>NC_081839.1:2602500-5102500 GCF_030867095.1 Alligator mississippiensis | reverse complement strand
GATGGCGCCTGATTGTGAATGGGATCTGGCGTGTGCATGTGGCGCTGATTGTCTGTGATTTGGGGCTGACCATCTCCACCGAAGTGCACACGCGGCCCCATTTCCACGCATGCACTGGCAGGCTCAGAGCCCTCCCCACACCCAGCAGTGACAGCATCACACCTGCAACGTGCACAGGAGGGAACTCAGGCTCCTAATCCCCTGACAGCCCTCAGCCTCTGGCAACCAGCTCCTTCTTCCACTGCCTGCAGACTGATAGCAATAACCATCCCTTATCCAGCAGCTCCAAGCAGGGATGCGTTTGTCCCCCGCCCACCAGCCCTTGCGTGCTTCTCCAGCGTTCGGTGTGGCAAATTGCTCCATCTACGCTAGGACAGCCGTTTCCAGCGGCTCCGCGACCTGTCTCTTAAATCACAGCTCACTGGGCAGCCCCGGAGTTCAATTTTTCTGTGGTGATTACAATTTAAAAAGCAGCTCCCCTGACCATTAAATCAAAAGGAAATTGATTGGAGGGAGAAGGAATTTTCTCCTCCAGCCGCTGCTCTTCATTCTGTCCTCACCACCCTCCATTTAGTTATGCTAAAGGCAGCCCAGGATGCAGCGGGAGAGGGCAGCTGCCTGCTTGCGGGGGGGTGGAGGGGCTAGGCAGGGTAAGGGGCATCAATAAATAAAAATACACCCCCCACTCCCAACCCCTTGAGTAAGGAGCAGATCAGCGGGGGCAGGGGGGGGAGGTGGCAGCTAGACCCCATGGGAGTCCCTTGTGTAAGTTAGAGCAGCCTCGGGGCTGCCCTGACTTTTACCAGAGATACTCCTATACGGTCCCAGAGCACAAGGAGTACGAAGACAGCTTCATAGCACCATCGCCTTACCCTCTCCACCCCTTCCTGAAGCACAGGTAGGGAATCAGGACCTGGGTGTCTGTGCAGCTGGGGGAACAGCTGTCTGGAGGGTCATAGGAGAGTGTTGTTATGGAGGGTGCGGGCAGGGGGAGCTGCTTCACGCTGTCTTTCGTGGTCTTAGTGGGCAAACCCCGTTCGGTCTTGGAAGAGCCGCTTGGTGGCTGAGTTGCGTAATGCACGTTTCATTATGGGGAGCTCTTGCAAACAGCAGGGGAGTTTGTCCTCTGCCTAAATCTGTCTGCATCGAGCCTGGTCCTGGGGCACGGTTGCTTCTGGAGAATGGATGCTGCCACAAGAACTGAGAGTGCTGGGCGCTGCCTGCGACCTGCTCTGATCCGCCACCAGCCGGTCAGCATAAATGCGCCAAGGACACATCCCACCGGCGCATTGCTGGTTTCTCCTCCAACGGGAAACTGGCCTGCAGACCCTCACCAGCTGCTGCTCCACACCTAAGGCCTGGTAATATGCTTTGCATGGAGGATTATTTATACGGGGCGAGTGTGCATGCCCTGACTCACACCGGGGAAGGCTGATTCCCTCCTGACGTCAACCTTGGGGGCTGGGTGCTATTCCGCATGAGTCAGTGTGGCCAGATGAGGCTGCAGTTATTCAATAGCAAGCTCCCAGCTTTACAGGGTGGGTGATGGCAGAAATATGGTCCGGCAGCAGGGACGGTGCAAAACGTGTGGCAGTGGAGGGTAAGACTGGGAGATCACCCAGCCCCAGAGGGCAGAGGGGCCTGCGGGATCTCCATCTGTCCATCCCAGTTGCACTCGACTCTCTCTCCTCTCTGGAGGCCCCATGGCAAGCACTTAACTGCCTTGCTCCCTGAGCTGGTACAGCCAGGCCGGCTGCCACGCGCCCATGCCCTGCTCAGAGCTCCCACCCGAAGACGCCACCTCGTATTAGGCTTCACTCTGTTGCTGCTGAGATTGCGGCTGCTTGGCTCTGAGGCCTCAGGTCACCACGGGAGCCAGGCACCAGGGATGCGCCAAACTAAGCGAGCATAATCCGCTAAACGGAGACCCGCGGCAGGGCATGGCCTGGGGATCGCCCAACCCGTTAACCCCACCAGTACCAGAGCAGTGGGTGACGGGGCCATCTGGCGCAGTGCAACGTAGCATGGGGGGATGGTTAGAGCTGCCCGGTAAATGCATCAGTCGTGCTTCAGCGATGCGCTTAGTGCCCGGGACTGCGCTGGGAAGGTGTCAGCTCTGAGTCGGTGCCAGGGGCTCAGCGTGCGAGTCACTGTTGTTTGCATCCTCCGCACAGCAGGGAGCGTGGGCACCGCAGCCACTCTGTTGGGCCTCAGGGTCCATGGTGTCATGGAGGAGGATGCCCCATTGCCCCAGGAGCATGGACACGAGGCAGCGGGGCTGGTTGGGCATGACCCTGAGCCGCTCTCAGACACAGGCCTGCTGTAAGCAGCCTGCTTTCTAAAGCACAGGCATTGGTACTGGTGTGTGCAGGGTGGGCATGAAGGGGCAGGGCTCATCACCAGCCCCTGCGGAGCAAGTTTGCCTACATGGGGCCATAGCCACTGCACTGCAAGGAGCTCAGGGGGACTCTCCTTCAGCTCAAGAAGGAAACCAGAGGCTCTAGCTATGGCATCCTCCTGGAGAACCAGGGGCCTCAAAGCCATTTGAGCCCACTCTCTGCACCGGGGGTTCATTCCCCTTGCTGATGACCCCCTTCCACAGGCTCAGACCAGCGTTTTCAGCTCCGTCCTCCCCTCCCTCACCTCCAGGGGCTCCCGAATCCCTGTTCCCTGTCCTAGGAGCGTCACCCTCCTGCTGCAGCTCCACTGGGCTTCCCCTCAACGAAGCGAACGCAGCCAAGCTCTCTCCGGCAGTTACAGCCGGCGCGCAGACCTCAGCCACATAAAAGGGCAGGAAAGTTCAGGGCCGTTACCCAGCAGTAATTAATGACACTATGCAAGCCGGAAAAGCGAAGAGCACCCACACAGCTAAACGAGCTCGCAGAGTAACTCCGGGGCTAATATTATTACTTACTTCACTGAACTAAGTAATATTCCAGAATTACCCATTAGGGTCTTATATTTCTGGGCACAATAGGAAGCCATGCGCAATTAGACAGACACCTTGGATCTCGAGCATCAGTCAGCTCGGCGCAGGCTGGCACGTGGCAATCAGTAGCGGAGTAATTAGCAGAAGCGAGGGAAGGCCGTTTCTAATGGAGAACATTTTAGGGCCATGGGAGCTGTGGGATCTAGAACCCATTGGAGCCTGTTTCTTGACCCCCCCAAAATGCTAGAGCAGCTCTTCTGTTGCAAAGAGCCCGTGGCAGGCCACAATGGTTTTGATACTACGGATTCCAGTTGGAAAGCTCTGGGTTTATCTCGTGAATCTTGTGTTGGTCTTTGCAGACCACCCCGTGCTAGCTTTCCGCAGCACCCTTAAAAGGACCCACCCTGCCTGAGAATCACTGGAAGAAGGGGAATGATTGGAGCAGGATAAAGCAAGACTTTAAGGGGGGCAGGGGGCGATAAAAGGAGAAAAAAAAAAGAGTTTCATTTGGAGTCAGCCTGGGGCATTTAATTCAACCCAAAATGGAACATGCAGTTTTGTTTTCAGGGTATTTTTACCCCTTTTCTATTATTTTTTTAAACGTTGGTCGATATTTCAACGACAAGCCCTGCTATAACCACAAAACCCCACTCTGGAAATGTCCGCACCAAGTACATCAGCATTGCCAAACCTGTTGGTTGCGGCAGGAGAGCCCCAGAGCCACGCATACACCAAAATGCAGCATTTCGCTGAGAAAACATCAGTAAATTTACTGGTTTGTCCCCCCAAAAATCCCGCTCCTCCTCTGTGTAATTTTGCAGCATGCAGGAGCTGGTGGGGTCTGGGCTGTGGCCAAGGCCTGGGTTAGGGGGCGAGGGCTGGAGGGGAGGTTGGGACCTAAGGGGGGAGAGGGTTTCCGAATGGCTCCCTGCCTTTCCAGCCCCCCCCCCCCCCCCCCCCCCCGCGCTCCTGAGGCCGAGGGCAGGGGCCGTGCAGCGCTCTCTGAGCCAGCTCCGCTGTTTGTGCTAATCGAGCAGCATCCCACTCTGTTTGAGCAGCCTCCGACAACCAGGCAATTTGTAAAGAGCAAGACTTTTAAACCCTGCGAGCAGGAGGAAAAGCAAACAGAGAGCATGAGGCCTGTCGTGCCCCTTCCACTGGGATCCTGTAGCCTGGCAGGGCTGTGCGAGGCTGTTAGCAGCTCTGAAAGCCACCGGGTCCCAGGCTGGGGGGCACAGGCAGGATGGGGGGAAGCAGCTTGAGGGCCCTGGTGGGGAGCCACAGGCTGACAAGGGGGCCTCTAGGATGAGCAGAGAGTGGGACTAACCCCCTTGGCTCATGCTACTGCAGTCTCTCCTCCCAGCCCACCCAGGATCAGCCCCGTTGTGCCAGGTGCTGTACATACATGAAGGGAGAGACAGTCCCTGTTGCAAACAGCTTGCAGGCTACAGAGACAAGCAGGTGAAGGGGAAACTGAGGCAGCCCCCGCAGCAGGCCAATGTCTCACCTGGGAATGGAGTCCTGAGTCCCAGTATTGGCACTGGGGCCTCTGCCCTATCCCCAACCCTGAGCCCTCAAGCGACGGCCCTTTGAGTCGGGTCTCAGCGCTGCTTTCTCGGAGCAGCCTGAGGGCAGGGGAACAAAGGCACTAGCTCCCATCCCACTGAGCGTGTGTGCACACACACAAATGCACATGCATACACTCCTGCCCCTAAATACTGACCTGAAAGCTGCCTGTCTCATCTCCCTCCACCCTCCACTGCTCTGCAGATGCCTTCCAGCACTTCCCCATACCCGCTTTGATCCCCCACCCTCCCAGGCCAGGGCTCAGGGAGCTGAGCCCACCCATGGGCCCATCTCCCTGTCTTTCCACCTCTGGATGCAGAAGCGAGGGAGCTGGGAAGCCGGTCAGAGGAAGATCAAGAGCACAAGGATCAAAGAGCAGTCGTGTTGGAGACGGGAGCAAATATCTGAGCTAATGGCATGCTGGTTCCTTCCTCGGAGATGGTCGTGTCCAGGGCAGGTTCATTAAGGGGAGCTGGCTCTGTAACACAGCTCCCAGCCCCGCACACAAGAGGAGGCCATGCTCTAGACTGGTGGCTCCCAGACTTTTCCTCAGCATAACCCCATTTATTGGCCCCATTTGCTCAGCGTGGCCCCTCACTCCCAACCCATAGCCCCAACGTTGCGACACCTTTTTGGGGTTGCGACCCACAGTTTGGGAACCGCTGCTCTAGATGTTGCCCTGCCAGCCCCACTCACCGCTGGCGGTGGAGAAGAGGGATGCTTGGGGTACCGAACCCTAGAGCAGCCCCACAGGCATCCAGGGTGCTTTGCGCTTGACACTGGGCCTGCGCGCAGCAAGACGGCCCCTGGGTGCAGAGCTGGGAAAGGGTGCAAGAAAAGGCGTCCTAAGCGGCAGAGGCAAGGGTCCAAAAAGAGGTGCCCCGAGTCCCAGCCCTTTGCATGGGACCTCATTCCCCCTCCACAGCATCCCAGCCCCCTGCTTGCACCCCCCAGCATCCCCCAACTCCATCCTCATTTCCTTCCCCCCCTTCCTGCCCATCTCCCTCCCACTCACTCCCTGTTCTCAGCCTCTGCCGCTGCCCCCCTCTCCCCATGCCCCAGGGCTCGCTGAGCAGATCATTCAGGTTTATAGGGTAGATTAACATCCTTCCACATCTTGCAATAAAACTGGAGAGCTACAGCGCGCAGCAGGAAGCCATCAGGGGTTGGAGGTGAGCCCAGGGGCAGCCCCCGCTTCTATTCTCTGTGTCTTTCCAGCCATCTCTCCCTTGCTCCATTCCCTGCCCTCCCCACCTCCTTCCTCTGCTTGTCTGCGCTGGGCAGCGAGCTGCAAAACAAAGGAATTCCAGAAGCAGGTGAGCGCACAGGGTTTCTCCCTGCTGCAGCCAGCGCTCGAGGGCCTGTCCTGCACTCGGCGCTTCCCCCGGGAGGCCGACGTGCAAGGAGCTCCTGTGCGATTGCACTTCTGTGCACGTGCAGCACTGGGGTCTCACATGGGTCGGTGGGATGGGTCTGGTCCCTGCACAAGCCATCACTTGCACAGGGAGGAGCGGGGTCACTAGAGAGCCACAGGGAATAGGAGAGGCAGAAGCTTCTTGTGGCAAGACAGACACGAGGCCTGGACCCCCAGGATCTGCTGTACCCCGCCTTGAGCCGAGGAGCATCCTCCGGCCATTCCCACGAAGGCCATTCCCGCCTTACAGATGGCGCGCAGAGCATTCCCAGTGGGCCAGCGAAGGCTCCTTTCACCAGCAGTATATTCCCAATTGCAAAAAGGCCCCAAGTTGGGTGGCGAATTGGCTGGAGGGTCACACCCAGAGAGTCGTGGTGGATGGGTCGGTTTCGACCTGGAAGGGTGTGGGCAGTGGGGTCCCGCAGGGTTCGGTCCTTGGACCGATACTCTTTAATGTCTTCATCAGCGACTTGGACGAGGGAGTCAAATGTACTCTGTCCAAGTTTGCAGATGACACAAAGCTATGGGGAGAAGTGGACACGCCAGAGGGCAGGGAACAGCTGCAAGCAGACCTGGATAGGCTGGACAAGTGGGCAGAAAACAACAGGATGCAGTTCAACAAGGAGAAATGCAAAGTGCTGCACCTAGGGAGGAAAAATGTCCAGCACACCTACAGCCTAGGGAATGACCTGCTGGGTGGCACGGAAGTGGAAAGGGATCTTGGAGTCCTAGTGGACTCCAAGATGAACATGAGCCGGCAGTGTGACGAAGCCATCAGTAAAGCTAACGGCACTTTATCGTGCATCAGCAGATGCATGACGAATAGATCCAAGGAGGTGATACTTCCCCTCTGTCGGGTGCTGGTCAGACCGCAGTTGGAGTACTGCGTGCAATTCTGGGCGCCGCACTTCAAGAGGGATGCGGATAACCTGGAGAGGGTCCAGAGAAGGGCCACTCGTACGGTTAAGGGCCTGCAGACCAAGCCCTACGAGGAGAGACTAGAGAACCTGGACCTATTCAGCCTCCGCAAGAGAAGGTTGAGAGACGACCTCGTGGCTGCCTATAAGTTCATCACGGGGGCACAGAAGGGAATTGGTGAGGATTTATTCACCAAGGCGCCCCCGGGGGTTACAAGAAACAATAGCCACAAGCTAACAGAGAGCAGATTTAGACTGGACATTAGGAAGAACTTCTTCACAGTTCGAGGGGCCAGGGTCTGGAACGGGCTCCCAAGGGAGGTGGTGCTCTCCCCTACCCTGGGGGTCTTCAAGAGGAGGTTAGACGAGCATCTAGCTGGGGTCATCTAGACCCAGCACTCTTTCCTGCTTATGCAGGGAGTCGGACTCGATGATCTATTGAGGTCCCTTCCGACCCTAACATCTATGAATCTATGAATCTATAAGTTCCCCTCCAAGCCCTTGCAAAACCCAAGGCAGCAAGGGAGCCAGTGGGGCTGGCTCTTGGTCAAACGGGGCCTAAAAACACAGGCAGACGCAAGCCAAACGGGGTTGGGAGGCGGCAGGCGCTTTGCCTCGATCTGCCGTCAGCTTTGGGTAAATCGCTTCCCCTCTCAGCACCTCTCTCTCTCTCCGCCAGTAATCCCTTCCCTGCCTCCCCCGGGAGCCACAGAGGTTGCACAGCTTCTGTTTGTCACCGTTTGCGCGGTGCTTTGAAATTCGCTGGCAAAGGCAGCGGCAAGAGGACAAAGAGCTGTTTCATGGTACAGGTGCGACGCAAGGCCCCAGCTGAGATCACAGCCCTGTTGTGCCGGGTGTTTTACACGCGCGCCGGCGAGCGGCGGTGCGGAAGAGCTGCGGGAACAGCCAGGAGACGCAGCATCTCCGCGTTACACCCCCTGTGGGTGCTGAGCCCTTGAAAGCCTGGTCTGCAGCGACTTGTCCCAGGGAACAGATCACAGAGGCCACATCTTGCCATCACGCCACCTTCCAGCGTGTTTCCCCGCATTGCTCGGAGGGGGAAAGGCTTGAGGACGTGCCGCAAGACTTTCCCACTGCGAGAGGGACGTTCGCGGCACCCATGGTAGACCCGACCCCGAGCCTGATTCTGACCCCCTTCAAAAGGAACGACCAGGAACTCCTCAAACCCACGGGCGATTTGACACCCGCTATTGATTCTTCGTGGAAGACAGCAGGATGAAACCCTCCGACGGGGAGAAAACCCTGCACAGAAAGGATGCCGTTCCCCATGATCCTTCCCCCGCGGTTAGAAACATGAGATTCACACCCCCTCCTCGCTGGTCTCGGTGCCAGATCCCCCCCATCTCACATCATCTAAGGGGTGATGCTTTCCATCCTTCTTCTCCCCTCCACCCCGCTCCATCCCAACCCTTTCTTGCCGGGGAATCTGGAGATGATTGGCCCCCGGCAGCAGCCGCCAGAGAATTTACAGCGCACTTCGTAAACTTAAGTGGTTTCTTCGACAGCTGTTCGTAAACATTGCAAATTATTCTGTCTCATCTGAGTGCAGATCGCGCTTATTGTCTGGGGACAGCCTGGGCCATGCTGCATGCGCCGTTTGTGGAGGGGAACCTAGCCGTCTCCGCGCCCTCTTCAGCCCTGGGGCTGCCACGGTGGAGGGTTTTCCATGCACCCACGGGAAGGGGAGATGCGGGGGATTAGCCGATGGGGAGGCTGGAGCAAGATGGGGAGAAACACAAGAGGAAGGGGCTGGGGGCTCCTGACTCAGGGCAAGGCCTGAATTTGTCCTCGAAACATCTTCCGAAGTGAAGTAAGAGACCCCCCCACCTCTGAAAAGGAGGCCCACTGCACCCAAAATCACCCATCTCTCCTGACAGCTGTGATCTTCTTCAGTCTGGGTCTCTGTTCCCAACACCTCAAGCCAGGATAACCGTGCTCCCCAGCCTCGGCGCAACGAGGTGCTTGGGCACCAGCAAAGGGAGCCGAAGAAATATTACAGACAGGGGGGCACAGACAGACTGGTGAGCGGATCAGCCGCCGAGGCGGCCGGGGCGGAGGAGGGCGGCTGGGGAGGTAACAGATCAGCCTAGGAGGAGGGACGGGGTGGGCATCCCCACGACACGAAGGCAGGCCACGGCCGAGGCAGCGGGAGATCACGCGGAAAGACGTGAGCTGTCCCCCGACACAGCCAGAGCCCCGCGCAAAGCAGCAGCAGATGCTTCCAGGGTGCCGGCACGCAGATGGGGAAGCCGCTTTATCCCAAGTACAGGCAAGCACCTGGTCGAAGCAGGTGATTTATTTTTAAACACCCAGGTCTAATTTTATCCCACATGCTCCCCAAAGCAAACGTTAAAGTGATTGCTGCAGATTCCTGCACCAGGGCAGGTGCATTACCTCTCTCTTACCCAGAGGTGGTGGCATCTCCATCCTTGGAGGTGTTTAAGCCCTGGCTGGGATGATGTAGTTGGGGCTGGTTCTGCTTTGAGCGGGGGTTGGACTAGATGTGACCCCCTGAGGTCCCTTCAACCCTCATTTTCTATGATTCATTAGCTGTCTGACTCCCCCCATGCCAGGCCCTGCCCCTCTCAGGCTTCTGGGAGGGTTCGGTGAGACGAGGTAGGGAAGAAGCAGCAAGCATCACATAGAAGAGGGCAGCAAACACCACCCCCCTGGCCCCAGGTTTGAGCTGGGAGTTGTAGCCCAGGGGGGCTGCGTTTTACCTGAACCGACTTGAGCAGGTCAGAGCAGCCCATAAAGGGTCAGATCAGCCCTCTCCCAGTAAGGTCTGGGAGAGGGCAGTGTCTGTGGGAAGACAAGGACAGTTGCTGCAAGTGTGGGAGCTGGGGTACATGTGCTTGAGCAAGGACACACACGAGTATAAACCTAGGGCTTGGTGTGTGTGTGTGTGAGGGGATGCAGGGGGGACAGGGAACATGAGAGTGTGAGCAAAACGGATGCAGGCTTGGGCCTTTGGGTGGCCGTAGCCCTGTGCCCGTGGCAAGCAGGGGCACAGCAGATGCATCACAAGCAGAGGGCCAGTGCAGCTGCCGTGCAGGCTACAGCCCTGCTCCCCTTCCCCGCAAGAGGACGCTGCATCCCTTTGTCCAAGGGGCACTGCCGGCACTGGAGACAGCGAGGTGGGGAGGAGGCGCGAGCAGAGAAGAGTGCATGCATAGCAGCTGAACGGGGCCTTTCCGGGTGACCGTGGCCCAGCTGCCTCCCCCCCATCCCCAGTGTGACTCAGCAGGTGACTGTGGCAGGGAGCATCTGTGGGGGGAAGTCTGAGTGCATGCATCTGCATGTCAGCAGGCACCACTGACTTTGTTAATACCCGCGTGTGTCAGGACACAGGCAGGCACGACTCTGCAAGGCCATGTGAAGGAATGCGCAAGCCCACCGCTGACCACGTCACTGTGCATGCGTGCGTAGTGTCACCCTATACGTACATACCGGAGGGCATTATTGTGTCTCTGCGCTTGTGAACGTACGTATCGCTGCATGCGGTTGGGTCCCTGTCTGTGCAAGTTCATGTTGCAGAAAAGCCTGTGCGTGCATCCATTCACCTGTATACAGGCAGTGCTGGCCATGTGCATGCGTGCATCCCCATGTGTGCACACAACTTGCAAGTACACCTAGGTGCATCTGCACACAGGACATTTTCCTGCATACATGCATGGGCAAGCACACACCAGTGCATGCAGTGAGTCCATACATGTTAAGGCACCCACGCTTGTGTCAGCACGTGTGAACTCCCGCTGGCCCCGGGAAAGCTAATTAAATAATGCAAAAGGAACACGAGTGAGCCCCGAAGCCCTGGAAAAGTCTTTTTAATTATTGAGGGAGCCGCACGGCGTATCCACGGCCCCGTTCTGGCGATGCCGGATCGCCAAAGTGACAAGTTAGCTGAAGTAATGATAACTAACTTACTGTCTGGCCTCTTGTTAAAGGAACGCGACATAATTGGAGTGACATGGAGGAAAATCAATCTGAATGAATGAGGTCACCTGCTTTATAAATAATTCATCAAACACACGTGTTAATACATATTTCCCCCGTGTGCCTGTCAAGGGGAGACGGAGTGAAAGACAGAGAGGGAGAGGGGATGGGGGAGGCAGGGAGGTGACTGGTGCTGGGGGAAAGGGGATGCCGGTGTGGGCGGAGTCCTGCTTTAGGGGCGGAGCCTTCCCCGGGGCAGGTGCTGGGCAATGGGGCAGTTCTGCTCCCCACCAGGAGGTACTTCGGCCACAGGGAAACACAGCGCTGGAGCCATCCCAGCAATGGGGCACGGCTGCTGGGTCCTGAGGAGCACAGGGATAGCTGGGGAGGGGATTATCCTGGATGCACTGGGACCCCCCCACTCCCTGGCTCAGCCCGTGGCTCCCCAGGCTTCTTAGTTGGGGGGTAAGGTGGTGATGCCTAGGCTGAGAGCCCACAAATTCGTGTCGCATACAAGGTGTGAATGATCCCCTCCTACCTGTCAAGTGCCTGCATGGGGCACAGGGGGGGATGCCCCCACCCCCAGCCTGTGCTCCCCCTAACCTGGAGGGCTGGGCTGGGCAGAGCACAGCATTGCCAGAGGAGCATCATCGGAGCAGCAATTATCTTGGAAAACACCTCTCCTGTGGCCCTTCCTGGAGGCAGATGCGCTGCAGAGCCCTGGCCTGCCTCTGCAGCACCCGTGCAGCTGCCAGAAGAGGTAATGAAGCCTCTTAACAATGCGCGCTGGGACCCCGGCCTGACCTCTCCAGCTGTCTGCTGCATGGAGCTGTGCTGGCACTTTGCTGAGGCACCGTTCCTGCCCGCTGAGCCGCAGGACCCTGCCACAGCCACGTGAACCCACGTCCCTGTCCCTCTGCCTCAGCCTTGGCACCACATCTGGGGTGCTGGGAGCAGGGAAGCATCTGTGCCTGGGAAGAATCATCCCTGCCCAGCCAAGCACCCAGATCTGGGCAGAGCGAGCCAGCCCTGCCTTGCAAGCACTGATTAGCACGGAACGTGCCAACATCTGGCCAGCGAGCAACATCTGGCTGAGATGCTGCTGCTACTGCTGTGGTGGCTGAGCTGAAAGAGAGGAAGACCTCGCTTAGGGAAAGGGAAGCTGCAAGGTGGCTGGGGTCCAGAGCGGGGTGCGAGGGGGGGTCCTTCCTGGGTTGAGAGTGTCTCACCCACTCCCTAGCTCTGCTAGCATCCTGGATGCTGCCACCTCGGCTCCGCAGCTGCCTGAGCAATGCCAGGTGCTCGTCCCTGGCAGCACATGACCACCCCCATGACCAAGTGAGGGGTCAGTGCAAATCCCAGGCCTCATCGTGAAAGTGCCTGTCCCCTTTCATAAAGAATCGCACGCTGTCAGCAGCTCCTGGCCCTCACACCCACCCCAGCACCCAGCAGGTAACTACGTGCAGCCCACCCCAGAGGCAGCTGCGTTTATCCCTTCACCAGCCCATGAGCCCCCCTTTACAAGGTCTGTCATAGATTTCATAGATTTCATAGACATTAGGGCTGGAAGGGACCTCGGAAGATCATCGAGTCCAGCCCCCCGCCCAAAGGGCAGGACGTCAGCTGGGGTCATAGGATCCCAGCAAGATAAGCATCCAGTTTCATCTTGAAGGTGTCAAGAGCTTTGGGGTCTTCCTGGGCTCTGTGCAGCATTACTTACTAAGGATAAGGTGTCAGGCAGGAGCTAAAAGGACTGCAAGGGATGCTGATCGAGGCCGACCTGACAAACTGCAGGAGCCCGATCTGAGCTCTGGGATCAAGGCTTACCATGTTACGCGCACAGGTGGCCCCGCACTGCTGGGCCCGGCGGGCTCTGCTCCAAGTTCAATGAGGAGCAGGATGAGAACGGAGAGCATGCAGCCTCCTCACCCCAGGCTGCCCCGAGGGAACGGGTCTAACAGGAGCCAGGGGCACTGAAGAGGGATGACGCTGGCAGCAATCATGCTGCCTTGCTGGTGGGTGCCTTGGTGCCAAGGCAAGACTCTCTGTATTTGGCCCCTCTCTAGACAGCCCCGGCACCTGGAGTCCAACAGGGCCAGCAAAAATCAGAGTGTTTGTTTTGAGAGAGAAGAGTCCTCATGTTCCTCCCTTGGGCTGGGGAGAAAGACAGGAAATTGGACCCCAGGGATATACAAAGGCTCCAAATACAGGCAGGGAAGCAGCCTGCCCCCCTACGGGAAAACTCCCGCAGGGGTTATAAACCGACCCCTCAAGGCTCAGCCTCTGGGGCTGGCCTCGCTCCAGCCACAGCTAAGCCACGAGCCAGCCACGTCTGACTGGGGTGTCCTCAAACACACTACCCTGTCCTGCCAGGGCTGCCCTCCCGGAGCAGCGGAGCCGCCTCCACACAGCATGGCAGGAGGCTGATTAGCACAGGGCTGACTAATTGGCATGTCTCTTTGCTAATTAGCCTGTACTCCATGCACAAATGTGGCAGCCTTGCTGCCAGCTGAGGAGCCAGCCCTGCTCAGAGCAGCGTGGCATGGGTGACGGCACTGCCCCTCGCCACCCTGCGAGTCCAGGCCTGACCCAGGGCAATGCCGGGGTGTTCAGCCCCATGGCTGCACACTGTCCCTTGATGCACCCCCCACCCTGGGGACAGCTGTGCTCAGCCACCTGCCTCTATCCACCAGCACTGACCCCTGCTGTGCCAATCCTCATGCCTACCAGCGCCCCCTGCCCCTCCTGCACCAGGGCCCTGCCCCCAGCTGCTCCCCACACGTGTTGGCCCGCGTCAGGTGGATGCATCAATGGGAAGGTTTGTTCCCCGACTGCCTGGGGTTTGAGAGCCAAGTGCAACAACACTTGGGGGCTGGGAGGGGACCAGGAGCTGGGCAGGGCTTAGAGCAGGAAGAAAGTTGTAATTCCCAACAAATGTTTTAATTCCCCAGCTGGGGTTGGGGCACAGGTGGGCAGGCTGCACAGCTGCAGGGGGCACCTGCACTGCTGAGCCTGCCAGGGCCTGTCTGGAGCAGCTGGGGGGCTCCTGTCTTCACCCCACCTCGCTCTCTAGACTGGGTATTGCACCCAAGGGACCAGGGACTGGAGGCACAACTAGCGCCCCACTTGCGTGTGGCAGGAGCAGGGGGCATCAGCTCCTCACAGGAACCATCAAATCCCAGGTGCACCCTGCCCCCCTCTCTGCTATCACCAAGGCACCAGCTGCACTGCTTAGACCTTCCCAGGGTGGGGATTAGGGACAGATCCTCCTGCTCCCAGTAGACTGCTGAAGCCAATGGAGAATCTCCTTCACTTATTAGCAGTATAGGGCCCAGGACGTGCAACTCCGACACTGTCCAGTAGGAAGTAGCAGCATGTATGCCCACTAGCCAGCAAACAGCAACGGGGTGCGTCAGCAGCACCCAGAGTTCTCCCAGCCCTTTACAGATGTCAGTTCATTCATCCAGCCTCCCCAGATGGCACAGTGACGGGCAAGCAAAGTAGGGCTCCGGGGGAGCTGGAGGCTCTGGGAAGCAATGTGACTTGACCAAGGTCACTTTGCAAGACGGTGGCAGCTGGCAACGGCACCCAGGAGTCCCCTGGCCTGTTGCAGCCCCACACCCTGGGAACAGCACCCAGGAGTCCCGACTCCCAGCCCTGCCCCAACCACTGGACAACCCTCTACTAGGCTCCATCTTCGTCAGTGAAACAGGTCAGCTCCCACCTCCTGCCCCTCCCCGGCCTGTTCCCTGAACACCTGCTCTATTAAAACCCCCCATGGGGGAAACTGCAGCTTTTGGGGGCAGCCAAAGCCTCACCTGGGGCATTCGACAAGCCCTTTAGACCCAGAAACTGCTGGCAGACATCTACCCAACACAGAACAACACAGCACACATTCCTGATGCACCCAGCACATGGGCACCCAGGCTCTGGGGGCAGCACAAAACCAGGCAGCCAGGCTGGAGGGGAGACGCACTGCACATGGGGTCTGGCTCCCTGCAGCTCCATTCACAAAGTACCTTGGAGCAGAGGATGCTGACACCCCAGGTCATTGCCAAGACACGACAGCCACTTCCAGCCAGCACCGCCTGCCAAGACCTCCTGGGATGACCATCCCTATCCTTCCTCCGCCTTGCCTCCTGCTGTCCCATCCCATCCTCCCTTCCTTCCTTTTGCACCTTATTAAGTTGTTCTGCAAAAGAGACCCAGCAGCACTGCTTCAAAAGAACATCTTGAAGCCAGGCCGCCATCTGTTGTGTTTTCAGGGTAATTAAGCAGGCAGCATCCATGCGAGGCATCCCACACCCCAGTATTACCAGCTAAGATTGCACCCCCCCTCCCAGCCCCCTCTACCCCGCATCCTCCCCATGGCACCCTGCCTGAGAGTGACAGGTCTGGGTGAGCTGAGCAGCAGTGGGGGAAGGGGCCTGCTTGGCAAGTCGTTGAGCATCACGCAGTAATCAGGCAGCTGCAGGAACCGAACCGTGGATGCTGGGGCAGGATGGCTGAGGTCTGTTACAGAAGCCGCGGTGCCTGGAGGGGTTCCTCCTCCTGCTTTCGCCAGGCCCGGCTGAGCTCCCTGGATTCCCCGTCAGCCTCTGCACCAAGGCGGCACGTGTCCATCACTCCCTGCTCCCACCAGGCGGATCGATGCTGGCTGCCAAGTGCCTGGCGGACACCGCTGATTGCTTTATTAGGGCTCTGGCGACTACGGGGGAGCCCAGGGGGTGGAGGCTGGGGTAGGGGCCCCTTCCCTGCTACCAGCAAAGGGCTCCAAGCAGGCAGCTCTGCCCAAAGGCAGCAAAAAGGCAATGGGCCTGGTACCTGGCAGGTTACTGCCTTTCAGCCCCTCTGCTGCGCCTGCCTCTGGGGAAGGGCATTTGGAAAGCAGCCCTTTGGATCGGGCCCGATATCCTGCTGGGAGCAAAGCAGAGTCCCACAGCTGCCCTGCTCCAGAGCCAGCCGATGCACCCCCTCCCTGGCTTTCTCCGTGCACCCGTCCACCTCGACCACAGCAATGACGGAGAGAAAAGTCCAGCCCTTGCATGCAGCAGCTTCTACCTGCATCCTGGGAGCTGCAATACCCACTGGGCACTGCTGCCACCAACTCTGCCCCTAGGACCTTCTCCCGACAGACCAGAGAGCTGCCTGCACCAAGCCATGTTAGGGCAGCCCCTCTCAGCAGCTGGCATGCTGTGGCCCCCATGCTCACGCCGGGGCAGGCGGACACATGCACACACACGCGCGTGTGAGCACACATGCCTACGCAGCAGGGCCGTGTTGCTGGGGGAACGGGGCTGGGGCATGAGCAGGTGGATCTCCTTGTGGCTGCCAAAGTCGCTCTCATCAGAATCCCCCGCCTTGTTGCTGCTGTTGTTAATGTGCAGGGGAACATGGCTCGCTCCCCTTGATCTTGACAGGAAGGAGGCAGCCAGGGAGCATCCCTGGGGATCAGCGCTGCATGCACGGAGCTGTAATTAGGCTGTGAAGCCTCCCACAGACAGCAGCGCCGCCGAGCCAGGGCACAGTGACACTGCTCCCAGCCTGGGGGAGGGCAAGCTGCCACACAAGGAGGCTCACCGTGGGCCCAGGCGTTGTTCATGGTGGTGCTGGAAAGGGCTCAGGGCTGCTGCAACTCCAAAGAGGGGAGCAGGAGGGTCCCGCCTGGCTTTGAAACCTCCCAGCGGCTTCCCCAGCTGTGGGCAAGGAGCATTGAGCATTGGTCCCTGGAAGCCAAGGGGAGATTCTCATGGACATCCATCACACCAGGAGCTCTGACTGCTGCCCTCAGCCAAAGCCAGTGTGCAGAGCCCTCTGCTTCCCCAGCCGGGACCCGGCCTCCTTGTGCAAAGTGCAAAGCAGAGGGGTTTCCAGAGGGAAGGAGGGGCTGTGCAAAGGGTGCAAGAGCAGTGTGGGAGCTCCGTTCCCCAGGGACCCTTCTCTGTCCTCACTGATGTGCGGCCCCAGGGGCCACGTGGGTTTCCAGCTACGTCTCCAGGCCCTGCGTTGTGCCCACGCACCTGCCTGTACCTTCCTGCCCCCAGACAACGCAGCCCGTGACCGCAGCGGTGACCTAAATTACTCTGATCTGCTTTGGAGAAAAAAAAAGTGCTGGCGTGGAATGATGTGCAATATTAATAATCCGTGGCCTGGGAAGAGGCCTCCGTCAGCAGAAAAAAAGTGCTGTGCCCAGGCAGGTCAGTGGGGAAGCAGCCTCACATGCCAGCTGGTCCATGAGCCAAGGAGAGGCAGCGGGGAAGGGGATTTAGGCCAGCTGGTGTCGGGGGATCTCCCAGAGTCTCCTGCCCATGGTCAGAACGGCTTTGCCTTGCTGCAGATTGACCCACCCAGCATCAGCAGCCACAAAGGGAAACTGAGACAGGGAGAGGAGGAGGGATTGGCCTCGTGAGCCCATGGCCCAGGTGGGACTAAGAACCAGGTCCCCTCCCCGGTGACACAGTTTGAAGCAAAGGGAAGCCTGGTCCCAGAGTTGCACAAAGAACCAAGGAGGCTGCACAGAGATGCGGGACCCCCTGTCGCTGCCTGCCCGGCCATTCCCACCTGGGGCAGGGCGACCGGCTGGCTCTTCCCCCTCCCACTGCTTTCTCCCACCAGTGCCTCCGTGCATCAAGGAGCTGCCATGGCAACGGGAAGAGATGTCTTCCCTCCTGACAGCTCAGGCTCGGCGCCTCCTGGGGAGAGCACCCCTACATGAGCCCGGACACCTGGGTCCCATCCACTTCCTCCCACGCTGATGGAACAGCTGGGAGCAGGGGGCATCCGCTTGCTCCCCCAGCTGGGGGTGGACTGAGAGCTCCCTGGACAGAGCCTGGGACCATGGATTGATCCTGCCCTGGGAGGGAGATGGATGGGGGAGCTGAGGAAGCAGCAGACAAGCCTTGTGCTAGCAAGGAGGAGTAGAGCAGTCCTGCCTCAAGCCAGCTGGGAGGGCCAGGACCAGCCCGTGATGCCATCCCACACAGCCCCTAGGTGCCAGGGCCCCTGAAAGCTGGACCCCAGCCTGGGCAGGTCTACTGTCTTCCTGGGTACAGCCTCCTCCAGCAGCCGAACCTCCCTGTCCAGCGGGCTGGATCCAGGGGACATGAGGTTTGCAGCTGGCATGTGCCCTCTGCAAGGACTGGCTGGAGGCAATGCAGCGCCAGGCCTCCCCCGGGCAGGAGGGTGACCCCATAGGAGATTCCAGGCATCCTGCCCCACCCCCACTCCACATCACAGGGAGCAGGTCCCAGCCGCCAGGGGAGGGACCTCATCCATCTGCTGGGAGGGACGGTGCCTACAGACATGCACACGACATGCACACGCCTGCATGCCCACAGCCCCATCCCTCTGCGTGCAACTATGCGCACACACCTGTTCTTACACACGCCTCCAGCAGACCACCCGCCCTCCAGTACACAAGGTCTTTGCTCTGGCTCCCGTGGCTCATGCATGGCCCATTCCCCACCCAGGGCGCTGGAGAAGCATCCTCCATGCTAGGCCAGTGCCCCCAGCATGGTCGGTAGTCCCTGGCAGCTGGCGGGAACTGGCAGGAGCCGGTGCGTTGGTACCCGCGCTTCCTTCCCAGCCACGAGCCCGTGGGAGCAGCGCAGTGTTTTGCACACAGACGCGCAGTCGGCTTAAACAAACATTCCCAGCTGATTACATCTGCAATTACACATCTCCTCGCTCTTGTCAGTGCCGGCCTCCACTAGTGACGGGGGAGCGATAACAGGCCCCATTAGCATCGTCTCCCAGCCCCGGCAACAGGAGGAGGATTCTGGAGCCACGTCCTCTGTTAATTAATAATCCACTTGACTAAGGCAGGCTGGTCAGTACGTCCACCGTCGCAGGGCCGGCCTGGGCAGCTGGAGAGAGGGCACTGCCCTCCGGCCACATGTGGCAGTGGCTGTGGTAGTGTGCCATTAGTGTGGCTCTGCTTGGGGCCATGCCATCAACTGTCTCCCGTGACATGTGCCGCTCTGTGCCCATGTGGCACCAAGCGATGTCATGGCAGGGGATAACCGACAGGCAAGTGTACAGGAGACACTGCTGTGCCTCCGCCTGCTCCTCTGGGGAAGTTTGCCCACAGAGAAACCCCCAAACGGTGCCCTGCTCCCCCATTGCTGGACCATCCTGGGCTTCAGCAGCATGGAAATAGCTGAAGGTGGAGGGAGCGAGTCTGAGCCAGCCTCTGGGAGCTGCTGCAGCTGCAAGGAGCAAATGCCAGAGGGGTCAAGACCAGATCCAGGCTCTAATAACACAAGAGCAGCCAACCTGGATCAGGCTCCCAGATTCCCCACCAACCTGCCAGGCCCAGCATCCTGCTCCAACTTTGGCATTGAGGAAGAGTGGCAGAGCAGGGGGGAGCATCCTGTCCCCACATCACCTACAGGACAGTAGATCCCTGCCTGTTGCAGCTCCAAGCCCCATCATGGACTGACCCTCCACCAGGGATCTCCTCTCTCGTGGAAGCTGGGGCTCTTGGCACTGCTCGGGGAGCCCAAATCCCTGGGGATGATGCACTTGCCATGAAGTCCTTTGCAGCTGCCTGGGGTGAGGGCACAGGCCGGGAGTCAGGAACTTCCTGGGTAGGTACCACTGTGCCAGGCCCTGTGTTGCTCTGGGACCCATGGGAGCAGCTGGGGTGGTTGGTGCTGCCAAGGCTGGCTCTGCCCAGCAGCATAGCCCCGTTGGCTCTGGGGCAGCTGCACTGACTCCCCAGGATGAAGAGGCCCCACGCCACCACAGCAAAGCACAACTCGGTGACAGGTGATGTCACGGTGAATCAGCCGCCCCCTCGGCGTGCAGTGGGGATGTCACAGCACGTTGGCCTCTTCCCATCTCCAGCCTTTGCTCGCAGATGAGTCAGCTTCTGTGCCTCAGTTTCCCCATCAGGAAAAGGACTCTTAGGGTTCCAGTCCAGGACTTCAGCTCATTTGGCTTGTATAGTTAGAGCCAGCCGCCAGGACTCCTGGCTTCTTTCCCTAGCTCTAGACAAGCAGTGTGACCCACTGTTTCCCCTTGGACACCGGGAACCAAGAGGCCTGAGTTCAGCTCCTAGATCTGCTGCCCAATTCAGGCCCATCACATCCACTCTCTGCCCCTCATTTCCCCACTTGTGAGAAAGTCCCACTGCGCATCGTCATATGGGTTTCCTAAGGCAGCCTTGGAGGCTTTCTTCATGGCCGTGCTGCTCGGTGCGAAGAGGAAGCCCTTCTGGCACCTCAGAGATGCTGATCACTCCAAGGTTTCCAAGGAAGCCAGATGCCCCCAGTCCTAAGGCTACCCAGAGGGAAACTGAGGCAGGGGAAGAGGAAGCAACTTGGCCATGGTGACGAGGAGGTCGGTGACATGACTGGGAGCAGAACCCAGGTGTCCTGTGCTGCAGTCTGTGAGCTACCTCGCTGCTTCTGCTAGGTCATTTGCTACAAATAGGACATTACCGTTCCCTCCCCGTGAGTCACCCGGTTCCAGCTCCCCAGCTGGGGCAGGTGTTACCTCCCGCCGGCTCCTTCCCCCAGCCTCGCTGCAGCCACCTTGGTTCATCGCCAGGGTGTGATGTTCCAGGGCCCTTCGGGGCTGTTCCTGCTCCCTGATTGCACGACTCTGCAGCGCTCTTACTTCTGGTGCAAAAACTTGTGAGCACAAGCTCAAAATCCCCTCCACTGAAACCGCCCCCCGCTTCCCCCTGGGTTCCCTGAGCATCCTGCCAGCTTGGACCAAAGGGATGGAGGCTCGGACCAAAGACTAAGCCAGGTCCCTCGTGGTCGGCTGTTTGTGGCAGCTCACAGAGCTCACCTAACACCAGCCTCCCCGGGCAGGCATTCCCCAGCTCCAGCAAAACAAGCCTCCTTCCTTCTCCCCCCAGGGCCTGGCTTGCTCTATGGTACAAGTCTGCTGGGGAGCAGGGGACAAATGCAGAGATGGGGGCATGGGGAGATATCCCAAGCCAGGAAATACAAGTGACAAGGAGTGTAACCAGTAGCAAACATTGCCCCCCAAACACCCTCCCGCTGCTTCCCAGTGACAGTGGCCTTAGCTGCCTTACATGATAAATGCCGCGTGACAGCCCAGTCTGCCGGGAACGCCACAAACTGCACCACAAACCACTGATGGGGGCAGCATGGACCTGCAAGCCCCCAACGCTCCCCTCCAGACTATGTCTCATCTCTCATGTATGAGGACCCAGGCCCAGAAGAGATGTCACCACCACATGCAGAGTCACGGCTCCTTGCAACACAGGCACATGGGCCCTTGTTCTTCATTAGCCCAGCTCCAAATCAGGAGGGACGAGCAAATCTACCAGTGCCTCAGGCACCTCCCTGAGGCATCCAGCCCCACAGCACTGTCAGGCTGTGGCTGCACGTGGAGCCCACCCGAGATCTCCTGGGGACGGCACAGGGAGAGGATTCAGAGCCACCCACCTGAGCCACAGGAGACTCCCCACTGGCTGTGGCGGCGGAGAGGTTAGGACACACGGTATGGCAGTTCTGATTCTGCCTGGTAGTGGGCACAGAGTCACAGGGCTTCGACGGGAGACTGGAGCAGCAGATCATCAACTAGGCAAAGAGTATGGAGGGGGTGAAGCAGAGAAAGCACCCTAAGAATTGATCTAGACCTTCACCCATGACTAGGCTCCCAGGGGATGTTTTCTGTCTGGGAACGGTGCCCTGGGTTCTGCGTAGGACTAGAAAGAGAGCGCCCTGCTGCATCAGGAAAGGCTGCACCTGTGGGCTTTCCCACCCCAGGATGTGGTGGTGGGCTTAGGCTCTTCAAGCAGTTTTTAGAAGCCAGCGGACTTGCCCACGCTGAGGGGCTCCCGCTATTCAATGTCCGAGGGGCCCACGGTCATAGAAACATAGAAAATGAGGGTTGGAAGGGACCTCAGGAGGTCATATCCAGTCCAAACTCCTGCTCCAAGCTGGACCAGCCCCAACTACATCACAGCCAAGGCTTTGTCTCGCTGGGTTTTGAAAACCTCCACAGATGGAGTTTCCACCACCTCTCTGGGTAACCTGTTCTAGTGTTTTACTACCCTCCTAGTGAGAAAATTCTTCCTATTATCTAAACTAATGTTCCCTTGCTGCAGCTTGAGCCCATTGCTCCTTGTTCTGTCATCTGCCCCCACTGAGAACAGCCCAGCTCCATCCTCTTTGCAAGGAGTTGAAGCCTGCTATTAAATCCCCTCTCAGCCTTCTCTTCTCTAGACTAAATAAGCCCAGTTCCCTCAGTCTTTCCTCATAATTCATGTACCCCAGTCCCTGAACCATTTTTGTCACCCTTGGCTGGACTCTCTAATTTGTCCACATCCTTTCTGCAGTGGGAGGCCAAAACTGGAAACAGTACTCCAGATGTGGCCTCACCACTGCTGAATAATCACTTCCCTGGACCTACTGGAAGCACACCTACCAATGCAGCCCAGGATGCCATTAGCCTTCTTGGCAACAAGGGCGCACTGTTGACTCATATTCAGCTTATTGTTCACTGTCCCTCCAGGTCCCTGTCTGCAGAGCTGCTGCCCAGCCAGTCACCCCCAGCCTGTCCCGGTGCATGGGATTGGTCTGTCCTAAGTGCAGGACTTTGCACTTATCCTTGTTGAACCTCATGAGATTTCTTGTGGCCCGATCCTCCAATTTGTCTGGGTCACTCTGAATCCTAGCCCTGCCCTCCAGCATATCTACTACTCCCCGCAGCATGGTGTCATCTGCTTGGTCCTCAGGCTCAGATCCCAATCTTTTGGACCTGAACCCAAACTCCCCCTAAGAATTCAATCCAGCCGACATCCCCATCCCAGTCAAGGTGGATTTCTCAGAAGGCCTCATCCACGATGATCTGACCCAGAATCAGTTCTGGACCCCATGCCTGGGCACGGCAGGTTTCCAGCCTGGTGGATCCCTCATCAGTCCCATCCACATCTCCAGCATGTCCCATCCAAAGCGCTGCTCAAGAAACACTTCATCTCTGGTCTAGAAGCGGCCTCCTCTGAGATGGAACATGACAGACCCTCTGCTCCAGCGACACTCTGGTGTTCTTAGCCCGGGAAGTGAAGAATAACTTATTTGATTGAAACTGCAGGGGGAATTGAAGGTAGCGGGAGCATAATTATCCCTGCTGGAATTTGGCCAGGACACTAACAGCTCCACTCCTGTGAAAAGTGCCATGGGACATTTAATGATTGCAAGTCGTCAAGGCTTCAGTTTTATGTCTCATCCAAAGATGGCACCTTATCAGCTCCATGCTGATGAAGGACTGACCTTGGGAAGGAGAGAGTGCCATCTACCGAGCTCCCAACCCCGCATCGGAGCTTTCCTGGAAAGCCTCCCCACCCAACGCCGACCGAAGCCAACCTCGTGGACCTGGCCCACGGTGCAAACTGAGATGCCACCAATTGACCGGGCTGAGTTATCAAATTCCACCTGGAACATCTCCACCCTGCCAGCCCCACCAACAGCCACCCTCCAGCAAAATCCTTCTTCCATGGTAAGTGCCTGCCTGCACGCTCTTCCCCCATGGTACATGGAAGCCCGACCACAGCAGCTCACCCCTCCATTACTGCAAGCCTTACATCAGATCAGCTTGTGCTCACGCCAGGATAAGTGTGCACACACATGCATTGCTGCAGGGAAACCCCTTGCCCAGCCCGCACCAGGACTCAGATGAAGGAGTTGGGACAGGGCTGGCATGGAGATGCAGAGGGGGCATCACTTCCCGGTCCCTGGCTTGTGCGTGCCACTGTAGGATGCAGCCTGGGAGGCCCAAGAGCTGAGCTCCCCTGGCAGCCACGTCCCTGGAACGAGGAGAGAACGGGATCAGCTCAGGACAGCATGCGGCAGAGTGCAGATGCCATGCAGGAAGCACAGACCTGCTCTCCTCAGCCTACAATGTGCCCTGCCACCAGCAGGCACCAGCGCCCATCAGCAGTGGGTATTAGGGACCTGCATCATCTGGCGCTGGCTTGGAGGAAAGCAGCGGGATCAAAGCAGCCACTTCTGAAGTGGTGCCTGCACTGGAGGGCCTGCTGGTAAACACCCCCCCACCCCCTATGAGCATCCTGGGGGTGCCACAGGGGCTCTGGCAGGCCTGGGAGACATGAGACCCTGCTTGCACATCACATCCAGACCCGAATTCCCTCCGCAAGGACGCTGCTGGTCCTTGCCTGAGCCCACTGCCCCTCGCACGGGCATTCGCACTAGTGCAAATCAGTGCAATGCACGGCCCAACCACAGCTGCAGCACGCTGCCCCCCTCCTCCCCACCGGCACCATGGGAAACAACTGTGCAGTGCAGAGCAGTGAAACAGCAGCACCCAGGCCTGCAGAGGGGCTGGCAGCTGCCCCAGCCACAGCCTGCCCCCGCTTCCCCAAGAGGGCAGAAGACACGTGCGGAGCCAGTGCTCGCAGCCCCTTGAGGAACGATGCTTCCCGCCGCCGACAGCTTCTCTCGTGGTTTAATTACCTAATGATTTCCAACATTTGAAACCGCTGCACTGTGAACAAACAAACAGAGACAGCAGGAGCGGAAGCCAGATGTGGCGGCAGGGCGGGTGGGCCGGCAGAGCCAGATGTGGCAGAGAAAGGCTGCTGGGGAGAGAAAAGAGCAATTGCAAGCAATCAAGAGCTTGGCTGCAATAAACCCAGAGCTGAGCCAAAATCGACGTGGCTTGGGGAGAGCGTGGTACAGCTGGCATCCAGCCAGCCAGCCCCAGGGGCTCCATGCTGCAAGTCTCTCCCAGCAGAAAAGAAGTCTCTGGGAAGCTGGACTGTCACACAGCTCAGAGGAAGAGATTCCCTGACACGTCCTGGGTGTAGTGAGGGCAGGGAACTCCCTGGGCTGATCCCAGGAAGGAGGGGAGGGCTGAACAGTGGCTCTGGGGTATGCAATCCTATTCTTCTTGCCAGTACAGCATCTGGGTGGACATGTAACATGCTGGGACACACTGAGCCATGCCCCAGCCCCCTCCCCCCCATGCTGGGGTCCACAGCAGCAGAGAAGGCAGAGCACCAGGGTGCTCCCAGAACAACACTTGCTCTATATAGTGTCATCCACAGGCCACTGAAGGCTGAGGATCGCAGCTCTCCTGGCTGGATTCACGGAGGATAGCAGCCAACTACTGCTCACAGCCAAGAGGGGCCATGCTGAGCCATGGGGTTGGTCTCTGCGATGAACCACAGCAGAGGGATGTTCTCACACATGCCTCCCAGCTCTGCTCTGGGCTTTGTGTTCACCACCGTTTGCCGCCACTGTGCCTCTCTCCATTCAAGCCAACACTTCCTATCAGGCCTGGTCGCCCCCCGCCCCCAACCTGCCAAGCTGGCACCCAGGCTTGTACCTGGGACAGCACTCCGGCTTTTTCCTGGGCGCTGTCCTAGGGCAGCAAGCAACACATATGTCCAGTGGGACTCTGGCATCTAACTCCCAACAGCTCCACTCTGCAGGGCGTGCGTGTGTCCTTCCCACCAAGAGGAGGTCCTGTCTTTCTGGGGGTGGCAATAAAGAAGCGTTCCCTGACTCCTTCCCTCTCCAGCAGCAGCATGGTGCCAGGTTGGCCCAACCCCAGGGGGATCTCCTTGCAGATGCCCCACATCCCCGGAGAGTGACACTGGTTCACACTGGGCCTGGACGCAAGCCTCACCCGTGTGCTGTGCAGACAAAGGCACGTGGGTGTCTGGAGCAGTGCCTCCTCCTAGCACTGCAGCGGTACCCAGGGGACCACAGCCCTCTCACTGCAGCCTGCCACTAGGAAGAGAGAAGAGCCTATTTTTGTCTGCACTTGCTGGTTTGCTTCCCTCCCTGGAGGGTTTTAATAACAGCGGAAAAGATCCGCAATCTTTCATTAGGGGCTGTGCTGTGATGCCCCGGCTTTATGTAACTGCGCGCCCGGCAGCAGAGTGGCGTGTCAGAAGGCATCAAGGAAGGAGCAAGTGAGCCCAGAGCTCCTAATGAGCCTCCTCCAGCACAGGCAGGGATTCAGGGACCTGCTGAAGGAGGAGATGCTGGATCACTCTGGCAGAAAAAAGGACCTGCCCCCTCCTTCCCCAGCAGCATCAGCGCCAGTGTGCCATGCAGCCATGTGCCCCCATGGCTGCAGGTGGAGTGATGTGACCCCCTCCCCGAGCCACCCATCCCTGCCCTCTGTGCCCTCTTATTTCAGCCAGATCCGGCCCAGCAGCCTGCATGCGTGTCAGGTCAAGGAGTGCTCCTGGCTCCGCTGCTGCCAGGCTGCAGCCCAAGTGCCCATGAGTTTGCACATATGAGCAACTAAGGCACGGGGAGGTCCATGCCATACGCATGCTGGTTGTGGCTTCTCCCTCCGCTCCCCTGGCCCCCTCTGCTATCTGCTGGGTTCAGTCAGCCCATGCTTGGCTCCTCTTGAACACAGTGAGGCTGTGCCTAATGCCTGCTGGAGCACATTACTGGTCCAGGGCCTTTACTCTCTCCCTGCAACTCTGTGGAGCGTGAGTCCATATCTGTCTCCAATTAAGCAGCCTCACTGGGCTCCCAGGATCCTTAGATGGAGCACATTCTCCTTGCCCCTCCAAGACAGCTGCTGAGGCCTGTGGGCTGCAGTGATTGCACATGCAGCCTCGTCTGCTGGCTCCTTGACTCGGTGACAAGAACGAATTCTTCCTGCCCCGGCCCCCGGCTCCCGCTGGGCTGCTCCTTCCAGCTCCTGGCAAACTCGGCCGGGAAAGCAGCCACCAGGGAATCCCGTGACCTTGAGCTGCAAGTGCTCGTACCTCCAGCAAGAAAGCTCCATTGTGCTCCCGTCTGGCAGCTGCGGCACGGACTGGAGGAAGGGGATGCGCATGGGGTCGGGGAAGTGGAGCAGCCCACAAGATGCGAAACTGGATCCTCATGGGGTTTGCACAAGCCTCTCACACCAGGGCCAAGCGTGCAATGCCCCTGCCCACAGCAGGGCCTGGTGACAATAGGGGCCTTGATAGTGGGGGCAGACCCATCAGTGCAGCACTGGGTGGGTGGTGGGGCAGGGGGGAAGGGATCATGGGTCACCAACTGTTCCGGAAAACATTTGGTTGGAGCTGACAGGTGTCCTGTGACAGGGCCAGGAGCGGGGTTCAGGGCACAGGATGGAGAGATGGGACCCTGGGGAGGTAGGCATGCCCAGAAGCCGTGACACCACTAGCTGATGCAAGAAGTGTCACTGCCGCCCTCGACCACCTGGAGGGACCACCCTCAGCACAAGTTCTCTTTGCCTCTGGGATAGGCTGGCATCTGGCATGTACCAACCTGCACCATAGTGCCCATCCAGGTGGCAAGAGCCAGTGTTGGCCCTTATGAAATGTTCCACTGCAGAAAGAAAGCCCTTCTCAGATGAATACCATCCCCCAACTCCTGAGGCCTGGTATAATGTCAGAGAAAGGAAGGCAAAGGGACTTACCCAAGGCCACCAGACAAGTTGATGTCAGAGGCAGCAGGAGGGACTTGGCACCTCTGTGCCCATGCCCAGCCCCTGACTGGGAAAAGGAGAGCAAAGGGATAAGAGCTCAGGGCCGGGACGGCAGATGCAGCCCTGTTTGGGATGGTACCTGCTGGCCTGGCTTCTGTCAATGTACAGACCTGTCCACCTGTCTATTGTCAGCTGTCTGTCCACTACCCATCACACGGAGTCTGTCCGTCTGTCTATCCATCCATCCACTTGCAGCCATACCACGTCCCTCTGTCTAGCATCAATCATACCGGGTCTGTCTCCTGTCGCTCACAGCGCTGTCCGTCTATCCTCAGGCACAGCACTGTCCGTCTGTCTGGGCTCATCACCAGGGAACCTCCCTTGCTCCTGTCCTGACTAAATGTTCCAAATACTAGTGACCAAACCAGAGGGGGACGCGTGGGGCCTGCCTGGCTCGGGCACAGCCTCCGGTCCATGCCAAAGGCTTCCCCTGTAGCCATGGCTGGGGTCCCACAGCAGTGAAGTCGGGGATGATACCTTTGCACTAGGACCTGGTAGCTGGCCACATGGATCTCGCTGGGCTTGTCCCAGGCCCCTATAATGTCCTCACTCCCTTGCTGTGTGGATGTGGGGAAGGGACGAGCAGGGCTGGCATAGAGCTGGCACAGCACAGCTGGCACAGGGACACCCCAGACCAGCACTGTTAGGCTGATGCTCCCCCGGCCCCGATACCATGCATCAAAGTCTCCTAAGCCCCGCACCACACATGCATCTGCACCACTACATCTCCAGCCTCTGTTCTGTCTCTGATCCCTGCAAGTGGCCAAAAGCAACAGATGAGCCCGTGCGGGTGATTTATGTGGCGCAGGTTGGCGCAGCAACTGCTCGCGAGCTCGGCAGCAGCTGTCTCTCCCATTACCGTGCGATGTTGTTTGTGGAGGCAGCGGCCTCTGCTTGGTGGGCTCCGCGCGGCAGTGGGGAACAGGGCTCTGGGCTACTTGCGATGGCCAGACAAGACACGGCTCAGGAACGAGGCACTTGCCTGCAGGCTGAGAGGGCTCCGGGCAGCCACCTCTGCTCTAGAGTCCAGGTCACTGCAAGCTGCAGCCAGCTCAGCCCAGCCAGACCCCCTTGTGCTTTCCCAACCTCAGCTCCCCCAGCCCATCCATCTGGCCCAAGATATGATGGGGGCTGGTAAGGCTGAGGCCACGTCTCCCTGCTGCACTTCTTTGCCAGATCCGGGGTGACTGGCTCATTGCAGGGACTCTCTGGGGGTGCAAGACAGAGCGACAGAGCGCACTACAGCCATGCTGGGGCATTGAGGGCCACCCATCCCAGCAGAACCAGCCCAGTTCCAGCCTGGGAGCCACTGTCTCTCTGCTGGTCCCAAACAGCTCTGGAACACGGGGAGTTTGTGCTAACACTGCTCTTGTGAAGCCCCTGCTCTGAAGGGGCTGGGGTGCCGTGCTAGCAGGTGTGGGCACCCTCGGCCTAGAGCCCTGCCCCGCCACCAGCAAGGGCACCCGAGAGCAGGAAGCAGCACAAAGCAGCCACACACCATCCCTGGAGACAGCAGCCTCCCGCCTGCCCTGCGCTGTGCAGTCACTCACCCACACTGACGCTTCCAGAGCAGTGCATTGCACCGGTGCCAAAGAGCAACGCAGGGCAGGGCAGGGATGAACGGGGCTGAGCCACCCCTCCGGGGAGCAGCAGTCAGCCTATGATTAATGCAATTAATCATCAGAACAGACACCCAAGGAGATCAGAAGAGACCCTGTCTCAATGGCCTCAGCTCAACCCCAGGCGCCTTCTCAAATGATGCGCGTTAGCCAGATGCCAGTTATCGGGCTTAGCTTTAGGCTGCCTGAAATGCAATGGCCCGAGATACAGGGGAGGAAGCACTGGACTGGACTGTGCAGCCCCGATATCACACGGCCGTGAGAGCGAAGCAGTGCGGGGCTGGGTGGGAGACAGGACTCTGGCACATTTGCACCCAGGAGTCCTGTTGGGCACCTGCTGGAACCCAGGCAGGAAAACAGAAATTCAGGCAGCCCCATCGCAGCCGCACACCTGCGACTGTAGGGCAGGACCAGCACTGGCCCCTGCACACAGTCATGCCATCCAGTGCTAGGGGCCCTTCCTGGGAGCATCCCCTGCAGCAGCATCACCTCCACAGTGCCAGCCAGGTGCTGACGCAGCGCTGACTCAAGGTGAACAAGCCGAGGTGTGACCTGGCCTATCCTTGCTGAGGCAGCCAGCATGGGGCAAAGACACCTGCGCCACACCTGCACGCCTGCCAGGGGGGTTACCCACGTGGCCAGTCCCAGCTTCACCACCCCCCACCCCCGTGGCTCTGAATTCTGCCTCCTTCCCCGCAGAATTAAGGTGCAGCCGTGGATTCTGAAGAGCCAGGGGAAGGTCTGGATTAAATTGATATCGAGGAGATGGTGGCAAGGGAGCAAGGGAGTGGGTCACAGCACTCGAATACAGGACCCGCTTCTCCTCTGCCGCCCCCAGCACTCTCCAAGTGCAGAAGAAGGGCACCCCCTGCTGGAAGCAGCAGACTTCTGTGAAGCACAACTGCGGGGGGCCAAGGCAAAGCAGGAGGTGGGCGGTTGTGGGGGGTCGTACCCCTGCATGCTGGACCCCCACGCAGAGGCCTGCCAGCTTCCCCGCAGCCACACGAGGCCGAGCTTCCAGCCCAGGCTCTGTTTAATCCAGACTTTAATCCGCTCTAAATCCCGACGCTAATCCCTTTAATGCCATCTTTCAGAATTAGGCTCTTGCATTGCAGCACCTTCCTGAGGGCAGCTATGGGTGGGGTGGGAGGTGCCGAGATCACTGGCATTTTGCTCCATCCTACCAGGCGAGGCAAGATCAGGGGACAAGGGCCCCCCACTCACAAGCCTGTGGAAGGACATGCCGGCTCGCACGACCCCACACTGCTCTGCCCTGCTGAGAGCCTCAGATGTCCAGGGTGGGGTTGGGGTCTTCCAGAGCCACTGCAGTGTGGATGCATGGTGAGATCACGGTGTCACTAGAGATGGGCACAACGGCAATGTCAGAGCAAGGGCCAGCACAGGATCTCACGGAGCCCTGGGACACTTCATGCCACACCGTAGTGCCATGCCAGGGCAGGATGCTGTGGGCCTTGGGTCAGGAAGAATTAGTTGCATGGTGCTTGTTCTATTACTCATGGGACATACCCAGCCTACAACCTTCCCGGAGCTAGAGCCGCATGCACCCTGGGGTAGATGCTGGAGGGCAGTGGTGTGCATAACCACTCTCATCCCCTCCGTGGGCATCTCCCTATTTCGGCTGTGCTCACTGCAGGGGCTGGAAGAGACTGTGCCCCAGGCTGAGAGGTGGTGCAGGGTATCAGCATGGACACCTGCTTTCCCAGGTAGGTGAGGACCAGCAGGGCCAGGCCCTGGCTGGGCTCTAAGGAGCCACCCACAGCTTCCCATGAAGGGAGCTCAGCCACTGTCTGCAGACTGAGCTAGCAGTGAAGCTTTCATCCCTCCCTCCAGTCCCTGTCAGCCAGCAGCCTCTGCCTAGCTCCCCACTCAGGATGGCAAAGACTTCCTGGCTCCAAGAGCCACAGAGCAGCTGCAGCAGCTTGAGCTCTGCCCCCCTGACCTGCAGGGCCCGCACCCAACCCAGCAGCCGGTTAGCTGCTGATATGCGCCCTGACCTGCAGCTCCTCCTGCCCCGTCTCCCCCTGGTCCCAGCAATGCTGGAGCTGCCCCAGGACCCCTCCATCCCTCCGAGACATGCTAGCACCAGGGGCTCCAGCTGCCTGGGGAGAGCATCCCCTGCATGGGAGGGGTGCAGGGCCACCCACCACCCGAATCACCCGGCCCAGGGCTCCAGCTGGGGGGAATGGTCCAAAAAGTGCTCTACAAGGGCGACATCTGCTGGTGGGAGATGGTCTTGGAAGGGGCCTGGCACAGCGGGCAAGTGCCAGCTGGTTGATGACCCCCCACTACCTGCGCTGCTCCTGGATTCAGGGGACTGCTTGGCTTTTTGGGGAGCCCAGGCAAGGGCCGCTGATCACACTGCAGGCTCCTGCTCTTTGTTTGCTGGGAAGGCAGTGCCCACTTGCCTGCCTTCCCAGCCTTCACTTATTCCCTGGCACGGATTTGTCCTGGTGCCCATGCTCTGTGCAGTGCATAGACCCAGGAGCAGCTGCCAGGCACATCTTGGAGCTGCACTGCACCACTGCCCAGGACCTGGCTGCAGCTCCCCCACCCCATATATCCGCACCTGTTGTGTTAGGCCCCAGCCCTGCTAGTGCTTGATATGTAGGACTGCTGAGCGCCTGGCACTGCTCCCCTGCCTGGCACTGTCTAGACTGCTTTCAGGGGGGCACTCCCTGCCAGCCTGGGCAGTGGTGGCAGCAAAGGATGGAGAGCAATCACCAGGAGCTCTCATCTCCCAATGCAGTTGGATTGGGCCAGGGGCTCTTTACACATAGAGACAGCAGAGAATTACCAACCCACTGTTACCTACCCCTTTTTTCCTGCCATCTCCCAAAGCTGCTTCACGAGGCTGGGGACCCAGCTGACTCATACTTTGCAGCTTGGTCCAGGTGTCAGAAAGAGCTAGAGGAACCAGCCACGTCCTATGGGCACTGCTTTAAAGTGCTCCCAGGAAAGGTGGGCAGTGGAGGCAATGCCTGGGCTGGGACCTTGATGAGATGCACCTGCCATGGGTCAGGTAACCTCGCTGCAGAGAGGGACAGAGACAGGCAGGCGGGGAGGAGACAGGCTGCTTAAGCTGCTGCTTCCTTGATGCAACAAGTGATGGTGGTGATTGGCAATGCCTCCTATTAGCAAGGCAGCCCAGCTTTGGAGAGCAATCAATATTCAGCAAAGTACCCAGCCTTGCCAGGGCCCAGTCACTTAAAAATCAGGCAAATCAAACAGGACCATTACAAGGCAACTGTACCAGGTTACGCTACTTTTTAGCTGCAATATTCCCTGAAATTATCCTGAATACCTATGCAAGAGACTGGAAGAGCTTAGAGATCAGCCCAGCCCATTGCCCAAGTCTTGGGGCTTTGGCTGTAGTAGCGGAAGCAGGAGTCTCAGGTGGGGAAAGCCGTAGGATTAACTATAGTGTAGACAAGCTCCGGTGCTCTTTAACTATACAGAACAAGGCCTGCACAACACAGCCTCCGCTGCTGCTGTTGCCTGGACAAGGAATTACTGTGTTTGCCAACACAGGAGCTAAGCAATTGCAGACTGGCTCAGCCCCACGATCCGTTTAGTTTATATCCTGTCTCCGACAGCAGCCAGGCTGAGAAGCAACAGGGGAGAACAGGTCTCTACTTAATGCCAAACCAAAGCCCATTAGTTACTGCACCTGGAGACAGGCATAAAAGTTGGCAGCGTGAAAGGAGGCATTGGACTTTAGCAGATCCGCTGGCTGCCAGGCTGGCTCTCTGTGGTTGCAGCAGGGAGCCCAGCCCCACTGGTCTGCAGGAATGAAGGTGGCAGCTGAGATGCAGACACCTCTCGTGGATGGAGGGGAAATGCTGGCAGGCTGCTCCCTCTGAACACAATGACACTGCTGGTTGGAAGGAGACTCCAGAGGGCAGTGAGAGCTCGTGCTCGCTCCCTTGCTGCAGTGAAGGAAGCCGACACTGCAGAGCAGCCAGCCCTGTTTGCCTCTCGTGGTGGCACGCGGCTGCGGCCTCTGTCGCTGGCATGGCCAGCTGTAGCTGCAGCTGCAGCTGTCCCTTAGGAACCATTCAGCATCGCCCCCGGTCTGTTGCTCCGTGGGGCCAGATGGCAGTGTGCTAGCTGAGCACCTGGCTAACAATGCGACTGGGTCACGCTGACCTCTGCTAACAATGGCAGTGCTGAAGCTGGCTCCTGATGTGTCTGGGTGTGAACAAAGCCTCCCACTGGTCGAAAGGACATGCACCAGGAATAGTACCTGCAGAGAGGACACAGCAACCCTCTGCAGAGCCATGGTCCAGCCCCATGTGCCCACATTCACACTGCAGGGCCTGCCCCTCCTGCAGATAACCCTGAGCTGGGGGGGGGCGAATAGCTGTCCAGCCCAGGCAGCGTGGAGCTCGGCAGAGGGTCTGCCCAGCTTCTTGGATGGGTCTAACAGGTTGCATGAGCTCTGTGCTGTGGTGACTCAGGCATGCCACACTCCCATCCACTGGCAGGACACCAAAGGGGCAAACAGGACAAAGGAGAGGGATGGGAAAGGCAGGTGGTGCCACTGACAAGTGTCTTCTGCCTGAGGGCCCCGCTAGGTCGCAAGAAGCTTCCCAAGCAAGGAGGGTGCCATTGCCTGAGATACCCAAGAACAGGCTGGGCAAGGTGCTAGGGATGCACTGAAGGGACAATCCTGCCTCTAAACAGACTAAACAGGTCTGCTGAGCCTCTGCACTGCCCTGGCTCTGTGGCACTGCCCCAGAGCTAGGAAGCAGCACCAGTGCCAGGTGGGACTGTTCTTGGACCCAGGGGCTTCAGCATGGGTTGGAGATGCCATGAACACACCTGGAAGTGCCCTGCCAGGGCTAGAAGAGTCTGCCTCCCTCCCTACCTGCCATCATGCAAGATAGAGACTCCTGCTTAGATCCAGCACACTGGGAAAGGATAGGCTTCCCCTTGTCCTCCATGGCCTCTACTCAGTTCAGCTGCAGCTACTGGCATGAAGGGAGTGAGGCTGAACACATAGCGTGGCCATGCTGGTGCAAGGTGTGCAATGCCCTAGCTGTTCAAGTACAAGGGGGCTGGAGGGAAACAGTAGGCGAGAACACTGCTAGTCACCTAGCAACCCAGCAGGCTTGGGAAGTGAAAGGCATTGATGTCTTTTGTCTTTGTAAGGGATGGATATGGAGAAAAGGGTGAGTGCAGGCCGGATGGACAGACCGATAGGTCTGCAGAAACAGAAATGCCAAGCAGGAAATGAAAACACAAAGGGTTTCTGATCAGATGGGAGCAGCCGGCGTAGAGCCCTGAGCAAGGAGACGGAGCCGCGCTGCGGACTGCGTCTCTCCTCTGAAGTTCAGTGAAGTCTCAGCGCATCCCTTTCAGAGGCATTTCATCTCACGGCTGTCCTCTGCCTGATAACAGGCCAGGGTTTTCTTATCTAGTCTTGCTCGTGGCTCTGGCGTCTCGTCTCAGAGGCTAGTCCTCGGGCTCTGAGCCAGCGTTGCAGCTGACAATATCACCTATCTCATATGGCTTGTCATCGAGGAGGACATGTGAACAGGGGCTGCTCTGTGCAGGGCTCTGAGCTGTGGCAACATTCACGGCTCGGTTGTACAGGCCTCGGTTAGCTGCTGATGTGCGCCCTGCAAGCAGGCCCTCCATGCAGCCCCGTTCCACATGCCTCTGAGAGTCCGACAGAGGGAGAGACCCAGCCCTGCTGGCTCCAAATCCGTAGGGTGCTGCCCAGATGAATAAGCCTCTGTGTAAGAGCTGGACGGAAAGGGGCCCAGAGCAGGGGAAGGGTGTGCAGGTTAGTCTGACAGCCAGGAGCACCTGGGTGCCATCCTGGGAGAAAGAGGCAGAAAGGCCCATCGCCCCCACAGTCCCACATACCCCTTCTGCACATGTACATGCCTGCATGTAGGCACATATACACATGCCCACTGCCGTCTAGACTCTACATAGTACAGAAACTTCCTTGGCACAGTTACGCATGCGTTAGACAAACGCACATGCTTGGATCTACCCAGGTACACATATGAATACCTCCTATCCACCCCCAGAACATAATCACGTGTACATGTGTCAGTACACATCTATACTTCATTCAAACAGCCTTGCATAACCCTATGAATAGGCACTCCTTCACACTCAGACCTATGCCCCCCCACATAAATTCACACCCCTTCTAGTTACAAGCACACACGTGTCAGCAGCTTCCAACTTATTCAGGCCCCAAACACAAGAGCTGGTTGAGCGCTAACACCAGGGAACAGCGTCTTGCCACCTGGGGTGACTGGTCCAGAACTGGATGCCATCACAGCTGGGAAATGCTGTTATTCTGGTAGCTTTCCAAACAGGAGAGAACATTGTCTACAGCTGTTGTTCTGACTTTTGCAGCTGTATCCGCCTCATTGGCCATAGCAACAAGGCCCTTGGCTCTGGGTTTGAAGCAGAGGCAGACCTGGCTTCTTGGCGCTGCCTGCTTTGACGGAGTTCTTCTGAGTGGTGCAACAAGCAGACAAAAGGTGAATAGAGTCATAGAAAATGAGGGTGGGAAGGGACCTCAGGGAGTCACATCTAGTCCACCCCCCTGCTCAAAGCAGGACCAGCCCCAACTACATCATCCCAGCCAAGGCTTTGTCTAGCCAGGTCTTAAAAATCTCCAAGGATGGAGACTCCACAACCTCTCTGGGTAACCTGTTTCACCACCCTCCTCGTGAGAAAGTTTTTCCTAATATCTAACCTAACCTTCCCTTGCTACAACTTGAGCCTGCTGCTCCTTCTGTCACCTGCCACCACTGAGAACAGCCCAGCTCCATCCTCTTTGCTATTCAATCCCCCTCTGTCTTCTCTTGCCCAGGCTGAATAAGCCCAGTTCCCTCAGCCTCTCCTCAAATGTGCCCCAGTCCCCAAACTATTTTTATTGCCCTCCACTGGACTCTCTCCAATTTGTCCACATCCTTTCTGTAGTGAGGAGGCCCAAACTGGGCACAGGACTGCAAATGTGGCCTCATCAATGCTGAATAGAGGAGAACAATCAACCACTTCCCTTGACCTACTGTCAATGCTCCTACCACTCCAGCTGGGTATACCATCAGCCTTCTTGGCAACAAGGGCACACTGCTGGCTCATATTCAACTTAATGTCCACTGCCCAGCCAGTCACCCCCAGCCTGCCCCAGTGCATGGGATTGCTCCGTCCTAAGTGCAGAACTTTGCTCTTGTCCTTGTTGAACCTCAGATAAATGCTTGGAGGTCATGGCCGAGAACAGAGACTAGGGTCTATTTTCCAAGTGACCGCTGCTCCGAGGACAGGAGTGCGTTCACCCAGTAAGGTGACACAGGGCCTGGCGGTTTTGGGGCTGCAGGGTGACACGAGGCAGCTGCCAGAGCGTGGCCAGGCAGGTTGAAAGGAGATGAAGCACGGGCATGGGGCAAGGAGACGGGGCAGCGGGGACTGCCAAGGCCACAGCACAGGGCAGGTGTTGGTCTCCTGGGTGCTTCCAGCAGTCAGCCTGCCCCACCGAGGCATAAACTGCAGCAGCAGCCCATCTGCTTGGCACCGGACATCCCGGCAGAGGCCTGGTGCACTTCTGGAAACAGCAGACGGAGGGACCTGCGGCTTTTGCAGCCGGCCACTGGAAGCCAGGACTCCTGGGTCCTTGCCCCACCTCGTCCCGCTTGCCAAGCGGCCGGGGTGGGGAGGGAAAACGGGGCTGGGAGTCAGCACTTCTCAGCCTCATCCCCCGGGGGGCTTGCAGCGGGGAGCCGGGACTCCCGGGTCCTCGCCCCGCCTCCTCCTGCTTGCAAAGCGGCCGGGGGTGCAGAGGGAGAAGCGGGCTGGGAGCCAGCACCCCGGGGCCTTCCCCAGCCCATCCCCCGGGGGTGCAGCCGGGCTCCCGCCCAGCCCCGCGGCCGGAGCAGCCTCGCCGCGCCACACGCCCCGCCGGGTTCCCCGGGGGATTCCCGGGGGAACGTTCTATCCCCACCCACCCCCTCGAGGGCGGCGCCCATTGGCTGCTTCGTAGATGGCCGCGCGCCGCCATTGGCTGACGCCGTCGGCCCCGCCCCCCCGGAGCCCCGCCGCCGCCCGGAGTTCGAGCCCGGGCCGGGATGGGGCGCGGGGCGCGGCGGCGCCTGCTGCGGGCCGGCAGGTAAGCGCGACGCGATCCCCGTCCCCCCACCCACCCCACGCCGCACGCAGTGGGGGGATGCGACGGGTCCGGACGCGGGGTGTCGCCTTCCCCTGCAGCGGGGCTGGGTCTGCGGGCACGTGTGACATGGGAGGGGGGAGGTCCGTCCCGTCGGGGCCCGCGGAGCTCCTCCAGGGCGGGTTTGGACAGGGTGCTCGGAGCTGGGCACCCGGGGCCAGGCTGATGCTTAGGGCCGGATTTGCACCCGCCTGCAGGGCAGAGCCGCGTTGCAGACGGAGCCCTTCGCTGCCTTCCGCCGTGCTGCCCAGGTGCCACCGCGACTCCCGCTGCACCAGGTGGGATACGTCCACCTCCAGACAGCAGCCCGGTGTGCGGCGGGGCAGGAAAGCAGCCCCCCAGCCCTTCTCCCAAAGGGGCGTGACAATCGGAGGGGGGCAAAAGACCAGCTAGGGGTCGGCAAGTCCCTCCCGGGACACAGGGCAAGAGACGGGTCCTGTCCCACTCGTGCCTCGGCCTGTGGGGTGACCACGGGCCGGCCGCCTCGCTTCCCCGTGCCCTGTTTCCACGTCAGCTCAGGATGCCCGTCTCCTTTGCAAAGCAGCCTGAGATCAGTCGCCGAAAAGCGGGGCTAGATAAGAGCCGGGACTCCTGCCGTTCCCTTGGAGCGGAGACAGCCCAGAGGGGACGCGCTCCGAGTACGTAAAGCCTCTCCCCGTCCAGGAGAGCTGGCTCGGGAGTTTGTTTTCCTCGTGGCCTCACGCAAAAACAAGGCGGCGCCGAGCGAAAGGTGGTAAAATCACAACCGAGAAGAGGAAACCCTCGTTCGCACCACACCTAATGAGTTCGTGCGACTCCCTGCCACAGGAAGTCGTTGAGGCCAAGAGCTCTGCAAGCTGTCCAGCGAGATTGGCTGCTCGTTTGGGTGACGAGGATATTCAGGGCAACAATTCCTGCTCGTAACAGCTTGGGAAGAGCCATTTGGTCTCGTGGGTCAGAACAGGCCCAGAGGTGGGGGCAGTTCGTCCCCCGTCTGTCTGCTCCGGGGTTTGTACATCATCCTCCAAAGCTGGTCTACAACTCGGGTCCCTCGAGTCACAGAGCCGCAAAACCCTGTATTGGCACGGAAGCAAATCGATAACTGTTACAAGAGTAGCAGCCTGTAAGGGATGTTGTTGCCGTGCAATATGAGATCTCCCAGAGGCCTTGCGCAGGGATCGGGGCCCCAACGCACGAGGCACTGTACGGGGAAGGGTCGCCGTCTGGAAGTGCGTGTGCAATGTTGTGTCCAGCATTGGAAGACGCCAAAATGAACAGGGAGGAGAGATGGGGAACGGCGAAAGGTGTAAGCGGTGCAGGAAGAAGTGGTTACCGCACCCCAATACAGCCCCCACGGTCCAGGGAGCACAATGTGGACATGCTCCTGGGGCTCCCTGCTCCACAGGGTCTGGCGATGGCAGCGCTGAAGACACTGTCTCGCTGGTTAGCACTGAGAAGCACCCCTGGCCTGCAGGCCCCAGCATGGGACCGTGGCTCCGGAGGTTGCTCGCAACCTGGGAACAGCAGCGCCACGCATCCATGGCGCACAGTGGCCCTGGGTGGTCCCAGCAGGAGGACCGGGACGCGGATACCTTCTGGGGGTCCGTGCAGCAGTTCTGTACACACAACCCTGCTGAGGACGGCCACAAGACATGCCAGCCACTGGCCAGCGCGCAGCTTGGTGCCCCATGCAATTGCCTTTCCCTAACCCTGTCCCAAAGCAGGATGCACCGATCTGGAACCATGCTGCAAATTCAGACCCAAAGTCCCATTGCAGAGTGTCCTTGGGGACCCAGCCCTGCAACTGCACACAACTGGGGGTGAATGTAACAGCAGAGCCTCTCCCCTTCCTCCCCCCAGCACCCCTGGGATCCTCCTCGGCTTCTAGCATGGCCGAGTCCTCACAATGATCCTTTCAAAGACTCAGCCCTCCAGCAGGAAGCGGGTGATGTGCCAGTCAGCTGAGGTCCCAGTCCTGGATGGGGAAGCGGGGAGAGAACGAACTCCTCCTTCCCAGTGACTCTCCCGAGCCAGGCATGAAGGAGGTTCCTCCAAGAGAGGAAAACCCCTCTGATCTCAGCTCCAAAAGAAAGAGAGGAAACGGATGCTCAGAGCTGCTCCCCATCCCCCTCCGTCCTGGAGCACAGCAGGCAGCTTCCCAGCCCAGGCTCCTGCCTCCTGCACTGGAGCATGTCCAAGGCAGGGGGCCCTGCTGCAGTGGCAGCAGGTACTTGGAGCCTGACTGCCGCTAGGAAGGGACCTTAGGGTTGGAGTGAAGACTGTTTTGCCTGCCCCCATGCAGGGGGCTTCCCTGGCTGGAATGGAGCCGATGGAGGGGCTCTGTAGTGGCAGAAGGGAGTACTGGGGGCATGGCCAAGTGCCCTGTGCTGCAGCTGTTCTCTGCTCCACACTGGGACGTAGGAAGGAGAACAGGAATGACAGCAGCTCCAAGCCTCCTCTCCCTCACCCCAGGAGCTGGGCAGGGCTCTGCATGTTCCGAACCGGTCCCTGGATGGCCTAAAATGCGCCCATCTCTCTGCCAAGCACATGCACGGAATAACTTGAGAATCAGGCCCGGATGGATTTCATATCCCAAGCCCAGCCCTGCAGAATCAAGTCTGTCACTGGGATGGCTTGTCTTGTCACAGCCCAGGCCTGAACCCAGCCTTCTGGCTCAGCTCCATCCCCACCTTTCAGCTGTGACCCCGAAGCAAGCTTATCGGTAACTGCAAACTGGTTCAAAAGAAGCTTCGTGGGCTCTCGCAGGCAGATTGTGGCTTCCGCCGGTTGTCTCTTGGCTTCCTGCCGCTCCTAATCAGTTCCACGGCTGGGCGTGGTGAGGGGCCCACGCTGCTGAGAACCGCTCTGCGGTGGGTTGGGGGAGGCGAGTCGGTGCGTTCTTGGTCCTGTCCCCACCAGCCAGACGTCTGACTTGCAGCGATGGGAACTGAGTTAACTTCCCCCTTGCTGCTGAATCCAGAAATGGACCCAGCACTAAGAATGGCCCTGCGGCTTTTCTTTATGCTAAATGGTTACCCGGCCTCTGCGTCTGCTTCAGAAAGCATCTGGGCATGCACGCATGCATGTGCGGGCACACATCTCGGTTAGCCGGTGCCTGCACAGGGGATGGCAGGGGCACTGCAGACATAGGGGCAAACAGAAAGCCTGTCCAGTTTCTCCCTGGCTTAGTGTCCAAGCAGAGGACCTGGCTCTTAGGTAATAGGCTGAGACCTCGTACACCTCACAGAAGGGTGAGTCTCAGCCCACACTTGTCCCAGCTGGCAACGCACATCTGTAGACAGAGGTGTCATGAGTCCTCTTCTCCTCAGTCCCACTGTTGGCACAGCCGTGCCCCGTAGACAGAAACTCAGGGGCAGTGCTCTGTGTTTGTACAGCACCGAGCACATGGCGATCCTGGTTTACAACTGCAGCTTCCCTTCTCATACAGACAGGAACAAGGACAGTGAGTCAGAGCCAGCATGCTCCTGCCCCATCTGCTGTGTTACCAGTGAGCCAGGCCATAACCTTGTGGGTGTGATGGGCTGTCCCTTCAGCTTCCTGCTCCCTGTCGGGAGCAGGGCTCTGTTCTGCGAGGTGTTTGCCCAGCAGCGTTGGACTCGCCCGCTCTGTACACACAGGCCTGGTGCCCCCAGCGAGGTTGCTCAGTTACTGATCAGTGGATCCGTTGGCCGCCCGGGGAGAGCTCCTGCTCAGACTTGTTTCTGGAACAGTCGGTAGATGTGCAAGGTGGGGCTGCCGAGAAGGTGTAGCTGGCAGCACTGTTTGCACCTATAGCAACGGGGAAAAGCAGCTGGTGGAGACGGATGAAAGGCCTCTTTAATTATTCACCTCACCCCACACGCCAGCAAAAGTCAGGCCCAGGGGCAGGGGGCAGGAAGAGGGTGAGAGATTGCAGCAGGCAATAAGAGTGCTGCAAAAGGGCATCGTAAAGCGGGCAGTGAGGGAGTGAGTGGCTGCAGGGGCTCGTGATTCTGCCCCTTCCCTGCAAGGCCACGCAGATCCTGCCCTGCTGTGGCTGGGAGGCATGATTCATTAATGATCATTAGATATTGAGCCAGGAGTGGAAGGTGATACTAGGAGGTGGAGCCAGGCAGCTCCAAGGAGGGCAGCTGTTTAATGTCTTGGATTCCTGCCTAGAGCCAGGCTGGGTCCCTGCCTCCGCATCCCTCAGCAGGGGGTTGAATGCAGATCTGGCAGGGGGTTGAATGCATTTCTGGACCAGAGGATAGGCCTTGGATCCAAATGAACATGTGTGTCCTGAGAAGCAGAAGAGAACCCCAGGGCAGGACTCTCCAGGCGCGCCCCTCCTGTACCTGGCAAGCTGGGGCAGAGCCCTCTGCCATTACCACACTGCTGTCAAAGGCCTCGTATGCAGGGAGTCTTTTCTTCCCACTCGCTCAGAGGCCCAGAGGGTGCACGAAACATGAAGCACTGATCCTGAGTCCGTTTCCTCTTTGCTTTGGGTTGACAGAAGCATGATGTGGGATGGTGCGGAGAGCCTGCACACTGCTACCGTTCTGTCTTGGAGACTAAGCACCCCTGTGCAGCTGACTTTGGCTCGAGGCATGGGGCAGGGGGTCTCCACAGCCACAGCAGGGAAAACCTACCAGTTCCCCAAAAACTCAAAGTGTATCTGATCCCACTAAGCTTTCACCCACAGCTCCAACAGCAGCTGCTGCAGCCACTGATTTTTGCGCGCCCTTGGAGCTGAGAACTTTTGCACCAAAGGAAACTTTTTATGGCAAGTTATACGTTCAGGTAGCAAGGAGCGGGGAGGGGGGGTGAGGACAGGAACGTTCCTGTCACCCTAACCAGCACGCTGGGGGATGGAGAAGGCACCTCCCTGCTCTTGGTTCTTGGGCTTCGCGGGAGCTCCTTGTTCTGCACGTCGCCTGCTCCCTCCATGCCGACCCATAAATAATGCAAGCGCCTTTGTGTTGCTGTATGAAATATTCATCCTGCCATCAAGGGAGCCACGGGTGTGCGTGCAGCGGTGGGAAGGAGGAGAGACTGACAGTTGCTCTGGTAATTGAGACCAAGATAATCACCGGTGGAAGTGCACAGGTGGGGGAGGGAGGGAGGAAATCACCTTACAGGAGGTAGAAAGAAGCACCTGGCAAGGAGGGAGGTGTGAGCTGGGACCCCCAGCCCCAGTGCCGATCACAGCCGCCGGGAAAGGCCCCTTGGAGGAGGCATCACTGGAGTCAGGCCGGCTGGTGCAGACGACCTGCCATTGCCCACTCGCATGTCAGGCTGGCCTCATCTGTCACATATCACCGGCTCGGCAGATTGTCACGGGGTGACCGGGTTTCAAATTCTGCCCGTCTCTGTCATCGGGTGAAGCTGAACTCCCGGGCTTGGTACTTCTCTCATTTCGTGCCAGCAGCTGCCTAGGCTTTGGTGGCATTGCTCCTGATTTACACTTGTTGTCATGTGGGGGAGCCAGGCCGCATGCCTGATAGACTTGTGTCTGCCCAGAGATGTCATCTCATTAGCAGGGACGAGGAAAAGAGCTTGAAGGCACCTGGGAAAGTGTCAGTCCACGCACAAAGGTTCCCACGCAGTGTTTGCTGGTGACTTGAAATGCTTTGGTTTTGCTGAGGCCCAACTGCCTGTGTCACCCCCAGGAAAGGTTTAAAGCCCCCACCTGGGTGCAGCCCTCCCGGGGACACGTCCCTGTGTCACGTTCTCGGTGTACGATCAGCCAATGACAGCTGGTTCGGACGATGTCGCTGGTGGAGTTTGGCGTTCTGTTGGGCAGGTGCCCTGTCGCTTCTGGAGCAGGGGGGTCGTTCTCTCTGTCACAAACCCTACGGTGCAAACAGCCCCGCTGCCAGCTGGGGCAGGGAGGAAGGAACCACCCACGGGGTGGGGGCAATCCAGATGGTTTGCTGCCCCAGGCTACTCCTTTCCCCCTGCAAGCCAGTGCAGACCTGTCATCTCCCCTCCAGGCCTTGGCAGGACACCACGTCCTCCGTACCTCTGCCGTCACTTCTCTGCTCCCATAGCTCTGCCAGTGCATCCTACCTCGCCGTTCCCTCCCAGCCCTCCTCCACCTCTGACCTGTCCCCTCGTCCCATGCTGCCCCACCATCCTGCAAGTTACATCAGTGAAATCTAGTGCACTGCAGTCGAAGCCGGCCTCTGGACCAGCCTTCTTGAACAGAGACTACAGCTCACGCCGCACAGCACGGCAAGGCAGGCAGCTCCCTACAGTGCTCTGTGGATAGAGGTATGCAGGAGCCAGAACCTGGCTGGGGTTCAAACATGCCCCCACTTTCTCCCAGGATGAGCCATCTTCATGGTGTTTCCCTGGGCTCCTCCACCGCAGCTTGCAACACCGCTGTGAGTCAGGGAAGTGCTATTTCCTCATTGAGCACGAACCAGGGCAAACACAGACTGACTGGCCCGAGGTCACAGGAAGTCTGCAGCCAGGCTGGGAATTGACACTCAGAGTCCCCTCGGAGTGACACCCACACCCCCTTTTCTTACAGTCACTTGGGCTTTCACAGTTCCCTCTCAGACATTTTAGCTCTCGAGATGGATCCAGGGGCACTTCAGCTTGCTGGAAAACGAACGAAGCCAGGGAAGTCGCCCCCACCTCAGCCCCGAAGCCCCCATCCTGCATCCTGAACAGCTGGCCCGACCTCCCTCCAGAAGCCGAGACCAGCCCCATTGTGTTTCTCTCATCGCCGCAGCACCGAGGTGCGCCAACAATGGAAGAGGCTGGTATTTTCTGCGTGGTTTTTCTTTCCCCCCTCTTCTTTTCTTAAAGGAACTCGAGCGGAGCTGGAAGCCCGAGCGACAGGAAGGAAACCTGCAGGTTTATTTTGGGCTCAAAACCACGCTGGGGCAAAGCTGCCTCTTCCGTGCGCTGATAAAGCAGCGCCCCTGCGAACAATGGAGCAAGGCGGCCACGCAGGCCAACAGGGGCCGTCCATGCAGGAAAAGGCCTCGTTGAAGCCAGATCTCCAGCCCCTCGTTAATCAGTAGCATTGGCCCATCTGGAAGTGGGAGATGGGGGGAGGGACGTGTGGTTAAGGGGGGTGGCGGGCAATGACTGGAGGAAATAAGGATGAATTAATTCCCTTGTGACTCACATTGGGGGAAGTGCTTCCCAGTCACATACCACGGAGCCATAGGGTGAGGTTTGGAGCTGAATGTGAATCAGCACAGCCCAATCCAGAGGGGATGAGATCGGTTCAAAGGACCTGGGCTCCTGTGAGTGACCTGGAGCAAGCTGCTTTAGCTGCCCCGGCTCTCAGCTCCTCCATCTGGGAGGGATCCCGGCATCCCGTCTAAAACCCGTCCCAGCTCAGGTCTGTTATTAAATTAATAGCACAAGGGAGCGGCGGGTGGAGTCTGCTCTTTGTGGCTGCTTATGGAGAGGCTTGGGCAAGGCAGCAGAGGTTTCTTTAGCTGGGCATTTCCCGTCTTTCAAGGATCGTGTAGGTGGAGTTTGCAATTGGGCAACCTCAGCTGCAAAGCAAGGTGAGAACCTGCCATCACACAGGGCCCAAGGCACTTGGCAAAGGCCGAACTTGCGGCCGCACTGATACGTGGCCACTCTGGGATGCAGTCTCCAGCGGGATGTACAAGGTGCTGACAGATGGGAGCAACTGGAAATCCCAGGGCAAGGATGTGGGAGCTAAGCCTTCCAGGCAGGACCCTGGGAGCAACACCCAGGCCAGGTGGACAAGGTCACCAGCTTGAAGGTCATGGATTCTAAACGGCACAAGACACGGGTTGGCTTCTGGGGCCTGCGTTTGGCTTCTTCACAGGGGTCAGACGAGACTCCCTTGAACAGTCCCTTCTGGCCTAGCAACCTCTGCTTCGTGGGGACGATGGGGTGAGCCAGCCCCAAGCCTCTTAGGTGTCTTGGAGGCCTCGCGGTCTCAGCGTTGGATTTGAGATGCCTTGAAGTAGCAGCTTCCAATGTTCTCCTGTGGCCACCTCACTTCCAGGCTCACGGCCCCGTTTCTGGTTCAACCCCAGTCGCTATCACTGAATATCAGAGGCTTCCTACTCCGCTCATTAAAGGTCATGACCTCACTTGGGGTCATGACACTTAGTTTGGGAACGAACGGCTGCCTTAAAGAGTCCTGGTTTTCCAGCGCTCACTAGAGGAAGTCAGTGGGTGCTGAGGATGCTCACTGTCTCCAGAAACCAGGACAAAGGGATGTCAAGATTCGACTCCTCTCAACCTAGCAAGCACCTTGGAGGGGAAAGGCCTTGAGGTTTGTGGGCCTCAGTTTCCCTACCTGTAAAATGGGGACAGGCTTAGTGTAAGAGGTATTTCTGGCATACGGAAATAGCTGTTCCCAAGCTGGTTCCCCACTTCCATCTGCCTTAACACGCCGCTGTACAGCCACGCTCCACAGCCCACAGAGACTCAGTGTCAGTGCCCAGGGCCCCTCGCAACACTAGCACAATGCCATAACACAGCAAATTCCCCCTTGAGCAGGGGAGGCTAAGCAAGTGCTAAATTGCTAACCTAGCACTGTGGTATGCTCGCCTGATGGAGCAGATCTGTCTCGCTTTCCCTCGGTAACGACTTCTCCCACGTGCGCCTGTCGGGCAGAAAATGAGCCTGTCCAGTCCAGAGGATGCCTGCAGCTCCGGAATAGCTGGCTGTATATTTTCATTGCTTTATTAGCAAAGCCGGCAAGCGCTAGCTCCGGGCTCACGCTGTTAAAATCAATGTTTTCACATAAAAGGAAATACTTACAAACCTTTGTGTTTCCAAAGGGCTGTAAATAACACTGCGTGGAACATCTTGCACGGTGCAGTTTTTGACTGCTCCATTACTGCTCGCTTAATTTATAGCCTGCTTACAGCGTGGGCTAGCCTTTCCATTATTACCCCTTAGTCATAACAGAAAATTCCCTGGCAGCTGAAGCCCACTGCACAGGCATTTTCCTGCACCCTCCCTGGTTCTGCTAGGGCATTTCTTCTCCTTACCTGCGTTCATCCCTGCCGATCCAATGTAATCACTTCCACCAGCTGGATTCAGGTTCCACATCTCCTAAAAACCCAAGGAGGATGGCGATCTTCTGCTATCATATGTAGCCTCTTCCGTTGCCAGTTCTCAAAGCACTTAGTGAGTGTTAGCCTCACCGTTCCCCCTTCTACACATGCAGATGTGAGGAAAGTGGTTATCATTAGGTCCATTTTACAGATGAGCAAGCTAAGGAGCGGGCTGGTAAAGCGACTTGGCCCGGGTCATCTAAGAAATATGCGTCAGCACTGGGACTCGACTCGCGTTACAGCGTCCTGCGTGGGATTCCTCATAGATACCTCACCATGCAGTAGTGGAGCCCTCCGAGAACAAGGCCACTGAACACGTCGCACAAAGCGCCATACCCCTGGACCTGTCACTCCCTTATGCCAGTGCCTTGAAACACATCATTTTATTTGTACTATTACTTGTCCCGACCGTTGGGACAGGCGTTGTACGTGTATGTAGACGAGACTGGCAGGGACCTGCTGAGTTGCCCAGTCCTGTTGCGGACAGCCACGTCCTCCAATCCTGCTCATCTGCTCCTCCAACTCCAGCTCAAAACTAGCTAGGTTTCTCCCTTACTTCTCCTCTTGGGGGAGGCTACTGCAGATGCTCAGATGCTTAGAAATGTTCCTCCTTTCTAGCCCATCTATTCCTGGGTAGTTTATGCTCATTTCTTCCTATGCCAACACCGTCCTGTGGCTTCATGACCTCCTTCCCCTTCCCAGCATCCGGTCCCATGATGTGTTTGTATAGACCAGGCAGTCCCCTCTCTGCCTTCCTTTTGTGAGGCTAAACAAGCCACGTACAACTAACCAGCCTGTTTCTTCCCCACCCACCCTCATGCGTGGGCTCCTAGTTATATCACCACGTGGTTACAGCACAGCAGTAGCCTGAGGCAGGACAGAGCTCAGCGCCCGTGCGGCTTCAGTCACTTGCTTTGATCTTTAAAGCAATAACCAGCCCAAGTGGATTGGTGTGTAAAGGGGGACCTTGGCAAGGCTCATAAGCTGTCTCTAGGGCTTGAAATAGCTCCTTTGACTCATGGGGGTGTTGGTTGTAGCCGCATCGGTCTAAGGACATAGGCAGACAAGGTTCTTTGGGTAAATGTCAGGTAAGTGTAAATTGATATCTCTAACTTGCTGCATGTGCTCTTTTGCAGTCTTCAAAGAAGCTGATAGCCCTGCTCACCTGGAGGCGACCTACTGCCAGCTTCATCCAGCTGCTCCCTATCCCCCCCTGCGCGAGACCCGAGCCCTCCGAAAGCACACGTGGGGCACAGCGAGTGCACCGGGGCCCAGGGACCTGTGAGCTCAGCTCATCAGCCAGCCAGGTAATCAAATCAGATGTGCAATCTAACCCCTCTGGGTGTAACAAGAAGCTGGAAAAAGAAAAGGAGATGGGCTCCAAAGGAGTCTGACAGAAAGGAGGGAAGGAGGCAGGTGGGGCACCGGAGCTGAACAAAGTTACAGCAGCAAACATGACTGCTCTGCTGGAGGTAGAGCTGTGCTGTACTGAGAGCTTCTCCCTTGCCCTCAGGGACATATGCCTGCTGTTGAGGAGGGCACGTTAGTCCACCTGGGTGAAAATACACAGGTAGCAATACAGATCCCGGGTGGGAAGAGGGGAATCCATGTCTAACAGGCCCTTCCAAGATACTAAATGCATCTGCCCACCTTTTTGGTCAGAGGAGTCTCTCTCTCCATATTACCTAACCACTAGATAAGTTTGCTCCCAGAACTGGGGAAGGAACCCAGGAGTCCCCAGCTGCCAAGTCCTCTGCTCTCTAAGCCATGCCTCCTTCCACAGCTGGAAACAGAACAAAGGAGTCCCGATTCCCAAACTCCCTCTGTTCTGATCCCAAAACTACGCTCCCACGCCCCAAATTGGAAGTGGAACCCAGGAGACCCAACCCCCAGGCCTCCCTGCTCCAATCATAAGACCATAATGCTTTTCTATCCAGAAATGCACGTGTTGGTATGGGGAAGGGGCAGAATAATCACTCCAGGACAAGGACTGATGCATGTGTGTGCCCTTTTGCCCCTTACAGAGAAGATGGACACCTTCAGCACCAAAAGCCTTGCCCTGCAGGCTCAGAAGAAGCTCCTGAGCAAGATGGCCTCCAAGACCATGGCAAACGTCTTCATCGATGACACAAGCAGTGAGGTCCTAGACGAGCTGTACCGTGTCACCAAAGAGTTCACCCGCAACCGCAAGGAAGCCCAAAAGATTATCAAGAACCTGATCAAGATTGTCATGAAGCTGGGTGTGCTGTACCGCAACGGGCAGTTCAATGCTGAAGAGCTGCTGCTGATGGAGCGCTTCCGCAAGAAGGTGCATACCTTGGCCATGACCGCCGTCAGCTTCTACCAGATAGACTTCACCTTTGACCGCAGGGTCATGTCCAGCGTGCTGAACGAGTGCCGTGACCTGCTCCACCAGGCTGTCAACACCCACCTGACAGCCAAGTCCCACTCCAGGATCAACCACGTCTTCAACCACTTTGCGGACTACGAGTTCCTGTCGGCGCTGTACGGCCCCTCTGAGCCCTACCGCACCCACCTGCAGAGGATCTGTGAAGGGGTCAACAAAATGCTGGATGAGGATAACATATGACTGAGCAAAGGCAAGGCATGGGAGTGACTGTCCAGCTTTTGGCCCTTTCTTCCAGCCAAATCCTCCAGGCTGAATGCTTGTCAATGGCAAGGCGTCCATGGATTTCAATGGCATCGGGCTATATGACTGTCTTTCTCTGTGGTGCTAAGTATCTTGCTTATTCCCTTTTCTTTGTTATAAAGACCAAGAGGTGTTCCCTTTCTATGTGAATTTTGCAATGTTCTGCTTACCCTGGTGCCCAGAATCTGTCTGCCTCATTCTGCCTCCCAAAAAGGGAAAAATCCTGCAGCTAGCATCAGTCTCTCCCTTAACTCAAGCACAGGCCCACCAAGGGAGAGCACCCACAGGTGAGACCGACAAGATGCTGTACTTCGCATCATGCTCTGATATCTCAGCATTTGAACCCAGTTCACTGTGCGTATAACCCTATGACCCTGGACCTCCAGCCCCTAGCCTGAGTGACGAGCTATCCTATATTTTACAGCTCTTAGTCACGCGGTATATGTTATTACCCACAAAGTGCTCCGGACCTCACCGCTCGGAGGTCAAGGAGACCTGCTGTGGCAAAACTTCTGTTGCCTTTAAAGCTATTTTAAGATATCGGCGGGGAAAAGAATCCACTGCCTTTTAGCGTGTGACTCTCTTCCTAAGCCTCGTTCCAGCAGAGATGTGACCAGCAGTGCCTCTTGGGTCCTGTGCAAGGGTCAGGACACAGGGCTGTCTGTACCGGAGTTCAAACAATACTGGCCATGTTTAAATCCAGGTTTTCCTAGCATGTGTGGAAAGACTGAGCCAGCCTTTGAACTGCTGTACAAAGCCATAGAGCTGCCAAAGCCAGGGGACATGTATTAGCCTCTTGCATGCAAGCACTGGCAGGCGGTGTTTATCTAGCTTTAGCCTCCTCTGAGAACAAGATGACTGTAGTGGGGGCATCTCCCAAGGTGATGAACTGTCCTTGGAAGTGTGAGGATCACATCCCCACAGGAACCCTTGAATAGGAAAGAGGCTTCAGCCAGGGCAGTCAGCCTGGGGTCTGACCAGCGGGGACCACTGTGATTATAGTCAGAAGTCCACAACAGGCAAGACCTAAAACAGAGTGGCAGCAAATGGCCACACTCTAGAGCCCACTTGTATGTCCCTATTATCTTCAGTGACCCCATAACTACTTTGGGCAAGTCACAGAAGCAACTACATGTCTCTGTCCTCTCTATAAGGACATGGACCCTTTTTTTCTGTTTGTGTTTCTATTCTCTAGGAGCCAAGAGAAAGGGACATGCTGCTCCTACAAACATCATACAAGCACTTTTCTTCCTTCTCCTTGGAAACCCAACCTGAATTCCTCTGTCCTCAGCCTCTTCAGCCGATTGTATCTGTGTAACGGTGTTGAGGTGTCCCTGGGTAGCTGGCCAGAGCCACTGATGTAGGTTGTAGGTTTTAGACTTCTTAGAGTGAATTAAATTAAAAAAAAAAAGAAAAAAAGAACCCAGCCTGTGTCCTGGCAAGCTGCTTCCACATGCTGATACTGTCTGTGCTTTGGGGATCGCTTGCAAATGCTGTGATGAAACAGAGTGTGTGGTTAGCAGAGCCTCTCCTTGCCTTTGCTTTCCAAACTAACGTGATCATACAGCCCAAGAGCATTCCTCTGCCTGTGAACCCAGGGGTACAGCACAGAGCCTAGGATGTAGCAGAAGAGGCAGGTCCCAGGGGATTCCACGCAGAGATCCCACCACACTGCCCCTTGCCAGACTGCACCCACGGTAGCTCAGCTTAGGCCCTTCAGGGGGTCACTTCTGCCCCCCCTCGCATCTTAAAACACATGTGAAGATCAGGTCCAGTCCTGCGCCACAGGCTTTGTTCAGCTGTAGAGTGCAATGTGCTTCAAAAAGAAGGGAGGCCTCCTTGCTGCTGTTTTACAGCTGGAGAATCCAGTTCAAGGAGAGAGGAGGGGACTTGCCCAGTAGGCCAATGGCTAAAGCAGGGCAGAACCCAGTGCTCTGCCCATTATCCTACACTACCTCCCATTAACAGCCACACTAGCATCCAGTTTCAGCTGCAGAGCAGGCAACCTGCTCTGCCTTGTCTAGCATCCCTCACCCCTTACAGCAAAAGCTGGGGCCTGAGGGTGAGGGGATGGCTGGGTCTCCAGCCCCACTAAGCTCTTACTCTTCCCAGGAGGGCACCAGTAGGTGCTGCTGTGATTTAATAGGATCCAGAGACTGGCTATGGGGAAATGTGACTCAAAACCAGCTTATATGGTAAAGGCTGCTAAGATGGTAGCAGGGTTTTAGTTGCTCCAGCCCTGCCGGCCATTTGAGCCCTCCAGCCACGTAGCTAAAACTCTCCCCACTCCTGACTGCTTTGCTGCACTGCCGGCATTCAAACAGGAGTGAAATTCAGCACAACCAAGAAGGAAGCAGCTGCGTGGAGGGGGCTCCGGGGCACCCGTCTCCACCCCAGCACACGTGCCTGTGTGCTCTGTGTTCTTCAGAAGCGTTCCTGGCGTTCCCTTGCTGCACTGCGGGAGAGATAAAGTGCTGACCCTGATAACGGACCACAAAACCAAATGGAAGCTTTAAGAACTAAAGAAAGGCACGTTGTTGAAGTGCCTTGGTCTCAGAGCATGATCTTAACAGGATGCACCATCCGTGGCCCATCTCCAGTACTGTGCATTGTACTCTGAAAATTGCCCTTTCAGCATACGAGGCTCTTCACAGACTCAGCTTGCCTTATCGCAGTGACCTTCTTGTGCCTCCTGTTCTGGGGGATGTTTCCAGGCACAACGTCCCCAGCCTTCATGAGATTGCTAGAGCTGTAGATTTAGAGCAGAGAGCTGCTGAGTCTCTCAGACACACAGCTCCCTTCCTGCTGCTGGTTCCTAGCCCTGATAACTACCAGGCTTTTAAAATCTTCCAGCCCCTGGTCTCTCATTTAATTTGGCTTATTCCAAAATATCACAGTTAATTTAATTATGCAGTGCAGCTGGGGAAAAGCATGGCTACAGGTGTAGGAGAAAGCACAGGCAAGCAGCAAGTACAGCTGCTCTCCGCCTGTAGAGTGCAGTTCACGTTGGCCTTTGTCTGTGGGAGGTTGAAAATGAACATCCAGTCCCCGTTACCTGACCGCGCTGCGGTTGTCAGCCTCTGCCGAGAACAGGCCCAGACTGGGAACAGCCCATCAGCGCTCAGCTGGAGTATTGGCAGATGTGTTCAGAGAAACCGAAGCAGAACATGTCTGATGGATGCCGCGGCAAAGGGCTGGCACAGTGACAGGCAGAGATGCTTCGCTGCTCTCTTCTGAGGTGCATTTGTCAGCACCAACTGCACGATGCTCCTTAATTATGTGAAACATCCCTGCTGTGACAGTTCTCTGGATCCAGCGCGACTCCTCAGTCACGAGGGTCACCTCGCGCGCAACGCAGCACAGCCGAGAACTTGCTGCGAAGGTGACAGTGGAACAACAGTACAAGGAGGTTCCTTCACATGGGCCCCTTGTCTGGCACCACTCATCTCCCCTCTCCCCCCAAAAACCTACCCTTTAGAGTACACAATGCAAGATCTATCCCTCTATCAGAGCACGTGGTCTGCAGAATTCAGCTGAAACAGCCCCTAACTACTGACAAGGCATCAGTGGCCAAGAGAACACCTTACATGACAAAATGCTCTGCCGTTATGTTGGCTGACCAAATCTACAGATCTAGTTCTCTTTCTGGCCTGGCTGAAGACAGAGAGAGAAGAAGAATATCTGATAAAGAAGTTTCTAGGAAGAGAGTGATTCAGTGTATAATAGACACTTTGCACTCCTAACTTCTAGTTTCCCTAAACAGACACGGCGCGTTTCTTATTACTGACCTTCTTTTGTCTCATGACATCACCTCTTTCCAACCAAGAAGACACAGCATAAGAACCTGCCGGCGCCTGCTGAGGGGGCAAGAAGCTGAGAGCCAAAAGGTTAGTGCCCGCAAAGCCAAATACGTTGTGCGAAGACGGAGAAGATGGAAGACCCAGCATCAAAAACAAAACTCAGAGTCATGTTCTGCTTTATTTATTTAATTTGCTGTATTTACACATGAAGGGAATGCTGGATTCCTTCAGAGTTATTCATCTAAATAAGAAAAATCATTTCAGCCTGTAAGAAAATAGTCCTGGAACTGCGTCGGATAGCGAAAGCGTCACTTAATGGATCTCTGTGTCGTATCAGAATAAGCAAGGCCTGTGTGTGCTCCACAGTGCTGTTTCCTATGCCAGGGTACCGCCCCCACTCTGTACACTGAGGCAGCGATATAGGGTCCTCTCCAGCCCGCTGAGAGATGGTCTTTGGATACTACCCACTGGACAGGATATCAAATGGGCCGGGCCAGCTGTCTCAGCCTCTGCTCCCTCCCCCACCACCCGCTCCCCATTTGAATAGGTTCATCTTTTGCTGCTTCTGCAAAGAAATCCTATTCCCCCTCCAGAGACTAGAGAGTTAACGACTTTTCTTTAGCAAACCGTGTTCAAATCCGGCCCCTTATCTTTCTGCGTTGCTCTTCCTTGCCAAAAAGATAAGGAGTCCCCGTTCCAGGGGAGCTTTACCATATTCAGATCACTGAAGCAGAAAGCAGGCGGTAGAATGGCTGGCTGCGGATCAGGAATCCAAGAGGCCAGTTCTAGCTGCAAAAGGTCTCTTGTCCCTCAAGCACATTGTTACTCTGACACAAGACAGCATGGATCTGTCTTAACATCCCCGAGTCCCGCTCGTATCGGACCCCCATGTATTTCTATGTGGAAAACAGGAAAGATTTGGCCACTCGAGAAAAATCCAGGGAGAAACCAAATGTCCCCTTTATCTGCCACGCTGCTCCAGCCAAGAAACACGACCCGTCCAGGAGCATCCAGATCACAGCTCATCGCGGGGCGTTTTTGCTACAATCACAAGTTTGGACAGCTCGGAATGGAACTTGCCGTCCTTGTGAACCACTGGAACGAGAACACACAAGGAATGAATGGGCGAGGAGGTTACAAGCCCTGGCCCTTTCCTAGAGAACACGATGCCAAGGCCAAGCACTGAGCTCCACATCAGACCCACAGAGAGCACAAACCAGCTAGTTACAAAGTCACCGTTTAGCTCCTGGCAGCATCTACATGTTCTAGAGAGGGAACGTGCCCCCAGTCTGTGGGCAGGGGCTGTATAGGAGAGCAAGAGAGACAGTCCCCATCCTAAGGAGTGCACAACTCACTGCTGTCACAAATATACCAGCTCCAACACTCAAGCAGCCAGGTCTCAGATACCTTTCCAGCAGTGTCCTACATTGCTTCTAATCGTTTGCAATGGACCAAAATGCGCCACAGCCCTCCACTTGAAGAATCATAGAAAAGGGGGTGATCCTGCCCCAGGAGAACCCCAAATGGTGGGTGCACCACACACACACACACACACTCCAGACCCTTCTGGCTGGCGAAAAGGATTCCAGGTTGCAAGAACACTCTCCAGACTTCTGTTCCTCACCCTTGTGTTTAGTGTAAATACCTCTTGCCCACAGATCTCTCTCATTTTGGATAACTGGCTCCATCCCCCATGTAAGCCCCTCTCTTTAGATGGCAACAGACCTGTTGTTTCAGCGATTTCAAATTCCTCTTCCTTTAAAGGGATGTCACTCTGTCCAGCCACCGCTGCTTTGGACTGAAATGAGAATGAAGGGGTTTTACCATTTAAGCAAATCCAAAGAGCTTCCAGATTATGCGAGCAAACAGCAAAAACCCCAACAGGTCTTTTATACAAAGATGGTTGCAGCTCCTACTGATAAGAATAACTGGGGCAAGTGTTTTTCTGCTGGAGCAGGGGTCTCCATATGGGATAAACTGGGAACCACTGGTCTAAGGGAACTAATAGGTCTTTTCTCTCCCTACTTCCTATGCTTTTTCGGAAGGTCTCTGACTCTTTAAAGCAAGGTTAAATCCTCTGCGCTACAAATGACTTAATGGATCAAGCCAAAAACACCCCTCCTTCCCCCAGCAACATTGCTTCTGCAGAACTGACCAGAGTAGTGAGTGGCATCTTTAAAACCAGCAGCCAGGCAAAGACTTCTGAGGAGCAGGCACGGTGGTCTGCAAAGGGGTCCATTTGTTGCTACTTCCCTGCCCATAACCGCATTTTAATTAAGGGCACAGTGGAATAATGATTTTGCTGAAGCCACCAGGTAATGCAGCTGTCTGATTGCTCTCATTGTCCAGCCAGCCCCCACATGACCATTCAGAAGAATCAGATGAGACTTACATAAGCCATGGCATATTCTATCTTTGCTCCTTTCACTTCAGCTTTAAACTGGGTAAAGAAGAGATAAGACTTCCCCTGGGGCCTGAAAAGAAAGAACAGAATCTTTGACTTCGAAACAAGGGAGCGGTTAGATGGCAGAAAACACTGAGAACAAGAGCACGCTGAGGGCAAATGATCAGAACAGCTCCCTGCAGGGCAGGAAAAGCAGGGTCTCGATTTTGAGTTGGTTCCCCGCAGCGAGGAAGGGCTGGGAGCTTCCGAGACATCATGCTCTGGATGCTCAGAGGAGGAGGAAGTGAAGTGCACACCCCTAGGAGCCAACACAGGTGGGAGATAGTGCTCTGAAAGGGAGCAGGTCCCTGCTGTAGGACTTGGAATGCCCCAAGGAAGGACAGAGATACCCCAGATGAAGGCTGGGGTACAGGTCCTTCAAATAGCCCTGTGTTTTCTCCTGTAGCTCCCCCTAGCGTCAGCAGAGTTCATCAACAACCCACCCAAGAACTAGAGCTGGATCCAGGGCAAAATCCCTTTAATGAGATGCACATGCATCTTGCCCAAAGCCAGAAACAAACCTGTGACCAAGGGCTCCAGCAGGGTGATGCTGTAAACCAGCTAGCATCGCAGCTGTTGTGTGGAGAGCTTCTCTTCTAAGGGTTTCCCAACTCACTGGAGGGAGGGATTGCCAAGGGAAAGCCCCGTCTACTATGAATGCTTGATGTGGTTTAATCCAGGGGTAGGCAACCCCCAGCATGGGTGCCAGAGCATGGCACCTGAAGGCAATTTGCTTGGCATGCACACCTTGGGGCAGATAGTGGAGAAGAGGCCACGGCTGCTCTGCCACAACAAGTATAAGGCTCCTTGAGGCTCTCCTGCCATCCACCCCTGGCATGCCAGCGTCTTACAGGTTGAGGTTACGGGTGATTTTTGCCCAAAAAAGTTGCTGACCCCTGGTTTAATCTTTGGACTGATTTATCTATACCCTGGAGCCTTGTTTTCAAAGTTGCAGGAGAGAAGATGGCAGCAGGAGGGGGAAAGTCACAGGAGAAAGAAAAGGGGCCATGATTTGGGCAAAAAGGAACAGCAGGCTGGGAGTATGAAGTGGGAGAAGCGGGGCTATGTGGAGACCCAAGTTCTGAGGACAGAGGAGGTTTAAGGGAACAGGGACAGGGGATATATCACACTCTTAGGGTTAAAAGTCTCAACACACCTCCAAACTGAGCAAGAGAAGAGCAGGTTGTCTTCGCTGACTCCAACACTCATCTGCCATTGCTGTGGGGAGGAAAGGGCTGAACAGTGAATCCTGGCAGCATTCAGCCTCACCCACTGCCTGGTGCCATTCCACGCCTTTGCAAACAGCTGCACACATCACACATTTCAGTCATGACAACCTCTCCTGGGTAGGGATCTCATTCGCCAGACCAAAGATGGGTTCAGTGGTATTATGTATACTGTAGCAATGGTACACTTGTGCAGGGAGCTCGAGAAGGGCCATACAAGAGTCTCAAACAAAGGGTGACTAAAATGTCACATGTTTTACTGGAACACAGTTGTCATCCAACTACCAACAACCCTTTTTAATTACTGCTTTTCTATGGGGTGGGGCACAAGCTCTACACTTCCTCCCCACTAATAACGTGGTGGAGGGAAAAGCCTTGCTCCTGCCTGTGTTATAAAACCAAGCCTGACCCTTCCCCAAAGGAAGCCGTTTCAGGTGTGTGAGAGGGTCACATCTTTGTGTTGTGTGTTTGTGCAGCATCTAGCGAAATGAGCCCATGCCACAACTCTTGTGTGTTACTGCAACACCAGCAAGAAAAGCCGCTTCTTCAAGAGAATAAGAGCTGCAGGTTACTTCCTTGTGGAGATAAGCATTTTGAAAACCCCTCAGAGTTATAGGAGAGGCAACATCTGCTTGCTGAAAAAAGCCGCAAGTGAACTGCAAACCTCACAAGCTTTGCAGGTGTCAGGGCCTTGCTGAACTCAGCCTCACAAGAGTATACAAGCAACTCTTTTCTGCAGCTGAAGCAAATGCAGGCAGTTTCCTTCTGTGATTGTGAAACACTGCAAATTCATGATTTTTTTTTTTTTACCTTTCACAAAGCCCAGGTCTATAGTCAGATGATTATTCTCATGCTTCATTAAAAAAAAAAAAAAATGGTATGACTGTAGTTGCAGAGAAAAAAAATGTGGTTTACGTTCATTCGCCACCAGTTAAAGATTCAGAAGGGAAATAAGGACCTGTCACTTACTCACTTCTGAGCGTATGATCAGTTCTGAAATGCTTTCTGCGTGGTTTTGTGGTGCATTTGTTTGGTGGTGGTGGTTGTGTGTGTCTTTTTGTGCTTTAGGCGGATGCAGCTGTGAAATTCTCTTAGGATTTCCAGCTGTACCCAGGAAGACAGAGATGTACTTGCTCCTTATTGCAGCACTGGAGCACTTCAGAATCTAAATGCCCCTTTATCGCCCAGACCCGCACACCTCCACAGACACCTGAGGAACAAGGTAATTAGCTACTCTCGTTAAACGCACGGATTTCTCCAGCAGCTTCTTTTATACAGGCTCTGGCGCCACGCGTGGCACTGCCGAAGCCGAACGCCCAGACGCTTGGAAACCTTACCTCGTTCGTCCCTCCCTGGGCGGCGTACGTGAACGTGCAGGTGTAATCCCCCTTGAAAAGAGAAGGCGAGGATCAGCACTCTCTCACAGCAGGATGAGCTATTTGTTGAGGCTCAGCGATTTGCCTGGCCTTGCACAGCATCTATATCTTGGAAAGGCATTGAAGGGATTTCTGGCAAGTCCTGACGCTTAAACTGTTTCTCTGCAACCTCGAGAGGATGCAAAGTGCTAATAGTCGCTGCCCCCATGTCCCCGGAGCACATTGCCTCCGCTGGCTGCGTGCACCCGCAATAAGAGGCGACATAGCAGGAGCTCAGGGGCTGTCGGCCACGGGGGCACCCAACAAGGGCATCCCCCTGCGCTGCCTTGATTTCACGCACACTCCCAGCGGGCGGTTCACTTGGTCCCTCGCAGGGGCAGGATGAAGGGTGTCACCAGAGATGCCCGCCCTGTCTGCATGGAGGGAGGTTTGCAGGGCACTGCCCTTGCCCAGCTGGGTCTGCCCCATGGGGTGCCAGAGCCCCCTGCACTGACACCCCCCCGCCACAGTGGGCGCTGAAGGGCCGGGAGGGCGCGGCCGCGGCGGCAGCCCCACCCCTCTCCCTTGTCTCCCCACCCCGCCCCCGCCCCCTGGCTCGCAGCCAACCCGAGTGCCAGGAGGCCTGAGCGACGCGTGGCTCAGCCAATCCGCCCGCGCCGTGTCTGCAGCCGCCTCACCAGAGTCCGCGAGAAGGAATGCACCATGCCACCGGGCCTCACGTCGAACTCGGCCGTGCTGGCCCCCTCCCCCGCCCCGCCGAGCGCGAGCGGGAGGACAGCGGCGAGCAGCGCGAGCCAGAGCCGCCCACTACTCTCTCCGCTGGGCGCCGCCATCTTGGCCAGAAAGCCTCCCTACGGCACGCCGGAGGGGTCAATCCAAAACGCGGTTGAGGCGGCCCGCGGGAAGGGGCGGGGCCGCTTCAGCGGCCATCTTGGAGACGGGCAGTGATTCCAGTGTGCCAGTGTTAACCCTTTCGAGACCACATCTGGAATCAGGGACCTGGCAGCTCTTCCAATCAGGGAGCAGCAAAGGGGAGAGGGGGGCAATTAAAGTCATGACTCATTAAATTTTGGCAAGGGGGCAGTTAAATTCATGGCTCACTACCTGATCCCTTCCAAACTCCCCTTGATATAGGTGACCGGGAGGATGCCCCGTGCCGTCTGCCCCCCCCCCGGGCGACCACGCTTTATCAAAATAAAAATGAACTACGCTGAATATTTGTATTGTCACTATGGTATTAAGATCCTTTCATGGCAGTTTCATGCAGAGGGCAATTGAAATCAAAAACGTCCGACTTGCTTGTAGGTCATCCAAATTAAGCCTCCCCAAATGACTCCCTTGCCCAGGGCCCCGACAGCCCTAAAGCCACCGCTGCCTCCATACGGGGCCAGGCTGAGACCCTTCCTCCTTCCTGCGTGCCTGGCCTAGCCCACCTGGGGTGGGCACTGCAAGCAGGATGGCCCCATGGGCTAGGGTTAGGGTTAGGAGAGTCCTTGATGGGCAGAGGAGGCTTGCATGCCGCCTGGGAGGAGGAGGGAGCTGCCCGTGGGTCCCCTGCGTGCCACACCGGGCACCCGCTCGGGCCACACACAATGTCCCGATGGGTGGCAGTGGGGGTGGGGCGGTCTGTGGGGCCGATCCAGTCCCACCCCACTCCTCTGGCCTCTGGGACAGATCCCTGGACATAGCAGATGCCTACCTATATGTGCAATAACACGGCATTTGAGGTGCTGACGGACTACACGGGTCCTTTCCCCCACTGGAGGTCAGTGCACTGGCTGGGCAGCATCTGACACCCTGCTCGTTCCCCGCAGCGTGTCTGGAAGTTTTCAATCTCCGGGGCTGTCGAGCAGGCCGGCCCCATCCAGCAGCAATAAATCCTCAAAGCCATTTTGGAAGAAAGTGGGGTCAAGGGAAGAAATCTATCAGGTCATCGCGGCCATCGGGCCTGGGCTGCAGGCATGCTGAACGAGCTACAAGAAGCGGGGTCCAGCTGCTCACCGCTGCCGTTAGTCAGGACTCCTGTGTCTTAGCATCAAAATCAATCTCCTGAACGTACCTGAACCTAGCTGTGAAATGCTTGATTTATACCCTGCCTCCAGCTCATGAAGGCACAGAGAGGGGAAATAAAGCTGGAGGAGCGCCGGTTCTCTCATAAATCTCCAGAGGCTTAGCTTGAAGGACGCCAGATGAGCCCGGTGCTGTGCTGCAAAGCAAATTGCCCAACTGGCCGTCCCAGGCTGCAGGTGGCTGTGCTGCAGCACCCTGGGACTAGACGAGCTGTGGTTGCAAAAAGGGTGCGGAGAGAAGAGCTCAGGATCCCCTCGCCCTTCGCGTGTGCAGGCACTTGCAAACCTGGCTGAGACAGCAGGACGGTGGCAACTTGCAGGAGCAAGACCTCAGGATGACCTAGTGTGCGGGGTCTTTTGGGGGGTGCCTATTAGTAGACCTGATCTATAGCTCCCCTCGCTCCCCTGAGCTCCTCCGGCCTTCCATGTCCTAGGAAGCTTTGCTCCTCAGGCCCAAAATAGGCTGAAAGTTGTCCCTCTTGCCTACACAGACCCCCCACTTGCTTCTGAGGATCAGGTGAAGATGACAGCCCTTCCCACGGACACCAGCTTTTGGGAACTCAACACAACATTGCAATGGCAGTGAAAACCACTGAGGCGGTTGTGTGAAAGCTCAAGCCTTTTTCCAGACGGGCTCAAAGGGTTTCAGACCCACGCGGAGTCTCCAAACCCACGTTGAGGGTTTAGTCAATGTGAGACTGTGATATGGAAAGAGGTAACACTCTTCCCTTAACTTCCTGCCAAAAGTAGTTTTTTATACACCGTGTAGTTAACTTGTGGAACTCGTGGCCACAGAAAGGGATGGAGGCAGATGCTACAAGCCAGGTTCAAAAAGGGACTGGATCAGTGAATGGATGATCGATCTATTAATGGCTGTGGAACAGAACAGCTGGAGATGTTTTCTCCGGCATCTGTCACCCAATATTGGGAGATGCCAAGGAGGATTCCCAATAGGGGAAAGATCACTGGAGATGTCTGGTTCAAAGCTTTCTCTCTCCGGCATCCATTTCTGCCACTGTTGGACACAGGGTACTGGGCTAGATGGACCATTGGTCTCAGCCAGCATGGCATGGCTTATGTTCTTATGTTGTAGGAAGGCAGGGGTCTAGAAGTTGTCATTGCCTTTTGCTACAGCTCTCCGAGGGACTCCCTGTCTGAATGCAGGGCACCTGGGCTCTGCCGACATTATCCCTACCAGCGTGCTTGGGTCTGTAAGCACATTGCTCTCCACCAACAACTGTTGGGGGGCAGAAAGCAAGTCAACATACAGTGCACAGACAGGGCAAAAATAAGGCAGGAGCAGGTCCCGAGTGCTTTCCCCCCATTCTCCTTAGCTCGGCTGCCACCCGGTCTGGAGCAGTCTCGGATGGCTTTGGAGCATGAGCTACAAAGGCTGAAGGAAATGCCAGGCTTGTCGTACACAGAGAGCTCCGGTGAAGAAGCCTCTTTAATCTTGTTTCCGCCCAACAAAGAGCTCACTTTGCACAGTTATCTTGGGAACGCGTTAGGCAGAGAACACCCCATCTCACTCGGTGCAGACGGGACACCGCGCATCCCGATTAGAAAAGCGGTTTGCAACACGACTTAATTGCTAGTAAAGGCAGGTGAAATTTGAACCTGCAGCAACAAAGAAACCACCCCAAAATCCTGGCTGGGGGCCCAAAGGAGTGGTGTTCGAAGGAAAAAAATCCAGACTTGAAGGCAATCAAGGGGAAAGGATCCCAATGGGATGAATGCTGTTCTAGCATAGAGGCCCCTTGGCGGGTCTGAGGGGCTACAAGACAGGAAAGCTGGCTTGATTGGCAACCCCGCAGTGGTTGTCTCCTTTCCACAGCCGGATGTAGCCTTGTTCACCCCAGCGCTCAGACCAGCTGTGGGAAGAGAAGGAGAAGAGTGAGCGTGTCGCTGTGCGGGGACACAGGGGAGCAAGGCGGGGGCTGTAGGACGTGCCCCCCTCGTCGGGAGAAGGGTCTGCGGCACAGAAGCTCCCTAACAGGCTGCATTGGAGGCTGCACCGAGCAGCTGGTGTTGAGACCCCCACGCCCTCCCAGCAAGGAATCGGGCACTTCTTTATGGCTGTGCTCTGGCTTCCCGTCTCCCTTTGATTGCTGCATCTTGGCAGCTGCTTCCCCGAACGTGCCTCCATCCGCTAACAAGCTCAGCCAGCTGAAAGGAGCAGCCCTGAAGTATCACACTGGACTACCAAGGCAGAAGGAGGCTTGCTCAGCTCTTGCTCTCAGCCCTGGGTGACAGGACCGGAGGGAGATGCCCTGGGAGGTGGAGTGCAGGTTTGTGTCCATCTGTCTGCCCATCCGCCCTGCGAGGGAAGGGGGCACCGAACTGGATGCGGCCGGGGGCTGACAAACGAATGCACAGCCACATCCCCAAAGGTGCTCTCTCCTGGCTGTTCCCCACCCATCACCTGTTCTTTAGGATCCAGTAGTCCTTGCTTTTCCCATCCTCCTGGGTCGTGCCGTAGCCAACAGCAAGCATCGCGTGGCTCACTGTCTGGCTGCAGTGGCTATCACTGAAGACTCCTGGAAAGAGCAAAGCTGAATCAGCTCCCACCAGCACTGCTGGCCCTGCGGTTCGGGAGAGGGGTCCTGGCAGGGCACTGGAGGGAGAATCTGCCCTCGCGCGGTGGGCTGAACCCCCGGGCGCAGCACAGAGGGGCAAAGCCTCTGCCCTCAGATGAGACAGGGTGTGAAAGAGGAGACACAGCCCCGGGCCCCTGCACCCCAACCTGGGAGAGCTTCATTTAGAGGCCCCCGGCCAAAATGCCTGGTACCTTTCCGATAGAAGTGAAACTCAAAGTTGCTGGCATCCACCGCCACCGAGACTGGGCCCACGGTAGCCACCGCCTGTTCCAGGGCTGCCTCGCTGCCCTGCTTGACCCACCGGAAGGAGGTGCAGTTGGCCGCTTTGTCCTGGATGTTGTAGCGGCAGCGGGAGCCGTCCTGCAGGGACGCGATGCAGAATGGATGCTCAAGCCCTGCTCCCACTGCCCGGCCACCCAGCTGTCTCCCCTCTCCGTCGTTACCTGTCCCAGGTAGGGGTAGATGCGCTCTGAGTTGATGCCCCCGTTGTCATGCACGTACTGGAAGGCCCTTGTGATGTACCCGCCACGGCAGCCTCTGTTCCCCAGCTTCCAGGAGCAGTCCATGAGGTTCTGCTCACTCAGCAGCACCAGCTTGCCTGTCTTGTTGAAGACCAAGCCCTCCAGGGCCCCAGTGGCACTGAAAGCCCAGCATGACCCACATAAGCCCTGAGGAAGACAAAGAAAGGCGATTCTAGCTCACTCCCAGATTGCAAAAAGCCCCAGTGGGGCTCACTGGGAGATGCAGGTGGTCAGGCCGCTTAATTGCATTGGGTCCCTTGGCGCTGCAGAGAGGCTGAGTCCTACCCGGCACCTGGGCAGCACATGCACGGTGCAGGACACCACTCCCCACACCCCAGCTGCTCTGCTTGGCTGCCCATCGCTGGGGAAGAAGACATGGGGTCCACAATTGGCATGGCTGGGGCCTGCTCCCTGCTGTAACAGCTTTAAAGCAGATCGGGACAGGGAGAAAGAAATGTGCACCCTCAGCCAAGCCATCCCCAGCTCCATCCCCACCACAGGGAGGTGGCAACAGGGAAACCACTGAACCCGGTTCCTCCCAGTTGGGTCTGGATTGCACCCACACTGCGGGCGGAGGCCTTTGGTGTTTGAATGGGGTCACCCGAACCTGGGCCAGACCCGGAGCTGTGATCAGGCGCAGGCCCCCAGCATCCCCAAGGCCCGTGCCCTGGACCATCATGAGCAGCAGCAGACCCTGGGGCTGGGCATCAGCTGCATCCTCGGCCCACCTGGTTCTTCACGGGGGTGACATAACCCTTCGCTCGCCAGTCCACCTCTTTCGGGGTCGCAGGAGAAGCCGGTTCCTGGAAGAGGAGCTCCATCCCACCGGGCTGCTGGGCGGTGTCGGGAATGAAACCGTTCACAACCTGGTTGAACTCTTCATCCGTCTGCAGGGGGAGGAGACGTCTTGAGAAAACGTGACCACCTGAGCCCCCCGGCCTGCAGACCTGGGTTTCCCCCAGTGGATCCTAAACATCAGCTGCGTGGGAAGCCAGGAGGGGCAGGAGGGATGGAGGAAGCGAGTGCTGAGGATGGGAAGCTGGTCCCTGCAGGGCCCCTTGGCGTTGGGGTGGAGGAGGAGGATGTGGTCATGCTGCCGTTGAAGGGAGAAGAGTCTCCGTGGCATGCCGGGGAAGAGGGGGGCCACGGTGCTGGGATTTTGAGGGCTGAAAGAGGAAGATGGGGAGGAGATGGAGGAAGGGAAGAGGGTCCCAGATACCCAGGGGGGCACCTTGCTCTCCCACCCACCCCCGCAAGCCAAGCGAGGCCAAGACAGGGCACATACCAGGTCCCCAAAGTGGTTCATTTCCAGGTGGTAGCTGTGCTTCCCCTGGGATGCCTCCAGGTTGTGCTGCTTGATCCGCTGCAGGTTCTTCGCCCAGGTCTCCTTCCGGAAAGCTTCATCGTCCTGCCAAGGGACAGAGAGCGGTTACAGTCGGGCAGGCTCCCGGTCTGGAAGCAAAGGAGCTGGGCAGGGGACACTCAGGGGACAGGTCCGATGAGATGGGCCTGAGTCGGGGAAGCTGAGGTGCTGGGGCTGCACAGAGGCGGGATGCTGAATTGAGACAGCAGAAGGGACCCTGCTCTGCAGGCGTGTGTATATGCATGCATGTGCATGTGTCCAGCAGTTCCCCACAGGCCCTAGGCTGCACCATGAGGGCTGGACCATGTCCTGCAGGCCTGCCCCCTTCAAAATCAGTGGGAATTATGCATGACCCCCACAATGGGAAGTCTCTAGTTGGCCAATGGACCCGTCCTCCCCCTCCCCAAACAGCTCGGAGCCCCTCCATGCTCTGGACTTACCTCGGGATACTCCTTAGCATGGAAGCTTTTCCATCCTCTCCATCCATCTTCCAGGGCTGGGTCCAGAGCAAGAGTCCAGCCCAGCAGCGCCGCGAGGAGCCCTGGCAGGACCAGCATGGCACAGCCTGGGGGTGGGGAGCGAGGAACACCCCAGTTAGCCGTGAATTGGGGCTGCTCCCAGCATCCGTCAAGTTAATTTTGATGGATAAAAAGACCCAGAGCAAAAGCGTTCGCGTGACCCCATTGCAGCGCAACATGAAAGCACTGAGCCTGGCTCAGGGTTTCTAGGACAAGAGACATTGGCCTGCTTAGACCCGTGAAACAAATCCCCATTAAAACCCTCATTAAAGACAGCAAGGAAGAAAGAAATCCGGCGGAAGTGTTTGAAATGAAAAGCAAAGCTTTCATTTTAACAGCCTCTTTTCCTCCCGGTCTGTGTGGCTGGAGAGAGTTGGGCGGGGGGTGTTTTACGGGAAACCCTTTGTTTCAACGGGGTTTATAAAGGTCCCAGCTGCCTTTGAGATGCAATTTCACTGTCCTTTTTATGGAGGGGGGAAAAAGAGCTGAGATGGGCTGCATGGGCTGATGATCCCACTCCCTTGAAGGCAAAACCGGAGGTGTGGTGCAGGAAAAGAGAGGGGGGAGAGCAGCCAGCGGCTGTTCCTGGAGCCGACTTTTCCACCCGACCCCGCTGCCCGAGAGAGGCAGGCGGCCATGCCAAGGCCTGGCAAAATATACCAGAATTGGGGCTTCAATTCTGCCCGGCTGCCTTCCCACTCAGGGATTTAAGAGGCTGGGGAAAGCCAGACGCTTTGTTCAGACTAAAGACAAAAAAGAAGGAAATAGGGAAGGGAGGAAATAAGGCAGGGAAGGAAAATTGGGTCTCAAGCAGGGGGCTGACGGCCAGAGCACAAGGCTCGAGTTCGAGATGGCGCGTAGGACACGGCCGATGCTGGAGGAGGGCAGTATCACTTGGGTTCTTCTCTTTAGCTCATTTTGGTCAGGGCATCGCTCCGGCACAGCGGTGTCCCAGCAGCCGTTGCAGCCTTGACAGAAGAGCTGGTTCCTTTGTGCCCACCTCTTCTCCCAACACCGGGGTTAAGCGGTAGCCCCCAGAAAGGACGCTGGGTGCAATCGCCCAACTTCTCATTGCACTTTGCCATGAAGCACCAAGTTTGATCCGTTCAGCTCTGGCCCCACGGTGCCTCCTGTTTCCCAGCCGGTGTCCATGGGCAATCCTGTTTGGACTCATTCAGCTTCTGTGTCTTTAACTTTCACCTGCCTTTTACTAAAGCACGGCCCTGCGCCGTTCCTTCAGACCCACCTGGAGCTCCCAAGCCGGGCTCCCATCGCTGCCCGCCGCACAGCAATTTGTGGGGATGCTTCCACTAATGCAAACTGGGGGTAACCAGTGACAAGACCCCCCCCCCACACTTTTCTGGGACAACGGCATCACACATGGAGCCCAAGCCTAGCATCTGCAGCCACTGAAGGCTCCCCGAGAATCAGCTGGGGGCACTCGGTACCATTTATAGATGCCAGGTGATTTCCACTCGGAGACCAGCATTGCCCAGGCTCTTTTTTTGCTCCTGTCTGAGCAGGAGACTTGCTGAGTAAAACCAAACTCCAGGTCAGCATTAGCTGGTGTTGCTGCTGCCTGTGCAATCTCACCAGATTGTCAGCTGGAGGGTTATCTCCTGGGCATGGCTTCCCCCAGCTTCCCACCCTCCTTCCATGGTATTTAAATATTTATTTAGAAAGCAGCACAGCTGTGCTCTGAGGATTGGCCTTTGCCATGCTACTTCCCAGCTGCCACGAGCAAACAGTCACTGCAAGCAAGGGACTGTGTCTACTCGACTGGTTTTCTACCCAGGCCACACATGCTACTGGGGTTTGCTGCTAGTGTTATAGCTACAATCGGCCTAACGGAGGCAGCCGCTAACAGTACCTTTGCACAAGGACAAAAACCACCTTGTTGCTTGGAAATGAGTCAGACTTCCTCTCTGCCGGGCAGAGACGTTACAACGGGCTGAAGGGACGCTCATCTTGGGCGTGCGTTGTATGCATCAGATGATAGCAATCATGGGGAGGGGTAGAGAGTTGCTTCTGCTTGTAGCCAAATATTTAGCAAGATTCAAGTGGGACTGGGGGTTTATACGGGTGGACAGACCAGCCAGTAGGTGGGAGGTAGACTTTCCAGCATGGGGACTTTGGTGGAGTCCTACTGAGATCAACATTGCAACTTTTGGGATGGAGGACGGTCTCATGACCGCCTACCTCGGGGTTTCTTGCTCTTCTTTCTGTGACCTCTGGCTCTGCTCAGTCAGACAGGATGCCCGCAGTTACTGTGCAGCTCCCACATCTCAGCCAGGTTGCTGGCTTGTGTCTTTCTGGCCCTTTTCTGCACGGCTCCGCGCCAGCGCCGGGGTGTAGCGCTGGCAGGCACTTTGCCGATACCCGAGGTTGTTAGGAAACGCAATGAGCAATGTGCTGCTGAGACCAGCTGTCACTGCGGGGAGTGCAGGCCTGGTGGGGGATGCTCCCACTGACAGCCTTCAGCCTCTCCTAACCACCCACCACTGCAGCCTCCCCTGCTCTGCTCTCGGCACCTTGTCATGGAGCCCAAGCTCGGTGCCGCTCCTCCGCTCAGCTGCCAGCCCATCTTAAAGTCTTTTGCTAAGGATCTCCTTCCTGCCCTGCCTCCAGAAGGGACTAGGCACCAGGGACACCACCGATGGCTCATGACCAAGGTACTCGGGGCAAGGACCTACTTGTCCAGTGCTGGCAATCACAGAGGGTGATGCAGAAAGTGCCTTTAAGCCCTGCACCGAGAAGCAGAGGACTCCATCCAGCAAGGTACTGCGCACCCTGACCCAGCAAGGCAGGCAAACCAAGGAGAAGTCCCACTGAAGCCAAGCCCGTGTTTAAATACCAGGCTGCACTGAGGCCAGGGCACCCAGCAGGATGAGCCCCAAGTGCTGGTAGGGTCAGAAGTCAGCATCACATATGCACAGCTCTGGGAAAGCTGCTTTTCCGGCTGGCCAGAGCCCAGCCTGGCACAAAAGAGCAGTGTGACAACTGGCACTAGAGGAAACATGGGCGATGCTTTTTAACAGCCTAGATGGTCCCAGGTTGCGGCTTTGGCAGCATATCACACATCCTCCCGCAGCGCCGATAAGCGGAGCCATTTGCAAACAATGTGATCAGGGGGCAGAAATAGCACTCGAGGTCAGAGGAAGCTGCAGGGGAGGCAGGCAGGCTCTTGCTTCACATTGAGGTCTAGCTGCAGCTGAAGAGGACAGAGCTGCGTGTGGGGGGCAGGGGATTGGGGGAAGAATGCCCTGGGACCTGCCCAGTTTTCCCTTCCCCAGGAGAGCACCCCTACGCTTGCAGTCCCTGAAAGCAGTTGCCTGGCCCCCAGGGCCAGGACTGCAGCTGTGCTCCCAGCCTCTACAGCTCCTCAGGTCCAGCCCCACATGAAACTGCTACGCTCAGATACAACAGCCCCAAATCAAGTCCCACTTCACAGAGGGAGAGAAACTGAGGCACGGCCTGAACCTGCCTTGAGAGAGCTGGAAACAAAGCCCGGGCTCTTCAGTAGCAATCTTGTGTCTTCCCCCAGATCCACCTCTGCTCAGCAGTACCCTAGCAGTTGATGGAGGGCATCCCCAAGGAGACTACATCGGCTTCCCAGCAAGCTATTTCCACCTCGCTCTCTCCCCGAGAGAGGAAACGGGGCTGGCTGCATGGCTCAGACGACCCGAGTCTGGCACTGAAAGACGATGCAACTTAAGTAAGCGCAGGCAACCGAGTGCTTAGCATACGCTCCGCTTTGAAAAGCATGTCCTGCTTTTGAGCGTGCACCTCACTCCGCCATACTAGGCCAGGAAGGCAATGGATTGGTGCCCGCCTTGGCCTGGAAGAAATGACCAGACCTGGGGCACGGCTGTGAGTGCCCAGTCCAGCTCTGTCCAAACAAACACTGCACTTTTGCAAGCCCCCCAGGCTGCTGCACACACTATTACAGGGCAAGGACACTCAACCCACCATTGGGTTTGCAACCCAACTGCAGCTGCCAGTTGAAGACGCAAGTCCTGTCCCCCCTCTCCCATCCCTTCCTTTGATAGGGCTCGGCTACAATTTTCCACAGATGCTGAAGCGCATTAGATAATTAGGGCAATGCCCAACACACTATCAAGACTGCAGGACGTAGGGGACACCTCCAAGCAACTTGTTACTGGGACAGCGCCACAGAACTCGTTCATTTTTGCTTCCTAAACCGGATGGTGAAATAGTGCACCAGCCGCAGGATGAAGTGGATTTACTGGAAGCTTAGGAGCTGATAACGGATTTCAGTGCAATCTCACAGTGCATTTTAGGTTCTTCCTCCAACCTGGTTATAGCAGAGCTTCCACTGGGGCACAGAAACTGCCCACCCCATGCTGACCTACAGGAATGAGTTTACCTTGCACATAATGCTGAGACCATGTGCATGTGTACACACACACACACACACACACACACACACACACACGTGTGCATATACTTCTAGAAGACCCACAGTATTTTAAAACACAAACAGACCATGCAATATGATGGCAATCCTCTTCCAACATTGCTCACATTTTCTCTCTCTCTGACTCAGGGTTTCCTGCTGGTTTTAGCTACTACGAGATTACGAGAATGCCACAGAGCTTGCTAGCTAAATGATGCGTTTGGACAGAAAGTCATTTTTTGGTCAAACTTTTTGAGGTCTGTCCAATGTAAAAATACAAGAGCAAATCTGAGGTGTTTTAAAGCAAGTGTTCTCCTACCAAAAAGCAGAGCATTTACTTTGAAGGCCACCCCTACCGCTAAGAAAAATCTTAATTGAACTCCCCGCCCTTCCAAAGCTTTGCAATCCATCCAATTCTCCGGGAACAGCAATTTTTCATGCTCGCTCACACTGATCCCACTAAGACTGTTCACTTCCAAAAGTGCAGTTCATTCCTTTAGGAAATGAGTTCAATTGTGCTTTGGCTCTAGATAAAGGGTTTGCAGTAATAAGAGATGCCTTGAACCTGACTTAAGTAGAGGTAAATTGGAGTACAAGGCAAGAGGCAGTGGAGAGGGATAAGACAGAGGTTTCTTTGCATTTGTTCTTCAGGCCCCGGTAAGCCTGCTGCACAGCAAAAGAGGTCAGGATTGAGATTGATTGATTTCCAAGCTAATGATTTTGGGGCTCTCCAACCCCACCTGGCCCTGCATCCTACAGTCCAGGGGAGAGCTCGAGGGATCTGACATTTTAAGTTCAAGACAAGCACTTTGTCAGTATATATTGCAGTTCAACTGCACACTCCCAGGGCAACAGCCTGCCTTAGACCTGCAGATCCAAACAGGCTGAGCAGCAGCTGGTCACCTCCCACCTAGACTGCCTGGCTCGGAAGAAAGATCAAGGAGTCAGGAGGTAAAGGAAAGGAGAAGCCAGCAGGCTGGGAAGAGAAGCCCTATTGATTGCTCTTTCAGAACTGAAGCAGCTGTGAAGACTTGACAGGGAGAGGAACAAACCTCACGAAATACAGAAGTTCTGCTGCCACCTGGCACGCGTTCACCTGGGTCTCCAGAGGCAGGGGGAAGGAAGGCAGGCGGCTCCTCTCTGTAAGGGCCGTGGGGTTGCTCGCGTCTCCGCTCGGGGAGCTTCAGAGACTAGAGACATGCAACTTCCTGCCAGACCCCCCTCCCTTCCTCCTCCCCCCAGCCCTACTGCTCAGCCACTTGCTCAACAGGGCTTCCTGAAGCAGCTAAAACAAGGGCACAGCCCCATCAAGATAAGGCTAGCATGGACAGTTTGAGCACAAACAACTTGTACCTAGCTTCCAAGAATTGGAGCGCTGGCTGCACTTGAGCAGACGCTCCAGCTCTGCATCTCAAAGCACTCAGCAGGCTTAACTAACGCACTGTTTCTTCACCCAGAGGGGAAACCAAGATGCTATGCCTAAGTGTCCAACCTTTAGATCCTGATTCTTCCATGAGACAAATGTAGGCAGCCCCGGCAGTCAGATGCACAGAGCAGCTCTGCACCAGAGCTTCCTGCCTGCCTCTTACTACAGGGTCAGGACCTCGGGTGCCAAATTTGGGTGCCCTTGTGCCCTGACCTCCAGAGTGACTGTGTCCTCCCATACTCCCACGTGCTGGCGGCTCAGCCCCCCTGGAAGAATCAGGCTGCTGTCTGCAGCTGCTGAATAGTTTGGACGCCAACATCCATCCACCCCCAAGGCTACACAGTCAGCAGACAAATCTGGGAACATAACAGGAGTTCCCAAACCCTGAAGCTTCCGCTGCTTAGATCTGGCCTTTCTGGAGGAATATTAAAAACATAACACAGTTGTCAATCCCAACAAGAAAGAATCGCCGGCTGTGCCACCAACCCCGCAAGTGACCGCAGCGAGCCCGGAGACCAATGCGAGTGCCATGGCATCCATTTCCAATATTTTAATGAGTCGCTACATCTTACACTCAATTATAAAAGAATAAGAATCCATAAAAATATTTTCTTTTCATAATACGCACTTAAAATACTCGGGGGCAAATTGATGTGGTTCATTTGGGTGGGTTGCTCTTGTTCATTTTTGCCCGACAAACCCTTGGCTTTGGGGGCAGAAGGGTGGGTGCTCCCCTGAGGTGCAAGTGTCTACGCCCCCCTACCCCCGAACTGCAGTTCATGGTGACCCGGTAAATAAAAACCAGAAGAGAGCGAGTGTTTGCCAAGTAGATGGGCGAGGAGACCAGTCACTGACCCGCAGAGAACTGAAGCGCAGCCAATTTCAGTGCACGTCCGAAAGCTCAGGGCATTGGGGGGCAAGAGGGTGGTGAGGAAGGGTGCACTGGGGGGAGGACACAGCAAAGAGAGGGGCAATAGTGGGGAGGGAGGGAAGGAATATTTGCATAAATATCCATCTCATGTTGCAAAACCCAGATGCTACTGCAGTTTCTGGGAAGGCGAATGCCAGTTGGGGTGTAGCCAGCTGCTACCATGCTACCTGTTGGCACAGTTTTGCCCGTGAGCAGCAAGTCGGGGTAAGGGGGCTGAGGACACTGTCGCCAACCCAGCTGCTTTCCCCCTCTGCTCTGCAAAATTAACTTAAAAAAACTAAAAAGAAAAGGAAAACAAAGGAAAAAAGGAAGCCTCATGTCACATGCTTCTGCGGAGCTGCCCAGGCTCCAGCCTTTGCGCGTTCCAAAGCAACAGCAGCAGCGATCGACTCCTGCGGGACTCAGGGCGGCTGCTTCTCTCCCCCTTGCCCTCCTGACTTAAGGCAGCATGCCGATTCAGCTCTTCCATTTCCAACGCAGGCACTGACTTCTCACAGGTAAGAGCATGGGGCCTGCTGAGGTGCAGTAGAAGAGACAGGAAAGAGAGCGAGCGAGAGATGCACATGCACCTCAGCCTCTGGAGCCGGACCCCTGTCACTGGTTCCCAGCAGAGAGGGAGTAGCAGCAAAACAAAGCATTAACAGCCAGGGCAGAGTCAAGGTGAGCAGCTGAGCAGAGGCAGAGCTCTAGCTTAGGAAGCGTAGGAAGGCAACACTGTCCAGAGGAAACAGAAGCAGTACTCCCCCCGGCCCCTTGGTCAGGGTAGCCCCCCAGCGACTTGTGCTCTGGCTTCAAAGGCAGTCGAGGGAAGGAGGTGGTGGCAGCAGGGGCAGAGGTGAGCTGTCAGTGTCCAGTGGTTTGCCGAGGCCCGTGCTCTCAGAGGTATTCTTGTAGAAAGTGCAGCAGCGTGATTTCATAGTGCTCGCCCGACTCGGGGCACCGAATACTGTGTCTCTCGTTGGGGTAGATCTACACGGAAGCAAAGAGATGGCCGTCAGCTGATAATGGCTACGTCACCCCCATAGCTCCTCCCATGGACTTGCCTCTGGCCCCACAGGGCTGAATGCATTTTAGGGGAGCCAATGAGTTCTGTGAAATATATCTGCTCTGGCACCCCCTGCACATGTCAACACGTCTGCTAGTTAACACATCCTTTCACAGCATCTGGCGAAGTGAGCTGTAGCCCATGAGAGCTTGTGCTCTCTCTACAGATCTTATTTAGTTAATATATAAGGAGTATATCACCCTGTCTTCTGCTAGCCAATTGTCAGAGCAGGCCACCAAATGGCTTGAGGCTACCTGGGCAAGTCAACTGATAGCCACAGAGTGCAAAGGGAGAAGGCAGGCAGCAGGGGCGAAATGCTGTTTGGGAAAGACTTGGATACTGTCGCTGTTCTGCAAAGCAATGGAGCAGCAATTGAGTGCCACCTTCTGGTCACATTTGTGCAGCTGGCTGAAATTAAGGTAGGCTGGAATCACCTCTGCTTCTCCAGACATGGGAGCTCTTATACTACTTCCCTTTGAAGAAAGGAGGAGGAAGAAGGTCTTCCACTGCCTCCTGGTGCACAGGGACCATCCGACCTCGCTCCAGTTCCTCTTACCTGCAGCTGATAAGGTTTTCCGGCCCGGATTAGCTGGGAGACCAGGAAGTTGGTATGAAAAAAGTGCACATTTTCATCCAGAAACCCATGGAGGATCAGCAAGCGGTTTGGCCTGGAGATAGGGTGAGAGAGAATGAGTCTGAGGGCAAAGCCTGGCCAGAGACTTGAGCAGAGCTATCAGCCAGCACATCAGCACCTGGTTACATGGGAGGGAAACAGGTCCCCCTCCGCCACCCCAGGGCATGGCATCACTGATCTTCGGCTCACCTTAGCTAAGGCAAGCTGGGTCACAGCACCCTGCCCTTGCCCACCACAGACAGCAGTGCCAAACAGTGTGAATTAGGGCAGAGGATTGCCCAAAGTTTCAGCACTCTCCACAACAATGTTCTTAAAACATCTGCCAGTGAACTGACTTTCCCCAGCCAGCCAGTTTTATCTAATCTACCCCAGCTTCCCCCTGCTCCTCTTCCCTTGAAGCAGCTGAGCCCAGAAGAAAGGCAAGTGACCATTAGATGTGCTCTACTCTGGCCAGGTGCACACAGGCCAATGCCAGCTGATGACCTGGAGGAGGTCAGCTTTAGGAGACAAGGATGAGCACCCAAGGTAAGAGGGATTACTGCAAGCTCATCAGCAACAGCAAGCCCTCAGCAGTCACCAGCAAATACCCTGTTGGATGGTACTTACTCATTGGGGAGTTTTTCTACATGCAGTGCCACAGAGCCGGCTTCATAACCCTGCTGGTTGTTCTCTGGGATATCCATGTACCGCTCTGTGTACCCGGTGTCATACGCCATCCAGACTGTAACAGGGGCACCTGCTATGGCAATCTGCCAGACAAATACAGGGGGGCAGAGAGGGTTTCAGTGATCCAGCGCTATAATACACTGCCTTATCCTTCCTGGGGAGGTCAGAGACCCACAGCTGTAAACATGTGCTTCCTCGTTCCACAACAGCCCAGCTCCTGCAGCTGAAGCACAGTGCCTCCTGAAGTCAGTGCTGCACCACCCTCCGGCTCTGCCTTAACCAGGAGCTACAGGCATCACTGGGAAAAATCCAGCCTGTTCTACACACCAGGATAAGTGAGCACAAGGACCCTTTCTGCTCTGAAGAGCTATTCAGCAACAGCACTTCTTCAGACCCACAGACCTCAAAGGGCTACACAAGCACTAGACTGCGACCCCCAGCATTATGTCAGGTGCCTTCCAGGTGGAGGGAACCCTGGCCCCCACAGGCTCACGCAATCTGAGCAAAGGTTAATTAGGGGATATTTATAGCAATTGCTTTATCTGTCACCATGGCGCGGCCACCTATGGAGTGGAACAGTTGCTGAGGAAGCAAAAGGGACTGCTGAAATCACTGGGGAAATTCAGTTGTGGGAAAACGTAAGGTTCCCAGATGGAACTTGACCAGACTGTTTTTATTAGGAAAAGCACCAGGGAATCTGTTCAGAAAGTTTATTGTCGCTTGAGAAAGCACTGTGCCCTGCAGCAATGTGCCCTCTAATGCTGTGTGGGTTTTACTGGCTCGAAAGCCCCGTAGTGCCTCTTGATTCACAGCAGTGCAGGGTCCAGTGAGGAAGCGTATCCCCTAACGAAGAAGCCGGTCTCAGCCACACCCACCCATGCAGCTGGAACCTGGAGGCACAGGATGGGATGGTGGCAGGGCTGCAGCTCTAGCCCAGGGAAGGTGCAGTTGGTGTGTCCCTTTTCCAGGACTGAGGCTGATGACAGCCCATCCCCTGCCAGGGGGCATTCTCCCCAGCCAAAATGCACCAGGCCAACTCCCAGTCAGGAGTTAGGGGCAGGAATGGTTGGGGCACATCTCCCATTCTCCATGCTCCTTCCTGTACAGAAGCTGTGGTCCAAGGCAGTCACTCTCCACTGCTGGCTCAGAACTCTGCTGTTCCTTCCACATGGTGCTCACAGCCCACTACCTCAGGGTCCCAGCCCAAAGCTGGTCTCAAACAGATGCTAAATGCAAAAGTGCAATGCTGACAACCTGCTTGATTCTAGGCAGCTGTTCCATCAAACCAGCCAATGCCTGAGCCAAGGGGGCAACTTTTGCATTTCTCTGTAGCCCAGATCCAAGGGCAGTGAACAGGAAAAGCCAGCTACAGGCATGGAGCACTTGGAGCTTGCCATCCCATAACATCACTCACAGACACCAGACGCACTTGGCATGCTGTGCTTCTCCAGCCACACTCACCTTGAACACACTGGGCTTGCAGATAAGGCCCATGAGGGACAGGAAGCCCCCGTATGACCAGCCGTGGATGGCCACCCGAGTCAAGTCAATGAACCCGTATTTCTCTGCTACATAATGTAAACCTTCGACCTGGTCCTCAATCTCCACCTGGCCCTGGAAGAAGAGCTCAAGTCAGCTTATTTTCTGAGTGAGAGGGTGGGAGGCCACTGTAGGAGGAGAGATAATGCAGTAAACAGAATTACCATTTGGTTTTTAAGGGCCCCTTCAAACTTGAGTCCTCGCTGACAGGAGCCCCTCCCATCGATCACCACCACAGCATAGCCTAGGGATGCTAGCGTGTTGAGCCGCAGGTACTTGATACCTTTGAAGGAATTATTCACTAATTGCACCTAGAGGAGGAGAAAGGACAAATCACGTGAGCAGTCCTCTGAAATCCTCTCCCCATCTTTATAAGGGGTCAACAGTCACTACTTGCTGTCTGAGGCTCTACGCCACCCCTCAGAGTTTATCAAGGCTTGAGCTAGGCTACAGCCACTAGCAAGGAGTTATTTGGCTCATAGCAACTGGACTGGACAGGAGAAAGCATCTGCAACTCCCAATTCCAATCAGAGGGCAAATTCCCAGGCAGCTCTGAAGAATTCCCTCACATGGGAGAGAAGCAAGAAAGGAGTTCAAGGAAGAGGTGGAAGGTGCTGGGTTGGGTTATTACCTGAGGACCTCCATACACGAACAAGACTGTAGGATGCTTCTTTGCCGGCTGGACGTCATGAGGTTTGTAGACCATCCCGTAGAGCTCGATGTCCGACTCGGTCCGGAAATGAAAGATTTCTGGGGGCACGTAATCTGGAGGGCAGCCTGTGAAGAGCAGTCCAGACACTAGCTACAGGTTTAAGACAATAGGATCATCATCCTACCTGGCCCAATGGGTTCAACTTGTATCCCACATGCCTCTTGACCTGGGGTTGAGCCCATCTCCTTTTCCAAGATCTCGGTCACACCCATACCTGGCCCTGCCCACACATGGCAATAGGCTTCACCATCCTGCAGAGACCACCAATGACAAATGTCACCAGCTGTGCACACAATCCTGTGTGATCCTGGCAGGCAAGTGGAAGGAGGAAGCCTTCCCAGCAGGATGCAGCAGCTGCTGGGAACCAAAAATACTCCTTCAAAGTCTGCAAAATCATGGCTACATGAAGTGGCAGAAGCTACGCACATTCCTTGAGTGCAAGAGGCATTAAGTCCCCATCCATCTGCCTCTCCCTAGACCACCTCAGCGAAGGAACATCTACTAAACCATGCAGGCACGGTTAATCTGGCATCCTCATACAACTTCTCTTGCTCAGAAAGCAAGGAACTAGCATAAGAACTGCATTAGGTCCCTCTGGGCCCCAGCAATACCACACCCCTTCCTGTACAGAGATATCCAGTAAAGAGATCTACTCCCGGAGGCAAACAGCGGGTAGGAAGATGCACTTTCCAGCCAATGCTCCTGCCTGGCTCCCTTCCACCTCTCCAGTTTGCATCAGCACTGCCTTCCTGCCCAGATATAGCACGAAGTGGGGGAGTGAAGGGAAACGTACTGGCTGCCTCCATCATGCTGGCCCAGAACTTGGGCTGCTTGTGAAGTGGGTCCTCATCGGGGCCACTCATCTTGTAAACGTGCACGCAGGGCGGGGTGCTGACGCTGCTGTAGTGGCTGATGAACATGTCAAAGTTCTGTGGGAGAGAAGATGGTCATTCTCCTGCATTCCTAAGAGGAATTACTCAAGCCCCCGCTCCCCACAACAGGACCTCCTTCTGTACCATCATGCTACTCTGTTAGAGGAGGAACTACAGAGCAAGGGATTTGCAAGGAATGCTGGCACTGGCTCACAGTGCCTATGAAGTCTCCTCAGGAAAGCCTGGGCAGGGATCAGTTTGCCCCCATTACGAACTAAGTCCAGCGTGGTTGTCACATGCAGCCCGTGTGTTATCACAGGGGTGAGGCGAACTCACCTGGCTCATCGAGCAGCTGTGAGAGAAGCCTAGAGTGGTGAGCCGTACGATTTCGCTTGGAGACTCATAGCTGACCACATAGAGATGGTGCTCCAAGGGGGTATCTTTTGTGCCTTGGAAATAAACCAGCTTTGTTGCCTCATTCACCCAGATCTGCACGGAAGACAGAGGACTTGGAGTCAAAAAGTAACAGCCTGTTCTTCCCTCCCTGACTCAAACTGATGCATCAGGCAAAAGCCAGCCTCCATAAAACGGACTGTAACAGAACAATGCTCACTGCATTAATGATTGGTGCCCCAGGCCTGTGGACATGCACACAATGCTTGTGTAGGGCTGGATGAAGACCAGCTTGGAGGAATGGCAGAGGAGAAGACAGCCAGCTCTCCAGATGCCTCACTATATTCACAAGCTAAAAGAGCATAAAGCCAGGAAAAAGGATATTTAAAACCATGTTTTTAAGAGGAGGAGCTTCCAGCAACGTTCCCACATGGCTGCCCTGGTAGTGAGGATGCACAGGTTTCTTTCCAGCAACCTACAAACTTCACAGGTGGGATTGAATTGACTGACTGTTCCAGTTACAGCCATTTCTACACCTGCGCTCTGCTGAACCAAAGCTCCAGACAAAGCAGTTTCTAAAAGCTACCTGGCTCAGCAGTGGAGAGGCCAAAACTGCACTAAACATCCATTTTAAATATAGTTTTAGCAGAGGTTAGCGAAACTGTTTTCCGTCCAAAGTGGTTTCTACACACTGAAAGCTATTCCAAGCCCAGCCTGGTTGGGGACTACAGCAACATTTGGATAACACAACTCTTTAGGGGCCGGGGGGGGGGGCACGTGGGACTAACCAGCTAAATTGGTCAAGAACACTGTGACAGAACCCTGCGGGGCAACAAATGAAATTGAAATAATTGCTGCTAGCATGATTTCAGCCATAACGTGTAAAGGGCAATACTCTGGCCAAAAAGAACAGCCTGAACTGTAAGAATTTACCTGGGGAGGGACAGAAGGTTAACTGTGGAGTGAGGAAAGGCAGCAGTAATTGTATGTGTGAAACTAGATGCCTTCAAAGAGAGAGTGGAGTGACAATCCAGATTAAACGGGACTGAACAGATAAGGCTTCTGTTCGTTGAAACAGTCTGGGATGCACAAAGATTAGATATTAAGTAGCCCTGAGCCTAAAGCAAAACAGAACTGGCTTTGACTAGCTAGTAGTAGGGCTTTAAAACTCCTATTTGGCTACTGTGCTAGGAACAGATACTGCCTCCTCCCAATGCAATTACATCAAGTTCGCCAGCCAAACTCCTCCTAAGAGCTCTGCAGAGGGATCAGCTGGATGATAACAGATCATTCCAAGCACCAGCGCACATTCCTAATTCCCAAATGCACCCTGGGGTTAAAATGCTGCGACCCAGTGGCAAGCCTGAGCTTTTCAGAGAATACCTATTTGTTACTATTGGACCTCAGCCTCTAGTCCCGTTTTATGGTCTGACTCATTCACGTGGTTTCCCAGAAGGAGCAATAAGGCGCCTGATTAAAAAGACAATCAGCTCGCTGTACGTCAGGCTACAGCACTCCTGGGGAAAGCAAAGGCAGCAATAAAAAAGAAAGCTAGAAACAAAATGAAGCTTAAGTAGTTCTAGCCGGTCCCAGGCGTCTGGAACAACAGAAGCAAGCCAGGTTTGTGGGCAGCAAGTGTAAAACCAGAGCACTGCAAGAGAATGCAAGAATAACCTGTACCTTTGAGCCATGCCGTGCCAAGACCTCCCATTCCCCACTGGTCAGGGCAATCTCCTCTTTGATAGGGCATTTGAAGTCATCTAGAAAGGAGGAAGGGAAAGAATGAGAGCCTTATCTAGCCAATTTCTGAGAGAACAATTCAAGAGGAGAGGGAATATTGTGAAACGAGACAACCACATGGGGAGGTTTGCTCCAACCTTCATTGTGGACGTATGGCTGGGTCCAATCGTAGCTGCCCTGCTTTAGAAGGACCATGACTCTGTACAGGTGACAGAAGCCTGTCTTGCACTCATTGGCTCGGATAAAACACAGCTCCTCCTCCTCTCCCTCCGTTTGGACAAAAGGATAAAAGATGTCATGAACCTACCAGACAACAGACAAAGGCACCATGAGCAAAGAGACATGGCCATGAAGCTTCAGACAGGAAGGGAAATAAAGACACAGTACAGAAAGGTTGACCCTTGCTTTCCATTGTCACCACAGGACAACCCTATGCCCACATGGCAAGGTAAGCCCATACGAGCCCACAACCCAGCCTGGCACCACTGTGAATGGGTGCAGGTGGAAAAGTACTGTGTCCTAGCACAACATGGGCCTGACAAGCCATTCAAAAGCTCAGCTGAGCTGGGCATGTTGGCTCCTCATGGGGCACCTGACAGCCCTGGGGCCTGCAACCCTGTTTATGCCACAACAGGCATTGCTTTGACACTGCTAATGGCCCCCATCATACGGATGAGCTCCCCAAACCCCGAGCAATGAACCAAGTCTAAGGTTAAGGATGGCTCATCCCCCAGAGCTCACTCCATCTTTGGTTTCTCTGCCAAGACTCCCATCAAGAAGTTCATTAGTACCACGTCAAATGAAACCAGGGATGGAGATCTGTTAACTAAGGAACAGACCCACTAGCTCATTTCACTGTGGCTACCAACCCATGGAGAAATGGCAACTTCCAGTCTCTTCTTATCCAAACTCGAATTGGCAACAGAGAAAGTCCTTCACTGCTGCATTGTCAGCCTCATGGGCTACCTAATGTCTCACACCTGAAAAGGTTTTCAAAGAGCATGGACACACCATCAGCCTGATAGGGTAGCCAGTCTGGGCAAGGGCAGAGCTGGGCGCATGCCCCACATACTGAAGAAGATGGGGAGGAACCTGGGAGACTTGGCCCAGCCCTACACCCTTACGTTTATCCACACATCAGTGGTTTCTTCATAGATCACAAAGGGTTGGACATTTTCTGGCACAGCTTTGGCAAATTCAGTGCGCTGCTCCTCATTTTCTGGTACCGGGATGAACAGCGCTGGAGGCAGGAGGACTAGCTGGAGCCGCTGCTGAGGACGGTCTAGGAACATGGCCCAGGCACTGAGAGGAAGGAGCAAGTAAAGGTGAAACAGTCTGCCCCCACAGAACTAACACTCTCTCCTTCCCTCCACTGGAAGGCAGGGAGAAGGCTTCCAAAGCAAAGCTCCCCCCTCACTTGGCTGCCTTTTACATTTCTAGGAGTCTTTCCAATGAATGTGCATCCCAGTGCACGCCAGCATGTGATAGGTAAACATGAGGCGAGCTGCCTGCCAGACCTGCGAGTATGTCCGTTTACAAGGACGCACAATCAGCAAGATGTCATTTAACTGGCCGCGACAGCGTTCGTCTCCTTAGAAAAGGAAGTGGCGTTTCTAATACAACAAGGTCTTGAAGCAAAAAGAAACCAGTCAGCAGTCTGCAGCGGGCACTGCGAAGGGGAAAGGAACTGACCAACAGTCAGGTGCGAACAGAAGGAGTTACTCTCATCTACACCACATCTCTTGCAAGGGAGACTCTCCAAAGTGGAGCTGTACTGCAGCCCTCCTGGCTTGCAGGGAGGCATGTTGACCACTGCTTGACTTGGATACGCTTAGGGCTAAATATGCAGCAGCAGAGATTTTATGAGTTAGAAATGATACCACTTTTCTGAAGGAGCACGTCCCCCCTATACCATAATGACCACATCATGGGCTTCATGAATTAATACCCCCCACTAGCCCAGCAAAGCCCTTGTGCAAGCACCATGTACCACCTGAAAGGCATCTTGGGGCTTTTGCATAATGTGATATAAGCCAAGCACCAGGGCACAGAGAGCAGTAATCAAAGATAAAGAATGGGCCAGAGGAAAGTGCAGCCTCACGCTCCAGTTAACAATTGGTCACAGAAATCAAATCTTCTAAAAACAGATATTGTTAACTAGCCATAACAAACACGATTCGAACTGAAACAGCCAAAATCTAAGTGAACCTTCGAATCAAAATTTATGAAAGCCCAGCTATTCTGAAATGACTGGAACCACATGAAAAGCTATTTTTAGATGCTTTATGGGGTCCTGTAATTACCTGAAACATAAATAAGCCAGCACAGGAAGTGGAAACATCCATGTTTGCTGGAGTGCTCAGGGAAAGGCAAGTGAACACTGCACAGTCCTTGTTTGTAGATAAATCAACCCCTTCCTTCATGGGGTCTTAAGTGTTTTCCTGAATTTCAAATCTGGGATATGCTGTCAAGAAAAAGCAGCGAGTCGTGCTGCTAAATCCTACAGGCACTCTCCGGGAAAATTAGCATTCCCCAACAGAAAAGGCTCCCCCACCATCTAGCCAAAAGCTAAGAATTCCCACAATAGGATTCACGCATTGATCCTTAACAGCCAGCTGTTATGGCTTTGCCAAGATAACCCACGGGTCTAAAGAGAGTACTCACAGAGGCTCCCAAAAAACCCCTCCTCTGTACAGAACTGAACAGAAGGCAGGGTATATTATAGGAGTTTTTCAATTTCCTCCAACCATGACCAACACCAAATACACCAGAGACAAGATAAAGCATTACAGTGTACTGTGATACAACTGCTTACAGTTACCCTGATTTCTTACCACAACAGTTTTGTCTATGTATCTATACTCAACTGCTCTGGTAACAGGCTTAAAAATGAATTCTCTGGGAGTGCACACTTAACATACATTGTGTACAGTGCGCCACAGTTCTGGTTTAAAACTCAAAGCTCACCACTCTCTTCTCCATTTGGTCAGTTATAATACAGACTAAGATAATAGGATTATCTTAGTGAGTCAAGCACCACAGAGACTTATGGTTTTTGTGGGTTTAAGCCTGGCCCATTACAGGAAACGGTAAAGTAAATTAAGTGGCTGCAACAGATCAATTAACTGGATGGATAGGGGGGTTCCCCTGGTAGAAAAGCCTACGTACAATTTGCCATCCCTGGTCCATCCAGCACGTGCAATGTACTCCACAGAAGGGAATAACGTGGCAAAGGGCTGCACCATCTCCTTGTCCTGAGCACATACAATCTGCAAGAAAAGAAAGAACAAAAAACCAGCAAGTTCCACTTTACTCTGAAGTTCGGTGGAACAGGGGAAATGGCAGGCAGTGACTAACAGCATCAGTGAACCAGGACCGCAGACACAGGGCTTTACTTCTGTGGTGGGAAGAGAACAAAGGGGTATCTTGAGACCCTTGTAGTATAATGGCTTTGGCATCCACTCACAGGGGATGCAAGCATAGGACTGCTTCTGGGTTCTACCCTTAGCTGTGCTGTTCACCCACTCAAAGCCCCGCTCCTCACTTCTCCAAGAGGTGAATAACATCTTCCCAGTATGGTAAAGCAATTCATGTTCCTTGATCAAAAGATCAATAGGAAGAGCAGTGAGAGGGGTGTCACAGGCACAAAGACTTTTGTCTTTTGCTTTCAAAGTGCCAACAGCGACTGCACAATCTGGCCAGCTTCAGCAGCAGTCACTCTTCACGTGCTATGCCCTTGAACCTCCTTCTCCAGAGACTAGAGATGACTTACCTTCCCCTGACTGTCTGTTTGAAATTCTGCCAGCTTTAGTGTTATCTTGGGGTTTTTGCTGCCTGGAAGGGAAGCAGCAAGGAGAGAATGCCACGATCAGATAAGATAAGCAATCTGGGCACCCCCCCTAGCTTGCACAACAGACATTTTTTAGATAACAAGAGAAGAGCTCGGTGCTGCTAGCTGTGCGTGAATGTACATCTAGTGAATGGCTATGCTGAGATTTCTGTCGTGAATGCATGGAGAAGTATATCTGCCTGTGCAGGCAGGTGTGTGCACAGTCATTCCTTGTCAAAGAAGATATAAATTCCCTGTGTATTCAGGGCTATGCCCGAAGGGACAGCTTCCCACTCAACTGTAGTCCCCTTTGTTAAGACAGATCCGGCCATTTCTTTCTGCAGTGAGCTGTGCATTCACAGACTGAGATCGCCCTTAATATTTATGAGATTCCCTCATATCCCGGTAAGCATCTAAATTAATAATGCAAAGCTGATAGGACAGATGCTGCCGCTTCGGCCTACAGGAGCTGGGAATAACATCAGATGCTCTGCAGCACTCCACTCACCTGTCCTGGGGTATCGATAGGAGTCTGTTTTTCTCTCTTCCAGAGCAGGAGAAGGAACATGAATTATCTCCACCTCCGACTCATCCACTTCCTCATACAAGATCCGCAGCGTTTTCAAATCTTCTGAGCCTAGAAACAGACACAGTAGGTTTATTTGCCATTAACATCCTCAACTGCCTTTCTTCACTAGGATGGAGCACTATTGTAGTAGGTCTAGCAATTCTCCACACACATTTCCCTATAGCCCTGCAACTTCTGGTAAGTATTCACATGAAAATTCTACTAGTTTACAGCTCATAAGCGCTAAACAAATGACCTGGAACTCAGATCCTTAAAGCAATCAGTAAGTTACTGACACAGTTTAGTCTCTCAAAGGCCAAGAGGGAACACTGACCTTCTACTGAACCTGTGGGGCACCACCAGTAGCCTGTGAAACGATCAAACTCCTCCTGGATGACAAATGTGGCTACTCCTGCTGACTTGGGATCATCTAGAACATTGGACAAGCCTGTAAAGAGAGGAGAGTAGGGGTTGAATCAGGAAGAGCAATGCAGGAGTAAAGCTTCCTGATCAGAATCTTGCGAGAAGAAAGGACTCGTCTCTTGATGGTTAGAGGGAACTCTGGGTACCTTTATGGCAGTATGTCATCCGTCTCTCCTCTCCAGTCTCAATATTCGCTACCCACAGGTCATTGTTATTGATGAAAGAAAAGAAGGCAGGGTCAGCAGGGCAGATCTTGGGGTCCATTCTAGGCCCCGAGCACTGGGTCTTGATCTCCAGTGGCTTCATAGGAGACACCTGTGATAAGAAGGCACGTGCTCTGTACCAGCTCTGCTTTCAACTCTGAGCTGAACAAAGGCCCAAGAGATGGTTCTAGCGCACCCATGATGGAACCAGGGCTCAAAAGCGTGCCTCAATGGGAAGCCAGAGGCAGGACCCAACCTGAGAAGCATCCACCATAAGAATGTTGTGCTGGCCTGCCATCTCTCAAACTATGCCCAGTTGTTGGCAGACTCACCATGAAGCCATTCTTGCCCCCATCTCGACAGTGAAAGAGGCTGTTGCTGGCCTGAAAGAGGAAAAGGCCACTCTCGCTGTGGAAGTCATACGAAGTGATTCCAAAGACCCCAAGACGCTTGCGCTCCCTCAGCAGTTCCTCTTCCCTAGAGTACATCCCGTGGTGAGGGGTTGCCTGATAGTGAACGAAAGAGAGAGAATCTGCACGTCTGAAGGGGCAGCAATGCTTTATTAATGAGATCGGCTAATCCATGAGTGGCTGAAACGTGACCCACAGGCTAAATGCAGCCAACAAGCCTATAATGCAACTCAGAACACTGATCTTTAAACACAGGTGGGACTCTAAAGACCATACACCCCCTCTCCCAGACAATGCTTTCTTCTAGATCAAAGCCAAAGGCTTGGATATGCACTGAGTGGCATTTCCACCTTAAGCACAAGACAGCTGCCACTTACTCTATTTATGCAAACCAGGTGCAGTCAATTAACCTAACACCACCTACATCCTCTCACAAAGAGTTTCCATGTCAGACACTGCAAATGATCACTATTTCAGGAATCTTGCATTTGCTTCCAGGGCACTCAAAGATCCATATATGATTCTAAGCCCCTTAAATCTGCTTAACAGACCCCTTGGATAGAGGAAAGCAAGACCGACGTGACCCCATCCTACCAGGACCTGCCACTCCCCAGCACCCTCTCATTATAAATGGCGGCCTAGTACCGGGCAATTGTGTGTTTCCCTTCCTGAATGAATTACTTGAGATGAACTGGCAATGGAAGCGTACAACAGAGTTAGCACTTGGAGCCCCACTGCATCCCTGTTATAAAGGCAGTTATTAAATACAGACATTCAAATGGAGTGGGAGGGAGGGAGGCCAAGTACGGAGCCTAGGCAAGAAACCCAGAGCTCCAATCTGTTGTCCCATCTTAACTGGAGGTAGAACACTGTGTACAGTCAAACATATTCTAATACCACCAGCTGATCCATGCTGGCAGACCAACACTATCCCATATTATAGAGGATACACGTTCCCATTCCGCTCGGTGTGGTACAACTAGGCTGCCGCACTCCAACAGCTGAGCAGAGCGGTACACCCCACACTAGCTGTCTCTCCAGTGTCCGACTGTCAGCCAGCATCCCCCACAAGGACTGCCATGGCACAGAACCTCCTGCATCTCCTCTCACCTGAAAGTGATCCAGCATCTGTTTCCATGACAAGAGCAGCAGGGCCTCCTTCCGTACCTTTTTGGGAATCTCTGAGTAAAGGAGGGAATTCTCCCGGCTACCATATGGCATCCCTGTTGGAAGAACAAAAACAGTTCACTGCGGGCATTTCACCAGAGCTAGGTGTGCCCAGGACAGGTAATAATTAAGGCCATGTTATTAACTACTTAGAACCAGATGTTTTGGGTGATACTAATCAGGCACCTTTTCCAACCTGCTCCCCACAATCCACGCACTAGGTAGTATCCAAATGCTTTAGCTTTATTAAGCAAAGCTTTCTTTGGCAAGGTATTGGTTCAGCTTGGCTGCTTCTTTACCTGCTGCTCAGCTCACGCCTTAGCTCGGTGGTTCTCAACTGGGGTACCTTGACATCCTTTCAAGGATGCCATGAGTTACCACACAACATAAGCAGTTAGGTGTGCCAACATGATTCACAGGATAAACCCAGAAATCTCAAATAGGAATCCACAGCATCAGAAACAGTCTAACCTGTTTTGGACTTTTTGTGTTCTTTGCAACAAAAGAACTAGTCTGTTATTTTTCTGTAGACAGAAAAGAGTGGAAGAGCTGGCATTTTCTGAGGGAGGCCTTGAGTTTGAAAAGGTTGAGAACCATTTCTCTAGATGAACTCTCTCTGGAGAGCTTCTGCCCTTACCTATGCGACTCAGTGGGTGGAACCTTCCAAACATTCCTCAGCAGGACAATGACCTGCTAAAAGAACACGCTGTTCAAACAAACCCTGCCAGTCTGCGATATAATGCCTTCCGGCTCTTGCGTGGGCAGGGGCACAGCCTGGGTAATAGCAGTGGGGGCCTCCTGTTCCTCAATCTGAAAGGGGAGGGACAATTCCTGCACACAACCATGTCAATCAGTCCTTGACCTCACTGGAGTGGCACCTGTGGTGCCAGCTATGTTGCCTGGTCAGCTACTTTGTGAAAAGGTGCAGAGCCACCACAGTGAGCAGCCAAGGTCAAACACGTTACCAGAGCTGGCCCAGATGCCAGCAGCAACATTAGCCCTGGTGCTGGCTCCGTCTGTGGTGTCACTGAGCCAACGAATCTGCCTTGCACCCTTCCAGATGGGAACTTATTATAATCAAGACTCAATATTGTCCCAGGACAGCAGGGGAGGGACACCTGCCCTGCTACTGCCAATGGTGCATCTGTTCTGCACAGGAAAGGATTACTGCAGCCTCTGAGCCTGTTAACCTGGTGCTGCACTCGCTTTAGCGAAATGAAAATTGAAATATTAATAAGGACCCGAGAAGCAGAGCAACACGCGAGCACACAGTCCTCAGAGACATAGAAACACTGAAGTGCTGAGCATGTGGTGTTTAATATAAGCAGCATCTGCCATGATACAACATGAGAGCCTACAGGGACCTTCCTTGGGAAAGATATAAGATGTCCAAGCCGGCTGTAGTCAGGAACACCAAGATATGACTACAGATGCATTTTAAATGGCTGGGACTGCAGTAACATGTGAATCTCCAGATGCCCTTAAAGTTCTTATACTGCATTAGCAGCATCTAGGATGACTCTGCACTATTTATCATTGATATTTGCAAAAAGGATTGCCTACAAATCTGAGACTCTGAGCTTTGACCCTTCCGTGATGTAGAGAAGCTGCTCAGCTCTGATAACAAATGTGTCCAAAGAGCAAACAGCGGAAATGTACTCTTCCCCCTCCTCAGCACGTGCACATCAAAATCCATGCTAAATCTTAAGGCAACACTTATGCCAGACTGGGGACAATACTTACAGACTCCCTTTAAGCCTATCAGTAAGAAGTGACATCTTGTAGCCTCAGAGACATAACAAGCAGAGCTGGTGCCGGGAGCAAACTCTGATGGACAGCAGCTGTGGGGCACGCGCAGGTTCAAGATTGGGGGTAGAGGACAGCAGTCTAACCCATGCTGGGAACTCATAAAAGTCCCTGGCTGAGCTGCTGCTGCTGCCACTGCATGCTGTGCCCACTTTGACTGTTGCTTTTAAAGCAGCAGCAACTGGGGATTGTTTTGGACAGGGTACAGACTCTGAGGGGGGTGGGGGCAATTCTAGAGCCCCTCCTAACTTGGTGCCCAGGGCAGATGCACTTCTTGCCCATTCATAGTTATGCTATTGTGTAGCCCAGAACAAAGCTTTCTAATGATGCCTTATTCAGAAATAAAGTGGCTAATTCAACCTGCTCATTGAGGTTGTGAAAGTAAGAAGCTTTTATCCTGTGCTGTGAGAAGGCTTCAAAAATATAAGAGATTTTGCCATCATATTAATAACTGGCCAACAATCCAACCTGCTCTTGTGTTCCATAAACTTTTTGAGGAACAACAAATGTTAAATGTCAAAGCTCAGCACTGTGTCATTTAAGCCCAACTACTTGAACTGTCACAGTCATTTCACTGCAGGGCCCCAGCAGGATTCCAACAGGAAGATGGACTGCAAATTCTTCACATCATGGGAAAATGCTAACACCAAATACAACTTGTAAGCCAGTCATCTAGATAAGTGTCTAACTTTCATCACTTTCACCAGTACCACAGGGGTCTCAAAGCCAATTCGGTGTTGATGTCTGGACAAAAGGAAGCCCTTGTGGTTTTCACTTCCCACAAGGAATCCATCTGCTGTTTTAACACATCTATTCAATTTTGTTTGCAGGGTGCCTGCTCTGTTAGTATTTCTCAATGAAAATTTGCTGGGGACTACACAAACCAGTTCACTTGAGCTGCCATGAGAGATCAGACTACTCATCTATCAAACCCAGTATCATGCTGGCAGCAGTGGCTAACACCCAATGCTTGAAAGAGAAGTGGCATCATTGCAAGACAGCACAGCCAGCTGCATAGAGCACTGCATGTAGAACTTCACATGTTACTGACCATAACATTATTCAGCCTTTCTAAAAGTCTACCCACTGTATTTAACTCTGTTGCTACATTAGCTGTAGCTCTAGACTGGTATAGCTCAAAGATCTACCTTCTCCCAAATCTTCAAAAACAAGAGATAGTTCTGTGGAAAATACTATTAATACCTTACTCTTATTTAACAAATCCATTCTCCTCCTGAAAGCACTTTACAATTGCCTCATCTCTGAAACACACCCACAATGTAAATCCCTTCCACCTCACGAAGCAGCGAGAAAAACAATTTACTGTCTCTATGAATAAACTGATATCACCTCCTCAAATCAGTGAAATGCATGGAGTTTGCAAAAACACTGAAACCATTGGGAGTAATCTGGGAAGTCAATCAAACACCCCATAGCCATGACTCATGACCGAGCCATGTCCACCTAAAAGATGAAGGGAAGGACCTTATGATTATGTACATTACAGCAGCACAGAGGGCCAGAGTGGAACTCTCTTAAGCCAAGCATTGGGCATAAATAAATAAGGAAGTCCCTGACTTGAACAGCTTCCAGTCAAAATAGACAGAGAAAATGTAGGCGAGAGTAAGTATGAGGAACTGAAATGCTTGCCCAGCTTGGGATAGGAAGTTCACAGCAGAGCTAGAAACTGCTTCTAGATGCCCTGAGTCCCAGTCAAGTACTCTAAACCCAAGACCATCACTCCCTCTTACAGCCAAGCTACTACAGGACAAAGAAGGGGACTGGCCAGCCACAATTATCTGGGTGATAGACACACAAATGCTTAGCAACACCAAACCAGACTGAACAACACAGGGGGATGGCTGAAGCCGGACTTACCTAGGTAATACAGACGATGAGAATGTGGGCTGGATTCTTCAGTTTTCCGGACAAACTGAAAATCATGGGGAGCCTTGTTCACGATCATGCCCGAATACTTCCTGCTGCCATGAATAATGTCACGCAGCCCATCCCATGAATGCTTCTGCACCTGGAACTGGGAAGGCACATCCTCCATCTCAACGACTTCGGTACTGTCCGACAGCGCATCCACTGCAGTCATCCTCTCTTCCCCTTCAGAACTGGTCAAGAAACTGAGAAAAAAAGCAAGGGAGATCATTAGCTGGAAGGGATGCAGCACACTCCATCTACTTACAGGGGCCAACTAATTGCAAAGGCCATGTGCCCCTTGAGAACCTTTGGCTCTTAAAATTACGTCTGTGGTCACATACTAAACAGGGCCACATGAAAAAGAGTAATCCATCTCCCACACACAGGCAAGACTCAACTCCAGGACTTCCTCCAGAAACAAATCACCTCTTAAAAAACAATCAGGGCAGGAGAACACCTGCTGTAGCAAATGTTTACTCAGTTTGACTGAACTGAAATACACTGGGACAGATCCTGTCAAATGTGATGTACAGATATTGAGATTGCAACATCTGACCTGAGCATACAAAAGTTAAGTCCTGATCCTGACCCAAATGAGGCATAATTCTTTGCAGGGCTCTTGTAATCAGAAGTGAAGTGGGACAGCTGTCAAAACAGGAGCGTAAAAGAGCAACTGACTGGGCTGCAGGATGAAGAAACACCAGGCATTGCAGACTCTGGGCAGTCTTCATAATGCAGCACAACCAGTCCACAGGTTTCCAAAGAAGCAGTTATCACTTTAGATAAAACCCAGCCCTGCTCCTCTAGTCATTAGGAACTTTGAGATCTGCATTGTCAAGACTTTGCTTATAAAGGAGGGCATGATCAACCTTACATCAGGCATGGTTGGAGACTGTATGCCAGAGGAAGACTCAGTGAGGAAGGACCTCCAAACTCTACTGAGGTCCAGTGAGCAGAACCAGATAGTCCAAGAGCAAGCTGACTTGCCAGACTTCTTCCAAGGGACAGATTCATTCCCCAAATGACATGGCCATACAACACTCCAGCACTAGCCCCACATCTCCCATTTTAGCCCTTCTTAGCTATTCACATGTTGGCATAAGGGTGGCAACTTTCTAGGAGTAAGGTTCATGAAGAATAAAAGAAAGATTGGGTTCTAAACACCCTGACTGAAATGAAAGTCTGTTCCAAGCCACACGTTTCTTTCACAAATGAATGCAGCCTGCTGCTTAGAGAGATTTGGCAGCATTCTGACAGAGAACAGATTCCACGAAGCAACTGCCACACTTGAGTGTTACACTAGTACAAAACAGACACCCAATCTTAAAAATGCAATGCAGCTCCATACAAAATGTCTGTACACTCTCTCAATAAGGGGATTTACAGGTGGTTCTCATTCAGAAAACACACACACACACACACACACACAAAACAAATCCCAAACCAAAAGAAGAATTTGTTTTTGTTCTTTCTGTATTATTATGAACCAATCTTCCACTTTCCAGGATCTAAAGGAATGTTCTCACTTGTACCTTCATCTCATTTGACTGGATCATCAATTCTGCTCTAACCAACACAATGACAGCTCAGTTGTCACCTGCTCAAAAACCTCTTGATGTCAAGCAAGACAGAAAAAGAAAGCCTGTAAAATCCCTCCTCAAATCTCTTCTGAAGAGACTAACCTAAGATTAGACAGGTAGTCATGCAAAACATACCATCTACTGCGGTGGTCATCCACCGAGTAGTAGGTTCTGCATGACCACTAGGCCAGATTACTCTCCTCACTGAAACAACATACCTGAAATAAGCTGGGCTTCCTTGTAGGTGACAGACAGAATTTAAGGCAACAAATATCATAACAGCTTCCCAAGACCCTGATTGCTGCACTATGCGCACATATGATGTGAAAACATTACAAAGCAGCTCTGGAAAAAAAACCCTCCCCCCACTCCTGATACCAACCACCCAGCAGAAAAACAACAAAATCACAGCTTGAAAACAAATGAAGTGCAGGACCTTGCAATGAGAGCATGACAGGCAGCTCAGGTAAATCTGCAGTGGAGAACACTGAATCAAGCTTTAACAAACTCTCCCCCATAAACCTTGCATAATATCAACAGCCTCAAGTCTGTCAGCTTCACATACCCTGGGTGTGGCAAGAGCAATTCGAGTCAGTCTCCTGGCCTCTTTCAGAACAAAAAGCCAAGCCTGAAAACAAAATGCCATCTATCAGAAACACAGCGGGGACAGCACAAGGATTTAAAAGCAGATGCAGCAATCTAGCAATTACACTTCTCTTCCCAGATCCCACTACAGTTTGGGCCAAGTCTGCTCAGCTGATAAATCAAAAGGGTTTTCAGGACACTAATAACATTCCACAAGACAGCTCTTCCCACCCAGCTGGCGAAACCCCTTCAAAGACAGTGATGGTAGTATTCAAACAACTCTGCTCTGCACAAAAGGAGTTTCCAAAGCCAGCTCAGGTTTCAACAACTTAACTTGAACACAGTACATTCACATCCCTAATACTCATCCTCACAACCAGCCACCCCACTGAAAGCTAGTGCTAACTACTGGACAAGAGAGTCCTGGTATCATGTCCTGCTGGTGCATTTTGCATCAAGAATACACTCATCAAGACAAAAAAGCAATCGCTTTTCAATTATTTCAGCATGTCACAGCAAAGAGGCCAGATGATGCTATTGTAAATTCCCACAGTCCATCCAAAAGTCTGAGATCTATGCAAAGATTAGGCTAAGAAGTAAACAGGAAGGGATTATGGAGTCAACAATGAAATGCAGCCATTTGGTGGGGCAAAATGAAGCACGTGGCTCTAGGAAAGGAAGGGAAGTATAACTCCTATAAAGTGGGACAGCAGTGGGAATTTTTGGATGAATCTACCTGGACTGGAGTCTGGCCAAGACACCAGATTTAAACAATTTCCTGGTAAAGACCGAGCTCTGGAACTGTTGGCAGCTACACAGCGCAACTCGCGTGCCTTGCAACACCAGATGTAAAACTGTGGAGTCCCTTATCGTGCTGAGACACTGACTCGATACTGACTCAGAGGGAAAAGTCATCCTGACTGTGCTACTCAACCCATTCTCTCTCATTACTTGCATCTTCTTTGGGAGTCTCCAAACATACCAGCCAGCCAGGTTTATTCTGCTAGATCTGACAAGGCGAGGTGGCTGCAAGCAGAGAGGACCAGAGCAGGGTGCAGGACCTGGGGCAAATCAGCTTGTGCGGGGCCCCACCCCCAGATGCAAGGAAGCTGGTGGCAGATTCAGCGGGGGGCAAAGGGGGGGGTGCCAAGCAGCCGGACATGAAGCCAGTAGCAGTGGGGAGTTGCCGCGGCCACTTGGGGGCCCGGGGCAGTCACCCTGATTCACGCCCTCCCTTGGGGACAGCCTTGGCTGCAGGCTTACATCCAAGTTTCATTTCAAAGTCAGGTGCGGGAAAAAATGTAATAAAGCTACAGAAGAGAGAGAGAAAGGAAAGGCTGACAAGTGCAGGGTACTGCACCTGGGTTTCAACACTGACAAGTGCAGGGTGCTGCACCTGGGGACGAAGAACCAGCAGCAGCCCTACAGGCTGGGGAACTCCCTTCTCATCAGTGCAGAGGCAGAAAAGGATCTCGGAGTGATTACTAATGCCAAAATGAACAAGGGCCGACAGTGTGGGGACGCGGTCAGGAAGGCTAACTGCACCTTGTCGTGCATCCACAGATGCATCTCAAGCCGGTCCAGGGAGGTGATCCTCCCCCTCTATGCGACACTGGTCAGGCTGCAGTTGGAGTACTGCATCCAGTTCTGGGCGCTGCACTTCAGGAGGGATGTGGACAACATGGAGAGGGTCCAGAGGAGGGCCACCTGCATGATCAGGGGCAGCAGGGCAGGCCCTACGAGGAGAGGCTGAGGGACCTGAACCAGTTCAGCCTCCACAAGAGAAGGCTGAGGGAGGATCTAGTAGCCGTTTACAAACTAGTCAGAGGGGACCAGCAGGCATTGGGGGAGTCCCTGTTCCCCCGAGCACTCCCAGGAGTGACTAGAAATACCGGTCACAAGCTGGCAGAGGGTAGATTCAGACTAGACATCAGGAGGCGCCGCTTCACAGTCAGGGCGGCTAGGATCTGGAACCAACTTCCAAGAGAAGTGGTGCTGGCTCCTACCCTGGGGGTCTTTCAGAGGAGGCTCGACAAACACCTCGCCGGGGTTGTTTGACCCCAGTACTCTTTCCTGCCATGGCAGGGGGTCGGACGTGATGATCTGCTCAGGTCCCTTCTGACCCGACCAACCACGAAACTACGGAAAAGGAAGGGTACGTGCGTAAATAAAAGCACGTAAAGCCTGCCAGCTGGAAAGGGTTGACCTTTGCAAGCATTTCAGGCACTAAAAGGACTTTTAGACAATGTCTCCACGGGCACAACAAGCAGGCTGAGGTTTATATCCAGCAGTCACCCGATGACGGGTCCTTCCTGCTGGATCCCGAAGACCAGGAACGTTACCTTCTCCAGCTTCCTGCAGTCTCGTTTTCCAGACGCACCCTCTTTATCTTCTGCATTAACTACTCAGCGAGCCTCGGATGGGACAGGAAACTAGATGGGAAGAGAGAAAGCAACACGTCAGCGCCACAGGACCCTTCTCCGTTACACCTGCCGCTCGGGGGGGGCTTCCCGGGGATCTCTTTGCTTTCCTTCCATCCAGCGAATAGACGCGGCGGGACGTTTGTGCCCCCAAGCGGAACCGGGCCGATTGTACCGCTAACGTCGCGCCCGTCTCGCCTGCCGAAGCCTGGCTTTCAGCCCTCTAAGTCGTGCTCCGAAATCGAGATCCTCAGCAGGACGGAGCCCGACAGGAAGCGACCCCTGACAGGAGCCCCATTGAGGGGGGGCCGCGGCCTGGCCGGGGTCACCGTGGCGGCGGGACACCAGCCCCTCTGGTGCCAGGGCAAGGCCGTTGTCTCCCCTCAGCAGCCCCCTGAGGGGGCTCCCGGCCGGATTTCAGCCGCTCCAGGCCCTGACGGGATGTAGGGACGAGGGGCCGGGGTCTCCCCCCAACCCCGCCGGCCTCCAGCAGCCGCTCTGCCAACGCCCCCAGCTCACCCGGGCTCGGCGTCCTCCCGGGCCGCTGCGGGGGGGAGGGCGGCGCCTCACGCCAGCGCCATGGCCCGCGCCTCGGCAGCCCCGGAAGCGGGGAGGAAGGGGGGGCCGCGGCCTGCCCAGCGCGACCCTTCCCCCGGAAGCGGAAGCGCCGCCATGCGTCAGGGGAAGAGGGGGCGGGGCTAGTGCCCCGAGGGTGTGGAGGGAAGGCGGTTCGAAGTGGACTGCACCATTCTCCGGTCGAGAGGGGGAGTTCGCGGTGAGCGAGAAAGAGAGAGGCAGACGAGCCGCTTCATTTCGAGTCTGGGAGAGAGTTTAGTGTCCCTCAGAAATGGTTGAATTTGTGGTTTTCCTCTCCCTCCCCCCCGCGCATGTTATAATGGTACAACCCATAGTCAGGGGTAGCCTCCTGTAGGCCGGCGGCGCGCTGAGATTTAGCGCCGCGTTGGTGGTATAGTGGTTAGCATAGCTGCCTTCCAAGCAGTTGACCCGGGTTCGATTCCCGGCCAACGCAGTTCGTTGTTTTTCCTTCGTAACCGCCGCCTTTCTCCTTTTACCCCGCGTGGGGGCGGCAACCCCTCCCCTCCCCCACTCCCCTCCTCTCCCGGGCAAGAAAAAGCACACGCTCAGGGGGGGGAAAAAAAAATATTGGCACGTGTTTCCGCCCGGGATCGAACCGGGGACCTTTCGCGTGTGAGGCGAACGTGATAACCGCTACACTACGGAAACCGGTGGTGCCTGTCTGCTACCCCGCTGCTTTGCAGCGCTACTACATGATAGTGCAATGCTTGCTGCGGGTCTATGGCGCTCCCGGGACGGCTGGGAGAATTGAGGTCCCAAGGGTCCGGCTCAGCCCCCCTGCTGTCTCATCCCAGCCTCTCTGGGGGCACCTACACAAGACATTTAATGCGCGTTCGCCTTGTAACATGAGTCACAGACAAACCAGTGTGATGACGCGAACGTGCAGTAAGCATTACCAAATATACGGCGCCGGCACTAATGCGCTGTAACTTTAGGTCACGTCGTAACTTTAGACGCTGCGCATTTCATTAGGCCTTTATCAAGGGACTAGTAAAGTAGGTGCACGTTATCTAAGGAATGCAAAACTCTAGACCTCTTGGCAGTGGCGATGCATAGGAGGTACATGGGGGTGTGCGTGCATCCCTTGAGAGCGCCCCTGCATCCCCTGACCGGCCACTTACGCAATGGGCAGGGGGGCAGGCGGGAGCGCTGGTGCGCCCCTGCAAGCGCCGACCGATCGCTGCAGCTGCTCCCCAAAGCGACTGCAGCGATCAGCCACGGGGGGAACCCGAGCAGCGAGATCGGCTGTGGGGGGACCCCTTCCAAGTCGGCCGGACTGGCCACAGGGGGGGCATGTGCCCCCCCTGATTAAGGCTGCACCAGTCTCCCATAGCTCCTGGTTCAGAGATGATACCTTTTATTAGACCAACTACATATCTAATGAATGTGTAGACCACTGTTTCCCAACCTTTTCCACCCCAAGGCACACTTACTTTAATAAAAATTTTCCACAGCACACCTTTTAAGGCATTCCCCATCCTCATCCCGATCGTAGCTCATTGCCACGGCAAAATTCTGCAGCACACCTGTTCGTTTTTGACGGCACGCTTTTGTGCCGCAGCACACTGGTTGGGAAACACTGGTGTAAGCGTACCGCGGGTTGCCTGGTTTACCGCCCTCCTGGCAAGAAAGATCTGGTCGCAGTCAGACCCAGGGGCAGGGTCCAAGCGCCCTTTGACTGCATGCATCCAAAGGTAAGACCTGACCCCAGCCTGCAGCTCTGAATCCTGGACAACCCAACCCTAAGAAGCCTGGCCCCCAAGCTAGGCAGCATCAAGGGGCCACACTGGGATGAAGGCAGCAGGCAGCCCTGGTGCAAAGCCCTGTTGCTGCCACAGCTTATATCCTAGGTGTGCAGCCAGGGCCTAGCCCCGTTCTTGCATTGTTCCTGCTGTGCACGGATCCTGCAGCCAGGGCCCCTCTCCTGGATGCAGCTGCCACCAGGTGTCGGTAGAAGAGCAAGGATGAAAGGTGAGCGGCTGGCTGAGCCGCCGGGAAAGCTTTGGCCTTGGGCTCCTGAGCAGCCACCAAAGGCCAAAGCCTCAGAAAGGGAAGCAATGTTCTTTGGGTAGATGTGATATCTTTTCTTAGACCAACGGAGTAATCTAATAAAAGATATCACATCTACCCTGAGAACCTTGCCTGCCTACATCCTTAGACTAACACGGCTACAACCCAAAACTCGAATGCACAGCACCATTGAGGCCCCTGCAGCCCAGTGCAGGGAAAGGAGCTTGGAGGGCTGTGAAAAGCAGCTGTTGTCTTGGATGGAGAGGGCAAGAGGAGCCTGCTGCTGTCGGAAAGCGGCGAGAGGAGCAGTTCTGGGCAGGCTGCAATGCCAGACTCTGGAGCAGCAAGAGGGACCTTTGGCACTGTGGTCCAGCAGCTCTTCCCTGTGCCTGGATCAGAGTCTGTCCCCTGCCACGTAAACCAGCCCTCAAGCAGACGGTGCTGCGCCAGCTTGCCCTAAGGTTTCACTTGCTACCAGCCGGGCCGGGGAGTTCTTAGTCATTCTTAAACATGAGCTTGAATTGGAGGTTACAAGTTGAAGCCAGATCCCAGGATAAACCGCAGCTCACGAAGCTGCCCCGAGCCAACCCCCTCTGATCTCTGCGCAAAACACTTACTGATGGGAAGAGATCCAGGGATCCGGCTCGGGGCTGGTATGAGCGGAGGCAGCACCACGCTGACATCAATAGCCATGGTGCTGGCTTGGCCCAGGGCTGTGCTTGGGCTTTGATGTGCTAACTCTGATGCGCAGCGTAAGGAACCCGCTGCTCACCAAAAGAGAAGTCAGAAATCAGAGACTGCGTGTCCTGTGCAGCCTTGTGCGTTGTGCACGACAGCAGGGTTGGTGCCTTCCAGCCATCCTCCTGCCAGCTTGGCCCAGCCCGGGTGCACACACAAAGTCCATCCTTGGGCAGCAGTTGATAAGCAAGATCTGAGGAAAAGGCAATCAGGGTTTCCTTCAGGAGTGTGGGGTGTGCGTGTACGTGTGTGTACACAAGTGCATGACAGTGTCTATGTGCACGTAGGCAGCTCTTACTGAGAAACAATCACAAGATGAAGGATCTGTTTGAATTCCTCCCAGCATACGGCAAAGTGAACCGAGTCCTAGGGATGTCTGTTCAGGGAGGTCACCATGAGAATGGAGCAGGGACTCTCTCAGTGGCTTTATGCTCCTCAAGGACACATCACAATACGTGCAGGAATTCAGTGTGCTTTTAAAATAGAAAAGCATAGCTGGAGAATGACTCATCAGAGAGATACACTAAATGAATCACCGACCCTCTAGGTTTAAGCCTCACTCGCTACCGCAGCACCCAGGCGGGCTCCCTACAAAGCTACATCTGTCCCAGGCCCCTGGTTGTGGAAAACACTTGTACAGGAATGACTCAAAGCATGTGAGCAATCCTTTTGATTCACAGGGAGCTATGAATTTCGGGTGGAGGAGGAAATAAAATCATGTGTGTTAAAATATGTGTTTGCCCAAGTGTCTCGCTGGACATGAGTGAGAATGAGTCGGTAAGACACGGGATGAGCCACAGCATTTTCTAGCCCCGCAGCACATTATCCTCAACTGCTTTTCCTTTCTTGTCTGGGCACCTTCTTACCTAGTTGGTTCCTTTGACTTCATGCTGCAAAATGTCTGCCTTTTGTGCAGGAAAATATTTGAACACATGAAGCCAGGGCCCCTCAAAGGCTCAGAGACCTGGAAAGGACATTTAAAAAGCCCACCTGAACATGCTGTTGTTGGCGCTTGTTAGTCTCATGATTTTAAAGCTGATCTCATGATTTTGGGGGCCTGGCTCGTGCATTGCATTATTTTAATTCTGGGGTTGGACAATGGAGCTGGACTGTTCTCAGTGGTGGCAGATGACAGATCAAGGACCAACTGTCTCAAGCTGCAGCAAGGGAGGTTTAGGTTGGATGTTAGGAAGAACTTTCTCACTAGGAGGGTGGTGAAGCACTAGAATGGGTTACCTAGAGAGGTGGGGGAATCTCCATCCTTGGAGGTTTTTAAGGCCTGACTCAACAAAGCCCTGGCTGGGATGATGTAGTTGGGGCTGGTCCTGCTCGGAGCAGGGGGTTGGACCAGATGTGACCTCCTGAGGTCCCTTCCAACGTGAATTTTCTATAATACCCCAAACGAGATTCCTAACTGCAGCACAACCTGCATCTTAATTAAGATCCTTAACTGGACTCCAGACCGGGAGCCTCATCTGTGTTAGCATGTTTTGTTAAATCCTTCCAATGTTGTTCCCCTGCAGCCAGCAACAGGGAGCTCACACAGCTTGTCCACCAGCCGTCTTACCCCGGGTGGTCCTCCGAGCACAGCCCAAGATGTATGTGCATGACACAGTATTGAGAAAGCCGGCGGCCAGTCTACAAGGGAACATCCACTATTGCAAGCACCAGAGAAGCTACATCAGTAGTAGAGCCATGGCTGCAAAATGTCAGTGGGGACAGAGGTAGAGAGTTTGAAATGCCTGGTTTTTCCCCAAGACCTCTTTAACACCAGTGGTCTGGGAGCGCTGTGGGAAAAGGGTATGGCTGGGCTCTGGTCTGTGCCTGGCACAGGAGACAGAGCCCAGGTGAGACACGGGCACTGAGTAGATGCCTGCAGCAGTGTGAGAGCAGAGCCTCGATAACAGACTTCACTGCTGGCCTCCCCAGAACAAGCCAGGCACAACCAAGACACAAGGTACCCCGAGGACCACCCCAGGCTGTAGACAGCGCGGTCCCTCGCCCTGCCTGTTCAAACATGAATCTATGTCAGGTGTCAGTGGGGCCCAATGAGAAAGGGGGAAGGAGCAATACCAAGAGAGGCAGTGGTGCTAAATGGGTAGAGCAATGGCATAGGAAACAGGACACCTGTGGTCTGTTCCAAGGTCTGTTGTGTGACATTGGGCAAGTCACACTCCTTCCCGGGTGTCCCTGCTTCGCATTGTTTGGTACTGGCTATGGATACCACGAGCCATCTGAATCCTTCCTGCTGTCACTGAGGGCATGCACAAAGCTGCTGACAGGAATGGCCAAGTCCAGGTGTTACCTCTTTTACCAGGACAGGTTGTGTGACCCCCTTCCTGGTGGACCAGCCTACTGCTTTCAGTCTGGGCCCTACCCCTTAAGGCCCCCTTCCCAACTTGGCTGATCCCACCAGGGTTCAAAACTCCTGCCAGCCCAGGTCCCAGGGTCCCTGGAAAACACCAGCCTTCATATCATAGCCTCCCAGGGGCATCCCCCAGGGAAAGCTCTTGTAATGCAGGGGAGTCAAGTGAGCATGTGCTGTGAATCTCTCTCTCACGGCAGTCACTGCACTGATGAATCAGGCCTTTCATTAGTGTAACGAGCAGTGCAGTGCATTGCATCCTGTGCTTGACAGATCCAGAAGAGCTCCCAAATCTTCCCCAAAACAGCCTGCGTGCTTATTACAAGAGAAGGGGGGAACCCACAGGCCCCTCCAGGAGGGAAGTTGACAGCCTAGGAGACAAAGCTCTCTGCACAATGCCGCAATTAGCCATTCATTTGGGCTGCCCGCGAACCAGGAGAACATCCCTTGTGCTGGGAGATAAAACACAAACGGATTCAATGGCACTGATTCAAATTAGGTCAGGCCAGCTTTTGTGTCGTGGGGGCTGCACAAAAGCAGTCACACGACCACAGAGGGGGGCAGACAAAGGAAAGGAGGCCAGGCAAGTGGCACAGGCGCTGGCGGTGGGTGGGTGCAGAAAGCAGGGAGGGAGAGAGCGCAACAAAATAAACGATGCTGTTAACTCAAATGAAAAGGGGCCGCAGAACCCGCATGGAACAGGCCGGTCAGGCTTCCTCACCAAGGACACTCGCTCTTTCCTCTGCCAGATCAGGGCTACTGGGTCAAAAGAGATGGCAGCACCTCTGTCGCCAAGCTCAAGGAGTTGGGTCTTTCCTTGTGACTAGCAATTAATGGAGGGAGAGGGGCAATGCTGATAGCAAAGGCTTTTGCTGCTTTGGTGTCAGTGGCCTCTGGCACAAGCTTCTAAATCACTTAGGGCTTAAGGGGAGCCAGGGTCCTTTCCCTAGCCCCTCTGCAGTAGGCTGAATCCCACCCTGATAGCTCCAATCCTCTGAGCATCTCATATCTCCAAACAGGCATGAGTTAATGGCTTCTCCCATCCTGCCTTAGCCCACGCAAGCCTCGTACTCCTGAAGAGATAGAGTCAGAGATTTTGCCCAAGGTCACTCAGCAAGTCAGTGGCTGGGGCAGGATCAGACCCAGGTTTGCAGTCCCAGGTCTTAAGCAGAGTATACACAACTCCTTCCCTAGTGCCTAACTCCTAGGGTGCATGGGTATCAAAGACTAGAGTCCCAATGAGTTAGGCACCTAATCTCTTTGAGGATAGTGGACTCTGAGTCTGTGGCCCCAGCTCTGACCCTAGTGCAGACTTTCAAATAATTAGTAGTGTAGCAGCAGTGTTTCATGTATTTGTGTCTTTCTATGTGACAGTGGGAGAACACAAGAACAGGTCACCAGCTGTAGAGAAAACAGAGCAGAGAGAGTTATTTATAAGTACCTGACCTTTGAATGCTTCACAGGTTGGATGAGTTGTTGTAATGATCTGACATCTGAACACTAAGCATGTGCAACCAGGTGAATCCATTTGCTGGAAGAATCAGGGGAGATTTAAAGGCAAGAACTCACCATTCAAGGCTCTCTCCTGGATTGGAATAATGCAGGTGGCTTGTATGGCTGGAAGACTAAAGAAACATTCATGGGAGAAAATGTGTGTGTGTGGATGCAGCACTTCCTACCAGAGGAAGTCCAGCTCTAACCATCCAACATACAGAAGGCCTTTCACCCATGTGCGCTAATGCTGATACTGGACAAACACAGACTAAAAATAAGTTACGTCTGTCTAGCAGAGAGAGGAATTAACCACCGGACAACAAACCCAGAGCTGCTATAGACTCTGTATCACTGGATTTTTTTTAAACAATGTGAGGTTTTTTCTCCAAGGTTTGCTATGTTTCAGCACCATCCTGAGAGCTTGATTCATAAACTGGATTCTGGCCTGTCAAGCAGGACATTGGAGCAGATAACTCTCCTGGTTCCTTCTGGCCCTAAATGCTAGGACTCTAACTCCATGAGATTGCCAGGTTTCAAGGTTTTATCACAAATCTTACAATATTTGGAGAGTCTTCAAATCCTGGTGTCATGAGAGCATGACAAAACGCCAGCTTCCCTTTTCAGATAAAACCAGGTATGTTTATATGGTCCATAACAGGGCATAGGAGAGGTACCTGAGCCCCATCTTGAAGCTAGGTCAGGTACCAGGAGCAGCGGAAAGCCACGTGGCATAATTTTTCTTCTGTCTGGTTCTAAATGGAGACTTCACTTTGCAGCATGGGGGATAGATATAGCTGTGTCTGTAGCCCTCATGGTGCTGGAGGAGAGGAGACTTGCAAACATGAACCATAGGGATCCCTAAAACAGAAATCAATTAAAAGAACCCTTTCCAGGTCTTGTTTTAAGTCAATCGCATGGTGGGTTTCTGGCTCGTGCCTTTTGAACTCGTGGGGTGGGCAAGACTGAAGCTGTATCATAGCTTTGAAAGATGTATCCCAGCATCGAGCCAGCCCAGTGGCTCAGACACCCACTATATAAATAGGACATGTTTTGAAGATGACAGACTTATTCCCTGAACGATTATTTGCTGTTTTGGTTTGGGGTAGCTTTTTGTGTGTGTATGTGTTTAGTTTATTTCTTCTTTTATCAGCTCCAGCTGAGACAGGAGGAGGTGGAGGATAGCTTTATTCCTCTCTCTGTAGATAAGGGGAGGCTGTGTCTGTGCAGCCATGGTGACAAGATCCAGGGTGCTTTCTGGCTTCTAAGCTGCTTGCTCCCCACCCCGGCTCCCAAGTGCAAGTGGGGCAGAGAGGAGAGAGAGAGAGGAGCTTTTGTCTCTCAAGTGTTTCAGCTGTTGCTGCTAATTAAGCAGAGAGCTTTAGTGCATCCCCTGCCCTGCTTAAGGAGAGTCGGATTGGGTCTAAAGACGGTCAAGAGGCAGTGTTGGTCTGTGGGAAGGGCAGGACCTGGAGAGGTAGGAGGACTCCTGGGTCCCATCTCTCCCTGTGCTGCTGTCTTGCTATGTGACCTATGGCTTGCTCTGGGCCTCTGCTTTCCCGGCTGTGCTGGGGAAGTAATAGTATAGACCTAGTTCAGCAGGGAGCCGCAGAGAAGGAGCCTCCCTGCTGCTCCAGGTGTTATTACTGCTTTAAGGTATCATGTCCCCAGCTCCCCAGACTCAGTGGCTAGCCATCAGATTGCTCTTTTCCCTTCCCACTTAATTCCTTTCTGCTCTCTCTTCACCGATGCTCTTCTTCCCTCCTCTCTCTCATGCCTCCCTTAGCCTGTTCTGCCCCAGCCCTGCCTGACCGATCACCTTGGTAGTCACACCCAGCCCTCACTGAGCCCCTCCTGGCATTACCAGGGCACAGAGGAGTAAGGAGGAGTATTGAAGGGCCCTGTGAGGCAAGAGGTTATGGCAAGTGACCCTTCAGCAGGGTGCTAGCACTTTCCAGAGGAAAGGAGAGCGAGCAGGGGGGGGAAATCAGTGGAAAGTGATTGAGCTATGACGGAAGAGAAGAGGGGGGCGAGTAAAGAGAAAAGGGGAAGTCAGGAGACTGGGGACCGTTGTGGTCCACAGTGCCTCAGTTTGCAAGGCAAGGGGCTCAATCTTGCAGGGCTTGGAGTAGCTCCACATGCCCTGTTTCCACCGACTCCGACTGGCCCCTTTCAGGGTCCGACCCTGAAGCCTCCCACCTGCATCCAAGTCCCTGGGCCTTCCAGGAAGAGGCCCCAGCTGGCCCTAGGAACAGATGGCCTCTCTCCAGGCCCCATCTGCCAGGCAACACCGGAGCCGTCGGTCTCCACAGAGCGGAGCAAAACCTTGTTTACTCTGCCCCTTGTGTCAGCAAGGTGACATGCGGGGACAATGCTGAGCTCCAGTGCCACCCACCCAGCTTTTCGGAGGCAACAGACAGTTGGAGGTAACAAGATGGCAGATCACTTCCCAAAGGTCTGATACCCCTAACCCCGAGGTAGTTTGCAAGGAGTCGGGCATGCACCCGACTCCCACCAAGACTGAAGGGAGAGTCCAAGAGGGCATGGGTTGCACCCCCCCATGTGTCTGCTTAGGCATGGGAAGTGCCAGGGGTAGGGAGATGCCAGTTGGGAAGCTCCCAAGTCCTGGATTTGCTTAGCTGTCAGGTTGAATTTTGGGGTTTGTATGCAAGGAGGCTGGTGCCAGCATTAATCAGTGTCCAGGAAGAAGGACCTGAGCAGCTCCTGGGGCAGGGGTGGGCAATTATTTCGGGTGGAGGGCCACTTACTGAATTTTGGCAAGCCATCAAGGGCCACATGACAGGCAGCCAGGGGCAGATAAATATTAATTTTCTAATTCTTTTAGGGGCCCTGTGGGCCAGGTAGAATGGCCTGGTGGGCTACATCCAGTCCACAGGCTGCATTTTGCCCACCCCTGTCCTGGGGGGTAGCACTCCTTTGGAGCAGCCAGGAGGGACCAAGCTGTTTAACTTCCTGAAAGGACCCAGAGTCTCTGGGTGAGGCTGCAGTTGCTCAACAATTTGAAAATCAGGCCCTTGGTGTCTCAGGCTGAGCAGCCCAAAGCAGAGGCCTCCAAAATGAGCGGTCCCTCCAGAAAAGGGAATTCTTGGGCTCCGTGGGATGCACCTGCAGCTCAGTTGTAAGGTGGTGGCAAAACCCTAAAGCTCTTAATTGGGTCAAGGATTCACTACTGGCTTCTTCACACAACTGCCCATATCAAAGCCTAGCAGGTATGGAGACATGCTCGAGGGACCAGATCCCTGCTGGTATCAGCTGGCCTCACTTCACTTACAGTCAGCTGATCTACAGCTGTGGAGATGTGCAGAAGATTGACAGTCTCCTTTTGTTTGTGAGGTTTGCCTCTCTCTCAGAAGGCCAAGCTGGGCTTGCCATGACCGACAAAGGTGGGACTGAGGACCACAGGCCAAACTCGTCTGTGGTGTAGCTGTGCCAAGGCCAAATCTGGCCCATTAGCCTCTAAAGACTTACCATCTTCAGGACATGATGTGAAACCTGCCACTCTGAGCCAGTCTTTGTGCTCTTGAGACCTGAACAACACCGAGACCTCCAAAAAACACAAAATGCCTTCTTTGAAACAGCACTTTGATCCCTTAAGTGGGAAGGGTCAGAAACTCCATGAAGTTTACTTGGGTCTTTATGATATGTTCTCTAAGGAGGAGATTGCAGATACTGTTGTGTGAGGTGGCAGGATAAGACCCCCAGGGAGGCAGATTGAGTCCATAAATGCGCGCACACCCTTAGAGCAAAGAATCGTGGTACTTGTCCAACCTGTACTTAGAACTGGCTGGTGATGGAGATGCCACAGCCTGTCTGGATAACCTGCTCCAGTGGCTGACCACTCAGAATTGGAAAGTTCTTCCTAATAGCCTAACCTTACTCTCCCTTCTTGCAATTTAAGCTCATTACCTGCCCCCAGTAGCTATAGAGAACAATCGATCAACTGCAATTTCTCCCTCCGCTTCCATTTCTTTTTGTACCTCCTCTCTTTGGTGTGTCTTTGGCAGGGTACATTTGCAGGCTGCTCTGACCCTGTGAAGAGAGTGAATGGCATGATTGCATCCCTTGTTCTAGCTCCATCTCTGTTGGAAGCAGCTAAATAGGGGGGACGTGCCCCAGACACCTCATCCAGCCATTGCTGGGATGTGAAGCAAAGGGCCACAGTTCAGTCTGTGGGATCAGTGCTTCCCCTATTAACCGAGTGCCTATAGTACCAGCCTGGCACCAACAAGTGGCACCCACTGCTGCAGCCTTAGTGCCAATCTGTTTAACAGAGCTGGCTGCTGGACTCTTCCCTTGCCCAGAGCTGGGGAATCTGGGCAGTGACTAAGGCAAGGATCGACCTCCTCCCAGCTATATCCGAGATGCTTGCGCCACTGCTCAGAGCCCTCTGCAGCCAGGAGCAGGTTGCAGAATTTTTTCCTGATTGCTTTTGCTTAAAAATGGCTCTTCCCCCCATGCCCCTGCTTATTGGGGACCCCTCAAAGCCAAGCTCAAAGCACGTTGGGCTGGGCTTAGGTAGGAGTGGGGAATTTATTCTTGCCCTGCAGCTGCCTCTTCTGTCTCCTCTCCAGAAAGTGCAGGTGAAGACGTGAGGCCACGGGCCCAGTCCAAGAGTCCTGCATTACCTTTGTTCTGGGACGAGGCAGAGGAGCCTGGAGGAGGAGCTGCCAACTCCAAGGGTTATCACGCAGCCGTGCGCTAGGGCATGTTTTCTGCATGTCCCAGTCCCAGAGCCAGGCCTGCAGGTCCCCCTTCCCCTCAGCCCCCAGGTTAGGCGAGCGGTGCTCTAATGGCACTTGGTGAGCAGAGGACACGGATCACTACCTGCCCCCCTCCCCCGAGGATTTTCGTCCACTGGGGCTTAGGCTTAGGATGCTGCCTGTGCCGGCTCAGCAGTAATCAGCTGGGAGGCAGGAAGTGGAAACTTTCTTGTTGCAGCCATTTAGCTTCATTAGAGGCATCAAAAGAGAAAACAGGCCTCAGGTGGGGCAGGGAGAGGAGAGGTTGCAGAAGGGAGGGGAATTCACACTGGTGCTTTGCATGGGTGTCCATGGGCAAACTTTCGATAGATGGGCAAGGGAGTGGGGGCAGAGATGCTGTGGTTGGGCATACCGGATTCACAGCTCAGGAGGAACAGGCAGGGACTCAGACTTCACTCTAAGGGCACTCTGATAACGTCTCCAGTCGCAATGCGTCCCAGACAGAACCAAGGGCCAAATTCTCTGCCACGTGAATTGCCTATTGATTTCCACGGAGCCATCCCCAATTGCTGGTAAGAACACCCCACGGCTGGAGTGGAAGCTAATGTCTCTTCCAGCTCCCTTCAGCTTTGCACCTGCTGTGACCTGCTTGGTTTAGACAAAGAAAGACGGGTCGGAAGCAGGATCAGGCTGGTCATCGCGTTTCCTTCCTGCAGCAGGTACTTCAGCAGCCTGCTCTCCCTTGGCAGCTTGTGTCGTGCCACGGCTCCAAAGCTTGCTAGGGGAGAATAGTTTTTCTAGCAACTGGAATGTTTTGGGGTCTGTTTTTCTCACTTTTTAAAAACAGAGCCTCAGTCCCCAACCTGGAGCAAAAGGGATCCATCCAGCAAAGGCAGTTATAAGGCCCCCCGTAAGCATTATATCTGCAAAGCTTCTGCAAGGAGGAATTTTTTCCCCTGTTACAGATGGGGACTGAGGCCCAGAAAGGAGCCTATAGCAAAGCAGGGAATCAAGCCAACATCTACCAAGTCCTGGATTTGTGCCCTTCCCTGATCCACTTTCTTCCCTCTGTGCCCATGGCTGTTGGCAGCTGAAAAAGCAAGGAACCACAGCCCTCCCTTCTGGTCCCACCTTGAGGTTTAGCTCTGGCACAGATGCTCATTCATTCTCCTGAGTGTCTCTCCTGCCTAGATTTGTCTCAAAGCCATCCCCAGTAAAGCAACTGGCCCACTCCAGTTGGATGAGGAGTGGCACCCCAACAGCTGTGCACATCTGGTAGGCAGGTATTTGATCAGTGCTGGCTTGTGAACTGGATGCAGCAGCTGGGATGCACGTCTGAATGAGAGGGAGAAATCACTCAGGCTTATTAGAGGGAGGCATCTCTGGGGGTTCATCTTATTTTGCAGCAGCCGCGCAACTGGGTCCAGCGCCCAGCTCCCTCCAGCCCTGTATGCCTGACTCTCAGCAACCCTACTCTTCTTTCCAGCTGAGGAGGGAATGGTTTTGGCGAGGAACTAGGCACAGGTGGTAACAAAGGAGTCCAGGCCCCCAAAGGTGAACATCTGCAGCGTGTTCTTCTGTTCCTGCTGTCTCGACAACAGCTTTCTGTCCCAAGGGGCAGCAGGAGCTGTGGGGACAGCAGGGAGGTTCAGGGTAGAGCTAGTGGAGAGAGCAGGGGTGAAAGGGCCCCAGCAGTAGACACTCCTGGGGGGCGTGTTCTGGCCTCTGCTACTGACTTGCTGGGTGGCCTTGGCTAAGTCACTTCCACACTGTACCATATTTTCCCTTGTCTAGACCACAGCTCTTGTTCAGCCCATATGGGTTTCCATAGGGGGTGAGTGATCTTCACTTGCTAAGACTCATTTCTCAGGCTTTTTTTTGGGAAGGGGGCTGGCATTAAAGGAGAGTACTGGGGGCATCAATGCCAGGCTGACCCTAGCTGGATGGTTCTGAGCTTTGAGGCACAAGAACCCCCTTCCTGGTGTCCAGCCCTGGAGATGCACCACCCTCAGACTCGGGATGATCAGATCTGGGGTTCTGACCCAAGTGCATTTTACCCCCTGAATCACACAAGTACCTGGAGGCCTCATCCAGCTGTGTGCCAGCTGCTGTAGCCTTATCTAGAGAGAGAAGCCTCTGCCTGAAACCATTTCCTAAACCATCGTGGCAAGCAAGAGGGAGCCAGGAGCCAACTTCTTAGGCCAGGCCAGAGCCAGGAGTCATAGACCTGGGTCTTGTGAGTCCTAGCCTTGAGCCTCACCCACTAGCCCACACTGTCTCCCATTGTTAGCCCATGCAGGTTGTGAAAAGATGTGTGTCATTCTTTCCTCAATTTTTTTCTCAGGACAGCCATCCCAGGCAATGAGCAGTATCTTGGGGTTATCAGAAGGGGATTATTGGCTGGAGTTTGAAATGCCAGTGCCAAACAAACACCTATAGGCAGTGTCTGTCATGAGTGATGGCTCTGGCTCAGAGACACAGGTTTGGGGCAGAGAAACCAGACAGCCAGGACAATGGAGGCACTAGGCCTATGTGGTGTGGCCTGGGCAGGGATGAATGGAGAGGGAATGAGGTCCCTTTTTTTGCAGATGTGGCTGCTCTTTCACGCTGGAGCTGCCGTGTGTTTAAAAAGAGCGGCCAGGCTGTGGATTTGTGGCTCTGAGCTGGGATATGGGGGCTTTCATTTCCTTCAAGGGCTCTCAAGGAAGGTCTCATTGTACCTGCTTGGAATTAATTCTGCCAACATCTCTGCATTTGATTCCCTGTCTCATCAAGTGCTCACAGCTGCAGAGCCTCAGAGAGGAAGGGAGAGGGGGCTGCCCACCTGTGACCATCTGCATTTTGGGGACTGAGCCCCAGCCAGACAAGGGCAGAGGAGCTAGTATTCCACTGCCCAGGTCAAATCCTAATCTGGATTACACTGGAATAGCCTTACCTGGACACTTGCTCGGCTCCATTGTTCCTATGGCGTCAGAGGGTCTACAGTGGACAGATACCAGCTTTGGCCCACTAATTCCAGCTGACATCTGTGAACTCCTTGACTCAGTAGCTCTCCTTCACTGTGAGAGAAGCATTGATCTGGGTGGTTTGAGATTAGACAATCCTGATAGATGGGGAAAGCTCGGTTTGATGCCTTCAGGTAAAACTGCCCCCCCCCCCCCCCCCCAGTCGGCACTCCAGGCTGGCAGCTTGTGTCCCCATGTTCATCCTTCTCAGGAGCTGCCACAGAAGAACACAAGCAGCATATTCATTCAGGCTTCAGATACAATAGGGCTTTCCCCAGGGAGCCTTTGTTCACCCTACTGGGATCATAAACCTTTTCTTAGCAGGGCCCCTGACAATGCCGAGTGGGACCCCAGCACCATGAGCTGCTTCTGAGCTCAACTTGGGCATTGCCAACACTGCTTTGAGGGGGCCCATTTGGACACCCAGCTCTTCCAAACACTTGCCTTAGCTGCTTCCAGTGGTAAAGGTGGGGGACATGGGATGGCTGTGAGCCAGGGTGTGTACAAGGAGAGCGACAGTATTCTGTGTATGTGCAGCACCTAGTACCATGTGCTCCTTAAATGGGACAGTCAGGCATTAGCACATCAAAAGTACTGTGATGACAAGTAGATGGATAGTGCCTGAGGCTGGCTGGCTGGCTGGCTGTTAACTCACACTCAATATCTGTCCTTCATTCTCTCTTTACAACCAGTTAAACCTTGAAGATGGTGAGCAGGGTGATATGGGCTGGGCCGTGGGGGGCTGGAAGGGAGATACAAGCTCTTACCAGAGTACAATCCCAGAGACCCTCTCCCTTTCCCTTCCCTTTTAGCACAGGGAGAGGATGCCCTGCTTGGGGAGGGCAGTAACTCCTATACGACTGGCGCATGGAAGCATTTGGGGTTTGGCTGAGCACCCGGCATCTGAGCTCTCGTGCAGTCGGAGTCCATTTTTCCAAGAATGAAAACAGTGGATTAATGAGCTGCTCATGGCTAATGCGTAGGGTTTCTCAGAACCGGCGCTATTAGAGCCCGGCGTCATGTAGGAGTAAATGGCAGCACATGGTGAATAAAGCAGGGATATAATAGGTTTAAGTAGCCCATTTCCCTTTGGAGTGTTACTGATAACATGCCCAAATGCATACGAGACCATTACCTTAATGAACAAGACCGCTTTCTGGCACTGCACACGCTGACGCTCAGTACAAGGGCTTTATTTTTCATCATCTTATTCCAAAAAGAGGCTTTGGTGTTTGAGCTGGAGTGGGGTGTGGGGAGGGGGAGAGAAGGGAGAGAGCACAGCGCAAGAGAGAATAGGGATGAGAGGAAATTAGAGCAGGGCTGGAAAACAGGAAGGAAGAAAAGCAGAGGGTAAAATAGGAGGGGATCTGCGTGTCGGGAGCTGGGGCAGAGGGGAAGCTGGTGAAGGCACCTACTGGCATCATTGTACCCCAACCCGCACATGGGTGCCAGTGTGATGGACAGGGAGGTGCCCTGCTGGGGCAAACCCTTTGGCTGCCATGGAGTTTTTCTGCATTTGCAGCAGGGGAGCTGAGATCAGGGCATGATCCTGCCACTGGGACTGCTTCTTGCCTGCTGGGGAGAGAATTGTGTATGCCGATGAGTTTGTGCTGGCTGTGCGCTCACATGTGCCTGCTCTCCCCTCCAGGTCCTCACCTGGGCATGTCTTTTTTTTTCTTGTCATTTTAACACCTGCTCCTATGAGGTCACTCCCAGAGGTAGTCATTCCTCTGAAGGAGAGCACAGAAGTTTATCCCATCCAGAGTGGAGTGAACCGTTTGTGGGAAATCCTCTGCCTGATGGCTCTGGCCTCTTTCATAGCTTCCAGAAGGTTTGCCATCAGGCTGCAGATTGCTCAGGTGCACTCATTCTCCACCCAATATCGACACGAGTTTAGCGAACAGTTGACCCAGTCAGACTCCAAAGATGAGGTGCCAAAGCAGATGCGTTTAGAAATAGAACTGTAGTCTTTGGCCCGAACAAGTAGGAGATGTAGGGCCAGTCCCTGCCTCTGCCACACACTCCTTGAATCACCTTGGTCAAGTCACTCCATCTTCCTGTGTCTTAAGTCCCCAGCTGAAAAACAGAGATTATAATTGAGCCCTCCTTCTTCCCACTATTTCAATGTTAAACTCTTTGGGCCCAGGACTCCCTCACTCCGTGTGTGTGTGTGTGTGAACGCGCACGCAGAACCTGGCACTTTGGCACCTCAAGGGACTCCTGGAATATTAAGGACAATTCAAATGAGGATCCAGGCTGTGGGCTTCTAGACCAATGATTCTCAACCGGGATGCCTTGAGATGCTTTCAAGGGTGGTGCGGGATGCCACACTACGTTAGCACTGTTAGGTGTGCAAACAGGATTCACAAGATCAATCCAGAGATTTCAAATAGGAATCCAGAGTGTTAAAACCACTCTGATCTGTTGTGGCCTTTCTGTTAGATGCTTTGCAACAGAAGAATTGCTTGGATATTTTTCTGTAGTCAAGAATGAGTAAAAACTAGGAGCTGGCATTTTCTGAGGAGTGCCAGGAGCCTGGTGAGGGGTGCTTTGAGCATGAAATGTTGAGACAGCTGTTTTAAAGACTGAGTTGCTGACCTGTGCCCCCCATCACACCAGGTTCACGGCTTGTAGGGAATTCCTTGACAGCCAGCCAAATTCTGCAGTTAGCTTAACTAGTGCAAATTCAGAGAAACTCTGTAGGACCCCCACACTAACATCCTTGCATGAGGGAGCAGAATCTGCCCTGATATTTTTCTCTGTATGTTGCTTTGTTTTCCCCAGGGAGGGGTAGTTAGAGAACAACGTGGCCTGAGAAAATCTCTTGCAAACAGTGACCAAGTGTTTCCTCCATTTGCTCCTCGTAATCATGGTGAGAACAGAATCAGCCTTTTCTATTATACAGCCAAGTGCTTTTGTCCGTGCTAAATAAGACCCTGGAAGAGAAGTCATGGCTTTGTCAGGCGTGGAGACAGCTCTGTGCTATGGATGCAATCACCTCCATACTCTTCCACGCGTAGGCACCAGACGATGGGGCCCGTTCCAGATCCAGTTGCACCAGGAGCAGCTCCTAGTCTGGTGCTCACTGCAGAAGCAGCGAGGTGAGGTTGTTAGCGAGGCTGGCGCTGTAATGCATTCAGACTCGTTTAAAGCAGCGGTACTCGTCCCACGCATACCTGGCAGTCATTCCCCACACATTCTCTTACAACTCCCATTGATTTAGTAAGAGCAAGGCTGAATGCATTTGAAAATCTCCCTTCCAGTACAGACAGACCACGCATCGTGATTTCCATCTGTGTGGCTTAGGGCTGCTTGAAACTGCTTTTGTCTCTCTCAGCCAGGGCTCCCCACCCAGGGGGTGATAATGGGAGAAAATCCACTATAGGCAGAGCCTCAGATAACTGTGTGGCACTTGATTCACCTCTCACTTATTACACGAGTCTCAGCGACGTGCGATCCATCGGGTCCCATAGCGTAACTCTTGATTTATATCAGCACCACAGACAGCCAAAGCCCAAAGGGAGTGTCAAAGGCATCTGGAGACATCTCTGGAACTACTAACACAAGCATTGGGAGGACGGTCCCAAGGCAGTCAGAAGTCAGGTCCATCGTACCACCTTGCCCAGGACCCTGCCCAGCTCTCTCCCCTTCTGGTGATTCAGCAGAGTAGATGGCCTGAGCAGGTGCCCTCAGGCTGCTTTCCACCTCTGGGTCCTGGAAGAGCCAGAGAGCAGCACTGGGGCACATACCCAGGCCACCGCTGCCAGGCTTGGGCACACTCCACGTGGATGAGGCTTAGTTCTCTGCTGCAGTCCTAGGCTTGGCAGGGAGCCAGCAAGATGTGGCCTAAGGGACTCTGAATCCAAGGATTTGTTGAAAGTGAGTTGGGATTTGGCATTTAAGAGCCTCAGTCACTTTTGCAAAAAGACTTTAGGCTCCCAAGTCACTTAGATGCTTCTCACAATGCTGCCCCATGTCCTGGTTTGCTCCTCAGATTTGTATTATTTATCTTTAAGTTTACCCTCTGCTCACAGGCTGTTCAAGCCTCCAGTGGATCCAGTTCTAGGATCATGAGAGGGCTTTCAATTTACTGAATGAGTGTGAGATGTGGGGGTTATTTTTCAAATCTTTTTTTAACTGCATCAGCAGCTGTAAGAGTCTGGTACTTGAGCCATGAACAGAACCTTACCAAGGCCAGGCATGTTTGGCTGGGTGACTTCTTCCTGTTCATTATATTTCTGCTGCTCTTAATGTCACAAGTTCAAGTACACACACATAAGAGTTTCATACACCACAGAGACAAAGCTGCATCGATGTAGACTCCCACACATGCTCTCCAGGGACACACACTGCTGCTGCATCCTCGCAAACACACGCTCTGGTTATAGATGCTCCCAGCACAAATGTGCTCCTACATCCTTCTGTAGATGCACACGAGCACAGACCCTTGCACTTATGCATTTAGATAGACATTTGTCCCCCAGAGTCAGGTCCCCCTACGAGCTCAATCCAACATGTATTTGTTTGTTGTTGAGCCCTATTATTCCTCTCTGGAGTAAATCTACTCACAGCAACAGAGCTAACTTGGTGTAAAACCGATGTAAAACACAAGGGAGCCAGACTCCTTGGGTCATCCCCTCTCTGCCTGTTGGATATAATCAATCCCCATTGAAGCCAATGGAAGCTGCTCACATCTTGAATACTTGTGGAGCCCCTGGACTGTCCCTCTTCACCTTGCTCTGAATGATTAAGAGAAAGAGCCTGACAAGTATTCCCTGATAGCAAGCTGAAGGCCTGATCTAGAGTGGTTCTGTGGGCTTGTCTCCCTCTAGGGCAAGAAAGCATGGTTCTCACAGCATGTTGCATTAGTGTAACTCATTGAAAGCAGCTAAGGATCTGGTCGCTAGGATCCCATTTCCATCTGCACTAGTGCTAGCAATAGGGTGTGAGCTTAGAGGGAAACTCATGGCATGATGGCAATAACACCCTGTGTACCCTAATGCTTATCCTGTGGCTGATGCCTGTGGAATTGAACTGGTGGGACAACCACGGGAAGTGGCTGGTGAATACATCTATTGTCAGGGACAAGGGACAGGAGAGAGAATAGTGCAGGAGGATGGAGCGTCGCTGGCTATCTGCATTTATAAAAAAGCTCCAGTTCAGTGAGTTTATCAGCTTAGCCATGTTTGCAAGTTCAGGAGTTTCATTATGGCCAAGATTTTGTTGGCTTGTACGATGTGATAGATATGTCAGGTAGTGCAGGTAATAGTGCTAGGGCTACAGAAAAGCAGGTAAGAATGTAGGGGTGTGTGTGTTGGGAGAGGTCTTCCTGGGTCTGTGCACAATTGGTAATCACTGAGTGTGTATTGTGGGGTGTGCAGGTATGAAAGAGATTTTTCAGTGTATGTGTGTGAACCAGCATTTGAGTGTGCACAGGCAGAGGACTCTGTGTGTGTGTGAATCCAAAGGGTGGTCTCTGAACATGTATGTGCATGTGAGTGTCTGCACAGGCAGGGCTCCTGATTATGGAGGTGTGCGCACACAGAGATGCTTTCTCACTGTGAGCCCAGGTGCCCAAGGAGGGGGTCACTAAGCAAGTATGCATGCTGGTTCAGGGGAGAGGAGCTGTTTTGGGGACATTTCTCTGTGGGGGATGTCCGAGGATGTGGTTGTGGGAGACAGTGTCTGTGTGTGTGGAAGTCTTCATGCCAGTATGTAGGCAAGCCTTTTTTAGCTGTTCATAAAGTGGAAGGATGCCTGGGTATGGTCAGGGGCACCATCTGCGTGGGAGCTTTCTGCGCCAGTCTGCATTGGTAGGCTGTGTTTGCGTGGGTGGGTGGGCGTTCTCTGCAGGAGAAGTTGATGTGCGTGTAGTAGGAGGTCTCTATGTATGTCAGGGAAAGGGTCTTGTTTGCGTGCACGCAGGCGTGTGTGTGTTTGTGTGTGTGACAAAGAGAGAGATTCTCTCCAGGGAAGAGATGAAGATCTCTGTGTGGGTGAGAGGTTTGTGGGGGTCTCCGTTTTAGAAGACAACTGCCTCTGGGGGTCTCGGTGTGTGTAGTGTCTGTGGGAGGCAGAGCTGTGAGAACATGCAGGGAAGGCGTCTGTGTGTGTAGGAAGGGATTTTGTGTTGGGGGGGCACGGGGCTCTGCAGGAAGTGTTCTCCATGTACTAGTCTGCACGTGCATGGGGAGGAGAAGGATCCTCTGTGAGTGCAGAGGGGTGGATGTGTGTGACAGTCTGCATGTGCAGGGTGAAAGTATGCGTGCATTTGTGTGTTCCCACATGGGGAGGGGGGTGAGGCAGTCTCTTTACAGAGCCGGGTGGAGGCTGGGTGTGTACCTGTATAGGTGTGAATGCATGGGCAGCGGGGGTTTCAGTGTGCAGAGGCTGCTCTTAGCCTCCATGATCTCTTTGTGTGTCTGAGTCTCCCTGCATCAAATCTCTAACCCGGGGTCCCAGGCTTTGGCTGTCTGTTTTGGGGGGTCTCGATACAGGAGGGGCTATCTCCTTTGCTCAGCAGTGTTTACAGGGCCCTCTGAACTGCTGCTCTCCCTCACTTGTTGAGGAGCTTCTGCAGGAGAAGGAGCGGTTCCCTTGGAAACCTCTGGATGCCCAGCAACAAGTCGCTGGCAGCTGCCATGTGACCAGGTACATTAATCAGACATGTTGTATGAATCAGGTCAGCTGGGGCCAAAGTCCATCTTGCTCCCCCCTCCTTCTCCCCCCCAGCTTTGGTTGCTAATTACCTGAACCACAAGGACCGGGGTTGGAAAACAACTTGAAACACTTAAATAAAACCACAACCTTTCCTGTGGTGGTTCTCGACTCTGTGCCAGACTTTCTCCTCAAAAACCAGTCTGTCCAGTCCCTACCCCCAGGGAAGCGGACCTGAGTGCAAAGGAGATATCACCTAGTGAAAACACTTGGAGAGAAGTGTGAACGTCCAGGGAGAAAGAGTCTAAGTCTCTTATGCAGTAAGTTTCTAGGTCTCTGCTTGCACTAAATCCTGCCTGTTGCGAAAACCCAGCTCAACATTTTCAAGAGTGGCTTTTTGATTTGGGGTCCCTCGGTTACTGGTTTGAGCCATACAGGACCTGATTTTCAGAAACAACCGAGCCCTCCTGACTCAGCCCCATTGGAAATCAGGCCCCCTTGGCTCCAGTGAGACAGCCAAAATTACTAGCTAAGTTGTATGCTGGGGCCCCAAGGCTAAATCTCAGCCCTGCATCCTCAAAGCAGAGGCATTTGCCATGTGAAACAACAGGCTGCACCTGCGACACTCTCAGCTTTCTCATTCTCTCTGTGGACCCAGCCACTAGCATGCCATACTCGTTGTTCATCGGCACATAGCCGAGGGGGTTATTCTTAATTATTCCTAATGGTCCGTTTTAAGCCACCACCCCCAACAGGGCCCCTCTTCATTGGAGCCAGCAGCAGAGCTGTGCATGTCAAAAGCTGGAGGGGAATCACAGCAGAAGCTTTAGTTCCAGATCAGAATCAGGGTGTGATAATTGGGTAATGCAAAGGGACAGGCCTTCGAGCAAGCCACAGGGTCTTGGTGAGTGGCGGAGTGAGAGGGAACCCAAGGGAGCAGGCAAAGGGCTGGCGTGCCAGATAGAAGCCCTCCCCACAGGGAAGAGGAGCAAGTCTGTGTGTGCAGATGAAAGGTCAGGGGGAGTCTCTGCTGGCAATAGCCAGGGACTCTGGACCAAATCCTTACCCCATCTCTCTCAAGCTGGAGTTTTCAGAGGGGACTATGGGTGCAAATGAGACCCCAAATCCCAGTGGAGGCCAGTTCCTGAATCACTTTTGTTCTTCTGAAAATTTCCCCTGGGGGCTCTTAACTCCATTAGGCTTCTTTGAAAATCTCAGTTTCCACCTCCATTTGAGAAACTTCCCTTGAAATCCCTGGCAGTTTTTACAGGATAAAGACTGAGCAAAGACCTCCGGATGTAGTCACTCACAGTTGCACACTCCAAGGCAGACACTGGCAAGCCTGTAACATCTTCTCTTACCAGCTCGCTACTCTCCGCTGTTCACGCTGTGACTAATGCATTGCAAGGTCATCAGGTGCTGCTCAGGCTCCATCTCTTCCTTCAGGAAATCAGTGTCTGAGCCTCATAGGGTATCCACTGAATCATGTCCTAGCAAAGGTCCAATCTGCATGAAGCCACTTGTTATTTCAGGCAACAACAAGAAAGTCACAGTCTCAGGGACATAGTCTCAGCAGTGTAAATTTAACTTCAGGATTCGGGCTTTAGAGCTTACTAGCACAGCAGGCTAGGGAGGGGGGGGGGGAAAGCAGGAAATAGAGATGTTGGTTTTACTACAGACAGTTTTAATAGCTTTCATTGCTACTTAGAAATGGGATATAAGAATTGCCATTGACTGGGTCAGAGCAGCGGTCTATCTTGCCCAATCTCCCATGTCACACGGTGGCAGAGAGTGGATGCTTAAAGGGAGAGTGAACTGGATCTGACCAAAGTTTCCCCCTCCTGTTCCTTTCATTTGAAGCCTTCAGCATGGAAGGGGCTAGGAAGTCCTGATGCAGATGCATCTGCTTCAGCCTGGCTCTTGATCCCAACTGGAAGAGCTCAGCGTCTCTCTCCAGCAGTCCATCCTTCATGCAGCCCATCCCCAACCTAGCAGCCATTTGGTAAGCATCACACCTGGATTTCAGATGCCTCCAGGAGTTTGGGGTGATTTGGAGGGGAGGTAGGAGCCAGGAGGCACTTGTTATTTTAACTGCTAATTTGTATTCTTACTCCGTATTGGGCATGGATGTGGGGTGGCACGCTAAGCCCACCAAGCCCATGAACAGAAACCTATTGTGCCAATGCTCCTGCTGGCACCAAAAGTGAAGGGCCCTGACTAGAGCGTCTTGCCTCCCACTCAGGGTCAGACCACTCCCCATATTTGGGGTCAGGAAGGCATTTTACCCTCTAATCAGATTGATACAGATGTGGGGTGCAGCTGGCTTTCTCCTGTAGCAGGGGGCACAGGGATCTCTTGAGTGGATATTGCCCCTGGTTGCCCCGCTTCAACCTGAGATCTCTTGAGCGGATACCGACCCTGGTTGCCCTGCTTCGCCCATGGCAAGTTTGGGCGTGAGACCCAGCATTGCGTCGGGGCTAGCGGCAGTTTTAGGAAAAGTTTAGATGATGCATTTCCCAGGGCTGGAAGGGGGGTTTGCTCTAGCTGGGACCTCGGGGGCTCCCTGCAGAACTGAGCATACGGGGCGCACGGAGCTGGAGGCTCGGGAGAGGCCATTTGTTCCAACCAAGGAGCCGTGTGCTGGGTGCTGGCACCGCTCCCAAGAGCACCCCGCGGGTGCGCGGGGCTGGCAGTGGCAGGAGACACGAGGACGGGGATGGACGGAGTGGGGGGCACCTGTTGCAGCGCCCGCGCCCCCTCTCCCCTTCCCGGCGGGCGGAGCCTTCCTTCCCCCGGCGGCTCCTGCCCATGATGTAATCCGTGCCCCGGCCCCGTCATTGGCCGGGTGCGGGAGGCGCCTCCCGCCCGCCCCGCCCCGCGGCTCCCCCGGGGGCCATAAAAGCCGCGAGCCGGAGGCCGGGCAGGCTCCCCGCGCCCGGAGGCTCCGGCGAGCGCGGCGGGACGGCGCTAGGGCTTCCCCCGGGACAGCGGCAGCGGAGGGCGCTTCAGCACCCTGGACAGCGCCGGCCGCGCTGGACAGCGCCCGGGGCTGCGGCGGGGAAGGCGCCGCTCGCTCTCCCCCGTCCCCCCGCAGTCATAGCCGTGTCGGGGACGGTCCCGGCCGGCGCCGGGCTGGAGCTGCCGAGCTCCCCGCGCCGCCCAGGTAAGGCGCTGGGCAGGGGCCGGGCGTGGGTCGGTCGGGGCGCTCCGCTGCAACCCGCTCTCTGCACCGCCTCCTCCGGGAGGGGCTGGGCTGCGGGCAGCTGGTGCCGGTTTTTCCCACGCCGAAGTTGCCTTTAAAGTTGACTCGTATTTGTCGCCTGCCATTGGCACTGCCTGGGAATCCGCTCCTCCTTGGCATCCGATTTGAAAATACATTTACGTGTTCTTTATTCATCAGGGTCCTAAAGAAGGTGCTTAACTTGAGCCATGGGCTTAAGATGCGTCCATGCCTTGCTAGAAAGGGAGGGACTTAAGCACTTGAGCTGGGTGAGTAATGAATGGGGTTTTCAGTCCCCCCCCCCCCCCAAATAAACCACGACAATCTTTTGAGGGTGAAACAAAGCGGGAAAGGGTGTGACGATGACTGTTGTGTCATCCACGTTGTTTTTAGAAATATCTATTGACCTTGGGTCCGCTCAAAGTGTTTCATTGGGTCCTTGAAGGACTGGAGTGGGGGGTTAACCAGCTTCTTCAACTTTTTTGGCCTTTTTAAAAAACAAACAAACATCCCACAACAAATTCAGATCGCTTTTAAAAACGAAGTGCCAGCTCAAGGGAGGAGTTGAAAGCTTTCATTTCCAGCTATTCAAATAATTACTTTTGACATTTTAAAATAAAAGTTCCCCTAGTTTGGGGTTCGGGGGGGGTTTGTTTGTCTGGAGTTTTTTGGGGACGGGGGGAGGCTGTAACAACTTGCTGAATTCAACCAGATGTTGCAAATAATGGTGGTCCCTCCATAAGTCCATTTATTTGGTGACTTAATTGAAAAAAATCACCCAGCTCTATTAAGCACATGCTTAAACGCCCTGCTGAACTGAGGCTTAATGCAGCAGAATAATCTATAGCTGAGGCTGTCGCTGTGTTTTATCTTTACACCTAGTTTCCTTTAGATCTTTATATTTCTATATATATCAGCTTACAAGGAGGAACAGGGACCCGCAGTGCAAACACTACATTCCACTTTAGGGCTAGTTCTACTTCTGAATAATGTCTAATACAAAGTAATATCATTTGGAAGAAGTTAATAGCATTTCAGTCGTGGCCTCGGCTATACCCAGCAGTACACTTTGGGCAAACTCTGAATTTTAGAAATTTCCATCCTGGGAACAAAGCTAGAGAAGTGTCTCCCTATGAGAGTCCTCTAGCAGCTCACCAGCACTCTCCCAGCAGTTCCACGCTGGCATAGTGACTAAATCCTGACTGATCTGGCTGGGACATGACACAATACTGAGGTTCACTTTTTTCCCCCCTGATGTTCAGTTTTCTACCCCATCAAGGTGATTCCTCTCACTGCTACAGTAGCCTAGCTGCATAATAGAGGCAAGAAATCTGTTCATTGAAAATGCCCTGCCCAGACACCTACACATTTACATATGCTCATGTGCAAGCAAACAGACTGAAGAGGGAAGCCAGAAAATGATATTGCACCAAACTCCCTTTTTTCTACATTTTTACAGATCATCTCCTTATCCTTTTTGTAAGCATCAAAACAAATTTCATATAAAAGATATAGTAATGGATGCTATGACACCCCTACAGCCAACTACATATTATCATACATATGTGATGCATTGTTAAACTGAAGTGGAATTATACTTCATTTGGAGCTTTTTTCTTTCACCTGTTTCTTTACAAGCAATTTTCTTTAAAGCGCAAAACATGCATCTTGCAGAAGGTTTCAGCCCTGTGTCTCTTCCAAATAATCAAAGGCAAAGAGCTCTCTGAGGAACAAGGAATTGGGGGGGGAAGATCTGAACTTGAATTGATCTTAATTTCTTCCCCTCAAATGTTGAACAAAGGGGTAGGGGGAGCACAGTGACTGCAAATACAGTAGAGTTTTTTGGGGAGCAAATCCTTGTGAGGGTCATTAGGAGGAGAGCCTCCTAATAGCCTTTTTAGCTATTTAATTTTGCTAAAGAGAGCCACCCTCCCCCTACCAGTTGGAATAACCATTTGTTCCAATCTCTGGGCCCTGTGTATCTTGAACAAATATTTGCTTGTGTGTTGCCTGCTGCTCCAATTATGAGGCTGGTGTTTGGGTTGGTTGCGGGGTGTTTTGCACCACAATCATGGCATCTGGAGGGGTTTTAGGCTCCAAATAGCTGAGAAACTGGAAGATGTTTGGGGAAGGATGTTGGTAGGAAAGAGGGAAGAGACTGTAGATGCAGGTCTTTCAGTACTGTCCACATCACAGGTAAACGGGTATAGGATTGTCTTTTTTGCCTGTGTATAGGTTTGTTCAGCTCCAGACCCTTGGGCTTGACAGACCTGGACATGAGAGTCCTGCAAAGAGTCTTAAATCCAGGTTTCTGCCCAGCACCTGCATTCATGTGCTTGAGACATGTATGTGCAAGCTGCAGTCCACCACCCACTGCACTGCGACGCAGCCATGGTTTTGGCTGACATGATTCTCTCCATTGGGTAGCATGAGAGACGAGGACCCTGACTCAACAAAGCACTTACATGCTAGCAGGGAAGCGTGTGTTTAAGTCCATCCTGTGCATCAAAGGTCTCAAACACTTCAGCAGGACTTAACCATGTGCTGTGGTGCTCTGCTGGATGGAAGCTATAACTAGATCTTTAGGAGCCAGAGGAATAAGGATGAATAAAGAGAAAGCCTGAGCTTGCTATCATGCTCACTGAAGTCAGCAGGAGTTTGCTGACAGTTAACCAGAGTAATCCATTGCTGAGGAAATGAATGAATGGAAATCTCTCCTAGAATGATCATTGGATCCTGCTAAAAGGAAAAGCACAGAGCAGATTAAAAAGCAAATGGGGAAAACAGCTGTGCACACATCCTTAGGGTTAGCCTAGCCTTCCCCTGAAATTATATTGATCATCTAGTAATGAGATCTCACCGCAGAATATAATATAACTCCTGTCTTTAACATATAGCCAATTAAGGGACAGATTTGCAGGGACTTGAGGGCTTAGAGATGCAGGTAGGGTTCTAGAGAGAATTACAGAACTGCCCAAGAAGGTTAGATGCCAATAAGAGTTAGGCCCCGGACTCATTTGTTAGCCAGTGAGAGTTAGGCACCAGCTTCCATGAGGTGCCTATCTGCATCTAGAGGTGCCTAAGCACCTAGGTAAATATGGACCTTAGCAACTTTCTGCACCACATTGATGCTTTCTTATTTTTATACAGTGGAATTATCTAAGTCATTGCCAGGCGCGTGAGCAATGTAGCAGAGGAACTAATGACCCAGGGTCAGTTCTCACAAGTATTCGGATGAATGACAGGATGTCGAAGGTGTCTTGGAGATTCAGACACTCCATTCCTAGTCCGGCTAACAGGCATCCAGACAGCTTTGAAAATTTTAGCCATGGCTCTGAGAAGTTTTATTCAGATTGGCTGACCTTATCCTGGGCACTGAACAAACATGGAAGAAAAAACTCCAGCTGTCATTGCCCTAAAGACAACATAGGAGGTACTCGAGTCCTGGGCCTGATGTTTCACCCTGTTTTCTCAGGAGCAAGCCTCGCTCTCTCGAACTGTCTGCCAGCAGCCTCTGCCTAGTAGAGACTTAAACACACAAGTTACTTTGCTCCTAACAGACACTTTCCATGAGTCAATTTATATGGACTAAGAGTGTAAATAAGAGCTGAGCCATGACTCCTGAGGTGCTGCTTACAGCAACATGGCATCCCCCATGGGTGCCAGCTGCAGAATTGGGCCCCTGTCCTTTCAGTCAAGAGACCACAAGAACCAAATCCAGAGCCTCGATGATTCCCTCCCTTTATACCCAGACCACATGCATGTGCACACACCCGTGCAACATATTCATGAAGTGAACTGTGGGGTGGGGGGAGACGTCCCTCTTCATGACTTTGGATGTGCACATTACTAATACCACTGAATGCAGGTTTTTAGAGGCTCTAAATTCATGGGATCTTTCCATGGTTTGGGTGTGATCATTTGTTTGCTTGCTTGGTTGTTTCAGGTTTTATGCCTATTTTGCACTAAACTGTCCAGGGCCACCCAAAATCTGACCTGCCGCTTGGAACAGCTGGGCAGGCTTTCACAATGCTATTCTTTTAATTTAGTACTTATTTGCAGCCATGCTAAATCCTGCTCTCAGTTATAGCAGCCGTAGAGGAGTGTGACCATATATTCTTGGAGGCAGGGGATTTTTGTCCTGTGTGGGGGCAGCACCAGCACCAGGGGGTCCTGGACAGGTGTTGCCAACCAGTGGCAAGACCCAAGAGAGGCCCTCTCCACCCTTTTGAGTCCTGTTTGACTCTGTTTTCTGAGAGCATTTGTCAAACAGGAGTGGAGTGTGTGGCTTTGTGCTGACCTTCTGTGAAAGGAGGGGATGGTGCCCAAGAAAAGACATCTTAAATGGACCTAATTTCCAGATAGTTCTTAGCACCCATCCCTTTGGAATCAGGCTGGTTTCAGGGGTCCTGGATACCAATCCAGACATCCACAATTACTAAGCTTTTTAGCAAATCTAGGACTAGGATGAATGATACACCTACACAAACCCAGCAAAAATCAGACTTGCATGAAGTCAGGCTCCCAGAATCAGAAACAATATACAGCACCAGCTCTTACCTGCTACCCGAAGATGACAATACACCCTGCCATTAAGCTAGAAAGGCAAATTCTGCTGTAGAGGAAGGAGAAAATTGCACAGTTCCTGGGGACAACAATTGCAAAGGTTTGCAGTTAAACTCACAAAATTATTAACGTTCTGGTGTGTAATTCTGTCTAATCAAATAAGCAGTCACGCTCTGTTGCCAGATAAATGTACGTGGAGAATTTGTGACTCAAAGCAATATGAAACCAAGGTCCAAGCTTTTGGTTGGGAGCATCCCAGTCAGTTATCAACTTACAGTCTGGGAAGGAAAAAACCTAGTTAAGGACCCAGTTCCTTTGTTATGGACTCAGGACTCCCTGTAAACGTACTGGAGCCAGTGAGAAGTTTTTCCTGAGTAAGAACCCAGGGGTCAATAGTATTCAAAGAGCTGGACTATCATCTTAAGTGATTTTTCTTTTCTTTTCTTTTCTTTTCTTGGTCAAATACTGGTCTCCACATTTCAGCAGTTTCCATTTTGTGCTGAAGTGATGCCTTTACATCCTTGTAGAAGCAAAGGAAGTGTAAAGGGAATAGGAATGCCACACACAAGCAAGCAAAGAATTGGCCCAGCTCAGTCAGTTATATGTGTTTATCTGTCTGGGCTTTTTTCAACCCGCTCTGAAGAGAGGCAGGAAGTAGGACGAAGTGTAGAAGAGGGATAGTTCCACCGCATACCTAGCTTGGCATGAACACTGGGCTCTGCTGGGGAGACATCGTAGCACAGATGAGGCTCGAGGTATGATTAAAACGAGGATACGCTCCTGGGTGTTCGGATTTGATCAGGTTTGATGCCTATTTTGCACTAGCGTAAAAGACTGTCCAGGGCCACCCAAAATCTGTCCTGCCACTTGGAACAGCTGGACAGGCTTTCACAATGCTATTGTTTTCAATTTGAATTATGTCTCTGTGCCTCCGTTCCTCTCTGGAAAACAGACATAGCAATCCTTACCCCCTTGTAGGGAGATCGTGAGCCTTAATTAACCAATTTTTGTAGAACTCTCCAGATCTTTGAGCAAATGGGGCCAAGAAAAGGCAAAAGGTTGTTACCTTGTCATGTCTAGTGTGAAAAGAAGGCTTTCATTCTATTTTACCAGACCTATTTATTGTCTTATTCCATCCTGTCTTATCTTTTTTTCCTCTTCCCAATCCATTCCATCTAAACTAGTGAGTTTCTTTTAGCACACTCTTATAGTAGGATGATTACATTAAAATAAAGGCATATATTTGGTAACGTAGATGTGGGTTTGTGTGTGTGCCCTTTTTAAAAAAAAAAAGGGTACGTCACCTGGGAGAGGTTTAGGTCAAGTAACTCCAATTGCCTTAATTGAATAATGCATTTGATAAATGTTGTGATGTCTTTTAATAAGTTATTGGGGAAGGGTGGGTGTTGTATCTCTGCTTTTTTTTCCCCCTCCCCAAATTCTAGTAGTTATTCAGGAAGTGAATTATTTGCCCAGCTTGTAACATGGGAGGTGTTGGGTACAGGTCCTGTACCCTTCAACAAGAATTTTACTGCAGCGAAGGATGGCCCTTGCTCTGTTACTGTGTAATGCATATACATGCTCCATGTGGGTTTGTGGCATAGAAGACCCAGGCATTTAACTGGATATAATTCAGGTTACAAGTTTCAGTGATGAAATATCACTGTATAATTTTAGTCAGGCAGGCCCCTGTGTCAATGAGTATTATTGGTGAGCTCGGTTTACTTCTGGTTTTGCAATATCAGCTCAGAAAACACAATGAAGTTCAAGGGCTCAGCCCCCTTACTAAGCCAAACAATCAAATCCCTGCATGTTGGGAGTGTTCTGAATATCCAAGCCTCTTGGCTTTTTACTTCTCATCTGCAATCAAACTGCCCTTCATCGCTGGTGAATGCATCAAGGTCTAAACATTATAATCACCAGAGCTGTGCGGTGGAATAGCTGCGTAGAGAGCCCTCACTTAGGGGTGTCCGGGAGGCCGGCAGAGCTGATTACATTCAGACAGTCTCAGTGGAACTTCTCTGGGTTCTTACAGGCACGGGCTAATGTGGGACTTAGGATGCAGAACAGGCTTCCATTATGGGGCCTGGCTATGTGGATGCACATCTGCAAGAAAAGGCCTCCTTGTTAAAATGCACACCGCTAGCTCCAGAAGACAGGGGCTCAGCTGGGGTTCATCAATCACAACATCATTCCAGGGGACATTGTTTCAGAGCAGAGAGAGTTTTGTTCCCTTTCTGCACAGATGGCTGGGGATTTTAGTTGCATGTAGACTAAAGGTTCAGTTAGGGTTCAGCTGAAGATGTCTGTGCAGCGCCAGGCACAGAGGCATTAGGCTAGTAGGATGAGGGTAGTCATAGATTTATAGATTCATAGATGTTAGGGTCGGAAGGGACCTCAATAGATCATCGAGTCCGACCCCCTGCATAGGCAGGAAGGAGTGCTGGGTCTAGATGACCCCAGCTAGATGCATATCCAACCTCTTCTTGAAGACCCCCAGGGTAGGGGAGAGCACCACCTCCCTTGGGAGCCCGTTCCAGACCTTGGCCACTCGAACTGTGAAGAAGTTCTTCCTAATGTCCAGTCTAATGGAACAAGCTTCACACAGCTGGGGAAGATGGTCAGGAACAGCCATTACGGCAAAGTGCCCTGCACTTTGAATGAATCTGTTGAACAGCCTGAAGACCGTTGCCCCGGGTGGGTACAAGCAGGGGCCCTGAAGCCCTTCAGGACGTGTCCTGGCTAGCCGGATGCACCCCAGTTGGCCCTTAGCTAGGGTGGCGTTGCCTGTTATGAGGCCCTGAAGTTGGGGGGTGTTGCTAGCTGGCACCGTACTATAAATAAGAATGAACTTGTCCCAGTGATTCTGTGATGAACTAGCCAAGCGTACATGTGCACTACTGTCCACGGCAGCATGGTGTGCAAATTGCTCAGCTGTGTGTTATAGCCCTTGCGCTGCTAAAGGAGAATCTTTGCCCTAGCTTTGGTTTTGAGGGGCATGGAGAATCGAAGGCAGGGTGTTTCACTGTATTCTCACATACTCCCTTTCAGTGGCACATGGGAGAACAGGAAGAAAATAATACACCCTTGGTTGGCCTGTGAGACGGTGGAGAGCATGCGGAGACATGGGAAATCATAGCCCACTTTAAAGAGCTACACGCAGGTTTCCGCACAGCTCGACTCCCAGCCTTCTCTTACTTGTTTACCAGCCACAGTTTCTCCTGAGCGCTCGGAGACATCTAGCGGCTGACAGGATGCGTCCTTTCCTTTCCCACGTCCTTATGACAAGATATTCAGCTGGATTCATAGATTCGTTGGGATCTGACAGGCCCGTGTGCACTTCTGCTATAGCCTTGATCTTGTGACCCTTGGGCTGTGTCAACCATGTGCCGTAGTGCCCACACAAGTCAACAACTCATTCACTAAAGGGACTATGTAGGAGCAAGGGGGACAAAGAGACTATAGCGATCAAGGCTGCTGCCTGCCTCCATCTTTGATTTTTTTGTGTGTGTAGTCTTGTATTAAACACCGTGGGCCTGATCCTGACAGATGCTGGTGCTTCACGGCCCCCACGGAGGCCACTGTTTCTTAGGAGCTAACCTGGAGTCTGTTCATTCAAAGCTTTATTTTTAAAATCTACTCTCTCAAAGGGCTGTCTTTAAAATAAAAAAAAAAAAAATGTACTGGAAAAGGGACAAAATTGCTCCTCAACAAAGGAGCCTATCAGCAGCCCGTCAATAACGTGCCAAAGGCCAAAACCTGCCTTTCAAAGAGGCTTCGCAGCCACAGCGTGCACTTTGAGAGCAATTAAGGGACATGAGCAACATGATGATTATCTCACGGGTGACATTTCCATTGGCGCCTTGGGAAGGGAGAGAGCTAGGCTTGAGATGTGATCAATGCACAGCCTCCTCCAGCACAGAACGGCAGGGGCAACCGTGGGAGCTGGGCCTGGGGAGGCAAGTCCGCAAGAGGGGGGAAGAAGAGCAGGAGACGAGGATAAGTGTTTTTAAAAAATGGAGGTGAAAGGATGATGCTTGGAGAGGCGGGAGGAGATGAGCACAGAGGACTGGAAGGAAAGCGGGGATGGGAGTGGGTGCTGAAGAGGGTAAAGGAGTTGCGGGGTTTGTCTGGGGAGGGGAAGGTGGAAGAGAAGGAACAGCAGGACCTTGGGACAGGTCAAACCAGAGACTAGAGGGTCCCTGAGGAAGAGCAAGGGGCTGATTCAAGATGGGAGAGTCCCCAGGGTTGGTGCCGGAGCCCAAGCGGGGAGAAAAGGTTTCTACTCCCAGCCCGGCTGCAACAAAGGGAGCTGGGTTTTGTGCTGCTAATTAAAGCTGCATATTCCCAAAACAATGTATTTGATCAGATTCCTTTGGCAGTGTCCGGGCTCCAGTAGCAGGGGTGGGCACAGAGGGGATCTAGCAGGGCAGGGGCTTGGTTGTACTGTCTATTAAGGATACATTCATAATTAGTTTATTAACAGTTACAAGGGATGGGCTGGTATGTCGCAGACATGAGGTACATGTGGCTATGAGCAGTTCGGGCGAGACAGTGCCATAGGAACCTTATAAACATCACATTGGACTCTAGGAGTTGATGTATATTAATTAAAACATCTGTTGATTACTTAATAGCCTTTTATTGACTATTTAGGAATATGCTCCCAGTATGAAGTGGACCCAAGGAAGGCTTGTTTTCTAAAAAACCGAGAAGAAGGTGTATTGAATGGGGCTTTCTAGGCCTAGAGACCTGTCCACTGGGCAAGATGTGGATTAAATTTACTCGCTGGTGAAGTGGGGTAGGGGGGGGGGAAAGCAAAATTATCTAGAAACTCCAGTTCAATTTGGTGATGAAATCCAGCCTAAAAAGGGGGAGGGACAATTTGAAAGCATCAAAACACTTTTATTTCAATGTTTTCTAAATAAAAGTGTTGGGCATTTCATTTTACAGCAGCATTTATCATTCAAAAAAAAAATCTGACCTAAAATTCAACGGGCTTATTAAAGGCAAACCCAAGATGAATGGGACCAAGCAAAACATTTCAGGGGGACCAAAATGAAATGATGCGTGTGTGTAATTTAATTAAAAAATCAATTTAAAATCCAAAATTCCAGTTCACTGAAACAGTGGGAAAACCCAGGGAAAGCATGAGCGGTTACTAACACCCAGGACATACAAGCTGGGAATACAGCCTAGTGAGCTGGCTACTAATATATAAGATAGTGCCCAGAGCAGATTGGGCTGGGTACTAGGGACAATAGTGTGTACACGAGAGCCCAAAGCTGGCTGTATTCTGTTGCACGGATGCTCTGCACAAGGCCATGCTTGCCTTTTGGCATGAACATGCACTGCCCAGCCATGTGGATATTCACGGCAGCACAGAGGCACGAGGACTGTAGGTGCCCAGCTGCCGTGGACTCACACTGGCTCAAGTGCGAGTATGCCCAGTCCCACCTCTGTGGGCAACAATGCAAGGGCAGCTGTTCAAAAGTAGGTAGCTGGACCAGTGAGCATCGATCCTTTAGGAGTGCAGTGCTGCTGCACTTTTCACTCCTAATGGCCCTTTGTTAGAAACTGGGTGGCATTTCACGCACAAAAACAGGCAGAATTGGTAACACCGAAATAGGTCACAGGTTGGCATCCATTTTGCTGAATGGTTCATTCTGGGAGGAGGGCAAAAAAATCCTAAAAACATTCTAATAAAATGGAAACCTTCCTTTTCAAAGTCTTCAAAAAGAAACTTCTTTTTTGTTTCCTCAATGTTTCAGTTGCAAATGACTCATTTGTTTCAATGCTTCCCCCCCCCCAGGTTAAAAATAATCCAAATCAAAAGTAAACTAAACATTTTAACTCTATCAAAAGGAAAGACTGCTTTGCTTGACCCAAAACAATTCTTTTTCCCCAGCTTCGGATTTTTACCCAAACTCTCATTTTCAATCCAACCTCAGACGGTGAGTTTACTTTTTGAAGAGGCCCATTAAGACAGTTCTTAAAATATATGCGTGTGTGTGTATGAATGTGCACACGCACATATGCATGCACACAGGTGTGCCTATATCCTCCTATACTCATGTTTCGTACCCAGTCTTAGAAATCCAAGAAGAGGCTGACTCAAATCATGAAAACAGCAGGGCAGCATCTTGTCTCTCTTGGAAAAGAAGGAATATTAATTAATGAATACAATGTTCTGCTACTAGGTAAACGTATGGAGAATTACTGCCAAATAGGTGGGCCGTTCTGAAGAGATGAAGCAGCAGACACGCTGAGTCCAAAGGAATCCTCCAGGATCCCCACAGGACACCTTCATGGTGTCTTTCTTCACCGAGATGTGGTGGAAAGAGCACAATGCAGAACAGCAGGTAAAGTCATTTCCAAACCCCTTTATTATTTATTTTAAATCCCACCACTAGCTCCTCCAACAGATGCCAGGGGAGCTGCTGAGTTCTCTGCACTTCTGAATATTGGGCCTCATTTATGAGCTGAAATTTATGAGTGAGAAGCTTAGTTAGACTCCTAGCTTGAAAACTAGGCTTTATATTTTCTCTTGCCCAGATCGCCTTCCTGACAGTGAGCGTGGCTAATGGCTGGGTTTGTTTTATTTTCAGGTTTGCTTCTTCTGTTAGCATAAGCAGAGAGGAGAAAAGGAGGCAGCTCCTCCAAAGAGACTGGCTAAATCTTTTGACAGGATTGCTGCAATCTGACTACAAAGCTCCAACAAGCCTCGGCCTCAGGAAAATTCATCTCTGCCCTCCCAACACACCCTGGTGAGAGCCCTTGAAGTGGTAATTAAAGTCTATTGAGTGGCAACTGCACCTGTTTAGAAAGGAGTGTGGGGGGAAAAAGGTGTGCAAAGTGGGTGGGCAGCAGAGGGGGGGGAGAGAGGGGACCTGAGGAGGGAGGGAAGGGGACAATTGGAAAGAGCGAGATGGAGAGGGGGAGGCACTCATATGAAAAGCAGAGGGGAGAATGGGAAACACTTGTGTCTGGACTGGTTCTGTTTCCTCTCCTGCCCCCAACACACCCTCATGCCCGTTCTCGCATGTCCAGCTTCTCCGGCACGCTCACACCCACTGATGGAAATGCCAGGGGCCTCCTCTCATGCACACCAGCTACTCAGCTGGGTGGAAATCAGCCTCGCTCTCCTGAAGCTCATATTGAGCGAGGCTGAGCCATGCTGGTTTAGGCCCAGCTGTGGATCCATCCCAGTGGCACTTATTAACAACCGCTGGGCTCTTCAGCCTTGCAGTTGCAACAAGCAGGTTCTTGTCCTCTGCTTTGTCTCTCCGTGAAGCAGACACACAAAGGGACATGCTCTGCTCAGCTTGGCTGACAACATCAAAGTTATTGTGGACTTACGCAGGCTTAAATGAGACCAAAACCTAGACAGCCAATGGATGATCCCAAAGAAGGCCAGAGATGGACAAGAAGGGTGCCAACCCCCTGTTTTCCATACTTGGGGATAGACTCATGCCCCATTAATTGACTTCCCTTTTCCAAATGAAAATGTCAAGAAGGGCTTTAGGGCCAAATCCAATGCTGGTTTAAATTGCTTGGAGCTCTGCTGACTTTAGTGGGGCTGTGATGACTGATGCCAGCAGAGAGCACAGCTCATCCCACAGAACAGCAGCCTGGGCCACAATGGTGAATCTGGAGAAGGACACACAGGATGGCAGTGGGAAATTTGCAGATGTTTGCATGGGGGTGGAGGGTAAGAATAAGAAGCAACTTCAGCGTAGTACTCAGGACTGTCTCAGCTACCAAGAAGCTAAAAAATATGGCGGGGGTTTTGCGAGCAGGCACTGGTGGCAGGAACAAAGCAAGGTCTGAAAGCCTTAGTTACATTGCTGCAGGTTCAACCATGCCCTTTGTCTGCTGATCTTGTTAGTGCCCTGAAGCTTGTCCTGGATGGATCAGTAGCACACAGTCTTCATGTCTGAACTTCTGTCTCCTCCACCTGGAGGCTGAAGACCAGACCAGACTTGTATGAGTGGCCCAGTGGTGGTGGGTGTATGTTTCTAGCAATGCAAGTGATCTACCGTCACTGCAACCCTACATGTGTTCTAGCAAGAAACTGGGCCAGACTGGGATTCCCTGAGACTGGAGGGAGGGATTATCCTCTGAGCACCCTGAGGCTGAGCTGAGCAAGTGACTCAAGCAGAATAATTTGACTGGTTTTTGCAGATGTTTCTGTCTCACTGGCTTTGATGGCAGACAGTCCCCTGTGAGTCCCTGACCTTCACACCAGGGGAGCTGGCTGGGATTGTTCGGTGAAGCCATGCAACAATATTCCTGTTCCCAGCCTGTCACAGCACGCGAGCCTTTCTGTGATGACACCGTCACATTCATTTTCTGCAAACGCTGGCCCCGTCTCTCCACATCCTGCTCCCCACCAGTGTCTGGGTTGAAAATTTGGTGAAGGTGCATTGATTGGATGAAACTCCAACAGTAGCTACATGCAGCTAAAGCAAATGCTTTTGGGAATATTGAGGGCGTGGACAGATGAACAGTTACACTGCTTTAAATGGGAATGGCAGCTACCACTTGCAAGTGATCCATTGCAATCGCTTTATCTGCTTGCTCCTATCCCACCATAAGTGAAGGTGGGCTTAGCTTCCCATGAGAGAAATAGGTGCACAGACACAATGGTTGCACCAGATTCACCTGAACTGGGATAATTTCCCCCAAAACAGTATAACTCTTGTCTGTCCACAAGCTACATGACTGTTCACTAGGTTTTGCCCATCCCTGTGTGAAGGCAATCCCACAGGGGTGGGATTTTCACTGACCTGTTCCCCTTCCTCATACGGATCACTGCCCATTAGGAGCTCCAGAGTCCGGGAGCCATGCAGTCGATAGGCAAAGACAGAGAGAGACAGGAGCTAGAAACAGTGGCTGTGCTCATCTGCCCTTCTTCGGCCAGCATGGAGGACCAGGGGCTTTGGAGAGAGGAGGAAGGGAGTTCACGCTCCATGGAAGCTATGGAAAAGCAAGGATGCTGCAGTAAAAGGAGCTGCTCTGGGCTGACAGCAACATGAGTGAGTCAGTCCAGCCCAACAGAAGTGACACCCTGATTCAGTCCCTATGTGGCCCTCACCCTGGGGGGATTCAATAGACTTTAGTGGACTCAACCTTAATTCATGATTAGACTTGGGTGCAGGGCACAGAACTGGATGCAGCATCTGCAGTCAGCATTGGGGTGCAGAGGGGAACAAGCAAGGTGGTCACCCTGCAACCAGAGTCTCACCAAAGATCTTCCACTTAGGGCCCAGCCATGCAAACACTTGTATGCTGTGGGACTTGAGCATCTGTGAGACCAGGCTGCGAGCAGGCATCAAAATGGCTGAGAAGCCCCTGTGGCTCTAGTTTTGAACCTCTCCCTTATATTGGTATAAATCTGGAGTAACTGCATTATTCTTTGTGTTACAGCAGCACCGAGAGGCCCTCCCTGAGGTTAAGGCCGTGTTATGCTGGGCACTGCAGAGACCTGTAGTTGGTTGTCCACTGGAGGTAGGACAAGAAGTAATGGGTTTAAACTGCAGATGCAGAGATGTAGATTAGACATTTCCTGCATGCTGGGGTACTTAAACGCTGGAATAGATTACATCTGGAGACTGGGGAATCTCCACCACTGGGGGACGTTAGGAGCAGGTTGAACAAATCTGTCAGGAATGGTTTCTCATACCTTGAGGTAGGGGGATGAACCAGGAAGCCAATCCTGGGCCCTCCAGCCCTACTTTCTGTGGTCCTGTAGCAAGAGAAGGCCTCTGCCCCAGGAAGTTTTAGACTCAGCAGATTAGACAGATGAAGGCTTTGGCAGATATAAGGGCCACGTCCTTCAAAGGGGCTCAGCCCCAGCACACATGGCTCTTTGGCCCATTTGGTCACTTGATTTGGGAGCTGGGCTCTTGTGGGGAGAGGGAAAACAGACCCACTGGAAGTTGTCTGGGACGACATCAGAAATCTGTGATGCAGCCCAGATTTGGACACTAGGTCTCCTGAGTTCCTGGCCGGGGCCTTCACACATCCTTCCCTCTCACGGACCACTGAGGCCATGCCTTGCATCAGTTACATTTGTCTTTTGTCCGCCAAGCATCCCTGCCACATCCTCCGCATTGTTCTTCCATCACTCCCTGATTGCTGAGCAGCTTTTTGACTTTTCCATCAATAACTCTAAAGAACAGGTCCCCACCACCCCGTCCTCTCCCCTCCCCATGGTTGCACGTCAGGCAATCTCATCGATCAGAGCTGCTCAGGAAATATCTGGTGTTTTGTTGTCAGGATGATAATAACATTGCGGTTGTGAATGGGCTGCTTCAGGCCTGATCAAGGACACCTGCAGCGTTTGTTTAATTGCATTTAATGACAAATCCTATATGGCGGAGCACAGCTAGAGAGATTTATTATCTGCCGAAGAGGCAAAGCACAACAGCTCAAAATATAATTTGCACCAAGCATTTCCCGCCCTCCCCACCTGCCTGCCCAGTCCCCGTCTCTCCTTAAGCCACTGTAATAAAAAATAAGTTGGGTACAGTGGGCACCACCAGACTCAGCTGGGACAGGGATGTAAACCAAAGGAAATTGCAGCAATAAGGCCATGCTGTTTTTTCCACCACCCCTGTGGTCTGTTCTATAGGAAAAGCTGTTGGTTTAATTTACAGCCTGGAAGAGCCGCTGGAAATCTCTCCATGAAGGGCCAGCCTCTTCTAAGGTAGCTTGAGGCTAAGCTCTCCATCCCCATTATCTGCGACTGGGCCATTTCCAACATGTTCCAGCAGCCCAGTTTGGAGCCTGTGTGTATAGGAGGTAGGTTGGAAGGGAAGGAGTGGTGGATTCCAGCATCGGAGGTTGAAACAGCTCCAGTCTATAGCAAAGCAGCTCTCTCGCTGTCTGAACCTCTGGGATGATTGGTATTGCCACACCCGAGCCTGAGAAACACTGCGCAGCTTCCATTGACTTCAGTAGGAGTTATGGGTACTCAGCATCGTTCAAGATCAGGCCCTTGATCTGCTGAACGCTCACCACAGCGTGGCATTTGCTCATAGGCCGTTGACATGCTGCCCTTGGTTAGGCTCACAGATAAGCCTACAGGGGGTTACTACCCCCTCTCCAAAATAAATCAGCTTCTGATCGGTCACCATTTTATTCTTTTTCTTAGACCTGTGAATAAATGCAGCAACCTGATTGACTGCCACTGGTGTCATTTAGTATCAAGAGAAGGTGGAATTTCTGTTCGGCTCCTGGACTTTGTCTTAAGGGGGTATTTCCCAGAGTACCAGTCAGGGATAAGTCATATCTCAGCCTCCTACAGAATCTCATCCACGTGCATGTGGCTAGTGTGAAGCCCAATTACTATTTAAGTCCTAATTATTCCTCAAAATACAGATTAAGTAATGCCTAAGCCCTCTGCAGAGGGGTGAATTTCCCCCTTCTCCCTCAAGAGCAAACTTTTGCTACAGAAATGCACCATTTGGCACCAACCAGGAAACAACATTCTTCTAAGCGGTGTATGGCCTGGGGACAGTGTCCGTCACCATGCTCAGGCTGGTGACCCTGATTTCAAGTAAATAATCTTAATAGTCCTCTTACACTTACTTTCAAGTAAGAATAAATACATCAGTGGGAAGCCTGTATAATATACTGGTGGTAGGCTTTGAGAGGCTGATACAGGGTGCAAAGAACATATACAGGGGGCAAGATTTGTTCTGCTCACTCATGGCTGCTTATCATGACTCTCCCTCCTTGCTAGCTAACTCCCACTGGTGTGGAAACTTTGTCCTAGAGACTTTGTACTCCACGTTCACAAGCCACCTGGCTTGAACACTAAATCCTGACTCGGGTGTGCATTTTATCCTGATTCAATCCAATCCCAATTGACTGGAGGAGGAATTTGGATAAATTCTGGGTGAGATCCTGGCACTCCCTCATGCCGAAGAGCACCCAAGGGTTTGTACTGATGTCACACCTAGGAACAAGAGGCATAGGTGGCTGTAGTAGTCTGAAGTCAAGTAGAAGCCAGGGTAGATTTGCACCTTAGACTAGCCAAAGTGGATGCCTATCATGACCCAAGTTCCGGGGTGGCAGGTACTGTTCAAGCATGGAAGACAAAGGCAGTGCTTGCCCCAGAAAGCTTCCATCCTAGGTGCAAGGCAGGAGGCAGTGGATGGGTATGAAATCAATGGGCCCTATTGCAGAGGAAGGGAGTGAGGAGGTGGACTCTGACCCTCAGCCTGCCCCTTCTGTTTGACTGCAATGGTCCATGTCACACTCACCGGGACGTATTGCACTTTGGCTTCTGAGTCCCGTGGGCCTTTGGTGGCTGAAAGTGCATGACTTTCAGCCCCATCAGGCTCCCAGCCTCTGCGCTCGGTTTACCACTTGCCCCCCAACACAAGCATGCATCTCATAAACCACATGGGTATATTGGGGCAGAACAGAGCTTCTTGTTTTCCAAGCCTCAGCAGGAGCACGTGAAACAAAGAAAGGTGGCCCTTTCCTAAAGAGCTTAGCTGCACCATCCAGGTAACCACCAGCACCTGGTGCTATCATTACACAAACAGGGTGTAGGGTAACACCTGGGCAGTAGTTGCAGCCAGTGCCTGGACAATGCAGGTATTATGATTATCTCTATTTAATAAGGCTGTGGCCAGCTGTGTCTCTGCCAGTATCAGCTCCAGCTATCACAAACACTGGTGCAACCCAGGCTCCCGCAATGGACTGTTATCTCCCAAGCAGTACAAATCCTCAGAGTGAAATGCCCATCTGGAGTCAGATTAAATTGTCCATGGAGAGTCTGTGTAGAAATCAGAAAGTTCGGGTTCCCGGTTTGCTTGCCCATTTGAGGGCTGGGCCTTTCTTGACCAGCTCTCTCCTTGCTGTGAGATGTATAGAGGCCAGGCTCTTGAAAGCTGCATTTGCTTCTCTTCCCTTATTATATCGTCTTGCACATGGTTGAAAGATCAGTGAGAAGGTAAGGACAGTCCAGAGCAGACTGCCCTACCTGAGCTCTTTGTGGCCTTGATGAGTACACCTCCTTCCATGGGCAGCACAAGCAAAGAATCATTTGAGCACCAGGCTGTTAACATGGAGGATATTGTCCTTGTCACACACTAGTCAAGATATATTGAAGCATTAAAAGAAGAGATCTGAGAGGTGGGAGCAAGGCAAGACCTGGGAGAAGTGAAGAGCCAGAAGCAGAAAAGAGCATCGCTGCTGGGTTTTGATCACTGGTGTCAGTCACCCGGTAGGGCTAGCCTGGATTCAAAGAAACGGCAGGGCTCGCCAGCTTGTCTTCCCTTCACTGCCTGACTCCTTCCCTAAATATGTTGTTGCACCTACTCAGCTAAGATATGGCCTGGGGCTGGGCAATTTGATAGAGGGCTCTAGACAAGAGCCCAGCTCCAAAAGGGGCTGTAGAGAGAATTGAAGAGAAAAACCTGCTGAGTCCCAGGGTTTGGGGGACTATGAAATCTGCATGTTTCTAGGCACCGGTTTTCAACCTTCTTTTCACTTGTGGACCCCTGTGAATTGTAAGTGTAGGTATTCACCTTCTTTTGATTGATCATGGTCATCTTTCGTGAACCCCTTAGACACAGTCTGTGGACCCCAGAGATCCCTGGACCACAGGTTGAAAACCGCTGTCCTAGGGGTACGTGAGTCCCCGAGAAACTGGAGCAGACAGTCCTAGGGGAGCCACGAAATGGGTTGCCCTGGGACGTGACACTGACCCGCAGAGGATGCGGGGAAGGGAAATGGCCCACAGGCACCACAGGGCCGTGCCAGAGTGACACACTGATGCTCTGCAGGAGACGGCCGAGGTGGGCAAGTTCCAGAAGAACCAGCGAAGAAAGATGTTTCTCAGGAGCCGGCATGACGCGCTGCCGCTCGTCGTCTGGCTCTGCGTGGAAGACTAGTGATTTTGTTGTTCTGACTTATAAAGGTGACAACAAATCATAGCCTGCCATACAGCACAGACTCGCACCACGCGCCAATAGGGCACGCCGCCCTGCAGCACGGACCCCTGCCACGTGTCGATACGGCTAGGAAAGAGGAAAAAACGGTTTCAAATCTCTGTGCTCTAAGGCTACAAATATGCGTGATGTTTCCCATAGTCCGTAAGCTCCAGGCTGCGACTGGGTTCAACCTCTCTCTGTTTGCAGGTGGCATTGAACAGAAACCAGGTTTCCAACTCTGCCCCTGATTTCCTGCACCGCCTGTGGGTGTGAGTCGCTCCCCATCTCCACGATCCTGCTGCCCCATTTGTGAAAGAGAAAGAACAGCTCTTAGCTTGTGAGGCCACCGGGTGACTTAGTGGCTCTCTCTGTCTGGACATCCTATCATAGGAGCTTGTAAGCATCTCACAGATATTAATGCATTTACCTGCATGGCATCACTGTGGGGTAGCCACAGTGCAGCTAGCGAATGGATACACAGGACAGATGAAGTGACTTGACCATGGGCACACAGCAGGTCAGGGGCTCAGCCGAGAACTGAACCCATGTTTCCCGTCTCCGTCTGATGCTGTCTCCCAGGGGTGTAACTAGGGTGGAGCGAGCAGGGCATCACTCAGGACTCCGGTTTAAAGGGTTGAGCTTTGTAATCCTCCAATTCAGTGCACAAAGAGCTCTGAACAGCTGCTGTTATTATCCCAGGCAAGCAGCAAGGCAGGGCCTGGAGCATTGCTCGTCCCAGAAACCCCAGCACCTGAGCAGTGCAACAGCTCCACAAGTCATCAGCCCCTGGCAAGGGGCTAAAGGGAGGCTGTGTGCACTTCAGAAGCATTCACCACCTCCGCTCTCCTGCCTTCCCCATCCACCTGTCAAATCATCTTATTTCCATCATGAGAAATTAAATCTTGCAAAAATTCGGAGGGCAGCTGTGCAAGCCATCAATGCTGGAAATGGCCAGACTGGTGCCTAATGAAAATGAAACCCCGTTGATTTAGTGCTGTGTGCTGCGCCTCTTCAGCTTGTTCCTCTGCTCCAGGCTGATCAAAAAACCTTCCTCCCAGGTAGCTGTGGCCTCGGTGCCCTATTTAAGCGGAGGGAATAATGTCATCACAAGCTTTAATGATGAAGGTAGTTATAGGACAAAAGCCCCTGCAGTGAGCTGGTTATCAGGTTGCTGTCCCTGCTAACGTCACGGCGCTGTTTCTCCGTATTTTTAGAATTGCTCTACAAATTGATGCTGCCGTTATTTAAAAGTACAGGGGACATTGTCCTCACTCAATCTAGTGGCCAGAGGCCAATTTTCCTCTAATTCCAGGAAATTACAACTACCCCTGACAGCAGTAAGGAGATGGATATTAGCTCGGGAGCTGCCGGTCTGCAAACATTTGGTTTGGACTTTGGGAAAGGTCTGATCCAGACTCCATCAAACTGTTGGCCCTTAACAATGTAACAGGCTGAACCCAAATACTCAGCATAACATTTCCTGGGTGTCTGTAGGACTAAGCCCCATTTCCAAAAGTACCTCAGGTGTTCGGTTGAAGTTTCATTGTAAGTCTAGGGGACTTTACTTCCTCGCTGACAAGGATTTGTACTAAAATTTCCAAAAGCACCAAACACCTCCACACTTTTGGGGAAGTTGTATGCAAGGAGGACTTGTAACCGCAGATCCCAGCATATCAAAGTGGTTCCAAAACATATAGCAACCCCTTTTTCATGTTATGAAGTGAACCCAAGTTCAGGAAAACTTGTGCTCTATATACAACGTATTCAGTTAGTCTATAAGGTTCCCATCTACTGTGCCTTCTGTCCTTCATTGGTCTAACGGTGGCACCAGAAGATCCCATTATAGACTGAGATGCCATTGCAGTGGCTGCTGTATAGATAGAATAAGAGAGAGCCTCTGAACCCAACGAGGTTAGAAGCTAAATAGCCAAGGCAGGAAAAGAAAGGATAATTATTACCCCCGTCTTATTGCAGGGGAACTGAGACTCAAAGAGATTAACTGACTTGCTCAGCGCCCCACACAGTGTGGCAGAGCTAAGAGATGAACCTCCATTACCTGGGTCTCTAGCCAGTACCTAAACCACAAAGCCATCCGTCCACTTGCTTTTTAAGGACACTGTCATTATTACTGTGAAGAAAATTGTCCAACTGCTCCAGCAGCCATTACTGTGCAATTCAGCTTGTCTGAAAGGAAATATGAAATGGCAGCTTAGAGAAAAATTAACCCTCCTGCCACACAGCCTGGCAGGCCTGTCACAATGTCTCTTCCTTGCCGCCTCTCCCTCCCCTCCGGTGTGCAATTTCCCTGGACACTTTCAGCTCACCGCCTAGGGTTTTGTCTGCCCCAGCTCCCCAAATTGCTATCTCATGGGGGCTCGTCTGCAAAAGTTCTGCATGCAGAGGCCATGACGGCTTAGACTGTGTAACCCTTCGCTGCTGGCTCAGCGGTGCAAATTGACCCCACATCAGAAATCAGAAAGGCGCATTTGAAGGCTGTGCGGTGGCCTGGTGGAGACGATCTGGTAATGTCTGGCCTGTCCTAGGGGGTTAAAGACTGTGCCTGGGGTAGAGGCTGATGCCCCTGCAGCTGAGAAGTGAGATCAGTATATGCATGAGCCTTCTTGGGGAGAACCACGGTATGTAAGCCAGGACCACGCTTCCTCGATGCTGCCCGTGAAAGAGCAGTGCTTCCCCCTCGTGGTCAAGCAAGTTAGACTGGATCAAGCCCCGGAGCTCACGCCACAGCCTGCGAGGCCTCTTGTTTCTTGTGGTTTCTACCCCTGAACTTGTACTTGTTAGAAGCAAGGCTGGCTCTGGTTATCCAGGGGCTGGAGGATGCAGAAAAAGCAGATGGCCAACGACAGTCCTGCCTACACCCCAAGGAAACCCAGCTGGACATTATGGCAGTAAGAACTGTCATTGCCTGGATCAGACCGTGGATCCAAGCATTGGAGCAAGTGAGTGGTGTTGCACCTGCTTACACCAGAGGCCCATTTGGCCCATGGCTGCTGCAAGTCCAGTAGCTGGAGGGATCAGAAGAATGCTCCTTCCCCCTGGAGCTGGAAGGCACAGAGCTTGGCTCCAGGGATCTGTCCAGATCTGAGCCATTGTGCCCCTGCATGGAAACCACTTGCAAAAAACCCCTCTCCTCCCACCCAGGAAACTCTCTTTGACCCTCTCTCATGCAAGAAATCCCCTGCACAGTGCTCTGAAACCACAAAGAGGAAAGCAAAGAGCTGAGCGGAGGAAGAGATGGACAGGTTAGACCTGGCCTCTCACTGCTGGTCTCCAGCACTGAGAAGCTTCTCCAGAGGGCAGAAGTTTCCTTTGTGAGCCTGGCAAAGGAGGTACAGGTGGGGAACCCCTCCCACACCCTGGTAGTGACTTTTATTTCTGGGCTTTGCAGCAATCAGTCCATTTCCAGCTAGGATCTCAGAGGGATGGGTCTCTGAGAGCAAGGGAGAGTGAGGCCATGGCAAAATTTGGCTGGGGAGAAGCTGGTATGCTCGTGGTGTCAGCCCTGGGTTGTTTCTAGGTTCATTCTCATCATCGGCCCTAAGCCCTTTCTCTGTTCATGGCACGGATGTTTCTGTCTGGTGCTTTTCCACCTTTGGGATGCTGAATGGGAGATGCGGGAGGCTCTTGATGGACCATCCAGCAGCTGGAGCAAAGCTCCGGTGTGGGCATGCAGCAGGGGCTGTAGGGAGCCTGCTTGGCGCTCTTGTGTATTCTGCGCGCGTCTCATCGAAGGGAAATGATTATGGAGCTGTAGTTAATGGACACTTCAAATAAAAGTGTCAGCGCATCTGATCACCATGGCAACACAAAGGAGTGGAAATGTCAGTCCTTCCCCCCGTGTCTGTGCCTTCAAACGGCAACTCCTGCAGCACCCTGGATCTCACACGTGGACACTCCCGCATATGGGCAGACAGATGCTCCCACAGCGTGCACACACGCGCTTCCACTGGTGTTCACACAGGCTCTCCCCACATGCTCACCCTGGTCTCACACAGCAGCTCACAGATGCTCACACAAGAGCCATCCAGGTACACACTGGCATGCACAGATGCACATGGAGACAGAATGAGCCCTGCGTCACATGTGGACTCATGGACCACTGACACATACACCCCTACATTTTTATTTGTGTGTACCCAGGACACTCGGGAATACACGTGCACAAATACGAACACACATATGCAACCTGCTTCTGCACACATGCTCACACACAAAATAACTGCTCTTGCACACTCATGGATACATGAAGGGGGCTCAGACATACACGTGTTCACACACAAACATCCAAGCACTGGTCCCTTTTGCCTATGAAACCAATAAAAACTTGAGCCTGGGCCATGCACAAATCACACGCGCACTGTCGCTCCCTCTGATGGGAAGGAGACACCTTGGTCCCGAATCTCAGAGGTGCTTTACACCTGCTGCTCCGACTGATTTTAACAGCTGCTGTGGGGAAAATCTGGCCCACGCTGCCTGTTATGCAAAAGCAGTTTCTTAGCAACTAAAACGATGTTCTCTGTGAAGGCAACTTGCATTAGCAGGATAATCCCAGGTAATTCCAGGGAACAAAAATCCTAAATAAATAAAAGAAGGATGGAAATAAACAGGCTCATTTTATTTCTTGGGGAAGGAGGAGGAAGAGCCACGAATAAAATGTACGAGTCGATAGTCACCCTTGTGCCAATCTCCGCACAAGGTGCAAGGATGGATAGAAATTTGATTTAAGGCCTCAATGTTGGCTTTCTTAACTGTGCCGTCCCTCTGAGCAGGGAGGGGGTTCAGCATTGAGCATCCTGAAGCCATTTCATTGCTTTGCGCTCGCTAAGTTTGAGCGAGTTCTTGTAGCCTCTTGCGCATTTACACAGAGGAGGAGGAGGGCTGGATCCGCAGCCTCGGAGTTGTCTCCAGCGCAGCAGGGGACTCTCCTATACTCTGCAGGAGACACCTCTAGGGGCAGGAGGTGAAGCCAGGCTCCCTCCTGCCCCTCAGCTCTTGGTCCGTCTGCGATGATCACCCAGTGGGCCGATGAAGATGATGGCTGCTGCGCTCTGAGCAGTCTCATCCATTGTAGCTACGTCCCAGCAGCTCATTTTTGCATAAACCACGAATGTCCTAGCGGACACGAATGACCCCAGTTCACCTCGACTGGATTCGAGCTGGCACCTGGAAGGTGAAAGATGCTTTGTTTAGTCTCCCACACCCTCCAGCCTACAGGGTATGACCGCCCAGTTCCCTCCCACTGTGCAGCAGTCACACAGCGCGAACGCATGGGTATCTATCCATTCAGCGTTTCAGTTCAGGAAGGCCAGGCCAGATTTCAGGTCAATAAAGCCCTTGGCATCAGCAGTTTTGCAGGCAGAGCTGTGACTCTGCATGAAGCATGGGAGTTAGGGGTGATTGCTCTCTCTCTAGCTTCTCCAGGCAGGAGAGGCTATGATCATCTTCCCCAATGGCATTAAGAACTGTCATTTACTGGGTCAGGCCGTGCATCCATCTTGCCCAGTCTCCTTGACCTATCTCCACGCTAAGAGAGGAGAGACAGACAAGAGACAAATAGCCGTTAAAGCTATCGGGCAGACAGAGCTGAACACTAGCAGTGCAGGGGAAGTTTTCGACTTGCTGCACACAGATGGAGAAAGGAGCTTCTCCCAAGCAATGGCAAAACTTGACTTCTAGACTCATGCTGAGAGATATTCAGGGATGGACAACTTCACCACCTCTATTGGTTAAGAGTATGGAAAAGGTTTATAGTGTATTTCCAGACTGCACTATCTTTCCTGTTAAGATACAAGACAAGAACGAGGGGTCACAGATGGAAACTAGCAGGCAGGCAGTTTAAAATGAACACGAGGCAGCTCTTTTTCAGCCCGCGTGTCATTAAAACGTGGCACCCGTTGCCACCAGACGCGGTGGGTGCTGACGGTCCAGCCAGATTCGCAAAGGGATGGGACGCGCTTGGAGGAAAGGGGCATTGAGCTATTGAGCGTAGAGGTGAGGGGCACGGCCTCTGAATCAGAGCTTCCTATAGACCTTCGACACTGGAGGCTGCAAGTGAGAGAGGAGCAGGGGGAGAAAAACCCTGGTCAGACCCTGCTCAGTCTCCGTCCAGCCTCCGTTCTCTGCCGCTGTGCGACACCGGAGACTGGACTAGCGGGCAGTTAAACGGCAGCTCTGATATTCCTCTGAAGCGTTACAATAAAAACCCGGCTTTACACAGCGGGTACTGAAAACCTGGGGGCTGCCCGGCTCCCGGGTGGTCTCCCATCCGGGGTTTCCAACTCTGCATCTAGTCCAGGAGGTTCCAGAACGCCACTGTGCCCGCGACACGCAACGCCACCGTGCCCGCGACACGCAACGCCACCGTGCCCACGACACACAATGCCACCGTGCCCGCGACACGCAACGCCACCGTGCCCGCGACACACAACGCCACCGTGCCCGCGACACACAATGCCACCGTGCCCGCGACACGCAACGCCACCGTGCCCGCGACACAATGCCACCGTGCCCGCGACACGCAACGTCACCGTGCCCGCGACACGCAATGCCACCATGCCCGCGACACGCAACGCCACCGTGCCCGCGACACGCAACGCCACCGTGCCCATGACACAATGCCACCGTGCCCACGACATGTAACGCCACCGTGCCCGCGACACACAACGCCACCGTGCCCGCGACACACAACGCCACCGTGCCCATGACACAATGCCACCGTGCCCGCGACACGCAACGCCACCGTGCCCGCGACACGCAACGCCACCGTGCCCATGACACAATGCCACCGTGCCCACGACACGCAACGCCACCGTGCCCACGACACACAACGCCACCGTGCCCGCGACACGCAACGCCACCGTGCCCATGACACAATGCCACTGTGCCCACGACACGCAACGCCACCGTGCCCATGACACAATGCCACTGTGCCCACGACACGCAACGCCACCGTGCCCACGACACGCAACGCCACCGTGCCCATGACGCAATGCCACTGTGCCCACGACACGCAACGCCACCATGCCCACAACACGCAACGCCACCGTGCCCGCGACACACAACGCCACCGTGCCCACGACACGCAACGCCACCGTGCCCACGACACACAACGCCACCGTGCCCGCGACACGCAACGCCACCGTGCCCATGACACAATGCCACTGTGCCCACGACACGCAACGCCACCGTGCCCATGACACAATGCCACTGTGCCCACGACACGCAACGCCACCGTGCCCACGACACGCAACGCCACCGTGCCCACAACACGCAACGCCACCGTGCCCACGACACGCAACGCCACCGTGCCCGCGACACGCAACGCCACCGTGCCCGCGACACACAATGCCACTGTGCCCACGTGCTCAAGTATGTCAGTGATGAATTAGGGCGCACAGACTTGACATCAGGAAGGCAAACACGCACAGCTGTTACATTTTTAAAATCCCACTGGAATAACTCCCCCGGTCTCTAAGGTGCGTGTCTGACCGGGTCAGTCTCTAATGCCGTGCATCACGGGGCACAACACGGTAGAGTTACTGGGTCGGTCTCTAAGGTGCGTGTCTGAGTGGGTCAAGTCTCCGATGTCACGCGTCATGGGCCACACCAACACGAGTTACTGGGTCGGTCTTTAAGGTGCGTGTCTGACCGGGTCAGTCTCTGATGTCGTGCATCACGGGGCACACCAACGCGGTGGAGTTACTGGGTCGGTCTTTAAGGTGTGTGTCTGACTGGGTCATGTCTCTTCTGATGTCATGCGTCATGGGGCACACCAACATGGTGGAGTTACTGGATCGGTCTCTAAGGTGCATGCCTGACCAGGTCATGTCTCTCTGATGTCATGCGTCATGGGGCACACCAGCATGGTGGAGTTACTGGGTCGGTCTCTAAGGTGCAACCCCACAGCTGCATGCAGAGCGGGGGTGCTCAGAGCAGGGGGTCCCCATAAGCAGAGTCAGGCTCCTCCTGGAGGGTTCGCGCTGCATGCTGGGAGACGTAGTCCCCTCCCCTTCGCATGGCATTCTGGGAAACTGCGTCCCACAAGCTGGCGCTCCGCATTTCCCAGCCCCCGCTCAGCGCTGCTGGGAAACGGAGTCCGGCGCCCCCCCGGCCCGGCGGAACAGGGAGGGCGGGACTACATTTCCCAGCGCCCACCGCGCGCGCTCTTCCTCTCCCCCCCCTCTCCCGCCCTGCATGCTGGGAGTCGTAGTCTCCCGCCCGCCGCTCTGCCCCTAACCAAGCGCGGCGGCGGGCGTGGCGGGCGAACCGCATGTCCCAAGCTGCCCCGCGCGCCGGCGCCATTTTGTCCCTCCCGCAAGCCTAAGATGGCGGCCGGCGGGCGGCGCTGAGGGGCGCTCGGTACCGCCGGGCCCATGGCGCCATGGACCTGCGCACGGCCGTGTACAACGCGGCGCGCGACGGGAAGCTGAAGCTGCTGCAGAAGCTGCTGGGCAGCCGCAGCCGCCGGGAGCTGGAGGCGCTGACGGCGGGGCCGGGCGGCGGCGCCGGGGCCGGGGCGGGCGGCACCCCGCTGCTCATCGCCGCCCGCCACGGGCACCTGGAGGTGGTGGAGTACCTGCTGGACCACTGCGGGGCCCGCGTGGAGGAGGGCGGCTCGGTCAGCTTCGACGGCGAGACCATCGAGGGGGCCCCGCCGCTGTGGGCCGCCTCGGCCGCCGGCCACCTGGCCGTGGTGCGCAGCCTGCTGGCGCACGGCGCCTCGGTCAACCAGACCACGCTGACCAACTCCACGCCGCTGCGCGCCGCCTGCTTCGACGGGCACCTGGAGATCGTGCGCTACCTGGTGGGCGAGCGCGGCGCCGACCTGGAGGTGGCCAACCGGCACGGGCACACCTGCCTCATGATCTCCTGCTACAAGGGGCACCGGGAGATCGCCCGCTACCTGCTGGAGCGAGGGGCCGACGTCAACCGCCGCAGCGTGAAGGGCAACACCGCCCTGCACGACTGCGCCGAGTCCGGCAGCCTGGAGATCCTGCAGCTGCTGCTGCGCTCCAAGGCCCGCATGGAGAAGGACGGCTACGGCATGACGCCGCTGCTGGCCGCCAGCGTCACGGGGCACACCAACATCGTGGAGTACCTCATTCGGGGAGGGCTGGAGGAGGAGGAGGAGGAGGAGGAGGGAGCGGCGCCGCGTGAGGGCGCCGCCGCCGTTGGTGCTACCGCCGCTGCCGCCACCGCCGCTGCCACCACCGCCGCTGCCACCACCGCCGCGAGGGGCTCGAGCTGCCCCGAGGAAGAGCAGCGGGACGATGGGGACGAGCAGCCGGCGCCGTGCGTGCTGTGCTCCCGAGAGGACGCCGTGGAGGCGCTGGAGCTGCTGGGGGCCACGTTCGTGGATAAGAAACGCGACCTCCTGGGGGCCCTCAAGCACTGGCGGCGAGCCATGGAGCTGCGGCACCGGGGAGGGCGCTACCTGGCCAAGCCGGAGCCGCGCCAGCTGGTGCTGGCCTACGACTACGCGCGGGAAGTGAGCACGCTGGACGAGCTGGAAGGCCTGATCACGGACCCGGATGAGATGCGCATGCAGGCGCTGCTGATCCGAGAGCGCGTCCTGGGCCCTTCGCACCCGGACACCTCGTATTACATCCGTTACAGGGGGGCCGTCTATGCTGACTCGGGCAACTTCGAGCGCTGCATCAACCTGTGGAAGTACGCCCTGGACATGCAGCAAGGCAACCTGGAGCCTCTCAGCCCCATGACTGCCAGCAGCTTCCTCTCCTTTGCCGAGCTCTTCTCGTACGTGCTTCAGGACCGCTCCAAGGGCACCTTAGCAACCCAGCTGGGCTTCTCTGACCTCATGGGCGTGTTAAGCAAAGGCGTCCGGGAGGTGGAGCGGGCGCTAATGCACGGCAAGGACCCGGTCACCGATTCGGCACAGTTCACCAAGACCTTAGCCATCATCCTGCATCTGGTCTTCCTGCTGGAGAAGGTGGAGTGCGCGCCGGAGGAGGAACACCAGAAGCGTCAGACCATCTACCGCCTGCTCAAGTGCAGCCCCCGGGGCAAGAACGGCTTCACTCCCTTGCACATGGCTGTGGACAAGGACACCACCACGGTGGGGCGTTACCCAGTGGGCAAGTTCCCGTCGCTCCACGTCGTGAACTTGCTTCTGGAGTGCGGGGCTGACCCTGACAGCCGGGACTACGATAACAACACCCCGCTGCACATAGCTGCCCGAAACAACTGCCCGCTGATCATGAGTGCCCTCATGGAGGCCGGAGCCCACATGGATGCCACCAATGCCTTCAAGCAGACAGCCTATGAGCTGCTCGATGAGAAGCTGCTCACCAAGAGCATGATGCAGCCCTTCAATTACATCACCCTCCAGTGCCTTGCTGCGCGTGCCCTCGACAAGCACAAGATCCCCTACAAAGGCTTCATCCCTGAAGAGCTGGAGGCCTTCATTGAACTGCACTAGGGTGGGAGAGCAACGGGGCCACCAGCCTTCCTCATCCACCACGTGATCCCCAGGAGGGAGCGAGGTTGGAAGCCTTCCTTGCCCTGAGGCAGGCTGCAGGTGCTGTCCATCCTCATCACCAGTGAGCTTGTTCACACGGGGTAGAAAACTCAAGAGCTTGTGTCTGGGGCATCTCCTCCTCCTCCACATCTCCAGGTGCCAGAAATAGCGAACTGCACCAAGAGGAGGTTGCAGCCACGGCCTTCCCCCATTGCCGTCTGTCTTGCCCTTTGGCCAGTGGAGCTCTTAAGGCAGATTCCTCAATATCCTACCATTTCTTCCTTTAATGCCAGATTCACTCAGTCTTTATGCTCTGGACTAGCTGCAGATTCACATATGTGCCCCGGCTCTGCCCTACCCCTGCCTTGAGCACTGAACAGAGAAATGCAAGCAAGGAATAAAATATCCTACATCTTCCAGTGTAACCTTATGCCTTGTTCCCCCCTGGCTTTAGCACTTGAACCTAAGAGCTGAGTGGCCAGTGCTCAGTAGAGTTCTTGGCTGCTGACTTGAGGGTAAAGCGAGGTTTGGTGGCTTGTTTGCTTCCCCATCAGTGTAGGAGTTCTCAGATTTGCAATGAGTATGTGTAAAGCTGGGTTTTTTTCCCTGTCTGTGCCAGGCCTCATCCATACTGCCTGGTTTCTCCAATCCTGTACTAGAGTGGCTTCAACAGCAGGTGGTGGCTTGTTTGAATGTGGTTGGGGGGAAGAGGGAGAGATGAAGGAAAGGGAGGCATCTATTTAAAAAAAAAAAAAAGCCAAGCTGAGTAGTCAAATTGCTGGCTTTCTTCCCATTGCATATGCTGACCGCTGGTCTAGATAGAGACCCGCTGTTTCCACTGGAGCTCTGTGTGGACTCCAGGGTGGGCCTGTGTGACCGCTCTCAGGCCCACAGGGCTGCAGATGTGGGACATGATCGGATACCATCTTGCCAACCGTTCTGGGGTTGAAAAGCATGTGCAGTGGGGATGCAGTCTGGGGGTTGATGGGAGGCAGGTAAGCATTTGGGGAATGTCTAAACGTCTCTAGGAAAGAACTACCGCTAATGAAGGATTGTTAATATTTGGGCTTTTTTGTACTGTTTAAGATACTGATCCTGCGCTCTCTGTAATCACCCTGCTCTGGAAAACCTCCGTCAAAAGGGCCAGCGTGGTTTGGGGCTTTTGATTCTTTTGCAAGTATAGGACAGATGGTGCTAGCTTCAGGACTGAGATGGGGCTCTTTCATGTGGCTGCCATCAGGGCAAGCTGTTTTTGTGCATTAGGGTCTGCACAAAAGCATTTTAGCCCTGACTTTGATTGGGGGGCGGTGGTACTGTTGCTCCACTCAGTGGGGAATAGTCAGTGCTGGGAAATACGATGCTGCCCCAATCTCAGATCCTCTCTATGCAGGAATGACTATGCTTTGCCAGCCTGTGTCTAATTTCTTGGCCCAGTCAGAGCAAAACACATAGCTGAGGGGGAAGCAGCTGCCCCTCAGAGCTTTGGGGAAAGGTCAGGACCAGGAGAGCAGAGCCCTGACAAACACTAATGCACTATGTGCCCGCAGAGCTGCTGTGCTGGGATTTGCAGGCCAGCTGAACCGTAAGCCTCAATAATCCAATATTCTCTGCCTCATACAGATACTGTAGTTCTGCCGTTTTAGTTTTTGCAGTGTTAACTATTTAAAAGAAATGTTATTTATAAGGCAAAAAGGTTTAACATGCATCAAGTCAAGTGCGGAGTTAATTTAGCTACTTCCCCCACCCCCCCTTCTGGCTGAAACATGGACTAAACTGCAGAGACAAATTTGTTCAATTTTGCGAGCCGACTGCTCCTAACTTTAAATAATAAAACAAAAAAAAATGCTGCTAGAACACAAATGCCTCCCTGTTCCTTTCTGAGGGGCCTGTGTCTTCAGGGTCTGTCTTGTGAGGAGGGGCTGGAAGCAGACTGAAGTTCTGATAGTATGTGGGTGGCTTTCTTCGTTCCAGCAGAGCTTCCCAGCCATGGGCGATTTAAATCTACACTTGCAGACATGCTCCCTCTTTCTCTCAAAGGGCAAAGCACGCTCCTCTGGGAACAACGTATGTTTACCATCAATATATCAAGTGACAACTCTGGTCTGTTGGCCACTTGAGGTCTTACTTTGCCAAGTACTTCCAGCATGTGGGTAGCCTCACTGACTTCACTGTGCTCCTTATATCTGTAACGTCCCTAGCTGAACTGGAGTCTGCCACAGCAGCCAGGTGGGGAAGTGGGCAGCGGGGTATAAACCCACCAGAATTGGCAGCGAGCTGTCAAGGATCAATGTAGGAACAGAGACTGCGTTCAATTCTACGTTGTTGGCCTGACTAGACCTCAACAATCAGATTTTCCAAAGTATAAATTCCTTCTTGCAGAGAAGCAGAACCCATGGGGACTGACCGCTTCTCAAAGCCTGACCCGAAATTGCTTGTGCTGTCTTTAAACTTATTTGCCAATAACGTGTGAGCATCCAGGCAGTTCTTTTCACTGTGTGCGCTCTAAGCAGCCCTGAAACAAGGTGGATAGTCCTGTAGCAGATGCCCCATCGGCAAGCAAGAGGGTGCGACCCATTCCCAAGTGGAATGGGAGCAGAAGGACTTAACCGTGGGCTGATGCCCCTCTGTTTTAAAAGCCCCATTTAGTATTAAAGGGCAGCACAGACAGGGGCAGTGGACTGCATCACAGTCCCAGCCCTTCCTCTTCAGTGCTTCTCAGTTGGGATCTGCTAAAATGGATCCTTGTACCGGGCTGAGTCCCACCTAAGTCAGTAGATGTCTGCAGAGGGTTAGGGGCTGTGTAACAAGTCACAGCACACAAGCAGGGTTTAGCTAATGCTGCTGCTTTGCTTCCTGTGATGTAGCTTTAGGTTGTTTGCAGACATTTAAAAAAAAAAAAAAGCAAAAAAAATTGCACTTTATTGGAAGAAGCAGCGAGTTACTTCAGCCTGGCTCTGCAGCATCGCTTCAGCAAGGTGTTTTGGTGCTTTTAGCTAAAGCTGATTCACTCAGCTATTAGATAAAAGCACCAAAAAAGCCCCACTAATGCACCCAGTCTTTACATAGGTCTGGCAAGCAGGGTTGAAGTAACACACTGCCTCTTCTGGGCATGTGCAGGGCTCAGCATGGGAACATGCCAAGTTTAAAGTAAAGCACCTTTTGGGGAGGGGGGGGTTACATCTGCAAGCACCCTTACTGTCCACACCTCGGGGTTCTTCAGTGCAGACTGTCCCTTCTAATTAGGTAATTAGGTTAATTTCCTGGTGCTGCTGCTTTATGACAAAGCTCACCTGTGCCTGTTCCAGAAATGGCCAGGAAGTATTCTAAACCAAACACCAAAGTCTTTTCGCCACTGTATAAAATGCGCGAACGCACATTCAGAACTGAACTTTCATAGCACACTTCCCCTTTACATTAACAAGGCCTAAAGTTTAGGCCCGCAGTCCCTGAATTTAGTGGAGTTCATCACTTCGCTCACAGCGTTTGCATTACATCCTCCTTGCAAGCTGCTGAGAATCTCGCTTTGTGTGTCTAAATGTAATCCAAGACTGCCATTTGGGTAACAGTTTTCATCAGTTCAGCCTTTGCCCTTGCACACATGGGCTGGCTCTCGTGTGTAGTCTGTTGGACTCGCCGTGTAGTTTGTCTTAAACATTTGTAGAATTAGGTCCTAAACAGTTTCCTTTCGACCCTGGAATGATTGTGCAGCCTCACTGAAGGATTCTAGTAGACAGCCTCTCATAAGGGAATTGGATATCTGACTTCCACACCACCAAATTCCCCTGATTTTCTTCTTAAAATCTCAGCATTGGTGGGGTCCATATTTAATGCTTTTGAAGTGCCCAAGTTGCTGATACATATTTTTTGCAAACCAGGTTCTTACCAATTAGTGCTTATCTACACAGCAAATCGACGGGCATAGTTGTTCCCTTAGAGCTATTCCAGTGGCTGTTCAGTCTCATTGGAACATAAAAGTTAAGTGACTTTATTCTGTACTAGCTACTCTGCTTAGTGAATTGGCTCAGAACTGATTCTTGACTGGGAAGTGCTAGAAGAGTGAAAGTATTTGTGTGGCTGAGATTTGGCACAGTCACTCCAGATATTGTGTGTGGAATGGAAAATAAAGGGGGCTGATTCCCTTGGAGGGAGGGATACTCAGCACTTTTCAGACACCCGAAAGGGTCCTGAACAGGGGCACCAGATACAGTATTACCGGCAACTAGATAAAGGCACACACTGGGAAACCCTGGCATGTATTACTCATTCTGTGATGTTATCATCACTCCTCTTGATGTGTTCTGGAGTTCGGGGCCTGGTCCATGGCTGGGGGTAGGAGGCAGTGTACTTCTAGTCTGCGGCTGGGGGCAGGAGGCAGAATTTTTAAGTATACAGTATCATTTTGCCAAGCCTTTAATTCCCCCCAATTCATTGCCAGAAAATTATTGGCTGCTGATTGGGGTGCTGGGGGGAGAGGGCGCTCTATAGGGAAGACTCAGTGTTTCTTGCTGTGCAATGAACTAATAGCCTCCAAGAAGCGGAAGGGCATAAATGAATGTTTTGGATGGGACAGAAGGGTTTACACAGAAATAAGGGATACAACTAGGCTGACTCTTCTGGGCCACGGGATGGTCTGTCCCACGGAAGTGAGCGGACGTTGCTAGAGGCTTCTAACACTGACAGCTTCGCCGTAAGAACAACCCTGCGTTGGCTCTTGTCTCTTCTGTAGGGTGAAACTGCCCCTGGACCTGAAATGGGGAGTGCGGGCAGAGCATTCACCCAGAGTGCAGGCGTGTTCTCTGGTAGCTTTGGCGTACGCCTGGGTTGTGCCTCAGTCGAGTCCAGTGCTGGCCACGTCTTTTGTGAGCCAACTGGGCAGAGTTCCTGCTGTCCCTGTGGCACTGCGAGAACATTTCGATGGACACCTGTCCTTGCAGGGATGGGAACCTTATTGCCTCCAGGCTTAGGCAGGGATCCCCATCAGCTGAACCCCCTAGCTAAGCACGTCTGATGCTCTCTGACTCGCTTGCCTTCTCCCTACAGGGCTGTGGCAAGGGATACAAAAGGAGCCATGACCCAGCAGCGCAGGAAAAAGTTGTGATCCTCGGGTCAGCTGGCTGCAGACTCTGGCCCATCATTTGGCTCTGGCAGAAGGGAAGCCTCATCTGGCAGAAAGAAGCTGATTGCTTTACCTTTTTGCAGAACATAAATAACCTGTAATTACACGGTAAGGGCCTAGCAATTACACGTTGATGGTAATTGCCGGGTGAGCAAAATCACTGCGTGAATCTAAGTATAATTACCATGAACCAGTCATTATTTACTGTAGGTGTTGTCTGAGCCAACTCCACCATCCAGGGCAGAGCGGGGAGTTGCCTAGGGCAGCAAGCATTTCGAGACTGGTTTTGTATTAGGACGGAAGAGGTTTCCCGCTTGGGCTGGTAGCTGGCTCGCCACATGGCTTGATGGAAGCAACACTGCAAGTTCCTCCGTAATGGCTGGGTCATTAGTTTACGTTTCCTTCTTGCTTTGTGGGAAAAAGGGAACTTTTCTATTCTGCCTTGTAAGCTTCAGCTCAACCCAGAGGCAGTGATTGTAGGTGTCTGCAGAGACTCAGGGAAGGGGGAGAGATTCACACCTGAGGCTCTGCTGTTGCCAGTGGCCGGTGCCCTTCTATGGAGATCTTTCAAGCGCCCGGGATCCTGCTTGTGTTACATGATCAGTGTTTACCGAGAGCAGAACGGAGGTTAAAGATAGGGGCGCTGCGTCAGCATTTGTGCAGAACAGGGAAACAGCAGGAGGGTTGCAAATGCTCAAACGTTTCTCTGACAAGAGCAAGGCCTGGCTGGCAACCCCTAAAGGAGCATCTGCCTTCTCGGGCAGTCACAGGCTCCACGGCATGTCAGGGCGGAGAGGAGAAGTGCACCCAGCAGCATGCAGTCCAGCCCTCTGTTCTCCCGAGCCAGCCGTCTCCCCTCCCTCTGCTCAGAGGAGCCCCGTTGCACTCCTGAGTTAACGAGTGCAGGGTGGGGCTTACAATTTGGGCACAAGACCCAAATATTGCTTGCCCTTTAGGTGATGCTGTGAACCAGCACTAGGAGCAGAGTGGGGTCTCGGGGTGCCATGTGCTGTACAAAGTAGCAGCAATGGTCTCTGCCCCAAACAGCCCACGGGAAGGGGCAGCATGCAATGATGGAGCGCAAGCTAGGGAGCCCTCTGGTAGGAGCAGGGCAATAAGCAGCCGTCGCAGCATGCCCGGGACATGGTCGCTGTTGAGGCTTTCGGAGGCATCATGGCAGAAGTGAATCCTGAGGAGGGCCCTAAAGCAGATAACAGGAACCTTCCTCACCCAGGCAGAGGATGGAGATACCTCCCTCTGGCCTGGTCCTGAGTGCCACGCTACCCCCCGCAGCAGCCAGCAGACTCCCTGCTGACTTGAATCTGCTGCCAGGATGGGGCTAAACTGGATGTTAAAGGGGCATGTAAAAAACTGAAAGGGTGGGAGGAGCGCTGGCTTTTTCCTTTGAACTATGAGTGGCGTCTTCCCTTAAGTTAAAGAACACAGTAAATGTCCCGTAGACTGGATACAGATTTCCCTCACTTTATGCAGGTTCTGTATGTGCGAATTTGCTCTTATGCGATGACCCTTTTTATACCAAAAATTCATTATATGCAAGGTAAATGCACTCTCATGCAATCGGTGTGGTAGAAGCCCGCAGTTAGCTGCTTTGCGCAGTGCGTTAACCGATATGTCGTCTCCGGGGTGGATCTGTGCTCCTTGCTCGTCGTCTGCAACACGTTTCTGCAGTTGCCACCCCCATTATGATAGTGCCCTGTGCTTGTGTGCACTGTCTGCTGTTGGGGAGGACCAAAACTGTCTTGTAAAAGTGGTAGAAATGGGTCTGGGGGTCAGTACAGTCGAGGTCTTGGAACGTATCCCTGTTTGTTACATTGTAAAGTGGGTTCCCTCTATGCTAATTTGAGTTATGCGCCGTTTTCCAGGAGCGCATGTACAGCACAAAGTGAGGAAAACCTGTGCAGCCCATCATACAAGCCATGAAAGGTTAAGTGGGGGGAGTGCTAATTACCTCCCCCAGCTGCAACCAAGCAACCCATTAAAAACAGGTGCAGTAGGAGGCTGCAGGCCAGGTAGAAGGGGGCAGCAGGCTGCTCTGGAGGGCTTTGGAGGCACAGGCTGAGAGCAGCTGCGGAAAGAGCAAGGAGGGGAGCAGGACCACCAGGCAGGGCAGGTAGGATGCAGCGGGGGGCAATGGTGGAAGGAACAATCCTCCGTAGATCAGCGTCAGGTGCCTGGGGTGGGAGCCCAAAGCAGATCAGGCATGAGGTCTCTCCCCCCGCCTTTGCAAAAGGGGAACCAAGAGCCATGGGGGTAAAGGGACCAAAGACTTGCGAGCCCCAGGCTGCAGGGAGCCCACGGCTGGACTGTGAACTTTCCCTTCCCCTGAGAGGGGTGGCTGCCGGGGTCTTGGACAGTGACCGGTCTCAGGTCACGTATGGAAGGATGCCGGAGCACCTGCAGACCCTGAATCCAATTCTCAGGAGTCCTTGAGGCACTAGGAGGTTTCTCCTGGCAGCGTCTGTTGTTGGCTGGAGCACTGGCAGCACCGCGAGAGCCCAGGCCTGTCGGACCTGAGCAGTTGGGGGGTTGGGATTCTTAGTCCATCTGCTTTCAAATGCTGTGGTTTGGGTGTGAGATCGGTGCTCACTAGATCCAAGTGCTTGAAGCGCCTGGATGGAAAAAGTACCTGGTTCTTCCTCACCCTGTTATCTGGGGGCTGACAAAGCGCCGTCTTGCTCTGGTCTTCTGAGCAGACCTCCGACAGAAACAGGGAAGCCCATATAAAACTGGAGTGAACCCCCCATGCACACACATGCATGCTCTTTGCAGGTCTCTGCCATCCCTCTCTGCCCTCCACAGCCTAAATCCCTCCCAGTAAGAGGGTTTTGTATTCACAAGCTTCCACCTGACCAGCCGGTCTTGCACAAGGAGTTGTTGGAGAAGTGAGCCCGGGCTGGGGGGAGCTCCTGAGTTTGCTTTCAAGAGAAGGGTTGTTCTCGGTAGCCGCACAACAGCAAATGTTGGTCACACAAAGGCGGGTTACATAAAGGAGGCAAAATAGGGTCTCACTTTACACTGGGGAGGGATCTCTGCTTAGATCCAAGCACCTGGGCCCTGCCGTTGCCCGCTGAGGCCCTTGGCAGATGCTATATAAAGCAAACCGCTTTGCACCAAAAGTGCAGAGGTTAAAAATAAAAGCAGGGCCATGCCAAAGCGGGAAGTGGCAAGAAGGCGCCACTGCAGTTCCTGGGATGGGCGGGAGGGGGCAAGCTTGGCGGGTTCAGCAGCAGCGGGACTGCCCCGAGTCCTCTGTCCCTCCTCCCAGGAGCTGCAGCCCCCCAGGGTAGGGGGTCAGCTCCACATCCAAATCCAGAAAGGGGCTTCAGCCCTGATACTGAATTTACAGACCTGAATCCAAAACTTGTCCCCAAGCCACCTGCTCAGCTGCTTTCCGGCCTGCAGGCACCTGGCCTCCGGACGCACTTCTGGTTCAGATACTCAGTTCCTCAGATACCTACGTTCTGCTTCTGCATGCGCCTGGAAGCACCTCGGCCCAGACGGGTCTGAGCAGCTTGGCACCGTAGCCACCCCCGTGCCAGGACCAGCCCCACAGACTAAGCCTTTCTCTGGCTTTTCCTGGAGGGGCAAGCAGCCCCCCATCAGGGTGGGTTTCTGCCCACAGTTGCAGTGGCAGCCACTGCTGCCTTTTCAAACAGGATGCCCCCCTCCCTGCCAGGAGAGCCCAGCAGTCGGAGCTTTTGCCCGCGGTAGGGCAAGACCCAGGGTAACTTCCTTCTCTACCTGAGGGCATCCATAATCTCCACCCTCCACAATCAATATACGTGGTGGGAAGGAGCAGGCACAGGACCAGTTCTTCCCAGCTAGCAACCTGCTGCAGGTGCTATTGCAGTGCTTGGCTGGGCAGTGTAGGCGACTGGTTTGGATTGAGCAAAGGGCCACGCGGGCTTGAAATCGGCTAGAGGAGCGGGCAGAAGCAGTACCCGCTAGGACTCGCAAGGGTGTGTAGGCTTACCGCCTCCATTCCCGTGCATCGTGTCTGATGTAGCCTGCACCCCGCCAGGGCGGAGACCCCTTCTGCGGCCCTGTGGAGGTGCTTAAGCTCCGGAGAGAGGAGAGGTGGCTTTTAGGATTTGCCAACCAGCTGCTGTAGGCCAGCCCTGCTGTGTGGGCTGGTGGTTTGGGACCCCGGTCTGGACACCGTCTCTCCCCAGGGGCTGTGTAGGGAGCTCAGAATTTGGGCACAGGCCCCTGGAAACCAGGGCCTTAACCCAGGTGGCTGGCTGAAGTGCAGAACCAGAGCCAGCTCCCCAGCCTTTGCTTGGCCTGCTACGTGGCACTTCCTTCATTTAGTTTGATGCGCCTTGTGTCGGCAGGTCTCAGCGCATTGCCCTACACCTGGCAGTGGTGCGGGGCTGCCCAGCACAGAATGAAGGCAGAGGGGTCTGGAGGGACATGGGAACCCTGGCCTGGGGACTCTTGCTACAATAATTCATTTCCTCCTATATCAGACAGCTGGGCCCAGGGGCACTCTCTCAGTGGGATTCGGCAGCTCTCTGCAGGGGAAGGGAATAGGGTTGCGCTGTGGCTGGAGACACAGGGCTCCTGCATTCAGCTCTCGCTCCTGGGGCACCAGACAGGATCCTTGGCTCTCAGCACTCTCCATAAAGTGAGCCTTTAAACTCTGAACCACTCCATGGCATCAGAGTGCCCCCTCTTGACAGACTGGCCTAATAGCTCCAGCAAGTCTAAGCAGAGGAAGCATCACCTCTGTGCGATAGGTGGGGATTTGAACTTGGAAAAGACAAAGGGCTTTTCCCTGAGCCTGATGAAGGGCGTGTGAGCCCAAAAGCTTGCAGAACATTTTTTTTTGCAATTTCTCAGTTATCATCTCTGAACCAAGAGGTCTGGATTTTTGCACCAGAAAAGATTAAGTGATTTGCCCAAGGTCACAGCGGGCACCCAGGGCAGAGCCAAGAGCTGAGTCTGAATCTCCCCAGAGCCAGTCACCCCTTCACACAGAGGTACCAAGCACCCTCCCCAGCCTTTGATGGGCAGAAGGGCAGGGATCATCCTGCTCCACAGAGATCCAGCCTCAGGCACCTGCTGGTTTTGCCTTAGCTAATAGCCAAAGTTTCGGTACACGTGTGGGGGCACTGGCTTGCCCCTCAGCTTGCCAGGTCCTTCCCAAAGGAAGGCGATGGTGCAGGGAAGCCACAGCCAGCGCTGACCATTAGGAAATAGCTACAGCCCTGCTAGATGCTTCCTTTCTGCTGAGGGTGCCCCCACCTGCGACTCAGCCCGGCTGCCCTTGGCAGGGGCGCGGGACGGAGGCAGCTGCATTGCCGAGCGCCCCACGGGGAAGTTGTGTTGTCACCACTTCCTGTTTCTTGTCACCAGTTCTGCCTGGCGAAGTGGCGTGGTCAGCCTCACGCGCGCCAGCTCCTGGGGGGGGCTCCTGCTGCGTCACCTGCCGGGCCTGAGTGATGCTGCATTTAATACACCCTGCATGCTAGCCACGTACGCTCCACCCCAGCGCCACTGCCTCGCCGTAATCCACCCTGCGTGTGCCCGCCCTGGGGGCTCTGCCGGTGTTTGCACACTGCAATGCCACGCTCCACCTCTTAGGATTGCCCTGCATTTGGCACTGAGGCTCTTACCCCAGTACTAGCAGATAGCATTGAAGGCATGAACTGGTGGCACTGGAAAGGCCGGTTCTTCTCCGAGCGGTGACTCAGCAGATGTGCTCGGTGCCACCCCGAGAGCACGCAATCACTGACTTCAAAGGTTGTTACTACTCTCAGAACAAGCTGAAGTCGCCTGTGACTCAAGGGTTATCTGCAGTCCTGCTGGATACGCCCGGGCAGCGGGGCAGCCGAAGTGTCTCCGATGGCAGAGTTGAGCTGGCACATCCCTTTCTTGGCAGTGTGGCATGAGTCCGAATAGAGCAGCTCGGCTCCGGGGCTGGGGGGAACAGCGCGGGGTGCAGCCGTGGGAGGCGGGAGGCGAGCTAGGGGGCTCTGGCAGGAGCTAGACAGCGAGCAGATTTCCAACTTTCGTTGGAAGCCCGTTGAAAATGACTTGGGCCTTCAGCGTCCTCCTCCGTACGGACCTGGTGTCGCTGTGTGAGCGTCAAGCTCAGACCTAGCCGGCGGCCTCCGGCAGCACCAAGCCTTGCTCTGGATTGGGCTTCCCAATGTTGGAGACCAAACCTTCCCGTCCCCTGGCTCCGTCCCTAGCTGCCCCCCCGCAATCAGGCTGTTGCTCTTTAACCCTTGTTTTTAACTAAGAAAATGCCTGCCCACGCTGGCCCCCGGAGCCAGTGTTGCACAAGGGAGAAAATCTCCCCCCCCGCCCCCCTGCACCGTGAACCCACGTGAGCTGGAACACGCCGCTACCGAGTGCCCAGCTGTCTCACACCCGCCGGGGCCGTGGCCGGGCTGCAGTCCTGCTACCCAGGCTGTGTCCCTTGCGCAAGCCACCCCGCACACCAGCTCCCTTAGATGGACTCCCCTTGGGAGCGGCAGTGGCCTCTCCTGGCTGCAGAGGAAACTTAGCCGGAGGAACTGGTGCGGGGGTGACGGGGGGGGGGAGAGGGGGGAGTGCCCAGGCCTTGCTTTTTTGTGTAAAGCGGGCTGAAAAGCAGCCACCAGCTCCATCTTTCCCCTCGCAGCCGCGTTAACGAAGCCAGGCGGCCTTTTGTGTCGGCTCTTTCCTTGTGCGCTTGTGGATTGTCTCCGTGCCAAAGCCCTAGAGATGCTGGCACCACCCCATCCCATGTCAACCCTACCCATCCCCCTTCTTGGCAGGGAGCCCCAATGCCTTGTCAGGCCCCACGAGCATGGGGAGTGGGGGGCCTCCCTGTGGGTTTGCACAGCTGCCAGTGGGACGGGGCACTGAGATCAGTTCAGACCTTTGGACACCACTGTGAGAGAGTTAAATGTTCAAAGCCCACATCTTGTTCCCAGTCACCTTCCAGGCTAGGGCTGTACTGGGGAAGTTTTCCCTCTGTCCTTCGCTATCCCCACCCCCCGCTTGCAGGCCTCACACTGCTTAGTGCTGTCTTTCGAGGTCAGGTGAGATATAAGACACTGTTCTTATTTTAAAAAAGCATCGAGCTTAAGTTTCCAACCCTCCTGCTATTGCTGTAGCCATGGAGTGGGTAGGAGCTGCTCTTTAACTAAAGGGGTATTTCTAATGCACTCAGTACTGCGGCATCTAGGTCGCAGTTGCATCTAACGCCTGCTGGGAAGAATTAGACGTGTACAGTGGATGTTGTTTAACACGGTCGGGACACAGTTCGACCTGCCTGCCAGCACACTGGTTTAACCTTTATCCAAAGGTTGCTGAGGTGCCCCAGATCTTGGGATAGTGAGGCTGCTGACTCTGCTGGCATGCACGTAGCTTTGCAGTGGCACTCACCGGGGAGGGCTGTTGCATCATGGTCACCAGGGCTGAACAGATCTGGTGTCTGGGCAAGAGCACAACCAGGGCTGAACAAGTCTGGTGCCTGGGCAAGGGCGTTTTGATGACAGTTTAGCAAGGCTGCTTTCAAGCTGGGCCCTCCACTGAGAAGCTGGTGGCTGGCTCATCCCCAGGCAGGCAACTTTGCAGGATTTGGGGGACATCAGTTAAGTCACCTTCACCCTTAAAATCCAGACCTCATGCCCACTTGGGGCCAAAGGAGCAGTCTCCTAAAGAGGCACAGGTGCCCACTGGCTTCAGGGCTAATGCAGTTACATCGGGGAGGACAGATCTGGGCTCTCGGCGTGCATGCACTGCGAGAGGGAGCTGCCTCCGGGTTAATGACTTGTACAAAGGATCTGGTTTAGGCGCTGAAACCAAGTGTGCAACGTGATACGACTGCTGGTTTCTACATGCAAGATGTATTGCAAGGTTGGTTCTGTCAGCTGCCCAGGCCTGTTGAGCAGCTTTTGATCACGCGTAGGCAATGCCCAAAGCCCGTGCTTCCCAGGGGGCGGCACACTGCTGGTGGGGCTCTGTCCCCTTTGGGACAGGGGCTGTGGGCATCCTGGAGCTAAAACCAGGGATCCAATTTTTATGTCTGGAGCATTCGATGTCCTAGCCCATTCCCCCTCCACCCCAAATCCTGGATCCTCCTTCTATTTTGGGCGTCTCATGAGCCTTCCAGGGCCGTGCACTTCTGATGAGCCCCTTTCCCCTGCTGACGGACAAGACTCACAGACCAAGAGGTGCTTCAGAAGTACATTGGCTTCTCGCCAGCGTGTCTGCTGGACCAGCTCTGGGCATTTAGTGCAGCCCTGAGTGCTCCAGCACAGGGATCTCCACGCATCACAGCCTTGAATCAACACGGTGACAAGGGAATGTGGATGTGTGTGTCTAAGGGGAGACCTGTCCAGGCACCAAAGGACGTCTTGCTTTCTTCCCCTTTAGGGAACTTGGCACTCCCATGAGGCTTCTCAGGGTAGATCTCAAAGTAGTTCACCAGAGTGAACCAGCACCACACTCCCCATCTCAAAGAGGGAGGCTGAGGCAGAGACAGAAATGTGGGCGCCGATCTCATGTCCCAGCATGAGACCCCAGGGGCCCGGCTGAACAGCCCCACTCCGGGGTACAGTGGGGAGGGCTGGGGGTGCCAACGTCAGGCCTCACGTTGGCCATTTCTGACAATCTTTCACCTAAGCAGCTTGCCCGAGGCTGCACGGCACATCTAATTGTTCTGGCCCTGTCGCTGATCCAGCAATCCCAGCTCTCCGCCGATGGGCTGTCACCCCATGGGCATTTCAGGGACACCAAACCGCTCCGGGGGAAAGACAAAATGCCCCAGGATTGTCCTGCCCTGCCAAGGAAGTGAGCACTTGGAGAAACAGGGAATAAATTAATAAAAAATTTATTTCTAAAATTTGCGGGTCCCTCAAAACTGGGAAAACACTTTCCTGCCCCAGTATCTGCGAAGGAGGAAGAGGCTGTCATGGGCTTGGAGCCCACATCCTCTCATCCAACAGCAGAGATGGGGCATTTCCTTCCACTCTCCCCATCCACAGGAGGGGAGGAGGTAGGACATCTTTTTGTTTCGCGCTCGCATTGCAAGGCCGACCATCCCTGCTGAAGGGCCTTCCAACCAAGCGCTAACTTCTCTGGGCAGCATTGAGCTCTTGACCCCCTCCACTCAGTTACACTCGCTGGTCTCTTCATCGGAGTCTTCCGATACCGACTGGGTCCTCTCCACCTGCATCTGATTGTGGTCCCCAATCTGCACCATCCGTGCGTTCTGAATGATGAGGGGCTGGTGGCCTGTCCCTGGCACCATATTCTGGTGACCCGGCAGGAGACCTGACGGTTGGGAAGGGGAGGGTGCCGAGTAGCCAGGCATGAACAGCCCACCTGGGTAAGGCTGGTTTATTAAGGCTGCTTGGGCTGACAGGCTCGACAGAAACTGCTGCAGTCCCGTCAGATCTGGCAGCTGCATGGGGGGCAAGAAGCCTGGCTGGGACCCAATGTTCAGAGCCGCTAAGGCCGCCTGCACCGCTTGGAGATGCTCCTGGTATTGCTTCTGCTTTCTGTGTGCCTCCTGGATCTGCTGTATCTCACTCCACTTGGTCCTCTGCTCCTTGATCTTGCTGAGGACAAAAGTATTCTTCACCCTCTTGGTGAACACCCGGGAGTTCTCATCCAGGGGCACTAGCCCTGCCAGCACACCAGGGATCTGCCCCTTCTTCAAGGGGTACTCCTTGGGCACGAAGGGGATGACCGAGTTGTACTTGTGCAGCCGCAGGATGGAGTCCATCAGGGCAGAGTTCATCTGGTACGTGCACAAGCGGCACTGGAAGTTCTTGGTCAGCAGCAGGAGGGTGAAAGCAGAGTTGTTGATGGCGTCCTGGAAGCACGTCAGCTGGCAGTGCCCGGGAACGAGGAAGTCCTCGCAGAACGTGGCGCCGTCTGGGACCCCCATGCTCTCCAGCAGCTCCTTCACCCGGCAGGCGATGTCCACATCCTCCATGGCATGCACGACCACAAAACTGAAGAACTTGCTCTCACCAGTGTCTGGCTCTGATGAGGGGGCAGTTACTGGTGCCGGTGCCAGTGCTGGTGGTTGGACAGACGGAGGGGGACAGATGGAGGAGGAGGAAGATGCCATGTTCCGATTACCTGTTGGAACATAAGAATCCTCCACTGGCAGCCGGATGGTGCTAGAACTGGAGCCAGGAAGCCCCACGTGCGGCTCCTTTTCTGGCTCTTTGGGCACGCTCTCTTGTGGCCTCTGCAGCTTGGGTGGCACTGTGCTGGGAAGATCACTGCACTCTACGGGGCAGTGCATGGCACTCTGCGAGGGAAGCCCAGTTTCAGGAACTGGAAGCGATGGGTGACAAGAGCTCCCGCCACAGCGGTCCCTGAGGCTACGGCTCCTCGGCTGACTTTGCAGGGGGTTTGCGGAGGCGCTGTCGAGCTGCTCGAGGTCCCGTGCGATGTGACTGGCACTGCCCCCACTGTTGTGCACGGCAAGGCTGGCACCGCCTCCGCAGAGCTTGCTGGGCCCAGGGTTGTGGTGACGGCGAGTTGAGTGGGTCATATACTCCACGGTCGGGGACTGGCTAATCTCGAAGTGGCTGACGGAGGAGGCGGGGCTGCCCGAGGAACGCAAGGTCTGTGGGCCCGAGAGACCTGGCGTGCTCCCGATCTGCACGGGGGCACTCCGCGGCACCGAGGCCGGGCTGGCAGTCTGCAACAGCGTGGGGTCTGATCTCAGCGTCTCAAATGAGGCCCCTCTCTCTGCCAGGCTGATGTCCATGCCGCATTGTTCCTGAGCTTCCGCCAGCAAGCTGCTCAGCCGCTCCCCCAGGCTCCCCTTACTGGCCCTGGCAGCTTGAATGGCAGCTCTATAGGCGCGGATTTTGGCTTCCTGACTGCACACCTTCTCCTCTACCAGCAGAGAGTAGATCTGTGCCAGGACCCACAGCGCGCTTGCATCCAGCTGGGGCGTCCCTGGGTCCACACAGCCTGCTGGCACCCCTGCAGACCCCAGTCTGGTCCTGCAGACATACAAGGCTCCCGTGTCCTCTCCCAAAGCATCCAGGCAGATCCTAGCCTCTGCCTCCCGCCCCAAAGCCAGCAAGACCATGGCTTGCAGTAACTTACTGCTGCTTGTGCTGGGTCTCATGTGCTTCAGCTTATGTTTCAGGCTAATGAGTCTATTTTCGGGGATCCTAGATAAAAGACTGAAGACGTCCTCAAATGTGGGCTGGGTCTCTGCGCTCTCTGCCATTGCATCAGCTGTTTATTCAGACAACGCGCCGAAGAAGCAGGGGATGGAAAAAGCATACTACTCTCTCTGGGGCCTGGAATAAGCAAAGGCCGGTTTCTTTTCTACATTCTGTGCGGTGCTTGGCAGGCTCTGGGTGCTACACATCCTCAGCGGCTTCTCTCTCTCCCCAGGGGTTTCAGCATTGTGGTGTCATGCTGTTGTCCCTTCCCTCTTCAGAGCTCACCTGCCAGACCTGTGAGAGAACAGAAAGTTACAGAAACGTGACGGGCAGACAGCCTCGTGCTCCAGCCTGGACTCATCTGAGATCACCGTCTGCACCGTGCCTTAGCAAGAACGTCACTCCTCGGTCGTACCCCCATAGTCTACCATTCACTTTGCGATCCTCGTGGTAAGCTCATAGGAAGGCTCTACATGGTTCCCATGTATCCCTGCAGTAAGTGCTTTAAAATAATAATGGCTAAATCGTTAACTGGTTGGGCTGTCAGAGACTAAACCAGCACCCCCCCACCTGGGCTAGCCTGGGTAGGAGGGTGTGTGGACACTCAGCAGGACTAAAAACAAGACCTGTCAAAGGGCAGACAAGCCCAGAGTCATCCAGAGCTGGACAGGAGATGGACACCACCAGGTCACTCTGCCCCAAGAATCACCAGCGATGCAAAGCAATTCAACTAACCTAGGAGGGTTGTTACCGCGTCTAAGGTGCCCCAATGGGCACACAGGCCTCGGGACTAACTTGACTTGAAATCATTAACAGATTTAGGTATGTCACCCAACTGATCAGAGCAACAATCCACCATCTCACCCGGAGTCCTGTCTGTGGCTGCAGCTAACACCAGATGCCTTGGGGAATCCTCGTTAACCAGCAGCTATAAAATCAACTGCCCAGTAGAGAAACTTCTCGGTGGCTCCAAGGTTATATCCACCAAAGGATGTGCACTTATTCCCCTGGCAAACAGACTTGTATCCACTCAAACGCCGTTGCAGACCCTCCTGTTATCCATGGTCACACAGCTAAACCCTGGATCCTATTACACTCTTGGACTCACCCTCGCCTTCTGGCAGCAAGTTAAATTTAGGACCAGACCTCACTAGTAGCCTGGACAGACCTGGCCAAGGAGTGGAAGGTCTGTGGGTCAGGCACTCAGCAGAACCGCTGCTTACCAACGCCTGCTCTTGGTCTACCTGGCTTGCTGCAAAATCTCTCAGCATTTATAAGAGCATCCCAAAACACAGTGTTTCAAAACAGCCCCAACAAGCCAGATCCCTGGGGGAAATTTACAGTTTCACCCTGTTTTTAAGTCGCTCGGGGTTTTTTTTTTCCTAGCTTGCAAAAATCCTCCAGTTGCTTCATGACAGATTGAACGCATCTAAAGTTGCATCCCTTCCCCTGAAAGATTGTGATTCACTGAAACTTCTAAGAAAAAAAATCCCCTTCGCCTTTCAAACAGGGGCAGCAAAACCCAGAGCTTTGCCACTGGTGTTTACTCCTTTCCCTTCGTGACTCAGACGCGTCGCACCAACCGGCCGAGTTTCTTTTTGCTCTGCTCACGCACCTTGTCCCAGAACTAACCGCTGCACGAACGTCAGACACTTCTGGGCTACGAAAGGAGTTAGTCTTTTCTTAAACGCCCCGTTTTAGGCGAGAACAGACAGAGAAATGCAGAGCAGGCCTCGGCTGGGAACCTCCCAAGTCCAGGGTCACTTTAATGAGGTTCTTCTTCCTGCTCCATCGCTTCCTTTGCCTTTGCAGACAGTTCCTGGCAAAGCGGGGGGTGGGGGAGCCGGGAAAGGTGCCCGGGCACAAGGCAGGGGAAAGGCTGCATCTCCTGGGGGCCCTCATTCCCATGCCCTTGCCTGCTGGAAGGCAGCTCAGCTTCTTCAAAAGCCCGGGGGATGCCAGCCCTGGGGGACCTGGCCCCACTGCCCCGCGGAGCCTTCCCTGGGGAGCGGGAGCCCAGACCTCGCTGCTGGGCCCGGCGCGTCGGGCATGGCCCTGCTCCCTGGGCACCGGCAGCCCCACCCCGCTCCCGCTGCCCCCCGGCTCTCCCCCCGCTGCGGGGCAGGGAGAGGGTTACCTGGGCGCCGCCAGCCGAGCCGAGCCGAGCCGAGCCGGGCCTGGCCTCGTGACAGTGTCCCGGGCAGCGAGGCTGCCCTGCCCCGCCCCGCCCCCCAATCCGACCTGGAAGCGCAGCGGGGGGCGGGGTGTCGTGACGCCACAATGGCAGCGGATACATTGGAGTTGCAACTCAACGTTCCAAGCGGGCGGGGCCAGTCCTGCGCGGGGGCGCAGCTGGGGGGCGCTCTGGGCCTGGCAGAGCAGGCGGCGCGGGGCAGCCCCTCGGCCGGGCTGGGCCGGATCCTGGCACGAGCCTCGCAGGCCTGCGGGGGAGGGCCGGGCTGCAGCGGGGGCACTGGAGGCCTCGGCTTCAGCAGGGGGTCGTGGGCTTGGCCCATGCCCAGAGACCCGCAGGGCTGGGGCTCCTTGGGAAGGGCCGCGGGCTGATCCGGGGCGGGAAAAAAAAGCAAAGTCTTGATGCCCATTTCATCTGGTCTTTCCTGCCCAAGTGCCAACGATCTGTCAGGCCCCCTTCCAGCCCCTAAAAGACGATGAAAAGGGGCAAGAACCAGCCGGAGACAAAGCGCGGCGGTGGAGCAGAAGCAGTGGCACGGCCCCTCTGCCAGCGCTGAAAGCCTCCATCCGCCTAAGGGGAGAACTGGCTGCCTTTGTTCGGCTCCAGCTCTCCCAGCCCACAGGGCCTCCCTCCCTCCAGCTTGGCGCGCAGGCAGATGCAGGCCCCACAAACCTGTCTGGATTTGGAAACAAGATTTATTTCAAAGCCAACGGTTCCCATTTTCCAGACACTCGGTCCTAGCCCAGCCACGTGGCTTGTCTCTGGATCCCTGAAACAAGCTACAGCCGCAGCAGGCACTCGGCACTAGGTACCCGCGCATCCCCCAACCCTCCCCTTTGCAACAGGCCTGGCCTCATAACAATGGTCAAGCCGGATCTATCTTAGTAACGCCCATAAAAGCTGCCCTGCGCCATCTTTTCAGTGACTGCTGAGCACTTGGGATGAACTAAATAGGGGCAGAGTAAGTTTTTGCGAATAGAATTTAAATGCACTGAAGCGATGGGGAGTACAAATCCCACAGAAAACTGATCCTTTAAAAAGCGCAGCTTCCAATTTCAATGCAAGAGAAGGGGCTGGTTATTGTGGAAACAGAAATCTGAGGGGCAGAAGGCAACCAAAACCATTCCCGGAGCTGGGCCTGGAATGGAGCAGAAGGATCAGAAAGGAGGTGACACACTGTAGTGTGTAAAACGGGCAGCTGTAACGGTCGGTGGAAGCAAATGGTATCAAACCTTAAATCCAGTGCCCCCTTGATCTAAGCTGTCACAGCTGGGATGCCTTTAGTGCTGATGCTTGACTTTTTGCTACACTGTCGCTTTCCTAGGCACGTAGTCTCAGCAAAGGGCGAGAACCCAGGCATGCCGCTGTGCCGACCCGCAGCTTATAAAGCCAGACTAAGAGCTCCCCCCTCCCAGCGCAGCAGGCTTCAGAAACCACGAGGATGACGGGCACAACCGTCTCGCTGGAATCAAGCCACCTTGGTTAGCGAGTTTCCTGCAAGACGCAGGGCCAGGTGGATCGCAGGAGGCTGGGATAACATGAGAGCTGGGTGCAGAGAATGGCAGTCGCCCGCCCGTTGGGGCTGGCAGCTGTACAAGTGACCGAAGTTATACACGTGTCCCTCCCACAGAAATGAGCTGCAGTAGCTGGAGCCTTTCAGGGGTCTTCTTTTGGCACGCTGGTGCTCAGCTCCTCTGCTTCACCTGCTGCCTCCATCTTCTGCGCTTTAGGTGCTCTTTTTGGTACTTTAGTGGCCTCCTTTTGTTTCTCAGGTGACTTATCTGCCTCCTTTGCAGGTGCCTTAGAGGCCCCCTTCTCTGAGCATTTGGGAGCTTCACGGGTCTCTTGGGCTTTGGGAGCCTCGGTGACCTGCTTCTCCAGGGTTTTGGGAGTCTCGGTGACCTGCTTCTCCAGGGTTTTGGGAGTCTCGGTGACCTGCTTCTCCAGGGTTTTGGGAGCCTCGGTGACCTGCTTTGCTGGGGCTTTGGGGGTCCCCTCTTCTGGCGTGGGCGACTTTCTCTCTGTCATCCTAACATCTTGTGATGCCTTTGTGGCTTGGAAAAGTGGGCTGAAGGGGCCCACAAGCCAGTTGAGGGGAACACCGTTTGCCACGTAATCCAGCAAGGTATCCAGGGACTCTCGGAGTTTCACCACTCGGTCCTGGTTCTGGGACAAGATGCTTGTGGAGAGGTCCTGGAAGGAGCAAGCGCTGGAAAAGGAAGCTTGGAGCTGCTGGATGTTGCTAAGGGCATGCTGCATTGTTTCCTGGATGCTACTGGGGAGGCCTTGAATGCTGCTCATCAGGTTCGTGTAGGCAGGTTGCAGCTGCAGGGTGATCATACGCAGCATGGCTAGAACACGAGGCTCTACCTGAGGAGACAGGCGAGACAGAAATGGGTTCAGCGTAACCTTCCACTGATAGAGGGGAGAGCGCTTTAAATATTTCCCCCCAGAGGTACCTCTGATTGAGAAGACAGTTTCACCTGCGTCCCTTTTGGCTGGGTCAGGGTCCACTCCAGCCACAGCTCATAGAGTTTCTCTTGGCTCTCTTGAAGCTTCTGGCCAGCACCTTCTTTTACAGATTCGATCTGAGGAGGAGACACAAGGAACAGCATGATCAGCAGGCAGCTGGGCAGGGTCCCAGCTCTCAGCTTATAGCAGCCTGTGAAGGGAGAGTGCACAGGCCCAGCCCAACCAGGCTGTAGTGCAGAGAGGGTCCATGGTGGGCATGCAGCCCCCGGGCACCCTGAGAGCAGCGTGCTTTAACCCTGGGAGAGAAGGGCTGGCGACGCTAGGGAAAAGAAGGAAGGCACATCTTCAAACCAGATTTATGGCCAGCTGGAGGTAGGAGAGAGTATTCTGGGTGTTCTTCTTGACGAGCTGCAACTTGTTCAAGGAGTGCAGGTAGGCTCGGTGGCGCACTTTGTTAGAGAGGGATCCCAGGCGCACAAAGTAACTCTGCTGCTGTTTCTGCTGCTCCACAGAAGTCACGCTGAACCCCTCCACGGATGCGGCAAGTTGAACTAAAGGGAATAATAGGAGAGAGGTTGGGTTACCAACAGGAGGGTATCCAATCGACACCCCCACCCCCCACAAACTATGGTGGTCCAAGGATCTTCCACCTACAAAGATCTAATCCCTACTCCTTGTCTCTGTGCCTCCGCTTCTCCCTCTGTACAATGGGTTTTTTTAGAGAAACTGGCCTCCCTTGGGAAAGTGCTTTGAGACTGATGGACGAAGAGCGCTACAAAGGAGGTGGAGGTTACCATCAGTAGTAGTAGCCATGCCACACACTGAATCTGGACTGGTTGGCACCTGCCAGGAGGCATCTGCAGAGCAGTGAACTTGAATATGAACATGCCCCCTGCTTCTCATTGCTCACCGACTCCAAGGCAAACGAGACAAACGCTGGGAACTCTTAGGGCAACTCCGGATTTAAAGAAAACCAACGGGGTGAGAAATGCAAAACAGCCTTCCTGCCCCAAGCCAGGAGAAGGCTCTGGGCTGGCAGATGCAACAGGATCTGTGCCTGGGTGGGGAAAAGGGGAAGTTGTGTTTGACTGCAGCTCAGCACTTTCTCACCCAGTTCTTCCTCTGTCACAGGGAGGTAGTGATCCACCAGCTCTTCTGACTTCCACAGCACAGCATCTACTCCGCTAGCCACCACGTTGCCTACTGCCTTGGCTGTGTTTATGCTGCTGTTTACCATGAAACTGGTCATCTCCACACCGTCCTGGATGGCTTCTCTGCCCTGCCCCATGGCCGCGTTCACTTTGCTGGTCACCGTGTCTTTTGTGCCAGTGGCAGCATCCAGAGCCGTGTTGACGGTGGAAGAGACCACCGATTTGGTCAACTCAACGCTGTCCTGGACAACGTGTTTTGTTAGATCTACAGCTCCAGCCACTCTGCTGGCCACCGCATCTTTGGCAGTATCCACAGCATTCATCACTGTGGTGGCAACCAGCTGCCTGGTGTCCGTAAGGACCTGTAGGCGAGAGCCAGAGGGAAGATTTCGGAGAGCTTTCCTTCTCAAATTGCCCCTCTCTCAAAAATATTTTGCCCAGCTGGGCAACATCCTCACGCTTGTGGCAAGGGCAGCCAGGCTGCATCTGAGGTTGGTGTGAATGGGCGTTACACCCCCTTGGTTCCCAGAAATGGACACTGGCACCGATCCTCTCTATGAGAGGGTAACTCCTTTTCTCACCCAACACCTCTTATCTCTTACAAGATGTTTCACGTGACTCAGTCACTCCCGCTGCCATTTGTCTGCTTCCAGACGGCTGCTCAAAACCCCCGCATCCAAGTGAGACAAAGAGCTTCCCCCATGAAGCCTCACAGAGCGGGGGGACTCACCTTCTCTGTCGGCTGCTGGAGAAAGGGCAGCTTCTCCTCCAGCTGATCCAGGCTCTTGCAGGCGTACTCGTTTACTTTTGCAACTAAAGAGAAAGCAAGGGACAGGGTTAATGCCCTGAACTGGTTATAGCTTGGCTTCATACCCATACTGGCAGAGTTGTGGTAAAAGATTGCAAAAGGGCAAATACACTAAGCTCGGCCTGTGCAGTGGCATGCTGGAGAACAGCACATATTACTGCAAGGAGTGGCACAGCACATCTACCAGTTAGTTCCTTGAAGGCTGTGCCAGATAAGCTTAGCTCTTGCTTGAAAGGCTTAACCAGGTTGGTTGGAATCACAGAAAATGAGGGTTGAAAGGGACCTTGGGACTGGAAGGCACCTAACCCAGCCCCTGCTCAAGGTAGGACCAGCCCCAGCTACATCATTCCAGCCAGGGCTTTGTCAAGCCGGGCCTTAAAACCCTCCAAGGATGGAGATTCCCCCACCTCTCTAGGTAACCCATTCCAGTGCTTCACCACCCTCCTAGTGAGAGACTTTTTCCTGATATCCAACCTAAACATCCCTTGCTACAATTTGAGCCCATTGCTCCTTGTGCTGTCACTTGCCCCCCGCTGAGAACAGCCCAGCTCCATCCTGTCTGCAACCCCCTGCAGGGAGCTGAAGGCTGCTATTCAATCCCCTTTTGGTCGTCTCTTCTGCAGACTCAATCAGCCCAGGTCCCTCAGCCTCTCTAATGTGGCTAGGGGAGGAGATGCAGCGCTGGGGGCCATAGAGATACCCCAGCCATTATTGGCAGAACATCTGCAGTAGAAAGGCGTTAAGCTATTTTCTCTGCCTGCCCTATATTGGGCATCTCAAACAGACCATAGCTGCCTAACTGCTACTCAGCAGCTGTAAAGTGAGCCCCATGGGACTACATAGAGCTGGAATGGGAGAATGAGGAAGCCTCCCCCCTGCTCTTCTCTCCCTGCAGGCCTGTCGCGAGCTGCCCCAGCAGTGAAGTCTCAGAGGTCACAGGAGAGCTCTGCCACCCCGAAACGGCAGGCTTCGCCCATCCTAGCATGTGCTCACTCTGGGGTTCCAGATGGCTCAGAATTGGCTGGGCACCCCCGACCGCGCTGCCCACTGCAACAGCAGCCACGGTCTCTGCCACGGTGCAGACACTGGTGACGTATGGGTGCGTCCCTTTGGTGAAGTTGTAGGCGGAGGAGACCAGGTTGAAGGCAGAGTGGATCAAGGGTATGCTGGTCACCCTGTTCACCACGTTCTAGGCAAGGCGGGAGAGAGAAAGGGCATTAGTGGCACGTCCTCTGGTAGGTGGGCAAATGTAACCTGTAGTTTCTCAGAGAAGCCCTAAATGAAATCTCCTCTTTCTTCCAAAGTTCAGCAGCTCAGCGGTCAAAGGACTTCAAGACCACGTCATGAGTCAGCAGCAGAGCGGAGCTTACATTCAGAGCTCTGGGCCACGCTGCCACTTCATCACGTACAAGTTCAACATCGCCCTGCCCCAATTTGGGGGATGGACTCGATGATCTTCCGAGGTCCCTTCCAGCCCTAATGTCTATGAAATCTATGAAATTCAAACCCACTGCAGACCATTCTGTGCTCTCATGGCACACCACCCGCAGCTGGAGCTGTCAGCCTCCTCCGAGCAAGGAGAACTGCAGTCTCCATATTGATCTTGACTTGAGCCATGACCGCAAGTCTGGACAGATGAGTTCCTCTCCCACCTGGGTTTTGGGCTAGTGGCAATGCAGTGAAGCATGTTGGCTGGTGTGCGGGCTTACATGTGAAAGGACTAGCAGCCCTAGGCTACCTACCGCTTGCAGCGGTTCCTCCACATTCAGGGGGTCCTCAGCTTGTGAAGGACTAGGATCTGTGGCCTTGTTTTCAGATGCCATGGTAAAGTCAGGTGCAGCTGAAAGGAAAGAGAAAGAAGACTTGTACTGGTGAGACTTGTACGACTTCTGATGTTATCAGTAACGGTCGGTGGAAAGCGCAGAACCACGCTGACGGGGCTCATTACCCAGAGCAGCTGGGAACTTCAGGGATGCTCTTACTGCTTCTTTATGGGAAAAACATGCAAAGATCGTTTAATAGCTACACGACGCAGGTTGATAATTTTCATGAATTAATACGGGCCTTTATCAACAATCCATGCATGCGTGTAGGAGGGCAGTAATGGCATTTTGCCCAGTCTGCTCCCACAGCCCCAAGCCATCTGGAGCGACGCAGCTCCGCTGACTTGAGTGGTAGAGCTCCCTGAGCTCAAGACAGGCCGTTCTCATCCTTTTTAGGTCTGCTGCACCTGTCTGGAGGAAGACAGGGATGCTCTTGCCTTAACTTTGCAGTCTGACGGTTCTCTCTCCAGCCTAAGATTGAGAGCGCTCGAACCAAAGCCTACGCGCTGCAGGTGCAAAACGCTGATGGTGCATATCACTGCTCACTGCCTTTCCTTTTAATGGTGCTAGAAAGGAGATCATTCAACGTGTCATCTTGACTGCAGTCATTGCAAGACAGAAAACATGTCTTAGCTGTGCAGTGAGTAGTAAAATCAAGCTTTCACCGTTCTAATTTTAGAAATCTGATTAGCACAAGCAGTTTTATGACAACAGGGTTGAAAAAAGAGAAATAACAGCATTAGCTATTCTATTTTTTTTAACCTGACAATTGGATTTGCTTAACTACTTTGAAAAACTCAGATTTCCCCCGTTCGTTCTGATGTTAACATGGGTTTCCCCGTGTGTCGGGTTGTTTCCTTAACAGGAGGCAGCGTCGGCACATGTCAGCTCTCATCAAGAAGGCAGAAGGGAGCAGTCGCATCCAGAGACGATGAGGAAGTGATAAGCACTGTTGTTGTGATCTACTTAGTGATTATTGCCACATTCCTCTCGGGCCAAATCCAGCCCTTCCCCGCCAACGCATCGCATCTTGGACTTTCTCTCCAGGCCAACACCATGGGCCTGCACCCACGCCGTGCAAACTTTACCGAATCTCCTGTCATTTTGAACTCCCGAGCGGTTCCACCAGCCGTAGCAACCTTGGGAGTAGGGGACAAGGGGCATCTCCTGATGCTTTGGCTTTCTGGGCGGCTAAGCTGATCCTCTGCACAGGTCTCTTCTTGGGGTTGGGTAGCTACTAAACATGGAAGAGGAAATAGTTTCCCCATCCTGTGAAACTGTGCAATTTCAGAAATGTTTCCATTCCACGTTGGCATCAAACAGAAACCTCGAAGGGGGTTTTTGCTTGTTTTTCTTTTCTTTTCTTTTTTTAATGAAAAGACAGTGATGGTGAAAAACCCTCGGCAGAGCAGGGACCTGCAGGGTGGGTCTCCCCCTCTCCCCTGCTTTACTAGGAAGTGCATCCTGGGCGCAAGAAACCTTTCCTGACAAAAACGGTACGTTCCCATGAAAAGCTGCAGTTTTCCGCTGAAAGGCCATTGTCAAACACAGCACTGGCTGCCTAGTGGCTGTTCCTATTGATTTGTTCATTTATAAACAGGGGCGGGCAATTATTTTGGGTGGAGGGACGCTTACTGAGTTTTGGCAAGCCATCGAGGGCTGCGCGACAGACAGCCAGGGGCAGATTAATATGAATTTTCTAAATTTTTTAGGGGCCCCGCGGACCACATAGAATGGCCTGGCAGGCCGCATCTGGTCCCTGGGCTGCATTTTGCCCACCCCTGATTTATAACAACACTCCAGTAATACCTAAAGGCCCCAGGCTGGATTCCCATGGCGTTGTGCATTGCACAGAGTACTTGGATTGCCGGGGTCACTGGACCTCAGTTGTCTTTTCTGCTTGGTACAAGGGGGGCTGGGCCTGATGGTCTTCCGAGGTCCCTTCCAATCTGTGAATCAGGAGGAGCTGACCATTAACCGAGGACAAGACGCAGCATTGGTGGCAGCAAGCTGGAGGAAGGAGGACAAGGGGAATCACTGAAGTGGGGGGTGTGAGCACAGACTCACTATATACACAGCTACGGGAGACTCAAGGGACTGCAAGGTCTCAGTGCTGGCGGTCCTCACCAGCCAGCTGTCCGAGGGTGAGCAGCTTGTATTTTATGGCCAGCACCGCTGCAAAGTCTCACCCACCGTCAGCACTTGGGTTCAAATTCCTCTACAAGCCACGGGGTTTGAGCACGTGCTAGATCGCTGCCCTGCAGCAGGACGCCTCTCCAAATGGGGATCCTGGGGATTGTAGATCAGGTTTTGCAGGAGGGCAGGAGAAACGGCGTTTGCATCTCGCAGACACGGGGCTTGGCCAGGCTGCCTCGGCATTTTGAACCCTGTGGGCCGATGTACACGACAGGGCCAGGTCTTCAGGATGGAGGCTCCCTCTGCATTAGGTCTATGCAGGGCTCAGCACAAGAGGCCTTGATCCTGCATGTGACACCGCTGCATAGCATGGAGTCACCCCATCTCTGCCATGCCATGGGGTGGGATGGTGTCTCGTGGCACAGCCCCATAGTTGCCATGTACACAGCAGCATGGGCATAGCTGCCCTGGGCCTGTCAGTGCCTGCATGCAACCACGCTGCAGAGCCCAAACCAGTATGCACCATCTTCACTGCTGCCGTGTGCACTCATCAGGCCTCCTGCTGTGCCTGTCGGTGCTATGGTAGGTCCAGCCGTCCTACGATTCCTCCCCTGTGACTTGTGGGAGGATTTGTCTGCTCGGGGGATCATAAGAAGGCACACGGAGGGTTGCCTACAGCCCAGGGGACTTTGCTGGTGTCCCCACTGCTTGGCATTGGGGTCCCTGCCATGCGCAGAACTGGGCCACGCAACTGGGCTGAAAGCACCAAATGCAACCAAGAGGGTCTTGCACACGGATGGAGGATGGAAGTAGGGACTATGGTCCAGTGAATTCTGCATTACCGTCAGCATCCAGGCATGATCCACCAAGGGAAGTCTGTAGGAAACTTCCTTGACGTAGGGTCACAGAAACAGGCAGCTTCAGACAACGCCCTTGTGATGGGTTATTCCCCTGATGCTCCCACCCTCAGCAGGCTGAATCAGCTGGCAGGGCTGTCACAGAGCTCCTCTGCTAAGCTCAAAGCTATTTCAACACTGCTCCCGCTGCCTGCAGCACGCATGTGCTTTTGGTTTCTAGCCTGGGAATTTCAGTGTGCTTTTGCAACCAGCTGCAGTGGCCTTGGAGTCTGGGTTAATATATAGTTAAAGCCTTGCACTGCACGATCGTTGCCTCTCCCCACCAGTCGGCAAACTGGAGCTTGAGACGCTGCGTGACAAATCTCGAGCCACTCCTTTGTAGCTACAGGAGATCTGGTGTTGAACCAAGGGGCCCTGAGAGAGAAAGACCTGTTTGCCACCTGGATTTGACTGTGTCGGTGACACAATGCTTGTGGGAGGACTTGTCAGAACAAGCCTGTGTAGGTGGCACCAAGCATGTGGCACTGCTCGTTTGACGTGTGGGCAGTAACCTATATACCTGGTTTTGCAAAGGTATTAAGTAGATCCGGCCTCACCCAGGATGCAGAGACAAGGTGGGTCTTCCTCCTGCCCTCTCGGTGGACAAAAATTAAACCCTTTCTTTCTCTTATTATTATATACACCCATCCTCACTCAGCGACTGAAACTGCTCTCTGGTTAAGGACAGCAGAAGCCCCTTCGTCCCCTTGAAACACTGCAACAGAAACACTGGCTCATCTTTGCAGGAGGGGCTCTCTAAATCAACCATCCTGCCCTCCAGGGCTGTATCAGCCTAGACATGGTTCATTTGGATGATCCAGGAGATCACTAGATCGTAGTCAGGTTTTCACCCGCAGGTGGAAACAGGCTGCTCTTGCTTGCTGTCAGCCAATTCAGCTTTCTTTGCTGTTTTCCAGGTAGAGATCCCATCTGGAAATCTCCTCTCATGTCACCATTGAAGTCCAGCCTTTCTCAGCCTACTGGTGAGAACTGCCGGATTGCTATGTACTATGAAAGCAGTGGATTGCATAATTAATGGCTCGTCAGTAAGCAATGCAGATAGCATTTAATCATTTGGGTGGGGGGGAACCAGCCAGGGGTGGCATTGTGTTGTGGTCAGAGCACTTCACTGAACCTGGATTCCTTCCCAGATCTGCCGTGGATTTGCTGGGCGGCCAAACAAGTTAAGTAACCTCTGTGCCCTAGTCCTCTGGCTACAATATGGGAATAACAACACCTCGTGACTAAGGGAGGTGGCTATAATATGCTTCGAGACAAGAGAAGAAGCCATCAAGACAAACATCTGTAGGAAGGGCAAATAATTTGGGTCTCCAAACTTGAGACACGCAGGGCCCCGGGTTCAAAGCTGCTGGGAGCTGTGGGTCCCCAGCCTCGGTGAAGATCAGACCCAAGGAGGACCTCAAAACTGGATACGTCTCCCCACCCTTCCCCAAAGGATTCACAGATGTCAGGGGCTGGAAAGGACCGCTTGAGATCACCAGGTCCAGCCCCCCTGCGCTTGGGCAGGATGTGTCTCTTCCGTTCTCCCAAGGATCACTAGCTGCTTTTGAAAAAGTTGACCTCAGTGATTTCTGTAGCTGAATGGGAGAGTACTTAGTAGTACTTGGAGTACCTATGCGACATAGAGGCGCTGGGCAAGGAAGGGGCAGCAACCTCATGGTGCCCTCCAGCCTTCCTAGTGCCTCCTATTTCTTGAGTTTAGACTGACATTAGGGTCAGGGACTGTAACGGTGCCTTGCTCAGCACAGAGCTCACAGTCTCAGCATTAGAGCATCCATCTGCCCTGGAAGTCTCCCAGTCCCAACAGAGTTTTGCTTTTCCTTCCTTGGGTGACAGCTTCTAAAGCACTTTCAGCCGTCACCACGTCCAAGGATTTGCTGCTGTCCCTGTACAGGATTTCTAGACTGATTTGTTGAATGAAGAGATCCTTTGCAGGGAGCCAGCTCAGCTGGGCTTCACTGCATTACACACCTGCATGGGGAAAGGTAGGAAGGAGTGGACTCCGAGGTCACCCCAGCTAGTTCATGCGATTTGTGCCTGTACCGGGTGTCAGCATTGCAGAAAAATCAACTTCTCCATTAAAAAAAACAATTTTTCCTGCAGAAAAATCAACTTCTGATGCCTGCCCCTGTATTACCACCAGTCAGGCCCAGCACCACCTTAACAACAGAGCAAACCAGAACTCACTCAGTGCTTTGCTAACAGACTTCACGGTCCAACCGCCCTTCCTGGGATCGCCTACCCGTCTCCCAATGCTCAGTTGTCAAGACAGTTTTCTGCAGACAGCAACAGGGACCCGGGTGCCCCAGTTCACAAACAAAGCATTAAGCAATTCCTCCGAGCATGAATCTAGTGGTCTGCGTTTTGCGCGATCAGCACATCCCGTTAGCCCTGATCCCTGAGGGACATAAAGGGTCTCTCATGCACAGGCTGACGGGAGCAAGGAGAAGAGGGCAGCGTCTAACTAGACCCTTTATACCCCTTGCAGTACCCCAGAGCCAAAGCAGAGGCCCGATTCCCCCCTGCGCTGCACTTTGTACAGTTCCTGACACCCAGGGCAAAAGCTGCCGTTGGATTTTGCAATCCTGCTTGTTCTACGTCGCCATCCCTAGCCGCACAAGGCGCAGAACAACAGGGAATTTGGCCCCGAGTTTCTAAACCCTCCCCTGACAAAGCCGCAGCAGTAACCCACAGAGCAGAGTCCACGGGGCAGACGGAGAGCCTGGCCTCCAAACTTGGAGAGAGGTTTCTTCTCTCCCTCGCTGTTGCTGTGGAGACCAGATCCCGAGCGCTGGACTGGGCTCTGAAGTTCGCCTGCGACAGACTCACAAGTCCTTGGGAAGTTTGCATGCATGCAGACAAAGGCACACTTGTGCCCCAGCCCAGGCTTACCTGGCTCCTTGCTGCCTCCCGAGGTATCTTTGTCCAGGGCAATCTTCTACTCAGCATCTGTCTAGATAACAAACAGCCAAAAGAAACCAATCAAGGAGTCATGGTCTCGCACCGCCAATCAGGAATGGCACCTGGGGAGGGAAGGCAGGGCTAGGGTTTTGCAAGCCCGGGAAGAGGGAAGTGGCTAAAGGCATGTACTGCTTCTTGTCAGGCAATGGGGCTGGAGGGCAGGGGAGAGCTCCTCTCCTTCTCCAGGTGTGGGAGCCGAGATGCCCCTGGCCCTGCAGAGTTGAAATCAGGCTGGGAATTGGGAAGGACACCGATTCGGACTGCGTTTCCCGGGGAGCTGCGTGTGCATGTGCACACATGGGGGTTCCTGTTGGGAAGCTCTTGAGGGAGCACCCCAGATCGCCCTTCCCGAACTGGAAACCCCCAGGACAGCCAGGATTCGGGGTGCATGATGTAGGCAATGTGGGATGCGTCCTATGCGGGAACCACAAGGCACTAGTCATTCACACCCTGTCTTCAGTGCTGAATCTGGATTTTGGGAACCAGTCTCTCTTTCATGAAGCCCACTTATTCTCTGCAGCTCCTCACGTGGTCCCTTTTTAGCTCCTACTGCTTAAACCCCTAAACGCCAAGTCCTGCAGCTCGTTCCATGCAAACCAGTGCCCACCTGTGCGCCTGCGGATGTATCTGGGGGGCATGTTATCTCCAGGAAATCTCTTTTGCTCACCGGAGCCCCCGACATTACAGTGCATCCCCTAAAGAGACAGGAGAAGCAAATACAAAGTGCCTTAAAACCTGGGAGCCCAAAGCAGGCTGTTCCCAAGTCCGTTCTTGTTTGCCCTGGAGCGCGGATGCGTTGCTACTTGAGGAACCAGAGCTCCCTCCTTGCGAGAGATCTTGTTTGGCTGCTGCATTGCACAACAAGGAATGGCGACACGCCGGCTCAGGTTAACGCTGAGCTCCAGGGTGCAGGGACCACGTGGGAGTTTGGTGTCTGCAACAGTGAGGCCCCGGACCCAGCTGGTGCAGCGAGTGCCTTTGTCATAGAAACAACCGGCCACGCTCACAGCTACTGCTTTGCCCTGCCTTTTTCCCTGGGATCATAAAGCTTGTTTCACACACACTGTGCTGACCCTTCTTATCCCCATTTTGCAGCTGAGGAAACTGAGGTGTGGGAAAGAATGAGCCAGATTTGCCTAACAGGCGCACAATATTATGCATCTCCTAGTTTCCAGGTGCCCAGCCTGGGGTAGGATTGTCACGTGCATTGAGAGGAACCAGAGCTGTGAGTGTATAGCCCCGCTTTCTGTTAAGGCACCTGGCGGGCAGCACCGGAAGGGGAAGGGTAAATTGGTGGCAGCTGCCTGTTGTCAAGCAGGTGAGAGGGAGTTTAACTAGGTCATGTAGTAAAAGCCTCCTGCTACTCATGTCTGTTGTGCCACTCGAGGGGCCTGACACGAGGCTGTAATTCATGTGCCCCCACGCGTGGCTGGAATGTGGCCCAGCAGCGGGCGGGCGGGGCACGCTCACCCTTGTGGCTATTGTTCATGATTTGTGCAACGCCTAAGTGGGGCTTAAGCAATCAGTGGGACTGCCCTCAATACCAGCCCGAGCACCAACACGCAGCCTCCGACCCATGCTGCGGGCGACAGGATGTTCTGAGAACGCAGTCCGGGTTTCGTAAAGGTTGGCGCGCGCAGCTGGTGCTTGGCAGGTGATGTTTCTGCCCCCGACCCGGTGACTACTGAGCAGCTCACACCTCCCGTGAGCCCCGAGAGATTATCACAAGCCCACTTAGGGGTATAGGGATGCAGAAGGGATCATCCTTCGGTGACTCCTGGCTGGGAGGGGATGGCAGAAAGGAGGTAGCTGGACAGAAGTGGGAGGAGAGCACCATTGCTTGCTCCTTGCCTGGGGCCTCTATTCCCATCCTGAGAGCATCTGGCAGCCCAGGACATTCCTTAAATTCTTCTAGTTTGGGCAGTTTCCCACCACGATGCAACCTCAACCCGTGTGCCCAGTGCCTGGTAGGCACCAGTTTTGGGGAAGTACAGCAAGAAGCCACTAAACATTAACCCTTCCATCTCCATCACAGAGAGCAAAACCTCTGTTGGATGGGCTGTCTGTGAAGTCAACCCAGAAAGAAGTCGTTTCCCACGGAGGGGCCTGGATGGCGGAGAGTGCGGGGAATTGCATGCAGAGAGATGGGAGATGGCAAGGTTTGCACACAGTGGTGAAGGGGTGCTGGGGGACAGGAAATGCCTGAGCAGAAGGGACCAGCTCTCCAGCAAGGGGCAAGGCTGTACCCAGATGGTGTGAAGCCCCCCGCAGAGATACCCGCTGCCATTGCACAGCGCTGCACCAACAAAGGCAAGAGGCTGGATCCTTTTCTGCAGTCAGGTAGCACTGCTGGCAGGGGTAGGACCCTATGCTGTACGCCTCCCCCCTTGCTTTCTCCAGCGCCCTCCCATAGATCCCGTGGCCCTCAACAAGGGGACTGTAACTGCTGTCGGGAAGGCACCACTGATGCTCTTTGGGTTTATTCTGCTGATGAACTCTGCCAGCAACTCACCCCATTCATCTCCCAGGGCAGAGGCAAGGATGAGCGCAGAGTACTTGTGGGCTGGGTCTTTTGCTTTGATGTCCAAACCATGCTTGAATCAAGTGAGGCCCTTGGGCTTCCAGCAAGTAGCTCATGAGATTCTGAGCTCAGGTTTGCCTCCCTGGGCAATCGATGGGTGACAGTATTGGGTGTCCTGGGATGGTGGGTGCTCCCTGCACCTCTCTGCCTCTTATTGCAGATGATGAGGGGTCCTGAAGACCCCAGAAGCCATTCCTACCTCTCTGTTGCCTTGGGACTCTCCCACCTGACACTCCTTTCTCTGGGAAGGGTCCTTTGGGTAGAAATAGTTTCAGCTGATAATAGTGATGGAAAGCATCCTTTCCTCTCCTCCCAGCTCCTCCCTACAGCATCCTCACTCTTCAGGAGCTGCCACTCAGGGTCACTGCCTGTGATGAGATGAGCATGGTGTATACTTGGGCCAAAATGGACTGATTAGCCCTGGGATGCAGGACCTTAGCAGAGCAAGGGCGAAGGAGCACGTGTCGATGGAGCTCGTGCTCACTGGCGCAGCCGCACGGCTCCAGGAGTAGCCTTTGGGGCCGGGCTGACACTGCCGTGGCTTGTTAGAGAGAACAAGCTGTACTTGGCAGGCATCGTGACAGCGCTTGCTTGTTCCCAGCCCTGAACTGGGTGGTGAATCCCTGCAGGGGGAAGGTGGGGAGGAATCCTTCTCTCCAGGCTGCCATGGAGCAGCGCACGTGCTCTGCGGCTGCTTCCCCGCCCTGCAACTGGGCCCTGGGCCCAAAGGCAGCAGAATGGCAAGCTCCTGTGGCCTCTGTTGCCCTGTTCCCTACATCCCGGTGTGCATGGGACGTTGCATGGGGCAGTGGAAACTGCTGCTGGGCCTCCGTGGCGTTGCACTTGCTTACACCAAGTGTTGGCTGTGGCCTGGGGCAGGAGATGGAGAGGGACCTGGTTAACCTCCCGCTGGTGCTGGAGTCAGGGTCGGGCTGTGGAGCAGTGGGTTGTACCTCCCCCTCCACGTTGTGCTGGGGGCACGGGTCAGCTGCAGGAGCAGACATGGTCAGCCCCAGCTTGTGCACCCCCTCCCATAGCCCCACCGGAGCCTGCAACAAAGAGGCACTGGCGGGCAGCTGCTGCAGCCTCTGCCCCCTCCTCACCCTGGTGCATGCTGGCGCTTCTCCGAGTGGGTGCTGTTCATGGGGGCCAGAGACATAAGGCAACATGGGATCCAGCCCTAAAGATTTGACTGCTCCTTTCCATGGTAGCCAGTGGATCCCCATCCTCCCAGTACTGGACACTCAGCCAGGGAAAGCCCTTGTCTCCCGTATGCCTCCCCTCTTCAAAGCAGCTCCATAGAGAGGTTGAGGGCACCCAGCGTCTCAGCACAGCCATGCTGGGTCCTGCTCCGGACCCTAACCCCGGTCTGCCGTTGAGGTTCAGGTCCAGTGCCAGAGACCTGGGGACTCCTCTCCTCATGCGAAGACATTAAGGGCAGGTGGAAGGGCAGCGCCGTGGGAAGGCGGAGGGCCAGCTTCCTCAGGACAGTTTTCAAGGGGCGCCTTCACATCCCTCTCCCTTTGTGGGTCAGACAAAGTCTTGGACTGTGCAGGATCTCTAAGGTCCTTGCCTTGGTGGGGATGTCATGTGTCATCCCCCCTCCAGCTGGAGGAGTCGGTCACATCGCGGAGCGATGCTGCAGCTGCTTCTGTAGCAGCAGCTACTGACAAGTCCCTCCATGCCCGCCTGGCTGGTTGTGCCCTGCCCTGCCCTGCCCGGGTACAGCTGCTCCTGGAGCTGTTTCTATTCTTCAGTCAGACATACAGCCCATGCTGGGCTTCTCCCTGGTTAATTAGTCCTTTATTTGGATGCTGTCTCTTAAAGCCCAGTTTTTGCAGTGATCGGATTAAGCTTGCCAGCCCCCTTCCCACAGTGCACACCATTTGGACTCAGCGCTCCCTTGGGCTTGGGCTTTAAGGTGTGAGATGAAGCCCTGGAGGGTCCTGTGCTTCCCGGCCCGCCCCACTCTCTCGCCAGCAAGGCGGCCTGCACAGAGCATTCCTGGCCAAGGGCTTGCTAACAGCCCCTCCCTGCTTCCCGGCTGCACCAGCAGACGCAGACACAAAGGGGTCTTGTGCAGTCTCCGGCTGCCCAGCATGTGCAGATGTCTGCTCCTCCTTCCCAGGCTTGGTGATGTCCTTCCTGCCTCCCCAGTCGCTCCATCCCCCTTCCCAGCCCAGCCTGCTCCTTCCCCCAGCCACCCCCGAGGTTGCCCAAGCAGCGGCAAGAAGTCTGACTTGTTCCTGGCTGCTCTCCCAGCCTTCGGGCTCACTTGGCTGCTGCTTCTCAGCCCAGACCTGCTTCTCCGTTCTTTCCCAGACTCACAGCCCCGAACCTTTAGGCAGGGGAGGAAGGGCTCACTAAATGTCAGCTGTGTTTTTGGGGCTGGGGGTTATGTCCCTTGGGCCAGGGATTGAAAAGTTTCCTTAGGAGTCTGCCCTGATTCCTGCCCCCTCTCCAAAGCAGCAGCTCTGCAGAAAAGGACCTGGAGGGGGGACAGTGGACAATAAGATGGACATGAGCTGGCAGTGTTGCCAAGAAGGCTAACGGCATCCAGGGCTGCATTGGTAGGAGCGTTGCCAGCTGGTCGAGGGAAGCAATTATTCTGCTCTGCATCTGGAGTACTGTGTCCAGTTTTGGGTCCCCCACTACAGAAAGGATGTGAACAAATTAAAGAGAATCCAGTGGAGGGCAATGAAGATGGTTTGGGGGCTGGGGGACGTGACTAATGAGGAGAGGCTGAGGGAACTGGGTTTATTTAGTTTGGAGAACAGCAGACTGAGGGGAGATTTGATAGCAGTCTTTAACTACCTGGAAAAGCCTACTCAATCCCTGGAAAAATCCTGGAAAAAATGATCAAAGTATCCATTATTGATAGGCTAACTGAAGGCAGTATCCTAAAGGACAGCCAACAAGGCTTCATTGCAGGCAGGTCATGACTAATGAGATTCCCCTTGGAGGTTTTTAAGGCCCAACTCAACAAAGCCCTGGCTGGGATGATGTAGTTGGGGCTGGTCCTGCTTGGAGCAGGGGGTTGGACCAGATGTGACCTCCTGAGGTCCCTTCCAACCTGAATTTTCTATAATACCCCAAACGAGATTCCTAACTGCAGCACAACCTGCATCTTAATTAAGATCCTTAACCGGACTCAGGACCAGGAGCCTCATCTGTGTTAGCATGTTTTGTTAAATCCTTCCAATGTTGTTCCCCTGCAGCCAGCAACAGGGAGCTCACACAGCTTGTCCACCAGCCGTCTTACCCCGGGTGGTCCTCCGAGCACAGCCCAAGATGCACGTGCATGACACAGTATTGAGAAAGCCGGCGGCCAGTCTACAAGGGAACATCCACTATTGCAAGCACCGGAGAAGCTACATCAGCAGTAGAGCCATGGCTGCAAAATGTCAGTGGGGACAGAGCTAGAGAGTTTGAAATACCTGTTTTTTCCCCAAGACCTCTTTAACACCAGTGGTCTGGGAGCACTGTGGGGAAAGGGTATGGCTGGGCTCTGGTCTGTGCCTGGCACAGGAGACAGAGCCCAGGTGAGACACGGGCACTGAGTAGATGCCTGCAGCAGTGTGAGAGCAGAGCCTCGATAACACTGCTGGCCTCCCCAGAACAAGCCAGGCACAACCAAGACACAAGGTACCCCGAGGACCACCCCAGGCTGTAGACAGCGCGGTCCCTCGCCCTGCCTGTTCAAACATGATCCATGTCAAGTGTCAGTGGGGCCCAATGAGAAAGGGGGAAGGAGCAATACCAAGAGAGGCAGTGGTGCTAAATGGGTAGAGCAATGGCATAGGAAACAGGACACCTGTGGTCTGTTCCAAGGTCTGTTGTGTGACATTGGGCAAGTCACACTCCTTCCCAGGTGTCCCTTCCTCCTTCCTGAGGTCCCTCCCAACCCGCACTTTCTATGATTCTGCCCAAGCCAGCTGTGATGTAAGATTGGGGAGGGGGGTGGACTCAACCTGTGCTCCTGCTTCTTGCATTGTTTCTGGGGAAACCGAGGCACAGACAAGCCAAGCGATAATGTCAGCAGCCCTTAAAACTCAGGTCTAGCGACTGGTTTTCTGCTCTAAGTAGAACTGCCTGCCTTTCTGTGCTGGGGAGGGCATGGGGTCTCTATGTTATCGCCCTTCTCCTAGGGTCCAGCTACTCCTGCTCAGTTTTGGCCTGGTCCTGGCACCCCTGCTGAATCCAGAGCATTGCTGTGCAAAGCCCTGTTGTGAAAGTAACCCGTTGGCATGAGCATGTTTGCAGCAAATCTTTATTGTCTGGACCTCAGCACACCAGCTCCCGGCTCCTTGCGTGTTGTCTCCTTGCTATGGGTTCGGATGAGCGCCACTGCCTGACTCCTCGGGATCGGCCGTGGGGATGGTTCCTATGAGGACGGGCACTCTAGCCACAACACTGGACATGGACCAGGGAAGGTAAAGGGTTCCCACCAGCTCATAGCGGATTTCCATGATCTCGTTGGCCAAGGACACGCAGCTGACAGGTAGCAGACTGGGCAGGGCCATTATGTTGGTGATCCTGGTGACCTCAAAGGGCATAGCTTCCATCCTGGGCTCCAGCCTTAACAGTACGTTTCGGTCTTCCAGGGTGCGTGGCTCTGACCTAGCGGTGAAGCCCATGTAGAGGACATTGGAGTACAAGGTGAAAACCACCCTTTTAATGGACTTGCCCGTCTGGTTGTCGATCTCAGTGGTAAAGGTGACGTTCTCACTGGGGCAGAATATGTTTTTCACCAGGGAAATCCTCAGGACCACGCGGCCTTGTTGGAAGCAGCAGTGATAAACTACGACCTTGTCGACTTCTACTACAAAAGGGTCCTACATGGAGGGAGTGAGGGAAAGGCAAAGTGTGGTGAGTGCCTTTCACAGGACGCAGCAGGATCACTTAGCATCCTTACACACAGGCAGAAATCACGGCTACCGCAACCGAGGCGGCATCACATGGACACAAGTCTGCAGACCCCCAAGACTTCATGTTGCCATGCACCCTGCGGGATAGAGAAGTATCGGCTAGGGCAAGGGTCAGGAAGAGAAATGCAGAACGTGTTGAAGCTGCCGTTTAAAATAAAGACACCCTAAAGAGAGTAACAGTAAAGCACCGTGTTATTATATACACAGACCCTTAAGAATATGAAGGAAATACAAGTTTAATAGTAAAAGCCCCTGGGCCAGATTCTTGGGTCTCACGTGTGTGAGTCTGAGTTCATTTGTTTCAAAAGAGTTCATCCTGATTTACAATTGAGAGAGAGGGAGAGCGCAGAACTGGGCTCCATGGGCCAGATTTTCATGACACGAAGGGGCTTTCTTCACATCAACGCTAATTTGGATTGACGTAGGTTGTGAATTTAAAGCTTTTCCTGAGTAACTCCTCCACTCTTACTCTGGAATAGATAAGGGTCATACCCGGTGTCAGCCGTGGAGAGGATACAAACAAAGGCCTTAATCCTGTATAGGCATCTACAGAGCAGCACGATTTGCCCATTAAATTCAGCCAGTCTATTCACAGGAGTCCAGTTACCCCGGCATGTTAAGTCTGATCTATGCTGAAAACTTTGGTGGCATAGCTACTATATCTGCTAAGGATGTAAAAAGGTCAGAGCTATGCCCGCAAAACTCTCAGTGTGGAGGCCATTATGCTGACAGAAGAGGGTATTTTGGTTTAGTTTTGAGCCTTTGGGGAGGAGAGGAGAATAGAAACCTCTGCTCTGTTGGCATACGCTGCCTCTCCATGAGAGGGCTCTGCCAACACAGCTGTGCTGGCAAAGCTATAGCGGCAGAGGTTCTGTCATGTCAACATGTCCTTAATGTTTGCAGATCTGGACCTGAAATACGTTCGATGACCTAAGACCATGCATAGCTTTGTTCAGGGAAAATGGTTCATGAGAAGGCGATGATGTTGCATTGTTCAGTGACTTTTCCTGCACCGTGAGGCATGCATGTTCCCTGCACCTTGAAGAATGCAACAAGCCCTGGTGTGAAACCCTTCTCTTTAGCATTCAATCCAGTTTTTTTCTCCCCTTACTCCCTCTCCATGAAGCCATTCAGCATTCCTAGGTAGAAGCTATTTTGCCCTGCTAGACTCAGGGAGCTCTGCGGCCTTGGCTGGCTCCAGCAACGAAGGTCGCTTAGAAAAGACTTGTGCTAATCCTGCGTGCAGCGCAGATTCCAGATGCATCCGATGACGCCCATTAGCTTCTGACAGCAGGATAGCTAAGCAACTGCAGAAATGGTATTCCAGTCTCTCTTGGAGTGATTAAATGCATTGATTAAAACATTGCATTTATATGTCATCTTCAAAAGGATCTAGAGTCTATGCCCTTTTTTTTTTGCTGATGATGGAAAGAAAAGGTCTGGAATCTTTTACCTTCCCTGCTTGTTAATTTTCTGACTTTCCTAGATATGTCAGGCCTGCACACCGGAGAATGAAGCCACGGGCAGCGCTTAGAGCAGAGGGCAACCATTGCTGACCAACCTGGGTTAATGAGATCACATTACTCCAGTGCTTTGATCCCTTCGTTGGCTGCCACTGGAGCAACGCGGTTGGGCCAGAAAGCCATGTTTGGACCAGTTCCCACGCTGTTGCTAATTCTAGTATCCTGTGGGGTCCCGTGGCACAGGCTTGTCGACTCACAGAAATTAACTCAGATTTAGATAGGGGGTGAACTCAAAGATGGACCTTTCTACACGTTCTCTCCTCCTGTCTCTAGGTGGAATAACCTTCAGCCTTACCTTGGACTGCAGCCTGTCTTTACGGATGCTAGAGGTCCCCTGCACTAGTAAATACTTCTTCTTCTTAGCTAAGATGAGCTCACGACTGGAGCAGGAGGCTTGGAGGAAGTAGGAAACATAGCCTATCCTGCTGGTGAACGTGGAGGGGAGTCTGGTAGACAAGGTGAAGTGGAAGTCAAAGGTGTGGGTTCCCGAATCCAGCCAGTTCCCTGAAAGCCAGACAACATGCTGTCACTTCTCAAGCTCAGCTCCTATGGACAGGATGCTTTGCATTCCTCTGTGGCAGTGTGTGGGGGCAACCTTTTTGGCAGGTGTGCCACGAATCAGCCCCGCACCCACCCCAGGCGCCACTGTCATTCCCTTCCTCTGCCCAATTTCCTCCTCTGCTTTCTGCTCCCTACTCTGTGCCCGATCTTCTGCTCCCCACCCTGTCTGCTACTATGCTGCCTCTTCTCCCCCAGATCTGCTGGGGCCCACGCTCAGAGGTTGCCCATGCCACTTGGGGCACTCAGGGCTGCAGGTTGAGCACCCCTGCTCTCTTGCAGGGAGCTGAGGGAAGGGGCAGTTTGCATTTCTCCTTGCAAGATGCTTGCATTTCTCACCCAATCCTGAGTGCCCCCAGCAATTCTTGTAGTGGCTGTGCACTAGGGGTGGCCACACCTTGCAGGTACAACCCAAACACAGGGGCCTCTTTCCTCCAGCGTGGCGCTTCCTGGTTTTAGCCTTGTTGCACTTGGAGGTGATAAAACCAGCTTTCTCCACCCAGCCTTTTCCTCTTGCTTCACTCGCAGAGAACATTTGCTATGTATTTGCAATAATCATGCAAATTGTTCTGGAACGAGGTAGCAACTCTGCACAGAGTTACCACGTGGCAGGAGATTGCTAGAATTTTGTTCCACTAATTGCTGCTATTACCCTCGTAGACAAACTCAGTAATTCCTCAAGTTTTAACACATTTAACCCAGGTTTCCCCACTGACAGCAGTACTCCGTAATAGCTTCCTCGCAGCACGAGAGATTCACCAGATGGCAGAACCGTGGCTTCAGTCAGGATTATAAATGCAGATAAAAATGACACCCCAAGAACATGCAAAAAGGGGAAACCATAGCTCACGGTCCTATTTGGCAATGGCAGCGTAATGCAGTCATCTCCTTGCTGCTTAGCTGTTTGAACTGCTTAGGGCTTTATTCTTATTTGCATCTTGGGTCTGTTTGACACTAGTCTGGATGCAGAAAAAAAGGCCTTGGAGTAAGAGTGTTTTCCATTCCAAAGACCTTTTAAAGCCTTCTTCCCCTGCTGGAATGAGCTGAAGGAGCTTTAATATACAGATTAAAGCTCCAGACTATAGGGGACACCATGCAGAAGCAATCTGGCTGTAGGACAGGGTTGATTGTGTGGACGAGGACTTGTATGGGATGGTTTGGCTAAGGATGATCCTGCCCCCAGGAGGGGTTGGACTAGATGACCCCAATGTCCCTGATTTTCTCGGATCCTGCCATGTCGATGCACTTCACCTGTGCAAGCTAGCGTGGGTAAGACACAATTCTAAGAATCTGTCTTCATATAGAGCAGCCGTGGTTCAACGTGAAGGTGAGGTTTCGAACACGCTGGTGCGAAGGATTGTGCAGGTATTTAAGTCAGCGTATACTAGGCTCATTTCTGCCTTGTTGGAGTGAATCAGGACCTGTCACCACAGAGCCGCACCAGGAGTAAATCCAGCAGAATCAAATGCAGGCCGTTTTCATTCTGAATATGAGTGTCCACACAGGGGTGTAATGCAGTTTAGCTAATCCACTTTCAATTCCCCCTTTAGTTATTTCAGGTCCATTTTCCTGAGCGTCCCAGGGTAGAAAAGCTCTTATTCATTTTAAGTTGCCGTAATTCAATCTAGTTTAATTTCACTTTCAAAGTGAATTAAACTGAATTGAATGAAGGCCTCTCTAATTGTAGACAGGAATATCCATGTAGCGGCTTAATATAGTTTAACTAATCTCCTTTAAAGTGAATTCAGACTAATTTTCCTGAGTGGCTCTGCAAAGATAACACCTTTCATTTCTACCAAAATAAGAGGCTCTTGCACTGAAATGCAAGTCCACGCAGGGCTTTGCATTGGTAGAAGTAAATCGAGTTCATTAAACTGGCGAAAATCAAAGGTGTAGATGAAACCTGATTGTACAGCTCTGACACTAGGAACTTCGGCTCCCAAAGAGGCCTGGATGCTAATTCCTAATTGCGTCCCTCTCTTAAGATTGTGGCCGTCAGGCTGGATCATGCCAGTATCTACCACACTGACTTCTTTCATGCAGAAAAGAGTTCAAGAGAATAACTCCCCTGACAGCTTGCTCACTCCTTCCTTCTTGTGTTGCCCTTTGAAGCCTTCTCCCACTTTTAGCGTTGTATCCTCTTCCATCTTGCTGCAACCTCCCACCTCTTCCACACCCGGCTTCCTGCAGTCCTCCCTCTCATCTCACCCACTTGTTTTCCAGCGTGCCCTTGACTCACTCTGTTTACTAGCTCTCTCCCTGAACTACCTTCTACCTACAAACCTCTACCCAGCCCCAGATATCTTTGGTCACCCTGGCAGCTCCAGGATAGGGAACAGGTTTTATACTGCCCTATGTTGGTAATGTGCCTAGTGCGAGGGGTCACATTAAGAATATGCAAGGAGATAAGTCCCTTTGTGAGAGGATATCCAATAAGCAAAGTTTACAGAAAGGGTTGCCAAAGTCTGGAATGGGCTTCCAAGGGAGGTGGTGCCCTCCCCTACCTTGGGGGTCTTTAATAGGAGATTGGAGAAATACCTGGCTGGGGAACCCGAGGGAAGAGACTACCTGGCAGTTGCCAAGTCATCTTTCCAGGTGACCTAAGACACTGAGTGACTTGGGGAGGTGTCCCCATTGCATCTCCTTGGCAATTGTGAGAGTGTGTCAGTGTGTATACGTGGAGGGATTGGAGTATAACTCTGAATTTTCTAAAAAGAGCACAAAGGATTTCTATAGGAGCACAAGATCCTTCCCTGAAGCCTGCCTGGTGACGTGAAGAGTCTGAAGCTGGTCGTGTGAGCAGCATGGGTTTCTGGCTCGCATCCCCCCGACTGTGAGTTACACTTGGTCATGAACAATTGCCCCCAATGGAAAGAAAAATGTGTTGTTTTGCTGCTAGAGAGACAGCCAGTCGGCCCGTTTCCTTCTCTCCCAGCAAGGTGATGGAAGACACCCAAGATGAAGGCTGAAGGTTGCCAGGGTTAAAAAGAAAAAATGAGGCCAATTTTTTCTTGAAAGAGCAAGTATCTATGGCTCAACATGGGCAGCCATAGAGCGATGTTTTATGAGATAAGAAACAAGGAAGGGACGATAAACTTATCGGCATTCGCACTGTCCAGCTGAACGTATCTTGTGCACTTTCTGACCTCAGCAGGGAGCTCTGAACATTGTGGGAATGCAGGATGAGGTCGGGAACCGTTTCTCTCCGGGTCTTTTTATGGAGTTCATATATGACGGTATTTGGATCTGTGGACTATAATGTAGTGAAGTCCAGTATGAGCCTTAATGCAACCCTTTATGGAGAGACGGGCAGTGCTGAAAATGGCTAAATGGATCGGGACAATTGGGGACATGCGCTATAACTGAGACTTGATATGTGCCTCAGTTTACCCATCCGTAAGATGCTGAAGAAGATACCTCATCCTTCATTGCAAAGCAGTTTGGTCAAAATGTCCAAACTTGGCATCTGAATCTGGGCCCTTTCCATGTCATACTTACTGAGGCTTGATCATTGATGCTGTACTAGGCATAATTAATTCCCCATATATACTCTGTTTCAGGATGAGAGTCCCTTTCTCCAGTTTAGCTTAAACTGCTTCTGAAGAGACATTTATTCTGAAAAGGACGGGGGGAAACAACATCAAGTCTGAAAGCCAGCACACAGAGAGGAGGCTCTGTTGCTGTAGCTCGGCAAATTTTCTCCTGTGACAAACCTCTGAGAGTTGTGGGTGCTTAGCCCAGCTGAAAAGCTGTACATTTATTTAGACGACTACATATGGATTTAGGGGCCTGTCCCGCAAGACTGACGACCCCTTGGCTTTTCAGATCTTGAGCTGAAAAGTGCTGTAGAAGCACTGCTTGTGATTGTAATGCTAAGTAATGGAAAGAGTTTTTCTTCCTGGATTTACAATAATGTCTGGTACAACTCTCAGCTGCCGGAGAAGGAATTTGCATGCCACAGGGAGAGGTAATAGGTCAAGTCTAAAGCAACTTTATTGCACGTGACCTTTCTGGGAGGGCACAGCCTTCGAATACTAATACTCTAGGAGGAGCTGGAGCCTGAACATAAGAGGTCAGAGGTCAAATCCAAGGCTTTAATGCACCGACAAAAGCTTACCCTTCAAATCTCAGTTATCCAGGAGAAAGCTCATGCCCCACTGTTTTTATATCCCTGTAAATATTTGTGGTTAGTGAATTATATATAAAAACACAGCAAGGCGCTCACCAATCTGCATTTGCTCCCACTGTTTACTTACAGTTCCCTGCCTCTCAGCAAAGACTCGATAGCACGGCCATCGTGAAGTCTCATATTACTGAGACTTCATTGTAGTTGCAAAATGTACTTTGGGACATTTCCCACTACAGAAATAAATTAAAGCCTCCGTTGGCAAAATCCATAAACAAAATGCCTTTTGATGATGGATCCTCATTGCCGGCTTTTTGTTGGCTCATTCGTTAACTTGCTGTGGGCCGCTTGCTCTATCCGTACAACTAACACGGCCTTCCGTACCAAAACCTAGGCATTTCAGTGGATTATGCATGGTGTACAGACCTAATCCACACAAACATGGATTGTCACCCACCGGCCGATTTACAAAATCGCTGTTGCGTACCGTTCCTGAATACAGGTACACATGGTGAGTCTGCAAACTGGAAAGGGTGCAAAGGTGGAACTGATTCAAAGAAAGCTCCTTTTTGCACAATGCAGAATTGGCCTGTGAAATTCATTGCTACCACTTGTATTTAAACTTAAAAAAAAAAGTAGCTCGCTGAGGCCAAATATTTATCAGGGTAGAGGAGGCAAAAAGATTGGATATTTATAGCTATTTATACAGATAAGTTCATCTAGAGCTATAACCGTAAATGTTAAAAAAATTACTTTAGGGTTTTAGAGGACCCCTAAGTCATATGGGTCAGGAAGAAACTCTGCCTCTGGCCAGCTTATCCCACATTTGCCTTCTGCAGGGTTTGTTATATCTTTCTAGCAAGCAGTCTGGATCGAGACATGTTTACTGGGCTGGACTGACCACTGGTCCGATCCCTTATATTCCCACATTCGCTAGTGAACGGGCTCTACTCTCACATATTGCCTGAAGCCTGGGGTCCCAGTGACTTACCCTCTATCTTGAACGTCTTTGTCTTATTGATGTAGTCAGCCTTGTTATTGCAGACAACATCCCTGCTGTAATCCTTGTCCGCGCCGACGTCTTCATTCCACTGCAAATAACCTCTTCCTACCAGCTCTACCTTCACTACAGGGTTGATCAAAGTGTTGTTAAGACTCAGAACCACTTGGCCATCTACGTTGGAGCCTGCCAAATAGACCTTATCCTCGGGCACCACGATTTCAATTGATTTCACCACCGACATGGGGGAAGAACAGAGGTTCGGTGCAGTCTGGGCTTCCCCAGGGCGGAGTTGTGCTTGTGATGTCAAAGGTTTGTGACATCACTGCGTTGAGATGGGCGCTGGGTGCCTGCAGCACTCGTTGCCTTCTCCAGGAGCAGGCGGGTGCTGTCGGGCTTGGCCCCAGGAATAATGAATTCTTTTACTGTTTGTCTTCTAATACCCGGAGGGTCCGTTCTGCATATGCTATACAGTAGCTATATAGTGCTATATGTTAGCATATGGCTACTAAGTGACAATCTCTGCCTCCTAAATTGGGTTGACAAAAAGCGAGAGGGGACAACGCAGAAGAGAATGCAGGTCTCCTGACCACCGGTCCAGTGTCCTGTCCTCTTAGACTGTGCTGCCCCTCAGCTAAGAGGTCATATGCAGGTAAGAAGGAGGGAAAAACTCAGAAATCAGCTGATTCCCCCCAATAGAGAGTGGGGACAGCAGAGTTTTCTTAAGGCTGACTACTGAGGACCTTCAACTTTAGAAGTCATGTTCTTCGCTCTGTGCCAGTGCCTCATCCAGCCTTCATCATAAGGAGCCTGTCTCCTAGGGTCCGCTGATCTGGAGTAGTTGGATTCAGACTGGGCAGTACTCTGGGATCCATATTTCTCATGGTTTGTTTTTTTCTTTAGCTATGTGGAAAGCAATGACACATTTACCCACAACCACAGAACCGCGATGACAAATGTTTCTTACTGGTCCTAAAACAGGGAAGCACATAAGCATCTGCTCTAAGGCAATCTTTAAATCCTGCATTTCTTTTGGAAGAGATTCTGGGAGAGGAGTTAGATGGGGAGGAGGGTGGCATCAAAAGCATGTCGGTCAAGAGAGGGGAGGGAGATGCACCGGGCTCTTTCTTCTTGGCCTTTACTCCTCCCTTTATTATGTGACACTAGGATCCCAAAAGCTTGTCCTGAAATCTCCTGGGGGGTCCCAGAGTGCATGCCTCTGTGCCAAAGGCTGCAGTGCTGGTTGACTGCTCTCACCAAGGCAGGGGTGGGGGGGACCAAGGAGGACTTCCCAGGGGCTGTTTACATGGCCACCAGACAGCTCTGGCATGCACAGCTGTGCCCATGCTAACTTTCATTTATTTAGCGTGGGGATTGGTAGCAGCAAAAGCATGCAGCTGAGCAGGCATGTACTATCTTCTTGCAAACAGGTGCTACGGTGGCTTTCTGGAGCGTCTTTTTTCCAGTGTGCAATTAAAGCGGGGAGCTCATTTGGATCCTGATGGTGTAGCCAGATCCACAAAGGGAGAGGACACGTTCTTGGAGGAAAGGGGAATCAGTAGTTATCAAGCATGGGAGTGAAGCACATGGCCTCTGAATCAGAGCTTCCTAAACTTTAAATGCTGCCGGAGGCTGCAAGTGAGAGAGGAACAGAGGGAAAACCCCTGGTCAGACCCAGGTCACTCTCCCTTGCAGCCTTCGCTTTCTGTCACTTGTGACACAGGAGACTGGGTGAGATGGGCATGTGGCCTGGCACAGCATGAGAACGTAACAACTGCCATTTACTATCGTGTGTACCTGAGCTAACCGGACTGAGCCACCTACCCCTGCACCAGCCGCACATCTGGGCTGTCGCCAGCACCCCCCCCCCCCCCGAGTCCTGTAGCATTGGCTATGGGATCAGCCCTGGGCATTGCAATACACGGTGGAAACAGAGCTGTAGTGCTGGGACGGGGTTGCCCAAAACCCCTTTCCCCAGCACAGCCCCAGCTGAACCCCCTCCGTCCTGGGCCTGATATCCCAGGATCCCAGGACTGGTGCTGCTGTGTGCACTGAGACCCCCCACCCAAGGGGCTGCGTTTCCCGCCTGAGGCAGATCTCCCCAGGGGGCTGGGGGGGGGGGCTTTACTAGAAGGCAGGGCAGTTTTACTGGGCTTTCTTTGCTGGTGGGGAGGCTTTTACTAGGAAGAAGGGTGAATTTGCTAGGGTACCTTTGTTGGGGGGGTAATAGAAGGCAGGGGGAGCTTTCCTGGGGGGCTTTTGCTAGACAAGAGGGAGCTTGGGGGGGGGGCTTTTAAGAGAGGGCAGGGGAAGGTTTTGCTAGACAGAAGGGGAGCTTTGCAGGTGGGGGGCTTTTACTATTAAGAAGGGGAGCTTTGCTGGTGGGGGGAGTTACTAGAAAGCGGGGCTTGCTTTGCTGGGAGGCTCTTAGGAGACAGAAGCGGAGCTCTGCTGGGGGGCGAAGCAGGAAACAAAGCGGCGATCGGAGCCAGCCGGGCTGAGCGCCGACCCCCGCCGGCCGCATGAGGCTCCGCCCCTTTGCCCAGTTCCCGCCACCAGCGGCCAATCAGCAGGGGCCCGCCCCGCGCCGGGCTTTTCCGCGCCAAACTCCAAAGCCGGCGAGTTGGCGGGTCCCGGGGACGTGTCGGCTCGGCTCCCGGCGCCTCGTGGGCCCTGCCGCCCATCCGCTCGCGCGTCGCCCCCGGGACTCGCCCCCCAGGTCGGAGCCCGAGGTGAGTGCGCCCCGACGGGGTCCCCCTGCCCCGGGGAGGGGCGCGGCGCTGCTCCGCTCCGCTCCGCTCCGGCGGGAGATCCCGCGGGGGCTCGGGGGAGGCGGAGCCGGCTCGGTGCGGTGCCGGCGCGGCGGGGTTTATGCGGGGGGGGGGGGGAAGAGGGCGCGCGGGGGGGCCCGAGCCGGCGGAGCGCCCCCGGGCACGGCAGGGGAACGCTCCTAGCGGCGGCGCGGCGGGCACGGGCGGGGAAGTCGCCGCGTCCGACGTGACAAAGGCGGGCGGCTGGTCCGGTCTGCTCCCGCCGCATCTGCGGATCGGAGCCCGCGGGCGGAGAGGGGAGCTGCGCTCGGAAGTGCAGACGGGATGGACCCCCCCTTGGCCTGCCCTCGCGCCTCGCCTTGTCCCCGCTTCCAGGGGCTCCGGCTGCCGCTGCCCCCCGGGCCCTGCGCTCGCAGCAGGCAACGAGCCCTGGTTCGCCTTGGCGAGGCGCGTGCGCGCGCAGCAAGTGTGTGCGCGCGTGTAATATACATAGAGCTCTATAGGGGTGTGTATGCATGTGTAATGGATGTGTATTCATGTGTAATAGACGTATGTGTGGGGATACACACACTATATATAGGTATATGGGTGGGGATATACATACATACACGTGTGTGTACACACACGCACACGTATATGCGTGCGTGTACACATAGACAACAGCTCCTTCCAGCCGCCCCGCGCGACTGGAGCCTGCCCCTTTAAAACCCTCGCAAGCTTTGTGGGGCCCCCCCCCCCCCTCCTCCCGTTTAATTTGCATAACCACGCGAGACTGCTGGGGGCGGCCTCCGCGAGACCGAGGAGAGCGTTTCAATTGTGGCGCGAGAAGCGCTTGGCGCGCGCCGCCGAGCCGCGAGGCGGCGAAGGGAGCGGTTGCAACCTAACCGGCTCAAGGGGGCGGGTGCAAGGGAGGGTCGTCGCTCGCGGGGAGCCAATCGGCTTCGACACCGGTTGGGCTGTGAGCCAATGAGAAGGGAGAACGGACGTAGCGGGCCGGCCGGCCGGCCTGAGAAGGGAGAAGGTTAGGTTGAGAGGTCTCCTTGAGTCGGGGGCTGGAGCGTCGCCGCCGCCGCCGCCGGCCCGGGCCCCACGCGAGGCGGAGGCGGAGGCGGGGGTGGGCGCGGAGCCGTGGGCGAGTGGGGCCCTCACCCCACCCAGCAGCCCGGTCAGTGACCCCCCCCCGGCCCCCCCTTTCTGGCAGAGTCGCCGCCATGTGGATCCAGGTGCGCACCATGGACGGCAAGGAGACCCGCCGCGTGGACTCGCTCTCCAAGCTCACCAAGGTGGAGGAGCTGCGGCTGCGGATACACGAGGTGTTCGGCGTGGAGACGGAGCGCCAGCGGCTCTTCTACCGCGGCAAGCAGGTACCGGCCTTCCCTGGGGGGCGGGCGGGGGGGGGGGGGGGGGCTCTGCCCCCAACTGGGGCTGGTCACGTGTCCCTGCCCAGCGGGGCCGCTCGACCTGCGGCGCGGCGCGGCGCGGAGCCTGGACAGGGGCAGGGCCTCGTCCTGCAACCATGCCCCCCACCCGCGGCGCTCGGTTTTCTTTCTTCTGCGTGGCTCGAGCTGGCGACGGCCTGGCGCGGGGGGCGGACGTCTCGTTTCTTGCCCTCCGGTTTTTGGGAACTGAAGCACGCGGCGCCGACAGCGAAGCCTTTCACCCTCGTTAAAAAAGACGACGGGCTGAATGTAAAGTTCCCGGCCTTTTTCCAGGGTTTTTAACTGAGTGCAGTACCGTGATTCGAGCGAGTGAGCGAGCGAGCGAGCCTTGTCAACTGGAGTCAGTTTGCTTTTGAAATTTGGGATTATGCTGCCATCTAGCGCTTTATTCTCCTAAACAGCACTTCGCGCTTGGGACGTGCCACGCGGGTCGGCGTCTCGTTATTGTTGCCTGGGAACTTAAGCGCGCGTTTCTTGGCGGATATCCCTGCTTTGCCAATCGCCGATGCGAGCTGTGCGTGTTTTGTTTCGATATTCGTTCAAATTCACGGTCACCGCAGCCGTCTCGGTCGCGAGGGGTAGCTGTAGTCTGCTCTGCTCCGTCAGATAAGAGGCTGTTGCTCTGTCGCTGCTTTGGTGTGCCCCTAAATTTTAATTGTCAGTTAGTTTTTAAGTAGATAATCATGATGGTTCTGTGTTGTTTGGATTGTATAGGCCAGGTATTGTATTTGCGTTTCATTAATAGTTGCGTTTCATTAGTTGCTTGGCCACTCAAGGCAATGAAGAGTATATTTGGTTGTTAAAGCACTAATTCAAGAGGGGAGGAAGAGATTTGCAAGTTCTCTTCCACTTGCCTAATTATATTTGGGGGGCTTGACTACCTTCTGGGTGCGTCTACACGAGGTGCTTAATGCACGCTGGACTAATTCAATGCACATCAGCGCGGCGATATGCGCGGTAGGTGTAGTCCGATGCACGTTAAACATCGTACAAAAAGTGTTCATCTGCGCTAATGTGCAGCCCCGCCACTCGCAGCGTGTTAATGAACGTGTAGGCATGTCCTCCGTCCGCCCCGAGCACCCCTTTCAGCAGGAGTTTCACTTGGTTGTGGTGTCTACGTCACGTCCCAAACCACGTACTGTGTGTGTGTTCTGGGATGTGGCTGCTATGTTTCGTTCCACAAGTGGGCGCATTTCTGTGATGGGATGCAATGACTTGTGCTGTATGCTTGAATACGGTTACAAGAGGGAAGCTGTCAAATTATAAGGAAAATGGTTTAAACAAAATTTTTCAATAGTTTCAATCTGAAGTAAACTTACGATGATGAAATACTAAGCTCCCACCAAAACGTGATTTGGCGTAAGTACAAACCCCATAATTGTATGTTTGTCTGGTTTGCCTTAAAACCCTATATCAAGGTTGGACAACTTGCGCCGTGTGTGCTGTGAGTGGCATGGACAGCCTCTGTGTTTGGCGCATAGCAGATTGAGGAGGGGGCAGGCAGCATGGAGATAGGGCAGGAAACTGAGGAGCAGATTGGGCAGGGGAAGGGGTTTGGAGTGGCCTTCAGGAGGGTGTAGGGCTAATTTGTGGCATGCCTGCTCAGAAAGTTGGGGCCCCCTCCACTGCCATATACCATTATGTGGAAAGTTTGTTTGCTGATAGTGAGTCTGAAGCTTGCCTATTCAGACTCGCTATTAGTAGACAAAGGGGGGGTGGGGAGGCACCGATACAACCATCTGTCTTTTAAAACTTGTTTAAAAGATCTTCACAACTCTGCAAGGATTAAAATCGCAGTTTGATTTTTAGCTGATAGTTCTCCTTGAGTCTGCCGGCAGGCACATCCATTGCCTTTGGTGCTTTTTTTGAGTTTTGATTAATTGGAGAATTTCAGTTAACCAGTCCTATGTGTAATAGTAAAAATGGCAGTAGTATAGAGAGAGAGAGAGAGAGCTGGAGGAGTGGAGAGACCACCACTGCAAGATAGGTGTTTTGTCAGCTAACTTTTTTTTTATTTTTTTTTTTTTAACTTCTGGAATTGTCTGATGCCTAAATATCAGCACTTGTTTTTATACTGATATAGCATTTTGGGTCTTTGTTCACAGCAAGGGAGATTGCTTTTATTTAAAACAAGCAAACAAACCAAAAATGGAGGCCAGCTAAAAAGAAAGTTACTGTGTTCGCAAAACCACGTGGTATCTATGAAAATTTGGGTTTTACTAGGGTGTGTGTGATCTAACGGACTGTTAAGCTTAGTAATAAAAGTTTTTCAAGCCATGGAAGTTTTACAGCTTTGAAGGGTTGTAAAGATCTTGATTTGCAGGAAGCAGTCTATCTCCATAAAACCTGAGATAGCAGAGCTACTTTAAAATCATGGGTAGCTGCTATTAAGTCAAAATTTGGCTTTGTACTGAACTTAACTTAGAGTGTGTAAAATCTTAACTGACTCAGTGTAATAATACATTCCTGACACTGCAGGATATTACAAATGTGTGACGAGACTTCCTTCCACAAGTTATAACTTCATAACTGAATTGTATTAAAAATTGGCTTTAAAACACATTGTTCATATCTTAGAGCACACGCCAACTGCTGAAACTTCCTTAGCCTGACGAAGGGTTTTTGAACCCGAAAGCTTGCTTAATAACTATTCTCCAACTATTTGGGTTGGTCTAATAAAAGATATCAAATTTACCCAAGGAACCTTGTCTGCCTATGTCCTTAGACCAACACGGCTACAACCTAAACCCCTGTGTTCATATCTTAGGCATTGCATTGTTAAGTTGTGCAGTAAAGCTTTTTACTGATTTCAGTTTGGATAACTAGGCATTAAGAGTTGTTAGAGATGGAGGAACATAGAAGAAATACCATTTAGTTTAATTGCAAATTTGCTGTATGCATTTTTTTTATGAATTATATATCCAGGGATTATCTTGGTTCTGGTGGCTTGTGTTTGATTGTAAGAATCGACAAAGAAGTTGCAAAAGGCATAGCTTCCCTTGCAGATAAATTGAGGGAACTCCAGGCTATTGAATACTGGCTTTTGTCTTTTCTGCTACGGTCTCTATTTCCCATAATGCTGGTTCTTAAATTCTCAGACTATATACAGGAGAATGGTCTAAGTCAGTGGAGGCCAGCCTGTTTGGCAGGCATGCTACAACTTTAATCACCACGTGCTGCTAGAGTGCTTCTCAATCCTCTTCCCCTGCCCAGTCTACTATTCTGCTCTCTGTTCGCTGTCCAAGCTGTCACTTTGCTGCCTTCCCCATCTCTGACCTGCTGTGTGCTGCAGACCTAGGCAGCCTGTGCCACTTCTGGCGTGTGTGCTTTTTTGCAAGAAAAAAGCCCTGAACAACAGGCACCTCTCCATAGCATTCATCGACCTACAAAAGGCAGGAATGGCATCTACAAGATCCTGTTGAAAACTGGCTGTCCACAAAAGGTGTGCTCTCTATTCAAGGAGTTCCATGAGAGAATGAAGGCAATCATCCAGTCTGAAAATTGGAAACAATCAATCTGGCATATTAATTGAATTGAGGATGGACGGCAGCTTATTCAACATCAGACGATTTCTGTGCAAAAGACATGTCACCTAGCTCACTATTTAAGATCTGCTCTTTGCAGATGATGCTGTGTTCATCTCTAACTTACCTGTTGAATTGCAGATTGTGACGACCATCTTCTCTGATGCATGCATCAAGTTTGGAATGGCAAGTAGTATATCCAGAAAACAGTTGTCATGTCACAGGGCACCAACATCTCACCCAAAATCTATGTTAATGAAGCTCTGGACAATGTAAATGACTTCTGCTATCTTGGTTCAACTCTTACCAGCTCTGATCAGTGAGCTTGATACAAAACTTGGCAAAGTCTCTGTCATCTTTAGCAAACTTGCCTCGCGTGTCTGGAACAACAAGCTGCTAACCCTGAACACACAGGTGTCTGTCTGCCATCCTTTATGACTGAAAGCTGGGTCATGTACTCCAAGCAGGAGCAGAGATTGAACAGCTTCTACTTCTGCTGTCTTAGAAAAATCCTTGGAATCACTTGGGACCAACGGATCACTGACAAGATCCTTGAGAGGACTGGCTTATACTTTATGCAGACTACGCTGGATGCTTGCAGGCTTCTCTGGCTGGGACACATGGAGCACTGCTGAAAGCTGTGGTCAACCCAAGAATCCCCTGCAATGCAGAGGAAGGCCAAAGCTCCGATACAGTGGCAAGGTCTCGAAATTCAGCATTCCCACTGACAATGGGAGAACCTTGCCCACAACCGCTCAGTTAGAATCGTAGAAAATGAGGGTTGGGAGGGACCTCAGGAGGTCTTAGCTAGTCCAACCCCCTGCTCAAAGCAAGACCAGCTCCAACTAGATTGTCCCAGCCAGGGCTTTGTCTAGCTGGATTTTGAAAACCTCCACCACCGCTCTGGGTAACCTGTGCCAGTGCTTCACCACCCTCCTAGTGAGAGAGTCCTTAATATCTAACAAACTTCCCTTGCTGCAGCTTGAGACCGTTGCTCCTTGTTCTGTCATCTGCCACCACTGAGTAGCCTCTCTCTCCTCTTTCCAACCCCCCTTCAGGTAGCTGAAGACTGCTGCTAAGTCTCCTCTTCTCTAGATTAAATAAACTCAGTTCCCTCAGTCTTTCCTCCATAAGTCATGTCTCCCAACCCCTGAACCATTTTTGTTGCCCACTGCCGGGCTCACTCCAATTTCTCTACGTCCTTTCTGTAGTGGGGGCTCCAAAACTGAGCACAGTACCCAGATGTGGCCTCACCAGTGCTGAGTAGAGGGGAATAATCACTTCCCTTGACCTGCTGGCAACACATCTATCAATGAAGCCCGGTTAGCCTTGGCAACAAGGGCACACTGCTGGCTTATATTCAGCTTATTGTCCGTTCGTCGTCCCGTCCCCCCCCCCCCCCCCGGGCTTATATTCAGCTTATTGTCTCCTCCCCCCCAGGTCCTTTTCTGCAGAGCTGCTGCCCAGCTGGTTAGCCCCCAGCCTGTCCTGGTGCATGGGATTGTCCAATCCTAAGTGCAGGACTTTGCGCTTCTCCTTGTGTTTGGAGAAGCCAGATCAAAGCTGATGTAGTCACTGCAGAAGAGAGCCCAGGCTGAGGCCTGCATTTGAGCCAGGAAACAGTGTGCGCTTCAACCTCCATCTGATGAGTGGACCTGTAGTCATTGTGGGAAGGTTTGCAGCTCACACATCAGGCTCTTTTCCCACACCACTGGCAAGCACCATTGACTGACTGACTTTTGTCACGTTGCCTTTCCTCTGTTAAGAGGTTGGATGACCATGGAAGGTGCCAGGTGGCCCTGCCTTAAGTGCAGTACTGAGTTATTGGGGTCTTGTTAGGAGAGTTAAGCAGCTATCTTTTTTTTTTGTTTTTTAAACCAAAATCGTACACATAAAGCTGAAATGAGAGTATGCATAGACTGTAAGGTTGTCTGCATTCTTGGCCTGTAATACGTTCTCCTTTAGAAAGCATTTAAGGGATGGAGAATATTTTCAAGGTGTTTGCCGCAAACTTGCTTGTCATTCAGTCTTTAAACAATGTGAGAAGGGCCTTTTAAGTATTTTTTTTCAATTTTTTAAACTATGCTAAGGGCAGTTCCATATTACTTTGGGACTTGTTTTATAAATTCAGGGCAACTTTTGCTTAGAAACAAACTACTGGATATGAGGTGGGTTTGGTCCATTCGGTTCTTTCTAGTGCTTTTGCTAGTAGGGAGATTAAGAGGCATTATGGCAGCACCTGCAGGCATACATACCCCAGCTAGCTTTTGGGCTTGCCTACATGAGTAGTAGTTGCGCTTCCCAAAAAGTATAGAAGTGTGGTTTCAGGGATGGCATACCTCAAGCAGCTATTTGTTCTACATTGTTCTTGCTGAAGTCCAACCCTGCTTTGGAGAAAAACAGCAATGCAGATTACTGAGGAAGTTATTGTACAGTATTCTCTTGTGAAATACTGTTCAGGAGAAACTTTGCTTAAAAAGAGGGAATTTTTTTTTGGTCTAACAATGGCAGCTCTTAGTGTGGGGTCAGATTACTGCAGGCAAAATAGCTTGATTTATTTATAATAAGACTCGGGGCAGCTCACAGACGAGAGCAGAATACCTTCCAAAACGAGCGAAGGAGAGAGTAAAATAGGAAAAACAAAACAAAATAACTTAACTTAAAAGCTCTTAGTATATTAAACTATGGAGCATTCCCTCTCAAACAGTGTCCTTTCTTAGCTTTGCTTGTTAAGTGCCTGCTGATATATTTAGCTGAGGAGTCTTGCAGAAGTTGTCCAAGTTTGGGCTTTGGTGGCCTTCAGTGGGGAGGCAGTTCCAGAGCTCAGGGGCAGTTACCAAGAACAGCCTCCCATGTGTCTTTTTGCCAAGCAAACCTGACTCATTGATGATACGTGTAGGAAGTTGCTCTTGGCTGACTTGGGGCCTTGTCACAGGGCATAAGGGGAAGACAGTCCCTTAGATGCATAGGGCACAGGCCTTAAGTACATAGAGCCCAGCACCGTGAATCATGGCCATTTTTGACTAGAGCACTGAGTTATGTGTTCCCGGTGGCCCATTCCTGCTGCCTTGGGTACCAGCTGCGCTTTCCTGATGGCTATCCAGGGCAGCCCCAATAATTTAATTCAACCCTGTTGGAAAACAAGCTTGATGAAATAGTTCTCGCACTAGGGCCTCATGCGCAAATAGCCAGACCCCATCTAGGTTTAATATATTGTCCAATGAGTAAACATAGTCAATTTTCTAGCGTTAGCGAGGTTTTGGGAAAGTCTCGTTCTTGGTTGTCATCACTTTTAGACACGAGGAGTGGGGGTGAGGGAGGCTTGCTGTTTTCTGCCTCCTCCATCTTCTTACGTTCGTTTCTGCATGCTCCATTACTGAATGTAACAAGTATTTATCTTCCCGCAGAGCTGAATGTTAATAAACAGTCCAGAGTTTTCATAAACACAGGTAATTACCTGCCTGTTAAGTGGAAAGGCATAGCAGCAGTAGCAGAGGACAAGAATATTTTCAAAGATTCCCCAAGATGATCTTTACTTAAAAAAAAATATAACTCTTAAAACAATGTCCCAGATATTTCTTGGAGGGTTTTGGGAATGGTAAAATAAGTGTCTTCTTCATCCCCACAGTTATATTGGCAATGCTTGGATGAGTGGTATTTTTACTGTACGCTATGAAGAGACTAGGAGATCCGTTTCAGAAAACATCTTGGAGGCTTATGTTGTATTTTATTGTGGTTGTGCTGAGCACAGAAATGCATCTTGAATAAATTCTAGCACCCTGAAACTGAAGAGACTTTTCTTTTCTACCAAAAAAAAGCATGCTTGAAGGGCAATACTAGTACAGGATTGTTGTAAATCGAATGGAATGTGTTCTGGTATGAAAAGGAAGAGAGACTACAGCACAGAAATAATTCAGAGAGCAAGGTTAATTCTGGTCCAGAGAGTGTGTGGGTGTTAAGGGATGAGATTTCCATAAGTTAATGCTTTGTCTGAGTCCTTCAAGTTTGTAATGTTCTTGATTCTCCATGCAAAATTTGTACTGTGGGGGGATCATTCCCAATAACGAATACTCTCCTACTTACATCTGCAATTGATATTGCTACTTTTGGGCAGGTTGTATGATGGTTAGGTCTCCAGAGACTGCTTCAGTTGTTGGTTCTTTGCATTCCCTACTGCTCTGCTTTTGGCTGTTCCTTATGGTCCCTGTTCTTCTAATCCTGTTAGTCAGCTCCTATCCAGCAACTTTGGTAGTATCGTGCACTGGTGCTAAATCGCACCTTTCAGTTGATTCTTATGAATTTGGGTTGAACGACTCTTCGTATCTGAGCGGGAAATGACTTGACCTTATTTCTCCTGTCAGATTGCCACTGGTAGTTCTTTAGCATTTGAAGTCATAAATCCAAATTGAATTAGCTTAATAATTCTTGTGAAGTGTAGGCATATTTGTGGTTAACTTTAATTTTCCATGGGTAGAGAACAAAGCTCTAAAGATAAATTTTTTGGTGGCTTTGGCTGGGTGGGATGGTGACTTCCTGTATAATTTCTGTTACTTAAACCTTAAATATGTGGCGAAGCTTGTCTGAACTTCTAAACTTGCTGAAGCTTCAAGTATTGTACATTAAACCTGGCAATAATACTCTTTACTTTTGAAGTTCTTGAAGGGTGGTTATAAGAGGTCAATCTGGATGTCTGTACTTGTATTATTATTTGGACAAGCTGGAATTTTGCCATAGTTCTGTTCCAGAAAGTTTTAAAAGTACTTCAGTTCAAAGTAAAACTAGGACTTGTTGAGTCATTCTCAAATAGCTGAGTGTCTTTAAGTTTTGAAGAGTCCATTCTGATCTCTTTATTGTCAAGAAATTCTTTACTTAGTTTGCAGAAGAGTAGTGAATAACTTGTCTACTTTTTTTTCCTCTCCATTTAAAAAAAAAAATGTGAAGGACACAGGATACATACAATATTTTATTTTTATACTGTAACTTGATGTATCTAGAATAATATGTTGTATACAACCAGATTTGTTCCAATGTTACTAATGGCCAATGTCTGGAGCATGTACAAAGTAATTCAGTTAGACCTGGCTTGTAATGAGGAGTCCTCTTTAAAATATCAGTTATAGAGTTGAGATGCTTTTTTTGTTATGGAGTTTTAACAGAATATGGTGAAAAATCTTTGCAGGGAAAGCTGGGGTAAGTTATTTTTATTTTTTTTTAATGAAAGTTGTGTACTTGTTCCATACTTGGTATGTCCACAAAAAGTCTGGTAGCCATTTTTCAGGTGTTTCATAAAATGGAGTGGCACAAGTGGTGTAGCCATTCTGCCACAATACAGATCTTCTGGTGTTTTAGTACGTGGATCCTGCTAAATGTCCATAAATGTGTCGAATTCTACAAATTACTTCATTCTTATTAGAACTGCGGTGCATTCTCTTGGCATAGATGCACATCTGTATAATCAAAATCTAGATCTGAGTTGGCATTAAAATGCTAATTTGCTCACAAACTGCATAGTTATTTTTTTTAATTTCCTTGTAGATGGAAGATGGTCACTCCCTGTTTGACTACAGCGTTGGACTGAATGATATTGTTCAACTACTAGTAAGACAAAGCCCTGCTGTGCTACCAGCTGTTAATAAAGAAAAAGACTCCGAACTCTCAGATACAGACTCTGGCTGTGGATCAGGCCAAAGTGAGTCTGATAAGAATTCCAACAATGGGGAAGGAGCAGTGGAGCTTGAGGGACAACCCAGTACAGCAGCACAAGCTGACTGGGCTGATGCAGTATTTGGCCTCTATAAGGTAAGTGTAGTCCAGTACACTGAATAGAATGGAACAATAAAGCCAGCCGTGCAAAAAAACCTCTGATCGCTTAGAATTAGGCCTGAGAGTGGAAACTGGTTTTCTTATCCCTTGAGAATTTTTAGACTTTTCTGGAAAACTTGCTCTCTTTGGAATTGGGACAAAAAGTAAAAATCTCTAAATACTTATGTGAACTGCTTACGTGAAATTTGGTTCTGAACATGTTGAAATGGGACTCTTAAATCATTTTGAAACTTTTAAATATTTTTTTAGAGTTAAATTTGTCAAAACCAACATTCTTTCTTGACCACCTTGAAGTTGTAAACAGTTGCTTGTTAATGACGTTATAGTGGAATTTTTTTGGTCTGGTATTTTTTTTCCTGACAACTTTGAAACTCTGTCCTTAATTGTTGTTTACTAACAGTAGATATAAAATGCCAAAACTCTGCCCAGTATTTAAGGGAAAAATAAATGATAAAGACACTTTTTCTACCTCTTAGAGCTTATAATCCTACAATGTAGATCAGTTGTTCTCAGCCTTTGGACTTGAGGCACCCTTGTGACTTGGGTGCCACCCAATTTAAAAAATGAATTTATACATCGGTGTGTTAACCTTCTTGCAGAGAGACTGTACAGTGGGGGCAGGGGTGGGGGACTGGCCAGGCAGGGACCAGCTTGAGCCTGTCCTTATCTGTTCACCTCTAGAAAATTTAGGTTGCCCTGTATGACCAGGAGGAGAGTGTGTAAATTTGGTTTTTTTGTTTGTTTGTTGTTGCTTTTTTTTAAGTCTAGTTACTTTTCTAAACTGGACCTTGTTGAGAGAGCTTAAACTGAAAACTCATTAGAATGTTCAAGTTTAATTTGAAAATTCATTTTGGGAAGTTTTTCTTACTTTATTAATAAGGTGAACGACTTAGTAGATGGTCGAGATATGAACATGGGAGCATGGTTTGAAGCTCAAATTGTAAATGTGACCGGGAAAAAGAAGACTTCAAACGAATCGAATGACAGTTACACAGAGTCTAAACTGCAATCATCAGTTCCTGAAGAAGATATTGTATATCATGTGAAATATGAAGAGTGAGTTGCTACTTCTTGCCTAATGACAGTCATTGAAAGGAGCTGATGTTGGTTGACTGCATATGCACATTCAGATAACCTGGGAGAATTCTCCCAAGTTGGTTCTGCTGGTAGAGAAACATACCCAGAGCTGTGTGTACAGAAATTTGAATGCTGAGGCCCTGAAGAGAGGAGAGTTTGTAGTATTGACACTGTGCAGATAGGGGTAGGGAGAAGGGAGGGAGTGGCAGGGGTGGCATGTGCACATGTCTCAGTCTGTTTTGCAGGCTCCCTTAGTTTGCCTGGAGACAAGTGGCAGCAGTGCAAAGGGCCCATGGTCAGCCTGTTTCCTTGCAGCACAGTGTGGAGAATGTGAAAGGGGCATGCTGTGCTCCTGTTGAAACAGTAGAGTCCAGTGAGTGATGCACTGTCTCCCAGGGTGGGGAGGGGAGTGGGGAGGAAGATGCTGGTGGACTGTGTTCTCTTCTGAGATGCCACAGCATGTATAGACATTCACTGTCTCAGGAGAAACTCTCCAGAGAATGATTTAACCCTGGTTATTTTTCCCAGGTTATTCTTCTCCTGGAGCAGTTATTTTTACTCTGGGAGAAAAAGCCTGAACATCTGTACACTCACAGTTTCTCCTGTGGAGAAACTCTCGCAGGAGAAACAATATCTTCATGAGGTCCCTGATGGAGAGTTTGGTAACCTGGATTCGTAATAATAATTTAACACTCCTTTACTGTCACAGTAACTTCATTACTAGACTGTATATTCAAAAGACTATTCTAGTTTTACAAGACTAAATAAATGGTCAAAGTATAAAATGGGATGTGACATTGTTTGGCATGCCCTGTTTGACAGCACATATACTTGAGGGGGTGGGGAAAGAGGTTTAATTTTTGGTAACAAATATGCTGGCATAAACTCTAAAATGTGTAAATTTTTTTTTTTTTAAACTGATGGTTCAACGTAATATCTGATGTTGTTGCAATGTAGCACTAATTATTTACATTTTTTTCCAAAAAAAAGCTACCCAGAGAATGGAGTTGTACAACTGAGTTCAAAAGATGTACGCGCACGAGCACGGACTATTTTGGAGTGGCACCAACTAGAAGTCGGGCAGGTGGTGATGGTCAACTATAATCCTGATGAACCAAAAGAGAGAGGTTTTTGGTATGATGCAGAGATCTTGCGAAAACGGGAAACCAAAATGAGCAAGGAGATATATGCAAGGATACTTCTTGGGTAAGTAATCCTAAACCTAAGTCAATGGAAATATGGGGTAAAATCACAAAACCTAGATGTTTCATATTCTGTTTGCAGTTATCACTTTTTCCCCCCTCTAATTAGACTTTGGTTAACAGGGTGTGTTTTAAGTAACTTTAGTAGTAGGATAAGAAAGTTTCTTTTTATTTTCTTTCTTTTAACTACTAAAAATGAAATGGTATCTAAAAGATCAACTTAATTTGTATTACATTTTTTTTTTTTTTTCTGCTTTGCCTGGACAATGCATAGTAGACAAGTGTATTTTATTCTTTTTGAAGTTGGTAGTGTAGTTTTGGGTATAAAAGTTATCATAAAAGGTCTAAATGCCTCCTGATTTTAACTGAAAGGAAACAACAAATTGAACTTCATTATATTTTTATTTTAAAAACACTGTCATGGAATCCCTTGCTTTAAGCTTTCTTTCAACAACTCCTTGAGTGTGACTGTATACACAGGTGTTTGGATGATATGAGTCTGTGCCTTTTGTAAAAGACCAAAAAAAAAATTAAGAAACCATGTGCTATGCATAGGAGGTGTGCATTTAGTTTTTCTTATGACTCGTTCAAATACAAGTACAGGTACTCCTCAACATCGTCCTGGTTAACGTTGTTTCGTTATTACGTTGCTGATCTATTAGAGAACATACCAGTTTAAAGTTGCACAACGTTCGGTTATAACATTGTTTGGCCTCTGCCTGCTAGTAGGTAACTACTGTGACGTAATTGGATTTGCTGAACATAATTTCGTTTAGTCCATCAGGTCCAGCCTCCCTGGTCTAAGCAGGAGAAAGACTGCTGGGGTCAATTTTTAAATGTTTCCATATGATATGATTCCAAAAATATGATTTTTTTGGAATCATAGGAAACTGCAGCTATGACTATAAAAACATGGGTCTAAGTCAGAGCTATCCAACTTGTGGGTGGTTGGTGGCCACACATCCCCTTGGCCATGTGCAGGCCACACATTGTTCTGCATCGCCCTCCCTGCCATGCGATGTGGCAGGAGCGGTGCCTGGACTGGGCATTTGTGGTATAGATAAATGTGCATTTATTAACTTCACAGGCTGACTTAAAACTTTGCTTAGATCAGCCCCAAGTCCATGACGGCATAAAGCTTTTAAACAGTTCTGACTCCAAAAAGCCTTGTAAAACCTTGCAACTTGCTCACCTTTTTGGTCTTTTCCACAAAATACCCTTGTTACAGGCTCTTCCAAAAGCTCAAAAACTCTTGACTGAGATGAGGTGCTCAGTCTGTTAACCCAAATGGAAACAAATGTGGTGCTAAAGCTCTTCAGAGATATGGAGCAAGGTCTTTCTTTTTTGTTGTTGTTCCCATTTGGCAATAGCTCATTCAATTATAATCAAGGCTAGCAATCTTAGAGGCTGTCTTGATGTAGCTAACAAACTTTGGAATCATAGGTCCAAATTCTGTAAAGATGAGCTTTGCTTTTCTTCATTCTGTGAGAGCTTTCGTTTTGAAAGCAAACCTTTAGAAAGAGTTATGAAATCATAATTTATTTGGGGCACAAGCTGTCTCTGTTCTTCATTTTGTAAAACACTTTGCAAAATTTGTCCTTGTCTGTAACTGGGGATCCTTGCTGTACTGAATGACAAAGTAGTGCGTGTGGGTGTGTAAAGGAGGGCAGGACATAGGAGAGAGGGGCTAGGAGTGGTAGAACAACTTACTTATTGTTGGAAGGAGAATGTGTATGTGCAAGGGCTGGGGAGGGGCAAGAGAGACCTAGTAGCAGCTGAACAGTGAGGTTCAGAGTAGAAACTTGATTTGAAGCTGGACTATAGAGGGGTTTGCTGGGCAGACGAGATGGTAGATGTATAGGACAGATCTTCCAGGAGGGAATTGGAAGAGATGATAACTGGGTATAGGCAGACATTGGTGTCTGGGAAGTTGGGCAACTGTAAACAGTGAGGTTTCTTGTTTTACACAATAGATCTAACATATCATTAAAGTACATCATTGGTTAGAGATTCCATCTCTCTCTTTTTTTAAGAGTAAGCACTTTTATTGTCATGTTAAGGAAAGAAAGCATAGTTGGCATTTAAATGGTAATTGAGCTTCTAAGTTCTTTTTTTTTTTTCCATTAACAGTCTGAGAAACTCTTTCAGGAAGATGGTTTAAATACACTTGTTTTTAGAAGGCAGTACCACTGGTATAGCAATAGAAAAGCAGTGTGTAACCTAGCCCTGTAGTACTGTAGCTTCTGTCTGGATTTAGACTAACTGTCAGAAAAACACATGCCTGTTACCATGTTAGCTAATGCATAGTAAAATCCCAGTGTAGATCAGCAGTTGGCTTTATTACATGCTAGATCTGCTAGCATGTTGTAAAGCTGTGTCATATAGTAAAGATGGAGACTTAGTTGGTAAAATACTAAGTGATATAGTAGAATTCTGTTGTCAGAATGACACAGACCAACGGTAACTTGGATTTCTGAAGAAACCATTTGAATCTGCAGATTTGTTTTTGTTTTTTTAATGAAAAGTTGGTATGCTTCTGGGCTTTGCTAAAAGTACCTTTTTTACTTTTATAATACTGTTGTTATGCTGTAATTATAACAAACTGTTCTTCCTGAATTAGCAGTCACTATAGCGCAGTTATTGGAATCCACAGGTTCCCCATTTTGACGAGGAAAAAAATTGTCACATTGCATGAAGGTTATTTAATTCCAGCATGGTTCTTGTCATATAATTGCCACGTTGGCTATTACAAATCTATTAATTGGTCACTCTGAATGTGATCAAGAATGTTTCAGAGTTTAGTTGTGATATAGTGTGTGTGTATGTCTCTCCAGTATGAGCTATGCTTATGCTTGAAAAACTAACTAAAGACTGATTTTGTTGACTTACATTTCTCTCCATAGGGATGCTGGTGATTCCTTGAATGACTGCAGAATTACTTTTGTGGATGAAATTTATAAAATTGAAGAACCTGGAAATGCTAGTCCAGTTAGTGCCAGCCCATTAAAAAGTGAGTAAATAAATTACTGAGACCTTTTAAGCTTTATACTTGGTCCTTTGCTTTTGGTGGTAGTCACATAATTATTTTGGGGTAATCAAGTAACAGTGGTTTTAAATGTTTCAATTGAGACTTTTTGTCCAATTTTTAATGTAATTTACTCTTTTCTGGGGTCTGGCACTGAAATAGATCATGGTTCTTGTGTCTACAGGACAGAGTGGACCAGTGTGTAAATATTGTAAAGACAACCCAAACAAGACCTGCAAAATGTGTGCCTGTTACGTGTGTGGAGGCAAACAGGATCCTGACAAACAGCTAATGTGTGATGAGTGTGACATGGCTTTCCACATCTACTGCCTCAACCCTCCCCTCAGTAGCATACCAGATGAAGAGGATTGGTAAGTCACGAAAATGGTTTAGTGATATGAGTTAAGCTGTAAATGATGAGAAGAGTGTACAGCTTTGTCTGTATACGAAATTGGAATGAGTGTCCCTATAGGCATGGGTTTTAAATCAGTGCTATTGAACGCAAATGCAAGATTAAAACCCATTCATACCTGCCTTTTTATTGACTTGGCTCTAATTTCTTATCCAATTAAACAAAAAATCAATACAAATCAGTGATAAATATATCCTTTAAGGCTGTGTCCTGTAGTATTGATTTTAAAAACTACACCTGTAGGGGCATTTATCCAACTCATGTGGACAGGAGCTAAGTGTAAAAGCAAATCTACAACCTCTGTTTTGATGGAGGCTACAATCTCAAGAAGCAATTCTGTGATTTTTTTTTTTTTTTTTTTAATGCTAGTAAAACTGTACTGGTCTTATCAAGCTATACCTTTTCTAAATTAGGATGGACCTCTTAAGTTTTGGATCGCTTGTTGTGAGACCTGATGCGGCCTTTCCTGAAAGCTAGGCTTCTTTCTTGAGCATAAATTCAAAATATTTTTCAAAGAAACAAAGGAAATTGTTTCTGAATGTCCATAAATATGGGGTTTATTTGGCCAGCTTACTTCTAAATAGACCCATTACTTGAATGGAGATTCCAGGAACAGGTGCAGATTTGCCAAGGAGAGAGTGACTAGCAAGCAGTATACAGTTCAGTTGGATAGAGCATTCATTCTGATGTTACTCTAACTCCTAAAAGCTTTCTGCTGGTCTCCTCCTTGACTAGATTTTCAAGAGTAACTAGTGGTGATGGGTTCCTCAGTTGACTGTTTAAGAGAACTTTCAGCACTCGAGAGTTAAGCCTCTTAAAGGCATCTTGGCGTGGGCATGCAAAATCATTTAATGAATGTGTTTTCCTTCTCTGCATGCGGCGTTGTCATGGAGGTGATGTCTATGTGCTAGTTTAGTACTGCATAAAGGTAACTTATCTGATGAATTCTGTTATCACTGATTACCGTAACCGCAAGAACAACTTGTAGACTTTGTGGAACAGTGTGTGGGGAACAGAATTTAGTTCTTTTCAGGATGGTGACTAGTAAACCTTTTGTACTAGTAAAGACTAAAGCCCCCTCTAGGCAGTACCCATAGTCAGAATGATGCCAGCTAATAGAATATTAGCTAATTTAATACTACAGAGCCTCTTTCACATGGCTTCCTTTGCTCAGTATAAGCTAGGTTTTTGAGAAGCATACCAGTTAAAGCATGTTGTGGACTAGCATTTTTTCATCCTTTCTACACGCTTTATTCTGACATTCTCGAGTACAGTTGGGTTTTTTAACAGTTCTGCCTATTGTGGTCAGGAAAGTTATGCAAGCACACTGTCTTAAAACTTTTAACTAGTATGCAGTTGTAAATCCTGAATACTGTGGTTTTTATTCACTTCAAATAATACATTTCTCAAATGTGCTATTTTATAATCCACCAGCATACTCTAAAGATGAGAACTTTTTAACTACAGATTGCTCTTGCAAGCTAATTTTAATTGATTGGTAATTTTAGGTATTGCCCTGAATGTCGCAATGATGCAAGTGAAGTGGTTTTAGCAGGAGAGAAGTTAAAAGAAAGCAAAAAAAAGGCAAAAATGGCATCAGCTAATTCGTCCTCACGGAGAGACTGGGGCAAGGTGAGTGTGAAACTTTTCTGCGTTGAAATGTAGAGTATTGTGGTCCTTGTACTATTTAGCTCACCTGGCTTTCTGTTTGAAACAGGGTATGGCATGTGTGGGTCGCACAAGGGAATGCACCATTGTCCCCTCTAACCACTATGGACCAATTCCTGGTGTACCAGTGGGCACCATGTGGAAGTTCAGAGTTCAGGTATGAAGCAGTAGCTTGGAGTGAATGAACCTCCAGGGGCAAAAATAGATTTAATGCAACTCTTGCATGAGCAGTATGCACTGGCAACTGCAGCCAGTCCAGCATATGTGCTAATGCACATGAACTGGAAAAAAGAAAGACCACTGTCCTGTCTAGAGTAAGCGTTCCATAACTTGAATAATAATGTATTAAGAACGAGGGATTCTGTTTGTCTTTATGCAGTATTACGCTTTAGAAAGATGGGGAAAGCTATTTAAAAACATGAACAGGCAGAAAAACTTTTAATTTTTAAAAAGGTCAATGTTCTTTTGCAGAGGTCTCCCTTAGGGGCCTTGTAACACGCTCAGTGCTGGAGCAGCGAGGTTGCCTGTCCTGGATGATGCCTGGACCCCACCTTGTTGCCCCTTCTGGCCCCTTGGGGTCCCACCCTTTTTGTTTTTCCTGCCACACTTGATGTTAAAATTTGACCAGGAGGCTGCCCCTAGGGGGCAAAAAGAGGGCTTTGGGAGGTAGGCCTCTCTCTGGGCTGAGGCCTACTTAGGCTCGCAGGCCCTGGGTTTGCACCCCCAGTCTTTGTTGTCTGGTACTGTGGTCCTCCAACGAACAGCAGCCCTCCTTCTAAAGTGCTTGGGCTTTGCCCCCACACAGCCTGCCAGGTCCCTGACTTGAGAAGGGCTCTATGCTAAGTTCCCCTGCAGCACCCCTGTGGCCTCCAATCCATTTTTTCCAGCCACACCTGGTCCTTTGGTATTGGAACAAAAAAAACATGAGCTTCAGCTTCAAAGAAAAGTCTCCCCGTCCAGGTTTAATCACATGCCATGGTAGGACTGCCACACTGGCTCACAGTGCTTATTTTTCATTGTCCAGTGGTGCTGGGACTTCTTTCCCATTCCCCTGCAGCCTAGAGTCCTTTCTCCTCTGGTAGCCCATCTGTCTGCTCCCTGAAGCTTTGCTTCCTGCAGCTTGAAAATCCTAACTCCTATCCCTGCCTTACCCCTGCCTGCTCTGGGACAGGGTTTATATTCCCCAGTCCATCCACCTCCTGGCCATGTGATTGGGCCTTCTGCCCCTCTCCTCTAGGGCCAGGCATAGCTAATTGCCCCCTTAGCTGCCTGACCCTTGGTTCTTTGCCTAAATCAAGTTGGCCTAGTAAAGGACAGGGGTTCCCTGTTACTGACATAAGTATGTGAAATAGAGACTTTTGCATTCTGCTACAAAATGGGGAGAAGTGGGCACTGAACTTTACCAGAGTGTTTCCTTTTAATTGTTTGGTATTGGCTTTCTAAATAGTGGGAATAAAAACCATCTTCCTATCTCAAGCATTTAACTGTAGTATCTGTAATGTACTAAACAACTAGATTTCTCATCAAACCAGTGAGTGATTACCCAAAAGAGCACATTTTTGGAATCTGGTTAAAGCACAAGTCCACTTCTTTTCTCTTGGCATATTGCTCTGAAGAGCGTTTCTCCAGCTTCTCTTCCTTCAACCTGAAGTTGGGATCAACTTTAATATTTCCTTATTTGTGCCAATGCTCCTTTTTGCCTTTATAGTGTTTATGCTTGTTCTTCACTAGTAATAAATGGCTATGTAAAAATTTTAGGGCAACGTTGTTGGGTCTTTTATGTATGTTTCCATGTTTTCTGTTAGTGAAAAATGATTTTCAAAGCCTAATTCTAACGTGTAATAGTATGTATGATATCTAGGTGGAGATAAATAGCAGGAGCCAGATGCAGGCATTTGTTTTAGAAAAAACAGAGATCGTGCCAAGAGAGATGTTGCTGCTGTGCACCCTTCCTCCCCCTTGACCCCCATCCCTGCGGACCATTAGTGAATCAGTTTTGCATCATAATTTCTTCATTTTGGAGTTAAATTTTTGAAGCTTCTATTGGTCTGTTATGGACAGCTGCCCATTAAACTATTATTCTCCTGTAGGTGAGCGAATCTGGTGTTCACAGGCCTCATGTAGCAGGCATACATGGCAGGAGCAATGACGGTGCTTATTCCCTGGTTCTGGCAGGCGGCTATGAAGATGATATAGTAAGAAATCTTGGAATTGTTTTCTGGTAGCGCTCTATACAAAACTTTTAAGCGTACTGAATTCAGCTGTTGTATTTTTAAAAATCCTGGGTTTGTTTATCTAATCCTCTACATCCTGCATCATACCTTTCATCTGAAGAACATGGTTCCGGAAGAGACAAGGAAAGCTAGGCAAAAGAACAGCTCGAGGTGGACCCAGAGAAGTGTCCTCTGGTAATGCCATTAAGAGGGACAGGGCCAAATTAAATAATCTCCACATCTGTATATCTAGCTTCTGCTAGGAAGCTGTAGCTGCCTTTTGAGGCATCCCTTTCCTCCTTCCAAAGAATGCTCTGAGAACTACTTGTGTTATTTCTGTATCTCTCTGTGCCCAATTCTCAGCACAGAATTGGGAGCTACAGATGAATTGCTACTACTGTGTCGAACCTGCTTTTGTTTAGCATTAGTTCTCATTTTCCTTATGTTCTAGTACTGTATTGACAATATTTGTGAAATAGACAGCTGAAAATGTAAAACACATCTGGTTTGTCCTGTTTCATAAGCTTTAGGTTTTCGTGCCACCAAGTTGTACTGCAACATAAGTGCTGAAGAAAAGCAGCTTTTCATTGTCCCTCTTAATGGCATTGCTAGAGGACACTTCTCTGGGTTCAGCTGGAGCTGTTCTTTTGCCTACTTCTCCTTGTCTAACCTGGAACTATGTTCTTCAGAATGTACTTTGTCAGGGACTTTTTGGAAAAGTGTTGTGATGCTTACTGGAGCATAGCTGTCTATGAACTGGTAATATACACCAGCTTGCCTTTATAGCTTCATTTGTACTGGCTACAATAGTTGAAGGGGCCATGGGGCAACTATGCGTCTGGCAAAGCTACAAATCCAAACTTGTCTCAAAAAATTAAAACAGAGGGCTGTAAAATGGGATTCTGAGTGCGACTAAACCATTTGATATATCATTTCAGGACCACGGCAATTCCTTCACTTACACAGGGAGCGGAGGTCGTGATCTTTCTGGGAACAAGCGTACAGCAGGGCAGTCTTGTGATCAAAAACTTACCAACATGAACAGGTTGGAAGCATTCAAACCAACTCTCATGAAGCTTTCTACATAGTGTCTGGCAGGCTGAAAAACTTTCTTCTGTTAATGCTGTCACAGAAAACTAACAAGTGGAAAAACTTTCAAAGGAGCTTTGCTTTGTATAGCTGATTATAGATCAACATGCAGTGGGAAAATTCCCAATAACATACTGTATTTTCTCGCATACCACATGCTGCCAAAAAAGACACTCCTTGTTTTTGGAAGGCAGAATAAAGAAAAGAATTTTCTACAATTACGGCTATGTATAGCAGGGAGGGAGCCACACTTTCATCTTGCTCACCCTCCCTTTCCTGCTCAGGCAAAAAAAACTATGATTTTAACCCTTTCACCGGCTAAAACTAGCTGCTCCTGGAGATTGGAACTTCATAGACAGATCAAGGGTTTTGAAAAGAGCAACAACAGCTGGCAGGGCTGTATTTTGACAACAAAATTGCTGAATAAAGGAGAGCTTGGTTAGTGGAACATAAGATAATTAAAAAGGGGAGAGGGTTGTTAACCCCTGTGGGGCAAAGAGGATTAGCTGGAGTTGGGTAGATTCTGTTGAGCCATTAAGTCAGCTGACTCTCTTAGCACTGTCTGAATAAAATGCCACTGCTGCTGTGGGGCAGTTGGTTTTAAACTTTGGGTAGAGCAGGAATCAAAGTGAGGCACCACTGCAGCCTCCCTGGATCTGCCCCTCCTGGACTCTGCCCTTCCTTCCATGCATGTACCTGGTTATGTGTTAATGCTTGGAGGAAAGAGAAGAAAAAGAAGCAGCAGCCATCTTGTAGTGTTTCCATGCTTCTATTCTGGGTAGAAAAGACCAGACATGCACCCCAATTTTGGAAGGCTTATTTTAGGAAAGTGTGTGTATTATGCACATAAATATGGTATTGTAAATGGGATTAGACTTTATTTTGCACCCTGCATGAACAGAGGGATGAATTTTGAGCAAAGGCTTTCATATTCTGGCCTGTGGCCCATTTGTCATCTATGCAGCATTTGCTACTGAACTGTAGAGGTGGTTGGTCATCTGGGAGCGTCGTCTTCACCTCATTTTTAATCTCATGAAATCCTTTTCTAATATTTCTCCTCCAAAAAGTTTAGTATCCCTGTTGCCAGAAGGATGTTACATAGTTGGAAATTAGAGATGGCCTGCAAGATTAAGTAAAAATGGCAATCCAGATAATCTTTTTGGTGATCTCCCATGTTAAAATATGGTCCATGCTAAAGTAAACTCTTAAAGAGTCTTCATGATCATGTTTTCTATACATGGGTAACTTTCCTGAAAGCCATTGTTTCTCACTTTGTCTGTGATCAAGACAGGTGATGTCAAGCTGCCCTGGAAGCAGTAATTGGGTCCACAGTAGTATTGGCTGGACCCTTGGTGCCATATCTCTCCTCTTCACAGATCCCCAGTGGGTTTGCTAGTGCTACCATCAGTGCATCAAACATTTGATGTATTGTTACCATGCTTCACGTTCATATCCTTTTTTTATGTTTATTATGCTTTAATTTATATTTAATTCTAAATATTCCCCCCCATGGGTTATAACATTAATTTAATGTATTCTTACAGAGCTCTAGCTCTGAATTGCAGTGCCCCTATCAATGATAAAGATGGATCAGAGGCCAAGGACTGGAGAGCTGGGAAGCCAGTCAGGGTAGTGAGAAGTGTAAAGGGAGGCAAACACAGCAAATATGCCCCAGTAGAGGGAAACCGATACGATGGAATATACAAGGTAAGCAGACGTTCCTAACTTGGACTGAATTAGAAAAGAGTGGTTTGGTTTTGTATTTGACTATAGAGGAAATTTCTGTATCTTCTGAAGGCTGTTGTTTTTTTTTTCCTTTTAGGTTGTGAAATATTGGCCTGAGACGGGGAAATCTGGTTTTTTAGTGTGGCGTTATCTACTCAGGAGAGATGATGAGGAACCTGCCCCTTGGACTAAGGATGGGAAGGACAGGATGAAAAAGCTTGGTCTAACAATTCAGGTACACTGTCTTATTGAAAAAGTGTTACTGGGCATTGAGCTAGGAGGAGTATAGGTCTAAGGGAGGGACGGAGGGAGATCTTGGCAAACATCTCTGGATATTCTGCTTTGTTTGAAGAAGAGACGTATGAATTAACATGATGTAATCCTGTAAGTGAGGAATTACTTGTATATAACTATACCTTCAGTACTGGTGACTGCTTGTTACCAGCTTGTTAACATAGCTAAGAGCTAAACTTAGTTTAGTAGAATACATTCCCTACTTGTCCCAATATACAAGCAAAAATTATTTTTATTGGATTTTGTCAAATTGGGGGTAGGGACAGAAGTTCAACATGTGAATGCCATTCAAAGTGTACATAATTTAACTTCTTTTAACGGAATGCATGGGGTCCTATCAGTGAATTGTATGTTTGCACCTGGTTATGTGTTAATGCATTTTTTCCTTTAGTATCCTGAAGGGTATTTGGAAGCTGTTGCGAACAAAGAAAAGGAGAAAGAAAATAAAAGCGGTGATGAGTTTGAAACACCAACAGGAAAGGGAAAGAGGAAAAGGAAATCAACAGGTTGGTGTAGGAGGCAAGTGGATGAGGCAAATTTATACAATTTTTTTCAGTGCTATAGGCAGTTCAGCATTTTTTCTCTCTAAAAAGGTTCATGTGTTCTTTCAGGGGGTGAAGCAGAACCCGTTGCTTCTCCTAAAGGGACCCCAAAGAAGACTAAAGTCGAGCCATACAAGCTGACGTCTCAGCAAAAGGCTCTCATTAAAAATGATGAAGCCAATGAAAAACTGTGGAATGAAGTACTAGAAGCTCTCAAAGATGGACCGGTATGTCAGATACTTCTTACCTGGGAACTGTATAATAGAAGTAGCTACCTGGCTGTCTCCAAATGTAGGCTGCTTGGCCTGACTCCTTTAAAAGCGGGGGTAGCCTATTAGCAGAAGTGTCCGATTTTATAGCCTGCAGTGCTGTGACATTTACCTCGTAGGGGCTCCTAGAAGAGCTGGAAGTTCACAGGCAGGGCTGAAATCCAGGCTGTGGAGCCTGTTGGATGTATGGCAGTGGTGGGGGAGTGAGCAGCAGCTACACTAACACCAGTGGTTCCCTGACGCTGCTTGGTCTGCTGCCAGCTCTGGTTCTTGAAGCCCTGCAGTGTGGATCCAGCCCCAGGGGCCAAACCCATTTGACAGCCCTGGCCTATAGGAATGTAGCATTCCTTTTGGGTCAGGAAGGCTGAAAAAGTGGCTATCCATTCTGAATGCTGTAGCCACAATTGCTGTGCAATGCATTACATTGTTGGCTTCCTCTGCTCTTTTAAGTTCTTCACATGAAAAACAGCTTCCAGAAACAAATTCAGTCCATCTATGTCCAGTGATGTCTTTCTGCCCAAATGTCTGCAGCGTGATTTTTATTAGTAACAGTGATCACAACATCATGCTGCAAGGTGGTTGTTGGGTTTTTTTCCTGAATTCTGTAAACTAGGAAGTCTTATGGAAAGCTTCAGTCACTTGAATCATGCTGCATATTTGGAAGGCAGTAGCAATTGAATGACAATTTTCTTCCATTTCAGAAATTCCTGAATAAAGTGGAAGAAGCTTTTCTATGTATTTGCTGCCAGGAGGTGGTATTTCGACCAGTCACAACAGTGTGCCAGCACAATGTCTGCAAGGTGAGTAGTCGGGATGCCCGTTCTTAAGTTGTAGTTGTTCTCCCAGTAGGCTTCAGCATTGCACCGTGGGCTGCCAGTTGTTTAGCTGTTTACCTTGACTTGCCACTGGTTTGCTTTCTCTCCTGGTCAAGTTCAAGTAATTAATGGAGTGCTGTTGTATTCTCTTGCCACCATCTGCTAAAGAGAGAGCAAAAGATTCAGAATCATCCCCCTGGTTGAATAAGCTTAAAACACTAGATAGTAAAGTGGTCTGTATGGCAATTATGAGTAAAGCTATGACTTCTTCTTTCCTTCAGAAATTGGGGGTTGCTGTTAGCAGCCATGGAGGAATTCTTACTGGATTTAAATAATAATTTCAGTTGGATTTGAATACTACATAGCATTATATTGAAACGTGTCAGTGACTAAATGTCTTTGTAGAAGAAGACATGAAACTTACTGCCAGGTGCAAAAGCTTCCATTGTTTCACTGCTTCAGTTGCCTGCTCCCCAGTTGTCAACAAGGGCATGGCTGGGGAACACTTCTGCTTATAGTCTGGGAAGTAACCTAATTCTTCAGTTACATCTCTTTCTTTTTCTTTTTGTTTCCTGCCTCCTCTCTCCCAGGATTGTTTGGACCGATCTTTCAAAGCAGATGTGTATAGTTGTCCAGCTTGTCGCTATGATCTTGGCAAAAACTATACTATGCAAGTGAATGAAACACTGCAGACCCTCCTAACTCAGCTCTTTCCTGGCTACGGCAATGGACGGTGATTCTGTAAAGCACTTCTATTTTTCTTTGTTCAGACTTGTTAATGGGTTTTCAATGGGCTTAATTTAAATATGTAGTCCCCCATACCCTCTCCCTAAAAGTAAAGTCTTCCTTGTTATAAAATATACAGACTTTGAGGGACCTGCTTTTGTATGTTTGTGGGTTTTATTTTTCTTTTTTTAATGTTAGACTTTGCGTTCAGGTTTTTTCTGAAACCTGCTGTTCATCGACAGAACTCTTTTTTATTTTTTTTCCTTGAATATTACAACATGCTTCCGGTAAGGCTGCTAATGAGCATGAAAGTTCTCAAAGTTCCTTTTCTCCCTCCTCCTCCCTTTTTTAATTCTGAAAATGGCTTGGTTGCTAGAACAATCTTTGAAGTCTGTGGATTTGGCCATAAATGCCTACCTTTTCTTGGCAGTATTTTGATGCTCAATTTTTCTGAGATGGTTCTTGGCTTGTGACCTGTTACCCAGGTTGTGAACGTCTTGGATTTTTTTTAACCTAGTTTTCTTACGCTTTTATCAAATTATTAAAAGCCATTCCCAACCAATTTTGTGTACAAAAAGTCTTTTTTTGCATTTAGCCACGTACTTGGGGCAATACGAAGTACTACCTCAGTTGGACTTGTTTCTTCTTGGAGAACTATTTGTTCAGCCAGGTGCTGTCTTCTATCCGGAATGCCATTGTGGAATATAGTAAAGCCATTCTTAAGTGCCTTTGGTCCTTTTTTTTGAAAGACTGGGCTCTCTGAATCACCATTTTCCTTTCTCTTTTCCTTTTCTTTTTTTTTAAGCACTGAAATGTTTAAACTGCCAACCGGATTTTATTTTGGGGTTAAAATATAACACTGTAGCTGTATCTCTCTTTAGCATGGAACTGCAAACTTTCAGGTTTTTTCCTAATGCTAGCTAGGTGTGTTATGGTAACGTGAATTTACTTTGTTTCATAGCATTCTTGTCTGGAAACAGGAGAACAACAGACTTTGAACTTTTTTATGAACCATTTTGTGATTTATTCCCCCCCCCCTTTTTATTGTATGAGACCAGGAAGTCTTGATTTCCAGCTCCTCTTCTTCCCCAACAGTACCAAAGTTTGCAGTTTAATACCTCAAGATGACAGGGATCTTTTAATCACACTTTACTGCAGACAGACTGGAACAAATGTACTTGTATTTTTTTTATTTTTTTTTTAACTCTCACCCTTTTTAAAAATTATAATGTTAATATTTTAGGGTCAGAAAAAACTTTTTATAGGCTTTTTTGCTGAATTTGTCAATTTTTGTACAATGTGCAAGTCAAAGTTCTCAAAATAAATATCTGTTCAGATTAAAGTTGTTTGCCTTTCTTTTCACATTTCTTCTAAATCTTGGGGTTGAAACCCTGCATAAAACAGATTAATCTGAATCTAAACTGACATCTTTCTAAGCAGCCTTTGAAAATGCCACCCCTGTATTTTATAGATGAAATTCAAGAATAAATGTAAAAAAACAGCTGGAATTTAAAAACAAAACTTTAAACATTTGTGTTTAAAGGAAATAGGGAAATGGACTGTTCAGACATCTTTATTGTTGCTCCATTATACACTGCCCCGTAAGATTTAGAGATGGGGAAAAATCACAGGGGAAGTAGAAGACAATAAAATTAAGATGTTGATTGTGTCAAAAGTTGTTGTATGTAATCTATGAGTAGAAATGTTTCTTTATGAACAAATATTTGTAAGTATAAATATGTACTGAAAAACAAAATCATGTTTTGATACAGACTGGTATTCAAAATATTAATTAAAGCTGACCTCACTGAACATGCATGCAATTATAGAGTGACTGAAAATGTTCAGTAAAAGGTATAATTCTTTATGAATGAAATAGTTGGAAGTTAATGACTGTTTCTCTCTTGCATTGAAAATATTTTTATAGTGAGGGCTTCTGGAAAGTGCAGAACCCTCTGTATTCTGTCAGACACCATTCATTCTGATGAATACTAGACTTGCAATTCGGAACAAATGCATTTCTCCTTTCAACATTATAAAAAACCCCAAAGTGTGTGTGTCTGCACATGCAATTCATGCTACATGCAGGTAGTACATGTACTGCGCAGTAGACTAATGTACTGCGCAAGTACCTGCACGTGTAGACGGTGATGCTTTACTGTGCAATACATTAGTCTACTGTGCCATAAAGCATCTTGCGTAGATACAGCCAGTGATATGGGCATACAGATTTTGCAGGTCTCACTTTTTGGGGTAACCTTAGATAAACTTTCAATGCTGTTGAGATCCAAATCTGTGGAAAGCTACAACGGTTGCATATTTGGAAAATTCAATAAAAAATGACCAGAATTGTGTCACGTTGCTGTTAGATCTATTTATAGTTGCTAGTGGGTGCTGTGGCTTTCTCATAATTAAGAATGAAAAATGCTCGCTATTAATGAGGAAAAGAGCTTTGTAGAATTCTGACTTAAATGATGTAAAATAGGGGTAGTGGATGTGAAAAGATAGGGCAGTGACATTGCATTGCTATCACCTGATTTGCCCTTTTTAAAGGAGAATTCCATCATATTAATTGTTAAAGCTTTACTTTAACCTTTGTGAGCTAATACTTTTCTATTCTTGAGGCTGTAGGCCCCACTAAATTTTTTCCGTTGTTCACTGAAAAACTGATAATGAATTGGGTGTTCTTGATGCAGGGGGAAATGCAAGAAAAAATAATTTTTTTTTTTTTTCTCTTCCCCCCCCCCCCCGAAAAAATCTTTCTCTCCTTTTTTTTTTTCTTTCTTTTTGTGTATGCATAAGCTGCAGTAAATTGTTTACATTTCTGTTCAATATCTAAAGTCCATATTACAATAAGAAAATTTGGCTTCATATAAGCTTTCATTGTGATATTTTGGCTCTTAAAGCTTTTAATTTTTTAACACGGATTAATAGATTAAAACATTTCAGGAGTGATTCAGATGCATTACAGATTTTAGGCCTGTTGTGGATTTCGAAATATAAAGCTCCGTTTATTAGAATGATAATTGTACCGCAAGTGGTGAATTAACTGGTGCATGTCATAGTATCAATAGTCAATTCACAGCCCGTTGCTTATACATTTGCTTGTCATGCATTTTCCAAATCCATTTTTTTTTTTTTTTTTACTAAGGGATTTTCAACTTAAAAACTTCCAAGTATGTCTTTTTTATTGGCAATTTCTTTTTACAGTGCAGAATAAATCCAGTGAGTTTGGCTCCTCTCCAAATGATCCTTTTAAATTATTTTTTTTAAGGGTGTCTCATGTTCGACTTCTGACCAACACTTCTGACTCGATTTAAAATTACAGACTGAAACCTCAACCTTTAATTTTAATACAAAATAAAAATGCAGGTCCCAGCTCTTCCATGCCACGTCTACCCTGTTAAGGTTCTACAGTTCCTCCCTGCAGCGTACCAGAAAACACACTTCTTCCTGCTTCCAAACTTCATTAATTTGCCCCACAGCCTCACAGGGGAAGAGGCTGCGCCAGAGCTCTGGGAGGAGGCGTCTTTGCTGTGCCGCACTTGGTCCAGGTATGGGATGAGGGGCGCGCAGTCGTAACCTCAGTACGTAGCGGCTGTAACTGCTGCAGCACAAGCATCACAGCAGCCTCTGCAGATGAAGGGCCGCTGCCAAAACGACTCTGAGCGGTCTGCTTTATGGCAAGAGTCCTCCCTAGTCTGTTTGAAACGGGGCCGTGCGATAGCGTCCTGGGAGCACCGCTGACGACTACTTACCTCCAACAGACTTCAAATCATACACTTTTCAATGTAACCAGCATCGCCTCACCGTAAAGTCCCAGCTGCTGGAGTCCTAAGAAACTTCGGTTTGTCCGTTCGTTTAAATACGCAGCCAGCCTTGCCCGAGGCGATTGCCTTCATTTAAATACAGGATCCACGGTGGTAGAGACTGAAAATGGTAAGCGGCGACTCTCACAAGCCCGAGAGCAATTAAAAAACCTGAACATCCAGTTCCACGATTTTATGCCGGCTTTGTGAGTTTCAAGAGGTTTCGGCCCTAAAAATCGATTCCTTTTTTTTTAACGAAGCCGGCGGAGATGTTTCTGTAAAGTACCGTACTTACAAGGTATCATCGCGTAGCCTCTCCCGTGCAGCACGCCGCGTCCCGTCCCGTCCCGAGGAGCGCGGGGAGGTGTCGCTCTGTCGCGGCTGAACGTAAACCGGGACACCTCCCCCGCGGTCCGCATGGACAGGCTCGTTACCGTCACTTCCTCCGACACCAATCTGCTGGCGGTGCTTCAGGTTGAACGGAGAGAGTTGCTAGCGGTGCCCGATTTGTCTCGCTTCAAACGGTTTTGTGTGGTGCGTTTCGTTTCAAATGGGTTTCTGCGTGTTTTGTTGTCATTTTTTTTTTGTTTCAGATTGTGCGTCGTGTTGGTTTTGTTTCCGCTTTGTTGTATTTTGCGTTTTGCTGTGAGTTTTTGTGTTGAACCGTTTCGTTTTGTGTGTTTCGCGTGTCGCTTGTGTCTGCACGCGGCGTGGGCCCGCGGGCACGTGCCGGGCCGAGGCCGGGCCAGGCTCGGCCGCAGGGGGCGCCCCGCGCTCCCGCCCCTCCCCCCGCCGCTGTGCCGCTCCTCACGTACTCACTTCCCCGCAACTGAGCCTGCTCCCGGCGCCGGCCTACCCTGATGGATGTCCTCGCCAGCCAATCCCCTCGCTCCCACTCGGATCTCACCCAATGGCGCGCTCGCAGGGGCGGGGTTACCCTCCCCCTCCTCTCCCGCATTGGCGCAGCGCCCCAGCGGCCCGCCCCGCAGGGCTGCCCCAATGAGGAAGCTCGTTCGCCTTGTTGTTCGGCAAGCCGCGCGGCGATTGGGCGGGGCCGCTGCCCGTCCCCGGACGCGCTGCCCAATGGCGGCGGAGGCAGTGGCGGCCCGGCCCAATGAGAGCCGGCGGGGGGCGGGCGGCAGGTGCTGGTTGTGGGATACCACGGATCGCGCCCCCCCCCTTTCCGCTTGCTCCCCCCGCCCGGGCGCTGCGGGGGCTCCGCCGGCCGGGACGCGCCCGCCCAGGTAAGGCCGCGCGGGCCGGGCCCGGGCCTGCAACTGCCGCCGCCGCCACCCCCGCCCGGGCCTGCCGTCGCCCCCGCCCGGGCCTCTCCCGGCCTCGGAGCCCGGCGACACCCCGCGCTGCGGGACCCGCGGAGCCTCCCCCTCCCCCCCCCCGCCCCCCCCTGCGCGCACAAAAGGCCCCTGGTCCTAGCGCGGCCCGCACCCCCGGGGGACGGGGGGGGGGGTGGTGGCTAATAATAATCCCCGGCGCCCCGCACAGCCCCGCACGCACGGGCCCGGCCCGGCCCGGCCGCAGCGCTTGGCGCAGGGCGCTGACAGGAGCGGGGGTGCCCGGAGCGGGGTCGCCTGCGGCGCGGGGGAGCGACCCGGGATGACCGGGGGTGGGGGCGGGGGCGCCCTGAAGGCCGGTGCGGGGTTGTCATCGTCGCCGTCTCGCGGCGCGGGGGCTCGTCGTGGGGCCGGGGGAGCGCTGGTCTGGGGGCGCTGCGTCTTGATGTGATTTTATCATTAAAAGGGCTGGGGGGGTGGTGCTTTTTAAAACTGCTTTTTTTTTTTTAAACTTCTGGGGTGTTTAAATAACGCTGGTGCGGGGAATGGGTATCGCTCCTGGGGCAGGGACCCCTTTTGTTCGGTCTCTGCAGGGTATCGAGCGCCCGACAACTATCAAACACCCTAGAACAAACCCTGATATCTATCAAACCCCTACAGCTATCAAACACCCTATATCAAACCCCCTATCTGTCAAACCCCCTTATAACTATCAACCCCACTATCTACCAAACACCCTATAACAACCCCCCTATCTATCCAGCCCCCTATAACTATCAAACACTCTATAACAACCCCCCATCCATCAAACCCCCTTATAACTATCAACCCCGCTATCTACCAAACACCCTATAACAAACCCCCCTATCTATCCAGCCCCCTATAACTATCAAACACCCTATAACAACCCCCTATCCATCAAACCCCCTTATAACTATCAACCCCGCTATCTACCAAACACCCTATAACAACCCCCCTATCTATCCAGCCCCGTATAACTATCAAACACCCTATAACAACCCCCCATCCATCAAACCCCCTTATAACTATCAACCCCGCTATCTACCAAACACCCTATAACAAACCCCCCTATCTATCAAACCCCCTACAACTATCAAGCACCCTATAACAACCCCCTATATCAACCCCGCTATCTACCAAACCTCCTATAACAAACCCCCTATAACTATCAAACACCCAATAACAACCCCCCTATCTATCAAACCGCCTTATAACTACCAAACCCCTTATCTGTCAAACCCCACAATTATCAAACACCCTATATGTATCAACCCCCCTTTTAACTCTCAAACCAGCTATCTACCAAACACCCTATAACAAACCCGTATAACTATTCAAGCCCCCTATAACTATCAAACACCGCATAACCGTCAACCCCCCTGCCAAACCGTAAGTAAAAGGCAATCAGGACTCATAGCAGAGACGATATCTTTGATTAGACCAACAAGATTTTTGCAAAAAAAATGCTTTCATGGCAGGCTTTCGGGCACAAACGCCCTTCGTCGGCATTGGAGAAAAGATGGTAAAAGTTCTCCTGGGCAGAAAGGGCTACCTAGGACTGCGCATGGTCCATTACTAGGGTGCCTAGTTGCTGTGGCAGTGCAAATAGTTGATGACAGCTAGTTATCCTCCGTGGATAACTCCGCTTCAGCCCCAGAAAGTTCAATTCGTTTCCCCCTTTCAGAACTTCTGGTTTTAAAGAAACCCTACTAGTCTGAAATCTTGATGGCTTTTTTTCCAAGGGTTTTGGGGTTTTTTTAGGCTTGAAACTGTTATAGTTTTGTAACTTTTTATATTTATCGCTGCATCGTTTTAGATATATTTTGCTTTGTTGCTGCTGTGTGGAAAAACTGTCATAAGCAGTAGAAATATGGAAGTGGGGAGAGTCCAAACTTTTTGTATCTTTCAGTGACTGGTAGAGGAGGAAGGCGGTTATTTGTAGTGATTGTAGCTAGTAATTGGAGTCCTTCTGTTTTACCGGGTCCCGTTGAGCGCCTGGAACTTGCGTGTGACAGTGTCTAGCATTTGTGAAGTCTTTTGAAGCAGAAAAATATGCAAAACCTAAGGTTTGCAGGTTCTCTGTTAATGGAATAGGTTGTGCTAACCATTTAGCAGGTGGGAACGTTGAGCTTGATAAATGGGTCTTTCCAAAGCCTGGAGTCTGTGGATAGTCATCATTTCGTCATAGGGATAGCAGTTTTCTAAGGTGTAGCTGGTTGGACTTGAGTCTTTTTATTAGCAGTGGTTCTATATTGTGGGACAGTGCATAAGGGCTTTGTCTGCAAGGGAAATATGGTTTAACCTTTGGTAGTACAGTGTCCTTTCTGCCTCTGTCCCACCGCAAAGTCCTTTGTTTGAGCAGATGAAATGTGATTATAACTCTGCATAAGTGTCACCATCACACCTAGGAAGCGGTAAACTTTGCACATCAGCCTCTGCAAGAGCTGTTCTGGTTCTTGGTTTTCTTGCGGTCATATTTTGTGTGTGCGCACACATATATACGTGTGTGTGTGTGTGTGTGTGTGTGTGTGTGTACATTTTTTTTTGGTGAAGTTGATGCTGAGGAGGGAGTGCCCTCTTAGATGCTCCTGCATCTAATGCTGGCTACTTCTTTGAAACGCATGGACCTCTCAGAAATATCTATTGGCATATGGGGTTGAACTGTTTTGGGATCAAATGGAATGAAAACCCATCTGCACTTGGAGATTTTTTTTTGTCATGGATTCCCAGCAGTAGTAGACGGTAGAAGTGCGTGTTATTTGCTGAACTGTAGATAATAGATACCTCGAATGATCAAAAGAATGTGCAACTAGTTGCATGTTTAAAATTTGAACTGTTCTGAAGATAAAATATTTTGGCAAAACCAGTATATCCAGCCCCACTGGATAAGCATGTTAGTTTTCTGGTAGCTTATCAGCAATTCTATGGTTCATAATGTTTTCTGGGAGGATGATCAGCTGTGATATGGTAAACAATATGTTTGCATTTCAGGGGCCATATTTAGGCTTCAAAGTTCACACCTCATTAAGATGAATAGGGAAGTTCACACTTAGATTGAAATAATAGCATTATCTTGCTGCAGGCTGAGACCACCATGCATCAGTTAACACACTGTGAAGTTTCTTTGCAAGGGTCGGGGCTTAGAAACAGGATGGGTGTGATCTCTGGTTGAATTGGAGAGAATGCTGAGAAATTTGAGCTGATGAATGAATTTTCCAGCTCTTCATCCCTGACTTACTAGTTTGTTGGGGTAGCATGTGAAGTGTTTTGCAATATGCCATCTCTGCCGATTGGTTGCCTGTTTGCATCTATGCACAGCATTACGTTCATTATAACATCACTTATCTGTCACCTACAGTCAAATTATATATGGCAGCAGTAGCAAGAGGTTCATATAGTACACTTGGATGTCACTGTGGCTGCTGTGACCATGCAACATGGTATGCAAAGTAATAGGTTTATAATTCAGGGACCACACAGAAATCTGAATGTCAGCTATTAATGCTTACCTAAAAGACTAAATAATGGCTTGTCCTTAAAATGGACCTGCAGGCTTCCAAATCCTCAAGTTTCCAGAACTCTTTGACACAGATTTGTACAATAGCAAATATGGTTATTAAAGCACAACTTGTATTGGGTGAAGTGATCAAACCAAGGGTTTTTAAATAAAGGCTTTTGAACTGATTACTATTATACCCTTCCTTCTGAAGCCCTGTGGTGCCATAAGCGAGGATGGCTATAAAGAATGGGACTCGGTCTCTCAAAATCCAATGTCACTGGGTTTGCTTCATGCAGATACCAATTGCTAAGGGAGGGATGGACTTCTTGGGCTTTATTACATGGTAATTTTGGGCAGCTCCCGGAGTTCTTAACCCTTGGTTTGTCTGCGCATCAATACCTGAAAGTGGCTGAAAGCACTCATCATGCAGCTCAAAGTTGCACCGCTCCAGGGCACGATTATTTCTGATCCTCGTTACCCAGCTCCTGTCCATTAAGATGTGGCCTCTTCCCGCACATGTGCTGCCCAAGTTGAAGTCCTCCAGTATCGCAGGATGCAGTGGTCCCTTTTCCACCCTCCTGTTCTCTGTGAGCAAACTTTGCACCTCCTGACTTCCTACAGCTCCTAGGCTGCTGGTGGCAAGTCCCAGCTGTGCAGGTGGGGGACAGTTGGAGAAGGTTTCTGGACTAAAGGTGCCACTGCTCCAAGCTCCCAGCTAGCACTAAGCCAGTCAGCATGTGCGCAGCTCAACATATCCTCTCTTTCCAACTTGGTCCAGAAAGCTACTTCTGTTTGTCACTTAATATTTGGTCCAAGATCAAGAAAAAGCTTACCTGTCACTTGCTCACTCTATATATGTATCCTAAAAGCCATTAACAAGTAAGTTATGGTAATAGGATAGCTATTTTAAATTTGCATGGTATAAATACTGTATCTCATTTAATAAACCATGAAGTTCCATGATTATGAGTGATTCGAATGGCTGAAAGTGCCAGAAAGCATGCCCCCACGTCCTAGCGTGCTGTTTTTGGTGTAGCATAAATCTTCCTTAGCCTGGAGCCGGAGATGGCTTAAGTTATTTGTACTTCATAGTCCCACTCTTTCAAATAATCAGTCAACTCCTCTCTCGGACTCCAGTGGAGGCAGGCGACTGGTTTTGGTTTTCTTCCCCCTGCCCCATTGACTTGAGTTCGGAGAGTCTTGAAGAGGCAGCTTGAGGACAAATAACCAGAATCTGGAGCTCATCGGGAGGCTTCCTTGAAATGTTCATTGTCAGAAATGACGATTAAGTTGCAGTCTCCCGGTGTCTAACGTCTGACAAAGGGCGTTTGCACCCGAAAACTTGCAAAGAACCGTCTCCCAACTATTTCATGGGTCTAATAAAAGATATTGCATCTACCCAAGGAACCTTGCCTGCCTAAGATGCAGTCAGTCGGAGCACCCAACAAGACTTGTAGGTTTGGGCTCTTTTATGGTGTTTAAGAAATTGTATGCAATTGAAAAAATACAGAAGTATTTCTGTTTTGGTATAACAACCAGCACCTTTTGGTAGTTGGCATTAATGCATGTTTCTGGGTTTGAAGCTGTGGGTTTGGAGGACAGATGGGTTTAAAAGCTGAACTGGAAAATGTCATCCTCACAGATTAAGACAGCAGCAGGCACAATGTTGCAGTTTCTTCCTGACACTTTTGACACTGCATATATTGAAGTGTCTATATGCACTCTTCGATAGGAAAACTAGCCTTTTTCTAGACTGTGGTTAAATTTTGGATTTCCGGTGATAGCTGTAACTTTGAAAAATGTATTTGGAATTGAAATTTAGGGGAGCAAAGGTTTCTATAATACAGCTCTGGAGGCTCTGCTTTATTCTTCTGTGTGCAAAACTAATCCATGTGAGTATTCTCTTAATTTACCTGCATGAAAGTGGTTTTTAAGGTTTATTTTAGAAGCGGTGCTCGGGCTGAGGTATGTTTCTAGGAGAAGGCAGGGTAGTCTCTGTTCTTCGGTTCCTCTTTTTTCCTTTTGTTCAGTCTCTATCTGCACCGATCATTTTTCTGGCAATGTGGCTGCCTTAAAGCTTGGAATCTGGGTCAGTGTGTCACACCCACTGTAGGCAGGGCCTGTGAGCACCTTGTGCGAGAGTGCAAACAAGAACTTGAATTTATTGTGAGAGGACAGTAACGGCTTTTAAAATAGTTCCAATGGCAGAACAGCAAATGGCTGAAATAGTATCCCTGCGGGCTACCGAGGATGGAGAAGTTGAACTAATTGCTGAGGCTGTTACTGCAGGTTTGTAATCCTGGTAGGTGGACAGTTGGGAATAAATCTCTTTATTCTGTTAATCTGCTTTAGGAAGTGCATATGTGCATAGAGTGGTGCAGTATTTAAGTTCTAGTGATACACATTTATTCCACGGTGCTGTGATAGTCGGGCATGTAACAAGAATAGACTTTAGACCACTGGCATTGCATTGTCCGTTTTGCAGCCTTGTAGACTTTGAATCGGGAGCTGTGGACAAGAGATCTTAAAAGTAATGCCTGCCTAACCAGCGGTATAAGAAAGATGGTCAGTTCGTCTGTCCGTCTGTTCTCTCCTCTCCTCTCCTTGCCTTTCCATGGAGCACTGTGCAGGAAGACCGCAGTCTTGGTGCTCGGACATTTCACGCGTGCTCCACTCCAAATTGTTTGCCGGCAGGGAAATTGGGAACAGCGGCAGTACTTCACATCCAGGTTAGCAGTGCAGCCTGACATTTATGCAGCTCTTTCTCGTGTTTATCCTGGTGCTGTTGTCAGCCAGAAGGCAGTTCTTGGATGCGTTGACAGTCTCCTTTTGTGTAAAGTTATGCAGATTAGCACCTTGCTTTGCACACAGTTAGCTTTGACTGCAAAGAGTGGGTGTCTTGAACCTTATTAACCAGTGCATTCTGCTTTTTGCTGGCCTGTGGGCAACGATATTGAGGCAGTATCGTGCTGCAGGCAACATCGTGCTTGGTTCTTCCTCCTAGCCAGATGGAATTTGTATAACTGTGGAAAGATGTGGTTCTACTTGACTTCAGACTAACGAGGCTAAGGCAGCATAGATTTGCACCTTATAGACTAACCAAAATGCGTGCACGTGTGCATGCACATGCATATCACAGGCTTTTTTGGACTGATGCTGTGGAAAGCAAGATTTCCTGTGGCTCTGAGCAACATGATCATTGTCTCATGGGAGTCGTGAGTTGGGGGGCTGCTGCTCTCAACTCTTGGAGGAAAGGTTTGTTTTCCAGGTGCATTAACTCGGTGGGAATATCAACTCGGTTGAACCCCCTGGTCCCTTTACTACCACTCAAGTGGAATTAGCTCAGATAAGCTACTGCAAAATACTGCTCTTCTTCCCTCCTAGTCTGGACAAAGCCTTGGATACGGAGATAATGGAGCTGGAGCAGTAACCCTCCTGGGACAATACTTGGTCCTGGCTTCAGCTTCCAGTTGTGTGGTTGCCACTTCTCTTTATTAGTTTGCTCCTCCTCACAAAGCAGTAGGGGACAGCGCCAGCCATCCCGTTGGGATCGACGTGCCACTTGATTTGAAATGAACTGTACAGTCCAATTGGCTATAGCGATACTGGCTGCATGGAGCCGTTTGATCTTTCAGTAGGTTAACTTGATGCTCTTAAATAAACTACAAAACACTGTGCAGAGACCGCATAGTCTGAGATCCTCATGAGCTTTCTGTATTTCTTCCTCTGTTACTTTTTTTCTGTGCAGTTTAGGGTTTCATTAAAAGAGAGGACCTCCCCTCCCCTTTGTGTGAAGCACACCTAGAAGAAGTGTTGAGCACACCTAGAAGAAGTGTTGAGCACTTGCACCTCGGTACTATTTTTTATTTGTGTGAGCTTGAGTCATTCATCTTCATGGGCGGTTAAGTGAATTTTCATGTGGCTTTAAAATGTCAGTGGTGCCCTTTAATTACCGATCTTTACAAGACGTGTTTATTGCTTGCCTAAATTAAGGAGAACTTGGACCCGTGTGCTGAGCAGGTTTAAATCGGGCTTAAATGGTTTTGTTACTGAATTGAGCTAAGCCAGTTAACATGCACGTGCATTCTCTGGTTCGCTCTGCAAGTTTTCTTTAATGCTTTGGGATTTACGGCCTTGTCCGCACTACGGGGTTTTACCTGTAGAAGTCCAGCAGAAGAGTGCTTGCAGTCCAAACCCCCTTTGCTTTCTACCGGTGGATTTACAACACTTGTGACCAGGCTCCCTTCAGCAACCGGTGTCTAACCAGGATCTGTTGTGTGCTTGGCAGCCTGGTTGGCGAGGAGCCATGCAGTGCCATCCAAAGCACATGGGGTGTGAGCTCCCTGGCAGCTGGGTGGTGGTGGTGGCTGCTGCCAGCGTTTCTAGACTCCACTCTGGTGCCAGAAAAGGCCTTGATTTATGCTCTTTAATATATCAGGTCTACCCTGAAGACTCTCAAACTCTTCCCCAGCATTGCATTAACAGCACTGGACCGTCGCTGGTAGGAGTGACAGTGAGACTGCTGTTGCGGATGGAGTTCCTGCAGCTGTTGACATTTTAATGACTTATTATGATTTATTCTCTGGATTACAGCAATATCTAGAGGCCCCAGCTGAGATTAGAGTCTTATTGTGGTAGGCAGTGTAGAAACAATAGTGAGACAGCCCCTGCTTCAAGAGTTTACCGTCTAAATCCGGTAAACCTTTTAGCAGCAGGGAGCCCGATTTAGTGGAGCTCAGTCGGTCCTAAAGCGAACCTGTCCTGCCTCCCCACTGCCCTTCCCCATCTAGCCCTTTCCTTTCTGTCTCAGCTTTGCAGGACAGAGAAAATCTCTTTGCAGGCTGAGTCTGGCCTGGGGGCCAAAGGTTGCTGACCCCAATCAAGGGTTGCTGACCCCTGATCTGAGGTTAGGAGGGCTCAGAGAAGTGGCTGAGTCAAGGTTAGCTGTAGCTCTGGAGTTTAGTAAAATAATTGCCCCCTGGTCTTGTGCCTCTTCCTGTACTTTAGAGCTGCTTTCCTGGTGGCTTCTGCCCCTCCACATTGGCATTGCTGGAGAATTTCATGGAAGACATAGGTGCTGAATGAAACCTCTCTGTTACCAATATTTCATTTGAAATGCAGTGGGAGATGAGGCTGCGCTGTGCAGCTTCATCTTCTTTGTTGCCTAAATAACTGCGGGCATGGGAAAATGTACGGCTGCGACTCCTGCTGTCGTTATACCTGTGTAAGGCCCCTTGGGAATACGGTGGTTGTCCGTGCAGGGAGCTGCACTAGTATAATTATACTGGGAACCTTCTCTGCAGAGGCAAGCCCTGAGGTTCCTGCTCCTAATATTGTGAGATTTACATTGTCTTAAAAGCTTAGCTCGGCGTGGCTGGGGGGTGCTGTGGGCTTGTGCAGCACTTGAGCCGCGATAAGAAAGATTGTCCTCTTAATGGTAACCTGTAAAGTGTTTTTGGGCAGCTCCCACTTCCACCCCCTTCCTCCCATGGTGTTTGTTGGGGGGCAGGAGAGTCCTTATATCAGCCTGTGGCTGTTGAGTGCTTGATCACTGGGTGGAAGCTTCCTCTTCTGGTCCAGAGCCCTGCAGGTTGCTACTGCCAGAGAGGGAGTTGCCTTTACCACCTCCTTCCTTTAGGTGCTTTATTTTAAGTGATGGGGTCTTTCTCATTTTTCAAGCCATTGCTGCTATGTTTCCAACGAGTAGCATGAAAACGATGTGGCCGACAGTTTTGCTGATGTCCACGGGGTGACCGACTGAACTTGTCAAGTCCGCTCTCTTGCTGTTGGGAAAATAGCAATAGGACCAGTCACTAGAGCTTCTGGCAGATTTGGGAAGATAGTCCTGGATTTCTGGCTAGTTTTCCTCGCATCTGGAAGATTCGTTGGAACAGGAGTCCAGATTTCTTTTTCCTTAATGCCACTGCCTTGAGGAAGCCGCAGCGTATTCGCTCAGATGATAATTCAGGGATGAGTGGGGTGTAAACTTGAGCGGCTTGGGGTAGACGCACTGGCGCTTCAGGAAAATGTATTGTTGGTCCAGGAGAGAGCTGACTCATCTGACAACCTCAGAAAACTGGACTGGAGAGTTTAAAGTTGTATTTATAGTCCATTCAGGTTTTTTTTTTCTTTGCTGTACTACACATGGCTGCAAAGCTTGACTTACAGAAGTAGTGAGAGCATCTGAATCCAAACTATTGCTATTAGAAACTGGAAAGAAAGTAGGCTTTTTTTTGGTCCCAAAAGTGAAAATACTGGGCGTAAGTTATTTGTACCTCTTTTATGTTCCTAACCAGTGAGAAATGGGTGCAGTGTATGCATTGTGGCACCTCCTGTTGCTCAGGTGTACAAGATACACTTTTGGAAAGAAGGTCTGGCTGACCGCAGACTACTTTCCCATCGTTAAAACCAAGTGATTTTTTTGCTTGTGAGGTGTGTTTCTTTTCTTTTTAACTTTCAACTGTCTGAGCTATTCGATTTGGCTGTCTTCTGATCCGCTGTTGTTCATTTGAAGCCCCTCTTCTCCATCTGGGACTCCTTGTGCTTTGTTTCACTTCCAGCACAACGTCCTCCGAGACTGCATATGTCTGTCTCCTTTAAAGGTGTGTGATTCACTGCTCTGTGGTTCTTGGGTAGTGTAATGAGCTGTGAAAGTTAATTTTCTTAACTGTTAACAACACTTTTACTGGACTTAGACAAGTGCAGGGATGTTTGTTGTCTGCATTGATTATATTAAATTGTTAGTAGGTTCATTGTTCTGTAATAAAAGGGCAGTTGCACTGATGAGCACAGATAGCCCTGGATCTATTAAGTGTTTACCAGCTCCAATTATTTAGGCTCTCCTTGATGGGAGGAGCAGAGAAATTGCCACCAGAGGAATGATTAACCTTTTCTGGCTGGCTGGACTAGAGGTTGTCCTTTCCATTTAATTACATTAGGTATTTGAAGCCCTGTTTTCAGACTTATTAATTTTTAAGTAAGGCTGGAGGCTGCAGTCCTCTAGTATTGGTACGGGTTTGTCAACAGGAGTCACTTTAGTGCATCATCTCCGGTCTGTTGATTGCCAAGTGCCTCGGTTGTTTCCGAAGTAGTCTTGTAGCAACCCCATTTTGCTTTACATTTCTAAAAAATTGCCTCTTACCGCTTACCCAGGTCACAGCATTGAACAGGAGCACCGCGCTGGTTAAAGCTAGACTCTCATTCTCTAAAATAAGCTGTCTATAGCCAAAGTTGTCAAAAGCCATGTCGTTGCACCGTATCTGTGATCAGTGCTATTAATTAGACCTCCTGGAAAATACAGAAGTCCAGGGTAATGTTGGATTGATGTAGCTTTGGTTGAGGAATTATGAGAGGGGCAAGGAATTTATTGGGGGATAGCTTTTAGTGGACCCAGCTGCATGGTTGGGAGAAAGTTAGGCAAGCTTTTTGATGCATGGCATTCTTCATCAGGTTTGGAGAAAGCCGCCCACAGAGCAGTGAATAAAAATAGTGGGTTGGGCTGTGAAAGTGGGGAGGGAAAATTTATTCCCAGGGGTAGCAAAGAGTTAGCCGGAGAAAAAAAGTTGATTAATGGGAAATCAAGACCTGTCAAAAGGGAGGAGGATCATTATCTCCTGAGTGATGATGCATTAGAAAGCTTGTCTAACTGAATCCTAACCATGCAGTTGGGCCAATAAAAGCTATCGCCCACAAAAAAATCCTTCAGAAGTCCAGGGCTGTATGGGTGAAAACAAATGATTTGTCTGCAGACTTTCAAATCGAGGGACTTTCCCAAGGACAACTCAGTTGATCTTAGATGTGTTTATGAGATTTGGATTTTAAGCCTTATAGGGCTTTTGGTCATCAACAGCTGCAGGATTTTCAGCTGCCTACATGACTGCAGAGCACAGTCCCCAAAACTTTCAAAGGGACTTTTGCTTCTAAGTCACTGTGAGTTGTTGCCAAAACCCCCTCTTGTAACGTTTGTGTGTGTTGGTGTAAGGTTTCTGGGGACAGGTTGTAATGTTTCCTTGCAGTTCATGCTAAACACAAAGTACCAATGGCTGGAAACATTTTAGGACCTTTTTATCAAGGAGGAAAAACACAGAATGTACTGGGGGAAAAAGAATGAAGGAATCATGAGTAATTTAACTTTTTTTTATATCGTCCTACCCTGGTGGCAGATGACAGAGCAAGGAGCTGTGGTCTTAAGTTGCAGCAAGGGGTGTTTAGGTCCACTTATCCAATTTTGCTGCATTGTATTAATTGGCCTTCCCTGGAAGTATCCAGAGTTTTAAATAGAGGTGCCTGATAGTACCAGTCGCTTATAATGGGACGTGCTGAGCAATGTTACAAGGACCATCCCACTCTTTTTTTTTTTTTGATTGCATCTTCACCATGTTTTAACCATTTGGGCTGAAATTTGTGCAGGGTATCTGCTTCTGACTTCATTCCTTTTGAGGAGGGGGAAAATTGGCCAATGCAGGGAAGGGGTGGCAGCGCGGAGATTTTTCCAAGCAGCTCAATATGATGGAGGGGGAAAAAGTGGGGAGGCGGGGGAGGAAAGAGAAAGTGAGACGGATCTATAAAGGAGCCAGAAAGCAGAAGGGAAGAGCAAGTGTGTGGCCAAGGATTGGGACCAGGAACCAGTGAGGGGTGGGAACCCGAGTGGCATTTCCCCAGGGTTCCTCATGCAGGTCTAAGTTTGCTAATACAACTTCAGTTTGATTCCCTTGATTGCATGCGTTATGATAGTCCTTAATTGCAGAGTTTTTCCAGGGGATCCCTACCTCGGTGCAGAGAATTGGAGGCTGGTTGATGAGTAGCTGTTCTGCATTTTGTTTTTATCCTCATTGCCGAATGTATGGCCTTAAGCGGCGCTTGCTGCACAGCATTTCAACCTTTCCCTCGGATAGAATTATTAGTTTCCTCTTTATCAGTTAATTGCATCACTTGTGGTATTGCCTGCTTTACAAATATTAAAGGGTAATAATTAAAGGCCTCTTCCCGCACATGTGCTGCCCAAGTTGAAGTCCTCCAGTACCCTAGGATGCAGTGGTCCCTTCTCCACCCTCCTGTTCTCTGTGGGCAAACTTTCCACCTCCTGACCTCCTACAGCTCCTAGTCCTGGCCCTGCTCCCCAGGCCGCTGGTGGCAAGTCCCAGCTGTGCAGGTGGGGGACAGTCGGAGAAGGTTTCTGGACTAAAGGTGCCGCTGCTTCAAGCTCCCAGCTAGCACTAACACTGATCAGCAGTTGTGCAACTTAGTGTAAAACAGGGATGGGCAGTTATCTTGGCTGGAGGGCTGCTTAATGAGCTTGGGTGAGCTGTTGAGGGCTGGAAGGGTGGCCCTGCGCCCTGGGCAAAATCTTGGGACTGGAAGTCCCAAGATCCCAGAAGTACTCCTTTGGGGAGGGGAGCATTGCCATCTTGGAGACAAAAAAAGACCAAATTACAGACCCAAAGTCAAACACCTACTATAACATATTTTAATTTTATTGCAAAAAATATTGTTGTGTTTGCATAGTGTATATAGAGGTGATTGCATAATAACTCAAAAATAAAGTCTTACTATTGTATATTGTGTAGGGGTGGAGGGTGGTTGGGGGTTCATGTGTATGGTGGGGTGTGGGGGACAATAGGGTATGTTGGAGGGGTGTATGTGTGGGGGTTGTGCAGGCAGGGTGTGGGGGTGTGGGATTTGTGGGGTGTGAGGGAGGCTAGGGGAGGCGTGGGGACACCCCCCACACTCCGTCCCACGGTGCACGACACCCGCCGCAAGTGGCAGCAGCAGCAGGGTGCTGACACTCGGGGTGCTGACGGCCCGCTTAGGTGCTGCCGCCTGGCGGCACATGGCTCCAGCCACAGCTGCACTTGGTGGCGAGGAGTTCAGCCAGGCTGGCCCGCTTCTATCACGTGGCGCTCCCTGCAGCGCATGTGCAGCTCCCAGCACCGTGCACCGTCAGGGGAAGACCCGTGATGGAGCTGGCTGCCTTCCCGCTCCCTGCCGTGCAGGTCCCAGGACTCCACCCGAAGTGGAGGGGAGCCCCAGCCCCTGCTTCCCTGCAGGGCCGAGGAAGTCAGCTGGCTCCATTGCAGGGGGCTTCCCTTGGTGGCGTGCAAGTGCGGGAGCTGCACACGTGCTGTGTGATAGAGGCGGGTACCTTGCTCCCACCCTCATGGGCGGAAGGGCCTGGCAGGGTACACTTAGTTGATGGGCACCTCTAGCCAGATGAAATTGCCTGGCAGGGGCTGTATTTTGTCCGTCCCCGGTTTAAGGTGTAACAAGGCCCTAACTTTGCAGAACAAGAGAAGGAATCCCATGTCCCGGACATGCATCCAGCTCTCGTAACAGGGAGATGCTTTCTCTTGCTCTCAGGCAGGGGATTGCACTCCAAATGTCCAGTTTTTGGAATGAAGGAGGCGGGCTTTACTGACAATAGTGTCCTTCTCTGGTCCCCAGCTCTGGGATGAACTCTATGTAGGGGAAAAGAAAAAAGCACCAAAAAGTGTAATTAATGCCTGTGTCATAATACACAAGGGGACCAAATTCACATTGCATTGGGCAGCTTAAATTCTGGCACTTTCTAACTTTCGAGTGCCTGACTTCGCCACCTCAGTGTTTTGTTTTGTTTTTTAACACAGTTTTTGCATGTAATTTAATTCCCTACCTTAGTATAGAGGAGTCCAAAGCAAAGAAAATTTGTATTCATCCTTGGGCTTACTGCTTCAGATATGGCAGTGGGACCACACATTAGACCAGTGGTTCTCAACCTTTTTAGACTCGCAGCACCCTTTGCTAGATTCAAGACACCCTCCAGAAAATGCCAGCTGTGCATATTCAATGGGTTTACTTTTTTACTATGGAAAAATAATACAGAAATTCTACTCTTGCAAAGAACTCGGAAAGACCGCAACAAGGCAGAATTTTTTAACTCTGTGGATACTGTCTGAAACCTGGATTTATCTTGTGAATCATGTTTTTGTAGTGCTAACAGTGCATGGCACCATGTAACACCCTTAAAAGAATCTCAAGGCACTTTTCCCGATTGAGGATTGCTGCGTTAGACCTTGTCACTTGAGGATTGCTGCGTTAGACCTTGTCACTTGAACTCTCTGAGAAGCACTAGCTTTTAACCATGGAATGAAAGTTTAATTGTAGTTAATTCAGCTTCTCTAGTGATGTTTGTTAATTTTTAACAAATGACTCAAACCTGATAGTCCTCTGTCCTGTACCTGTTTATACCATATAGCTGCAGAGGGTTCAAGGGGTGGGGGTGTAATCTCAGTTTGTTCATTTGTGGGGTCTCCTGTTTGTTTTCAGGCTAGAAGTGTGTTGCATGGTATTCTTCACCCCTCATTGCAAAATCCATGGAGCTTCCTGGACTCACTGCGTTTAATGTAGAAGAGAAAACCCAGGGCTTTCAGCAAAATGCTTTGAGTGTTTCATGCTTGAATGAGTGCAAATTATTGCCGTGTAGATCAGTGTTCCTGGATTGACCAAAAATATATGTAGAAGGCAGGGTAGATTTGCCCCAATAGACCAACCAAAGTAGACATGTATGTATAGCACAAGCTTTCATGGGCTGAAGCTCTGTCTCGCCCCAAAATTTTGTGCACAATACAGTTATACACGCAAATTGTGGTTAATGGCGGTTAGTTACTGAATAAATTAACTGAACTGAACTTTGTGTCCCTTTTCATTTTGTCCTGCTTAGCCTTTACCAGGAGGCTTGTCACCTTGGTGTCTGGGATCGTCTCCTGTTATAGGCACTTAGGTCGGGTAACTTCTTGATTTGTACCAGGTCAGGTGTTCTTCCCGAGTTTCTTTACGCCTCTTTTTTACTTAGTGTCTTATGTGATCTCTCTTCTCTTTTGTTTCCTCTTCTGCATGCAGTTGCTGTACTGCGTTACAGTACCTACTTGACCATCCTGGTACTCACAGGTATGTTGTATATCCTTTCCATGACTTGTTTTGCATATTATTTTGCAATTATTCATGCACCTTCCTTTCCTGTCTCCACCAGATACATTTGCATCCTCTTACTCTGGATTGCGTAGCAAAAGGTTGTGATAAAACCCCATTGATTCAGTGCTCACAGATCTTTTTCTGTTCTTACCTCCTAGCCCCAGTGCCTTAGAAGTGGCTCCTAAAAAAGCTGCAGACATCTGCTATCCAGGATGTGTGAGAAGAGAGTTGCTATCAGTGTCCAGTGGCAATGGCTGTAGTGCTTCTCACTGCTTGAACAGCAGAATGAACCTGCTTCCTATGGAGAGCCAAATGACTGTAGTGTAGTGTGGAAAGAGGAGAATACTTTCCTACCTCGCTGTCTGTGCTAGGGAGAGGGTTATTCACTTGGAAAATAAAATGGAAAAGACTTTAAAATTCTTATTTCTCATTGGGCTCAGTTTGCTGGATGCTTCCTAGACACAGACACATTCCTGTCCTGGAGGGAAAAGAGTGATCCTTTCAGGTCCTTTGTCGGTCAACTTTTGGGACGTTGTCTGCTGCTAAAAGAAGCGTGCGAGGCAGATTTGAAGGTTGCTGATGTCTCTGTCCAGGGACAGGTGATGAGGCTTAGAGCCTTCCTGTAAAATGGTCCTCCGTGGTGCCCTTGCTAAGGCAGCCCGAGCCAGGGAAGAGGATGAGGTTGCTCAGGGCTCTGAATGAAAGGAGGGAGCTCCCTTTGTGCGTTTTCAGAATAGCTCCTCCGACAACTTAATAAGCTGCTTCTCCTATTAAACCTTTCCAAATTGGTCTTTCGGTTTGTGGCTGCCTTTGTTCGTGGCAGCAAAATATCTCCTTCAGACCCTTCTAGTTCCTGCCTGGCTTATATCAGCAGCTCTTGCTGGTCCAGCCGCTCGCGCGGTTCCTCATCGCAGCGTATTTGGCAGATGGCGAGCGGCTAGCAGTAAAATGCTCCAGCATTGTCCAAACTACAGCGCTGGGTCTCACTTAATGCAGCTGTACCTACCTGCTAGCGCAGTTGTGAAGAAGGAAAATGAAATAAATAATACTAATGAAAACTTCTGCTCCTCCACAAGAGCTAGGTCTGAGAGCTCCTCATTACGGGCTTCACACTCCTACTCATGTAGAACGGCACGTGGCCTTGGTTGATAACAGGATGTTGTTGACACGCAGGTGTCCCTCCGCTCTGCTTTTTATAATCAGAAGTAAAGGGAAGTGGGAGAACTGATTCTTCCCCTCCTGCTTATGGCTTCTATAGTTAGCTGTTGTAATAGCTTAATTAGGTTAATTAGCTGAACACACACCACAGCAAGTATTATCTAGGGTGCCCGTTAAGATTCGCTTTAGAGCAGCGAGATCAGATTAAACAGTATGGAAAAATCCAAGATGCCTTATGTTTCTTCTGCGAGCCAGGGCAGAGAGAGAGACATCACTATCTTGCTTTTTCAAGGGAAAAGTAGACTCCTGTGAATACACAACTGGTCAGTGAAATGTCCTTCCTGCCTAAGGCTATTCCTTTTGCTTCCTTTTAGTTTACTCTGGTTATCTGCTTTTGGCCGGGTGGTGAGAAGGTGGCAGGCTGCTACTTCTGCAGCCAGGGCATTGTCGAGAACCTGCAGGTAGTGGTGGGGCATCTCTGGGACAGATGGCTTTGAGAGCATTGGTTTGGATTTTTATCAGGAGGAAATGTTAGGTCTTACCTTGTGCCAGATCTTTTAAAGCTGTCCTTAAGCAGTGCTGGCGCAGGATTTTTCTCTACTTTCCCCACCTTGCTTGTGCAGAAAATTGTTTTGCTCTGTTTTCAAGAGTGTTGAAAGTGGCTGCAGCTTTCCTGTGTTGCCTTACAGCAGGGGTGGGCAAAATGCAGCCTGGGGGCCGGATGCGGCCTGCCAGGCTGTTCTGTCCAGCCCACGGGGACCCTAAAAAATTTAGAAAATTAATATTTATCTGCCCCTGGCTGCCTATCATGTGGCCCAGTAAGCGGCCCCCTGCCCAAAATAATTGCCTGCCCCTGCCTTAGAGCAGCCTGTTGGGTGAGAATTTGGAGGGACAGGGTTTTGGAAATCTCACCTTGAAACATGGTCCTGACTACTGGTTCTTCTTGTTTTGGATTAAGCACCAGCATGTGCTCTTTCCCAGTCAATGCAATTTCCCCAGATGCTAATGAGGAAACTATTTAGTATCAGTGCGGGTACATCAGTCAACTGGTTGGACCCTGGAACTGGAAATGCTTCTCTCTCTCCAGTATTATTGTAAAACATTTGAGCAGCACGAGGAATAATGCAAAGAGTGCAATAGTCTATAATGCAATAGTTTACAATGCAGAGAAAATACATGCCCTTCCCCAGGGACCTGGTGACCTAGAAGCATCCGAAAATGCTTGACATGCTGTAGTTATAGGAATTTCTTAATGCACAGATGAAATTGCAGCCATTATTTAAAAGGACAGTCTGTCTGAAGATGCCATTTCTACCTGCAAATGTTATGGCTGTTGCAGACAACCCATAAGATTATTGGGAGAGAGCCTGGAGGGGTGACAGACAGATGTTTTCCAAGTTGTTGGTTTGAGTAGCCAGTTTTAGTAGTAGAATAGCTGAGGGAGCTCCCCTGCCTTGTCTTTGCCAAGAGGATGTGGAACCAATAGCATGGCTATAACTGGAGAACCAGCCGGCCGATGTGTGCGCCGAGAAGAGGAGGGTGCAGAGGTGCGGCCAAATTTTGGTTGTGTTGATCTTGAGCTTGCAATAAAGAGCAGCTGGAGAGCACAGCAGTGGAGTCAGCAGAACATCATCATACATTTATATCTACATCTAGATATCTAGATAGATAAATATAATTTAAAGGGGCACTCAAGAGCAAATTTTGGAATTAGTTGATTAAAAGTCTCCCCATTGATTATTTTGCATTCCAAAGCTTGTCCAAGTCTATCGCAACCGCGCAGTTGGCCCAGTATAAGATACCACCCATAGAAATCCTTGCCCTGGTAAAAATGCTCATGAATAATCTGGTAGCCAACTGAAAGTTGCGTGGGAGTTCTCTGTAGATAGGCTTGGTACCCTGTTCAGGTTTGTATTTGTATTTATAGGTAGTAAATGTCTCTGTCCCTGCAAAAGGCTGGTTGCTTCCAACACGGTTCTGATTTTTAACAGAGAGAAGTACGCTGCACCTGGATTTTTCTTGGAGGTTTTCCATTTTGGTACATACCCGGCAAGGTTCAGCCCCACTTTATTTTTGACATCTGATGACTGCAGCTGATGGGGCTTTGCTGCATATTGTAGTAATCCTTAGAAGCCTGTCACTGCCCTCTAGTGAGATTCGTGGTATTCTGAGAGTGTGTGTGGGGGGGGGGGCGGTGTGCGTGTCTTTAAGGCATGCAGTCTGTTCACAACTCTCTGCAAGTACAGTTCCTTGTAATTTTTTTAAACTTTCCTTTTGTAAAGATCAGTTTTTCCAAATTTTAAACACAGCCCAGGGTAAAAAAAAAAAAAAAATCTGCAAATTTTGAAAGAAATCAAACAGTTGCTTTTTGAGTTGATCGAGATTTTAAAACGAGCTTTCTATATTTTTAGGGAGCAGAACACTAATCTGACCCACTATAAAGTGCAAATGGCATTAAATTACAGTGTAGGAGTCCATCTATTAAATAGCTTCTGTCTTAACTGGGTGCAGATTAGCACTTGAGCAGAAGAGGAAATAACTAGCATTATCTGTAACCTAGCGTGCAAGTTGCTTTCAGGGAAAGTAATGGAGGAAGAGGAAGAAGTATGCTGCTCTAAAATTATGAATGACAACCATTTGCTTCAGTATGCATGCTGAAAAAAAGAGGGCTGAAGTGAATGCCTTTAGCTTAATGTTGAAGGACATCCACTTATGCAGAGTAAATGAATGGAGCTGAAGTATTTGGGCAAGCCATCGACTTTGCTTAGCCTTTGTTTAAGCATAACTGATATGTGTATTCTGTTATAGTTATTAGTACAAGTCCCCCAAATCTTCCTCAGCTGTCATCCTAGTTATCCTAGCTTAGTTTGTACACGGTTGGGGAACAGTTATCCTAGTTTAGTTTGTACACGGATGGGAACAAGAAAGAAAACCCTAAGATGGGTAAGGTTTATTTCTTCATGTGACCACCATCACCATAGGATCTCAGCACCTTCCAGATAACATCAGTAGCAAAGTTTGTAGCGGACTTAGTGGAGTTTTTGGCACTTTTCCCTTTCTGGGATCAGAAGCTGGAGGTGGAAGGAGTTGGGTGCAGACACGTGCTTGCAGTGGGCTGAACAGTGGAGAAGCCAAAGCTTGTGTTCATTTTGCATTCCATAGGCAATGCAAGTGTGCTAGTGCTAATACAGCCTGGAGGTGAACATTGCATTATTACAGTGTCCAACTCCATGTCACAGAGAAATGGATGATGTTTCCTAGCAAGCGGTCATGAAAAAAGGCATTTTTGGAAACTGATGCTACCTGTCATCCCGGATTAGTGAGGCGTCAAACATGTTTTTACCACTTTGACAAATGGGGTCATGAGCTTTTGGGGGAAGGCAGAGCCAGTGTCTTAGCCACCTCTACAAAAGATTTCCCTAGCATGCTTCAGGATTGCACCAGTTCTGCTTGAGCTGGTTGCTTTACATCCAAGGCACCTTTTTAATAGTAGCATTACTGTTCCCACCCCAGTGAGTCCCAAGATACATGTGCAGACAGTGGAAACAAAACTGCACCCCGGCCAGCGTAGTCATTCTGGTATACAAAACCTGTATAGGCCAGGCCTTACACTGTGGTACCGAATGAAAAGTAAAACTCAAGAGTCTTTATTAGACAAATGAATTAAGATTAATTTTTCCAGAGAAGATACTAGGATCTTAGAGGTAGAGGGTAGGGACCATACCTCTATATTGTGTCACTCTGCCCTCTCCCCACCCCCTGCCACCTCTCATTCTTACGGAAATATCTCTTTATATCACGATTGCATTTTTTTTTTTTTTTTTTGCAATCAGTAGCTACAAATGATACTGTGTCTTGGTCTATGAACATGCAGATTCCCCTTCGTAGTAGAAAAATAAACTCCAGTAAGCAGTACCTTGTGATTTTGTACCATGTCTAGAATGGTTTGTGTAGATGGGAAATGAATATATAGATTCTGTTGAGAATGTGTGCCCCTTGTCTGAAAACTGGCGGGGTGAATATGGAAAATACAGTGAGGTTTGCAGTTCAGAACAGCAGTATGGATGGGAAACACTGCTTCACAGTTGATAAAAGAACTATGTTTCTTTTAGGCTACAGAATAATATTTTAAGTCCAGTTTCTTGAGCAAAATAGTACATTTTTGGGTGATTAATTGCAAGATGGGGGGGTAGGGGTCCGTGGTGGTATAATTGGTGCTCCATTGGTTGTGGGGGGGGAACAGAAACCTGGATAAGTTTTTTGTGAGGTTGTAAAAGGAGTATGTAAGGAAAGGAATGCATTTCTGTTTAACCCTTTTCTACTCTCTCCTGTACCCTCCCCTCCTCTCTTGTTCAGGTGCTGAAAACTTGCTGGAAACATGGGGTCTGAAAACCCAAGTCCACAGAACCCGGGCTGTAAGATCATGACCTTTCGTCCCACCCTAGAGCAATTTCGGGACTTTGCGAAATATGTTGCCTACATTGAATCGCAAGGAGCTCACAGGGCAGGACTTGCCAAGGTGAGTTTAGTCTTGATTTACCAGTTGGCTGGACTTACAAAAGTCGAAAATGGGCCCAGCTCAGTATTGGGCTCCTGAACAGTGCTACTGGGTCTGGTGCCTAAATGGGAAAATCCCAGTTATGTTGGACTGTCACATCTTGGGAACAGTGCTTATTACATGGCGCCAATTAGAACTAATTAGTTTTCACTTGGTGTTGCTCTTACTGTGACTGTCTTCAGGTGGTCCGTATATAAAGTGCGAGATACTTGTAGTGCACGGGTGTTACAGGCAAAAAAATTGTGCTTAAAAACTAGAAATGTTGTCGGTTTACAAGGCACCTTGTCTAAGCCATTGGGGTGATGCTGTTTTCTTCAAAAATGTAGTGGGATCTTTAATTTCTGCACACAGACATGGAGACCAGTGGGCCAGACATCATTTTTCAGACTGCAGCCCAAGTCCTGTTCTGCTTCCTAGACGTCTACGCCTGTGTAGCTGCCCGAGCAAAAAATACATGTCCCCTCAAGGAAATGAAGCTGTTGCATCCAAAGGGGTGCAAAGTTATTCTGCTCTCAAGGGGCAGCTGCGTGTCCCTCCAGACCATATAAGCACAAAACAGGGAATCGGACAGTAGAAGATGCTGGGCCAGGGTTTGGCCTGACCTCCTGGGATTGACTTGGATGCAAGAAGACCCTTCTATCATGACCGCACCCAGCTCCCTTGGAGACACTTAACAGCATTGTGAATGGCATAGTAAATTGGAGGAGGAGGATGACACGCCTATCTTTTGCCCACTAGCCTAGTGGTTGGTGGTTCTAGGCTGCTCATTTCTGAGGGAGATTAAACCTGCCTCTTCTACTTCCCCGTGCATTGCCTGAACCACCAGACTTTGAACTGGCCAGGGCTGTGGGCCTCCTTCCTTCTTCCTGATACAACTGGCCTGCTCTGTCTCTAGCTGAGAGTACAAGATGAATAGGGCCAGCAGGAGAGCACGCGAGGAGTGTGACTCTGTGATTTATGAGCATTCCCCTGGTTGTGAAAGGTGCCCTGTTCCCAATGCTACTTATGCTTTTAATCTTTTGACTAGTTAATGCAACGTTCGTAACAGCCGGCATCTAGGGGCACTTGCACACATGCAGCAAGTCTGTTTTGACACACTGGAAATCCGGTGCGGTGGAGCACGTATATTAAAGTGCCCAGTGCTGCATCGGGCACAGGTGTATAAGTGGCGCTGTGAACATCAGCCCTGAGAAAACGGCGGGCGGTGCGCTTTGAACTAAAACACGTTTGATGTGCTTTTGTTCAGAGCGCGCCGCCGCTGTTTTCTCAGCATTGCCGTGTGCTGTGCCACTTCCACACTTGTACCGGGCACTTCTAATTAGTGCAGCTCACTAATTCAAATGTAAAAATGCCCCTGGGCTCTTCCTCCTGGGGTGGTGCCCTCCAGAGTAGGACATGGAGTGAGGGTCTGTCTTCCATGCCCTGTGTGCATGGGTTTATTACTGCATATCCTATACGGCTTACACGATCACCATCTCTGCCCTTTTTAAACGTGCTGGTTATTCAGTGTGGTTCTGAGAGAGCTCTGCTAATCTTCCCAAATATCTGTATTTGTAGATGTCTACCAGTGGGTGTGTCTGAGCTAAAACACTGGGAATTCACCAGCACAAAAGGTTTATGGATTCTGCAGCGTGTTTTTAATTAACTTTTACTAATTCACAAATAATCCTCAGTGCTAAGCCTGGCAAATATATTTATTGAATAAACACGGCTGGTGATTAGTCAGAAGTAAATGTCATCAGCTTGTCCTGCTTGAAGTGGGGAAAAAAACTGGGGATAAACCATGTATGAAACGTGCTCAGTTGACCACAGAAGCAAGGCATTGCCATGTCTCAATCTTCCTGGTTTTTGTCCAAAGCCTTTCATAATAACAGCTGAAACTGAGAAGTCCGCATGTCTGAGAGTCGGCTTTAAACGTGGATCTTTTGGTAAAAGGAGGGCAAATGAAGTGGGAAGCATCCTCTTGCATCTCTTTCTTGTTGCATCCCGGATTGAGATCCATTTGTTCTAACGAGGCAGATATACATGTGTCACTTAGCAGAAAGTAATAGAGCACAACACAGAAGAGAAACATAAAACTGTTCGGCAGGAGAGAATAGCATCTTGTTAAGACATAGGTCAATCGCTGCTTTTATTACAGGTGTAAAATGGAGCTTGGTACTGATAAAAAGCTCTTCACGAAGACTTTCCTTGTCTGCTTGAGTGTACTAATGATTTCATTCTCTTGAGTTCTCTGGGGCAGGTTCTCAGCAAAGCTGAAAGCTGTCAGTGAATTCTGGATCTTGGAAAATAGCCCTTTTTTCCTACTGTACTATACCTCTGCTTGGCAGCTTCTTACAGCTCTGAACATTAATCCTGTTATCCAAACAGGGCTGTCTAATAGGTACTCACTTTATTCTGGGGTACTTATTCCACAACTTAAAGAAGTTTTCAGAGCAGGTTAAATGAACACTTGACTAGTGTGGTTTAAACCGGGACAACCCTGCCTTGTGCAAGGGGTTAGACCGAATGACTTTTTATGGTCCCTTCCAGACCACCTTTTCCATGATTCCCATGAAGTTCACATGAATTGCCATTCCCCTCTCTCATAACTAACTGGTTTCTTATCAATCTGTATATTTGACTTTTCAGCTTATGAGGTTGCCATTCTGCAAGCCTCATGCCTGTACTTGGGTTTCTCCTCTGAGCTTGAACCTAGATTTCTTTTCAGTCCTTTTCTTTAAACTGGAAGTTTTACCTTCCAAACTCCCTGCTTTGTAGCCGCTCTGCACACCACCAGCTTACTCCTAGAAGAGCCCAAGAAGAGTGCTGAACAGCTATCCTTACGTGTTTTGCTCTTCATTGATCCTTAGGAGTTCACATATTTTATTAGGAACTGTTCATTACTTTTTGTCTCTTTCCCTTCCCAGTCCTTTCTTGTGGTGTTATATTGACTCTTTCCCCTACCTAAGAATTTAGCTATCAGGATTTTCCTAATTAGTATGGACAGACCATTTTGTCCCCCTCCACCCACAAGGCTTCTCTGTCAACACCAGTGTGCACCCCTCTGGAGAGATCGGAGCGAAATCCCCCTATATACACGAGCCAAGGAATCGGATAGAGCTGCTGCCGGCAATATACTTACTTACAGACTGTTGTTGCTAGCAGGGCTTCAGCTTTATTATGGGCAGGACCTCTGTCTTTTTATCAAACGGTTTGAGTTCACAATTTAAATCTCCACTAGACTTATTCGTTGCCTAAAATAAAAGTAATACTTTTAGCACCTTGACAGAAAACTGCTTGTGAAAGCTGAATATGTTCCCCTTTATTCACTTCAAATACGAGCTGGTAGCAGAATGTGTCTGTGACCGTTCATTAAAGACACCAAGCCTTTGAAATGCTGCACTGAAGGGAAGACACTTGGTTTGCAGTTACCATGTTTAATACTTAAATGCAACTTTTCATTTTTCAAGGCACTTCGTAGACATTATTTTCCTAGTTAATCCTCTCTCCACCCCTGTGAAGAAGCGGAATAGCATCTTCATCTTCCAGATACACAAAAAGGCTAAAAACACTCTTTATTTCCTCCTTTCTCCATCTCCCACCCCCCTGTGAACATCTCAATAGGCTTCTTGTCTGTCTGTTTTGCAAAGCAGGAGACTCTTGCCACATTATCTGGTTTTGAAGATGATTGGGCTTTTACTTTTTCCTTTATGTTCTGATCTCTCAGCTCCTTCCTCTAACGGTGTCTCCTCTTGGTCAGGGGGGGCAAGCAAATTATTAAAGCCCTGCTTCACGGAAGTTTGGTAGTGTAACTGTCCTCCAGATGTGGTTAAAACAGTTTTATTTAACAGGTGCTAGGCCGTCACTATGCTTTCACAGTGCCTCCAACGGTTATCCAAGGCTTTCGGCATAGATCAGAGAGAGGATTAAAAAAACTGGACAGAATCATTTGCTACCCATGTTTGGAGCAATCATCGTGTAACTAGGCTTAAAGTGATCAGAATAATTCTCCTTGCTATATGTTTTAAGCAGGTCCCCTGAATGCAAAGTATTTATAATGTGGAAAGTGCTCTTAAAAACTGTTCTAAAACAATGTCTTTCGCTAACCTGGTATATTGAGGACTGGTCAAGAACGATACCTAAGACCGGTCAATACTGCAGCATAGGTTTTCAAGCTCAAAAATGTTTAATCATCTACATTTTTAGTGCAACAGTCTAAGCAGAAATAAGCTTTCTACATTGTGGTCTTGAAGTTTGTGGAGCAAATAAAGGTGTGCTGCATATCGAGCAGAAAAGCAATTGCACAGCATAGGCAGCATAGGTTCCTACTGAGGTCACCGAGGTTGAGGTTTGTGCGAGAGACTTCACAAAGTTCTCTAATTTTTCCTGTTTCTTTTAACTTGGGGGGACAAGTCAAAATCCTCATGCAGAACTTAAAAACATCTAACCCTGGAACAAGCAGGCTACATCCACGATGCAGGTAGACTGGGCCAGTCTTGTTGTGAGCTGCCCACTCCTTTAAATTTTCGGGGGGGCATAGGAAGTGTCACTAGACATCTACAAGGCTGTGAAAGTGGGAGGCGTGTGGATAGTCTGACTGTAGGATTGCTAGCATATCTAATTGCAACTTCTTAGGGTGGCAGGAAAGGCAACTTTTTATGGTGTCTGCTGGGAAAGCAGCATATACATTATTTTGATGTGTCATGGACCAGTGTCTAAACAGTGGTAAGAATTGTTGAGGAAAAAAAGCTTGATTTTCATTTGGGGCAGCTGCATTGATATGAGTGCCGGTAGATAAGCTGCCAGCCGTTTAACTACTCATCTAGTTCTGCTCAGAATGAGTCATTAAAATGCATGCAACTGGTTTATGCTAGCTAGAATTGATGCACAAAGTATGTCCACATTAGCATTTTTCTTAATGGAAATTAGCCTGCCTGGTGTGGCTGAGAGAGATTCTTACTTGGTTGGTTTTTTTTCTTCTTCCAGGTGATTCCTCCCAAGGAGTGGAAACCCCGAAGGAGCTATGATGACATAGATGACATGGTTATCCCAGCACCTATTCAACAGGTGGTGACTGGACAGTCAGGGTTATTCACCCAGTATAACATACAGAAGAAGCCCACAACTGTAGGAGAATACCGGCGCCTAGCCAACAGTGAGAAGTACGTACTTGTTCATGAGCCTGGCAGCTTGCTGCATCGTGTGCTAAGAGGTGCTTATGGAAAGCTATTCTTGACAAGCTGGGAAGAAAATGCAGAGCAGCTTGTTAAATAGGAAGCATTCTAGTAGCAATTATTTTTATTTATAAGATTTTAAATTCAGAATCCTAGCAGTATAACAGGAGATTATGCTAGGTTGTCATTTTCCTGTTCTACTGAATCCATGCAGAATGGCTGCATGTGATGACAATCTTCCATGGCCATGCGTCTCGTGGAGGAAATGGTTCTGGTTCCGTAGTTCTTAGAAGCAGTTGTTTTATCCTTGCGACTTGCCGAACAGCTAGTCTACTTGGAGATGAGATTTGGTGCCTAGGTATTATGTAGATGAGCAGGCTGGAAGTAGCTCAGCTTGTGTTCGTTGCATGCATGGGTACGCCTCGGGATGCTTCATAGCTAGTTAGCATCACAACAACACAAAAGAAATCAGTTAGCTGAAGCTGACAGACCAGAAATCCTCTTCCCAGATTCACATGAACAGAGCTTGTTTTTTAACTTAGTAGAGCGAGATCATTAAAACAACCCCCCCCCCACCCAATATCTATAAAAACCGACACCTCACTCTATCCCATTCCTGACTGCCACAAATTCCCTGTGTTACTGCTTTGCATTTTGTTACCTTCCCTGCTCCGCCTAAGTGCTGAGGGATTGTCTCAAGCTGCAGCCAGGAAAGTTGAGCTTGCATATTAGGAAGAACTTTCTCACTAGGAGGGTAGTAAAGCACTGGAACAGGCTACCCCGAGGAGTGGGGGGGATCTCCATCTTTGCAGGTTTTTCAGACCTGGCTAGACAAAGCCTTGGCTGGGATGATGTAGTTGGGGCTGGTCCTGCTTGGAGCAGTGGGTTGGACTTGATGTGACCTCCTGAGGTCCCTGCCACCCTCATTTTTTATGATCCTCTGAACACACACACACACACACACACTAATACATGTGAAGTGCTTCTACAATTTTCAGTCTTCTGAAGTCTTTCTGCCTATGTGTAAAAAAGACTTAAAAGCAGTGTGTAATCTTCTGTGCATACATATTTTGAAGATTACCCTGTTTTAAGAATTCTAGCATCAGCAATAGGAAAAGAGAGAGAGAGAAGGAAAACAGGGAACTTAAATTGCTCTGAGAGGTAGTTAGCCATGTTTGTCTGAAGTCAGACAGAAGGCAGGGGAGAGATGCACCTTTATACCAGTGATTCTCGACAAGGATGCCATGAAGTGTGAGATAAGTGTAGGCTCAGGCTTGTCCCTGCCCGGTCGCTTCCCTGTCCTTATTTCTTGGCCCTTCTGGAAGTTGGTAATCACTATATAAATTAGGTTTTTGAAATGGATTGCCGCTCCATTCACAAGCCCTAGAGAGGTGTTTTAAGCCTAATGAAGAGTGTCTCATGTAAAAATATTGAGAACCACTGTTGGAGACCAACTGAAGCAGAGATGCATAAACTTTCATGAGCAAGAGCTCACTTTGGCATCTAATGAGGGTGAGCACTTGTTCACAAAAACTTATGCATCTCTGATTCAGTTAATCTACAAGGTACAGCTCTACCCTGCCTTCTGCAGGACTTGCTATGTGATTTTAGGCATTGCAGCTCATTCTCTGTGCCTCAGCTTACACCATTCTGACATGGAGATGATACTTGTATGTCTTTCTGCATGGTTGCGGGGCTCAGTTTTGAGATTTTTAACTGGAAGATATGAAATAATATTGAAAGAAAGCAGAGGGGTAGTAACTCTCAGTGCACTTCCACTCTAAAACCTTGTGAACAGTTGTAGTCAGCAATAAGTGGAGCACAGTGATTAAATGGGGTGTTCTGTAAGTGCCCATTGATGTACACATCTCGAGTCTGCTGCCTATGGGATGCAGCCGTGCCTCCTTTTGGTGGGCTTTTGGGCCCTGCAGTGGTGGTAGGGGAAACCAGAGGAGACGGTCTGGTTCAGGTTGTCTGGTGAGTGGTAGTTCAGTGTGCTTCAGGCATCAATCGCATCACTGCTACATAATCATCTTCACTGTGCGGCTATCCAGAACCCACTGCCCAAACCATAACCTCCAAGTGTTCTTTTGATTGCCTCTTGGACTGCCCAGTCCATCTAGACCGTTCACAAAGGTGAACAGTTGATGCTTTGTTTTAGTCTCTGCCGAACGTCTGCTTCTTCAGTCTATGCCTCTCTACCCTCTTACCCTTTTCCTGTTTGCTTACCAGGTATTGTACTCCTCGCCACCAAGATTTTGAAGACCTGGAACGCAAATACTGGAAGAATCTAACGTTTGTCTCGCCAATTTATGGGGCAGATATCAGTGGCTCGCTGTATGATGCAGTAAGTAATACATACGCTTTTTGAGCTACTTGTTCAATGGGCCCAAAGGGCCAGATCCTACCCACAGATCCTGCCCCGGTCACTTTTTTAGGTGTGTGGCGGTTTATAATTTCTGGGAAAAATTCCCAACTGGCAGTCAAGGAAATGAATAATGATCTTTTGCTGAAGTGCCGCGGATATTTAGAATGGCAAAAGCCTACTCCTTATTCTCACAATCAAAAGCTTATCTTCACTTTGGCCAGTAAATGGGTGCTGTGGTTCATTACATTTAAGTATAGTGTTGGATTCGGCAGAAAAGACCTTCTATTCCTGTTTCTTGCAGAAATTACTGACGTCCCTTTTTAAAAAAAGAAACGACTCATTATGTAATTCATTTGGTCTATTTTTAGATAATTAAGCATGGCTTATTTTTCCTTCTCAAAGAAAGTTAAGTCTGCATTAAAAGTACTAATCTAACCAAAACAGGCGCACTATTTACAGGCTGTGTTCTTTATGAACTATATGATTTTGTTTACTGGAGGTTGGATTTTCAAATGCACTAAATATTGGTGGCCTGAATTGCCACCAGTTTCAAAAAGAAGGAAAAATATGAATCGAGCAGAGATAAGCCACCGTTGAGTGCTTTTGAAAAACAACCTCTTGGCGGTCTTATGCGTCTCTTCAATAGCATGGGTGTGCAAAGAATGCAAATTGGGTATTTTTGTTCTTGACATTGGGTAGGTCTGGTTGCTTGCTTGTCTTGGGATGGATAGAAGAGTGATCCAGTTTTGCAGGCTAGATCCTGTTTATCAGAGTGAAACCATCTCCAACTGGAACTACAGGGGACTTGAGGGGACTGGAATATGTCTTCACAATGAAGAACGCTCTTTAATAGAGTATACTAAGATCCTGTCTATTGGGGAAAGTGATTAAACACTACATTTTTGTTGAAGGAAGCTTAGAAATCAGCATCAGGCTCTCTGGAGCCCCTCCCCTCCATATTTATTTCCTTTTGAGTAGAAAACTGCATCTCTGGAGTGTTGACTGACTGTTAGCACTATTTAGACAGTTAAAATGAGATGATACTGTCAAATGTTTGTGCTTCTGTATGCACAGTAGAACAAACTCCGAGGGCAAACATTCTGCGCTGCAGCTACTTGACATTATAAAGGAAAGCAATTGGGTTTTTTCTTTTTATTCATGCGACTTGGAATAAAGATGCATTTCTGAGGTCTGACTGCCCAACCTCAGTGCATTTAATATCGGTATTACAATATAACCTCATAAATCTGGCATGCTCGGGACTGAGCACCTGCTGGAAATTTGAAAATTCTGGGTTTTTTAAACAGGAGCGGCGGCTGTTACTCCCTGTTGTAATGATACAGCAAAAGCCGTGTTAACCGGCACTTTATTAGCCAGAAAACTCTATTAACCAGCATCCGAGGGATGCAGCAAAAGCAAAACCGGGAGTACCACTTCTAGGTTTCACTGCTGTGAGCAGAGTTTTTCTTTGCCATTTCTTCTGCCCATGGCCCAGGGCATAGCAGCCTGTGCAGGGCCCCCCTTCCTGTTCCCCAGCACACTGACGCCGGGGACTGCATCAGACGGTGCACATTTGATTAACCAGCATCCCCTATTCCCAGGGGATGCCGGATAACAGAGCTTTTACTGTATTTTTTAAAACTGCCGGATTTTCAAGGATTCTGGATTTTTGATACCTGGATTTATGAGGTTATGCTGTACTTGCATATCCATAGCACATTCATAGTTTCATGTTTCATAGTTGGTAGGGTCGGGAGGGACCTGAGCAGATCAAGTCCGACCCCCTGCCATGGCAGGAAAGAGTGCTGGGGTCAAACAACCCCGGTGAGGTGTTCATCTAACCCCCAGGGTAGGAGCCAGCACCACTTCTCTTGGACGTTGGTTCCAGATCCTAGCTGCCCTGACAGTCCACTGATGGTGACATGAATCAGACACAGTTGATGCTTTTTAAAATGCATCACAACTGAGTTTTGCAACCTTATTTGAACTTGTCTGTGTGGTTTATTCATTTCAGGTAATGTGTCCAGTAATCCTTTCCCCCAGTGTCTCAATGAACACTCTTGCTTACAGTAACCATCTTTGTTCAAGCAATTTAGGAAGCTTCCATCGCTCAGATATGCTCAGATATGTGTGCCTCTGCTTCCCAGTTTTCTCCCTCTGGGTCTTTTCTGTGGTATAGTACAGGCTGACACAAAAAGTAGATACCACATTTCTAAGTGTTGCAGGATGCATATGAATTGTTCCTTGGCATAAATGTGGATACTTTAGGGTGGCTGTCAGAAAGCTTAGCCATGCTTCATCTGCCTAATTTAGAAATACAACATTGCATTTTAGTTCAGTAGTGTGCATGAGGCTTGAATCTTGCTGATCCTAGAGTTGATGCAGCAGGCGGGTACAGGTATTTCAATAACCGTTTGGGGTACATATCAGGGAGGGAGGATATTGCTACCTTCCTTTTTGAAGATTGTACTACCATTCACCCTCATTGCTAATAGTCTGTGCACAGCTGTGGTCTTATTTCCCTGATAAGTTTGGGGAAGCCAACAGAAAGAACTGTTGTAAATTTAACGTCGTAAAGTTTTTTTTTCTAATTTTCAAAAACAAAATTGGGGAGGTAAATGTCACCATTTTTTTTTAACAATTATAAGTCAAAGCTATAAGAGACACCACGACTTGCTTTAGTTTATTGTTTGAAAGCATGCTGAAAACGGTGCACCTGAGAGCCTGTATACAGCTGCTACTGTGGCTTCAAAGTCCTGGACTAGTTTGGGCACTATATAGTTTATTATAATTGATGGCTTCCTCCTAAATGGATTCTGGAAGTGGATATATTATTTGAATGAAGCATGTTATGAAGAGAGAACTGTTATTTTATTTGCCTCTTTTTTTCTAAGGGCAGGAGACAGTTTCTCACTGGTGTAGCTCCAAAGAGGTGCCTGTTTGGGGAGCAGAGTTTAATTAGAAGCTGCCCAGCAGCAGAAGGTAGCATTATCTGGAAACCTTTCCAAAAAAGAGGTGAAAAAAATCTTTCTTTATAACTGGTGAACTTCGGCTTGAGAAAACGTATTGGAATGGGGAGAAATAAGAGGACTTGGTGAATGCAAACAAAGAAACCAACTTCGGGAAACTCAACTTTGTACATTTTATAGCCACTTTTCTGGTGCTGAAGGGAGGCCAGTTTATGAATATGAACACAATTCCTCTTCCTTCTTGTGAAGCTTAGCTCTTTTTTAAGCAGTTGGGTAGAAGGGTGGGTTGTTATCGCCACAGGCTGAAGCATTTGAAAAAGAAAATGTGTCTTTATATGAAATAACCTTTATAGTGCATTTATGAACAATAAAAAAAAAAAAAAAATCAGAAGAACTACTGCTCTTAAACTGCAGTGCATGTGTTGATGCCTCTCTAGGGTCAGGAGGATAGCCCTGTCTCTCTGGTGATATGTGTAGTATTGCACATTTAGGTACAATGCCAAGTTTTTATTAGGAACTTACTTAGGGCATATTTGGCTTGAGGAAACTTTATCTGGCTTCCTATCTCCGAGTCACCAGTCTGTTCTGCAATGGCAGTGCCTGATCTGCTTTTACTTTGACTCTGCCGAATGTCTTGTCTTGTAGGATGTGGAAGAGTGGAACATCGGTAACCTGAACACCCTGTTGGACATGGTGGAGCATGAGTGTGGGATTATCATTGAAGGCGTAAATACCCCCTACCTCTATTTTGGGATGTGGAAGACAACCTTTGCGTGGCACACTGAGGACATGGATCTCTATAGCATCAACTACCTGCATTTTGGGGAGCCCAAATCCTGGTAAGTGGGTAAAATGTTCATGAGGAGAGTTGCTTTGAGTTCTTACCTCTGTTCAGAAGCTACCCTCATATCCTCCTCTTTCCTGTCCGTGCTGGGAGCCCCTGTACTTCCCCAGCACAGTCTTGATACAAAATCAGTTGCTAGTAATTTAGCAATGCGTGTTCACGTTCAATCCAAGGCCAGTTAAAAATGTGCAGCACACTCCTTAGATTTCCAGTGATTTCTTTTTTTTTTTATATTATCACAGAAGGGTTGCTTCTTTCAATTAAATAAAATCCTACTCTGAAAATCCAGTCAATACAAGCATTTCTTTTGCTTGCTGTCCAAAAGTCACATGCACTCTTTTTATCCATCCTCCTTTTCTCCCACTAGCCATTTGAATGCTTTTTTTCTCCCTTTCCGTTTTCTTTCTCGCATTGAAGAAATACCCTTGCCCCTCAAAGAGAGGATTTGGAGGAAAGGGCTCTTGGTGGGAGGAAAGAGGTTAAAATCTGTCACCTACATTTCAGCAACTGCGGCTTCCTGGAAACTGGTGCAGAGGATTAAAGCTTGGAGACCCAAGTGGGAAAAAAAAGTACTGAAACATTGCTATTCCTGCTCTGTGCCATAGGGCAGGAGGCATCTGTTATTTTGACTCAACAGTTAAATATGTTAAGATGTTCCCAACCCCAGTGTCTTCTGGGGGAGGCTGGTGAGGGAGTAATTTCTTAGCTTGTTCTTGAAGCTGCATATTAAGTATTTTGTTTTTGGATGTGGTTGCACATCTTCTGGTTGGAGAGAGCATCCCGTGAAAATGATCAATAAGTAGGGGTGAAATTGCTAAGCTCGAGTATACGGAACAAACAGGTTACCAGGAGTCGGTGTTCATTTTCCCGAGGTCTCCTGCTATTTAAAAGTATAACCAGTGAGACTTGGAGACCCGAAAGAGTGCTTTGCTGAAGATCTTGATGTGTCTAATAAATATTGACATTTGCATGCAAATTAAAGTTTAAATGTCACCATGAAGCTGTTTTCTGCTAGTGCCAGGGCACAGTGACAAGATCTTCCCATCTCTCCACAATACGAGTCCCCAGTGACGCCACTTATCTCCGGGCTGATGGAGCCTGCGGGTGTATGAGAACTACAGCAGCAGGGAGGCTGCAATAAATAAATATGGTGCTCCTTTATACCCGATAGGTGGGAGAGGGGCTGGGGCTGTTGCACATTCACCTGGAGTTTTGGTGCAAACGTTCAGTCTCCTCTGATGGGTCACAACATGTTTTTTTTTTTTTCTGGTTCACCTGCTTCATAGTTGCTCTCTTTCAGGAAGATGTGAAGGGAGCATTTCTGCTTTCTCTGATAAGCTGGTTTGACCCGGGGAAGCAGATCACCTGAGGTCTGAATAAAAAGTGCCAAACTTTAATTTTAGATCCCATCACATTGTCTTTCTTGAAAAGGCACTCACCTAAAACAGGAGCAGGCAGTTATTTGGGCTGGAGGGCCACTTGGTGAGTTTTGGTGGGCTGTTGAGGGTTGCACGCACACGATGGTGTTTAAGAACAGCTATCCTTAAACATTTTTTTTTATAGCATTTATTGTATAAACTTTATACTCTAAATGCCATAACCAGGTTTCTACACATCACCAGATTTCCAGGCACAATTCCAGAAAAAGATCCCAAATTACTATGCACTATTCCAAGTAGCATATTTTCATAAACAGTTCCACAAAACAATTCCCAAATCACTGCAGACAATCATGTTGCCAGAGTTACCTTTTTCCACTGGCACTCCACCCCTGCACGGTGACCCATCCGTGGCTGCACTGCTGCTGGGGAGGGCTGCACCGTGGTGCCCACTGCGGAGTGAGGCCGGGTGCTGCCGTGCCGTGCCGTATCTGCTGCTGCCTGGAGCGCAGCGTGGCCACCGTGGACATCTTGAGAGCAGCAAATCTGTGCAGGTTTGGGGCGAACAGTGGGGCCAGGGACAGGTGGTGTCGGGCAGCATCCCATCGGTACCGGTTCCACAGAGAAGCAGCCCATGTCTGCCTGTGGCTCAGCCGTGATCCCCAGCGCTCAGGGTTGCTCATGGAGGGGAGCAGACTGGTGCTGCATGCAGTGGGGTTGCTGCTTTTTTCCCTGCGGGACATTTCCAGGCTGCTTTGCCAGCTCCATCCATGCACAAAAGGCCCCTGGGCGCGTGCTGCTGCTCTCCGTGCCACGGCAGGTGGCTGCTGCAGACCCTGCCCGTGGGCCCTGCTGCCCTCTGGTGGACATGCGTGGTGTAGCCGCCAGAAGGGACACATGCAGCCACCGTCCTCTATCCTTCACGTCATTTCCACAACAACGCTTATTAACATGCTAACGAACGTGATACAGATCTACTAAAAAACTACTGTGCATGGGCCGGATGCAGGCCATATTATGCCTATCCCTAACCTAAAACTGTGGCTTTGATCCATTATGTCCGCCAGGTGGCACCAGTGCCCCACCACAAAACTTCCTTCTGTCCTTTGAATACACAGAAACAAACCCAAACGGAGCTGAAGCATAAGAGCTTGGTCATGGCAATCTAAAGCCCCGCTTCATCCTGCAGATGTTAGTTGCTCTAAAATGTTGCATGCACAACATGTCTCTGATCACGATTAACATTGAGGACATATTGTCTTCAGAATACTTAGTCGCTGTCTTCATACTTTGGAAATGTCAGCTCTTTTCCTTCGCTGGCGAAGTTTCGTTTTTATTCTGCATCCAGAAATCTGAAAGCAGAAATGACCAGTTTTTTCTTGGAAGAAAACTAGGTACTGGGCAAGATGATGATATCTGTTGTTTGGTCTACAAAGACCCATAGTGCTTGGACAAGGGTGTAGTAGGTGCTAAAGAAAAGAAGCTATTTTAATTGGCACAGTAGACATAAGGCCTACCTGAAATTGTTGGCTGCCTTCCCAGCATTTTTCCAGCTCCACAAGTACCTCAAAGGAGTACAAGTAAGAAGCAGTGATGCTGGGCCAAACGACAGCCAGTTTCTCTTGTGAAGTCATTGTTGCTCCCATCAGGACCTGCTTGTTGTTGAACAATGGCATTCCCAAAGTGGGCTGCTTGTTGCAAGAGGTGGCCCTTGTGCCTAATGGCAACTCATGTAAGCCCAGTCACCTGGAGAGTCAAAACTGGGTAGAACTGAAAACTCAGCTTGTGCAGTAGAGATAAAAACTATTGCAGCAGTTAAACTCTCAGTTGTAATTCCCCCCCCCCCGTCTTGCCTTGATGAGGAAATTGTGCATCAGAGGAAGCACAGGGGACATCTGGGCAGGCTAAATTATTGTGTTTAGTAGAGAAGTAAAAAGGGAATTTGAAGTTATTGGCCGGATCAGCCACCCGTGAACCACTTGTGTGGAATGAGGAGAAGAACTGGTGATCAGACCCGCTTCCCCAAGAATTGCACATCTCCCCTTATGGTAGTAGAGCGACTAGCACTTGGCGAGGAGGTACCTTTGCCACGTTTGAGGGACGTTCAGATTTTAGCGTAACCCAGCTCTTCAGTGGTTGGGATACGTTTTGTGTTGTAACCAGTTACATAAAGCAAACATTACGTAAAAGGACGATGATGAAGTTAGGCCGTGGTTTGGGCAAAGTATTTTCCTGTTGGGCTGAGCTTGTTATATAGATGACAGTCTCTCTCACAGCAGTGGATGCGTTGTGACAAGATGCCATGGCCGGTTTGGCAGGAGACTCTGCTGTTCCCTTAAGCACAAGGCTAGAGGATGCCACTTGCCCAAGTCTTTCCCTCCTTGTTCTTCACTCTGACAGCTTCTATTGAGGACTCCTGGAGCAGTCCTGGAAAAGACTATGGGCTTCCGAGGACTAGAAGGGAAGTGGACATCTCCAAGCAGCCAGGGTTACTTTCAGGCAAACTAGCCAGTGCCCATTTCCCAGCTGTGACTGCAGTGCTCCCAGAGATCAGGTGGAGGAGCTCTTGGACTTCGGAGAAGAGAAGTACAGCTGTCTGCATGGAAGATGGCTGGAGTGATGGTGCTGTTTTTTCGTGGCCCCACCTCCGTGGAAATTTCCCAGGTCACTTCCTCCTTCTTGTAGACTCTTTGACCCTGACGGTGATCATCTTAGAGGCACCTCGGGGAATAGCAGGAGCATGGAGAGTTACCAACTCAACCAGTTTGGGGCTGTGCTCTGAAATAAGAAGCAGGGCGCTACGATTAGGCTGTCAGCTAGAGGTTTTTATACACCAACATGGAGTGCTCGTCTGTTTATTGGTGGTCTCCTGCAGGCTCAAAGTAGCCGATCAAAGATGTACATGCATTTTTCTTACCCGCATACGTTATTTTAGGCGACTTGAATTTAGAATGAGGCTGTCGGACCTCTTGCGAAGGGTTCAGCTCTGCCGTGGAGAGAGAGCCCAACCGAAGAAGCCCGCTTGGTTGCCTCTCATGGGAAGGAAAGAGTTGAGGAGTCAGGCTGTATCCATGGTGGGTTCTGCTGGAAACGCCCCCCTCCAACATTCACCTTTTGGTGGAAGAGGTGAAGGGATAAAGCCCTTGGCTTCTCCTGAAGGAGGATTAGATAAGTGGATTGTGGGAGGCTGCTTCTGAAGGTAGACAAAAGGGCAGCCATCACTGGAGTGGGAAGATCACCGCGAGGCACATTTTTCACATCTGGATGGGAGGTACGCACGGAAACCTCAGTGGAACAGCCTTTCCACTCTGCAATGCAGGGGGGATACCAGGCCTTCACAAAGTGTCTCAGTAGATGAAGATGGCTTCTTGGCTGGCACCTTAATTATGAGCCGCTTGGCTGGTTGTGCAGCCGCTTGATTAATGTGAGCGTGCCCGCCTTACTTTCAACACCAAAAGAAAAAAGCTGCTGTGCCGACAGTTCCTTGCATCGCTTCCCTTTCACAGATGGAGAAAAACACTAGGCGAACGAGTGCCTCCTCCAGCCTTGCTTCGCAGGATAAGAAATGTTCGGAGAAAAGCGAAGTGCTCAGGCGGTGGAGGGTCACCCAGGGATGGATGAAATGGAAGGGGGCAAGAAGGGGCAGGTTTCGCTCTGCTTGTCAGCTCTCACCGAACAATCCCGGTGGTTTCTTTTGGCGCTTTGCGTTAATGCACTTGTGCGTTTTCAAGCTCTCAAACTTCATCTCATTGCACAACTTGGGGGAAGAAGTAAACCGTGCCCGTCCTCAGCGGGTACTGCTGCCGCTACAGAGACCAACCCAAGTAGAGCAGTCTGGATTCTGCGCGCCACGGGCTGGGGAAGCTGATCCCGTCTCTCCTGATGTCCCAGCGTCCCCATGCGTGCATCTGGCCTGCCTGGCACACTGTGGACAACATCTGGTTTTGTCAAGCCCAGGAGAGGCCGTTCTCCAAGGGGCGAGGTGGCAAGTGGGCACACAGCTTCAAACACGCATTGCAGGGGATTTTGAGCTGTTGAGTGATTTCATTTTGAGCTTCATAGGCAGGGAGCTGCCAGCTTGAGCTGAGTCTCTTGCTTGCATGTCTTTCTCTAATTATAATATACTGTTCCTCTTACATTAGAAGCTTAATTACAACCTTTTCTTAGTCTGTCTTCAGTTTTTGTGAAGTTTGAATTTATTCCAGTTTGCAGCCTGTATAAAAACCTCTTGTGGTAGGAGTTTTTACTGTATCAATTATACGTATTATGTATAATTACCTTATATGCTCATATATAGAGATTTAAAATGCAGCAAATTGTCAAATGATGTCAACAGGAGACTGATTTTTATAAGAACAACAGCTACAAAATTGAGTGTCAAGCCTAATGCTGTACTCATCAGTGCCATGCTGATGGATGTCTGCCTTGGCCTTGATGAATTCAAAAGTTTGGGGAGGGAAGCAGGTGAAGCTTTTGACCATAGCAATGCCATAAGGGGCCACTGTGCTTTGGTTACACCAGCTCTTCTGTATCCTGTATTGGAGCTTGGTTGCTGCTTTCCCTTCGAAGCTGCAGTAGCAATCCGGCAGGCTTGTGGTACCCAAACTGCCCCGCCATTGATTAATATTATTCCCCGCTTTTTGCTATCTGTCCGAGGATTTCCAGGCGTCTCCCAAGCATTGCCTCCGAACAGCCAGGTGGAGTAGGTGAATGTTAACCTCTTTTTTTAACACCTAGGTATTGTGACCTGCTCAGGGCTGCAGAGCTGTGGGAACTACTGTCGTGGGATCCCTTTTTGTAGTTTATTTAGCCAGCGGAGAATTAATGCTTCATTTGTAGGGTATAGTTTAGTACAATTGAACTGTTTTGAATTGTGTTCAGAGCACAGACAAAAGCTGGCCATTCATAGCTAAGGCTGATATGGTCCTTAATCCTTCCTTGCTTCAGAGGTACGCACATAATGAAGCAGATGGGGAGTATGTCCCTGCATTAATATGAAGAGCCCTCCACACCTAAGGAAGCCCTTGAATTGTGGATCATTTTGATGTTGTAGTTTTAATTGGGTGCATCTCTGAGAGTATAACATCCTCAGGCCAACTGGCAACATCACAGCTATGGTATAGCCCCTTACGGCTTGGCAACGCAGATGTAACAGAGGTTTTGCAAATACCCCAGCTGATGGATGCTAACAGTTATGTCATTTCTGTCTCTCTCATAAGTGCCAGTGGAACAACATTTTGCAGTGTTGTTTTACTCTCCAAAAGCTGCAGAAGTTAAATAAAGTGATATTGAGGAAGGGGACTCGCAGAGGAGGCCATTAGTCTCTCTATAGTTATGATAGCTTCAACTCTGAGCTTGGCTTTTTAGCAAGCCCTGGCCAGGCATTCCTTTTCTGAAGATGTGTCAAACCTACTCTACTTGACCCATGATTGCCTATACCACCTCTTGCATTAGGGTAGCACATGCCTGTAAAGTGCTATTGCAGATCAAGGAAGGAGTTCGGCAATATGAGCTGTAAAAGACCTTGCTCACGCTAGGGTAGCATGTAAAATGTAATTGTTGCTAGCAACAATGATTAGTATTGTTTCCTTGATGGAACTAGATTCCCCTGACAGCCCTGCTGGCAAAACCAGTCTGGATTTTCCTTCCTTCCTCCTCCCACCCCCGCTCCCGTCTCTGCCGTAGTCCCCTGTGTACAGTGAATCTCTGTCCATGGAGTCAAGGAAGCCATCTAAGGACGTTGGTTGGAAGAGCCATGTTTAAGCAAGCCTGGGTCTAACTAGCCCCTTCCTGATCCCACCATCAGGAGGGTGTAAAGCTGTTTGATGGGGGGAGATGAAATGGGAAAATGCTCAAAGCAAGAAACATTTGTTCCTCTGGTTTGGAGTATATTTAGGAGCCCTGCCCCTTTCTTATCTGACCAATGGCAGATCCTAAAGCAGCTGCAAGTGTCAGAAAGCTGTAGGTTTTACCGCAGATTTGGTTTTTCATTATTGTCTCAGGCTGCGTTGCAGCTGTCTTGGCCTGAACCTTTGCCCTCTCCTACCTCCAGGATGGAAAATGTTAATCCCTAGGGAATGATTTTAGATAAAGAAAATGACCTACCTAATGCAACCATGGAGCTTAGCTGTGCCGGCCCCTTCTTTCTCCGTTCCAGCTGCAGATACAGGACCCTTGGTTTGTTATACCCACTACCCCTGTTTCCCCTCCGTGGTGCCCTGTACCCCCTGCCCAGCCACTTCAGTGCACCCTCACTTACGCTGCAGTTTGCTGCAAGTTTGGTATAATCCCATTTGAGGCTGCTGGGTTTAATGTTTGCTACTGAATTGTACAGCAGCAGCGGGGGGGAGATGAGGGGTGCAGAATACCCATCCCTGTTATTGCCTTCTGTTACACTGTCTTAAGGGCAGCATGTTGCACAAGCAGGTTCAAACACTAACTCGATCCATTGTGATAATCGCACCTGATTACTGGGATCCCTTTAACCCCTTACAACTTGGAGAGCATGCAAGCTTTTTAATGCAGAGTGTCAGGAAGCTTTAGGTGTGCCTCGTGACCTTTAGGAAGCCGAGAACATTACATGTGTTGCAGCATGAATATTTTTTCTCTGATTCAGCTCCATCCAGAAGTTTGTTGCTGAGTTTTTGCTTTCCTCGTTCTCCGCTTTGGGACTTTTCATTAATGAACAGGATTCTGCTGCATTTTTTGCCTCTGACATCTGCACCAGACTTATACAGGGAGCATGTAGGGCCAGCTTGTTTTTGAACGTGGGCACACTTCCACTGTTTGCAGGTTCCTCCATGGCGGGAGAGATTTACAGGCAAGGGGAGGAGGGAGAGAGGCAGGGAGAGCTGAAGGAAGGCCATTCCTGCAACGACGGGAAATTTGTGAGCTGCAGGGAGCCCTCCAGCCTCTGCTCCCCCATGTAATCTGTTTTATGGCTCTGCAGTTTTGGACGAAGGGAGAGCAGAATTTATGGTGATGTTTGATTTATGGATCAGCCGCAGCACCATTTGCTCTCAGGCTGATTTGGCGAAGCAAGGCTCTTTGCTGTTGATGGGAGGGGGTGGAGGAAGGATTGGGCGATGCTTATTAAAAGAAATAAAGGGAATGGGGTATAGTGTGTATTAACAGGCAGAACAGCTTTTCCCTCCCCTGTCTGACCTGGCACGCAACTCATAGGTCAGAGCTGCTCTGGAATGGGGCTTCTGCATTAAGAATGCCTCTGCATATTGATTGCTCCGGGTGTCAAGAAAGGAATGATATATTGAGATGCAGCGTTGCATCCCCCTGTAATTTGCTGATAAATGGGAGGAGTGCAGCAGTGAGTTATTAATACAGGCTTTCGGGCTTTGTATACCGCAGTCATTAGTTAATCAATACCAACCACGCCATCCTGCTAATATTCAAACAAGCCCTCCTGCGGGCTCCCACACGCCGGAGCGGCTGGCTTGGTCTGCAGGTGGTGCTGTGGTGAAGGATGAAGCCCTTTTCCGAGCAGGCGGCAGCACTGCTGCTTTGGTGTTTTTTCTGAAATCCCGGGAATTGATGAATTGTAGGGAGGTTGAAGCTTGGGTCAACTGAATGATTTCAGTGCTGTTAAGGAACCCGACTGATGCTTTTGAGGACTCCTGAACCCTGCCCCTGGTTTGAGTTCTTCTCCCATTCAAGTACCAACAGCTTAAACAATGGAAATTCATCCTCAGTCTGCTTAAAGCTTTTCAGTGTTACATGGACTTGACCAAACACTTACTGGTTTTCACGTGCGGGGAAGATGCCGTCGTCTGGGGGAGGAAGACCCAGGTGGTGCCACCTTTCCTCCGCTTCCCATTTCTTTGCCATGCATTCAGAGAGGAACCCACCAGACTCTCCAGACGGCGGGCGCGGCTGTAGAAGCAGCCAAGGAAGAGCTTGCTGCATGAAGGGAAGGGGAGCGAGCGCAACCCAGCCAGCCACTTGGCTTCTTGCTCCAACCCACTTTACTCCAGCCTCACCACTCGCTCACCCCCCAGCCTTGTCTCTATTCCCTTCTCTTTTCCTTTTCCTCCTTAAATAGACTCCTCCACCCCCTCTCCAAAATGCACAGACTTACCATGATGTTTTCTGCCATCCCATTATTTGCCGGTTGTGTGTTGCATGCCTTTCCCACAGCCTGCGCGCCTCTACGCCATTGAGATTGCAAGTTCTTTGGGGCAGAGACTGTTTTGTGCCATGCCACACTCGGTGGGGTCTCCCATTCTTGGGTATTCCTGGTACAGCCCCATAAGAAACGTGAATGAGAAAATTGATCCGTGCTCCTCTGCTCGTATCTAACGCGGCATCTCCAAATGGGTCCCTTTTCCACTGGTGTAGTGTATAATGCATGAACTGCCTTCCCTACTAGCACTAATAATTCATCACAGCTCTGCAGTCCCAGTCTGGGTTGAGAGAGGCCCTTCTTTGATGAGAGAAGGCTCTTGCTGAAACTCGCTCTTCTGTTTTGAAAGTGTCTGCTCAAAGCTCAGACCTGATTTGAGATGAAGATCTATGGAAGTCTGACAGGATCACAGATTGGTTTTAATAACTTAGGCTTTTGAGTAGTGCACTCTGTCATTGATACAAGATGTGAGGCAGATAGATGCGCCTTCCCTCTCCATATAACTCTCGCAGCCTGCTCTGACTTGGACCCTGCCGGAGACTGGCTCTCAGATTCTGGCTTCATGGCACTAGCAACTGGGTAGGTGAAGATGGAAAGGCACCCCTAATGACACTGGAAGGCTTTTCATTCACATCTTGTTAGCATGTTGGCAAAAGTCAGTTTTTCTTTTTCCTCTGAAGAGGAAATTCGTCTCGAATGATGCCAGCGCAGCACAAGGGTAGTTTAAAATAGCAGAATTTCTGCAGTAACGGTGAAACATAGCGCACAGTAGTGCTGCGATGCACATGCTAGCTAGTTAATCACCCCCCTCTTTCTTTTCCCCAAGAAAATACGTATATATTTAACCCTAATCACTGAACTGAAAGGTGTGGTTGGGAATTGTTCAAGTCTACAGTACCACCTCTACCAAGACTTAGCTGTAGTACCCTTCCGTTTTAATGGAAGGGGCTCCTGAAGCAGGACTAGGAGCTTCAGACTACATGACCCTGTGAAAGGATGTAGCTTGTCACAGCAGAAATCTTCCGTATAATGTTTCTGTTAGGGTGGGCTTTACCTCCTGTTGAGATCATGGAAGATGAACTGGACTAGAGAAGTGGAGAGGGAAGTCTGTCTAGCAGAAAGGGCTTCCGGATTAGGTGATGGCCACCATCACTAATGAACAGACACAGGCATTCGCTTGCCTTCCTTTCCAAGAGTGCTGAACAGGAACGTGCACACCTCCGTGCCCAGTGGAGAGGGCGGCTCTCACGGTGCAGACTAAGAATACCTGTTAACATACTGCTGTGCACATCGTGGTCTCCCCCCGCAGTGCTTGGGCACAATTTTTGTGAACATTAAGAGGAGTTAGCTGTGTCCATTAAAGGGAGAGTAGATATCTAGAACAGTGATAACTTCCTGCTTGCAAACATTGCTGTTTTTTCCCTCCCCACCCTATGCTGTGCTTCTGTTTATTTCTACCCTTTCCAACTGCTGTTGGACAGGCAGGGGGTAATATTATGGAGGTTTGTTTGAGATTTTGTAGGCATTGTACAATACTTTACTGGAAGGGAGAAAGCCAGAGTTAGTGTTGGCAAATTGCAAGGGTGAATCTGACCTCCGTAGTCCTAAACCTGGGCCCTAGCCCAGCAGATAGGAGAATTGGAAATTTGTGAAGTGTGATTGTGCTGTTATCTAACACGTTGAACTGATAATGCAGGCTGAGGTTTTTCATGTCCGCCCGTAAGAATTTAATAAATTTTCTGTTCAGGGACAATGGATGGAGGCTTCTGTGCTAACTCACTTAGATTAGTGGCTTGATGCTGATGCTGTGGCTAAGGGGGCCCGTGCGGAGAATACTGTGCAGCAGGGGCAGCTCTCTGCCTTGTCCCTCTTAGATTGCAGCCTCCAGTCGTACTTCCTGCCCCAAACACCCCATCGTCTTGGATGCCGCAGGCCTGCAGGGTGAGATCTTGCTGCGCCTGTACGATGGGCAGGATTGCAGAGCCAGTTGGACAGCAAAAGAAGAGTTACTCTGGCATTTTCTACTCCTGTGTGAACTTATTCTGATAAGGCTCAAGAAACTGCCACCATGTTCATGTATGAAATAGCCTTCGCGTTGCTCAGATCGAGGAGAAACCCAGGGTTGTCAGTATGGAAGGACCCGAGTCTCCCTGAGCTTCTGGGGTCTCTTCATCTGGAGCAGAGTCCTCCCACAGATCTCATGGGGGCTTACCTCTACCTTGATGCCTACCAGGAACAGGTTGGCTGATTTAATGGCTTGGCTGTATTTGTCTTCCTGATGTCAAGGTTGTGGTGATAAAACCACGATTTTAAATTAACAGGGTGTCACCAATAGCTACATGGTTATGCCTTACCCTGTTCCCACCTCTCTCTCTCTCTCTCTCTCTCTCTCTCTGCATGGTAGAAGCTCTCTGTAGTATGGCCTGTGCCTTCCTTTACTTTTGGACAGTGTCTCCTACTGCAAGCAACCAATAACTAATAATCTGATAATCAGTTTATGGAAATACATGTTTCATAAGTGGTGCCTGTAAGCTGAGATAATAGAGAATGGAAAGGAGACGAATACTGTTGCTGTTAATTTCTGTTGAAGGGTGTAGTAATTTTCCTCTTGGCCAAACTAGACGAATAAGCCATTTCAGAATATTTTCCCCAAAACATCTTTCCTTACTAAAACACCCCTCTGCGTGCAAAAGCAGACTACAGCATTTCTTTCTCTTCCAGTTCTTCTGTGGTTTATAGTCTGCATTTGTTGTGATGTAGATTAGTCAACTGTTACATAGCTTGTCCTTCAAACAGCAGATGGTCATTCATTTCCAGCCCCTTGTTTAAAGCAGTATTTAAAAATTACATTGGGATTCTGTTACAGGCTTTTGAAGGAGCAAGTGAAGCAGCATCCAGGAGTCCCAGCCCTGTCCCTATCCCTTTTTTTGCCCAGTCGTGTTTCTGGGCAAGTTCTGGGCTTCGCTAGCTCAGGGGACCCACTAGAAACCTCTGCATGCCACCCTTTCCACGAAGAAAAAGGAAAAAGCTGCTATTTGCAGTGCCTTTCCTTGGAATTAATACCTTCTTTAGATAATACTTCTTGCTTGGGCAGCTTTAGGATTAAGAGTTTAGCAGCAGCATGTATTGTGCACAGGTTGTGCTGGGACACTTACAGATCCACTGATTAGATTTAGAAGCAAGCCCAAAGTAATTTTAATAATTCAGCCTTGCTGGACAACAGATGAAGAGTATTTGTCCTCCTTCTTTTCCTTGCCCCCCCCTCCCCCCAATATGCTGGTATTTCTGGAAAAACAGAAATACCAGCATATTGCACTATTTCTAGTTTCATGGGGGAGGCATTTCCTGCATTGTTTTCTCTTCTCTGGAGACAAGAATTGCTCTCGGTTCAAGGCCTACCTGGGCACTTCTGTGCTGGGCGGTGGCAGCACATGGGAGCAGTGTAACTGGTGGCAGCAGTGGCCTGACTGGTAATGCAGTGAATTGCTGTTCTTGTGTGCTTTCCCCTAACTTGGCACTCAAGGCGAGTAGTGCTCATTCCCCTTCTCCCCGCACCCCTTCTGCTAGCTATGCTAGTGCTCCCAGCTACTTGGTATGAAAGCTGTTGCAGTATATGACTATGCAAACAGCGCTGGTGACAGTGGTTTAGCTCCACTATATGTTTCTGATAATTCCCAATGGCTGCTGTAGCACCTAATCAGGCTCCAGCCATACTATCTATAATGAGCATGCTCTTCTAGCCTGACTACTGCATTTTATACTGTCTACATCAGTGATCCTCACTCTTTATAGATTCAGGGCACCCTTGGAAAATGCCAGTTCCTAGTTTTCATTGACTTTTTGACTGCTGAAAAATAATAGAACAATTGTACTATAGCAGAGAACTCAAAAAGACCTCAACCGGTCAGAATGATTTTACCATTGTGGATCCCTGTTTGAAATTTCTGGGTTTATCTTGTGAATAATGTTTGCGCACTTAACAGTGCTAACCTTATGTGGTGCTCCACGGCACCCTTGAAAGGATCTCAAAGCAGCCCAGGGTGCTGCAGTATCCTGGCTGAGAATCGCTGGTCTAGAGCCACTACTAGGCAGTGTTGAACAATGGTAGAAAGTATTTAGGAAACTTCATTGCAAGCACAGCAAGGTAGGACCAGCAGTACGATGAAATAATGTTGCAGCGTAGGGTATTCTGTCTGTTCCTTTTGGCTGTTCAGTCCTGAATGGGCAAAACTTCCCTCTGAATGAGATGCAAGCCAGGAAAGCCTAGGAGGACCTTGCCCATCTTGTGCTGGGATTTTGTGGCACTGTCTCCTAGCAAAGTGTTCACACAAGGGGAGTTGGCAGCAGGGATCACGTTCCACTGGTTGGAGGGTTGATTTACCAGTGCCTTGTATGCTAGAGCAAAAGGCAGCGACGAACTCAGAAAATCCTTCTCTTGCTACTGTTGTAGAGCAGTTATCCAAGAGCAGCTTGAATCTTGCATCAGAAGAACTGCTAATTGGCACCCCTTGTTGGCACGAGATCCCTGAAGTGGCTGATTTTGGACAGTTGGATGTTGTGGGCACTGGATTTATGACCTGGATACCTTGTTCCAGGTAGACCCAAGCCCTCAGACCAACCACGACTTCTTCCATAGGCAAATTTTATTGATACGCAGTAATAGCAGATAAGAATAATGCAGGCAAGGCAAGTAAAATAACCCCCCTGGTTCTGTACCAGCCCTAAAGCTGTTACAGAAGGAAGGTACGTCTGGCCAGTACGCGAGCTTCACCACTTGTTCTTTCTTGAAAGACGTCAGCAGCCTGGAGGTCAAGGGCCGAACCCCCCCTTTCCCCTGTGGGGTAGGTGAGACGGGCTGGTGGTGTGCCGGGGTGGTGTGCTGGTGGTGTCACTTACTGGTGGCTTAATTTGGGCATGCCCTGGCCTCCTGATTTGGTCCATCCACCAAAATCGGAAATCCCAGGGTCTCTGCAGCTGGTCACTGTGACTTCGCCAGCACTGCAGAGTGCCTTATCTCGTGTGATGGGTTATCAGGGAACAGCGTGGTCCGTATCTGCAGTATCCCAGCCAGTGTCTGCTGGCTTCAGACGTGGTGGGCCTTGAAGGAAACTTCGTCACAAACAGGCTTTTAGAACCATAAAATCATAGAAAACGAGGGTGGGAAGGGACCTCAGGAGGTCACATCTAGTCCAACCCCCTGCTCCGAGCAGGACCATTTTAGAAACCAGTTAACCCCTGCCTTTCCCCTGGTCCATTGTTCTAATATAAATCTACAAGCCAGTTCCTAAAAGCAGATCTCTAAATATCATTTTCTTGCCGTCGGATGTAGTTGAGTGGTTTGCTGCCCAGTGTTATAGCTACATTTGTGGAGTGCCTTGCAGGGCGGCAGCATGGCCAAGGTGCTATTGAAGCAAATTTGAAAGCTCTGGTTTAGAGGGCCAGGTTTTGGCAGCTTTGCTGTCTCTCCTAATAATGGGGGGGAGGGGGGTGTTGCATTTGTTAAAATAGTAAAATATGACAAAGGAGGACTTCATCCTGTCACAGCCCCCCAAAATCGGATACAGCCTTGCAAATGCTATCTTTAAATTTTCATTGGCTGTGTCACATTTCCACCCTTCTCCCATCTTGAGCTGCCTCTCTCACTTAGTCTCCAGTCTTTGTCACAATTTGCTTTTGACTAAGAGAAAAATTGCATAGCAATCTGCAGTGCATTCAGTTGATCCCACTCTTCCAGCCGAGCCTTCCCTGTTCCCATGCCAGGCTCCCACTCCGGTTGGACCTCCACCGAGGATATACAAGAACAAGCACCACGTTGGAGAGGAAGAGGCATTTCTTTTTGCTCATCTTTCATTGCGAATCATCAGGGAACGTCCGGTTTCTGTTCTTAGGCGCATGTTGCTTAATTTAATTGAGGTCTCTGTGCAGCTTGCGGAGCGCTCCGCCGAGAACATCAGTGACTGCAGAAGTCGCTGTCCTGATTTCCCCCCTCTCTTGTTCCCCAGAGGATTGTGCCTGGCCACCTGTCTGCAGAGCTTTATCTTTCGGGTTTGTTCGGTGTGGCTATGTGGCTGTAATCTTGTCCTGTCCTTACCTATTTACTCTTTATTATGGGTTTCCAGGCAGATAGTCCCAAGTCCCCTGTGTTTATCTTGTGCGCTTGTGTGTGTTTCAATAAAAATGTCATTATTTGAAATCATTGACACTGCTGGTTAAAGCTACTGAATTCCATCATCTGTTGTCCTGTAAAACGATCCATTAAAGATAAAACCGCAGAGACTTGATAAGGTTCTTTCCTAGGAACAAGGAACGCTGATCCAGGGGCGATCTTATCTTCTGAGCAAGTGTTTGCTTTCTCGATATCAAGGAACCACAACCAAAGGGGATAGACAGGGGAGGTGTAGAGGCTTTCCTTTCCAAATGGTGATCCTCTGAGCCGGAAGATGGATGCTTCGGTGTCAGACCGTTTCGGATATCAGGGAGAGGAAACGGGTGAACTGGATCCTGCCTTCGGTGCCTGAATGTATTTAGCTTTGCACTTACCAGGGATGGCAGGAGGCTGTTGACAGGGGCAGGGGGGCAGCGAGGAGGGGAACCTTTTACATTTACAATATTTCTAATCTATCCTTGCGTTGGCTTTAACACATGAAGACCAGATGTCAGTCTGTTTGCCAATTGCTGTAAATATTCTCTCTGTCCTAGTAAGGGCAGAAGTACTGCTTTGATCAGCTTAGGGGGACTCCCCTGGATGACCCACAAAGGATTAAAAAAGAAAAAAAGAAGTTATTCCTCTGCTTTTTCCTGCCTTTTTGGCCTTCCATATCCATCACAAAAGTGTGGTTTATATGTTTTTGTTCTTATTTTATACAGTCGTTCTCCTTTTCTCCTCCTCTCTCTCATCCCATAAGAACATGAAGTCTGTCTTGCTGAGTGATGATATCAGATATCTGAGTGCGTCCAGCGCAAGGAGATGGATTTAACAGAGGGCCTTGCTAATAGGAGATTTCAAATTGTGTTTTCAAAACATTTGTTTTAACAGATTTGATTCAATATTTAAGAAACGTTTTAGAAAAAAAAGAGCGAATTGTTTTAAGTGTTTTGGGGTGGTAGTCGTGTTGTACTGCCACAGGCAGGCAAACCTTGCCTATCATTGTTTTAGGGATCTCAGAGTTCACGTTCATCCAGTTCCTTTGATCTTGCGTAACACGTATCCTCGGAAATGTCAAAAGTTCTTCAGAAATTGAAAAGGAAGAAAAAAAGCGGGGAAGGTGGGGATGGGACAGACAGGGACCGAACCCCAACACCTCCATCCAAGAACACGTTGCAGTTTTTTGATCATATAAAAGCACTGCCCCCCATCTAATGCCCTGTTTGCCCCGCGACTGAGAGTATTGAGCTTGTTACAGATAGAGTGATTGCCTGATGGCGATGATAAAGATGATCAGCATCCTTAGTGTTTAATTAGGAAATGAGACTGGCCAAAAGACTAATTTGAGTCAACTGGAAAAGAGAGGGGCAACACACCTGGGATGAATTGGGGTAAAATAAAAGACTTGGACCCTTTTATAGGGAGAGAGCGTAACTTCTGGGTACTTTTGACATGAAGGTAAACATTATGTATTTAAATCTAGGTGCTTAAGTAAAGCTTGCAAAACTGCCCGAAGCTAACAGACTGGAAGGAGAAGCATTTTGTTTTGCCGCCTAGGATTTTCTTACCAGTATTACAAACGCTTTGTTTTATGGAGAGGTTTCACCGTTAAGTCAGCGTATGAACTTTAATTTTTATTTTTTTTTTAAATGCTAGAAGCATTTTTTTCTGGTTTTACTAGGAGAATAACCTGGAGGTGGTGGCTGTTACATAAGCAGAAGATTTGCCAGCAGGCATTGCTGCTGCTAGCAGCTCCCAGCCTGAATCTTGAGGTTCAGATGATACATTTTGTGGGCCCATTTATGTCTTACGGGGATGGCCTCTTCATTCTGCTTGTCACCAAGGAAGGGCAGGTTGGCATTTAAATCTGCTAAGGGTCATTATTCTTGGCACGAGTAAATCTGCTTTGAAGACAGATAACTAACCCTCAGCTTGACACATGGTCCGAGGCATTTTAAACGTGGCGGCCCGGTTTTTTTTGTTAGCATGCCTTATTTCAGTAATTATAGCATGTTAAGCTGCGTGAGGCCCGTTCGGCCAGACCTTGTGCAGACACTGTGAAATTAACTTTTTTACCTTCCAACACGAGCCGGACCGAATTGACATTTTCTAAAGCCTTGCCGGTGAAACTCCTGCCCGTGGTGCCCATTCTCTAATGGAAAAAAAGGTGCACAGAGATTTAGTCATCTCATCTTTGCTTAATTGCTCTACGTTGTAGAGGAAGGCTAGGATGCAGACGTACCGGGCAGCAAGGAGAAGTAAGGGCTGGTGGCTAGCAGAAGCATTGCATGTTTGGGAGAAACAGCGATGGCAGGAATGGGTCTGGAAAATGATGACTGAGCTGAACTAGAGGACATCAGGCTCTCTCTACAAGCTAACATTGTTTTAGGTAGGAATAACTAAGTTTAAATGGGGAGAACTCAATGGAAGTGGCATGAGCAGGTGGAGGATTGTATGAAGCAGCTGTGCTTTTTTGGAATAAGTTTTAATAGCCTTCAGTGACCAGCTATAAAACCAAATTAAGATATCCTTCTCCCTCCCCGCACCTCTTTTGGCAGCTTTGGGGACCAAATGTAGAAAGCCCCTATGCAACACCTGGTCTTTTATAAAGCTTTCCTGTGTAGCAGTGAATTCCTCACTGTCTCTCTTTAATGGTTTCTAAAGTGGCCCTTATACCCCACGATGCTCTCTCTGTTCCTCTTTCCTGACACACTCATTTAATTTTTAACTCACAAGGCATTTGCTTATTTATTTTCATTGTTCCTGATAATAATTCTAAGCCATTAGAGGGGAAAATTGTATTCAAAAATGCTGTTTCACACTTTATTTGTTTGATGATTTAGAGCGATGGAAAATAGCACATTTGCTGGCTTTTATAGTCTGATAATTATTCACATCCATCAAGCCATTCCAGGGGAATAAACAAAACACCAAGAAAATTACACTATTAATAGCATCTACCATGGCAAATAGGAAGGATCTTTCTCATGCTTTAATCTTAAGGCTAGAGAGAGGGGATCATCCAGTTAAACCTTCTGTGCAAGGCAAAAGCAAGCTGGCTCTGTATGGGAATGACAATCTAATAGAAAACTTCAGCGCTTGATTGAGCCCATTCTAGATCTCTAATGCTGAACTTTTATCAATAAATTACACCAGCATCCATTTTTGTGGGAAACCCTAGGTCTCTAAAGACTACTTTATACAGCATTGATTGGAGGCTCGGGAATCCTGGCGCTTCCTTTGCAGGGAGATTGCTTCAGAAATTATAAAGAGTCTGGCACTTGGAGCAGTAGACTCCAGATTTCTCTGGGTGACACTGCTTCACTCCCCCTACCTTGGATACTGGCTTAGTAAAAAAAGGTAGAGCAAGGTGAGATGCAGTTCTAGTTGGATCCAAACTGTATTTTTTTTTCTTCCGAGGTCTTTTTCCCCACCTACTTGTCTTGTTCTCCAGCACTGAAGCCGGCCTGATAATTCATTGCACTCAAACATCATCCAACAAATCGTGGAGACTTTTGGGAGCTTGTTTCCTGTTTTAAATCTGGCCTTGCAATTTTTTGGGTGGGATTATAACAATCTTCAGAAATTGTTATAACCTCACTCTTGTCATCCAAAAAGCTGGGCGTGTGACTGGTTGACCTTTTTTGAAGAGTGTCTTCATTTAGTAGTGGTTTTGCAGACCTGCCTGTTATTAAGAAGCCGAGTTAATCCAGGGGGACAGAATGTACACTTGCAACAGTGGTTGAAGGTCAGTGTCCTTGGCATCGATTTTTGGCTGTCACGGATGTCTTCCACTAGCAGGATCAGTCTATAAAGGGTTGCTCTTATGAGGGTTATTAAAATAGTTTATGCCGTTGCCATCCCCTTGCTTTTGTTTTGTAGCTGTTCAGGGTAGAGGGAAGAAGTTCCTGCTCCCTCTCCTGCATTGCTGGAAAGTAGTATTTCAGCCAGGGGGGCAGAGCTTGGTTTGATTATTCTTGATTCAGTTGGAATAAAACAAAGGGCCATCCACAAAATTGCTTCTCTTGACAATGGTGAAGCATTTGGTAATCTTTAAGACGTAATATTGTCTTCTAGATGGAGATGGGCTGAGGTTGCTTGCCTGGACACTAGAGGCTCTTTTGGCCAGCTAAACTGAAAATCCCAGCACTTACGTGCACAGTATGCAGTTGGTTTGTCTGTCTTGTCATCTCTCTCTCGGGGTAAATTGAACCGTGATCAAAATTGGAAGGATTGGAAAAATGCACCGAAGGGAACTAAATTGCTCAGTAAACTGGAGGGGTCAGAGTAGCAAAAACTGCTGACAAAAAGGAGAGGTTCAGTACTAATAAATGTAGATGCCCATACCCAGAGAAGGGGAAAAATGGTTGAGTTTTATAATATTAGGGGGTTCATCAAGAAATCGTCTTTGGTGTCTTGGAGCAGGCTTATTCTGCTTTTGTGTACTTAATGGAATGATATTTTTAGTTTTTCATGGACCTGAGCACTACAGTTGCAACAGGGAAGGTGTGGAGTGGGGAAGGGGAGGTACAACAGGTCATCCAGGTAGGGGGAGATGGGGGCACATTGAGCCAAGGAATACCTTTGTTGTGTGCACAGAGCTTAGCAGTGTGGGATCCCAACCCTTGTTGGGCACTCGCCTACAGACGGCAGCAAGCCCCAGGGAAGAATAAGGAACAGCTGTGTTCTGGAGATGTTACTTTTACAGTAAAAGAAAAAAAACCTATAAGAAAATAGTAAAAACTAGATTAAACTGAATGAGTAAATTAGGGTCCCCTAATTGTATTGGCTGCGCATACTTATTTTGGGCCATGTTAGGTTAAATCGTGTTTGTAGAGCCCACAACGAACAGTTTTGGTTGCCTTAGGCATTCTCTTCTAAATAAATAGGGTTGACAAGGAAATGTTTAATTTTATTTCTGTGTAAAACTCAAATGTTGACGCTTGTTTGCAAAGCCAAACCAAGATCCTTTATTGGGGGGTAAGATTCCCCCCTCTCCGTTTCCCTCTCCAAATGGTCAAGACTTGGGTGGTTAGGACACACCTGAATTATGGAAGATGCACGTGGCTCTGTGCTGAATTGGCCAGCGTCTTAACTACTGGGTCACTGGTGCATCTTCCCCCTGCTTTTTGACCACAGATTCAGTTCTGGATTACACTTCCTTATGTTTAATGCTTAATCAAACCAAAAATGTTTCTGCTCCAGGGTGTTTTAGTTTCAATAAATTAGCACATTTTGATAGTTTCATTGAGAAGTCTCTGGCCATCTCTAATTATACCATCTCTTATAGCCGTTTCAGGTTTTCACATTGAACGGAAAGACAAGGAAACAGCTGTTATTTTTACGTATGCCTCGTTTCTTAAATTACAAGAAAACAGTTAACTATGTCAGAGGTGATATCCTGGTGTATTTTGAGATGCTGCTGAGCTACTTTCGTGACTTGACCTTTCAGCGCATCTAATTTAAGTTCAGCTTTTCCTGTTAGTCCTTATCCGGATTGCTGTTGAACGCGAACCAAAGCTCAGCCTAGGATTTTTACAGACTTTTTTTTAAATTGTGCAGAATAGAAACACTTTTGAAGTAGTTCTTGGGGGGGAAACTAGTAAAATGCTGTCCCTGAGAGGAGCGTGTCTGTAAGAGTGCAGGAGGTTCAGGGAAAGGGTCAGGGAGCTGGTGGGAGTTTGGTAGGTAGCAAATGGGGTGGTTTCACCTTGGGGTCGGGTACATGCAGCTCTTCAGCAACTTCAGGCTCATCAGTGCCTGTTGCTCTGGGTTAATCATACAGCATCCTCCCTTGCTTGTGGGATTGCTTTAAGTTTACCAGGCGGCTGCCCTGTTGCTGAAGAGACAGGTGGCTTTCCTTAGTCTTACAGACAGACTTTGATCCATTAGATCCAACAGATTCCCCAACTTCTTCGTGGAAACGGAGAGCAAGCAAGATTTGGCCTGAGTAGCCCTGCAAAACGGGCACTCCCCGGAGAGGGAAGGAACCCTGGATTCTGGCCCTGCTCCCAATGTTGCTTATGCATTTTGCTCTTGAATAATCTTTAGGTAAAATGCACAAGAAACATTGGGTATAAAACCCTGAGCTTGCGCCTCCTTTTTGGCCTAATGACTGTTGCTTTCCATTTCTCCCAATGGTTCAGCTTCAAAGGGACCGATGGATAATGCCCTCGACCTTGCATAAACCTTTAACAGCCCTGCCCCCATCCTGCTTCTGGGTTTCCCACCCATGGTTGGTTGCTACTCATGCCTAGCATTTCCTTTGGCTATAAGTAGGTGGCTCCCCGTGTAGTCATTATGCCCACTGAAATAATTGGATGCACTTCTGCGGCAAGATGTGCGTGTCTGGCCAAGTAACTGTGTAGGCTTAGAAGTTGAGATGGTGGAACAGCGTATATATAGTATAAGCTTCAGTTACTGTTCTGTACTAGGTAGAAATCTGCAGGTGTTAGTGGTGCATGGGCTCCGAGGGGAAGGATCCCGTTCCAAAACCAGCCTTGTATCAACAGAGATGCTGTGTAGTAAAGCATCTGTCTTGGAAGTTAAAGACGGGCACTGGTGACTGCAGTCCAAAGGGTGGGTACCTGGCAGTGCTTATAACCATTTCTATTGAATAGCACCATTTTTTCACCTACTTTTTATCAAGGAGTTTTGTATCTAAAGAGCCAGCCAAACTTCACGGGGTATGCTACATGAATGCAGGAGGCCAGTGCCCTTGGGCTATCTTTGCCATCTCTCTCATTGTTGCATGCAGGTTCAATTTACAGTCTGCCTTTGATTGCAGCAACTTCCGATCTTTCTGAGCGCTTGTCTTCTCTGCCCGCCATTTAAGTGATTGTTCCTTGTCTTGTCCTCTGGAGTTTGTAACTCAGACCTGTGCAGAACGTAGCATGGAGGGGGGAAGCCTTTTGTTTCTCTTTTGGGCTTTGTGTTTTCCTTTCTTCCCTTTACCCGAGAATCCATGCTTGCTCATTCAAACTGGTGGCGTTGTGTGGGTGTCGCCAAAAGAGACTTCGCTCCATCCTGCAATTTAAATTCCTCCCTTGCCCTAAGGAAATCCAGAAAAACCTACAGCAGTGGTGCGGCGTGATCCAACCCCAAGTTCTGTAAGTGTTGAACCAAGTGTTGCTTCGAGACTGTCTGTTTTGTGGGTGGGGGAATAATGACTTGTAGATTTTGACTCAGTTCTTGTGAGCAAAATAGATAGAGATTTGGCTCTGCCTGCTGGGTTCCCGCCCAAGCAAACTCCTTTTCATTCTCTCCATGGACCCCGCTCCAGAACTCGGCTCGGTTTCTCGCAGTCTGCAGCTTCAGATAACACAATAACCATGTTCCAATGTATTAAACTTTTAACATCCTCAAGATTCAATTAATCTTATCTTTACAACTCCCAATTACAGGCACTAATTAAGTGAAAGTCGCATTGTGGACTAGGGATATTACATTAATCATCTGCAGCCTTGGAGCCATAAATTAGTTCTTTCCCAATCCTTTAGTGTTTTCCCAGAAGGAATGGAATGTTTCATTTCCCAGATTTAAGGGACATTAATCCCACAAAGGAGTTTGGGATCGGGATTAATTTTATCACGTTTATGTAAGTGATAAATGGTCATTTAAAAAGAAAAGCTCTACCGGCTTTGCCCAAGACGAATGGAATTGAATTGTTTGATAATTACACGATTTAAGGCCCTGTCACCACTTTGGTCAGCGAGTCTTGGGAGCATGTTGCTATACTTATTATTATTGTTTTTCCTGGGATTTTTTTTTTTTAACATCAGTTTAAATCGGCTTAAAAGCTAAATCTTGAAGCACCTTCTGCAGGATTTCCTACTTTTGTCTGTGTTTGATTCTGCCCCTCCAGATCATTATGGGGAACTTCACTTTGGCTTACTACAAAGCGAGTGTGGGATGTGGCTTTCCCTGTTACTTCTTGCAGTCTGGGTACATTATCCTAGTGGTTTTAGAACTGAGGAGCAGTACCCAGGGGCTGACCTATAGATATATCACACGCACGGTGTACTGGAGAGGTTTTGCACACCGAGCTGGTAGCTCTACTGGTTGATGAGGCTTTCCAACGTGTCCGATTCTTAGATTGTAAGGGGCCGGAAGGGACCTTGGAAGATCATCGGGTCCAGCCCCCCTGCACCAAGCAGGAAAGACAACTGGGGTCCAGTGACCCCAGCAAGGTGCCCGTCCAGTCTCCTTTTGAAGATGAGACCGTTTTCAGCTTCCTAAAAATTTGCCAAGCTTAAACTTTTTGGCTGAAATTTTCCATGCAGGGTTACCTGTCTTAAGCATTTTAAGGTAAATTGCAGTCAAAATGGCTTAGCAAAGTAGATAGTATTCCTGAGCATTAAGCCATAGGGCATTTTTTTGCCTGGGCTTTAATAAAACCAAATCTGCCTGCCTTTCTTTGGGTAGCTCTTTCGCCCGTGTGCTTTGGAGCAAAGACATTTAGCATGTGTGCGTATGTCTGAGAGAGACTTCCTGTGAAGAAACCTTCCAGATCTGATCATAGAAACACAGAAAATGAGGGTTGGAAGGGACCTCAGGAGGTCGCATCTAATCCAACCCCTGCTCAAAGCAGGACCAGCCCCAACTACGTCATCCCAGCCAAAGCTTTATCAAGACAGGTCTTAAAAACCTCCAAGGATGGAGAGTCCACCACCTCTCTGGGTAACCTGTTCCAGTGTTTTACTACCCTCCTAGTGAGAAAATTGTTCCTAATATCTAACTTAAACTTCCCTTGCTGCATCTTGAGCCCATTGCTCCTTCTGTCATCTGCCCCCACTGAGAACATTGCAGCTCCGTCCTCTTTGCAACCCCCCTGCAGGGAGTTGAAGGCTGCTATTAAATCCCACCCCCAGGCTCCTCTTCTCCAGGCTAAATAAGCCCAGGCCCCTCATCCTGTCCTCATAAGTCATGTCCCCCAGCCCCCCAGCCATTCTCATTGCCCTCCGCTGGACTCTCTCCAACTTGTCCACCTCCTTTCTGTAGTGGGGGGCCCAAAACTGGACACAGTACTCCAGATGTGGTCTCACTAGTGCAGAGTAGAGGGGAATAATCACTTCCCTCGATCTGCTGATCCAACTGTAATGAAAAATTTCAGCTTCTGCTCAACAGATACTTTCTGGAATTAACAGTAAAGAGCTCCAAAGATGATATCAGCAATGAGCAGTCTTTTCTCAAGATGAGCAGGAGTTTTCCTGGATTTGCAGCTTGTGGGTCTGGTGGCCTGTATTCGTCCAGACACTGGGAGTGAGAAGAAGGAAGCAGGCTCTTCTGGGCGTTCACTGTAGACATCTAGGTAGTGTGGAGGAGAAAGCTGGTTGCATCAGTAGAGCTCTTGTCTCATTCTGACCGAAGGGGCTAGGGGTGATGATGATGATGAGTTGGGACAAGAAATTATTTTGTGGGGAGGAGAGGTAGGCTGTTGGTAGGTAGGAAATCTGGGAACTGGTTTAGTGGGGCTTTTATAGGGGGTCAGGGGATTAGGAGGCAGTGGGTGTTGGGTGGAGAGGCAGAGATTAGTTGAGGATCAGGAGGGGAGAACTGGGTATGCCGAGCAGGGTGGGTAGGAGTGGTAGGGACTGGGAATGGCTCAGCAAATGGAGTGAGATTGGGGTGAGAAGCCCAAATATTGGAATGGAGACTGGGATTAGGGTGGGAAGTGGGAACGGAGAAGGAATGGTACTGGGATACAGACGGGCTGGAAGGAGGAGGGTCAAGCTTGTGGGGAGTGGACAAAAGAGTCTGCCTTAATTAAACTATGTTGCCATCCCCTCCTGAATGGAGCCCAAGTTTCCTAACTCCTCATTCTGATACCAACATCTGTGACACTTGCTGGCAGATTATTTTATTCCCTTTTTATTTCTAGTCCATGCAGAGGCTGGTATTTTGTGCCTGTTTTTATTTAATCTGTTCAAGTGCTAAAGATCTGACTGGTGGTTCTCTAGGTCCCAACTCCTGCTGCTGACCCATGCGGATGTTGGTTTGATGCCATATGAGGCAATTTATATTTTTTATCATTTTGCTTTTTTGTCACCCCAGGCAGCGGACATGCATGCTGTGTTCAAAGGTTAAAAAGTCAAGCCCGAGAAAATTAAAATCCCAGAATTAAGGTTGCCTGCATATCAAGTACTTATTTTGTTGCCCTCTGTCTTTTTATTTTATTTTATTTTTCTAGGAGGGAAGATGGACTGTTTGTCTGTACCATGGAGAAAGGTCTATTTGTCACTCAATGAGCTTGTGAAGCGTGTAGTCCTAGATTATCTTGCCAAAGGAAAAGGCACTTATAACAGATTCATCCTTTTTCATGTTTGGATTTTGTGGGTTTTATAACCCTTGAGATCCCTCAGCAATATCTTGGAAGAAAAACAGGCATGTGAATTATTGGGTTCCTGTCCCATATGTTCTGCTGAACTTTTAATGAAGTTGCTTGTGTTTAGTGCCTAGATACTCCTTTGATTAAGGCTGTATAAATATATAAAATAATTTCATCGAGAACTTCTTATCTGCTAAGTTTCAGTGCAACCTCCCGGTTTTATCTTGTACGCATCTTTCCTAATGGAAAAAAAAGTTTAATTCATTCTCCATACTACTTTACTCCTGGGTTTCCCTGTGCTGCATTACCATATTGCCTCATTAAACATCCTTTTAAAATCTTTCCCTTCTAGCTCATGATTCACTCTGTGTGAAGTCTTCTGATGCTGTAGCACATGAAAATAACACAGAAAAATAAAACCCATTGTGCAAAGCACTCAAGGACTTCAGCTTCTCCAAAATAAAATTTTGGTTTTTTTCCTTGCATTGTAATGATTTTAATTGATACCGTTAACATTTTCTGAAATTTTGGGGTTCTACTTCTAGCTGTCAGCAAATTGTTGGTGTTGTGCTACACTCCCTCCTACCTGCAGTTATTTAAATCTCAGTTCTTGGGTTTTTTTTAATTTGTGATGCTGTATTTTTTTTCTGATGCATGTAAATTGTTTCCCTAGGTATGCCATACCCCCGGAGCATGGCAAGCGGCTGGAGCGCCTGGCAAAAGGTATGCTCACCTGCCCACTTTGCTCACGTTGCTTCTGTTCAGACAAACGTGTGGATATGTGTAACGAACACTGTAGGATCCCTGGGATGAGTCGCACCCTTGATTTTTAAATTGACTCACGTAGAGTTGCTACAGGCCTGGTTGCTATAATTTGCTCTTGCTAGAGGTACCTGATGAATCTACACTGAGTGCATTAGCCCCACAGCCAGAGACCTTGTCATCTTGTCCGCAGCGCTGTAAACAGTTGCTGCTGGTACAGGTGGCTTCTCAAAGCCTCGGTCTCCTGACACAGCAAGGCCAGGCTAAAATAGATGGAAAAACTTTCATTTTGAGATGTTAAGACCAAACCATGGAGCTGTCCTGGGAACGAATTCAATAAGAGACCCACCATGCCTCTCCGCATGCAATACATGGCTTGTTAAGGCCCGTTGCAATGAGATGAGCTCTACTGATTCCTTTGTTTGGAGGGCCAGCTCCTGGGCTGCTGTGAAGCTTTCCCTCCTCGCTCTGCTTTGTGTGCAGCCTTTGAAAGAGGGAACCCTGTAATTATTTGTGCTTCCCTCCTTATAAACCTGTTAAATACAGACAGCATTTGTATTGATTACCGCTGAACATTTTTCATTTAAAAAAAAAAAATGCTTAGAGACTCAATAATGGTGGATACAGAGATCATAATTATGGGAATTCTCTCTTTCCAGTGTATATATTGTCTTTGTAGTAGTCCTCTTATACTGGGGCTCTGTAGTCTGATTATTTCTCTTGCTTCCCCTTGCCTTACAGTTAACCATGGTTAGAAAGGAGGCATAGATCCGAGGCCAGTGGAGCAGTGGGACACTTCCTGTCCTTTAAGGATCTTTCCTATTCTAGAGTCATTTTATTCTTTTTGATGAAGCAGATGTTTCTCTTCTGAGTTTTCAGGGTGGGGGAAAGAGTCTTCTATAGCAAAGTGATTATGTAAATGTGTAGAGTCAAAACTCAGTCCTTGCATCACCAGAGCTGGCTCATCCTAACGAGGTCCTGCATCCTTTTGATTCTTAATAGGCCCTTTTCCTCTTGGAATCCTTCTGCTAAATAGCTTAGAAGAGCTTCTCTTCATGCATTGCTCTTCCCAGTACAGTTCATCCAGTTTCCTACTTTTTAGAGCCCAAGCCAGTTTGGCCACCACTTTCATCCTTACTGGATCACAAAAGCATTTTCCTTTGCTCCTGAGCTCTACTTGTTTTCAGATACAGGTACAACCCAGCTAACAATTGCCCATGCTTTTATGGTTTGCTGAAGCATCTCTGGTAGTTTTACAGGGACAGATGTTCTTATCCTGTTGATTTCTGTAATTTCTTGTAGGCTTTAGGCACGTGAGCACCATCAGCTGAGCCAGTGACATTTGGTACCAGACGCATGCACATCCAGAGGCCACCTGTAACCAGGTTCTTCATAGTCTGCTAGCCTAGCAGGGCTACAGCCCATCTTCAGCTGCCGAGACCCCCACGTGAACACGCTTGTCTGGTTCCCCTGCCCCTTCCCAACGTAATCCTAGGGGCTGCAGTATAGTGCCAGCTCTTCAGTGGCAGGGATAAAGTTTGGCACTCCATCACGGGAGGCAACATTAGGATTGTAGGATGAACTTTGGACAGTCCTATGAGGGTACTTACAAGGTGTGCTTAATAGATTGCTGTTTCTGCAGAAACATTATTGCACCGACGACTCTGCAAAGTGTGGGCAGCTGTCCCAAGTCAAATCCTTGCTTCAGAACAGTTAACTGAAAACAATGCCTCCCTTTCCAGCGAGGTAAACCTTGAGCATCACACTTATAGCAGTCATCATATAGATGATATATTCTGTGTTCAGTCAGTCGAAGATGATGGAAAACAAATATCTTGACACCTGTGACATTTGGAAAACAAGTTTCCGTTCTGTTTCTAATTGGATGCTAGCTTCCAAGCTGTACTTGCAATATTAAAATTTCTTGCTGACAGTCTAACAGTTTTATTGATCATTACATACTAAATAAAAGCCAATCCACAGGTCAAGATTAGTTTACGCTGATAGGAATGATAGTCCCAGGTTAAGGTCGCATTGGCCCTGTGATCACTAGTGACATTTACATTAATAAAAGTAGCAAATTATTGCCTTGGAGCGTAGAGTGTTTGGGCTGTTTCAGATCCACCCGATTGAGTTTAGGAGTCGAGTTTTCTAAAAACTACCATTTCAGTCATCAGAAAGGCCAGTACATCCAGATAATATCTCTACATTTTAGAGAACCTGAACTCTTTCACCAGGTTATAACATCTTAAGGGATCTTTCTGAAATTTCTTGCCATTTTGTAACGAACTCTACCTGATGTCAGTATATGGGACTTGTTAATATTGGGCAATGCAAAAACCACGCACAAATTGCCAATGAGCTGATCCGTATTTTGAGATTTGTCTTTTCCCTTGTTGCTTTGCTTTCAGCTTGATTTTGGAGGCACAGGCTAGGTCCTCTTCACACACTAAAATGGAACAGGGCCACTTTTTAAGCATTTCCCCCCCAACCCTATGCGTCAGCTAACTGTATTATATAGATGTTCAGCACAGTGAAATGAGTTTGCGATTAATGTGGAAAATGAATAGCTGAGCTATAAATGGGCTCGCTGGGAGAGTTTTGGAGCCCATGGAGAGAACGTTAATGTGTTGCCACGTTATTGGTGCTAATCACTTAAAATGTGCTCCTTTATTAGTAGCTTTAATGAGAGCCACTTAAACTGTGCATTAAAAAGAGGAACTGCAGAGAGGGACGACAAACTGGGTGGCAGGCAGTCATAATTCTAATTGAAATGCTTTTAGTACAAAAAAGTAGCCAGAATCCAGTAATTCTTTGCACTTTCTAAAGCCTCCCCCTTATATCCCATCGATTGACTTTGTTTCTAAGGCTGGGGTTATATATTTTTTTTCACAAATGCTTGCGGGATATTTTTTCTTCAACCCTCAATTTTTGGATTTTATTTAATCAGGTACCAAAAAATGGTCAGTGTTGTCTGGAACAGGACCGTTGGGTTGAAAGCCCAGGCAGGTGAAAGGTAGGAGATAAGGGAGGGTGAGAGGCTTTATGTAGGTTTAGGTTAGTGTCCCAAGACTTCCATTAGTGCTCGGGGCTCCCAGGGTTTGCACACACGTGTAGGAACGCTGTCTCTTCCTTACAGGCAGTAGTAGATGGTTTAAGATGAATGGACGATGCATATTAGGAATAGTGGCTGATCTGTAGCTAATCTGTATGCATACCTTTAGGTTTAAAAATGTGGATTTGTGGTATTCTGTTTCAGTTTTGGGAGGGGGGGGGTTGTTTTGTTGGGTTTTTTTACCCTAACCCTAGGCATCGTGAATTAATGGACTTTGTATTGCTGGTTTTGTGTCTAGTGGCACTGTTCTTTCTGATGTTGAGAGAACCTGTCCAACTCAGACCAGATAGTCCTGGACTCATGGCATGCAGCCAAGCCGTAGGGACCTTTTACCTTGGTAAACAGCAAAAGGTCCCTGTGCATTGTCCCTTGTTTTAGATGGTGGTGGGGTAAATATATTCTTTTTCCCCCTTTTGTTTTTTTCACCAACTGAAACTAAAAACAGTCGAACGCCTGCCCATACTTCGATGGTGCATTAGGCTAGCACAGGTAAGGCATGCCTGCTTTCATAGCCACTGGTGTACAAGAAATTCTGAGACAAGTGTCACATCCTACCACCTTCAGATCTCCAGGGAAAATTGCTATGTATCCATTGAGTAAATTGGCAACCGTTTTTGGTATGAGGCTGGGACTTGCATTTCTGGATCCATAGAGAGACATCTTAACCTGCCTCTTGATTTGAAAATAGTTGTATGTAATTTTTCCCCTCCTCCTCACTGTTAGACCTCACTCTGTGTACAGTGGAGGAAGGTACTGGGAGATAAGGACCAGTACAAGGCACCTTGACCGAGGCTCTGTAGACACTGTACTGCTTTATTTTGCTCAGAGTAACACAGATGCCCACCAGTGAGTGCATAGGCAGGGCAGAGCAGCGTGCAGAGTAGCCCATCTGCTGTTAAGCTTTGTAAGTCTTCTCTTGTTTCCTGGCTGCAGTGCAGAAGGGAGAAGAAAAATGTTCTAGGCTTAGAGCACTAACCCCGGGAACCTGGGAGACCTGGATGCAGTTTCCATCTTGTGCAAGCTTGAGCAAATCACTTAGCTTCTCCCTGCCTCAGTTCTCCATCCATGTCAGGTGGATAAATACATTAAAAAAATGCAGGCTACTTGGATACCCCAGTGACTACCTGTGAGTACGATAGATAAGCTTATTTGCGAGTGAGGATGAACATCTGTGCTTGGTCTTGAGGCACTGTATTATTGGGAATGGAAGTTTGGGGAAGAAGGCAGTGTTTTGTGAGAACCCCTGGGAGATTTGTAAGGCAAACCTTATTGGCAAGACTGAAGATTTGCTGCGACTGAAACATGGGCCTTGGGCAAGGAAGATGGTGGAGGCGGGCAGGAAAGATTGCTGATGGTGAAATCGTAAAGTCCCTGATTTTGCACCTGTGGGGAACACTGCAATGCCAGCAGCATTACCCGAGGCAAAGTGCCTTGTGTACCTTCTTTTTTCTAGCGCTGGGGAATGGCCAGGAGGCAGATCCATCTGTTATCAGAGACGTCTAACATGTGACCCTGTGTCAAAGACAACTGTGGATCTTTGTCATTGTCACTGTCTTGTAGGCAGCACAAGCAGGGTGATCAGCATGCCCACCCTTGCCGTTTTGTTTTCACCTTATGTAAAATATTCAGGCATGCTAACGTTCTGCTGGCTCATTTTGCTGGTAGATCTGTGTTTCCTGCTTGGTGAATCTGTGCGTGCTGACGTTCGTTTCTTCTGAATACCTCTGCAGGATTTTTCCCAGGAAGCTCTCAGGGATGCGACGCCTTTCTCCGTCACAAGATGACCCTCATTTCACCCTCCATCTTGAAGAAATATGGCATCCCGTTTGACCGGGTATGTATAGAGGACATTTCAGGGATATCTGTTAGTTGGCTGAGATTCTGTTGGAAGGAAACCATGCTGCGGAAGAGAGTGCTTCACTTTGCAATATAAAAACGCACTGTCTGGTTAAACCAGGTGATCGTTTAAAAATTAAAGATTCACCGTTTGGCTAAGGCAATCCCTATAAAGTGCTTCCAATAATGAAATTTTGCGTTTGAACTGCCTTCTGCATTCAGCTAACCTAAACCTAAGCCTTGTAAACCTGGGAATTGAGGAGTATTCTGTTTTACTGGGGGGAAAGGGGGACGACGACTCTGTGGCCTCCCCAGCGGCGGGCAGTAAATGTCAGCGGTAGTTTTGGGAATCCGGTTTCTGAATTTCCCTGCTCTAAACGGCTCTAGAGCTAGAGACAGAAATTACCTCTCACATCACCAGTCTTTTTGGTTTAAATGAAGCTGTGTCAATAAGATGGTGCGACTCCCCCCTATCTTCTGGTCTGAGCTAAGGCTGGGCAGTCATTTCAGAACACTTGCCCGTAGTCCTGTAGTTTTAGGTTTGAGATTAATTGCACCTTTTTTGCTACCACTCCACCCAAGGTGATCAGGATCTTTGTTGAATCACTTTTATCACTTCTGCCACTGGTTGTTAGTCCCGCACATAGCGCTTATCTGCGGTCAGATGGCGTTCGTACAGGGTCTGAAGCAATGGCCAACGGCGGGGTGCAGGGCTGGGGGAATAGCTGAAGGGTACAAGAGTAGGAAGAGCTAGAAATTAATAGAGGAAAAGTGACTGTCCTTTCTCATTACCTTTTACATGCCCATTTCTGATCGGTATTGCCAGTGCGTTTTCTCCGAGATACGAATGCCTATTTCCTGATCATTCTCAAAGTAGGGATTTGTTAGTTTGGGTGCCTGAGACAAGGCACAGACCAGAATCGAAGGGCTTCATCATCCTTTGAGATGGAATTGAATGCTCTTTCTTTTTTTAGAAATAAAAGATTCTGGTGCTCTGTGTCAAGACTATGAATTCATTCAATTTACTGCTCCAGAAGCTGCTTCATTTTTCCTAGTGAAGGCTGCAATGAAGGAAATGTGAAGTGCCATCATCTGACTTTTCAGATCAGCTTACTGTCAGTGCAGCGGAGACTTGAGAGAAGCTGTATGGTGCTTGTGGCTCAGTATCAGCTCCCAGGCTGGGCCCATTTTGCACATGATGGTTGATCACTGTACTATAAGGGACAGTAAGCCGAGTTGTTTTTTCTTTACATTTCCACTCATGGAGCCTAATGTTCAAATATGAACAGGCACACGTCTGCTTTACACAGTTAAGAAACTCCATTAAAGAAGTCCAAATGTGGGTTTTGTAGTCTCTTAGTATGCCCATGGTGAGAATTCACTCTCATGGAAAGGATTTCTCCATGACATTTTTTTCCACTTTACAGTGGCTCAACTTATAACTAGTGTCTCACATTACCCTGAAGACTTTGAATTTTGAAGTCCCAGGTCAAGAGGAACACGAGCTGATTCAAACCTAAAGATAGGTCACTGCTTTATCTCAGAAGGATGATGAAAATAAAAAAGCAGGAACCTCTACTATATTTTTTTACATTATTCTACTAAGAGGAATTTGTTACTTATCACTCGTTCCTCCTGCAGAGTGTGAGAAGCAGCAAATAGGGAGATAATTTCATTCAGGCAGCCTATTAAGGCATCTTTTTACCTCTCATAAAGGCCATGGTGAAGTAAATAAAAGTCTCCTATAAGACTTGAATTGGTTGCATATACCAAGCATTGCTATTTTCTTCCTTCCAAGTAGCTGTTGTAATGTTTTTGCTTTTCCTTTTGCTTGCTGGTCTGAGCAAAAGTTTACATTGACTGCTAATTGGAATAGCTTCTGATCAATAGCGTAGCAAATTTCTACTTCTTTTCTCGGAAAAGATTTGTAAAAAGGGCAGTAAAGGCAGGATTTTTCACAACTGATCCCAAAGAGGTTTTATTGAAGTGCCGGTTGGGGGGTAACTTGGAAAATACTTTACAGTAGGGCCTCTCCAATGTGCTGCTTGCTGAAGAGTCTGTTCTACCTTCCTGGATGGTTTTTTCCCCTTATGGATCTCTTCATTTGTGAAGCAAAGGAAACGTGCAAGTGTATTCAGTACGAAAGACACGCACGCGATATTATGAACACCGGTGTAACGGGGGCTGTGTTTTCTGACAATCCTCAGAGTCGGTCTTAGTTGGTCACTGCATTTATTGGAAGCCAAGAGGGACCCAAATGATCATAAAGGACAAAATCCTTTCAAGAGCGGACTCTCCCTTTTAAAGGAGAGGGGATTATTAACATTCAGGGAGGGAGTCTGTCTGGGAAGCCTGACTGCAAGAGAGAGGAAGGGATGTGTTTTTCATGAGAGCTTCCCTCTTCCTCTGTGCCTATGTGAGGTGCTCTCTTCAAAACCTTTTAATAGCGAGGCGAGGGAAAGCAGGAAGATGTCCCTAGCCTGAGCAACCCACCGCTGGAAAAATCCTAACCCGGAATAACAGCTTCTGGAGCGAGCGCATCAGTGTTCAGGGAAAGACTGATGCCCTCCTCCTTGTGGGAATTCAGGTAGGATCCCTTCATCTAAATTCCTGGCAGATTTCAAAGAAGTGAATCCACACACGTTTATAAATCTCTGTAATGGTATTTACTTCTGGAAAAAAAAAAAGCAGATCGATATCAGAGCTTTTTAATAATTAAAAATGTGTATTTCTGTAATCCCCTATTGATTTCTCCATTTATTCTTCACGAGCTTGCAGAAGTCAGTAAATTCAGGCCTTTCTCCATGAGTGGCAGTTTGTGCTGGCTTTCCCTCAATAGTTATTACTTTTCTACATGGCCTATCCATCATCCTGAGCGCTCCTTCATTTATTGTAGGGATAATGTTGACAGCAGTGACATGGAGGATGTACACTGTGGGCTGGAAATGAAGACACCAGGATGTAGATTTTCTGACAGGAACATAATCTTTCCATCTTCTTAACTTAGCGATCTGCAGCTTTGCTTTGATTTATGAAGGGGCTGGGTGGGATGGTGTTCTGTGGAGCTGAGTAAGGATCGGCCTTGAGCACCTGTACGGGTGGATCTTGAATTTTGAGCAGGGGGACTCTGATGGTATGGAGCATCATCGTGCAGAACGTGACCCTTTTCTTCAGTTAAAGAGCAACTGGAAACTTTACTAATGCTCTAGGGGCCTAGCACTATATAAGAGCAAAGCAAAAACCACTATAACTTTATTGGATTATGCACTGATTTGCTAGATAATATATTAAATTTAAAAATCACACGAAACTAGACAAAAGTGGTCAACATTGTCAAATATTGTCTCATTAGTCCTGTAAGTATTATAGTTCAATGTACAGCTCTTATTCAGAATGGTAAAACAAAATCTAGCCTTCTTGGGCATCTTGACACTGCTTTCAAAACTTCACCGTCAGTCATTTTTACACCTGAGTGGGTATTATTACACCTGAGTTAAAGTTTTAAGTTAGAGCTAAAAACGGTCTGCAGGGCTGTGAAACAGAAGAGAGATATTACCAGGAATGGCTAACAGACAGCTGACATTGCAGAAGAAAGGATAGTTTGAATAGAGGAACAGCAAGACCACTCAAAGGAGAAGGGATATGTGGAATAAAGAGACATTAGCAGAAATCAAGTATATTATAATGAGCCAGGAAGTCGATTGACTAGTAAAAGCCCTCTGTGCTGCCTAGATAGAAATGCTGCTGCCTCTCCTAGGCAGCTGGTTTTCAAGTTTGGGTAGAGCAGGAATCAAAAAGGAATGCAACTGAGTTTCTTTACCCCCCCCAATCCACCGCTGAGCACCTCTCTCCCAGAAAACCCAGAGGAGTCTTTATTAGAAGAGGTGTTTGTATGGGATTTTTTTCCTGGTAATACTTTTTTTTTCCTGGTTATGTTAACACCATTGGAAAGCCTTGGTATTGGTGTTTGGACCTCGTGCAACCTCAGCATTGCTGTGTGGCAAGAATGAGAAGTTGTTTTGAAAAGACCTTTTTGAATCTCTTGATATTTCCTTAATTTAGCTCCTGCTGATGCAGTTTATGCCATACCTTGAAGGAGGTGAAAAGGATAAAACCCGTAACAAAATACAAGGGAAGATAAATTTAACTAGCAAGCAGTACTGCACGTAGGATTTGGTCTGTGGGCCTCAGACTGACCCTGCATACTGTATCTGTTGTGTGGAGCCGGTGTGGCACACGGCTTGGACCTGGTGCTGCAGGCACTGCCCATGGCACAGAGGGTCAGTCCAGGGCGTGTGCTGTTTATGCAGCTCCTGTGCAGGGCCAGTCCAGCTGGTCACTGTGCAGTATGTGTCTTGTGCTAGCTCCCTGGTTGCAGACAGCACCTGCACTATCCGCAGTGCAAGCCCCAGAGCAGGGCTAGTGTGCCCTACCCATCGCACGGGGCTGGCACGATGTGCATACGGTGCCCCCACCCAACCTGGCTCTGTGTGCTGGCTCCTGGGTGGCCTGATCTGGCCTGCAGGCTGGCTCAGAGACCCTCATCCAGTCCCTGGGGCCAGATGAGTTTAACACCCCCGACCTAGAGAAGTCCTTCAGCGTGCAAGAGCTGTACCGAGGCAGCCTCTGTATCTCAGGACAGCTGGACCTGAAAGCAGCTGTGAGGCATGCACCCCCTAGCCAAGTACTGAGCTTGGGTGCTTGCAGACTGGAAGGGCCTGGGTGGGACTTGTCAGGGAGACCGGATAAACCTGTCCTTAAAACCAATTTCCTCCTCTCTTTTTTGGGTGTCTGCTGCATTTGTTTTATGCGTCGTGGTTTAAGCGTGGAGTTTTAACAGTCCTTGCTTTAAAAAAGAAGTTTGCCTTGTTCATAAGGCAGCCTGAAAGAGGTTTTCTTGAGCAGGACTTAACTAAACAAGACTTGAGGAAAGGGATGATGCTTTGGACCCTAGCTGACTTCCTGCCCCTGGGGCAGGGGGCTAGACTGGATGATCCATCCGCAGTCCCTTCCAGCCCTAACGTCTATGAAATCCATGATGGGAAACACGCAACAAAAAATGGACTCTTCCCTTGGCTAGCTTTCCATGCCTGGCTGAGTTTGTTGTAGAGCTTTTCTGACTCACTTTCATTTTTTGTTGTTGAAACTCTTCTGTTTATAGTTCTTATATTTGGAAGTTGTGTGGAAACCTACACGACTTCTCTAAAAGTCAAATTTCTTTTTAACTTGCCACCTCTTACTGTCTAGACATATTTTCAGGTTATGGATGACTGTTCCTAAAATCCCATTTTAGGTTCTTAAACCATTTTGTTGAGACTTCCCCTGGTAGGAAATAATCCCAAGTGTTGCTGCTTCCCATGCAATTACCTCTGCAGTATAGGATCTGTCAACACTTCTAGTACCAAAAAGGCAGGGTCAGGTCAAATTTTGACTCTTTCCCATTTAGCAAAATGGAGACGATACCACCTTCCTGAGGGTGCATGTAGAAGTGTTCATGTACAAGCGCTAGATTGATGACAAATAACTTTATAATCAATGCTGTGTGTAAGCGACAGTAATGTTGAGTGACTTTTGAGATGACAGCTCTAGTCAGAAGTTTTCTGTGACTGAAGCTCCTGTAATCTCCTTAAATCAGTTGTATATAATATGACATTACAACAAAATTAACATGCACAAGCAGACAAATCGTGGAATATCATTTTTAGTATTGTCTCTCCTGTTCTGGATGTGCAAATGCAAGTTCGGGGAGGGCTGGATGGATGATATAGTGAACTAGTTTAAAATCAGGATGCATGAAGGCTAAATACAGAGAGTCGAAGAGCCCAAGGCTGAATTGATTCAATCTTCACAGGTTAGTCTAAGCTGTGTAGATTGAGCTGATAAGCGAGTGAACAGACATTCACTTTTGATTCCAGAAATGCAGTCACATGTCTGCAGTGGCCCAGGCCAGAAGCCAGGGGGCGCTAGAGCATGCCTCCCTGTTCAGCTTGGGTCAAGGCTAGCCTGCCCACCCTGCGAGGGAGGGTTTGCTGGGGAGATGCAAAGCATCCTGGGATGCTGGGGGACTGCGAGTTAATGTGAATCTGGAGGGGATCTGGGACGGAAGTTCAATAAACAGATTTAACCTAAATCAGTTAAGTCTGATACTGCATCCATCCGGGATTATTGTAAAGTGGTTTTGGCCATTTTTAAAGTGGTTTATGTGCACTGAACTTTGTTGTGCTACAGATTTGAACCAGTTTCCAATCACTTCATGTGTAATTGCTGTCCCTAGCCAAAATGTTGCTTCCACGCGGGAGTGAATGCAATGCGTGGGTCATAGTTGGGAAGAAAATCCCGTTTGGGTGGCCCTGCTGACTTGTCTGTCCTTAACCTAATTGCTCATTTTTCAGGAACTCTGCAGAACATTAAGAGATACAAATAGCCCTATTTTTGTTATTTAACCCTTTGGGTAACAGTGATTTAACTAATTAAGGTGACAAGGGTTCCTGTCGCTGACTGCTGCTATCCATTATTAAACAACTTCTTAATAGAAATACTTTATTGAAATGATTTTAAAGTATATTATTCTATCAGTACTCAAGAGTTGTCTCTTCCCCTTTTTAAAGATTAACTATTTATAAGCCTGTATGATGACACTGCGAAGGAGGCTCTTTCCTTCTGGAGAACATTGCTCAGTCACATTTCCTAGGGCTTTGCGCAGTTTATCTCCATTATGTTTGCCTCTCCTCTGCCACTAGATAACATAGGGAGTGTCATAGGGTTTTTTTAATCTTTTTTTTCACCCCCCCCACCATTTTTTGCTTCCAGATCACTCAAGAAGCTGGAGAATTTATGATCACATTTCCTTATGGCTACCACGCTGGCTTCAATCATGGCTTCAACTGTGCAGAATCCACCAATTTTGCCACACTGAGGTGGATCGACTATGGGAAAATGGCTACTCAGGTAGGTGTCTTTGCTTGGAGGAGCAGGTTCCTAATTCCTTCTAGGTGACTAAAGGCAAATAAATGAACAAGCCTGCAAACACAAACGTAAGAATGAAAATAGTATCCAGCAAAGAATATGCCCTTTCCAGGGTTTTATGCCCACTTGATGATGATTGCCATTCTAGTCTGTGTCTTCTTACCTGTAAGGTGTTTAATGCACATTTATTGGGAGGGTTGCTTTAGTATGCAGAGACTTGGGGGAGAGGTTGACGTGATGTTTTAGTGGCTGGGGTGAAGCAGAAATCTACCACCTCACTTAAGTACTGCAGGGAATGAATTATCCCTGAGTAACCAGTATTTTAATCCTCTGTACTCAATTGAAAAAAAAAAAAAAAGTTGAAAGGTGAAGTCATGCAGCTGTTTAAAACTTGACAAAAATGTGCACATGACATGCAAATAATTGATTTTTATTTATTATTTTATTTTTGCAATGTGAGAAACTTTGTTCAGGTCTCAATTGCTGGGAGAGGTGAGGGAGCCATTTGCTTACCTGCATGCGGCGCCTTTCAGTTTCTGGGACAAACCTCCGTAAGAGGGCTTCCGTTGGAGACCCTTTTCTGTGCAACATGTTCCCTTTGACAGCTCAGTAGTCAGAGCTGTTCCCTTTGACAGCTCACCAGAGCCGGTGGCCTTCCAGGCAGAATACATGCTTCATTTGTTTTGTCACTTTTTTTTACTTTATTTGTATCCACATCAGCGGCAGTGAGGAGAGAGCTTCCAAGTTAATGAGTGGATCTAGTCAACAGCAGAGGTATTTTGCATGCCTTGTCCTGAAGGGGTGGTAAGTCAAGTCATTGGATATGCACAGAAAGCCATGTGCAAGTGCTGATGTATAGAGATAGATGGCACTTCTGGTCTTTTTTAGTGATGGTCTGGTTTTCCTGCATGTTGCGAGAGAGGATGAATTCTTACACAGGTAACAGCAGTTGAGTTTGTGGTGCTGTCCAAGCAATGCTAAATTGACATGGAGAAGGACTTCATTTCTGCCATATCGCCTTCAAAGTCTGAAATGGGCTATACCTAAACACTGATTTTCATGATGAGCTCGACTGCTTTGGTCCCTGGATTGAGGCACTGAGATGCATATAGATTTAGTAGTGGCTTGTGTTGTGTGTATGGAGTAGATAGTTGATCATGAAGTTTTTTAACCCTCCCTTCACAGGTTTGGGGATATTCGTGTTCCTGACAGCACCCTCCCTCTGACTTTTCATCTTCAAGCTGTAGTCCTTTCAGCTGTCGTCTTCAGCCAAGCCAGGATATCCTAGACATAATTTTAGTCCCTGCTAATCATTGATGGTCGTTAATCAATGTGAATGGCTGCTGCTTCAGTGATGTGAGGCACTTCCTTCTGCTCCTGAGACGCTGCGTATGCTCATCCTAGTTTCCATTTCTTGCTCGGCTGTCGAGGAACTTGTGAAATCCCAGAAACCATGGTGACTTGAAGAAAAGTTACTCTTCATCTTCCTTGCCTCTTTCTTTCAAGTTCTCAATTTTTAATGGATCGATACAGTCTGTCCAGGTAGGAGAGGGAGATGCTTGTAACTAATGACACCCTGCAGAGGCTCTTCTCTCTGCTACATCCTCATCCTCCTTGCTCAGTGTTCTGTGACATTGCCTAAGCAGGCACGGGCAGACTGGCCACGACTATCGAATGCCATAATCTTCAGTGTCTGAGCAGCTCATCCCATAGAAAGGTGCCCATCCCTTTAGGCCGCTGAAAGGTGAAGTGCCTGCCTCGTTTATTTTTCCAGTAATTTGCAGCTCGTGGTCTCGGGGGATCTGTTATTAGCTGCCAAATTTGACATTTGAACTCTATACTTGTTCTAAAATAAATTCCCCTTACCTCCACGAACATACATCTTGGCAGTATTTTTTATTGACAGTTTGGAGGAAATGTGAGGCTGCTTGATGGGAATTCCAGCGTGCGCCGCTATAGCTCGGAGCATGAACAGAATTCATCAGCCAGCGCTGTCTTGCCTTGTCACATCCCGCTTCCCTCCTTGAGCTCGAGTCTGCTTTGACTTTTGTAGTAGGGCTGGTGCGAGTGAGGTTGCAGATCTAGACAGTCATTCAGATTAGACTGATTTTTTTTCCATTCTGGGGTAAGGCACTAGAGATTAGGGGCTTTAGCCAAGAGCTGTAGTAATTATTTCCAAGCACGTGCGCCACAATAGAACAGGTGTCTCCAGATAGGGCTGCTGCTGACTTCTTCAGAAGGAGACTTAAAGCTACCATAATATGCTTGACTAGGGAATCATAAACCATGGAGAAAAACTTCTACTTAACTTCCAACTGGTTTTATGCCGTGTGCAGGAAACTGAACCTCTTTCCAATACATTCTTATTAATTTTTCAAGGTCTGATGGCCCGGGATCCACAAAAGTATACGCTAGGGCAGTGGTTCTCAAACTTTTTTTTGCAGATCACTTAAATTGCTGAGGGCCTTGGCGGACCACTGAATACATTTTTTTTGTTCTACAAATCAAAGCACACAACTCATATTTGAATATCAGTAGTCTTACCTTACAAGTACGGGTATTATCGATTGCTCTGCAACCTTTCTGCGGACCACCTGAATGGAGCTTGTGGACCATAGTTTGAGAAGCTCTGGGCTGGTCATAGCCATGTCGTTTCTAGTTGCTTTCTTCCCTGATGTTGGCTAGACCATAGCCCGTTCCTTTGTACAGTTGAACTTCAATTTTTTCATCTTATTTTTTTTTTTTAAGTGCCGTTAAACTAAACTTCTGCTGAAATCAAAACTGAGCAGATCCTGTCGACGCAAAGCCACTTTAAAGCTGCAAGACCAGGGAATTCATAGTCGTAGTAGCTGTTCTGGCTTGGAACATCTTTGGTGCCCGAGCATGGATTGAGTAACGTCTGGCTAATATACTAGAGAGGCAGCATCAATTCCTATATAATTTAAGATTTAATTTTAAAAAAAGGGTGGGGGGAGCAGACATCCATTATGGATCGAAAGAAAAATTCTGATTTTTTTTTTTTTGCAGTGCTTTCTGGCTGAGTCGCCAAGCTAGAATGATAGCTGAAGTAAGAGACTTCATCTCTAACCTAACGTATGCTACGCTTCTTGAAATTCTCACCATTGCAACTCCATTGGTAGCAGAGAGGGTGAGGGACTAGTGTGAACAGGCTGTTAAACACTGTGCCTTTGTGTTGTCTAGACCTGCTCTGGGCAGGGTTAGGAAGGAGAGTGGTGCAAATGCCTTCCCCAGTGGTCCTACAACCACTGTGTGATTTCAAGAAAAAGATCCTTGTAAATACCTTGCCAGTTGGGCGTGACTTCCAAGCTAGTAATGATAACCATTTTGATATTAGTGACGACTAACCAAATAATAACCTTTATAAGGGAAGAAAAGACGAACAATACTTTTATGCAGCTACCTCTGCTTCCTACTTCTCCCCCGTTCAAATACCTGACCCCTACCAAGGTGTGCTGCAGGGTGAGTAACGGGCAGGGTGGAGCCCAGAAGTCTGAGATCCCATTTTGAAGATAAAGGAGCCGTCGGAAAAGCATAAAACGGCAAGAGGTCTTAAATGAGGTTCGTCGGCTTCCAGCTTAAAAATGGCCAAGCAGATTTGATATGAGCTCGGTTCATATCTGTGGTGACCTTGCATGGGAAGTTTGTCTGTAGCAAATTGCCATGGAGTTATGAAAACCCCCCAAAATGGGGGTTTGTCATGCAGATTTTGACAGACCCTTAACTACAGTGGGTGCCATCAGGCACCACTCTAATATTAAAAGCAATTTTGGGCTCATCCATGTGTTCACAAACAAGTGACATTTGGGAAGTGCAGTTTTAGATTGAGCCTCCGTGCTTACGTTGTTAGGCGGCGTAGCGTGAAATTACTGAACAAGCAACATGGAGAGCTCCGAGCAAATCTGGGGAGAGAAAGTTGAAGTGTGGAAGGAGATGCCCAATTTATTTCCAGTCCACGCAGTGACTCTTCTCTGTTTGTAGGTCTCCATCGAATGCCAAAACCGGGATTGGCACACATGTTAATTAACCCTTTGGTACCTTGGCAGGAGATTTTAGATGAGGTGTGAGGGCTCTGCTCGTATAAGGGCAAAAGGTTCATTTGAATCTCATTTTAAGCTAAATAGGGATTTAATGAAATATCAAATGGCTGTGCTTTGTGTAAACTCACATTGTCTGCACTCTTCCTGAAGAAAGGAAAGTCCTGGACGATGCGATTTTGGGCAGTGCAGTTTTTTTTTTTTTAAGCTGACTAAAGCAGCTATGTTGACTCTTTGGGTCAGTCAACTGGAGTAATTTTTTCCATCTATACTGGAGCAATTTTTTCCTGAATTCACTATAGCTGTTTAGGGTTCCTGGGCCAAATCGCATTCTGGAAGTACAGAATAATAGTCGAGCAACACCAGGCTCTGCCTGTTGGTTTCATCACCTCTCCTCCGGTTGCCAGCACGCCAGACTTTTGTTCCTGCTACTGCACAAGAGGCTGGTAACAGCTTGGTTTTCACAGCAAGCCGGTTGACTCGTGCCCTTCGTTTTGTTCTATTCCGCAACACAGTTTCTGCCTTTCGTAGCTGTGGGTGGAAGGAAAGATGTTAAAGAGCAACTTGAGGAAGGAGTTCATATTCCACTGTGAAGGGCAACCTCAGAAAAACCTGGCTAGAGCAGCGCTAGCTGCCTGCCAGGCAGACAGAATGGGCTGACAACTACAGCGAGCCCTGCCTGGCCTCCAGAAATTCATTATATCCAAAAATCGAGTTTAATGATCAGTTTACAATTACAGCACAACCGGTTCGTAGCAGAACACGTATCAGCACTAACAGAAAATCAACAGTGGCTGCAAAGTTACGCGGATTACTAATGATGGCTGAATGGACCTTGCGGCTCTGTAAACCTGTGCCGGAAAATACTTTGTACAAAAAGCTGGCTAAAGGTGGCGGGCACTCGAGTAAATAGCTGGGTGTCCTGTTACAGCGCGATGCTTTTAAGAACCTAGAAGAGATTAATTTTGTAAGAGGTGCTTATGGGAAATGCTGTCAGTGAGTAGTGGAAGCGTGTGTAACGAACTCAAGAGGAATATTTGGTTTTCTATGAGCTGTAATCTGTCAGCTGCTTGCTCTCGCAGGCGGCCTTTTACCATATTGGGGTCTCTACCAAGGAATCCTTTTGTTAGCTAAGCTAAGAGCCAGTCCACAGTAGCATTGTCGAGTCAAATTTGTGCTTTCCGGTTTGTCTCTTGTATCTGCTTAGCATGTCTCGGGCTCGGGCAGGGAAGCCGAGTGTTGCCGATTCTTGGGAGATAGGACACTGCAAGCGCTCAACAGTTCTCTTGTTTTTCCCGTGGGCCTGGTCTGATCTGGTTTCAGCTCTTTCATTAGAACAGGTGCTTGCTGTTTTCAGGTCAGGTCTGCTGATCTCTCGAGTAATTGCTTCTTTGGCTTCGACGCCAGGTACTGGCTTGTGACAAACAAAACTCCTTTCTGTCTCTCAAGATGTATATAAATCCTCAGGACTGATTTCTATCAAGTAAGGTTACTGGGCTGTCTCCTACCGAACTGTTGAAATGATTTCTATTTTTATGGGTATAGATCAGCAGGAAGGGCTTCAACATCCCGCTTTCTAATAATAATGCTTGCTGTTTGAATCACAGATATAAAGGCTTACTGTAACCTTGTGTTGCATTACCGAAACTACTTCAGGCCTCGTCACTGCTCCTGGATGCTTGGGACGATGCCAGATCGATGACATTTGAGAACTTCCTTCCTCCAATTTTTCTGTTTTTCCTGACTCGTTTCCACTCTACAAAGTCACTTTCTCTCCTTCTCTCTTGGGGATCCGCTTGTGCTGCAGGGATCATCTGTATACCAGCACATGCGTACATAGCCATGACATCGTGGTGTGCAGATACCCCCTAACAAAACGGCTATCTCCTGGCCTGGTTGCAATGTGATTAAAACCGGAGGTGTCAGTGGAACAGATCATGGGTTAGGCGGCTGGGCTCTGCTTCTCTAGTCTAATTCAAGTAACATGAGCAAGGTCATTAAAGGAATGAAAATTCAGACTTGGTGACCTATCTTCACAGGCCAGTAGATGGGGGTTTTGTTTCCTTTTAAGTGTTGGGCAACTAGTAACAGAAATGATCTCACCGTGCTATTTTAAACGCATGACAGCCCCAAAGGGTGGAAATTTGTTCCTACCGTGGGAGCGTACATTGGCTCCTGGAGCAGGGCTTAATGAGAAGATGTTTCCAAACTGACAGCCCTATTTAGAGGAGCGTCCTTTGTGTGAATGGTTTGGTCTGAAGCCTCCATAGCTCCTTCTTGGCTTTGGATTGTACAAAGGAAGTTGTCGGTGCGTTTTTCCGTAGCGCTGCAATATGGGAATCATTCTGGACTTGGGTGCATCTTAATTGTGTGTTTGATAATGGCCAGTCTCTGGGGATTTCGGGGAAAGTATCACATGCTCTTCCGTGTCCCGCAGTGAACGATACTGCTTTATGCTGGGGGCAAATGTCACTCTTGTCCTGTGGTTGTGATCATATACCCCAAAGCGCGAAGTCTGATAGGCTTTGTCATTGATATTGTACTCCAGTGATTCTCAACCTTTTTTGACTTAAGGCAGGCACCCCTCATTGAACTTGAAGCACTCTTCCCTAACTTTTTGTGAATTAAGTGGCATCCAGTTAAAAAAACGAATGTATCGATTGCAGTGCTTGCTTCCTTAGGGAGGGGTATGGCAGTGGGGATGGAGGATTCTCTGGGCAGGGGCAAGCCCAAGCCTCCACTTACCTACTTAGTTTATCTGCTTAATCTCCCAACACCTCACTTATCTTCTCACCCCTGCACCTCAGGGTGCCCTGGTACCCTGATTTAAGAATCGCTGTCACTGTAAATGCCTAAGCCTATTCTCAGGGCACCTTGTTGCATTTGCCTTCCTCCCAAGGGAGAAGGCTTGGATGGCGCATATCTCAACCACTTCTTAATCAGCATGGAGGAGCTGTCCTTGAGTGACGCCACTGGCAGCCGCTGGTCTATCAAATGTGAAGGGGATCAGAAATCAGCTTGGGAACTCATGCGTGTAATCATGGAGCACTGTCACCAGCCCCTTCTACCTCTTTAAAGTGACATCCATGTCTGATTCCCTTGTTTTCCAGACAGAGACCCAACTCCTGCAGGAAATGCTGCTTTTTAAGATGCATTGTTAGAATAGACCTGCATATAAATCATCTGCTACATACCAAGACGATTAAAAGTAAAATACTTGGGGGGAAAAAAGGATGGCACAGCCTCTCAGGTATCCACTTGTACTCAGGATTCCTTGGCATTTAGACTCTTACCGTGCAAACAGCATTGCAGTTTTAAGCACCTACATTCAAGTAATTTTTTTCTACATCTGTGGTTGGTGTTTGGAGGCAGCCTCTTAGACAAGGACATAGCAAGAAGAAATTCCTCTGCCCCATCTTCGCATGGATGCTGGCTGCTCCGGCAGTGGTCTCCGGTTGATTTGATTTACGTATTCTGTTTAACAGTCTCAAGGAGATCTTACGGCTGAAAGACAGCACCTGAGAGCTTTTTCTTCCAGCAGTGCATATTCGTGCTACGTGAGCCTGCAGTCCCATTCTGCCTTTCTGCTCATGCAGGCTTTGCTTTTGCTGTTTGTTTATTCAGGTGCCCTGCCGGTCAGTGAGGGTGACGTAGGATCACGTTTAATCAAGTAGATCATTAATAACTCTTTTTATAGCGAGTATTAGTGAGCTGTCAGGCTGGGGCCCCTCCCTCCCCTGCAGCAGCTTCTACTGATAGTCTTCCCTATTCAAGAGGCACTTGCAGAACCTGCGGCCTCGGAAAAATTCCTGTTCACTTCACAGAGCAGCTTTTCTAGGGTGTCTTTTTTTTTTTTTTTCAGCAAACCAGACTAGAAATAAGCAGATGGAAGGGGAGCAATTTCTGATGGTCCCTATAACCTTAAGAGCACATATTAGTGGATAGCATCCCTGCAACTGCAGACTGGCATTTTCATAGCTTCGTGTTATATCCCATTTACTCCAAAGATGCTCTCAGTTCTCTCTCTCAATACAAAATGGGGTCAATTTGCCTTGTCTCCCTGACTCCTTTCATGTACTGGCACAAGCAGCCTTCGTCTTCTCCTGGCTTCCTTTCCATTACCGGTCTCCACACTAGCACTGTCCACTCCAGGCCTGGTTGATTTGACCATTTTTTTAGAAGAACAAGGAGAGCAAGAGTGCACGCAGTATATTTATCCTGCACGTCTGGGGGAAGATTGGTCTTTTAGGAGAAGTATTTATTTCACATAGTTTACTGCTCCTGACCCCCTTGTTGCCATACCTCCTTGTCCGCTGCTGCGATACAGATCTAATTTAGATTTTTAGCGCCTGGATATGATGGATCTTGTCTGTAAAGTACGACGCGAATAAATACAGCTGGGCAACAAGTTAGCAATGCGCCAGCTGAAGCACTGCTTACACAACACACATGGGTGCAGGAGGATTTTTCTCTTTTAAAGGCCCATTTAGTTCCCGAAGAATGTAATTCCTGAGGTGCTGGCAGGAACAATTTTGATAAGGCAGAGGGATATGTATCTTGTAAACGGTCAAAATCAAACCTGAATCATTGCATTGCAGTATGTATTAACTGAGCTGCATTTGATACCTTGAATGCTGTTCCAAGTGAACAATTTTTTCAGCTTGAATCTCAGAGTTTTGTTTCTGGAAGGCATGCACATCCACCCCGTGCAAAAACATCCTTTCTTTGTACCTTACTGTTTTACATGTTGAACTAAGGACTGTTGTGAAACAGTCCTGCTGTATTGCATTACTATATGCATCAAGGAGCTTATTCTGTGTAATAAAGAGGAATAATGTTGACAGTGCCATTTCTCCAAAGGTAAGGACCAGGTTAGCCATTTGAGAGTCGGCCCGAGCCCCAGGCTCGCTCTGCCTCCACGGATTCAGTCCCTTAAGCTGTAAATAGACATTTGCACTTGTCCCAGGAGAAAGTCTTTTATGCTGGGGTTCTTCAGGTCTGTTGTCCCGTTTCAAGTCCCTCTGGAGCACAAGGTACAACAGTGTTTAGAGACCTGGGAAGCATGACTTGTGAGAGAGGCTGAAAGAGCTAGGGTGATTTAGTCTGGAGATGAGAAGACTGGAGAGGGAGGGGGAATATGATAAGTCTTAAAATTCCTGAAGGGCAGTTGTAGAGATGATGGAGATGGGCTTTTACCTGTGGCTATAGGATGTAGGACTAGGAAGAACAGACTCGAGCTGCAGCAGGGGAAAATTAGGTTGGAGGTTAGGAACTTTCTGACTTCAAGGGCGGCCAAGCGTTGGAACAAGCTACCTAGGACAGTTGAGGAGTCTCCATCCCTGGACATTTTCAAGTGCAGGTTGGTCAGATACTTGGCTGGAATGAAGTGAGCTTGAGTTTGTGCAAGCTTATGCTGTACGTCTCTGATTTAGTTAGTCTATAGGGTGTAAAGCTACCCTGCCTTCTGCCTGGCTTCCCACTAGTGTGGTTAACTACCTCTCTCTGCTCATGGGGTGGTTTTAGGCAGGGATCCTGCCTTAAGCAGGGTCTGAACTAGATGACTTCATGAGATCCCTTGCAGCCTTGCTCTTCTGTGATCTTATGCAGGATAACATATGCAAAAGCTTTTATTTGGAAGATGGCCGTGTGCATCTGGGGGTCTCGTGCGTCATCCAGGGACAGACTGGTCCAGCTATTGGCAGTGGAGCAGCAATACGGGTTCAAAGGGGCAAATGACTGAGCCACTCCTGGTCAGACCCTGGGCCAGTCAGGCCAACCTCAAATGAGATGTCTGGTTACAGCCCTGTAAAACGCCAGGTGAGAGAGCGATTTCTGCTCATGAAGCAGAACAGCAGTGCCCCCATTCTCACTCCTGTGGTTTAAGGGTGACTGCTGAAGGTTGCAGCCACTTTTTTTGCTAGTCTTGGTTTGCCGCTGAGGCCTATTCTGATACTCAGCATATAGTTTACTTTGAGCCATGATTACTGCACATTGTAAACCAGATTGTGTCTGCTGTTTTTGAGGACTGTTTGTTCTCGTGTTTGGTAGGAAATTTGCCTGCTCTGGATGATTACCTAGGAGCCCAGGGGAGATGGCAAGCCTTCTGGAATGGAAAGCTGCCTCTGACCCAGTTGAATCCGGAGGTAGCTGGGTTGACATGATCTCCCATTCTTTCTCTGCCTCGCTAACCCTCTGATTTATGGCGTAGAGGGTGCTGTGTGCTTTGCGGTTGCAGTAAATAGCTACATGAAGAATGTGCTCGTTGCAGTTTATTCTTTCAGCTTTTCTGTTGCACACGAGTCCCTGATCTGTCTACAAGACCCAATCATTCATGTGTCAGAAGGTAGAAGCTTTAGGGTCACCTGGCTTGAGGAAGGTTTGTATCACAAGACTACCAAAATCCCTTAAAAAAAGAAAAATCCTCCTTACATTTGTCTCTGCCTCCCCTGCTGGCATCGCTTTGTTGGAATAGCATCAAAAGGCAACGCCGAAGGGACACCTGGGGAACGTCGCTGTGAAAGCGGAAAGAGCAGCCTCCGAACCTCTGTTCCACCAAGCACAACAATGGTCCCTTCACTTCAAGGAGCACATAAATTATGGATTCTTGAACTGGAGAGCCAGTTCCTTGTTGACGGCCTCAGCGGAGTGGGTCGTGGAGCAACGTTTTAAAATCCTAGCATTTCAGATGGCGCGAGGTAGGAGAAAGACACTAGCGTTCTTAATTGTGCATGTTTGGAGCCCGTCGTGGACGGGCATCATGTGTCCCATTGTGCTGGAAGGGGTCCCAGCCCTTCAGGAGTCGTTCTTGTAAAGCCCGTCCCCAAGCTAAGAACGCTGCGTAGCGTTGTCACACCTCGGGTTATAATCGAAACTCAATGAGCTTCAAAGGCAAAATGTTGTGAGAGGCAGATTTGCTTTGTTGCTGTGGGACTTCCCTTTCCCGTCCTTGCACGTCATGAGAATTTTAACCAAAGGCTTGACAAAAGTAAGAGGGCCATGGGATCTCTCTAGCTGGCTTTGTACCTTCTGAGGAGCTGGCTTTACTGGGCTCAGGTCTCATATAACATTTGGATGCGATGAGGCTCCAGTGCTCCTGTTCTGGCACCGGGGTGTCACGGCTGCAAGTCCAAACCAGTCAATTTTAATTTAATGCAGAGAGGAATTGTTCAGCTCTAGTCTTGATGAAAGGGTGGCAGTGGCATTGCCTACCATCTGAGGGATTGCCGGTGCTGTTTGTTATTCAGGAAACCTCATTTCCCCCCTCCTAATCAAGACAATATTGTACATTTAGACAGATGTTGATAGAGAAATAAAACCTCAAGCCTTTGCGCAACCACAGCTCTCCTGTTGAGGTCTGTGAAAGTCTTGACTTGTTAGAAACTGAATAAAAACTTCCAAACCATGCCCGTAAGTGTTGAGTTGTGTATTTGGTTGACTTCACTGTTAGCTAAATTGGGGCATGCCCCTAAGAGCGTTAGTACTGTTGCAGCAATTACATTAGAGTCCTGGGAAGGCAAATGTGGGGGGTTGGAAAAAAAGCTAAGCATACCCTATGCAAATATAATTATCTCTCTGGTTATGTATGTGCAGGGCTTAAGAGGGAGTGGAACAAGTCAGTAGAACTAAAAATTAATGTTTGTACAGCTCCTTGAAGACTAGTGCTATATCACTTCCGAGCATTATCAGCACCGATTAGTCTCTAGCCTCTTGACCTCTACTTGGCTGGAAGAGAAAAGGTAAGGTGTGTTTTTTCTTTTTTTTACATAAGGAAGTTATCTCAAACTAAGGTACGGCCTGAATTTATAGTACACTAGCTATTCTGCACTAACTTCACATGCATATTCTTAGTACACAGTCTACACGAGACGCCTACTGCTCATTAGCCTAATAACACTGCGCGGTAGCATGGCAGTTAGAAACCGTGCTAATAGCCTACTGCGTAATGTTATGAGGCTAATGAGCAATAAACATCACAAAATAACTGCGCCAGCGCTGCTCGTTACTGTGCATTTAGTTAGTCCTTCATTAAGCAAGTACTAAACTACATGTGCAGTATCTAAGGTGCATTAATGAATGTGTAGATGCGCCCAGTAAGTACAGGGTAGCACTTTGAAAGTAGAGTGAGCTGCTTTATACTTGCTGCACCCTGGCAATCTTCAAAAAGCGTCTTGATGCCCATCTTGCTGGGCTGATCTGGCCCCAGCGGGGGGTTGGACCTGATGATCTGTAAGGTCCCTTCCAGCCCCTGACTACGAAACTATGAAATAAGTGTCTGTGTGTAGAATTAGCATGAAGTGGCCAGTGCTCTGCAGCTTGGGACCCTCCCTTAACGCTGATAACTACCCTGTATGAGCTGACTTCTGTTGTATGTTTTCTGCTTCACCAAGACTCAAGTTCTGGTTGTGGGCTCCTGTCAGAAATCCAAATACTGAGCCGGGTGTTCTTGATCCCAGCTGAATAGCGCCCTTGATTCAGGAAATAGATCCCTCTCCAGTTAGGAGTTTCAGGTAAGATCAGAATGTAATACTTGACAGGTAGTGGGTTTGAACAGGTGTGTTATACCTGTGATTGGTGATGCTGGCTACAACTGCCCTTTGTGCTGTACTCCAGACTAACGCATCTTCCGTGTGACCCGGAGTGTGGAGTTGGGTTGTGTATAAAGCTCCCACTATCTTTGTGGTTCCCTTTTCCTCCTTTCCCTAGTGACTGGGAGCAGCTTTAATACTCCAAGAATGGGAGTACTTCGCTGCCTGTTGTAAAAGAAATGCATACCCTTCCAAGCATCTTTTCCCAGGGCTTTTTCCTGCTGGTGACAAGAAGCTAACTCAAACTCTGCAGGAATCCTAGAAAACTATTACAAGTGTAATTTAAATGCATCTTTATGCCTTCACAGTAAATGTGCTTCAGGGAAGATAAATCTTCTCACGTCTCCATCCAGTTCATCTGGCTCAGGAGTGTTTCTCTGCTGGGGGGTGTGCTCATAGTGGATGTGCTCCAGGGTCTGTGTTGGGGAGGGCAGAGGGGGTTTCAGGCCGAGTGAGAGCGGATGGGTAGGCACAGGAAAGGGGGTTGTCTCTCTTTCTCTTGTTTTCTGCATGGCAGTAAGTCCATATTGATCAACTTTGTGCTTGTGGCTCTTTGGAAATGATGAATGTACATGTTAAACTGATGTCACTACAGTTTAAAAGCCTGTTCTCTCTCTGTGCAGCACTCCTGTCTACCTTAGTTAAATCAGTTGATAGCTGAGCTGGGCCCCTGCTTTCCTGCCCTCTTTTTTTTCCCAAGGGCCTTAGAAGTGAAACACTCTTTTGCTGTTGCTTTTCTGCCAGTCTCGTTGGAGCTGATTCATCTTCAGCCAGTCTTACCTTTCTGTTGCATTTTGTACGATAGTGCCACCCTATCAGGAGAGCACTGATGGGGCACTCTTTTGAGTACTGTAGTATTGCTACATGATTCGTGTACTAAGACTGTCTGCTCCAGCGGCAATTTTCCCTTGCCAGTTTGCAGGGGAAGGATAAGGAAAAAGAGCTCTTTTCACCTTGGCGCTCTTCCCCACTGCCTTCCATAAATGCTTTATTAAATACCTTTGCTATCCTAAGTGTAGCATTCATTACCCGCCTACTCTTTCACCATATATACGAAGAACACCTAAAAAAATAAAAGATTGCATTTTATGAGAGTGCACTTGGAGCAGACTCCCCTTCTGAACAGCCTGTCCTGGTTTTTAGCTTCATTTTGTTTAATCATGTGTCTTTCCTGACAGCCGCGCTTCTAATTTCCTTCCAGCTTGGTTCCCTGGTGACAGTTCCCAGTTTCTGTTGCGCAGTTTTCACTGGGTGGCTTGGAGACGAGTACTACTTAATCTCTGTCATGGGGTTTCGGATCTTGCTTGCGCTTAATAACGCAGTAGCTTTGCATGCTGCTTTGAAAATATCTGCGGGTAGATGTGGATTCAGAGTGAGAAGACTGGAAACACTTCATTTTTCACATCTCTCTCGGAGAGGCCGGTGGTGCTTGTGATATCTTTTTGTCTTTTAGGCTAGATGAATAATCTCCCACCTCCCTTACTTGTATACAAACACCCACCATACTGAATCCTTGTTGTTGGAGGTACAGCCGGTAGGCTTTAGATCCTTAACCTTTGGAAGGGGGTTAATCTTAGAGTATCTCCTAGCAGCTAGCGTTACTACAGGCTTGTGTGGACCACTTCATTGTATGGTACCATACCATACTTGTATGGTAAGCGTGCAAGCGTTCCCTGTACTCTTGTGCATTGTAGAGGGGATTTTACTGGAAGAGGAAGAAAGGATCATGGCCACCTTCTACTGGAAAGCAGAGCCTGTTTGTCAGACCTTGTTAAAAGAAAGAGAATGCCTTTATAAGAGTTTTCATGTGTTTAAGTGATAGATCGCAATAGATTTGGCACATTTTGACCATTTGTCTCACACTTTGCTTATGAGTTGCTCCATTGGCAGGTTTGAAGATGAGCTACGAGGGCTTGGCTTGATTGGCTTCAGCAGCGTTCGTGGTATCAGCGATTTGCACCTCCATGGGGGATGGCTAATTTTTCCTGGGGTTCCAGGGATCTTAAGGTATAGCTAGCATCCCATATGTTGGTGCTCCTCTGGGTTGCACTGGCCTTGTACAGCCTAAGGACAGCTTACTTTACAGTAAGGAAAGTACTTCCCGATTCCTTCCATCTAAATCATAGTGATGATGGAGGCAGCATCTGGGGAATGCAGACTTACAGAGAAGTGTCCTTTAATCAAGGAATCCAAACTTAATATGAATATCCTTGAGATGCAGGTGATTTGGTGTTCGTGTCTCCCTCGTCAGACCTTATTACCAAAACATTGGCTTCAATTCTGTGTTGCAAGTCCTCAGTACATCAGTAAGCAAAGGGGATTGTGTACAGGTATGGACTTGGACTGGGCACTCCTGGCCACCTGGTCCAAAAGACCCAACTGATCCAGTTGGTAATGCATATTCCTGAACTGTCCCTAATTAGTGTGGCAGGGCACATCTTTGAAGTATGGCACTTTGACCATGAGTGACTCATGAAAAAAACTATCTGTGCTGCCACAGGGATGGCTGCCATCTTTTCATTCCTTGATTGCATGGGGTTTTAAGGTGGTGGATCGCATTTCCCCACCCACCCTTTCACCTGTGTGGCAATGCAGCTTACAGGAGACGGGAAGCGTATGGAAAGCAGAATCCAGACTCAATGTGGGACTACCGTCTCCATCAGCAGAGGCAATCTAGAGTACCCGTGGCATAGCAGCGTGGGAACTTCGAAATGTTGTGGTTTGCAGCTGCTCGGAAGTAGTGACCTACTAAAATTGCATACTTTCTGAGAGCAAGAATTACAAGTAATAGTTTTCTTTCATCAAACTGTGCATCTGACACAGCAGTGGAGAGAATGAAACATGTCCCTACTGGTCGATGGCCTAAGATAGCCAACAGGTGGTGATTTATAAAGCACTCATAAGGAAGTCTGTTGATTTTTTTTCAGCCCCTGTAATGGAATAAGAACACCAGGAAGGAGCAGAGTTGGTATTTCATTGGATTCCCATTTCCAGCACTGCGGAGAGGATTTTGCCAGCAATCTCCCCTTCAGTGCTAGGGCTCTTTGGCTTGGACACACAGCTCAGGATCCTAGTGAGGTGGAATTGTTCAATACTGTAATTCTTTTTGCTCTGCACAACGAACCACGTGTGCCTGGGGTAGGTTTAAGGCTAAAGCCATGAACGCTGCCTGGATAGCAGGCAGCTGGCATAGTCCTTCAGGGCTGAACCCCATGTGCCTGGGATAGTTTTAAGGCTAAAGCCATGAAAGCTGCCTGGGTAGAAAGCAGCTGGCATAATCCTTCAGGGCTGGGGAAGGTGTACAGTAGCTTTACTCTTTCTTCAGGTAAAGTAGCAGGAGAAATTTCTGGTGCAAGGTAAGCGAAGCATACGAGCTTTTAAAATTTTGCCCAGCATGAAACACTGCTCCGTGCAGCCTGCGATGCAGTTTCCTAAGCAAGCGTGGTCTTTCAGACTGGCAAAGTGGGGTAAATCTGACCCTCCTTCGCTACCCCGCGGTTCTTCTCCCTCCCCTGTCTAACACCGTAGGCCACCTATCTAACACCACCCTGCTCGGAGCAGTGTGCATCGAGCATTACAGAAGCAAGGAGAGAGGAAACGTGCCTCGCAGCCAAGGACCAGGGGGAGTCCTTGGAAGTCTTTGTCTAATTGTTTTGTTTATGAAATTCTGCGGAGGGTTTCCAGTGGGTTTCCTAATGAACTGGTTTGTTGTCGAGACGTACTGCAATGCTAATAATTACACTAGAAACAGGGGGTCAAGGCTCATCTTCCTTCCCACAAGTTGGCAACAGCCAGCCAGTAAACACACAAGCTACTCGTTTGCAGCTCGTATTTTCATTTGTATTTTTTCAAACGTTAACTCATTCATCTGAGAATCACCTGTCCTCTCCTGCCGCTTACGGGACTTGGCTGCTGTTGAAAACTTGCCCATCTAGATGGGCATTGCTGCAGGGAATTGGATGAAGTTGGGCTTAATGTGGGAGTAAGGGAAAAGGAAGCATAGTTTGGGGGGCACTTTACCATGGGGAGTAGTAACGAGGGTTCAAATAACGTGCTTGAATCAGGTCAGGAAGGCAAGCAGCCAGGTGAGGGTGCCGAGGAGCGTCTTACTTTGCATTTCTCAGTATAGCCAAAACCTCCTGCCCTTCCTTGAGCGCTCCCATTTTGGAGGGAGCTGATCCCTGCAGTGGCAGCTACACCAGTAAGGTACTGTTTTTCTCCTTACAAATGAGTTACTGAGTAGGATTGTCTCAGCCTCCTTGAAAGCAGCCATTTTGCTTGCAAAGCAATTTTTATGACCCCCATATAATGGAAAATCCAATATTTAGTAGCTTCAAGTCAAGGCTTCTGTCCTGTTTTTAGCACTGGATAAACAATTGGAGGAGCTTCAGCTTTGAGTGTGTGCATTTTTCTTGTATTTAAGCATGAAGGGAAGTTAGGTTTTTTGTGTGTGTGTGGTTTTTTTTTTTTTCCCTTGGATGATCTTACATGTTGCTGGTGGTTGACTTCAGCTAAGCAAAACCTTCCACCTGGAAGCCCAGAAGTGCCAATTTTAATGTATCACCTTTGCTCTTGCATTTATGCGGGGAGATGCGTTCCTTCACATAAACTGCTCATGTAGTAGGGAATAGATTGGGTTCACTTTTCCGTTAATAGCTGGCAAGCTTTTTGTGATGGAGAGAATCAGCCTTCCTAGTGTGATAAAATGAGGCTCCTGTATCATTTTTTATTACTTTTTATAAAAACAAGTCATCTTACTTAATCCTCTGTAAAAGGAGAGAAATTACTAATGGTCATAAAAGAATATTTGACATATCCGGAGGACACTATAAAATGTTGGTGAGACTTCAAGTAAGCATTATCTATCTTTTACCATTCGTGAGAGATTGGGGAGGAAGAGGGAACTGGGGAGAGGAGGTCTTTAGCTAGATTAAACTGTCTGCTGCTTACATTTTCTGAGACTGTGATAGTGAAATGACTTCCCCTGTTAGGGGAAGGACCGAGTCCTTCCACCTAGGAAACATGTTTTACTGTGGCGTGTGCATTTTCAGCGGGCACTTATGGAGGGGCTTCTATACCAGTACTAAATGGAGCAGGTTTGCTGGGCTGGGTGAAGCTGCAGGCTCAGCATGAGGATGTGATGTCTGTTTTCTTAGTCTCTATTCTAACGAGCTCTGCCTTCATTTTGCAGCAGGCTAGCTGGAGTCCTGTGTTCTGCGTAGCTGGAGAAAATGGATCTTGTTTTCAGGTTACTGGGTATAGCTGCTTATAGTTTCATAGATGTTAGCGGCTGGAAGGGACCTTACTAGCTGGGCATTGCTGCAGGGAATCAGCACCCCCTGCCTGCACTTGGGCAGGAAAGGCTGCTGGGATCAGATGACCCCCAGCAAGGCGAGCGTCAAGATGCTTTTTGAAGATCGCCAGGGTGGGTGACTGTACAGAGTTTTTTTGCAGATGATTTTCTTCTGCCATGCTTGCATCCTCCAAAAGCTGTCTTCTGATAACCCTGTTGCCTCTGGATAGTGAAGCCAGCAGTTTCTGAGAAGAGGGATGAGGGAAACATTAGAAGGAGATTTCTTTTGGATTTGGTGGACCCCTTAAGGCCCTGTTGGCCTATGACAGGGGTGGCTCTTTAAATGTTCAGGCCCTAATGTTGCATTATGTCCTGCTTCACAGATCCTGGGAGTTTGGGAAGCGCTGTGTGCTTCCTGTGGGTACCAGCCCTGCGTTCTTTCCAGAGCAAGGGCAGGGGGAGATGGAGCACATGCTGCATTGAACATGGGTAGTGTAAGCCTTAGGATTTCAGCACCGGGCCAGTGAAGGATTCACGGGGTGAAGCTGTAGTACTGAGCTGTCATCATTTTCTTTTTCAGAAGTCAGCTGGTTGCTGCTTTGGGTCTCGGAGTCTCTGAAACTGGAGGCAAACAGCAAACCCTAGACCACTTCTTCATTTTCCTGAGAACTTGCCAGCGGGTCCTGGGAGACCCGGGTTATGAATATTCTGCTCTTTGATCTGTCATTTTCCCGGCATGCATGGTGACAGCCACGCTGCTCCCCGGCAGTTTGGCATGGCAATCTGGGCACCAAATGAGGGAGGAAGAGGGGGAAAGACACAAAGATGCTTGATTAGATCCCAGAGTCCCTTAACTCCACACTTGTAAATTCCTTCATCTGTCACGTTGACGTGATGAGTGTACAGCTTTCGTGTTACCGTTTAGTCACAGCCCATGTGCTTGGTGACCTTGTCACTTTTCAGCCCTTTTTCAGCCACTTTTCTTTAGGTCTGCAGCTGGGATGAATTTTTCTAATAGCATAGAGAAAGAAACCTGCAATAAGGATTTCTTGGTTGTGTTTTTGCAGCATTTCAGTATAGTGCAAGTTGGGGGAAGAAATGTAAAGGGCAGCATGGACTGTTGTGCTGTGAAGATTGGGGTTAGACCTCAGAGCGCCCGCATCATCAGTGCTTTGCGTTTCTTAATTTTAGGGTTGTGACTGGTTCAGTTTTGCGCCATGCTCTGGCTGTGTGCAGGCTATTTTCTCCCATATTTGTATTTTATAATTTTCAAGTTGCACCATAAATAGTAGTAAGAACTATTACCTGTGTGACACACGGGTGTTGCATGTTACCCCTTCGCTGTCCCTGGGCAGCTACCATGGTGCTCCGATGTTGGTGACCTAGCCAAGCAAGCATGGTGCCTCTTGCCTGCCCTGGCCCATCCAGCAGTCTGAATAGAGCACGGCAGAGCAGAGGATCAGTTTAATTTATGGCGCTGCCTGATCTGCACTTCATGGAGCAGTTTTTCTGTGCGCAAAGGAAAAAGAAAAGCTGAACATTGAGGGGATGGATCTGGTTGGAGAGGGCTGCTTGGAGTGTGACTCGATGCTGTGGCACATCCTTGCAAGGCACAACCGAAGGGAATATTTCCATCACTCTCACTGGCATGGTAAGGAGAGGGTATCTATATTGCTTCATCGTACACAGTGTGGCTTGGATGGGTGCAACCTATGTGATCTCAGCTCCTTGCATGAGAGCGACAGCGCTCTTCTGTTCGTGGAGATGTGCGATCCGATTCCTTATCCAGGTTCACGTCTATTTGGGCTCCAAACCCCTTTTCTCCTTTCACTCAGCCTCAAGGCTTTCTGCATGCCCAGTTCCAAGTGAACATCCTGAAAGGGTTGGGCTCCTTGATTCATCACCAGCTTGTAAGCCGAAGAGGTCTGGTTCTCCCTAATGTTGTTGCCAAATGGTCTTGTTTTATACTTGAATGAATCATAATGGGGAATAACTCTAGGGCAGAATCAATGCTGCTGCAGCATGGGAAGCCTGGAGGGCTCCAGTTACCCCTTCATTCCATCTCTTAGCATTTTACATAGAAACTGGAACACGGCAGGGCCCTGGGGTTCAGTCGGCACTTGAGGGAACCTTTCGGACTTCTTTTTCTGTCTCTTTGCCCTTCCTTCCCGTAATGTGGTCCTTCCCTGTCCATTAGAAACCAGCAGCACGGTTCACCTCCCTTTGAGAGAGCTTTCTGTCCCCATGTGCAGGGACGGCAGAGGAAAGAGAAATGGAAGTGTGCACGTGCCTGCGTGTTCAGCCTTCAGAAATTCTAGCATTTGTAGCTACGATTAGGTCCTTGGAAATATTTGTAGAAAGTTAGTGATTGAAAGGTGTGGAGATGGGGAGAATATTTTGGAAGGAGACACAAGGAGAGCTGAGGGATGTGCTTTGTGTCCCTTTCCAGTGGAAAAAGCAGCTCGATGCACTTTAAACCCAGTCTCCTGCTCCTCTGCGCTCCATTATCTTTCCCCCATCCTCGTAGGTGCATGGAGAATACCTGCTTTAAGCAGGATTGTGGAGGCTCTGCCGGAGAGAAGGGGGTGGGGAAAAAACCATTTGGCCATTGCAGGAACACGGATGTGGCACAATTGCGGCAGCTGAGGAAATATCGCTGCACAGGCTGGAAGAAGCCCCAGAGGAGAGCGGCTACATGTGAATTATTTATGCTCGCTAGTGTGAAAGCAATAAAATAAAATTAAAATTGAAATATAAACATACATCACGTTAGATCTGCGCGGAGAGAGAGAGAGGTGCCCGGCTGCTGCAGACTGAGCGTTGCAGGGGATTGGGGAGGTGAAGCCAGGGAGACTGCAGCCTGCAGTGTCACTTCCCGGAATAACAATTGATGTAAATTGGACCTGAATAGCCCAGGCTGTGGGTTCTTGGCAATCCTTGCATGCAGTCATTGGGGGCCTCCAGCCCTGCCTTGCGGGAATGGGCTAGCATTCCTAGTTTGGATCTTCATTTCTGCATTCATAACACTTGACCCTCCCCTCGGTGTACACACGGGGCACAGAAGAGGAAATGTTCCTTGCATTATGCAGCTACTGTCTGGATTGACCCTTTGGCCTCCTCCCCCTTTGCAATCTCCCGGACCCACTGGGCGATCTGCTCTGCAGGGTGCATCTTTGTGTTCCCCCTCGCAGGAGCGCACGGGTGCTTTTTTAATTACTTACGGAAAAGCAATTGAAAAGCCGCTCGATACAAATCCCTTAAGCCACTATTGATGGAGACGCTGGGGAAAGCTGCTGCCCAGCCAGGATCCTGAAACATGGGCACCATCTGTGATCCTGCAGCTCCTTGGCCAAATTGCATTCCGAGCCTTTCTTTCTTGCACTATTTTTCATTAAATGAATTGAGTTTGCTGGAAATCGCCTGGCCATAAATATTCCCTCCCGCTCAGCACAGTCAGGTTATTACTGCTCCCCAAGTTGGTGCTTCGTTGCAGAGCAGAAGGTGGCCTGCACTCCTCGTGAAATGGAGATCTGGGGTGGGAGGGGGGGAAAAAAGTCCCCTGTTGGGGGAACTGGGGCAGCAGGGAGCTCTGCAGAGAGCCTCCTCTCTCAGCTGCTTTGCATTCAGGGCCATAAATATTTTAATGCTGCTAGTTACAAATGAGAGAGGGAAGAGGCAAAGCAGTGCCACACACGGTTTAATTCCTTGCATTTGTGCTGAGAAAAGGACAGAAATGTAATCGGATGGCTTGCAAAGGGTAGGGGGGAAGGTGTTGGGAGGAAGGTTAAGTGTTTTTAAAAGCCTCGTCCTGGAAATGTTCCAATTACATCATCCTCGGACTACAGAGGAGTGGAAATCCAGCAGGAGAGCAAAGCAGAGCGAGAGCCTTATGCTTGTTGGAGGGCCCAGCTAGAAGGGCGCCAGGCAATTCCACGTACCAGAACAGAAGAAAATGCTGTTTCCTCGGGGTGACAAATCTGGATGCTGCTGATGAGTTAGAGGCACATGTGGCCCGGTACTTCTGTGCTGGGAGAGAGGACTCTGTAAGGGGTGCGATGGGCTGGGAGTCCAGTCAAGAGACTGGATGCAAACATATTCGTAGGTGGACCCATAGCTGCAACGCCAAGGTGTATATGTTGCCATTGCAGCCATGGATCCACCTAAGAATATGTTCATATCCAGCCTCTTGCAGAGCTGGATGCAGAAATGAATGTGGATGTTTCCCACTGTCCATTTGAATTCTGGTTTGCTAGTCCAGCAAAGTGATGCAAGTTTTCCCTGGTTTAGTGGTGCTTCCTGTAGACCCACGCATAATTGTAGCTGTTTAGCCTCTTCCTTGCTTCCCATGACCTCTCCTTCCACCTGGCATCCTCTGCAGTTCCACTTCTGAAGCTGCAAACACAAAGATCGTTATTTGGTGCTGTAGACCTGGTGCGCGTTTAGTCACTGGAGGCAGTGGAAGGACATCACTGGGCTTTTGTTTCTGGCATTAATGTTTTATGCTTTAACCATTACGCCCGCAGCTCTAAAAGTTTTTTGTGACAGCCATTTAGGAGCAATAAATCATGTTTAAGTGTCCTCTCTGCTGTTTAAATTTATTTTCTCAACAAGCTAATAAATTAGACTCCTTCATTGCAGTGTAATCAAACTCCATGCCGAAAAAATAGCAGTCGGATTTTTGCCCTGCAGGCAAGTTGGCTAATGGCTCTCCTTGATACACGTCTGTATTTTTTTATCCCGGTCTCTTTTTGTACGGGCACAGCTGGATGGGTGACCCCATTGCCAAGCAGGCCAGTCGGCTCTTAGCTGCATCCAGAGCGGGTCGGTGCAAAGCTGGTTTTCTGCCTGATTACCCCCTGGCCCCCAGCTCCTTTTAGGTAGCCAGTTTACTTCTGGTAATGGAAACAGCTGAACCCTGTGTGCCAGCAGTGAACAGGGTTGGCATTTTGGGTGCTTTACACTTGATGGATTTGCAGAAAAAATAATACCCAGCATCTTGATTTAAGATGCTGAGGATTAGCTGCTGTGCTCTAGCATTAGATTAGCTTTGTGTCTTTTTGAGGCCTTTCATTCCAGAAGTGTAACGAATCATTTGTCCTCCGTGGCAGCAAGCGCACCAGGGAACCAGTTAATGGCAATCTAGAACCTTTCACCTCCAGGCTTTCAGTGCAGCCCCTTTCCGAAGCGACCAAAATCGTTACCCCCTAATGACTAGTGTTCACAATCTATTACAGCAGAGAGAGCTGTCTGGCACCTCAGTTGCCAATAGTTGGCAGTCTTGTCGGTAGGCTCAGAGGAAAGGCAAAATTAAATGTAGAGATCGGATCTCAGCAGCCCGTTTCAGGATCTTCCAGGCCGGATATGGGAGGGGCAGGCAGAGCAGTGTCGGATGCTGGCATGGTCCCTGCTTCTGCTGGTCTTCAAGGAGAGATGAAATACTTGGCTCTTAGAAACTCGGAGGCTGTCCGTCTTGACATTTTTCAACCAGTTGACGTAGGCACGGGCAGGTGAACATACCTGATACTATTATAGGAGTTAATGAAGTCGATATGTACAGTGTTATAGGTGTTTAAGTTCCCCATGGGAAGGGGAAGCCTGTTGGACAAGAAGGAGTAAATTGCTCCTGTCTGCCTGTAACACCTGACTGACCCTAGTATCTGGACCTCTTTTGCAGTGCACTTGCCGCAAAGACATGGTGAAGATTTCCATGGACGTCTTTGTGAGGGTTCTGCAACCAGAACGTTACGACTTGTGGAAACAAGGGAAAGACATCGCTGTCTTGGATCACATGAAACCCACGGCTCTGACCAGTCCAGAGCTAGACGCCTGGAATGAGACAAAGTCTGAGCTGAAATCTAAACTGCTCCGTAGGTAAGGCGAGCCTGCTATCAGTCAGGTACTTATATGCATCTTAACTAGAATATTTTGGGCTGCTTTTGTTGTCTGAAAGAGAGCTACCAGCTCCAGAGTGCCCGAGAAGGTGCTGTATAGCCTTAATATTGCAGGCTCTTGTGGGCTTGGGATTTCATAGGTATGTCTCTAGCTGAAAAACTACATACATGGGCTCTAAACTTTGAGGCCCAGCCGGTGGTCTTTCCTTCTATTAGTGCTGCATTGATTATCATGATAGAAGGACCCTGAAGCAAGTGCCTAAAGGTCAGGGCATGTATCCCACGCAGAGCTTTTTTGACATTTGATGACTTAGGGTTTTATGTTCCCAGGGAGGAGTTTTACAGATAAAGGAGAAGGGCGGACACTCCTCTAACAACCCAGACCACAGTATCTAGTCTCCAGATATACCCAATGCCTGGCATCTTAGAGGAGTACATATTAAATCCATAATGTATTTGGTCCAGTGTGCAGTGGTAAACTTAACCTGTCAACAGTGGTGAGTAAAAGCATAGGCAGATGCAGATGTGCAGTCCAAGACAGATCTGCGATGGCACAGAAGCACTGTTCTGAGTGTTGCTCTCCCAAATGACAAAACTTGCAAGGAAAAGTGCTTATCTTTCAAGTTAGGATCCAGATATTAAACCTTATAAGCTCAGGAGCCAAAACCTTGCAGTAGCTCGGACTTTATTTTACCTTGTATATTTTGGTTGCGTAAAATGCTCACGTTCTTCTTTGCCCTTCAAGTGTTATAGAGAAATGTTTCCCATGTAGCTAGGAACTTTATGCCCCCAACTTCTCCCATCCTGAAAATCAAAATTTCATACAGTAGGCATTATAGCTTCACCTGCCAGGGAACAGGAAAAGGAAAGACTGTTGGTCACATAGGGCATTTTTACACATGCTCCAGAGTGGGAGTCGGGGTGGGGGTGCTTTAATTAGACTGGCTCCGAGAGCCACTGATTAAAGTGCCTGCAATGTCTTGTGTATCAGCATCCCCGTGCTTTAACATGGCAGCTGGGGCGCTTCAACTAAAGCTCATTAAACAAAGTACAGGGGTTCTGCTGGAGGCGCGCTAATTAGCATGCTCCAACAGACTTGATTAATTGAGTCATCTCTAATGCACTGTAATTACAACGCATCAGAGCAGCCTCTCTGCACATGTGCAGGCACCTGCAGAGTGCTTCTACCTTGGCTCCTTTCCTCTTCCTCCAGCCTTTTTTTCTTCTTTTGAGAGTATGGAGTTGTCACTCAGCCTTTTCTACTTTTATAGCTCACTGGGTTTCTCTATTTGAGATGAAAGAAAAAGAGATAGTGGAGAGAGAAAACCTCCTTAAAAGAATTACAGAGAACTGTTTTGACCCTGTGAATGTTTCAGATTTCCAAATCACATGTGGCTGAGTCCCTTCTCCTCCCCCCTGCCCCATTAGGTCACTGTACCCTCTTCTTTAGGGTGCAGTGAAAATGAAGGTGGTGCTAAATCTCTGATGTAGCCAGCATTGGAAGAGCTGGATGCCTTCAGATCCTGAAATTGCAATTCTGGGCTTAAAGTACGATTGCTGGACCTTGGGGCTGCAGGGTCCTATAGAGTTATTTCTGATGAACTCCACGCCTGGCTGCTTATAATCCAGAATGACGCTGCCTAGCTCTTTCATTTTTTTTAGCAGAGTGCCTTTGTTCTCATTTCCCTTAAGTGACACAGGAACAAGACACAGAATGAGCGTGCCCACACATAATTATCAGAAACAGTTCCTTGTGCAGCGTTTATCTTGGCTCCCCAGGGTCCTTGAGCCCCTGGGAGGACAAGCGTTCTCTCATCGTCTTTGGATGTTTCTTAGGCAATTTCTCAGGCAAAGGGTTTCATCCAGTAGCAGGTACCATGCTCGTAGAGCACAGGCCCAGCCCAGCAGGCTTGCTGCCGAGCTCTCACTGGCACGCTGACTACCGCGCTTCCCTCGTAGCTGCTGTGTTTGTGTAGGTCAGGGGTCGGCAACCCCTGGGACGCGTGGCAAACATGGCATGCGAGGCCATTTTTCTTGGCATGCATTGGGGCCGGAGAGGCAGCAGCTGTTTGCAGCCTCCTGGCTCTAGGTAGCTGCTGCCAGCCAGGAACCTGGGCTGCTCCCAGCAGGCAGCTGGGATCAGCCCAACAGGCGCAGTGCTGGCACTTGCTGCATGGGGGGCAAGGGTCATAAGCAGGGGCAGCAGGGCTGGGGGCAAGGGGCACAAGCAGGGCATCCTGCCATGTATCCCCTGCCCTCATTTTGTTTTTCTGGCATGCCGGCACTCCGGCATCTTGCAGGGTAGGCACCGTGGGGTTTTTCAGCACTCCAGCCAAAAAACGTTGCCTACCCCGGTGTAGGTGCTTGTATTGCAGCACTACGGAGAGCTCTCAGCAGCTGTCCCATCACTTTCCATGCTTTTTGCTCCTCTCCCCTCCTTTTGGCTGGCTCTTCTGGGGCTATAAGAAGATGTCACTGTTGTTGTTGCTCCAGTTGTGCTGCAGTGCGTCCCATAATGAAGATTGGCATGTCCACATATCACCTTTCAAAGTGGGTTTAAAGAGTAGGGTCCTAGCGGGGTAAGCTGACAGTCAGCTGATTGTTGGCCCTGGCTGGCAGGGGCCAAAAATCAGCTGATTGTCAAAATCCTGTGCCCGGCAGCTCTGGTTGGGCTGCCAGGGTATGAGAGGATTAAATGCTCCCTGTAGTGGAGGAAAGCCAACGAGCTTCCTCCCTTGGGGACTTAAACCCTGCTGGGAGCCTCTGATTCTCTTCACCTTTGCCAGCGTTACACGCATGGTTTTCAGAAATCCCTGGGATCTGGGGACCCTGGGATCTGGGAGTGTCTCTCCAATCCCAGGGTCTGTGTGCGCCAGGGATTTCTTAAAAAAAAAAGGTGCAGTGGAGCTGAGGCTGACAATCAGTTGATTGATGGGTGAGTCGGGACCTTTTAAAATCCATGTGTTTGGCCCAGCTGGGCTGCACACATGGTATTTATACGTCCCCGGCACGCTGGGACCATCCTCCATTGCCAAAGAATGTCCTTGATAAGTGAGTCTGTTAAATGGTCATGGCTTCTCAGCTCGTAACCATCAACATGGAGGCGCAAAGCTGCCCTTTGAGGCTGTGTTCATATCACCTCTCTGTATGGCATTCCTCTAGGTCAGTGGCTTTTCAACCCCCCTGGGGGTCCACAGACTATGTCGAAGGGGTCTGTGAAAGATGACTACGATCAATCAAAAGAACGTGAATACCCACATTTGCCATTCAAAGGGGTTCTCGTGTCCATTTGAAATTTCCAAAGTGGTCTGCACCTCCCATTCAGAATTTTTTAGGGGTCCACAAATGAATAAAGATTGAAAACCACTGCACTATGTGAACACCAGTATGGAGACTTACTGCCTAGTGCTTGGGCCAGAGTGCCTAGGAAGCAGGCTCTCAGAGAGGTGGGGGTCTTTCAGGTTGCCGTCTTTTAGCGGGACATAGGGTAGAGCAGAGAATTTCCAAGAAAGATTTCCTTGACTTTGTCGTTCTTTTGTCATGGCTATCTTCTCTCTCCTTACCTGTCAGAGAAGATGGGGTCAGGTCAGGTTGAGGCTTTTTTCTCTTCAGTAGCCATTGGACCCAGCAATTTGAATTTTAAACTTCCATGTCCTTGGTTCCTTTATGGCCTAGTTTGGTCAGAGTATCCTGATCCAGGCTTCCATTTTCAGAAAGAAGCACTGCATCAGTTGGGGCATCCTGCAGGATGGTCGGGATCAGCTTCTGGTTAAAGGTCCCTCTTGAAGGGAAGTGGCCAGTTACCCGCTTCCATTGCACATGCTTAAAAAGTCACACGCTCTGTTGCTCTCCTGTATGCTGAGCCCACTGCACACACTAGGCAGCTCGCACTCCTCTGCCTTCCTGCTCCCTCTCCAGCCACTCTCCCAGTTCCTGTGTATTCCCAGAGACTCCATGCAGTGTCACCGAGTACCTCTTCCCCCGGCAGTCCAGCATACCTGGGTGGTAGGGAAAGACAAGTGGAGGAATATCACTGAGTTGAATGAAAGTCTTCACTTTGAGTGGCTATTAGAGGCATGTGTTTCTCTCTAGCTTTGATTTCTCTCCTCCTTCCCCCCCACCAAATAAGTGTTGGATGTCAAGCCTGCTCAGGTGGCTTTTGTAAATCCCACTAAGTGCCTGTCTGCATCTTTGGGCTCCAAAAATACCCTTGTAAATCTGGCTTTTTTATCCCTGAAGGTTTTACAGTGGTCATGTAGACTTGCCTTCCTAACTGGGCAGCTTCTACTTGTAGGGCTTCGTGGTGTACTGTGAAGAGGCCTGGAACATTTCTGTGTAGCCTGGGCCTTGTTATCTGGGTTGTGCTGCTGGAAATCGGGGTTTAAAAGCTTCTAAAACAATCCTTGCTTGGATTAAAGACTTGGTCAGCATGTCTTGTAATCAGGCGAATAAATCTCTCCTGTCTGTCTGAACCTCTAGAGTTGGTGCTGCCACCTGAGCAGAGACAATATACGTGCCAGTTTGATAAATGCAAGGCCAAAATTTGGCAGCTGTGGGCTCCACCTCTTGGTACATTTATTGTACTATAAAGTGTCTCATTCTTGTGGTTATGAAAATACCCTGAAAACATGAACTGAATATAAACCTGATGTGCTGAAGTCTGCATGAGTCTATAGATAGCTAACACAATGGTTCTCTAAGGGCCAAGTTACCCCCGCTCATCTCAATTGGGCATTAATTCGGAGACCTGAAGACAGCCGTTTACATTTCATTTTCAGCTAGCATATGGCTGATTTTAGCAGAAACGTCCAGCGAATGCGCTTACCCCACAATCCCAAGCTACCCCTTGTTCCTCTTCAGAAGCCACAATAACAGCGCTTGGCTTCCTTTACTGCACTATATATTTTTCATATTTATTTTGGGAAAAACTTCTGTTGTAAATGAGAAAGGCCTAGAACAGGGGTGGGCGATTATTTCAGCTGGAGGGCCACTTAAGGAGTTTTGGTGGGTTGTCAAGGGCTGCAAGGGTAGCCCTGCCCCTTGACAGGTGCCCCGCCCCCTGGTCACCATCTTGTGACCGGGAGTCCCACCCCCTGACCTTTGCCACTGGAAGTCTCTCCTTTTGCCCCTTCTTTGGTGGGGGGTGGGGTGCTGCTTGTGTATTGTGTGTGATGGGGTAGGGAGTGTATGTGGCGGGGTGTGGGGTGAGTATGTGGTATGTGTCTGGGTGTATGTGTGGGTGTGGTTGAGGTGTGGGTGTGTGGGACTGTTGGGGGGGGTGTGTGTGGCTATGGTGGGGGGTGGGAGGTGTGGTTGGGGTGTGGGACAGTGTTGGATGTATGTGTGGATGTGGTGGCAGGGTGGGGTGTGTGTGGGGGTGTGAGGTGTGTGTGGTTATGGTGGGGGGTGGGTGGGGTGTGTGTGTGTGTGTGTGTGTGGTTGAGGTTTGGGGAATGTGTGGGTGTGGTGGGGTGGGGGTGAATGTGGGGGTTGTAGGTGGGGTGTGGGACAGTGAAGGGTGGGGTGTGATTAGGGTTTGCGTGGGTTGGGTGTGTGCATATGGGGGGCTGCCCCCCCTTGCTTTTCCCCTCCCTACCTGCCCCCCCTTACCTGTTCATTGTGCCATGGCTAAGCCCAGCCCCTCCACAGGTGGTGGGGAGCAGGAGGAGGATCAGCACTGCCTGCCTGGCTTGCAGCACAGGGAAAGCAGCTGCTCCCAGCAGGCAGCAAGAGAAGCCCTGGCGAGGGGGACGACACACACCCTTGGCCTGGCACCCTTGGTCTCTGTCTTGCACATGCCCAGCAGGGCTGCACCAAGCTCACGCTGGCTCCTACTGCTGCTCCTGCCCCACCTGCCTGTCCCATGCCTGCCTGGTGAGGCTTTGTGAGCAGTGGAGTCCCATGTCCCCTCCCCTGCTCAGCCATGCATGAGTGGGACCAGAGTGAGCTGCAGGCAGAGCCCCACTCCCCTCAATGCTGCAGCTTCCCCTCCCTACCTGCTGCCCTGAGCGCTGCAGCAGGGACAGGAGGAGGAGTTGCTGAAGACCAAGGCAGCCCAGCAGTTCCCTGGACAATGGCAGCAGCAGCACTGCCTGGAAGCTGTGCCTGCTAGCCAGGGCTGGTGCCCTCCAGGGGGGGGAGGCTGGTAGCACAGCACGCACTGCTCCCGGCGGGCATGGGTGCAACTCAGCCCCATGCAGAGTGCAGGAGTGGAGCCAGGTCCAGTTAATTGGCGGGTGCCTACCTGCAGGCCAGATCCAAGGAGTTGATGGGTTGGATTCGGCCTGCAGGCCATATTTTGCCCACCCCGGTCTAGAATGTTCATTTTATAAAATCCTGGAACCCTGGTCTTGAGTTTTAGATTGAACATGCTTGCGACTGTACAGGCCCTTGGGTTTATGTAGGGGTCACTGTATGGTTCTTGCCTTATACTACTACCTACTAGGTAGATCTGCCTTTGTTTATAAAGCAGCTCTTTGCCATTTAAAGTCTCTATTTAGGGCATTGGGAAATTTTCCAATTCAAAATTTTCCAGAAAACTCACGTCTCTGACTCCAGCCCAAACTGCACTGGAGTTTTCTTTCATCACACTGGGTGCATCCAGAGGAGACGCTGCGGCGCATTTGCAGTGAGCTACTGCATGGTAGCTCGTTGCTGGTGCACAGTAGCATTGCCAGGCACTAACTGTGACGTGATGCTACTGTGCAGTAGTGATGAGCTACTGCACAGTGGTTCATTCTTACTGTGCCATGTAATTGGGGAAAAACCACGCGGCGACAGTTCTGTGGTTACTGTGCAGTCATTTAGTACTTGCTCGTGTAAGTACTACGTAACTGCGCAGTCTCCTGCTCGTGTAGATGCAGCCATTAATTGCACATGTCGATGCACCCGCTGCGAGGGAAGAGTACATAGCAATAATTGTGGTTTGTAGTTCTCCCTTTTCTCTCATCTTCCCTTCATTTATAAGTATCATTGCTTTCTTTTGTATTACAGTGATTTGAACGAAGAACCTGCCTATATAAATCTTGTGTGCTATACAGTCTTTTTAACTGGACACGGGGTGTTCTAATGTTTGCCATATTGCAATCTTGTTTTGTAGGATAGGAGAGGAAGAAGAGGACAGCAAGCACAATTACCGGTACGTAACTTCCCCTCCCTCGTTTTGCCTGAAAATTTTTTTTTCCCTTTTCCAGATTTTTCCTACAGAGAAAGGATTCACACTGCAGTAGTTACAGAGGGAGGCTGGACTGCTGATCTCTTCAGTAACAGACTGCTGGACTGTCCAGCACCTACCCCCAGCAGCTCTGATAACAGGCAGAAGCTCGGAGACTGCAACATAAATCCTAGAGAGATGGAATTGGTCTGACCTCTTTGAGAGATGCTTGAACCCTACCTGCTTGCTCTTCACTTTCCCACCTAATCTCTTCTCATAATAGAAAGTGTCTAGCTGTTTCTTGCACACTGTTCTCAGGCACCCTGGTGATCTGGTGATGAGCATAGTATAAATACCCATATAATCAGATTCGAGCCTCAATTAGATCACATTCTCTTTGCGTTCACTTCTCTGAAGGAGAAATAGGGTGACCTGAATTCCAGGCACATTCCTAATTTCCTGATGTCGAATGTCCCCTGTTTTTTAAATCCTTGTCCCTAGTATGGGAACAGCTTCTCATTTCACTCTGTCAAATCCCTTCATAATTTTGACTATCCCTGTCCGGTCATTTAATGCTGACATGTCTGGACTTAACTGGGCTCGTTGTGATTTTGGATTTTAGGTGGTTGTCAGCATCAACTTTATTTGCCACACTGGATTTATATTCAGGATTCACTTCAAAATGGCCTACAACTGTGAAGATCTTTCAACAACCTGTGCAAGAAAGCAATCCTACACTCCTAGGAGCGTGATTACCGTTGTTCAGTTTTGCCTGCTCTGCCTGCTATTTCACTAGCACAGTAATAGGAATAATCTGATCAAAATTAAGTCTGTTTTATTGGAAGACAATTTTCCTGTTCAGCTTTCTGATTTTTGCCCTCTAGTTACAGCAGAGGGCCAATTTCCCAAATCCTATGAGTGACTTCTTCTCTTTTTGTCCCAGTGACCGTATGTCATTTATCCCTGCACGCTAATTGTTGTTTTCTGCTCTTAACAGTAACTCTTCTCCTACTCCCTTATACTTGTGGGTAAATAGCTATATTAAATATAAAGACATTTTTCTGGCTTATTTCCATCTCTTGTTTTAACAATACCATTCTTATCCTTGCAAACCTATGTCTTGAATTCTGCGTTTGACTCATGTCTTCTCCTAGTGGCATGGAGGATATCCAGGCATGGGATTTGTGAGGCCGCCTTTGTTTAACCTTCACTTGATTTCTTACCGGTATTAATTTCTGTCTGTGTCGGGCGAAAGGCTTTCTGGGAGCCAAATGTCTCTCATACTAATTCTCCTTCTTATATGTGCAGCTGATGTGCTGAATAAACCTAGGCTAGTGAAGATGCTGCCGAGATGTGGTATTTGCATAATGGTTAATTGATTGTGGCTAAAGCTAATTGGTCAACAGAGCGGGTTGCCAATAAACAGCTGCCGCATTCCAAAAAGTTTAATTGGATTAGAAGGTTTTATAAATGGGCTGCCAATAGATGAAGCAAACAGGTTCTGGAAAGAGAACCATTTCTCCCTCCGTCATGCTTGCTTTAAGAAGAAAAATCTTTATAAAGACGAAATTGAATTGCAATAGAAGTTTCAGTTTGCCCACGTGGAAGGTAAGCCTGGGCTGTTTTTCTGCCCCTCTCTTCTGCTTTTCCTTTGCAACACTTGCTCCAAATGCACAGGCTGATTTTGTTCCCCTCTCATCTAGGTGATGGAGCTTTTCCACAGGTGGCCTTATTTCAGTTGAAATTTTAATAGTCTGTTGGCGGTGTTAATTTTCAACGAATCCCAGTAGGCCTATAACATTCTTAAAACTGGAATGAGGAGTTAGGCTGACTTTGCATACCTGAGGCCAACTTCAGTAGGGCACTTGAGGAGTGCTTTAAAACTGCAGACCTGGTAAACATGCCTGATATCTTAAATCTGGGTATTACAGCACCTCGGGAAGAAAGAGGTTGCACGTGTTGATACGAACTTATAGCTTACAGGTTGGCAACCCCTGGCATATGTGCCAGAGCACGGCACTCAAGGCCATTTCGCTTGGCACGCCGCAGCCGGCTGGGGCTTTGGGCAGCTACTGCTGGCCACAGAGCCCGGGCTGCTCGCAGCAGGCAACTGGGAGGCTGCAAACCCTGCTGCATGCAGCCGGCGCTTTGTGGCAGGCAGCAGCTGTCCAGAGCCTGGGCTGGCTGTGGCGGGCAGCTGGGAGGCTGCAAACAACCACGCCAGAGTCTGGAAACCGATTGGGCTCAGCGGCAGTGGCTGCATGTGCGTCTCCAGGTGGGCAGCAGGAAAGGGACCGAGACAGCGCTGTCCCACACCCCTTCCTGGCCATGCACCCCGAGGCATGGACCCGGTGCAGCTGCTTGCCTGCCACAGCTGGCCCGAGCTCTGGGCAGCTTCAGCAGGCAGGCTCCAAACAGCTGCACCAGTTTCCAGAGCCCCAGCACTGGCTCTGTGGGGGCGGTGGATGCACTTGTGCCTCTGTGCACAGCGGGGAAGGGGCCGGACCAGTGCAACCCCAGCCCCTCTCCTGTCATCCACCTGCAGGCATGCATGCACCCGCCACCAGGAATGAGGATTGGGTCCCACACAGCTCCCCTGCTGTCTGCCTCTGGCACGCCAAGTCAAGGCATGGGTTAAGGTTGGGGTGTGTTTGGCACTCCAGCCAAAAAGGTTGCCGACCTGGTATAGCTCTTCGTTAGCAGAGCTCCACATTGTCATCAGTACCTTGACGTAGCTTTGCCTCATTTACGCACCTCATTTTCCTACGTGCCATAACATGTAGGTCTGTTATGTTAGAGCTGAAGGCAGGGAGCGGCGTCTCTCACTGCCTCCTCCATGGATAGGAAGATCCTAAAATACTGCTTGATTTCAGAGCTGTTCTTCCTGAAATAATTTCAGTCTTTCTTCCCCTGCAAGCTTCAGAAAAGGCAGTAGGATCTGGGTCTCCTAGAGGGCAGGGGTTCAATTCTGGCCTGTGCCCGCCTCACCAACCTGCAGCAGGTTACTTACCCTCTGTTTCCTGTGCCTGAGGATTAGGGATGACATTTGCTTTCCAAGAGAGTCGGTTACTTCGTGTCCTGGTAGCATATGAAGGTGTAAAACCCCTTGTGAACGCACAGTGCGGTTTTCTCTCTTGAGAAGCTTATTGCTTAGCAGCGAAGTCCCTTTGTTAATCTTGACTATTGTAAAAGGCCTGTCTGCTCGTCTGCTGGAGTCTACTCTGCTCAGTGCTTCCTAGATTATTCCAGAATTGCCCTGAAGCAGGTTTCAGGCTGTTGAACACGTATACATTCCTTGGTTCGATGGCCTCAGTTAGCCACATTCTCCATATGTTTACAGCTCTTGGAATTAAATAATTCTGCCTGAGCACTCTGACTTCCCTCGCCAGGCTGAGGTTTATCTTGTTCGGTTTGTGTTTGTCCAAAACTCTTCGTGATTTTAACTACTTCTGTTAGGCCACTTTGCATTCTGTTCTAAAACACGAAGCGGTGGTGCCTTTTTGAGGTTTTCATTTACCAAATCCTTAATTTTTAAAGCATCTGCTTCTGCAAGACATTTGGACTCATAGGAAGCTTGCCTTAACTTAATAAGGCAGTATAGATCAACTCTGCCCATGGCCTTGGCCAAAAGCCTTGATTCCACTTGACAGGGAGTCAGCCCATTTCTCATGTTGCAATCATGCCCAAGCAAGGGAGCATCATCTCCTCTTTCTGCTACCATGGATCCATGTACTTGTAGCTCTAGAAATGCAGCTTCACCTGTTGGGTGCTCCCTCTCCTTCCTGCTGCGATCCCTTCAGCTTCAGAACGATTGCGGCACTGGAGAGGTTCCCTTGCACCTCTTACAAGTTTAAACCTTTGTGCTCTGCTTGTGGATAACAGGAGTAAAGTATTTCCTTTATTTAAAATAGCCTCCAACACTGGATCTTACTCTAGTTTCTTTACCGACTACAGGAAGTTTAAAGAGAAGCTGTGTTTGCTTGCCTTGCTTCTGAAAAGGTGGTGCATCTTTAGGACCTTGGTGGGGAGAAAAGCTGATGCTTCTCAGTTCAGCTGCGTGTGCCTGCTAATGAATGGCTTGCAGGTGTGAAGTAAACATCTATACTTAGGGCAACCATATGGTTAGAGTCTAGCAATTATAAATTACCATGCTTGTGAATTAACTTTTCTTCTCTATTAATCATTCATTATTTTGCAGGTCGTTGGGTTCTCCCCCCCCCCTTGGTTTGTTGCTTCATTAAGGGGTCTGTTAACTTCATTCTACTCCAGATCTAATTAGGAGCTGAGTTTCTAGATGGGTGCGGAGGGTGCGAAGCTGGATTCCAGCTCTCTGGGAGTCTGGGGCAGAGAAGTGGTAGAGGATGGCATGGCATTCCCTCGTTATGCTGTGGTAGATGTAATGGCACAGAATGTGGACACCATATGGAAGTTGCTGCTTTCCAAAAAAAAAATCGCTGCATGCTAAAAACGAGGATGAAAGTTGCAGTTTTCTGAATCCGTCTCTGCTGATAAAGGGTTTCATTTACCCTGGACCCGGAGTTCAGATATTTACTTGACCATGGCATTTTTAAAACTAGATTAAAATGCACAAGTGGCTCCTAACATGGAAGGGCTCCCTCGCTTCAGTGGATCTCCCTTGCCATCATCCTGGGTGCTGCTCTCTGTAGTTTTCTCACTTTGGATTTGATCAGTGTTGTTCAAAATCACAGTCATTAAGGGTGGTGTTTTGCTACGTCTCGAGTGTCAATATGACACTAACACCTGCCCTTCTTATTAGTCTTTGGGTCACTCTTTGTCTTACTGAATTATGTTACGGTGACATTATCTGCTCAGAAAGGCACAGGCTACCTGTATTGACTAGTGAATGGCCTAAGCCAAAAATGTGGCAGCACTTGATGGTGCCCGAGAGCTGGAACACGCTCCTTGGCAGAGTATCAGACTTCTCTGGAGTGGCCGAGGCACCTAGAAAGGGAAGGAGGAGAGGGTAGCATGTTTTTGCCTGCTTCTATCAAAGGTTTGCATAGCACAGGCAGTTTGTGTTAGCATTGGTGCACATCTTTGTGCAGACCTCAGAGAGAACTAAACTTCTAATATTCTTTCCTGGATGTTGGGAATGAATCTTAGATGGTCTGCATCTTGCTTGCCCGTCTCCTCTAAGATGTCTATTCTGCCTCTCTAATGGTGTAGGACATTGCTAGGTAGCTTTTGTTCTTTCTCCCAAGTTGGTCCTTGATTTCAATGTTGAGTTCTTTTAGGATGTGTGATTGGTTTTAAAAACTCAGGGCTGTTCCTTAGTGGAGATCCTTACTCTGCCCTTCCAGGTCTCACAGGAAAAGAAGCCAACCCAGAAGGCATAAAACGGAGGATCAGAAGTCCCTCGGAGAAGTGATGGCTATCGAGACTGTCTTGGATGAGGTGAAAGTAAAAGAGGAGCTGAAAAGAGGGCCAGACCTAGATGAAGAGGAAAAAAGCAAAGCAACGGAAGGGGGAGAAGGTGAGGACCTTGCTTGCTGCTGACAGATCACTTAAACAGAGAAATGGGGCAAGCGGCGTCTCCAGAACGTATTTGTAAATAACTTGTCGAGTGGTGTTTATTCCCGCGGAAAGGTCGGTGGACTCTTTCCCAATATTAAACCTGTACTTACTGAAATACGCCATCATTTACAGCCACGATTGATTTTTTTTTTTTTTTCCTCCCCCTCTCTTTAAGAATTCAGGCCAAATAGCTTTCTGTGCAGGGCTTGGAAGTTTTGCCAGAGCTATTACAGTTTTGTAAAAATATACATTACGGGAGGAATATTTTTTTTAAATATTTCATAAAGGAATGAATAAATACATTTGCTGTGCCCTTCTCTGGGAACGGCATGCCTTGTATATTCCCACGGGCAGCAGATCTCTCCCCTCTCCCTCCTTCTCTGCATAAAGCTATCTTTTGCGTATGTGAAGTTTTCGCTTGCTGTTCAAATAGGAGTAGAAATTTGACTGAAGCCGTCCCCCCCAGTCGTTCTGCTGGAGGAGAGACTTCAGATTTGGCTTGGAGTGCTTGAACTAGCACAAGTCTGTGGCAGCCCCACTGTGCGTGTATAATTTATTGTGTGTGCACAAATCTAGCACGGGTCCTGCACTTCACTTAAAGAGAGGAGGTTTCTAAGTGGCGTATGGATCGGGAGTTAACGTGGGACTGTTTCTTAAATCCACTGTTGAATTATGGTCTGACCTTCAGCAGATCACACAACACCTCTCCGCTTGTTCGTGCGGCTTTGGCCTGGCCATGGTACTTATTAACCTTCTAGGACGAGTCTGAGTAGAGTTTGCAAAGCGCTTTGAGTGTTAGATGAAAGGCACCATGCGAAGAGCGAAGTATAAAAGAGGCTTGTTGTAGATCAGGGCACGTCCTGGTTTGTGACGGGTATGTTGTAGTTTCTCTCCAGGTATGACACAACATATTTTGGTACGTGCTGCTGAAGAACCAAGCCTTTGTCACCACGCAGAGATCTGTAGCTCTTCCCAGTAGAGAGGCTCTGTGATGTCACTAGGATGCTCTGCCTCTTAGCACTGTATTGAAGATTGTAATTCTTGCTTCCTATGCCTTTTTTTTGCACTATATACAGTGCAGAGAATAACCTGCACATCGATACCTTCCCTTTGAGGCATTCCAAACCATTGGTTCATTAATATTCATATCCTATTATACCCCTTTGTTCCCAAATTGTCTGGGGGAAACCGAGGCAGGCAAAGTTTAAAGGTCGTGGCACATAAGGTCATACCGTGTGCGTCTTTGGAACATAACCCAGTTTCCCGACTCAGTCCAGCGATCTATCAACTAGACAACGTGCCTTCCGCCTTCAAGGGGGATGAGGATATGTAGATTATTGGCATATGGAGAAGGAACAGCACAGGAGAACAGTTACTTGCTATCACTCCATCTTGAAAGTGCCAGCAGTGCATTAAACTGTACACTCTCAGCTCGTGTATGAGTTTAACAGTTACTGCTGTAATAAATGGTCTGAAAATGCTGATATCTCCTGGGAGGCAAGAGATAAGTGGCAGGGACAGATCTGAGATCCTTAGACTGGAAGAGGGGAGAAAAGAATAGCTTTGTTCTAGCTGAACAGATTTTAAATCACACACTTAGTCCTGATGTGGAAAACTGCTTAACTGGTAGCAGAGAAGGGACAAACCCATTTTCAGCACCATTGCAGAAAGTGCGACGAGCGGCTGTATGGTGTTCAGTGCAGTTCTGCGAGCCCCACTGCTGATAAGGCCCATCAGGAATGGGCTGTTTTCTCCGGGCAGCATGGAAAAGCTAGGCAGAAGTGGTTTTGGTTGTCTCCTCGCAGGCCGAGGCAGAATCTGCATTCTTTTCCTCAAGCTATTTATGGCTTTCTACTAACCGCTTTTTAGTTTGCAAGTCTGCAGATAGCACCTGGCAGCATATCTCCGGGTTGCACGTTATCTTCCCTCCTCCTTCCCCCTCTCCTTTCATTTTACCTTGGGTGTCACCTTTCCTTAAAAAGGGTTTTCCACTTATCCCAGAAAAGAAGACCAAAGGGTGCTGCTGGGAGGAGGAAGAGCGGGATCCTTCCAAAATCACTGGCAGCTTTCAAGAATTAAGTCTGTTCCATGTTGTTGATTTGGACTTGCTGAATATTAATGACTGAAGCTTTAAGGGCTTCTCACCAGATACTTTACAGCGTTTTCTTTTTTTGCCTTTTCTGACTAAGCTTTGTGTTCATAATTTAGCATGCCAGTATTAATGCGGTGAGAATTTCTTAGCAGGTTGCCTTGGGACTAGAAATTTCCAGGGAGAGCCTTCCAGCTCTGCTCCTCTCTGAACAGCGTGAATGCAACCCATGTAGCAATGAGTGCTCCTTGTAATGGCCGTGTGTGTGTTTTGTATCTTGTACCACTTTAAATGCAGCCGCTACAGACCCGGTTGTGTGTTGCAGTTGAATTCACGCCTGTGAACCATCTCGTCTTGTGCCTTTTTGGGATACGGTGCCAGGAAAGGAGATCTGAGGAGTAGGGCTCATTCGCCTAGGGCCAGCACCGTACTACGGGGGTAATGGGATGACATTCAGACGGTGAAAATATACGATGAATATTAAGAAAAGTGTTGTGACAGTAGAATTATTCACGTGTCTCTTAGATTGTAGCATAGCGTTTCCTGTGGATGGGGAAAAGCCCTAGTGCTTGAAATGCATGAGATGCATTGGACCAGCTGCTAGAAACCCACTCCAGAGAGCTGTGCCATTTTAGGGGCTGGGGGTGCTCCGGAGCTGGACCTGCTAGGTTTCTCCCAGCTTCGATTTCTCTTCTGCATCCATGATCACTCTGCTGCTAGATTAACAGGTCTGTTTTATAATCCCTTACTTTCTAAACCATCGACAATACAAATTATTCAACTGAAGTTTGCTTAATTGCTGCTGTTAATTTCTATCCCTTATCTTCTCTGCGTGTGCTGACACTTGAGCCTGTAGCTTTTCTTTAGCAACAGGTGAAATCTCTGTTCTCTGTGAGCAGTGGTTTTAAAGCTGGATGTTTAAAGTTACTCCGCTTCTACATAAGCGGTTTTTCCAGAGGTACTGGCCATCTGCAGCCTCCGTGAAAATTGATGTATAGTTGCAAACTGCCCCCACCCCAGACAATCTCCGTATATAAAGCCAAAACCATCTCTTCATTTCTAAACTATTTTCTATAGATATTTGTCATGCTGTTCAGATCAGCAGTAAATAGCTGCCTGTGGTCCTGCTAACCTGCCATACAGGGTAAGCTTATTTAATAAAGAGTAAGGCGCTTCTCTACATGTCTAGGCAATCACGATGGCCAGACTTCTCCTTCAGATCTGTCCTCACCGTTTCCCTGGAGCCCGGCTTTGTATGTCTATCACGTTTTACAGATATACCTGTAAAGTAGATCTTTCATCATCGAAGCACTTAAACTTTTAAACAAGTCTTGGCTACCAGCTGCTGTCAAATTAGCCCATTTAGAAGTCAATAAAGCCAGTGAATGGCGTTTGCTTTGCTGTTTGGGTAGAGAGCTCGCCGAGTGTGTAGAGAGTAAATATGATCTGTTGTTGTGTGACTGGGGAGAAATCCAATTTGACTTTCATTCAATATGTTTGTTTCTCCAAGGAAATTCAATATTCCTGTCTGTGCGATACTGCAAACCAGTTTACCCCAAGTGCGGCTTACACAAATGCGACAGTAACTATTTGGGCCAGCCTTATTGCCATTTTTTTTTTGTTATAAATTAGTATGAATAAGACCCTCCGATCGCACTTCTGGGAACTGTCCAGATTCAGCTCTTCCCCCCAACAACACTTCTGCAGGGATTCTAGCACTTCATCTTACTCGGGGTATAATCACTTTTACCGAGTATCGCATTATGTCGTCGTAGGTGATCTGATTTTCTGCAGTGCGTGGAGCCTGGCCTATAAGATTTGCCAGGCCTTAGTGGCAGATGGAGCTGGGGTGTAGTGGAGCGACACTGTCCGTCTGTCTCCTTCTGCATCATCAGCCCTCCCGCCCCCTCCTCTCTCCCCATCTTATTAGTGGACAGAGTGACCTTTTGCAGTAGAGCCATCCAATCACCGCATCTATAGGTGGAAAAACAATCTCTTATCAAACGAATTGAGGGCTGGCATCTGTCTGTGGTACATCTATTATTTACTTTCCTTTGAGTGGACTGATAACTTTATTCATGAAGTGGGGGAAGGGGTGGGCATAGGGAACATAATTCACTGCCAATGCAATAAGGGAAACAGGCAAGGCGTCTCCCATCCTGACCCAGCGATGCTTACTCAAGGGCCCGCAGGAATTTTAATCATGATGGCTGGGGGACGTTCTGAAATCAAATTGGCCCGGTTATTTTACGGGGTTATATTAGGAGGGCTGGTAGGGAGAGAGGAGAAAAGGTCTTTCTGTTTTATGGGTGATTCCCATCTCAATAAAAAAAATACTGGGGCATTCATCTGCCCAAGAAGTTTGCGTGCTGTCACCACTGTGCAAGAGAGATGTGACAGTATGCAGATAAAATGAATGGTGGTGAGCCGGGAGGGGGAAGGACAGGTGAAAGCAAGCGATGGAAACTCGCATCACAGTCGCCAATACCGAGATGGTGCCTATAATAGACTTGGTTCAATGCTGCGGTTGATTCATGTTTGAAAGGCCACTTTCTAAAGACCTTGCAGTAGATGCTATTCGGTAGAAAGCGATTTAGAAGGTTTGGTTCAATTCTTCATTTCCCAGGGTTGTTGACTGCATTGGATATCCAGTAACACTTGCGCACAGCAGTGCTTGGATGTGGGGGGAGCAGTAAATGAAGGTGGCTTGAGGGGTAAGGGTATAAAACGGGATATAGAGATCTTCTGAATACAGATTGGGCTCCTCGTTTCAGTGTGCCAGTGCAGCACTGTGTGTTCGCCTCTAGAGTTGTGACCCTGTCATTAAGGAAGTGGTCTAGACTTGCGTTTGACTTGATTGTGTGATTTTAAGAGCAAACAGGCATGTTTCCCAGGTAGATTTTCTTAAGGTGCAAAGAAGTGAGTTGAAATGCTCAGATGTAAGAATTGAAATGTATGGGGAGGACTTCTTAGGGGGTACATTGGCTTTTCCTAACTATTGCTATCCTCGCTGAATAGTAAAGCAAATGAGAAGCCCTTTGCCATTGCCTAGGAGAAGATGCGATGACCTCCTTAATCTTCTGGTCAAGTGCTGTAACTCAGTCATCTTGGACTCTGGGGCGTCAGTGTTTCTGCCTAGCTGGGTGACTAAGAATTGTGTGTCTTAGCAATGTTACTGTAGTACGCGCCGTCATCCTCTCCATCTAGTTTGCAGTGGACAGCTGTCTTCTGTCACACCTGACCTTCATGTAGGTGGGCTTAGCAGATGGGTCAAGGTTTGAATAGGCCACAGGGACAAAATAAGCCTAATTTCTAGAAATGGATTTTCTGAGTCCGAGCAGAGAGTGAGTGAAAGGCTTCTTGCACAGCCAGCGTGCTGTACCTATTTCATGCAAGTTTCTGCTGCTTACCTTGTTAGTTTGGCACCTTTGGTCAACCCTGATCTCATTTGTAACGGGGAGTAATTAATGAAAGGAAGTGTCCAGAAACTTCAGCATGATCTGTTCAATCTTGTCATTTACTTGAAACAGGAGACTGCAAGGTAAAGACCCGTCCCCCGAAAGTAAAAGGGGAGAGGAGGAAGAAGAATCACCTCCATCAGCACCACCATCCTCACCATCACCACCACCACCACCACCACCACCTGCAGCCACCCCCGCCTCCACTGCAGCAACAGCAGCCTCCACCACCGCCTCCACCTCCCCCTCCTCCACCGCCACAGCAGCCCGCAGAGGAAGAGACACCACCAGCACGGCCGCTGGTCCCCGTAGCAGCAGCAGCCACAGCCGAGAAGAGCTTACCCCCCGTGCCCCTCAACATCATCCAGCCCTCGGAAGTGCCAAACGAGGTAGATGACTTTAAGCCCCGGCCCATCATTCCCATGCTTTATGTGGTTCCGCGGACCAAAAAGGTGGTGTTTGACAAAGAGCGCATGTCCTGCCAGCAGGCCTTTGAGCAGTTCGCCACGCAGAAGGGCCTGGGTTGGCGGGAGCAGGCTGTTCCTGGAGAGCTTCCCGTGAAGGAAGAGGAGAGTGCAGAAGCTGAAAATGCTGAGGTTGCCACAGAGGCCAGCGATTTACAGGTACGTGCCAGCAAGGTCATGTTTAGGAAGTGGGTAGAGATGACGGAGCAGTGGATGTCATATAGATGCTTCCACTGTCGTAGCTGTAGCTGCCTTTTTATAAATGCTAGTGGCAGCAGCCACGTGGATCCCAAGTATGTTCCCCAAACTACTGTGAAGGGGTCTTAGTTGGTGCCAGCTATGGAGGGTCGATCCTTGTTAGTTATCATCTTGCAAGGCCAACCCTATCCCCCATGTGTATGTTGCCATCACTGAAAATGGTGCTGCAGATAGGCCAGCTCATCTGTCACGTGCAGAGTTTGTGTTCTGGCTGTCATTGTCATCTCAGCAGATCTCTTTCTTTTGTTTCAGAACCCCGGTGCCGTCTATAAACAGGTTGGTTTAGGACAGAGGACTCTGTGCTAAAGATCTTGTACAGTTCCTGGGTAGAGTGGTGCCCATTGGCTTTTATTGTCCTTTGTTTGAAGTCCCTTCTACTGCCCTCGAGCTTATGGTGATCTGATGCCGATGGGGTTAGCGGTTTAAGCAAGCTTGACATTCCTGCATTGTGTTGCCTGTTGCTTGGGCCCTGCTGATTCCCCACAAGGTGAAGGGGAAGTGCAATTCAACCAGAGACTAGGCAGTAGAAAACCAAATCATTGCAGTTAATTTTGAGATGAATCACTCTATCTAAAGTTGTTTGATCGCTGTTCTAAAAATGGCTTGTAACAGAGTCTGTGAAACCGTAGTTTTCTATGGGTGGGTGACTTCTGGTGAAGCAAACTTGTGCCCAGTAGCATGCAGAAAGGTGACCACAGAAGCCAGTTTTGCAGTGGCTGATGCACTGGTGACTGCTACGTAGAGCAGTGGGTGGGATGTCTAGTTTAATTGCATTAGCATTGTTTCATATGTAACGTTACATGCAATACATTTTGTTTAACTACTTCTCACCTCTGCAGTTGGCCCATAGAAACCCCCTTGCCTTTCCTGGATTTCCTGAATCATCACCAGGCTGCAGCGTACCAACTCTATTGATACAAAAGAGCACTTCCCACAAATGAAGGAGCGTTCATTTTCAGTTGTTTTCTCTAGTGCAGACAAAGCGTTGGTGTCCTCCGTAGTGGATGGCAGAAATTAATTGCGTTAGGTTCTGCGTGTTCATGCACGCACGCATCTGCAAAGACAAGTCTTCTCGGCCAGGGAATGGAGAAGAGGAGCAGATTTCCCTGCAATAACTTCAGCATCTCAACCTGCAGATTTTATTCAGTTTAGATATTCTGGTTATTCGCTCCCAGGTTTTTATAGTGCCGAAGCAGAAACTCCAATCCAAAGTAGATTTTCTCTTACATGGAGGTTTTCAGCAGAAATGCTGACCGAACCATTCAGACTAGTAGAAGTGGCAGACTTGGACTGGCTCTGAATCTACCCTGGTTAAGAGAAAAACATTGTAACCCACCTTTTAGCCTGGCATGATTTTATGAGATGGTGTTGGCGTTCTCTATCGCAGTTGCTTTTTTGGAGAGGTCCTTGTCGATCCTTGCCAAATGCAGCAAGGAGTTTCTTGTGTGGGCTAAATGCCTGAGAAGTTAACTGCATTTTGCTTCTGCTGCTCTGCTTTCCCTGTAAGACTCTGGGATTTTTATGTAATTTATTCTAATTTATTTCAGACTGCTGCTGCTTTCTCAAAGATGAAGATGGAGATAAAGAAAAGTCGCCGCCATCCACTAGGCAAACCACCAACCCGTTCCCCTCTCTCGGTGGTTAAGCAGGAGGCATCAAGTGATGAGGGTGAGTGCATATGGCTTTGCAGAATCCAGTTGTGTGTGTAGGTTACAGCCGTGTACAGACTGGCTTTTCATGCGTGGAAAAATTGCTAGAGATAGTCATTAACATAGCATGATGAGCCAGCAGTGTGCCCTAACGACCCAATAGCATGCCCTTGCTGCCAAGAAGGCTAACAGCGTACTGGGCTGCATTAGTAGAAGCGTTGCCAGCAAATGGAGGGAAGTGATTCGTCTCCTCTATTTGGCACGGGTGAGGCCACATCTGGAGTACTGTATCCAGTTGTGCGTCCCGCACTACCCAGATGTGATGTAGATTGATTGGAGAGAGTCCAGCGGAGGGCACTGAAAATGATTCAGGGACTGGGGCGCAGGACTTAAGAGGAGAGGCTGAGGGAACTGGGTTTATTCAGTCTGGAGAAGAGAAGACTTAGGGAGGGGTTTAATAGCAGTCTTCAATGCCCTGAAGGGGGGTTCAAAGAGGACGTTCTTGGTGGTGGCAGATGACGGAACAAGGAGCAATGGTCTCAAGGGAAGTTTAGGTTAGAAATGAGGAGGCAGTGTAAAACACTGGAACAGGTTCCCCAGAGAGGTGGTGGACTCTCCATCCTTGGAGGTTTTTAAGACCAGGCTAGACAAAGCCTTGGCTGGGATGTTCTAGTTATGCCTGGTCCTGCTTTGAGCAGGGGTTTGGACTAGATGCAACCTCCTGAGGTCCCTTCCAACCCTCATTTTCTGTGGTGGCCCAAAACTCGTACATGCTTCACTTAGCTGGTAGGAAAATGGTGCCTGGATTCTGAGAGCTCACTGTTGAATAGGTTCCTTGTGTTTGGGACAAGGAGGAGCAAATCAGGCTTCTTTTAACCTGCTTGAAAACCAGGCGTAACTCTCGTGGTCTGCGCACTCAGAATTGCAGGCATGTTTTGAAATTGTGGATCTAACCCAGTGAGGGCCAACCGTTTTGGCAGGCATGCCACAAATCACCCTTGCAGTCTTCTTGAGTGCCACGTCGATCCCTCTCCCCTGCCAAATCTGCCGCTGCGCCATCTCTCCCCTCCCCAATTTACTGTGTACCTCACACGCAGGCGGCCCGTGCCACTTGCTGGTTGGCTACTTCTTGTCTAGCTCGTGCGCAGCATTGACTTTGGGGCATGTTTAACAAAAGTTGCCACTGTGAAACTCCCTTTATAAATCTGTAGCAGAAGCAGCACAGTCTGTAGGAGAGCAAAGGAATTGGGAACTGGGCACAGGAATACACTTCTTTTTAGTCTTGGATCTGCTTTTGACTTTCTCTTGTATTTAATTAATCTTGTCTCAGTTTCCCTAACTTTAAGATGGGGTTTCCTGCCTGTGATTCCTGATTGAATTTACATTCCCCAGCCTTAAGTCTGGCTGTTCCTACCTCTTTTGGTAACATTATAGAGCTGCTTGGGCCTTCCTAGCTTCAGATCCTTTGAATAGAGCTGTTGTTCATAACCTTTAGTACCCGACAATCAAGTCGAGGCTGAGGCCAGCAGAAGGCTTTGCCTCAAAAGGATGCCTCACTTCTGTCTGCTGGTTGGGTTATCTCTGCTAGTCCTTGATCCTAGTGGAAGCACCTGCAGTGCTGTAGAAAAGCCTGTGTCCAGTGCTCAGGTACTTTCCATAGACCAGCAAGTTTGCCTTGAAAGGAGAATATTGGCATTGACTTAGGTTAGCATAGTGCTGAGCACAGTGAGGTCCAGACTTGCTTGAGGACACTAGGTGGGCCTGCAGTATAGATGTTTAATAATAGAGAGCTGTGCCTCGGGTATTATTTCTGTGTCCTGAATGTCCTGTACCTTGGTGAGTAAGGAAGCGATGCTGAGCACTTAAACCCAGCTCTCTTGTTTGCTTCTCTCTCTCCTCTGGGTAGAGAGACTTCAGTTTATAGGAAGTGTTGGGGACAAGGTCATGGGAGAACATGGGAGAGTGGTGTTGGCAATCAAATAATTCAGTTCCAGTGTAGAGATGTGCTGCTAGTACAGTTGAGAGGCTTGCATGGCAAGCAATGTGATTTTATTTAAACAGCCCCATCGACTGGCAAAGCAGAAATTTGTCACCTGCCTACAGTCATTATCACGTAGCCAAGTTCAGCTTGACATGTCTGACCTGGGCTTGCTTTTCACCACCCAGGAGGTTTCTTTCTTTTACAGCTGTGTCATTCCTGTGGCCTGCATCAGGTAATGCAGTTGGGAGCCTTTGCGAGAGGGGATACTGCATTGGTACATGCCAGGAATACTAGAGTCAGCGTTTTCCAGAATCTTGGGACAGCAGCTGCCATAGATCTAATGGAGCTCCCCCTGCTAGACATTCGCTAGACAACCGAGAGGGGATCCAAACACCCGAGTGCCATATTCCCTTAGCTTGCTAAGGCTGGGTGGGGGTTAGGCACTGGCCCTGGCATGGGGTTCGAGGCAGGCAGTCCAGGTGCATACTGTGCATCTGATGTTCCTCTTGATGGTCCAAGTAAGTAACTGGGCCCAGAGACCACTTCCAGCTCCACCAAACTTTCTCAGTAGAGCATGCACAGTCCCAGCACCCTCTGGCTCTTCAAGTCTCCTGTTTACCTCTTCGATGGCATGTGAATGCTGTAGCTCATTAAACTTGCACGTAGACAGGCTGTGAGAAGACTGAGTGTACAGATCATTTAGAAAACAGCAGGTGTCCCCAGCACAGCGCTAGTTCACCCTTCCCTTGGGGATGGGGGGAGGTTCATTGGCATTCAGGTAGATGGGACTTACCCCTCCCCATCAGGCTACTTTGGCAGCTGCCTCTGAGCTGGTGAGAACAACCAAAGCCCTTACCCTTTTATAACCCTTGTCTCCTCTGCCATGTTACCTCCTAATCGGGCTCAGCAAGTGAGCAGTGGCCCTCTACCAGGTGCCTTAGTGGCTAGGCAGCTCTTCTCCCCAGATGAATAAGTTCTCGTGCTAGAAGGTAGCCCGTCATCTGCAGTGGCTCCATCTCTGAGAGGGGTCTTAATGCGACAGGACTCAGATGGAGATAAAAAGAGAGTAGGGAGACAAAGGGCAGCCTTACGGTCAACGTGGAGCTTACATTAAGATGCAGACATGGCATATCCAGAACTTCAAATTAAATTGGCTTCACATGTACAGGTTCCCCAAACCATCAGAACAGTGGGCAGACCATGGTGGATCTCCACCATGGGATGAAACGGGCAAGTGGCCAGAGGTTCAAGATATCTGAGGTTAGATTAGGTCTACAGTGTACTGAAGGTTTCCGTGGGTCTTGCGGTACTGCAGTACAGTAGACTTGGAGATCTTGAGGCAGATACAGCGTGTTGTTTAAAGGCCTTCATTGGAATTAAATCAGAAAATGAATAATACAGCAAGTATATTATCCCTGTATTAATTTTAATGTTAAATTAAATTAATATTTTACTCTGACCCTGAATCTTCTGTTTCTAGCATGCCTCAGCTACTTATTCTGCAAACAGATTTATAGAAGCTGTCACAAGGAGGTTTGGGCACGGAGGAAGGGCACGTTTGGGGCTTTAGCACATATGGAGGAAGGGGACAGAATCAACATGGGCTTGCGGGAGTAGCATCTCGGTGAGATGTTCCTGCTAAAATAATCACCAGGAGTAATATGCACAGTGCTGCGGTGTGAGTTTTATATTAGGCTTCTGGGTTTCCTTTCCCTCGGCACACATAGGAGCCTGTGCTGCTCAGAGCTGCTGTGTTGGAGAGTTTTTGCACACTAACAGCACTGCCATCACGTCACACTTAGTTCACACACAGAAAGTTTTCCTACGTCTGTAGCAATTCAGAAATAGTAAGCTGAATTGCTTAGGTACTAGACCACAAAACTGTAGTGTGGATGGATGGATGCTGTGCCCAGAGAATTGTATAACACAAGTCCCTGATCAGAAGTTTGTGAAAGCAAAACAGCAGCATAAGCGGCTTCCTAATAGACCTTTGCTGGAAGCAAAAATGGTTGGAGGCATAAGGCTGTGAAGCACAGCACTCGGAAGGCAGATGGGGAATAGTGGCAGAGAAGGGTAAGGGAGAACCCAGACGGAGGTTGCTTTGCAGGCAGACTTGATGCCTGTATTGGCAGGCAAGAAATGCACTGTGCGATGGTGGCTGAGCGCAGAGTTGACCCTCTGCAATGGGGACTGGATGACCCTTCTTGGAGACTAGGAGACTCCTCTTGGTGGTGTGTTAAACGAGCGTGCTACATAAGTGACTCCTTGGAAGCTGAAGTTATCACTTGAAAAAAGGAGATTTCCTTGGGTCTGTATGAATCATCTTGACTTTGACTTAAATTGAGGAAACCATATCACCCAGTGGCAACGGCACTGGGCTGAGAGCTTGCCTCTTCCCTTTTTGATAGGCCAATTGCTGTTCCTCAGCCTTGTTAAAATGGAGCTGAAAGATGTATTTATAAAATGTTTTGAGTCCTATAGATGAAAAGTGCCATAGAAGAGTTAAGTGTTCTTCTTTATTCTGCTTCTCCCGAGTATCACTGGAGTGCATTTGTTTTGCACTCTCTTGCTGCTTTTTATTTGTCTGTACTGACGAGTCTTCCCATTGCACATTTTACTCTAGAAACATTTCCATTTTCTGGGGAGGAAGATGTGAGTGACCCAGAGGCTTTGAAGTCTTTACTTTCCCTCCAGTGGAAGAATAAAGTACATAATTTCCCAGCTGAGAGAAAATTCAATGCAGCTGCTGCCCTGAGTGAGCCATATTGTGCAGTCTGTACACTCTTCTACCCATATAACCAGGTAATTTGTGATGATGCTGTGGATGGGTGAGTCAGTGCAGGGGGCTGCATGGTGGGTACTTTAATCAGACTATTATGTTTGCTTTCTCTAAAGAAAGCATTGGTATTATGATTCAGCCCTTTATTGTGCTAGATAACAGACAAGAACCCCAGGTTTGCAGGCTGAAGAGGCGTATCAGGATCCAGCAGAAAAAATGGGAAGAACTTTTGGCTTCTCGTCTTCTCTAGCATTAATTTTTCATTTAACTTCAGTAGAGCAGAAACTTCATGCGCCAGGCATATTCAGCCAAGCTCAGATGGGTCTTGTTCTGCTCTGCCACAGACTTCCCACGTGACCTTCAGAACATCATTTAATCTCTGCTTTGGCTCCATTATTTGCAAAATGGCAAGGCTGCTTATGTCAGGGGAATGACTTGAAAGTTCACGTGCAGAGCTTTCAGAGATCCTCTGACAGGAGACGTGAAGCTGAGATATATTATTGATTTGTGTATTCAAAGACTTTGGGATTGTGCCTGTGTTCACCTTTTGCTTAAAACACCCCCCAAAAGCTGGCTAATATCCTCTTCTTCCTCCTTCCGCTTCTTTACCAATGCTTGGAGATTGACAGCTTCTCCAGCTGAGTAGGCGCGAATCAGGGGTCCCAAAGCAATGTAACCTCCATTATTACTGGTGCATGCTGTCTGATGGGATGAAGATTTTGCTTGGATCTCTCCCCAGTGCCCATATTCCAGTTCTGCCTTAAATCTCAATTGTTCGAAACTAGAGAGGTGAGTTACTACCACAAGATGCTGACTGAGAGCGGTTGCAGAGTGCCCGAGAAGAGACCAAGCTAAATGCTACTGAACTGTTAATATATACTACAGCATTCTCCCTTTTTTTCCAGGCTGCTGTAGGCAGCTGTCACACTTCGATTATGCTATCAAGAGTAAAAGTGTTGGTCTTTGTTTTAGAAATGTGTGCATTGGAGCCTAGGTTTAATGTATTACAGGGTGCATTACACAGGGCACCAGAAAGGAGATGCTAATATAAGTGTGTGTGTGTGTGTGTGTGTGTGTGTGTGTGTGTGTGTGACTTGCATTTAATTTTCCAATCATTTGAGTAAATAAGCGATAATACCTTGATGTGTTTGCTGGGCACATCTACCCTTCCTCAGTTGCCAAAAAATACTTCTGGGTTTTAAACTTCTGAGAACTTCAGTTATAGATGTAAATTTTCTTGGCTATGGTAGTTGCCTGTCAAAACAAAGGGAACCCAATCTAATTGTGCAACAGCTGTATAAATAAGTACCTAGGACAGGAAGGCACCCCAAATTTTTTAGAGCTCTCCATTCTCAATGTAAATTCTTTCATACCCTTCATATCTGGTCCCTATAATTGAATGTATCTGGTGCTTCTTGGTATAAACACTGACGCTGGGTGTTTCAAGGGGATTGGAAAACAGAGGTGATGCACTGACGCATTTAGGCTGCGTGGTGATTTATGGAGCCATATATTAATCTGCATTACACTGCTGGGCTTTCATGTACACCAGAGACAGCACTGTATACAAGACAGCAGCGGCATTGCACAGGTAGTCTCATGTAGGTCATGTATGAGTTTGTACACAGCTGCATAATTTTAGCAATGCACACTCCAAAAGGTGTGCAGAAAGACTAGGATTTGAAAGAGGCTTTTACTCGCATTAAATGTACCTCTTTGAACTTCTCCAGTTACTTGTATATAACCTCTTTCCTCCAAGGACTGCTACTCAAAGATAAGCTGTCTGCTGCCTTGATTTTTTTAGTCTCAGGATTTTAAAACAAAGAGTCAGGCCTCTTGCTATCCTGGAAGAGTTGGATGAATTGTTTTTAAATATTACTTTAGTGTAGCTGTTGTTCAAGGGCTCCAGCCGCATTCACCCTCACGTGAGCTTCTGTCCCTTGGTGCTCGAGTGGTTGACCTCGAGCAAATTTCAAAATAGCATTATGGAAACACCACAGCTGAACTTCTTATTACCCCCAACTTCTTGTTCCCCACAACTGTCACCCCCACTAAGTGACACTTTATCCACAACATTTGAACAACAACTTTGGGGCATTCTCATTTTGCCCCCAGGTGTATTCCATGAGCAGGAGGAGGATATTTATGAGAAGATGTAATTACTTGTCCAGCTCATTGCCACTTCAGCCCTGCATTAGCAATCTCATGCACCTGGATCCAGATATAGCTCTCTGGGTTCACTAGGGGTGTGTGTTTGTGCGCAGATGTGTGTGTGAATGAATTAAAAAAGAGCCCTGATTTATTTTCCATCATCAGAATAAAGTATCTCTCCAGGATTGCCTGGATGCGGCTGTATAATGGATTATAAGGAGAGGTGGGTACAGCTGGGCTGTTTTAATCCATTGTCTTTTAACTCTAGCTTGCTACCAGAAACCTTGAAATGCCCTTCTGGAGAAAATCTTGCTGAAAGAGCAAGGGAATGATGCCAAGGCCCTGGAGATGGGGGGAGGGAGATCTTGCTTTTAGTCTGGGAGGGGCGAGGGATATTTTTCAGCTGCAACACTTGGGGATTTGGTTTTGTGCTTATATGTCTACAAAATAAAAATAGTGAACGCAGCTTGTTTTTTTAATAATTTCCTGGACTTTCAAACCAAATCGCAAATCTCTGGGCATGTCTGGGTGGCATGGAGGGGGAGTGACAAGGTTCCCTATTTGCTTAACTGGAGCTCTGGGTTCTTACAAGTGCTGCAGGGTTTCAAACGGTGTTACCCAGCAAGCATTGATTGATATTGTTTTTTGCAAAGGCCGGGGGTCTCTCATCTTGAGGTCAGACCAGTTGTTGGGTAGGCAAAGGGGAGACACTGGGCAACACTTTCTTTTTCTCTTAGTCTTTGCAGGTGGATAAAGAGGCTGTCCAGGTCTCTGTAGCAGAGAGCCCCTCCCTGCTCCAGCTTTCCAAGTGTGGCCAGAAGACCAAGCCTCTGATTCCTGAGATGTGCTTTACTTCAAGTGGTGAAAACACAGAACCCCTTCCTTCAAACTCCTACATTGGTGAAGATGGAACCAGCCTCTTAATATCCTGTGCCAAGTGCTGCCTGCAGGTCCATGCTAGTGAGTGTGCCTCTACTTCACTATGGGAGCTGGGTAGTCAAAGCTGCTTTAGCTGTATGCTGCTTGTCTGGACTCTCTGGGCTTGCTTGCAATGCTCATAACTCCTGGTTTTTCCTGTTCCTGCACTAATATTTCTTCATGTTTTCCTTTATTACATTCCTGGGTCTGCTACATCTGTGTAGCAAGCTGTATATTTGCTTTATTTTCTGCTCTCCCTTGAATTAGTTTGCTTTCCTGGTTGGCAGGGGTCAGCTTCTCTCTAGTGGAAGCTCCTTCTCGTACTTACATCTGCCCTCTAATTCCCATTGGGTAGGCTTTCTCTCTGAGCCCCAGGTGAGAGCCTGGGGGCATGAAAGGCAGAGAAATACAGCAGCGCAACCTTAAATGCACAAGGTAGAAGGGGACATGGAGTAGAAACCCTTAGCTTGTATGATTGGAAGGGTAGCCATGGTGCTGATTAAAAGCAGCCCAGGAGAAACAGCTGAGGAAGAGCAAGCAGATGCACGTCCTGCGGTGAGTAAGCCTCCATTTCTAGACGACTCAATGTCCCCTGTTAACAAACCCAAGGGCAGTATTCAGTAGCTGCTGGACCTCCAGCAGATCGTCCCCTCAGATGTTTTCAGCTATAGATTGGGCTCCTGTTGCGACGGTATCTATTTGAGGGAGAGTCCATTATTTTATTGGGTACTTTTCTCCTTCTGACACCTATTACAGCCTGGTATTCTTGGAGCCTTCTGCATGAACAGAATGGTAATTTGGCTTCTGGAGTGTTTCTCGGGGATGGAAAACTTCTTAAATACCTCTCCCCAAACTTGTGCCATCCCGGCTCATTCTCCCAGGCCTCGCGGGGGAACTGCCTGGAGTATTTAAGGGACAACCTGTGTTGGAAGTAGAGCTGGGTGAAGTTATTAAAATCAAAAGCCTAAAATGGCTTCAGGCCAACCACAGCTATGCATGGATTTAAGTTGAATTGGGTAAATAGTTTCAGCATAACAAAATGGGTGGGGTTGGGGAGGATTTAAAAAAAAAAAAAGTTTGATATAGTCTAAAGAGAGCTTTGGCAACATTTCAAGATCAAATCTAGCTAAATTTAATTTAAACAGGTTTTGATAAGAGAGGCTTTTGTGATGCACCAAGCCAATACTCTTTTTTTTTGGCCCAGCCGCCAAACTAAATAATTAAAATGGAGCTGTGCAAATGGTTAGCCTTGCTGCCCCCTTTCTTCCCCCGAACTGTCACACAGTCTCCCCGCACTGATGAAACAGGATATTGCCACCGTTTGCTGTGAGTAAGATGAGATCCAGGATCCAGAGTTCTCCCTCTGCAATTAAGATGATGAACCATCATTTGGAGATTTTTATTTTGGGAGCTTAATGCCTCCTCACTGAGACAGCGGAGATCAGAGCCATGGTTCATTACATACCTCTCTTTTGCTCACTTGCACTGTGTAATTTAATGACTCCTGGCCTCGTGCCGGTTTTACCCTCTCATACTTCCATAAGAGAATTCTCTGACAACAACTGCCCATCTTCGTTGAGTGATTGCACAGCTGGGGCAGACAAATGAGCCTTTTCCTGGGGTCAAAAAGAATACCGGTGCCAATGATTCCAGTAGAGCTAAAAGGGGGTAGAACAAAGAAAAAGGAATAAAAAGTCCATTAAGAATTTTGTCTCCCATGTTCCTGCCGCAAAGAGTGGAGCATGAATGCATTGGCTGTACATCATGTGTGTGGGGATTCAGGCTGGAGTTGCTTCTAATTAGTTTTCCATTTAAATGTGGTGGTTTCTAATTACATCCTGTTAGAAAAAAGTGAAGTTGAAAGCAGACATCTTTGAGCAAAGCCTGTTTCTGGGAGGACCTTAGTTACAGTTATCTTCCCATGTTTCTGGGGGGACCTTAGTTACAGTTATGTTCCCATATCGCTTGCTTTGGCTTCTGTGCATAAGTTACCATTTGTTTTCACTATAGCAGGAAAACCAGCAAATGCAAAGTGAGTCCATTTATAGTCCTTTGACTTGTCCAGGTGTTGATCTTCTGGGTGAGTCCTGACTTGTTCTTGTGAGCAACCTGAGACCGGGGAGCAATTTTGAGATGCCTCTTTTTAGTATCTGCATTGCTCCGTATGGAAATGGTGCTTTATCACAAAAGAGGCATATATGTCTATACGTTCCCTTGATTGTTATGCCTACAATCAAGGGACCGTATTGACATATAAGAGAGGGTTTCTGATGGCAGGTGCTGCTCGGTGTCAGGAGTATTTTGTATTCTACAGCATCGGGCTGATTTCCACACTAGTATTTGGAGGTGCGACAGATGACAGTTTGACCTGGGCAGATGGAAAGTCTGACTTGGTTCACATTGGCTGAAATTACTTTTACGACCGTAGCTTTCTAGACCAGGGGTCGCCAGGCAATTCGGCACAAACATCTCCCATAGAGAACTAGAATTAGAATAGAGATTCGGGTTGTCAGTTGTACCTGCGAGGGACTTGCTTCCAGCTCACAGGGGGTAATAACGGTGCGGGGTGAGTGCGAGTCCAGAGGTGGTTGTCCCATCTTGGAGGTAGCGATCGTTGCAACGTCTGTCGTCTTTATCTGGTCCGTGCGCCCGTCTCCAGTAGAGTTGCACATCAGAACAGTCCCAGAAGCCCAGCTTCTGAGAGAGGTGGCTATAAACAGAGCAGTGCTGATCTGTAGTCTGAGACCGAGCCTGGTGTTTTCTGTGGCACGGATTTAGGTATGCGGAGCCCATGAGGCTTGGGTCTAGCTGCTGCACTCTAGACTAATAAGGTCCCGGGTGCCTGCTTGTCTCCTTGTCGCTGTCTGCCCGCGCTCGTAGACTGCAGTATCTATTCGACTTTGCTGCAGTGAGACAAGTTTGCTCGCTCTGTATCATGGGACGACAGCATCCAGGCTTGTTTCAGCCGGGATGGCAGCGTGCTGCGAATCTGCGTGGCAATCTACTTGTTGGAGGTGCCTCACCTGGCTGCGTCACAGGCTGAGACAACAGTGAGGACACGGGGAGCAGAGCACTTACCCTCTGCTAAGGTTTTAAGCTCTTGAGGTGCTGACAGATCCCGTATGCTGGGTTCATTGCTCTAATTATGGATTCTGGGTTTCTGTCGGTCTCTGTTCCAAGTCGGCACACAAAGCATCTCTTCTCTTGCCTGGCTATCTCTGCACGTGGTATTGGAATGGGAGCTCTGTGCCTAAATACTTTTAAAAATCAAGCTTTTCATCCCTCTCTGCCTTGGTTCCCCATCTGTAAAATGGGAATGCTGGCCCTGTTGCACTTCCCAGGGGGACTGAGTAACATACTGAGGTGCTCAACTTCTGCAGGTATGGAAGTACTTGGCTTAACTGGCTTTGGCGTTTGGTCTCTCTTATCTGGAATTGCACAGCTCTTCACCTCCTAGAGACGTGCAGAAGACCCTTAGTTCCCGAATAACAGAGTTGTCCAGATCTTCCTAAGAGGCCACTTAAAGGTTAAAATTCAGTCTAAGCAGCTCTTGAGTCATGTTTTTTTTTTCTTTTTTTTTCCTGCAGCTCTCAATAAGCAAGATTTAATTTATCCTCAGAAAACAAACATGAATATCAAATACCTGCCTCTGCATAATTTCTCTCTTCCTGGCCCCTTGTATTTCTGTATTTCCCTCTGTGTTCCTTCAAGAGATCCCCCTCCCTCTGCTTTAAGTCCAGGGGTCCCTCACCTGTAGTCTTGAAGCAAGAAATCAATGCTGAAATTTCACAGTCTGTTCCACACGGCTTTGGGCTCCATAAATATTTCAGTTAAAGGTGTCAGTTTCCATTTCAAGCCAATTTTGAGATCAGGTTTCCAAATCCCATCACCCAGTTCCTGTGCCAGGTCTGGATTGGATCTGCTGTCCTGACCTGTCATATGATGGAAAGAAACTTCAAATGCAGGAGGCAAGTATAGGTCTATATTATTGACTTTTCAGAGATTATATTTATCTGGGTTAAGTAGCTACTTTTCATAGAGGCAGGTACTGTGGCAACCTTGCCGATACCTGAATATTTTTCTTCGAGTTTATCAAAATGATTGGCTTACCATATCCTATTGCTGTGCGCACTGGAAAAATGCTTCCCTTGTTTGGCTGACAGTGCGTTTTCAACCCCGGGGCATGCTGAGATGCAAATTTCTTACTAGGGTTTGGGTCGGTAGGAAGGATGGTAGAGGGGCTAGGGCACTACCCTGAGACAGACAGGCCAGGCGCAATCCCTGCTGTGATACAGACTTCGGGCAAGCTGCAGGTTCAGATTTGGTGCCTCCCTTCCATTGAAATTGGCAGTGATCAGGTGCCTAAATGGATTAATAAATGTAGTGCTTGGTCTCTGTGTTTTGGTCCCCCATGTGTGAAACCACTCTGCCAAGCCTTGCAGGAGTATTGAGAATAAATACATTAAAATTCCTAACTGCTCAAATATAACAGTTACGGAGGTCATAAAAATACTTCAGGTAGATGGAACGAGTGCTGCAACCAATCTGGAATTTTGCTCTGGTGCTTTAAATAGTGTCAGATTCAATGGGCAGCGGTAATTGCACAGTGTTCAGTTCCCCACTGCTGGATCGTTTTGCATTCATTCACCCACTTAAGATCCTGCTCAGCCACTCGTGGTAACACCAGTGTTATTGTCCTTAACCCTTTGGACACCTCCAATGACTGCAAGAACAGGCATTTCACTTTTGAGACCCGTCACTTGACTGGACCACCAGGCTATTACAGTTCTGGCTGTTGGAGGAATATGGATTTCCTGCGCTTTCATTAGTGCTCGCCGGTCTCAGTCGCCCTTCCCCAGAGTTGGCTCTTCCCTACGATGGAGGCTCGCTCCAGAGGTCCTGAGGCCTGTGCTTTGATTTTCTTTCAGGCTGTTATGGAATACGTCCAGATCTGGTGAATGAAAGTTGGTCTTGTTCACGGTGCTCAGCCAATGCATGGGCAGCGGTAAGCATTCACTCTAGGGGAGACTGAAAAGGAACATTGTCGGGTGGGGAGGAATTAACAGGAAGCATCGATACGGGAGGGAACGATGGCAAAAAATGGAATGGGCTCCCAAGGGAGGTGGTGCTCTCCCCTACTGTGGGGGTCTTCTGGAGGTTGGATGTGCATCTAGCTGGGGTCATCTAAACCCAGCACTCTTTCCTGCTTATGCAGGGGGTCGGACTCAATGATCTATTGAGGTCCCTTCCGACCCTAACATCTGCGAATCTATGAAAAATGTCCCGTACCTTGTTGTACCAGTATAGTAAATCTCTGAGGGAAGGGTAGAGGTTTCAGGGTGCTCCTTGGATGTTTTTGATCTTTGTTTTTCCTGTTCCAGGATTGCTGTCTATGTAATCTCAGGGGTGGAGCTCTTCAGATGACGACTGATGGACGGTAGGTGCCATGTAGGATGTCTTGTACATATACTTGGGCACTGATAGCAGCCACTAGCACGAGTCATCTGATTGTTTTATGAGGGGCTGGTGAGGATGCCCAAGTGTGTGACATCTAGGTTTGGCCGCGCTTGCCGTTGCGCTCTAGATCATGGGCAGGACGAGATTGGAAGTCTCTGCTACCGGCCCTCCTGTCTCTTCTCTCCAAGGCACAGAACACCTTGGAATTCCCTTGTTCTCAAAGGAAATGCTTTTCAAGGAGAGCTCAGCATCATCACCTGATCTGAGCTGATCAAGATCAGCTGTCTAATGAAGACAGCTGATTGCAATTGTTCTAGAGCCCTTTATCTTGTGTCACTCCATTAATAACCAGATGGGAATATTACCAGTGCTGCCAACCCCCATAAATATGTCCAGGCACTATGGAAGGAACAATGGGAGAAATGTCAACTGCCCCCTTGAGTTTACACACTCCATGAATACACCACAAAAATTCTGAAAATCCAAATAGAGTAGTTTCTGATTTCTCTCTTTTATTTCCAGGTGGGTCCATATAATCTGCGCTATCGCTGTCCCAGAGGCCCATTTTCTCAATGTAATAGAACGCCATCCTGTGGACATCAGTGCTATTCCAGAGCAGAGGTGGAAACTGGTAGGTGTCTTCTCCAGGGTGTTGTTGGAGTGAGAGCAGGCCTTGGTTTTGTCTAGGAGTCCAAAGCAGCCAGGGTGGGAGGAGGTGTCCTCAATGTATTTATCCCTAAATTGCCCCAGGATGCAGCAACCTTTGGACATATCTGAGAGATTCTGCTCTTATTTCAGAGGTTTCACTTTGTCCATTGGGAATGCTTTCCCATGTACACACTCAATGCACTGCCTCCTGGAGGTCCTCTCTGTCGCGAGGAAATCTGTGGGAAAGATGCTAGCAGAATTCTAGCTAGCGGCGTACGGTCTAGCCCTATTCCAGGGAGGCTGCAGTGCCTCATTTTGGGGATCACCAGGAGGTGATTGATCAGGGCGCTGGATTCCTCTAGCTGGTTCTTAATGCCCTGTCAGTATAGGTGCATTTGCTAGTAAATTGTGCTTTTTGGCTTTCTGTAGCGCAGGAATTGGTTTTGGGATGTCGGGAGAGGAACGTGGTGGGGGAAGGTGAGGTAAGCATTGATGTATTGGGTAGTGTTGATGTATTTGTTAACTGTGCTGCTATTTAGTGCAGGCAGCCAAGCCAAGTCCTGGATGGGAGATTAGGAAGAATCTCTCTCTGCTTTGAGAGTTATTCCTCTATTGTGCAAATGGGTTTTGTACACAAATGTGAATGTAAAAAGCATTCATTATTCAGGTGGAGTGATGGAGCAATGTGATGCGAGGGTGATAAATCCTGCAGCACTGGCTCTTTATGGATTGTCTGACATTTCCAGCATGCATCCTCTTCATTACCAGCACTTGTAACGATGAATTAAAAATCCTTTTACACAGGACTCACTTGTATTGCTTAATGGGGCCTCACAAGGAAACCTTGTGACTTAACTCCTTAAATTCTGCGTGACTGCCCTGCAACCGTGCAGCATCCATCATTGGATCTGTGCAACGTCACGTTGTCATAGCGAACTCCAGACTGCTTGGCCTAGGTCTGATTGGGAGGACTTTGGGGTAAAGGAAGAGCATGGCACGTATGAATTGGGGGTATGGGAGAAGTGACTGCAAATTGTGGGGGTGGGAAAGGATTGGGAAGTCTTTGGCTTGACATCATTTGACCAGATAACAAGTGCCCATGGACTTTTGTGCACTAAGACTTTACAAAAGTCCAAATTGTTTTTTGATTTTTACTAGTGTTTGTCTGAAGTATGTATTGATACCAGACACAGATCAGTTAGGGCCTTTGGGCGTTCCATCCAGCACCCCAATACAAGCGCCCATTGTTCTGGTCACTGCTGGAAGCAGGATATGAGATGCAAACGGTCCTATCCAGTAGAGGTGTTCCGATATGTCGGTCCGTAACAAATCGGCACCGATAAAAGGAAAATTGACATGATCAGCAGTTGGCTTTTGTTGGCCGGAGTAGCCAGTAATGTCACCAATAAATGCCGCGTGCATGCACACAGACACAGCATGCATGCAGCCAAGAATGCAGCCGGGCAGCTTGGAAAGTGGTGACCAGCTGGTAAGTCTGTTGGGGGAGGAAGGGGCATGGGGGCTGGGGGCGAGGGAGGGAGTAGGGCTGGGGCAGGGGTAGGTGCTGCCCAGCCAGGGCAGGGTGGGGTGCAGGATGGAGCTACGAGCAGCTTGTCCGGGTGGCAACTCCCCACCACTGTGTGCACCTTGAGGCATAGGGGCATATGGTGCCGCCACCCCCCCCCCCCCCCCCCCCCCCCCCCCCCAGATTTGTGTCCAGGACGAGGGCAGGCTGCCCACTGCAGGCTCAGGGCCAGAGACTGCACTGGCCTCTACCTGGCAGGGGGGGCTAGGCCGGGGCTGCACTTGGGGTGGGCAGTGATGGTGCTGGGAGAGGGGGCTGTTACAGGGTGGGCTAGAGCCACCCCAAAGTTCACCATAGCTCCCACCCAGTGCCTCTGCTGCCCTCCCTGCACCGCCCCCACCTACCCTGAGTGCAGCCCTGGCTCAGCGCCTGCTGGGAAGAGGCCAGTGTATCCCCTGGCTCTGAACTGGCAGCGGGCATCCTGCCCATGCCCTGCACACAAATATGGGGAGCACATGCCCCCCCCATGCCTCCCCTGGGGATGCACGCAGCGGTGGGGAGCTGCTTCCCCCATGCCCTGCTCTGCCCCAGCCCCACTCCCTCCCTCACTGCGGGGGGGCCTCAGTCTGGCCACCCCTCCCACACCCCTTCCCTGCACAGACTTACCAGCCAGATGCTGCTCTCCAAGCTGCTGGGCTGCATATCCGCTATCGGATCTGTTTGGGTCGATGTGGCTGGTTAATAATCGGCCATCGAAATTGGCCAAAAAAATCTTTATCTGCACCCCTGCTATCCAGTATTGGGTCAAATCTGTGTTCTGCTGCAGTGACGATCAGACTTTGGTCATGACCCCAGATAGGGTCACAACATCAGTGGATGGGGTCACAGGCGTGGGGGGCCCATGGGTTGGGAGTGAGGGGCCATGCTGAAGAAATGGGGTCATGCTCAGGAAATGTTTGGGAAGCACTGCGTTATGGGCATCGAGACTGCTTCTGGGACTTGCCAGACTTGCTGAATTAACTGGGTTTGGCATCTCAAGCAAAAGACAGTTTGGGACTGAAGGCACGTGACTGACTGTGCAGTTTCGATCTGAACAGAGCACGGGCAGATATGGTTTTAGCTGACGTGAAACTCTGCCAGCGCACCTCCAACCCAGTCTGAAGTTCTTGCTAGTCTCAGACGAGGTCTGTGCACAAATCTCCGTCAAGGACTCATGCTGTTGCAGTTCTGAACAGTGACCAACAGCCTTGCCAATGTGTCCAGTGGCTTTAATTCCACGAGCAAATGTCCAGCAGGGCCAGAATTCTTTGCCTTTGGTTTCCTTTGCATCTCAGAAGAGGTAAAGGACTTTTCACAGCCAACCAGCCAAGCGACCTGTTTTCCAAAGGTCCCCGACACCTGTAGGTCCCAGAAAAGTCGGCAGGAAGCACGGGTTGTCATAACACCCCTGAAAAGCCTGGCTTCAGGTACCTCATTTTGAAAGTGTTAGTCCATATGCACCCCTCCCATCTTAATCAGGCCAACCTCTCCCAGTGGCTGCTGGAGGCATAATATTTAACTTGTGTGTAATATATGCCAAGATCACACATTGCTGTGCCAGCAGTCACTGTGGAGAGGCTCAGATATCTCTGGACACAGGTGCAGCTCTCAGGCTTCTTACAAGATGCCAGCATCGCCCTACAGATGCCCCTGCAGTCAGGACTAGAGGCAGGCTGTCGGAAGCAGGCTGACACTCAGCCCCATTTACCCCCCACCCCAAAGTGCCATCAGGTTAGTTACTATGCACAGTGATGGTCTGATTGCTACCATCCCTCCTTCTGCTGTGTTCATCCTTAATTGCAAGTGCCATTATAATATATATATGCACACACCAATGATGCCTGATGGAAACAATAATGCGCTGGCAACATTACCACGTACAGTGCAGCTTTATTTTTATAGTCTGTCATAGCAAAGGGAAGGAAAATTATGTTTTGAACTGAAATTTGGAGGGGAATGTTAATGAGCTGGAGAGATTCATGGAGGCTTTGTCCTGGATGGCAGCAGGCAAAGAAGGCAGCCCTCGAATCAGCAGCATGATGAGATTGTATGGGGAGCACTGAAGAATTGTGAGTTAGATGAGCACGGAGGTTTGCTAGATGGGGTACAGCAAGTAGGGCTGGACCCAATAATCTTGTGAGGTCCCTTCCAGCCCCTAACGTCTGTAATGTCTATGAAGTCCCTGGAGGGTTTTGGCAATGAGAAGTTTGTGGCTGAATCTTGAAACAAAATGGGAGCGGCCAGTGGCATTGTGCAACAGTGGGCTTTTGTAGTCATTTCTCTTTGTATATCAGCAGTGAATGGCAGTATTTTGCGTGTGGTGGGGACCTGGGGGAGCCATAGAAAAAGGAGAGGAAATGATGAAGATAGGTAGCAGAGGAGGCAACGTGATGGCCGCAAATGTCTTGGCAGGGGGCATTGAAGCAGTGATAGGATTGTGAAGCGGGGGTCATGCAGGCCCATGGGTGAGGTGAGGAAGAGGATGAAGAATGATGCAAAGGTTGTAGGGTCTTGTGGTAAATGGACTAAAGTTGCAGAAGGGTTGGGGCAGAAGATGAATCCACATCCTTTTGGCCGACACCTGTCTTCCCTAGCTCCACCCCGAAGCTGGAGAAGAGAAGACTCAGAGGGGACTTCAGCGGGGCTGGATCCGACGATCGTAAGGTCCCTTCCAGCCCCTAACAACTAGGAAACTATGGGAAGGAGTCGGCACTGATGCAGGCATGGTTTAGGAACAAGGGTTATCCTCTCTGAAAGTTACCTGGTCTTCCCCCTGCCCCAAAACCCACATTAGGCAGCAAGGCCGTGCCTCTCTTAAAGCACAGACTTCTCTGTTCATCCGAGCGCGCTCTGTCGTTATGAAGAATGCAGTTTGCATGCTTCCTGATTAATGGCGTATTGCGGGCCTGCGTGTGTAAATTATTTATGACGTGGAAATCCAGAATAATTAGCTGTCATCCCTCAGTAGAGTAAATGAATTGTAGTGTTCATCATTCAGGAGACAGTCCATTTCTTACTCTTGGCTATGATCTGATTTTTTGGCTTGCATTAATTCTGAGTGGGTTGTTTTTTTTTTCTCCCTCCCCTACCTTAGTCATTCTTTCTCTTCCCACCTCCCCTCCCCTGCCCTCTTCTGAAGCTGTCTGGTGTGTCTTCCCCATAATACATAGCCATCACAGCTCTGCCAGTCCCGGGTCTCCCACCTCCAGGTCTTTTGCTCCTGCTCTCCTCCTTCCACCAGTCCCCGCACTGCAACGGTCCCATCGCTTATATTTTACTTTGTCCTCTGATCATGTTTGATCTGTCTAAACTTTCCCGTCCTAGAGAGCCGCTCTGCCGCTGGCATGCCGTTAGATGCATGTTAATCGCCTCGGGCTTGAAAGCATATATTTGCACCAGTGAAAGCCACTGCCTGATACTCGAGGGTTAACGCTCCCTTGAGAGGCAGTATCGAGCACATTGTATATCAGTGCTTTTCCCTGCTGGTGAGAGAATTAGGTATTGACAGTTTAATAATGAGATCCCATTGCTATTGACTTGCTCTCAGTGCTGTGTTCCTGCTGCACACTTTGCTGCGGTGCTTATCTGGCTTTTGAACATGGTTTACAGAGTGATAAAGGCGTAGCTTATTAAATACCAAAAACCACATTCAGGGAACACTAAGGGACCGACTTAATCTAACAAAAGCCAGGAAATTCAAAGTAAAAGCTCAGAGCCAAATTCACCCTTGGTATAGATAGACGGCCTTTGATTGAGCTACGCTAGAGGTGAATTGGGCTCATTGTGTCCACATGCAGGAGTTTTACTGACGTGGGGACTTGGTGAAGGGGAGGCGAGGGAGTGTAGGAGACAGCAAGGTTTCAGCTCTTCCTTTCTCAGGTCGTGGTGGGAAGAGGAAGGTATTCTATGTGGATAAAGATGGCCTTTTACTGGTCTTGCAGCTCCTTGCACGGTGCTGGCCCTGAGGCACGACAGTATTACAAGTCCTATTGAAATGGGAGGCTCTTTGGAGTGATTTGGGAAGAGGTTTGCAGTGCAGCATTCTTTGGTTTTCAATAATCGGAGGAAATAGTTGTCTTATACCGGGAGGCAGGGAGTTGGGACAGCGGAGCCCTGTCTAAGGCTTTACCATTGACTCAAGGTGTGGTGTTCGGTAGGCTGCCCCATTTTTCTGCCACTGTGTTGCAGGGGATGTGATATTGTGTCCCGACCGTACAAGTTGGGTTGGGAGGTCCCAGGACCTGAGAAGAAAGGTCCTAAAAGTGCAGAGGATCAAAACAACCTCAATCTAATGAGGATTGAGAAGGGGGAAGAAACCGTGAGACCAAGGGTAGAAGCTGCAGGGGACGGTTCTTGCTTACAGTGAAAACATGAGATCCAGGTGTGGAGATGAGTAGAAGGAACGGGGAGCGGGGTCAAGAGCAAGATAATGCAGTGGTCTTTAGGAGAGAGTAACCTGAAAACAGAGATGCCTGCCTTGTCCCAGCATCTGCACGCTAACTTTTGGAAATGATTTCCATGTGTCGATAATAAAGGTTTTATGTAACTGTGTAGGGGTCACATGCATGCGAACCCGATCTCCCCGGGATTTTATTCATCTGAGAAGTTTCAAACAGCTGCCACTTATTTTAACGAACAACTTTCCAGAGATGGGTTGCTTTTCTGGAGTTATGTGCCATCCTACCTCCCAAATGCCAAAATCCCATCTTCGTTAAGTTACCTTGGTCGGAGGCCCAGGCAGCAGGGTGAAATTCTGCGGTCCACCTGTGCCGGCTTTTCTAGAGGTAAAAGCTTACAAACCCAAGCTAAGGGGATTCCCAGTGAGCCTGGTTCCCCTTGAAAATTCAGTGGCAGTTCAGTGCCAAAGTGCTTCGGGCAGCTTTGAGGATTTCGGCTGATAAGGTTGATCGTCACTCTGCATGGAAGTGGGAATCTGGAAGAAAGGGGAGACTGCCACTGGCAGGTCAGGCTCGCTCCCAGCACTGTGGGACCAGGGCACACTTGTTGTTTAAAGCAGCAATATTTTTTGCCTTGAAAATTTTTCTTCCAGCCACTTGGCTGCCAAGTTTCGGCTGCACGTGGATTAAAATGGATGCATGTTACAAATCTCTGGAGAACAGGTGTATAATGGAAGGAGAAGCTTTCTCATAATCCTAGCAGAGGAATGTGGATAATGTTGCCCACTAGTGAATATGGTCTCAAATTGAATTTGGGAGGACTCTGCTGTCCAACACGAGTCTGCTGGATTGAATTATTGATGGATGCTGGTAAGACTAAGATGTCGTCATCTTGTTGCTGTTCACGTGGACAGTAGTTCTGTGTCTGCTCACGCTTCTTGGCTTGGATTCAGAGAAAGGGCAGGTAGTTCAGTAAGCAAGCTGAAAAGGATTTGACTACCCCTGTGTGTGGGGGCACCCCCTCTTCTGGTTGAGGCCCTTGGGCTCTGCTATTTAAATGAGAACGATACAAGGGTAGCTGGATGTCAAAGGTTTTGAATAACATCTCTCTGTTGCATTATGTTAACTTGTGTTTCTCTGCAGAAATGCATATACTGTCGGGAGCGGATGAAGAAGGTGTCGGGTGCTTGCATTCAGTGCTCCTACGAGCACTGTTCCACTTCCTTTCACGTGACCTGCGCCCATGCCGCAGGGGTACCCATGGAGCCAGATGATTGGCCCTACGTTGTGTCCATCACTTGCTTCAAACACAAAGCAGCCAACCACAATGTGAGTGTCTTCTGTTTAAAAGCCGCTCCTCTACATCTTTTGTCATGACTCACGATCCCTGACCGGTGGTTTTCCTCTGTTCCATAGATCCAGTTTCGGAGGGAGATATCGTTGGGTCAGACAGTAATCACAAAGAACCGGAACGGACTTTACTACAGGTGTAAAGTGATTGGCATGACAACACAGACCTTCTACGAGGTCAACTTTGATGACGGCTCCTACAGTGACAATGTGTATCCAGAAAGCATTACAGTAAGACGCTCTCTAGACTCCTCTATAATTGCACCGCATTCTGTAAAATGCAGTGATACATTCTTGGTACATCATAGGAAAGAACAATAAAGAAAACTAATGAATTTTTTATAGGAGATGTAAAAAATAGTGCTAGTTGCATACCCAATACATATGATATTCATATAGCTCCTTCAGAATTATGGTTTTATTGATTACCACCTGGATTCCTTTCTTCTACTCATTTTCCAAGACTTGTTATCAGCATGTGCTGATTGATGACTTTGCACAATGCAGTCAGTTTGTTCTGTCATGTCAGCTATTTGCATATTTTAATCTGAACCATCTCTCTCTTTGTCTGCCCTTTTTGTCGGGGGGGGAAACAGATGGCTTGCATGCAGTTTTGGTTTCTCATAGTAAACAGGTCATAGGGAGGGAATGTATTGAGTAGCTGGAGCTAGGAGTTTAGGTGCCATTCACAGTTTGGCACTGATTCACCGTGCAATACTAGCCAAGTCATTTACCCTCACTTTTTCAGGCAGAACTGTGTGACTAGTGATCGGTGCAAGCACACGTCCGTTGTTTTTCTAACTTTTCTTCTCTGTGTTGTCTTCAGAGCAGAGACTGCGTCCAAATGGGACCCCCTCCAGAGGGTGAGATGGTTCAGCTACAGTGGACTGATGGAATAGTCTGTAAGGCCAAGTTCATCGCAGCCCAGATCAGTCAGATATATCAGGTAAATAGGGAGGAGTTCAAACACCCCCATCCCCATCCACCTCCCATGCTGGACTGGTCCTTCTGCGTGCTGGTGAATGTATACCTCGTAGGTACAAAAGGCTTATTGTGTGCAGTGTGGCTTTTTTGGGATTTACGTTCCCTTTGGTCTTACAGGATCTATAATGATAATGTATAGAGCAGGATGAAGGATTTTGTTCCAGAACATGGATGCACATATGCACAAACACAGCCTCCTTGTGTCCAGATTTGTGTCACTCGTGTCTGCCCTTAACAGTAGTATAAAGTTGGGGACATGGGGCAGTAGGGGCAACTGCTCTGGGCACCAACTTGTGGGGGAGGCCACGTGAAAAAATGTGACTGCTGCTGGCAGGTTGCCTGTTCACAACTGCAGCAGCAACTGGAAGTTGTCACTTGTGCTTTGTCTCCTGGCTGTGTCCTTACATTGCTGGCCCTTACAGATGTACAGTGAGCTCTTTGGGCGCCCATACACGAGCAGCAAGGCTGCTCTGACACACTCTAATTACAGTGCGTCGAAGCAGGCTTAGTTAATCGAGTCAGCTGGAGCGTAATTACTGCCCTCCAGCAGACTCCAGCAGACTCCAGCATCGTGTGCATCAGCGTCCCCATGCTTAAAAACGGTGGTGGGGGCGCTTTAACTAAAGCTCAACGAACACGCTTTAGTAAGCCACCATGCCACCATTTTTAAGCGCAGGGATGCTGATACATGAGATGCTCTGGGGGCTTTAATTAAAGCAGCTCTGTGAGCTACTCTAATTACAGCACCTCCATCCCTCCTTCCCCCTTCCTGGAGCACTTATATAAAGGCTCTTAAATTTTCAGCTTTTCTCTGGGATGGAAATGTTTGTGCAGGTGGTTCATCGCCATGCAGTGATTGATATCCATAACGAGGGAATGGTTAGTAACCATCAAAGGATTTGTTAGTGTCCATAGAGGACTTTTTTAGCACAAAGTAATGTTCCATCTAAAGGTAGAGAGTTCTGCTAAAACCAAAATAAATCATTGATTTCATGAGGCCGTGGTGTCTGGAAGCTGCTTTGCTTAGAAATCGAACCCTTCCTCTGTCCCTCTTGCAAATAGTTTCTGACAGAGGGTTCACCAGTGCCAAGGAGCTTGTAATGGAAGAAAGTCCCTAACAGAGAGGACTTTCTGAAGGGTGAGACCACTAGTATCCCCTGGGGGAATATATAATTGGGAACTGAATGGCTCAGGATTGTTAATGGGATTATATAAGGCATCCGTTCACTTCTGACCCAGGTCAAAAGTGACGTGATACCACCAGCATCTGGTAGCTGTCTGATGGCCCATGTTAAATTAGCTTGTGACCTGCAGCTCCTAGTGGACAGGCAGTTACATAATTAAAACCCTCTTGGGAGTTTAAGTGGAGGTCAGGATAGGAAGGACGCCTATACACATGCAGGGAGGCTGCTCTAGTGCACTGTGACTTACGGCGCGTTGGAGCGGACTTGATTAATCGAGTCTTCTGGAGCGTGATAATTACCGTGCTCCAGCAGACTCCAGCGTCGCGGGCATCAGTGTTCCTGCACTGAAAAAGGGCGGTGGGGGTGCTGTAACTAAAGCTCATTCCACAAGCTTTAGTTAAAGCACCCCTGCCGCCCTTTTTCATTGCGGGGACTCTGATGCACATGATGCTCTTGGCGCTTTAATTAGCAAGGCTCTCTGAGCCTTGCTAATTAAAGCGGCCCTGCCTCCTGGAGCACATCTGTAAATGCCCGGAGAGACTGCTCTTGCCCCTGGAAACTCTCTTCAGTCACGGAAGGTAAATGGGCAGGGCAGCATGCGGGAACATTTTCCTCTACTCTCTTCTCTCTTATCTGTTCTCTAGTAGTAACCGGATGCCTTTAAGTCTCCAGTTTTGTCATCCACGTTGTCTCCCTCCCTTTCTGGTAGAGACTAGAATCAGCTAGTTTTGTCATTTAAGAGGTTGTGTGCTGGACCAGCTCCTTTGTTTTGGGTCCTGTTCCCCATATGAGAGTTTTGTTGGTAGAATACTAATGATTACCAGCAAAGGAGGAATGGACTGCGATGCATGCACGGCGCTGGTATTTCAGCACTAGAGAGTCTACAAAACGCAGCATGTTCATTTGACTACCTCTAGGCTAAGGGGTCCGCAAAAGCTTTAGAAATCCCAAGGATTTGGGGAAGGTATCAGGTGTTCCCTGTACGCTTCCATTTAAATTAACACCTGTTGCAGTATGAAAAGAACCGTTGTGTGATACAAGTTGGTGCCTCTGAGCAGCTGTAAAAAGGGCAGGGAAAACCCTTCTTTGCTTTTTGTTCAAAGGAAGGATCTACCATACACTAAACTCCACTCACTCTAGGAACAAAATGCCCAAGGCCTTGACTTGCGAGCTGAAGAGCATAGTAATCTGGCTTTGCACAATAATGATCTCCTTGATGTGATGGATCTTAACTGCTGCAAGGGAAACATAACCCGATTTAACCCACATTTTAAGTAAATTTAACTTTTGTATCACTCCATGGAAGATCTATTTTTCGTATGCACTTTCTGATTAAATCAGAACGTAGGGATTTGACATTGATTGTGTAGAATAACATTAAAAGCTAAACGGTTGAAAATAAGCAATGCTGTTGCCAGCACTAAATGAGAGAAAAATGTGCTTTTTGCATCTCCTGTAGTTACCTGCAAGTAGGCAGAAATAGCTTTGAAAAGTCATTTCATACTAGTTTCCTGTATGAGCAGTTCTGTCCTTCACTTAATCGTGCCTAATTTTTTTGTCCACTTTAGAACTGGATTAAACTAAACCTTACCAAACCGCTTCTAACATGGAATAAGTGTATCCACACATTGAGGTAGTGCGGGATACCTTTTGTGGTTTAAATTCACCTTCCTTTCCCTCCCCCCTCCTCCCCCCAGCTTATTTTGCAGTAGCTTCACTGTGCAGCCAGCCACTAAGTCCAGGCTTTGCACATTAGATTTAGAGGTTGAGTTTGTAAGTGCTGACCCCCAAATTTGTCTTTAAACTTGTCTGGGTGTTCCTGGAGTGGAAGATTAAAGTCTGCTTATAATTCACTCCTTTGCATATAACTGTTACAGCTGACACATGGTTCTTGATTTGAGAAGCTCAGTGGTTATTGCATATCTGACGAGTCACAACATCGGTGCACAGTGTGGAGCCACGGATAGGGGAGTTCAGAACATGGTTTCTTTCCATTCACTGAGTTTTTCCAATTTAACCCAGCCTGTACCTTTCTCTTAAATGGTGCTGCATGTGGTTCTACATTATTTAGGAGGGTAGAGTCTGGAGCAAAGGAAGCAAGAGGCTTTGAACACTTTATCATGTAAAATTTTACATGCTCATTTTGATGAATAAACATCCCTGTAACATCTCTTGTTGCATAATTCATGATATAATCAGTGCTCAGAGAGGTTTGGGGTGAGGAGTTGATGCCATTTGGTAATACCTGACTGATTGTTATTGCTTGTTAAAACATAAATGTATTTTGGTAGCTGGCATTGTTTCATTTTGGCTTGTGTAAAACTTGCCTCGTCTCAGAAGGAGAACGGGCTCTAATGAGACTCTCTCAGGGACGTTACAGCAGGGCTGAGTATGCACTTCCTTTAATAGTTCCCAATAATGTTCCAATGTCCATTGGAGAGCTTTGAAGACTTCTAAGTTTAGATGAGAAGGGGTGAGAAACTTCAGAGCTTGGGAGAGGTTGAAGTATAGTCAATGGTGGAGCCAGTCAGCTGATGATGGCTTTTCTTCTCTCCGCAGGTGGAGTTTGAAGATGGCTCCCAGCTGATGGTAAAACGTGGTGATATTTACACCTTGGAGGAAGAGCTTCCCAAGAGAGTGAAATCCCGCTTGGTAAGTATTGAAGCAGCAAAATAAAATAACTTCTGCTCTCAGAGGCTCGGCCAGTTTTCTTTTAAACGTGACTTGAAAAGCAAGACCCAGCTTTTGTAAGATGCCAGTTCATTCACAAACAGCCTAGAGTTTTACAGTTATTCATTAAGCCATTTGAAAAGGTTTTAAACAAGTCCTCTTCTGCATGTCAAGACACCGTACCTAGATGAGAGATCCCGGTCATGTTAGGAGGCCAGTCGCACAAACTTTGTCATGGAAATCCTGCAACTTCAGAGTAATCAGTTGAGATGGACCACAGTCCACTGGTGTTTGGGGAGCTGGTCGGTTAAACTGGGAAAAACCGCTGCTCTTACCAATTGCAAGCTATTCAAAGGACTTTGACGGTGGATGTGGAACACGGGGCCCGTTTGTTTGAATTCTCACCCAAAAGACCAATACATAATTAAATGCTTGGAAGTGAATTAACCTCCAGATTAGGAAGGTCTGCATTGAGATTCCATATAAATGGAGTCTATGGATGTAGAGAGACACACTCCATCCCGTCCCAGATTTTCTTCTTTGACCTTTAAGGCCATCATGTCCCACCAGAATATGAGTTCAGATACCCAATCCTGTGGAAAGTGTACAGCAGCCTGCTTTGTTCTAGATGGCTGTAATGTCGACTGTTTCCTCCCGAAGGCAGAAGTGTGGAATTGAGCTTTGGGAAGATTAAATTGAAAATCAAATGAGGTGCCTTGGTATTGCCAGACCCAGTCAGTCCCATTGCCCACAGGGTCCCATGTGCGTCAGCGGCTAGTAATAGGTGGTTAGAGAAGCGGCCCAAAAAGCCTCTCAGCCCCAGGATGGAAATGTAGGTGGAATAACCCGACAGTGGGAATGTCGGAGGAACCTGTTACCAGTTATTAGTTGGCGAGTGCCATGAAAGATTGAAGGGCTAGGTTTTTTTTAAACCACTTCTGCAAATCCTTTTGTTCTCCTAGTGTAAATCGGGATGTTCTCATTATCCCTATAGACGTCTCATCCTTTTTGAATCCTCTTGATCTCAGTGAGCTGTTAGGGCAGCAGGCTCCAAGTTGAGTCATGCGTTGTGTAATTTACTCATCTGTTCTCCCTCCTTTAAAAATCCCTGCCAGTTCTGGAGGCAGGGGCAACTCCGATGTTGCACTTCTGAGGGTTCACATTTTTTCCTGGCCACAGCCCTGCCTTCAAGCAAAGCTCCTGAGTAACTTTGAACGGTGAGATGGGGTGTGGTGGGGATGTCACGCTGATTGGTGCTGACCTTCAGGTGTTGTAACGGAGAGAGGAGAGGCATGCAATTAAAAAGCGAATAACTCATCTGCCTGGAAACTTCTAACCTGGTTACGTACCTCCTGTCCCAGAGATGCTAGGAAGGGTCCTATGGGAGTGGCGCGCATAGCGCATTAACACAGAAGAGTTGGATGAAGGAAGGAAGCCATTGGAAACTAATGATATTTTTCTCTCCCCTGAGCTGGCGTGTGGATAGTGGCATGATTCTGAGAGCGGCCCTCCCCGAGCCGTCTCCTTGTGACGTAGGAAGTGAAAGAAGCTTCAGTTTTTCTGGGTGATTTGTTCTAGGAAGGCGCAGAAAAAGAAGGGGCCCAGTGAGCCCTGGATTTGCGAGGCAGGAGCTAGAGTGGAAGAGACCCAACTCTAGGAAGGAGGCAGACTCGATGGTTCCTCTGAGCCCAGCGTCTTCCTCTGAGCTGGTTGCTGTGTTCGCCAGACTTCGCTGGCTCTCCAGCATGCGTGTAGCAAAACCTTCGCTTCCGGTTACCCAGGCGGTTTTGTGAAACGAGCACCCTGGGCAGCTGGTGCCGTTCGCTCTTTTGTTGCTTAGCTCTAACCATTGTCCTTTCCTGTCTCCTGTAGTCTCTCAGCACTGGGGCTCCACAGGAAGAGATGTTTTCAGGAGATGAAGTGAAGGCAGCCAAGCGCCCCCGGGTCGTCAATTCCAGGAATCCCGAGGACTATGGACAGAACCCAGATTACCTGGCCTTCATGGAGACCCTGTTGCAGACGCAATACCAGCCAGGAACTCAGAGCAACATGTTTTAATTAAAAGAAAAGAAAAAGGAAAAGAAAAAACCCTTTTCAACCTTACGGAAAAATAATCAGGAAACTGTGGAACAAAAGGCCAGCCCCGTGCAATAGCCTGCTGTGAATTCCTCTCATTTGCTCTTGGTTGGGACTACAAGACGATCGTGTCTGGCTACAGGCTACCTCTACTCTGCTAGACACATTGCTGACCAATAAATAGGGAGCTCGAAACTCCGTCGGACAGCATTTCACGTGGAGACTCCGGATGTGTGCGCTCGTGGAGCTTAACGCCGGGCTCCTCTTTTTTTTTTTTTTTTTTTTTAAGGGTTGGAAGGGGTTAACATTGCAAGATGAAATGACTCAGATTTTTAAACCATGTCAAACTCTTTTTGTCTTTGAAAGGTGCTATTTCACTGACTACTGAAGCAGCCTTTGGAATTGTGATTTCTGTACATATGAATCACCTTTGTGACGTTTTCTATAAATGAGCATTATTAAAAAAAAAAGAAAAAAAAAAAAGAAAAACAAATGCAAACAAAAACAAATAAAAAGAATAAATAGGGAGATGACAATTTCTGCAGATCACTTTTCTAGACGGTGGCTTTAAAACAGGAGAGAAAAAAAAAAGTCATTTTCTTTTCCCTTCCCCCTGCGACAGAATTGTGGTAAATGGCAATGGGGAGAGTGAATAAGAGCAGGCATCCTGGGAAGCTTTTCTTTTTCTTTTCTTTTCTTTTGTTTCAAAAACCGTTCTGTTTTGTCATTTTGGAGGAGTGGGGAAAGAAATGTCTCATAGCTGGAATGTTTTGGCAGCATGTTGCTACGGATAGATGATGGATGTGTGCATTTCTGCCCTGTCTTTGGGAAGGGGCAACTAGCGGGGCATTGGGTTTTTACCCCCACGCTGCTTTTGTTGCGTCTCTCTCATTTCCTTCCCCCCCCCCCGTTGCAGGCACAGTTACTCTCCAGCCTCCAATGCGCATGGCTTGTGGCTCATGCCTTCACCGAGCTGGCAGGTGTTGTGTTGCTCCATGTGTTTGGTCCTTTGGGAACCACCCCCTTGCCCCAGCACAGACTGGGCTGCATGGGGGTTGTTCTGGCTCCTGGGGGGGTCTGGGTATCCGCAGACCCCCAGAGGAGCCGTGTTTTCTTTTCTTCCTCCTCTGTTTTTGAGCTGTGCTGCTTACCAGTGCGAGAACCATTCCTTGACAGAAGCCTTGGAGGTGCGTGTGTGTGTGTGTATATATATATTTTTTTCCCATTAAAGAAGAAATTCCCCAAACACCTTTGATTGTTGTGACATCTTTTACCTAGATAAGAAGTGAGCCTTTGAGATGCTCCTGGGGAAGCGGATTGAGAGCCTGGCACTTGTTCGGGCTCAGTTCGTTAAGTATTAAATGAGTATTAAAGATGGAAACAAATCTTAAAATATTGAGTGGGCAGCACCCACTCAAGCGCTTTGATCGCCTCCTGTAGAGCTGTACAGTATTGTGCAAAGGACCCGATGCAAAGCCCCCTGAAGCCGGTGGAATAGCTCTCATTGACTTCCGCAGGGTTTGCATCTGGTTTGAAGTAAAGAAAAAATGTAGGCTTAGTGTGGAACGGCAAGGAAGGTGAGGCTTCTGGAGCATGGGGGCCGGGGGGAGCACGGTACTTGTATGGCACCCTTCAAACCCACCCACCTGAATGCCGTGGCTTGTCAGGAGCCACTGCAAGACGGCAGAGCTATCCAGGAGATGTGTCCTCAGCAACCTTTTCCACTCGCATCCCAAAAAATAATGCACGGGGGAAGAACCACGTTTTCTCATGGAGCCCCTTTGCAACGTGGACAGTGTGTTTTGGGGTTTTTTTTTTTTGTGATTTGTAAAGTGGCTGTATATTCAGAAAGCTATTTAGGAGAGGAAGGGAAGATGTGGGAATAATTTGGGACTAACAGATGGTAGATTAGCATTTTAAGAGACTAGATGGATGTTCAAATGTCTCCGAGAGAATGGAAAAAGTCCCTCCTCCTCTGGGGGAACTGGATTTCCTTTCACTTCTTGCTGCCTCGAGAACCTTTTTTTTTTGCTTTTTTCTTTTCTTTGATGTATTTTATTTAAAGAAAGAAAGAAAGAAAAGACCGTTTGAAGTCCTTTAGGTTGTTTTAAGTTTTCAATTTCTCCAAAAAAATCTTGTCTCAAAAAAAACAAAAAAAAAAAAAAAAGGAAATGGCCTGAGGTCGATTTTATAAAATATTAAAAAAAAAACCAGGAAAAAAAAGATGGCGAGTATCTTAAAAGCCTCGGTTCGTACATCGTTTTGGTGGGAAGAAGAAGAATTAGAACCTAGAGCCCCTTTCCTTTATTTGCTGCTGCACCTCTATAGCAATTACTCTACACAGCTGTCTCTTGTTGGCTGGGTAATGATTTAAGGGATAATTTGCTTGTATAAAAGAAAAAAAGAAAAAAGGATGTTTTAATGGTGGCGAGGCCACAGAGAAATATTTAAAACAACTGAAAGAGAATTTAAACAGCAGAGGATTCATTTTTGGACTGGGCTTGGGGTGGGGGGATCGGGTGGCTGTGAGCAATAGGGGGGAGGGGGGAAATTGCCTCTGCATGTTAAGGTCCTGACTGAAATAGCACCATTACTGTATTCATATGTAGTACCTTTTTAAATACTATTTATATTGTAAAAACGCAAAAAGTGTGTTTCCCTGTCCCCATATTCAGATGCTGAGTTATGTTTAACGTGAATCTGGAAATGTAGAATGCCCTTCCTTGTTGCTGGGATTTTCCTTTTTGTTTTATTTTGGAGTCCTCTTTTTTTTTCCCCCCTTTTTTTCTCTTTTTTTTTTTTCCATTTTGGTTTAGAAACGATTTGTGCAGATTAACTATGATGACCATGTTGAAGGCCGCGGTGCATCAGCCTATGAAAAGGAAATAGGAAATGCATATTTTCCTTCCCCCTCCTTTCCCCATTCCCAGTGAAATATATTTGTAAGTGTCTGATTATGTGCTATAAAATATTGATTTTTTTTTTTCCTCTTAGATTAAGGATGTGATGTATTTTTTGCATATTTTTTTTTTCTCTGCCTCTAGGTTCATAATGAATTAAAGGCTGTTGAGCACTTCGGAATTACAATGTTCGGGGGGTTGCAGTCTCTTCATTTCTAAGTTCAGACCTGTGGAGAGAGGAAGAAAATCTCCCGGGCTAGTGTGTTTGGTGGGATCTGCCTGATGTGAAGAGGAGCCTGGTGAATAGGCGTACAGTCTGCCCCTTTGCTCTCTTAAGTGTTTAGGAAAAGAGGTCTTTGCCCGCCGCATCTCACAGTGCAGGATTGTCACTGGTACCATTGGATCGATGCTATGAGAGCACAAGTACTCAGTGATGATGTTCAGGTTTGCTATCTCGTGTACTGCCAGTCGCCTTTTATTATTAGGAATCCGCTAAGACTTGTAGTGATAGTTTAGCATGTTGTTCTAGCCCTTGCAGGTCCCACAGATAGTGAATATACCCACCTCCGTTCTGCCCACTCGAGTTCATAAATTGCTTTTGATTGCTTTTAGGTCTTAAGCGCTTATAACCTGAGCAGTTCTGGAAACAAAAATCTCTGGTTTACAGCTGGCTGTATAGCACCGATTTTTATTTGTTTAACCCCACCTGGTTTTTCTCAAATTGTTTTGCTAAACCATACTATTCAAATGTGACTTGGGATCCGACATCTCTGTCTAACTTTACTGATTCCCATGCAGTTACACCAGCAGATAATTTGCCCTTTGATTTTTAAGGTCACTCTTTTGTGACCTGCCACAACCAGAAATGCTCTGAGTGAAGACAGATGTATCGTTAAAGACCAGTAGACGTGTCTAAGCAGGCGGCCTTGGAGCAGTGATCAAAATGGGCAAGGATCAAAACAGATTCCTGCACTAGAACGTCCTAGATCTGGAGCAGAGTCAATTTTTTCACACTGGCCTCCCTGGGTCTGAGTACTGACTCTTGGTACTAGCTTTTAGGCCATTTTCCCTCTGCAGTTCCCAGTTGAGATGGATAGATAGATATACTGTGGGGCTGAATAAAAATTCATACCATCTTGGGTACTCTTGTTGCCAACTCTAAACGCTATTTGTACAGCATAAGGCCTTGTCTACGCTACAAATCCCTTTTGGCACAGTTCTGATAATGCTTCGATAGTGTTTGCACCCAGTGCTCCTCTGCTGCGGCACCACCCTCCTCCTCGCCAGCAGACTTGCACCACTCCTGCAACCAGAGGAAGGCTTCTGGCACCCGGCTCTCGACACGGGTCTTCTTCCAGTGGCCACAGGCCTTTCAGCAGCTGATGCACTTCGCTCTGGCAGCGCGGCTGCTGAGGGCACCTGTGTAGAGTTGCCAGATGTGGATGGGTGTGCTAGTGCTCTGCCAGCTTGGCGATGGCAACTCCTTTCTGACAGCAGAGGCAGGTAATTGTAGACAGCGCTTAGTCTCGTCGTCTTCCTCTATCCTGAGCTTCAAGCAAGGTAGGATGAAGAGTCTTCTGTTGAGTGCCTCTCAGCCTCTTTTTCTACCCTCTCCATCTGTCATCCCTGCGTAAACTCTTTCCCTGGATGCCGGAGTTGTACCCCTCACTAGGGAATGTTCTTCTGCCTGCTTTTCTTTCTCTTCCTTTCCATCTCCTTGACTTGCTCTAGTCCCATTTATCCAACTCTGGAATTCCTGTTTTGTCTCAGAGGGGGTCACTATGTCCGCAGGATCATAACTTACCCGGCCTGGCAACCAGATCACTGTGATCAACACCATGTTGGGGCCCTTTCCTTTGGGTCTTGCCTGCCCTACGGCATGCTGTTCATGGGTATGGCATGTGGTGGGCCTAGACTTGATGGGTCTGCAGCGAGGTTATCATGCTAGGGACAGCGGTGATTGCTTGCTGTTATTTGAAAAGTGCAGCACCTGTTTCAGGGCTAGTGATTTAGGAGGATGCATTTGCAACAAGTGAATATTTTAAATCCTGCAACATAAAAAGTGGGAGAGCTATCTTCGCAATGTCACCAGCTGTCACATATACAATAAAACCGTTCTGGGATAATTGCTGGCAATGTTGGAAAAAGGATCAACAGGCTGCTTATTCTCACTGCCTGGATGCTAGGCAGAATTTAGCCATAAGCCTGGCAGGTGGAAGGGTACCTGGAGAGAGATGTTTAACTGTTCAGTGTCTCTGTCTGAAGGACGATCCAGCTGCTTGGAGAGAGGAGGAGGGAAGTCCTTTTGTAGAGGGGGTGAAAAGGTATTTTGAAATACCTCATCAAAATAGCCATGCTATTTTATGGATGCCTCTGTTCAAATGGAAGGGCCTCTGGAATGGACTCATTCTGTGTTCACAAGAAGTATCCCCTGTTTCTCAACGTGCCATTTAGCTCTTTACTTCTCTTGTTTTATCTCTTCTAGAGGTGGAAGGCCTGTGACATGAGGGGTCTCATGGTATGTTTGGATACAATTGAAACTGGCTTTTGTGACTGTTCTCGCAGGTCTCCAGAGTGAAGGTATGGCGGAGCGTGGGCCCATTCATTACATGTGAAGGTTTTTACCCCATCAGTAGGCTACTTGCCCTCTTCCTGCAGCCCCCCTTCCCAGCATTGGCACTTTCAGAAGTGGGCACAGCCAGCGTTTTTGAGGATGGCTTCCATGCTTTTTTTCTTCTGCATCACCTGCATTTGCCTTCTCACTTTGCTTTAGTCTCACAACGATGTTTCTTTTGAGAGACGAGATGACAAAAGCACGTTGTTCCTTGCCACTGGAATCTGTGAATCAGCCACTTCCCACAGAGCTTGGCTCTCTTGTTTTTTCCAGCGGTTGGTATCTCATTCCTCAGTGTTCCTGCTTCAAAAAGCAGTGAAAATGTTCCCAACTGACTTTCTCTCTTTTCCCCTTTTTTTAATCCCTCTAGGTATTGGAAAGAGGTGAGTGCAGGTAAATTCAATTAAAAGGAAAAACGAGGGACTTTTTTAGTTCTCCTCTGAGTGTGGCTTGGAGGATGGAACTAGTTGTCTCTGTGGATTAGTGATGGGAAAGAGATCTGAAAGCCCGTCTGCGTCACTAGCTTCCATCTGAAAGTCTGGCTGGGCCATAGCTCATATCTCACCTGAGCCTGCAGGAATTGAAAGAGCGTGGATATTTGCTGGCCTCTATGAAATGAGCTTGGACTCCAAACCAGTTGCCAGGGAACAGATGTCTTCAACACAAAGCCATCACTGCAGTTGGCAAGAAACATTATCTTGATGGTCTCAAGCCGCGGCAGCCAACCTTTTTGGCAGGTGTGCCACAAGTTAGCCCTGTACCTTCCCCGAGTGCCCCTGATCCCTTCTGCTGCTCTGCTTTCTTCTTTCTGCCTTATCTGCCACTGTGCTGGTTGTCCCCTCCTTGGCCTGGTACAAGCCACATACAGAGGCTGCCCCAGGTTGGCTACCCCTGAACCAAGGAGCCAAACACCATACGAGGCCCTGGCACCCAGCTTCTTCCAGCTTTGTATGCTTGGTCCATGAGTAGCAGGACTGAAGCCTGAACCAGGGTGAAATTTCTCCTGTCATAGTCTGGATTTGGCTCTTTTTCTAGAGTGATAAGCAGAGAAGTAGTTCGCTGTGATAGTCTGAAGCTAGGCAGAAGGGAGGGCAGGGTGGCATGAGAGAATAACTAGTTCAGAGAAGCATGAGCTTTCATAAGCAACCATCTCTTTCATCAGCTCTGCTGAAGTTTGCTGCCTATAAAAGCTCATGCATCTCAGAACTAGTTAGTCTCTACGGTGCCACCATGCTCCCTACCTTCCAGACTAATAAAATACCAGTTTCCAGGACTGTTAATCCAGCACTTTTCATCAGTGCTAAAATCAATAAATAAAATATATCTTTGGGGAAAGAAAAATGCCAAAACAAATTCCTGTGAATTATCCAGGGCTTGTCAGGCTCAGAAAGTTGCACCAATCTAACGAGACAGTTTTTCAACTGATGCGAGCCCCTGCGTGAGACTACTCTTGCCTTGAGTGACTTGTTTTTGGATTAGGTGAGGTCAGTCAGAAACGAGCTGAAGCTCAGCTGTGCTAGGGCGTCTCATTTGTTTGGTTGTTGCTTTGATTCGAGCAAGCGGGGCAATACTGGTTGCCTCCAATCTCAGCTGTTCCCACAGAGGTGCTGTCTAGTTTGTTCCTTCTCTGATGTCTTTGGTACTATTTGCTGGGCAGGGAGCCTCTAGTCTTCGCAGTTCCAGGCCTCCAGAGCCCTGGCCAGGCCATGTTGGTCTGTGGAAAGCAGATAGGAGCTGCATGGCAGATGCTTGCAGCGCGCTCTTGAATTTAGATGTCATTCAACACATTGCTCAGAGGGGTCCTGCCAAGCGGAGGCCACGTGCTTTATGTGGCTGGGCCTAGCAGGGGTGCTTGAAACTGTTGCCTTCCCTCTTAATGTCCTTTATAAAGAGGATTCCTCCTAATGCCCCTCTGGGACATGATGCATGTCTGCTGTTACAGATGGGGACCTCAGCAGCAGGAAGATTGAAGCAATTAGTTGGAGTGGAAGGCTGTACAAGAAGCTGGGGGTACCTGACCCCAAGTCTTACATTCAAACTATGCCTTGCTTACTCCCAGGGATGAGTGTTTCTGGCACACTAAACCACTATTGGGGCAATGCCGAGACCCAAATGCTACCGGAGAGTTGGGCTTAAAATTACTCGGCATCCTTATCAGAAGAAAAAGGAACTGCTTGCTTAGGGAATTTCTGGTTACAAACCAATGCAAAGCAGTTGGGAGCTATTTCATGTATTGAGAGCTAGGGGAGCGGAAACTGTTCGTGTTTTGTTCTCCTACTGGACAATGCACAGGTCACTGCAGAGCTCTGTCCGCAGTTTGCCCACTCTTTCCAGGACTGAGCAGGAGTCTGGCTGAGCGTTGGCAGGGCACGGCAGTGTGAAGCTGATTGCAGCTTTCCTTATCTTGGCATGTCACATGCCAGCTGCTAATACCAGAGCAGCAACTTCCCTCCAGCAAACGAGCACCCAAGCAGGATGTCTTTGTGGCCAGGAGCGATCTCCTGCTTTTGTGGCTTAAAAAATAAACAACCGGACAGGTCCCTGCGCCACATGCCTCATTTGGCCAAGCTGCCTCTAGAGCCCAAGGCAGCTTTTTCCAGTTCTGGGGGTGGTCGTTCTCCGTAAGAGCCAGCGTACCGTTAAAGCCTTTCCTTTTCCCAGACAGAACAAGGGAAATTCACTCGCTAGAAAGCAGTCAGCCAAAGAACCGGACCCGACGGGAGATGTGGAAGGGTCTTCTGCTGCTGTTCAGGGGCGAAAGGTGATGTTGGTAAGAAGGGGGGGTGTATCCAGTCATGCTAAGACCTCTTGTCCCCCTCAATAACGGGATCGTGTCTCACCATTCAGTTATCCCTTTGTGTTGTCAAAGTGCCCAACCTCAAGGTGCTGAGGCCAAAGGTGGTGCTGAGGGGCCATGATATTTCTGCCTTGGCAGGGCTGAGTGCCTTGGAAGAAGAGGAAAAAACTGCTAGTCTCTTCCCCTGGTTAAACGTGTGTTTGGGGGGGGGGTGTCCCCATAAGTGTTTTCTTTGCAACATGGATTCCCATTGCTGCTGCCGCCTTGTACCAGGAGTATATTTTTAATCTCTGTATTTGCTCTTCATCCTCTCCTTCCCCACCCAAGGCCCGATGAAAAGAAGGTCCCCTTGGATCTGCTTTATAAAGGCCACAGCGAGTACTTGCCCCCTGGCAGTCCCCTGATGTGATGTGAATACTGCCTGTCAGTGTCTTGTCACTCCCCGCACCTCTCTAATGTGCTTCTATTTACCGCAGTAATCGGAGCCCCTGAAAGGCGAGACTGAACCAGAGCTATTAAATATAATTGTCATTGTGACAGGTCCATTGTGGGATAGAAAATTTGTGCCTTTCAAAGCTGTCTCTGTGATAAAGAGCAGCAGTAAAATCAGAAATTAATCCCCTGGCATGAGAATGACATGGTGATCGCTGGATTGGCACTAACAACTCAGTCAGGGCACCTGCTGATCCTCCCTCTCGCTGTTCAAAAGGTTTGCTGAGTGGAGGCCAGGCCACTCCCTATCCCCCAGCCATCCCCCCCCCAGCTTACAGCTGATTTTCTCTCATTGCTCCTGTTTGAATCCAGAAATGCAAAGCCTTGACCATCATTCGTGCTCTGCCACAGATTTCCAGTCTTGGAGGCAACGGCTGTGCACCACATGGATGCCAAGGAAACCCAGAGAAGTGTCTTATAGCATCCAGGTGGTGCCCGCTGATGTGTTGTGGGGGAAAGGAAGGTGAATTTGGAGCTACAAAGAAAGGAGTCTGTGCAAAACTCCAGTTCCCAGTAAGTTCGTTTCCCCTCCTGCTGCACGACTCTAGTAAGGCCTCATGTGGGATCATCTGTTGGCATTTGGCTGTTTTGCATTGACATGTCTCATTAAGAAACATGAGGAATCTGTCCCTCTGCTGGGACTTGAACTGCAGCTTTTCACTTCCAGCATCGGTGTATGATCTCGTATGCTAGCACTTGAGCTAAAGGAGAATTGCCATTAGCTGTCAGTAGTGCTCGTGCTACCGCAGCGCTAATTACGGTTGAGAAGACACTTCCATTACAAGCCTCTGTTTCAAGCGGCGTCTCGCAATCTTTTATTTTAATTTTTTTAAAAGAAAGTTACCAACAGGATTTGAAGCGTCTTGGGTGTGATCTCAGGCCCCAAATGTGTTTGGGGGCAAAAATTGAGATTAGGTTTTTGTTTTTCCTCCCCGAGACCTAGCCATGCACTAAAGTCTCACTAGTGAAAACGTGCCAGTCGTGCCCGGAGCGCCAGCGAACGGTTCCCCCAAATGGATGTGTTTGAAGACTTGCAATTTGTTGGACAGATCCAAACACGCACAAGCAAATGCTGGGGGTCCATGTTCGGAGCGGAGCCGCTGCCACCTGCTCCTGCATTAAAATCCATGTTGTGCTTGTGGAGCTGAGAGGGTCCAGGAGGAAGCAGATCCGGCTCCACTGAGGGGCATTGCGGTCTAGTGGACTGGGAAGCAGGAGACTAGACATAGTGTAACTATGCTAACGTGGGCTCATCAGCTCACTGTTGCTTAATTTGCACAATGGAGCATAGTAATCCTTGACTCATCTCATCTGTTTTGTTGTCTCAATTTCCACCTCGGTTCATAACCCGGAAAGCGCCTCTGCTTATTGAAGCATCTCCCTTTTCCTGTTCTTCCTTGCAGTTTATCAGCTCGCGTTTCCTTTTAGACAATGGCAAGTAGATTTTTGCAGCTGGTGAATTCCCACTTGAGGCTTGTCTGCTTCCTGGGCCTGTCCTTTCTGGTGTCTGGGGCAAGAAGGAGCCTGCCGCAAACAGGTTTCTTCTCTTTCAGTGGGAGCACGCAGGCTCTGGACTGGGTTGAGCTGCTGCATTTGTGACACCCTGGCCTTTTCCTGAGGGTTTCCTTTGGGCCACGCTCAGGAGAGGTTTCCTCTTGAACCTTGGGGGAGCCCACGGAAATGCTTCACGCTGATCATCCAGCCAAACGTTGCCTTTTGCACATTCCAACGTGAACCGAAAAAAGGCTTAAATCCAAGGGAATTCATAGCATTTCTGTTTATTTGGATTACAAGAGCACCCAGGGGACCTGGTCAGAATTGGGTCCTCGTTGTGGCGGAGGTTGTCGAATACAATAAGAAGGGCCCCTGCCCCCACGCACTTACAATCTGTATAAGGACCAAATGCAGCAAGGGGTACAGACCCCCCTGACACTGAGGAAGAGGGCAAATGGGGGTGACCATCCATGGTTGCATATGCTCTTGGTGGACTGGGCAATTTGGAGCCTTCACCATATTTGACTTGATGACATAACAGAAAAATAAATAATAACGAATCAGTAAAAGACCTGGCCGCTCCTTTGACATCGTTAGCCATGGATAGCTTGCTGGAGGTGGATTGCAGGCATGTTTAAATCGGGGCAAATTTTAGATAAGGGAGAGAGCACTGCTTGAGGGTTGCTTATGCACTTTGTAACTCGGGGGCGGGCAATTATTTTGGGCGGAGGGCCGCTTACTGAGTTTTGGCAAGCCATCGAGGACCGCATGACAGGCAGCCAGGGGCAGATAAACATTTTCTAAGTTTTTTAGGGACCCTGCGGGCTGGGTAGAATGGCCTGGCGGGCCGCATTTTGCCCACCCTGTTGTAACTGGTGAGTGCAGCAGGACAGTGGAATGAGACTTGATATGCTTATTTGGATTGGATTGCTAAGCTTATTTGATTTAAAACTGAGCAACTTATATTTACCCCCAAACATTCGTTCTATACTGGAAACACACCCCATACCTTCCAGGAGGTAGAGACGCTGCCTGCCTTGCTCTGCAAACGACTCGGTGGATTTGCTGGCATCTTGGCATTTCACAAGCAGGGCGAGAGCTCAGATGTTCTGAGGTGTAAGACCAGCCCTGGCATCCTTCCAGCCTCCCTCGGGAATTGAGTGCGGGAAGGAATACGAATTACCCGCGAGAGAGACATCAAATGTGCAGTCAAGGCTGCATCCTGCTGCCACCAGACTGCTCCAGGAGAGAGAAACCATTTTCGATGGTTAAAAATAAAGCCCCGGTATAATGCAAGGTGCCACGGGCCTTTGAAATGTTGGAGGGAGCAGAACTGCTCATTCTGCATCCTTCCCTCTTGTTCGTCCTTTGGAACCGGGCCAAGGGTTTAAGTTCGGAGCCAGCGCCTGCCGCAGCAATGGGGTGATAAAGATCCACCTTGGATTAGAGGCCCTTGTGATTTCTGCGTGACAGGAGCGCGCATATGGGAGCCGAGGCTTAACTAGCACTAGCATACCCCCTGGGCTGGGGCTTGGGGGAGTCGCTTCCCCGCAACTATAAATAAGGGAGCACAACAGACAAGAGCCGCCAAGATCTGATAATAAAATCTGTTTGGAACAGCTGTCCGCTGACAAGTACAATAAACTGTATTAATGGTGTCATTATTATTCCCTAATTAAAAGCTAATAACTAAGAGTTAATTGCCTTTAAAAGATGAAGCAGTGCTATGGCAAGGATTTATCTCTGTTTTTCTTTGCTTGCCTGGCTGTGCTGATATTTTCAAGCTAATTAATTGAATCAAAACGTACAGAAAACTAATAATCTCCCTGTGTCGATTCAACCAATTGAATTAAAAGGTGTTTGCAGTGTGTGTATTTCTACACCCCCCCAAATCCATATTCTTTGCAACTTGTTACCCCAGGTAGTGATCAAGGGGAATGGAAAATAAACGGTGCCTCAGTGAAAAGCTGGTTGATGAGGAAAGCAGTGACCTCCTGTTAAGAGGAGAAGAAATTACAAATACTGTCACTAGACAGCCTAATAGCCCAGCTGGTTCTGAAGCTGAGGTCTTAGCTACGCTGTCTTTCCCATGCTGCTGAGTTGGAGAAAGGTCCCGGTATGGAAGAGATTGGCTTGCACTCTTGTAGACCAAGTGGGCCGCCCTGCAGAGGCTGCGTTATGTGCATTTTGTTTAATAGGAACTGAAGGATGCTAAGAGGAAATCACCTTGGAGGGATTTTAAAGAGCCAAAGCAGTTTTTCTGATGCTGTGCACTACAGGGGAATACACAGTTTGTTCGGATTTATATGCACACTCGCAGAGTGCCTGCTGGGTGCCTCGACGTGAAAGGCAGCAGTTAATAGAAGCCGCCATCAGCGAGTCGGGTCTCCTGGACGCTCAAGCCTGCTTCCTCAACTGAACGGTTCTTACAATTGCTTGGAGACGAGCGTTGCAGAAAGAACGCCCCATCTTTTCATTTGCATTTAGCAAAATTCAGGCCGGTGCTTCACGCACCATTTTCAACATGTGAAGACTCCCCCCGGTCAGGATGTGTTCGAGGACCAGACAGACCCAAGACTTTAGGATCTCAAAACACAAGTCTTGACAGCTGGCATGTAAGGAATCAGCTCCGTTTGTTTGAGGGCAGGGACAGATCCAGAAGGTGCCTGGACCCTCTGCCTTAGGACCTTCCCAGATTAAGGATGTATGAAATGTTAGTGGACTAGCTTCCAAGCGGCAGGGATTGCCAGTCTTTAGCAATTACTGCCTACGCTGTTGTAATGCGGATTGAGATCTGTGATTGTCATTACGCCGTGCCCAGTTGTACTGGTGCTTGTCTCCCCCACCGCTTGCAACTGGTGGATGAGTCGCATGTCAGCTATTTCACACTGCAAGTTCATGAGGGCACAGACTCATTTACGGCATACCTGTGGACTGCCCAGCACAGTGGGACCCATCTCAGATGTGGCCTTCAAACGTTAGGAAGAAAGATGTTCAGATGCCAATGCGTTTTGTTCAGCCAACACAACTGGAGGAGACCGAGGCCCTGAAAGAGAAGTGCATTTGTATAGCCCCGGGGCGGTGATGGTTCCATTGTTGCCAGCAACCTGTCACTTGAGGCTGAACTGAATACCCGTATTGGCCAAGCATCGGGTACCTGAGCATGCTGAGCAAATGAGCGTGGAACAACAGCAAACTGACTGTTAAGACCAAGGTCAAAATATTTCGGGCTTCTGTCATCAACACCCATTCGCATGGCAGCAAATCCTAGACCACATACTCTACTTGAGAAAGGCACCTCAACAGCTTCCACTTTCATTGACTTCACCTCATTCTAGGAATTTCTTGGTGGGACAAAGTTGCCTACACCTGCGGTCCTGCAACATGGCCAGCATCAACTTCAATAGCTTGGTCATATGCGGAGAGTGGGCCATGGTTGTATACCCAAGGATCTCTTGTATGAAAAACTCTCTACAGGAAGAAGACAGTATGAATGTCCTTATCTCCATTTCAAAGACATTTGCAAGAAGGCAATGAATAAATATTGAGCCAAATGATTGGGAAAAGACAGCTGAGGATCAAAATGCTTGGAAGCAGTCTACTAAGCGTGGAATGAAGGCTTTTGAGGAAAGAAGAGCTTAACGTGTGGGGGAAAGCAGAAACCTCGGGAAAAACCCTGCACCACGTTCAGATACGAGCTTCACATGTGATAAGTGTGGAAGGGACGGTCATTCAAGGATTGGGTTCTCCAGCCGCATTCGCAGATGTTCAACAAGCTGACGCCTTGTTCTGTGCAAATCTATTGTCTTGCGAGACGGACAGATGCCTGTTATTAAAGGGAGCCCAGAAGGGGAGTACTTTATATATAATTAGAAACATCCAGGAGTGTCCTTCAAGACCTCCCAAAGAGCCCTGACCTCGCCAACTCCCAGCGGGCACAGAAATAAGTGAGCAGCTGTTTCCAAAGAGCTCAGGATGGGGAGCTGCCAAACACCAAGCACTGCCAGAGACCCAACTGCTTCCTTTCAAGGCCCTTTGGGGGGAGCAGAGGCCCCAATTGAGGGTACTGGGACTCAGGGTCTTTGTGGATAGGTTTTTTGTTGTATATACTGGAGGACTGGGGGTTCGGGCACACAGTCATCAGCACTTGAGGGAATTGGGTCTGTAGCTCTTCAGAGAGAGTAGTGTTTGTTCCCTGTGCTCATCGAGGTTCAAGTTCGCCGATGTTAGCATAACCAAAACCCAAAGGGGGTTAAACCATTTAATCACAAATCCCATCCCCTCTCCATCGCTCCGGTGTCGCTTCTGATGCCATAATCCCATTTAGTTCTCTAGTCATTCATGGTCACCCTAAAAGAGGACAAAAGGCCTAATATTTCTAACCTTTCCATAAAGTTAGATTTTTCATCATTCCATTGTAAAGGAAAGAGAAAAGGCACTGAGACGGTTCGGCCTGCTTTGCAGCTCCCTTGGACTCTGGGTTTCAGGGGGTGCCAGCTGTGACGAGACAGCCCTTCTTTCTCGGAGAAATTAGCCTGGGAATCGGACTGTGCCAAGCGCCCTCGGGAACAGCATTCGAAGCAAACGCAGAAGAACTCTGACCTCCATCCTGCAGCTGGCATTGGATTTCTCTCGGCTTTCGAAAGCATCGAAATTGGCCATTAACAGACCATCTTCTGGAGCATCCTAAGCAACGGCAGGCCACGTGAGTGTTTGCACCCCCAGGAGAGGCAGCTGATCTGTCCTGCTGCCCTTGCTGGCACAATCTGTTTGCATTTACAGCGATTTTCTTGATGTGTTTCTGGTGCTTCTCGTGGAGAAACCTGAACCGGTTTTGGTGGGAGAACAGAAAATTAACAAACCTTGGATGTGACAGGCTGTGGCTTAGAAAGCTGATTGTGTTCTCTTGCTTGCTGCAAACTAATTGACACCTGCCACCTTGTCAGGCCTTTGCAACGAGCTGGAGAGGAGCCTTAAACAAAGCTCAGAGCGATGAGATTCTCAAGCAGCGCCATTTAACACTGCAGCCTACTGAGCGTGTAGAGCTGTTGGACATGACATCCACGCTCAAAGCGGTTCACGCTCCGTGCAAAATCAGCACGGGGCAGAAAACGGTGCAGGGCAGCCGTAATCCCAGCGCCAGTCCGTTCTGGGACGGAGGTGAAATAGGAAGGTTTGCGGCATCTTTAAGCCTGTAGCAAGAACTGGATGCTGGTGTTTAAGCTTATTGACTCATCGTTTCCAGTTCAGTAGCAACCAGGGACCCTATACTATATTCGCTGTTAAGCCAGTTTAAGAGCAGCGTGAGGTGGAAATATTTATGTACAAAATGACATTGGTTGATTTATTTTTTACTCTGGATCCTCCCTCCGCTGCTAAGCACCGATGTAACAGAGCTTGGTGTCGTGCAGGGTATATTTGCACTTCAACTTCTGAAGAGTTAACTGTCAGGACACCAATCTGTGCACCCAGCAGAATTCATCCTCTCCTGCCTCGTGTGTCGTGTAAGAAGAAGGCAGACCAGCGCCAGAGGAAGAAAGGTTATGTTCGTCCTAAAATAATTAGATATTTGGGAGCAGGCGGGGGCACCGTTTGCTAAGATATTCACAGCATACGTGGATGCTAACAAGAGACAGACATCCTCGGCGCTGCCGTTGTTGGTCAAGCAAAGGGCAGTGTACATCGATGCTGCCGCTTGTCAGTGCTCATTACTGCATGATGTCTCTCTTCCTTCTCCTGGTTTCTGTCTCTTCCCCTCCACCCTCTCGCTTTGTCCCCGCTGTCGAGCTTTCGCACCCGAGCTGATGGGAGCCTCGCGTTGCTCCAGCGTTTCTTGTGTTCCTCTCCTTGCGGTCTTGCAAGAGGTGGAACGACGAGGGAATGCACCGACGAGCCCAAGCTGCCGACAGCCGTGGGTGCAGCCAAAGAGGAAGATGTGCCTGTTCTCATAGCTGAACAAATTGGTTGAAGATGGGGCCTTGGCACACTTGTGCTTTCCCTCCTGTACCGCCTACACAGCATTGGCCAACTCCAAAGAGCCAGTTGACGACTTCCTTGGTAGGCCACATGGCAATGACCCATCTCTCGGAGCAGCCTGGGCTTTAAAGGAGAGCCTAGGAGGCAACCGTGTCGCTCTTCCTACAGTTGGCCTAGACTAGTCTGCGATAGACCATTTGGTTCCCCAAAGATGAACAGCCTCATAATTCAGCGCTGTATGTAGCTTTTGCAAAAGTCATCTTCCCTTGCGCTGTCAGCTAGCTCTGCCAACCATGGAGGCTGCCCCTGCAGGAAACAATTAATACTCACCTTCCTCGGGTCTGTAGCACGGGAAGCAGCTGGTAGGTCTCTGCTGCCAGGTGAAGCTAGCAAAAGAAACTGCTTACCGTCTTCACTCTCACGTTGAAACCCGAAGCTTTGCTCCCCAAGAAACAGCAGCCCTCGGGCTCCCCACCACAAGCTCCTGGTGGCTGTAGGACACTAATTGAAAGGAACCAAATGTTCTCTTTGGAAATTCACTTTATCAGTGTTAATCTTCTATGCAGACTAATTTTATTAAAGTTCCCAAAAGAACAAATTGTAAATTCATTAGTGCCCATCTTGGCCTGTGCCCTCCCTCACTTCGGGTAAAAAAAGATTAGAAGTCATCTGGGCCCTGTGATAATTAAAAAGAAGATGCTCAAACATAATTCTTAATTAAACTGTAATGAGATAAGAACTTGTGTAGTCTGCTTTTTGTCTGTTGGAGAGATGCAGAGGTTCCCATTGTAATTATGTGATTTATGATCTCCCACACAAAGATGTAATTAGGTTTTTTTTCCCCCCCCCTCTTTTAAAATTTAAACATTATTTAGATAAAAAAATAGTGCGGCAATTTGAGTCGGTTTTTCCTGGTGGAATAGTAATTTTGTGTGCGTGTGCTTTTTTTAAAGCTCAACTTAAAAGAGCACAGCACAGCTGCCATGTGGTCGGGAGCTGATATTTCAACGGGTAAATCAGATGCGGAGAAAGACATTGATGGATGGACGGACCGGGGCTGCACAGAAGAGCAGAAGTGGGATGTGAGGTGAGAGGACCTCCCATCGGGGGAGAGTATGTGAGATGGAGATGCACAAGATCTGTGGACAGGTTGAGAGGGGCAAAGAACATGAACTGTCGGGAATAAGAAAGGAGAGAGGCAGGCTGCTAGATGCTCACTGTGCCTGGATGGGGGCGGAAGGGGTGGATCTTCTAGACCGAGAAATTAGCAGAAGACTAGCTGTTAAGAGTGGATTTTCAGGTCCCTCCCAAATCACAGCCATGGAGGGATGCTGTGCACCTTTAAAGGAGCCGAAAAAGTTTCCTTGCTGCTGCTGTTGTTACAATACCTTCAGTAGCTAACTGGTAAAGAGAAGCAGGGCTTGATCTACCTGTCGTGGTCTCCAAATCTCCTAGGACAATGCCCTAGAAAGAAATCCCAGACCTGGGATGTTCTGGGTTAAACCCGCCTGCCTGTAAAAAAAAAAAAAAACCCCACAAAAAAAGAGTTGTGCCCAGACGATGCATCCCCTCGAACCAGAGTCCGTCTGCCTTAACTTGGGGTGTTTTACCCCAACGAGGTCAGGGCAGTTTCTTCCAGGAACAGGTGTTTGTCTGTGTTCAGAGCTGCTTCCCAAGGGTGACATGAAGGCAAGAGGTAGCAGCGAGAGGGGGCAGAGGAAATGGTGTGGGGATGGGGATGGAGGAAGAGCATCTCGTACCAGACGCCCTTGATCACTTTATTTTCCTAGATTTGGGGGGTCAGAAGGGACCTGGGTAGATCATCGAGTCCGACCCTTGCCCCGGGCAGGAAAGAGCACTTTGACGTTATTGCTTCAACCTCAAAACCTTTGTGGCAGACGATGTGAACGTGCACTGCGAGTCAGAGCAACACCACATTTTGGAAGGTCCCGGAGGATGGAGACCGATGTTTGTCCACCTCCTCGGTGCGGCAAGGAACCTCCTCTCCTTCCTGGCAGCTCCTGAAATTACCACCGCGGTAGCAAGAATAGCAGCATTCATCGCTGAGCATAAATCTTCACTTCGATTTGCCTAATCTTTTGTGAAGAAATAGAAAGACCTGGCGATGAATTTGTGGAGTTAATCACCTTGACTCTACCTCCCGTTTACCTTAATTATACTGCTGCGACTATTGAAAACATATATGTACTGTGGCTATTAAGCTATATTCTGCTGTTCTTAATAGTATGCCGAAAGTTAATAAGTTGCTTATGGCTTCTTTGTTCAGACCTGTGTTTGTGTCTATTTTTGAAGCTCTGTTCTTTTGTTTAGACCATCGTTGTTCAGCAACTCTAGTCCTCTGGTCCCTGGTTCGGCTAATCCCCTTTCGCTGCGACTGTGCATACCAACAAAAGACATTTTTTCCGCTTCGCTTGCAGAGGAAAAAAGTGTCTCACCGTTTAAGATCAGATTGGTCCCTGAAGAAACAATCTGTATGGAAAACAGTTGGAAACGGACAACTTCTGACCTGTAGAATAAATAGAAATACTAAATGAATACAATTTCCAGACCTTGCTGCCTCCTAATAGAAATGCTAAATTGCTCTTCGTAAAGTGAGTAAATACAGCCAAATCTTCACAGGTGCTGTGCACTGATATTCGGTGTGGCCTTGGCGCACAATGAGTGATATGTATTTTAAAAAATGAGGGGATAGGAGCCAGGCTGCTCTGCCTGGGTGTTCTGGGGAAAACGAGACGTCATCGTTGACCTGCGGTTGGTTTGAGCGTGTTCGGACGTGGGAACGTGGCAGATTGGAGCAGATCCATCGTCCCGGAGGTCCGGTCTCTTCCGCCCCCATTTGGCATTGCCCAAAATGGTGGGTCCGGTCCCTGTTAATTTACCTGGCTAAACAGACCGTGCGGGGACGCAGAATTGCTTCTTCCCCGGCTCCTGTGGATGCGGCCCGCTGGGGCAAGAGATGTCACCGCCCTGGCTGTCTTCCTAGCTCGGCAAGAAATGCCGTTTGCAACAAATGGACCAGCCTGGACGCTGGGTTTCCACCTTCCTCTTCAAAGAGAGCAGGGGCACAACAAGGAGTAAGGTTGTCCCTTCTCCTCACCTGCATTTTGCAAGCGTAACTCCTCCTCCTAATACCTTGTTAGCTCTGCCCTTGACCCACATCCAGGCTCCTCTCCTCCCGCCAGCATCACCCCTGCAAAACAGGCACAGGCCCGCAGCTATCCTGAGATGTTCCTGGTGAGCTCTGCTGTCCTCTGCCTGGTGGAAAAAGGGTTAAAAGCCAGCGCTGATTATGGCATGCTGGGATTTGTAGTCCTAAAGCAGCAAAGCATTCTGGGAAGGGTTCATTGTTCAGCTCGGAGCTGGCTGTGCAGCTGTGCGCACATGTGCTGGGACAGGTTCACGTTTTCAGAGGCGGCGCTTGAGAATAACTTAGAGCAGGCCTGGCCGTGTTCTGCGGGGCTCTACACCCCATCCCTGCTCACCTGGGGTTTGGTTTTGCACCGAGACCATTTCCACTGTTCGCGTTTTGCCCTCGGGACATAGGGAATTGATGCAATCACCTGGGGAAAAGCCAGGGGACGGGGCCACACATCTTCCTCCTCCAGGATCGTACCCGCTGACCTGAATTTTTGTCACGCGAACACAGGTGTTCGTCCCCCACTGGATCAGCTACGCTCGTGTCTCAGCGCCCTGGTGAACAGACAGCTCTTCTGCCTGAACTCAGCTTCCCTGCTGCCCTTCGCGCCGTCTCCCCGCTTCTAAGGGAATTACCCCCCTTTCCTTCGGTGTCCTCATTTCCCTACGGGTCTGCACCCCCAAACACTGTCCTGATTTCCCATGTTTAAACAGCCTGCCCTGGAAATGAGGAGGTGAAAAGAAGGACGGGTCAACACCACCTCTCCTGGCCTGGCTATCGCAGTTCTCCCTGGTTGATATGTGGCTCGGGGAGCGGGTATTTGAAGGATTCCTCTGTGTCTATGGTCTCGCTTCAATTACTCTCTCTTCCCCTTCCAAAAGAAATACCCCAGATGTGATATTTTCCGATACCTGAAGTGCTTGTCATCCTTTGCAATTTTGCTTGTAGCTGTCTAGACACACAGAGTTTCTTTACACCTTGACGGCAGTCGGCAAACAATTTGCTACGAGTGTTTCCCCCCTCTCCCCCCCCCCCGAGGCAAATGCTTTGCTAGTTTTATTTCACTTTTAATGCGCGTTTTTTTTATGAGTTAAGTGGGGTTGGACAGGCACACCAAAAGATTGTGTATTATAGCTGATTTTTCAGTTGTTTCCTCTCTTCCCCCCCGCCCTGTTTTGAGACACGGACGTGTGTAAATCCCTGCGCATGTTCGGTTCCATTTGGTAGATGTCGCGGTAGAAAATACTACTTCAGTTTTATCTGTTTTTAAACGATTTTATGGATTAGCAAGCCAGATGGGAGTGTTTTGCTGTTGCCGAACTGATTCTGTTATGTGCGTCCAGGGTTTGAACATAGGATCGCTTTGCCTCGGGGGTAAAAGGGCTTGGAGCTTTACTGCGTCTCAGCTGCTTTGCAGGAACTGCTCACGTGCACCGTCCTACCCTATGGTAAGCGGTAGTTCGCTGCTTAGCCTTCGATGGAAATGGGATAGTTAGCCACTTAGCCTTTGCTAGAAATGGGGTAAGTTCCTGTGAGTTAACTTCTACTTACCAGGGCGAGAGCGGGCAGTTTCTGTGCAACAGCTGGCACCTGGTAGAGTCTTAGTGCCTTTTTACCCCATGGTAAGTTGTTCATATGCCCATGCCCTTGGAAGAATCCTGATTGCCCCTTCCAGCCCTACTTTTCTATGACTTCTCTTGTCCCTGGAAAGTAGCAACACATTCAGTCTGCATTTGTTTCCAGAAATGTTGAAGGCAGCGCGAGAGAGACGGGTGCTGCTAGGCGAGGAGCGCTGCCCTATGTTTTCACAAGGGACTAGTGATTTTTGTCGGCATAACCTGAGAGTGCTTAAAAGGGAGTGATTTTCTCAGCAGGAGCCCAAGGAAGTTGTGGAAATGTGAAGGTGCATGGACGTTGGCCATTCAAAAGTCAGCAGTCACTTTGGTAACCAGAACGAGTTTTATTAAGGACAATGTTTCTTCCCAGTGTTACTGAAAATGCTGTAGCTGTTATAAATGACCAATTTAAAAAAAAAACCCACAAAGAACAACCCCCAAAATTTGCTTTTCACTAAATCTTGTTCATCCATCTCTTGCATGTCTCGTGCTCATGAAATAGTTTTGTGTTGGGTGCTGGTTTCTCGGCGCTGCGGGGAGCAAGAGGAATGCTTGGCTCCGAAGTAGGAGCTTTTGGAGAGATGTGGATGCGAACGGGGATCTGTTACTATTGCGGCAGGATCAGCTCTTCCAGGCTCCGGAAGTGGGCTGCACAATCTGTTCTGCTAATGATATTTAAAGTGTGACCTCTCCAGCATCTCCTTTTCTGCTCCACGGTTCCTTAGCGGAGGGTGCTCCTGAAGCCAACGGGAGAAGCTGGCACGAGCTGCTGCAGTGGTCCCCGGTGCAGGCTGGTGGTGACACTGGCAGCTGGGTAGAGATGGAGGCACAGCACTACCCGGGCTGGCAGGCCCGGGGTTCAGTTGGCAGTGGTGGTAGCTGAGAAGGCAGCAGCCCTGTGACCAGCCAGGTCCTAGTGACAATGCAGGCAGCACCAGGAGTGGCAGGAATAAGGCCTGGCCCTGGCAGCTGGCAAGAGCGGAAGCTCAGGGGTGAGTGAAAGAGGCATCAGATGGGGGGCAGAGAAACAGCCCTTGCACAGCACTCGCACTGGGGGTGCCCCTTCCTGCACCCCGTCCTGTCCCGTGGAGTTGGAGACTGGCATTGCCCTTTTTGCCTTGCCTTCTCCCCTCTCTCTGCTCTGCGGGAAGCTGTCTTGGCTTGTTAGGCCTCTGCACAGGTGATGCCTTGTCTTGAAAGCACGCGGCTGGGCTTTTGTATGTTATGAACCCTGGTTTTGCACCCTTCAAATCACCGTGCAAATGCATGTTCCAGCGGGAAGCAAAGGTGTGGGAGGGCTTCTGGTACCGTTTTCTGCTAGGAGTGTCTTTGTCCCTAGTGATAGCAAGGCTGCTCCGGGGAAAGGAAGCATGTACTTGCTGGATCTCAAGGGACTGGGTTGATCTGCCACATCCCATAAGGGATGTCTGTCCAGGTCGGAGGACTCGTGGTGGTGGGGATCAGGGTGAGTCAAGGACCTTCACGTTGCTAGTCTTGTTTCTCAGTGTGGAGCTATACGTGTGTCAGCATGGCACCAGGCTCTGTCCCCTCCTCTCTCCCCAGGATCCTTCCAGAGCAATGAACGCTGCCCGTCGGCTTGTTATAGCCCCTCTTCATGCCGCACCAAGCCTGGACCAGGCCACCCAGCTGTGAACCTGGAGCACATCAGCACCGCTTCCAGCACGGTGAGAGGAGGCATCTCCAACCTTCCCATCCCGATGGGCTGAGTGTTCATGTCTTCTGAGGCTTGTGTGCTTTGCATCTGAGTGTTGCCCTTGAAAAGGCAATAATGATATGTTGAAAGTTTAAGGCCTGCTGCTCCAGTGTTATGTCATCTTGGGCAGCCAGGCCAGGGACTTGACCTCCAAATGCTTAAAAGTCAATGTAAAACAGGCTGACTTTTTTTTTCTCTTTATTTTAGTGTTTGGCCATAATTCAGTTTTGAAAAAAGAAGAGGTGTTCCTGAGCGAGCCCCGGACAAAACCCAGGTATATCCTATTAATTCAGCATGGCCCCCTGCGTGTGTAGGGAGGAGTGTGCACATATGCATTGCAGCATACATGGAGAGATGGGTACCAGGTTCTCTGGTAATGGGGAATCTCTCTCTTTAATGACTAGGAGGGAACTCCAAGCACCTGCCTTTCAGGAGCTACAGGAGTGATTAGATGGTAAGATCAGGGTTTCATCCCTGTACAAATTGTAAAGGGATCTGGCATCGTCTTTTCATCCAGCCATGCGGTAGATGTGTAAGTAGATAGATTAGAGAAACAAGCAGATTAAAAATGGACCAGGATGAATAGATTAGATAGATGCCTAGAGAGAGGGCCATTAATAAATGGAGATATATGGCTGTTGGTCAGGCTTCCATCCCTTTGCTAGCTATAAAAGGATCTGGAGATTTATTATCCCTGCAGACAGTTTGCATTAGCTTAAGACCAAGGCCAGGGTGCATACTTGGATAATATTTAAAGCAACCCCTGCGCGTCTAGTAGCAGACACCATTGCTTGAAATTTAGTCTACGCAGTGCATGCTTCCAGCGTGTGTAGGTACATGCGTGTGTTGTGCCTCCTCTTTCTGACTTATTTCCTGTCCTAAGACTTGAGCAGGCAAAGGATAACTTTCCAATGTGGCCTATATGGATCTGGAGGTCGACTCTTCACCCAGAAGCCAGCTGGGGTTTCTGGTCTGGATCTGTCACTACAAAGACGTGCTAACAGATCTCTTGGCCGGTGCAGATGCTGCTAGAAAAGCCAGTCAATTTTGGCCACCTTAGCTCAGCAGACGAGACTCTAAGAAACCACTAGGTCACAGGTTTTTTTCCAACAAGGTCTGTGGTTGCTCAGGGTGTAATTGCTGCTTTTGGTAGCAGGAAAGCGGACGGAGGTGTCCTTGTTTCTTCCAGGGCAGACGAGCAGGACTTGAGCTTTGTAGGAATAGCAAATGGATGGAGGCAAGGACTTTGATGCCTACAGTTGTAGCTCACAAGTGTTGGTGTCTTGGGGGTGGGGGTATTCCAGGAAGGGGAAGCTGGGACGTAAAACCAGGACCTGGGAGAGATCCGGTCGGGAAGTTTGCAACCAAAGGGTTGTTTTTTTTTCAATGAAAAATGCTGATGTGCTGCCCTAACTTCTGGCAGGGAGCATAGACTTGGCTTGGAGAAAGGCTTGAAATGCTCAAATCGTTGCATGTCTCCATGTTCTGAAGAAAAAAAATCCCTTTTTCAGGTTTGAAGCCATTTTTAGATCATGCTTGTGGGACAAGAACGCTCTTTCCCATCCTAGGCTGAACCCCTCCAGTCCCGTTCACCAGCTGCGCGTGCCACTGACGTGCCGTGTGGCCGTCCCCATAACCTCATGTCCGGAGATGAGGCGTGTGCCGCCGGATTTCCAACCTCTTTTTGCCCGATGGAGCGAAATGGTTGTGCGGCAGGGCTCTGCGGTCGCGCAAATGGCAGCAGCTCCTGGTTCCTGAGTCGCTCCGTTCTGTCGCGCAGTTTCTTCTCGATAGTTAGGAGCTTGGTGGTACTTGTATTCCTAGTATGCACAGTCTGCGATGCACCTGCAGAAGCAGCAGTGCTGTGGCTGGACTCCCTTGTGAGGCTCCATTTTATTTTTTTTTATTCAAGAAGAGGCAGAAACCAGATCTGGGCAACCTCACTGGGGAATATCGTAAAAACTTTCCCTGATCTCTCCCGTAGGAATGGACTAGAAGAGAATCGAAGGCAAATTTCCCTGCTGGAATGACTGTGTGCCTTTGCTATTCAATTCTGCACCAACGCAGGTTCTGATTTGGGGGGTTGTAACCATTATTCATTTTCCTTTTGGGGAAAAAGCAATGGATTTTCCTGTTCTCCTTCTGCTTTTCTCAGTGTGATTAAAGCTGACGGCAACCCATAGTATTTCTAACCACGTATACTTTCCCCTGGTCTGGGAACTGGCTTGTCTCATGTGCAACTCCGGATTGAGGGGCTTTTCTCTCAGTCACTGCTGTTAGAGAAATTACCTTTGTTCACTATTAGGCCCCTTGGTAAAACCGGAGGTAGGGGTGTGAGAGGTTTGGTGGGGTATTTAGCTGCCTTTACAAATCCATTCCAAATCGGGTCTCTTCAGCTTCTGGTTTGTCCTGCCTCTGCTCCCTTCCAGGCCTGTCTCCGTATCCAGAGAAGCCATCCCTTCGCTCAGGCTCTGTTCCTGACTCCCCAGCCAGCCAAGAGAGAGGTGCTGAAGCTCATGTGGTTACAGCAGGCGAGCAACGGGAGCTTCACGAGATGCAGACTGACATGGCAGCAAGACGGTTATCAGTGCATGGAGGAGAATCCAGGGACTCATTCATTCATACCCTCTGGCAGGGTGAGCTCCCAAAAAGGTAGGGGAAGAGCTGCGGTCTGTGAAAGTCAAAGAAAGGTGGGTCCGGGCTTTTAAATTTCTCCCCTGTTGGCACAAACTCCTGGCTGGCTGGCAGTCACTTTTGGATAGCAACTTGAAAGGCAGGCGGGTGCAAGGCGGCTCTTGCACCCAAAGGCAGGCGGGTGCAAGGCGGCTCTTGCACCCAAAGGCAGGCGGGTGCAAGGCGGCTCTTGCACCCAAAGGCAGGCGGGCGCAAGGCGGCTCTTGCACCCAAAGGCAGGCGGGCGCAAGGCGGCTCTTGCATTTGGGCACGGCATGGTTGGACACTGCAGTGCCCAAGGCGGACCTGCAGGTGGCAGCACCGGTGCCGTTCTCCAGGCCGGGTGGTGTGTTACCAGCTGGAGTTGAGGAAGAAAGAATAATTCAGAGTTGACCTTTGGAAGCAACAGAAATAGAACATAATGTTTAAAGGAGAGGAGACATGCAATCGAGATGATTTTAAGAGCCGTTTATTAAATGATGAAAAGATGCTCTCCTGGATTTGCATATAAATGACCGTGCAAGCGGTGTCTGCAGGAGTGCCGGGAAGCCCATCTGCTGCTGGGAAGCGTCCCTGCCTCGGCATGGGGGTGTGTGGGGCTTGGAAGGTGAGTCCGGGTTGCTGTTGGGACCATCCCAGCTCCCCAGAGGTGAGGCGACGAGGCATGTGCGGTGCCTTCAGCAGATGAAGGGGACGTGAGTTTTAATGAGATGACTTCCGAATGAGCACATCTGCTGGTGCTGGAGAGGAGTCCGCTTCCCCACTGCCGGGCAGCTTGCTGGGTTGTTTGCCTGACAGCGAGGTGGCAGATTGGCTTCCCAATGCCTCTGGGGCTTTTGCACGGAGGCTCCCCCCATATATGCATCAGTGATGCTTCGGGGGCAAGGGCTGAAACGCACCCCAGTCTCGTCTCGAAGCCAGCCTGCAACTTGGCTTCTTCTGATGGAGACAGAGTCCCGCTGCACCCTGGGGACATCCCCATCCCTCCCTCCTCTCGTCCAGACAGTCTGCCTTTAACAAGATAAGGCTCTGCCGTCAGGATTCCCCTGCAAAGCCAATCTCTCATCTATTTAATGACCCGCTCTTGGCCATACGGAGTTATGTCAGTGTAGATCTCCAGCCTCTCTGTGACACTCCCTTTGTGGTAAAAATACAACCTGCGGTGATTTACTCTTTCAAATATGTAGCTAATGCACTCGCCGTCAGAGCCATCTGTCAGGCGGGGGAGATGAAAAACCCACTTCTTTTGGCTCCGTAGTAAGGAGGTAGTCGAAAACCTTCCTGCGGGTCTCCCGGGAAACCAGTCTCGGCCGTAACATAGAATCCCGGTTTTAAAAATAAGCAGGCGAGCGAACAACACGTGCCTCCCGTTTCAGGCTAGTGGTGTCTTCTGGTAGAGTTGTGTCCTAGAAGTGAGAGTTTGCAGCGAAAATCCAACTTGAACTTGATCCTTTCGGCAAGGACGAGTATCGCTGCTCAACCAGGGCATGTTGTGCATGGAGTACCTGGTGCTCAGCGAAACCTGAAGGCTTAGTTTATCACGTTCAGACTTCCAGGCGGTTGAATGTCCCTCCAGCCGCTGGTGAATGCCGGGAAGGTGTTCTGCCAGCTTCTATCTAGACTGTCGCATGGAGATCGTGGAAGGCCTTCCTGGCATCTCTGCTCCCCTGCAATCCAGGGCACCCTGGTCTGAGCAGGAGGGATCCAAGGTGGATCAGGAATCCTCATGGAAATGACGTGGCAAAGAGGTTCATTACGGAGGTCAGGCACGTGATGGGGAGTGACCGTGGAGCCCGGGATGCCCGAACCACGAAAGCGTCTATGAACAAGCAGGTCTCCTTCTCGCAAGGCTCAGCTCCGTTTTGTTGGGAAAGGGGATTGTGCGTCTCCAGCACGGTCCGCCTGGCTGCTCGAGTTCTGCGTCGGGGTGGCCTCCTTGCATCTTCCTTCCCTCCCCTTCGCGCTGTCTGCACCTGCTGCGTGAGTCGAGAGAGCTGGCGCCTCCGTTGCTGGAGAGCCGGTGTCCTTGCACCGTTCCCTCTCAACTGGCATTTTGTTCAGAAAATTAGGGCTGGAAGGGACCTCCCAAGGTCATCTAGTCCAACCCCCTAGGGCTTGAACGCCCCTTGGTTTTGCACGACACAGTCGAGATACAGATAGGAGTGCGAGACCTGGAAGGGGTGTTTGCAGCCATGCTGCTTCCGTTCCTTGGCACGGCCGGGAAGGAGCAGGATGTGGAGGTGCTCGCTCAGGCCCGGCCCCTCAACCGTGTCCCGTGTGCATCTCGGGCTCCTCTGCATTCAGGGGCTTTGCTTTTGTGCTGAGATTTCATTTCACATTTGCTTTCCTAAATGGCTTCCTACAGCACCGGTTGTTTTTCAGAAAGGTTTACTTATCTCCCAGCTGCCGTTCCAATTCTCCCCCTCTGTCGCTCGCCTGGGCTCCGCTCGCTGTTTATTGCGTGTTCGGTTGGATTTTTACATCCTGCGATGTGGGGGGCGGTCACGCCATTTCAGCAGAGATGCAGAAGAAATCAGGCTGGAGCTCAGGAAGGAGAATGATTAGAGAGGAGAATAGGCCTGTTTAGCTTGGGAGGAGGATGGGCAGGCCTGTGACACGGGTGGGGAGAGCGGGGCTGCCCCTCTTTCCTCTCCAGCAATACGAGAAAGGGGCAATTAAAGTCATGGGCTGCAAAACCGAGGGACTGGACTGCACGATGTGCAGCCACTTCCGTGCCACGTGTTCCCTGCGAGCCCATGGGCCTTATTAGCACCGAAAATCGTCATCGTCGTCTTCCTATAAATGCCTGAGGCTAATGGGGGTGCATTAGGATTAGACACGGGGAGTCTCGCCTGCCTCTTTGCTTTGCCTCTGTGCCAGTTCGGGAGCTGGTGGCATGGTCCTTCCCTGCCAGCAGATGGAGACCGTATGACGCCGGTGTCGCAGTGCTGTCCTCCCCAGCTGCAAGTTCATCAGCCCAGCTGGTGCTTTGAAAACACTCCCGTGATTTTTCACCGCCTGTCTTTAAACATGACCGCAGACAATTTGCAGAGCGAGTCTAGTCTGAATGGGGTGGGGGAGCAGGGGGACAGCCCGGGTCCCCCCACGTACCTCTCCGCTCACCTGGGAGAGATGCTGTCATTGCACGAGGCGCTGCAGGTTGCATCTTCTGAGACCCAGACTTCCCCAGCCTGGCTGGAGACGGCAGTAACTTGGTTTAGCAATTTCCTTATGCCTCCTGTGACAGCACATCAATGAAACCTGTTTGGTACATGCTGTTTCCACCTGCTGGCAGGGAAGAGCTATACCCAAGCGTCCGACTTGGCACAGACAGCGCTGCTTCAGGGCTAAGGAAACCTAGAGAGCTGGGGAGAAAAATCCCCGTGGGTAGGTTATTCCTTAACCACCCCCTCACCTGGTTCTTCGCAGCTCCCTCTGGAGCCCTTGCCCCCGGCCACTGTCACAAATTACTCCCCGGCTTAGGTGGACGACGGGTCAGATTTGGCAGAGTAACTCCTTCCAGTCACAGCACCAGTGGAGGATACTGCTGGGATTCAGGGATGCTACCAGGTCAGTCTCTCCCTTCTCCAGCCCACTGTTTCCTTCCAGGGAAGGATCGGCGGTGGATGAAGTGCTGCCTGGGGCGCGGCGCTGGTGCTGTTCAGATGTGGCCTCCATCGCCGCTCCTCCGTGATCCTCGATAGCGCCCCACGCGGGCGTTTCTCGACATAGGGTGTGTGGTGAGCTCCTGGAGAGTAGACAGGAGGGAGGAAGGGGAAAGCAAGAGAAGGGGAAGAGGAACGCTAAAGAGAGGAGAAATTAAAACGAGCAAGTCTGCAATGTCCTAGGCCGGGGGAGCAGGTACAGGGTGCAATGCACTGTCTTTTATAATCATCATCATCACGGGTACTTGGCAGCATTGCACTTACAGGGGTGCATGGCCCAGCAAGTTGGTGCGTGGAACAGACCCCCACAGGGTCCAAGTGAAGGCACTTGTCTCCGGGCACACTCCCGTGTGGAAAGCAGGCACCAACTCATTGCCCACATCCTCACCCCAGCTTCTTTTGTCTCTAGGTCAGTATTGACCCCATTTCTGGCAGGTCAAGGCGTTCCCAGATGTGATGGCAGCCTTTTCTCCGGGGGATATTCCCCTTCCTCCAGAATGTCCTTGCTATCTAGGTAAGCGCTGCTTTGCATTTGCTATAGAAACCAGGCTTGCAAAGGAGAGGAGGATAAACCTCCACCTGCCTCCCACCCAAGAGCAGGCAAAGGGCCTGCTGGAGGCCAGCGCTGTCCCCTGGTGTGGTAAGTCCTGGCACTCACACACATATAAGGGTTTTTTCTTGCATCTGGGTTTGGTGCGCTCTTGCCTACGGGGTTAGATCCTTAGTCAGTGGCACTTGGTGGCAGTGTGTCACCCCGGCATAGCACAGGCATGCAGGCAGCTGGGTTCACGAGCAGCAGATGCTTTCTATTCAAGTCTAGAATCAGTGCCCTCTGAGTCAGGAAAAGCCTGGGCAGGTAGAGACACGGGGAGATGCCCCCTTGAGATGGATCCTCGTTAGCATTTCCACTGCAGCCCCGAGCCGTACACGCAGCCTGAGCAGACGCACCTGAGCTAGTTTCGGCTCGGTCTAGCCACAGCGGCCCGGGCGTCAGGGTGGGCTGCACACACCTGCTCAGGTCACTGGGTAAATGCTTGGTGGCTTAATCTACTGATGCCGCCATCTGTTCCAGAGCAAGCTAGATGACCGCCTGCACACGCTGCCTTTGGACCGCGTTTAGATCTCCCTTAAATCGGGGGGAAGCGAAGCCTGGACGCTGTCTGTGCCAGGCGGACAGCGCCCTTCCCTGGTGCTCTCCTCGCAGCAGGTGCATTTGTGGTTTAGCACGCACGTCCCGAGCCCCCCCCTTTAACAGCCCGACTTCTGAATACCGTATTAGGTTATCGCACTCGCTGGTTCTCGCCTTTGTGCATCCCATAAGCCTACCCACAAACGGGTCCGCAGCCAGTCCTTTCAGACAATCTTCCTTTAATACAAAGTCAATATATCTACATACACCGTGGTATGAAAACCACTTACTGTTTCAGTTTGAAATAGTGTGAAAGCAACAGCACTTTGCTCTCATACAAAGAAAAAAAACCCAAAAAACAAAACCCTTTATTCTGTTTTTTTTTTTCCACCCTAAACTCTCCCAGGTAAGATTTTGCTGCAACATACTTTGAAATTTGGGCAACTTTCACACAAACAGGAAGTAAAATCTCGAAGAAGCCTCTTATTTGTTGGAGACAGGAAATGGGTCGGGTTTTTCGGGGTTGCCGTTTGGTTGCGTCACGGTCGTCCCGGCAGCACCAGGTTGTGGCCACGTCGACCCCTCTAGAAAACTAAAGAAAAGTCGAGGGAGAGCAGTTCTGGGGCAGGGTCTCTCCTTCAGGACATGCTCACCTCGCTGCGCTTTGGCAACAGGACTCCTCTTTTTCACGTACGTCTGCTAGACTATCATCTACGCAGCCCAGCGCACGAAGAGTCGGGGGCTGCTATTACAATACCCATGGTTTTTGTTGGTCGAATGATTTTAAAACCGGCGTGTGCGCGCGCGTGCCATGGCTCTGACATTCCTGTCTTTCTACTTCGCTTGTAAGACACTGGTGTCGTTTAATCTCCCGATTAACCGGGGAACGTGGCAAGGGCAGGCTACGTGGCCACAGGAGGGAGGGGGCGAGTTGGCACTACGACGACATCTAAGCCAGCCTGCTAACCTCACGCCCTTCCAGAGATGCTCGATATGTCTGAGATTAAAAAAACAACCTGGAAATAAAAAAAAAACCAAACCCAAAAAAACCGGACGTTTTGTTCTTACATGAGCAAGTTAAACCTTTTAAATGGTAGAAAAGCAATATGTAGAAGTAGCAATTTGCACTGCATTTTTTTTTTTTTTATATATCACAGCCATTACACATAACATTTCTACAGTGAAAAAATAGACTGTCTTTGAACATAATATGAACAAATAAGCAAATATTTTTTCTTTTAAATTCGACCGATATTCTTTGTTTTTTTTCTTTTTTAAAAAAAGGAAAAAATACACTATTTAAAAAAAAAAAGAAAAGAAGGTAATGTCACTTGTTACAGTTACATCAATACTTTAAAGAAAGCCACTCACAGTATATGCCATTGGATGCAGCTCACTTGATCTTTCCAAATTACTTTACAGCTACGTGTGGGTTCAGAGCTGTGCCTACGAACCTGGGGTGACATACTGCACGGGGACGGGCGCAGAAGTGTCTGCTGGAGACCTGCTGTGTTGCGGGGTGAGGAGTTGGCAGCAAGGATCAGCAGCCTCATAGGAATGAATTGCTTCTCTGGAACGGGCCTAAAAGGGGCCCTTTCAAAAATGCTCCTTGCCCTGGGGTAGCGGGCAAAGCTGGTTACAAAAAAAAAGGGGATGGTACATGTGCAAAGAGAATGGGAAAGAAGCTGCGTTTTTGTACGTCTCATTCGAAACGGCGGGTGTGCCCGGAGGCGCGGAAAAGAGGAGGTGGTCGGTGAACCCAGCTAGGGAAAACCCATCTTGACCTGACAGCACCTGGGCTCAGCCTAGCCAAGTCTGCGCCCAGAGCCCGGGAGCACTGCCGCGCTTTATATGTATTCGATATCTATAGCATTTTTAAACATCCTAAAAAATAACTTTTGGAATTAGAAGAAATGAGGAATGTTCCAAGTATTCGAAAGGTGAGCTACAACCCCTCCTGCCTGGCAGAGGCACTCAGTGGATGCCGATCGCAAGGTGCCCATAAGCCCAGAATCATCCCGGTGGATGATGCTGAGGTTATCGAGACTCCAGCTAGAAGAATTCCTGCCCTCGCGGTTGCTGACGTGTTGAAACTGGTTTATTGGATTCGTTTCTACAGGACGCCGTCTCTGCAAGTGACTTCCTTTAAAGACTGCCAACTATATTAGTAAATAAACTGAACTCTAATGATGTAACCAGAGCCGGCTTCCTTCCCTTCTCCAGCTCGCTCAGCTCCCTTCAGCGGTAACGTTTCGCAAGGTGTTTCTTTGAGCTTTTGGATCAGTTTTTATGATGTCCAGACATCCTCCACAGCGAACACCACTTGAGGTAACGAGAGCAGTTCACCACTTAAAATAGTCCTTCAGCACCCTCCTGAGCTGCCTCTTCACGTTCCAGGTTACAACATGGAGTTCCTGACGGGGTGTGCCTTTCAAGTCCTTCCCCCCACTCCCCGCGGCATTGTCCAAATGAAAAGGTACTTCTTCTGATTCAGTTTTGTAAGTTCAAGCGCTCCTCCTGGGTCAGAAGAGGCCTTCCAGGACTTAAGTGGTTGGTACAGTCTGCAAAAACGGATGGCTTTTTATGTTGCATAGTGATCAAAACTTCCGAGATACTCCAGAGCTGCCTGGTAACAGAACTGGTACTCGTCCTATCAAAATGGGAAAAAAAGAGAGAGAAAGAAGAGTTAGCGGCTGTGCAACGATTGTTAAATCCCTTCCAACTGTGCAGTCAAGCCAACCCCTTCATAGCCTGCGGGGCAAGAGTGCGGCTGCAGGCCTGTGCGCAGCGACCGGAGGGGATAAGGCGTGCTCGGGGAGAGAGCCACGATGCCGAAGAAACGGGGGAATCTCTGCATCTTATGGTGAGGATGTTCATAAAAGCGCTTTTCTTCCTCTGCTTTTCATTAAAAGTAGGTCAGTGTCCTTACTCCGTTCCCGGTATTAATAAGGCCCCTAGAGCATTTGTGCTCTTGGAGAGCAGGGTTGGGGTTAGAAATCCATGGTGGCGGATAGCGCAGCGGGCTTGGCTATCGGATGGTGCTGCTAGGATCCCCCCCACCAAACCTCCCACCTCCCCAGCCGTCCCTACCTGAAGGTTTTGATGGGATTAAAGTTTCCCACTGGCTGGAAGGACAAAGGGTCAGTCATCCTCCAGCCGGGAGGGTGAGGTTAACGCTAAGGATGTGGGCAGGGAAGGCGGTGTGTTGCTCTAAATGTCCTAGAGTCCGCCCGTAGCTGCTTTACCTCTGTCTGCACCATGGCAGGTCGTTGTGTTCGCAGCATCTTTACTGTCTGGAAAATATCTACAACCCCCTCGTAACGCATTCTCTCCAGGACGATACTCAGCGTGATGAACACCCCAGTCCTGCCCACTCCGGCGCTGCAGAGGAGGAGACAGAAAGGGAGTGAGGCAGCGCCCAGACGCGGGTACGGGACGCGGACGCCTGCCTGCGTGCTGCTCTTGTGCGGAGCAGTGACCTGACACCCCCGGCCAGGGCGCACAGCATTAGAGGTGGAGAGCCTAAGTCTATCAACCCGGTGTCACGCTCCCGCACAGCAGTGGATACATGAAACCAGGCAGAACAGATGATCCACAAACGTCCAAAGCTTTAGGGGCGGACAATGTGCCACCGGGGAATTATTTTTATTGCAGTAAGAAAATAACTTAACCCCCCCTCACCACCAACCAGCCTCTCTGATTCAGACGCACAATATCTGCCTCGGCTGCTTTAATGAAAGAAATCCACACGGCTTCGATGAGGTAATGCCCTGCATTATCCCCTGCTCAGCCAATCGGGATGCAGGCATGGCTCTCGCTAGAGCCAAGCGCCTGTCTGAGCATGTGCCGGTCTCATCCTGCTGCGAACGGGGCCGCTCTGCAGCTCTCTGCAGAGGTGCAGCGGCCCTACCCTACCCCTCCAGCATCTGTCTGGATCCTAATGGCTCTGGAGCACGGCATGCAAACAGGGCTGGACTGTCTGTAGAGCAAAGAATTAATTTAGGGCACCCACCAATGCCATCCAGTGTAACCAGCTGCCCCCTCCCAGTGCAGCGTTTCAGTGTTGGGACCTGAATGACTTCTCTTCCAAATGGGACTGGTAGGGGAAGACGTGGTGCACAAAGCCTTAGGCATGGTAGGCACCCAGAACACCTGGCATGAGGCTAGGGTATAATGGTTTGGGGGGGCCTGGGTGGAGGAAGGAATTGGAGTGCCCAGAAAGCCCTTGATATGAGATATGGGGGGACTGTACGGAGACCCCGGAGGAGAGCGGATGGGGTGCGGGACATGGAGGGGAGCCAGGTGTCCCTGGCGTGTGCAGCGAGCTCAGCCAACAGGAGCTACAAATCGGCTGAAGCCCGCACGTGCACGCCCGCCTACCTGCAGTGGACAGAGATCGGCCCATCCTGGCCAAACTGCTCCTTCGTCTTGTGGACCTGCCCGATGAAGTCGATAAAACCTTCTCCTGATTTTGGCACGCCTTGTTCCGGCCAGTCGGTGAACTGGAACTGGCGTACGGTTCGTGACTGGCCGTCCTGGGCAGGGCAAGGGGGGGAAAAAAACACCCCATACAGTTAAAACACGGGCCGTGTCCACGCCGGTAAAACCAAATCCCCCGCGTGCCCGGCTGGTGACTAGAATCAGGACAGAGCTTCTCTGCACGGCACTGGAGTGTGTACAGAAGAAAATGACTCTATTTATAAAGAAATTACCCATCTAGAGCTGATGCTTGGGAGTTTCTGCTACAGATCTATGCTCTTGGCTTGCACTTGAATGCTACCGGCATCTGGACAACTCCGAACGCCGCGGGACTGCCCAGACTGGAGTCTTGTGCTGTGCAACGCTCGAGCTGAGGTTATGGCCCTTCCATCAATCTTCAGGAGTCGTTGCCATGGCACCCGAATTATACTCCAGAGGAAGATAAATCTTCCCCCGCCGGAGACATCCTTCTCTACCTTGCAAACAGAATTAGCAGGCTACACAATGCCAGCGACCTCGGGAGCACGTGAAGCTCGTGCGGAGATTGAGGCTGTATTTGCAGAAGAGTTCTGAAAAGGTCCCGAAATCCTTCTTGCGATGGGTTAAAAAAAGAAAAAAATCTCATTGCGCCTAATGTCGTGCGAGCGAAAGCGATCTTATGTCTTAGCGGTGGTTTTCTCTCAACTTCTCCTTGCACCTGAGATCCGGAAGCAGGCCTCGTTTTTGTGCAGGACTGGCGTGTGATGGCGGTGCCTTCGTTAGGTGCTCGTTGTGGCGCAGGAAGATGCGGCGAGCTGAGCCGGGCGCTCGGTGGATGTCCGGGCTGGAGCAGATAGCCCAGGGGCAGAGCTCTGTACAGGTAAGGATCCCGTGGGAGCTGCCCACGTAGGTGGAGGGCAGTCAGGATCTAACCACCCCTGTTGCAGCGTGCTGCAGCCCTGTGCTGTACTTCGGAGAGGTCACTTCCATTGCTTTGAGCTGTAGGCTGGTGGTTAAATCGCCCGGCAGCTCTTTCTCCTTCGAGTAATCCCACTGGAAAGAGCTGAGGTTTCGTGTGAGGTAGCACTGCTTTTCAGCAGGCCTGCCAGAGATCACCCGTGCCAGACCGCTCCGCTCCATGCCAGCAAGGACAGCAGCGCTGGTCCTGAGAGTAGGGAGCAGGGCAAGGGAAAGGAAAAGCCCGTACCAGATACCAGAGTTGCAGCTTCAACTGTGCCATCTGGAAGAGGAAAGGGCCGGGGGGCAGCTCTTGTGTCTCTGTGTCGGCTCGGTGAGCGGAAATGGTTCTCATCTAAGAAGGCATTCGCAGCATCCTTTTCTGGTGGCCTGACGTGTGAGCACAGGTGAGTGACCTGTGGCATGTCGAAGGTGCTCTCCTTTCGAAAGGTGGCTGGTACGGGAATAGGTCCTTGAAGGAAGGCTTGCAACTATATGCTGTTTGGGTGTCCAGAGGAAGACCCACGTTGGCTTGGGACGCCCGCCCGGTGAGGAGACCTGCGGCTACAGAGCAAGAACCCAGGCTTGAAGTGCTCCTGCAAAGTCACCGCTAGCTTGCTCTCTGCTGCCGTGCGTTACTGTCTCTCCTTCCTCAAGGTTGTTAGCCAAAGGAGAGATGACAATGGCAGTAGCTCCAGAACGCGGTGCCCGGCGCCGTGCAAACGCAGAACAAGGTGGCGGCCTGAACAACTTGCCTCGTTCCCAGTAGAAAAGAGGCAGATGAGTCTGACTTCCAGGATGGATGATTCGCCGTCCTAATAGTGCCGGTCTCAAGACGTGGTCTTAGGACATCTTCAGGTTTTGCAGAGACAACCGAAGATGGCTTTGGATGTTGGAAGAAATAAGTGAGCTCGAGAAGGGAAACAGCCCCCCCCAACCCATCCATCGACTTTCTATGAAGGGGCTGGCATGCAGGCTGGTGCCACACGCATGGTTGGAGAAAAATCCAGGAAGAACATGTACAGCCCCGCGCCGCCTGTTGAGGAGTAGGAAGCTTGCTGCTCTTCTCGTCCCTGCGGAGGGGACTGGAAGGCTGGGAAATCTTCTGGAGGCGATGCAAAGGAGGCCTCTTCTCCAATGCTAAGTAGCCTCTGGACGGTGGACTCCCCCTTTGCCTCCTAGGAGCAGGATCTATGTTTAAAATACTCGAGGAAGAGCCCAATGCACCAATTCTACCAGCTAAGGGGGGCGGCGGAACGGTCCCTAGCTTCTCTTGGCGATATTCAAAAGCAAAGCGGCAAAAGCTGATGGAAACCTGTTCCGCCAGAAAATGCTGATCTTGTGGAACTGCGGTAAATTGCCGATTACCTTTTATTGTACAAAACTGTCAAAAAACCCAAACCCAACAGTCCAAGCGAAGCCCTTCACAGTGCTTTGAGGTTGCATCAGTGTTTCCAAGATGATTTTTCCCCCCCACAGAGTTGTTGGGGCTAATTTCCAAATTTTGATGTACTTTTTTAGGTCTGATTTGGGACACGGGGATATTGCCAGAGCAGGTTCCTGGTGGAACTCAACTTTTCGGGGTTCTGATCGGCTCCGGGAGGCAGAGCAGCAAGGAAGCCATCATTAGGCTTTAGGAGACTAGAGACTTTTTGGGGAGACTAGGAGACTTTTTGTTGTACTAGAAAAACTGAAGCACAGACCAGGATCTAAACGGTTATTACATGCAGCCATTTAAAATAGCAATTATGAGGCCTGTTTGAAGCTGAATCTTTCGAATACCACTGAGCGGTCCCACAGCACTTCCATCCCCGGACAGCCCCCATGGCCCCTGTTGGTTGCAGAAAATGGTTCAAAAGTTTCCTTCCTGTTGTTTAAAACCCTCCACGGATGCAGCACAATGTCGCTTCCTCCGCAGTCCTCCCCAAGGCTGCGAGAGTCCTTCCTGCCTCCACATTCACCTGTCTCTTCGCAACGCTCGATGAAAGCCTTTCTTACCTTAATTTCTCTACCCTGCAGTGCGATGCTAAGAATACAGACTCCGCGGAAACACGCTGGCATTCAATTCATATGAAAGACAGCACGTAGAGATATCGCACTATAGATCCTCTCCGGTTATCTGTAAGGTGACCCAGCATCCTTGTTCAAGGCATGATGAATGAGCATAAATGGACTTGGATGGCTGTACGCGGTGATGAAGCACCTTCCATCAGCCCGTCCAAAACAGTCTAGTTACTGCTTCTTCGCCAGCCGCCTCGCACTGAGCCTCAGAGAGACCTAATAAAGCACCGAGCATTTGTTTGTCCATTTGTCACGACGTGCCGGTCACTGCTGGGCCCACCCGCGGCAGCAACGCGTGTACGGTTTGCCGAAGCGTCCACTGAGGCAACGTTGCTGGTTTTGCTCCAGATTCGAGGGAGAGTCTGAAAAGATTTCTAAGGAAGGAGCCGAGGGACATCTAGGAGGAAAATCCCTCTCTGATCTTCTTGTGATCCCCCGTCCCCATCACAAGCCAAAGGGAACTGGAAAGAGCCCTCCGGCACAGACAGGACTGTTACGAAGAGGACGGAGGTTGAGTGTCCCCGGATCCACAGCCAACAGGAGGTAATCGGTTTAATCTTTTTTTCAAAAGAAGATTTTGGTTCAAGGGAAGACTCTTTCTAACTGTGGGTTCGTTTAGCATTGGACCCGGCGACTAGGGAGGCTGCACAATCCCCGTCATCGGAGGTTTTTAAGACCAGAGATGGTCTTGGCGCTTTTAACTTGCCTCGGTGCAGAGGGCTGAACAAGATGGACTTCACAAGGCCCTTCCAGCTCCACATTTCTATGCTAATCCCCTTAATAAATTTACTAGCTTGGAAGGAGTCTCTTTGCTCCCTCCCCAGCTACACCTATTGGAGGGCGATCCCAGCGTACTCCCCTTTTCATTTCCAACCAAACTTACACACATCTGTTCTCGTGCCAACGGTCCGTCTTGCAGCTACTCTCCCTCCCTGGCATTTACTCCCATGAAGTATTCGTAGCGAGCGACCCTACCCCTGTCTCAGCTTTCATTATGCTGAGCGAAACCAGCCACGTGCTTATGGCCTTTTCTTGTAAGCCGAGTTTCCTAATCACCTCCCGAGGATAGCATTCACCCTTCAAAGCGCTCGCAGAAGGCCGACAGAGCACTCACCCTGGCATCAGTAACCTTGAATTCTCGAAGGATGTACTGAGGCATGTTGTATTCGGCCATGGGGTCGACCACAAAGTACTGGTACCGGGCTGACCGCTCTGCTGGCCAATACTGATGGCACTTTTCCTGCCGAGGGGGGGAAAGATGAAAGGAGATCAGTGTTGTTACAGGCTGGGTAACGCGCGGGCGGCTGGAAGGCGGCAGCTTCCGTGTAATCGGGTAAACACTTACCCGGCCCATCTCCCGCAGCTTGGTCAGCATCACGACGATGGTGGAGTTGTTCTCCCACAGCATCCGCCAGAAATCCTCGGTGGTCTCTGCCAGTGGCCCTTGAGTGGCAATGTATGCTTTCTGCTGTCTGCAAGCAAGCACAGGCCCCACGCGAGGCGGTGAAGTACCCCACGCTCCGGGGGGCAGCTGCCTGGGCTGAAGGCTGGTACGGGAACAGCTACAAAGGTCCGAAGTGATGGGAGGTGTATGGACGTGCTAGGGAAATACTTCTCGGACTACCCAGTCTCGGGACACCGGATCTTGATAAAGGGATTGGGTCAGCGTATACCCTCTTGACTACCAGGATGAGAGAATGGCATCGTCTTGGTACAGTGTTTCTACCAGATCCTTTGCTATGGAGGGGGATAAAAGGGGGGCCAGGGATCCAAGACATGTCCCTGTTGCATCCAATGCTCAGGTTCCCATCGGCAGATGTTTCATGGATCCCGTGCCCCTTTGAACTCAGTCTCTAGTTCTGGGTAAGGTCCTCTTGGCCGACTGGCCACTGGTCAGGACCTTCTGGGATTTGGGGTTTGACATGATATGAAGCGGTAAGATCGCTTTCTTTTTTTTAAGTTCACGACCTGCGATAGAGCAGATCTAGATATATTTGTGTGATGCATTACCTGTGTTGCGTTCTCATTTGTTTGCTAGCTGCGTACATCTTGGCAGAAGTTGTGGGATCCCTCCACAGAAATCCTTCTTTTGCCAGGCACCAAAGGGCTGGTTTAAAATCTTCCTTGTGAGCCTAGCGCTCCAGGGGAGGGGAGGAAGGGCTGGGGGGCAGCAGTCGGGCTCTGTCGAGGCTGCTCGGGGAAGTCTCGGAGCATCGCTGCAGCTCTGCTTGCAGGCTCTTAATGCAAAAGGCACAGCACTCGCTGCCTTTGGGAAGCGGGCAATAGTGCGATACCCCAGAACCGTAACAGGAATGAAAGGCAGTGTCGGGAACAGTTTCCCACGGAAGCTGCCCATCATCCATCCCTGCGTGATATGCTGAGTCTAAGGCTGGAGCTACTTATTTTTCTTTTTGTGGGACAGAAAATGTCATAACCACGAATGGCTGGAATAGTTAGGAGAAAAGTTAAGGAAAACCCCGTACATCAAGGGGTATGCTAATCAACGAAGCTAATCAAACATGGTCTCTCCCCATTTGGCGGTGGGCTCTGCACAAGATGCAACGCACGGATAGGATGTGCCGGTCCACAAGACACTGAGTATAAGCCAGACAAACAGACCCACAATGGATGTGTGCCATCACAGACAGCACTCGTACGCCCAGCCCAACTTACTCCTTGCTAGAAAAGCAGATAAGTGTTACCATTTACCTGTATCCGTCGATAAAACTGGCATTGATGTAGTCCGACCCCTCCACTCCCCTGATGGGCTGAAGGCAGACCCGCGTGGTCTCGTATGGCATGATGTTGACAAGGCGATTCTTGAATTTGTTGCATGGGAGGTTGGCGCTTATGAACCTGGACGTGTGGGCTTTGGAGTTGGCAAGTCGCTGAAGGAAAACAAAAATCGCTTGGAGTAGGGCGTTACGGCAGCTCCCAGGAAAAGGAGAGCTGGGTGTTCGGGCATCTGGGCCAAACTAGCTTCATGAGGAAACACAGAAAGCGAGGGCTGAAGGGACCTCAGGGGGTCGCATCTAGTCCAGCCCCCTGCTCAAAGCAGGACCAGCCCCAACTACATCATCCCAGCCAGGGCTTGTCTACCTGGGTCTTAAACACCTCCAAGGATGGAGCTTGCACCGCTTCTCTGGGTAGCCTGTCCCAGTGCTTTACTACTCTCCTCGTGAGAAAGTTCTTCCTAATATCCAACCTCAACTTCCCTTGCTGCAGCTTGAGACCACCGCGTGCGTCATCTCTGCCCCCACTGAGACCAGTCCAGCTCCATCCTCTTTGTAACCCCCTGCAGGGACTTGAAGACTGTTATTAAATCCCCCCTTGGACTTCTCTTCTAGACTAAATAAGCCCAGTTCCTTCAGGCTCTCCGTGTATGTCGTGTCCCCCAGCCCCCTCACCATTTTTGTCGCCCGCCGCTGGACTCTCTCTCCAACTTGTCCACATCCTTTCTGTAGTGGGGGGCCCAAAACTGGACACAGTGCTCCAGATGTGGCCTCACCAGTGCTGAATAGAGGGGAATAATCGCTTCCCTTGACCTGCTGGCAACACACCTACCAATGCAGCCCAGCATGCCATTAGCCTTCTTGGCAACAAGGGCACACTGCCAGCTCCTATTTGTCTTGTCCACTGTCCCCCCCAGGGCCTTGTCTGCAGAGCTGCTGCCCAGCCAGTCGCCCCCAGCCTGCACCAGTGCGTGGGATTGCTCCATCCTAAGGGCAGGACTTTGCACTTGTCCTTGTTGAACCTCATGAGATCCCTTCTGGCCCAATCCTCCAATTCATCTAGGTCGCTCTGAATCCTAACCTTACCCTCTGGTACACCCACTAGCTCCCCTGCGCTTGGTGCCATCTGCAAACTTGCTGAGGGTGTGTTCTCTGCCATCGTCCAGGTCGTGGACGAAGACATCAAAGGGAGAAGAAGTCTCTTTGTTTGCCTGGGGCTGATCTCAGACAAGCGCCGCGAAGGCAGCAAGCTTGTCCCAACCCCTCCTGCCTACCCCCAAACAGGTGCGTTTCCTCCCCTCCCAACGCTCTCCGCAAGGCTCTGCCTCCTTTTCATCTCTCGCTAAAGGACGAGCGCCGAAGCGCAGCGTCTGAGATGTTGGGGCTATCCCTCCCCCGTCAGGGATCTCTGTCATGATTTGTCAACAGCGCATCGCACACTCAAAACACCGTGCGGAAATCAAGTGTTAAGACAGGAGGAAATTCAATCTGGATTTCAGGCAGCCGGACGCGCGCCTTCCAGCAGCAGCCAGCCCTCCCCTGGGAGCCGCTGCAGCAGCCCCAGCGCTGGAGATGTAATTACTTCTTTAATGTAGAAACACAAAAACATTCTTTCTCCTCCAAAGGGCCGGGCGCCTGTCACCTCGCGGAGTTTAAAGCTGCAGAAAGCTCCAGCCAGGAGGCCCGACCTTTCCTCTCCTCTCTGCCCTCGCTCTCACTCCAGTTGCTGTCGCTATTACGTTTCTGCAGGTGCTGAGGTTTTTGCATTGAAGTCCCCCGTATTCACCCCACTTAAACCAGAACCGCTTCGGGGTGCTGGTTCAGCTCTGCTCGCAGACCTAGAGCCATTGCAACCACCCTACCAGACCTATCTTATAAAGCCTTGCAGTCCCCCACCCTGTCTGGGGACTTCAAGCCATGGCTACGATGCTGGTGGGTGCTAACCACTGCTGTGTAAGCCCATGTAGGGGCCTGGCCGTCTCCTTCACCGAAGGTCCATGTCGAAGCCTGGCAGCGTGTTTCTTGCTCCCCTGCCACCACCCCTTCGAGCCCGGCGTTTCCCCGTTACCTTGAACTCCAGCTCCATGCCTGTCACGTGCTCCCCCACTTCTATCTGCGCCAGCTTCTGGATATACGTGTAGAGGTTCCTGGCCGGCACCTCTGTGTTCCCGCAGGCCACGGCCTCGAGCAAGGCGTCGTGTATAAAGCTGTACTGGTCTTCTGTCTGCACCATGTAGTTGCGCTGTGACCTCATGAGGGTGACGTGTCCATAAATGTCCACTGTCTTCTCGTGCTTTATCCTCTCCAGCATGGCGTCGATCACAATGAAGCAGCCGGTCCGTCCAACGCCCGCGCTGAAAGGGGAGGTTGGAGGGTAAGCGATACGTCACGCCGCCTAAGCTCTTTCGTTCCCTACCGACTGGCCGGACAAGACGGGACGGTCTCGCCGGCGTGAGCGAGCAGATGGCACCGCGCACAGGACGCGAGCATGTGAAAGGTAGGCGGGTGGTGATAAAGACCCCGTCAATACAGCTGTAGATAGAGGAAAGGGAGAGACCGGGGAGGGGGTCTGCCTTCCTCTGCAGTGGGGATTATTATGGTCCTCTTCTGTACATCTCCCCAGCATATTTTAACAAGCTACTTCCTCTCCTTGCAGGACTTCGACAGCGCCCGTGTCCATCTGCTTTTCTTGCGTCAAGTTAAAGGAAGTTTTTGGCTGTTCCAACTATCGTGCCTGGTAGCCGAGTGGGAAGGTTGGTCCTCGAGTTTTAACACGAGGATGGGCCTTCCTTGAGCAGGGGCTCAGACTAGATGACATCCCGAGGGCCCTTCGAGCCCTACTTGTCTGTGATTCTGCGAGTCAAAATAATTTGTAGCTCCCTACAGTTCTGGGACTCTGGCCTCTCGGTACTATGGCTTTATTAATATTTGGTGCTGCTCTATAAAAGCAAGCCTGCCATGATTAGAAAAGTAGTGGGCAAAAAGGAGCATGTAGCATCCTGGCTTCAACAAAGCATCAATAACAGACAAGTCCCTGCCAGCAGAGAGGCTAGAACCACGTGTGGGGAAAAACCCCAGCACTGATTTCGGATGTCGCTGTCCCTGGTTTCATAGCTCTGGGATTGCCTGGGAAAGACCCCGCGTGATCAACCTGCAAGGTTGTTGCATCTGAACCCGTGCGCTGGATCTGGCATGACAAAGATTCAGAAGAAAATGAACAACAGAGCTGGGGTTGGGAGAAGGAGCCTGTTAAAAAGTCTTGCTGTTTAAGCTTTGGAGCATCAACTCGGTAGAGAAGGAGGTTCCCAGAGATGGGACAGGTCAGCTCCTCTCCCTCCGAGGCCCAGCAGTGCTTTCGGCACTACCCACTTGTCCTTTACCCCATGGAGCCCAAACCAGGGGGGTTCTGCTCTGAGCCTGGGCCCAGCCTAGCAGGAGCTTTGTGCTGATGGTTGGTCCCGTCGCCTGAGGACACGAGGCGCAAAGCCATGTCTGGCAACATGTCTGTCGCTCCCCGATACCAATCTGCCCTGTTTCTCATGCCTCCTGGTCTGCGACAGCACCTCGGTAGGAGATCTGCCCGTCAGGCACGCAATTATGGCAGCTCCAGGTAGGGGGCTTTGGGTCTGAACAAAGGGCTGGCGTGATCTAAGGGCTTGGAAAGCATGTTTAATCACTCGGGTCTTTAGGCAGCTGAGAAACGACTAATGCCATAATGAGCAACACGCGTCACCCCTGCACTTGATGCACAAAAACATTTGGGTCACATCAAGCTTGCATGCAAAGGCATTTATGAATCAGCGCAGCCCTGCGGGGTCTGCGCCTTGACTGCTGCTAATAAAGGGCTTCCTCCCACTATTCAAGCGCGGCCCCCTTTTTTCATAAAACCCCCTTGATCTCTATTAATTAGACTGTGCAACACCTGAACCACGCAAGTTGCTGGAGCTCTGGCAAGAAATGCGGGAGCTGATCAGGAAGCTAGTTCTTATCGCTCGTGTGCTGCCGGCTGCCTTTATTCGCTTTCCGAGAGGGGCGCGATAATTGCCATCTGCAGGGTTAGTGATAAGTTGCCCACTTACAAAAACTATTTAAGCTGCATCCTCCAGGAGAGGCAGGATTAGATTCCCCCGACTGCTTCTAAAATTCACATGTCACTCTCCCCAGCGCTGAGTGACCCACCGGCCCCTCCACATTTCTCCTGAGGGCCGAGGGGGATTTATCAGAGCGGCGGCAGCTGCGAGCATCCCTTGCTGGTTTGTAAATTGAATTAGGGAATGCAACCTGCCCGTGGGGGTCTGCGGCTTGTGGCTCTCCACGCTGCGTTCGTGATGACGGTGGTGCTCGAACAAACGCTGGAGACCCCCTACCTCCCCTTTGATGCCCGGCCAAGTCCCCCACTGCCCCACGTGGCAACGTCACTGCTGCAGCCTCAGCCCCATTTTATCTTTGCCCTTCCCCACTGCGACAGAAATGAGTCTGCTTACTTGCTGAAGGGCAGCACGTTACCAAGTGCCCTCCCCTGCCCCCCTCCAATGAGGCCTTATCAACGTGGTGCCACCCAGCCCCACGCAACGTGGGACATGCTTCTCTGAATAGAAATCCTCCGCTGCTGCGTGGGGACCACTCCTGCGTGCTGGGTATGCGAAAGGGAGCATGATAAAGGGGCTTTCCCTTGGGCTCGCAGTCAGGTTGCATGGCACCGTTCCTCTCGCTACTCATAGGAGCAGCCCTATGGGTCTGGCCGGACGCGGACCGGTACCTGCAGTGCACCACAATCGGGCCGGCGTCGGGCGGGTTGCAGGTCTTCACTCGTCTCAGGAAAGCCAGGAACGGGGTCGGGTACTCGGGCACGCCGTGGTCCGGCCATGCTGTGAACTGGAACTGGCGCACCTCCCTCTTCTCGCTGGAGCCGTTCTGTGGAGGCAGGGTGGCGGCAGCGCCGTGAGCCACGCAAGCCCCCTCGTGTGCAGCGCGGGTGGGGGGTTACCAGGATGCAGCGTGCCCGAGCCCGCCTCACCTTGTGAAGGGAGAAGGTCCGAACGCAGAACGTGGCCAGTTCGATGGTGTCGAGCAACGTAACCTGAATCATCCCGTACGTGTCCGTGCCCCGGCCGGGCCAGTACTGGTCACACTTGATCTGCAAGAAAAGGGGTCGCTGCTGAGCTCTGGACCGTGATGCAAAGCAGGATGTTCACCCCTGTTGTCACGACGTTGCAGCAAGTGCTGCCCACCCAGCAGGGGCAACAGGAGCAGCACAAGGCATGGCTGGAGCAGTGCAATACAGACCCCCCCCCTCCACCCCCAGCCCAGTATGCTCAGCTCCGCCGCCGACATGCATTAAATGCCACTCCTCTGGAGGGGCTCAGGCTCTGTGGCATGCTGCTAGCCCAACGCACCGCAGATTAGATGCTTCTGGAGGGCTGGGCAGCCTGTTTCAGAGAACATTAAGCAAAACAATAGGACTCTCCCCTTGCTACGTGAGCCAACCCATAGCCAGACTTAAAGCACAAGCCCTGGGATTCACTGCCCTCACCCTGGAGCTGCAAAGGGATCCCAGGTGGGTTGGTGGGTCCCCTAATCCAAAGCAGCGAGGCAGGCCGAGCCGTCCTGCTGATGTTGTTATCACGGACTGCAGATTGCAGGGGAGGAGGGGGGCTGTTGTATTCCCCACGCACATCTCTTGCCTGCATCTCTCCACCCTCCGGTTCCCGCCCCGCTCACGACTATCCGGCTGCCCCTCCCGAGTTCCTCACCCGCGATTTCTCCTCCAGCTTGGTCATCATCACGATGGTCGCCGAACGCTGCTCCCACACCATCCGCCAGAAGTCCCCAAAGGTCTCGGGCAGGGGGCCCTGGGTGGCAATGTAGGCGTTCTGCTTCCGGTAGCCATCTATGTAGTTGGCGTTAATGTAGTCGCTGCCCACGATCCCTGCATCAAAATGCAGGAAAGGGAGTCAGCTGAGTTCGGCAGGATGTGCCTTTATAACAACACCTGTTCGAAGCAGCCCGAGCTCCTTGGAGCCGAGTCGGGTCCGGAGAGGCAGCAAATCTGCATAGTTTCAGCTCGGCTGCCGTCGAGCCCCAGCAAAGGGTCCTACTCAGCAAATCTGCATTACGGAGATAACGCATCCATTGTGGGGAGTGGGATATGAGGTACCAAACCATAACTAGCTTCTTAGAAGCACTGCCATAGCCCCTGGCTCAGAAACCCTCCGTCTCTGTGCTAGGAGCTGTGCATACGCAGAACTGCAAGACAAGCCATCACCTCTGGCTACCCCTATGCACCGCACCGACCATTGGAGAGAGACATCCTGGGGCGGGAGCTGATGTGCCCCGCACCGCTGCCGCGGGATTTCTGCAGCAGGTGCCAGAGCAGAGAGACGCCTTTAGACACGGCCGTTTGTGCCGCGGCTGGGCGAGACGGAGAAAGACCTGGCCGGATTTGCAATGGGAGGACGTGGCTCTGAATGCCGAACCACGACCTGCTTTAACCTGCATCCTGCCGTTCTAGGATGGTCTTTTGTTTGCATAGGTTAGCCTGTGCCGTGCTACCGCTGCCTGCTCGGTCTTTGTCTGAGGTTCGGACGTGACTGGTGAAGGCAGGAGGTGCCAGGCGTGGAGAGACGCCCTACCCGGCTGCAGAGACGCCCTCTGGCTTGGCCCAAAACACTAAGCCATTTGGAGATTTGCCCCGCTCCCACGTACAGCAGAGCAGCCGGCTGCACGGGCGGGCTTCTTCGCTCCCCACATTAGCACTTAGCTCAAGTCTCGGAGGAGAGAGAGGTACCAACACCAAACAAGTTTCAAGTCCTTCGTCCCACCGCTGCATGCAGATAACAGGGCCGTGATGTCCGTGCGCCGGGGCAAAGCCACTCTGAATTGCCCGCCAGGTCTCACGGACAGCGGGCCATTTCAGCTGCTGGGGAAAACGGCTTTTGATTGAATTTCTGGAGGGCTCCCGTCCCCCGCAATTCAGAAATTCAAAGGGAAAGCGTCTGTGTCACAGCACCACGAGCACAAATAAGGCCGAGCGTCCAGAATTAATCTCCAACCTGTTCCCCTCGGGCCCGCTGTGTAATTTAAAATGGTGGCCAGTGCCAGGAATGTTTTGCTGCGTGACAGGCCTCCTTACAGGGAAATCGCCGAATTAAAACGGCCACCTCCCTCCCCTTTTGAGCAGGCGGAGCCGACGCGCCACGGATTTGACGATGCCAGAACTTTAAACAACGGCTGGAAGATACCCCCGGCCTAAGATACCCTCCATGCTAACACGGAGGTGCCCGGGTCTTGGGGATGGACCAAAGAGGCAGAACAGTATGAAGCACCTAAGGGAGATGGGGTGCCTTGCTGCATGCATGCAGCGTCTGTGTTAACTAGGGCAAGCACTGGTCGGGAAGCAGTTACCAGCTGGTGGCCCTGCCCTGCCTACGTGGCATGAATCCGGCTCCGTGCATGCAGGTGCCCTTGCTGGCTCTAACGCTGCTTGGCTTGCAGGGAGCCCAGAGATGTCACCTCTTGCAGGTCTGTGTGGAGGCAGGCTGAGAGACGCCTGCTCTTTCCCTGTCCGTGCAGCACCTGCCCAGAGCCGGTGTCCAGCCTGGCAGACGTCACCCCAGGACCCTGCGACTCCAGATGGTCCCTGCACTGATGGCTCGTGCTGCCTCGCAGGGGCTTGGCAGAATGAGCCGCTGCTCGCCCCGTCTCTGCTTTCTACGCCGGCAGCGCTGTGTCCCTTCTCGTGCCTCCCTCCCCCTTTCTTCTCTAGCAAAAGGCAGGCAGCTGTGCGAAGCCTGGCTCTGCGGTTCAAGCAGGTACTGCAAGGTGTCTCGGAAGGAAAAGCAGCTGAGCCACGGTCGTCTTTGTCACGTTAACAATCCCCCTTCCAGCACAGACACCGCAGATCCAAACCTGGGCTGGGTGTTTGGGCAGAGCTTCATTGCCAGCGTCCCACCTCCATCACATACGTGTTGGACAAGCGAGGTGGGGGGAAACTCCAGTTTACCTTCAGCCGCAGGATCACTGGACCTTAACTCACATCTGCTTTACTCTAGTTGCCTGGATAAACGCGCCCTGACTGAGCAAGGCTACCCGCGAATGGCAAATCCATGCCTCCCTGTGCGGCAGAACAGGGTGAGAGCAGCGGGTCACGTCTGGGATCGCTTTGCAAAGACGCCCCACTGCAAGGCCTCTGGTAGAGCCGCATCTCTAACACGGTGGCTGGAGGCAACCAGGACCAGTGCAGCATAATGCGCGGCTCTCAAATGGCCCAGGGCTGTCACTACACGAGAAGATAAGGAAACTGCTTGAGCAAAGACCCCTCTGTGCCTTAAGCATTTGAGTAGAAGCAGACCCAGGTCATCTCGTGTCAGAAATGCTGACAGGACAGACCCAGGTAGCTACTGGAGGTGACAAAGGCAGGGGGCATTCAGCGCTACAGGCTTTCATGCAGGCTACCTCCTTGAGGAAGTACCCAGAGTCCTCCGCAGGCGTACGCAACCTGCACCGAAGCCCGGGCGAGCACTCCCACTTATCTGTGCGAGGTGGTGCGGATGCACATGCAATGGCACAGTTGTTTGCTCTGCAGAGGGTGTTTCCAGCCAGGCCTAGCTGCACCCATCCCGAGGACCCTGCTTATCACCCACCTCTGGATGCATTTCAATTCCAGAACACAGCCAGCTGGGAGCTACAAGAAGGCCTCCCTTGACATGAAGGGAACAGAGCTCCTAACTAGACGAACTCTGAAATGAAGGACGGCTCCCAGCACCCCCCCAAAGCAGCAGGCTGCTCTTAATGTGCACGAGCAGAAACCGCAGCAGTTACCTTCGATGGGCAGCAGGATGACGCGGGAGTGGTCGTAGGCGATCACATTTGCGTAGCGGTTCTTGGGCTTGTTCACTTCGAGGTTCGAGTGCTCCCAAGTGAACTGCTGGCCTGGGTCGATGGACTGGAGGGACCGGAAAGGAAACAACGCAGTCAAGAACGAGCTCCTGTGGGTCTTGCTGTGCGCCTGGGTGTCTGCAGGTCTAGACCCAGCTAAAGACCCCAGTGTTTGCTATGGCTTCACCTCCCAAACTGACAGCCTCCTCCTGCTCTCAGCTGCATCTCGGTGATGGAGTGCGACCCCTTTCCCATTGCCCTTCGTGCATCATGCTCTCCCCCCTTGCCCCACAAACACACACACACTTGGCAAAGGCTCCATTGCAGCGGCATGACATGATGCCAATGCCACACGGCCACAGACCCGCTAGGGCCATTTCAGGCTGCAGGTACAAAGGCATCGCGTCACGGAGCAGGGAGATGCCTCGTCTCTATACAGCTCCAGCACGATCGTGCCTGGAAACAGGACGAAGGCAGCCTTTTCTGGGTCCCGCGTACCCAGAAAGGCATGGAGGAACTGCAGGAAACATTGCTGATGCAGGAGCCGCTGGGACGGCTTCATGAGCAGAGATGAGAAGAGCCAAAGCTGCGTGTATTTTAGCTAAACAACGTGTTAGTCTAACAATATCTGCGGGGTGGAAACCTCGGGGGGATGATCGAGGGCCGAACGAGGGATTATAACCAGCTATAATGGGATGCCACTGGGAGGGGAAGAAATGTAGGCTGAACATCAGGGGAAGGCATCCCGTTGCAGCTGGATATTAGGCAGCAGGAAGGGAACTAAGCAGCCCTAGGAAGGGGTAAGGGGGTGTCACTGCTCGGGGTACTTGGAGGCAAGACGGAGAGCTCTGGAACAGGGAAGGCTCTTGCACGAGTGTGAGCGTGCCCCTTCAAGAGCTGGCACAGGCTCCCTTGGCAGGAGGGGCAGCGGCCCATGTCCCCAGGCAGACAAGGGTTAAGGAGTTTGGTCCTAAGGAAAGGACTCAACAGCGGCCCTTTCCTAGGAGGGATAAAGGAGTAAACAGCAGAATGCACTGGAGAGAAAAATCCTCTCCGCCTGTCCTGATGATTTATGCCAGGTTTGGTGTTTTTTCAAGTCCAGCTGTCCCAGATATGGAAATTAGGTTAATTACGTTTACCTCTAAATCCTCAGCCAGAGAATTAAATAAAACAAGGGCTTAATTCCTTCCTCGTTTTGCAGAGCCTGAGGGGTTTGCTCCAATCACAGCCTTGGCAGCAGCGCATGCCGCCGCAGTCCCCGCTGTTCGCGTCGCATCCAGCCTGCGCCCCTCCCGGAGGGCAAGGGCACGGGCACGCCGCGCGCGGGCCGGCGCAGCCCAGCAGCCCCCGGTCCCCGCCGGCGGGAGCTCCGGGCTCTTTCTGCGCACCCCCAGCCCGCGCGCTCCCAGCGCCTCCATCCTTCCGGGGTGCGGCTCCGAGCCGGCGGTCGTGGGGCGTGTGTTATGAGCCGTGCAGCTGAGAGGAGGTGGTGGAGCCGGCACAACACCACACGACACTAATGTCCTCTTGCTCTCTCGCTGCGGAGCATTTCTAACTAATGGGTATTTATACTGTTGTAATGTGTCTGTTTGCTCTCTATCCCTCTAATCTCGCCTCGCATTCATTTCATTAGTGCTGTTTGTTTAGCTCTGGCTCCCCAACTAGAGGAGGTTGTGCTGGAACTAAGCCAGGGCACTTGGGATATTGCATTATGCAAATGAGCCTTTGAAATCTGTATAGAGCATATTAACTGGATTTGGCTTCCATGCACTCCTTTATCTCCAAGATGGGGGTGAAAGACCCCAGCAGAGCGAAGGTCTTCCCCCACCCTGCGTGCACGCTTATAGGGGGGACAAGCTGCGACGACGGGACCTTTTTGTCCACCGCCAAGCGAAAGACACCGCAGAACCGTTCAGTCTCCCAGGCCTCCCTGTTCGTGAGCTGTCTGGGGGCAGACCTGGACAACCTAGACCGTAGTCCACGGTCTAAAACTATCAGCACGTCTTTCTGGACAAAAGAAATGCCAACGTATGGTCTGTTTGCTAATGACACCATCCGTGTCACAGGAGAGGAGACCGCTGGGCTTGCAGGTCGTGCCCGGATTGAGCCCTGGGCAAACTGGCTGCTACGGTGGAGTGTGAGAAACCGGAGAGGTGGTGCGGGCACCCGATGCGCTTGGGGGTGGAATTGTGCAAATGCTGCTCAAGCGGGTGAATGCTTGCGGAGAGCTCGTGGACATGGGGGCACCTGGATGCACCATGAAGCACGGCTGGACCGTTTTCGTCCTATTCGTTCAGCTCTATCAGAAGGGCTGAAAGGACCCCGCTAATGACTGAGTGCTGTGGCGGGAGCAAGGGGGTAAGGCCACCACCGAGACGTCTGCACCTCCATGGGATCGCTACGGGACAGCAGTAGAGGAGGTGGCCATGTGCCCGCCGCCCGCAGGCCTCAAACACGTGGGATCAGGAACCCCCTTTGGTTGTGCTTTCCAGACCCTGCGCGTGGCAGCAGGAGCTCGCAGCCTCGGTCCTGGCCCAGGACCCCCTTGCGCTAGGCGCTGTATAGACAGGACAATACAATGGCTCTGCCCAAAGAGCTCAAAACCCAAGTACTGCTCCACACAGCTGTACTTGCCCGCAGTGCCCGCTACCCTCTGGACACTAGCAGAGCCGAGCAAGTGCTTAGCTTTGCCTTCACAAGCGGTTCCTCTGACTCCTCACAGCCAGAGCCTTTACCACGAAGCCTGTGAACTTGCATTGCTTTGCTGACTTGGGGTCGGGACGAATGTCCGAGCCCTCCACCCCCCGGCGGCATGGCTCTGTTTTGCTACACGCCTTATTGCTCGTACCTCGTACTCTTGGGATAATTTCAAGTTGTCGTTGGCTTTGAGGTGCTCCGTGTGTTCTGCCAGCTCGGAGATGGGGATCGGTGGGTGGCTGAGCATACCTGGGGGGAAGAGACAGCAGGAGAAAATGTCACCGCATTAAAAACAAACCAGCCAAAAAGCCCCCAAACAACCAATTGTAAATATTGCATAGTTTAGAAGAAAGAAGAAATATAGAAAAGGGGGAAAAAAAAAACTTTACAATGTAAGATCTGCAATGAAAGGAGGGAGGTTAGAAGAGAAAAACGTTCAGGGCTCGAAATTGTGTCCTCGGACGTTACAAAGGAAACGTGAGTGTTTCCCCCCCAACCCCGTGATGGCCCCATTCGCGAAAGGAAAAGGAAAAACCCCAAAAGAGCAGATGCTGGTTAGTGATTTCAATGGGGGACTTGAAATGAGCAGCCTCAGCCAGAGGCACCTCCGCAGCGCGTGGCTCCGCGCGCAGGAGGGGCGGAAACAGCTCCAGCACCGAGACGGGGCAGGGGCAGTGCTGAGGCTGGCTGATGGCGAGGGGGGAGAGGTGGCAGGCGGAGGGGAGCAGAGGACTGGGAGGCTTTTCAAAAAGTTGCTGCCCTGGCTCCATGCACAATTGTAATCCCCCCCCCCCCCCCCAACTGTGTTCCTGGGACCGCTGTCCCCAAATTTGCCCCGAGCCATAGACCTCCTGGCCAACAGGAAGGAAAGGGGGAACGTCGCCGTAGCTCTGGGAACGTATCTCCCATCGGCGGCATGTCGGACATATGTTCAGCTTCCTACTCTGACGATGGCTCCAAGGAGGATCCTTCCCCCTGGGCGCTTTTGCCCCTGGCTCCATCAGCGGGCCAAAAGGAGGTGAGGTGCACCCAACAGGGCATCCTGCTGGCCCTCCAAACAAAAGGGGGTTCCTCCCCCTCCAGCACGAAAGGAAGACACCTCCAAACGTGGCACCTAATGAACACCTTGACTAGATGGACCAAGACTCGTCAAGAGCCCCAGTCACCTTGCCCCCCTGAACTCGGCCCTGCAGAGCAAGGAACCTGCCCCGCAAGCAGCAGCTGGGGAATTTGGGTACTGAGGACGCTGGGGCGACAGCAGGGAGCGAGGGTGACAGTCAGGAACCGGGAAGGAGATGGTGGTTTGGGATCACGCTCTGCACAGCCTGGCTTGAGGTCTGGGGAAGGTCACTCGGTACAACTCTGCCCCCTCCCGCCTGAGCAGCTCGACTAGAAACCAGGTCGGAAACGCTTCCCAAGCTCTGCTCGCCTGTGCGAGATCCCCTCGTCCCAGTGGTTCCTCCTCTCCGCCTGCCTGCCCGCCCCGGGCGGGGGCAGCAGGCAGGGCACGGGCAACGTTCTGAGAAGCCACCGCAGCGCCCGCGGGATGGGAAGGGGAGGGTGGAAGCCGGGGAGAATTTCGAGCCCCGTGGGTGTCGCGTGTGACAGAGCAGTGGTGGCAGGATGGTCAGATACTCTGAAAACTCAGCACAGAGATGGCAAAGCAAAGCATGACGGTCCTCAGTTTTACAGTGCGGCCTAGAGAGAGGGCGTACCCCTGAAACCTGCAGCTGGGGCAGCGCCGCAGTGCGCGGAGAGGGGCGCTGGCCCAGGCTCGGAGCCACGAGTTGGGTGCCTTTATCCCCGAGCTGACTAATCATCCTTTCCCGATGTGGGAAAGGAGGAACGGGGGAAAAGAAGAGTCAGAAACAAATGAAGGGGGCAGCTTCTTCACTCCCTACTCTCCCCTGTCCTGTGGGGTGGCTGCTTTCCGTGCCAGATCCAGCTGCATCTCAGCGGTGCCTGCAAAGCATGAAGGTGTGTGTGTGGGGGTGGTTCAGTTCGTACTGCTTGTTTAACACGTATGCATCCAACTGAGCAAAGGATGGCGCGTACGGAAGAGATGGACCACGCTAATGTGATCAACCCTCACGCAGCGCCGCGTGTCCTGAGCTCACGAAGGTTTGGGGCGAGGTGCTGGTGAGGGGCAGGCACTTGACTTGCTTTGTAGCCAACTACGCCCTACACACAGTAACTCTTGGCACCTTCCCGCACTGCGCACATCGCCTTTCTCACCGATTCCTTCCCGCCTGGGGTGGGAGGCAGGCAAGATGCCAGCCCGCCAGCATATGGCCCAGCTGCCGGCACCTGAATCGGACTCCGCTACAGAGAGCTAGATTATTATTAGCTGAAGAGCAATTAGAAACACAGTTATAAATTAAATCCCAAACAATAAACACGCAAGATAAAACAAAAATGAACAAGCAAGAAAACCAGCTGCTCCCTGGCTCGTACATCACAGTGCAAGGTGCATCTGCTGGCACGGGCACGCAAAGGACAGTGGGAAGGGCCCATGGGGCAGCCCTGGCATGAGCAGTCGCACTGTCCTTGAAGGGGGAAGCTTGCTTTGCCAGGGCTCCCATAAAAGCCCTTGGTGTGACCAGGGTCTGGAAGAGGTCTTGGGTTTTGTGGACGTGTGCCCCGCAAGCCTGTCCTAGTCATTAAACCAAGCCCAGCTGAGAGCACGTGGGAACATGCCTCTCGGCCTCACTAAGGGCAGAAAGCCCCGTGTCAGATTAATTTCTACGGCTCTTTATAATAAAAAAGAGGCTAAAAGGAGTAAACACTTTCCTGATCGAGCTGCCGGGGGCATTTGGGTTCCTGGTATGATCCTGAACGGGACTTTTTGCTGACAGGACACGGGGAAGCGTGGGTTTGCATTAAACATGCTCTTAGTAATGGTACTTTAGAAGTGCTCAGCCCGGCTCCCGTGGCCTGAGACCCACTTCTTCAGCGCAGCTGTTGACTTCGTTGTGATTAATTAAAATACTTTTCAGTGCAAAAGAAAATGCCTTGCAGGGTCCATTCTGCTTCTCTGCAATTGCCTCTTGACCCATGTAAAGGGACTGGGAGTCGCTACTCGGCCCTCTGCACGAACAGCAGCAAGTCTAGGATTTAACTCTGCTGCATGGCAGCGATGAAACTAGTTTAGGAAGGGATCGGCTTGGCTTGAACGGCAGGTCGGAAAGCAGCCATGCTCCGGGGACAGCGACATGGGAGCGGACTATAGTGGCACTGTCAGAAGCTACGTTCAAGGAGAAGTATGAATGCCAGCCTTTGGATGAGGTTGTCTAGAGACCTGGTCCAACTCCATCATCCAGGAGCCCAAGCAGCGGCTATAGCAAAGTCCCTGTTTGCAAGCATCTAGCCAGAGGCAGAATTTGGCCCTCGATATTTATTTGCTTCAGTCTGAAAAAATAGCGTGCGTTTAAGGACCTTGCACACAATAAAAAGGAGCTGAAGCCTGGATTCCAGCTTCTAATGGGCCAAGTCTCTCCAAGGAGGTTCTCATCTAGCATTTCAATCACTGGAGCCGCTCTCTAATCTTATCACAAAAGCCTCAACTCTCTGTGTACCAGCCAAGTCAACAGCAACATTACCCTGACATCTGTGATACGGGCCAGAGCTGTTTATCTTCGGAAAATAAGCACAGCTGGATGATGCCTCTCGTGCAAGTCGTGGGGGGCGGGGAGGGGGCCCTGCCTGGATCAGCTGCAAGCTAGGAAGCGAGACTGCCGCAGGTTGGAAACGGCCCATCCCGACCCCAGCTTGTCTGGGCAGGACAGGGGGAATCAGTGTCTTTGGCTGCAGCCTTCCAGCTTCCCATGTCACAGAGCGACACGCACACGAACACACACGGACACGCTGGTGTACAGAGATCTGATTCCTCCCCATGAACAAGCGTGATGCACACGTAGCCAAGCTTCTCACGACTGCTCTAAACCTTGGACGAGAAACACTTTCAGCAAGGGGACGGGACCTCCAAACTCCCGCGAGAGAGAGGCAGGAGGACGTGTGCCGTCTCTGAGCCACCGGCCGGGAGCTGGGTCCTACGGTGCTGCCAGCGCGGCTACTGCGGCTGCACAAAAGGCTCGTGTTGGGTACTGTAAAACTGGAAGTGTGACTCAGACAAACAGATGGCACAGAAGAGGAATGAGATGGCGTGAGCCACGGGGACGCACAGAGAGATCGGCAAAAACAGGAGAAACAAACCAAACTCCAAACAAAGAAAAAACAAATGATGAAAAAGGAAAAAAAGAAAGAAAGAAAGAAAAACCCAAACCAACAATGGAAAAAAAAAAAATGAAACCAACGGGAACAAAAACACACACAGGAACTAACTTTCAAAGTCAAACTCAGGGTCACTGAGAGGGCTGCTCAGACCAGAATCTGCAGAAAACAGTAAAAAAATAAAGAAATAAAAATACACTCTTTTCCAAAAGTTCATGCTAATAAAACTAAAAAAAAACCAAAACAGAAACCAACATAAATTTAAGAGGAAATGAAAAGTTATTTTTTGTGCTGATCAGGCAGGGGCAGGGCCACGGGCAGCTGCTGCTTTCCCCCCCAGCCCCCGGCTCCCAGAGACCGCCGGAGCCTTGCTATTCTCTGGAGGCTTTTGCTGCATTTCAAGCTGCGGCAGGGTGCCTGGAGGGCAGCTCTCCCTCCATCAACCAACACTGGGTTAGGATTTTTAAAGGGAGCCCCCGCATTGAAATCCAGTAGGAGCTGGGTGCCCGACTCCCTTGAGAAGCCTGCCCAGGTTGTCAGCAGACTACCAGGATAAACTGCAACCACGGGGCTCTCTTTGGCCGCGTAAGGGTCTCCCCAGGGGAAGGGCTGGAAGCATCGTGGCTCCGGACGTTTTAGAGTTGAGCAGACAGGACAGCGAGTGGCCTGGCAGGACCAACCCAGCAGCGGCTAATGGGAAGCGCTCAGTGACCTACGCGGCACTTAGAGATGGGAAGTGCTTTTCTGTGACACCCGCCGCCTGGCAAGGGTCAGAACTAGCCCCTCGGCTATCACCCTCCACCCTAGGGAGCTCACCCCCGCTGCCTGGCTTAGACCGAGATGCAACTAACTGCAGGCACGAGTACTTCTAGTGCATTTGCTCAGTTTTCAGATGGGCTTTGGGGCACTTGATGCCCGCAATCCCTCTCTTCCATGGGGCAGCTGAGCTGGTTCCCACCGAGCTACCCTAGGGCCGGACCCATCCCTCCAGCACAACCGCGGCTTTTCTTTCGATCAGCCCAACCTGAGCCTTGCCCCCAAAGCCAGTTTCGCCAGCAGGCGCCGGGCGATGGCTCTTTCGACAAAAATTAACTTGCTGGAGAGTTGCAACGGGGCCCCCCCTGAGCAAGCTGCTCAGACAACGGGCGACCTGGCAGGCACAGCCGTCGGCCCCTGCGTTCGCTTCGCTGTCCCTGGGCTCCGTCTGCAGCTGGAGGAGGACTTGGCCTGGATCCCTGCACCATCAAAAGAGCAGGGTGGTACCAGGGTGGCACCCCCGGAGTCGCTCCACTGACCCCACAGAGGGGGACAGAGACTCTGCCTGTGCTCAGACCCCTCGGGCTGGGATACACCTCTTGCCTCCGCTTCCCAGTGTGAGATTTAGCCTTTATTCAGGCACAGTCTGAGCTGCTGGGAGTACGTGGCCAGGAAGGCTACCCGTGGGCCCTATCTGCAACTCCCAGCCCCTGGGGACCTACCAACTTCAGGGAAAGAAAGCTCAGGCAGCCCTAACGACAGAGACAGGCGGGAGATGGAGGGGGCGCTGCAGAAACAGTATTAGCAAGCACAGCACGGCCAAAAAGGACAACCAGCCCCAAAAGCACAACAAATTCCTTTCCACCTCCTCCAGCGTGAAGCGCCCAGACGCTGGGCAGCGTGCAGAGGTGCTGGGGGTGTCTCTGGGTGAGGATGCGTCCTTGCCGGGCACCTGTCAGGGCAGGCTTGCAGAGGTGCCATGCAGGCAGCTAATGCATGCATGTCTACAGGACCGCGTGGGGGTAGGAGGAGAGTGCAAGGTGCTGCTCTGGCAGGTATTAAGTGTATTACTAGGGGGGGGAAGGAGAGCAGGGTGCGCCCGCAGAGGGGATCTACACCAAGTGAGGAGGCACTGCTTGCAGGGAATAGCTGGTTGCCCCAGTTCTGCTTCTGTTCATAGAGAAGCGCCATTTCCAACAGCACCACCGTGGACCAGGACATTGTGCAAATCCTGCTGGGCCTCTCAGAGGCACTGTGGTGGGGCGCGGGGTTAGGGAAGGTGGCAGCATCGGTGTCTGCGGGTGCCTGTCTAACCTGGACCGCGCCAGACCTCAGCGAAAGGCCTTGTTCTAGCCATCAGCCACCGTCCTGTACAGCACGGCTGCTGGGTAAGGATGCAGCACGTTGCCCCTGAGCGGGGCTCCACGCTGGTATTTCTTGCAGCGCTCACAACTTAGCACAGATGAGGCCCGAGAGACTCCTCCGCAATTGCCTAGGCTAGTGCCGGTTCCCAGCAGAGGCAGCACTGCGACAGCTGGTAGGTATGCAGGCAGGGAGGGATCGCGACAAGGGCAGCTCCAGGTGTCCGAGCGTGGGAGGCCGGTGTGCAGCCGGTTACCTGGCGTCTGGAAGTTGATGCGTCTCATCTCCACGGGGTCCTTGGGGTGGTGAGGGGTGATCTCAGCGTTGTTCAAGAGGCATTTCGTCCGTGGCTCCGAATCCTTCCGTTTGCTTTAAAGAAAAAAACACAACAAAGCCAGAAGCCTCTTAGCATGGGGCCCATCCAGCCTCGTGACAGACTCCAGCCACCCGGCCGCGCTCAGACCTGGGGCTGGGGGGCAGCTCTCAAGGGAGGCTGCGTTCAGTGCAGCCGACTCTCGAGTGGAGGGAGCTTGGGGTGACAGACCAGGTCCGATAATGGGTGCAAGGGACAGTCGTGCAATGGACACCAATGCTGAAGTCGGCGAGCGTGCAGCACCCACCGTGCTTGCCCTTCAAGCCAAAAGCAACCTCCTGAAAGCTGCCCCTCGTGCAGACGGGTCTGACAAGCTCAGTATGATACGCAAGCTGTATCCCAAAGCCCTCATTAGCCACACTTTCTGCTCAGCTCCTGGAGTGCAAGAGTGGAGTGCGCTCACACAGCGAGTTATAGTGGCCACGTCTTGCACTCCACCAGGCATATGGCAGCCTTGTCTATACGCACAATTGTACCGCTTTCACGAAGCGGGTGTCACCCCTGGCCAGCGTGGACATACTGAGAGCTCAGGCACACAAAGCTGCCTTGCCTTACCTAAAAAGTGCAACTTGAAACCACTTGGCTGTGTGGGCACACCGAGACCGGATTTCACCAGGTTTGATTAGAAGTTGGGTTAAATAGGCAGGTCTCAGACCCATTCACACAGCCTTTGCACTGGTTTAAATACTCTGGCTTAAAATGACAGCTTTAGGGCTCGAGTCTTAGACCAGAATAAGAATATTCATGCAGCGTTTTGCGCTGGTTTTCCTACACGAGTTTAAAATCGTGGCTTGAAGGCTTGCCTTCGCAGGGATGCTGCATGCAGTCAAGTAGGGCTTGGATTACGCAGCGCCCATGTGCACTCTCCGAGCAGGACTTTGCAAGTGGAACGAGGCACCTCGCACTGATCCTGCCTTGGAGCATCCACCTGGGACTCGGCCCCGAATAGCTAGTGCCGTGTAAAACCGCGCTGCAGATCACTGCACAGCAGCTTCCCGGCAGGACGTGCCCCGAGTGAAGCCGCGGTCACTCTGCATGCAGACCCGTTCCAGTTTGGGCCCACGCATTTTAAGCCCGAGGGACTGGAGGCAAGGGCAGCGTTTGCAAGGCACGCACTCCTCTACCCCACGGCTCCAAGAGCTGAGAGCTGGTTGTTTGGCAGCTTGCACTGCAGACAGAGGCTCTCGGGCATGTCATAACCTAACCTAACTACCAGCAGCACCTCCTCGTGGACACCGTCCTTCTCAGTCTGGATCGGGCAGGTGCCCCCCATAATCTGCCTTCAGCCGCAACAGTTACCCACACGCAGCGTGGAGCATTTCATGCCATTTTGCGCTGTTTCTTAATGTCCTTGCTAGCGGGAGACCCTGCCAGGGGCTCTGCACGGAGCACCATTGGAGGACTCCAGCACCTTGCAGCTTGAAGGAGCGCCGTTTTTTGCTGCCGTTCATGGTTCGCGGGCTGAACCTGCCGGTTGCTTCTGGTGAAAACTCTCCCAGCCTCGGAAACAGTTGGAGAGGAGTCTGAGCGGTAAACAAACTCTGCGGAGGGCCTGGCGGAGGGAGCAGGCATCGCTTCCACACCGGGATGAGGACAGCTTGGCTGGCCAGATCCAGCTTCCAATATGCTAGAGGCTGAGAAAGCCTGTGCGGAGACAGCCCGCACTCTGCTCTGATTACAACCCAAGCTGTCTGCTGTCACCGTCCTCCCGTCCAAAGACGGGCTTGTTATGCTACGGGCCGAGGAAGGCCCTGGCCCTTCCTTCTGGCTGTCTGCCTTCCCTGCTCTCGGGCTATCTGGTCTCGGATGTCCCGCAGGACACCCGGGAGCAGGCACTAAACTGACAGAGGCTCATCGCGCAGGCAGGGACCTCGGCCCAGACACACAGCCAGCCCAGCGCAGGGGAGATGGAAGCAGATGCCAAACTTGGCGCTCTTACCTGTCTGGCTTGCTGTCCAGGGAAGCAGCAAGTAGAGGGAAGAAAAGACAAACGTTTGGGTTAGAAAGGAGCTGCAGAGGCAGCAGGACCAGTCACGCAGCTCTACCTCTGATGACCCGCACGGACGAGCAGAGATCTCCATCTCGCGCTGTCTCTAATGGACCCGAGAGGGGACTCCTGGGTGCCCCAGCTCCCCCGGGGCATTTCGCACGCACTCGGGGTAAAGCGTGTGCCTCCCAGCAGGAGTCGAGGACACCCCTTGGGGTACAGACAAGCACAGGGATGACAGTCAGAGCATGGCTGCACGGTGCCCGGCCTCTGCTCGGTGAAGCCCTCAACCCAGCAGCGTCCCCGTGGGCCTTGATCTGATGCAGCTGCCGCCACCTCCCCATCCCCAGCCCGCTCTGCTTGCTTTCTCTCCAGTCCTTCCCTCACAATTCACACTCCGCTGCCCCCTGCAAGTGTTGCACATGGTGGAGCCAGACCTAGGGTTTCCTGATCCTGAGCCGAGCGCTGGGGTGCAGATGAGCAAAGCTTGGGCTGGGGCTTGCCGACCTGTGCCTGTGAGTTGTTCTGGCAACTGGCTGCATCAGGCAGCAAGAAAGGAAGAAGGCAGCTTTCAAAGGCACATTGGTCCTCTCCTTGTAACCCTGACCTCAGCAACAGCCCGATCAGCACGCCTGCAGGACAGATATCCGCCCAACTGCTGGCAACTATTTACTCGTGGGAGCAGGGCGCTCCTTTCCGCGCCCCCGTCAGCATGTGGGTTAAGCAGCTGGGGCCCAAGGAAATGGGCTGAGACCAGCCAAACTCATGCCATCTACACCACTGACCTGGCAGAGAGACGCAGCAATGCTGACTCTCACCTTGAGGTGGAACCAGGCGGAGGTCTGTAACTACTCGACCAGTCCCCTACGCCCCCCAGGCCCTCCTCTTCCCTCTCCTTTCCCCATGGCTGTGCGCTGTGGCTCTGATTGAGGGGGTGCCCTCAGCCTAGCAACTCTGGCCCGAGTGGGCAGGTCGTGGCTTTAGCCCCCGTGGCTCGGGCAAGGGAGCCGAGTGAGAAGCCTCCCTTACTTTTTATAGAGCAGGATGGCAATGACAATGCAGATGATGAAGACCACGGCCAGGACCGGCCCGATGACCCATATCAGCCCCTCCTCCCCGTCGATGATCGGCTGCGGGTCGGGGTTGTCCAGCTGGATCACGTCAGAGAAAGGACTGGCTGCGAATGTCTGGAAGACACGAAGGGTCAGAAAATGGGACTCAGGGATTCGGGATTCCCAGGGGAAAAGCTGGAAGAGGAGTCAGGGCCCTTGCATCTCCCTCTGCAGCACCCGGTGCTGTCCAGGGGCAGGGGTGGGCGCCAAGTCAGGGGGCGCCCTGGGATACCCCATTCCCACGAACAGCCGGGCTGGGCCAGACCCACAGCTCATGCAGTGATCTCGCGGGGACGCTGGCTGGCGCCCGGTGTTTCAGAGGGGGAGCTTTGACGGTGGCTTGCAAACACCTGCTGTCAAAGGCCTCCACCTCGTGACATCCCAGTGATTCTCCATCCCTGCCTTCCTCTGCTACTCCATGCTCAGCTGGGGTTACATGGCACCAGGGGAGGGGAACGGATTCAAATGAGAATTAATGCTCAGACATGGCTCGACTAATGAATACAGCGGGGCACTTCTCCTCTCCCTTCCCTCCGCCCAGCCCTGGGCCACGCTCCCGAGTGCAGCGAATCGCTGCTGCGTCTCAGCCCAGCAGGAGCTGCCTTCCTTACCCAGGAGCCCAGCGCGCCCACTTCCCTCTGGCTGGATGGCCGAGGTCCGTGCATACGCTACATACAGCGGTATGTCCACCTGCCCGCCCACGGGGATGGGCTCCTGCCTGGTCACCGCTCCTCTCCTTGCTCCGGGTGCAGAGCCAGCCAGGCTCTCGAGGTCCCCGTCTGGGAGGGGACCAGGGGGCTTTGCTGTGCGTGCAGCCGTGCGGGGGCTAGGTGTGCTTGAAGGGCGCTGAGCTGCTGTGCTGTATCTGACAGCAGAAGAGGAAGCTGCCCAGGCGGCACGCCTGGCCGGGAGCAGGATAAAGCTGCACACAGGGCAGCCAGGCTGCAAGGTGGAAGGGGGCCAACCCCATGGTGTGCGGCCTGCATGGCGAGCAGTCCCTGGCTCCTGAGAAGCTGGACAACCCTGAACTACGGATGCAGCAGCAGCCTCTGAGCCAGTCTCGGCCCTCCGCACAGGGTCTGACATGACAAAAATCCCGCCCCCACCCCGTGCAGGAAACCCCTCATGCCAGCACAACAGTGCCCGCTTTCCTTGCACCTTCCCAAATGTGCCCGGCCTGCCCCGCCATGAAGGAGGGGTGCTATGACATTAAGCAGATGGGGAAGAGACCTGCCCAAGGTTACTAAGGCAGGCTGAAACCTCGGGGGCCCGTGGCTCTGATCCTCGCGTGCACTGCACCAGAGCAGGCTGCTTGCGGCAAATCCCCTCCGCTCCACGCCGCTGGCACAAGCGGGACGCTGCCGCCCAGGGGAACACAGAAGCCTGCCGCTCTTTCAGTGCATTGTGAGCGAATCTGCTGTACCTTGTTCTTAAAGCAGAAATTACTGCAAGCGGGAGTAATCCGATTGGGAAATCCATTCAAAGGCGTGTCGGCCTAATCCCTTAATATCGAAGAGACATCTAAATATTTATTTGCAAAAACCCCTCTGAAAAAAATTATTTCAATAACTTCCTGCTACAATTCCACAGGGGGATTTAGAGCCGCGCAGTCTTAGATGCTGCTGCTTTGCAGCAGGGGAGAGGTACGTGAATGCTGGAAGGAATCGCTCATGGAAGGCCAGAGCCAAGCCTGTTCCTTGCCACTCAAATCACTGCCCCGTAGGACGATTGCCCCAACAGCCCAGTGGTTTCCCCCTCGGACTGAGTCTGCTGCCCTCGCTGGGCGTGGGGGCACTTTCCTCTGGGTGTTGTTATTTGTAAGGGTCCATGGATGGGGTGGATCTTAGCTGATATTTCAGCATCCTCCAGTTCTGGTTGCAAAGCAGGCGCCCAAGCGTGGAAAAGCCACCGCCAAAGGCAGGCTCGTGAAAGGTGAGAGCACTGCACTCTCAGGCCCCGACTCGCACCAGCTGGCTGCAGTGTGTAGATACGGGCTGTGCATGTTCGCACCTGTGCTCACAAATTTTGGAGGTGGTTTTAAATTTGGTGCCTTTTTTTTTTTAAAGGAGTCCCAGGCAGATGGTTGCTGAGCACCACAACAAGGGCTGCAGGGTCCCAGACTGGCCGGCAAGGTACGTACATACTCAGAGCCAGCCCTGGTTGGTGACTGGGGAGCAGGGCCACTGGCACCTGGGACAGGGAAAGGAGGCGAGCGCAGCACTTACCGCCTCATAGTCCTGGAGGACGGCTAGGATGAAGACGACGTATCTCTGCCCGGCTTCCAGGGCTTTGTTTTCAAAGTTGTCGTAATGCTTCATGTCCCCCAGGAGGAAGTGGGAGGGCAGCACACGGAACCGGGCGGCGATGTACGGCTTGGCGACCTCCAGGTGCCGGGAGTGGCGCAGGCTGCGGCGCTGAACCCGGGAGATGTTCTGCACGAGCTGGGAAAGCAAAGGGAAGCGGCGGCTGAGACAGAAAGCCTTCGGCGCGTACAATACTGATGGGACCGCAGGGAACCGAACCGCCCAGTACCGAACAGACTGGCGCTGCCTGCCTTGGGTTCATCCTCGCCCTCCCTCTGGGCACCGGACTGATCCACCCCAGGTTGGCAAGCGGTGCGTTACGTGGGGCCGAGACGCCACAGCCACCTGCGCTGTGCACTTGCATGAGAGCTGGCCAAGCACTCACCTCCTCCAGGTCCATCTCCTCAGGGCTGCTCATGGGGTTGCCGCGGGATTTCTTCAGAGGCACCACTACGATGTAGTAAGCCCTGAGAGGCATGAAAGGGAGGCACAAGAATGAGTCACGGAAGGAGAGGGAGAGAACAGCCCTCCCGGGAGTCGTGCTTTGCTCTTGCAGGGTGGCCAGTGGAGCTGATACCCGCTCCGGCACCTTGCACCTGGGGCCGCTGTTCTCCACTTGAGTAGTGGCAGGCTGTCTGCTCCTGATGCCTGGGAATAGCAGAAGCCTCAGCTTTGTCCTTTATGAGGACCCTCGTGTTATAAGACCCTTGGAGAAACACAACAACTGTCGTCATCATCGGGGTCATCCACGAGCCCTCTGCCTCGAACACATGCAGTGTAGGGGGAAGGAAGGAGTAATTATCCCCATTTCACAGTTGAGGAAACTGGGACACAGGGAGATTAAGCGAGTTGCCCCAATCGCAGTGAATCGGTGGCAGAGCCACACACTGCACTCGCATCCTGGGCCTTACCCACCTCCTGGTGCAGCAAGGGGAGCGAACCGGCAAAGTGAGGTCTATAAGATACGGAGGGGTGGGGAGGAGGCTGGACAATGGGACACCAATTTTGCCAGATCTAGGTCATTAGCTTGGTTTCCGGTGACGGGAAGTCATTGCCCTGTCCAGGGACGGGCCTCTGGTAAATGAGCGGGTGCTTCGTCCTGGGCACATGGGGGAATAGCCCAGGATGAAACAAGTCACAGAGGGCGAAGCCTGTCCCTTGGCCCTGGGAGGTGGCTCCTTCACACCGGGATGGAGGCACTGTGGGTGGCTGGGCGAGAAATACTCATTCTGCCAGCACCCATGCTGTACCCAGAGCCATGCAGCAAGGTCGCTGTAGCAAGAGGTGTTGCACACGATATAAAAGTGCAATAAGAAGCTTAATTCATAACAACAAACTTAAAATCGCTCCAGAGGAACCTACTGGACAGGCACTGTGGTCTTCACGTCCGGCAGGATCACCACCACACTGCCATCGATGTCGGCCCGGTGGGCCACCTCGGGCTTCTTGGTCAGGATGTCGGAGGCAGTCCAGGCCGCCACGTTCTGCTGCAGGCCGCCCATGCTGTTGCCCTGGTTGGTCAGGACGAAGTTGTAGAAGGTGCGGGGCTTCAGGTTGGTGATGAGCTTCTTGGTGGTGTGGCCTTCCACTTTGATGCTATCCTCGTTGTACTGGATCTAAGAGCGGGGAGGGAAGGGACAGCCGCGATACCGTGAGCGAGGCCACACAACACAAGTCAACCGCTCTCTTTTTTGTGACACGAGGAGTCCGGCAGCCACCTCACGACGCTACAAAGGAAGCGCAGCGCACAGCACGGCAAGGGGATGCTCCCTGCTGCTCTGCTGCAAGCCCCCCTGCCCAGGCAGGAACAGGAGCAACAGCAAACATGCTGCGTGCGCTGATGGTGCCCGTCCGTATCACTGCCAAAAACTTTCTATTGATTTTGCAGCCCTCAATGGGACGTGAGAGCTGCAGCCCATAGCCCGACACCCAGGACATGCCAAGTCCCAAGCCAGAGACGCAGCTGGGGTCTCAGCATGCCTTCAGGACTGGGGCTTGTCCTGAAATGCGGGCGTCGCTTCCCAGGGACGTGGCAGGGCTTCCCCTTAGACTTAACCTTGAAAACACCAGCCACGAATGGTAATGTTGGCAGCACTACGGGCTCGGGGAGAAGGGCCAAAAGGGGGGCACCCGCCAGACCCGCTTGCCTTGTAGGTGACGGGAGAGTTGTAGTTCTCGGGAAACTCCCAGCTGAGGAGGACGGACGTCTTCGTCACCAGCTTCACCTTGAAGTTTTTGGGCAAAACTGCTCGAAGAAAGTGCGGAGGGAGGGAAGAGAAGAGGAAGGGAGGATGGGGCAGAGACAGAGGCGGGATATCAGAGGCTGACAGCAGAGGCGCCACCCTCGGGGCAGCGGCACCGACTCAGGGAACAGAAGGGTCTGCTCCCTCCTGCACACTTTGCTCGGGGGTCGCCCAGCCCAGCGCCCCCTGCCCTAACCTAACCTGGGGAGGGGCGAGGGAGGGCCCCTGCCCGCGCCTAGCAAACGCGCTACGTGTCTGAGTGGCTGCTGCGGAGAACGAGGCGCTGGCTTTCTGAGCATGCTCAGTCGAGGAGGAGACCCATCCCGGGTTTCGTTCGGCTTTTGGTTTTGGTCTTTTTAATTTTATTTTTGCGTGTGGTCTTTTTGTGTTTTTAGGCGGCTCGCAAAAGCTGAAGAAAAGGCTCTTCCCACCTGTGGTAGCGACTGGTCCGCCCGGGTGCCAGTCAAGAGCGTCCGGACTTAACTTGGAAGAAAGTGGTAAAAGGGACTTACCTGGTGAAGGCAGAGAGGAGCTTAGGGACTCAGCGTGAAACCAAGCGCTTTGCGTTTACTCACAAAGCCTGTCTGAGGTTGGCTTGACCTCTCCAGCTCTCTGCCTCCTGGCACCAGCCCCGGTTACATGGAGATAGAGAGAGAGAGAGGAGAAACCGGTAAGTCCTACCTTGGTCCAGCTGGAACGTCCGATACTGGACGGTTGGGCTGTACGGCCCGGGGCCTTTACTGGTGTGAGCACGGATTTTAACATCGTAGGCGGTGTTGGGTTTGAGGCCGTTGAGGGTGTACGAGTTCTCTGGGGAGGGGGGCAGGTCTTTTTCCAACAGGTTACTGGGGGAACCGGCTTCCCAGTAGGCCACGGTATACTTGACGATGGCGCCGTTCCTCTCGGCCAGCACGGGAGGGAGCCAGCCGAACTGGACCGACATGGAGGAGATGTTGCTCGCCTCGAGGATTTGGGGGTAACCCTTGGGGATGTCTTCTGGGATGGTGAGCTCCTGCACGGCTTCCTCCCCAAAGCCAGCCCGGCTTTTCACGGCCAACTTGAACACGTACGTGGCGCCTTTGTGGATGTTGACGGCGGTGTACTTATCCTCCTGGGCCGTGAACTCCAAAGTGGCTAGGGGGGCGATGTCCTGGCGCCCAAACTGCAGCCGGTAGCCCATCACCTGGCCCTCTGCCTCCAAGGGGGGCTCCCACTTCACCAGGAGAGCGTTCTCCTGAGTCTGGTGCACAGACAGGATTGGCTTCCCTGGAACTGGGAGAAAGGAGAATAGAAAAGAGACCATCAGTGCTGTGCTAGTTTTTGCACAGGGCAGGGGGGACCTGCACGGCAGAGCCGCAGGGCAGACCCCGCAGAGGCGGCACGAGGGGGTCCTGCCGCTCATTTGCTGGGTGGCCTCAGGCCGACGCTGCTCACTGATTTTTTTTGGGTGCCCAACTGGACAGCTTTGGGGGCCGGGGTGCCTCTAGGTCCAGTGACAACTCCTGAAATGGTGGCACTTTCTGGAAGTCAGGTCTCAAAGGAGAGACTCCCAAAGTCAGCGTTTGGCCAACACCGGCCTGAACTGCGCCGTACCTTAGTGTCCCCATATCGGCACAGCAAGAGACTTACTCCACGCTCCCCACCACGGGCGAGCGGGCTGATGTCTGCTCAGCCGCGTGGGTTCAAAGTGCTCGGTGTTATTCCAACGCTAGACTCAGATGCACAGGACCGGACCTGTGTATCGCTCCTTCCTCCCAGAAACGTTCGGTGGGAATGGCTGCAAAACCAGCTGGCAGCAGGGTCCAGAGTGGACCCCAGCGTCTCAATGCCCAGTGGCCTGCTCTAGCCCCTGGACTGTGCTGGCTCCCTACGGCTGGGAAGAAAGAGCCCAGAGTCCTACCTCCTGCCCAGCCTTTCCCCCACGCGCCAGCCGGTAAGGAGAGCGCGGTTCGTGCAGGAAAGCAGGGCTGGAGCAGATTGGAGCCAACTGGGAAGTGCAGAGCTGCTGAGGGTGAAGTAATGACGGCGAGGAAAGCTGAGCTCCTGAACAGCCCGGGGTCCCAAGCGGCCGGCACAGGGCCAGCTGAAGGGAGCTGGCAGCCGTGCGATCACCCAGCTGGGAGCAGAGAGCTGGGGGCAAGCGAAGCCTGGCAGCAGAGCCCAGCCTGTTCCTTCTCCCCTCCAGAAGGAAAGGCAGGACATCTCGGGGCTGCTGATGCCCGGCCGGCTCCCTCCATACACAACCCGTCGGACCGGCGTGCGTCCGGGATATGGCGGGAGTTCGGAGGTGCCGCTGTCTAACGAGCCCTGCCGCGGCAGGAATGCTAAATGAGCTCACGGTCGCGGCTGCTCATGGCCGCGGTTTCGATTGCGTATGCAGGCCCGGGGGGTGCTGGAGCCAGAGCGGCGAGGGCATTAATTCCACCAGCTCCTGCGTCGTTTCTACTCACTCCACTCTATTAAAGATCTAATTTCCTTCTCTCTCCGGGCTGGCCGGGGGAGGAGGAGAGAAGGCAGAAGGGAAGGGAATCGGGGCTGTCCAAAAATACAAGCCAACTCTGAAGTCAGCCTGACCGGGGCCTGCAGGTGAGCGTGGGAAAGCTGCTCTGCCGCTTGCACCGTCAGATGGAGGGGAGCAAGGGCAGACACCTCCGTGTGCATTTGTGTATGACCTTTGTGTAAAACACCACGAAAGATGACCATCGACCCTGATAACACAGACCTGACACCCTGACCTGCCGCAGGCAAAGCAGGCACGGGCGACTGGTGCCTCCCAAGTCTGGGGGGGCACCAGATTGCCGACCGGGGGCAGGGGAGGTCCCCCAGCGGCAGATCGCCGAGCCGGAGGTGCACTTCCACCGGCACTTTGCTTCCAGGGGGGCACGGCCAGTCTCAGGGGGTGCACACGCACCCTATGCATCGCGAATGAAAGCAGGGGACCCACAGCAGCCAGTCCTGCTTCTATAAAACGGCAATATACACTCAATATGTATAATTCCAGTAGAGATGTAATAAAACCATGAAGCTCTACATCGATACACCTGTATCTTAGGGACCCGGGCAGGCAGGGGACACCAGGGAAGTCTCCTCGACTGGTTGCAGCAAACCTGACATCCAAGCACACAGATGGGGGCTGCCTGTAATGCATGTTTTATTCATTTTAAACTGGTGGAGAATGAGTGGCGAATGCAATTGGGAAAACCTCCTTTGGAAACACTTAAGAAGCACAATGTTATTACAGAGAAAAACAGTGCCATTACCTTTATGTCTCTGTTTTTATCACAAATGTGACTATAATCAGCTGGGCCTGGAAATATTACATTTGCACAACAAATATAATTTGGGAGCGGGGGGAAAGGGGAAGGGGGGGAAAGAGTGGGGGGGAAAAGTGTTTTATTTTGCAATTGGTTTGGATGTTAAAGAAGAAAACGGGATGTATTACAGTATTTAAATTCAGCCCCTATCCCTGAATGATAAAGAAAGAAATCTCTCCTCTCAGAAGGTATATTGACTCAAGAATGGAAGGAGATAAGAACGTTACAGAGCCATTTGAAAGACTTGAAAAAAAATAGCTATTTCGAGTTGGGGGAAATTGAGTTTTGGGTAATAGCTGCTTTGCTGGAGAACGTGTCCTCTCCGTGACTGATGCACCTGTGCTGCAAAGTCAAAAGGGAGAGATGGGGACAGCAGGGGAAGAGAGAGGGGCGAAGTGGGGAAAGGCTAGGGGAGAGAAGAAGAGACTAAGGGAGGGAAGCGGGGCGGGTGGGACAGAGATGAAGGGAAGGGGCAATGCTAGGACGGCCAGGCTAAACGGACGGGACGCTGCGAGGACCAGGCAGCAGATCTGAATGAAGCTCGCGGTCCATGTCTGGAGAGGGGTTGTTCCCGCGAGGCCCAGGATTGCCTCCGAACGGGCAGGAAAGCCCAGATGAAAGGGAGCCGGTGAAAGCCCGGGACTTGTTGAGGCTAAGTGCCAGGGAAGGGATGAGGATGTGAGCCACAAAGCCTGCGCCTGCTGCTTCCCATCCAGGCCAGCACTCGATTCCTGGCTGTGCTGCTCATTCAGCTGTGGCTCCGCGTTGGCTTTGGGGCCTAGGGGGATGTCCAGGTTAATTATGCCATATTGACCAAGGGCCTTTGATCCCAGCAGCGGGAGCTCATAACACCTCCAGGGGGTGGCTGATGTCAATGTACTCAGCTGCTGGGGGCGGAGGAGCAAGGGGGAAATGAAAGGCAAGAAGAGGAACAGAGAAAGGAAATGAGAAGGAGAGAAAGCGGCTGCCCGAAAGGGGAGAGGGAGGTAAATGCGATTCAGTGGAGGTGTCTTGAGATGAGCCAGGGAAAGGAGGTCCTGGACCGTCCGTCCCACGTCTGGGCACGGCACGGCCCCCCGGGCCAGAGGCACACGGTGGGTGCAGAGGGGGGACAGAGATGTTGCCTTTCCTCCGCTTGGTCCCCGCATCCTCTCGCGACCCCATTTCTTTCCTGCGCGGGCTGGCAGCCGCTCTGCCACAAACAGTGAGGCAAAGGGAAGGAAAGAGCCGGCTGGGAGGTTTGGAAGGGCAGGCAGAGCCCAGGTCCTGGAGACTTGTCTAGCAAAAGGTCAGCGCTGTCTGTACTTCCCCTCTGTGCCGAGTCCTGAGCCAGGGTACAGCCATCAGATACAACCCCACGGGGACGGGAGAGTGGGCGGCTTCAGCTGTCACCGCGTTCCCTTCCCCAGCTTGGCTGTTTGCAAGTCTACTTGGATTTCAAGCTGTTCCCTCTCCTCTTTGCCTTTCCTGCCCAGTTGGAGACGGTCCCGGTACTTAAGGGAACAAACCGTCATGGCAAATCCTCCCGGCTCTTACAGCAAACTCCCTTCGCCGCAGGCTCCGCTTGGCCGAGGGGCCCAGCAGCTGCTCCCCCGCAGGACCACGCCGAGCATCCCGGCTGGCGTGCTTTTCCCTCGGACGGGGCAGGCCGGGCTGATCAGGTAGGTGCAGGAAACACTTGCGGGAGGGAGGTGAGACTTGATCCTTGGGGCTCTGGGAGCTGCTTGCCCTGCCTAGTACGCTGAGCCCCCGTGAACACGATGCTCCCCGGGAAGCATCTGGAGCCATGACATCCTGCCCATGGCACAAATGTGCATTTCCCTTCCTGGCTCTGCAGCTCGCCCTGCCCCCATGCTATGGCATCCCAGCTCGGTTTTCCCTTGTCAGCTGTTGAACACAGTTGGCCCGAGAAGTTCCCAGCCTCAGCTTCTGCAATCGCTGGGGCCAGCTTGGCGAGGGCCCCGCGGGAGGAGCGTGCCCGAGCTCCAGGAAAGCCCGACAGGGCTAAGGAGCCGCTTACTCCCAGCGTCAGCACCACCCGGCGGCTGCCCTTGGTGTGGAGGGGGCAGGCTCTCCGCAGGGGCAACTGGAAGACCTCTGCTGTATTGGTGCAAGGGGAAGGAGGATGAGGCTGGGGTAAAGAGCTAAGGGCTCCCTGCTGGGTTGAGGCATGAGGTTCCCTTCCAGCCAGGCATTTCAGTCGCAATGAGAGAAAGGAGGATTTGGTTTGATTTACGGCCTGAGCAAACGCAAAGACGGGCGGCGAGACTCTTACCTGCGCCTTTGGTCATAGCCAGTTTGGGTTTGCTGCGAGCGCCGTCCCCCTTCATGGTGTAGGCAGCCACCGTAATGGAGTAGGCGGTCTCGGGCTGGAGCCCAGCAATGATCATGTCCTGTTTGCGAGATCCCAAAGAAAGGAGGGTTTTAACAACCTATTTCTCTTGCGGGAGCCTCGGCCCTTTCTAGCATGCAGGAGCGCTCACCAAAGCTGCAAACACAAGGCAGTCGTAGGAAAACATGGAGGTGGGGGAACGGGCACCCCCCAGCTGTGAACAACCCCTCGTCCGCAGGGACCCGGATGAAAACACGCCGTCTCTCAAATCCACCTCAAACACATCCCCTATCTCAACACAAGCTGCTTCAGCCATCAAAACACGGCTGCGCGCTTCAAAGCCTCCCTCTCCCCCGCGCTGTCTCAGAGGATGGCTCAGTGGCTTCAAGGAGATTAAACTTTTTTTTCTCCCCTCTCTCCTAAGAGATTTTTTTTTCTTTAAAAATGCCTTCGTAATATTAAAGGGATCACTTGAATGCCGGCTGCGAGACGACATTTGCTGCCTGCATGCTAAGGCTCGGGGTTAAATTCCAAACACAGACCTCCCGTCCTCTATCGCGCTTGCAACACCTGGCTCCCAAGAGCTTTCGTTATGAAGCAGGCGTCCAGAGCGGTCCGTTTGCAATGCTGCCCTCTGAAAGGGCCGCGTTATAACAAGACGACCCAGAATAACTCGGACAGGACGGGGGCACGGGCAGCAGGGTTTCCCCCAAAGCTCCAGGGGGAGGAAGAAGGGAATCTTGCATTTCTTCGATTGATCTCCTCCCCTGCCCTCCCAAAAGTTGAGGCTCCAGAAGTGCACCAGGGCCAGCGAGGGGGTGGACCTTAAAAACACCACCGTCCTGATGAGCAGATCAGGAGGCAACGCGGCCCAGGGCTCAGGCCGCTAGACCGGGGGTCAGGAAACCTTGGCTCTATTTTCTAGAGCTTCAGGAGCAGGGCACGAGGTACCTCCCTGCTCCTGTGCCTCAGTGTCCTCACCTGTAAAATGGGAGTCACGATGCTCACTGGCCTTTATAGGCACTTGGAGTTCAGTGGAAAAGGAAGGCATGTCTGCGGGTTTTAGCAATGAATGTCTTGGGACCTGCCCGCTGGTCTTTACCCGGTGGCTCTGTAGCAACAATGGTTGCTACGATCATGCCAGCATTCAAATGGAAGTAGGACAAGATCATCAGCATGACAGTGCTGGCGGTAAGGTCCAACCCCTCCGGAGGCACGAGGGCTAAATGCAGGTGCTTTCTGCCTCGAAGAGCCGAAAACCCGGGCTTTCTGAAGTGCGTTGTTTCGAGCCCCGATGGTTCGGAAGCAATAGGGCTTTGAACACTCATTAATCCCTAGCCCCACCACGTTTTTCAGCCGTGCGCCGGGCCCTGATGCATTTGCAAACCTCGTTCCTGCCAGCCCATCTTTAACCTACAGTTAATTTGTTTGGTCCCAAATCAGCGCCCAGATTGAGAGGCAGCTGCCTCGGCCTTTCCCTAAGAGCCCGGGGGGAAACCCTGCCGTACTGCCACGTGCCGGCGGAGCGGAGGAGCACTCGGGAAGGCAGAGAGAAGCGTACGGGGTGGGGACGATGCACAGAAACACCATTAGAGGCTTTACAATAGACAAGCTGGCACTGCAAAAGGAAAGGAAAGGAAAACGTCACACCACAAATGAAGTGGGGCAGGGAGGGGACAGCACTGGGACCAGGGCAGCAGCACGGTACTTACGTATTCAGCGGTGTCATCCGTCTCCCACTGAGCAGAGAACAAGAGAGGATTTGCAAGTGAGAACACAAAAGGGAGAAGGAGGAAAAGACAGAGACAGCATGAGGAAGGAGTCCCCGGGCAAGTTACTACTGGAGGTCAGAGGTGACCTGGGCCGACATGAAGGAAGAAGTAGAAAGGGACAGGTTAGTAGAGTCCATAGTGACCGCTGCTTGACTTACAGGGGCAGCCCCCAGCGCTGGCCTTCCCGGGAACGGGAAGGACAGAGACTACGTAGTTTGGCGCTGGGAGAGCAGCCCGAGCTCCTCCTCAATAGCTCGAGTGGGAGCTTCAACTAACTGCAGGACAGCAACGGATGATACTGGGCCCTGGAGACGCGGCACCGTTTGTTATCAGCGCTTTGCGTCCCTGGGGGCTACACCCCGCACCAGTGGCCAGAATACCCGACCCCTCCAGCCTCCCTGAGAAAGCAAAGGGGAAGCAAGCCCTCACCTGGGCGTCCGCCAGCATGACGTCCTTGATCTGGGGCAAGCCCTTGGCCTCCCCGTTCTCCATGCGTACGTAGTGGACCTGATAGCCGCGGATCTGGCCGTGCTGGCGGTTCTGGACTGGCGAGCGCCAGAACACCTGGATGGCAGTCGAGTTCAGGACCTCCACCTCCACTTTCCGAGGTGGGGCACTGGGCACTGCAGGGAAGGAGAGGAGAGGGGGCTGGCATTAGATTTAGCACCTGGGTTCGGTTACTCCACCTGCACGAGTGTCTCGAGAGCCTTGAATAGGCAGGGGGTTGGGGATAGACCCGGTGGCCCTGGGCCTCCCCTCGGCTGCTGCGCAGGTGGACCTGACACGTGCCCAGGGCATGGCTCAGTGATCTGGATGCGGGATGGTGGGGCCATTTCATACCAATGCTCAATTTTCCTTTCGCAAGCCTCTTTCCCAAAAATGCCTGACCAAGGGATCTGTAACTTTCTGCACCAAGCCCTGGAAGAGATCTGATTTCTGAGGAGCCAGAAGGGCCTTGGACACGAGTGAGAGACACTAAGGATGACGTTTGATGCTCTAGTCAAGCCCTCACCATTGAAGCGCAGATCAGAGACCCGTAGAAAATGAGGGTTGAAGGGACCTCAGGAGGTCACATCCAGTCCAACCGCCTGCTCCCAGCAGGACCAGCCCCAACTACATCATCCCAGCCAAGGCTTTGTCTACCTGGGTCTTCAAAACCTCCAAGGATGGAGACCCCACCACCTCGCTGTGCTTCACAACCCTCCTCCTAGAGAAAATTCTTCCTAATATCCAACCTAAACTTCCCTTGCTGCAACTTGAGCCCATTGCTCCTTCTATTATCTGCCCCCACTGAGAACAGCCCAGCTCCATCCTCTTTGCAACCCCCTGCAGGGAGCTGAAGGCTGCTATTCAATCCCCTTTTCTCATCTCCAAACTAAATCAGCCCAGTTCCCTCCGCCTCTCCTTGCAAGTCATGCCCCCCAGCCCCTGAACCATTTTTGTCACCCTCCACTGGACTCTCTCCAATTTCTCCACATCCTTTCTGCAGCGGGGGACCCAAAACTGGACACAGGACTCCAGATGTGGCCTCCCCAGTGCCGAATAGAGGGGAAGAATCACCAGGGATCCTGCTTTCCTCCAATAAAAAAAAATCCCCGATTTTCAGTAACCCCAAATCCACATTTTTCCATGATTACAATGAAACTGAAACACCACTAATATATATATATGTGTGTATATATATATGAGATGTCTTTTGGCCTAATCCTCCAATTTATCTAGGTCACTCTGAATCCTAGCCCTGCCCTCCAGCATATCTACTACTTCCCCAGCTTGGTGTCATCTGCAGACGCTGAGGGTGCATTGCATCCCATCTTGTAGGTCACTAGTGAGGTTCATACCTGGTGCCTGGGAGCACTTGCAAGATCCCGGGGCATGATATAGGAAGAGCTGTCTTGGAAAACGACTGGGATGAAAGGGGGTTTGGAGGAAACGGTGTACAAGAGCAGTGCGGCACCTCCGCCCCCTATTTCTCTGAACAAGATACCACCTCCACTTGCAGGTACTTGCACGGGGGGCAAGGAAATGAGAGAGCTCATAAAAGTGACCTAAAATGGGGCAAAAAAAATGTGCCCCTTTTTTTGCCTCTTCATGATGGATGAAGAATAGCGTAAGACCATAGGAAAGTACGGCTGGAAGGGACTTCACAAGGTCATCTCCTCGAGCCCCCTGCTCGGGGCAGGATCACCCCTGATGAACCCATCCCCGCCAAGTATGGTCTAACCTGCTCGTGAAAACTCCCAAGGATGGAGACTGCATGATTTCTCTTGGCAGCCTGTCCCAAGGCTGGACCACTCTTGTCATCAGAAAGTTCCTCCTAACCTCCACCCTGAATTTCCCCTGAAGCTCGAGGCCATTGCTCCTAATCCTGTCCCATTCGGTCGTGCCTCTATCCTCTCCATAATCTCCCTTCTAGTATTTAATGGGTGCTAACAAATCCCTGTTCAGTCCTCTCATCCCTGCCTAAAGAAACTAGCCCTTTCAGCCTTCAGACTTGCAAGGTTTAGTTTATCTGCTGAAGCCTTTCCCACTCTTTTGTTTGCTTGGCAGGATCAGGCCAGGCTGGTCTTCCTGACTTTTTTCTGGAGGTCCAGAGATCTGATGTGGGGACTCTCCGAGACCAGGAGCAGATTCTCTCCCACGTCAAGCGTTTGATCTAAGACAGGCACCCAAGGCAGGGGCTGATGGGGAAGAAACCCCCCCAATTGCTTCCCGTGTCAGTGAACTCGGGTGTCATCTCTTTGCTACGGGCGAGGGCAGGCGGGGCTGGCGCTCGGGGCAGCCAGGAAACACAGCGTGGGCAAGACTCGGGTACCTGGCATCAATTTGCAGGGGAGGAAAACCACATGGACCCCGACTCTCAAGAGCAAGAATCAGGCCCATGCTTCGGGGCAGGTGCGTGCAGACCGCTGCCGGGGACATGCATGCGCGCTTCACTCATTGCCGCCACCAAAGGGCCCCGAATCCACGGTCTTGCTTTGCAAGGGAGTCTCAAATAGGCGTGGGGGTGGAGGGCTGAAAAGAAGCGGAAAGGAGGTGGACTTACCATCTTCGTCGGTTCGGACGATTACAGGCGAGCTCTCCGGGCCCGGCCCCACCTCCGTGTGCGCCACCACGGCGATGCGATATTCTGTCCACTTCTCCAGCGACTCCAGGAGGATCTGGTTCGTGGTTGGGGGGATATCGTTCACCTCCTTGAGCTCCGTGTCCTCAGAGTCCAGTGCTCGGTAGTGGATGCTGTATCCAACCAGGACACCGTTTTGGCTCTCGGCCGGCGGGGGCCGCCAACTTACCAGAATGGCGGTGGATCTGGTGCTGACGCATTTTACGTCTTGAGGGGGGGCAGACGGTTCTAGGAGGGGGGGGAAATTCAGGAGGGGAGGGAAGAAGGGAAAAAAACAAAAGATGGGAAAGATAAAAGAAATAAAAAGAAAATGATAACAAAAAAATCTAAAATAAAACGTACAAAAAATTTGGTTTAGGAAGATAAATCAAAAAAGAGGGAGAGCTTTTTGTTTTAATTTTTTTTTTTAATTAAAAAAAAAAAAAAAAGGCAACAGAAACGAAACGGGGCATCGGAACGGAAATGCTACAAAGCAAAGCAATAAAAGATACAGCGGGCTAGTCCAGGGAGCCCTGCAGCTTCTAGCAAGGGTGAACCAAAGCTGAGCATCTAGCTGGTTCCCAACAGACAGTCGGCTATTCGGTGGTCAGAACGGACGTTCAAGCTTTTAGCTTTTGGGTTTAAGGAGCCTGGCAACCTTTGAAATACCCGGTCCCATTTTAAGTAGGTTTTTTACTGATCCAGCCAAGTGTTCCTAGGTAAAGGTTTTAGACGGGGGTCCTTTGCAAAAAAAAAAAAAGATTTGCACAAGGAGCCAAGGACCAGATTTTCAAAGCTATTTAGGCACCTGATGGGCTTCTCAAAGTGCCCTTATCCTGACGGAGCGAGGTGCTGAACCTGCTCCGATGCTTCTGAAAATCCCACGAAGCGCCTGCTAGAGCCTTTGAAAATCAGACCCTGCAGAAACCTGATTTTTAATAGCCGAAAGGGGCCTGATTTTCAGTGGGCAGGTGCTCAGCAAGGTCTGAAACTCAGGAGATGAACTAGGGACCTAAAAAGCACTCTATCTGACTGAGAAATCTTGCTGCTGAGGGTGCGGGCACACGAAACAAGTGAAACAGTGCAAACGCCTCGGAAACGTTTGCAAAGCGCTGGCTGAACGCACGTACCAGCCCTCTGAAAAATCCCCAAAGCGGCTGAAAATCCTCCAAAATAGCATCTCCTGGGATCTGTGAGGGAGGCAAAGCGGGTGGATCAACTGTCCTGCTGCCAGGGGTGCTGCTGAGTCCGCGCTGGGACCCCCGTACCTCCTGCTGGGATCTCCACTATTGCAGGAGCCGGTGGTTTTACTGCCCTCCACCGCTGAGTCCCATGCAGCCGGAGCTGGTCCCTCCAGCCCTAGCCCCCCTCTACCTTTCATTTCAGCTGAAGAGAAGTAGAAAGAACTGGAGCTGAAATGGCAGAGCCCAGGAGGGGAAGGGCTGAGCACAACTGCAGGTCGCAGCAGCCTCCAGGAGCAGCCCCGGGCTGGTGCTTAAAGAGGACTGCAGTGCTTTGAAACCTTCCAGCCAGGGAAGGGCCCAGGGGCTGTACGCACGTCCCAGGCTGCAATGCTTTCATTGCTGAAACACTTCCCGGGGGGTTTCGGTTGTTCCGTCTGTCTGCACCCTGAACCCGTGTGTGAGCGCCTCGGTGTGACAACGTAGCTGCGAGATCCCTGCCCTGCTCGTTACCACCCATCAGCCCAATAAGCGAGACAAAGAGCGTGCTTCGGCTGGTTAATTGTCAAGGCACATTTGCACATCTGTTCTAAATGAATCGGGGGAGCCACAATACCCGGTTTTAACTCCCGCCGGTAAAGGGAGACTTTTAGCGTGAACCTGCCGACCATGGGGTGTCACTTGACAAAGGCAAGTGCAAATGCAGACAGGCTTCTTAGGGTAAATCCAAAATCTTTCATTAGACCAACTAAAATAGTTGGAAACGTTTCTTCTTTGCAAGCTTTCGGGCACAAATGCCCTTTGTTGGGCCGAGGAAGCGTCTGCAGTTGGTCTGGGCTCTTCCCGGCTGGTCATCTGGGAAATTTCCATTTCGAACGGCAAAATTCGATATCTTCACGTGAAAGTGCAGTCATGCAGCACTCGGAAAGGTGACTCAAGCCAAATCCGGCTGTCCTTGATCACAATCCCACTGAAACGGATGGGAGTTGTAGCTGAGCACACCGGCCCGATTCTGGTTTCACAGCGGTGCAATCAGGACTGGTTTCATACATCTGCACTAGTCTACCACCGGTGCGAGAGGGGAGCCAGCCGCAAGGACTGCAGGATTTGAGCCCCTTCCGTCTGCATTACCAGCACCCCATGTAGCGGTTTCACCTTCTCCCTTTCTGGTTTAATCCTCCAACTCATTTTCTACCGCTAGTGCCTTGGCTTTGCCGAGCACCGGCTTGTCCGTTCCACTTGTGCGTCTAGCTGGTTTGGCTTTCTAGTTCAGCTGCACTGTGGCATTTGGGCTGCAAACTTTCAATGGCGAGGGATGCTGAAGGTAAAGCAGGATTTGCTTTCCTCTGATCTAGTTTTTAATCAACTGAAAACTCTTCTACTAATAAAGATTAGTTTTGGCCTGGTCTTTCACATCACCTGCTGCCCTCTGCATTTGGGGCCTAACGTGCTTGGAGGGCTCCTTTAATGAATCAAATCAGACTTTCCCAGATTTACTCTCTCCCATCCCTAAAACAACGATTTCGATGGAGTGACTTCCCTCGGGGAGGGTGGGTGGGGGTCGGGTCCCGGTCTCCCAGACCTGGCTAGCCACGCAAAATAATGCAGAGCATGTCAAACAATCAACCAAAGCAACAGACTTGAAAACAAAAAAAAAACCAAAATAAATCAAGCCATTAATTTCAAACGAAAGATCCATCAAAAAGGAAATCAGAACAAAACACCAGCGCTCTACCAAGCGGCTCCTTTGGGGACATTCCCAGGCTCTTTACCTACCTTCCATGCTTCAACTGCTAACTTATAAGACTTTCTTACGAGAGAACAAAAGAAACTGAGCTACAAGGCCAGACCGCTGCTCCTGGTGGGTTTCTGCATGTAGTTTTGCTTTTCGGAGGCTGTTCAGTCCTGACTGTCACCAGCTCCTCTGCTCTAAGCTATTCCCAACAGCTCCCCTGGGCCCCCGGATGTTGGTCATGAGAACACTTGTCCCTGATCTGTCCTGTCTCTGGCAAGATGACGATACCCAGACCGCAGCGTGGGGTGACAGTGCTAACAGTCCCCGCGCCTCTCGCCTGCCTTGCCTTAATGGAGCTCGGTTTCCCCCTAAATATGCCAGTGCATTGCACCCTTCCATGTGTTAGAAACATTTAAGACCCTTTCTACTACTGGCAAGGCTAAGCAGTCCCCAGATGCCTCCGATGACCTCCCCCCTGCACCTAAAAATCAGCCCCGGGGGACGGTGGCATCAAAACTTCCTTCACTCCTTCGCAGTCCAGCTGAAGCCACAAGGGATGAGAAACCCACTGCAGAGAGCGTCTGACCCGACCTACCCTTTCCATCCTGAGCCTAAGGCTGCAGAAACTCCTAACGAAAGCCCCAGCAAGCAGAGCACCGAGCTCCAGCTGGCACTTGGGTTCACTGTTTCCATTGGCAGCTGCTGTGCCCGGGATGCTCACTCACTCACCCTCTACACTCCAGCACAAGGACCTGCCAGGTGGCCCCGGAGCGAGACCTCCTTTCGGTTGCGTTTGCAGCACTTTCTCTGGTTAAAAGGGAGCGGGGGGGCCCGGAGGTGCCCGTGCCCCGCACCGCTCACACTGACCACAGCACCTGGATGAAAACAGCCACCAAGTGCTGGCTGGCCGCAACTGGAGACGCCTCTTTGGAGTTCATGGCACTGTGAGTTTCCTTCACAATCCAGCCCAACCTGCATGAAACTGGACACGTGCGTGCGAGACTGAGCGAGTGTGTGTGTAAGGCACAAGTGATGTGTGCTCCCCTCGGCCCTGCGAGCTGCGTGCGATGAGCAAAGCAGCACCCAAAATGTGGCTCTGAGGCACTGGGATTTACCTCTGCACCAGATCCTTTGTCTGCGCTAGGATCCCGGGCGGAAGAGCTCACGGGTTCGTCATAAAGCTTTTTTATTACTAGCAGCCCCATCCACACCTCCCGCGTGAGTGCCCGCCGTGGGATGCTGTGCGTGCGGAGAAGGAGGCAGTGACAGGGTGGACTGTATTTGTGAATCTGCTTGAGACCAGCCAGTACTCACCTGAACTGCATCTTTTACATGCTTTAAGTTGACTGTCCAAGCCACAAGAATGACCCTTACTGACCTCGTACAGGACGTTTTTAACCCTTTAGGTACCATAGACTTTGGATCGATTTATTGCACTCATGACTCTCTTGGGACGAGAGGAGAAGGATCAGAGCAACCGGGAGGGGGAACGTCCCCTCTTAGGAAGGAGCAGACAGAATGAAATCCCCACCCTGGCTCCTTTGCAACCTGTGCGCCTACCCTCCTTCCTGTCCATCCTGCCTGATGACACACACGAGAAATTTCTGAAGGGGGAGAGTGGTGAGAAACCCCAGGGGCTCTGCCGCTAGGTTGCCAAAGGCACCGTTTCTTCCGCACACACGTCTCTGGTACTTGAAGAGTTAAAACCCAGCTACTTCAAGAAGAAAAAGATACTTTACCTTTAGTTTAATGGATTTTAACTTTGGTTATGATGCTCGGGAGAGCCACCCTGGCAGAGATGTAGAGGGGGCTGTGCAAGGGGTACATGCAGGAGGGGTGATGCTGGCTCTGTGGGCATGAGCATGGCAACTGAGACTGGGAGGAAGATGCAGAGAATGCCACGGCAGGCCACGAGCAGGAAGGCTCTAGGGATGTGAGGATGAGATGCAGTCATGGCGTGAAACGGCCCGGCAAGAGAGAGAAAAAGAGAGAGATCAGGGAGCTGGTTTCACGGGCCTAGGAAGGGAAAGGCATGCAGGCAGAAACACAGGCAAGCAGACAGACAGATGGACAGGAGAGAGAGAGAGAGAGAGAAAGAGAGAGAGCACGAGCCATGGAGCAGGCCAAGGAGGAGCTGAACAGAAAAGGGGCTGCAGAAGGAAGACACAAAAGCCTGTCCCGAGCCAGAAGATCTGCGAGCCGAAGAATGCCGCCCGGACGGGGAGAATTGACTCGTTCCTCCAGCAGCCAGCCAGGAAAAAATGTTTCACCACATTACAAAATACTGACAGCTCCCAGCTGAGGTTCTTAAGAGCATTCAATTAATGTCGCTAACAACTGGGCCAATGCAGCCAAACTACAGAGAATCGAATTAGGCCTCATTCTGGGCTCGCGCCAGGATAAAAACCATTCCCGCCTCCCCCGTGCCCTCTCCTTGTCACCCTTTGGGGGAAACCTCCTAGCTCCTAGAGCCAGTCCCCTCCCTCCACCCCCAACCTGCATGTACCCAACCAGAGAGCACAGGCTTGAAATCTTCTCCCCTCTCCATCCCTCCCCGCGGCACCAGAAGGAAAAGCTCTTGCAAAACCAAAGACGAGTTAGGAAAAGTTTCGATGCCTATCTTTTTGCCATTCACTCATTATTTCTCAGTGCTGACTCCCTGTAATGGCGTCAACCTGGATCAGAGTTGCAAATTCAAGAAAAGTTGGGTTGTTGTTGGCTTTTTTGGAGGGGGTTATAGGTTATCTATATTTTAAAACATTTGAAGGAGTAACGGAAACCATCTCTGAACGGACCGGAGACCTGAGCAAGCCCCAGCGAGAAATTTTGTCCGAGGCAGAGACGCCGATGCTCCTTTTCTTCCTGCTTGCAGGAGAGGGGGAAGGAAGCAACACTGGGCACGGGAAGGCAAGGCAGGCCGCCCAGCTCCCGCTTGTTAAGGACTCGGAGAGATGGGAGCGCTCTCTCTCCTCACGCTGGCCAGAGCCATTTCTGAGTTAGTTTTGCTCGCGGCTAACTCCAACCTGCGGCCGAGTGATTTAGTAGAGATGAGAGGAGACAGAAAACACAAAGAACAGCTGCCACAGCCACTCATGCAGTGAAAAAAAACACCTCGTTTAAAAGCAAAGATCTGTGAAAAGCCCAGGTTGAAATATTGCCGTCCAGGGTTGGCCATCCCCAGGGCAACAGCGAAGGGAGACAATCCATTAAACTAAAACCAGCATGTTTTGGTGACGTACGCTCTGCCCCGGTGTCGTTAGCACCCCCCCCTCGACTGTGACGTGGCCCGTCTCCAGCACTGGCTCCGGAGAGCAGGCCGTGTTCCCGCGGGCTATGAAGTCATTTATGAGCAATGAGGCGGGGGCTGCTTTCCCCGAGACCGATGACAACGTTGGTTTTATTAATTGCCGCCTTTTATCCCCCGCCCTGCCACTCACAAACCTCTTGCTGAGAGCGCTTTCAAAGCAAGCCGCGTCCCTCTGCCCCCCCAGCCCCGACCCCGAGCCGTGAGCTCCTGCTCGGTTGCTGCTTGTTAACGAACCAGACCATAGATAGCCTCATGGGGAGGGGGGTGGGAAGCCATCCTCACTGAGCATGTTCAGCGTCAAGGGCCCGTGGGACATGCTCAGCTCGCTCCGACGAGCTGCTCACGTTCCCTGCTCTCAAATGCACGGTGCTAACTTGCACCCTCCGAGAAGCGGGGGTCCTCCAGCCCCAGCGCCCAGCACCAGACTCGCCCTCTCTTCCCCGCAAGTAACCCTAGATGCTTCATCCTCTGCCGAGGGAACGGGGCCACGTACAGCTCACGGACTCCCCCAGTTCCATACCCCTGCGCCCACCATCTCTGGCTCCCTGACTGTCTTCCCGTCAGAGAAGGGTGGGAAAGGAGAGACACCTACTAGACTGCAGGGTGCGCTCCCGGACCTCCGGGGTGAAGGCCCCCAGGCCCAGATCTGAGCGGGCAGCCAGCCGGAAGACATACTCAGTGTTGGGCTTCAGGTTTTCCACCATGAACAAGGTCGCGGGATCGAAGGTCTTCGACACCTGGATGTGGACAAGGGGGAAGAGGAAATAAAACCAACAAACAAGGAGCAGCAGCAGCAGAGACACCCCGAAATGACAGCGCTCTGCTTCCCCCAGCTCTCCTGCAGTCCCTCCGCGGACAGAGGGCCATTGATGTCCCGGGGGTAACGAGGCACAGGGGTCGTCCGGCAACCGCACGAGGTCCTCTCAAGACTTACCTCCCTACTGTGGTCTCCTTCCCGGAAGAGGAGGTCGTACTTCACTATGATCTCCTGACGGGGAGGGCTCCACGACAGCAGGATGCTGGTCTCGGTCTTAGCTTCTGCTCGGAAATTCATCGGCTGCCCAGGAACTGAGAATGGCAGAAGAAGCACCCGCCGGGTGGGGAAGGAGGGCAGAGGAGGAGAAGGGAGATAGATGGAGACCTGGTTGACTTGGCCCTTCACAAGATTCCCACCTCTCCTTCAAGGTGTGTCCACGGGAGACAGCTGGGGTGCAAAGTCCTAACCCGCGAGGGATGGAAGGTCTTTATTCACCCAGCAGGGCCACGAGAGTGGCTGGTCTAGAGTACTTGCAGACCAAAGAGGTCTCCTGGACTCAAGGGGTCCGTCAGCCCCGGGGCAGGACGCAGCTCTTTCCATTAGGCCCCCCGGTCAAGAGCTAGAGTTCTCCACCCCCACGTGACCAGGACAGGGCTAAGACCCTCTTGTTGGGAAAGCAAATTCCCTTCTCCACTATACAAAGGCCTGTGGATTCGAGCCTGGAAGAAAGCTCCCAATTACAAGGGGAGGAAAAATGATCCATTGCAGGAAGGAAAGAACAAAACCTTCCTTTCATTCAGTGCCCTACATAGGAAAGGGCATTCTGGCCGGCATCACGCGGATGGGGAAACCCAATTCCCACTTGGCCTAAAACCTCTCCCAGGCGTCCACCAGAGCAGGTCTTTTTTACCCTGGGCAGGAGGCAGACAAAATAATGCTCCACACACCTACAGCTCTCTGGATCGCAGTGTTTGGGGGATGACACCTAAGCTTCACCACAGCCTTAGAGGTGGAGAAACCGAGACACTGAGATACCACGGTCAAGGAGAAAACAGACTCCTGTCTTCTACTTGCCTACTAGACAGGACTCAGGAGTCCTAATGCCCAGGTCCTCTGCTCCAACCACTACATAAGAGTTTCCTCCCTGCACAGTTGCTTCTATTCAAACCATAGATGTCTTGCAAAAGGGAGATGCTCTGGGGAGAGCCAGGGGCATAACAGCATCGCTACACCGCAAGTCAGCTAGCCACCCCTCCCTCCTGGGAGCATCTACCACAGCTCGGCGCGTCTGCACCTACGCGGGGTCTGAACTCACCTCCTTGCTGTGTTTTAACCTGGATGGGGTCAGACAGAGGCCCATCTCCCACGGACGTGAAGGCCAGGACCCGGACGGTGTAGGTCTCGTCCTCCAGGAGGCTGCCCACTGTGGTCAAGAGGCTGTCGTCCATGTTGTGCTTCTGCCAGTTGCTGACGGGCTGATCCGGCTCCATGGTGTAATACACCCGGTAGCCGCGGATCTGCCCGTTGGGCTCCACTGGCTCTTCCCACTGGATGATCATGGTGTTGCTGCTCAGCATGCGCCCCTGGACATTGCGCGGAGCGCTAGCCGGCGCCTGCTCCCCAGTGCGGGTCACCACAGACTCGCTGGGAGGCCCCTGCCCAATGCTGTTGACCGCTGACACCCAGATCTCATACTCCGAGTTGGGGCTGAGTCCCCCGATGCTGTAGCGGGTGGTGGTGATGTCCTCTTTGATCTGGTAAGGGCCGTCCTGGCTCTTAGACTTGTACTCGATGACGTAGTAGGACACGGGATCGGGGTTCCCAGAGTCCCACGTGATGGTGATGCTTGTTGCAGTGGTCTCTGTTACCATAGGTGTCCCAGGAGCCTTAGGGAGTGCTGAGAATTGGGAAGAACAGTCGCTTTAAAACCATATGCTAAAACGGTGCCTAATTGGCTTGTTAGGGCTCCACAAGCCGTCGGCAGCACACGCATCGCGGCGCGGCTGTTCCGTAAAGTGCTGCTGAAATATTATGAACCTAGTTACGCTCTTTATTACCCTCCTTAAACTGCTCCATCAAAAGAAAGTGTTCAACTAAACATCTGGAATCGTTAACGCAGGCTTCAACTGTACATCCACCAGCTCGCACCGCACCACACCGCACCGGGGCTTCGCTCGCAGCTCCAGGAGAGCGGGTGGAAACATCTCGTTCCGTATCGCTACCTGCCCTTATGTGGAAGCTGCTGCCTCGCTCTGCAGCGGTGGCGTGCAGCCGCTGCATGGCTTCCTCTAGAGCAGGGGTGTCAAATCCACCCGGGGCCCCCGGCCAGATCCGGATGATGGGGCTCCTTGCGGGCTGGATCCCGCCCGGGGCATGAGGGCTGCTGCGGTGGCGGGGGCCCAGGGACCAGTGCAGGGTATAGCAGGGGCAGGAGTGGTGCAAGGTCTGGTGGGTGTGGGGGCAAGCCAAGTTCATTGCTGATGGTCATGACTTATGGGGCCAAAGGGCCCAACTTCTGGTGCCCTCTGGTAGCCCAGTGGGCCGGAGAGAAAGGCTCTGCAGGCCAAATCCAGCCCGCAGGTCGTACGTTTGACACCTCTGCTCTAGCCATGCAGGCTGCTCTTTCTACATCTAGAAAGCTCAAAGAGCATAGGCCTGTTTTGGCTCTTCAGGCTTCTTTGCATCCTCTTTCTCCAAGGACGCGCTCTAGCCCAGGGGCTGTCCTTATAGGCAAGCTCTGGACCCTGTTGTCCTGTCTGCACTTCCTGAGTTGGATGCTCTGACAAAATGGGATCTATTTTCTTTCCATCCCCGCTCCCAGCTCCATGTGAAAGCTCCCTCCCCAAATCCCTCGTGGAAGGTGTCAGTGCTCAGAGCAGACACCAGCTCAACCCAGAGTTCAGTAGTGACCCACCCGCACGTCAGGACCTGCTTAAAGATATCACCTGCCCTCCTCTTCAGGATCACTAGCCTGAAGCTGGAGCTCCTTCACTGGGGCAACACAGGATGCTTCTCCGAGGCACCCGGACTAGGCTCTAGCGCGAGGGACTACAGGCTAGAAGCAGGCAGGTCCTCAGGGCCTGCTCTGACTCCTCCAACTCTGGAACAAGAGAAGGGAGCAAGTCCCTTGGCTGCTTGCAGATGTCCACAGATTGGGCGGCCAGCCCCACATCCCAGCACTGGTAATGCATATGCAGGGGTTTGAACCTCAGTGTCCTAAATAAAGGCAACTCCGAAGTCAGGGAAAGCCCCAAGCCAGCGATGGGAATGGGCAAAGCCTTTGGCTTTGCATTTATTGGGGATTTCTTTGAGTCTTGGCATATCCAAGCACCCATGCACTCATGAACACACTCGCATGCCTGCATACACACACATGCGTGCACATTCCTGTCCATGCACCCACGCACCTATTTGCTCACACTGGCTTAGACTTGCACACGCAGTCCCTGGAAGTCATGCCCCCACATGCTCACACCACGTTCATCGCTTCTCACGTGCACGTACGTGCATGACCACATGCCTACATGCACGACCATGCCTCCACACACTCCCATGCATGGTCATACAACCGTGTTCTCATCTCGTGCACACATACATGTATTCCTAAAGGCATGCGCGAATGCCAGGTCCTGCCGTCTCGTGCGCATTCATGCACATTCCCCCATGCTCACGTCTGACCATGCGCACACATGCATGTTCACAGAAGCTACACGCTCACTCGCACACGCATGCTCACGCTCTCTTACATTTCACCGTGATCTGGGCCACAGCCTCTATGACTCCCAGGCTGGACATGGCCACGCAGGTATAATTGGCCGAGTCCTTGACATCGGTGAGCTCTAGGACATTGCGGCCCACCGGCATGTCATCTTCCGGCGTCAGGTCCTCTGCGCCCTGCATCCATTTTACATAGGGCATGGGCGAACCCACTGCCACGCAGGTGATGTTGACGTTGCCCCCGGGCATGATTTCGTGGCTGACGGGCAGGATGGAGAAGCGCGGGGCCACCCGGCGAACTGCGGATGAGACGCACAGAGGTAACAGAAAAAAAAGAAACGGAAAGGGGGGGGGGAAAAAAAAGAAAAAAGAAGAAAAGAAAGAAAAAAAGAAAAAAGAAAGACAAAAAGGGGAGAAAAAGAAAAAAAGAGCAGAAGATAATTTAAATATAGATGGGGGTTGTGGTTACGATATTTTTCCTTCATTAAAAAAACAAAATGAAACCAATATAAAAAAACCAAACAAATCAAAAACCAAACCAAAAAAATCAAACTTCAAATAAATGTTACTTCACAAACAATATAGAGAATATAGACATAAAGCGATATTTCATAGCAACAGGGTTCCATTGATCAAGATTAGACCCATCACAGCACAGATAAATACACAAAAATTTATTAGCAATTTCTCATCTTTACTGACAAGAGCTGGCTTTATGCGCATCGAAAAGTCTCCTCCACAGCTTCCGGGGCCCCAGCTCCCCGCTCCGTGTCCCCAAATGCCTGCTCCTCCCCTTGTCTTTTGGGTCCGATTCGTCCCTTCCGCCGCCTCCTCCCATGGACATCCGGGACGACCCCCACCACCGGGTTTTCCTTGCAAGCGCCTCCCCTTCTCCAAAGGGGTTTGTGCCCTCGGACAGGACCGCTCTCACACCAGCGGGCTCTCGTTTCCAGCAGGTGTGGAGGGAAACGGAGAAGGAAGAGGTGGTGGTGGGGGGGAATTGGGTCGGGAGGGGGAAGAAGCAGCTTCCACGAATCTGTCTTTGTTGGAAAGGCCTTCAACCGGTGGAGACCTGGAGAGGGGGGGAGGACTCAGGGAGAGATGCAGAAGGCGAAAAAGAGATCCTTCCCCAATCTCCAGAGACACCCACCTGCAAGGCAAAGAGAGGGGGAGACGGGGTCCCCAGAGCAGGCTAGAATTTAGTCCGTGTTTGTGCATGTGTGCGAACCGTCCAGGAGGAGGCAGCCCCCCCTGGAGCGACACCGGAAAAGATGAGAAACTCTAATGAAATTTTTGTGGTTTTCGGGTATAGAAACCCTAACGAAGCCTCTTTAAGATCTGACACGGTTCCATCGATAGATGCAGCTCTCAGAGTCACAAACATCATGCAAAATAGGTAAAAAAGAGAGAGAAAGAGAGAGAGAGAGAGAAAGAGAGAGAAAGAGAGACAGGGACAGAGAGATAGGAAAATGCAGAGGAATATAACTTATGGGCTGCTAGCAAATGCCCACATGAATAGTGGAGAAAAAGAGAGAGAGGAAGACAAGGAGGAAGAGGACAGGGGGAGAGAGAGAGAGAGAGAGAGAGAGAGAGAAAGAGAGAGGGGGGTGGGGAGGGGGAAACCCACTTTAATGCTGCATACTTTTTCTAGCTGATGTGACCCAATGTGGTGGCTCACATTGTCACATCTCAGCCCTGGCGGAATAATAAATAGAATAGAATTAATAATAATAAGAAAAACGAGGTAATGAAACTTGAACGTTGAGAAAACAGTGACATGTTCTGTGCATCTCCTTAGCAGAGAGGTGGATGCAGCTTCCAGACCTTACACAATAAGAACATGGACGCAAAGGAGAGGGCGCCGTTTCTGTGGCTCCATTTTCTGAAGGGACTGGGACTGGACGGAGGGACGAGGCGGGGGCTTTCCTAGCGGACCAAGTAAGGAGAAGGGACGAGTGAGCAAGGCCAGCTGAGAGACTAACTCAGCTCCTGGCTTTTCACAACCGTCCCAGACCCAAGGGCTGCTGCTAGAGAAGGGATCTACACCAGCTGTTGTCAGCATGATTCCCATGTCTCCGTGAGCCCCCACCTGTGCTAGACGCCCCCCCATTATTTCACTGAGCCTGCAGGTTTGTCTGCCACTGCAGTCAAAGGTGCAAGTGCAGCTTGTGTGGACACACCTGACCTGGCTGGAAGTCGGCTTGGGCGCCGAGAGCCGCACAGCCACGTGTCTCAAACGCCGAGCAAGGTGTCGGGAACAGGGATGCTGCTGGGAAAGGCTCTCTCTTCCGAGGGGAATGACTGCACAACCACGGCCTGCCCTGCCACGGGGAGGATGAACAAGGTTTCAGTGAACTACCACCTTCCTGCACTGGCAGCACAGCCGGGTCCCCGTCTGACTGGAGAGCCCTCCTCTCCATGCCTGCAGTACTGCCGTCTATGCAGGTAGCATGCACCCACCTGCTTCATACTCCTAAGCGTTCGTTTGTTAGGGGTGCCTAACACCCCTCCTATTGCTTTGCTCTACTATGGCTAGTTCCCGTATTTCCCGGCTTTGCTGGCTGCTGCGTGGGGCTGGGAGGAAAGACTGAGTGTAGTTTTGCTAAGAGGTTGGATAATGGATTTTTTTAGGATGGTTTGGATAGGGATGATCCTGCCTCAGGCAGGGGGTTGGACTAGATGACCTATAGAGGTCCCTTCCAGCCCTGCTTTTCTATGATGCTATGATTTAGGAACAGAATTTGAACCAGGCTGTTGCACCCTACAAGGGAGACAGTGGGGGTGTCTGCACGTGCATTTACGCTGGCTTAAGTTTACTGCACAGTCAGTTGCCGCAAAGTAATCAGGAATAGGCCGTCTACACGTGCAGGCGTTAAAGAGCATTAACGCTGTGTGGACTGACTTGGGACTAAAGTTAGTCCCAAGTCAGTCCACACACACGGTGTTACTGGGCTGTAGTTTCATGTGCAGGTGTTAAAGTGCATTAACTGTGGACGTGCAGTCGTTAAAGCGCATTAACTGTGGACTGACTTGGGACTAAAGTTAGTCCCAAGTCAGTCCACACACACGGTGTTACTGGGCTGTAGTTTCATAGTTGGTCGGGTCGGAAGGGACCTGAACAGATCATCAAGTCTGGGCAGGAACATCTACACGTGCGTTACTGCGCAGAAACTAATTGGGCATAAATTTGATACCGGCACGATGCAGGTATCAAATTTAAGCTCAAGTCAGTGTTATGACTGCGCAGGACAGGTGTGCGCACGTAGACATGTGCCCGTACTGTGCAGTAGTTTTGGTTACTGCGCACGTGTAGACGCAGCCAGTGAGGACCTCTGCTGAGCAGTTGCTCAGTCTCAGCCCACACCACAATAACCATGGGTTATTAGCACCATCAGAAACCTCTTGCTGGGCTCCCTCCCCAGTGCCATTGCCATTGGCTAATGACAGTCACCTTTTACCCAGCTCCCTTCACAACCGAAAGGTCAGAAACCGCTCCCCTGAGATGGGATTCAATGGGAAAAGCAACTTCTGCCCTTCCCTGCAACCCCACAAGCGAGCATCTCCACCTCAAGCAGCACCCGTGGACCAGCCCTTAGTGTGGGGGCAGAAAGCCTCGGGGGACTTGATGTAGGGGAGATCCTGGGTACAAGGGTGGGGGATGCGTCTCCCTACCTTGATGTCATGGAGAAAGGTATACGGCATGGGAGGCATAACCTCACCTAGACACTGGTGCTTGGAGATGGGTCCCTACCTAGACACAGAGAGATGGTGGGAGTGTATAAGCCCTCTCGGACCCTGGTTCTGGCTAGGAAAGTTGGCCAAGACACAGCCACATTGCCCACCGTGACTTCAAAGAGGAGAGGCAGGGCCTCTCTCCGGCCGGGCCAGGGTCGAGGAGAAGTGTGTGCCAGCAGTGGCTGGGGGCAGATGGGACAGGAGGTCTCAAGTGCCCAGACCCTGGCTGGGGTAAACTGGCAGTGTCTCCCATTGGGCTGACATGGCCACGTGTGCAAGGGCGGTGCTGGCCCCTGCAGGATGGCTGGACGTGCCCCGGCTACCGGTCTCATCCTTCTTTTCACTGCGGCCGGGTTTCTCAGCTTTGACGGGAGCCGAAGCCCAGCCATTCCCCCGACGCCGGCAGCATTTCAGAAAATGGAGCCACGTGAAGACTGCGCTAGTCACATCTGAGACAAGATGGAGAGAACTTGAAAAGAAACAAGTGGGGTCACATGCAGACAAATCTGGGGTGGGATGAGTCTCCTGAGGAGGGGGCTGATACGTAACTCCCTGGGGGAGGTGGGGCAGGGGGAGGCGAGGAGAAATGGGGAGACATACACTGACGGACAAGATCCGGTCAGCAAACAGCATCAACAGCAACAAACAACGGCAAGGTGGGATGCAAACACGGAGTTGTCATGGAAACAGAACAAGACACGTTAAGTCAAACGGAAGTTAATTAAAAGAAAAAGAACAGAAAAAAGGAAGGAAAAGAACAAACCAGAATTTCAACAACTGAAAAGCATTGTTCAATGGGCAGCAGTGCTGAGAATCGGAGTCTGAAGGGAACCAACCCCTAACGCCGGCTTGCTCGTTGGCACGGGGGAGGATGGGGATCATCTGCTCACAAAACACAAGCCTGCGCCCTGCCCCGCAAACACCCCCCATCGCTCCGCTTTTCAGGTCAGGCCTTTGGGGCCTCAGCTTGGCATCGTCGCTCGGCTCCTGGAACGGCGCTGCCAGGCTTTGCAGAAAAGGAGGCAAAGAGGAAGTCCTGATGCCAAGGGGACAATTAGGAAGCAGGCTGGCAGTGATGGCTGGGAGCTGCAGCCCTCCTGGGGCTGTATCCTGGTTTAAAAAAAGCTTCACAAGGACGCACACACACACACACGTGCACACAAGCCCGGGCAGTGAGAGTGCCACCTGCATTAGTGCGGGAGTCCCTGCACGCAGGCCTGGGAGGACTCAGGGCAGTGACAAGAGAGTTTCCCATAATGAGAAACGCTCAGCGGCCCATTGCAATAGGTCTGCTAAGGGCCTGGGCAGCGAGCGAGCCTTCCTCCAAACCATCTTGCTGCTATTTATTTTAATAGCCGACCTGCTACTATTTGAGTGTTGACATGAGATTGCACAAACTGCGATGCTCCAGGTCAGCTTCTAGGTCAGAGCCTTGGGGAAGGAAGCTTGAACGGCAGCAGAGAGACTGAATTGAGAGCTCTCGCAGCTCGCTCAGGCTGGAAGAAGGGATTCATAGACAGAAAAAATGCAACGGGAAGCCCCCGGTCCTGCTACCGGAGACACCTGCATGCTCGGGAAGTAAACCCCAAAAAGCAAGAACATCCCTCTGTGCAAAGAAGGGGCTGCAACTGGGGGTCTTCTAGAGACCATTAAGGCAACGATAGGTTTCTTCCAATCTTTACACCCCTTCCTTCTCAAAGCTGAGCCGTGTGTAGGAGTCTCACCTTGGCATAAACTATGTTCAGGATAAATATATAGTAGTCTCGTCCTTCCGGTCTACGCTCACCAAGCTTTACAAGTGTCATTTATTACCCCCAGGGCTTTTCCCAGCTTGCACTCACCAGGAGCATGACTCGCTGGGACCGACATGGGAGCCAGGGATGGGGTTACAGGGCTGGACTATCCTATCTGCTGGCTGCGCAGCACCATATAGCTAACCCACATCCTTGGTCCCCATGTGGGAGGCAGCTAAAAGGGGAAACAGTGCACAGCATCCTCCTTCTCCTCCTCCCCAAACAGACTGGTAGGCAGAGATGGGGAACACAGTCTTCCCTACAGGCATTCATCGCTCTGCCCTGTGATGCTATTTACAGTCAACTTCTCTGACTATAACCCCCACCCAAAAACCATTCAGCTTTGAGCAACAAGGGTGCAGGAGCTATCTGCTACCGCTGCTTGACTCTGCCGTGAATTGGGATCCAAACCTGGACGTGCTACTAGATCGCTCTCCAAGTGTTTTGCAGACTTCTGGCCTTCGGGGGAAGGTGAACAATGGAAACAGGTGGGCTAAGATTTATATTTGTCTCTTTTATGCTATTATAAGGCTCCCAAGCCAGGGAAAAAATCTCTCTGTTCTGGGTCTGTGCAACACTTACCATGACTGGGGTCCCTAGAGGTGCTGCCCAATGTGAACAGTAACAGTCATATGTCTCTCTCTTCCCCTTTCCAATGTGTGAAACCACTGTCAAACTTCTACTGGTTTTATGCAGATGCAGGAGACAGATGGAGATTCGGGATCCAAGCCTCCCCGAGCTCGCTGAGGATGTCTGGGATGGATGTTATGCTCTCCCTAGTTCCCCAGAAGCCCAGTTACATGACATCCACCACTCGCACACCCCCATACGCGCCGCTTCGATGACCAACAGCCTCTTGCAAGCACTTTTTAAAACAGGATACTGCTCCCACCGACAGCGCCCCGCAATTCTGGTTCTTTGGAGAGACTCCCTCTATGCCACCCTCCCAACGAGCTTGTTGCAAAGTGGCTGTCTTGTTAACTTTTTGTGCCTCAAAAGTTCCGTTTAACCTAAAATTCGTTAGAAACTTCACAAATAAACCAAGATCTACAGTTTTTACCTTCTGATGGGGCAGGTGAAGCTTGGTTTTGCTGCTTCTCCCTAATGCAGGGAGACTGCCCCAGGCTGTGTTCTGTGAGCAGTATTTCCAGTTAATTATTGCCATCAAGAGGTTATGATCCAATTTCCCCCGCCGCCCTCCCAGGTTAGAAAGACAACCTGAGGATCCAGGGGGGAGCAACACCGACATTTTCGAGGGAGCGAACATACAGACCTGGCTGGAAGAGACTCTGGAAGATCCGTGTTGGGTTTTGCAACACCGGAATAGCCGCCCTTACACCGTGCTCCCAGGACCGGTGAGAGAAGTCTGAGGACTGATCAATCAGTTTGCACGGAAGAAACCCACCGATTTCGCTTTCTGACCCCCGTCCAGATTAGCTCAGGGGCGCACCGTTAGGACAGGGCGAAGCAAGGGGACAGGGAAGGGACGCTAGACAAGGACCCGTCACTTCAAACCCCGATTCACATGAAACCGATTCGAAGAAACAAGGAAACAAAAAAAAAAAATTAAAACGAAAAGAAACTCGTGAAAGGAAAGTTAAAGAAATGAAGTGACTGGTGAAAAGCACCAAACAAAACCGAATGGCATTAACATTTTGACACTCAGCAAGCCGCTGCTCCAAATGAGGTGAGAAGGCGGACATTATCGGCCATTTTGGCGAGACAGGAGTCATTCCGTCTTACTCCAAAATGAGGACGGGGTAAGGGAAAGGGTGCCAAAATAATGTGCAGCCTCTACGTTATTAGTGAAGCTTAGATTACACCTGTCCTCCCCTCCCAAAAGGTCGCTTCTCCCTGCCCCCTGTGCTCTCCGTGCAGCCGCCTCTCCCTCTCTTTCTCTCTCTCTGTCCCTCTCTCTGCCCTCCCTTCTCCCTCTCCAAATCCAAATTGCAGGTTCGTTCTGTTGGGGTAAGGCTGGTTGGGTTCGGATTTCCGACCTCCGTCCCTCCAGAGGACAAGGAGTCTCCCCTCCTCCTGCCCAATCTCCTGCCTCATTTCTGCTGATGCTAAATTAAGAAAAGGACACCAATAAGGAAACCAGACCGTGATCTGGACTGGGACCGGAGGAAAAATTTGCAGTCGTTACCTTCCCAATCAGCGTGATTATTTTGCCACTTTCATAATGCGTCAGTCGAGTGACAGGCTGGCTGAACATCTCTGGTCTTTTTTAATTTTTCTTTTCCTTTTACACGATTGAATAGCAAGTCGTCTAAGCCCAATTGATTTCCAAGCAGCTCTGTTGCAGCTGCCGTAATATTAGATGCACGCTTTTTTTTTTTTTTAATTTGACAAGGTGTAATCTAATTTTTTTCCCCTAAAACAAAGAGAACAGCGATGCAAAAGGTGTAGGAGACACAGGCAGGCAGAGATTTCGAGATCAGTACAGCACAGTGTTCCTGCAAAGTGCCCTCTATAGATAGAGTTTTTGTTTCCAGTTGCGGTTCTTGGTGCCCTTGAGAAATCCTTCTGCAGAAACACAGCAAAGTCAGTGGTTTGCTTTTTTTTTTATTTTGGTTTTTTTTTTGGTTTAAACTCTAGAATTTCAGAGCTGAGGACACCCCAAACGTGTACAGGGCGCTCCCCCTTGCTTGGAGGCGCTAGGCGGGCCTGCGAGAGCAGGAGCGGTGCTCTGCAATGTGAATCGTCATTCCCCCTCCCTGAATTCCAGCATTGATGGGATTCTGGAAGATGGCATGAAAGGGGGTCTACGATGAGGTGGCGGTCTTCTCGCGGGGCACTACCTTCCCTTCCCCCCCACCCTTGATGGGAACTGGATTATATTAATGCTATTATGGCATGGATTTAAGATGCTCAGGATTTTAGAGTCTGTATGAGCATCCTGCTCCAGAGTCGCGCCCCGACGCTGCCCTTTCACTTCTAGAGGACGCCTGCAATATTTTCCCGTGAGCCACTATTGGAAGCGCAGGGATTTAGCAGCATTCTCCAGGCCTATCGAGGGGCATCGGTAGCCACGGGCCGCTCTCGTTGACTCGAGTCGTGCGTGACCCAAACTTGCCCACCTCTCTACGAAAGGGGGCAGCGATTATTTTTTAATTTATAAATAGTTTAATGCATTGGTTAGATGGTATTTCTCGAGTGACGCTGGGTTTCAGAGCGTCCAACCCATCTCCGAAACAAGCGGTTTTCTTCAAACCGCTTTAATGTGACTGTTACCTATTTAATCCCTGGCTTGCTTTCGTCTTTAGTCTCTTAGCAACTTGGTCTTTTCCTTGAACCCTGAAGAATATTTGGAACGTTCTCGGCAAAAACCGGATTGTAAGGCTAGACGGATTCACCCGAGTTTAGGGTTGCAAGGGACCTCGCGAGACCATCCCTGCTCCGGGCAGGAAAGAAAAATAACCCTAGTGTCAGCAGCCGGGCTGCTGCGCCAGAAATGATCTACTCTACGTATGTTGGAAGCAGCGGGGACACACATGCATTGTGCAGCCTTTTAAACACCTGCAGTTGCACCAGCCTTGCAAAGAGCAGAGCAACAGGATGAGTGGGGGGGGAAAGGGCTGGGGTTACCCCTACGGCACCGCAGCTGCTGAAGAGGCCACCAGCTGCCAAGCCTTAGGAAAGTTTTTGGAGATGCTCAGAGCTAAGCAATTAATTTCTCCCAAGACACAGAAGTGTACCGTGATAGCTTCGCATGTCCAGGGGTTGCTGAAGCCTTGCTCGTGGCATGCCCTGATGTGCCACCTGGCTTCCCTCATCATTGTTTTACAAGAAAAGGGCTTGGAGGGACTTCAGGTCCTAATATGTAATACTCCTTCTCGAGCCAAATAAGAGGCCGCTTGAATCAAGACGGTCTGTCATATGTCCGTGGCCCAATCTAGATTCTAAACGAGGACAATGGCAATCTGTTCTGTTTTATATTAGGCACGGCCCTTTGGCTTCAGGCACGCTATCGACCGGCAGAGCCTGGGATCTTTTGCTTTAGGCTCGGCTATGCTTTGGGGAAGTGACCGTCAGACGCAGATTCTGCCCTGGGTTTGTCTCTCAAAGGCAAATGGGCACGCCAGCCCATATGGCCGTGATCCAAACACTGTCAAGCTCCAAGACTCATTTCTCCCTATCCTGCCTGCGCTTGCAGACGTGCTTCCAAACTGTCCCTGCAGCTGCCCTGGGGTCAGCTCCAGCACGGTGGGATCCCCGTTAGCTACAAGGTGAAGAGGCACTCGGCTTTCAAACAAACTCCCCTTCCACCGTCATCATCCCAATTTTGCCGTGTGGAAGGCCTGAAACAAAGTCCACCAACTTCAATGGAAAGACCCCCCATTGACTTTGCTGAGCTTTGGATCATCCCCTTATTCATAGTCGCTAAGGGCCAAATGTGTGTCTAAGGAGGCAGACGCATCTGCAGGGATTTTCAAAAGTGCCTTAGCAGGGCAGCCTCCCTCCCCCCAATCCCAAATCAATGGACGCTCTTTGGTGCTTTTGAACATCTCTGCATTTTAGGTGCCTACCCTTTGAAAATCAGGTTTTAAGTCACAGAATATCCAAATATTCTTCAGTGATCCCAGGCCCTTCTGGAGCCCTGCTTCTACTTCCTCCACCGAGCCTCCTCTAGAAATACATCCTGCTTTCTCCGCACGGCCTCGGTAGGGCCTGAAGGAGCATCTCCTTAGAGACTTTAGCAGATTTGCAAGGGCTTGGATCACTGGGGCCATCAAATCTGACCGCCCGCTTAATGCTGGCCAGAGACCCTCACGTAGCCATCATTTCCACGGCCAGCCCATTAGCCCCTGGCTGAGTTTGGGTCTCAGGTAGATGTCCTGCCCCGATGTACTTGCCAAGCCTCACTCCACTGCCTGGTGCCCGCGTCGTTTTTAGCTTTATTTTATGGTGGTTATTATTGGAGCTTAAAAAAGGATTTAGGCCTAAGAGCTTCTCGGATCACCTTGGGTCCGTGTAACCTGCCACGCTGGAGAGCCGCCAAGCGATTCCACCCTTGGCAGGGCCAGGTGGGCACATTAGAAACATTTTTATCACGACCAAAATACATGCATCCATAAATAAAGTGTATAAAGCCCTTTTTAGTGCATCTAAGTCCTTACACTCATGCACCTATTCATGAAGGCAAATTCTGGCATTAGTGGCAATTGTAAGAGGGGCTGTTAGCCCTGGGGAGGAGGGAGGTGGGATGGGGACCTCTCATTTCAGGCTCTACCCTCTCTGCTGTTTTTTATAGATATTTTTATAGTGGACTTTTTGTTTTTTGGGAGGTGGGGGGGGGCAATGGTTGGAATTGAAAAAGCCACAGCTGGCCACTTCAGAAAGACGTGGGCAACAACGCAGCATTTCTGAGTGGTATTCTTGTACCTACGGGTGTCGGAGGGAAAAGAGGGGGGGAATTACCAGCACTGAGGGTCCGAGCACTGAAATCTCAGCATCTTAAGAGAAGGAGAAAGACAAACAGAGAGAAAGAGAGAGAGAGCGAGAGAGAGAAAGAGAGAGACAGATACTGTGTCCATACTGCACTGGATTTCTCAAAAAAAATCACACAGCTTTAAGACCTGTACGCTAGGAAAGCCACTGCCTGGTCTGGTATTGTGGAATAAGGCCTAGTGGGAAGGGGAGCTACGGACAGGGGAGGGAAGAGCAGTCTGGTTTGTAAAGGCCAAAGCCTCGGGGGATTATAGCACAGTACAAAACCTACCAGCCTGCTCTTCCCCGGGGTTGGCCGGGGGGGTGTGTGCATTGCAGAGACATTGGGGTGTATAAGGGATTAATGGGGGGGACGCAGGGGAGGGGAGCAAGGCTCTCGGGACAAAATTTCCCAACCAGAATATGCCGCTCGTCGGATGGCTTGTGGTTCACACGAGACTCGCCAAGCCAGCCTCCCTGGCCGTGCAGCCTACCCATGTCCCTTCGGAGAAAGAGGATCTCTCCTTTTTGGGGTCAGGTCCATGGTCCTGAAAGTGGTTAAACAACCATGAACTCTGGCCACCCCCCCAGCGGACAGCCCTACCCCGGGTAGCTGCTTGCCTTGGCATGGCGGGGTCCTGGACGAACAAGGGTGGCGTGTGTCGCTGATGAGATCCACCACCCCGTGCGTGTGTCGAAGGCGAGAGCTGAGCGGGGTTGATCTCTCTGCCGTGGGCTGCAGGTACTAGCTCCTACGTGGAGGGCCTCTAGGGTATCGTCAGTGGGAAACGAGGACGGTGTATAAGGTAGGAATCGGGTCCTATTTTGGGTGCAGGGTCTATGGTCCGGGGCCGATAGGGAATAGGGTGTTCTAGTGAAATGATGCACGAGAGAGAGAGAGAGAGATCCATCGAGAACACCACCCAGGGTTTCCTATTCTTGCCTCCCCCTCCCCAAAAACAAAGGTGGTCCCCCGTTACAGCGCTTCCACCGCCAGGAGTTAGAGCTGTGTGACTCCTTTCCTCCGAGGGGGGGTCAGGGAGTTCAGTTACCAACGGGGGCAGGAACACTGGCTTCTCACAATGCGTTTGGAATAAATTGCAGCACAGCATAATCAATCCGAACCGAAAGAGGAAAATCAAGAAAAAGCAAAAAATCCAAAAGGAGAAACCAAAAAACAAATCCACTCGAAAGAAACCAGAACTGGAAAATAAATGTCAGATATATTTATCTATATAGGAAACAAAAAAAAAAACCAACAAAAAAAGAAGAACTAATTGAAAAGAGTGGCATGCAAAGAAGATCGTTACATTCTCCTTTCATGCACCAGGCCCAATGTCCAAACGGCAAGGTAACCATGACGACAAAAAAGTGCAAGAACTCAGCAACATTACCAAAGGATGCATAGAGAGGCCCACAATGCAACTCAACTCATCTCGGCGAGACCCGGGAACGGGCGGGTCTCGCTCATCTTAAAGATTTCTTGCTTTTTCTCTTTTTTTTTTTTTAATTTTTTTTTTTTCTCTTAAGAATGTAAAAATGTGGGTAAAGAAAGTAAAAAAGAAAAAAACCACACCAACCTTCTCGTAGCTCTGAGGGATGTTAAGGGGGTTTGATGCGGAACACAATGACATGAGGAGAAGAGAAAAATAGGGGAAACACAGAGAGAGTAAAAAAAGGCCTTCTCAAGGCTGTCAGCTGCAAATTGATTGTTTTTTTTTTTCTCTTTTAACCAAAATAAAAAGAAAGAAAAAAAGAAAGAAGATAGTAACGACCCTTTTTTTGGTTTTTTTTTTCCTTTTTCCCTTCCTTCCTTCCTTTTTCCCCCTCCCATCCACGTTGAAGGGCTTGTTTCGGAGCATCCAAGCTCTGCGAAGAGGTCAGATTGCATACAATCCAAATTCGGCACCCAATGGAGGGGCCAACCCCACCAGCGAGCTCTCACCTTCATAAGCCTGGCTGATGTTTCGGGAAGGGGAAGTGGAGATTAGACCAGGCAGAGTAGACCTGGATGTAAAGGTTGCCCCCCCAAATTGGACACCCTCCCTTCCCCTCCCCCCAGCTTTTCTGTCTCCCGCCCCACCACATCCCCCCCCCCACCTCCCCAGCTTTGCTGGCGCTAATTTTCCAATGCAGGCCTGACTTCAAAAAAAATAAAAATAAAAAATTAGAAGAAGAAAAGACATTTCCTTGCAACGTTAAAACTTACAACTCCTATCCCAGGTATTCTATAGAGACAAGCATGTTATGGGAGAAACATGTCAATTGGAAACACAAGCATGTTCGAGACTCTTTTGAAACGAAAACAGGGGGGGAGGCAGGGGGAGGTCGGGAAGGGGGAAGTACGTGAACTCCCCCCGAAAGCGATGGAGTTTCGGGACTTCGTTACCTTTCCGCAAAGTTAACACACAAGAAACAAGGGATTAAACAGCATGAAACCACCCAAACCACAAGCCGAGCTCTCTTCCAACAGTGTTTTTCTGCACCCTCCAGGCCTGTTCATGCTGGGTTTGCCTATTAGAGAGGCCTCAGAAGCACACAGGTCATTTTTGGTACGGCGATGGCCATCTACCTGGACCTGAGATTCATCCAGGGATGGAGAAAAGGAGCTCTCGGTGATGACAGCCGTTGGATGTTGGCTAGCTTTCACCACATAAAGGTGGGGAGTTTGGGAAATAAAATACCACCAATAAAAACACATTTCTTAAAAAAACCCATTTAGCCCTTGTGTGATATCACATTCCCAGATTTATGCTCCCAACGGTGGAATTTCAGAGCTCAGACAGCAGGGGAGAATTCCAAAACGCAATTTTCCAGCTGGCCACAAAAGGCTCTTTAAAAATTTAGCTTGGGAAGATTAAATAATTAAAAGCCTTCTCTCCATGTGCATGTGATTTAGTGAACGTGAGACACAGAGAGAGACAGAGAGAGAAAGAAAGAGAGAGGAGCGTACACAAGAGCATGGGTCTGCGTTTAACTGCAGCGTCAGCATGGGTGGGGGGGTTGCGCTTCTGAGGCCACATGAGATGAAAATGGGAACAGTTTGCTGGGATGCAACATTGGTTTTTCCAAGGGTGGTCTTAACGGGAGAGGGGCAGGCCCTGCTCTCCTTAGCAAAGGGTGCTGCTGCGGGAAAAATATTAGTCCAGAACTACACCGAAGAATATGGCCCAGGTCAGAGGGCTTCGACCATATGAACAGCAAAGAAAAGGCAGGGGTCACTGACCCAGAAAGGACTAATTAGCAGAGGAGGACCTCAAGTGTGGCCCAGCCCCACGCTGCTCTGCAAAGGGGGCTCACCCACCGGCTGCACGGGAGCAGGTTGGCTACGCCTGCTTTGCCCGTGCTCACGTGCCCAGGCAGGCAGTGTGGGTGCCAGGGGTAGGTGGACTCTGCATCTTCGGGATGGAAACAGTGCCGTGCCTCAATGCTCCCCTAAAGGGGACTGGGCGAGCTGGGATTCCCCCTGTGCCTCATTGCAGGTGCAGTCACCCATCACTTGCTCTCCCCGAGCTGGGCGAGCAGATGGCTCCCACCCCAATGCTCCCCTTCAAGGGAGAGCGGGCTCACCCCAGGGAGCTGAGAGCACCCTCCCCTCTTCCAGAGGTCACCCAGCTGTGCCGAAACCTTCCCGCTTCCCCCAAGGAGAAGCCTTTATGAGGACGGCGGTAACCTCAAGACTCGCTCTGCATCACAGCCTGATCCCTCCTCTCGGCCAACAAGCTGGTGATGCTCTTGGGCCAAACACCCAAGGCAGCGTTGGGATCAAAGTGCTGAGGATCGGGTCTCTTTGGGGTGGGGGCTGTCTCCCTCTACGCGTTTGTGCGGTGCCTGGGGAGTTTCAGGCATTGCACGGACATCAGTGAATGGCAGGAGGCCTTCGTGTTGCTGCTTAGGTGCAGTAGCAAATTAAAAAAAAGGGACAAGAGCCATCCATCCATTTTGGGGGTGGGAGACAGCACAAAGTAGAGCTGAGCGCCGCTGAGGTGGGCAACACTGCAGCTGCCGTCGCCTCCAGCGCCGGGGGGACCCAGCCAACGGCGGAGAGCCCTGGTGCTTGTTTCAAGAGGTCCTCTCCCTCCCCAAGCTCAGCAGCACAGCGTAACGACCCGTCTCAACATCAACGCCTCCCCCTTGCTTTAAGGAAGGCTCGGATCAAAAGGCAAGGGCAAAGCAAGGCCGCGGGGCAGATTGGCCAGCGTTCTGAGCCGAGGCGCTCCCTACCTCTCACGTAAAGGTTAGCGGGTGACGAGTAGCGCACCCCGGCGCTGTTGCTGGCCACACATTCATACTTCCCCTGATCCGTCTCCTCGCTGCTCTCGATCTGCAGGCCACCTGGCGGGAGAGAAGAAGACGGCAGCAAAGGCATTATTAGTCGTAGAGTCGGGAAAAGGAGGTCTGGCACCAAATCTGGGTTTTTCCCCACTGGGCCGAAGCGTTGGTGCCAAGACTTAACTATTCTCACGGCTGGTGGTCCCAGGCAGGGGCACTGCTGGACCTGTACCCCAACGCAGGTCCCCAATCGCTATCTGCAACAGCAGCACAAGCAGTATGAGCTCTCCCCCGCTGCCCTGCAAGCTGGCATCCACCCTGACCTGAAGCAGCCATTTCTCAAGGGGGAGAGGAAACTTTCATGTGCTATCCTGGTCGCTGTTGGGTCTTGCTTGTATAGCAATACTAGCCTCAAAGAAAGACTAGAAGAGCATTTGAAAAGCACGATGCCCATCAGTGAATGCTCCCAAGGAAAAACTCCAAAAATGCAATATTTAATAAAGGTATCCAGGCTGTAGCCGCATTGGCCTAGAGGCAAAAGGAATCAGGGCTCATGGTGGAGGTGATCTCTTTGATTAGACCAGCTATCCGATGATCTGGGGGCTGGACCCGATGATCTCGTGGGGTCCCTTCCAGCCATGAAATCTAGGAACTAGACTTTTGCAAAGAAGGGTGTTTGCATCCAAAAGCTTGCAATTAATTAATTAATATATATATTTTATTTTTTTTTGCAAAAATCTTGTTGGTCTAATAAAAGAGATCACCTTTACCACGAGTCCCGATATTTAATGAACTTCTTTCTTTTTTTTTTTTTCCCTATCGGCTTGGTCAGCCCATCTGACCAGCCAATGAAAATAATGGCTGCTCTTCAATCTGTAAATGCTTTCAGTTTATGAGAATATGCTCCGAATCCAGACTAAGCACTCCTATTATCAGCTATTGAAAGAACAGACGCGCACAATTATGCAGCATGTGCTAAACAGATGAAAATCACCTCTGTCTTTTACCTGAGAAGGCTCCAGGTCTGCAAAACTCCACTTAAAGCACACGTTATAGAAATAAACCAATATAATATCACTTTTTTTGGGGGGGGCATATTATACTTGGTTATTCACAGAGATGCAGACAGAAACCATGGCCCTACAATATTTCTGACTCTCTGAAAAATCCCAGCTTGGGTTCATAAGGTGGCTAGGGTCCTAAATGAAAGAGAGGCATCAATGTTGAGTGCTGACTCTTCAGGAAAGAGAGAGTCAATGTGTCTGCAGGCCAGGCAGATGCCGTGCGAGTGCACGTGGAGAAGAAAGAGTGTCACGTACAGAAGGGGAGCGGAGGGCGTGAGCGTGTGTGCAAGAGAGAAAGGGGGAGGCTATTACTCTTGCCAGGGCTCCTTGCATCTGGGCAGCTCCCAAACACAGACTGAATAGGATTTAAAAAACAAAAAAAAACCCCCAAGCCTAAATCTCAGCAAAGAAACCGATGGGCCTGAAGAGCAACTTGAAAACCAAATGGGTCAGGAGTTTCCCATCGGGACTTCAGCTAGGCAGGTTTTGTAGAGGAGTAAAAGCAGGGAGTGCTGTGTTGTGTGCGAGCCTGGCAGGGAGGAGGAGGCTGGGCTGAGTGGGTGTTTGTAGGAGCTTTTGTTCATTCGGGTGAATTTGTGGGCTGGTTCCACTCGTCCGAGACAAAAGCTTTATTTGGCTTGCGGTGGTGCCCATAGGAATAGGGAGCGCGAGGGGAGGCTTCAAACCGAAACCCTGGGCCAGCCACAGAAAGACGCAGCTGCCGGCTGCAATGGACTCCAGGGTCTTGTCTACGTTATGGAAATAAAGCCCCATTCATTCTCCACCCGTGCATCTTCACTGGCAACAGCAGTAGCAGAGCCGAATGCTGACGGGTCCTGCTGGAAGCCGTGCGATAAAACTGCCCTAGTGATCAACACGGTGATCAAAACCCCCTGCCTCCAGCTCCTGCTATTGATTTGACTGGGGAAGAATGATGGGGTTTGAAATCTCCCCGTCTAGATGCAGGCAAAGTGAGAAGGGCCTACAAGTGACGCCGTGCATGTCCCGACGGATCTACAGGCATCACGTGCTGAAGTCCCAGGGAACTGCAACCGCTGCGGCTGGTTAAATCCCCTCCGAGCTCCTTTCGAGACCCAATCGTGCAGATGGACCATGGAAGTTACTTACCAAGGATACAGCTCCCAGAAACACCTGAGATCGGAGGGGAAAAGGAAGACTCTGATACTATTCAGAGCAGGGCACTGGGATGGTGAGTGCCAAGTCCCTTCACCATCAGTGCCAAGCCCCCTTCATCAACTTAGTACCAACCACGATGCAGCCCTGAGTGGCTACCAAACTCTGACAGCATTTAATGCCAGAAATGCACTTCCAAGCCCTGGACAGATCAGCTCTTCCACCTGCACCATTCATTTCACGCAGCAGCAATTGAGCCGTGCGTGCGAGAAACAAGAGGCAAATCCACCCAGAGGACAGAGACAGAGACGGGCGCCGTATTTACGATTAGGGCAGACATCGAACAGAAATAAAATATCCAGGGAGGTGACGCAGGACAGGAAATGACAGCGACAACCACGAGCTTTGGGGCCGAGCACAGATCACACAAAACAGGAATTGAGTGGAACTGAGTGGAGAGAGTGGGGTGAGTGAGAGAGTGAGGTCTCTTACCTCGGATCGGAGTACCTTCTGCAAGGAAAACAAAAAAGAAGTGAAAGGAGTGAAAAAAAAAAATGAACACACCTGGGCTGCCAGTGGGAAAAGGACCCAAATCAAGGAAGACGGTTCCCAGCAGGACAACTCCTAAGCTACCTGCTGTCATTTTTAATTAAACGGGCAGACTGGAGGGGGAGAGGAGGAGAGACGTTATTTGCAGAGCAATCCAATTCAGCTGGTTTAATCATACGCCAGGGAACTCTGCTTCGAAGTCCAGATGCTGGCTAAATTCACGATCCCACTGCTGGTCAGAAGGGAAAGGAAATCTCCAACTTCCCAGCTCCATGTAAGCCAGCGTTACTACCTGCCACTGATACCCTGTGCTCATCCTCCTACCCTACGGGCACCCTGTTATCTCAGGCAAGGAGACTGAGACCTGTTGAAAGGAAGTGATCTGCCTAAAGACAAACCTGAGGCATGGGCAGAACTGGCTTCCAATGCCGTGCCCGTGCTAGGGATGCAATTACGGCACGGAGTTTCCCATAATGCCCTTGTTTAGGGTCCCAAGTTATACCAGGAATGACTCTGCTGGGTCTGCAGAATAACGAACCCAGGCAGCTGGAGGCTGGACTAGAGCTGGGGCCAAGAAGCGAGGCCAAGCCACTGCTAATATAACCAGGCAGCACGCAGAGGGGTTAGCCACTGCTCCCATCCCAGCACGGTTGCTGGTCAACCCCCCTCCAGCTCCTTGCCCCGGCAGAGCCCAGCGTGACCTTTCTGCCTGTGCACGGGCCCGTGACAGGGGAGTAACATCGCAGCCGGTGACCCACCTGAACCCTGCCCATTGCTCCCGCTTCCCCCTTTGACGAACTGCCACCCTCTCAATGTTGCTGGAAACCATCTTCCTTGGAAAACACGGAGGATCCTTTTCTCCGCTGGCATTCAGATTTTCTGCACAGCTTAGTAATGTTTTTTACCCCCATCCTGAAAACAGGGCCGATTCTGCAAATCCCACTGCAAACTCTCCCTTACCACAACCATGATGGCTTCTCAGTGACTGTAATAATACTCTGCCATTTTCCAGTGCCTTCCAGCCAAAGACCTTATAATGGTTCACATCCCACCCCAAATCAGGTGCAGCAGTATTATTACCCCCATTTTACAGATGGGGAAACTGAGGCCCAGACACGAACATCGCAGAAGGAAGTCTGCAGCAGAGGCAAGGACAGGACACAGGGCTCCTGACTGTCCATCCGCTGCCTTAACCACCAGACAACCCCTTCCTCCTCATCCTTTAGCCTCACTCATCTTACCTGCCTTGTGGATGCACCAATTTCAGGATAGAAGGTAAAAAAATACATATATATATATATATATTTATTGACTGATTACATCTAACCATTATTTAATTATTTCCAAAGGGGATGAGGGAAAAGAAGTGTTATATTGTTAGGCTATTAGAGTCTAGTTAGATTCAACGTCTAGTTAAGAGGTTAGGTCATTTGCTAGAGAGAGAGGTTAGCATCTAGTTAGGGTTAGGAACTAGCTAAGGTTAATAAAGCGGGTTGGTTAGCTGTCAGGGCAAAGGCTGGAGACAGAGCGCGAGAGAAAAATAAAAGGGGAGGAGGAGCATTTACTCGGACTGAACTCCACACAGGAGCAGATGGACAGGTTTTAAAGAGAGCGAGAGACAGACAAAGCAGCGGAGGGTTTCAGATCAGTTCAGTGGAAATCACAACAGCCTCTGATACATCCTTCTGTCTCAAGACGAGAGCGAAAATCTGCCATCTGTGACAAAGCTGGGCCGAGGCTAACAGCAGTGGGTGGTTGAGATATGGAGACCCTGGTATCACCCCCTGCTAAATATAAGTGGAAGCAGCCGCACGTTAGGGAGCACCTTGGAGGCTGGCTCTGCTCCGCTCTGAAGGTCTGCACAGGAGAAATGCTGGGAATCAGGGCCACGTGTGGGTGGAAGGTAGGGCCCACGCTCCTGCCTTCGTGAAATAGTGCAGCTTTGGCTTAGTCACCGTTTGCCCCGAGTGTCACGATACCCCCGGGGACAGGTGACAGAGGCTCCAGTGCTCTTGGAAAAGGAAGTATGCTAAGCCATGCCGAGCCGCCCTTAGCATCCCAATGCTAACTGGGTGCCCAAGGAGTCGGTCTGGGAGGGCCAAACATGGTTTCCAACGGGTCCCACCCCTAGAAAGGATGAAATTTGGACCAAAATGAAAGAATAGGACTATAGGGAAACAGCAGTAGCCTGAAGGGTTGCTGGGACACAGATGGTAGATTTTCACCATTGGAGTTTCACATCTAACCAGGTCTAGATTCAATTGCAAGAAGCTAATCGACTCTCAAATGGCCCGGTGCATCCCTGGAGATTTCTCGGGGATAGTAAGTCGGACAGTGCAAGGGCTGCCTTTCCTCAGGGCTCAGGAAAGAGGGCAGCTGGGTGCTTGGAGACCCCCGCAGTGGGCCAGGAGGGGGTCAAGGATCCAATTTTCAGCAGGGAGCTCCAGGTGGGGGGTGCCTACTTTGTACCTGGTAATGGACACACGTAATTTCCCTGAGGACGGGGCTGTGCGGCACTTCTGGAAAAAAGCAGGCCAGAGGCGGATAAATTGAGGACTTCAAGCTTACGGACCCCTCCACACTGGCTCTTTGCAAATCCCCCAGTCTGTCTAGCATGGCATGAAGCACGGAGATAACACAGGGTAAGAGCACGCAGCCACGGCTCGAGCGGGGAGCTGACTTCTGATGTTCAGGCTGTTTCCCCAGTCTTGCAGGGCACGACATCCAATTGCTCAGGGGCGAGTCTTGGAGCTAGAGCCTTAGCCCAGGGGACCGGGCAAGGGAACAAAGGCGGTCAGACACGTACAGTGTGCACCACTGCATTATGTGGGATCAAAAATGCTGCCATGCAAGGGGCGACCCACGGTGGGGTAGGACTCCTTGCTCACGGTGGCATGTGGGGCCCGCTCTGCCGCCGCCTCTCCCTTTGTGCTTTCTAAACAACAGGCTGCTGGCAAAACCCGAGCCCCGAAGTTGGGAGAAGCGGAGGCACCATTGCCATGGTAACTCGAGAAAGTGTACCAGCCTTCTGCCAGGCCGCGTGCGACGTGTGTGCCCGCGCCGCTCCCTCCTGGGGGTGGAGAGCAGCCTTCCAAGCCCTCCATCGGCAAGCTATCAGGAAGGGCCCTGCGCAGCTTGCACGCCCGCTCCTGCCTGGCGGCTGCGCTCGATGCATCACAAACCGGGACCGGGCACAGGGGAGGAAACGGGACACGCGTGTTTGGCTGACGTGTTCCCATGGGGGGTCCTGGCATCTCAAGGGATGGGAGCAATTTGGAAGGGGAATCATTTGCCCACCTCCCACCCCCATATCCTCACCCAAAGCCTTGCAATATTTGGCTTCAACTTTAAAACAGACTGTCTGATGGCCTTGGCTCCCTGCACACTCCCTCTTCAGACAATGCCAATAACCCTGTTAGATGTGAAACTCCAAGACCTCCCGCAGGTGTGAACACAATTATCACAGTTTCAGGGTACAAGCTATGGTGTAATTGGGGAATTCCAGGACAACTGTTGCTACGTTACCAAAAAAAATCTATCCAATGTTAGGAGGTTGCAGTTGAGTTATATCTCCTTATATAGTTATATTAATTATGAGGAGGAGGATTATTTTTGTAGCCTGCAATGCCCCTGAGGAAGTTCATTAAGAGGGCAGAATATCCCTACTGAAGGAGTTAGTAGAAGAAATGCACAGCATGCCTCTCAAGAAGCTGTTAAGAAGGAATTAGTTTAGAGGGCAAGGGTTACAAATCTGGAATTAGCAGGTTTGTTTCTGGATTGGGTGTTTTTGTTTTTGTTTTTAATTTGAACAAAACTTACCAAAGGTCTCTGAATGTTCAAAATAATGAAAAAAAAAAAAGAAAAGAAAAATTAAAAAGTTTGTTATAGACAAATATTGAGAAAGTAGAAGACGACACACAAGATACAAAAGGTTTCAATGCTTTTCAGGCTTAAGAAGCTGGCTGCAAAGTGTCTCTTGGTTTCCCCTCCAGGTGGCATTGGTGAGCAAAGGACACTGGCTGGATTTGGAAATGCCCTGGTTCAGCATACAGTGCTGGAGTGCAATCATCCAACAACATTGAGACAGAAAGGTTTACACTCGCGTAACAAGCAGACAATCCCTGGCCCTTAGGCTGCGGTTTCCGACAGCTGCTATAGGAATTTGGTACCCAAATTGGGGGGCGGTTTCCAAAATCCCAGCTTTTCATTCCTTCAGGAACCCGCACGTTTGACCCAGTGCTCGTCCAAATCACACTATTCCCAGACACCCAGAAAGTGTTTGGGATGAGGGGAATGATGCGAGGTGGAAAAATGCATCGACAGGTTACGTCCTTCAGCGCAGATGACTTAATTCTCCATCTCACTGAGGTCCCTCTGCTCTCCGGCAGCGAGTCCAGAGGCAACGGAGACCCAATTGAAATCTCTTTGACACGTGTAACGCCAGAGGTGGGTACAGCAAAGTCAGGGGAAATAGGAGGCAGATTTGGGGCACGGCTAGCAAATGCGGTGTATTTCCAGGTGTGGCACGTTATGCAAATAGTTGAATGAGCTATTTTGCATGTGCACAACTAATCTGCATGCAGCCACAAACCCAGTCTATTAAAATGATGTGGGTTTTGTTCTGGGAAAGGAAGTCCTGGTGCACTCACCTACGGGGAAGCACCCAGGCCAGTCTCTAAGACGCACGGCATTTATCATCTCTAATGTGGGCAGAACTCCCCAGGGCACCCAAGTCTCCATGGCCCATGAACGAGCAGGCGGGCGACTGTGATACATGGGGGTGAACTTTCAGTCTGGAACCGGCAGCTAAAACCCACTAAACTTCTCTTTCAGACGGGAGCTGCCAAACATCCATTATCTGGCAGTAACTTTGCATCCCTATTGAGCTGGGCTGGAGTCACAGTGATGACCTGCAGGCACCAGGCTCTGAAACTCATTAGCAATGTCCTGAGGCATCCAGCACCCTAATAAGGGCTAGTGCTACACTTTAGAGAGCAAAGTCTGTTTTCTGGAAAGATAAGCATGTTAAATTATGTCCTGACATTTCTGAAGCTTGCACAGGCAACATCTCCCACACATTGCACTCAGTCCCAAGCATACACTCAATCTGATGCACTCGGAGCTTAAAGCGACAGCTCCCAACACACACATCTGAAATACAGGATCCTAAAAATACAGTAATGCTACATCTAGGTATAGCATTAACACTTATTAGGGTGCTGGATGCCTCAGGACATTGCTAATGAGCTTCAGAGCCTTGTGCCTGCAGGTCATCACTGTGACTCCAGCCTGGCTCAATAGGGATTCAAAGCTATTGCCCATCTTTACAATGCTAACAGTACTACAGTGGACTTCTCGAGGCCTTTTCATCTGAGAACAGACAAGATCTTCAGAAACAATTAAGACTCTTGTGAGATCTTATCAAGGGTGAACGGAGACACAGGGAATCAGTGGTACCCAGGGCATACAGTTTCCAGTAACTTTGGCATCTTGAAAAAGAGGCCACAAAGTGGGTCAGAGTAGGAAGAGAAGTCGGGTATCTGGATGCCAACACTGCTCTATGCATTAGATCGAGTCTCCTTCCCAGCGTGGAGGCAGACATGACAGGTTTGTTAAAAAGACCAGAGGGAGATTTCAGTGGTTTGCCAATGCCCTGCTTCGGGAAGACTGAGGTCTAATGGCGATTCCACCCACTGGACTCCTCTGGATCAGGACAGGAAGCACTGCAATCCTAGGTTACTTTTGCCTACTTAAGCTAGCAGATTTTTGCATTGGAACAGAGAGACCGGTTTCACTTGTAGGTTCAAGCCTATGTACGCTGAAGCACACGGGGTTTCGCTGATCAAGTGTGATGTTAAGCCAGCCCACAAAAGCTGCCCTGGATTGGGACCACAGCAAGTTTCAACTTCTGGGTCGTACGGGCCAGCCCGCTAAAGCTCTCTGATTTTCCAGTTGCTGCAGTGGAATGTATAAGTCAAGCTTTTCCATTGAAATAATAAACACCAGCGGGCTACATTTCCAAACATGCCTCATAATTATGGGTGTTCTCGTTTATGATTGCAACATCTTAAAGGGACCTGATGTTTAGAGGCCAGAAAATGCAAGGAAAAGCAAACTAAAGCTTCTGTTCATCCTGAGCAACGTTTTCAAAAATGACTAAGTGACTTAAGAGGCTAAAAGCTCATTGACAGGTTGTAAGAGGTTATGTTTCTCGGGTATCTTGGCAAAGTCTATCAGGTAAATTTTGCAAATGCCCTATTCCTTTATATTAAAGTAAAATCTGAATTTGGGGCTTTCAGCTAAGAAATCAAGGCCTGTTCAATAAGTGCTGTGTTGTTATAACACTCTCGAAATCAAAGCATATAGAAATGCATCTTTCTGGGCAGGCATAGAGCAACAGGCTGCAAAGCCTAACAGGGGAAGGAACAGTATAATTGGAGGGGGAGTCAAGTGAAGAAATGAGCTGTTATTAGTCAATGCTGGCCTCTAGCACCAAAAATCTTTAAACAGACCCTGTGCCAAACAGGACAAAAGGCAATTAAATTGTCATGTTCTTTGAAATTCAAATCTAACATCATAGGAACCAGGTTTGATGATTCTGAAGCCAGGGGAGGTCTGGGCAGAAGCAACTGGCTATTTCCCCCTGGCTAACTTGGAAGATGTCCGATCATTAGAAAAGGCTCCCCACAAAACGACCTGGGTTCCCACGCTGAATCCTCTGGGCTCTTTCCCCTCCACGTATCCTGTCCCCATGCCAGGAAAAGCTCTTATGAACGTTCCAGCTCTCTTGGCCAAATATCAGTTCGCTCATCTGGGCAAGTAAACCGAGGGTAGTTTCTGCTAAGCCTAATCAGATAGCTGCGTGCCCTCTAGCTGGGGTTAAACTAGCAAATTCAGATGATGGCAATGGATCTAAAAGGTTTCCTTTGTGCTGGCTTCCTTTGAGAGAAGCCCCCAAAGGCAACTTCACGTTTGCAATTATTGGAGAAAGGAAAGGTTTGGGGGTTTTTTGTTGTTGTTTTTTTTTCTGGACAACATGACGGTGCACTATCAGTGGCTTTCAAATATATAAGTGCACACGCACACACGCACACATTTTCTATATGGACATACTTACACACCACATGTACACTGGGAGACTGGGTGAGTGTACAAAAGCACTCCTGAAATGTGAACACTGACAAATGCCACGGTAACACTCACAAAACTACAAAACAGGACAGATGGACGAGCAGATGGGGGAAGACGGGGAACTGACAACAGCAACAGAGCTGGGGTACATCTGTTCGTGGAGCATCATTCGATAGGGCACTGCCACCCACTACCTAAGGTTCACGTGAGAGTGCTTGGCACCGCTTTCTGGCGATGGCTTCAGGAAGACTATGTATCCCTAAGGGCTTCGAGGCAAGGAGCATCCTGCAGGAGCCATGCTTCTGCCGCAGATGTGAGAAGGGCCCACGCTAGATGTAACAGGGCATGGCTCGAGCGGATATGGTCCTGATGGGAGGGCCTGAAGCCCCATGCTCAGCGTTGTCACCTTCTCTTTTACTTACACAGCTCACCGCCAGAGCAGGCAGGCCCCCCTTCCAGGTTGGCAGAATAATGTTCCAGGAGCATTGCCAAGCTACACGATTCTCCGAGATGGGAACCAGTTTCTTCGCAGAGTTTGCTTTCCTGTCAATCGACTTGGTGGCGGGATAGGCAGCAGGAGAGGAAGGAGGAAACAACCATCACCTACCTCCTCCTCTGTGGGCAGGCGAGTCCCAAATACCCTGAAGAGCTCCACACAGGTTTCCAAGCCCCTCTCTCAAGGGAAAATTAAGACGTACTAAGGTCCTAGGTCCGCGGCATCCACCAGCCACCATTGTGAGCAGAACGTGCTACAGAATCACTCTCTTCCCGGCCATCGCGAGGATTTATTCTCTGTGCCAAGCACCCAGGGAGACCTTACCTGATCTCAGCTGCTTTATCCTCCCATTGCTGGCACTGGGATCAACAGGCAGAAAATCTTTAAACCAGGTGATCTCTGGATCTGGGTTCCCGCTGGCCGCGCACAGCATCGTGGCTGTCCGTGTACGCTCCACCACCTTCAGCTGGGGCCCCATGTCGATATTTGGGAAGCCAGGAGGCAGCTGGTCCTCTGTGGGAGGAGAGCAAAACCAGAAGGGGTTTAGTGTTCTTCCAGGATAAAAAGATGGAAGAGGGAGAACCAAGGTGAGGACTCGTGTAGTTCAAAGTGGTTTCAAACCCTGACCCTGAATCCCCCTGCTAATTCTTGGGACCTTTTTGTGCGGCACCAAACCTTGGAGGCATCAAAAAGCTCCTGCCATCCCAATGATCCAGGGGAGCTAACAGACAAAGGAGATGAAAATATCTTTTGGCTGTAGTTACTGGAGGGACATCTGTAGCAACAGGAGGCAAAGCGCTTTCAGAAGGGGTATGATTTTTAGGTTTATTAATTATGATTGCTGCTGCTCTACAACAGAGGGTAGAAGCAAGCGCTCTGTGATAGCTTGCAGAATTTCCCTCTTGCTCTCAAGCTTGCCCTCAAGGCCTTGTCTTAAATATGAACACACAAAGGCATTGCCTTAACTAACTCCTGATAAGCAATGTGAAGTGAAACCCTCAGTGTGCTGCGGTCCTTACCTCAACCCACTTGTTCATGTCAACACTACAATTTGCTAGGATTCACATATTGGCTAATGCCCATGTTTTTCTTGTCCATTTTTTTTTAATGTCCATTTTTTCCGTCAGCGTAGCAACAGCACTACAGACCTAGTCCGGTATTAAAACAGTATTACAGTAAAATGGTATTAAAATAAAGGAGCAGTTATCCCATAGAGGAGGAGGAATAACCTATATGGTTATTAGCCGGGATCCTGGTTTTCTCCGATTTAAAAAAATCCCCAATTTTCGGATTTAAAAAAGTCTATACATCTCTAATAGATATATATATATATATATATATATATATATATATAGAGAGAGAGAGAGAGAGAGAGAGAGAGAGAGAGAGAGAGAGAGAGAGAGAGAGATCTATTTTAAAAAAATCCCCAATTTTCGGATTAAAAAAAGTAACCCCAAATCCACATTTTCCTTTGATTAAAATGCAACTCCACTATATCTATCTATCTATCTATCTATCTATCTATCTATCTATCTATCTATCTATCTATCTATCTAGTGGAGTTGCATTTAGGTAATTATATATATATATATAGAGAGAGAGAGAGAGAGAGTGGATAGATACATATATATAGTGGAGTTGCATTTTTATCAAGGGAAAATGTGGATTCGGGGTTACTTTTTTTAATCCGAAAATTGGGGATTTTTTTTAAATTCGGAGAAAACCCGGATCCCTTGTTATTAGGCACTATTAATCCTGGGTAGGGGCTCCACTGGAGTAACTATTTTGATTAAAAATACCACATCCATAGCCAAAATACTTATGCTGGAGGGAGCACAGGCTGGGTATAGGGCAGGTGCCTCAGGGAGGGAGCTGCAGCGATAGCCTGGCCTGGCTTAATACACCACTTTGTACTTACAACCCCGAACCCCCCTGCAGGGCAGAAAAAAAATAGACCTTATCTTATAGTTTAAACTTCTCGCAGAGTTTAGTTAGGGATCGGAGCAGAGGCCTGCACGAAAACCTTGTTCGCAGCTCTGCCACTGAGCTTGTGCTATGACCTTGAGAAAGTCCTTCTCCAGACCTCTGTTTCCCTCTGTTTAAAATAGGAAAACTGCTAAATCCTTCTCTGATACCTCGCAAGGCTGGGCTGAGATTTGTAAGTGTTTTCAGGCACTCGGGGGGGGGAAAAAGGAGCTTTGTAGTCGCTGCAACGTATTCCCTTCCCACCTCGTATGTGAACAGGGATTGTGTTGCTCAATGCACTTTGTACAGCACCTAGCACGCAGGAACCTCAGTTGGGGTTTTTTCAGCGTCTATCATATTCACGATGATGATGAGAGTAGTAACACCCACAACAGCGATCAGATCATGCCCCAGAAAGGAGGCTCCACCCTGCGTGCTGATGAACACCCTGGACTCCCATGAGAATGACAGTCACAAGGGATGGCATGGCCCCTTCCCAACCAGCGAGCCCAGCAAAAGCAAAGGAAAGATCTTAATTCCCCTTTTAAACAGGAATACATGCATCTATTTAATCAGGGACTGAGCTAAACCACAAAAAGCCAGGAAGCGGTGTCCTTAGCTTCGGCTGGGTATCGCCGCGGTCCCCAAGCAGTGTGCCTTCTTGCAGATCACATGTGTTGAAATATCCAGGCCCTACATAAGAGTGAGCTCAGGACAGAGATGCACTGGGAATTGCTTTCCCTTTGCCTGCCTGAGTCAGGCTTTTAATGTCTTCCTTTCCCTTCTCTCTCTCCCTTTTTTTTTTTAAACAGGCAGTGGTGTATTGTTAAACAGACAAGCCGCCGGTGCTTGATTGGCTGAAGATGACATCATTATTGATTACCGCTTGCATCCCACTCCCTGGTGATGCTGCTCCACCTGGCTCGAACCCGAGCCCGTTAATTTCACAAACCAATTAATCCTCGGAGAGAACAACCCTCTTGACTGGCAGGGTGTGAGTGTGCGTTTGAGTGTGCGTGTGTGTTGGGGGAGGCCTGGTACAACTATTATTACCGAGTGTTTCTAATTAAACAAAAATGTTAATCTTGCAGCACATTGTGCAGAATTCCTCTGAGTTTAATTAAAACAACTGCGGCTAGAGGCGTGATCAGATTTGAGGATCAGATCGGCAGAGGAAGCATCCCTGAACAACGCATATTCCACTGATTCAAGTGCTCAGATTTCCTTCCTGCCAGGAAAGCGAAACTGTCTCCATCCCCTAACAACTGGATTCTCTGTAACAACGCAATGACGGTATCATCTCAACCCCCACTAGATGTGCCGTCCCCCCCGCCCGCCCCAAATGCCTTGCCACACCTGTTAGGGGAGAACGGTTTGCATTACGAGCGCTGTTCCTATAAGCGGGCCAAGCATCTCCGAGAACAAAAGCAAGCAGCCTGGAGGACACATCTGGGCAGATGTTTGCAGCTGAATCATGCTGGTTTTGTAGGGAAAGTGCTTTCAGGTGTTACGCTTGCCATATTAGCAGACGCTGCTGAGTGCCGTGCTTGTGGATCTGATGGTCTAAAAGGCCGTCCCCAGGGAAAACCTGGCGAGTTACCTCAAGGCCAATGAACAAGGTAGCGTGAGAAAGATCTGGTGGGAGGAGAGGGTGCTCCAGCATTCATTTATAATAAATCCTACCAGAGGACGTGCTCTGTGCCGGGGAAAGGCATGGAAGTGGCTCCGGCGCATGCGCTCGCGTGCATACAGTCATACAAATACAGTAGAGGTCGCTGACTAGCAGGCAGAAGTGATCACAGCCGCCGTCTCCTTGTCGCTCTGGAAGGTGGCAGCGCTGTGTTCGGATAATTAACTGTGCTGGAAATGAAGATGATGAAGAGAGATAAAGCTGGCAGTGCTGCTGCTCCTTTCCCTAGAGCCAGCGGTTGTTTAATAATTTAAAGGGGCAGGAGAGGAGCGTGTGCGCATGCATGCGTGCTACGCACTGAATGCAAAAGCTCTGTGGAAGCAACATGAAGAGTATGCGACCCAGCTCCCCAGAGCCAGGAAATGCCAAAGGGGAGTGTAATGCTCTGCCCGTCTCTAGAGATGCCCAGCCTAGGATCTCTCAGCACTCGATGAGTGAGACTAAGCTAAGACGATGTGGTCAGTAGTATCCCCATTTCACAGCTGAGGAATGATGTGATGAATCAGCATGCCCAAGATCACATAAACCTTGGACAGAGCCAGGACCAGAACCCAGTTTCTCCTTCGTACGGGCTCTGACAACACCTCCCAGAAACAACAGACGCACGTTCTTTCCAACCACGTCCACGTGTCTTCTGTATGCTGTCATTTTATCATGAAAACGATGCCAGGGTGCATAGCTGGGGTTCTTTCTTCAAACGTTGCATCTCCTGACTCGAGGCTTAGTTATGGAACCAGAAATGGGAGAGGTTTCATGTTTCTTTTCAGCATTTAGTTTGGAAAAATTGAGGAACCCCTGAAGAAAACCAGGGATGGAAGAAGGGAAAACAGTTTTGTAACGTTTCTTATAGCAAGTCGCATCAGGCATCTTTAATAATTAGAAGAGAGTTCATCTTTAAATAGCCGTCTCAAAGGACAGCCCTCTTTAGGAAGGGAGGGTTGCAGCCGGTATCTAGCATGCTGTGCAAGCAGGGAGAGGCAGGGAAATTTTTGTCCCAGGACATTTACTGAACTGAATATCTGCTATTACTGGATCCATGAAGAGCTAATGGAAGCTTTTTTCCACCCCCAGCCTGCATCTATTAACCACACAAAAAAGGAAAACTGCATGGAATTCAACATATCGACCTCTGCAGAGTGAAGAGCTAAGTCAACCCTGCTGGGATATAATCCTATGGTTCACAGGAATCTAGTCGAGATGACTAAGCCAATTCGCCTCCATCTTGTAGTAGCAGAAAGAAAATCCTTTTGGAGGCAGCCGGAGCAGGCACTGGAACGAATGGCTACGAAGAGGATAATCAAGTCCCGGCTTTCAGAAGCCTCCTGCAAACTTGACACGTCGGGCCGGTGCGTGTCCACAGGAGGGCACGGCCAATGGACGGAGAATGGGTTTCCCCTTGATCCTGCTTCTCTGGCCTGCAATTCCAGCGTCTTCGTGTTCTCCTCTAAGAAGCTCTAGAAGAAACAGAGACGGGAAGTCCTACGGCCAGTGCAATGCAGAGGGTCAAATTAAGGATCACAATGGCCCCTACCGGCCTGCTAATCTCTCCATCCACGTGCGCACACGTCCTTTGGCTCGCAGCATCTTTCCGCAGAGATCTAACATCGCTGCATGTCTTCTTCCTTCCCTGTTAACCACACTCTCTCCCCATCTCTGGACCAGGCGAACAGAAATGTTCTCTCCAGGTCCCCAGTCCCGTCACTACTCCTCCCTGCACATCCTTCCTGTAACCCTGCCTGCTCCTCCCAATACCAGATTTTCTCTCTCTCCCCTCCTCTGAGCTCTCACGCCGTCCCCAACTCCTGGGCACCATCATCAAGCCTGCTGCCTCCTGGTGGTCAAGGATATCGGCAAACAGCTGTATCAGGTGCAGAGCATTTTCCGAGTTCAGGGTGATGCTGAAGATGGAGCAAAGCAAGACCAGGTGTTCTTTGCTGCGTTCGCATGGTCGGCTGCCATGAATCTCTCTTTCTGAGAAGCGGGTTGGGAAATATAATCTTATGAGAAGGGGAAAAAATAAATAAATCAACCCAAAACCAAAACAGAAAATCATGCCTGAGATTGAGGAGCTTTGAAGAACTCTGCAGACAGGAGACGGGGTGCCTAGGCCGGGCAGCTGCCCCTCTGCGTACGCTGCTGTGTGCCACGGAGAACTCCAACAGCTGGAGTCGACAAGAGCCGAAAGGCACTTCCGCAGCCCAGCTGCTGGGCTTTCTTTGCGCCGTGCCTGATCAGCTTGGCAAGCACTAAGGTCAGCCAGCTGTGGAGCAGCAGTTACTCTACAGCTCTATCAGGGATCGGGTCCTTGGGACGGGGACCAGAAGAGACCAATGAGTCAACACAGCTGGAGTAAGAGGGTTCATGGAAGTTGGGTGAGGTCCACACCAGGGGTCCATTCCTCAGAAGTTGTTGAACTTTTCCACTCTTGAAGCCTCTGGTTAAGCGACCATACGTGACCTATCTTTTGGGCGCAATCTCCAAGCCTCCTGGAGCAGCAGGGTCTGAACTGGAGCAGTCTATTCCTATACATGAGCCATGGGGATTTCACAAGTACTCCAGCCATTATAAAGCATCAGGATGCAGCAGCAAGGGTGTCCTCCTCCTCTTCTTGTGACTGTCTGCACAGGCACTAATGTGCCCCTGTAAATGCTTGTACATGTGCATAGGTTAAACATGCACGCTCATGTGCAGGGCAGAGCTCGTATGCCATGGATTTATTAGCACAAAGCTTCTCCACAGTTTCTTCACTCCACGGTGTGCCCAGGTAACAGCTCTGCAAATGACAGCTCCTGCTCATCATCTATCTGCACAGCAATCTTATGATAAGCATTAGGTGACCAAAGGTACGTTCCAAGGATGAGAGACAGAAAGGTAAAGAGACAGACAGGTAAGGGGAAGAGAGGGGAAATGGATGGAGAGAGACAAAAAGGAGAGGGGTGAAAGGAAAGGGGAGGAGGAGAGGAGAGAGCAGACAGGAGGAAAGGAGACACAGATGCCAGCATGCTATCTTTCAGATTCTCTTTGTGATTGTAGAGGTTAATGGATTCATGCTTTGTCCTTTTAACTCTCCCAGCACTTACAAATGAGTCCAGTGCAGGGTAAAGAGAAGTCAATCTCCACTGCCTGAAAACCCAGGAAAGGTCAGGAGAAGAATAACTTCAGCTGAGGAGGGGAGGGGAGTAGGGAAGAAATCTATAAAACCTACCTCCTGGCTGCTCTTCTGCAACCTGCAGCCCTGTCTGCCTCCCAGGCCTCCAGCTCCTCACCTCTCTGTCTCTCCCTCCACTTAGGTTTCATGATGTGGGCATTTCAGCTGCCCTTGCACCCACTGGCCGGCAGGGTCCTGTTGGATGCGAGGAGCTGCAGCTCTCCCGGCAGCATGTTGCAAGCAGGATGGAGTAGAGTATACGGCGACAGTGCCCTGTTTCACATAGTAACATGTGCAGGGAGTCGGACAGGCTCCTGTTATGTTCTCTGACTCTAGCTGACACCCGTGTGATGCCAATACCTGAAGAAGAGCTGTAAAAAGGTGTGTAAAGGGAGCCCTCGTCCCTGTGGACAGGTGTCAACAGCTTGTCATCATCCAAACACTGCGGCTCCTTGTCAGGAGAGAAGGATCTGGTCACTGAGAGAAGCCAGAGGGGTTGCTAGGCTTGCCACAGGAGAAGGAAGACTCTCTCCATCATTTCCAGAAAAACTGAAGCAACGGGGATTTCCTTCTTAGGAGCCAGCCCAAAGGCCCTGTCTGCAGCAACTGTCACAGCTCTTGAAAACTAAATGGCAGCGTGTGCAGACCGAAAAGCTCCAGACACCTCCGGCCGCGTCAGGGCAGTCATGCGTTTTCTCACGGGTGCAGAAGAAGCGAGAGCCTGGCTTTTAGATGTGCCAATTGCAGAGACCAACATCTTGTCATGTGCCACTGACAGGCAATTAAGTGTCACACCGTACAAAGCACGCGAGCAACAAGGAGACAGGAACAGGAACACCTGTATGGGGCTGGGCACGGATGGGATGCAGATCTGCGTGTTCTCAAGACAGCTGGCGTCTTGACAGCATCAAGGCTACCAGCTGGATGGCACAGGGTTTTCCCTCCCACCGGTGCAGAGGTACAGAGCTTCGCTATGTAACCTGTGTTAGGCCTTCATTCATTCCAGTAAGTTTGAGACCTGCATATAAATTCACCTACACCATTAGGCACTTGCTGACTGTCCATTCAGCAAAGGACCTTAAAAAGCTAATTAGGAGAACCCGGGAACTGTGGAAGAAAAGAGGGATGGAGGAGGTGCTGCTACCCGGGCACTGCCAGCTGGGAGCACCTATACCATGCCCTGCCTGGAAACTCCCACACTAGCTGCTGGCTCAAAAGGCTCTAGCAGCAATGTTTGCACAACTAATGCTCCTCTTGCAAGTACCAAACCCCCAGCCCAGGACCCTAGCACCCTGCTTGCAATCCCCCACCCAGCTATCACATCCATACCACTCCTAGCTGGGAGCTCCTACTCAGCTGGGGTATTCACCACTCCTGGCCAGCTTCATTTACAAACCCTTCCTGTCTGAATGAAGAACCCCCTGCTCTTCTGCACTGCCCAATAGTTAGAAAACAGCCAGAAGACAGGCAAATAATGACAGCAAAGCAGGCAATTCATCCCACATTCTGCTGAGAGACATTATTTCAAACCGATTCAATGAGGCTGCTTATCCACGGGGCTTGCTCTTACCTCGGAGGACAGTGAGCCTGGCCTGGACGGTGACTTCCCCATGCAGGTTCTGGGCAACGCACTCGTAAATATTCTCATCCCTGGGTGTTCGGAGGGGCTGGATCCTTAGGACGGCGCCGGCGCTTTCATCAAATTCAATTGTCTGAAAGACAAAGCGGGGAGAGGCTGAGCACTCCCGGGGAACAGGCACTGGGGTCAGGCCTGCCAGTGGGGACCAGAGGGCAGTTGCTCTTGTTTGGTCCTTCCTGCTCCTCTCCCCAAACCCAGTGGACTCTAGATCAGGCCACATAATCCTAGGGAGGGATTCTCCCCCCCGAGCTTTAGTCGGTCAAAACTGCGAGGTGCATCTGAAGGGCCCCAACTGCCGTGAAATGCCCGGCAAGTGAGGAGGCAGATGACAGGCAATGCAAAAACTACATTAAAAATTAAAGCCTCTCGCTGCACCATCTGCCCAAGGAGCGGACATCAGGAAGTCTCTCCACACCTCCAGCTGGCTAGCAGGGCAGGGTCCCCTTGGGGTTGCAACCCAGGCGAGGGAGCAAGATATGAGCTTCCACTCATCCTGCCTCCCCTTCCCACCCCTTCCCCAGCTTATTTAGAAGATATAAACTCAGCTGTCTGCCTAGGAAGGGCAGAGATCCACATCTGCAGATGCTGCAGACGCTGAGGTACTAAATCAGGTATGCGTGCACGCGTGTGTGTGCAGGGGGTGGTATTTAGGGAGCTGGAGAAACGCCGGATGAGAGGGATTCTTCAGTGCAGCTCCCACGTGGGACTTCTCCCCGGCACTCTGTTTCTGGCCCCCCAAGCACCACTTCCTGGCCTACGTTTCTTGGGGAAAATGAAGGGGTGCTTTGCCCCTTGCATTGGAAGGGATGCAACCTCTTGCTTTTCAAAGCTCACAGTCCAAGTCTCTCGGCCATTAACCGAGGCTGAGCACTCACCGCCACGGCCCCGCTTACCTCAAATCTCTGCGAGTTCACTTTCTTCCCCTTCTTGTTCCAGGTGACCCGAGGCTTGGGGTCTCCAGTGGCTTGGCACACGAAAGAAGCCACGCCTCCCGATACACCAATTTGGTCCACTGGCTTTTTAATGAACACGGGGGGACCTTTAACAAAAGAGGAAGACAAACCCTAATAAAGACCAGTCAGAATTCATGCTGAACCCCCAAACCAAATGAAGCCTCATGACGGGGAGAAGGCAGGGGATGATCATTAGCATTGCTTTAGATGCGAGGAACCCGTTGCACACAGATAAGGCCCCGATCCTGCAACTGGATTTGAGTGGGGCAGAAGCATGCACCTATGCAGAGTCCTGTCACTTCAAGGGACTCGATACAGATACAACAGTTTACATGCACGAATCCAACAAGATCATGGCTGAAAGCAGCTGGCAGGACTGCAAGTTGGACCCAAGATCCCAGCTCCCAGTCCCCTGACCCCAGCAGTAGAGCGTTGAAGGCTATGGGATGCATTTAGTTATATATCACCCCTTGCTAAACACTAGTTTCCCATGGGAAACCTTCCTGCGGCTCAGCCCAGCACCTCTGTTTCCAAAGGGAAACTTGTTTCTAGGTTTCCAGGTGACCTTGCTCTCTTTTTGCTGACTTCCACATTGAATTTGAATGCCCTGCAAACACCTGGCTGTGCAAAGTGAGGCCTCATACTTAACTGGGGGGAAATGCCCTGTGCATCTCTGGAGGAAAGGTGGGTACGCAGAACCCTGCCGGAGGAAACTGGAGGTGCGAGCAATGGACACCAAATGGACCATGCAACTGGGGGGTGGGGGCACGGATGGAAGAAAAGGGGCCTCGCACAAAGCACCTAGCTCGGAGAGGAGAACACAGGTCTCTGTCATTAAGGGAAAAGGGAACAACAGAGCCTCAAGGTTTTGGGGTGCACAACGGACATGGTGCAAGTGGATACACAAATAAAGGGAAATTAGGGAGGCAAGGAAGAGCAACCGAGGAATGCAGAACCCATTGCATGGAGGAGCACGCAGAGCCCCTGGCCACAGGTAGGGGTGTAAAAGCGTGCAAATCCCTGCAACAGGGGGGTGAGAGCGAGACCGGGGCAGCTCCTGGGCAGGGAATATGGGGGGCTCTGGACACGTGCTGCACAGCTGGCCTGTGGGAGCTGTGATGTGTGTGACCCCGTAGCAGACACCCGTGTGTTTGTACAGGCTTGCCCGCAGCCCTGCACATGCGCGTGCACGCGCACACGCATGGCACCCTCTGGAAAAGCGAGCTGACAGCACGCCGCGCGGCAGCCCCAATTCATCACTGCCAGACAATCAAGATGTCAAAACGGAGCGCGCGGTCAGGTTCGCCGCCTGCGCCCCTGGAGGACTCTGCAGGCTCTTAAGTCCCAGATCAGGGGATCTGTGCAGCTCAGGGAAGGATCCAAAAGCCCCTCGACCTCCTCGCAGATCCAGCTCCTCAGAGGCGCAGCAAGGCCTGAACAAACCTCTTGCAGCCTCTGTATGTGTTTTATCCGGCCAGGATCTGGATCAGGGCCCCAGTGTCCCAGCGATCTGCAGTCGCCCTCCCAGGCACCGACTCCTCTCCTGTCCTGGCAACCTTCAGGAGCATCCTTCGAGAAACGAGGCGGGTGGTAGAGAGCCGGGGCTCATGGGAGGCAAGCAAGATGAGGAGCCTCCACCTATATCCACCCCAGGGAAAACCCTCCCTCCCTGCTCCTGTTCCAACCTGCTTTCCCTGCGCAGTTTCCGTCAGCCTAGTTAGTTTAAAATTTATTGAAATATTTAAATCACAAGGCCACAGCTGTGTGCAAATAAAATCACTCAGATCATAAAGTTGCCGTCTGTTATTCTTGGGAAAGGAGACCACATGACTGTGAAATGTGTATATTTATATGTACATATTCAGAGTCTATAAAGCAAGATGCAGACAGTTGACAAGACAATGCTGCAGGAGAGGGCAAGTGGGAAAAGACCTCAGTGCTCTGCAGGGGTGAATGCAGACAGGAAGTGCCCCTTCCTCCTTCCTGCCTCCCCCCACTTGGGACAAGAAGCGTATCAATAAAAGCGCGCTTGCGCGATGCCATCCAGCATTTGTTTCCATGCTGGAGGTAAATACAATTTGCTGGAGCTGTTTATGTCCTCACTCAACACTGGGTGTGCAAGCACTGGATTTATAAATATCTAAATCTATATTTAGAGGTCAGAGAGTCGCCTCTGCAATGTTACAGCTAAAGGTTGGCAGCAGGTCCCACCGGAAAGTCCCGCATTTGGGAATTTGTTATCTGCCTGTACACACTTGCTCTGGGCTAAAAACTAAATGCACCCGGGACTCCCTTCTCCTTTTGCCCTCTCCCGATTTAAAAATCTGCACAGGTCTAGGCTGGACCGTATCAGTGCAACCAGAGAGATCAAGGGCGTCTTAAAGACTCTGAAATATCACACTGGGCGAAGAATCAAATCCTTTGCAAGAATTAATGGTAAGCTCCCCTTTGGATGCCCCCCTGCAACTGGTGACTGCAGTGCCACCCACCCCAAATGCTGCCAACCACGTGGAAACACTCACCTACATTTGCTAAGAGAGATGGGTGGCACTACCAGAGACGATACGGAGATACAGCGCTGAAATGAAGCTATTGCACAGTCCCCGCAGGTTGCATAGAAGCATCCCAGGACCCAGGAGCTTAGCCACAGGATTTCGATCTGCCTTTCAGCAAAGCATGCAGGGCCTTGGCTAGGAACCCTATTTTACTCTGAAAACTGTTTTAGGACCCTTCAAGAGCAAAAAGGTGCTACGTGACGGCAAGCCAGTTCTGGTGCAATCAGGCAACGCGCTTGCACATTGCTTCCGGTGCATCACAATTGCAGAGTTTTGATTTAAAAAACACCAAAGCAGAAAGAAAGCATTCAGAGACGTATTTTCCATCGTTCTTACGTGCAGGGAAGTTTTATACCATGTCATCCATCCTCTCCTGTGAGAGCAGAGGGTAGGAACATGAGCGCTATCCCCAAAGTGAACTGGTCCTGGAAAGCCAGAATGAATCCTAGCCCGATCCTGAAGCCCTTGGGAGCAGGGCACAAGGGATTTCTCCATCCTGTTTGCTAATTAATAAAACCTGGCTCTTTCCAAGAGAGACTGAATTAAATGGGAGAGGGGAAACCTCAAGCTTAAAGACTCTTCCTGCCGCGAGGGGTTGCCTGTGGAGTTTGTATCCCGAGAGATGAAACCGCAGAGACAGGTGTGCTGTGCACCTGTGATTATTTTCCCATCCTGATTAATGGAAAGCCATCAACTTCAGCAGAGCCCTCCACTCCAACAAGCTTCCCCAAAGGCGATCCCAAAAGATGCGGCCGCAGAGAGCTTCAAAAAGTTCCTGCCCTGCTCCCTAATTGTGTTCAGATGGGAAGACGAGGAGTATTCCTCCTCTTGTCCCTTTGACCCCCATCTCCACTCCCTCCCCCCAAAATACAACCGGCTTTTGCTACAGGATTCAGGGGGTTTGCATGGCCATCACCCCACGGGCTGCTGACGAAATCTGTGAACTAATTCCTCAATCGTGCATGTATTAATAATTTCCTTCTGGCTTCACCTGCTCTAGTCCACGCGGCAGCCGACAGTCCGTCTACAGGCTGCTGTTAGGAAGGGATATAACTCACATTTACACCGTCTTAACTCTCCCTCTGCAGTTCTTTCACATAGCACCGTGAAGGAAGAGCTCTTTGTTGGTCTTTCTGCAAAACCCTTACAAGAATAAGTCATCTACCCACTAATGATACACCGAAGCTAAAGGGGAGGGTATGAGGGGGATATCTGTACATCTGAGGGTCTATCGGAAGTTCGTGCCATGCTGACGGATGAGAAGAGACAGGCAGGCAGGCTAGTCTATGTTTGAAACATTAGAGGCCAAAATGCTAGAGAGATGGAGAACCCATGAAGTAGCTTAATGGGAGAAAGAGAAGGGGAAGCAAGAGCAGGCAGGGCCGACATCCAAAACCAACAGATGATGGAAGGATGCTTGGCTGCTAGCTCCAGGTATCACACCTGGATCCAGCACCGAGTCAGCTGCGCCAGCGCTGCCTTCTTCAAGCTGCGACGTGTCCTCAAAAACAGAGCCCTTCGGAAGTCGATGAAAGGTCCTGGTTTCCAAGGCTGTCATGCTGACCACCCTCCTCTCCTGCAGTGAAACCTGGACCGTCTACCGACGCCACATTAAGACCCTCGAGAGCTTTCGCCAGCAGTGCTTGCATCAAATCCTGGGGACCAAATAAGACCAGTGCGAGCGTCCTCCATGCAGCTGCGTCCACCAGCATCGAAGCCTTGCTCTTGAGAAATCAACTCCGATGGCCGGGCCGCTGCGTCCGGATGTCCGAGAACAGCCTCCCTCGCCAGATTTTCTTTTTCCAGCTCTCAGTTGGCCAATGCTCAAAGGGTGGCCAAAGGAAACAGTACAAAGACACACTCAAGGTGCGACAAGCACGGAGGCATCAACACCAAGGGCTAGGAGGAGCAAGCTGCTGACCGGTCAGTGTGGCACCACCTGGTCCACCAAGGCACGCACCACTTCACGGCCCAGCAACTCAATACTGAGGCGGAACGGCGGCGGCGGCGGAGGAAGGAGAAGCAGACCAGCCTGGGACTGCAAATCCCACTCCCCTGCGCAGCCACACGTCCCCATTGCCGAATAATGTGTGTATCCAGAATTGGGCTCCTCAGTCACCTGAGGACCCATCAAGCCTGATGGACGTCATCCTTGACTCCGAGGGACTGCCGCCACTGCCGCCTAGCTCTCACCGTTGGTCCTTTGCCTTCCCTTCCCTCTGCAAACCTGGATCCCAGACAGACAAGGCAGGCCTTTGCATTGCAGGCTCTGTACAGAAACCTTGCGGGGCCAAGAGGCCAAGGGAGATGTTTTAGTCCTGGAAAGCCAGATCTTTTGTTTAGTCTCAAAACAGGTGCAGATCCTGCTTTTGACAGATAGTCCAACCAACGGGGTCCAGCCGTGAGCTGGAGGAACAAGTCTTGCTGGTTGAGATGGAAACCTGGCTGCCTGCAGCTGGCAAAGGCAGTGGAGTAAAATGCTGGCTGCAATCAGGAGCTTGGGTGGAAATGGATGGAAACCACCAGGTTGGTTCATCAAGGTCACCAAGCAGCTGTCGGCAAGTAGCAGCCTCTAGACTCACTGTCAACCTGGGCTGGATCTGAACCAGAGACCTAGGGCTGCAAAGCTTCGAGTTACTTAGCCCTCTGCAACAGCGCGACTCCATCCAAACAGGAGCCGAGAAAGGGTGTCCCGCCATGCTCAGCTGCTCTCAGCCCGAATACTCACTTCCACCGATCAGGGAAGCCAGCCCAGGGTTATCACAAATCCAGGCAATAGAGAGGCAGCTGGCGGAGGGGAACGCTCGCTTCCTTGAGACGAGACTGATTCTCAAAGTCAGTTGTGCCAGCTTCCAAGATCAAGTCTTTGAACTACTCCTGCAGACCCGGCCAGCCCCGGCTTAGGTGAGGAGACGACGGTTCAGGAGATGCATGTGTCCGAGGGTAGGAGCGGATAGAAAACAGTTGCTCTCTCCCTCCTTGCAATCCGCGCCATGCTAGCAACTACTTCCCACGCCAGCATCAAGCCCTACAGAAAGGGGCTTTTGCACTTGCAACCCCAAACCCAGCGGACACCGGTGCAACACGCAACATGACCCGGGAAGCCTGAGTGGGCAATCTGAGGGCAGGGACAAAGATGCTATCGTCAACCTGGAGGGGCAGCGGCTTGGTGACATGTAGGTACAAGGCAAAGCTTGCAAGGAGGGTTGCAAGCTTTGCCTTATAAAGCTGGTGCTCTCCCCTGCTGCTCTCCCCTGCTGACCCTGGGGGAGTGGTGCCTGCTCCGTGCCCCTCGCGGGTGCTAGCTGGAACCCGTCTCAAGGGCAAAGCCCAGAGAAAAGGCAGGAGCTGGTAGGAAAACCGAAGCGAAGGAAGGTCTGGACTGCTCTGTTGCTATAGTAACTGGCCTGTCTCTTGTCTTTACATAGGCTTGACTTATTTCCCATCTTCTCAGGTTCAAGGGCAGGGGGGGATCTTTGTAATGCTGCTAAAGAGAGAGGACATGAACCCCATCTGGCTGCCAGCTTTGCACCTCTGCAGCTCTCTCCATCATTTATACCCCCTGACGGCACCGAATCGCTCCATAGAAAGACACTCAGGTGCTCCAAAGCCTCAAGACTTCCAGGCTTTGCTGCACCCACGCCACCCACTTCTCTGCTGGTCATCTCCCCAGGTCACCTTCTGTCCCACCGCTCCGGCCCTCGGACGCGAAGGGAAGGAGAGGTGCACCGAGCCCACGCAACGGAGGCCGTGCCAATCTATGTCTTCATGGCATGGGACTGGGAGGGTACGGTCACGAAGCCCAAGCAGGGCATTTATTAGAGGAGCATGGGCAGAGGCCAGCTGCAAGGCTGGACGTGCTGCCTAAATATAAGAGCACATCATTAGCCCAAAGTCGGGGGAGCAGCCATCCTCTGAGCCAGAAAGCCCTACCGAGGTGCTTCTGAACGCAGCCATCTCCACCTTGGTGCTCTTTCTAGGCCCCACGGTTTTCTCACCTCTGCCCTAGCTCTGCGGCAGGCGGCTCCAGCCGATCGTAGGCTGGAAAAATTCATCTTTGTGTCGAGCACCAGCTCCCTCCCTGCTCCCCCGGCCGCCTCCAGGAAAGCACCTCGACAATGGACAACAAATCAAGACAAAACAATTTATTCTTTCATCTAGCCCCAGCACAGAAAGCAGCGTGAAGCTGGCTGAAAGGGCCCCCTCGCCCACAGCAGCAAAAAAAATAAAAATCAATGGAGACAAAAGAACACCAGTTACAAAATGTATATTTAAAAAGGTTTTGCTTCCACTTTGCAGTGCCCCCGGTCTCCGCAGTCAGCATTGTGGCAGCCCACGCTCCAATCACGCTGACCCAAAGAGCCTGCACATGAGGAGACCAGATTTCAACTCCTCCCCGCGCTGGCAAAAGTGCATTCGTTATCGTGGGCATCAGGAGGAGATCGAGGCAATACCTGCGCTGGGCACTGAAGAAGAGGACAGCAGAGAATAGACCAGGTGGCCACCGAGTGAGGAGCTGTCTACCTGATTAAAAGCGTCTTCCCAACCTTGGAGTGGTCCTCAAGCCGCTAACTCTGGACATCTGCAGTGGATCAGCTGTGCCACCAAATGGACGGCCATGAAGATGCTTGGCCCTTGTGCTTCCTGCAGATGTTATTATGCAGAGGTTAGGTCTCTGCTAGAGAAATGGGTTGAGGTTAGGTTAGGGAACACTAGTGAACTTCTAGCCTGCTCTGGTCAAAGAGGACACTCATCTTCCTCCCTGGGTACATGCCTCCATACTCCGGAGTGTCAAGGTCATGCCATACATCCACGGCGGGAAAAGGTCGCGATAAAGTGAGTGTTGGCTAGCAATCAAGACTCGTAGTAGAGACAATATCTTTTATTAGCCCAACAAGACTTTTGCAAAAAAAATTCTTTAATTGCAAGTTTCTGGCCACAAACACTAAACATTTCTTTAATTGCAAGCTTTTTGTGCCTGAAAGCTTGCAATTAAAAGACTTTTTTTTTTTTTTCCAAAAATCTTGTTGGTCTAATAAAAGATATCATCTCTACTATGAGTCCCGACTGCCTTTTCCTTGAGACCAATACAGCTGCAACCTGGATACCTGACACATGTGGGCTAGCATGCATTTTGGGCCCTTCATCTTCCTCATGTAGACGGCTGTCAGAGCGATCTGGTGGAGAATACCTTGGATGGGGGACTTTAACAATTGGGTTCAGTTTCTGGTTTCTCTAAACGACCTTGGTCACTTTTCCTCTCTGTACTTCCATCCCCAGCCTGTAAAATGGGGATAAGCATCCTTGAATTGTAAAAACCTTTGTCAGTCTTGCCTGCTTAAATGGCCAGCAATGTGGAGCAGCGGCTCTCTCGATCCGAGCCTGCATAACGCCCACAACGCTGGGGCCTTGGGGCCTTGTCCTTATTTGTGGCCTCTAAGCATTACTGAGATTGAAAGAAGAAATAACAACCGGCTAGAATCAGTCGAGAAAGGAATGCAGGGACATACACCAAGGTGAAACGATATTAAAAAAAGACAGCGGGAAGCCCTAGCATCCTCCGCCATCCACAGACAGGCTCTGCAACTCTTAAAAAGGACATTACTCATGACAAGATGAGTCTTTCACCAGCTTCACCCAGCCAGAGCACACAGAGGGGAGCAGAGGGTTAAAGTTTGTCCCTTTCCCTTTTTCCTTGGGCTGAAACTTTCTGCTGATTTAGTGAAACTCCATCTCCGCTTTCACAGCTGCCGACAGTTTTATGATTAGAGAAGGATCACAAGGTACCTCCCAACCCTCCCATAACTGCATCTCTGCGGTAGCTTTGATCTCCCCTTTTCAACATGCCTCCCATAGTTTGAGAGCCAGGTACCAACTAAATGTTGCATACCTGCTGTCGTAGGAAATGCATCTGATATACGTGCACCGCTGTAGCTTGCATGCGTGCTGTGTACATGTGACCAGGGCTTGAGGGAGAATGGGAAGAGACTCCTCCAAAGTCTGGGAAAGTAATTGAAGAAAGGATTGCGGGGGGAGAAGAGTTATAGTGGGAGGGAGGAATCTGGATGATGACAGAGAGCAGGGGAAGCCTGGAGGGGAAAGCGGGTGGAAAGAGGGAGGGGGTTAGCGAGGAGCAGGGGGAACGGCCAGGGCTGCAAGCAAGGTGTGGGGGAGTAAAGGGTATAGACCTAGCAAGGGAAAAGGCAGAGAAGTAAAGATCAGACAAAAGGAAAGCTAAGGAGCCTGCTGACACAGGACAGCACACCAGATTTCAGACAGATGGAGAGTGGGGAGCAAGAATCTGATGTTTGGAAAGGGAGAGGGTTTCAAAGCACCAGTGTTACAATGCGGGGGAGCTCCTGCGAGGGGGAAAGACAGAGAGATGCTTCCATAATTCACACGTCTCTGCACAAGAAGTGGGAACCGCAGGCTGGAGCAAGGCGGGCGTGGGTTGGAGGGGGTGTCTCTATGGAGACACCGAACGAGACCGAAAATACCCCTCGGAGGACTCCTGCTGAGACTCCCATTGCCGCGGAGTCCAGGGTTTTACTGACAGATTCTCCGTTCCTTTCGGGGCCGGTTCTCAGCGCCTCGCACGCAGAATGGAAATGAGGGTTTTCTGACGGAACAAACAAACAGGGAGTGAATTATATTCCATTTCCCCATCAGTAACTTCTCCCCAACCTAGTCGTCTTATCATCATAAAAAGTCCATTAGCAGTAATTGGGGAGGCAGCCGAAAGCGGGGCTGGTGCACGAAATGCAAACAGGCTCTCTCCCCAACTGGCCTTTTCGGGGAAGGCAGACAGGATAATTATAGGCTTCAGGCAGAGACTTCCTCTTACTGTCAGTGGCTCTCCGCTCCCTTCAGGGAGGTGGGACTGGCAGTGGGAGAGGAGGGGGAAGGGAATTAGGACCTCATAACCCACTTCTGCTTGCCCAACAAGCCCATGCAGCTGTTGCACTTGCCTGCAGCCCAGCCTTGCCTGCTTTTGCTCGTCCTTGTTTGGGGACAAGGCCCCAGCGTTGTGGGCGTTATGCAGGCTCAAATCGAGAGACAGTCACTGCTCCACATTGCTGGCATTTAAGCAGGCAAGACTGACAAAGGTTTTTACAATTCAAGGATGCTTATCCCCACTGGGGATGGAAGTACAGGGAGGAAAAGTGACCAAGGTCGTTTAGAGAGACCAGAAACCGAATCCCAATTTCTAGAGTCCCCTATCCAGGTTATTCTCCACCAGATTGCTCTGACGGCCGTCTACATGAGGAAGACGAAGAGCGCAAAATGCGTGCTAGCCCACATGTGTCAGGGATCCAGGTTGCAGCTGTATTGGTCTCAAGGAAAAGGCAGTCGGGACTCATAGTAGAGATATCTTTTATTAGACCAACAAGATTTTTGCAAAAAATGTCCTTTAATTGCAAGCTTTCAGGCACAAAAAGCTTGCAATTAAAGGAATGTTTAGTGTTTGTACCTGAAAGCTTGCAATTAAATTTTTTTTTTTGCAAAAATGCCTACTTTGCCCATCCGTCCACAGGGTAAGCCATTCGATAAACTCCCTCTCTGCCCCTGCAGGTGCAAAGTGATGGGGTAGAAGCAATGGTAGTGAGGCTGCACAGGGCTGGAGGAAGGGACCGTTGCCCCCATACACAGACGACAAGAAGAAGACAGAAGAAGGGAAAGACCACGATGCTCCTTGTCCCTCCGTGCTGGGCTTCAGGGGAAATCTGTTGTTACCCAGTGCTGCCAGCCAGATCCATCTTCCCTCCTGGGCTGTTATCCCTTCTGCCTCCACGCTTGAAATGAGATTGTAAACTGTTCAGGGCAAGCACTGTGACAGCTGGTCTGCAATGTGTATCTGACGGTGGGCTGGCCTTTGCAAAGCACTCGGACACTGGATGAGCTGTGACCAAGGCATCAGAGACTTGGGGAGCAGGGCTCAGCTCCCAGCTCTGACGGACGTGTTGGGTGAGCCGCAAAGTCTGCACCACGGTTTCTTTCCTGCAAAAGGGAGGTGAACCACCTTTCCTCCTTGTGTATGCAGACTAATTTTTGACGGCAGTGACAGCGCTTTTACCCTGTGAGATCGGTGACAGCCAAGGGATAGGTACTGCAGGTGACAGCTCTCTGGCTTAGGTCTGCACTCCCAGCCTTGCTCTGAGCCCAGCAGGGCTGGAGATAGGCAGCTAGGAAGCACCTCCTGGTGACCAGCAACTGAAGCAGATAAGCAATGCTGTCATGTAAGATGGCAGCCCGGGAGTCAGGCACGGATGGGCTGGGGAGCGTGGCAGCACATGCTGCTTCAGAAATGCAGCAGGCCAGGGCCCTGGAGGCATGTGAGCGCTTTCCATCAGCTGCAACCACATCACATTCAATATTTGTCCACCCGTCCTGTAACAAGGCGTAATGAGCCAGAGCAGAGGGAGAGAGGAACCTGAGGAGCTCTCTGGCCACCTAATGAGGTCCCCTTGTCCATCACTGTCATTGCAACGGTCTTGGCCCATCTGCAGTGTCTGGCCTAAGGGTTTCAGTGGCTGCTTGAGGCAAGAACCTCCCTGCCTCTGCCATAGTCTCCTCAAGAACCAATTTAAGACCGCCTTTGTCTACCCCATCAACATCAGAAGTCAAGGAAGGTCTGATCCGCCCATGAACCAGAGAAGATGCAATCGCGTAGGTCTTCTCTTGCCTCGTTTGGGTCATTAAAAGAGCTGAGGCCAAAGGGCAAGTGAGAGCTCAAAAACCATCTCCAAGAGAAAGACCCCGATGGCATAAAGCGTGACAGCATCTGCACCAGCCCGGCGTTGCCCCAACACCACCAAAAAATGACCGTGGAGTTTGCTGCCACGGGGAAGAAGTGCAACCAGATTCCTCCTTCCTCATCCTTCTCCGGAGAAAACGTGATGTTGAAAGCACCCGGTATACGACCAGCTCTGATTCACAGCTTAATGAGACCGTGCGCATTTTGGGAAATGTGCAAAGGCTGGCTGTATATCACACCCTTGCACTTCCAGAAGTGGCTGCAGAGTAGGAGGGGGATGACGCCAAATACATTAGAAAGATCAGCATATCTGGTGATCCTTTGGGAGGAAAAAGAGACTGGATACATGAAAGATTGTGTCTTCAAACTGACAGGAGAACGCTCACCTACCTTTTTTCCAGCTCCCTCCTACAGACAGTCCTAGCGTTCCAACATATATTATCTGCTGCAGGTTTTCTACATTTCAAAGCGTCTGCGTGCGCGTGCTGGATCCTCACAAAACGAAGCAGCAGTTCTTCGCATCCACGCAGGGACGGAAGCACGTTGCCATTTTGTGCAGGGAGACCATAGTCTGGTTGCTAAGCATAGGATTTAACGAGCTTGCTGCACCAGTCCCCTATGTCCTCAGATCAATGACTTACTATTTTCCGTTGATGAGGAGGGTATTTTAGGTAGCCAAGCTTAGAAACGCTTAACCTGAATTTACCAGAGGTGCCGAGCACTTGCATCACTCATCTGCTTTAACTCAAAACTCAGTGGGTGCTGAGCACATTTAAAATGTGTAGCAGGAGTTTGGGACATTGAAATAAAGGCATCCGAAGTCAGCGAGCAGTGGGCCCTTACACTTGGATATCAACCGTGGCAAGGTCTATGGTCGTCCTGAGGGTAAGGTGCTTTGGGAGCCTTTGGTGAGAGATGTGAAGATTTACGTGGCCTCCCAGCCTCAGGCCTCCGAGACCCCTATTTTGAACTGGTTGCTTGTGTGAAATGAAAAAGGAAGAGTTGTGACAACACAGCTAACAGTGTTGGGGTTCAATGCACCCCAAAAATCAGTCCTTCATGGACAGAGGGGCAAGAGAGAAAGGGGAAGAAATGGCTCAATTTTTTTCCTAATCGTGCATCTAAAGTGGAGGAGAAAGTCTTCTTTCCACAGACATCCAAGTTCACTGCCCCATCAAGTCCCAACACAGACATATTAGCTGTCTCCAATCCACAACTGGAAGAAATCAAGAGAGAAGGAGCGAATGCTGAAACTCTGCTCCCAAGGATGGAAATGGGGGAAACGGGAGATTTGCACAGCCCAGAACGTGTGTTCCCGTGCATGGTCCATACCGTCCACGATCCACGTCTTGATTCAGAGACGACTTTTCACAAGACGGTGTAGTACAGCAAAGCCAGGCACTTGGGGGGACAGTATCTCCCCGTCATTCAGGCAGAGAAGGCAGCCCACCCAAAGGTAGACAGAAACTAGGATGTCCAAATCCGATGGCCGAAAAGGAGGAACATCATTACCCCCTTTATGTAACCGTGAGCCACTCCAGTAGACAGAGGCAGTGAATGCAAGTTGAAAGCTCTTGCCTGGCACCTTGCAGGACTGTGGTTACTAGCTGGGCACGAGAGCCGCTCTCACAGAGACGATCATGTCTGGAGCTGGAAGAACTGGAACACCCCTCCATTCAGGAAAACCAAACCCCGGGCTCAGCACAGGTGACGCTGCTCTTAACCGGACGCTGAGACTAATTTATAAATAAATGTATAAATTATACAGGGAAGCCAAATTAATTTGACTTTATTAAAAAACCACCAAGTTTCACCCCCAAGCCCCCTACAGAGGTTGCAAGAAGGAGGGAGGATGTCACTTCATTAATTATGCAGAAAATGCAAAAAACGACCATCCTCTGGATGAGTTTAAAATGAGGAGAAAACCCTTTCAGAATGGGGAGAAATTACTCCCCAAGGCGGCTGAAATTTCTCTTGCAACTTCAAAGGACAATAAATTATTCAAATCGCTCACACCACTCCACTCTCTCCCTTACTCTCTCCCCGTCTCAATTTTATGCTCCCGAGTCAATTAAAGGTTTGGGGGACTTAGGAGAAACTTCCTAGAACGCTAAACTTGTCATGATTTTTTTCCACCCCATGTGTATAAGCTTTGCTTTTCCTCCTTACCCCAAAAGGAAGGAAAAGGCTCTGCCTGTCTGAGATCGGACGCTTTGCTCTTCCGTCTCAACCGTGCCCATCTGAAATTGCAGCACACCTCCGCATCAAGACGACGAGACATACTCAATTCTATGCAAAAGACACCGTGGACACAGGAGGTCAAACCAATTCCTTGCATCCCACCGCTTCCTTGCAGCGTCACCTTGTCAAGGATTCTCTGCAAGAGGCTCAAGCTATACTCGACAGCAGTTTTCCTTGGCAATAATTCGATCTGGGTTAGCCATGACCTCTGCCACAGCCCAGTGCAGCTCTTCTCAGTGACCCAGGCTGGGACGGCAGGAGCTGAAAGCTCTCCTACAGTGGGCATCATTACTATTGATCTGTATTACCGTCAGCAGAGGCCCAACCCAAGATTAAGGCTTCACTGTATAATGGGCATGCCCATAGTAGCAGGCCTTGCCATGAAGAATTTCCAGCCTTATCAAAGGGTGGAAGGAAAAAAAAAAGAGGCACAAAGAGGTGAAGTCATACACAAGCAAATGCCAGGCAGGTCGGCATCTCACTCCAGCGCCTCCCACCATCGCTTCCTGATGGTTCTCGGTCCCCTACAGCGTCTCCAGATGTTAGAGGCAAAGGCCAATCTATTATGCACTGCTTATGCTGGAACTACAGCATGGCTCAGGATTTGGACCTGGCGTTTCACTTGTGCCTGTCAGGCCAGGCCTCTCTTGGTCTGCTATCTGGTACCAGGACAGCCTGTGCCAGGTTGTCAGAGGGTAAATTGGCATCCCACACCTGGGCTAGCCTGGGTGAGGAAGGTGTGTGCAGGACTAAAAGTAAGACTTGTCCAAGGGCAAATGAGTTCCCTGTGAGCCAACGGCCATCCGTACCTGGAGAGGAGATGGGCACCGATGAAGAATCACCAGTGATGCACAACATCTAAGGTTGCAGTGGCCTTAGGACTGGCTTGGCTCATTTTACTTGTAAGATGCCATCAGCTCTTTTCCTGATTTCATCTGAGCGCGTTCACAAAGCTATATATCGCCAGAAGTTCAAGGCAGCTGCAGTGGACGGCAGATGGAACAGCTTTCTCAGAGGTGGGAACTGGGGATACTTAGCAAGAGATGCAAGGGACAGCGGGAGGGTAAAATGAATAATCAGCTGCGAGACAGGAAAACAGAAGACACCGAGCACTTCACAGTCCCATGTGTCCCATGCCCCTGCAGCAGGATGTGCAGCACCAAATCCAAATCTGGACCGATTGCCTTGCAGGATGCTTGGCTTTGACGGCCAGATCACAGTCTCATGCTCTTCAGGCCAGCAAGGGGCTGAGAGATCCTGGCAAAGTCTCTGCTGTAGCGGCAGGCGCTGGTCATGACATAACCCATCATATCCTCCACATACTCATGCCAATGTCCTGGTCAAACATTCCCTGTAAATAAAAGAGGACTGAAGGATACAATTTATATTAAGCTTGGAGTAGATGAGTGCCAGGAGTAGCTTGGTGTGAATTCCTGAAGTGTTTGCTGCAGGTATCCCTAGATCACTGGCCAGATGCATTTATATACATACGGAAAGTATTCCCGTTGCCATTGCAAACGGGTGAGCTGCTTGCTCGAGCAGGGATCATCGTGCTTCGGCCCAGAGGTGGCTGCATCTCAGTGGCCGATAAAGGAATTGCAATATAGACACCTCTCAAGGCAACAGTGTTGGCTGCACAGCACAGCAGAAGCATCTCAGACAAAAGGTGCAAAATGCAGTACAGGATCACGCAGTTTGCTCGGCAGGGTCTTCCAAAGCACGCGGTGCCTCCTCCCTGTAGCCACAATTTTCCAGTCCTGATCTATGTTATTTCTAGCAGTTGAACAAAGCTCTATGGCAAGACCCCTCGACAGAAGTCCAGTTCCTCTACTGATGGACTCTCTCCTCCTGCAAACATTCAAGGCAGGGTCTCCGATGTCCGCTGGCTGCGGCAGCCCCTGTGTGCACCTCATTAGGCACTAATCTAATAAATGCCTACAGGCCTCGGTGCAGCTGAGTGACCCCTTCCCCTACCAAGGCAGCTTTTCAGAAGATGAATAATTTCTTTCCCTGTTCCCACAAAAAAATGCAAACTTTTCTGTTTGATTTAAATAATAATAATAATAATAAGAAGAAAAATAATGGAATGACATCACTCGATTTATCCAGGCAAGGTTTAATTTAATCAGGCACATTAGCAAGGTGAGACACAGGCTTAATTCAGTGTCCTTGGTGGGAAGGTGGCTGGTCTAGTCTCCTTGGCAAAGACAGACTGGAGCGCAGCGTGAGACGGGACAGGGGAGCTACTCAGCAGGAGCTAGACTGAGCCACGTATCTCCCTCCTAGAAACCAGACTGGTGCAAGGCAGTGTTGGGACCCAGAGGCTTCTGAGCCCAGCTCAATAGTACCGGCAGCTGGGAAGAGACCGGCATATGTATTTGCTGCACGCTTATTATACGACCCATTATAGCGCCATAGGGATGCCACAGCAGAGAGGCGAAGGAGTGGGATGAGGAAGGGGCACAGCTCCGGTTGCTTTGCTATAAGCGCTCGGTGACTTGGGCAACCGTGCTCCACCCGGCTTCCCTTCTGAGTCAGTGCCATCGAGGCTCTTCACCCTCTTTCAATGCACTTCAGCCCCTGCGGGCAGAGGGAGTCCGTGCTCTGCCAGTTACGTGCCACCGCTCTTTCTCCAAGCAAACTGCTGCTTGGTGTCTCCTTTTTAACACCTGCCTCCCCTTCCAAACTCACCCCCACTTCTCTCCACCCAGAGACCAATGCAGGCAACTGCTCAACAGCTCTGCGCCCCGAGTCCGGAAGGAGGAGCCCATGCAGGGCAAGCTAAGCTTGTAGGCAGCGAACATGCTTCAAAAATTACTGGTGTAAATAGTGACAGGTTGCAGCACCTGCTTCCTTCCAGGGTAGTGCCAGTGCATCAGTGCAAACTGGTCCCAGTACACACAGTTTTAAGGAGAGAGCTGCCTTCCACCAACACCTTGCTGCTCCTTGAGAAACATCTCCTTATAGCCAGGGCTATCTTAATACCCCCAACAGATGGAGAGCAATGCCTCTTGGTTTTACCAAGAAGCTTTTGTCACCGTGGCCCTCTTGGACAATCCCAAGGACTGAATTGGGGACGTTTCAGGATAAAAGCATGCACAGCCACAGCTTGAGCTAAAGAGCTGGGGTCTTTGGCTGTACTAGACTCACTGCCACTGTGGATTAGGCTAGGAAGGGAGCATGTAGCCAAGGGGCTACGTCTTCACACCGTTTCCAAAGACCAGCCTTAACACTGATCTTTGCAGTCTTGTTTCCCTTCACACGTCATCAACAGTCATTTCTTCGGATGCCTCCTCCTCCACGAACAGGCAGGTCGCACTGCCATCTACCACCAGCCTCCACCCCTGCACGGTAGCGGGGCAGCAGCCGGGTTTAAACGCACACCAGAGCCTTGCTGATTTGCACCCGCCCTGAATTACTGCATTCTGCAAACCGCCAATGGATTACACACAATTAACAAGGGAAAGGGAGCCCGAGTAATGCATCATAAAACGGGCCTTATTCTTTTATTTTGTCAATCGCAATTTAGTTTTAATTATTTATGGTAATACTGAGGAGCATGCTAGCAAGCCTTCTACAATGTGATTTATCTAAAGGAGGAAACCTTAGTCATAAGTAATGCTCACTACTACATCTGCTAGTAAATCTCTGCTGGGGAGAACTCCAGCTCTGTTTGCAAGATGCACCAATTAACAGGTCTCTACTGGAAAATGTAAAGGTTTAATCAATGGGAGAAATCCACTTTAACCGTAAACGCGCTGATTTTGGTTATAAAGATTACACAATTTTTCCAGGGTAAGTGGCTTTTTATCTGCAACTGAGCACTTAAAACAAGCACGTTGTTTCTTCAGGTACGAGACGCATACCGATGCCAGGTCTTGCGTGACCCCTCGCACGACGCTGGCAAAAAATGTGTTTGCACTACTCAGCGAGGGGGCTGTGAAGAGACTCTGCAATCTCCTGGGAATTGTATCCAGCAAGACAAATCTTATTTTGCGTACCCATGCACGCAATAGGAGGCCCCAACATTTTAGCTGCGGAGGCAACGAGACCCAAGCGGGAATCAGGAAGTCTGGGTTTTCTCCCCAGTTCTACCACAAATAAAAATCCCCAAATCTTCCCTCTTTGAGAGCAATCGGGGTAGTAGAGATGATATCTTTTATTAGACCAACAAGATTTTTGCAAGAAAAGATTTTTTAATTGCAAGCTTTCAGGCACAAGCACCCAGGAATTCAGGCACAGCAGAGGAAGAGGCATCCACGTCACAGGGGAAGAAAGCAAGAATAGTAGGCAGAGATCCCAGCTCTTTGCTACTAGCTTACCCTTTCCTCCTATGCATGGGAAGATGCTGCCATGCCGGAGTTGGGGGCCTGTCGCTCTGATGGCTATAAAATCAGGGAACCCCCTACCCCAGCACAGGGAACTGGGAGAGGAAAAAGCAGGTCGCTGTCATGGGCAAGCACCAGCCAAGTGGAAGCCGGCCAAGGGATTACACGAGGCAGTGCGACAGAGCCCAAGGCCATACAAGAGGAGATGACATTGTCAGAGCAGAGTGATGGCTTCTCACAGCCTCAACAGTTGTGACAGACAAAGCTGTTTGCTGTATATATCCCATGCTAGCCAAAGCTACGGGCCCGGGCGGGTATGGGCCGGGGCACCGCCAGTGACACTCGGACGATTCTCCAAATTCAGGAGGTAACAACTCATCACCTTTGGTTTAGCAATCGCTGCACTCTATGGTGCATCCAATCCCGCATCGAGTCACCAGCATCGAATTCTTGGGGATATACAGGGAGAGAATATACAGGTCACAACCTACCCTGGGTCCCACACAGGCAGAAACTGTGACTTCTTCTCCTGCAGCTGGGGGAGGAGGAAAATGTCCTGCCCTGCCTTCTCTCTACCGGCAACCTGAGAGCAGAGAGCCTGCAGCATGGAAGGGAAGCCCTGCTCCCCTACCCGTCCTGGGAGCCTCTGAGAGCAAGCCCCGATTTCAATCCAGCCCTGCAGCAGTGCTCTGCAGGTGTGCGGCAGCTTGCGGGATCTCAAAGCTCTTCAAAAATACCCTGTGACTGAGCCTCACCCCACAGATCCCCCGCACCGGGCAGATGGGAAAACCAAGCCTGCAGGGAGGTTAAGGGGCAGGGACCCATCAGTCAGGTGGAGCAGCTGGCGTCAGTGGGGTTGTGCGGGGCTCAACTCCTATACACATTTAAACAACCGGGTGACTTTCACAGGTGCTCAGCACCCACGTTACACAAATCCATGCATGTGAGTACACACCACATGCAGACCTTGGATTTGTGAGTGTTTGTGCGTGCAAAACTGCCTGTAGGGTTAAAAATATGGGCTTAGGGAACTCACTCCGGGTCACAGCATGTCAGCAGCAGGTACAGCGCTCAGGGGTCCTGACAGCTGGGCTATTTTAAGTATTAAATCATGAGTACATGCACGTATACACACACGACACAATATAGGACTCCCGATTCTATTCTTAGTCTCCTGTTTTCGCCGCTGCACCATACTGACCCTTAGCATGGACACACAGACTGCCCAGCAATGTGGCTGGCCCACGAACAGTACGTCTACGTTGCAAAGAGTGGAGACGCAGTCTGCGTGGGCATCCCCGCGCAGTGTTAACGTAGTCGTGTCAGGTACCAACAACCAGTGCAGCCTGCAGCTACACGAGGTTCAATGTCAGCCGAGTCAATGCTCAGGAAGGTCCTTGCACTGATCTCCAGGCTGCTGCAACTTCCATTCATCAGTCCCCAAGCTAGCTACAGTCAGTCTACGGGAGCTACAACTGCACCGTTAAATTGTAGCAGGCGTACTCAGGGTGACATACCAGGTGGTGTCCCAATTCTGAACCTCCTGGAGGGCCAGCTCACCTCTCACCCCTTGTGACTTGAGGATAGTAAAATGAAAGGCCTTATTGTCCTTCCACGTAGACACAAGCTTCCCTGCATGGAGGGGCTACGGGGTAAACAGCAGAGAGATGAGTGCAGTGCTACAGGATGGCAAAGCCCCGGCCACATCCACACCTGAGACGACAGGGCACATGACAACGAAAGGCCCTGCCATCCCTTCGATCCCCTGAGAACGCATCCTCTTAATAAACCCCAATAATGAAGCAACTGTGTTAAAAGTTGCCCCGGACTGTGCCGACCAAAGCAGCCCCCTCACCAGCTTTGAGCAGCTTTGCTGTGGGAGAAGAAAAGTTATAATTCGATCAGCCTGGAGATGAATATTCCTGCTGTCCCCACCCCGCGACTGGCTTTCATGCTAAGGAGCCTTGCAGGCAAGGTGCTGCGGTTTCTCACAGATGTACTTGAAAGGCCAGAGAAGATACAACACGGTATAGATATCAGCACACTACTTGCCCCCCTCCCAATTTGGGAGTCTCAGGGGAGATTGCAAGGATTAAACGGGCTATGGAGACTCGCAGAAGTGACTCGCGGGGCAGCAATGATCTCACGGGTAGGACAACAGTCGGAGGGCTGCAGACTCCTGCATTAGGGATAAGCAAAAGCCCTGGGGAGTGGGGGGGGGTATAGTAACCGGCCATTTAAAAAAAAAAGACAATGCTGCTGGTCACTAGGCCTTCTCCATCCCTGAGGACTGAGCCGCACTCCTGGTCCCCGCTGCATGAGGAAGCAAGGTGGCACGAGGGAGGCCGGAGCAAAGGGGCAGGAGGGGTCACTTACTTTCAGCCACACAAGCAATCAGGAGCAAGGACAGGAGGGTCACGAGAGGGATGAACGAAGGCATTCCAGGGCCGGGAAGGATCCGCATTCTTGGCAACGACCTCCGACCCCCGCCGAATAGGCTCCAGGTCAGCAAAGCTCGCGGCGTCTCCGAAGCGACGTCAGCACCTGCGGACACAAGAGGAGCGGGCGGTTAGACGAGCTGGGAGCAAACATGAGCCTCTATGGGAAGGAGAGACCTGGGCATGGCCCCTCCTCGGGAGCCGCGTGGAATATCTGATGGATTAGCATGGTGCATCCGGGCTCATGGCTTCAGTAGATAAATGGCGAGCTGCTCAGAGGCACTCACACAAGGGAAAGGCCAAGGGCAGGAGATGAGAGGAGAGGGCAGGCAGGAGGCAAAGGCCCCTGCAGAGCCAGGGTGTAAAGTCGAACCCACCCACCCTCCCTCCCCAAGCCCTGCAGAAAGGCAGCATCGAGCAACCAGCGCCCCAGGCAATGGGGTGTGAAATGATCCGACCCAATGGGCCCAGAGACCCTCTTGCAAATGCAAAAAATGGGAGAAAGAAAAAACCCAGGAGGAGGGGAGCAAGGAAGCGGGGGACTGGGATGGTTTTCCCCACCATGCCCATCTTTGACAGCTGCTGCTGAAGCTATTTGTGTCTGGGGAGGGATCTTCTCCCCTCTCAGCCAGGCCCTCTGAGCAGCACAGCCATCACCTGTGGGCAAGCGAGTACCAATCCCACTGCTGGGCATGCACCTAGGGCAGCTGCAAAAATTGTCTCTAGACTATAAATGCAGGGAGGGGAAAGGCCTCCAGGTCTGACTGCCTCCTCCCTGATAGCCGTGCCTCTCTGCCTCAGTTTCTCCATCTGTAAATGGGGTTCATGATCCATCCTCACCTCACAGGGCTCAGGAGCCATGTCGGTTGATTTGAGCCAGACCGTTAACATAAGCATCTAACCCCGGTGTCGATAAAGGATGGCGCAGGAGAGGCGGGAGCGAATCCTTGCTCAATCAATTCAGCAAGCACGATCGCAAAAGCACATTAGAAACATTTGGGGCCACGTTCTTGTCTGCAGCTGCTCATTACAATACAGATGTAGGTGTTGGGGTCTGGTCCTGGCTGCGAGACCTGAAGCGCCCGGGCAAGACAGAGGTGCTCAGCCAGTGGAGGATGACGTAGGGCACGTCTGCTCCACCATGCCCGTTCTGCCCCTTCCCCTGGAGCTGCACGATGGGAGGAGGTGGCTGGCACAAGAGCTGCCTCCTCCAAGAGCCAGTGGTTCAGGGAGAGCGGGATGTGCAAACTGGCTACTTATGGCCAGACGCTTGTCCCTTTGCACCGTGGAAGTGGCAGGCAGGGGCCGTACTCGCAGCAGCAGAGCTATCAATAGCTCGAACACTTTCTCCAGCTTGAAAGTCAGGCTTTGCCTTCGAGAAAACAGAAAGAGAGAGAGAGAGAAGACGGCAGCCCTCTCGTAACGGAGCTGTCAGCGGAGATGCCAGCTGTTTGACTACAAACAGGCCCGAGATGCTAGGACAAAGGGGAAGGATTTGCTTTTAACAAAGGATCCCCTTAGATCTGGGGAAGGCTCTTTCCTGCTGGAAGTTCCCTCCTTTAAGAACAAACACACAACAGGGTTTACTGCCCTTTGGAAGAGCAGAGGGAGACAGAGATTTTGCAGCAACCAAAGGCTTTAAAAGGGATACGCTGGAACCTGGTCCCTCCGAGAGCTATCACAGCCCCAAATCAGCGGGAGACGCCGTCGAAACGGGTGTTTTACTCTGTCTGTGCTAGTAAAACATCAAGGCAGTGTTTTTAGAGAATTAAGAAGGAAAATATGAAGGACCATAAATATTACAGCCTGGGAAGTTCAACCCCCCAGAGCAGCATCCACCCAACAGGCAACGCTGGGTTCGTCCTTTTAGATCAGAGCACGCTCCATGCGCGTTGTCAGCAGGGATCCTGGTTTCCTCCGATTTAAAAAAAATCCCCAATTTTCAGATGAAAAAAAGTAGTAACCTAAAAGCTACGTTTCCATGATTAAAACAAAACACTGCTACTAGATAGATACATATATAATGGTGTTTCATTCTGATCATGGAAAAATGTGGAGTTGGGGTTACCGAGAATTGGGGATTTTTATTTTTTTAAATCAGAGAAAAGCAGGGTCCCCGGCTGTCAGTCTCTCTCTCTCTGATGGCTTTTGAAGCCAACGTTTGTGGGGGTACGTGCGTGGGTACGTACGTCTGTGAGACACGGGAAAGGATGGCTCAGCCGGGGGGGTTATTCCGCAATGTCTGTTCTGCGAGAAAAGCACAGCAAGGCGAGAGGCAAACTTAACAGGCAGGTTTCATAGGGCCCTTGGGCTAGGAACAACGGGGGAGTGTGTGTGTGTTTTGTGGTTTTGTTTTTGGGTTGTTTTTTTCCAAATAGAGGCAGGCAGAGTTCGAGGGCATTATGAATAGTTGTGATGGCAACTGTTCATTACGGGAGGGCTGCGCTGTAAATGCTGCACGACGTAAATCGAATCAAGTTGCTTGCAGTTGGTTCCTTTCCTCGCTCCCTTGCTAACCGTGATAGAGTAGCTTCTGCGCCCCGGCGGTTGGGAGGGATTTCTCCCAACTCTGGTGTTTTTCGGCGCTTAACATTTCAACCCTGGGCTTGCTCATCCTGCCGCTGAGAAGTTCGGCTTGTATTTATCTAAGTGGAAGCCCCCTGCGGTCCGACGAAGCGCTGGTAGCGGTCTCCGTGCGAGACTGAACGTAGAGCCAGAGTCGCGCGGGCAGACGAGAAGCAACGCCGCCCCCCCAACAAAATGCTCCCCTCTCGCCCTCAACCCTTCACCGAGTAACAGCAATTAGCTCAGACAAGTCATCTGGCATGGTCTGCCGGACCTGAACCGCGGTGGGGAGGGTGGGAGGGATGCCCGGCAGCCCTGCACTTCCAGGCCCTGGGATGCGTTTCATGCCGCATAATGGGCTGCGAGCGAAAAGGTCTGGTGATGGGGATGCTGCAACAGCGCCGGGATTAGAGAAGGAGATGCCAGAGGGTGACACTTCCGCTCTGGTGCTAATGTGCTTCCCGAAGCCCTTGACAGAGATGGAAAGTGCTGGCAGAGATATTAGGACACGTCAACCTCAATCCAGCAACTCATCCTTCAGAGCAGGTACGTCACCGGGCTTGTCTCCCCCTGGACTCAGGATTATCAGGATGGCGAGATGTGCACCCATCCGGATCCCTGTGCAAACGAAGGGGAGGCTCAGGAGGCGACGAAGGCAGCCAAAGCTGCTCTGTTTTCTTGGTATCCTTTGCACAATGGCTCCTGGCAATGGCAGCCTTGGCACGGGGTGGGCTCATGAATCCGGTTGCCAGACTCTCCACTCCCAAGCCCCCAGGTCTTTCTTTCACAGGCTCCTGGACCAGCACACGCCAACGGTACATCTGGGCTGCTTGCCAGACCCATGGGAAAAGGCATACGCCCTCCCGCTCCACCCAAACCCACCTCGTTTCAGGCACGGACGTTTCTTCCCGCTCTCATGGAAGCTGACGCCTTTAAGAATGAATGCTACTGACCCTAATAATAAAGATCCTTGTCATTTGTATCCCCGGCAGCTTTCCCATATGCACGCTATTTGGGTTCAGCATGGCAGGCCTCGCTCACCTCCAGCATGGGTATGGGCAGTTGGGAGCTGCAGTGAGTAATGCTCACATAGTACTGATTTCATCACATCCTATCTCCCACCCTGCGTCTGTACACGGTCTGCCTTTGGACAGGCGTCTCGTTATCCTGCCAGCCTGGAAAGCACCCAGCCAACCTATCAGCACTGCAGAAAATAGGTGCAACAGCAGAGGTCTCGCACAGTTCTTCTGCCCTGGAAAGTCTTAACGAGTGCCTGTGACCGAGGGTCTTCTATGGCTCGGGCAGGGCCGATGTTCGTCCAGCTTGATTAGAGAATGCTGTTGAGTGAAGCTCAGGCCCAAAGCCCGGTCTGAGCTCTACTAGGCGTACAAGAAAAGAGACTAATTGCAGGGGAAAAACTCCTTTAAACTTGTTCTTTCCTCTGCCTTCCCCAGTGCCCCTGACCTTTCGTGGTTTGCAGAGCGCAAGCTATTTTTGCATGCCTTGTACAGCACTGTGCACACGGCCAGACTTACTACATTTAGCCTGGTTTGCTGCAAATAGCCTGACAGAGCGGCCCCAAACAACTGGCCCAGACAAGGGAGGCTGGGATTTGCAGAGACCTCAGGGAAGCAGGCTGTAAGGGTAAAATTCTCCAAAGCACCTAGAGTGACTTAATCACTTAAGTCCCAATGAGACTCAAAGGGACTTAGGCTAAGCCACTAAGGTGCTTTTGGCTATTTTACTCCCATTGACTCCCATTGCAGTGGGAGTTGGACACTTAAACTCCCTTAAGCTACTTTGAAAATCCCAGCCAGGGGATGGAGGAGGGGGGGTTTATCTAGGGACCAGCGCACCCAGCACTGTTCTCAGCAGGAAATTAAATGCTGGCCACCTAACGAGGGAACGTGGAGGTGAAATGCTATTTGGAAGGGGAGAGGGAAGTGCTTCTCAAGGAACTGCACATGCACAAAAAAACTTTCCCCTGGCCCTTGTCACCATGATGAGCTTTTTCCATTTTCTAGGACATTGCTCCCGTGCAGCCCTAACAGTCTATTATAGCCAGCGCCGTCCAGGCAAGGGGCCGCACGGGGAACTTTCCTCCTCCTCCTGGCATCCTCGCTTCAGTTTTTACTGCACGTTAATAAAGGGCAACGGGTCACCTCATTTCCTGCACCGACAAGCTTTTTCGTACAAAAAATAAAGCTTTTAGCACATCAACCACCCAGCCTCATCTCCTTGCCAAAAATGAAATATGACATCTAAACAGCCGGCCGTGCGTTTCTCTCTCCCTGCTCCTTTCCGAGCCAGTGTGGTCTGACCCACCCAAGCAACCCAATCGAGACGTGACCCGAAACGCCAGCGGGTTGCGTGATGTGGGCATCTGCTTGCTTGGAGCCCATTATGGGCAGTCTTGCCAGGTCTCCACGCGTGGGTCCCTCTGTTGCTCCAAAAGCAGGTCCCTGTTGGGGCACTTTGAAGCCACAGAGAAGCCACCACCGAGATTGGGGCCTGCATGCAATTTTTGCACCAAGATTGCCGTCTCCGGGCCCCTGGGTGCAACATGCAATTATCACTGCTCAATTAACTGGCAATCCTTAAGAGCGCAAGCAAGACCTCACACCAATGCCAAGCACAGCCGGCATTCATTTGGATGCCCTTCCCCTCGCAACAGGGAAACAAATGCACTCCAGACTTCCCCGTTCCCACTGAACCCAGCAAAGGGAAAAGCGGGCTCTCCCACCCAGCCCAGCTCAGCTCATCTTGGCCATCAAATCCCAGCCTGGAGCTCTCCTGTGTGCTGATCCCAACCAAGATGCACACTGCTTCCCACCCAGGGTGACCAGCAAGCCCATCCTCAGAGGGGACCGCCGAGTTTTTCAGAGGCAGCAGGCTCAATACAAGTCTTCCCAACAACATGGAGGCATCCAAAGCCCTGCGTGCTTCCAAAATAAATAAATGAAACCCCCAAGGCAAGCCTATACTTTCCAAAGTAATTAGTGGGTTTCGTTGCCCAACTCAAGATGCCATGCAGAGGACAGAGACACAGTTACATTGCCTGATAGAAATCAAGCCCTTCCCCCAGAAATCAAGGCCCTCAAACAAAAACCCAAATTCCACAAACCCCTTTGGAAAATGCAAGCCACAGGTTTCAGCTCCCACGGGTGGATCAAGACAGTCCTAGAGCAACCAGCAAAGCCCCTCAGTGGATACAGCAGTAATGCCACGCTCCAGTATCTCCAAACTAATTTACCAAAATCAGGTTATCCTCCATGGAGAAACTGAGGCAGAGAGAGGGAGAGACAGACCTTGGATCATGGTAATATGCCTGCCACCTATACAGCTCGTTTCCATCACGGGTCTCAAACCACTTAACAAAGTAAAGATCACGTCCATTTTACAGATGAGCTGCGGCGCAGAGAGGGAGAGCGCTTGCCTAAAGTTGCCCGTCAGTATTCCCAGGGGTATAAGGCAGATCTGCTTACTCCCAGTCCCTTTCTCCAGACTTCGCCTCCAGTCGGGATTTTCTGCACTCACGGCCCAGCTCTAGCGCTCCTGCTCTGTGCAAATATTTAATCAGCCCAGCCCTGTCCCTGTGCAACAGGGGCAAAGAGACCAGGGAAGGGGTGCCATGTTCTTCGTTCTCCGCAGCTGCTGCAGGGCATCCCGGTACGCAGAGAGTTAAACTACGGCTGGGGAAGGAGGCAGGCAGGAGAGGTCTGAGCTGTGTTTAAATCGTCAGGAGAAATTAATTTCCCCCCCCATCTTCCCTACGGTGACAGCTCTGACAAGTGGTGATGAATTTGTTGTGTCCACCGTGTGTTTAGCAGGTGCAGGGTAGCATGGAAAGGGGGCAGAGGAAACCGCCACTGCGACCACAAAGAGCAGATGGATCAGCAAAGGATGGGGGAAGCACCGGTCCCGCTCGCTAGGCCTTGCAAAATGCAAACACGCACCCCGGCCGCGCCGGCTCGCTTGGCGCAGCAGCCCTGCCGACAAAGGCAGGAGGACCCAGAACGACCCCTTGTGTTATAACAAAGCCCACGGCAAGAATGCCACCCCCCGCCGCCGCCAAGTATCAGCAGTGATCTGCAGCATCTCTTTGGAGAGAGACCCGAGTGAGACAGGCGAGGGTCCCCAGAGGAGACCCGCCAGCATCGTGCTCCGAACAGAGCTGAGCTGCGGCTCCCCTACACCAGCCCTCCCCTACACCGCATCCGCCTTCCCTTGCTCCTTTCTTTAGGGGTGCTGAGCAGCCCCCGAGGAGACAGCCCGGAGAAGCCAGAGCTAGGGAAGAACAGGCACTGCTGGTCTCGCCTGGGACAGCGAGGACCTGCGCAGGACCCTGCAGTCACCTACAGTAGTGTAAAGCAGGCTCGAAACAACCCAGTCAGGCAGCTTTCTTCTGCACCGACGGAAATGACAGTACAAGGTGCAAGGCAGTGTAGAAGCGGGCCCATAGCGTCCTCCCCGCCCCCTTGTCTCTCTTTCTTTACATGAGACCCTTCAGCATTTACCAACAAATCACTCCAGATCAGTGCTGAGCTGCTGACAGCACTGGGGATGACATCTCCTTTTGGCTCACTTTAATACTTTGCATTTCTTGTACAGCATCTCTCTTTCTCATTTTTTCCTCCTTTTTTTTTTGTCATTCATCATCAACTCCTCAGTCCAGATGCCTGATGGAGCCGGGGAGCTCCTTGGGGCACGGGCTGTGTTTTGTCTCTAAGCCTGCCACGCACATGCCAACAGGACTGTGTAAATAATCATCAATCATCATTATCTCATGGCATCAGCAGCACAGTGCACTATCTAAAGCCCCCAAAGGCAAAAGCTGGGTATCGGCAAGCCTGCAGGAGAATGAAGCTAAATGCACCCCCAGCCATTCACTGCACAGAAACACAACCGTTCTGGATGCACACGCACTTGTGCACAGAAAAAAAAACACACGTGCTCGAAGAGGGACACCCCACCACAATCAAAATGATCCCTGGGGGAGGAGAGGAAGGCCACCCTCATCCGCTTAGGGACTGCGGACGCAGCCTCGGGTGACTCTGGTGCTCAATACGTTGCGTAGACAGTGACTGCCAGGGCAGCCGAGGTGGGCTGGGGTTTGTTTATGAGATGGACTCAAATGACCGAGGATGGCGAACCAGTTCTTTAAAAAGGAAGAACAATGTCTTCTATCCAAAGTGTAACCAGCCTGCAGCATGGGATGAGTGCAGAGCACATCTAAATAATACACACGCGCATCAATTATTAATCCACCATAAATGCGCCCATCCACGGTAACTGCACGTATGCAACATCCCTCCTCGGAGACTGGAAAATTGCTAGCGGCCAAGTTGGCCGGCACTACAGACCTGCGGGTTCGCTTACGGCTGCAAGCGGTGCTGTAGGATTTGGGCCCCGGATTTAACAAGCAAGCGCACAACGTGCTCCCTCCTTCACACACCCTCCCTGCCTCGGAGGATTCTGCCCCAATGATCGGGACCCCGTTTCTAGCGGAGCTCTCTGGTTTGGGTGGCCCAAAGGAGAAGATTGCAATTGCCCTTTCAAGGGCCTGAGTGCCTGTCCCACAGAGGAGTGGGGAGAGCACATGGTTCCTGCCTCTGATAAAGCCCATGTTAATAAATAAATAGGATTTAATAACGTTTTTGGTAGGGAGCAGGGCCAGAAAGACCCAAGCACTCCACCACCGCTGCTCAGCCAGACTTTCAGCAGTGTTAACTCATTGTCTTGCCCCTTATGACTTTATTCAGAAACATGCTTAGTCCGCAGGGTTGATCGAGGGTCACAAATAGGATCCTCGTGTTTTCACCACGGACTGCAGTGCAGCATGGAGATACCCACGCTGGCTGGGGTGCCAGCAGCAGCCTAACTAATGGCACTCAGGACAGGCTAATATACCCTGCCAAGAAATGCATCTAGGTCACTGGTTTCCATCTCTTCCATATGAGGCTACCTCCACTCCCGGGACCCGACTCCTTCTTAGCATGAAATAACCCCACTCCCCTCTAGCAAAATGGGGAGGGCAGGGGGCAAAGCCCCACAACACCTATTTATGGTTGGGAGCCACAGTGATCTACGCCGGCTCAGGCTCCCTTATGGCACAAGGGATTTTCCAGCTGCAAATCTGGCTCCCTTGTGGCACAGCACGTGGGTGCCTCGAAACCACGAGTGGCTCCTGACCAGTCTTGCTGGAAGCGTCTGCAGCAAAGGTGACGCCCGTTGTGCTAATCGGCTGCTCTGCAAAGGCTGTTGGCAGCTCCAACACGTAGGCCACGCAGGACATCCGAGACTGACCTCTAACCCCCCCTTATTCTAGGCCAAAACTGCAGCATTGCAGCAGGCAGAGCGACCTCTGCCCTTGGCAGCTGCGACAAGGAGAAAGGTTTCCTCTTCCCAGGAAGAAGGGAGCCTCCTTCACCAGCCTGGACCCCATAGAAAATCAAGTGGAAAACCAAAAAAAAGAGAAGCGGGAGTTAATTAGGGATGTCTGGGTGCTCCGTCAACTCTGACTCAAGGCGCGGCGCTGGCTGAAGATGTCACTAGACCCTCTCGCTAGAACGGCCTTCTCATTACCCCCGAGGGCTGATCGATCGCCTCCTTTTGTTATCTTCATCTGTGCTCAGGCTCCTCCGAGCTCTTAATTGGAAGCCCTGTTCCAGCGTACAAAGCCCCGACAGGACAGAGAGAGATGTCTGCTCGCTTGCTGGTTAAACCAGGGCAGGAGAAGGGAAAACTCCTGTATTTCCAGCCTGCTTGAATGAAGCCTGCTTTCGCAGGGCTGAGCTTTGCCTTCCCCTTTGCTGGCCTGTAGCTTCTCTGCACGGATGAGAACTTACTTGCATTGCTCGACCCCAACCCGCTGCGGCTGTCAGAGATCCTGCCCATCCGCTTGCTCCCATTGGGACAAAGAGGGACAGGAGGTTATGAGGTCCCACTCCTCAAGGTGGTTAGTGGGGTTGGGAATTGGATCCGATTCCTCACCCACGTCTCACCAGGTGCAGCTGCCTACTCCTCTTCCTTCAACCTCACATGTCCTCCCTAGAGACCCCCTTTTTTATTTTGCTGTCCTGAATGCACAGTGAGGGGTTAAGAGGATTTGGTTCTGTGCGTCCCCAACAAGCTTGCAAGACAGAAGATGGGCAAATCCCTGCCCTTGCCCTGGCAGAAGTCCTCCGTCTCAGACCACGGGCCAGAGACAGATTAGGAGAAGGAGAAGAAAACATGCATCACGCCCTGTGATCCCATCTGAACGCAAGAGCTAAGCTGCGATCACACGGGGTCAGCACTTGGTGTAGAAAGCAGGGGGAACTGGGAACCAGAAGCCCTGGGTCTTATTCCCAGCTCTGCCACTGGCTTGCTGAGTGACCTTGGGTGAGTCATGTCTCCACTCCGGGCCTGTTTTCCCTTTTTCCTGCCCCATCTCTTTGCTTCAATGCTCAGGGCAGAGCCTCAGGAAGACGCATGATACAACCACCATCAAATGGCACCAGATGATGACAAGCAAGCCAAGGAGACCTCTTTCCGCTCAGCACCTGCGTTGGTGGGGGCTCCGCTTTTCTGCTGCAACTTTTATTTTCCAGTTCGGATGCAAAACCGAGAGCCTGCTCACATACTGGATCATCAGTCTCCTCATCCAAGCCATGGGTCCAACCTCAGGTAGCTTCACCTTGCCCACTCATCTCAGGTGCAGCAGAGATGCTCTTTCCTGCAGTGGTGCAATTTTAATGCCAATCCAACCCAGAATTAGCTTTATCCCACTGGAAGGGCAACCCATGCACAGTACATCTACTGCACAAAAGACAGGCGTCCTGTGTTTACAAGCATTTTGAGGTTCCTTCTGTTCCTTTCATAGAGCTTTTTAAAAAAAAAAAGAAAGAAAAATCCTGTGGGGACCTCTGAAAAAACCACCTGCAACACCAGTTTTGCAAAAAAAGCCACCTCTCTAGAGACAGGTTATTTTTCTGGCCAGCAAGTTAAGTCACTAGGATTCTTTTTTCATTGCAAATCATCCTGGTAAAAGCCTGCAAGCAGCTTTTGTACCTGGGCTAGCAAAATCCATGGTGAATGTGGAAGGCTGCAATGCATGCACACAAACATGCACACCCCTGCTTTCCGCTGGGGTGTGATAACTCTAACAAGTGTGCAATGGATTCAACACTTAAAAGCCTTCACCCTGCAGTTTCACAGATCCGGTGTGCCGTGAAATAAGGCAGGGCCAGGAGACCACTGCTTTTCTCCATTTTTTGCCAGGCAGGAAGAGCACTGCCTCATCAAAGCAGATTCTTTCCCTGTTAATGAGCACCATTACAGGAAGCTTTTCAGAGCCCAAGTGCCTGCAACGACCCCTTTGCCTGACCAACTAGAGAATGAGCGTTCAGTAATGACTTGTCCATCTTTGGAGGCAGCGAGCCAAACAGGAATGGGGCCAAGAGCAAATCTCTTTCTTAGGACACGCACGAGCCGCCATATTGCAGAACATGCTTTTATTCTCTCTGCGCCATCTGGAATGGCAGGGAAATGCAACTTTCTTGTCCCTGTCAATTAGTGAAGGGCAGGGAGCTGCACTTGTCTTAAAGGGAAAAGCCTCTTTTCTGCATTTACAAAAGGTGACTTGCAAAAGGAAGGGTAACAAAGGTGTGATGCCTCCTTTGCTTCTCCGTGACAAACTCCATTTATTAATGCTTCTCCTTCGACTCTGCACCGCAGCTCTCCATTCCCTCCTCTTGAGAAACAACTCTCCCTTCCTCATCGCCAGCCACGACCGGCAAGGACTGGGACAGACATTGTATAAACCAGTTGGAGCCAACTCAGTTAAGTCCGATGCATTCAACCAGGTTAATCTCAAACCGGTTTCAGCCATCTTCAAAACTGGTGTATGTGCACTAAACATCTGTTCTGTTACAGGTTTAAACCAGTTTCTGATCACTTAAACCTGGTTTGTGTGTAATGTCTGTCCCTAGCCCGAGAGACCAGAAGTGTTTTCCTTTGTTTCATCCTGACGCAGTATTCTCCAAAGGCAGATTTATCTGGCAGGTCAAGGGGAAGGCAGGAGTGAGGTCCTGCTGCACCGTGTCAATTCATCCGTGCAGCCCCTTGCGCTCGAAGTGATGGGCAGACCTGTCTGCGAGCCAGCCAAGCGCCTGTGGCTGTGTGAGGGTCTTCCATACAAGTGGAGGCAGGAGAGACAGAGAAACAGAAGGCTTTGCTGAAAGAATTGCTTGCTCCTACCCCTGTGCTGCTGACTCCCTTTGCCTCAAGGAAATCCCATGCGGAGGCATCGTAAGGTAGTTCAGGCCATTTTCCACCTGGTTATACACCCCCTCATAGTCTTTGTCTTATGTACAAGCAGAAATGTCAGACTATCACCCCTGTAACCTGGCAATGAATTCTCATAAGAGTCCTGAAAGCTAGCAGGGGTTAAGGGACTTGCCAAAGGTGACACGGGAAGTCTGTAGCAGAGCCAGGAACCAAATTACAGTCCAGCCTATTGCCTTAACCACAAAGCTGCTCCCTCCCTCCGCACGCCTGATGGTTTCAACCTCAGCAGCCCTGCCCCTGCCCTTTATCTTCACAAGCAGAAACAACGAGTTTTGTGCAACTTCCATCAGTGCTGTGGTTTTTGCTGGAGCCTTTCTCTCTTCTGCAGAGAAACAAAGTCCCAGGGCATTTTTCTTGAAAGAGCTGGGGTTTGCTCAGGAGCCCTTGGTGTCAAATCCCCCATCCTTTCACCCTCAGCGTCCTGCATTTCAGGGGCTGCATGCACGGGACGGCCCTTCTGGACAGGTCCGGTCATTTCTACTCTACCTACCTCCCACCTCCACATCTCCATCTCGTTTTTCAATGCGGAAAGTGGGCCGCAAACAGCAGTAAAATGGCACCTCTGGGCTGGAGCAGCGTGTTTCACTAGAAGCAGCTCCTCCTTGCAAATCAAACGCTGTTTGCAAGCCCAGGCAAAGAGCGCTGCAACGCAAGCCGCAGGGAGACGGGCCGACCCTCGGAGCGCGGCTCCTCCGAGGGACGTGCAGCAGGTCGTGTGGCCCAGGGCCCTCGGGCAGGCTGCTCCCAGCAAGGGCACCGTCACCCCCAGCTACGTTAACATGTCTGATGAGCAAAGCTCTTGCTGGAGAGAGGCTGATGGATTTTCCTCCATCCTCGGCCTGATAATCAGAGGCACAGAGAGCTTCTCCCCCTCCCTCCGCTAGACTCCCGGGGAAGCGGGTGAAACCGAGGCAGGGGCCAGAGACTAACTTGGCAGGGGAGAGGAGAACAAGAGCGCCCTGCTTCCACGTGGGGGACAGGGGAGGCTTTTAGGAGGGAAGGGTTGTGGCTCCTGTAAAGAGGAGCCCAATTAGAGCTTTTAATGATGCAAGTCCAGGACCTCACTCAGCCCCCGTGCCCTCCCCCTGATGCTCGCTTGGCTAATAACCAGGCGCTGCTAAGGAACAAGGGGGTTTGTGCCGCCTTGAATATTTATGACAAACTTGGGTTGCCTTTTCCTCTCTGTAATGATCCTCTGCTCCCCCCACCCACATTAAACCCCCCCATTCCCTTCTGTTAATGAGTCTGTTGCTGCTCATATCCAAGCAACTTCATTTCCTCTCCTCCCTGCATGCTCCATCCCACCCTGCTCTACCCTCCAGCGTGCCAGCTCGTCTCCTGGGCCAGGCCGGGACGCTGGGGCGTTTTTTATTTCCACTGCCGCCTGGACTCTGGCTCTCTCGTTAATCTAATTGTTCTCCTAATGAAGATCTGCAATTCCTCAAATGTTAATTACCGGCAGCAGCTGCAGTGCTCTTGCTCCCTCTTCCCAAGAATGCTCTCGTTTGCCACGGCTCAATTTAGTTTGGGGAAGCAGGGTCGGGGTCAGGAGGAAAACGTCCCAGCTACAGACTCTTAACCACCACTGCTCGCCGATCCCAGGACCTTTCGTGACTCTCCAAACCAGAGAGCATCGTCCCACGTCTGAGCTGGCCTCCATCTCGTACTTGTCCCTCCTCCCGGGGGAATGACCGCTGGAGAACTTCCCATTTCTCCCAATTCTTCCCCCTTCCATGTCATTCGAAGTCGCAACCTCAGAGCCCGTCATTTCCCCAGCACTACAGACGCGCCAAGACCCCTGACATGTCAGGAGGAAGGATGGGATGGGAGAGGGATGAACTGCCAGCCTGAGGACTCAGCAAACCCTTTTCTGCAGAGGCCTGGGTTAGCCTGCGGTCACACAAACATTTTGCATGCCCCCTCCAAGTTCTCTGCAGTGCTCAACCCTGCTGATCTGCAGTTTGTGTCCTGCCTGCGCGCTTTGCCCCTTTGCAGCTAGAGAGGACAGAGTTGTGCAAAGACCCAGAATGCCAGCCAAAGCCCCTCCACCTATCCATCCAACAGGTAGCCACACATGCCCACCTTGCCCAGTGCCCCTCCACCCTAGGAACAGGTCCTCCAGCCTCAGTCTGTTCTGCCCCTAACTATGCTGCGGTCTTCTAATTATGACAGCAAATGAGGAGGCAGGGCTGTGCAACCTAGCTGAGCGTCCATATCTAGCCCGCACGGGGGGGGGCTGACGGGAGTGCTAAAGTCACATTGCTGCTAGATCAAAACCCTACAAAACTTAAGTGCACGAGCAAGCACGGCGATGCATTTGTGCATCATCCTGCACCGCAAAGCCCACATCCACGACTAGGGCTCCTAGGCTCGGTGGTAACAAAGATGGAGCAGCCGTGGAAGGGAGAGCACGTGCATGTGCGGGCAGGGGAGACGGGAACAAAACAGGGATAGGGCACAGCCATGCAAGGCTGGCGAATCGATGAGGCAGCCCACGACGAAGGGACCACAGGAAGCCAGGGGGAGGGATGCACTCACTGCCTTTATACTTGAGCTCAGGCCATTGCTTGTTCCACCCACAGGAAGAGAAAAAAAACCCAGGAGAAGGAGGGTGGCGATGGGAGACCTTGAGTGCAATTGCAAGAATAGAAAGACATGCTGCCCTGTGGCTCTGCCCGCCGAGGCTGGGTGCCAGGCAGACGGGCTGGCAGAGAGGGCTCCAGGGGATGGCCCTGCCTTGCCGACACGCAGCGAGCTGCAAGTTGGAAGTAGAGCAGCCCCCGACTGCCGCCACTCAAAGCGGTGCCGTACGTCTTGCGGTGATTTCCGTCTTGCATCCCACTTTTCCAGCAAACGGATGAAATCGCTGGTCTTCCGAGCAAATGGTTGGGAGGCCTCAGGGCGGCACCGAGGGAAACCAGGGAGTTTGGAAAAGCCCAGCCTGTGTATCTGAAGGAGCCCACCTGCCTCTGGATTTCAGTGGTAGATGGCTGGCTCATCCCCTCCGCATACTCCGCTCCCGTGGGCCACGTAACGCAGTTTATCTGTGCAAGAAATGCTATCGGCAGCTCATCCCTCCCTATCAAGAGCGGTGGCATGTCCGCCGAACGTGCGCATGTGCGTGCAGAGTGGGAGGGGGAGACGCGGAGGGGAAGACATGCCCATCTGGGAGAAGGATCCCAGCCAACCCCTCCGCTGCAAAAAATAAAAACAAGTGGAAACAAAATTATCGGCTAAAGGAAGCAGCTGGAATGACTGAAGCCAGCGAAAGCTCAAGCAGGCACCTCATGCCAGCGCTGAGCAGCCAAAAATACACGAGGGGAACAAACAACCGAAAAAAAAACCCGCAAGAGTTTGCAGCGACAAAGGCAAACAAATAGATTTGTGAATAAATATTGATTTCACAGGAAGTCGAACGAGCCCATCCAGAATGAGACGCGGAGATTGGCAGCTGCCCCCCCACCCCTCTCCGGGAGGACTCGGGGACCGGGAGGCAAGGACTCGAGTCCCGTTGCAGGGGGCAGGTGTCGGCCTGCCCGAAATCCTGGCCCCTTCTGCGCTAGGCTCCCTAGGGCACTAGCTGCGCTTGGAAATGTGGGGCTGGGATTTTCCAGGGAGTTTTTGGACTTGTCTGCTGGGTCTCCAAGGCGCTGGGACACGTTTGCTAACACATTCGACCTAGAAGGCCGCTGCAGACACCTTGGCAGGTGCTAGCTGGCCGATCGGTTATTCTGGTGTCGCGCCCAGGAGCCCCGAGGGAAGCTGGGGAATCTCCTTCCTTGGAGCTGTTCAAGAAAAGCCGGGATGTGCATCTGTCTGGGATGCAGATCAGCAAATCCTGCAGGGGCTGGATGAAAGGACCCTCGAGGTCCCCTTCGAACCTATTTCTATAGATTAGGTGCTAGGGGCTGTACAGGGAACAGACACGCCCTTGCCTCCTACTTCAGAGGACAGGACTGCAAAGAAGCTAGCAGGAACCTTTCATTTCTCTCCTGCTCAGCTCTGCAGAAGAGCAAGGTGGCCAGGGAACTCGTAATCCCTCCAGGCTCGGTTTGGCACACATGGGGCTAACAGAAGGGGAAAAAAACCCCAGCTTCCTGCTGAATCAGTAGGTTTGAGTCAGACACGTAGGTGTGGGGATACCATTTTCCCAGCGATGCTTCTGACCACAAGCCCACTTGAATATACACCGATCCTTTAATTGCATGCAATGCTGTCATCCCTAAGAATCCCTTTCCCTGTCCCTCTGAACTTCATGCAACCGTGCACTCGGGGTTAGGGATTTCAAAGACATGCCCCCGACTCCCAAGCAGAATGGCTGTGGCACGAGACTTAAAGAGAAGAAGACCTCATTCAAGTGAATCTGCAGGAAGCTTTCACATGGGCAAAAGACGGGGTACAGCTAGTGCTATAGGGGATTTAACAACAAGGGGTCTCAATTCTCTCCCATCCGCAGGATACCAGCCACAAAACACTGGGGGAGATGGTTCACTGCTCAATACCAATGGCTAAAGCATCAACGCCCAGTGCCGTACCCGCAGCCCTGGGTCAACTTTTAGTATCGGGCCCCCCTCGCCAGAGATAATGATTTTTTTGTTGCAAAAGTCTTTATCACGTTGGTGGTATCGATGCCTTTAAACAGTTCCTTCTCAATTGCTAACATTGCCAGTCCCGTATATGCACAATATTAAAACTATATATATATTTTTTGCAACTGTAGGGTTTTGTTGGGTTTCTTTCCATTTTCAGACCCCCTTTCTGTCCGGACCCGGTTCACCGATGCCTGTGTCCGGGTCTGTTAACGCCACTTAAGGACCAAATCCTGACCCAGCTCAGCCCTGCTTCACTTTCGAGATCTGCCAGGAGCAAACACTACGAGAGCAGATCTCAAACTCAGCCGATTTGCACCTAAAACGGTCTCACGAGAGTTCAGATTTGTGTTGGAAACCCCCAAGTCTTTCTGGAGGTTTCGAGGTTCGCTCGTCAGTAGAGACGCACCGTTGTTGCGAGCGTAGCGGGCTCCACGTTCAGGAAAAGGAGGCACTTGCCCCGGACCGCGACGGGGGCACAAAGGAGGGTACAACAGACGGCCTCGTGCAGAGGGGATGGGGCTCTATTCAAACACTTGGGAACGGGCCTGCGGGAAGTCTGATCTAGTCTAGGTTTTGCCTGCCCTCCACATCCTAGTCTCTCAGCACCTTTCACGAGTGCATTGACTGCTACAACCAGCATCTGGCGCGCGTGCTTTGTTCTCTCTCCCCGGGGTGGAGGATGAAGCTTACAAAGGAGGAACTGGATCAGGCGATGGGATCTCGGTGGGAGCCCTTCTGAAGCTGCCCCTCTCCGAGGTCTCCATGCGAGGCTGGGGGTGCAGCCGGCATCACGGGGCAACGATCCCAAAGGATGCCCGGGATGCTGCAGCACGGCTGCATGCGAGCACCAGATTGGGGATAAGCCGGGACGCGCCTCGGCGCAGAGGCCGTGCTCCTCGGAAAGGTCTTCCTTTGTTCGGCTTCCTCCCGGCGGAGCACAGAAATTCCAGCCCCATGAGCACCGTGAGGGGGCCAGTGACGCTGATCACAGCTTTCCTGCTCATTTCTTTTTCAATGAGTGAATTAGCAGGCAGCCAGCCGACTTGAACATCCCCTTATCTCTGCACCAAGCTCGCTGCCGAGGATTTGCATAATTTTAATCTTTCCCACCAATGAGCATGAAAAAATTAGTTTTCCACTATTTTATCTTCTATTTGTGTTCAATAAACAGAGCTGGTGGCTTTGCTCCTTTTATTTATACCGGGAGACATGGGGAGGAAGAAAAAAAATTAAATAAAAAGCGCGTGCATCTCCAGCGTTTGCCTTCTTGCTGGTCGCGAGGAGGCTGGGAACCACAGGGCACCTACTGCAAGAGAGCAGGTGATTTTTATCGGCTGGGGATCGATACAAGCTCAGACCCAAATTCTCCCCCCGCCCCAGACAGACAAGTGCCCTCCCTGCCCCTCCTCTCATTAGCAAATGCAGCTGAGCTTCTTCCTCCACCCTTGAGACCTTTGCTTTTCCTCCCAAATACAGCAGACTGCCCAAGCGGCATCATTCAAACTCTGCCCGAGCCAATTCACTGTCCAACCCTTTGGACCGCCATCTAATGCGGAGTCTGGATCCCAAGAGCTTTGGGAGCCTGCCTCCAAGAGCAGACTCCTGCTAGCTTTCCACAAGACATCTCTCATGGTAGGGGGAAGCATCCTCTCCGCTCCGTTTAAAAGTGTCTTCTTGTGTGCGCTCCTGTCCGTTGCTAAGCAAAGGGTCAGATTTGCAAGACCACCCAGCACCCAAAAGCCTGGTCCAAGCTGTCCGGCTGCATTCCCACCATTGCCGACTCTAAACACGTCTACACTGCACAATGCAACGTCAAGCTAGCTTGGGTACCCGGAGCAATGTAGCTCCGACCAGGCTCCTTAGCTTCACGCTACGGTGACTGGATTGCTTCCCATACCCGAGTTAGCTCCTTTCCCACTACCTGGCATGGAAAGGCACGCTGCAGACATCCGCTTAATTCTCTCCCCCACCATTTATTTGCAAGATGCTCCATCCAGCACTTGCTGTTTATTAGCAGGGGAGGGGGAACCAGGCCTCTTCTTCCCTCTCCATTGAATGCGTTCATGAGAATGCACAAAAATTAAGCTGTTGTCTGGATAAAAAAAAAAGACACTTAAAGTAAAAAGCTCCTGCTCTTGACCTTTCTGATGAAGAGCTGGTAATAAAGATGCTCTTTTGAACAATAAGAGCTGCGAACAATTCTGTGAGCAAACGAGCGTGCCTGGATTCAGTCACCGTGAGGCTGAGGAGGGAGGGGGGCGCGGAGAAGCGCCGTCGCAAAGGTGCCCGCAGCCCGCTCGTGGCAACCTCGGGATTATGTGTGCATATGCATGGGTGTGCGGCGCTGCCAGGCCCGGGGGAGAAGAGAAGGGGCCAAAAAAATGAAGGTCCACCTCCCCTCCCCAAGATCCCATTGCAAAATCCAGAAGCGCACAGATGCTTTTTTCCAAGCTTCCTGCATCCGAGGGAGGACCGGCTTGGCAGTGCAAGCCCTGGGCTAGGAGGTGACGTGGGCACAGGCAGGTACAGGTGGAGGAAGCCCCCTCACTGCGGCACCCTCCACTCTCCAAGCTGGCAGCCGGGGCGATAGAGGGGACCCCAAGATACCTCTTCTAGAAAATTGCTGCTAAAGGAAAGGTAGCAGCACAGAGCACAGAGGCTAATTTGAGGCAGAGCAAAGGGGCTGGGGGGGATGTAGCATGGGAAGGGCAGCGAGGCCCTACCTATGGCACCCTCTCCTCCACCTCCACCTCGGGGCAAGGGCTGCAGGACAAGCCCCCCGGCTCAGAGCCAGGGCCTGCCACCCCTCGCCCCCTCTTGCTGCTCGACAAGGGCTTGGATAAGAACGGGGGGGAGAAAAAATCTCTTGTGAAACACCAGGCGAGCGGCGCGATGATGCTGTGCGGGGCCACGGAGAGCTGCAGCAATTGCAGGCAACTCTTTTGGAGCCCGACCTCTTCCCTTCTGATCCCCGTCTCCACGCAGACGCCGCCTCTCCCCATTACCAGCTAATCTGCACCCTGAGGTACAATTACCTTCCATACGTTCTCTATTTACGCTCTAGGAACCATATAATTTTCTAGACCAGAAACATAATTAAAGAGCAGGAGCTTCCTGGAAGTGAGCCCTCTGTCCTGCCATCCTCTCTCTTATCTTCTCTAAAAATACCCTAGGCTGGCCAGGCCTGTGCCAAGGGCTAGCTCAAGGAGGGGCTTTATGGGAAGAAACAGCCCAAATGCAACAGCTCAGCCTGGGGTAGAAGTAAATCTGACTGTTTCCAAAGTTGCTTTGGACACGAGCGTCTCGGACGAGCTCAGCTAACTGACCCCCCGGCAGGGGACCCCATGCTCTGCCCAGGTCCTGATCGCTGCCGTTGAGGCTGAACGGGCTTGTCTGTGCCCAGGGCACTCAGGAGAGTGCAAGTGGTACACTTAAATGGCATGACATTCCCATGCAAACACACTTATGCAGAATGAAAGCAGCCTTTCATTTTGCCTCTTTCCCTTCAAAATCGACACGGAGCAAGATGCCTGGCACGACTAGCCTGGGATGATTAATCCTGGTATAATGCAGCTGCTTCAGATTAATTCCTTCCTATAGGCACTATCCCAGAAGGTGACTGATTTTGCGGATAAAGCCTCTGACTGCGCGAGGGGGCATCCGTACGGGAGCGCTGGGTGGAACGACGACTGCAGGACGCTTACTCCAGAAGAAGCCTGGAGATCGCACATTAGGGCTGGAAAGCAGGATCCTCCTGTATAAATGCTGAGCCCTGCCTGCTACTGTCCCTCATCCACATGCAGGATTCCTCAAGAATCCAGATCACAGCTGGATCCCACTGGCAGCCTCCTTCTGCCTGTCTGTAGATGTGTCTCAGGAAATGGGGGAGCTTGAAGCCTGCCCTGAACGCTTCACTTAAAGCCTCCTACCCAACAGGGCTTGCGTAGCTTGCAGACACAATTTGCTGCCTGCTTCTCAGGTCCCTTCGCTGCTTGGATAACCAAAGAGACTGCACTTCTCTAAGCAAACAGGTGAGCAGGTCGAGCCCACCTGGGCTGGCAGGCAGGGTAGTGGGAGGGGAGGATGAGGGTGATCCTCTGAACCCAGCTCCGCAGGCACAGTTAGTCCTGCCTGGCTCGATCCCTGGGTGGTTTCTGCCCATTTGGAAATGGGAACCAAAGATGCCCCAAGTGCAGGGGGGCTGGACCCGATGATCTGTAAGGTCCCTTGCAGCCCCTAACAACTAGGAAACTATGCTTTGATACCTGGATGGCAAGGGGTTGGCTTGCCCACAGCTATACAAGCAGGCAAAGCGCAGCAGGGCAGGGATGCCCAGGCTTCCATGCAAGGCCACCCCGTGTCCACAGAAGCACTGGAGCAATTAGGATTCACCTTCCCGTAACAGCCTTTATGCTTCTTCCCTATCTGCACAGCACTGATATAGCGTGCACAGAAGTCAGCAGGAAGATTTCCATTGGGGCAGTGTCTCACAGGGAGGCATGGCCTCCAAGTCCCTGCTCTGTGACCACAGCATTACCTGGCTGTCCCCTCTCACCTTAGTGCCCCTTTTGCAAAGTCCAACAAGAGCACGACGGAACGTGTTGCAGGAAAGAAGCAGAGCATCTTCAGCCCTGTCTGCAAATGCCTCTGCATCAGATCAACGGCCCCCGCAGGCCCACACATTTTATGGTGGTGGAAGAGAGGCTTATTTTGGTTTAGCTTTAGCCTGTTCCCGATTGATTTGAGCTAACCTGAAACTTGAACGTGAACAGCCTTTAGCAGCAGTTTAAGTTAGTTTAAAAAATCATAACTGAAGTTAAACTGACAACTCTCCCTGTAGGTGAAATGTTGTAGGCTCGGCATCTAAGAGAGACTAAGTAACTTGACCAAGGTCACCGAGGATGTGAATCCACTCCCCCCCCACTGCAAGGCAGGCGAAGGGCAGAGTGAAACAGAACGCTTCCTTCTGCCAGTAAAAATGCAGCCACCTCTGGGGTGGATTGCAACAGATGTTTAAGGGCCCTGTGCCAGCACAGCACAGCTGTTTTGGACTGGAAGAGAAGAACGCTCTAGACAATGGGAACTGAATTTTCTCCAGGTCCGTTCTGCAAATTGCTTCCTTGGCTAATGAACATGTTTGCGGAGAGGGGAGAGCTTGGTGCGTTCAAGGCATCACAGGACGACAGACACCGAGGCAGCACAGCCTCCCCGGGAATTAAAAGTGTGCAAAGAGATGAGAGGGAACCAACACAGCACTGCTCTCATCAGGAAACACAGTTCAAACAATCAAAGCGCCCAACACGCCAATGTAGAGAGCGAGGAAAGGGAGCAGGCGGGAGCGTGGGGTGGGGAGGAAAGGCGGCACTGACCCATCGCCCCCATCCCCACCCCACAGACCTGGTAGGCAGTCAGTTCCCTGCCGAGCTCAGGACGCTTGGAGTTGGTTCGGCAGCGGGCAGCTCTCCATTTCCCTAGGATGACTATCCTCGTTCCAATCTGCACAGCCGTGCCGAGTGAAAGCTGGGCAGAGACTCGCCGGCCGGAGCAGCTGCGCTGGGCTCAGTCCAGCCAATCCTCTAATCTGGCTCTGGGTAGATTGGCTGCAGACCCCGCTTGCCGCTGCTCCTTTCCAGCTCCAAGTTTGCCTAAGCTGCTTCCCCAAGCTCCCCTGCATCCTGCAGGCCATGTCTCCCAGTAAAGCCCCGACTGTTCCCATATGGCTGTTGAGGAACTGGGGGTGTCACGGCTTCGGGGGAGCTGGGGCAGCGAGAGGGAGAAGCTGCAACTGGGAGGGAGTCGAGCGCTCGCCTGGGCTTGCTGTAATTGCAACCCTGCCTCCGAATACAACATCCCGGCTCTGCCTGCTCATAAAACAGGAGGTAAAGGGTAAAGTCTATCCTGAAGGGTCAAAACAGCCTTTTAACTTCTCGAGTAACAAGTCCAAACAGGACGGCAAGTGTTGTTTTCCACAGTTCCCAGGAACAGGAATTTGGGACAGCCAACAAAATTAAAGTGAAGCTGTAATACAGCACTGCCTCCCCACATAACCAACCACACGAACTCGCAATTCAGCCTGGGGCTAGGAATCGCAACCTCCTTTCTTCAAAGCCCAGCTCTGCCACCGACACTCTCCATGTCCTTGGGCAAAGCATTTTACTGCCTGGTGCATCCTTACTCCGCTCTTGATGGTTTTGTGCCCCGCTCGGTTGCCGTGTGCCGCTTGGAACGCTCTACCCCTGCCGACACACGGCCCTTGGCCACGCTTGGGATACGAGGCAATGTTTTTCCCTCTTGCTAAAACTGGTTCAGCTTCAGTGATGCTGGCTATATTGAGAGCCCCAGCGCAGATGGGCTTCCAGCTGCTGCCACCATTAAGCACCGTCTTGGTTAGCCCAGCTCGAAGCAGGGTTAGAAAACCCAGGTCTTGTCTACACCAGAATTTGCCAGCCCGGTGCAAATCCTTATTTCAAGTTCAGCGGTGCCTTTTCATTTAGCGCGAAACCTGCACCTAATCCGTTTAGGCCTGGACTTCATTGCACTTTTTTACCCAGATTGCCCCGAGGTTGCTAAAGGCCTGCTCTCTGCCCAGCTGGGTCTTTCCAGCACCAGCAGACACCTGCACTTTTTAAAAGGGTGCTCTTCGTTTGAGTTTTAGCGAATGCAAGGTAAAATCCTCGTGATGTTAGACACCCGCCTTTTGCTGCAGACAAAATGCCAAGTTGAAAGACCAGGCTCTCCCTCCTCACCAGCTAAATCATTGGAAAGCCACAAAGACCGTGTCTACATTGAGCACCACCAGGAGCCCACCCATCTCCTCCCACTCCCCCCGCGGCAAACTTGGCAGTCATGCAGTAAAGCCACCCTGGGGAGGGAGGGAGAGAAGGGAGGGGGTCTTCAATGCATCTCAAACTAGATGCCCCCAAATTGGCAGCCCCCTCTGAAAGCAAAGGGTAAGATATTATCCGTGCACGCCCTCTGCATCCATCCGCTTACGGTATCAACTACAATCTCAGATTTTAAGGTCTTCTACAATCACCGGAGCTGTGAACCGGGGTGGGGGGAGCTTCCTATTTGGTTCCCGTGTTTGTCAGTTTGGCCACGTGTGCAAGGTTTAGGGCAAAAAAGTTTCCCAACAAACAGTTTAATAACGGGGACATTTTTGTAAATCGTACTCCCCCCACCTCCCCGGCGGTAGTAACAGAAGAAAGGGAAAACTAAACATTAAATAGGAGTTTCACATTGACAGCGCCCCTTTGAACGATGTTCAAAGAGTGCCACAAGCAGCTCTCCTATTTGATTTTTATTTTTTTTAATATCTACAGTGTGTTCCTCCAAGTATCAAAAGCCTCCACCACTTCGAATCCCTTCTCTGAAGTGTTCGCAAGAGACAAGGCCCCTGGGTCCCCGGCTCCGTCGGCAGCCACCCCGAAAGGCACCTGATGTCCCCGTTTGGAGTCTCTCGATCCTGCAGCGTGCGCTCGTGGCTAGGACGCTGAGCAGGGATTTGGGAAAGCCGGGTACTATCCTCCACTCTGCCACCAACCTGCTACGTGAGCTCGGCACATCACTTCACGCCCAGTGCTCTCTGTTCGAACCGGGAGCAAATTTGATGCAATGCAAATGGAGACTCCTAACAATCCTTTTCGACTCCCATCAGAGATAAGAAGTGCAGCTCTTTGCTGGAGTACATGAAAAACTTCTACTGTGATCGTCCTGATTTTTCAGCATTAGCTATCAGATACTTATCCATCGCTGTATGTAGCCATGAATAAATAACGTGACACTGGAAGAGATCCCAAAAACCATCTGCCCAGCAAGGAGCCTTCCATTAAAACACCCCCAAGACCCCAAAACTACCTGCATGCCGCTGATTTGAATAAATTCTTCCACCCTTAATGCAAATCAAAGGTTACAATTTTATATAGAAAAAGAGTGGGGAAATTCAAATGCAATGCAGTCCGACCCACCTTCCCCATTTCACTGCTGAATGCCACTGCCAGCACGACCTGGTGGCTGCTGCCTTATCTGTCCTGACGTTTTGGGAAAAACGGAGTACACATGCCCTTTTGCTCAGTCAATACCAGCTACATCGATCGCCACAGAAAGCAAACACCAAACCCCCCGTTACCAGGCGGCTCTGGCAAGGATACTTCCAGCAAAAAGCCACTTGTGTGATGCTGGAGACCCAGATTGCCCCGAGGTTGCTAAAGGCCTGCTCTCTGCCCAGCTGGGTCTTTCCAGCACCAGCAGACACCTGGACTAACAGGAACGAGGGAGAGAGAAGGACAAAGCAGGCGGGTTATACAGCACGAGTCCCCCAGGAGCTCCAAGAGGCACAGCCTTTGGAAACAGGTTGCTCAGACCAGAGGACTCAATGCCCGATCCTCAAAGATGAAGGAGGTATCACACTGGCGCTCCTGCTGCAATCGTCTGGCTCCGCCACCTAAATGTAAAATTATAGTTGCTGTTCTGTATCTACATCAGCCCTACAGAAGAAGAAAACTGGAACGATTGGCTGGCTCTGAAGTTTCAGAGAGCCAGAAAAGGTCTTGGGAGAGTCGGCTCATGGTCAGACGCAGGAGTGGAGAACGGGAGAGAAGAAAGCATGGTTGCAGTAGCCAGAAAGTAGCTCCAACACCATCTTCCCCCTATGGTCAATACATCGGCCCCTCCTCCAGCAGAACAAGAGAGCTCGGTCCAAATCCCTGACAATAGCCATAGTCCCTGTCATCCCGCGTGCCATGTCCAAGACCACCCCACGCCCCAACCATACCCTCGGTTCATATTCTGCCATGGCTGGCATTAAGGCTCCATTGACTTGCTCTTTCCTACCTGGATTCTGGTAACCAAAGAGATTTCTTGCATAAGAAGAACCCACCTGAATACAAAGGGAAAAGGGAACAGAGCCAACCCTGCACTCGAGGGCAACCGGAGCGCCATTCCCCTCCCATTCCCTTGACGAGCGTTTAGAGGGCCAGGAATTAGGCACAGTCGCCTGACATCAGAGCACACCCCCTCTTCTCATCCAGGTATCTACAGCACCTCCAGCTATCATGATGCACGGGAGGCAGCTCGAGCAACACGGACTTCCCAGGATCTTAGCAGCGCTGGAAAAACCCGAGGAACCCCATATGTCCAGCCTAGGAGCGGAGAGACGCACACGAGAGAAACAGCAGGCATGAACCCCCATGCAAAAGGATTCAGAAGCTCCCAGGCAGATCTTAACAAATTCCCTTTTGCAAAAAAATAATATTAGCTTGGTATTTATGGCCCCCACTGTGACAGGCATGGGAAGTAGCATTCGTTAGGAAAAAAAGGCAAAACTGCAAAGATCTGCATGGCAACCACCATATGGCTTCACTCTGGGAAGGGAGGAGGAGATGGACCCACTAAGGGGGAAATAATTATATAGTCTGGAATCCCAAAGCAATTAGAGTCCCCCGTCTGGATAAGAAACATTTAAATTACTCTCTGTGTCAAAGGAGCATGTAAACCCTGGATGCCCCGAAGGTCCGGTCCAAAGCTGAGATCAAGTGCCAGGTTGAATGACCTGCCTTCCTGGCCTGGTGTATGCTACCAAACACCCAAATCACAAGGGCTGGCCCCTTGGTCCACACTACCTCGCTAAACTCCCCTTCCAGTCTCACTCAGCCGGTTGGGCCCCAGCACCCACGTCAGCGATCTTAGGATGTGAGCCTGCAACGGACAGTTACTGCAGCGCTGCCCTCGAAGGTAGAGATGAACCAGGCTAGCAAGAAGCAGGGCATGCACCGGTGCTGGTGCCGCGAGAAGAGCAAAACTGGCAAACTGCGCAAAGGTGACGAGGAGCAGGGATGCTCATTACCAGTGGCCCAGCACCGGATCTTCAAAAATAAGAATGCAAGGAAAATCCCTCGTAGTTAAAACATCCACCACGATACATAAACTTATTAGCCAGAGTCAACCCCTGGTGCATCTGGCCTCTGCCCCCTACCGGGATCCTAGCCACCTCCATGCAATATTTAATGGAGACTGCAGAAGACAAAAGAGACGCTCTCTGGCCCTTCCCTCTGCCAGCTCGTTGGAGGGAGATCTGCCTTTGGGGGGTTTGGGTTGCCATCTGGATGATTATTTCCCCATTTAAAAAATAAATGTGTGCGAGAGAGGAAAAACACTAGCGCACATGGCAAGGCTAATCCCCGGAGAGTTCCAATTAGCGCCGACAGATTTGTCCTCTGACCCGGCGTCAGCTGATTCTTGATCTCCCTGTCCCAAGGATGGGCCAGCTGATTAGCATTCAGAAGAGGGCCGGGGACCCGCAGTGCATTGCTTGCCGTCGCCAGAGTCTGGATATCCAAGGAGCCCTCCCTACCAGGGTTAGACAAATAAAACGTGGTGCTACTGAAGGATTAAGGTCAAGCGAGTTGGGAGAGTCCCCTGCCTTGATCCCGTCCATAGTAGCACTACTCCTCCTAGAGCTCACAGGGATTTAGTGCCATGCTAAAGCCCCCAAAGCCCAAATACTCTGTCTTGTGGGGGGAACTTCTTGAGCTGGAACAAGGCCCAGCACTTCCACCGGCCAGACTCAACATGGACCTACACCCAAGCCACCTGGGGATGACCAGGCTCTTCCTTTGATGCTGACAAGTCTTTTTGCTGACAGCCAAAGGGATTGCTGAAATCAATGCCGGCCCTGTCGCAGGGAGACATCAGGTCTGCCTGACAAATCAATCTGGTGTCAGCTCCACTCATCCCTCCTTCCTTGGGAGCTGTGCAAGCTTGGGGAGGCGGGCAAGAGTGCTGGGCAGAGAAAGTCAGAGATCGTCTGTAAATTCGCCCCTCTGATGTTCAACCCAGATGCCAGTAAAGCTCCCTTATTTTCTCTGCTCAACTTATCCAACTCCCTTATTTTCTCTACTCAACTGCTGTCCCCGCTGAAGAGTTTGGAAGACGAGGGATTTCAGCACGGCGGGTCTGAGTTGGGTTGAGGCTTGAGGAAAGAGAAGAAAAGCTGCTGATTAAAGTTCTTGTTGGAAAGGTCCGGGGGGCTGCAGGAGCACCGTAACAAGCCATCTGTTTTATACAGCATCAAGTACGGATGGGGGGGGACGGATACAATCCAGGAGTGAAACCGCCAGGACAAGAGGAGCTGGCTGCATTTGGTTACTACGGTGGATTCTGGCATCCAAGAAGCTGACGCACTAATGCACCGGGAAGCAAGAGCAAATGGTTCCAGGGAACAGGTGGAGCTGCCGGCAGGCAGCCCAGAACAGGAGAATAAAGTCACCAAGCCACGGGAAGGAACAGGCCACAGTCCTGCAAGGCAGAAACCAGCAGCAGCAATAGCAGGGAAGAAGCTTGTGTCCTAAACACTGCCAGGACCCATGAAGTTGCCCCAAGAGCAACTGCTTTCCAGCCTACTTGGAGCATTGCTGCATCAATCTTCTCCGTAGCACATGCTACGGTCTGGCCCGGCCAGTGGTGCCAGGGCACTGTTGGGTGAGGCACAACAGCTTTAAAATACAACTGGCTGTGGCTCTCTTCAGGGCACACATTCCTCTCCGTGCATCACTTCCCAAAACTGGAACAAAGTAAAAAAGGCACCTGGAAATTACTGGGTGGTGACGGAGGTTTAATTCTTCAACATAGACTGGGACCATCCAAATGCAAAAAAGATAGACGATGGAGGATGGGACTTCTTGCTTCTACCGGTGTGATGGGACCCGCACTTGTTACCCTTTGGCTCTCAGTGAGCTGCTCACCCAGTTTGGTCGGGCTGTTGATTGAAGGATGGGGGCAGGTTTGCATCCCAGTCAGTGGAGACTCTGGCACGCATCCGAACACCGAGGAGCGAGCGATCGACAATGGGAAGCGCTGGACCTGCGACTGGCGATAGTCTTCTTGCTAAAATTAAACGTGTGACTCAACAGAGCATGAATTATCCAAAGCCAGACAGGGCTTCCCTCCTGCTCTCATACTAGGTTGACAGGCTAGCCACATCCCTCGAAGACGTTTTGTGGGAAGTATTTAAAGCCAGTCTAGTATTTAAAGCAGAGGATGTAGGAGGATTCCTGACCTCTGTGTACAGATCCACCCTTTGTGACCTTGGGCAAGACGCAGCATCTGCTTTCCTCCCCTGTCTAAAGGGAGATGATGGTACAAAGCCTCTTCACTGGGCTGGTGAGGGTCTACATCCTTAAAGGCTTGTAAAATTATCTGAGACTCCTACCAGAGTTGCTACAAGAGTACTCCAAATTAAATACCTGGCATGACCAGAGCCCACCATCACACAAAATTGCTCTGTGGTTAATACCAGACCACAGGTGAGAAGCAGAGATTTTTTGCTAAGGGTGTAGGGGAGGGAAACAAATGCAGGAGAGGAGTATTTCTGCTACTATAGGCACAGGGTTAGAAAATCTGCAGGGGGCAATTGCAGGGTAGCATTTGGCTGGGATGATCTACTCGGGGATGGTCCTGCTTGGAGCAGCGGGTTGGACTAGACGTTACCTCCTGAGGTCCCTTCCCACCTTCATTTTCTATGATTTTAAAAGCTAAGAACAGCAATGTAGTGAAAGGTCCTTCCACCCTTCTAGAAAGCTGCTCTTCTTCAGCGTGTCTCATCAAAGGGCTCCAAAATGATGCAGAGAGATGACAAATTCAGCTTCATTCAGGATGCGGGGAGGAACGACACCCTTATGGGGATGGGTGGGGGAAGAGACGGACATCATTTAAATGACTTGTCCAGGGTCACAAAAGCTAGCCGGGAACCTAGATCTTCTGACCGCCCCTTGCTTCGCCCTGCCCCACTTTCATTACCAAGCCATGTCTCCCCTCCTTAAGGATCTCCTGGTTATTAAAAGCAGGAGAAAGGTTTCCACATCCCCCAAGAGACTGCCCACCAGAATGACCGCCGCAATTCAGTGTCTACTCAGTGCGTTCAGGGTAACCAACCTTGTTGACTTGAGTAAAACGGGTGGCTGCTCCTGACCCTATTTTCAGACTGGTAAGATGGATATTGGGGAAGCTCACCATGAAAGAAGATATAATGCTTCATCATTACTTGGGGGGAACAGTATCTTCTGCCCAGTCCTCATGGGAACTAAAATTTTTAAGGTGCGGTAAATGAATGAGGATCAAACGTCATGGCGTGTACAAATGCCCTCTCTGGTTAAAGACCTAAGCTCGGCTGTGTCCAGGTGGAGGGCTTCAGACACTGCACTAGGCATTTCCTTCTACTTCTCTTCTACAAAAGAGTATGATAGGAGCCCATTTCAACTCCCAGCAGCACAGCCCGACTATCTAGATATCTACGGTACTCACATGGTCCCTACTATTGAAATATCCGAGCGCTCGGTGGTCTTCAGTCCCCCGATCCTTCCAATGCTCCTGCAACCGAGGTGCACAAAGAATAAGTAACTTGCCCAAGATCATAGAAAACATCTGCTGGAAGAGCACAGAACTGAACCCAAATGTAGGACTCCCAGCTAGTGTTTTAACTACTGGGCCGTCCTTCTTTTTTAGCTCAAGTTGAAGCAGCTGACACTTTTAGCTCTTGGAGCTTTCTGTTCCTGTCCCTACAAGGTTAGGCAAAGCGGTGGCCATCGCAACATGGCACGTTCTTCCCGGGGCAGAGAGAGAGCCAGTCGTTGAGTACGTTAGGATATTATCCTGAGAAATAAGGTGATGCCAGAGTGTGGAAAGGAATCCGAAAAGCTGGACTGGTAGTTAAGTACCAGCCCGCAGTGGGGGAAGAAAAAATTGTGTGTTTTTTTAAAACAAAGCATCCCTTTTGCACAATTCCCAGGGGGAACAAACCCCCCAAACAGTCAAAGAGAAAATTTTACCTTTGGCAGCGTTACCGATACACAGAGGCTCCCGCGTGCAGCCAGTTATTAAAGTTTTGCAACATAAGGCTTAAAAAAAAATAAAAAATTAGAGAAAAAGAGCAACACATCTTTTCCCTCAAATGTTAACAACTGTGCAACATCATCTCTGTATTGTCTCCCTGTTTTATCACCACAGTACAGCTCTGAACAGATTCCACCCCAGGGCAGACACAAAACCACAGGGCCACGGTTTCTAATTATACCCTCTATTCTGAGGGAAATGGTTTATTTATTAGCTCTTTGAGCTTCCCTTTCATTCATTCTCAATCCTGGTCCCGGCAGCGAGGGGCTCTCGACGAGAGGAAATTTATTAGGTTTGCCAGACTCTCTTCATCTTTCCCATCCTCCTCTTCCCTTCCCCATTCAGGATTACAGGCAGTCTTCATCACTTTTAATTCAATAACTTGCTGTATAATTACTCCGTAATAACATTATTATCTTAACATTTACTCAACAGCTGTGATCCTGCTGCAGCAAGGAGGGGGGGATCCTCCAGGGGAAAGGAATGGGGAGATCCTTCTGTTTTGCTGGAGACTTAAGTCCCATTAGACCAAAAATGAACCCCACCCAGAAAAAGAGGGCCGGGCGCCGATGAAGACGGGAGGCGGGGGACGGCATGCCACACCTGCATCTCCGACGGACCCTCAGGCAGCAAGCCAAAAGCCTAATCCGCTGTATTCCTCCTTCACCCGGATTCGAAAGGTTTGCTGCACAGATAAGAAAACCGGGAGGGTTTTTCTGCGCGGTTATACAGGCAGCAGCCCAGAATCTGCACGGAGGAAGCCATTTGAATAAATAATGCTTAACCCCATCAAACTCTTGAAACATCCTGCAGATTAATTAGGAAAATGAAATGAGGATTGGGAAGGGGGAAAACAAAAAAAAAAAAAAAAGTGAAAACCCACAGAAGCACGTGCTATAAGTAATGAGATTTTTTTTTTCTTTCCTGAAAGCTGCTTCACCCTATTAATAAAGAAAGATATGCTGGATGCAGTTTATCATAACTCACTGGATAGATTGGCTTTATTTTCACTCTGGAAACCCTTAGGATCCTCTTACACTGAGGTCTAGCATAAGAAGAGCCTCCTTCTAGTATCGCACCGGTCTTTTCAGCAATTAAAGCAAAGAATGCACTAAAAACGAAATAACTTGTGCAGCAAATGAGCCTGGGAACATCCTATCAAGTAGCAAATGCTTAAACTCTAACCTTGACTACCAAGGCAAAAACTCTCCCCAGAAGCTCCACCGAATGCTCGTGCACACCTGAGGCTGGAAGCTTTAATCTCCCTGCCGCCGCTGCGATTTGATTTTACGGGATACTCGTACAAACATGCATGCTGCCTATTGATGCCCAAATGCCCCTGGATGCGCGTAAAAAAAGCAAATTACTAAGCGTCGTCTTAAGGCCGCAAGATTTGGAAGTCGACAAGGTGAGGTCAGGTTTCTGCAGCTCCCAGAGCCTGAACTCACTCGCACCATTGCCTGAGAAAAACTGGCATTAAAGAAGGTTTCCCACTGTAATGCATCTGCTTCATATACACTATAGCAAAAGGGTAAACACGCTCTATTGTGATTGATTATCCATTGTGTAATACAGGGCTATAATTCCATCAAGCCATCAAAGCAATTTGGCAATTATATAAATCATGCGAGGGACGCAAGAAAGGTTAGTCATTAGAACCTCGAAATGGCATTTCCTCGTATTATTCTGCTGGTTTGTTTTTTAATATTATAAAGTCAGATTATTTCTCCTTCAAATTTGCTTACATGCCACTGTTGTGTACCAAATCGGTGGTTAGGGCCGATGACAGATCACATCAACATTAATAAGACATTTTATGCTGTCTCTTGCTCTGCAGGAAATTTCAGAAGCAAACTACGAGCGAAATGCGTGCGGCATGATGAGATGCACGTCCTCTGCCACGGGCCCAATCCCTTATAATAGCACAGCGTCGACAATCTGCACGCTCTGGAAAGCGCACAAAAGAGCCATCCCACTTCTCAGCAAGGACATAATAGCAGATGCTGCTCCAAGGCCTCAGCGCAACTTGGGCTTCATTATTTAAAAATATAAACACTTTTCCATTAAACGCGCTCGGTGCGAATAAATACGTGTATATGCATTATCATAATTAAATCTAAAATAAATGAACGCGCCACATTTTGTGATGCATTAGCTTGGCTTTATTATTCAGCTCCTCTGTTTTGCATGGTTTTACAGGCGTGATCAGCGCAGGCTCTGGGCACCCTTGACAAACTGGTGCACTTCAACATCTAAGGTAACTCACCCCAAATGCCCCCCTCACCCTGTACTTGTAATCCTCCCTACAGTCACTTGCTTTTGCATGGGGAGAAGAGGCCTGCAACATGCCCCGAGGGTCATCAGATCCTTGCTGCTTCAAAGCCAAGGCAAGAGCAAATAGCAAAGCCCTTGCAGAGATGCCCAGCCAGCAGCCCACTCGTGCTCACAGCAAGGGCGCTCAAGCTTGAATACATCTGCTGGTATCGGCTGTGGCAACGCAGCCTGGGGAGAGAGGTAAGGCTCGACTTGGACCGGGATCTTTCCCTGGCGTACCTCTGAACTCAACGGTAAAACGCCCATGGACTTCACTGGAGTGATGATTTAATCATCAAAGATCTCAGATTTACCCAAAGACCCTTGTCTGCCTAGGTCCCTAGACCAACGCGGCTACAACCTCTACCCCCATAAGACACCAAATCAGCACACTGCTCATGCACCTGGATAGTCTTCACGGAAGACCATTAAATTATGTCCTTAGACCAACACGGCTACAACCCAAACCCCTGCATTAAATTATTCACACACTTAAAGTATTCTAGCTCTTGGGACTAATCTGGGACACTCGGCTGGGCATCAGAAATTGCACCCTCGATAAACAGAAGATGCACCAAACCTCTCAAAAGCAGCAACTCCTACTGCGATGCAACGCTTGGGCTTCCTACTTTGCCGTCTGCTGGCTCTGTAAACTATCGTGCACTAAAAAAGTTTGTTAAATGCTCCATAAATTTTAGTGCATTACAGGAAGAGCTGGAAACGAGAATTTTATTTGGCCGTCTACAGAACTGCACTTCGTAATGGGGAGAGGAGTCAATCTTGTATGTGTCTTCAGAAATGACAGGCGCGTTTTAATTGCTATTGTCCGAACGAGTCAAACCAGTGAAATTAATAAAGGTGGATTTAAGAATGGGGGGGGAAAATGCCATGCACATTAAATGGAGATGACTGCACTCTTGGTATGTGCTTCCTTCTGCTGGGTCTGACTTTTCTTTTCCCTCTGCATCTAGAAGAGACTTGGATCCAGGCAGCAAAAGGAGGCCCTATAAATGCAACTAAATCTTATACATCCCCCAGATGGCTGTTGCCATACAGGCGCACGCCCAGCTATGACAGAGTGGTGGGATCCGTAGTTTGTGCCTTTCCCTAGGGTTGCCTGGGATCAGATTTGCCAAGTGTGACCAGAAAACAAAGTTCAATTTTGTAAAAAAAAAAATTCTGAGGTTTTGATGTTTGTTTCCATTTCATCTTGAAGTGGAAAACTCAATCTTCTTTTGTTTTTTCCTGCCACAAAGCCAAGAGGGAAACTCCAGAACAGCCCACAGTCCAGTGGTCCCTGGGATGGGCGAGAGGCGGGCAAGCGCCCTTACTGGCTACTGGCCAGTCAAGTCTGGGTCTCTCTTCCTCTTGCCCTCCCTCTCTACATGCAGAGTTTCCATCCTGCTTGTGAAAAACCTGCCCACTTTGAGTTTTGACAAAACCCATGTGGTTGGAAAAAAACCTATGGAAACAAGTGACATTTTCTGACCAATAAAAAAAAAAGAAAGGTTAATCAGAAAATTCCTGACCAGCTGCAATTCAGGCACAGATCATTTGGGAAAAAGTTTCCTTAACTTTGGAGCACAGGCCCCGCTGCCTTGCTGAAGTGCTTCCAAACGTTGATGGGATTTAGACAAAGGCCCTTTAAACATCTGCCCATCTCTTCCACTGACAACATGCCTCAGTCCCCCGCTCTGCAACCCTCAGCTGGATTCTTTGCCTCAAGGGCTAGATCAGGACCTGGACCTGCATTTTGTACAGGGGTAGAGTTAGTCAATACAAAAGCCACCCTTTATATCCCTGCATTTGGACCCTGGGTCCACACGTGCATGGCGAGGCGACCGCAGCAAACCCACTGCTCCCTAACACAACTTTAGCAAGACAGGCAAAGAGAAGGTGAAGATAAGTACATATATAAGTATATAAGGAGTGTGTGTCAGGATCTGGGGTTACGCCTGTTCACCAGAACGCCCCAAGGGATGACTTTGTCATCAACTCCTGCAAGACTGTTTTAGGCTGGACATAAGGAAAAACTTCTTTATTGTCCGAGCCCCCAAGGTCTGGAATAGTCTCCCTTCAGAGGTGGTGCAAGCACCTACTCTGGACTCTTAAGAAAAGTTTGGACGCTTATCTTGCTGGGATCCTTTGACCCCAGCTGACTTCCTGCCCCTAGGGCAGGGGGCTGGACTTGATGATCTTCCGAGGTCCCTTCCAGCCCTAACGTCGATGAAATCTATAAGCCCTCTGGGGCAGAGCAATGGTCCATCTAGCTCAATATGTGACAAATGGCCACACTGCCCCTTTCCCCAACAAGCATCAAGCTAGCAGGAATGTCCTGCAATTTCCAGCTCGGGTTCCTCCAGCATGCAGCATGGCAGAAACCAGGGAGCGTTGCGTTTTGGAGTTGCAGTGATTTCTGGGGCTGGTGCAGTTTATGGACTGCCTCCTTCCCAGGGCTGCTCCCAAAACACAATTTTAACCCCCATCATTCATTTCTGGCACCTTCTATATAACAAGTACGCAGCGTGCACAAGTATGCACACCCGAGTATTCCTGCCCAGAGCAGGGGGTCGGACTTGACAATCGAATAGGTCTCTTCCACCCCTAGAAATCTATATGCCAGGGCTAGTTGCACGGATCCATACTCATCTCATGCAGAAAAGAAGTGGCCTACTGGTGATGGAGCAGAAGTCCTTCCCCTCCAGGACCATGGCACTGCAGCCCCCACGTCAGATCTGAAAAAGGTCCATGTTGTCCAGCATCCTGGTGCCGGCAGCAGTCAGACCCAAAAGTTTTAGAGGAAGGAGCAATCTCCTGCTGGAACGATTTGTGCATCGGTGAAGTTCCCGCAGACTCTAAATAGTTGGCTCTTGGCGGAGAGCCTGCTGCAAGAGCAGCGAACTGGCTGATGGCAACCTCCTGAGGGACAGCCAGCACGGGTTTGTCGCGGGTAGGTCCTCTGACCAATCTCATCTTCTACGACCAGGTGGCATCTCACCAGGACAAGGGAGAAGTGATTGATGTCATATGTCTTGACTTTAAAAACAGCTTTTGATCTGGTATCCCACGATCGTCTTATAGAAAAACTGGCCAACTGCGGCCTCGGTTACATCACAGTCCACTGGCTGGGGAACTGGCTTCGTGGCTGGATGCAGAGAGTGGTAGTTGATGGAAGTCCTTCGTTGTGGTGCGCCGTGACCAAGTGGGCCTATCCTTTTCAACGTCTTCATTAACGACGTGGACATTGGTATCAGAAGCGGGCTGGCCAAGTTCGCCAATGACACCCAACTTTGGGGTAAAGCGTCCACACCTGAGGACAGGATGGTGATCCAGGCTGACCTGGACAGGCTCGGGAAATGGGCGGCTGAAAACCAGATGGCCTTCAACGCCGAAAAATGCAAGGTATTCCACTTTGGGAAGAAAAACCCGTGGCACGCTTATAGGCTTGGCAGTGCTACACTTGCTAGCGCCACGGCCAAAAGGGACTTGGGGGTCATCATTGACCACAAGATGAATATGAGCCACCCATGTGATGTGGCAGCCGGCAAAGTGAGCAAAACTCTGGCTTGCATCCGTAGAAGCTTCTCTAGCAAATCCCAGGATGTCGTCCTCCCGCAGCACTCGGCCGTGGCGAGCCCACAGCTGGAGTACTGAATCCAATTCTGGGCTCCGCAATTCAAAAAAGATGTGGAAAAGCTTGAGAGAGTCCAAGTCACAAACTCCTCCAAGACCGTTTCAGGCTGGACATAAGGAAGAACTTCTTTCCTGTCCGAGCCCCCAAGGCCTGGAGCAGCCTGCCGCCGGAGGTGGTGCAGGCACCTACTCTGGAATCCTTTAACAGTCAATTGGACGTTTATTTTGCTGGGATCCTGTGACCCCAGCTGATTTCCTACCCCTGGGGCGGGGGGCTGGACTCGACGATCTTCTGAGGTCCCTTCCAGCCCGGATGTCTATGAATCAATGCTATGGAGGGGAGAGCCCAGGCTCCAATGGGCCTTGAGAGGACCCCCCTTCAGCACTCATCAGGTCCCAAGGCACCTGTTCGAATCTGGTGGCAAAGTTATTCCCATCCGAGAGCTCTTCAGTGGCCTCCAAGTAATGAGCTTGTGGCTTCAAGGTCATTCCCAGGGGGTCTTCCACCTCCTGAGCCATCACCTACAGCCTCAATTGAAAAACCAAGGGCTTTGGAGACTGAACTCTGCACGTGGGCAGCGAGAAAAGCTCAAGGCATCGCACAGGGCAGCATGGGAGAAGTGTGGTCTGCCATGCCGGCAGCACCAGCCTGCTGTTTCCAGCACAAAACTAGGAAAACTAGATGCAGAACCAGGGGGGAATCATTTGCCAAAAAATAAACTAAACTGGGGCATAACCTCATTTCCACCTGACAAGATTCAGACTGAAACAAGGTGCATTTTCCCGGACGATTTTATTTCAACACTTTGAACATGTTCCCACGCCCCAAATTTGGAGCCACCGCCCTCCTTTTTTTTTTTTTTTTTCGGTACTATCCTCACACTGGAAAAAAAACCAACTTCCAAACTTTTGGAAACGTGCAGGCTGGCAGAAGCGCAGGTTTGGTTTTGGTACGTCTATAATGACACGTCATGCTGCGGGGCTGAGAAGTAGAGCAGCAGGAGGACAATGAAAAAAGAAAATAACCTGGACATCATTTGGTGCTGAAAAGGAAGAGGGTGGGGGGGGAGAAAAAGGAGGACTCTTCCCTAACATTTTTCTGGTTTAAAAAGAAAACCCAAAAAAATAAAAATAAAAGAAACCCAAAAGCTTTTCACAGCAGTAATTAGTTTGAGAAAAGACCAGCCATTAAGGGATGTTCTACCAAATGTACTAAGAGTCCAAGCTCTAAAAAGTAAATGCAACTATCATTAACGCCCATTGTGCATCATTTGCAATATAATCATGAGTGCACGTTTCAGCTGATAATGCCCCACTGCCTCGCACTTTAGTGCATTTACCTCTCATACAACACGACCCTCGGGTATGCCTCGAAATGTGAGCAACGCCACTCCTTGCAGCCCCAAAGTTTCCTCCCTTCGCACAAATTTCCCGTTCCCTCCTCCAAGAGGTTGAACATATATTTTGTACAGTGGGAATAAAGAACCATAAAGCTGGGGTCACAGAAAGTGCTGTTTACACTAATGGAAAAGAATCCCACCGCACCAAGCTTCCTGCACGAATAATTTGAGGTCTTTGTCGTGCCGTTGGCAGGTAGAAGACGGACGGTGCGTCGCGTAGCTGGGTATGTGTCGCCGCATAAACCGCATGCATTTCAGCACATAAGCAATGCCCGTGGGGTGCGGACATGCCCCGCTCCCTAAAACATGAATCTCAGACCCGATGTGACCTCACGGAGAACAGGACTCCCCGAGGTAGTTTCCAAAAGGCAGGTCTGTATTAGACATTAAATCTCGCAGGCAGTTTTTACGCGCAGGGCGAGAGTGGTAGCAGGATATTGGATTTCAGCAAGGCTATTCCTTGAGGTCTCCATCTTCAACGGTTCCCGGGGCCTCTCTCAGTGAGGTCCACATCCCCTCGACCCCGGCATCTTGGTGGACCATACATGGGGTTTTTAAAAAAAACCTTCCCCCCTCCTCTGCCCTGCAGAAGGGGTTGAAGGAAAAGAAAGGAGGAAGACTCTATGTGCCCTCCTCTGAGATGGGGCAATTCTCCCCTCTCCCCCCAAAAAGGGAGAGGAAAGCATGCATTGAAAGATTTGCCCTTGGGGGAGCTTTAACCAGAGGACTTGCTCCCCCACTCCTGCGCTGGATGCAGGGGACCTAAGAGATCCCATTTTCCTGTCTGCAGCCCCCGGTCGTCTGGGGAAGAGGATGCTGCACCGAATACCTGGATCCTAGATTTGGAGGCTTCCTCTTCCAGGCTGGAGTGAAAGAGGAAGGTTTCGGCAGAGCTGTTCTCCAGGAGGGGTGACCGTCACCGACTCTGAAGCCCCGACGGCCCTCAACTGGGACGAGCACGAGGATCCTCAACTGGGACGAGCACGAGGATCCTCAACTGGGAAGATCAGATCAATGGAGATGACAAAGGGCTGGTTTCAAGCCTGGGCTAGGGAAGGGGGCGGGCTGGCCAGAGGAGGAGAGGACTGGCAAGAGGCTTATTTTCATACCCTCCACCTTCTGGCCCCTGAACACATGCAGGATAAAGAAACAGGATTTCTTGTGGCAACTGGGAAGCCCTCTCCTTATTCCAACAGCCCTTCTGCAACGGCAGCCAAAGGAGCGGGCTCCAGCCCTTGTTATAGCTCATTCTCCCTATTCCACCCTACTCTCCCTGCTTGCTTCGTGCAAAAAAACCTCTGACCTCTGTCCCCTAAACCCTCCCTACCTGCAGAAAGCCTTAGACTACTCCCACCTCCCCTGCCCCCACATCCCATCCCGCCCTGCAGCATAACAGACAGTCCCAACCCCCAGCCACTGTGATCCTGGCACCAGCTGTCCCTGGACAAAGGGAGAGCAAGCAATAAAAAAAAAAGGCAAAAAAAGCAATCCCACCATGTTTTGATTCCCAACCCCGGCAAGAGGCATCCAAAGTACGGGTCCTGCCTGCCAGCAAATGACTGTCTGCCCAACCATCCTCCCTCCGCTCCCTGCAAAAAATACACCTTGCCAAGATCTGGGAGGGCATCACCTTGCCGCGGAGGGGCCATGCACACGAAACTGAGCCCGGCGAGAGCGTCGTCTGCTTAAACGTTAGCTTAAACTGGCTCAGCCGGGGGCTGGGGAAGGCAGGCGTCTCTGCGCAAAGAGGATCTTTTAAATAAAGGCCAAGACATCTGTGCCGTGTCCATGCAAGGGCCGAAACGGTCTTAGCTGCTGCTTTGTTGAAATACGACTGCCGTCAACACGGTTTCCCAGAACCCCGCTCTCTGCCATCCCAGGAGGACGGTGTTGGCCAAACCAGGCTGCCCCCTTTAGCCATCTGGATGATCTATATTTATAAAGCCTGCAAAGTGGCCTTTTAATGCGTCCTTTCCTCCAGGGGTTTCATTGTCGGGAGGGAAATGGAGCAAACCCCCCCTCCGCAAGGAGTCAGGAACTTCCCAAACATCCCTTTTTTACTCCCCCTCCGCGTCCCACTGTGGTTCGCTGTATTAGGGCATGCTATTTACATTAGCCGGCAACGTCAGGGCGGCCGGCTCCCTTCCCCCTTCCAAGAATTTCACCAACGTCTTCTCCTGCGCTCTCCCCCGTTGACGCACAAAGGCAGGAGGAGTGCGGCGGAGGCACGGTTTGCACACGCGCCACCCAGCAGAGCGGGTGTACACGCAGCCCGGTTCAAATCAGCCTCCCAAACGTTGCAGCTCCGGGGCCCGAGCGAGCAGAATAAAGGCAACGGCTCCTCTATACAAACTCGTTACTGGGAACAATGGTGGAGGCTGGCTTTTGAAACCGCTCCAGTAACGGCTCCCCTGATTTCTATGGGCAACAGATCACATGGCAAGCCCTGCCCCCCGCCGAAGCATCCCAGCCTCGCTGGGACGGATCACCAGCGATCCTGGTTTTCTCTAATAAAAAATAAAAATCCCCAATTATCCTGGGTCTCTCTAATAAGAAATAAAACCCCCCAATTCCAGATTAAGAAAAGTAACCCCCAAATCTACATTTTTCCACGATGAAAACGAAACACCGCTAATATATAGGCAACCCGCACTTAGCGCTTTTACTTGGTTCCCGAAAAAACGGGTGTTAAGCGGAAACAGGGTTAAGCGGAAATAGCGTTAAGCGAAAGTTTTTGACGAACTAAGATGGAGAGCGTTATAACAAAATGCGCCGAGCGCTAAGTGGAATCAGGTATGAATGTAAAATGAGTGTTATAGCGAAACAGCGCTAAGTGTAGCGGTGTTAAACGGGGGGGGGGGGGTGTCGCCTGTACAGATAGATATAGTGGCGTTTCATTCTGATCATGGAAAAATGTGGATTTTGGGTTACTCTTTTTTATCCGAAAATTGAGGATTTTTATTTTTTTTGCCAGAGAAAACCAGGATCCCTGGAAAAAGTCAACCGTTAGCCTTGCCGTTGGGGTGGGCAACGGCACTGCATCGTCCTCTCTTCCAGCTCCCCAGGGGCAGCCGATGTCTGCAAAATCCCACCTCCGTGCGAGATGAAATCTCAACGTGCTGGAAACGTCTCCTGTCATTTCTCTGCTCCACGTAGATTCGTTGCCTCTGTTACGGTACCATTTTATTTATGGCATTACTTTTGTCATTATAATGATTTGATATAAATTCCACGTCCCGAGTCTCTAACAATACTCTTTGCTATTATAATAATGATCCCATTTGAATGGCACAGGCGCCATTATCAGAGAATCTGTTTGTAACAGAGAATCAATTGTAAAGAGAGGCATTAAGTCCAAATGAACTATTTAAGAAGTACTATAACAGGGGCTGGACCCGATTCCTTTGCATAAGGGCCGTTTGATGCCCTATCGTTTCAGACAAGTAAGGACGCTTAGCGGGTCAGGAACAGAAGTGCCGTCACCCTCGAAACGCAAGGGTTGACCCTGAAAACCGAAATCGGTAGGTCTCAGTGGAGTCGCAGCTGTACAGGCTGTAGGATCCAACCCAGGAAATTTTTAAATGCACTTATTGCCATGGAAATCTGAGCGCCAATCGGCATGCTGGGAAATTCATACACGCCTTCATTAGCATACACAAAGCTCTCAGTAAACAAATTCAGGTCCCAATAGCCTTCCTCGTTAACACCCCACGCGTGCCCCGGTGCAGGCGCTTGTGCACCGTCACCGTGCAAGTGCTGCGGGCCGGAGGCACGGGGCGGGAAGTCAAGGTGTTGCCCAGTTCTGTCGGACACATCTCCATCCTGACATCAGCCAGCGTGCATTCCTTGCCGTAACATCTCCCAAGTGCCTCTTGATTCAGGAGCTTTCATATATTGAAACAGTTATTACTCCTACCAAATAGTTGTGGAAGGGCAGCTACTCCTTCAAAGAAAGCTTTGGACGGATATTTTCCTACCGTCAGCATTTGAACAAACACAATGTCTCGCACCCTCCAGAGCCCCTAATTTTACCAGTTCATTTTTCACACCCACAAAACGTAGCATGAAATAAATTCAAATGGAACAAGATTACGCTTTCCTCGCTGCCAAAGGACTCGCAGCCATCTCCCCGCTCGGTCTTGCTGCAAAGCCTCCTGTGGAAATCAAACGTACCTGGGGTTCAAAAATCGCTTCAGACGCTAAAGCAGAGGATGGCTTGGGGGAAGTGGGTAATAATGGGAGAGAGCGCCTTTCATCTCTGGGTCACCTGTTAATACCTAGACGAGGTGAGTAGCGACTACAAGCCATTACTATGCGATGGCTGTACAGAAGCCAATGCAAAACGAACGAGCGGCTTTAATCCAACTCTTCGGTGGACAGGTGTCAAGAACTGCAGTCACTACTACACCTTCCCGAGCACAAGCAGGTACTACACCTACCTACACCTGCACCTTCCCAAGCACAAGCAGGTACTACACCTACCTACACCTGCACCTTCCCGAGCACAAGCGGGTACTACACCTACCTACACCTGCACCTTCGCGAGCACAAGCAGGTACTACACTTACCTACACCTGCACCTTCCCAAGCACAAGCAGGTACTACACTTACCTACACCTGCAGCTTCCCGAGCACAAGCAGGTACTACACTTACCTACACCTGCACCTTCCCGAGCACAAGCAGGTACTACACCTACCTACACCTGCATCTTCCCAAGCACAAGCAGGTACTACACCTACCTACACCTGCATCTTCCCAAGCACAAGCAGGTACTACACCTACCTACACCTTCCCAAGTACAAGCAGGTACTACACTTACCTACACCTGCACCTTCCCAAGCACAAGCAGGTACTACACCTACCTACACCTTCCCAAGTACAAGCAGGTACTACACTTACCTACACCTGCACCTTCCCAAGCACAAGCAGGTACTACACCTACCTACACCTGCACCTTCCCAAGCACAAGCAGGTACTACACCTACCTACACCTGAATCTTCCCAAGCACAAGCAGGTACTACACCTACCTACACCTGAATCTTCCCAAGCACAAGCAGGTACTACACCTACCTACACCTGAATCTTCCCAAGCACAAGCAGGTACTACACCTACCTACACCTGCATCTTCCCAAGCACAAGTAGGTACTACACCTACCTACACCTTCCCAAGCACAAGCAGGTACTACACCTACCTACACCTGCATCTTCCCAAGCACAAGCAGGTACTACACCTACCTACACCTTCCCAAGCACAAGCAGGTACTACACCTACCTACACCTTCCCGAGCACAAGCAGGTACTACACCTACCTACACCTGCACCTTCCCGAGCACAAGCAGGTACTACACCTACCTACACCTGCACCTTCCCAAGCACAAGCAGGTACTACACCTACCTACACCTGCACCTTCCCGAGCACAAGCAGGTACTACACCTACCTACACCTGCACCTTCCCAAGCACAAGCAGGTACTACACCTACCTACACCTACACCTTCCCAAGCACTCCCAGCAAAGAAACCAGCCTGAATTTTCCCCTGATATGCCCCAGGTGACCCCTTTGGGTGGACACAGCTGTGATATATCCCACCTTGTACCAGGAAACCGCAAAACACTGCATACGAAGGAGCACTGCATCCTTATGCCCATTTTACAGTTGGGAAACAAGAAAGGTCTCCGCTTCCTCCGGCTGGTTTGCTAGCACATTTCTCAAGGTTAACGCCAGTCCAGCCTAGGTACTCCAGGGAGAAGAGGGAAATAAAGGGCTGGCCTCTACCAGACAGACTGGGAAGAGATGATGTCCTGAACTCTCCACAGCCAAGGGTTAGAAATAGGATAAAATGTTGTGTACTGATTTTTCCAGGAATACGAGGCACATACTGCAACTATCACCTCCTTGGGCATGTGCACTGCACCCAAGTACCTCCACTCTGAACTCATCTGGGGTTGGAAAGTCAAAACTACAACAAAGGAGGTGCTTCTCTTCCAAACAAATATATAATTGCATTTGATTTGGTCTTGGCACTGACGAAAATCATGGCCGTCTCTCTCTGCTACATCATTCTCCGCCCACAGCAGTGAGAGCAAAGGGCTGCAAACAAGCCTTCCTGATTGCGCCCTCCTTCTGCCTGAGGCTATGCTTCTGAGCAAGGCATTATACTTGGCTGTGCCTCAGTTTACTCAACTGTAAAATGGGCATTGTGCATTCTGTAAATCACAAAGATACTTTCATTACGGCTGGGAAAAGTTCTTTGAGAGCACTGGATGGCCAACACCAAAAAAGACTGTGGGTATTATGACTCAGAGAGGGAAGGGAAGAAGGGAAAAGACGCCATCCAGTTCAACAACCCCGCTGCACAAACTTTTCCTATCCCGCAGTTCAGTCCAACAAGGCTCATCCCTCCAAGGGGCCAAAACCATCCTGGTACACCTCTGCCCCAGGCTTGTACACTAATGTACTCCTTCCCCAACAAGTCTGAGGTCTATTTTTAAGGAACAACTAGATGGCATTCCATAATTTAATGAATGCAAAGAAAAAGCAATCATGAAGACGGGCTTTAAATAAGCAAATCAGCTCTTAAATAAAGGTACCTCCTCCCCCTCCCATTTTGCTTCAAATCAGACAGTTTATAAATATCAGCTTTGCAAAATTCGGGGTCTGATGGGCACCTTCACAGACCACACCTGATTGCTGGGGGGTGGACACGCACACGCCTGATGAACATTTAACCCGTCCCAAAGAAAGAAGCTCACCCAGCGCAGGTGGCTGCTTATTTAGGGACCGTCTCTTTTTTTAGAGGACTTCTGCAACACGGGGGGGATTTTATGTTGTGTTGTGCAGGGATCCGAGTGCCGCTGAATGTGCGATTTGCCTGCTCCTAGCTGACATTTTCAGAAGATGGAGAAGCAAGCAAGCACAGGCATTGCTTGGCAAAGCACAGGCTAGAGAATTCCCTTTTTTTTAAAAAGGTACCATAACGTTAATGCTGGGAACTGCTTTTCATATGTAGTAATGATCTGCTTAATCTCAACATTTTTTTCCTTAACTGCAGGAGAATCTTCCGCCAACGAACAATATAAATTTAAATTTAATTTAAAGTGTTCTTTTAAGTGCCGCAAGTCGGCCCAGCTGCTAAGAGGCCCAGTTAGATAGCGCTCTGCTGTAAAAAGGTGCCTGCAATGGGGGGGGGTATTAACTCTGCCTGGAGCAGGGACTCCAAGGGGCTGCACCTCCGAAGGGAGAGAATATGGCTACTTCTTAGAGTTTCCAAGTGCATTATTGCAGAGTATTCAACTTTGTACTTCTAAAGCAAAGTGTTCTCCATTTTGAGGTATAAAAAAAAAATAGGGGGGTTTGCATTTTTGCAACGCAAAAGGTAGAGTGAAAGACCCGGTGAAGCCAAGACACAGTCATATTTTCTCCTAACAATGGAGTACAGGAATTGCACAAAAATTTACACCGTGTAAACACTATACATTAGCCCGGCACATACAAAGGCACAGTATCCATCACGTCCTGGCTAGTGTTATGCGTGTGTTAATCATCTATCGGGTCCCCAGCCAGATAGCCTTTGTTCATAAAAAGGAAAAAAAACAACAAAAAAAGGAAAGGAGATAGTAAGATTGCAAAATGAGAGAGGCAGCGCTGGGAAACGTGCCTGTTTTTAATGGGACAAAGCCGTTGGGGCGCCCGGATCACAAGTTTGTTGCTCAGAGTAGGGAAACCCAGCAGTCTGCCCCTTGTTTTTGCAAGGAAACGCTCTGGGAAACACTGGCCAGATTGAAAAAGGGAAACCGTTTGGGGAGGGGGGAGGAATCAGAGTACCTTTAATGACCTCCGAATAATGCTGACCTAGACAATTCATCTTTGTTGCACAAAATCCCACCCCCCCTTTGGCCTAAACACCATTATTGATCACGCTGAGCCGTAAGACAAAGGTTAAAAGCAGGGAAACGGCTGTGGTAAAGCTGGTGCCAACGAAATCCAGAACCAGCAGCAAGCCAGTTCCCAGCCTAGACCACCCCTGACTCCTTCCCGATGAGCAAAAAAACAAATCCAAGTTTCCCCCTCGGTCTGGGAGCAGCTCAACGAAAGTCTTTCTTTTTTTTAACCTTACTTTCTGATACCAGGAGCAGCACGCCCCAGGGAGAAACCAGGGGGAATTTCTGAAGCACGATGCACCAACCCAGGGCAAATCAAGAGGGGTAAAATCTTCCCCTCTGGTCTAAGGAGGCAGCCTGGCAGGACGGGTGGCTCTAGGGACAGCTCTCTGCCCCAAATGGGACAAGGGGACTGATCCCTTAGACAAGAAGTAGAGAGGAGGGTTTAAAACTCAGCCCCCAAAAAGTCAAGCAACAAGCAGAAGTTGCCGGAGATCTGAGCCGGGATGGGGAGAAGCCATCAGGTATATATAGCGGGTCTTGGTGGTCCAGGCTACTTCCAGCTTGCCCAGTGCTGGGGCTTGGCTGGTACAGCTGGGCACAGAGAGGAGTTAATGGAGTGGGGTTGAAGAAGCAGGGAAGGGGGAGTGGAGACTAGGGAGGGAGCAGAGAGAGATCAGGATAGGGGGAGCAGAGCAATGGGGGAACGGCTGGTGGGGAAGGGAAAGGAAGGGATGACGGGGAGCAAGGGCTGGGGGAGAAGCGCCCCACCACCTAGGGCTGCCCTGGCCGAAGCCCCAGCCAGGGTGCTGGACTCACCATGTGGGCTGGAGCTTCCCACCGGAGCCCCCTGCCCACCGCAGTGCCGCGGCCCCGGCGGCTAGGGCTCCGCACAGCGCCTGGTCCCACTGATCCAAGCCAGGTTCGGAGGCACTGGGAAGAGGGGGAGGCCAAGGGGAAACGTCCTCTGGGGTCTGGGCAGAGACGGGACTAACGGGAGGAGGAGCCGAGGGAGCTGGGGAGGAGCTGGAGGAGGGGCTGGCACAGGGAGCCTGCAGCACGGGTGAGCAAGGGGCACCCCAAAGCAGATCCTCCATGGGGAGAGCGGTGATCACCCCCCATGCTTAGCAGCCTGGCATGCATTTATTTAGCTGCCAGGGCTCTCGTGCATTTAGTTATCTGGAGACAGAGGTGGTTTTACTGGGAGGGGGTGCCGCGGGGACTGTCCTGGCCCCATCTGTACCGCGGGCACCCAGAGACTACTCATACACTGCCTTTCCCAAGGCCTCACTCGCCATCAGGTGAGCCCAGGACCTGGCAGTGAGAGAGGAAGACACAGACTCTCTTTGTTCCCGCTTCCAAGGGCGAAGGGTTTATTTAGCTAGCTAGTTTGATAGTCATCCAGCTTCCTTTTGATGCCTGTAAGAAAATACACTTGCCTACCTAGCTCAGGAGCATCCAGCATTTGCATCTCAGAGCCAATGGCCAGGTCTGACTGAGCATCACAGGGCTCCTCTGGGGGGCTAAGTAGCAGCATCCTATACAGAAAGGAAAACTGAGGCACGAAGAGTAAGCAACCTCCCGAGAGTACAGAGCTGACGCTAAACCCCAGGTCTCCCATCATTGAGGCCTTGTATCCATTAGGAACAAAACTCCCACGTTCTTCAACGTGTTTTGCTGTCACTAAAAAAGTATCCTAGCCGGCACAAAGCAGAGCGTAGTGCATCCTTGTGAGCTGGGGTCCGCTAGACCCTGGTGACTTAATGCAGTCTCACGTGGACTTGCTGTGAGCTAGGTGAAGCCCCTGCACGGTAGTTCAAGCTGCCAGCGTCTCTTCTCCCTTGGCACTCCTGCTGCTGGGGCTGAACTGGCAAATGGGGTATCTTAGGGAGCAAGGCTAATGCAGACAGCCCAGGACCCTCCAGCTGCCAGCGACTTGGAAGGGGTAAAGGAGGAGATGCGACTGCAGGGCTCCTTTGCCCCAAAGCCCTGGCAAGACAGATGCCAGCCTCAAACTCATAGAGGCAAAGTCCATCCAACTCCAAAAAAGTCCCACGGAGGGCTTTTTTTTAAAACCCATTTACTATGGATGTAGCACCAAAGGTGCTCTTTACCAACAGTGCCTTTTAGATACGATAATCCCTAGCCTGAGGACGTCATGGAATAAAGACGACATTACTCAGCGAGAGAGGACCAAATAACAAAAGGTGAGGGAAAGAAGGGGCACGGGACCAAAGCCGATTTCCGCAGGGCACGTTATTACCTCCAGGTTTCAGAGCCCAGCTGAAATCCCACGCAGGCTCCACGCTTGACCTGAGAGCAGGAACAAAACGCTCCGTGCTTGCTCTCTTCCAAATTGCATGCAAAAGCTGGACTGCAAACAAGAGCAGCAAGTCACCCGCCAAGCACCCCAGCACCCATCCCGGCTTTCCTTCCTCCCTCTCTCCGACTGTATTTATTTTTTTCCCTTTTGAAGGATGGGAGGTGAAGGGTGGTGGTCCTCGGGGGGATTCTGCGAGCCAAAGACAACGGTAGCCCCTGCACTCAGAGGTCGTCTTGGCAGGCCCCGAGCGTGCGTACACAGGGCAGGCGTGCACAGAACTGGAGCATGTGCCGGAGAGCTGTGTATTTAGGGAAGGGGGAGGGAGGCCCCGTACATTTTTAGAGGAAAGGAAAAAAAAACCCCAGCAGTGGGCCAGGCAGGCGGGTGGGGGCAGGGCAGCGAGGAGCGCATGCAGGGAGGAGAGGATGCTTAGTGGATGCGAGCAGGGATCCAGATTGAAAACAGATGGGATTTTTCATGCCAGTCTGACATCGGACACCCTGGGAGGCGGGGGAAAACTTACCCTCGCGGAGCTCTAGCAGCCAATCGGCGTGTCGGAGGGGGGGGAAAATAGTTTGGTTTAAACTCCCCACTGCCTGGCCTGCTCTCGGGGAAGCGGGCCCGCTGGCAGCGAATGCAAATGCGGTTCAGTTGTGTTGTTTTTAAGACTTCAAGAGGTTTGATGTGACCGTTAAGCATCCAATTCATCTGCTCCCACTTGCTGGAGCCGAGCCCGGGCAGCCCGTTACTACCTGACCGGGGAGGGGAGGGTCCGTGGGCACTCTGCACCCACGCAGATCCCTGCACACTCATGCACACAGCCGGGGGGAAAGCGGTGATTATTCCAAACCGCATGCACACGCTGAGTAAGCGAGTGCTAAATTTAAATGGGTGGGGAAGCAGGATCGTGCTAGATGACCGCCTGGCGTGTTGCATGCCACGCCAAGGGGAAGGTCAGCAGAAAAGGGGGCTGCAACTTTTGGACTAGGAGACCAGGGGGGAAAAAAAAAAATAGGGGGAGAACCAGAGGCGTTGATGATGCCCAGATGTCTCTCCCAGCTCAGACGGCTGGGATGGAAGGCAAGAGCAGACTTGTGCAAAAGTGCAAGGAGCACAATTAAGTGGGGCACCTGTAACCGAAAGGGAGAGCAGCCCTTGGAAACCCTTAAGAAAACCACGTGTCGCCTCCGAGCCCTGGAACGTGTGATCGCTACGGAGGGAAAGTAGGTTAACTATAAGCAGCCGAGCAGAAGTGCTTAACCGAGCAACCTGATCGCACCAGAGGGAGACGCGGGGGCCAGTCTGCCAAGGGGCAACGCACACAAGCGTCCGTCCGTCCGTCCGTCCGTCCCCCCCCCCCCGTGCAAGGCTCCATGCACACGCTCCCCTCCACACGCGCATCTAGGGATGGGCACTTTGAATGAGCGCTCCTCCCGGCCCCGAAACCAAGTCCTCTTGCCATCTCCGAGAACCACGGGTCGCTCCTTTCCCTCCAGCCCACGGGGACAGAGCGGGCATCTGCCTCCCTCGCGCTTTTCCCAGCTCCTTTAAAAACCAGAAACACAAAGCTAATGGTACAGGCCTGACCGCATACTTTCCAGGGCTCTGGGAGACCGGCTCCCGCAAGCCTTGCAACACACACTCTTTTCATTCGGGGCTTTAAATACCCAATTGTGTCTGTTTTCAGCACGCTCATTTTTAGCATTTTAATGATATGGTCCCCGGCTCTTGCCCTCCTTGGATTGGCCGCGGCGCGTTTCGCTCCGCGCAGAATTCGACTGGAGGGAGCAGGGGGGTTAGCAGGAGGTCAAACATTTATTTGAAACCAAGTGTTTTTCCAGCAGGCAGGGAGGGGGTCCCGCCGGGGACCGAGACAAAGCAGGCGATGAGCACCATACCTTCCCCTCCAGGTCTTGCAGAGGCTGGAGCCGAGTTTGGTAGGCTGTCTTTGGAGAGTTCAAACAGGGTGCAGGATCGGGGCCATGTTGCCACCTCCGTGCAAAAGCTGGAGGGGTGGTGGTGGCTCTCCCAGCCCTAGAGTACAGTGAACCAAACTGGCCTCAAGAAAGGGAGATTTCTACGGCCGCCGCTTTCTCCCCTGGGTCATCTGCAAAGGGAGCTTTCCCCGGGCACGATCAACAGGATTTCCCTCTGCTGCATTGCTCCGGGGGCAGCTGGGCACAAGACGCCATCTGCAAGTGGTAGCTAGCGATGAGCTAGGATTAATGCGGAGAACAGACAGGTTAAATCAATGCCCTTGTCGTCCCTATGCAGGCACAGAGCCTGCTGCCTTCTCCTCCGACTCGGTCCTGGCGATGGTAAACCCATCGACCTGCCACGGACACCCACCGTGGGGCACTTGCCTGCCTAGCTCAGGAAGGATCGACGAGCCAGACACGGCTGTGCCTGGAGCATCAGACCTTCCCTGTCACCCCCCTGCCCCTAAAGCACTGAGCTTGTTGGGGCAGCTCTGGCTTAGCCCCTGAAAAGCTTTCAAAAGACATTTCGGGCATGTCAGAGCACGGCTTCGAAAGGCTCCACCAGGAACTACAGGGTGCCGCAAAAGAAAAAGGCGCGTGCACACACATGTACAAACACAGCATCCTACGCTCTGCCACCGAAAAACCCTCTATAATCCTGCCCCACCCTTGGCAAACTCCAAACCCGGCCCAGCCTTCCTAGACCCTACCAGCACTGGCCCAGGAGGCATGAACATAGCTTTGCTCAACGGAGGGCACTAACAACTACCGTGATTCGGGCAGAACAGATTCCCACTAGCGGAGGGCTTGGTCCCGTTGCGATAACTCATCCTTTAGCAGGTGAAACGTCCTTGGAAGGGCCCCGATCCTGCAAGCCGTTGCAGACCGGCAAAGCATCCCCTGAATGCATGCTGCTCGGCCGAAGTGCCCAGTGCAGCGCGTGGGGAGCGGGGTCGCACGGCCCGCAGCCGATTGCGGGATCAGGATGTAAATTCTCGAGCCCCCGTGTCCCCTGCCCTGCCAGACCCTCCGCTTCTCAGGAACGCAGGTCTCCACCTCTGCTTTTCCCCCCCCCATGTTGCCCATCCTCGCTGCTACTCAGCCCTGGCTCTCAGCCCACACCCATGGCTCCTGCATTAGCTGGCAGCTCAGCCCTCCTCTGGCCAGGGAGAGGAAGAGGCTCATGCATTTCTCAACCCAGCACCCCCACCTCCTCTCCTAAAAGGCAGCCCCCAGCACACGATGCCCCCATTACCAACCTGCACAGGGTGCCTCCGACATCAGCTGCTCAGAGGATTTTTTCCCCCCCCCCACCAAGTAATATCGAAATGATATTTATTAAATTTGCTCTCTAAGTCCCTCAATCTGCTCCATAATACAGTGAATCTGCGAGGTGGTTCCACTGATCCTGCCTCAATGAGACCAGATTAACGCAGATGATCCCAGCTTTGCAGCTCCTTCATTCCAGGGAGGGTCAAAGGTTATGCAAGAGAGGCAAAAAACACTGGCAGGGATGCTGTGGCCTGGAGGCAGGGTCTCTGCTTCTTCTCCAGAGTGCCCCCGGCGTCCCCCCCGCCTGCTGGGGCCGGGGAAGGGGGTCCCTCCGGTTCCCAAAATGGTTTGCACGGAGAGTTTCAGGTGGCAGGAACAGAGCGCTCGGCATGCACAAGTTGCTCTTCCACCAGAAAGAGCTTCTCCTGCTCTTATCTCACCCCGTAAGCATCAATCCCCCCGCCCCCACCCCGAACACGAGGCCCATTAAATCTAAAGTTAGCTCTATGAAGATCCATTATCTCTGCATTCAGTTAAATTATGAAAATCATTAAGATAAGGAGGCGCAGGGGCTATTAGTTTCCTGGAAAGGAAACTACCCTTTTTTGTGCGTGTTTTGCTTTTCCTCCCCATTTTAATCCTCTGAAATTTCACGTGATTAACGGGATTCTTTTTTCCCCCCCCCAGGATTTAAAAGAAATACTCCCTGTAACCTTTAGGCAGCGTCGGAGCAAGGCGAATCAATCAGACGCTTCTTTACACCGCGCTATTCGACTGCCATTTGCCATGTGGCGCCCACCTGGGGCCCTGATCTTGCAACCGGATATGCAAAGATGGACTCGCACATGCACACGGGACCCCGCTAGACCCCTGGAGGGAGATGAGATGGAAGGAGGGGCGAGGATTTACCCACCAGGACAAGTGATGGATCAGGGCTTGACACTCCTTGGGGCAAGGACGAGCCCCGTTCTGCAGATGCGCAGCCCCCGTCAGAACAGCCACCTGCACGGGGAGTTGAACTCCCTGCCTGGCTGTAGGGTCGGCATCCAGAGGCCTTCCAGGGCACAAAGGCTCTTTCCTCTCCTATTTGTGTGACGTGGTAACCGAGAGGACGTATCGGCAGGCTATAACCTCTGCTCAGCCAGGAGCTTCTCCCTCGATGTGCAGGCACATCTAATGCAAACATCCCAGCACTGGCAGATGCTGTTAGAGAACAGGATGCCTCCCACCTGCAAAAGCTCTGCTCCCATTTGGTCCCTCTCCCTCACTCCCTTCTCCACCTGCCTTCAGCTTGGCTTAAGCATTAAAGGCTGCGGCAGAGTCAAAGCAATGCGAGTTTGGAAAGGGCTAGATTGCAATAACTACTGTCCTACCAGAGAGCCTAGAAGCCTGGACCGGGACCCCCCTGTGCAAGGTGCCATCCGCACCGTTGTGCCTAGGGCTCCTGGACAGACCACCGACAGCTCTTCTCCGGACAGGCCGCCCTTCCGTACCTCTGCAAGGGAACCAGCAGCTGTGACTATATGGGGTTTTTTGCATTAAAATCAAGTAAAGGCAACAACATGCAGCAGCTGCAGTGGTCGAGCGGGCAGCCTCTTTCCCCCCGAGAGACTCCACTCCGAGATCCTGGCTGATGTTACGGATGCATCTAAAAGTCCTGCTGGAGCGTGGAGCTCTGTTGTGCCAGGCGTCGCACACATCCATTATAAGCTCTTCAGCCGGGCTCCATTTAGATGGTAGGAGACAGACCAGACAAAGAGTAAGAACGAAAAGAGGCCGGGGAGCAGGGAGGGGATTGAATGAGCCAGAGGTCATGCAACAGGTCACTGGTAGCTTTCCAGAGTCCCAGTCCAGCGCTTTGTCCACCAGATCCTACTGAAGATCATCCTCCTCCAGTTGCGAGAGCCCTGGCTGGTTTTCTCCATTGGGACAACATAGAAAAGCAACTGAGAAACCTGGAGTGAATTCCTAAGGGGGGCAGATTTGCCTCCTCCAAGCTTCGTGCCCCTCCTGCGATAAGCCGAAGTGCCGAGGATCCAAGGGGGCCCTGCCGCCTCGAGAGCTAGCATTTCTTCCCATCCTTCTCTCTTAAAAGATTAAGCTGAAAACTTGGCCGTCGCTTTGCATTTGGTTTTTAAATCAGTAATTATTCTGGAAAAGTAGCACCAGGAAGAGAAAAAAAAAAATGAAAAAGAAATCAACTTGCTAAAGTGTTCCCGAGCAGCATATCCAAATACTTTAATTTAAAAAGGCTGCTGCTAATTTAAAAAACAAATGTTTAAGCAATCAAGCATGTTTATTTAATTTGTCCTTTTTTTTATGCCAGAGAAGGCCCAATGCTGCTTGGAGTTATTGCCCCACCGCGTCATCCAGCGTGTTCCCGGCTACTTCCCCGCTCGAGTGCAGAACAGCAACTGGTGGGAGCATTAGGGCAACAGCATGCAAAGGGAGGGTATTTTCTCTAAGGTGGCAACACAGGTGGTGCTTTGTCAGGATACCTCGATTCATTCATAATAAAGGACGGGCGCATTGCCTCTGAAGCCTTGGGGCAGATCCCCTGGGCTCACTCCCCAGCAAACCACTCGCTTTGTGACCAACGGCCAGTCGGCTCCCTCCCCTGAGCCTCAGTTTCTCGATCGGGAAAGGTGGATGGATTTAAGTCACTGAGCACGTTAGCCACCGCCAACAGGAAACGCTCCGCGTGATGTCCCTTGGTGCCGACGTGCTTCTCCGCTTGTCCCGTTGACCCACTGCCAATGGCCGGGGGCCGACTGTGCTGGGCAGAGCAATGGAAGCAGGGACCGGCAAACTCGAACCAAGAAACCAGATCGCCTCCTGGATGCAAAAAATAGCTGGACCACGTGACCTCCCCTTCTGAGCGCACAAGATCAGCAGTGAAAAAAAATAAAAAGTAAAATGGCATTAAATATTTAAAGTGCTTGGAATATAAATCATCTCTGCTCTGCGCTCATGGTGGCCCAGATGGGAACCAGGAGCCCAGTGAAACGTTCGTCTTGCGGCTCTGTAGCATCTGCAGCCACCTCGGTCTTCTGCAGAAAGGCCATTTTGCACCGTCTCCGAGATATTCCTGGATGAATCGTGGCTGAGAAGCCCTGGTCTCCTGCAGCAACAGGGACTTTAAGGGTCGTTTCTATTGCTTTCTCCGCTGCCACTGGGCTCTGCTAGAAGTCACAGCTCTCCCCTATATCCTAACCAATATATATATATATAACCTTAACCATGCCAGAGATATCTACTCCTTTCCTCTGGGTTCGCTAGAGTGATTTTTGGGGAAAAGGGTGTGAGGTGGGAGCTCTTAGCCTTAGACCAAGTGGAGAGGAGGAAAGGAAATAGGTGACTCTTCAAAGACATCCTTTTGGGCCTTCACGGGCTCTTTCATTTCCACCTTCCCACAGATGCTCTGAACTTTCCAGCCTCTTCCACATCCAAAAGTTCACCGGTGAAGTGACCAGTCAGTATGGGATGTTGCCCTAAGTGAGTCCGACCTGGGCTAGAATAGGATTTCTTGGTTAACTTCTGGACGATGCTTTAGGGCGATGACCTGCTATGTAAAATGCCATATAGGATTTGCATCCTCTCTAGACAAGTTAACATGAGCACGAAGGAGGAGATCTTTCCATCCACAGTTCATCGTTCTAGTCTGAAACATCACTTAATCTTTCAATGCATTAAGACTGTGCTTAATTGCAAATGTTGACGCATCATCATTTGTGTAAGTAGTACATATCCCCATTTTACAGACAGGGTAAGACTCATACAGAAGGGTAACACAATATTCAGGATTTCTTTTTCAGGGTGCCTCAGTTTTTGGCTGCCCAAGACACCTCAAAGGGACTCCAACAGGACAGTTTGCAAGCGAACAGGTCCCTTTCCTCAAAAGGCTTCTAGTGACTATAGATGCAGCTGCGAGACACAGCGAGCAAGCAAATGCACGAGGCGAGCACACCCTTCAAAAACAGGAACTCAATTTTGCCCATCATTATCCTCGGCTTTAACAAATAGCTTCTGGGGATGGCAGGCACTTTATTAAATTTTCCCCTCGCGCGACGTGCGGGATGATTGAAGAAATCACTGGCCCGCTGATCTGTTTGCCTCCCTGGCCCCAAACAACTAGCTATTTTATTTTGCAAAACAGCAGGCTGCACGGAGCAGCCAAGTCCCAGCTATCGAACCAGGGGACTAGGTGGGTTCAGAAAGATGGAGCACGCTCGCCTTCAGGACGCCAGCTCCCACGCGTTGTAACGCTAGGTACGGGGCTCTTGGCTGGGGAGCATCTTGGGATGGCTCCGAAAGTTTCCCCGCTGAGCAAGCCTCCCGCTTTCCCCTGGAAAAAGGACAAGGCTTTTTTCCAAGGAGCTCAAAAGTGCCAAGGTCTCCCTCCTCCCCACCCAAATCCTGGGTTGGTCCCGCAAATGGCATTTATGGATGTGACACCACTGATGCATTTATACGCCCCCAATGAGAAAGGGCATTACCATGGAGAGCACCGGCGGGTGGATGGTCACGGCCCCTGGGAGAGGAAGGTATTCCCTATGCAGGTTACTAAGACTTTCCAGGTGACGTTAGGGCAGGAGGGAATACGAAGGGCGGGTCGAGATCCAGCCTCTAATTGGCATGTCCTGCTCCTCCCTTAACGAAGGGCTCCCAGGAGAAGGCAGTCTTTGGAGAGTCTAGGACATATAGGAAAAAGGATGGCAGTGAGCAGAGGGATAGGCCCCCAGGAATAAAGCACAGGGGGCAGGAAGCGTGCCAGAGTGGGGGAGACTGACTTGAATTCTTCAACTCCCCCAAAATTACTTTTTGCATCCGTCCCGGTCTCACTGAGATCCTCTCGCCCTTCACATCACGGCGTTCGAACACCCTTGAATTAAGAGGAGCCAAAGCACTGAGGATAGGATGAGGCTCTTGCATTTGGGTGCTGGAGTCCGGGATGGCAGTGGCTTGGGCAGCCTTAGCCCAGCGCTTTGCCCCTGGGTTGGAGTGAGCGAGCTGGGCAAGGTGCCAGGCCAGACACACAGCGGTATTGCTGCTGCCCACAAGCCTGACCCAAGCCCTGTGGGAGATCCTTGCTCAGCGCATAGCAGAGGAAAAGGAAGTGCCTGTTACCTTTCCCAGCCAGAGCTGGGATGCTGCTCCCCCCTGGCCAAGCCCAGGCTGCTTCTCCAGGCAAGACAGCATGAGGATAGGCCAGGTTTGTACAGGTGGTTCCCGTTGCGGTAGGAAATGCTGTGTCTGGAGGCCTGGTCGCACACCTGATGCAACAGCTGATCCTCCAGGACCCAGGCTACCAAAAAACAGAATTAATGAGTCCTCAGGAGGGGGAATTGTCAGGGTCCCGAGTTAGGATCCCACACAAGAGAGCTCTCGCAGGCAGGGCTGGCCGGAGAGGAAGCATCTGGTCCAGACTACAACTGATGCAGAAGCACAGGACGCTTCAGCCTTTGCTGGCTTTGCTCAGAGCACCTGGAGCCCCCAGGGAAGGGCAGAGCGATTGCTCCAGCGCACACAAAATCCATCAGGGACGAGCACACACGGAGCAACCCACGGATTCCCCCCGAGCTTCCCACAGTGAGCAGAAACCCTCGTGCGGCTTCCTATGCAGACTGAGGCTGATTTTTTGGGGAGTGCATTACATTGGCAGGGATGATGGAAGAGCGCTCCTCCCATGCAAGCGGCTAGCACACAACAGTGCATAGTAAGCTTCCAGAGCCTGCAGCCAGCCCATGCCAGGGCCTTGGTGGCTGCTAGCAACTTTGTCACACACCCATAGTTGCAGCACTGGACCCCAGGCAGCATCACAAGTTGTCCGGGGTCAGGCCAGCAGTAGTGCCGCTTTCTGGGAAAGCTCTGGGGGGCTGCAGTAGTGGCAAGCAGAAGTACAGTATTATTCATGGAGCACAAAGGCAGGAATGTAAGGGAGAAGGGGATGGGGCAGTGAAAACCCTCTGCACCCCGTCGCAGTAGAGACCAGGAGCTCCTTCTGCCTCCTGGGTTTGGAAGACGCCTCCTGGTCAGAGGACAGTACAAAGAGAGACGGTGTAGTCCCCATCTAAGCAACGGCCCCATCTGCTCCCCAAAGGGGGAACACCACGTACTGCTCTAATATAAGGGTCAGCGACTTATGGCCTGCTAGATCAGGCCCGCAGAGCCGTCGACTCTGGCCCACAGACATGGTGCTTTGGCAGCGGATGGGAGCACGGGGGGCTTCAACTGTGGGCACTCTCCCCATACTGCAGCCAGGGATGAGCCCCTGCTTCACCGGCCAGATCCTACCACCAGCCTACCTCCTCTGCGCTGGACTGGGGTCCTGATCCTCAGACAGCAAAGACTGCCTACCCTTGCCCTTGGAGACCGGCGTCCCCCCTTGCATGCAGCTGTGACTGATACTGTACTTGCACTTCTCAGTCTGGAGGACGCTGGTCAAGTTTTCCACTCCCCGTGTCCATCTGGCAACAGATGCAAGATCTCCCCTCCCTCTGCTAGCGCAGGAATCCCCAAAGCCATTTAATCCTCCCTGGAGGCAGAGGGGAGACATCATATTGCTGACTCCTGTCTCTCCGTGCCCAGAGAACCCCAAAACCCTTGCAAGGATCCCGCTGCCAGCTGCTTCTCTTGCAAAGAGTCTGGCTGCACCTCAAAGCCCGGACAGGCATCGGTCACCAACTGAGAGAAACCAGATGCCCGTGATGTGGCAGGATCCTCCTTAAAACCTCTTCCCAGTGCCTCTCCCGCCGGCCCGAGCGTTCCCACGGGCCTGTCCAAGCGCCCCCATTCCCTGCATGACGCAGAGCCGAGTTTCACCGAGCCAAGCATCTCCCTGGCCCAGAGCTTGGAAAACTGGGGCAGCAGCAGCTGCCTCTTGCAACGAGGGAGCAGGCAGGTGGCTGGGGCACGCATGGCTCCTGGAGGTCACGGGCTCTCCCTCTAAATCGGCCAAGCGCTTGTTTTCAGGCACGTATTAAAAATAAAGCAACTTTGCAGTTTCTCCTGGGGACATGAGACTCTTTCTGCAGATCCTCTGACAGGGGGATGCGTGGGCAGGCAGTATGTGCTCTAACGGGGGGAGGGATGGAGGAAGTCATCTCCCCCATACATTTCCCCAAGCACACCCTGCTCCCCGCGGGCTGCAATCTTGCACCTGCATCGGGCTCTGAATGAGGTGCAAAGAAAAGGGTCAAGCAAAGAAGAGCCGAGCTCCCAGCCCGGCTGCAATGTGGATTCCTCCCTCCCCCTCCCAGGCTCTCAGATATAACATGAGCTCTCTCCTCCATGCAAACACTCAGGCCGGAGGCTATGCATTTGGAGAGCGGCTCCAGCCAGTTCTAATGCAACTGCAAGCCTGCTCCTTCCCCATTTAAACACAGCTTAAGTGCAGGTATATCGAATGCATAGCAGACAATTGCAACCCAGGCTATAAGGTCCCTAGGGCAAAAAGGCTCCTAGCTCAGGTCTGTGATATACTATTAATTCTCCTGTATACGGACCCAGAGCTGCTCCCCATCCCTTCAGAGCATCTCACATGCGTGGTTGCTTTTCTAGCTGTCATCTAGCAAGATGCTCTCAAAGCCACATTCAGAGGCTTCTGCCACCCGTCTCTCTTCTCCCACCAAGCCCAGCACGGGGAAGGGTAAGAAAGCCCGTCTCTGCTTTGCAGCTTGGTCTGCTCTCAGGCCCAATGGGGCCCTTGGCCTTCACCACGCAGGAAAGCAGATCTAAATACTGGTGAAGCAGTCACCAGACACGAAGGGCTGGGAGGTGGTAAGGAACCCAGAAGAGGGAAGCTGAGAATTTCAGGGGGAAGGAAAAACTTGTATTCTCTCGCACAGCTAGCCCAAAGCCACAAATGGGCGAGTGGGTAGTGTCTACCTGCCCCCTCCCTCCCCTTCCCCACGATCAGCTTTGGCAGGGGGGTTCAAAGATGCAAACAGGGGAATCAAGAAAGGAGAGGTAAAAGCAAGAGCCACCCACCCCATCGCCAGCTGCTCCGCAGATTTTCGAGGGACTCGGAGCACTAGCAAAGGTCTCGCATCCTCCCTGAGCAGCCTTGTGTTAGGAGCAAAGCAGGAAGAGGGCACATGCTTTGACAGCCACTTGGGCCACCAAAAGTGGAGAAACTGGAGTGTGAGGAAGAGCGCTCAAAAGCCACAGGGAAGCAGACAAGCCCACCAAGAGGTTCCCAAGACCAGCCTGGTCCATGGTCCTGCGGGATCCCTCCAGGCTTTCCTTCCCCTGCTCCCCACACCTCACAGCCCCTCAGCCACCTGCCAGAAGGGGCCCCAGGAGCTGATGGATGAAGCTGCAGGTTAACAAATCCAATTTGTCGGACACAAAAGGCAGAGCGTTTCATTTGTGCAGGCTCCCTTTATGAAATTGCTCAGACACTCGAGACGTGAAATGTCACCGTGTCACTGGGTGGCAGATCAGGGCACCTGGAGAGGGAGGAAATTAATCTAACGGTGCCCCTGCAATAGAGGGCCTGCCCCTCCGAAGCCTGGGCAGTGGGGGACAGCATGTCGGACAGCCTGGGAGGAAGCAGGCCATCACCCCCTTCTCTCAGACAGCAAGTGCTGGGAGCAGGGATTTATTTGTGGGTCTAGAGGGGGCCAAGCCCCGAGTCGGACACTGGAATGCAAACGGCCCCTCTGCCTTGCCAGAGATGCCAGTGTGACTCGCCCATGTGGCATTTTTGGGTGAGCACCTTTGTGCTTTCTCTGATGTTGCATCCTGTGAACGGCTGCGAGCCAGGATTCACCTCTGGGCTTGGCAATGACCGTTCCTAGGTCCCTGCCACCTGCTAGGCATCTACCCCATGCCGGTCACCACTTTGGCTACGGCAACTCATTGTGATCCTCTGCTCTTGCCACCCTCTGACTTGGCTCGATCTGCTGGCATCCTCCAGGCGACGCGGTGCCCAAAGCAGGGGGCTGGCCTTGCCACACCTGGGCCTGGTCGGTTGTGCCCAAACGAGCAGTGTGGCCCCGTCTACCACCTCCGGTTCCTTCGCTCAGGTGGCAGAGGCTCACAGACCTGGATCCAGCAGTCTCAGGCATGCTACAGAGCAAAATGGTCACTGCTGACCGGCCTGAGCTGCAATGCTTTCGACTATGCAGCTCAATCTCGGCAGCCCGGCTCTGCCGTTCGCTATCACCTTCAGCCTTTGACGCTGATGCTTTCTAGGATTCTCCCTTCTCTCGTCTCCGGTTACTCCCCTGAGCCCTCCAAGTGAACTGGCTCATGTTTCCTCCTACATCATCCTCCCCAAGGTATCTCGCTGTGCTTCTCTCCATCCCCCCCCTACAACCTTGCTAATGCCACATTTGAGGCCCGCATTGAACGGTACTTGCAAATCTTCCCAGCACCCGAAAATGTTGCAAACGCGCTCTCAATTCCCGATGGCCTCGTGTCAGCAGCAAGGATTCCTGTCCACCCACTCCCCCATCTGCTCGAGCCCAACACAACAGGTCCCAGGCTGGTTGGAGCAATGCCACGGGTTATTCCAGCGTGGCAAGCTCTGAAAGGGGAATGGCGGGGAGGAGGATGACAACTGTGATCTCCAAGGGCACCCGCGGCTCCCGGAAGAGTTGGTACAAGTTTCTAATGCCCCGCAGCAAGAGGAAGAGCCTCGAGAGAGTCACTACACACTCCTCTGGACTGTTACTCAGGTTCCTATGAATCACCAGCCCTTAAACAACCGCAGGCAGCAAATTCACGTTCCTCCTTCCACTGAGCCACCTTCAGCCATCCTGAGCTTTCCAACAGCGAGCCAGTCTTGATCCCGAAGGAAACACTCCTGCAAGTTGCCTCTAGAGCCCAGCTAGGAGCATCTCCAAAACCAAGTGCATTTAGTGGCTGCTGGATAGACTGATCTGGAGGTCACAACCCTCCGTTTATCCCATGAACACAGCTTCGCCAATGCTGCAATACAAGTGGGGCTCAACTCCCGACCTGAAGAAACCCCAGCAGCAAGGGAGAGATCATGCTGGCCTCGCGCAGGCTGATTCATGCCAGAGATGCACACTTTTGGGTCAGTATTTAGGCAGTTTTTAGCCAGCCTCAGGGAGGGCAACGGCTTCCCAACTTGGCCGCCCTAAATCACGGGACGAAAGGTGCTACAGCAAAGAGGCTCCTTTCCAACCCCATCTCCTCGGGGGAGGTAATCTGAGGTCTCCTCACCAGGCTGCTCCAAAGCCAGACACATCCTTTAAACGCCATCTGACGCGACACAAGGCTGAGAGCTCAAGTTTTGCACCCCACCGTTTCAAGTCCTAGCAACGTAAATGATGAAGGTGCCTGGAAATGGAGAGAGCTGATGTATGGCTGGCAGCACGGCTCAGTTCTCCGCGCAGGGCGAGGAGGCTGCATTCCCCAGGCCAGATCTATCAAGCCCACTGACAACATGTTTATTGCAGACACGCACCATTCCAGCAACATCAAAATGTTTAATTGCAGGGGGGAGATTAGCGGCTCCAGGGCTCTGTTCTGCAGCTACAGCCTCTCTCTCGCTCTGCCAGCGCCCGAGACTCCCTGCAGCACGGCCCTGGTTCGACACCAGACAGGCACTGGCCTGAAATGCACTGCTGTTTCCACGCCGTCATGGGACGTTGCAGACAGGGGCTTGGTGCAGTCCCTCTGCTGCTCGTTTCAGTGGGCTGCCCTCCCGGGCCCTAGCAAAGCCGCCCTGCGCTTCCTTGGCTCTCACTGGCATTACCCAACATCTGTGTCCAGATGCAGTTCCAGGCTGCGACGAGCGGTCTCCTTAAACGATGCTCGGCACCGTGCTGCGGGTCACTGCACCAGCCACACACCTTCCCGGACCTTCAGTCTCTAGCTAGAGGCACATCAGGGAAAGAGCAGGTGTGATGGAAACCCCGACCTCTGCACATCCCGAGCTGCCCGAGGGCCCTGTGGATGCCGTCGTAGACGACGTACATTAGAGCAGCGGTGCACAAGGTACAAAGATGCCTCCGGCTGCTGTGCCTCTGACGCGCAGCACGACACTCCTACCTCTTCTCCTATTTCATAGTTGTTAGGGGGCTGGAAGGGACCTTACAGACGATCGGGTCCAGCCCCAATTCGAGGCTGACACCCAGCCTAAAACTCATAGCCTTGGGCTCCCCAAGCCATGACACACCACCAGGAAACTTGCTTAAATGCCATGAAGTAGGTGGCAGTGCCTTAACCATATGCATGGACCTCTTCCATCCTTACCAAGGGGAGTGCTAACCTTCTTTCCTTTCGTACAACACATTGCCCCTTGTTGCACTTTATTCCTCACTTTCCTTCTTGGAGCAGGGTGGAGAAGGCAGGCAAGCCGCAAGGATCAGATACTGGCCCCTGAGCACAGCCCTTGGCCCAAGTCTACTGGCTTGCTGGTATGCGATTGCTGCTCTCTCCTCCCTGGCACTGGGACAATGCAGTGCGTCATGCTAAGGAGCGACAAGATGGGGCAATGCAGGAATCGAATATGAGTAGGAGCAGAGCAGGTCTGGGATTTTCTGGGGTAGCAACCCTACATTATAGGAGACCGCTGCAATGCAAGAAGGGGGCCGGGGGGAGGGAGGGGAATAAAAAAAATTTTTTTTTGTAAAAATCAAGGCCCTTCCCAATGCTGACCTGTCAGTTCTGGCCAGATGCTGCAAATGGCTCGCGGTCCCATCAGCCCCAGCAAGCCTCTCCCCAGTGAGCGGCTGCAGGGAGTGACAGCTCCGAACAGACAAGCGCTCCGTTCCAATTTGTCCCTTCAGTCTGAGCGCTCCAAGCCGGGCGCGGGAGACACTGCAGGCAGGACAGCCTGGTGATTAGATTAAACACGGTGTGTCCTTTGCGATGAGATGTTTTCCGGGGGTGGTATCTCCATCGGGGTGACAGGGGCCGCATGGTTACTTTCAGCGAGCAAGCCTTCTGCAGAGGGCTGCCTGGGATGGAAGCAGGCGGCCAAGATGATGTCGATGATGGTACATGGCTCCTAGCTTGACAAAGCCTGTACAGGAGGCAAGGGGGGGCAACAAAAAAAAAAGGAACAGAAACAAGCCTAGCAATGCAGGCTTGATCCAGTCAACCTGACCCTTTAGGGCTTCCGGGCTCGACTGAGGATAAAAAACAGAGAGGCTTGCTGGATTTCCAAAACAGACTGGAGCCGAGATGCTGCTGGCCAGACACAGAGTCTGAGAATTAAATGCAAGGACAAGTTAATAACCAGCCTGCTCTGAAAAGAGGAAAAGGGAAGAGGACTGACTGCCCTGCCGTTTGGATGGAGGGATTCAACGAGAAGGAGCAGCAGATGGTCCGGCTTCTGCACCAGCAGGTGGGCACACGCGTGCAAAGCCGACAAGGTGACAAGGTTCCCACCGTGCCCTGCAGCTGGGTTAGTCGAGTCTTCCCTCGACGTAAAGGAAATTTCACCAGGAAATAAAGGAATGAGGCTTTATAGGAAGATAGTAGTGCAGCCCACACGCTCTCCCGGGCGCGGCGCCTGATCAGGAGGGTGGACAGAGCACATCGTCGCGGGCAAGAGGCTCTGCATAGTAATGCACCCACCCAAGGTGCATGCTCCCCCACGGGGATGTTCAGCCTTTATGCCCACATTCGTGGGAAGAGGAAAGGACACAGAGGAAGCTACAGCAGCGAAGAGAGGAGAGGAGGGATACGCAGAGTTGGAGGGGGCGCGTTGGCAACGAACTGAACAACAGGGCGGCACTTCCCTCCGTTCTTACAGCGTCTGCCTTTCCGGACGCACTGTTCCGGACGGCTGGCGTTCGTTCCAACGCCTCCTTCTCAACAGCTTCTCCCACACAGGCTTCGCCGTCTGCTCCCCTCCCTCTCCTCGCCTTGCTATTCGGAGAGGCTCCCCCCGAGCCTTGCACTGAACATTCGCAGCTTCCACTTGCCAGCGCCAAATTTCAGGTGGCCCCTCGTCTCTGGTTCTCTGCAAAGGTCACCAAGGCAGGCAGGAGCCAGGTGGCGAATTCCTGGAGTGAATTCACTGATTCACACACTTTTTTTCCTCCTCTACCCTCCCTTCACCAAGTGTGCAAAGCAGAGTGGAGCCCTTAGAAGTGTTACGTGTGACAGTTTTGTACCTGTTTGGGACTAGCTATCACACATCCATGTATGCACATGCTCCGGATCTCAGTGGTGAGCAAGTTCCTCACCAGTGGCAAAGCGAGGGCACGCCAGCCTGCAATGCACCTATGTATTTCTTTAGCCTTGGCTCTGGAAACACCATTTTCCCCCAGTAACAGCAGCTGCAAGAAGCTGAAATGGAAGAGACCCTAGGTAAACACCTGGAGAGCAAGAGAGGGGCTGGCTTCGAGTCTGCTTGACGCTGTGATTCTCAGTAAAACCTTGATAAATGTCACCGAGAGCAAAGAAAAGCCTTTTGCCAAGATTAAATAATTGCAGGGGTTTTTTAATATAGAGGATTTCAAGAGAGGATTTTTTTTTAAAAGAAAGGAGCACACTCAGAAAATGTTATATTTTAAAATAAGTGAACTTTAAAAAAAGAAAAAAAAACCCACCAAAAAGAAAAAGAAACCTGGAGTTGAAAGTATTGCTTATAATTATATTCAGAAGATTAAAGAGCCGTGCAAAGCATTCTGGGTGGCCTCATGCAATGCTTACCGACAAGCTTCAAGAGCACATTTAATGACATTTCATGGAGAAACCTGCAATGAAGTCACATGTAAATGCCTGGTATAATGGTACTTAGAGGTCCCAGTTGAGACCAGGGCCCTGTTGTGCCAAGGACCGTGTTGTACACAGCACGCAGAGTATAAAACTATCAGCAGACGAGGCAAGAGGGGAACTGGCACAGAAGGGAGCCGACTTGCACAGGAACACGTGGGAAGTTGGTAGCACAGACAGCGCCAGGCTGGAAGATAAGAGAGGTGGGGTGGGGAATGCAAGCCTCATGCTTCACAGAATAAACCACCCCCAAAAACGGGGATTTGAAGAGAAGTTTCCCTGTGTGCAGCTCTTTCCAGGACGTGCCCCACCCGGGGGTCTTTTCCCATCGTTGGAAGAATGGGGTGCTGTCAGGAAACCGGACCCTGGACATGGTGGGCTCCTTAATTCTGCCCCCTCCTGCGGCCACATCCTGGCACCAGGTCAGCTCTGGGAGAAGACCAACGATCTTCTTGCACTCCCCCTCCAGGCAGACATCAAAAGTAGGGGGCTGGCAACAGCCCCACCAAGGCTTGCATGAAGTTTGACAAGCATGAATGCAACCCACAGATGGGTATCATCACCAAAACCAAGACGACTGAAATCTCTAGAAAAAGGCAGCAGGAAATGAAGGGATTCGTCCGACTTGAGAGGAGTTTAAAAATCAAGTCTCAATTAAAACAGGCAAGGCAATCCCACTGCCCACCCGGCCCTCTGTGCCGTCTAAAGCAGACACATGGACTGGTGCCTCCTGGGCGAGGCAATGATCTGTAGTGGCAAGACACTGGGCTCGGGCTCAAGAGACCTGCATGCTATTTCTGGCTCTCCGTTTCCTATCACGTGAGCTCTGTCGGTCTCCATTTCCCTCTCCCCTTTCTGTAAAATGGGACAATGATACTACCCCGGGAGCAGTGCTCACAGCACTAGGAATGAAGAGCACCGCAGTGCAAGGGAAAGCCCTGCTATTCTTTTTTCCTAACCTTGCCCAGGAACACTACCAACCTCGGATCAAACTCCAGAGATTAACTCCCTCGCCCCTCCGGTAAATATTGAATGGCGTCAGACGCTGGCTGTCTGCTCCTGCGATCCCCCAGCAGCCTGAGCAGAGGGCCCGGCGAGGCTGCGGAGACCGAAGAAAAGCAAGAGAGAATTCTTAGCTGCAAGGGCCATTTAATATTTTATGCTCCTTCCTTCCCTACTTGTGCACAAGGTCTCAATACACTAACCATCCCTCCTTCCCCTTTCTTTAAAGGGATCTTGCTGCTACTTCTAGGATGCCCAGGACAAGGAGGCTTCCCCACAGCCCTCCGGGTGGGAACACATCCCACAGGCTGGACCGGGACGCAGCGAGGATGAAGACAACCTAATACCGAGGAAAATCGGGTGCTTGTTCCCATCCTGCAAGCCAACAAGGGAAGGCCCTCAGCTGTCAGGAGTGACGCGAGGTCTCCCTGCAGACTTGCTAAGAGCCACTGGAGACGGGTGGGCGGCAGGGATTGCGGAAGGAATCTGGGTCTGACGGAGATCAGAAGAGCAGGATTTGGGAGTCACCGCTCCCTCCTCCACCAGCCGTGCACGGTTTTGGGAAACCTCTCCCCTGTTATCCCCTGGGCTTGGGTCCTCCTGGTTAGGTCACGCAATTCAAGGGCTGGACAATGAAGTAACTAAGAGGTGTAGACAAAAGCCAGCACACAGACTGTGCACACTCACAGACAGAGATATCCTAGGGATGCCCTTATGGCTTGCCACTATCCCAGCAGGGTCCTATTGAGGGTGCTCCTGAACAACCTCCCTTTCGCGAGCCTGCACCTCTCAGGAACAGCTAAATCCGAGAAACATCAAGTTAAGTGGCCTGAGCAGGGTCCTGGGAGCCAGGATTTTCCAAGTTCTGCTGCTGCCCTTAACGAAATGGCTTCCCCTTTTGTAGCTCTAGGGAAGTACTTCAGGCCAGGCTTTTAGAAAGGTATTTAAGGACTTCCCTCCCACTGCACCTTTAAAAATCTGGGCCTTGACCTCCACTTCCTTCCTTCCCCATGGAGTAGCAGGGAGACGGACTGGATGGTTAGAACGCTATAAGCAACGGCTTATTCCCCCTATTAGGCATCTCAGTAAGCATTTTAGATGCCTAAATGCTAAACATAACCCTATTCCACCCAACCCGAGTCCCTGAAAAAACAAGATGCATGCACTTTGCAATAAATCTTCACCACTTCTGCAAGAGGAAGCAATGAGGCCCCAAGCCTCTTCTGCTTTAATGCTTTTTCAGGAACTGAAGCCAGGTGGGGTAGACTCGGGCTTAGAGGTCTCCCATGCACCAGCTGTAGGTCTTCAGCATTGTTAACAGCACCCCCAACTCGCTGGATTTGACCAACAGGAGCGATGTCAAGCTCGCATCATCTTGGCTCGCTTGCAGATGCAGAGCTTGATGTGCATCAAGTCCTCTGAGCTGTGGTCCTGAGGCTTGTCTTAGCTTGCAAGATCCACAGGGCTGGCAAGGCATGTCTCAAGTTTGTGGATGGATGCAGCTGACCACGTTATCCACCATCTGGCCCCTAAGGACAGGGGAGGCTAAGAGAAACTCTCCATTTATATCTAGCAGGGGTATCAGACTCACTTGGGGCTCCAGTTCAGAGCCAGACAAGGCAGCTTCTTGCAGGTCAGATCCAGCCTAGGGCACAAGAGTTGCCTCAGTAGCCACTGCAGCACCGGCAGCGAGGGTCCAAGGGAGCAAGCTGCCAAGTTCGCCATGCCCAGTGGGACCAAAGTGTCCGGGATGCTGCACCAGGCCATAACCCCCCAACTTCCAGTGCCACGTGGTAGCTCAACGGGCCAGACAGAGAGGTCCCACAGGGTGTGCGCTTGACACCCCGATATAGGGAAGTAACCAGCACGACGGAGTTTAGATTCATTGCTCCGATTCTGGGAGCATCCAGGATTTAGAGACAGCTGGCTGTTGCCCCGAGCCAGCTCCTTCTCCTAGATATTAGGGTATGCCATTAGCCTCCAGACCACGGAGAACGGAGAGGAAAACCCACCGCTGAATTCCTCTTCTTGCTGCTTCTAGAAGACCCATCCACTCAGGACCGGACAGTGACTCCGAACTGAACAAGCCTCCAGCTCCCCATCCCAGGATGGCTACAGAGCTCCATGCTGAAGGCACGTCGCTGACCATTCGCTTCTCGATGGATCAGAGCGGAGACTTTTAAATGCAGAGCGACGGCCTGTCCCCACACACAGGCACTGCCAGCTGTGCCAGTGATCTCCGAGACCTGGTCGGTCCTCTTGGCAGCTGGTTTTTCTGGGGGTCCAGCAGTGGAAAAGAGGCGCAGCAAGTTGCACAGCTTAAGAGCCCAGAGGAACGGGGACGACAGGAAATCTCAGTTTAAAAAGGGAAAATGCTACACGTGACCCAAGAAGGAAGAGGAACTGCAAGGACAGGAAAGGGCTTTGGAAAAAGAGAAGTTGAAGAGGTCAAGTTTGTACCACAGGCCTCTGGAGATCTCCAACAGCCTGACTTGCAGGCTGAAGGTCACACCAAGGAGATGCTGGAAGAGGAGACAAGAAGCCAGTTGCAGGGAGCATGGGCTCCTTCCCCCAAGACGAGATGAGGACACCGTACAAAGCATCTTCGCTTCGCTCTCTAGCTCCTCTAGATGGGAACCGTCCCATCGCATGCCGCTGGGGTCCCCTCCAAACACTGGCAGCCATTTCGAACTAAAGACCTCTGCATGCATTGCGAATTTTAAGCTTCCACGTGCCAAAGATATAGGCCTCGCCCTCGGTTTTAGAGACGGAAACGGGGGCAGTGTTGGAGTGACTCAGCCAAGGTGTCTCGCACACGAGGCAGTGCGAGAGGTGGCAATCGAGCCCAGGCGCCCCGACTCCTAACCCCCGCGCTTTCATGGATCATCACTTTGTTCTCACGTCAACACCCTCGCTCCTCCAGTCTGGCTGGCTGATGGAGTCCGACGCCGAGTGCCTGTGATCAGACCTTCCGTGACAATAAAACCAATTAAGAAAGGAATGAAGTGAGCAGCACTTTGAAGCACTGAAGCAAGTCTCGCATTTGCTGGGAGACGGGGGATTCAGAGGCCATTATGCTGCCTTTGGGAGGAGATGCCATCTTAACGCTACCGCTCTGTAAGCTCAGCTCTGCTCCAAAAGGGATGGGGAAACACAGGGGCAAATGCTTCAGGGAAGAACAAGGGGGTGTGGGGGGTTGAGGTGCTTTGGAAACATGCCATGGGCTGCCCCGTGATTTTTGCAGATGCGCAAGGTGAGAGATGCCTACAGCATGAGCCAACCCTCCAAAACTCAGCGTCGTCTTGCCCCTGATTGCATGCCCGACTGCAGAACTGGGGAAAGGGCACCTACTGATGATGACTCAAACTGGGAGGGGTGACAGGACGGGGGCAGGCCAGGACAACAGTGCTCTGGCTTCTATCCCCAGCCCTGTCACTCCTTCTGTGTTTGATTACAGGCAAATTACATGGCTTCTGTGACTCATTTACCTACCTGCAAGCCCGGGGAAGATGCACGAGTGCCAGCGAGTGCTTGGGCAGGTGAGGTTTTGTTTAGACAGCTTGCTCAGACCCTCTGATAAAAGAAACATATCCTTGTCATGCATTAAGACACTATCATGTTCCAACAAACTTTAAAAAAAAAAAGGAAGCGGGTTACCTCTGGCATGCCACCTTCTCAGACAAAACCGAGCTCACGCAAAGGCAGCTACTGTCCAGGATGGATGAGATTTGCTTATTGCTTTACTTATCAGTTAAGCGAGCAATTCTGTAATGCATAAGGAGGGGGAAGAGGGTGGGAAGGGAAGGAACACATCACTGACTCCCTCTTCCAGCTCCAAAATGTATTAATTATCCCCAGGCGGCTTCTGGCAGGGCGGAGAGATGGCTCCCTGATTAGAGATGTTTATCAGTAAACTATAATGAAGGTGGGACACTGACATGGTGATTAATATTATATTTCAGGAAAATTTAAATGAAATGATCCATCATTCCACACGGAAGATCAGCGATGCCTTCTGACAATTGCCAGGCTTGCACAGAACCGCTCTGGTATGGGGGATCTCTGGCACAGCCTGCAATGGACCCAGTCATCTCGGCTTCCTGCTTACAGGGAAGCAGGGATAGATGTAGCCCCAAGGGACAGAGAAAGCACAGTCATTTTAAGAGTCACGCATGCATGCACCGAGGCAGCAGTTTTCACTGGAGCTTTACAAAGACCAAGCAGAGATCCATAAGATCTCCCATTATAGGGAGGGAAATAGTCCCATTTTACAGATGGGGAAAATTAAGGTCTAGAAAAGAAGTCATGAGCTTATGGTTGTGGGACAAAGCAGTGCCACAGCCCAGGAGTTCAGCTCCCAGCACAAAACCGGACAGACAGATTCAAGACTCTTGAACCTGCGTGGCTACAAGTTGCTTTAATGAATAAAGAGCTTTTCCCCCCCCATTTGAATACAGGCTCCAGCTCTACCACAAAGCCTCATCATCTGGGGAAGTCAGACAGCACTCACAGGCTTGTGCAGACTGCAAATTGGAGAAGGAACGAAAAGCAATTCTTCAGCAAAGCGCCGCTCCTAGTTTTGAGGGAGGCTGCACCTCTTAGGAGGACACGGAGGCATTCACTGTCTCCTTCAACTGCAACTGTTCCATATTTTGTTACCTGTTGAATTTTTATATCCACCAAAGGAAAGAAAAAAAAAAGATCTGCTGGGAAAGCAAACACATTAAACAAGGACCGCGCAGGGTATGGAAGCCAGAAAGGCTACAGGCTGCTGAGATCCGGATATGAATGCATTACACATTCATCTGAATTTTAAATACAGAGCATTATGACTGGCGTTCGAGCAACCGCCACAGCAGCCTCAGCACTACGGCTTTTATGGTAATTTACAGGGAGTTACCCACAAGGCCTTGCAATAGAGAGATTTTCTTGGCAGCCTTCCTAAACTAACTTTTATAGGTTAGCGTACGAGTAGACAGAAGTGGTTAAGAAAAAATAAAATGGTAACCACAAAAGGGGGAGAATCTGAGCCACCGACCGACGGCCTCTGGTCTGCAAATGGTCCCTGCCCGCCGTGGTCCCTGCCCGCGCAGCTCTACCAGGCTGACCCACGGGGTATCTCAGTGCGTGGACATCCTCATGCATGCCCTGGCTACCCACCTTCAACCCGAACTGTGCTTACTGGCCTGGGGTCCTCTTGCACACGCTCTTGAGACCGACCGTAGAGGCATGTCCTCCATCTGCCACAATCGAGCGTGGCAGTGGGTGCAGGTGGGCAGGCAGAGGTCGCTGCCAGGATATGCTGCTGCCACAAGGCACGCATGCCCAAAGGGCCCTGGAGGAAAGGTTGCATTTTAGGGCATCATCTCTCAGTGGGTTCCCTGCACGGGCAATGGTCCGACCTATCCGGGCTAGGATTCACTGCCATCAAGAGCCATCGTGCGCAGTGATCGGGAGCAAAAGGTGGAAGATGTGTGCATAGGCAACCTCTACTTTCTGTGCAAAACACCTAGCTGAACTGTGCTATTGCTCACCCTGATACAAGGGATGCCACCATAGCCTCCCTGCTCGTCACACACCCACTGGCTGCTGGCTTGGAGAATAATGTCCTTTTTTTTTTTTTTCCACTGAGCTCCCACCCACCCCACAAGCTTTGCCCTAGCCACGTTGGCACTTGGAGGGAAATTCCTTAGTCAACCAGCCCAGTGTCCAAAAGGATGATTCACAAAAAGGCTACGGAGCAGCAGCAGCATCATATCCTTCAGTGCACGATGCCAAGCTCACACCCTATTGCCCATCCCTGAGACAGAAAAAGCTCCCCGCATCCCTGCCTCTTGCCAAACCTCCCCAAGACAGTTTCTACCCTGTGCATTTAAGCAAGGACAGTGTATCCCCACCTGCTTCTCCCAGTGGGAAGGGGCTCAGCTGCTTTACTGACCCACCTCCACGCTGTCACTGCTTTCCCTACATCCCGAACGATCCCGGTCAGGGGTGAAACATGGAAACCGCCGCTCGGTTTCCTCCGACCTGCACCCATTCGACAGACAGAAAGGAAAGGATCACCACTCTGCCCCAAGTCAGGGACAGCGAGGCAGAAAGGCACCAATAAAGAGAGGAAGGGGTCATCAGGAGGGAAAAAAAATCCCAATGCATGCAAGCTAAGAAGTGCTGCCCGTTTCAATCCCAGGAGAATTAAAGCAAGAGCATTTTGGGAAGGCAGATTTCAAAAGTGCAAGTTCTTCTTTTTTTTTCTTTTTTCTCTAAGCAAAGCTTCCAACCCGAGAGCACGGAGCGGCGGTCTGCAACCAAGTAAAACGGGCTAATCCCGTTTCATTGCGAGAAATGCAGAAAAAGCACAATACAAGGAGCTGTAGAGGAGATGCCCCTCCCGCAAACCGCCCCCAGACTCTTTCAGGTTTAATTATCTATAGCAGTGATTAGCAACACAAGGACTTTAATACATTTCTTCTTCTTTGCTGTGTCCCTTTAAGTAACTAGCCCAAAGAGAAAGATGTTATGATAGGGCTGAACCGTGTCTCGAACGCTGCATTTTAAACAGGACAGCTGTTTCTCGAGACGGGCTTATGGGGAAATCAAGCACATATCAAAGTGTCACTTGTCCCCCCAACCTCCCCTTCAAGCCATTTCAAAAGCTGCAACCATTGAGCCAAGGCGAGCAACGCACTGGCACAGTGACACTTCTCCTAGAGAGCGAGCGCGCTTTGCCTCCGGCCTTGTGCCTTATGTACCCAGAGCACGTGGTTAGCTGGTGTAACTACGCATCTCATAACGAGTTTACTGTCTGCAAAAAAGTAACATATAAAAAAAAATTAAACCATATTATATTCAAGCCAAAATATTCTCGAATTCAGACTCTAGTACGTTCCCCCCTTAGCAGAGTCCCTTTAGACGCACCAGGAACTATATAGAAAACTTCTAGGGTGGTAAGAAACAAGGCATCCCAGAGTACTTGGGGTTAAATTATTTAAACCCACATACAAAGTTTACTTACTGGGAATTTTAAGACCTGAGAAAGACCAGAGCACTGCTTTATAAGTGCCTATTTGCAGTGCAAAAAAAAAAGTGGCAACACAACACTGGATAAATTCCAGCCTATAAGCCCCCAATAAGGCAACATCTGGGATGCTGGCCCAAGACCAGGGTGATAATGCAAAAGAGAAAGGCAGCAGGAATGAGTTCACAGCTCCCGGGAGGCTTTGTGCACGTTACGCATGCGATGCAAGGCTAGTCCGCATCATAGCCTCTGCATGGGTTCAGACAGTTGCATGGGAAGTCAGTTGGGTTAAACCGGCACAAACTCTGCATGCAGATGCACTTCAGCTGGCTAAACCCCAACGTCAAGTCAGTTTAGTTTCCATCGGCAAGGCGTTGAATTAAATAGTGGCTGAACTAGTTAATAAAGGTCAAACTTAACCAGTCCGTTTTGTTTTTCTAAATCCATTTGGTCAAATCATTGCAAGGTTTCTCTTGGAGACCAACTGTCATGTTTGCAAACTCCATAGGCCTGTTTTAGTTAATTACTTGTGTAACGATTGCCCTTTTGTCTAGCACACTGGGGACTGACTGAGGACTTCCAGAGCTAGAAGTATGACCTGCTACCGCTCAATTCGAAAATGCCACAGCTCTGTAAACGTGCAGTTTTTACAGCCCATTTGTCACTTGTGCAACCGGACCCCGAAGTTCCAGCCCCGTTGTGCTAGGAACTGTCCAAAACACCTACAAAAAAAAAGATGTGCTCTGCCTTGAATACATCTCAATCTAACTATGAGTAACTATAGACAGATGAAAGGAAGCAGCTCATGGTATGAGTGATGCCACAGTAACTAGGGAGAGAGTGGGGGGAAATGAGGCTTAAAAGTCTGCTGCAAGGCAGGATATCACACACCACTGCAGAGAGGGACCACCAGGTCTGATCAGGATGCAGAAGGGAGACAAATGCAAGAAGACCTGGGGAAAAGGCCTGGGTCCCAACACGGAGCGCTGGCCTCCTTTCTCGGTAGGCAGCTGGGCATCAGTAACACCTCCCACATGCCCTCTCCATAGATAAGCTGCAAGGGAAAATAAAGAGTTAACCAATATGGTTGTTAATTGGAGTCTGGGGCAGCTCAGAGGAAGCAATCAGACCGAAATGGATGTGCTCATCAGCATGCATATGCTCTAATACCAGACAGCAAGAGGAGGGGTCAAAAATGCGGCTGAGAGCTTTACCACCCCATCTCTGCCATTAAGCCTTCAGATACCCCCATGTACCTGGGGGTGTTTGTAAGCATGCACTCTCTCATCTCAAGTCTCATCAGGGCCAGGCATAGACACTGCCTCCTAGTCCATCAAATGCACGTGTCGTTGCAAGCCATGGCACCCAGCACATCCAAGCAATGGCCCCTGTCTGAAATCCAACCTGTGCTGTAAGTCGGGCGATGGGGCGAGCAGGTTCCCCAAGGCAGGCTGGGATTTCAAGGCAGCTGCATCACCCCCACTTGCCTCGCCCGGGTCACACCGCAAGGTCTCACCCCCACTCCCACAGGGAGTGCAAGGGAAGCAGACACTGCCTCAAGTCTCTGCAAGGAGTGGGGACCAAGTGACCATCAGCCCCTCCACAGGCAGGCAGCCTTGCAAGCGCTGCCTCCCCGGGAAGATGTCCTGTTGCTAAGCAACTGGCCATCTACAATTATGGCCACAGCATCAAGGAAGCAGAAGAGACAGGAGCCACAACTCGAGGGAGAAGAAACCAACCAACCCCAGAAGACCCCAAAGCTGAAACCCAGGGGCACAGCACAGCTGAAGGTTTAAGGCAGCACTGCCCGCCTAGGTGCAGAGCCTCGGGAAGTTTTTAGGTACCTAACTCCCATTGCCAACAAGGGAGAAATTGGCACTGGCCTCATGGCGAAGGGGATTAATTACAAGTCTTCGGAGTCTCTGCCTGTTTGCATGAACAAAATCGACACACGGAGCGGCGCAGCACGAGAGTGGCGCAGCACGAGAGCGGCGCACGCTAAAACATCTTTGAGCAGCGTTGGCATACGGTACTAAATGACCTTTAAAGCAGCGGGAAATCCTGGGGTTGCACAAGCACAAATGTAGATGGGTTGGCGAAAATGGGAGATTTTGTTTAGTCTACACATGACTGCTGTGTCAGAGGTTGCCATGCAGAGCCCCCTTGCCTGGCCTGCCATGCTGCCCCTAGGTCTCATAGCAGCCCCATGTGGTGTGCACTGGCCCAGCCTTGTATGTGGGGTTCAGGATGGACAATGCACACGATGGGCACCCGTTCCATCTGCTGAGATGCATGCCACGCATAGCGCCTCAATGGAGGCTGTGTGCCCCGGGCACAGCCCAAGTTGGGGCCACATGCAGCATGCATCCCAGGCTGGCCAGAGAACAGGTCTGTGGACCGGTCATGCATCACTTGTCCAACCCACAGAGCCGGATGAGTTTGACACTCCTGCCTTTGAGACCTGGACCATACAGCACAAGAATCATGTTCTGCGCTGTCATCTGGATTTCAGCGCAAGGCACCCATTGATAGCTGTGGGCACTGCTGGAAGACAGCAGCCCTGAGTCGATGTCACCCTGTCCTCCAAAAGAGTAGGAAATAATCTGAACTACATTAATTCATAAAAGAGAGAGGACATGCCACCCAGCACCAGGTCCTGGGAACGATACCAGCCAGCCACACTCTTTGGGAGCTCCACACATCAGCCAAATACGTTCTTGGACAAGCTCTGTGCACCATCCTGTTGTTCTGAAAAAATGAGAGGAAACAAGCTTTGGAAAAACCTTGTATCCCAATACTCATCTTATTCAGGAGGGTCAAGAGGGCAGCGAAGGCTGAAAATTACTTTTCACATTCCCGAGGCTGAAACATTTCCACCCAGCAGTGGGCTAGCGAGACCTCACATCCAGGGCATGCCAAACAGATGCAGACCACAGTCTGTTACATGAGCAGAGCCAGAAAATAATCAGAGACTAGGCAGCTATGGCAAATGTGGACGCCAAATTAGATAAACTGGTAAGCTGAGCAAATGATACTGAAGCTAAAAAATGAAGACCCGGTAGAAGCAGACAGATGCAAGAGATCGGTGATAAGAGCTGGTGGAGGGGGGGAAGCTAGCAAAATCAGACCGCCTAGTTTACTAGGCCACAATGTCAAAGGAAAATAAGTCAAGTTATAAAATAATCAGCACAGATGGACACGGAGCGCACATCAAGAACAGGCAGCTCATTGCCAAAGAAACAGACAGGGAAGGGGAGATCAGAGCCGGCGCCTGCAGAAGCAAGCCCCGGCATTATTGCACTCTAGTGGCAGAGAGGAAAATGGGCTGATTACACCCAATCTGTTTGCATTCTGCAATGTCAGGACTTGATGCACGTTTAGGGTCTTAGTGGAAAAACAAGAGTAAGAAAGACATCTAGAGACTCCCAACCAGCCTTGTCCTACTGAGAGCTGCAGACGCATCCCAACAGCATCCCTGCCTCCAAGAGGCCGTGGTCTAAGTGGAAGTCAGATGCAGGAGGCAAAAGAGGGGAAATGACTTCCCAATGGTGCTTGGAGGCGTCAGGTCTGGCATTGACCTGCCGTGTGACTTTGGGTATTGATCCCTATGGTGGTGCCAGAAAGCAGCAAAGATCTCAGCAGGATGGAGACAGGGAAGGGTAGAGGATCATTGCTGGAGATGGGAGGTTTCGAGGCACCCAACTTACTGGTCGCTGTTGGGTGCTCTTTTAGGGAAATGTTATCTATTCTATGATGAAACCAGACTGGCCAGTTCCACTTTGCTTTCTCATGACAGCTGGGTTTCCTAAATGACATGAGGACATTAGAGTCCTCCACTCCAATACCTGGTTAGACACGGGGAATAGGTATTCCCCGTATTTTAACATGGGGGCAGGGGGCAGAATGGAAAGCACAAAGCTCAAGTTTCATTAAAAAAAGAGAATTAAAACTCAAGATGTAGAAACCGCAAGTAACAGCATCCTTTTTATACAACTCTCTACCGCACATTTAGATGCCAACACTGGCTCAGTCAAAGCTGTCTTCAATTTATCTTTGTAGCCTATGCTGCAGTTGCACAATTTGAACAATTTAAAGCAACACATTTGTGACTGAAACAACAGCTAAGGCTGGGAATGCGAACCACGTGTAGAACAGCACAGAAAAATCACTTCGATGGCCGTGCTGCGTTCTCTCTCACTTCCACCTGGCTTGGAGACCTGGGTGGAAGTGTGGCTGAACCAGAAAGGGACACCGAGGCAGCTCTATAAACATGGTCTGTATTGAGTTAACGAGACAAAAAAGACCTATGTGAGACGTACACAACTATGTTAAGATTTGTGTAGTGGAAAAAGGGTGTTTTTAACTGCATGAATAGCTTACACCAGGAAGGACTCCCATCCAGGCTGATTTCTGGAGCAAGCCCCACCCTTACCACTGTCGTACTCGCTGGGCACATCTACACGTGCATTAATGCGTTTTTCTTAATGCACATTACATTTAGTACCTCCGGGCATTTATACACATACATCTGTCTGCTCTGATGTGCTGGAAATCCAGCGCGTCGGAGCAGACTCAATGAAATCGAGCCGTCTCAATTAAAATCAAGCTGACGCGCCTGGCGCTGCATCACATACATTTGTACAAATGGCGAAAAGTGCATCAGCGCTGAGAAAATGGCGGCGGTGAGCTTTTGAACTAAAACACTTTGGATGCGTTTTAGTTCAAAAGCGCACCGCCGCGATTTTCTCAGCACCAGTGCACATTTCACCCTTTATACTAATGCACGGGCCACAGCATCGGACACTTTTAAAAGCACCCGGTGCCACGGAGCAAGCATGTGTACAAACGCCCTCCAATGCGAAGTACTAAATAAATGCACATTAGGCTGCCCTAATATGCTTTTTAAGTGACACTAATGTGCAGTAGAATAGGCTACTGTGCATCAGTGTAATTGCACAATTTTTTGTGACGCTTTAATGTGCAGTAAAATGGGCTACTGCGCATTAAAGCGCATGTGTAGACATGCCCACTGGGTATTTTGGCCCCGCTGAGTTATGAGCTACCTGGATTCTTATTGCGTGACGGCTGAGCAGGAGTCCCTTTGTTAAGCAATTGAAGGCTCCTCTTGCATGACTAGAAGTATTTATGCCCTTTCCCTTTTGAAATATGGGCCCTGGCCGCACACAGGAAGGAGGAGAGTGCTGCAGTCCCAAGCTGGGTGGGATCTGACAAACCTGGCAGAGTAGAGGAAGAAACACTTTGTCATGCTGCAGTGAACAAGGACTTTCTTCATCATTACCTGCCTAATCAGGAAAATTGGACTTTCTCTTGTCCCCCCTCCTCCCCGCCTTCAGCAGGTGATTAACTGTGTGTGTCAGGCCTAGGGCCGGATTTGGAAAATGTCCAGCCTCCACCTGATTTGGGATATCAAAAGTCGATCTGCTCCAATCCTCCTGAACATGCACAGGGGGTAGAATCTAATTCTAAGCCATCCATTTCCACAAATACCTTTTAAAACAGAAGCCTCGGATAGTTTTCCAAAATCAATAGCACTACATCAGATGCTCTAATGACCTGCCTTGCTGGACATCTGAGATCTCTTTAACCCCAGGTGAAGAAAAAAGGCAATCGAGGGTCTATTTCATTGCAAGAGTCCACTCTTTGTTCCTTCTCTTCATGCAGAAAGGGACGTTTTTCCCCTCGGGACAAAATGAGTAAATATTTTTCTCTACCCCCAAGAGAAAAACCGGATCGCTCCTCCTCGAAAAGCAACAGCTGCATTCAGCCACTCCTCTTCCAAGACCTCTCCTCCATCTCAGTCCAATGAGTCAGTATTTTATTCAACCAATGTTAGTTAAGACTCGCATCAACCCCTGCCAGGCTAAGGAGAGCATTAGCCCCATTGTACAGATGGGCAAACAGTGGCCTGGAGAGATTTAAGAACTCGCTCAAGTTAAAGCGGTCAGGAACAAAACCCAGAGTCCTCTCCCACCCTGATCTCTAGACTGGACTCCCTTTCCAGGACCCGGGAGTCTAGTTTTTAATCACATTACCTCCAAGGGCCACACGATACCTGTACGTAACCCCTCCAGGGACGACCTGTCGCACATAACAAGCTGCTCCCACTCTTCCCCCGAGGGCAGAGCAGGAGTCCCTTTGTTAAGCAAAGTGTTCATGCAACCGAAGGCTCCTCTTGCAGGACTAGAAGTATTTATGCCTTTTCCCTTTTGAAATATAGGCCCTGGCCGCACACAGGAAGGAGGAGCGTGCCAGCAAACTCGTTAATTTATAAATCAATCTGGCAGGGAACAATTAACAGTTTCCAATAATCAATTAGGCAGAAGGAATGCGGCTCGCCCATCCAGGAACTGATCTGAAATATGGCCCCGGTTGTAAGCCCCACCGGTTGGGTGCATTTGGTAATGGAGCGTTCAGCTAATGGCTGCAGACTTGGCAGCTGCTCCACGCATGCCAAACCTCAGCCCCAGGGAGTCCTCGCCGGGCAGCTACGCCCTGCCCCCAGGCCAGGCCGCATCCCGAAATACAGACGACAGCCAGGAGGTCAGGGGACTGCAAGTCGGCTTCCTGCTCCTGACAGCCAGGCAAGCATTGACACTGGCGCTTTCCAGCCTAGGCTCTCTGAAAGGAGACCAAGTCTCCCAAAAACCCTGATGCGGCGAATAGATTATTCCCATGTTACATACAAGGCAAACTGAGGCACAACCCAGGATGCACAGTAAGGCGACAGCCAGGCTGGCACTGCAACCCACGGCTCCCAGCTTCAGATCCAGAGTTTTAGTAACCAGGCAATTCCTCCTCCCCCAGGACACACAGCACAGCGTGCCCAACACTGAGCACCGACTGCGTACGGGTAGCACAGCCCAACCTGGCGAGACTGCGGGTGCAGGATCTCCCCGAGAATACGGGCTCTCCACATATGGATTGCATTAGGACAGGGGTGGGCAAAATGCGGCCCGGGGGCCGGATGCGGCCCGCCAGGCCATTCTATCTGGCCCGTGGGGTCCCTAAAACATTTAGAAAATTAATATTTATCTGCCCTGGGCTGCCTGTCATGCAGTCCTTGATGGCTTGCCAAAACTCAGTCAGTGGCCTTCTGCCCAAAATAATTCCCCGCCCCTGCATTAGGACAACCCCGTTAAACATAAGCAGGCGGAGACCTCCATCCTTCTATTTTTTGCCTTTTGAACAAGAAGCAAACTTGGCAAGTGCCTGTCCCGGGAAGACCAGCAGTAGTCTTAGTACCTTGGAGGAAGAACCTACTGCTCTCCATCCTCTTCCAAAACATGCTCCAGAGACGGTCTTCTCTTCTAGAGTCACTGCAGCCTGCAAGGGCTGTCAAGGGATCAAATCCTACATGAAGTCCAGCTAATAGTGGGCTATGAACCCACTGTGGCTCAAGGACGACAAACCTCTGAAGGGGAGGGAGGGAGAATTGTAAGAAAAGATGTATTCTCTTCTCCAAAATCCCAGCCAGCTCATTGCCTGGAACAGGGAGCAGGGATGCCCGGCACCGGGCTCTGGAATCAATGGAAAGTTATTTTCAGATCCATCCATCCCACCCTTGAGAGAGAGGAGAGGACCGCATTGTCAGCGTGGTCCTACCCCTCCCCACAAAGCAGAGACAGGGATATTCAGAGGAAGGGCGTCCCAATGGTTATAGTGCTATTAGGGACCCAAGACCTGGTTTCGGTTCGACTCTTCTTGTGCCCCTTGGGTAGGTCAACTGCTCCGCTCCTTGCTGCGAGATGGGGGTCGCGGTACTACCCTCCCTCACAGAACATTGTGACCAGACCGCTAAAGACTGCGAGGCATTCAGATTCGAGCGACAGGGGGGCTACAGAAATGCCCCAGACCATGCAGACCGCAGGAGGCCGTTCCCCAGGACGGCTGCACCTTAAACAACATAGGTCTTGGGCAAGAAGCAAAAGCTAGTAAACAAGGCGAGAGAGACAGGAGCAGATGACTTGATGGCAGTCGTGGGGGACAGGGCAGCACCACCCAGACGGTGCCCCAGACTGCCAGGGCACAGTGACCGCACACGCCACCGGTTCATATTCTGCACTGTTCGGAGCCAAGAGGCCGGAAATGCTGCCCTGTCTCGCTGGTGTTATTTTTAGCTAAAGGCTTTTCTCATCCTACATTACATTCTCTCCTATAAATCCTTCCAGAGAGCTGGAGGCAGAAGTCTCCTCCTTCTCAGGAGCTCCATCCTTCCTGCATCTCAGCCCCAAGAGACAGAGTATTCCTCTCCCCATCAGCACAGGGTGACCAGAGACGTCCTATGTTTAGAAGCCACTAAAGCCCATAGCTCAACGCCATGGGGTTACTTCCCCTGGTGTCTTGCTTTTCACGGTCCTTTTGCACAGGCCAGGATAGACTGATGGGGAAGGTAACGGGATTAAACACATTAACTACACTGCTCGCGTTGTACTTTCTGAATCCCAGGCATCCTCCAGAGCCCATCACGCAGAGCCTCTGAAAGGCGGGTGCTTAACAAAACGGAGTTGGGGGGAAATCCTTCTTAAAAAGGAAGGATAGTGGGATCCTCAGTGCCCGAGCAAGCTCGAGCTCAGTTTGTATAGGGATGGGAATAAAAGACCTGGACAAGCTAATGGATTCTGCCTTGCGTCTCAGGCAAATGCTCTCACCCCGCAGGCACAGCCAGGCACCCGGCACATTCGGAGGTGTGACACGGCACTGTGTGCCATGAGTCACTTGTTAATTTGCACCTTGCAAGAAACGGAAAAGTCAATTGCTTTCCAGATTCCCCCCTGAGCTCCATAAATACTGCTCAGAGAGGAGGTGGCTTCTTTCTTTTCTGGAACATTTTGCTTTCTCCGGCCTCTATGGGAACATTACAACAGCGGCTGCGATGTTACCGACTCTGACTGGCTACTGAATAAGCCAGCTCCATTTTACCGCGTGTTAGCTTAAGGGTGACCTGCAGCTCGCGTCGGCTACCGTCGCATCCCCAAGACATCCCACAACCCGCCATTTCCCAGTCCAGGAACCAGGTTCGCCTTCCCTGGGACGCCAAACCAATGGAAACAGTGGCTCCCCCCCACAACCGCACGCTCCGTCTCCGTGACAAACAGCATCCACCTTCAATTTAGGGATGAAGCTGACAAATCAGATAGTAGCCCCCTCATTCTCATCTCCTCCAGATTAACCTTTTTTTTTTAAAGCCTCCTTCAGCCAACCAGCAATGCTCCCCATCACCTAAGCAGCAGTAATGTGGTTTTCACCAACAAGCCTGGATTAGACTTGCATGCCATGAGACCAGCTGGGCAAAATTCAAAGCACCCCCCGCCTCGCCCAGCAATCTGGATGCTGCGACTGGCATCATCATCTTAGTGCAATACAATTGCTGTGCCCACGAAGCAGCTTATGCCAGCCTCTGCAGGCGATACAGCAGCACCAAGTACCTGGAGGAACTTTCGACGGCCAACACCTGCTTCTGCTCTTGGACACGGGGAAAGCTGGAGCTGTTCCCTCCCACGGCTTCAGCTCGGAGCGCAGATTAGAAGCATGCATGCAAAAAAGCGAGAGGGAGAGAGAAAGGGGGATGGCATTGGGAAGCCTCATCAATAATTTCCAGACACGAGGGACGTAACAGGAAGATGCTGCCTTTTATCCTTCCCCTTCGGAAAGTTTACACACACGGCGTTGCAGTTCTGTTGAGCTCACCGGCAGGCTGCAGCTCCCCTGACAGCCAGAGCCCGGCTCCCCCAGGCACACAGAGGAGAAGCCAGCCATAGCTCATAGCAAGACAAGGCAGCCAAGAGCCTGAGGGGCTCCCAAGCCTTGCACGGCGAGCGCAGAGGAAGCAGCCATTGCAGGTTCCTTGGAAACTAGACAGTAGCTTCAAACCAAGGGGAGGATGCATGTGTGCATGGGGTCTGGGGGCGCAGGCAGGCAGCAGCAATGAAGAGCAGGGCACAAAGCCAGGACAACACAGGTAGCCTCCCCGCAGGGCTGATAAAAGCCACTTGCCTTATCGAGACGCTCAGCCCAATCCTTATAGCGTCCGTTACTTGTTCTTTATTGCCCTTGGAGCAAAGTGCTCCAGTCTTTTAGTGCTTTATACTCTTATTCTGACAGCGATGCCAAAGACTAAAAGCAAGAGCAGAGTCTAAGGAGCAAAAAGAAGGTCTGCTCCCAGTGTATTTGGACGGCTCTGCAAAAAAACCCCCAACACCAAACAGCAACAAAAACAGACACCCTCCCCCCATCTCCATCCTAATATTTTCTATTTGTTTTGAATGATTCCATAAATTCTGCCTTAATGCAAGCAGGGGAAAATTGTTCCAAGCTCAAAACATGAAAGCTTTGTCAATTATCTCCCAAACATGCTAGGTTTACATCTCTTTATTTTTAGTACATCTTCGGAAGACGCAGGCATCGCCGATGCAAACGACAGGCTTCAGGGACCCGACAATCACATGCTTCCTTTTCCACAGTAAACAAGTGGTTCTGTGCCGCCAGTCTTCTGGGCGAGAGATAATCCCCTTCCCGAGGAGGGCAGGAGAAGCAAGGCAGGGCTGCAAGACTGGGATTTTGCTCCTTTCTTTCAAGGACCTCGGAGCGCTTCATCGGTGTTGCTGCTAGTCGGCCACGCTGCTCCTGGCCACGGCAGATCAGAGCTCTGATCTCCCAGACACACCTATGTCGACAGCCAGGGAAACTCCAGCGCAGGCGGGCAGCAGCCACTTCCCAGAATCACAAGGAACTAGCAGCAGATTCCCGACGCAGACCAGACAATGGTGCCTTGCAGACGGAGGCCGTCGCAGAGGCAAGCGATGCTATCCTCATGCTCAGCCGACAATTAGCATCCAGCGCAGGAGCAACAGGCAGAATCGAGACTGATCTATTCGTTCAACCGCTGCTGCAGCTTCCTCCCCACCTCCCCCAAATAAAGCCGTGTTTAGTGGAAAGAGGATGCCCATATGTACCGTACCCTCTGCCTCACACCCCGCCATTTCTCCAGATGAGCAGCCTTATTTAAGAGGAGCCAGCGCATTCTCTCACGGCAGCTGAAAGCAAACCAGCCACGTTCAGGGATGGCACCTCTGCTCTCCCCTCTGCACCACACGACAGAGAGAAAAGGAAGCTCGCTTGCTACAGCATCCCGGGTCTAAGGTTCCTGGACCTTAGTAACACTCTTCACCCCAATCCTGAACAGCCCCAGACATACAAGTCACGCCACTCTGCACCAAGTCATCTTACCGTTCAAGTTAAATCTCCTTTCCTTGCCCCCACATCCCCTAGAAGGACTGCTAGTACCTCAAAAATTATCCCAGGACCACACGGAATATATTCGCTAAAACAGATAGAGATTATACGCAGTGCCTCTGACACAGGAGGTAAGATTTCAGTGCACACCTTAGAGAGAAAGGCTGCCAAGGGGTCCATGCTCAGAGACCCCCCAGACCCACTCGCAGCTATTCACTGCCGGCATACAAAAGAAAAGAAGACACACCTGAGAGCCATCCCACTGCGCAGAACTGGAAGCAAAGAGCTTTCTTTTATCCATCAGCATTTCCAGTTAAACACCACAGCCCGATGCCGTTTGTAGAGCATGTAACGCCGAATGCAGGCCCGGAGAGCTTGTCCACGGATAAATCCACTCGGTTCTGACCATACCATTGACTGGGGGAAATCAAGACCTTTATTCCATCACCTGAAACCCTCAAAATTGATGGATGGCTTTACTCATCAGTCTAGAACCAGCAGCTTCCCTCTGCCAAACGCAAGCATTGAACGGCAACCGAAATGCCTGAAGTTTGCATTGACATGTGACACAGAAGGAGAACAGAAAAAAGAACCTCTTGAATCTTCAAGGCAAGGAACAAGCGAAGAGGTGGCTCTGGTGCCTGTCGGCTGGCTGGAAGAGAAGGAGCCCTCAGGATGCTACAGACCGACGTCCAAGGACGAAGGAGAAATTAGTTTTAAAACTAAGTGAGGGAGGCAGGAGGGTGGAATCTTCTCCCCACGATGACGCAATGGTTCCCCCATGATGCTGCGAGCCATGGTTACAGCATCTCTCCCTGGGCACCGCCTCGCCTCCCCAGCCCCCGCCCTTCCACTTCCTTCTGCACAGTGCACCCTGCAGTCCGTGTGAGCACAGCGCCATGAGATCCGCAGGTGGACATCCTCTCTGGGCGCAGGAGCACAGGGGTGCACAGCAACTGCACAGCCTCGCATGCAGCTGCCACCACCCGACTGTCTCCTTCCTGCAGAGCTATTTCACCCCCTCGCCTGCCCCGCCTTTGGAGGGGCACAGTCCCACCACTCGACAGCAAATCCCAGAGCACAAGTGACACACGGTAAAACCCCCTGGCTGGGAAACTAGGACTCTAGCATCCGCAACTCACCATCGAGGTGTCACAAATTGAGTTTAAAAAGCCATCCCAAACGTCCTTTGAGCCTTTAGATTGGTTAGATCCTACTATACAGGAGGCTGCGATCCTTGAAAAGCATTTTCCGTCACACTTATGAGCCTCCAATTTGCGTGCATTTACACACACACCCAGTCTCTTTCTCTCAATCTCTTTAAAATGCACTGCGTGTAAATCCCTGTGCCCCATTTCCGACTCCCAGATCAAGTGTAAACTTCTTCTATATTAATAGGCATGTAAGCTTTCAAAGAGAAGAAAAAAAAAATAACCAAAAGCCTTTGCAGGGAGCGAGCTGAGAGACACATCGCGTGACATGCTTGGAAAAAGCACAGAAATAGGAAAAAAAAAAAAAAAAAGCCTTGCTTCCAAGAGCCATTAATAAACCCCACGGCTGAAGCAGCAGGTGCCTAAAAGGTGAGAGATTTGACCGTTTGTCTCGCTTCTCCCAAAGGGTGGAAGGAAACAGTTAGAAAGAATGGTCTGCCCAAATCAATCAGATACTTTAGCAGTGTATGGTTAAAGCCAGAGGCCTCTCCCCGGGATGCTGGTGTCACACCTAATTTCGGTGAGATTATTTAAAAAAAAAAAAAAAACCCCCACGATTCAAAAGCCATGCACAGGTTTCTCGCCCAATCCACCAAGGAAAAACACAGGCTGGGTGGAACATGCAGGGCGATGAAAGACCGGTGCCAGAGCCCTGCAAAAGGCGCGGCGAGATCGCCGACCCTCTGCTCCACCCCAGGGAAATGGCCGGTTCTCGGCAAGGGGTCGGAGGGCAGCTTTTCAGACCCGACACACAGGTGCAGAGAAAAATCTGCCGAGCAAAGAGCAGGTTACATACGTTTCTCTGCCTGAACGCGACATGGTCGCTCCCCAACTGTTCCAACTCACAAGGGAAGGTGGGGGAGGAAAAGAAGCCGATGAACCTCTTTGATTCGGGGCTGGAGGGAACTCAATCCCAAATCAAGGTCCGCTCTTCCTGCAGATGCCGAAGCCCCCCGTCCTATTCCCGCAAGCCACGCGGCGTCCCCCCCTTTACCCCCGAAATGCACACAGCTAAATCCCAAATCTGGTCTTCTTGCAAATGCCGAAGCCCCCCGTCCTATTCCCGTAAGCCATGCGGCGTCCCCCCCACCTCCACCCCCCAGATGCACACAACCAATCCACATAGAGATCAAATCATTGAAGTCCAGCTGTTGTTTAATGATGCAAGGGGGGGGGGGACACCCAGGCAGCCAGGACAGGAGGTGCAGCTACAGAAAAGACCCAGGAACAAAGCAATCCACCCGCACGCGGAGACGGGGAGCGAGCAGCTGCGTGTCACAGACGCCGGAGGCACGGCTCCATGTTTCCCCGTTCGCCCGCCGGCTGGCCATGTCGGAGCCGGCCACTCCACGCAACTCAGAACAGATAACGGGGGGGGGGACAGGGTCATCTGTACACGTCGATAAGAGATGACACGATTGAGAAGGGTGCTGGAGGTGACACGGAGACGAGATACACACGGGGGCGATAGCGCCGGGGAGCACCCCGACACGGGGGGACGCGGCACCCCTTCCCCGGCGGGGGCAGGCAGGGGCGGGAAGGACAAAAAACACCCGGGCGGGTTCCCTCGAGCACGCCGCCTCCTCGCAAGCGTGCCGGGAACGGCTTCGAGCGCGCCGACCCCCGTCCAGCAGCCTTGCCCGAATGGGTGGAGGGACCCCAACGCGTGCACCCCCGCGCCCCGCCGCCTGCCGCAGCGGTGGGGGCTCTGGGCGTGCACCAAGCTGCCCAGGAGCGGAGAGATGGATGGAGCGCAGCGTCGGCGTCCGCACGGACACGGTTCCAGGGGAGGGGGCTGCGGGGGGGGGCAGAGGCTGGGGGTTTGGGGCAGGGGAAGGGGCACAGCCCTGCCCCAGGGTGCTCCTCTCCGTCCCGCAGCATCCCCATCCCCATCCTCGCCACCTGCCGCCTTACCTGCCGGCCCGCTCACATCGTCGCGCGGGAGCCCGGCGGCGCCCCCTCCCGCGGCCCGGCCCGGCTCCCGGCTGCGGACGCTGCGCGCAGGGGGAGGCGGAGGCGGCGCGGGGGACACTGCGGCTCGCGCGCCCGCCCGGGCTCCAGCCACTCGCACAGGTGATGTCATTGCCCGGGCCGCCGCCGCCTGACGTCACCGCCCCGCCCCGCCCTGGCCCGGCCCGGCCCCGCCCGCTAGGGGCGGGCCGCGTCACTGCGGAGGCGAGGGAAGCCGCGCCGCGGGGCCGGGCCAATGGGAGGCCGCGCCGCTGTCACGTGGGAGGGGGGGAACGATTTAAAGGGCCCGGCGAGGAGCAGCACGTGGTGATGTGAGGCGATGTGAGGGCGGCTTTGAAAGTGCGTGTGTGTACAGACACACACACACACACCATATGTATATAGAGGGTGTACACACGTGTGTGTGTGAGAGAGTCAGTCAGCACGTGGCGACGTGAGGGCAGCTTTGAAAGGTGTGTGTGTGTACACCATATACATATAGGGGGTGGAGAAGGGAGTAACACACACGTGTGTGTGTGTATATATCAAATAGGCGTAGGTTTACGAGCTAGCCACGAAGGAGCTCTGTGAGAGAAGGAGGAAGACCGCACAAGAGTGAGTGGTTTGGGGGGCGGCGTGAGGAAGAGAGTACAAGTGTGTGTGTGTGAGCGTGGCTCTGGGGAGAGGGGGCGAGAGAGCGCTGAGCGGGGGGATGTGGGAGGGTGTTGAGAGTGAGCAGTTGGGTGTGTGTCTGTGTCTGCGTGTGCAAGCCAGCAAGCAGCTCTGGGGTGTGTGTGTGTGTGTGAGGGAGCCCAGGAGTGAACAGCCCCGCAGGGGAGATGGGAATGATGAATGATGAGCAGGCCTGGAGGGCACCGCCGCGGGCAGCATGGATGCTCACCCTCCTCGGCCCGGTCCTTCCCACATTTAAAGGGGCTCCCCGGGTCTTCCCTGTGTTTTGCAGCGGAGCGCGGGTGGCCGTGCACCTGGTTAAGGCAGGAGCTCCGTGCTGACCTGAGCTACGCATGAGACCTGGGTCTGTTCACCGCTGGCCAGCACCAGGACACTTCCCAATCCCTGCTAAAGCCTGCAGGCTGCTGCGACTAACAGCATTAGTTGCTGCTATTACCCAAGCCTACAGGCTACTAAAGCCTAAGGATTGTGGCAATCGGGACTCCTAGTAGAGATGATGTCTTTTATTAGACCAACAAGATTTTTGCAAAAAAAAAAAAAAAAGATTTAATTGCAAGCTTTCAGGCACAAACGCCCTTCATCAGGCATTGGAGAAAAGGTTGTAAAAGTTCTCCTGGGGGCTGTGTTTTGTATTCTCCTACGTCTCGTGGAGGCTTTGTGCTGCCCCTTCAGACACGTATCGGTTTCGTGCGAGGAGAGTACTGGGGGAGTTTACACAGAGGCTCTTCTCAAACACATGCACCCACACACATCTTGTTTCTTAAATCTCTCCCTCCTCCATTTGAAGGTATTTCTCCCACAGCGTCTTTCAGTGAGATACTTGAAAATTCACTCGTTACCATCATTGCTATTATTTTTTTTTTTTTATCTCCCTCATTCATGTGGTCGCAGCTTGACAGAGTCCTGGGTGCTCGCTGTGGGTTTTGAGGCCCTGCCAGAGATGCCAGCTGTCACGCGAACTAAATAGGAACACATTGCCGTTCAAGGCTCCTGACCCCATAGTTGCATCTCCCTGTTCAGATTTATCTTCATCAGATGCAACAAGGGGGTGGCTTATGGAGAGCTCCAGATGCACTCGTCACTCGCTATCCTGATGGTGCCAAGGCCTGGGCAAGGGGACTCTGGTCAGTTAATCACAGCATTAACAAATGCAGAAACTGAAAAGACCAATTAATTCCTTTAGTCTGTCCCTTGGCCTCTTAAGGATCATTTTCTGCCGTGTATTTTGTACCTTGTGTGTCTGCCTTGACATCTTCCCCCACCATCAGTGAAAGGACTGAAATGTCTATGTCCATCTGGTATGTCAGGATGGACTTTGTTACCTGATCTAGATCTACTTTAGGGGTATCCAGATGTTGCTATCTTGGTGGGGGACATCAAGGGTCACTTAATGGGCTCTCTTTTTGCTTTATGTAGACATTTAATTTGTATCAACATTGTGAAGCTGAATACATAAGCTCCAGGACGAGTGTACTGGAGGCTTAGGGGCTAGAGGTGGTCCTTAGCAGTGGCAGATAAATCTGAAGCCCTTTAAATGTGGCCTGTGGCATGCAGGGGAGCATGGCTCTTCCTGCTCTTTGTGGAGTTGGTGTGTACACTGGTCTTACCTTGTGAACCATGTTTGCATGCCCACCCAGCGCCTGGTTGAGAGCCACAGCCACATAAGGGCAGTCCGTGGGGCTTTCTTCCTGCATTAAACCCCACCTCCCCCATTTCAGCACGTCATTAGAGCCTGTGTCCAGTAAGTCCACTCTTATTCACTAAAGCACATTTCATTTTAAGTCAGCACCATGCCATGTCTTAAGCATTTTTTGCTAAAAGGGAACAGCTGTTGATTCAGGGGCTTAATGGGACACTGCTGTGTAGCTGCCAAGTTGCGACTCAAGAAGGTCTGGAATGAGAGTGTAGCAAAGTGCTTGGTTAGCGTTGAGGATGACGTTAAACTCATGGCTGTCCAGACATGACCATTTTCAGCCCACGCATTGCCCCTTGTATATCCTTTGTCTCCTCTCAAGGTTGAGGCTTATTCCTTGAGGAGGATATTCCTACCCTGTGCCCATTCACAATCCACCTTGCACACCCATGCTGTGGCTCAAAACCAGTATGGAAAGGACATGCAGACCAGGATCCTGACTTGACATATACTGACCAAACCCTGAAGCTCTATGGGATTAAATAAAGATAATCATTGTTTACACCAGTGAACAGAGATTGATGGCCAAGGATAGCCGTGGGCTGCATTCTGGATCTTTATGGACTCCATCTGTCCTCGAGGTTGTTTTCTGGGCAACCTCTTCTGTCAGTTCAGTGGCACATTTATGCTTTTACAAGCTGGAACTGGGGGCATTTATTCCAAAATGCCAAGGCTTTTTCATTGCATCACCCAGGGAACCCTGTCATAAAGCTGCAAACTGCTAAGCTTCAGCAAAATGGAAGAATATTGATCACTGAACAGCTCGATTTCCAAAACGGGAGAAGTAATGAAGGGGAAATGCTTTAAGACAAAAGCACATTTCAAAAAAAAAAAAAAAAAAAAAAGGAAGCATTTTTTTATTATGAAGCCTGTGTTTAGTTCTGAAAATACTGAAGAATCAATAGCACTTGGAAAGGACAGAGGAAGGACTGAAGCAATGATTGTGCTGAAAAGGGTTATGGAGAATCTGCCAGGGCAGGATGCTAACTTCAGGGCTCCAAATCAGACAAATGCACAAAACCCAAGAGCATAGCCAAGACTTTCTAAAGTGACAAGTTATTTGCAGCGGTCCAGTATTTGAGTGCCTGGCTTGAGATGCTTTAAATGGGCCTGGGTCTTAGGAAGCACTGAGGACCCGCATCTCAGAAAATAGGGCCCCTTTACAACGTCTCGATTTGGGCAACCAAGAAGTGAGATGTACCAAATCTCTAGCCCCTTGGCTGACATCCCAAAGCTGAAGTATAAAGGTTCTCGCTCACTTTTGCCATTTCCTAGTAGAGAGGATGATGCAAAATCTAATGGAGCATGGCAAAAGGCATAATCCTTATCCAAAGTCCACCCCCTGCCACACTTGTAGGCCTCAGTCCAAAGTATGAGGGCACTGGTGCTATTCTAGCAAAAGGCAATAGAGTTACACTAACCTAGAAGAATTTTTCCATACGTCGAATAAATATTAGTTGAAATGATCGGCGATGTGAAGAAAATAGGACGTTGAGTCAGACTCTCTGTACAAGCCAGCATACATTCTTATTGGAAATACTTCCACTAAAAGATTTGGTATCTGATTCTCCTTTCACACTTGTATTAATTGCACTAACTTCCATGAAGGATCTACTGTTGACTTTCACTGATGCACATGAATCTGACTCCTGGATTTTAGATTTCTTGAGGACATAGAGGTAGGTTTTTAAGTCCTCAAGATATTGCCTTTGAAGTTCTGAATAGTGAGTAGCTGCTGTTTGATTGCACACAATTTTGCTCTTTTGAGAATAAGCAGGGAAATCTTGTTAGAAGGGTAAATATTACACTGTAAAGCATCTGTTGCTCTCTGAACTTTTGCTTGATCCTGTTGCCGGCATCTATAATACTGACCAAATGTCAGCCTAAATATGAGTTTTAACTGTCCTAGTGAAAACCAACAGTAAAATGTTGTTATTTAGCTTCTCGGAGAATTGGGCAGTACGTGGGAATTAAACTCAACCATTCTGCTGTGCAGTGCTGGGAGAGGGAGAGTAACAGGAAATCAAAGCCAACAGCCTTACTCAGCTATAGTTTGTTCTTACTTGGAACTTACTGCCTCGTCTCATTTAATTCACTGACTTCTGTGAGACTTAAGAACATCCTTAAAGATTGTGTTTGTCTGCCTCTTGCGTCTTGCCGTAATCCTAGACTATGAGCTCTCTGGTGGAGGAACTGTCTGTGTTTTTACCTTGGTTATACAGTGCTTAAAACCATGAGTCTAGATCTCTTGCTGGTGATATGATATCATCTGATCTTGGTAGCACCTAAAAGCTTCAGTCATGGGCGAATACCGCTTTGTGCTAGGTGCTGTGCAACCAAAAGTTCATCTTGCTTCAGGGTATGTCTATATGCACTGTAGATGGGAGTGTAGTGTGGAGATAACTCGACTGCTCTTAATAGCTCCCATGCCATTGGATCCGGCAGACCAGGTTCTTTGGGTAGATGTCGTATCTTTTATTGAACCAACTAAATTGTTGGGGGAAAAAAATGTTCTTTGCAAGCTTTCAGGCCCAAACACCCTTCTTCGAGCATATGGAGAGTCTCAAGCATAAGAAGAAGGGTGTTTGGCCTTGAAAGCTTGCAAAGAACAATTTTTTTTCCAATTATTTACTTGGTCTAATAAAAGATATTGCATTTACCCAAAGAACCTTGTCTGCCTATGTCCTTAGACCAACTTGGCTATAACCAACACCCCCATTCGATCTGGGATTGCTCTCAGTACTCAGTATCCAACTTGGGTACTTGTGCAGTTTAGACACATCATAGTTTCATAGTTGTTAGGGGCTGGAAGGGACCTTACAGATCATTGGGTCCAACCCCCCTGCCTTGCAAAGCTTAAAATCTAAGGCTCAGTCTGCACACTTTTATTGTACGCCTTTTATAATGATTTTGAATGGGATGGTGACTCCTTTATATTGACATATCTATAGTAGTATAGACACATTGCACTAGTGTGACCGGCAGCACCGTACCTAGACTCCTGGTGGCCTCAGGCAAACTTCTAGTATCAGGGTTTCCCTCTGCCAGAGATAATGATGATAATAATAATTGGACAATGGGGGAAAAAATTACAGTTTTGGGGCCTCCTTTCTCTCTGGGCTCCTGGCGGCTGCCCGGTCCATCCATGCCTATGTGCAGCCCTGGTAACTGGAATGATCTGCTTTATTCTCCTTTATGCATGGGAATAAACTATACTGGTATAAGTGCAGTTATACACATATACTGGTCTACTACACCAGTGTGTATTGACCCCACTAGGAGAGCTGTCCCACGCAAATTATACCAGTGTATTTAAAGCAGTACGACTTTTTTGTCTGTAAGACAAGAGACAACAGATGGATCCAGACAAACAGAGGGGGAAGCACAAGGGAAAATGGAGACAGTGTTGGTCAGCGAGACAGGCAGTTGTCTCGGCTCACCAGCTGTCTAACCAATGCTGAGTGCCCCAGTAATGCAAGTGATAGCTGTCATAACAAGAGCAGGGACCAAACCCTTACTCGATGCTGCCTCAATGCTTAATTCGGGCAAAAATTCCCGCAACTTCAGTGCAAGCTCACCTGAGTCAAATTAAAACCACCCTTGCAGAAACCATCCTCGCTGGGTGCTTTCTGATTGCGAGATGAGTTGATAGCTGATTTTTAAGGCTCCATAACAACAAATATAGCATTTTGGTCCTTATTTCTCCCGGGGTGGATAAGCATGATAACGACAGCCTGTAAGAGTGGCTTTTTTTTTCCATCTGCTAACCCTATTAAATAGTTCTTCATCCATGAGGACAGGCATTGGATTTTGCCGGAGTCATTGTACTCCAGACAGAATGTATGCAGCAAAACACCAGCTAATTGCCAGGGCAAAATCCATAGTCTTGGAATATGTTATAACTTCAGTGCCATCCATTACTATAAATATCTTTTGAGCAGACAAGGGGTTGCCATTGCTACAGCCTTGAAAACAAATTGTGGGTGTAGAATCTGCTCTGGGTTCTTGAATACAAAAAAGAAAATCCAAACACACATCACTTCTGTCATAAGAATTGAGGAGTGGAGATGATTAAAAAGCAAAGGAGGCAAGTTTACACCGACGCCGCGGCTTGCTTTGTTTCGGCTCTGGAGAGGTGCTAGCCCAGCACAATGCTTATAATTGGGCAGGGAACTTTCTTTTTAAACTGAACTTTGTTATTTCTTCAGATAGGAAAACATAGTAAACATGCAATGAGTGTGAAGATAGGTGTCTGAATTTAAATATGCCTACTTCAACTAATTGCTGCCCTGTACCTGGTCAGACATTTCTCTGTCTTCCCTCTTTTCTTTCCCCGCTTTAAAAATGCCAATACAGAAACCGAAGCTGTTTACAGGAAAGAGGCAGCCTTGATAAGTCTCCTTGCTAGGCAAGATTTTGGAGGGGGGAAAGTTTGAAATTATCCAAACGTTTTCAGTTTGGAAATGTCAAAACAAAACGGGTTTTATTTGTTTTCCTGGGTGGTTTTTATTTCCCTTTGGTTCAAAATGTCATTTTATTTTTAAATCTTTAGAAACTATATCCTGGAAAGGTTCATTCTTCTGCACGCAGCTTCCCAACTCGGCTGCCCAGCTCGGAGGCAGAGACAGGTGCTTGGTAGGGCTGTGCTCCAGGACACACCGTGCAGATGCCTCCGGTGTGGGCTGCAAGGTAAGGGGCCGATGGGAGAGACTGAGCGACTCAGGCAGCCCTCGGCGCTGGCCGTCCCATGGAGTGTAATGGGCTGGCATCATTGGCGTGACAGACGGCCTAGTGCAGGGGTTCGCCACCTTTGTAGACTTGAGGCCCTATCAGAAAATCATAGAATCACAGAAAATGAGGGTGGGAAGGGACCTCAGGGGGTCACATCTAGTCCAGCCCCCTGCTCAAAGCAGGACCAGCCCCAACTACATCATCCCTGCTAGGGCTTTGTCACACCGGACATTAAAACCCTTGACAAATGTCAGCCCTTGGCTTTCACTTGTATTTCTCTGCTGTCAAAAAATTAGAGCCACTGTCCTGTTGCAAAGAGCTCAGAAAGGTTCTGACTCTGGATTCCTATTTGCAACCTCTGGCCATGTCCAGACAGGTGTGGCTGTGTGGTATGTGGTGCTGCAGACCCGTCTGCGGTGCTATGCACTGCACATTCAGGTGCTCCCTGCACTGTTACCTTGCAGTGCAAGGGGTGTCGGGGGGTTGACCCTGGGATCTCCCAGGGTCAAAAAAAAACATGCAAAAAAGGGGGGTGGTGCATGTGGTGGCACCGCGCATTGCCTATAACTGGAACCTGGCTGGCTAGAGAGCCACACTCCAGCTGTTATCCAGGCTCCCAGCTGCAGGAGCACCACAGCTGCAGCTTCCTTGGCCCCCAGGATCCTAGGTAAGGCTGCTGGGGCAAGCACAGTTGGCCCCAGCTTCCCCTACTCCACCTGGGATAACCTGCCCTACCAAAGCGCATCTGGTACAGGCATTCCCCAGGGACAAGTAGCAGCAACACAAGGTGTGCCACTGCTTGTGAACCAAACACCTGTGCTCATCTGGATGTGGCCTCAGGGTTTATCTTGTTCATCACCTTGGCACACTCAACAGTGTTGTGCAAATGATAGATGTCAAAGGATCTCAAGACGCGTCAGGGTGCTGCAGCATCCTGCTTGAGAATCGCTGCTCTAATGGCTGGATAACCAGAGCAGGTAAGGGATATGCTGCTATTTGAAGTGCCAAGTCCTCCACAGGTAGGGGCAAAGTTTGAGACCCCGCTTTCTTTCCAGGGGGGTGCGTGTGCTCTCTGCAGTGGACCATGTTTTTTGTTGTTCCTGCATGGTCGTTTGCACCCATGCACCATGCTGCCCCCTCAAAGCCATGATGTTTTGCCCTGGTGTAAAGGGCTGGACAGGACACAGGCAATGCAGACCCCGACCTCCTGTGCACGATGCTTGCAAACGTGATGTCCGATGGTTCCCCAGCACCTGCAGAGCTGACTCAATGCAAGCTGTTCGGTATCTCCCAGGAGTTGGTCCCAAAGGAGGTTTCCCTGAGACATGACTGACTAGGGATGTGTGCCGAACAAAGCTGTCACTTGCCTTAATGCAGGCTTATTCTTGACAAGGTAGAGATGCTCCCTTGCATGCAGAGGCTGGTAACTTTCTGAATGGTTAGGGAAGCGGCAGAGATGCAAGGCTTATGCAAAATATAGCCGAAAATGTTTCCAAGGAATGGCATAGGACCTCACCAAGGTGACTAGGGATATATCCCACCTCCCAACCCCATATCATCCCTTTTGCAGCTCTCAGTCCATGCTGTGGCTTCAAGCTCCAATCCCTAGGATGTATGAATAGCTGTGTATTTTGTATATGGGGAGTGATAAAGGGGAGGGGAGGTCAAATTCCTGTCCCTGCCTGCCTTCTTTTTCCCCTCACCCCTAAATTGCCCCTTTCCCAGTTGGGTTGTGTAAAGCTGATGCATAGCATCCTGAGGCAATGCAGCTCTGTAATGGAAACTGGTATTGCTCTAATCTTTACAGGCTTGTACCCAGGGGCGAAGTGCACCTCTAATGCAGAATTTTATGCTGTGCCCTTCCAAACCTTTCCCTAGTCCATCCAGTCGGAGACGTTCTTCAACAAGAGTCTGTCTCGCAAAAGGAGGATTGCTTGTTTGGCTCCACTCCCTTAAATCCATCTGTATCTCCGTCGGTGTATCCAGTTTTCTCTCCCCATAGCCATTTTTCACAGTCATTCCAAAAATACGTCCTCTGGCAAACATCGAATCTAGTACTCTATCTAGTGCATCTATGTTCTTAATGGATGTATCATATTTTACAGTAATTTGCTCATTTGTCATGCAATCAACTCCTTTGATCAGACATGGGAGAAATGTAAATATCAATTATTAACCATACCCATTTTGGTCTTGCTTGACCGGATTTTTTTTTTTTAAAAGAAGACATTGATTCATTTACGTTTCAGTTCTCCAACATATTTTTAATTAGGATGCTCAAATATCTTGATGTGCTATAATTTTTAAGGAAAAGGAATTTGCTCACCAGAGCAATCAATGTACCATTGTATTTTTTATGGCTGAGAGACACTTGTGAAGGGAAATGCGGAATAAGTGGAGTTTTAAAATCTTGTCTACAGATGAGTGGTAGATAGCTGTTTTAAAACCTTTCCGGCTGAATTCTCTGTTGTGTAATCATTTACAGCAGCGCAAAGTGTTTGGCAAGTAGGTGTAAATTGTAGAGCTGGTCAGAAATCTTCTGACGGAAAAGCTGATTTGTTGAAAGTAAAATGTTTTGTGAAAATGTGCTACTTTTGAGAAAAATGACTTTTGAAACAAAAATCGAGGGAAAAAGCATTTCAGAAAAGGACGAAACATTGGATCTCAGTCACTTTGGAATGGACCCTGCTGATTTCCATCTGCAAGCAAGTCCCAATTTCGATTTTATTTTATTTTTCCCCCCAGTGTTATGTTTATATATGGAATTGGACTGAACTGTTTAGTTTTTCAAAGCAAAATGGATCCCTTCTGCAAATATTTGGGAGGGGATTTCAATTTGCTGGAGATATCGACATTTTTACCCTCATCTTGCTTCAAAGTAGAAGAAATTTCAGAAACTTCCCAGAAATGAACAATATGGGTCTCACTCGGGTCAGATGCCTGGCGTTGTTTGTAGTGAGAGGGTTTGAGCTGGAGCACTTCTGCTCCCCCATAAGTCCCAGTCCCTCAAGTAATGGGCAGCCAGTGCCTTCAGAAGCATTTTCAACCCATTTTGCAGCAATGCAAATGACAGCCCAAGGTGCAAGCGGATGAAGAATCAGCCCCATTGACTTCAGTGGAGTTCTTCACATGCTTCAAGTCAAGCAGCTTAAGGAAGTGCTTAACCACTCGGCTAGCTCAAGGCTAACTCTCTCTGCGCTGCCTCTGTTGTAGGGCTGGCGATCTCCGGTTTGGAAGGTGACCTCCTACGCTCTGCTGGTTAGCCACGCTGCAAATTTAATAGATTTCATAGAAATCTTGCACTCTGGCTTTTTCTTGTTCCTGTAGCAGCCTAGGGTTGCAACCCTTGTGCTTTGAGAATTAAAGAACGTGGCAGAATACGGCAGACCTGCAGAGGCGTCCCTAGAAAGGTTTTTCAGTGGTAAGAGTCTGGGATGGATGGGGGGCTGGCTGGGAACTGTCAAGGTGTTAAGGTATTTCTATTATGGCTAATTCTCTGTGTTAATCACACCACAGATTCTTTCCAGAGTATTATTTTGGTGCAACCTCGTCATCCTATATTGAACGGCCATCATCTTGCCATTTCATCGGTGCGTCCTCCAAAGTGATTTCAGGACGAGTTTAGTGTATGGGCATCAGTCGCCTTGTGAAAAAACAGCTCCCTCGGATGCCGTGATGTCACCTCCAAATAAATATTATTCCATGCTCAGTGAATCTCCGGAGTCCCTGTTCAACCTGTTGCGTGCTTGGTGTTCAAACCTGGGGTGGATTTTGTAGGATGGTCTTTTCTGTGGTTCCTCCAATATCCTGATCAGGAATATGGAAGGGAAACTCTAGCTATTGGGTCAGTTATTACCAAGGGTCTGCTTAACTGCCTAATTACTAAGGGTCTGCTTAACTTGTAGTGAGACAAAGCAATTTTTGCAGTCTGATCTTGGCACAAAGAGCCAATTTTGTGGGCATTTCCCGCTGGCCCTGCCCCTCGCCACTGACTGACGGAGAGGCATATACCATATAATTTAATAGCAAATTCTGCGGAGAGTAAATTATATCATATAATTTATCATATTATGAGTCTAAATATTAAGTCTGTTATACATATGAATTTATGTACGATATAAATTGTAACATATCATTTATTTTTATATGTAGCTTTTTACAAGAAGTTTAGAAATTCTAACTGATGCTAACCTTAATAGAAAGGTTTTCACTTCACTGCCTGGCACCTTCACTTAGTCTTTGTCACTAGCAGACAGTGGGTGCATCTACACATTCATTAATGAACCGCAGTTTAGTTCTTGGATAACCACGCACTAAATCACGCTACTGCACAGTAGTGCTGGTGCACGGGTTTTCTCAGACGTTAACTGTGCAGCAGCCTAATACTACTGCGCAGTAGCGTATTAGCACAGGTTTTGCCTGGCACGCTGCTGCACAGTGCTATTAGGCTACTGCATAGTTAGCGTCTCGTGTAGATGCAACCAGAAACTCTCACTCACGTGATCTATTGCTGCAAGGACTGTCACGTTGTCTTTGTATTGTGGTAAGCATTGAGATATTCACATAATACACTGTTTTAGAATAATATGTCGGCAGGGCACAGTTAGGTTGTTTTCATGGGAAATTGTGCCCAACGCAGTATTTCCTAGCAATTGCAGGAATGCCACGTTTCACGGTTTGCACAAAAACCGTGAATTTTAGTAGACCCCTAGTTATTACAGCTATAGGACCATGTAACTACCTAGATGGTAAACTTTAGCTTGCAAAATCGTAATTTTGAGGTTGGTTTGCTCAAAATTTTGGCTGTGGATATATATACCAAATCCTACTTTTGTTCTGAGCATCTTGTCTCACCTGTTGTCATTTCTGCTGACTATTAATCCATATGCAAACTAGTGCGAAGAGCAAGTGTGTCTAACAAGCATACTTGGTGGATAATGGTGATCAGAACTTGCTTAGCAGGGAAAGAATGAATTCCCAGTGGGGTTCAATGAAAGTCTATCTTAGTGCTTACTGGTGCCAGGTGGATTGCTTTCCCTGGTTTTACATATGAAAGGCTTCAACATTGTCACTGTTGAGTTATGAAAAAAGGTATTGATCTGTCCTTGATGGTATTTGAATTCAGTTTTTAAATTAAAGCAGGCAAAGCAACATGTTAAAGAACAAGCAGAGTGTGAGATCGATGGCACAGTGTTGTTTTGCAGTTGAAAGGGCAGATGCCAATCCATAAACTCCTTGTACAACTAGGTTTGTCTCTGCCCAAGGGAGTGTCTGGGAAAGGAGGCTTCCCTCTGCTCCTCCTGCCCCATTGAGTGCACAGAGCCATGGGACAGGATGCCTACCTGCCAAGCTAGGACCCTTCTGCTATTTGATGGTGCATAAGAGCTCAGCAGGTAGCTATTCTTAGCCACACACTGTAAAGGAGGGTGCAGATATCTCCAGCATGGATCAAGGCTGAGTTAAGTTTTGTCAACTTTCTTATAGGGGACTTGGGACCCCTGCGCCTTCCTGGCCCCACACCCACATCCTCTCCAAACCCAGAGCCCCAGTCCCTGGTTCCATGCAGGGTTCTTGTCACAGTCCAGACTGGGATGAATGGGGAGAGCAGGGATTAAATCCAGGGAGATCAGAGGAAGCACAGCTCCCCGTCTTCTCTCTGACTTGGCTAAGTCGTGCCCCCACTGCCTGCTTTCCTTGGCTGGCACGGTGAGCACCTACCCTCCCAGTTCAGTCTGCCTAAATCCAAGGAGGAGGGATCGTTTACGCTTCACTAGCTCTGATCCTGGTGGGATTCATGTATGTAAAATGGAAGGATGTTTCTTATAGTGTTCATACTGCTGCTGCAATACTCTCGAGAAATCGGGCCCCACCAAGCCACTGCACTCCTCATGTTCCCGTGTGCGAGTGACAGCAGGGGATAAGCAGCTTCACTGCCTAATTTCCAGGTGTGACACACGTGGAGTGAAAATGGATAGCCAGGTGGGCATCCTCAGCTTCCTTCTCAAGAGCACTACAGGGCTGCTATGGATGTGCTCCTGAAGTTGGCCATTTGGTTGTTATCCTGCTGGAGCACGCTTACTGCTTGTGTTTGCTTGATCCCCCATTCCCTGCACCTCGGGCAGTCATTCACGCCAGTTGAAAGTGAGTGCAAAAGGCAACCAAATCAGGATGGTGGCATGTCATGGCCACTTGACACTTGCAACACATCTGTGCAAACAATGCCAGGAATTGCACGGCAGCGGAGAACCAGGCCTGCTGCTTCCAATATGAAATGCTGCAGGGAGGCAAGTACCTGACCTATAAAGAAAGGACTGTTTCTCTGAGCCAGAGTCTTTACAACAGGAGTGTCATGTTTCCTTGTGAGTCTCTGAAACACTCAAAAGTAAATTGAACATCCTTCATTGTGCGCTCTCCCATATTGAAGATAATCCTATATCATTTGAGGATAAAAAGGACGGTTTCTTTTTTCCCCCCATGTATGTGTTTAACAGGTGACAATCTTGAAATGATTTTTTGCTGTTATCTCTCCTGGCAGTTGTTGAATACATGCACGTCATCTTCTAGATAGGCGCTGTGGGGGAGAGCTAGGTTTCTTATATTGCCGCGGTACGTTTTCTTTCTGCTTTCGGCTCCCTGTTCTGAGCATCCCTCCCTGAAAATCAAGCTTTTTTCAGATATCTCTGTCTGGGGGGTACCCAAAATCACTAGTTTCCTTTGAAAACCTCAGCTTTTGGCACAACCTTCACCCCAGTTTTTTGCAGTATAACTTGATATTGTTACACTACTGCGTGGAGACACTATTATTCTGTTGTGAGAGTGGCTTTTGCACTTGAGCCTGGGAAGGGACTTGAGTTATACCTTTATTAGGATGACCAGGACAACTTTCCTATGTGGGTGAGCCTTTTGGAAGCATGATGCTGGTGATGCTTGCTGGAAAACCCAGGATTCCCAGCTGTTGAAAATTGTTCTGTACTGACCCCAGGAGAGCTGTGCCAGTTTTGACCAGCTAAAAATGGGGCCAGACATGCCTACATGCACATCGTGTGGGGGTTGTTTGTGCTGCTAACCTCAGATCTCCCTCCTTGGTGTCGCCACAGCCTTCTTCTAGACCAGCAGTTCCCAAACTCGGGACAGATTGCAGACCACCAATTTAAGTCGATACAGCCTTAAGCACCACCAGCAAATTTTTCATATGCATAGGTAACAGACTGTGTATTAAAACAACATCAAAACCTTTAATAGTTGTAAAACGTTGTTTTGTCAGTTTATCAGAAAACAATTGTAAATTGGAAAAAAGACAGTGTAAACTTGAACCCCGTCCAGAGATGCTTTGGGGGATGTTTAGTGGGAGGGGTGAGCTTGCTTGACAGAGCACAATATTCAGATGTCTGGTGGGGGCTGCGGGTGTGCGTGTGGGATCTGGAGCCCAGGAAGGAGGGGGTCCCTGCACGTCTGAGGTATTGTGGGTCTGGAATAAGGGGCAGCAGCAGGGCTGTGGGGGCTGCAGCTAGGGAGTGACAGACGGGCACATGCACAGGCACATGCAGCACCCAGCAGGTAAGTCAGTGGAGGAGTTGGGGCAGAGGGAAGGGGTGGGGGGGCAGATTGAGGCCCCCACAGTGAGGGAGGGACTGGGGCTTCGGTAATGGGGTCCCAGGGTTGGGGTAGGTCGTGGGATGAGACCATGGGAGCCTCATACAGGGGTGCTGGGGCGGGCCATGGCTCCCCACCATTGTGTGCATCCCTGGGGGAGGAATGGAGGGCACGTGCCCCCTGGATCTGTGCACAGGATGGAGGTGGGTTGCATGCTGGGCTCTGCACCCCACTGCCTTGGGAGTCGCTTGTGATGCCTCGTGCCTTTCTCTGCTGGGTGAGCAGGGGATGTGGCAAAGCCGGCATGCAGCTTCTGAAGCAATGTCGGGGGCATGTAGCCCAGCACACAGTGGTTAGCCCACCTCCTCCCTATGCACAAGGCAGAGGGGCCCATTCCCCACCCCCATGCCGCTGGATGAGCTGCCTGGGGCTCCGACCATCCCACGACCCACCCCAGCTCCTGCCCCTGCCCCTTCCCCACTCCCTCCCTCACCGTGGGGTCCTCGATCTGCCCTTCCCTCCCCCATACCCCTTCCTCCAACACACTTACCTGCTGAGCACTGCACCACATGTTCCTGGCCACCTGCAGCAGGCTGCAGCAGGGTGTTCATGTGTGTGCACCCCTCTCAGGCCTTTCACGTATCACTCGCAGGTTGTCTGTATACCACCGGTGGTCCACTTACCACAATTTGGGAACCGCTATTCTAGACAATTAACTTTGAAGCTTTGAAACCATCCCAGAGGTGATTTTTCAGAAAGGACCTAAGGCAAACCATGCTGGAATCAGCTGTTGGATTGAACTCAGGTCAGGTCCTTCATTCTCATCATTGCACTTATTGATCCTTCTGGCGGAGTTGGCAGAGCTGGGGGTCCTACCGGTGATGGCTCTCCAGGTCTAGGAACTGTTGTCATGATGCTGACCCTGAGGACAAGGCTGCAGTGCTGCAGGAAGAGGACACAGGTGCCATCACTGCCTGCTGTTCTTCAGGGTGAATCCCCATCCTCCCACCAAGTCCCTGAAGCACCAAACGAAACCCACAGTTCACTGCCCTGTACCAAGAGGACAGCGAGACAGTAGCCCCTTGTGCAGAACAGCTTGGAGCCAAAGACAAATATGATTGTGAAGTTATCTTTTAACCTTGTTTTCCCTCTTTAGATCACTGGTAAAGAATCTATAATCACACGGGGGGAGGAGGCAAAGCTAATAGAGAGTCTCATGAAAACACAACATCAGCGGAAATGATGGGAAAGCGCAGGGCTGAAAACCAGCCGCCAGCCAGAGCCCATTGAGCTGCATGAATGCAAAGGAAACATTGAGATTGACAAAGAAAAATTAAAACTGCTCCCGTGTTCAAACAAACTGCTAATGCATGTTTGATGTGGCTGTGCAGGGCCCTGGAGAATACACCGCCAGGCACAACCTTGCTGCAGAATCTCAGGCAAACCAGACCTGATCCTCTGTGTTACATTTTGCATCTCCACCCAAAAAAGAGTTGCTCTGATGCTTGTTGGGTGGCAGAACGGGAGCTCCCCGAATAACCACTTGCTTTGTGCAGCGTTCCAGTTGGCAGGCCCTTACTGATGAAATTCCCTACGCTTTAGAGCAAGATTGAGGCACAAAAGTGATGGAGACTGGGGTGGGGGGGGGGGGCGTGATTTGCAGCACAATCACACGAACCATTCATTCATTTGAATGAATACATGTAGATCTTCACCCAGATCCTTAGCATGTTTAGCTCACCAGAGCTCCACCTGCCCCTTCATTCTCCGAGGCTGGTAAGCCAGCATTGTCACTTGGGAGCCAATGCATCCTGTGCTGTATTGAAGTATTGCCTACTCTCTCCAAAGGAGTTTGAGCCCCCGTGGTGATTTGAGCTGCACATCCCGAACGAGAGGCAGTCTCTACCTTCAAGCATTTGCAGTCTGAATAGAAGAGACAAAGAAAAGGTCAGTGCACCCCAGTTACAGATGTGAAGCTGAAGAGATTCAGACTCAAGATGGTCAAACCTGCCTGGCAATGCTGGATAACCAGAGCTACCTTAGAGAGGCTTGCTTTGCAGTAAGTGCACAACACCTCCAGTCGCCTAGCTTGCATACCCATAGCAGCGCAGCTGCAGCACAAATTTTAGCATGGGCTGGCTCCACAAGTGCTTGTGTCACTGTGAATAACTGCTTGCTGGCAGTAGCTCATGCCACTGCGTCTATATGTTGCTACTGGTACCCAGCTGGGGTGTGTCTGCGTGAGCTGCAGTCGCACCTCTGGATTGCAGCATAGACACAGCCTTTGTGAGCAGATCAGAACAGTATGAGGGATTTGCTGGTACAAGATGGACTATTCCTAAATGGTACGGCAATTCTTTTGACTGGCATGACACTTTGCAGAGGACTGATTGACAGTATCATTGTTGGAGCCCTGAGACTTCACCCTGGGTTACAAGGTGGACACACATTAAACACACAGGACACACTTTGGCACAGCGTGCTGCGGGAGAACAATAGTGACTCTTGATGTTAGTTCAGTTACAGATCAAATAAGCTGAAAAATTCAAAAGTGGCTGCAGATACAAATTAACTTAACAAAACATTTTGAAAACGTTGCAGTACTGGGGAGAATACAAATGCAGATCATGCTGGCGGCGGCAAAGTGCTAAGTGTCTGTACTGGAGTCTTACGCATCAACATTTTCCCCGCGTCAGATAACACAAAAAGCAGCTAAAGCTGGCTGGAGTGTAATGATAATTTGGTCCAAGATGGAGCTCTGCCATGAGAGAAGATGAGGGAAGCTGCTCTTTGCTCCTCTGATGTTTTTCAGCCGTCTCCCTGGGTTTTTTGTTGGATCATGAGCATTGCTGGTGAAATCCTGCTCTCACTTACACCGGTGTCCTCCCCCTTGCAAGGCAGTAAAATGGCCTGGGTGTAAACAGCAGCAATGTTTTGGCCCGCTGTCACCATTTCATGCCTGCAGAGCAGGGGTAGTCTGGCATAGGGGAAATGCTGCAAAATGCTGATGATGCTTTGTAGCTTCCAAGCCCCCAAAATGTCTGGTTGGGGAGAAAATCCCCTTCCAGCACTGGCCCTGTGAAAATTCAGGTGGTTTGGATTAGGGCAGCAATGTTTTTTTGTCCTGGCTGAGAGCAACTTGCTACACCTGTTGGATAAATTTATTTTGCTTCCCTTTCATTTCCGAGATGGACATTTCCATCTGAAGCTGTTATAGCACGCAGTTTGTTTTTTGGGGTTTTTTTTTTTCAGCTGTTCAGTGGGATTGAAGTTTACCCTCTGATCCACAGTGGCTAAATTGAGAGATTTTAGGTGGGGGGGAGCTGAGGTTGCGTGACAAATATGGAACACTCTAAATATGGAGCGGCTGAGTGGGATGCTGTGAACAAGCGCTCCAGAAAGGCAGTCCACACCATATGTAGGGTCCAAACTCACTCCCTGTGATTTAGCTTTATCGACAACAAGATAGCCAAGTCCAGTTCAAATCATTTCTTCAGTCTTATCTGCTCTTAAAATGCCTCCCTCTGGACTCCCCAGCTCATATCTCGGATCCTTTCCCCACTTGACTTTTACCCTCCATGAGTAAGTAAAATCCCATTTGCCCCTCTGATGGTGCCAAGCGTCTACTGGGTGCATATGGAAAGTCTGCAGGAAGGGCTTTTGTGCCCGAAAGCTTGTAAAGAACAATTTTCCAGCTATTGAGTTGGTTTAATAAAAGATACCACATCTACCCAAAGAACCTTGTCTGCCGATGTCCTTAGACCAACACGGTACAACCAACGATCCTACTGGCTGAGGCATTAAAGCAAGCGCAACTACATCCCCAAGGTGTTGGGCCATGGGCAACATTCAAAGAACAAAAGGCTGCGTGCAAACCTGCGTGGGTGTGCAAAGGATCCAATGAGAGGAACAAATGGCAATAAGAATCATTGCGACTAGCACACTTTTCTTCCTGCATTGTTGCTGCTCAAGGACCTAGTGGAGTCTGGTGTCAAGAGCAGTGCTAGAAGCTCAGCGGGGTGGGGAGGACCATGCCACAGTGGGACTGGAGTTTACTTTTCTGACCTACCGTGGCTAAAATGAGAGGTTTGATGTGGGGGAAGCCACTGGCTGGTGAAGCTGGGCTGAAAGGGTGCACTCCCCAAATAACGAGCGGTTCTTGTAGGCAGGTGAACATTGCATTGTGTAAGGTGGGAAGGACGTGCCACACTGGGGCTGTGTGCTTTAGAGGGAGGTGTGTCCTTGATCATGGGTCCATGCAGATGTCTAATAGGTGGAACATGTCTATCCACAGATCCTTTCCTCTCTGTCCATCTCCGTGTCCGTATCACACATTCTCCTTGCCTGTTTTCTCTTTGGCACGTGGGGTCCGTCTCCTGCTTTTAGTGTCTCCCTCTCTTCCTCATGTCTCTCTGGGATTTCCCGAGCCTCATCCTCTGCGGTGTTCAGCCTCTTGCTGTGTGCCAAGTAGCCCCCACTTCCATGGCTGGAGGCCCTCGGTTCAGTGCAGGATCAGAGCGGGTGAGAATTTTCCCAGCCCCAACTTCCTTCTGAACTTTTAGCAAGCGTGCACCGTTTCCTCTCCTTTGCACAGGCCTGGCTCGTGGGCAGGGGCCCCTGCTGCTGTGCAGAGATGACAACAAGGAGGCACTTCAGCAGTGTGGTACAACTGCGCCCCGTGAATACGCTGCCCAAGCATGAGTCTCCTGCATTACTATTATTATGATTATTATAATCACTCCAAGCTGTCCAGAGCAGGCAGCAGCAGAGGCTTTTGTCTGAATGAAATGAGAACAAAACTAGTTGGAATTGCTTGGCAAGATTAGTCATTAGTCATTTCACCTTTTTCTGAAGCCGCTTGCTAATTGAGACGCTAAAGTATTACTGTCACCTGGGAGCTGACTCATTCTGGCATCAGCACTTAAAGCACCCCAAGCTAACAGGCCTGTATTTATGGGTGTCACTCATCCATTCTCTGCAACACTTGTCTTTGTCCTCATAGGCCCTGGGAGGAAAAAAAAACAACAACCCGAAGAGATAGATAGGCTCATAATGTCAAATGGCCCATGTCAGCAACATCTCAGTATGTTACTGAGATACAAACCGGGGCGAGATACAAACCGGGGCAGCTGAACCAGAGAAAGGGGAGGTGGACAGACCAGGAAAAATCCTGCTCTCCTTTACACCGTCGTAATGGTAGAGATGCTCTGCAAATCAGTTGGAAGTATAGAAAACCCTCTGACTTCCCAGAGGAAGGAGTGAGGATCTGACCCAAGGGAGAGCAGTTAACTTGACATCCCCTGCTCTCCGTCAGTGGGAGGGGGCCACAGCCTTCATGTTCATACCATATCAATATACGGTCCTCGTAACAGAAGGGTTCATGGTATGAATGATACTTGTCTCTGCTCTGACACACGGAGGGCTGGGTCCATTGAGGGGCCAACATGCCTCTTTAGGGCCTAAGTCCAAGAGTTGAGTGCTATGGTCATCCACAAAACCCTTGCCTAACTGCCTGCTGGACCCCTAAAGGAAGTGTGTAGGGTCTACTGGGCACTAAAGAGCTAGGCTTGCAATATTAAGTCTCTTTGTGGGTGCTCCCCTAAGCACCTTATCTAAAGTCACGTGGGAAGTGTATGGCACAGTAGAGACTGGACCTTGGCTACCTTGAACCCTTTGGCTACCACTGTACATTTTGCAGCAACATTTCTTCCTTCACAGCATCATTAGCCAAGTTCCTGCCATGCCAAATTAACCCCAGGTGACCCTCTTCCTTACAGACCACATTGGCTCTTAGGCAAAATCTTTCTTTCCTAGTTTGCTGATCAATCCTTGGTCCATTGGGTCTTGGGCTTGGCCCTAAGTCACATGGTGTTGGATCGGAAGGAGAGGATGCAGCTAGGATGCCAGCATGGCTCATCTTCTAATGCTGGATGATCTGCTTGTAGGGATGGACAAATTATGGGTTTTGTTCCCAGGAACTGTTGCTTCTTGGCAGCTACAATTCCCTTACAAGATGCCAGACTGTTCCCTCCAGGCCTCTGTGTCCTATTTGGAGAACTTTACCTTTCCTCCAAAACACTGGAGCATCGAGGAAGGGTTCATGACCTGGGGGGAGAGTCAGTAACAGGCATCAGGGGATCATGGCCACTTTGCATGTCCCATGTTGCTCAATTGTTTTGTCTGTGAAAGTCCTTCCTCCCCAGATCTAAACAGAGCCTGTGATCTGCTCCAGGCAGAGATGCTGGGAGGACTCCTGAATTGCTCTGTCACAATCTCCATTTGCCTCTTCATCACGTTGGTTGCATGGGTCGGTTGTACATGCAAGTGAAGTCTATGGATGGGGTCAGTTGTCCATTCAAGTGAAGTCTATGGATGGGGTCAGTTGTACATGCAAGTGAAGTCTATGGATGGGGTTAGTTGTCCATTCAAGTGAAGCCTATGGATGGGATCAGTTGTACATGCAAGTGAAATCTATGCATGTTGCACCTGCTTAAGCCAGTAGCAAATTAGGACTAGTCTAGGCAAAATTACTGTAAAAAAAAAGACAATGAAGCTGCAAAGACTCTAATCCTGTTCTTGTTTTGGAGTCACTGCAAATCTGGAGTTACTCTTCTGAAATCGGGGGACTGACTCCGGATTATTATGAATGTAACTGTGCCCCGACGCTGTCCCTTTACCTCCCATGCAGTCACATGCCAGCAGGAGAAAGCAATTTTAATAGAAAGGTCCTATGCAACAATGGGTGCGGGAGGGGTCAGGTAATAAGGCATAACCAACGTCATCTGCAGAGAGTCAGTAACCCGCTGACACCTCCCACGGAGCATAAGCCAGGTGATTTAGCATCTGACAAGGCTGTGACTGTCTCTGATGGGAATGACCTTGCTCCTGAGGGACCAGTGGATAATGTGCAGCGTGGGGTGGTGATGCACAAGAAACTGCTCTCTCCAGCTGTATCAGGGTGAGAAGGTCAGAAGTATACCTCTGTGAAGGCCAGGCTTGTAATTCTGTTACCAAGGAACAGAATTAGTGTGAAACATTCCAGAATAGTGCTTACATTCGGTTTCCACTTAATCCTTTGTGAAAGCTCAGGGCCAAATCCATCGCTGGGGAAATTCTGCGAGTCTTATAAGCAGGATGAACCACAGCTCATTAAGAAAAAGTCCTATAAAAACTAAGAAAAAAAGAATCATCATTTTTTTTTCCTTTAAGCATCCTTTAGGATCTAGTGGAGAGTGATCTCCTTCTATAGCATCCTATGGGATTCTGAAAAAATAAACCACCCTCGCAGGGATGCTGTTTTTGGTTTCTTTTCATATCGTTTCATGGTAGCACTTGGTTCCAAGTGAGGTCCAGGTATTTTCCTGTAAGGTCATGTGCAAACACAATCTAAGAGACTGTCCTTGCCCCAGAGAGAATCAGTCTAAACAGACAAGGCAAACAAAACAGGCACATTTCACAGAGGGGGAAACGGACTGACAAAGACCCAGGATCATAAGGATATCTAGGTGCCTAAGTCCCTTTGCACTCAATGGGAATTAAGCATTCAAATCCTTTAACAAATCTGGCCCATAATAATTTGTTCAAGTAGCAGCATAAAAACATGGCAGAGTGCCTGAGGTGGCTCCACACACTGCTGCAGCGATCATGATAGCGTGGCTGGGCCAAAACCCTTTCATTTTTTTGCTCCCCGTGCCCACTGGTGCTTGGGGTACTTGCCCCTGTCCCCCCACCCTAGTTACATCTTGGTGCTCAGGGTTAGACAAGGAGTTTGTTGGAAAGGCATTTGAGTCTTAATTTAATATCCAAAGTACCAAATCAGGCATGCTGTCTAGGAGGACTGTGAAATTCTGTAGCCCCTTTGCATAACAGCAATAATGCTGCAGTCCTGGTCCTATGAGCTACACTCTATTTGATCAACCCTATTGAAACCAATGGGCTGTATCCAGTGTAAGTCAGGCCACAAATTGGGCCTCTGTTGTTTCTGTATGGTAGATGAAGACTAGAGCACTTTGCTAGCTGTGTTAGAGTTCATTTCTGGTGTTATGGTAGCTCCTAGAGACTTCAGAGGCAGCTAGGATCTGGTTGTGCTAGGTGCTGTACAAAGATATAGGACACAGTCCCTGCCTTTCAGCACTTACAGTCTGCAAAAACAAAGCCCAGAAAAATTAACTGACATGGGCAGGGGGATGTATGAGACAGGGTGGGTACCAGAGCAGTAACTCAAACCAAATCAAATACGCCTGGGTCCCAGGCCAGTACTCAGAAGATCATGCTGCTCAACGCATGAGCTGTCCAGCCTATTCATCAGATCACTTAAATCAATACTTATATGCTCTGTGCTCTGTTTTGTGGGAAATTCCACAATTTCAAACTTTTCCCCATTCCAAAATGGGAACAGTAACAGAAAAACACGAGTAAAAGTTACCCACAAAACAAAATTCCAGACATTTCAGCTCAATTAAATACTTTATGTCAACAAAATGAAAAGGACCAGGTTTCGTTAGATATGATATGATATTTAGAAAACTGAAATGAAACATCGTGAAACTGAAAGCAGTACGTTTTATTCAGAAACGGTAGAAACATCTCATCAGAATTTTTCCTCCCGTTCTTCAAAATGCAATCATAAATATTGACACATTTCACTGTAGGAATCTGCATTTTCTAATAGAAAAACTTCCTGTTGGAAAATTTCTGGGTACTCTAATGCTTCAGTTTAGGCACATATTTGAAGTTAAGCATGTGTTTAAAAGCTTGGATGGATCAGGGCCTGTACTAGTCAATATATAACATAAAGACTAATAGGATTATTATTGTCTTAGAAAAGGGGTTGATGGAAGGATATTACCCTGACTTAGCTGGTAGTCAGTTAGTGGCGATACATGTGGAGCATCCCCCCGATGCATGTGAATGTGAGCTAGAGCTGTCTGGCTAGTTTACAGTGAGTCATTTACTGGAGGATTTTGCCTTTTTCTTCTCATTCACAGCTAGCTTGCAAGATTTCCTGTGTCAATTATGTGGCCGCCTGAACAAGGCATTGACTTGAGACCCCTAGGGACTGGGGCTCCCGTCCCATCTCTGATCTTCGGTGCGATTTTGGACAAATCATCTTCCCAAGCTATTCTCTAATTAAGTTGTAAACCCTTTGCAGCATGGACTGTGTACAGGGTTAGCACAGTGGAGCTCTTTTTCCTTTGGGGAATAATTCTTGCTCCACAGATCATCTTGCAAACAGTCTGCATATGTCATTGTTAATTAAGGCGTTGATTCAGCAAAGCACCTGTTTAACTATAACATTTTGCATGCCTTTTTTCAGTCAACAGGACTAAAAACATACCTAAAATTAAGCACATGCTTAACTGCCTTGCTGAGCAGGGATGCGGTTACTCATTTGTTTGAAATTATGTACCGGCTTCACCACGTTGCTGAGCTGGGGTCTAAGTGTATATAGCCCATAGTATTTTTCTCTTCTTTGGTTGGTTGATTTGCAGCACAGCATGAACAGCAATTATAGGCCTCAAATCTCAAATTTGCTTAGGGCAAATTTGTATGTAAATGATCCCCTGGAATAATATCCCCAGAGAAGTGATGGAAACCTGCGGTTGGAGTTCTTACAAGCAATACTGGTTTGTGGGGGACCTTTCTGTGTCTCTGCCTGTCGGTCCCTAGCTGGGACTTCAAGGGGATGTCTGGGCAGCATCCCCGGCGCTCTCAGGGAATCACACCTTGCACACATGCAGTCCAGCTCGCGCGCCAAAGCTGGAAATGTGGCAGTGGCCGGCCACACGCAATATCCGTCTCCAGCGTGCTTGAGAAGCTGCCAAGGACATCCTTGGAGGGACTTCACTGCTGCATTTGCTGCATGCATAAGGGTGAGGTGGGTGTTCTCGAGTGTACCTCTTCCCTGAGGGCACCAGGGCACAGGATAGACCCATCCCAGGACATTTAGTTCTTTCTTGCTTGCTTTTGAATTTGCATTTCAGATGCTCTCCCTCCAAGCGAGGTGCAAGCTTGGTATTCAACTTCAGGTGATCCGAGGTCATGCCAGGTGCACAAAAGACCCCTGGTATCAGGCTACATGCATGTGGCTTGGTAATAAAGATTACCTGTTATTACCCAAGGGGAGAGATGATTTCTCTCTCTCTCCCAGGAGAAGAGTGGAATTGCATAAGAGACGCCTGGCACCTTGATTTCTTTCACCTGCAGTCAATCAGGCCTCCCTTTGCTGAGATTGAAAAGGAGATTAGTGGATCAACCACTTAAGGTATCTCCCTCTCTCTCCTTAAATTAATTTCTTTCTCTCTCAGGCTCCAGGTCCCTTAATCTCCAGTCGCTCCCTTGGGAAGTGTAGTTGAAATCTGAGTTTATTTCTATTTTATTTTCCTTCCTGAGTGGGTGGGTGGGCAGAAATGCCAAGTCAGTTGGAATGATGTTTTCCTTCTGTAGCGTGGTCTGATTGGACGGCTATATTGAGGACAGTTTCTAATTTTCATGGCCTAATTAATTAACAGAAATCCCCGTCACAGGCACTGAAGCAACTCAGAAAGTTCAACCCGGGCACTGAGTAGAAAACAAACTTCTTTCTTCATTGCAAATGCTGGGAAATGACCTCCTGGCAACCTCAGCTACACTAGCTCTGAATGCTTTTGAGTGTCTGCTCTCTGTGTGAGTGCACATATATAGTGTAGCCAACTTCAAGTGGTGTAGGTGTAGGGGAGTAGTGGATATGCTGGAGGGCAGGGCTAGCATTCAGAGCGACCTAGATGAATTGGAGAATTGGGCCAAAAGGAATCTCATGAGGTTCAACAAGGACAAGTGCAAAGTCCTGCGCTCAGGATGGAGCGATCCCCTGAACTGGGACAGGCTGGGGACGACTGGCTGGGCAACAGCTCTGCAGACAAGGACCTGGGGGGGACAATAAGATGGACATGAGCCAAAAGCGTGTCCTTGTTGCCAAGAAAGCTGACGGCATCCTGGGCTGCATTGGTAGGAGCGTTGCCAGCAGATCAAGGGAAGTGATTCTTCCCCTCTATTCAGCACTGGTGAGGCCACATCTGGAGTCCTGTGTCCAGTTGTGGGCCCCCCACTACAGAAAGGATGTGGACACATTGGAGAGAGTCCAGTGGAGGGCAACAAAACTGGTTCAGGGGATGGGGCACAGGACTTCTGAGAACAGGCTGAAGAAACTGGGTTTCTTTAGTCTGGAGAAGAGGAGACTGAGGGGGATTTAATAGCAGCCTTCAACTACCTACAGCGGGGTTCAAAAGAGGATGGAGCTGGACTGTTCTCAATGGTGGCAGATGACAGAATGGGCTCAAGCTGCAGCAAGGGACGTTTAGGTTAGATATTAGGAAAACGTTCTCACTAGGAGGGTGGTGAAGCACTGGAATGTGTTACCCAGAGAAGTTGTGGACTCTCCATCCTTGGAGGTTTTTAAGACCCGGCTAGACATATCCTTGGCTGGAATGATGTAGTTGGGGCTGGTCCTGCTTTGAGCAGGGGGTTGGAATAAGTGTGACCTCCCGAGGGCCCTTCAACCCTCATTTTCTAGGATTCTCTATGGGCACATGCACACAATCATGCTGGCACACGTGCCCACAGCTGCACACAAGCAAAGTATTTCCATACCAGCATAAATGCACACAAACAAGCCTAGGACAAAACACAGTCGTGCACATGGAAACATAGCCATGCCATACAAAAGCACGTGCACACTGGCACTACCAGTGGTGTCACTGAATATCCGTGCCAACGCGCACATACACGTGATAGGCCAGATTTTCAAAAGAGGTGAACATTTAGGAGCTCCTTTTGTTGGATTCAGGTGGGCAGCTTTGAGAGCCAGGGGGGTCTCAGTTTTCCTCTTAGTGGGCTCACCAGCCTAAATCCTTCAGAAAACCTGTCCCTACAAACCGGGGAAGGGGTCACTTCCTCTGTTTTCCAAAATAATTCAGCTCTGGGATTAGGCAAAGCGCCAACAATTTCATGTGCAGAAGATTTTTTTTTTTTAAATTTGAACCCCCCATGAAATGATATAATGAAATGAGACTTGTAATGACCCTCTGCATAATCCTAACCAGAACGGACATTCCCGAGGGAGCTCGAACACACCTGACATCCATACTGCTCCCTGGAAGCATCCACATGCCATGGTGCCAACTGTCACAATTTTATTGCAAAATAACAGCATGATGGTTGATGCTTTTTCTTGAAGTCCCCAGCTGCTGGAGCCAGCATGAATAATCCCAGTTTTTATGAAAAAGCTCCAGAAAGCCCCCCAAATGCATGCTTTGAAACAATAAAACCCCCTGATTTTGAATTCTTGAGGCTGGCAACTCTGCCAATGCAGTCAGACAGGCCCAAGCGGTGCAGACGTGCAGCCCCATGCATGGATATTATGTCCAGACTCTCAGACACTACAGTGATGAGAACAGGAAAGAATATGCACGCACCTCCCTGAACGTGCTGCACCCTTCTCTTCTTGTTGCCTGTGAGAGATGGGCCCGATGGTCAGTTGGGGCAGGCTGTCTGTTGGATCAGCAGGCATCTTAAATTCACCTTTTGTTTTCATTTCTTTCCTGCTGGAAAAATGCAAGCAAAATATTGTTGCCTCTTTGCTGAGCAGCAGCAGATGTTGGTGCTACACAGGTGTTCCTAGCAGGGACCCTGTGGCTTTGGACTTCGCTCCCCATCGCGGCCTGAAACGGCTGGACCTTGCTGACCTCTAAGGCATGTGACGAAGCTGATCTTTTTGCTCAGGCATTTTGTGCATGGAGTGGATTGTCTCAGGGAGAGAGGGATTTGAGGTTTCCAGCTGCTCGGGGTGGGGGATAGCTTCAATATTGCACAGTTGTACTGCCTTCACACTGCTGATGCACAATATACAGCTCTACATCAGTCCCAGTCACTCCACGCTGGGGTGAAGTTGTCCCTTGAACAGTCAGGAGTCACTGTGCCCCAGTGTCAATGATGCTGGTGTATGGGCTGGTATTTGCAGCTCGAGTCACTTTAATCCCATGGCAGCCTGTGCTCAGTGCTAACAAGCTACTCCTGGCTTCCCTGTCATCTAGTGGCAAAGCCCTATAATGGCATCCAAAGCAGGCAGGTATCTGGTGCAATGAAGTGTGTCTGCAGCTGCAGTCAAATGCCACCCTTCGTAAGGAAGAGTTGGCATAACCTGGCCATTTCTCCTCTGACTTCCCTGTGTCCAAGCCCATCTCTCAAGCTCCTGCTGCTGTTCCCTTCTGGTATTTTCTGAGCTATAGTCTTTTTTAAAATTTAAATCCACATTCTTCCAGGCTGAATCCTGGACCGACAGCGTTAATTCAGCACGCAGCGCTGTTCAGGAGAGACCCCGTCTGCTCCCCGCAACAGAATGTGCCTGATGGAGTCTGTCAGGCACACGCTAATCTGTCCACATGTGTTAGGCTTGTGCATGCCCACATCCTGCCAAATGTGTCCTTGTGTGGCTCAAGCTGTGCCAGGGCCACTCCACGTCAGCTGCAGGGCCTGGCACTCCTGTCTTCCAGGGAGCTTTGTCAACAAGGCATGTTGAGGAGCCTCCTGCATTGCCCCAGCTCCCGTATCACATATCTGTCCCTCCAAGTGCCAAGGTTTGGGGTTTATTACCCCAAGGTGCAAAAAATCCTCGTTGGGCTCTGGAGCTGAGCATTAAAGGACTGTTTCTCATTACATTAAGGCTTCTTGCAGTGTAAAGTGGGTACAGCTGTAATGTTCATCCAATTTAAGGCCAGAGTGGTGCAAACGACAGCTGGGTCCCAGATTTTTGGGGTGGCATGTAAAGCAGGACCAATTCGGTGTACATCAGTGGAGTTACTCCAGTGGGAACAAGGCAGAAGCGAGAAGGAAGTCAGGCTCAGGGGCTCTTTCTTCTGTCTTGCGAATGACTAACTAATAATAAAATCACTTTGCATTTCCATACTCCCTTTCATCCTGGCATCAATCAGGACCTTATTCTCCTGCACCTTGTGTGGTCATTTACCCTAGCATGAACCGAGTGTAAAAGCGCCTACTGTTCCAGTTGAAACGTGCTTTGTAGTGGTGTAAAGGACACGAGGGGCTGAGATCCCCACTCTCACCGGTTCATTTAGCACCATGCAAGCAATCAGCTCCTTTTCAGTCTGCACAGATCCCACGGAGAACCAAGCCCAGACCGCAGGGAATCACGTCCTTGATGACTCCATTGAAGGCCAGGGAGCTGCTGCTGATTTACTAACACTGATGTAACTGGAAGCAGAATCTGGCCTCTACTCGCAAGCTGTGACGTGAGGACTGTGTTATTGTGGTTTGGTGCTTTAGTCCTTCTTGACACTGAAATTCTGCCGCAGCGTGTCCATGGATAAGGCAGCTCAGGGCAAGGTGGTGCTGCTTAGCTGCTTTGGGACATCCTCTCCCTCTTCCTAGTCCTAAATTGCTCCCGCTAAATGCAGATGAGAAGGAGCTTGAGTGGATGCAAAGATGTTAGACAACAGATTTGTCCAGGATGGTTTGTATAGGGATGATCCTGCCTCAGGCAGGGGGTTGGACTAGATGACCTATGGAGGTCCCTTCCAGCCAGACTTCCCTCTGACTCTGTGATGCATCCCATCACAGTGTGAGAAGGCTCAATCGGTCCCTGCAACCACTGTCTGCAAATGAGCAGATTCGGCTTGGCATTTGCACACATCAGCGAGACTGGACAGGTGGAGGAGACAGGCAGGAGAAGAGGAGCGGTGGGGCACAGCGATGGAGCCAGGTGGAGAGATTAAAGGAGACTCCCAAGAGGGGAACGGGTGTGCATGCTGGCGAGGGGGGTGAAAGAGAGGATCAGCGGGACATATGAGCACCGCAAAAGAGAAAGATGGGAGAAGGGTAACAGAAGCAGGAGAGATGAAGGAACTACAGCAAAAGGAGACGTTGTGCTTGATCCTCCCTTATACCAAACCTGTTCTACAGGAGAAAGCCTGCCCTACGATCACCGTTTAGACCTCACATGGGCACACTTATTTCCAGGGAGGAACATGTTATATCACTTTAACTTCCATTTCTTCCTAATCAGTTTAGGGCACCAAGTGACCAAAGGTAAAAACAGGTAGCAATGTGCCACATGCCAGCTGCTCGTGAGAGCGCTCTTGCTCACGGTAGGTTAGCCCCCATTCACCGAGGGATGGGCAGAGCGGTTGTGACAGCTCTTTCTGGATTACGTTTCCTTCCCTTGTTCACTCTTCTTCCTCTTGAATTTGTAGCATGCTTACAACACCTCTAACACTGTTTTAACATGTTGTATTGATCCCATCCTTCAGGGCTTCTGCTGGTCCCCTGCAGGGGCCAGGAACAAATGCATTACTTGGCTTCAGGGTGGATATTTTCAGCTTCCTCTGAAGCATCGTATGTTGGCACTGGCTAGAGATGGCAGACTGACTGGGGTGATTGGTACTCCTTGGGACGTTAAAAAATCTTGCAGGTGCTTGACTCATGTTCGGGGTCACCCGACTTGGGGTCAGGCAGGAATTCTTCCTGGGTCAGTACTGGACTTAGGGGGTTTCTTGCCTTCCTGCCATGGGCTGATTCACTTCCTAGGATCATCTGGCTATCATTTACCTAATTAATCCCTGGGCCCCCAGCGTTGCTGTCCCCTTGTTTTCCCCACTCCTTTCCCCGTGACACTTTTTTAGGGCTTTTCCCCTGGTTTTCTTATTGTTTTGTATTGCAAATCCTCAGATACTTAGGGCGTGCTTTATGGCTAGAGTGGACACTATATTGTCTGATGGCAGGGATCTGGACTCGGTGGCCCAAGGGGTCCCTTCCAGCCCTTTGTTCCTAGCCATCTCAAATATGCAAGTTGGCATGGCTTAGCCCAGCAAAAGCTAACATCCCCCCCTTGAAATCCCAACAAAAGCTAACATGCCTCCCTTGAAATTGGAGTCCACGCGCAAGCCAGACGCTCCCGCACCTTGCATGCACAAAGGCAGCAAGTATCCTTCTGTTTGAGAAGCCCCCTTTAAACTGTAATCATGCAGATTTGGTGGGCAAGGAGGCTCTTTCTGATATGTGAGGTGCTATAGCAACGAGGCCAACACATTCGAAAGCAGCTGAGGGAAAGGAGGGGGAATAAAAGCGCCTGCAGAGATCAGAGAAGGGAGAATTGTAAGAGAAACAGAGCGAGTGATAGCAATGAGGTGATGGAGGGAGAGCAAGGGAAGAGGGAGAAGGGGAAAGGAGCCAGAATTAAAGCAAGAGGAAGGAAAGTGGCATCCGAGCCCTGCAGGGAGATTTTCTCAGGCGGTCAGCTTGGTTTTAAACCCCTTTTTTCCAAGCTTGCTGGGCCTGATTCTTTGCACATTAAGTGTTCATTTACCCCAGTGCAAAGAGAGGGTATCAGGCTGTCAAAAGGGAATGGTTGGGCATGATTCCCTTTGATGCTGAAGTCCTTTTATACTGCTCTGGCACTGCAACAGGGCTTTAAAATGGGACTAAGTTTAAACCCAGACTAGTACTTAAACTCCCGCTGTATAATATACTGCCAATAATAATAACCTTTAGCTCTCATGCAGCATTTGTCTTTGGTAGATCACAAAGGAGGCCAAGATTACTATACCCTTTGTGCCAGTGGAGACACGGAAACCCAGAGAAGGGAAATGAATTGCCTGAGATCAGCACTGCTGTGTCCCAGGCCAGTGTTCTGGTCAGCAAATTACACAGTTTCCCATGCTGGAGACCAAATGTTTGCCTTTTAACTGCACGTTGACTGCTGGAAGGAGAGGCCCAGTTGGCAGCCCTGCACCATGGAGTCCCCTACTCGCAGGGCAGGGACAGAAGAGGCAGCTGCAGTGGAAATGTCTGTTGTAAATCCCTAGCCTGATACAATGCTGGACCCTGCTCCTGCAAGCACTTATGCATGTGCTTAATGTGAGTAGCCTGTGCGCTAAGCAGGCATGCAGGTGTTTCAGAATTGGGACCCTGATCTGGAAAGACCAGGCGGTTCTCTGGCCCTTCAGTGTCTTTCCTGGTGGTCTGGCAGTCATTTACTGAGTCATTTTCTGATCTTACCCTCACTCCGTGCTGGATCCAGAGGCAGTGATCCACAGATCTGGGAGGAGACAGAGGAACAACAGGACATGCCTACAGCTTATGTTTAAGCCTTTACGTGGATGCAAATGGTTTCACTACAGAATATACCTGATGACAGGATAGTGGTGTGGTCAAGGACAGGATTAGAAATGAAGGGAGCAGGACCTACTGGCTGGGTCTGCTACAGATATCCTCCTTGCCCTTGGGCAACTCATTTAGGATTAGACTGTCAAAAGAGCTCAGCTCCCATTTAAATGCCTCAAGAACTGTGGAGGGCAAGTACTTTTGAAAACCTGCCGCATACCTCCAAGTCCACCCTTCCTTCCTCCCATTCCTTGTCTGTCTTTTCTGGTTAGATCGTAAGTTTTACGGGATGTGGCTTGTCTCTCACTATGTGTCCGTACAGTGCCTGGCACAATGCAGTCCTGATCTCACTTGAGGTATCCAGGAGCTAGAATAATGACCATAATCAAGATGACTATGTTTCCATCATCCTCACACTCTCCCAGACAGTTGAGTTCATTGGACCTTACTTTCCCCTCCTGAAGCAATTATCAGACGAATTGCCTCTCTTGCAGGAGGACTGAGAAGCTCAAGTATTTTGCTTCCATCTCTTCCTGTCCCCTGTGTCTCTGACTGCAACTCTGAGCTCCCTGTTTTCATATCTTCAGGCTGCATTTCCTTTTGGAGCCCTTTGGAAAGTGGCCACGTCCTCCCCAAGGGTCCGGCAGGTCACACAGATGGGGTCTGTGCACCACTTTCAGGCACAACTTAAAATGCTGCTTTGTAGCTCTTTCATCTCACATGGTTGGGCTAAGCATGATTTTCTTTTCTTAATGCCTTTAAGAAAAAAAACACCCGCTGTAGTTCTCCATCCCCAGAGCCGCTCAGGGGTCTGCGTGTGCTGTGTCTGGAGCAAACCCCAGTATAGTGCCGAAAAACAAGACCTGCTTGTTCACTGCTCTTCCACATGCCCTGCCGGCTGGGAGAACATTTTGTGGTCCCTGCTTGAGCCCTGCCTGCTGTGCCTGGCATTGCTGCCAGGAGCGTGCCCAACGCTGAGCTCCCTACATCATCCCTGCGCACACGCCCAAAAGGGACCGCGTGATAATTTTAGTGGGAGCACGTGGATGGGGCTTATATTTTGGGATTGTTGGAAGGAGGGGAGGGGGCATAACCACCCTCTGCCCTCTTAGGAACAGGGCTGGTTTAGGCAAGAGAGGGTCTATAAGAAGCTCCAGGGCAGTAAGTGGAAGCTCCTGCCATGCACGCTTTCTTCCCCTGGGGCTGTCTGTGCATTTGGTGCAGTTTAGCTGTTATTTACACCCGGGCATCAGGTAGCTGAAGTTTTTTGTGCATTTAAAACATTGCTTTGCATTTGAGGAGACTCCTGTGTCCCCGTCAGCCTAGCCAGAAGGAGGGATATAGCTCAGCAGCCATCAGAAAAGGGGCCCGGCTTGCGTTCTGCACTTGCTCGAGTAAATAAAAACCGTTCAGTGAATTTATGAGGGGTCCCTCAACAGCAGTAACTCAGTGCAGCCTCCATTTCCTTGCTGTGAACGGGCCGCCTCTCAGATGCCAGGAGCAAAGCTACCTTAACATAGGTGAGGAGTGGCTGTGCGAGGCCCTGGCCCTCCAGCGTATGGACTTGCTGCATAAAATGACTCCTCCTGTGCTTGGTCATCCCCTGATTCACTCCTTGGTTTTGCTTCTCCTTTGCACACAGAGGCTGCTCTGTGGCTTCTGCAGTTGCTTGGCCCCATCCAAAGTGGATGTAGCAGTGCCACCAAATCAGCACAGCAGCCCTTTTCTCTCCTGGTATATTGGACATGAGGCTCCAGGAAGAGCAGAATCAGGCCTCTTCACTTTTAGGAGGTGCATGTGGCTGAGTAACGGCTGCATGGGTTGGGCCAAAATCCAGTCTGGTCTGGGAGTCCATCTGCTAAAGTAGCTGGGCCTGTCTTGCTGAGTCTGCAGGCATGCAGATCAGTTATTCCTGTCTTAATGCATGTGGCTGTTGCTGCCCTAATTGGCTCCGCAGGTCATGGAGGGGTCCAGGCACAACTATACCTAGACCACCGCTGTGAAGAAGCTTCTCTATTTCCCTTCCTGCCCGTTGTCCATCTTTGCTTGAACTGTTTCTGCTTCACTGCTTCCATTATGGGTATGTCTATACCACTACTGTGGCAATCCCAAGAGCTACCTAATTAACAAGCTCTGCCCACACACTTCTGCTTGCAAGTGCCATGTGCTCACTATTAGCTCTATGCTGGATGTGCCCAGCCTTGCTTTCAGTGGGGTGCCGGAGACAGATCCCTGTGCAACACAGTGTCCCTGTGCAGGCTCCAAAGCTGCATGCGTGCAGCAGGAGGGAGTGGGTCACAGAGGCTGAATCGACACCCCTGCATTACTGTATAGCACCTGGCACTGCAGGGCTCCGATCCTGTTGGGAAAAGAGATGTCCTCCAGTAAGCAGTGATAATCCTGAACTCCTCTAAATGGGGGAGACAGCGGCTGGGTCCTGTATTCATCTTTGGGCCAGCTCTCATCACATATGCATACAGGGGGGCTGCTGGGACAGTGCATGATGTGACGGGGGACCTCTCTCTTGCCTCGGACTCAGCACGACAAATGTTCTGGGGTTCCCTGCACCACTCACATCTCTCCTCTCTGTAGTTGTTTGTCTCTCAAGGCCATTCATGATGTCAAAGCTGATCTGGGCTCCCAGCAAGAAACTTCTGAAAGTTTCTATAAAGGTAAGCACCTAAGCCGATAAAGCCTGCTTCTCCTCTGTGGGCAGGCAATGGGGTAGGATGGTAGGCAGGGGGATCAAACCTGCTTTATACCGCCTTTGAGCCCCAGCCTTGTTCTGTAGCGCAAGACAGGAGAAGAGCTGGCGCCTGGCAGGGAGAGACACCGGCTGCTTTCTGACTCCGTGGGGAGGAGCACAGCACAAACCGAGCAGGTCTAGCTCTTCTTCCGAGCAGCGCTTCTTTTTGCCCCAAAGGAAAGGGGGAAGCAGGTGGGACTTGCAATTAGAGCAAGGAACCAGGGGGAGATATCTACATTTACTGTTTTCTGCTCCTAACCACATCCACCAAAAAACAAATGCTCCCAATCCCCCACCTATCTCTTCCACCACCCTATAGCACGGTGCAGCATTTCCATTAGATATCTTGATTACTTTTGCCACTGTTATTACTAATTACTACTTTTTTTTAGCCAAGCAATTAGCTAGTATTGGGGTTGTTTCCACTAGGAGCATAAAGCTGATTAGTGTCATTTGTTTCTTTGTGGCAATCCTATTTATGTTCACAGAGCATATACAAAAGCCCTGCTTTCCCAGCTGTAGTAAGAATCAAATGACCAGAGGTGGTTTCTCTGCTTGTAATCCTTTACCGATTTCCAGCCAGTACTCTGCCCAAAGAGGCTCTCCGCCTCTTCACTTTCCCGTGACTAGTGCTTTTCTTGCTGCTTTCTGCCTGTCTCGTAGCTGGTGCTTCTGGCACAGAGAGAGCCACACACGACCCTGGCTCTTGCAACCAGGCAAGCCCTTGACCGACATAACTTAGCTTCCGACCAGCTTCGTGTACGGCCTGTGCTGGGGGCGCCGACTCCCTTGGTCTCGTCTGTCCCATTCCGGAAAAGGAGCTCAACTACTTCTCACATTTATCCTGAATGAAGCATTGCTACCATAGCCAATGGCTTCCTCGTGGTTTGTGACTCCCTCTGGATCATGGACATGTCTGCTGAATCTGGAATGGGGGAAGGAATATTTTTGAGTACTGAAGTTGAACCAAGGGACGGATCCTTTCCTTGCCCTTCGTATCGGGATGCTGCGCTCTTGGCTGCTGAAGGGAGAATGACTTTTTTTATTACAACTCTTTCCCACCTTCCTGCCTTCAGCCCTTTCCCCATTGCCACGTTTTGGCAGGATTAATTTGAGAGAAAGTTAGCCTGAGTGACGGCCTTTGCTTTTGTGTTCTCCTTGTCTATTTTCCGCCTCGCTAAACATAGAAAAACTCCAGAGAAATTCTTCGGCTTCCAGGCTTGCCACGGGCCTCTGGCTCAGCTAGCACTCATCTCCCATCTTCGTGTTCAACCGTGGAAAAACTTCTGACAAGGATTATTTTTATTCCTAATGAAAAGTGAAGCCTGCTGTGCACAGGTGGAGTGGGAGGGACTGCGGCAACCATGGCACAGGCATCAACAGGATTGAGGGCTTTTATTGCACAGTGGATTTTGCGGAGGGGGCAAAAGGACCTGCAGCCTTTGTATGAGCTTATTTTTGTGCCTTGCAGCCATGCAGATTGCTGTTTGCACTGGTACGAGGTGGGTATCAAGCGTTGTCTTTTTGACTTGCTGGCACTAATGTAAAAGGCACGCGTGCCAGGGAACTGAACATCAGACCGGCAAGATGCAAGGATGCAAGAATCAGATCTGTGGTACCCGGTCGTGCTCTTTGTTTCTTGGGTATGAATCAGAAGCAAAGTCAGCATGAAAAGAGTATAGGGGGATCTCTGATCATTCACAGAAACCTGAGTTCAGGCTCTGTAGGTGACTTATCTATCCTACAACAAGCGTGGGCATTGCTCATGCCTGCAGCATAGCGAAGGTTACATTCCTTATCCTGGGATTAGCCATCAAGCGCATCAGAGAAACCAAACCACAGCTCCCCTTCCTTTTGCTGTCCCTCTTCTACTGTCTCCCTCCCCAGGTCTGGAGCAATTATGCTTAAGTTATTGGGCTAGCTCTTCCAAGTCAGCGGGGTTACACCAGTTTACCCCAGCTGAGTAGCTGTCCCATTTTGCTTTGCAGTTTATTTTCTGTTTTTTCGAGTTAGTTCAGTGGTAGTGTGGGGAGCTGGATCTAGAAGCTCCAGGCAAGCGGCCTCCTGGTCATATCTCTCACCCTGACCTCTTTGAGAGGTGAGATCTACTCTCCCTGACCTCCACCAAGCCGATGGGCCAAGCCTGCCCGTTTGTGTCAGGCCTGGTGGTATTTTTGCCATAAGGAATGGGCTCCTGGTGACGGCATGGCTCTACGACTTTGCAGACCTGGGCTCAGTTTCTGCTCATGCCACAGGCTCCCCATTTGCTCGGACAAACAAAGATGAACTGATTTGCCTGAGGGAATGCAGCATCTCTGTGGTCGAGCCAGGAATAGAGCCTCCATCTCCTGACTACCCAGCCAATCCCCTATTACTGAACCACAGTGACAGGCATCATTAAAATATATCCATCCCCTATTACTTTCCCAACTGCTGCAGAAATCCCAAGGCACATGCATACGTTGGCTCTTAATGAATGGAAATAGCAAGCATGCTACATACAGATCAGGCTGGCCTAGACTTTCTGTGCCTTAGCTTCCTTTCCAATTTGTACACATTGGAATCAAAAGCTTTCCGTGGCGAGAGGAGACGTGAGTCACTTGACGTGCAATCATTTTGCTAAGTGAATCACGGCGTAAAGCGTGACCCGCGTGAAAGGGTTAATCGGCTCTTGACGGTTGCTCAGCAACGGTGTCCTGCCCCCCTGGGTGTGTTCAACCAGCGAGAGGGGTGTTTTCTGATGTAATCCTTCTGCCTTCTTGTTGGAGGATGTAGTCATCATTCAACTTTTGTTGGTGGCGGTTTGGGAGTGGAGGTGTGGATGGCTTTTTGGGAACTGGAGCGGCCTGTCTCTAGCTGGAAGAGTCTCCCTTTCATTTGGGTAGCCTGCCTTTGGCTCTTAGTTAAACTCAGTTATTAGGGTTTTTTTTAATGCTTCTGGAGTCTTCTGAATTATTCCTTTGTTTTCAATAATTGCACCGTTAGCGGGAGGTGGAGTGCGGTAGGTTAGCTGCTCCTGCTGCGAGGGAACACCTGACTTGGAAGGGGGCAATGCACATTTTATTCGTGGGAAAGGGCTGATGTTAGAGAAAATATCACATGGTTGCACCTCCCCAGCTCCTCCCGCCATCCCCATTCCATTTATCTATGATGGCAAAATGAGATGCCAGAGCTGCTTGCTTTCCGCAGTGTCATCTAATGTAGTTTCTGTTACCCAGATGATAGGTAACCTGGTAGGTAGGCTACTAATAAAAGAGACAGAAACAGGTCTACAGCCCAACCTTTTATTTGGTTGCACGTTAAAACATAGATGTCAAGCCAGGTCCCTCTTGGTCTGCCATTTGGTACTATGAAACCAGTGCAGCCTGTTCCATGGTTGGGCTGTCGGGGACTAAACCGGTGCCACCAGCTGGGCTTGCCTGTGTGAGGAGGGTATGTAGACACCTAGCAGGACTGAAAACAAGGCCTGTCAAAGGATGGATGAGCTCCTGCAAGCCAACAGCCATCCATATCTGGAGAGGAGATGGGTGCCACCAGGTCACTCTGCCCGAAGAATCACCAATGATGCAAAGCAACTCAGCTAGGGTTGTGATAGCATCTAAAGTGGGACTGATTTGACTTGACTTGCCTTTAAAACATGAAAACAAATATTTGTCCCCAAATCTACCTGGGTACCCACAACAGCACGACATAGATTGTCACCTATACCGGCTGGGGAGGCTCGAGAGGTGGGAGGAGGGTGGCATGCAGACGGACTGCAGGTCTTCTTGAATTGGCTGTGTTCTCCAAATTTCCCTCCAGCCTATGCCTGATATTTGTAGATGGCTGGTATTAATATTCTAATAAATGATCTCCGATTGGTTTTATTTAAATTTCTTTGTTTCACTGAAACTTTTGGAACTGGACTGAGCCAGATCTTTTGTGGATTTGGAAGGTATCAGTGAACTGGGATTTATATCCTTGGGAAAGAGGGAGGGTTTCTTATCGCCTTTCCTTCCCCATAGTGGAATGCTGTACTCTACTTCAGGGGCAGAAAATTATTTTGGCTGGAGGGCCGCTTAATGAGATTTAGCGAGCTGTTGAGGACCACGTGGCTAGCCCCGCCCCTTGACAGTTGCCCCGCCCCCTGGTTGTCATCTTGGGACCAGAAGTCCTGTCCCTAACCGCTGACCTTTGCCACGGGAAGACCCTCCCCTTGTCCTCCAAAAATACTTATTATGGGAAGCGGGGTTGCCACCTTAGAACCAGAAAAAAACCAAATCATACACTAAAAGTCAAACACCTACTATAGCATATTTTAGTTTTATTACAACAAATATTTTTGTCATGATTTGTGTTTGTGTAGTGTATATAGAGGTGATTACATAATAACTCAAAAATAAAGTCTTAGTCTTGTATATTGTAGAGGGTGGTTGGGGCTCTGTGTGTGTGGGGCAATAGGGTACATTGCAGGGGTGTATATGGGGGGGTTGTGGGGGTAGGATGTGTGACATTTGTGGGGTGTGAGGGAGAGTGGGGGGGCATGGAGACCCCCCACACACTTCTCCTATGGTGTGCAGCCTCCGCAGGTGACAGCAGCAGTAGATGGGGACACTCTATTGCCGTGGCTCCCTGCTGCCCACGTACAGCTTCTGCACTTGTGTGCCACAGGAGGGAAGCCAGCAACCTTCACCGTCCCTGCTGTGCAGGACCTGGGGCTGGGTCTCCCCTCCACTTCTGGTGGAGTCCTGGGACCTGCGTGGCAGGCAGCGGCAAAGGCAGTCAGCTCCAGTGTGTGGAGCTTTCCTCCAGCGGTGCACGAGCGCAGAAGCTGCATGTGCACAGCGGGAAGCCCCAGCAATAGAGGTGCCCCGGCCAGGCTGCACTTCTCACTGCTTCTCACTGCAATATGCCAGGCACGAGTGCCCTAAGTGCCCCCACCTGCTGCTGCCTGCGGGGGCTGCATGCCATGGGGGGAGTGCAGGAGGGGTCCCAGCACCAAGCTCCATGCTGCCGCCGCCCCCCTGGGCGTGGGCTCCACGTTGCTGCCAGCCCCATGCTCTGTGCTTCCACCCAGCTGCAGCTGCCCACGAGGGTGGGAGTGAGATGCAATAGGGTATGTTGGTGGTGGTGGTGGGGAGGGTGTATACATGGGCACCTTGCTCCCACGCTCATGGGTGGAAGTGCTGGGTGGGCTACAATTAGGGTGCTGCAGGCCAGGTGAAAGTACGTGGCAGGCTGAATCCAGCCCAGATTGTGCCTGCCCCTGTCTTACTTTACAGTCTTCTCCGACAAGGCTGCTTTTATTTTTTACAAATTATCTAAGCATGTTAACAAAAATACATTGTCGTAAAATAACATCTAATACATTTGCTTATATCCGTCACTGCTACTACTTTAAGATAAAGCTATGCTATAGCCTATGTGGACTGCTTAATTTACAATTGTCCCTGCTCTCCTTTCAGGCTTTGGGCTTTGTTTAACTGTGGTTAATGGTTTCGTTTACTTGCTGACCAAGTTAGTTGTCACATTTGCAAAGGGGTTCACACTGCGGGTTTGGGCCTTTTGCTCAGCAATACTTTGCAGCTTAGCCGAGGCCCCTTGAAAATGGTCAAGGCTGGCAACATTTCTCGCCACTTTAAAGGGCGTTTGACAAAGAAATAGTTGACCATCAGTGTTCAGCCATGGTCTTTGGCCTTCAGAGTGAACAGTCCACTGAAATGAATGGGAGAATTTACCCTGTTGTTCCAGGCTGCCTGCAGCTATCTTGCACAGGTTACAGTTTGGATGGCTTTCTTTGCTAACACGAAATCTTGAGAGGTACTATTTTTATGTAACAGTAGACTCTGGAGTATGATGTGGCTGCAATGACTTTCTCAGAGCTGCCTTAGGTCGGCACAACCTGACCCACTGGGGTAGACAACCGTTGTCTACTGCTGTGATGATTCAGGGAATCTGGCTATCTCCAGTAAGAAATGCCGTGGGAGGGTGCGAGCTCTCTCTGTGTGTAACTTTGTCAGGCTGCAAACTTCATTTTGCAAGTGCAGTTTCCTTGTTATCTTTTGTTTGCTGTCTTTTGCCTCCACCTTGGACCGGGATTCGGAGGGCTTGTAGCATGGAGCTAACAATAGCAGGTACTCAATGTAAGTGCTCTACCATTGAAGTAGAATTGCTCTAAACAATAAGCTGGTTCCTTCCCAGGAGAGAAATTGCTTAGCAACATCACCTGGTAGGGGTCTACGATCAGCTAGCTCTTGGAGTGAAAAAGGAGGTCTTGTACAGAGGACGCTGGCAGGCTATAAAAGGGCAAGGCTGCTCTATCCGAGGGACATTTTCATCATTGGTTCAAGATAAGGAACTACTATAGGAGCTGGAGGAGACAGGGGGCAACCGCGCCTTCCTGATCACTGATGGGTCCTCGTGGACTCTGAAAGGATGCTGAGCTCCAGGGAGAGATGTTGCATTCGAGATGTTTGCCATATCATTGATTTGTCATCTAAGTAACAAAACAGCCGTGTTTCCCGTGTGCAAATCCTGCCTGCGTGCCCATTTGAGTACCACTGCCACAACCTCTGAAGACTCAAAGCATAGTCCAGAAAGTCTTGCGTGATTGAAATTTCCAGCAAAGATATATTTAAGCTATTGGGCTCCGTTCTGGTCTGAGGGGCCCAAAGCTGTTGGGAGTGGTTTCTGTACCTAAAGATACCCGAGAGGTCAAGAGAGGAAACGGTCCTGCAACCTGCTGAGGCCTGCAAGCTTGGGGCTGGGCAGGAGGAGAAAGAGGCTCTGGTTCTCTAGGTGCTATAAACCCAGAGCAAGCGAGCTGGGTGGACGTGTAGATGGGCTAGCACAAGATTTGCAGTCGGGGATCGTACTGTTTTAGAAGGCAGAGATTCTGGCTTGTGCAGTGACAGCTCTACAGCTAGCGACGCTATCAAACCAAAGTAACAGGCGCTGGCATCTGTTTATTAATTATGATGACTTGGTATAATTCATTAAGAGGTAGATTTTATTTATTAAATGGAGGCAAAGTGCCACGCAGCATTAAGGTTCGATTTTGTTTTGCGAGACGCCTGAGAAGGCCAGGAATTAGGAATGACTCTGTGCATTCAGTAGGAAAGAGATGTACGTATCAAGCTAATGACATGAGAGAGGAGCAAAATTGTGATACATGGCGCATGCCTGCTCCACTCCAGAGGAATAAATGGACGTACATATTATTATTACAATATAATTTGAGCAAAGTATTTTCCTAGGATCTAGAGCGTTTGCTGTAGTTAATTGAGATCCCTAAGTTCAGTGCCTTTCATTATAGCAAAGCTCTGGAGCGGAATGCTCTCGGCTAATGATCAGAGCAAGATGGAAAGGGCATTTGCTGGAGCTGCATAATGTGACTTGGAGGTGGGGGAGTGTCAACAACCACACTCAGGCTCGCACGCCAGGCGCTGCTCCCGTGGACAGAGGTGCAACTCCGGCAGAGATGGCTTGACGTGAAAAAGGTGCCACCCTGGTTTTCCAATGAGGCAAATGAGAATGCAGCCCTGGCCCTGAGGAGAGCAATAAAGAGCTTGTAGTGCCATGTAGCAGAAGGGGCCTAGAGATTGGGGTGGGGGGTATGTAAGAACTCAAATGGACCAGAACAGAGCGCATGCATGGTGCCTGGTCGTACCCCACTGAAGACACGTGGAGTTTTGCCACTGGCATCAGCAGGGCAGGAGCAGACTTTTACAGTCAGAGGCAGCAGTGCCCATGCACATGCACAATCAGGAAAGGCACTCGCTACACCAGAACATTGTACCAACTGAGCTGCAAAGTACGTGGAATTAACAGTGAATCCAAGCGGCGTCTGGTAGACAAATGGCGTCGGCACTGGGGAAATGGTGAATTGACCTGTGTGTGGGCATACACATAACGGAAGTATCATGCTAAAATTAAACTTGGTGGAACAATTGGCCACAGTAAAATCAAAACATGTCAAAGGTGGTCCACCATGCCACGATAAATCGAAACCTACCGCTACAAAAAAAGTCGACGTGTATTTGCTCACGCAACGAACTGAGTGAAATGGCGATTTTTCTTGCCGTTTCGTCACGTGTATCTAAATAATACACGCCGTGTACAAGCGCCCGTGTAGCCCATGAATTTCTGCGTGCTCGACTTAACGGCCGGGCTGCAGACAGAAGTTTATGAGTTTGCTGTAAGCCATACGCTGCTACCGCAGCTCCTTTACCACCTACAATAGTCACTCCTCTTTCCCAGACCCCTGAGGTCCCAGGTCAGGCCCAGCGTGGGGCTGCCGTTACGCGTGGAGCTTGGTTCATGCTTGGCTCTAGCTGCGATTGGAATATTTATTCCCTGTTGAGAGGTGGGATCGTAGTGAGAGATGGGAGAGACCTGCTGGGTACTGTCTCAACGCAGCACTTGCCAGTGCTTTATCTTGAGTGAAATCAGAGCCAATCTCCAGACGGGCGCAGTCATGGCTCCTTCCTTCTTCTCTTCCTCTGAGATTGAGTTCAAACTGTCCTCGCTGGAGATAAGCCCAGATTTATATACTTCCTAACTGCAGGGGAGGTTGCATCGGAGCTGCGTGGCTTTGGGGCTGCCTCTGTCTTTCCACGATAAGCCGTCCTTTAAAACAGGGCAAGATTTTCACAAGGGACTAGGGGTTGTGGATGCCCAACTTGAGATATCTTAAGTGCATTGAGCACTTGTATCTAAGGTGTCTCAATTTGGGCATCCAAAGTCACTTCATTGCCAAAGGGTGGGGTCTTAGTTGCACAGGTTGTGATTCTCCATTGATCTGCGTCTTGAGCCTCCACTTGCTCCCAAGCGGCAGGGAGCACATCCAGAGACAAGGTTATTCTGTCCATCTCTATGTAAATGCACGGGCAGTGGAGGGATTGGAGCATGTGTGTGATGTGACATTGTCTGCTGAACCTTTCATGAATCAGGGCAACGCTGCAGCTCTGGTGTCGTTATCCACCTGGTCCCTTCTTTCTCATCTGGCAAATGCCGCTTGCGCTGGCTTTCCAATCTCACCCAGACTGCAGGAGTCTAATAAAACAAGTCCACACGTTACAAAATCAATTTCCTCTCTATTAATTTTGGTCTCTTAAGATTTATCATCGTCTTTCATCGCCAGATCAAAAGCAATTGGCAAAGTCTCAAATAACCTTTTAATTCTGAGACGGGAGCCAAGATCCGGATAAATGGATCCGTTACCTCTGGGGCAGCAAGAGCTGTCGGACCTGCGGGAGGCTGGCAGCTACGCACCTGCTGCACCACGCCGCGGCTTCAGAAACCGTGCGGGCCAGGGCTCGGGTCGGGTCTGCACCAGGCTCTCCCTGCTTTGCCGTACTGCACCCTCTATCCTTGCCTTTGAGTGAGATGATGGTTCTCGATTAAATTAATTACACTTCTTTTTTCCCTCCCCCCTTCAAATGGAGACTGTGCTTTGATATTTCTGTTCCCAGGCGCAGGATCTGTCCATGATTCATTAAGATGTACATAGTAATTGTTTTCTTCTAACGATTTGGGAGGATCACACTGCAGAGGAACTCTGCCCTCGCATCCTTGCACAATTGTAGGTGAGGCAGTTTCTCTTTGCAGCATTTGTGCTGGGACCTGCAGATCAGAGATGAGGCCCGCTCCTCTGCCTTTACAACCTGAGCTCTGCCTCCCTCTGCCTCCCCACTGAATACCATGCTCAGTCCCTCCGATCCACCGTTTCAGGAACAGGGCAGAAGTATTGAAGGCCAAATTTCCAGCCAAACCCATTTGCAGAAACACCCAGTTACAGCAACCATCTCTTACCAGCAGCATTTTCCCTAGGAACATTTCCCCCACTTTGTTTTCAGGTAACAGCGCCTACGAGAGCATCGCACAGGCTTGTTGCCTGTAGCAAGTGTCAACAGTTGTCACACCTTGTGCATAGTGACTAAAATCCCACTAAATCAGAATAGGACCTGATTACATCTGTTTTGCGCTGGAGTCAATAGCTACTGATTACTCCAGAATCAGGTTTCTTCTGTTCTGTCCCTACCCTTTCCATCGCCTTGCCAGCTGATCGTCCCCCGTTCTGCCCAGCAGGAGGATGGGTATATTGTATATGGCATTCACTAGCAGTGCTTTTGGCAGGATGAGAGTCTTGCCTATGTGCACTATTGAGATTTGAAACTTTCTGGGGGCAGGGGTTTTTTTTTTTCAGCACAAAGTGGCTATTTATCTGGCAAAACCACCGTTTGCTCTCAGAAGGGGTTGGTTTCCGTGGGTTGCTTGGCTCATAAAGCCTTTGAAAACAAGGCTGCAGAATAAGGGAAACGTCTCGTGTTGGTGTTTCTTAAGAAAAAGAATCCTGTTTCCTGGTTGCAAGTGAAAACTGATTAGACTAAAAATGCGGTTGCGACTAAAATGGAGCACTTTGAAATTATCGAAGAAAAATGTTTTCAAGCTGATACGCGATGCTTTTTTTTCGATTTCAGGAAAATCGTTGCATTGCTATTGGTGTTACTGCTGCTGCTGCTGCTACTACTATTGACAGTGGCCAAGTGATCAGACCACAACTCCAGCTTTGCCCCTGGCTTTCATTTGTGATTCTGGGCTGATCACTTTGGATAACACTTTTTAATGTACTTAAGCGATGGGAGCCCAAGTGCCATTTTCCAAAGGTGCGGCAGAGCCGACCTGGTGCTTTTGAACATGTTAGCCTCCTTGATCCCTCTGTGCCTGAGCTCCTCATCTAAGAAATGGGAATATAAATATGAACTCCTCTCTGGTTCATGGAAAGATATTGCATGCCAGGGGCTTACATACGGTGGGGAGAAGGCTGTATCGGTGCTTTAATTATCGTCACCAGAATGCTTTGAGTTCTCTAGATAAAAGGTGACATAAGACCCCCTCTGAGCAAAGCATGACCTAGGTAGATGTGTTTGGCTGCGGGGCCTGTTGGGCTTTGAAACTGTCTTGGAGGCTGTGCTTGTGACTTGTTTACCTGTGTTAATTCATTGTGACGTTGCTCTGTTCTTGTCCTCTAATGAGATGAGATAAGATAGTGCCTGCCTGCCATAGATTTAAGGCCAAGTTCTCTCTTATCTACGCTGTGCTGGATTGCACGCGGAAGCGCTCGAGTCAGAGTTTGAGAACCGGGCATAAAGAGCATGTCTACACAACCTCCAGCCTTCCAGGGACTGCTGCGGTGAGTGTCATTTCCGATCGGCATTAGGCACCTCTTATACGGACTTAGCACCCATTCCTGCTTCTGCCACCCACGCTTGCCTCTGACTCTGCTACGTACCGTCTGCCTGAGTACGTGTGCCAATCATGCATTGCCTGCCGCAGCAGTATTGCCCGGTATGCATCCTTCCCCTCCTTTCCCCAGGATAAGCACTCGCTATACACCCGTGTCAGCGTTTAGCACCTCGCTGCCTTTGCCATTAGCACCATCTGCCTCATTTAGGTGCCACTGTGCACTCTTTATCCTAGTGATTAGCACCCACAAAGCACCTTTGACCCTGGCTCTTAGCACCTACGTGGGACATATGGGCTGGTGGTATGTTCTTGCGTGCTACTTGCTCACATCCTTACTGCACCGTTCCCTTCACCATGAATGCCTGCCCATGCAGACTTCTGTGCTCATTATTACATATCATCCGCCCTGGCTAGAGGTGCGCTGGTGGAGGGTGCCTGCTATGCATGGACCATGATGGCTCTTAAGTGCCCATTACATACCATCTGCTTCAGCATTTGCACTTCTTACATACTGTTCAACCTGGCTTTTTGTTCCTCTGGCTCACCGTCTTAGCACTTATAAAGCTCCATCTGCCCTGATTCTTAGCATCTCTTATGCACTGCCTGCCATGGGGCTTTTCACCCAACAGGCACCCTGCACCCTCGTTCAGACTGTTTGTAAGGTGCCTTCAGCCCTACCGGCAGCACACGTCCTGAGATCTTGAACCTGGCTCTTAGTGCCTGTTACGTGCCCTCCATCTGAGCACCAGTGCTCATTTTGTCCCAACTGCCTTGTACTGAATCCAGAGAACTCAAGCAAAATCAAATAGTTTGGGTCAAGTTCTCCTCTTGATTCACTGGGCACAGTTGCAGTAGAGTTCACCCTTCTCTCCTCCAAATTCTCACCACTGAGAGCACTGATGCAGCTCGGGTAGTGGTAGCATTAGTGTAGATGAAATGACCAGGAACCACCATTATTGTCCCCGTGGTGTCATTTGACCCCGCTGGCTTATGCGATGCAGCAGCAGAACCTTGTCTACACTAGGGCTCCCGTTCTTGCTAGTGCTGGCAGGAGCTGCATCAGTGGTAGCAGAGGCGGGAATGAAATACACTGGAAGGAAAGCCTTGGGAGGTGACTTCATGATAGTTGAGGGAGTTGGCTATACCTTTCAAGCTGATGCGAATCCTCACCTTGAAATACAGGGAATGCTTGCTGCAGGCCCCAATGACGCCCAGCAGAGAAAGGACTCATCTCCACCAAGACCTTAGAAACCCCCAATAGGCTTATTCCCCTTTCTTAGACTCTCTTTCCCAAGCCCCTTTACCATGGCTGGACTCTTCCTCTTCACTCCCAAAGATCCCAGTGGGCTGCACCAGCACATGCTGTCCTAATCCTGTGTCACGACTGCATCTGAACTGCACTCGGCCACAGGGCATCATATGGCTAGGCTCCCCCCTGTCCAGTGCACACTGACCTGTCATCAGAAGACCCCTTAGGACTGACTGGGAGAGCATGGGGATCACAATAATGCTAAGGGAGGATAATGCAAGATCAATCTATTCATGGGGCTGCTTTCCCATGGCGGGCGGCTAGCATGTGTGTGTGTGTGTCCAAGCCTGCGCATGCTGTGCACGTGCACATATGCTCCGTGGAGGAAATCAAAGTACCAAGTGCCTGTTCACGGGACAGGTGTGGATATTGTGCCTCCTGTATTTTATTATCTTTCGATTTGATTGTAACAATAGGCTTTGGATGTCACGGAGGAACGCGTTCCTGGCAGCGGCGCGCTGTCGCAGGCCCCCACTTCCTGGGGGAAGACGTGGAAAGGCAGTCGGCATCGGGCGCCAGTTCACTGGGCGTGATTCGCCATCTGCTCTGGGCATCCCCATGAGTCTGGCAGGCCAGTAAATATTTCTGTGCAACGCATGGGTTCCTCTTCCCGGTGGCGATGCACTGTCACATTCGCTTTGCCTGGGGGACTTGTAACCCTGGCAAATATGGAGCTTTTATAGACTTGTGTGTTCTTGACTTAACTGCTTGGCAGCCAATAAGTGGGGAAAATTCTCTGCTAGAAAATCTCACTTCCTTACTGAAAACCAAACTCCTTCCCTGAGTTGCAGAGGCTCGGAGAGCTGTGGCTGTCTCTCGGGAAACTCCGAGAAACGCATTCCCTTTGTAAACCATTTGGCGCCTGTCCCAGATTGGAAGGTTTCTCTTCCCCTCCCCACTTTCGTTCAGTCTTTAGTATATATTTTATCAAGTTGCATTCAAATTGCTATAGTGCCAATGAGGCACAGCCGAGAGCAGGGTCCCGCTGGGCTGAACCCTGTACACATGTGTAGTGAGAGATGATCCAGGCCCCAAGTGCTTACATCCAGACTTAACAGGTGCATGAGACAAGCCACCAGGGCAAGGTGTAAGGAACGGCAAAAAAGCATGCAAGATAATGAAGTTGTGTAATTCTTAGCCGGGATTACAGCTCATCCCACCTGTCATTATATGGCTGCTTTCCTGTGCATCGGGTGTGAGACAGAGCAACCCTGCAGTCATCGGGCTTGGTCCATCAAATGGTCAGACCTGAAAATGGTCCTGTTGATCACCATAGCTGCAATGCATGAAGTCACCTGTGTATGCAAGTGTTTGACTCATTGGGAACAGCAGTCAACAGCAGCCTGGCAGCCTCCAGGACCGACATGTCCTAGACTTGGTCATAGATGCATGGCTTCTCCCACGGCTCTGCTTGCAACCTTAGCCATAGGCTGCTACTGCGCAGCTCCAGTGCCAGTGTGATTTTTAATCATGAGCTGCTGAAGCCCAGACTTGTCTGTGGGCACATGTGCTGCCTGCTAGGATGCTGTAAACAACCAGGTGCCTCCAAAAGCCTGGAACATTTCTAGCCCCCGGGAACTTTTTCCCAGTTGTCCCCATAAAGGATGCATGCTTCACATCACATTTTAAATGGTCCGTGGGATATGATTGCTCCTGGTTCTCCCGAGCGTGATTTGATACATGCAGTTTTACACTATCTGATCTCTGTTAATTTTTTTATTTTGGGGGGGTTGGGGAACTTACTCCCTTTGGGAGTTTGATGGAGTGACTTTCATGCCTCAGTTCATCTGTTGTCTCCTATCGATCCCTGCAGCCTCAGTCCATCCAGGTTATTCAAGCCATATCCGTTTCAAAGTCAGGATATGATTTCTGCAGTTAAGAACCTGCTGAGATTGGAGACTTGGGAAGATATGAAGTCTCAGATAGGGTAGAGGGAAGGAGGCCTGATTTCCTGGGTCCCTGCACCTCAGGGGGTTATTTACACCCATGGGGCAATGGGTGAAATACTGCTGCCATTCAGTGCAGCTCCCTGGCTATCTGTAGCAATGGCTGGGCCAGGATACAGGTAGCAGAGCCTTGGCTAGAAGGGACAGGTCTTTAGCTTTTAATTAGGGGATGTGTGTTTAGATGCAGAGGTCCCCGTGCGATCTCCGTTGCCAGTGACGTGCTCAGGGGTGAGGTCTTACCCCGCGAAATGATAGCGGCCCCACTGCACCAGCGCACACGGCTACATGAGGCACAAGGCAGCAGAGAATCAGGCTGCCCCCGTGCTTCAAAAGAAGTCACTGATTGTCTATGCCTCATCCCGCCTTGTTAGCAGTGACACATGCAAGGGGTCCCTGAGATGAGGAGAACTCGCACAGCCTGATTGAGAATAGAGCCTCTCCTATAAATCCAATCAAGCCGGGATGTCTTTCTCCAGGAGCTGCTATAGCTCAGACCAAAGTTATGGGCTCGCTGCAGAAATTGCTGGGTGAGGTGCTCCGGCTTGTGCTGTGCAGGAGGTCAGGCTGGAGAATCATAATGGTCCCTTCTGGCCTTTAAATCTCTGAATAACACTTACCCAGCACAACTTCACCATCGAGCACAGCCATTCTCCAAGACAGAGCCATAGCTCAACTCCAGCCAAGCCCGTAAATGAAAACCTGACACTTATTTTTCCAAAAACCCTGAGGGAAGGGTTGAGGTACCTCTCTGGCTTGGTAAAATATTTCTGACCTGTAGTCTGGAATAGGAGGCAGTATGGCTTGGTGAAAAGAGAAAGGGATGCGGCAGTCAGGACTCCTATTCCCTTTTTTCTCGTTGCCTTGTGACCACGGTCACACCTCTTAGCCCAACGCTTTCAGTAGTGACCACTGAGTCTAGCTGCCTCCATTTCTGCCTGCCGGACTTGAGTCTCCTTGGTTTTCATTTTCAGGAAGAGCCAAGCACCTGCAGCTCTGATGGATCTCGACAGGAGCAGCTTTGACAGCTCTCTGCAGCATCGTCTTTTGTGCTTCTGACTTGGCGAGTGCCTGTGGCTTCATCGCGCACCGCCACTGGTCCCACTGATATCACCGTGAGTCTCTTTTGATGCTAAAAGAAGAGTCACCAGGTAGGTGAGTCTGAGTCAAGAAGGAGGATATCGCTGTAAAGATGCTAAGCTATTGCTCCCAGAACCAGCAGCAGCATCATGATTGCAATTCAAGTCACCACCACCCTACCACTGGCACTTTGGGAAAACACTAACACGCAGGAGTGATTTATGGGGAGAAGAGGCCAGTGTTTGTAACTGAGCCGCACTTTCATGCTCCCAGTCAATTTTTTCCTCCAGCTGCTACTGCCTGTGTAATTAAAAGAGTTATATGGATGGGAGATGGGAGGGGGGAGAGAAAAATAGGGGCAGTTAAAAGAAGAACAACAAATTGGAGACTTGGAAATGTATTACTTCCACAGCTTGGCTTGTCATCTGGAGCTCGGGGAGGTAACGAACACAAATTAAGGTAAAAATGGGGAGGAAAAAAGTGCACCAAGGTAGTATCATGAGTCTAATTTATACACACCAAGGGGAGGCAATTTGGAGTTCAGGCAGAAATGGAGTCCTTAATGTCTCCAGCTGTGCCCGCAAATTGCCATGAACACTTGAAGTGGAATGTCCGGTGACATATGTGCAGCGCTACGCAGACACAAGTGCGCGCACGGAGGTCAGAATACAAGTCCTAGCCTTGAGGTTCCTCGTCTTTGTGACCTTCTGCGAGAAACAAGAGCCAGCTCCTCTGCTGTTGGCGTGCAGCTCCTCTTGGCTCCAACGTTATAGTCGGGGATTAGCCCTGTGAAGTGCTGAGTCGTCTCACCATGATCCAGAACATGTTTTAAAATGTTTAAGCCAGTTGTTCTCGACCTTTTCAGGCACACCACCTCCCCCCTCCATTAGACTTGGAATATCTTGGGTCAGGTTTCACTTTTTTTTTTTTGACTATGAAAAATAATGGAACAGCTTTTCTGTTGCAAAGAACTTGGAAAGGCCACAGCAGGTCAGCATGCTTTAGCACTATAGGTTCCCATTTGAAACTGCTGGGTTTATCTCATGAATCGTATTTGCACAATGTTAACAGTGCTAACATTGTGTGGTGCCCCATGGAACCCTTGACAGGATCTCCAGACACACCAGGGTACCAGGGCACCCTGCTTGAGAATCACTGATTGAAACACATTTACCTTCAAGCACGTGGAGCCCTTGGCTTCTGTTGCCCCATAGCCCATGCAGTCAATTCCCAGCAGTGCAAGTGGATGCAAAACGCTGTTGAATCCAAATGGTACAATTTTGTTCCCACTTTGCACTAGTGAAAAAGCCTATACATGGTCCTGGGCACTGACAATTCAGGGGTGCAGGAGAAGGCAGTTCCACTTGTGAAAGCAGAACATCACCCTTTTTCCCTTTCTAGATGTACCCAAAACACATTAGGAGCGAGCTATTCAAAAATGCCCAAAAGGATTTAGGTGCAGACATCCCTTTGATTTAGGGGCATTTGAAAATGTTTCCCAATAACAATAATTGGTGCTTTCCTTACTTAAAGCATGACCTGGGGGTCATGTAATTAGGTGAGACTCTCAGCTTTCATTACAAATAAGGGAAGTTTCTTGCCCTCCAGGATGCAGAGAATAACTGAAACATTGACCTAAGCGTGCCCTAATGACTCTCCCCATCCAGTGCATCACTTTTATATAATTTCATTATTCCTACACCAACCTTATGGTTTTTCCTGGGACTTGACTCATGAGTTTTGGATGTCTGGGGCTGGCAAAGCTCTCATTATACAATTAACTTTCAAATATAAAATGATTTTGTGCACCATCTCGGAGTGAAAGGACTGTGCATGTGCATTTGTGTGCGTGCGTGCGCATATATTTGTGTAGGGCTGCTACTGCATAAAGGGACAAGATTCTCCAAGGGTAGCAATTGTTACAGCTCTGCTGACTGCAAAGATCTGTGAGCGCCACGTTATGCACAGATCCAGAACCACGACTGGGTTATTCACATGATCTGTCTGTCTGTCTAATACTGCTCCCATTACATTGCCTGTCCTGATTTGACTTTTGTTTTTGCTTGCTTCTTTTTCCTTAAATAAAATAAAAGCCATTCCGGCTGAAAATTCACAGTTGATCCCTGGGCATAAAGAAAAAAAGCCACATTGCAAACACAGGTAGCTGTAATACAGTTGGCATTCGCTGAAAGCTAGTGCTGGAGAAAGGAAAGATTAAGCAGTATTGGATTAAGCTGAAATGAGGGATTGGATAAAACTGCATTGATTTAGACAAGGCACTTTAGAAGGGGATTGGATACAATGATTTTCCGCTGGTTTTGATGAGGGACATGCCCGAGCCATAATACTCCAAGTAAGATCTACTTTCAGTTTCCCAGAACATGATGGTGTTAGGCGGTCAAGTTTTTACTCAGTCTTATGGGTTCAGTAGCAAAGTTCGGATCTGGATCGGAAATTTCCTCCAAAGCTTGTGTAACTCTGTGTATGGGAGAAGAGTGTGTGGGGGGGGGATGCAGTGTACGTGTATGTGTATGTGTGTGTGTCTCCGTGTTGACTTCCTTTCCATCTTTGGTTCAGGATGAATTTAAATAAAGGTACGTCTCACCCTTGTGCAAAGAGCCGTTAAGAAGTCTGTGTGCTCAAGTGCTGTGATGGAGGGTTTAAGAGGCTGAACAGGATTCTCTTTCACTCATCAGAGAGAAATCATGGAGCCCTGTCTCTTTATCATCCCCATTTGGCCAGAAGATATTGGATATTATGACATGGCTTTCACAGGCCTGTGCTAAAGCAGGCACACGCGTGTCTGGCAGGTATGAGACGATGCGTCTATGATAAAAGAGAGTTAACGCAAAACATTGCCATGCATTTGTGACTCGAAAGGGCTGGGTGCGAGGAGGCAAGAAGCAAATGGCTATACAGCGTCGAATTGACAAGAATAGACCATTTCAATCCAAACCAAAGGTTAATGATATCCTGACAGTGCTGGAGGATTCGCGGCTTCTCCTCCTCACAGATCTAGAGTGGGAAATTGCGCTTGACTGACACCACTGAAGGCCAGAGACAGCAGCGATTGTGCTGGGTTGGTGAATAAAATATACTAGGGACAGCGGCAGTATTTCGAGTGACAAATAAAAAGGTTACACACGGATGACAGATGTTTATTTGTATTGCCTTTTTTTTTAATAGAAAAAAAAAGCAGTTGTACTGGGTTGGCAGGGTAGATGGCAGGTGTTTTAAAGGGATCGGGCTAGGGAGAAACAGGCATACACCTTAATGGGTCAGAATTCAGATATGCTTCAAAGAAGCAGCCACAGGAGCCGGGAGCTGAACAGTGCCACGACTGGGGAGCTCTCTGTTTCCCTGCTAAGCCAGGGGCTCACGGGCAGCTGTCCTGTTTGTGGGGCATCTGCCAGCGAGCCCCCTAGTTGGGTGGGCAATCCCTGCCCGGCTGGGAGCTGGCTGAGAGCTGTCTTGCCAGTGGGGCAGCTACCAGCAAGCCCCTGGGCACAGGGCTGGCTGGCAGCGATGTGTCCAGATGTGCGTTGGGTGGGAGAGCTCTGCTGGCTTGCAGTGGCAGCTGTTTCCCAGCCCCGTGCACATCAGGACCCCTCCTGATGTGCACGGGGCCAGGTTACAGCTGCCACTGCACTGCTGCTGGGGAGCAGAGCAGGGCAGGCGCTACCCTGTACTGGGCTGCTCCCATTGGGAGGAGATTTGCTTATGCTCCCGGGCAAGGCTTATTGCTCAGTAAGCATATAGTACATTAATAGCACATGTAGACGTGCCCATCACACTCACATTAAGGCTCCTCTTCGCTATCAGAGTAGCACAAACCAGCCTAACTGTAGGTGAGAACCAGTCTCTGGGTGTTTTGTTCTTAGCTCCTCTGTTCCTACACTTGAAGCAGACAGAGGTGGCTTCAAGTGACTTTTGTAGTCCTCTATTCAGGGATTGTGCAGTGGGCATTTCATGGTCTACTGTAAATCAGAGCAGCTTTGCACCTTCTCTGCTTCATAGTATACTTTTGGGTCCCTTTCTGGGCTTGAAAAGCACAGCCAATTGCTCTAGGCATTGCAGAATCTGGGCATTGGTGTCAAGCCCGTAGAAAATACACACATGCCCCAAGTTTGGCCTGTTGAGTCTAACTGGGTCACATAGTCTTGGGAAGCTTAAGATTCAGGCTTGATTGGCCAGAAGAGAGTAGCAAAGCAAGGAGAAGATACTGTAGGAGGCTGTAAGAAGGGATAGGACAAAGTAGGCTGCCATCCTGGATTTGTTATAGCTTTTTCTCACCTTATGACACCACTTTAGACATTTTTGTACTCATAAGCAGATGCTGGAAGTCTAATTGGGTGCATGTATAATAGAGTTCATAGCTGAACTGCTGCCCACATCCTCAGTTGGAAATGAAGCAACGTAAGAACGAAGCAAACCCAGCAGGCCAGTAATGCTGCATTCCCCCTGCCCCATGAGCATGCCATGCTGCGAGCTCCCTCTGCTGGCTCCAGATCAGTTGTTCACTAGCATCCTTTCCACCCTTCCCCAGGTTACAGTCATGCTGCCCATAGACCCTATTAACGACTTAATGGAAACCCTCTGCACTGGGCATGGCTTCAGGATCAGCCCATCGCTGCGCAAAGTAGATCTGGTTGAACTGCTTGTAGCAACGAATTTTTCCAGTTAGAAAATGTGGCTTTGTCAAAATCAACATTTTCTGTGTGAAAAATGGAATTTGGATGAATTTCCACGCAGATTTTGAGAGCAGCTGGTCTGACCTCCTGGATGACACAGGCCACAGCATTTCATCCAGAGGAGAAAGGCTCCCACAGGCTGGAGTTACAGCTGCTGCGGGGAGCAATGCAGCACCTGGGCCGCGCGGCCACTTTGGCTCGATGGTTTCAGCACAGGGATTTTTTTGGATCAGGAGAGTCAAAATGTATGATGTTTCATTGTTTTATTTTAATAAAAAAAAGTGTGGTGGTTTTTCCTTTAGACTTTTCTTCTGAATTTTTGCTGGCATGGATTTTTCCATTTGACCACATTCTTATTCTGATTACAAACAGAGAGGAAGAAGGGATCTGCACATTTCTCACCAGTAGAAAAATGTTAAGAGCTGTCACTAACTCTGGGCTTATCCCTTTGCGGGCATCTCTTTCATGGTTTTCCCTGCTTGTGTTGCTTTCTATCCGTGTGCCGTAGACTCTCAGATCAAGAAGTGGTAACTCCAGCTGGAAGCTGGCAATGTTGTCTTTCCTAAGTTGCTTTTCTGCAGAGACAAACAGAAGGTAGCTGTTGCCTTCCTATAATTTTAAGTAGATGATTCAGCTGGGCCTCATCCCATGCAAAGTGGCACAGAAAACCAATTTATAACCAGATCTGTTTCCATCACTTTCCTGGATTTTAATGCTGGAAGGGACTGCTGTGAGCACTTACTCTGACCTGCTGCAGAACAAGGCTGGGGAAGCTCAGCCAGACATTTCTGCATTGAGCCCAGCACCCTCTGACTGCACTGCTTTTAGAAAACTGTCCAGCCTTATAAATAGTCTCCAAGTGAAGGACCCTTTACTTTACTGCATTCCACGGTAATCTGTTCCAATAGCTAATTACCTGATAAAGACGTGTGCTTTATTCCCAAATTTAGTTTGGCTGCCTTCAGTTCCCAGGCAATAGATCTTATTTCATAATGGCATTTTTTTCCCCTTTTTGAATTTGGCACCGAGCGAGCCATTTGCAGGGTTAGACTACAACAAAGACCTGGGATTCTCAAACTGCTGCTGTCATCCGGGGATTGAAACCCCTGCAATCCTGTGGGAAAGGAAACAACCCAGCAGTCATATTTTGGCCCCAGAAAATATTTAAAGTCCTTCTCATCTTCCCCAGATAGAAAGGTCAGTACAAACATGAAGGTACTGTGGAACAGTATTCAGAGTCCTCATCCTGACAGCGTGTCACTGCCAACAATGCAAAGAAGTACTACGAGTCTCCCATCCTCTGCGTGGTGTAATTCCATTGACTTCAGTTCAGGTGCTCCAGATTTACTTTGGAGTAATGGAGAAGAAGATCAGCTTTGCTGTCTTTGTTTCAAGAAAGTGATGCCAGTGTTTGCAAAACGGGCAAAAGAGGGCAGGCTGTTTTTAAGACACTCCTAGGAGAAGGGAGAATGGATTAAGAGTAGTAATCAGGATTTGTATAGGAGCAATCAGAAATGCTTTGGATCTTGTGCCAGGCAGATGTCTGGAGGGTTCAAGGTACCCTCTGTGGACACTCAGTCTGTCAAGACAATCTGTGTTAAGGAAGGAGTTTCCAGTGCGCCCTTTATGATGCCAGTGTTACAAGAACAGCTTCCACAGTTATGGCAGTCAGAAGAAGGTGGGGTCTTTGCACCAACAACAGTGTCTCCTTTGTACCCTACCAGGGTGGCTTTTGGGTAGCCAAAGGGCTAATCCAAAGAGCTGCAGAGAAGAAGCCATGTGCAGTGCCCTTTGCACCAAATGTTATTGGCCCTACAGAATCTAGAGCTATGCTACATATTTTTCAAGTGCCATCTGCTGCAACCTCCTCCATTAACTACTTATTTACAGTGTGATGATTTGAGGAATCTGTCTATATAGGTAATGGATTCTGGCTGATTTTGTGAAATTGCTGTAACCTGATTGCAGTAGATGTTCAATCAGCCGTATGTCATCAGGGCTGTGTCTTAGATCTCCCAGACCAGACACGATGGAGACCTGTTACACCTTGATGACTTTTTTTCAAATGGGACTAAGATGTATCTTGGAATAATGGAATGGCTCCATCCAAGCTGAACCCAGATTTCCTCTCTGGTAGGATATGGAGGGTGGAAAGATCCCCAAACAGGGAAACTAAGTAACTAAGTAGCCTTGTCTTTAAAAACTCAGAGGGAGACCAAGGAAGCTTAGAAAGGTGCGTAGATCCAATCATTTGTAGTGAAGACTCTCTTAAATTTGGGACCAGCTAAGGAAGATAGAAGCTGGCTGCAGAAGAGAGAGAGAGAGAGAGCAATGCCATGATCTGGAGGAGAAGCCATATATAGGAGGAAAAATCCTGGACTTTTTGGAGGATTCCAACTTAGGACCAAAAATATAGTTGAGTGAGGAGGAAACTGAAGTGGGGTGTGTGGCAGGCCAATAGTGGGTGCTCCCTTGCTGAGCCACCTGCCTCACTGTGCCCGACCAAAATCCAAGCCTCGAGTGCCTCCCGTGGGGCGCCTATGTCCAGGTGACCCCCTTCTTGGAGCACACCTGCAAGTCTGGGGTAACCGCTGCCACCACGCGGGATCTGGTCTTTGTTCGGGCTCTATGCCCCCCAGGGTACACAGGCCTTGTAGACCTTGAGGGTGCTTGACCCACTGCAAAATCCTTTAACCTGAAGCACAGAAAGTAGCCTCCCTTAGTCAGCTGAGCAAAGGGAGCATAAAGGCGTGCCCAGTCCCTCTCAAGCAAGTACCACAAAGCTTGCTATAGTGCATAGCATTATTGGGTAGAGAGGGTAGGCTTGGGTAAGGGTACAAGTCAGAGAAGTATCAAAAGAATAACCTTGAGCAAACAGAATCTGCCTGATAGCTGTTTAATACTCTTCTAATTGACTGTAAACTAAGTTTCTGGTCATTTACTCACTTCAGCATCCCGGGAGAGAAAGTCGCAGAGGTTCAAGTTGATGTGGAAACGGCCCAACATATCTCCCCCTCTTCCCGGAGAGCCTCTCTCTTAAATACCCCTCCTGACCTTACCTTCTAGACCCAACCAGGGGCAAGTGTTGTTTGATGCTGACCAACTGATTTGAAAAGCATCACACCTTGCCCTGGACTCTAGCCCCTGTTCCCATATCACGAGGTCAGAGCTCAAAACAATGGAGGCTGGGTCTACACCCTCTTACCTGATCCAGGTGACGGACGCTGTAACCCGGGGCAGCCAGATTGACAGACAAGTGAGGAGACCAAGGCAAAGAAAAGGAGAAAAACCCCCCAAAAAGCAGGAGTCTGGAAGAGGATTCTTCCACAGGGTGATGTGTACAGCTATATTATTTTTTCATATGGATCCATATCTATCTTGTGCTACTGAAAGTAAAGAGCTTTTGGGTTTTGGAGCCCTATGCAAAGTCTTCGTGCTTGTTGGCTTCTATTATCACGTGTCCCTGAAAAGGAGAAGTCTTAACCAGAGCATCTGTGACACTGAGTTGTGGGAAGTGCCCTTAAACTACCAAGATACCTATGCAGGGTGCAAGCTATTCAGGAGAACCTATAGCAGCTGGATTATGTGGCTGCATTTCCATGAAGAGTAGTCTGTGCTCAGGAAGCGGGTCAGACAAGCCAAGGAAAGACCTGGGGCCTTGACCTTGGTCCTACATTAGAACCCGCTACCTCGAAGAGTTTCCAATCTCAGACAACAAGTAAATGCAAACAGATGGAGAAGAAGGGAACGGTAAGACTGCACCAGTCAGCCTGAGAGGCCGTGGTCTCAGCACAGGCTGCTGAACTGCTGTCAAGATTTTTGTTGTCACCCCAGATTAACTACGTAACCCCCTCTCTCGTTTCACTCACTGGCACCGGATTAGCATGGACACCTTGCGATGCCACAGGAATACTGATAAAAGAGAGAGGGAGTTGGGAATTTCCATGGGAAGATGAGTCAGCTGCTTTGGGACTTGATGTCCATTTGGTGTTGCCAAATGGGCCGTGGCCTTGCACATTTCCTTCCTGCCTCGTTTGCTCTGGAATCACATTTCATAGACAAATATGTCATCAGGCTTTGTGTAGGAGAGAAAAAGGGAATTGGAAGGGAGAAGACTCACTCCCTCTATCAATCAGGAATGCTATGCCTGTCCTCTCTGATAGATGCTGACTGCTAGCCTGTTGAATTAGGGCATTTTGCAATTCCCAAAGCTGTTCAGATATACTGGGGAAGGTACTTTTATGTCCATTTTACAACTGAGGAAACTGAGGCACAAGACAATGAAATGATTTGTAGAAGGAGGTGTCACAGCAAGTTAATAGCAGAAGTCCTGACCCCCCTTGACCCCACTTCTTCTTTAGTCATGCATTTGCCACCAGTGAATCCAGAACAACATCATCTGTGGCTAGAATTATTTCCAGGCACGTAGCATTGAGTGTCGAAATGAAAGAAATCTGACTGGCTAAGAAGAATTTCACTGCATGGATCAGCAAAACCAATACATCATGACTGCCTGTTTGTAACCTGTCAGCCTCATTGCTTATGATAAATATTTAAAATATATATAATAAAATCTCATAATAGCAAGAAGACATTCCTCAGTGTGAGCATAATTACAGGGCATTAATTTGCGCTTGAAATGCATGAAATGAATTGCTCAGTGCCTCATGAGGTGTGAATAAATATATAATTTTTCACTCTTTGTCTTGACTTGCTATATATATATATATATATATATATATATACATATATACAGATATAGCTCTATATCTATCTATGTACGTATGGTGATGCTAGAACTGGGGCAAGGAACCAGATTGGTAACCCAGAACTTCAGCTGTTTCCATTCATTCCCTGAAGGAACACAACAGTTGTGCAAATTTCTGTGCTCGGAGTGTGCCAGTAACCCTAAAGAGACCGCTCATAGCTGAGATCACTCTCTATACATCATTCAGCTCTTGGCTTCTTTCCTGGAACAATGATCTTAGGATGTGGACTTCCATCCACCAGTTCATTTCACATGCAGTTGACCTTGGGACTAACCCGGCAAACCAAAGCTGGTCAAAATGTTTCACTTGAACTTTTTTCCTTGAGAAAAATGGTTTTCTGAAAGGCACAGTCTCTCCGGGTGTTTATTATTACTAGTTATTATTTGTGCAGTTGTAGCACGTAGGAGCTGCAGTCCTAGCCCAGGGCCCCCACTGTGTTGGATACTGTACCTCCACAATAAGAAAAGACAGACTCTGCCCCAAAGGGTCTGCAGTGTAAGTATAAGATGAGGCCAGGGTGGATACAGACAGGAAGGGGAACTCATGGAAACAGCGATACAGATTTGATCAGCGAGACAGGCAGTCGACTCAGCGCAGCAGCTGCCTAACCATTGTTGGGTAATGCCCATGCTGGAGAAGGTCTGTTTTTGGCCATTCCCCGTCCACCCCCCAAATTTCTTTTAAAATCCAGAAACAAAACAAAATACCACCGGAAAAAGAGGTTGGGGTAGGATTGGGAGGTAAGAGTTTGGATCGATGGATGGGTGGGGCTGGCATAATTGGTCCTGGAGCTTTTAACCTCCAGAGGGTTGGTTCATCTTCAGATAAACCGACCATCCTGCCGTCACTCCAGCACAAGAAAAAACGGAGGAGGAAAGCTACTTGCCCATGTTTTACGTCCCTGAGAAAAATGTCAAAGAAAATGAAGATGGTGTTGGTTTGGGAAGAATTTTTCTTGAAAAATGTTCAGGAATTCATTGAAAAATCCAGTCACAGAATCAGAGAATGATTTCTGTGATTGGACGAATGAATGACTTCCCGAAAAAGGTTCAAGAAAAATTCCAAGGGCTACTGACCACTTTTAAAATGATTGATTGACATTAGCAGGGTTCAAGTCATGCCTCTTTTGTGGTTGGAACCAGGTGATGAGGTCAGAAAAGTTAGTTATTTAAGGGTCAGGTCACCTGGTCTGGGAGAGCTTCCTCCAGCAGGCATTTTTGGGGAGCACACACACAAGCAGGGGCCTCCACAATTCTCTGGATGTATATGTAAGTAGCTTACCTTTAATTTAGCCAGTAAATTAGGGTTATATAACGTTAGCCGCATGTTAAAAGGGCCAACAAGCCCAGTCTGTTTTGCTCAAGGCGTTTTCTTTTAACATTCCTCTGTCCTGTACCCCTTCCACTGTCTCTTCCTCTCTAATCAGTAAATGCTGTCTGGTACAGCACGCCTAGCTGTGGATTCTTCAGGGAAGAGGGACAGGACCAGCCTTTTAGCTCCCTTTGCTTGGCTAGCTAAAGTGGGCTTGGCTTTTTACTTTCCTCCAGTACAGGAGGCTACTTTTGAGTGCTTCAGGCTAAAAGAAGCACCCCAAAATACCACGGTGGGCTAAGCACCCCCAAGGTCTGCTGGGTCTGTGTACCCCCGTGCTGCATAGAGCCCTAACAGAGACTAGAGCCCGGGTGGTGGCAGCGATTACCCCAGGCTGGCAGGTGTGCTGCAGGAAGGGGGTCGGCCGGACATAGGTGCCCCAGGGGAGTATGGTTTTGGTTGGGCACAGTCAGGCAGGCGGCTCAGCGTAGTAGCGTCCCCTACTTTTCCACACCACACCCATTCATCGATCCAAACTCTTATCTCCCCATCTTCATTTCTGTACTTAAATAACATGGCGTGTGCTTTAGGAGGACTTCTTGAAGCCAAAGACTCTTGTGGAATGGATTCTTCCCAGGTGAGATCTTGAGGTCGAGCGCCTCCCTGCCTGACTGTGTCCTGTTCATGTCTCAGATGGCAGACTGCATTAAACACAGCTTTTCTGCTTAGGTATCCAACCCTGTGATCAGTTTGCAGACAGGGCCAGGGGTTGAATTTAAATCACATCTTCAGAAAGAGCAAATCTGCCGGTACTTGCTGTCACACAAGACACCACAACACTATTTATTGTTGCTTTTCACCTATAAGCCCTTTCTAGTCATCCTAGCCCTTTCCATGCTTTTCCCCAGGGCAGGTGACCAGTGTTATTCTTTGGCCTTAATTAAAGGTGAGCATGAAATGCTTTGCAGCCTCTTTAGCTTCCCCCCAACCACCCTCCATTGGGACCAGAGCAAAATGCCTACCCTTTGAGAGACCTGTAGCAAAGGCTGGGTAAGGACTTTGAAATCTACAGTCCACTATCATCCAGAATAACTAATGTCAAAACATTTGCTAGGAAGCGGGGCAGGGGCAAGAGTTTTCCATTATTCTTATTGCATTGGGAAAGGCAGGCCGAGTGAAATTGCATGCACATATTAGCAAGGCAGCAAGAGCGGACTGATTTCTTTTACACCTAAAAGAAATCAGTCCTCCCGTCTTCCTTTTTTCTCCTGTGGCTGGTAAAAGCCAAGGACAGTCATTACATCTCCAGTAATGATGATAATATTAATTTCATGTCCTAGATCTCAAAGCACTCTGCAAAGAGGGGTAAGTATGTTCCATTATCCCTGTTTCACAGGCAGGAAAGCCAAGGCAGAGAGAAGCAAGAGAGACCTTGTTGTCTGACAACATTATACTTGTTATTACAGATGACTCCTCGGAGGATGAGAAATGAAAAAGATGAGAGGAAAAATAATGTGTGGGGGTTTTTTTGTTTTATTTTTTCCCCTGTCTGTGCCCTCTGCGTACATCTCCCCATCCCTGATAGGGAACACTGTGTTTTGCAAAGACCCAGCAAGAGGGACACAAAAGCATTATTTATGCAGGGAAGCTTTTAAAATGTAATGTGGAATTCTTCCCTTAAGGTGGGTCTAATCTTGGAAGTTATGCCAGTAAAAATCCCACGTTGAGCAGGAGTGTCATTTATTTGTTTAGTTTTTGTCTGAACATTTACACCGGTAAAGATCCAAGTGCAGATGCAATTATAACAGTATAAAGGTGACTTGACTTGTATATATTTTCCCTTTTCTATAGCTATAGCTATAGAAGGCACCTTCATAGGGAGATATCTGTAGCCACTCTTGGGGGTTATGTGGTTTTAACTATATCTATCCATACAGTTAACAGGGACAACTTTTGTGCATGGAGAAAGCCTCAGCATCTCAGCCTTACCTGTCCCCTTACTGTGCTTTTATAGTTCTGTATTTCTGATGTAACAAGCTTTGGACAGTCAGCATGCCTGGCACCATGTGTGTGGAGCACCTCAAGCAACAGTGGGATGAACCTGAGGATGCCCCTCCATACGCTGGATGCTGGGGATGGATTTTGGTAGAAAGCTGGTTTCCTCTTTTCCCCATGAATATGAATTTTCATTTCTACCTGGGAGAACTTTTACAATCGTTGCTCTCTCCTGTGCCTGAAGAAGGGTGCCTGTGCCCGAAAGCTTGCAAATAAAGGCATTCTTTTTTTGCAGATATCTAGTCTAATGAAAGCTGTCACCTCTGCCACAACTTCGGATTCCTTTCCCCCAGAAAGTCGCTCAGGTTCTGCCATTTGTGGGGGCTTTTCCCACAGAAGCGAGAGCGCAAAGGTTTAACCAGGAAAATATGGGAGAGGTTGTGCCTTTGGGCTCCAGTTCTCAAAAGAGGATTTACTCTGTGGGAGCTGGGCACTGCCTGCACCGCAGTCACTGGGACTGAGGAAGAGTATGGCTAGCTCGGGTATCCGTGGCAGTGATGCCTCCGCGCAGGCACATCCCAGCTCCTTCGGCAGGTTTTGCAGCCCACCCTGTGCTGCCGCAGCTTGCCTCCCCTAGTACCCACGCTAGCACATTTAAGGGTAAAAGGGACTACAATGTAGAGGTACTGGTGGCCCTGTTGGAAAGCCATCGGGGGGGCAGTGCAGTTCTCTGTCCTTGCTTGCGTATTACTAGCTATTTTCATCTTTGGTTTTTTTTCCCCTCCCAGTATTCCTCTGAGAAAGGAAGCGGATTAAAAATGATCACCCGAGGAAGAAGGTAGAGCCCAGGCTTCTGCCCACTTTCAACCCCTCTCCATCCACTTGCTCTGGAACGGGCTCCCAAGGGAGGTGGTGCTCTCCCCTACCCTGGGGGTCTTCAAGAGGAGGTTAGACGAGTATCTAGCTGGGGTCATCTAGACCCAGCACTCTTTCCTGCTTATGCAGGGGGTCGGACTCGATGATCTATTGAGGTCCCTTCTGACCCTAACATCTATGAATCTGGCCCTGTAATTGCCAACCCGTGGCAGTTAACAAAAGGAGCCTGGCTGCCCTCGAGCCTGTTCGTTGCACGCACGTCAGGGCCATCGGGATGGGGCAGGAGCGAGCCTCTGGGTCTCTTCTGCACTCTCCCTTGCTCTTCCTCCCGTTGCCTCCTGGTTCTCTGCTCCTGGAAGCACAATGCGGGGGCTTCTGGCTCTGAGCGATTGGGGTCAGGGCAGTAGAGCGTATTTTCCCTCCTTATTTCCTTACCAGCTCAGCCTTCTCTCCAATGCCTGATCGCAGCACATGCTTAGCCACATTTGCTGCTCCTGGGTATGAACAGCGTGTGAAAAATGGAGTCCATGCAGGCTTTAATGAGCCCTGTTGCTTCAGGCGGGCCCGTTACTGCCGAACCAATGCCCCTCTGAGCATCATCGGCAGCAAACAGCTAGGAGTGACCTTCCCGCGGGAGGTGAACGACAGGCCACAAGGAGCTGCCATTTTAATAACAGCTCCGTCATCGAATAGCTTCTCTGGTTAACGTTGCACATTTAGCTTCAAGGGAGGAAAAATCACTTATCATTAAAACTGTATATATATTAAGAAAAGCTGAGCGCAGATTTAGAGGGAAAACCAAATTGCAGGGATGAGCAAATGTCTCCTGCATCAGCCATACTTTATCTTCCCTGGGAACAAAAGATCACTTAATTCTTTTAAAAAAAGGCAGCAAATGCAACTGGAGTAATTGTGTGATTTAGTGTCATGCTGATTCCATCTTGCAAAGGAAATAAAAGGCAGGGGAGATGAGGAGGTTGGTCTGAAAGCAAAGGTGAAAAAGAAACATTTATTAAATGAAGAAATCATATCCCACTCTGGCACGTAAGAGCATTCCCGCTCAGTTCTTCAACACATCCTAGGACGGGGGTGAGACCCTCCTAAGGAAAAGTCAGGGGTGGCACTCGGATTGCCCCACCTGTATTGCTGTCCTGTCAACCTCCAGCATTCGAATGTTGTGTGGGTAGCTTAAAAATATTATTATTATTTTTTAAATTGCAGGTATTTGCCTTTGCCCCCTAGTACTTGAGCTTTTAGAGTGGTCTTGGCTCATGTTTTCCATCTTGCTTGTAGAGCAGCTTAGAAAGCTGATGAGCTCTTGTGAATGCAAGTGAGGAGTCTCACCGAATCCCATGGTTCTGGCAACGGATGGGGCTTTAAGACAAACCCCAAATATTATGAGACTCACAATAACATGATGATCGAGGAGGGAGGAGGAGGTTGAGTTGATCCCTGCTAGATGGAAGTAGGGAGTTCCCTGTCTGGGAAAAAAGGACAGAGAGCTAGTACCTAAAGCCACTGCTAGCATCTGGTGAAGTTGTGAAAGCTTATGCAACTCTAATTTAGTTAGCGTATCGGGTGCATCTCTACCCTGCTTTCAGCCTAACACGGCTAACTGCCTTTCTCTACTAACCTAAGGAATTCACTTTAATGGGAATTAGGTGTCCAAATCCCTTAGGCATCTTTGGAAATTCAGCTTTTTATTATTTTAATTTTTAAAAGGTGCAAGACATAGCATCTCTCTTGGTGGGAGACTTCCGTCACCCATGAATGCTCCATCTGTTTACACCAGCGGAGGATCTGGCCTGGCAAATGGCAGGCTAAGAGATATAGCACTGTCGATACCTGCAGGTGATTTCTCCTTGTTCAGGTGATGGAGGCTCTCCAGGATGCATGAATGACAGCATCCAGCCTCTTTATGCTGCAGCACCCTCACGCAGGGGCCAGCAAGGCATCACAAGAGTCCTGGGGACAAATCCCTCTGTTTGGAAATCCCAGTGGTGGGGCATGGCCGAAGATGCCATAGGGATCCTGAGCTGTGCAGCAGCCAAAAGACATGGCCATGAATTAAAGCAACCAGGCGCCAAACGGTCTGAGGTCTGGATGGTGCAGAGCTACCTATGACCCGCTCCTTAGCTTGTGCTTTCTTGAGGTGCAGCAGAGAGTTAGGCCTGCTGTCACAAACTCTTAGCTCCTAAGGATTTCTGGTTGCACCGCAGTACAACCTTCACAGTCCTCTGCGTATTGCCAGAACTGGTCATGCAGCAACGCATACACAGCCTGAGATCTTTGCTGAATGCATCTATATCAATCGATAGAAACACAGGGAGCGTGTAGAGCATCAGATCAGTGTGCAGATTGTGTGCAGGTGATCAAATTAGTGTGCAGGAGCATGCAGGCTGCCTAGCTATAAAAACAAGGACCTCAGGAGATCGGGGAAACCTGGAGCTCATTCCCCAATTCTGCCTTCAACCTACTGTGGACTGTGCAGATGCCAGGACCGTTTTGCGCCTCAGTTTCCCAGGTGAGCTGATTGTGACCAGTCAGTTGAAAGTGTTTGAGATCTGTGGGTTAAAGGTGCCATATCAGAGCCCCATTCTTCAAGAAACTGGGCACGTCTACACATTCATTAATGCGCTGTACTTATTGCGCATTAAATTTGTACTTGGATAACCAAGCACTAAATTGGTATGCAGTAACTCATGCTACTGTGTAATAGCGCCGGCGCACAGGTTTATAGTGACACTTACTGCACGGTAGTGTATGAGCACGGTTTTAGCCTGGCACGCCACTACGCAGTGATATTAGTTTACTGCACAGTTAGCGTCTCGTGTAGACGCACCCATTGAGTACTGTGGCCCATTTCAGCAAACCGCTTAAGTAGTTCAAGCAGCAGAGTCATCTTATGGAAGTTAATAGGTCTGTTCAAGCACTTAAAGTTGAGCATTGTGGTAAGTACTTCACTGCACTAAACCACAGCTCTCAGCATCTTCCAGAATTGAGCTCTGACCAGGCAGTAAAACATACAGATGGCCACATTAGCATTGCCAGCAGGTCCCTGCAAGATTAGCTCTCAAATCTAGTCCACGGCTACTTATATCATCATCCGAAGCGAAAAGTCACCATACAATACCATCGTGTCATTGCGGTCCTGTGTACATAGTGATGATTTGACAGCCTGCAGTGATGCCGTGTCTCAACACTGCTCTGGTGTTTCCATGACCTGTGGGTTTTTCAGGGTGCGGGCTGGAGTTAGAAGCCTCTTTGGGCTATTTCTGGAGATTGCAAATGTGGTGGCAATACTGCTTTGGTTATCGAGGGGGGTTCCAGTGTTATTGTTGGGTGGCCTGGATGGCTTTTAGCATTTCAAGTCAGGAAGAACATGACAACTATCAGATTTGATAAATTTAGCTAAATGAGGGAATACAGATGATCTGGTTAGAGTGCAGACAGTATCTAGATTATATATGTTATACGGTGCTTTAGGTGTACGAGGGAGATCAGATTAGTGCAGCGAGGGTAGGGCGCAGATCAGCGCGTCGAGTAGATGCAGATCAGATGAGAGCAGTGAGTAGGTAACCTAGGGATCATGTCCCTTAGGGGCTCATTTGGCCATTCGTGCTTCAAGGCTTTCAGCACATTGGCGATCTATTCTGGACTTTATTTTCTATTATTCTGAAATTTGTCTGGTCATTTGGGTATGGGTGGCCAGGTCTACACAAGACGCTGACTGCGGAGGAGCCCGTGACTACTGCGCAGTTGTATCACGTGGCAGAAAGCGTGATGTGATGCTGCCGCGCGGTCAGCGTCATGAAAAAGCCTTCCCGTGGTGCGACTGCGCAGTAACTCCAGTTACTACACAGTTATTTAGTGCTTGTTCGTACAAGTACTAAACGACTGCGCAGTAATGACGGTGCAGTCGGTGTCTCGTGTCGATGCGGCCGGGATGAACCTAAGCTTGATCAGGATGTTTTAACAAAATGTTTTTTACCAGCAGCAGTTCCTGAAACACTCCTCTCTGTTTCCGTTGCTCTCTTCCTCACTGCTGTCTCAGTCGGCTCTAATCCCCTATCTACCCATTTCCCTGAAACACTATGCCTGGTTTAAGTAAAAAACCAAAGCGGGCTCAGAAGCAGCAGCAGTGGCCTCACACTTGACCTCGATATAACAGTTGTGATTTGTACTCTGTGCATCCTTCAGCACTTGCCTGTAGTAAATTAGTGGGAATTGTGCCTCCGTGAGGACTGCTGGATTCAGCTCTGATAAATAATATTTTTCCTGCATTATTGGGCATTCCTGAGGATTGTATGGAAAGGAACCAAAACAAAGACCCAGGGCAAGGAAGGAGCAAGAGTCCAAGGGGAAATACCTGGGGAGCTGCCTGTATGAGCCTGTGGCAAAGTGGTACGGTAAAGGAGCTACTCCTGATAAGGGTCTAATCCTCGTAGAATCTGAGGCTCAGATCCTCAGAGGCATTTAGGCACCTAAGGGTTTGTCTACACAGGGAGATGAGTGCTTATCAATAAATCAGAGTGTTAATTGAGAATGCAGTGGCAGGTCTGCATCCACCCTTCATCATGAGCCATCGGGTCAGGCAGAAAGAGCGCCACTGCCTATGCAAAGTAAGTGGACTCTGCCTCGCACACGGTGGGTGTGTCTACATGAGACGTTTACTGCGGAGTTGCCGGCAGTATGTCTACATGTGCAGCCCTATTAGGCCACAAGAAACGAATAAACTCCGCAGCAGGTTACTACTTGTAAACACAAATCCTGTCCTGCGGTGGATTTTTTTAGTGCACAGAAACACAAGTGCAGACAATGACCCGGCTGGCTGGGGCACGAAGGTGCTTGAGCGCGGGGGCTGCCTGGCAGCTAGCCCCACGCTAGAGCGCCCTTGTACTCCAGCCAGCCCCTCTGCAGCATGTTGAGCCAGGTCAGAGCAGCCCCAGGCGGGTAGGCTGACCCCCCGCCCCAAGCCTCCTGCCAGCCAGGGCTGCACCAACCCCGCTCGACGTGCTGCAGTCACGAGCACACATGTAAATGTGGCGTCCAGGAACAATAAACTCCAGTACGATACGTGGCAGTGTTTATTGCTGCGTATTAATGTGCACGTGCAGACGTGTCCAGTGAGCACCAAGAGCATCCACATTGCAGGGGGCAGGGAGCAGAAGGAGTTGTAAATTTGCATCCGAACTGCACGTGCCTGCATTTTCCTTTGAAGACAGACCCTAACTTCATTTCGGTGGGAGTCAGGTCAGGGCCCCGGCTGCAATGGCGGGGTCGTAGTGTTCAAACTTTGCAGTGTTAGGCCCAGCTTATCTCCGCGCTCTGGCTCCATTGAAATCATTGGGAGTTTTGGCTTTGACCTCAGTGCAGCAGGGTCGGGACTGCAGTGTTAACGGCAATGAGCAGTCACATTGATTCTACCGGCCCTATTCAGAGCAATGAGCACTAGCTCCAGTGCTAAATGATTTATTTTTGTACTGCCTGATAGATTCCTTTATTTCAGTAGTTTTACAGCCTATAAGTCATTGCCGCGATGACTCGCAATCATGAAGGCGCTCACTCCCACAACAACTGCGTGCGGCACGGAGGTAGCATAAACCTTACCTTACAGATGGGGAAACTCAGGCCTGGACAGAACAAGCAGCTTGTCCAAGGCCACACCAGAAGCCTACAGCAAAGCCAGGGGTTGAGCAGGTCTCTTGAATTCCAGTGCCTGAACCATCGCACTTTTCCCAGATCCGCTTGTGGGACTGGGCTTTAAATTCAGAGCATCGGCCAAGGAGTTTTATCATCAGCTTGAACCATCATGCTTTTCCTAGCTCTGCATGTGGGACTGGGCTTTAAATTCAGAGCTCCAGCCAATGCACTTTATCATCAGCTTCAATGGAAGCAAGGGCCAGTCTGCAATTTGTTGGGGAGAGGTCCATCACCCCTGCGCGCCCCTGCTTTTGCAGGTGTCGTGGATCTGTGAGATCCCAGGGCAGGGAGGGGTTGTGCTTACCGAAGATAATATTCTGTTAGTTATGAGAAAAACCATCACCACGACATCAAAATTAGCCCTGTTCACGTTATAGTAGCTTCCTTTCCCTGGCTACCCCCATGCTCTGCTGCCTCCTCTTAGTCTTATGGGGTTGATCGCTTGACTGTACAAATTCACCCCGGGCAGAGGTTGAGCATCTGAAGAAGTTGTGCGAACGTGACCCTCGGCCCTCGCTGGGAAAGGATCTTAGCGGAGACCGAGGAGGAGGAAGGGGAGGAAAGTATGGTATGTGTGCACGTGGGCTGGGTTGCTTTCTAAAACAATCAGGTTGGCAGATAAAAATACACACACATACACAAGCCCGTAAAGAACATCTTCTGCTGTTTTTAGGGGCTGGGAAAAAAAAAGGAAGCAGAGGAAGAAGAATTCAATATTTCTATTTGTTCTTATCCAAATAAATTGAGATGTATTTGTGGAAGTGTCAGAGAAGCCCGCAGGAATGAAACTATAAAATAACACAGCTGCTTCACGAGTCTATGACAGACAGCATAGATTAATGTACCAGCGTTTTTATGGTCTGTTAACAACTGATATGGGTTTTAAATATATTATCTCCCATTGTATTGTCTGTCATTTTAAAAACTGCTCATGTCTATTGTGTTTGCTTTTAAGAGGTGCTTATGGAACAATCAGCCAGTCAGCTTCCCGATCTCTTTCTCTCTTTTTTTTTCTTTCCGTAGATATATCATCGTATTTTTTTTTTTTCAAAATAGGTTTTCCCCAGCACTTTCATGGGCAATTTACTCCAAAACCTATTGAAACCCCTTATGATCCTTAATTCTGGGAGCTTTAAAAAGCTTTTCTACCACCACACTTGGTTATCTTTGAATTGTGAGCAGGAGGGAGGAAGAGGGAGGTCAGGATGAAGAGCCTGAGGTCCCCCCGAGGGGTGGGGAAGGGTGCTGGAGGGCCAAGGGGGCAGGTGGGGGTGGAGAAAGCTGCAGAGGTGGTGAGTAAAGCAAAGGTAGATGAGCTGTTTTGTTCCTCTGGTTTCTGACACGACTGCAGGTCAGATCCTAAGGACTCTCCGCTTGCACTGGTGTGGAGGGTGCTCTGTATCTCGCAGGATTGCACCATAAGAAAAGGGAAGAGAGCAAAAGGGAGGAGGGGAAGATGAATAGCTCTAGAGGGGAAGATGAATCGCTCTTAGAACTGCTTTCTCTGCCCAGAAAGGCCAGCTGGCAATAGCCCAGTCTTCCTGTCTTGGAGGCACAGAGCATGGATGCTGGCAACTCTAGTGGGTTGTGTGGCTCTCCTGAGAGGATGCTTGGGACTTGAAAGGTAGCAAGCATTTTATTAGGAGCCTTCAAGCATTGTCTAGTGGCTACAACAGCAACTAGAGAGCCAGGACTCCTGGGTTCTGGTTCAGATCCTAGGGAGGACGGTGGTTTTGCAGCTACAGTAAGAGCAGGGAGGATACCTGGGTTGTATTCCTGCTTATAGGAAGACACAGTTCGAACAGGTGGCTGGAGCTATTTGCATGATGTTGCATGATGCGTGATGATGCATGATGGCTACATGCATGATGTTGCATGGTGCATGATGATGCATGATGGCTATATGCATGATGTCGCATGATGCATGATGTCGCACGAAGCATGATGGCGATATTGGAGCGTTTAGTAAATGCTGCCACCAAACCAGACCTTCAGATGCATCTGTATGGATCCAGCATAACTTCATTGGCACAACTGTCCTTACATGTAATTGCATCAGTGCCCAGAGAGCAGGATCTTAGCCAGTTGTTTCACAGATTGGAAAGGGCAGGAAGTCTGGTGATAGGAGCTACAATTGCTTGTGAGCCCAGGCAGGTGTCACAGTGCTGATGGAAAGGGTTGTGGGATATGGGGGCAGGAAGAAGCCTGCAATTCAGCAAAGAGGGAGAGGCTGGGTCCAAAGTCTAGGCCTTACTCCAGCCCCCCTGGATCCTTCCCTTTGGGGACCCAATCCAGACTCCACCAAAGACCATGGGAGTCTTGCCACCCAATGGTTGCCTCAGTGGGAAGTGGAATTTGGCTGCCTCGCTGCTAGCTAGAGAGGTTTGGGCTGGAGAGTAGGAGTGGATGTGTGTGTTGGCATATAAGGAGAGGATGTACAGGCACTGAAGTATATGATGCATGGGCTAGGCAGAGAGAAGTGTGCATGCGTGTGTCTGAGTGTGTGTGAATGTGCACGCGTGTGTGTGTATGTGCATATGTAATGGCACATATACCCCAGAATGGACATAGCGTGAGTTAGGGGAGAGGTGTGTGCGTGCTGGCTTGGGGAGTGAAGCATGTGTATGCATTGTAGAGGGTGTTGTGTTGGCTATAGGGCAAGACAGGGATGTACGTCTGCCTGATCTGAAGTTCATGAATATTGTGGAAGTCTTTCCAATGGGGTTTGAATCATATCCTCAGAGATGAGGCACATAGCCCCACACTCTCCAGCTGAAGTGGCTTAATGTGGTTGACGTGGAGCTTGGGCTAGCCTCTCTGCACCGCTGGGAATCTCCCTGCTCCCACCAGCGGACGAGAGGTATGTGTGTGTCCTGGGGGGTGATGCTGTGCTGGTTGGAGGGGGTGGGATAGACACTGGGTGGAGAAGTGCTTCTGCACCTGACTTCAAGGGATGCTGCAGTGGAACAACATGATCCTCATGGCATGGAAAAGAGGCTTACGATGAGCCCAGGGCAGCAACTGCTCATCCTGAACCTCTCCCGTGAGCCCTTGGCCCCAGAAACGCTGGCAGTGAAGGCTGTCAGGACTCCTAGCCTCGGTGACTTTTCTCCCCGCTTTGTCTGGCTCCTCTTGGCTACCTGCCATGCTCACTTTTATTTTCTGCAAGCAAGGATCTGAAAGTCCCTGTGCCAGCGTGGGAGCATCAGCTATGCTTTGTAACTGAGCTCCCTTTTCAGCCATGCTGCCTGGCTCTTGCTGCTTTTCCATTCAGCGAGCGACAGCATCATAGATCACCACTAACTGTTTTCTCTGCCCTCCCCCTTTCTACCCTTACCCCCCCCCAGTTCCAGGCCCATGTGTAGCTGCTTCTCCTAGTGTGGAAGACAAAATGAGATCAATTACTCCAGAAGGCTTCTACACAGATGTAGCTGGGATGAAACATCTGGGCAGTGTTGCAGGCATCTGGCATAGAGCTGCATTTCAAACTGAGTGTGGTGACATCAGTGGAAGAAAAAAACTGCCCATTGCCAGCTCCTGGTTTGTACCATCTGCTGCCCCAGTTACGCTGCCCACAGGCACCTCCCAGCAGACCTGGCCTGGACTGGGGCAGTTTCTCAGCCCTGGGTGGGGGAAACAGAACAAATCAGGAGCAAACGGAGCTCTAAGGATGCCTTTTTGCCCTCCCAGTCAGCGAGCCCAAGGGGAACAAGCCTTCCTTTGACTCCATGTGGATTGCCCAGCCCCTGGCAAAAGAGGTCTCGTGTTAAAGATGGCTTCTGGGATCAGAGGGGATGCTTCCAAAGCCAGGCTTTGCTTGGGTAATTTGTGCTGCAGATCTTTCAGCGTAAAGAGGGAACAGAGACTGGGAAAATGGATTTACATGAAAAGCAAGCTACGGTGGAATTCAGTTTTAGCAGCCGTTGAACCTGAGCAGCTCAGAGGCCTGGATCCAGCACAGTACTTAAGCATGTGCTTAAGCATTAGGTTCACAACATACTTAAGTCCCATTGAAGTGAATAAGACTTAAACATCCAATTAAATGCTGTGCTGATGTGAGGTCTGAACTAAACACTTGTGCCTTCTGCTGAAGTTCAAACTCACATCCTAAATTTGCACTTATCTTTGTGTCTGATCTCTGCTCCCTCCCAACACCACATGCATTTGTAAAGACTAAGGGAACCACATCAGCTAGAAGTGACCCTGCTAGGATTCAGCCTGGGTTTTAGCTTGCTTGGGTGAGTCTGTGCATGCTTTGGATAGCTTTCCTGAACCTGAGCTTGCATGGACCACATTGTTGGTCATCAGGGTCTAATAATGCCCCCTCTACGCCCCACACTGCCTACTTGTTTCCAGATATTCCTGCCTGCTGGAAAGCCCCCTGTAGAGCAGAACCAGCTGCATCTATGTCAGAAAGATCCCTAATGTGGATCAAAGATTGTGCCACTTGGGTCAGCCCTGATCACCCTGGATGAGGGCCATGTTTGCATGGGATATAAATACCTATTGCAGCTGGGGACAGCTCTGCTAGGAGCGAGTGCCAGGGGATAAGTCTAACTGATGGGAGGAAGGGAGTTTGGGATTTGTACGGTGCCTTCTCTTTTTGCTCCCGAGTGGATCTCAGACCTTACACTTACTGACTATCTTAGGTTAGCGGCTCACCAGGTGGCAGAAGCTCCCACTTCAAGCCCCACTAGGGGCCCAGCTGGAAATTAGTAGCGCGGGCTCAGGATATATCTCTACTCCTAGCTAGGGGCAATCTTAAGGCCAGCAATGATCTCCCATTTCTCTATCTCTGATTCCTGGCTCATCTGCACCCCACGTCCTGCCTCTACTGTCCATAATTCGAGCCAAGCACAGAAGGAAAGATGAGCAGCCTGCACGTGGATGCCTAGAAGAGCTTCATTCCAGGAATAGGAAGCAGAATAGGGACAGCCATAGCACAGGCTTCAAGGTCTGATATAGGTAGGGAGGGGTGGCTCACATGGCTTCAGCCTTTCAAGGGCAACTTGCAGGTTCAACCCGAAATATCGAGGTGGACCGATTCTCCGTTACGTTAAGGGAAGACTGGATGGTGCACCCCTTTCTCTGGGCCACTCCTGCTGTCATCCCTTTGATGTGGGGAGAGCTCCCAAGGAGATGGGTGACGATGCAATGGAAGCAGCAGAGCTCCTATTTTTGCAGAAGGTCTTCCCTCTGTGCGCATCCCTTGGGGGCACAACCTGACTAGCAACCACGCTATTGCTGGCGACGCAGCGTTGTGTTCCAGCTGTGGCGGTGCCCGACTCTTGCTACAGGCAATATTAATTTAAAAACGGATGATCCCAGCATAAGATACCATGTGCAGGGGCTTTGCCACTTCTCGGGGAGCTGTAGCATTCAGCCATTGGCCTGGGTCATATAACAGCATCCCCATGGCATAGCGATCTCCCAGGACAGCGTTTCCATCTCACATATCTTAATGAAAGCAGGTCTTTAGCAGTCTCCAGTCTGTTTGCAGTGGCATTTAAATGTTTGGCTGGCTCCAATGGTTGTGTGTGTGCACGTGGGGGGTGGTAATGGATGTGTGTTTGCGTACATAATTTTCTCAAAAGGTTTGAATTGCTATATTCTAAATTACATTAGATTGCAAGAACAAAGATGCCCTTTTGATGCTCCATAGCAGTGCTGGAGATAATGAAAGGGAGAGGAAGCTTGATAAGGATGAAAGATAGCTTCCATCGGCTTCCCTTCGCAGATAAAGTGCTTCCCACATGAGGAGAATTTAGAATAAAAAGCCCCGCAAAGGTAACACAAAGCAAACATGGATAAACGTACCTCTAACAAGATAAAAAATATGCCATGGAGCAGAGACAAACAGGGTAATAGAGAGAAACACTCCAGGTAGAGGAGAGGAAGAGTTGTGGGCGAGGAAAGGCAGGAGGCTGGAGGTGTTGTGAGCACCTGCTGGCAAAAATCAGAGAGAAGTTATGGGAAAGCTGCGTCTTGGACAGCGCATGGGCCACCAGAGTAGGGCGCAGGAGACCTGGGCATTATTCCCAGCTGTGTTAGGTTAGGAAAGCCTCTGTTTCCCCTCCTGCAATGTGTCTGTTTGCACTGCAAGCTCCATGGTGGGAGAGATTCTCCCTTACCATGGGCATGTGCAGCACCTAGCACAGGACATTGGGCTTGTGGTCAGGGCCCGTCAGCATTACCGTCATACAAAAAAATACCTGCATCCCTTCGTGCAGCACCTTGACGTCAGCGCCTCTCTTTTCAGTCCCGAGTCGGCAGAGGGGACGCTAACACTCAATTTTGCAGCCACATCTGTTTAAAGTTTTCGGCTGGAATCCGTAACCGGTTGATGAATCTGTCTCGGTGGGTGGCTCTGTCACCATCGTTCCCAACGACAGGCAACGTAACATCCATCAGGTGAGAATCCAGTGTGGCCTCCCGGACAGAAATGAACCATCACTCAAGGAAGAGCCAGGTGCGGTGTCATGGAGAGAAACAACCGTCGGCAGGGGAATAGTGCCGGGGTGGAAGCAAATCATCCTCCAGGAGACAGCTCTGGCCGTGCATTGCAAGGAGACACAGGTGGCTTTGGGCAGCAGCTCCCCACAGCTACCTGCATGGAGATGACTTGGGTTGTGGCTCTGGGTTCCCTTGGATAATTCCCGAGTCTGCTCCTGGAAGGGAGGAGAGTTGTCTCATACAATCGTAGAAAATGAGCGTTGAAGGGATCTCAGGAGGTCACATCTAGTGCAACCCCCTCCTCGAAGCAGGACCAGCCCCAACTCCATCATCCCGGCCAAGACTTTGTCTAGCCGGGTCTTACAAAACCTCCAAGGATGGAGATTCATCCACCTCTCTGGGTAGCCTGTTCCAGTATTTCACCCCCCTCCTAATGAGAAAATTCTTAATATCCAACCTAAACCTCCCTTGCTGCAACTTGAGCCCGTTGCTCCTTGTTCTGCTATCTGCCCCCATCGAGACCAGCCCAGCTCCATCCTCTTTGCAACCCCCCTCTTCCCCCTTGAAGGAACAGTGAAGAAAAGGAAGAGAAAGGGGATGATAGAAGTAAAGCTGTTGCCCCCCGACGTGCTGATGTTCCTGGTTTCTCCCATGGTTTTGCTTGGGATAGGTGGGACCTGAATACAACTTAGAGCTGCATGAGTACCGGGGAACCTCTTCCTGGTCTGTCGGGCCAGATTCTCAGCTGGTGCAAACCAGAATGGTGGAAACACATTCATCCCTATCATCTGAGCGCCCCTTCTTTGCCAGGATGATGGATAGCGCACCCAGGGGTGCCTCACTTCCAGGCGTGCGTGCGTGTGCATGCGCGCGTGCACGTGGAAGGTGTTCCCTTTCGCAGCAGCAGCGGGCGCCTCGGGCCCCCGCCTACAACTTTTTGGCAATGCCATCTCAGGGCTTCTGTCCTTCTAATTGAAATCCAAACATTGCAGCTTTGCAGGATCCCAGAGTGGCGGCGGTCCTAATGGCTCTAACTGTGATTAGCAGAGCATCGAGCGCTGTCGGCTTTGAAAAGCCCGTGAAACTTCCAGCGTGCTGTCCGCTCTGCGGCTGCCATGGCAACAGACCTCAGGTCGACATCACCGAGAGATGCAACCGCTGTTTAAAAAGCAAAACAAACAAACCCTTCCCACCGCTAAAAAAAATGCAGAATCCTTCTTCTTGTCTTTTTGGGCCTGATCCTTGCAAAGCTGCCGCCTGTTTTGCACCCTCCGTTTGGTGATGGGCGGGAGCAGGCGGGGCTCGGCCCCATGCAGAGCGCGGCAGGGGCAGGACGGACGCGATGAATTGGTGGGTGCCCACCCGCGGGCCAGATGCAACCAGATGTTGGCCCACGGGCTGTATTGTGCCCACCCCGATGGAGTCACCGCAAGCCTAACTGGTGTCCTTTAGACAGCTCACCATCTGAGATGGTCACTCCGGCATGTACAAGTGGTATTTGATGTTTTCCCAGGTATTGCACTGTTACATTTCTGTCTTTAGGGCAGTGATGCGAAGCAAAGTTCGAGTCCACGGCTGTGATGAGAGACTGCATTGGCACTTCCCGGCGAAGAAAATCAGAAAGGGACAGATTCCAGCTTCAAACCCATGTCGATAGCCCTGCTGGGTTTCCTGGGGATGGCACATGAGTAACAGAGGCCAGGATTTAGCCCAATCTCTGCATGAATGTAAATATTGACTTCTTGGTTTTGTGAAAATTAGGATTTATTTTCCCTGCAGGCAAATATTGGCCTTGCTTTCACCTCAGTCAATAGTTACCTGGCAGGTCAAAAAGCCCAGCGGAAAGTCAGCAGCTGTTTCATGTAGTACGTAACGCTATTCCTGGGCAGATTGGCTCCCGGACAATGCATGCTCCCCATTTCCTACAGCAGGGGTGGGCAATTATTTCAGCCGGCGGGCCACTTAACGAGTTTGGACGAGCTGTCGAGGGCTGCACGCATAAAATCTTTCCAAAGTTAGCATTTTAACAAATTATAGGGAAAAAAAATGAACGATAGACTAAAAAGCAAACATCTACTGTAACCTATTTTAATTTTATTTCAAAAAATAATTTTGGTCCCCATTGATGTCTGTTTGAGCAGCGCCTACATAGGCGATTGCATAATAGCTCCAAATAAAGGCTTATTCGTGTATGCTTTGTGTGGGGGTGGGGGTCGGGAGGTGTGTTTGCAGGGGGTGGATGTGTGGGGGTGCAGGCCATATTTGCCCAGCCCTGTCTTACAGTGACACTGGTGCCACCTGAGGTTGGCTCTGAGCCTTTATTGGTGGTCCCCTTCCCCAGTGCAGGGAGATAGCTTTCTTCAAGCACTACCCATCGTTGAACGATGCTGAGTACCTGCATCGTGGTAGGAGAGCGGTTGCTCTTATGGTCAGTCTTCACAGGATTCCCTAGGGATTAAACCAATATATACACAGCTCTCTAGAGAATCGCTGCAGGTCCCTGGGAAAGAAGTATTGAAATCCTATGAGGGACTTGTAAAATTTGATAGGGATGAAAAACAAGAGGCATCTCTAGAAATTACACTGAAGGGAATGGCAAGCGATTCGCCTATAGGAAATGTGTCTACAGAAATACTGAAGGGATCTGAAGATTTAATTAAGTGTATTTAAGTACTTTAAAACCTGGTTAGTGATGTGAATACAGAGAGTCTGCATTTAATTGAGTGGATCTTTGAAAATGAAGGTAAAACGGCATCGCAGCAAAGTAAGACCGATGACCATCGCCCTACATTTTCTGAAACGAAGGCTGGGGTCATCGTTAAATCGCTTCGGTGGCGAGCAACCGATCTGGGTTTGATCTGGGGCTCTGATGCGAGCTTGATGTGCAACGGGGGCAAATGCGTCCTTTCCCTCTCCTTCAGTTCTCCATCAGGAAACAATAATCCTTTATCTGTTTAAACTGGAAGTTGTTCGGGGCAGGTACCCTCTCCTGTATAACACCTGGCATAGCAGAGGGGCTGATCTTCGTTGGGGCTAAGGATAATCATCATCATCATAATCAGGAGTGCTCTCATGTAGCCAATGCACGCGCTTTTGATTTAGGATTTCGGAGCCTTTTTTATATGATAAAAAAATGACTCCCAGCAACCTCGCACAGAAAACGTCTTGCTAGTGCCTGACTCTCTCACCTAACGACACGCGCGCTCATCCTATTAGCGCTGTAAGCGGGCAGGTTCGGGCGTCGTGGGTGGGGTTATGTCATTGGACGGTCCCTTTCTCCGCTCCCCTTGTGATTATTGCGCTCATTCACATCACGCGGCAGAGGGCACTGCTTGGGCCTCATTTTTAGGGGCAGACCGGTAGTTGGATGGAAATATCAACCTGAAAGATGTAACCCAACCTGGCTATGAGGAAGATGTAAGGAAGGGCTCTCCAGGGTGTGAGCGGGGCAGCCCTGGAGGAGGATCCACAGGAGTTGTCGCACCTGGGTGGAAGCTGTGAGCAGGACTCTCTCTGATCTTACTTCGAGAAAAGTCAAACCACAGGAAAAGGGCAAGGTTGGGCCCTGCACCATTTTGGTTTGCTTCCGAGCAAAGATGCCTGCTCCCAGACTATAATGACAATGTGCTAGGTACTTTTCAAAGCAGAAAATGAAGTCTCTGCCTCTGTCGGCAGACTTGAGTTCAAGACCGCGCCCTGCCACATCTTCCTGCGTGACCCCTGGGCAGATCATTTAGCCTGTTTGTGCCTCAATTTCTTATCTGCTAAATGGGCACACCAGTGTTATCTTAGCTCACAAGGGCACTTTCCGGATAAATACATTAAAGATTGGGAAGTACTCAAGGATTTTGGTCCATTCAGCGGAAGGAGTACTTTGCATGGTAAACGTTTGGAGGTGATTATAGTTTGATTATTCGAGCCCCCTGGTAAGTACGGACAACAAGGAGTGTTTTATTTGATTTTTTTCTGAATGCCAGCCGTACCTGCCACGATGCAGGATCTATAGCAGTCTATGCGTGCCTGGAATCTGCTGTCAGCCATTTCCCGCCTGGATCCAAAGCAAACAGACACGTTGCTTGCTGTTAGTTTAGTGCTAACATGCCTTGCTGGCAGGCAGGCTCATGAATTCATGGGCAAGAGTCCCTGTGCTAGCCATCGGGCCGAGCCGTCCAGTGTTGGGGTGGCATTGCTCTCTGACTTGGGATTTGCAGAGGTCTTGGGAGAGGGAGATGGGTTGCTTCTTTCAGATTATTCAGCGATGCCCAAGCGACGTTCACTCAGGATGGAAACACACAGCCTCAGCTCCAAACCCCTAGTCTTAAGAGCTGAATGCAGATACCATGGCTTAAAACAGTGGGGAGCCAACCTTTATGTCAGGCGCGCCACAAATTATCCCCGTAACCTCCCCAAGTGCCGCTCCAATCCCTTTCCCCTGCCTGATGTGCTGCTCTGCTTTCTGCTTCCTTCCCTGCACTCCCTGTCTGATTTATACCTTTGCCTTCCTGCCCTGTCTGCCACCGTGTGAGGCTGCCGCATGCTGCGCACAGAGGCTGCCCAGGCCTCAGGTTGGTCGGTCACCCCAGAGCCGCATCCCAACTTCAAGTCAGTGGTGAGGTTAAAGATGATATGCCCTTGTTGCCACAAAGCACACAACGTGGTGCTTGCGCCAGCAGAGAATCCCCATTAGTTGTCAGCAATATAAGACCTATGAAACAGATATATAGATCTAATTACCACCAGCAGAAAGAAGTGAGATGGTTACCTACTAAGCAGCATATCCTGTATCATGTATATCATATCGTCAGGTATTTCTGCTGATGTGCACTAGCAGAAGCTTACGTTTGCTACCCAGACCTATGGGTAAGATGAACTATCAGACAGATCAGATCAGTGGCCCATTTAGTAGGGCAGCCTTTGACAGGAGCCAGAAACCCATTACAGACAGCCATCCAGACTTACTTGCAGCAAGGGGGAGCGCACTACAAGGATGGTTTTATGGTTAAGACCCTTGTTGCGGCCTCTGGGGACTCTTGGAAAGAAGCGGATTCACTTCTCTGGGAAAAACTGGCATGTGCTCCTAAGTGGTTTAGGAACTGAAGTCCTATTTGAGGAGAACGAGTCACATTGGGTGCTGTTAAAAATGTTATTCTCTCTGTCGGCAGGGGGCTTTGGTCCTCACTTGCATAGACAGTTCTGTTTTTGGGTGGGCAGAAACAGCATGTCACTAGGCACATCTGCACGTTCAATGAATGCAACTGAATATACTCTGGTTCAATTTGTGCTGGAGTAAACTAATCCTGACGTTACCATCTACATGCGCGTTTAAGCGGAGTAATTTACTGTGCTGCTGCATAGCACTTGTATGCTATGGGACTATCCGGCAGCGCAGTAAATTAGTCTACTGCACCCTAATTGCCGGGCATATATAGATGGTGATGCTTTACTGCGCAGCAAATTAGTCTGCTGTGTAGTAAATCATCTCATGCAGACGTGCCCACCGTGTGCGTGTGCAGCACCTGGCACCACAGAGAGACAATCTCACTTGGGCTCCCATCAATCTTGCCATAACAGATGTTTTCCCCCTAGCCACCTCTTACAGCTAAGCCTGGTCTGGGCACCAAACTCCCTTAGTCGCATCGGAAAATCCCAGCTCTTTTGCAATACCACCCTATTCTCTAGGTACTTTCCTCCCTGCTTCCTCTTTCCCAGGGGCTGGGTTCCTGGCACAGACCAAAAAGCAGAAAGAAGAGACTGGCAATGTTTCTGAAACCCCTTGTAGATCCAGCCTGCCTCCCCCCCTTTCCCCCCCAACACTCAAAGCTGTTTCCTTGCTTCCCTGACAGGGTCACTGAGAAATGGCAGCTATGATTAAGTATGGTGACAACTCCCCCGAAGCTCCCCTCCCTTTGTGCAAAGACAGACATATTTAATTATGATAGAAAGGAGATCCTAGCGCGCGCTGCAAATACTTAAGGTGATTTGAAGCGTGAAGCTGCATACGTTCTTCAAGATTTGAGCTCCCAATCTGTTCGGGCTTGTTTAGATGGTTTCTGCTGTTTATTCCCTCTATATTTCTGTCTGCTTTCTAGCACTCAGGGACTTTGGGAAGAAAGGTCTAAAAAATAATTGCGAAAGGGTTTCAACAACTTTATTCCATTCAATGGACAACCCTGCCCCCCCGCCCCCCACAAACCTTTACTAATGACCAAAGTGCAGGTTTAGGCAAGGACGGGATATCGGTGCTGGGGGAGCCAATTAACTTTGTGCGGCCAATTTTCAATCCCATTCCTCAGGATTTCGTTTATCTCCCCCTCTCTCATCTCTCTGGGTCTTATGGGTTCTGTTTTAAAGCCAGTAACTTTTGCTCCAGCATTTGATACCGGTGTCATTGCTTTCGACAGCCGTTCCCAGCTCCTCTGTCTATCTGCGCTTTCAGTCCAAAATAGAGATGGATCCGATGAAATCTCAGCGGTGCGGCGCCCAGACCCCGCTTCTGAACTTTGCAGTTGGATCTAAACTGTAAGTGTCTCTGTAGCTCTAGACGTAGCTGAACCAAAGGTTGGGTTTCAAGTGACTCTGATCTTTAACTAGGTTTGGACCTGTTCTTTAGGGTCAGTTGGTCTAATTCAAGATATCACATCTACTCAAAGAGCCAGTCCTGATTTTGCTGGTCTGTGTCCTTTGGCCAACACGGCTACCACCAACAACCCAGCAGCTTTCTTTTGTGACCCCAAAATCCATCCCTGGGCAGGAGCTGAGATATATAAAGTGGTGGTCGGAGCTATTTTGAGGATTGCATCTTGTGCTAGCTGTATAATGGGGCAGAGCATAGGGCCTGGCTCCCCTCTCCTATAAACTGGGCTAAATGGAGAGGCCCTGATCCCTGCATGGGCTTTTTGTTACTGCTGCAGTAGAAGATAATTGGGAGTCTGCACCCACCTGAGTCGCAGGCGAGCCCTTCCCTAGGATCCCATTACAGAGCCAGGTGGTTTCACCTGTGCGACTCCTCATATGGCAAGGGGGTTACACTACACAGGTGTGTGAGAAGGCCTTATTCAACACAGTTTGGAAAGAGTATTCGTTGCTGGCGGGCTGAGAAGCAGCATAACAAAGTGGGGGCTGAGCAGGGCATTAGCCGAGGGCTACCCGGGGCACTCAGGTCTCCAGTTAGAGGAGCGAGGAAGAGGACCTCTGCTTGCTCCTCAGGCCCTGATGGAGTTTATGGGCTGGCACTTTGAAGACATCGTCGTTTTGCTTGTAAGGTGAGCACCTTCATCTGAAAAAAAGCTGAGAGACCATAAACACCGTGCCCTCCCATAGGAGCCTTACTGAGTCGCTTCTTAGGGCAGAACAACAGCCTAATAATCTAATCCTACAAGGGCCGTGCTTAAAGAAAGCTTTGGCCAGGGAATCGGGGCTCCGTGAGCGTGTGGCCAAAGTGCAAGGTTAGCCCTTGGCTAGACTAGGCTGAGCACAGCTCCATCCACACTCCCTGGTGACCCTGGCAGGCCAGTGAGCCTCCCTGTTCCCCGGTGCCCTGCTCGTAAAATGGAGAGGATGGTCCTTTTATTGCATTTCGTCTGCTTAAATTGTGCGAGCTGGTGGAGGCAGGTGCTGTTTCTTACTCCTACCCTGTGCAGAGGAGTCCTCATTTGCTCGGGGCATCAAGTGCCTACTCTAAACCGGCAATATAAGGATTTTATTTTTTTTAAAAGATAATATTGTTTATTTAAATCGAGCAGGGTGCCTTGAAATGACAGCCCAGGGCAGCAGCACTCAGGCTGCCGTGCAGGCAGCGGGCCCCAGGCTCGGATAAATGCCCACAGACATGCTCTTGACCACGTCTCTCCCACCTCCTCCTGCTCGCGTGCATCAAGATTGAGATTGAAGCTGCCTTTGGAGATGTTCCCTGTGACACCTTGATCTCTGTGATGCTTGAGAGCAGCCACGGGGGACATCTCCAGAGCTCCTTCCTTGCTGCTTGCATGCTGGTTTGGGGTCTCGGTGCAGACGTACCCTGAAGAGCCAGTATGAAATATGCCACTTCCACTTTGTTTCAGAGCTCTGACACTCGGGGAGGTGGCAAGGAGCTGCCCTTCAGCTAGTGCAAGTTCATCAGCTCCTCTGGAAACCCGTCCCTTGCGTTTACTGCTGTTCCTTCTCTGACCAGCGCTATCGCATTCGGCCTCTGCTAGCCAGGGGAGGGTGGCAGGTGAGGCTGGTACGCGGGCATTTCAAGTTTAACTGGGAAGGACATTTCCTTCTGAATGAAGGCTCAGCCTACTTGGCACAAGGCAAAGAGCAGAGCTGCCTCTCTCGGGCGGGAAAAATAAAGGCTATCTGATAAAGGGGAAATGGGTGCCTTTGTCTCCTCCCTAGGAACTTGTGGAGTTCCTGCTTTTCACCTCACTAACTGGAGGCTGCAAGAAGAGCCTTGCAAGTCTTCTGTGTTTGTATGCGCTCAGGATTAAAGCCCAAATTGAAGTTCTCCAGGTAGGTCTCAAAAATAGCGCCAAGATGGGAGTCTTCCTCCGACCTCGCGTACAGTGGTTTGAAAGCTAATTCCGGCTTTGAACTTGGTGCGTTTCAGTCCAGCTCTCTAATAACAGCCTTCTCCAGTACGCTTGATACAGCCGCAGGAGACGGGAAGGTGAGGAGCGCTAGGAGCTGCTCCTGTCGAACCCAAGACAAGCAACAGAGGTGGTTGCTGCTGCCGATCCGCTGCTGCCTGGTTTGGCCTAGCGGTAACCAGTCCACAGACTTATTAGGCTGTCACATGTCCTCGGCGGTATGGTGGCCACATGGTCGTGAGTGGAATACAAGCTGAATCCCTTCATCTGTTTTTCTAAGTATAAAGATGTTTAACCTGCCCTCTGTCCTGAATTGCTTCCAGGAGGCTTTCGTACCAAGAGCATCTGCAAGTAGGAAAGATGCTCCTGCGGCAGATGGCCCCTCTGGCTTTTCTTGTGTAATTTGGGCACAAAATTGAGGTCCAGGAGGTTTGGATTCAGTTCAGACTTTTCTGTGTGAGCTTAGCTTGTACTTTTGCGTCTGGCTTGAACTTCTTTCCCCCAACTTTGTCCTGTCTATTCAGGTGGCGACTGCTTCAGGGCTGGGATGGTGCTTAGCAGTATAGGCATGAATCATGGACTCGCCTGGATTAAGACCTTTAGTCATGGTTGTAGTGTAAGTGCTAATACAGACCTGGGGCATTGCCTTGCTTTTTGAGCCTCTGCTCAGACAATGCTTCATGTCTTTCTTGACTCTGCCTCCAGCTTCGACGCCTTTCCAGACTTCCCATAGCTCTACTCTCTCCATTACTTCTCCCGCACCATCACGTTTCCAGCTATCCGTATCATGCTTGTGATCCCAGACTGACCCCATGTCTGAACTGGACCCTCTGGGCAGCTAACCCTCCTAGCCTAGATGTCTTCTCTTATGCATGGGTGTATATATAGTATTTCGTTAGGGAAGAGGCTTACACAGATGCAGAAACATGCCTGGGATGCTCATTGATAAAAATGGGGATGCTTTCATGAGAAAATGCAACTGTGATTTCATTGAATGGGAAATCAATAGGACTCCAGTATTAATTATAGTGTCTGCAATGGGGGCAACTACTAAAAAAAAAAAAAAAGGAAGAAATCTGAATGAAGCTCTTATTCTGTATCTGCTTTGGGATTAGTTACAGCTCCAGACACATCTATCCCCCTCACTTTTCACCTTCCTCCCTTCACTGATCTCCCCCATCACAGCTCTCATTTTTTTTTCCCCGCTGCTTTTCTCCAGGAACTGCACTTTAGCATTTACCCTGGGCTTTCAAGGGAGAAGGGAAAGAAACCTGCCATGTGGCGGTGAAGGTCACAAGTACTGCGGGTATAAGATGAGGCGGCCTCCTGAGAGTAAACAAAAATTAACCTTAAATTAAAAGCGGTTGTAATCTTTGATTACCCGCCTGGTTTTGCAAGGTGCCAAAGCCCATTTTGTTTCTTGTTTCCTTGGAGATTTTACCCGTCCCCCTCTTCCAGCTATGCTCTCTTTTTTTAAAAGCAGGTTTAAAAACAGCTATTAGGAGAGCCTGTTAATCATCCATACCAGCCTGCTAATAGCACTCTGGCCACGGTTAATCATGGCGAGCTGGAAAGATGCTGAAACTGCTTTTAGCAGATGTAATCTCCCCTTCCCCCCCAGCTTTCCCACACCCCTTTAAACATCATGCCCCTGTTCATCAGGAGTTTCTTTTCTACTGGAGTAAGGTATTTGAATGCATGATGTGGCTTTTAATTTTTTTTTTTAATTATTTTCCTACATTGGATCCCATTACCATGACACTGCTACGTAATTGGGGAAGGTCTGTGCTACACGGAGCCCAATTTGCATTGCAGCTGGAAAACAATGTCACTTTTTTTGGGGGGGGCAGGTTGTAAAGAGAGAAATTCTGGGGCTTAGGGCCACGTACCAAGAAACTGTAGGCATGAGCCTGAGAAAAGGATTCTCAGGGGACTTTCTAATTCCACTAATAGCAGGTTGAGCCTCAGAAATGCTGCAGCCTCCTCCTCTATTTAGCACCGGGGGAACTTCCTTTTATTCATCGATGGCCTTTTGTTTCGGATCTGCTGTCAGTCGCATTTATAGCAGCCTTCTCAACAGAAAATAAATAGTGAGGGTGATCTTGAAATAGCATCCGCGTTTCCGGGGGCCAAATTCCTCTCTGGTGCAATGCCATTGTGTTGCATGGTGCTCCTCGGGCTGGTGCTGCTGTTCGTTTAGGCAGGATTTACGTCCAATTTGGTAAAGCACTTAAGCACAGGCGTGACTTTAGCACATTCTTTTGAAGTGAGGTGGGTGCTTATGTGCTCTGCTGAGCGAGAGTTCAGTGTGCAAAACGGAGGCAGCTTGCTTGCCGAGGAGGCTGACAGCTCAGGAATTAGGGGGAGAGGAGGATCTATAGGGGAAAAGCTGTAAAACAGAGAACTGGCTCATCGTGACTTGAGTGTTTGTTGCATGCTTCTCAGCTCTCCGGGTTTTAAGTGCCGCTCTGGATGCTCTTGGCATCAGCCAAAGGAGCTCAACAGGAGCAAGGTTCACCCATGCTCTGCACTTAGATCAGACATGCCTAAGCATCCAAGTCAGACAAGGTTCTTTGGGTAAATGTGGTATCTTTTATTAGACCGACTAAGTAGTTGGAAAAAATTGTTCTTGGCAAGCTTGCGGGCACAAACACCTTTCTCCGGGCATAGGGAAAGTCTCAAGCATATGAAGAAGGGTGTTGTAAAGAACAATTTTTATTAAACTAACTAAATAGCTGGAAAACCTTGTTCTTTGCACGCTTTCAGGCACAAACACCTTTCTCCAGGCGTAGGGAGAGCCTGCTGGGGTTTTGCATGCTCTGCTGGGTGGAGTGGAAGCCCGCGTGCAAAACACAGGTGTGTGAAAACGCAAATGCGTGCCAGCAAGGATCAGAGGGAATGGGAGATAACAGGCATGAGACAAGTATCAGACTCTACTCTTTTTGCACTACTCGCTGACTGGATACCAAATTGGTGTGAGTCATACCGCACAGACTAGGATGGTAGTTAAGCACTGGAACAGGCTACTTAGAGGAGCTGTGGTATCTCCATCCCTGGAGATTTTCCAGAGCAGGTTTTGACAGCCACTTGGCTGGGATGGTTTAATCAGGGGCAATCCTGCCTTGAGCAGGAGGGTAGAGTGGGTGGTCCCTTCCAGCCCTACTTTCCTATCATCTTAATTATTGCATCCCTTTTAATACACACTTATCAGGTCTGCCTTGCACCTCGCATCACCTTATTTGCAATAAGGCAACTGGCTGCCATAGCAGTACCCTTTTCTCCTACACCAGGGATTGCATTCGTACCCACCTTGCACAAGGGAGGAATGATGTCACGAGGTGCAAGCGTTCCCAGCAAACAACCTATCCCGTCGCTTGTCAGCACTGCGTTGGCCTGGAGAGGTGGGATCTGGTTCTCCACTTGTGCATGGGGACGTCAGTCAAGAATTCCTCCAGAGAAGTCAGCAAAGCAAAGCGGGTGGAAAAGCAGCTGGCGAAACCCCAGGCCTCTCTCCGGAGAAAAAGGCACTTTCCATCCCTGTCCACGGTGCTGAAGGATCCTGGCGTCTTCCCTTCGCTTCCTGGGCCCTAGCCTGCCGCTGTGCTTATCTTGTTCGCTTACGTGGAGATCCCATTTAGAGGCATTTTAACAAGGCCACCCACCTGCATGTGTGTTAATTGTCGTTCTGGCTGTTATTGCTTAAATGACAGATAGGGGAGAATTCTGCTGGTTGACAATAATTGTTCTCCTAATTACAGGAATGACATTTACTGGAAAGCCACTGCAATCCTATTACCTTCTTATGCTCAATTCTGCAACTTTGCAATTACACTCCCTGTCTCCTAGTCTTCTTCAGTACAAAGCCCTCCAGACACTTCTGACCAGGCAGCATAACGTACAGCACGAATGCCCTGTGAGAGCAGCCTTTTTCACTTGGTTTTACTCTGATCCAACTGTCCAGGCCCTTGTTCTGCTCCTCATGGCAGAGATGCAACTCTGAATTCAGCCTGTCCGCTTCTATTTACACCAGTAAAAATAGGTCTGTGGCTTCTCCGTGGGTTTTAACTGAGTTAATCTGAGTTTGCACCAGGGTAAATTACAGGAGAGTCGAGCCTGTCATGGAGTTTCCAGCTGGGAATATGGGAAATTCCTCTCTGGACCTGGCAAAAGCTCTTGCAGCAGACCTGGTGCGATTCCCAGGGTCTGGGGAGCTGACCTAAGCAGAGTTTGCTCCCTCTGCACACACTGAAATAGGGATTCATTTCTCCTTCTTCAGGTTGCAGGGTTCAAAACAGCTGATGCTCCAGGCTTGAAGCCGAAATAGCTCCACTGACACTCCAAAACCCAGCAAAGTGTGAAGGAAGCAGGAATCCTTCATCCTGAACCTGCCAGACCTTACGTCTCTATAATGTGTCTTCTTGGGCCAGGCAGTTAGATATGGATTTTGCCCTTGACATTTTTCTTGTGGTTAATGGTTAACATTTGAAGTGATAAAGCATCCAGTTGGGGCTTATTTGGAACTGAATTGTCCTGGTTTGAGGGTAGCCTGTGTTAGCCCAGGCCATGCAGTGTAGCCTTTTTTGCCGCGCTGGCTCTATTGACTGACATGCAGAATAAGACGCTTCTGAAAGAGAGAAACCTGTGCTCTGCCCCCACCATTCCTCCAGTTCTCATACCCTTTCTAACTGGGAATACTGGGTGAAACTTGGCCTTGGGTAGACATCATCCCATACGCCCATTAAATCCTGTTCAGGCCCTCTTTGGGGGCCGTATGTGGTACACTGTTCCCTTCGCGCGAGAGTGCAGATCACCCTTCAGGTACTCCTGCAGTGCAAATGAGCAATATTAATACATCTGTCTTTCAGCAGAAGAATAAGGGGAATCCAGCTAACACCTCGAAGAAGTTCCCTACTGAGAGCCAGTATTTCTCTTCCTGAATTGCAGGTAGCCCATTCCATCCTTTGCATCTTAATTTGCCCCTATAAACTAGTGAAAGGTGCCTGTGAATAATTTATTTGGAAGCCTTTTAATATTTTATAAATGGTTGTAATGAGCCAATGTTCTGTTTTGTTTAGCTGTTTATATGTCGTTAAGTCAGGAGGCTGTGAACAAGATACTTTAATTTAATATGTTGCCCTCAGAAATATCTTTTAATAAATAAAGTGCTATAGTTCTTCTCTGGAGAGCCAGGGTTTGGTTAAGCCATATAAATGATGATGCCTTTCAGTAGCTTCCCCAAGCCCCCACTGTCCATTCCTGTTATATGCTTAGGAGTGAACCAGCCCAAGTTAATTAAAGGGGGGTGCTAACTAGGGGTAAATGCTATATCGGTGCTGCCTTGAGGATGGACAGCCCTGGATTGTAGTAGGGTGAGTGACAGCAGAAAAGGAAAAGCAAAAAGAGACTAGAGAAGCATGGTTAGTAGGCAGGAGACTGGATTTCGGTCCTGATTTTGCTACTAACCCATGTGACCATAGACAGGTCTCTGTGCCTCAGTTTACTCAGATTATTGGAGCAGGGATTGTCTCTGTGTTAACCCAGCACCTAGAGCAGTGGGTAGAGGCTGGGGGTATCAATCTCAACGGCATGGGATTGTTTCTTGTCTCGAAAGTGCCCAGAAGATGCAAAGCCTGTAAGGGAGTAGGTGGCCTCTGAAGAGTCGGGGAGAAGAAGGTGAGGAAGTGCAGGGGTGGGATGGGAAAGCAAGAGATGACTGGTGAGCCCTGCTCAAAGGGGTAACGGTTGGGGCCAGCACTGAAAGCAGGGGGACAAGCGATCTGCCTTGGCATGAAAGAGCCAGTGTGGGCCTGATGCCTGCTGTATCTACCCGGGAGTCCTGGGCTGGTGCTCCCAGAGAGGATGGGCACCCACGCACCTTCACATCAAGGAATGAAACCTTGTGGTTTTGGGTGAGCCCCAAACCATGAGCTCGTGGTGGGAGAAAGGCTGCATTTTCTTTGGACTTCACCTCTCTGCAAGCACAGGTTAATTTTTTTTTTTTTTTTTTTTTCCATCCTTGGCCATGTAGCCCTCTGGCCAAACCTGAGGATGGGGAAAATGAAGTACAGCCATGTCCTTCTACTGGAAAAGGACATCTGAGATGGGAGGCCTGGGAGTGTGAGTTGATGCATCAAGAAACAACAGGATCTTATGAAACTTCAGAGCCATGCATTCTTGGGGTGGTGCAGTCCCATGCACCGGGACAGGCTGGGGGTGACTGGCTGGGCAGCAGCTCTGCAGACAAGGACCTGGGGGAGACAGGGGCCAATAAGCTGAATATGAACCAGCAGTGTGCCCTTGTTGCCAAGAAGACTAATGGCATCATGGGCTGCATTTCTAGGAGTGTTGCCAGTAGGTCCAGGGAAGTGAATATTCCCCTCTATTCTGCAGTGGTGAGGCCACATCTGGAGTCTTGTGTCCAGTTTTGGGCCCCCCACTACAGAAAGGATGTGGACACATTGGAGAGAGTCCAGTGGAGGGCAACAAAAATGGTTTAGGGGCTGGGGGACACGACTTGTAAGGACAGGCTGAGGGGACTGGGCTTATTTAGTCTGGAGAAGAGAAGACCGAGGGGGATTGAATAGCAGCCTTCACCTCCCTGCAGGGGGTTATGAAGAGGATGGAGCTGGGCTGTTCTCAGTGGGGGCAGATGACGGAACAAGGAGCAATGGGTTCAAGTTGCAGCAAGGGGAGTTGAGGTTAGATATTAGGAAAAAACTTTCTCACTAGGAGGGTGGTGAAGCACTGGGAGAGGTGGTGGACTCTCCATCCTTGGAGGTTTTCAAAACCCAGCTAGACAGAGCCTTGCCTGGGATGATGTAGGTAACCTCCTGCTGAAAGCAGGATGAGCCTTGGCCTAGATGCAACCCCCTGAGGTCCTTCTCAACCCTCATTTTCTGTGATATAAGGAAGAGACTAAGTCTTGATGCACTTGTACCCATAGAAAGCCTGGTTTAGCTGCCCGTAGTGGAGAGCAAGGCGTGGAGTGAGTTCAGGTCGTACTTCAGACCATATTCATTGCTCTCCTGTGGCAGAGAGCTTGCATTCAGCCTGTGCACCACTCCAGGTGTATTTTGAAAGCTGAAGTGGGTCTTGAGAAGGGTATAGATCTCATGCTGCTATTTTGCTTGAGGTTGAATTCACCCACAGAGCTTAGCTACTATTCTTCCATCTGCATCAGAACCTGAGAAGTTGGTGAGATGGCTACATTTAGACAAAAAACCCACTGCAGAGGCTCGAATGCCTCTTCCTTCATGATTTGGAGAAGGCTTGAAGTCAAAGAGATTGGCCCACTTCCAATAGAGAGAGCAAAAAGCAAAAGCACCATCTCCTCTTTGAATTATATTCCTAGAAAAAAAAAAAAAGGCAAACATCTCCCTCCAGGACAAATGCCGGTGAAGCGATCGTTTTTCCTTGAGAAACTGAGGCTTCCTTTTAAAACTTATGGGGAAATAAGGTCATTTGTCAATGCAAGTCATTCTCTTCCATACATAAAAACATGGCAAGTGCAGCTTTTGTGAAATCTAAATTGAAAGTAAATACCAAGTGGGCAATTCTTGGTGATAAAACCTCCCATTCTGTAGACTTCTGGTACAATATTTATTTTGTCCTCTTTATAACTACAAGGGCTGTCTCTGTGTGTTATTAAAGTAATGCATTTGCTTAACCTGCACTTAAATTCCCTCCCAACCTTCCTTGATTGTACATCTCACTACTACATGTTCCAAGCCTGCTGGTCTCAGCTGGACAATTATATTAACTGCTTCTATTTGCAATTACTATGAATCATAAAGCAAGTCTGAATGGATTGTTTTTCTTTATTGAAAATGTTTAAACTTAATGCATCGCAAATGTCACAGCCATGGGGCTGCTCCTTAGCTCTTTGGGAAGTGCCGGGGTGCGTTCGCTGACTCACAATGGAACAGTAAAAATGAAGTTTGCTATTCTCTCTCTCTCCCCTCTTCTGCACAAAAACGGAGGAAATGGTGCAAGGAGCCCCGCAAAGGTCTAAAAACCTCCTCTTTGCACCAAAGCCTCTACAGCTATGCATCCAAATTCCAAGTTGGAAGAGATCCTACCAGCCTGCCAACCTTTGTGGGTGATTTGGATTGATCCAGAAGCCTGACTGTTGTTTGGCTAGTGGATGCACTATATTTAAATATGTCCACTGGTAATATAATTATAACCATAACACGGACCTCTGGATCCAGGAACCTGGAAAAGATCAACAACTGCCTGCAGTTTGGGGCTCCTGCATTCAGTTCCTTCTGCTGGATCTTGCTCGTCTTCCCAACACGAAACCAATACATTTGCATTGTTTGCTTAGTGGAAGTTGTTTTTCTGCATTTTTGAGAAGCCCTGGAGCAAATGTGAGGCTGAGAGGAGGGATCTGTGTGTTACAGTCCGATGATAAAGGTAAAATCCTTGGAAGGAGGATGGATGGATGCCACTTGAGGAAGGCTTTCTTTTATCCAAAATGATGTTTTCAGGCTAAAACCTTGGTGGCAGAGATGAAGCAGTCGGTGGAGAGAGGCAGGGAGGCCCGGTGAATGGTATGCGGTGCCAGGACTCGGGAATACTGTATTCACTTCCCAGCACTGATGTATTTATTTTTTCCGGGTGGCCTCGAGAGAGACAACTTTCCACTTTGTGCCTCAGTTTCTCCATCTGCACAGGAGGGCTGTTGATCTGGATGACCTTCATAAAATACTTTAGTAGCTACAGCTGAAAAGCGCTGTCGGAGATGGATTTTATGAAAGCTGCAGAGGCCTTCGGGCACCGGGAAGTTCTCATTCTTTGCCCACACATTGGGGTCGGAGCAGTCTTTTGACACTCTCTCGTTAATGCCGGTCAGCCCTGATCTGGTGGAACGTGTTTGAGTCGAAGAGCGAAATCTCCAAGGTCCCTTTTCTCCTTGGCCTTGCTGCTGGGCTTGCCAAAGAAGGAGCCAGTTAGAGCAGGATGATGAATTTTGTCCAGTAGGAATTGGACTGTGTCCACCTAGCAATGTCATCCCAGCAACTCCTCTTACAGCCTGCACCTGTACTTCTGCCTTTCCACGCTCAGTTGGGATAAAGTCTCCCTACTCGGCAGAGTGATCCGTTTGTCTTCCCTGGAGCGGCACTGGTGTGACTGGGCCTTTAAATTAAGAACCCCCCCCGCACTGAAAATCATGAGAAAACCCAGGACTTGGCAAAGCAGAGATGCATCTAGCAATGGCAGGGCAAAAAGAGAAAGGGGAAGAGTTGTAGGGCTAACTCGTCTTGGGTGCCTGTCACAGGAGACAGGCAGGTTGTGTCAGTCACGGTGATTGACAAGGAGCGGCAACAGGAGAACATTGTAAATGAGACTAATACATTTTGATTTCTTAGTTAATTAGTATGGTGTAAATGTTCCCACAGGGTGATTTTTGTGCAAGCTATACGATAGATCTGGTGCATTTATTAGGGATGAGCCCCACCTGAAATCTGGCATCTAGGCCCTCTGGGAAAGTTTGGATCAGGACTCAGAGCTGTTGTGTCTAGAGCCTGGCTCTAGGTTTGGTCTTTCAGCAGGGATTTCTCAAGCATAGGTGGATTAAAAGTGGGGTGCAGTGGTGTCTGGCTCTAGCATCTGTCTTTCACCAGGGATTTCTCAAGCATAGGTGGATTAAAAGTGGGGTGCAATGGTCCATGCACCCTTCCATACTCCATTCCAAGACGGTGCTTTGATCATCTGAGAAGATAATACAAGACATGACCCTCTGCAGGAGCCCTGTTGATGGGGGATGCACTGGTGGAGATGCCAGGGTGGTGGAAAGATCTTCCATGGCGTGGATCTGACATTATCCCTTTCCAAGGGACGTGAGGACTGCGGGGTCCTGCAACCTCCTGGCGGATGCAGTGGCCATCAAAAAGCTTTGTAGGCTCGGTGTGACCTGGGGGGAGGCTTCTGAACTTGACCCAGTCTGTAAGTATTAGTGCAACATAAATGCTTATATGTCTATCAGGCTTTCATGCTGGAGTGGGACATGAGGCAGGCCCCAATCCTTCCCTAGATTCAGTGCATCAAGTCACGAGGTCTGATCTTACTTGTGCATGCCCAGGCAGAAATTAGAAGCATGTCCACACATGGCTATGACAGTTGGACGGTGGTGAGCTGGCCCCGTGTTAAACCTGGTGTAACAGAAAGGAAGCAGATCCAGCCTTCTGGAGTCACCTTGGAGAAAGAGGATTGAACTATGAAGCTGAGATCTGGACCTGTGTCCTGGCTCACTCCAAGTTGCTCCATACATTTTACCTTTTTGTATCTTGAAAGTCTGCTTAATAAGATGTTTATCTCTGGTTCATTCATTCCAGGCCTGTTGTTAACACATTGCAAATGGTGACACTTTACATCCCATAATAGTTGCATTTTTTTGACAAATTAAATGCGCTTTTTTTTTTTTGGTAAATGACTTTTCAGGTTCAGGCAGAGCTAGATAACTGTACAGATGAAATCAATAGCACGAAGAACCGATAGAAAATTACCCAGGCTTAATAAACTTCACGCATGGCTTCCTATTGCAGCTGTATATCAAACAGAAAACAAATAGGGATGCTGTTCTGGAGAGCTAGCTAGTAGATGAGGCCGCTGTTTGAAATAAGAGGGTTATTAAAAGGGTTACAGATGATGCAGCTTTTTTATCTTTTTTGCACTGTTTTGTTTTCTTATATCCTCTTATTAAGTTCCCAGTGATAGTATCTTGTATCTAGATCTTCACTTTCCCTGCAGTCATGACAGGAAGTACAGTTGCCTTAAGCATCCACGTATTGGTTTCGTGTGTGCCGTATTGTACTGCTCTGTATATACCTCCCCTGTGCACACAGTGGACCAAAATCTCTCCGTTAGCAAGCAGTAATGACCTCAGCTCAATTACTCCAGGTTTTATAGCACTGTAATGGAGAGGAGAATTTAACTGGGAGCATGCAGTTTGCAAGGGTATACATTTTAAAAAGCAAAAAATGTGTCCTGCTGTTGGTATTAGTATCCATGTTGGTGCCAGACTCAGAATTTGCTTGCATCTATTTTACACCACTGGCTTCAATATAACCACTCCAGATTTTCACTAATGGGAGTTTTTTGAAGCTCATTATGTATAGAGATAGATCTCCAGGATATACCTGAATGGATACGTGCATTATCCATAACACACATGAAGGTACTGGCATGCATACTTATATTTCTATGCATGGCTGTGCATGGTGGGAAGGCTTTGACTGGTTCTAGGAGACATGATGGGGCACACTTTATTACTGTTTCCAAACAGGAGTAGCTTGCAGTCATCACTTAAACTCCCAACAGAAAAGCACTCCAGCACATGCTTATGGTCTTACATTATGAGCTCAGTTGGTTTGCAAGGGTGCACCCTTGCTTAATAAATATTCTCCAACTATTTGGGTTGGTCTAATAAAAGATATCAGATTCACCCAAGGAACCTTGTCTGCCTATGTGCCTAAGGTGTCATTTGTGTTGTAATTTCTGTGTGCTGGATGCCAGAAATATGGATGGGCGAGCAGAAGGAAAGGTGAACTTTTTTGACGCGTGCACACGCCGTGGTGCCGCTTCTCCGAAAGGCTCAGGGCTGAAAAATGAAGCGTTAAAAGGAAGCTGTCCAGCTGATAGAGATGGCCGTGACTGAAAGGAGAGGCTGTAAAAGGGCACGTGCCTTGATCTGCAGCCAGCGCTACATGTTGGTGTGAGCCACCCCCTTCTCCACCTTCCCCGTTTGCGATATGACCCATTTCAAAACCTGGCGCGCGGCCACAAAAGAGCGAACTGCCCTTTCACTTCTGCAGCTCTTACTCCTGTGAGTCATGACCGTGAGGCCGCTTGCCTGAGTAAGGGCTGCAGGATCGGGTCCCCAAGGAGGATTTGGGAGAGATCAACGCACAAAGCCAATTAGAAAAATAATCATAGACCCTCCGCAAAGGAAAAAGCATAAAAAGTGGGACTTGCTTTATGGCAAGAAATGAGGCTGTAAAACCAAGAGCAATTAGACCACAAAGGCAATTACAGCATTTTCTAAAGGCTCAGTGAAATTTATTTACTTCTTAGTTTTACTGGTGGGGATTATGGGAAAAGGGACTTTTCTTCCCAGGACTAATAGAAGGTCTAGCACCAGGCTTTTAAATGATTTTTTTTTTCCCTTCTCCAGACCTTCATTATGCATTTCTACGGCTTGATTAAAGGTTTCTTCTTCACACTGCGATGTATCAGCATCGGAGCACAAGAGGCATTCATTAAAGGCTGGAGTGGCTGGCACTCTAGGTGAGCAATGGCAGAGCTTCCTTCCTCCTGTCCCTCCAGTGGGAAGTTTAGATGAGATGATCCCAACATTGTTGCTGTAATTATCAGCTTTAATGTGGGGCTATCAAAGATAGGCATTCTGGGAGAAATTTATTGGTGGGGAGGGAGGGATATCTCAGACTAGCTCACTTAACCATGGGGTTTTATAGATCCTTTGTGCGCTGAGTGGCTGCCAGAAGAGCAGAGGAGGCACGGTGTTGTGGCTAAGGCACTGGGATGGGATTCAAGAGATTTGGGCTGAATTTCTGCCTCTGCCATGGATGCCCTGTGTGACTTGGGGCAAGTTAGTTCGCCTCTGCCAGTCTTCTCCCAGTAATAGTAGCCTATTTTGCAAAGTGTTGTAAGAATAAACCCATAAATGCTTGAGGAGTATTTGTCTATTATAGCTACCGGAGCGATATACTTCTATACATACAGGCACAGGTAGATCTCTTTGTGAATCCTTAGACACAAACACACACTTAGGAAATGGCAAACCAAACTGATCCTGTTGAATGAATGACTCAATGGAAGTAAACCAATTTAAGATCAACATTTTCATACCTGGGTGCTTAAAATGGGGCAGATAAATACATGTTCCAACCTCCAAATGAATGTCGGGGCCTAACTTTTTTTTAAGCAGCCAACTTTAGAATAATTGGGGTCTTGGTGCTCATTTTCTCTTTCTTTTTGTCTCTCTCCATCTGTAAAATGGGTGCAGTGATACGTTCCCCTCCCTCCCCTGACGCACTGGAGTTCTGAAAGCTTCATTATTAATGTTTATGAAGGTGCATTAAGATCCTGAGTACAGAATGCTTTATTATTATGATAATATCCATTTTCATCTAAGTCAGAAAATTGCAACAAGCGTTAATGGAACACGGGCAATGTAGCATCTCCTGCGCTGCTTTTATAACACACTTGATTTATTGACTTTGGCAACGCTGGTACATAGTGCCTTTTTCTGTTAATAAAGTTACTGAAATTGAAAATAGAAGTTTAATTACTGGCATGAAAGGTTAGGAGTGTTTTAGGTATTCCTTTCCTGGATATTTTCTTAACCAGACGTAGAAGGCCTGATCCTCCTTTCCGCGTACACCAGTTTTATCCTGGCGTAACTGCAGACCGTGCGATTTCTCAGCGAACGTGGGCTGGCACGGTTCTATTATGAGGCTCATTGATGGGAATGGAGGTTTTTGCAATTTAGTATTTCACAGAAGCTTAGGGCTGCAAGGGACCTTGTGAGATCATCGGGTCCAGCCCCCCTGCTCTGGGCAGAGAAGACAGCGGGGGTCAAATAACCCCAGCGAGGTGTGCATCCAGTCTCCTTCTGGAAGATCTCCAGGGTAGGTGCCTGGGAGTTTATTCCAGAGTCTGGTCACATGAACCATGAAGTTTTTCCTTATATCCAGTTGGAAACCTTCTTCGAGGAGCAATGGGTCGTAAACTCCTGGTTTTCCCCTGGGGTGCTTTGGTGACTAGTTCGCTGAGCCCCTGATGCTCTCCCCTGATATATTTGTAAGCTACCACCAAATCCCCCCGAAGTCTTCTCGTTTCTAGGCTTGTCCCAGTCTTCTCTTTTCTAGACAGTCCCATCTCTGTCAGCTTTTCTTCGCGTGGCTTGTTCTTCAGGCCTCTAATCCTACAAGTGGCTCTTCTCTGGACTCTCTCACACTTCAGTAAGTTGGCCTCTCTGTTGCAGAAAAGCTGCTGAAATTATTCCTTGCCGATGATGGTCATTCTGGGCTCCTGCTATAAATGCTGAGGTGCTTTGCATTTGCAATGCAAGGTGTTTTCGGCATCTGGCAGATGGGCACTAAAGCACTGGCTGGCAAAGGGACTTGCCCCTGGTCATATGGCCAGTCAGTGGCAGCTACCCTGTTCTCCCAGGCCTCTGCCTTGTCCACTCGTTCCATGTGTCGGTCACTCCTGAAGTCTCTGAACATTTTTCTTGTTTGCAAGTGTTGGCCAGTTCCTGTGAAGGGCAGAATTTGCTTTCACGCTGGTCTCTTGACTGGTTGCCCTTCCTTAGTTGTGGTGCGTTTTCAGGGCACCGAAATTACCAGGCAGTGTTTCTGCTTCCTAATTGGATGAATGGTTTGGGTTGGCCTAATAAAAGATATCAAATTCACCCAAGGAACCTTGTCTGCCTATGTCCTTAGACTAACACGGCTACAACCCAAACCCCTAATTGGATGAATGACACTTTTCTTTTCTGTTTTTTTTTTTTTTTTTCCCCCATAAAGACTAAATGAATGAATGACAAACAGCTCATTTTCCAGTGCAGATTTCTGGAGGTGCAATCAATTGCCTGCGCTTAAAATTCACGAAACACTTAGAGGCTCCCCAAGGATTTTCATGAATCCCATGGGTCGTGCGAGCCTTGAATGACAAATAACATGCCCCTAAATGTTGATCTGCCAGAATATCTGCTAATGACTTTGGGTGACATCCAGTCCACCCCTCTCCGGTCCTGAGCTCGGAGAAGGAGGCTCGGCGAGTCCCTGGAGATGTTCTCCAGTGGCGGGGAGGGGAGTTATAATGACAGGTGCTGAAGTGCCCGGTTTAGCTAATTGTTTGGAGCTTGCAGTAAACGCCCAGGACCCAGTTCACATCCCTTTGCTTGCTCTCCATTACTGCCGGAGAGATATGCCCGCTTCTCCCCCTAGCAGCACTGGGCACCTGCCTGCCAGCTCTCATCCTGAGATTTAGGTCCATTTTCCCACTTCTGCAAGTTTCCTTATATTGCTCCCCTGATTGGGCTTTTTACTCTTTGAGCTCTCAGAAAGAGGCAAGTCCGTGCATCAGCCAATTTTTAGAACCGATCAGGGAAGGCTATTAACACCTAAACTCTGCGCCACTTCTGTTGAAATCAGGCTTTCCATGCAGCCTTAGGAGCCCATTCATTCAGCAGCTTTTACCTCGAGACACGCCAGCTTGCATGAATAATGCCATTCAAGTGAGCGGCGCTATTCAACGTGAGTATAGGTTGCCGAATTTAAGCTTCTGTTTGGTGTCTTTTTTTTTTCGGTGATCTGTCACGGCATGCCACAGAGTCAAATAATAGCAGAGTGGACATAAGAGGTGTAAATTGTAACCTGCCGGAGGAGGATGTGGGTCTTTGTTCCTCTCGAAGAGAGCATCAGGCCGGTAGATTTTTTGCACTCTTCCTTACGGTGATAGCGGCTTGCAATTTTACAGCAGATGGCCTGGGATTCAAACCCCTTTAACAATCCCAAGGGCAAGGGAGGAAGGACGTTTTTGGAGAAGGTTTTGAAAAGACACTGGGAGATGCAAGGCTTGTTTCAGCTGCCCCGTGCCAGCTGCAATAGCCACGTTGTATTAAGGGACTGGAGAGGGCGCTACTTATTTATGTCTTTTTATTCTCCGTGGTTGCATTTCTTCACTCATTTCATTGCCTTCCATGGAGAGAGAGTCTCTTTAACTGGTGAGAAGAGCGAGACAGGTGAGACTGGGAAAGAGTGAGGATAGACCAGAAAGCTCCCTACATGCTGAAGGAAAGAGAGGCAAATTATTGGGGAAGTGTGTCAGAAAGGACCTACATATACGTGCACACGGGGGTGGAGGTATCTGCTTCCTCTCAGATTTGCAGAGAAATGGGACCCAGATAAGTGACCTGGTTTAAACCACTTTGGGGATCTTTTTTTCCTGCTTAAAAACAAGTCTCTCTGGATTTCAGAAACTTCTGCTTAAGCTCTACCTCTCGCAGCTCCAGCAAATTTGAACCTCACCAGGTAACTTCATTTGGTTTCCTTAATGAAGGCTTCACAGCAGGGTTAATTCTGCTTTCTATGTAAAAAGATTAAGTAGTAGTTGGGTAAAACACTTCATCACCGAAGTGATTTTTTTCGCAGTGTACTCGCTCCGAAGGCACAGATGTAATACCTGCTTTTAAATTCAATTAGCTCTGACTCAGTTGTGTTGCCTGAATACATTACCACAGCTTGAGACAGTCAGTGTTATTCTTTAAAGCTGAAAAACTATTTGGAGATTTCCCTAAATGTGTTTTAATTCCCTCAATATGTCATGCGCCTTAACAGCTCCTGACATGCGCTGCCTGGGCTTCCCCCATCTCAGGTAGGATTTCTCTTGGTCTCGGGGATGCCGAGCCACGCTGCCGATACCAATAAGAGGGATCGGCAGCGGCTGAGGCCTGTCTGAGTGGGTCCTCATCAGGTGAGAGGACATTTGATCCACTGCACAGGCAGACACTGCTGAATCTCTGGGGCACAATCCTTTGAAATTGGGGAAGCAGCTGAATTGGGACTCTGGGGCTCAGCCGTAGGTGGAGAGCAGACTCGAACGGTCGAAGGGGGGAGCGGAGAGCAGGATTCAAGTTCACTGGCTCACAGGGCGACCTGGTACGGAAGTCGATAAGATCAATGTTTTCAAGCATCCTCCGTTCTTTGGAAGCCGAGGTTCAGATCGCTAGGGTCTGGTCTCCAAGCTAGGACCCTCTGAAAGTCGGTGGGAACTGGCAGTGCCTCTAGAAATCCTGGCTGCTTTATTTTCCTCGTCATCACCTTGCAATAAGGACTTTATCATCTTTGTCCAGCGCCACGGGACTCAGAACCCACACGAGGCCCACAGACACTATTGCAATATAAATAAGGTGGAGTCGGTATGACGGCAAGTAAAGAAGAATCGGGGCTCCTGGGCTCTCTTTCTGATTCTGCCACCGACCTGCTGCACGACCTTGACCAAATCATTACCCATCTGTCTACCCATTTGTAAGACACTCTTGCCACATAGCCACCTAAGAGGTGAAAGTTATTTAAAAGCTAAATTAATGAACACTTGTAAAGCACTTTGAGATCCTAGGATGAAAGGTGCAATAGAAATGCAATTTACTTTATACTTATTGAACTAGCCCTGCAAAGCCATTAGATACCATGGGGGGAGGGGGTGGTAGTGGTGTGTGTGGGGGGGTTAATCTTAAGTTTAGGATCCAAATGGAAAAGGGATGAGATTTCTATGGGAAGGTGCCTCCAGAAGAAAGTCGGAGCAGCCCGAAAGGACGCTCTGTCCAGACCATCCTTGTTTCCCAGGATGGCCCTATTCTTCTTCCTAATGGGGACTCTCCTTGGATCCTTAAAGGACAGGCCTGGTCTCATGCTTGGCAGCTCCCCACATCTTTCCTCCCCAGCGGGGCATGGAGCCATAGGCTCTAGAGTCGGCATAGCAGAGCTTCCAACAAGTGCATGGAGATGGTGGCACCACATGTCCCATGTTCACGGGGGACCAGCTGGCCATATTGGCATCACCATGGGTGGCAGGCTTTGGCTGGTGATGGCACCAGATTCACCAGGCTGGTAGGACTGGGCAGCACCATCGCAGGAGGTGTTTGGGAAACGAAGGGATGGAAAGATGGCCAAGTCTTTTACCCCATGTTTGGAGGGGAAGGCAAGGCAGGCCCAGCCCCTACAAATTGGGAAGAGGCATAGGGGGGCTAAGTTTGGGGTCGAAGACCAGTCCCAACCACTCTTCTGTCCCTTTCTGCATTGTGGAGGGAGGTGGAGCAGGGCTACAAGGTAGAAAGAAGCTGCACTACCCCGAAGTGGGGAGGAGAGCAGGCAAAGGTACCATCCTCCAGGATTGTGGAGGGGGGAGAGGGACCCCATTCATTGAAATGTATGAATGGAAACGACTTTATTCTAGGGTGATTGAAACTATTTTAGACTGATTTTTAATAATCCCATTTGTGGTTTGACTATTTTACTGTGAATTATAAGCCATCTGTCTTATTTTCTAAACCATCGATGTGTATTGCGTTGTAGTGGCTACAGCATTTTTTTTTTTTTTTTTTTAATCCCATGAATTTTTGGGGAAGGGGTCCCGACTCGTCACTTTTGAGCCCTGGGGGCTGTGTAACAGGGCCCCCCAACCCTGTTAACTCCAGAGGAGGGAGGAGCAGGGTCCCCAGGGAAATAAGACGTTTGTGACTCTGCATCAATCGGCAGCAACAGGGACCCAGACCCTGAAGCCGGAGACCACCGGGCAGCAGACTCAAGCTCGTCATTAGGCTGAGCTTCAGCTCCTGGACCCATATTCAAAGGTTGCAGTCGGGTGACTGGAAGGGGACAGGGCTTGGGAAATCCTGCCCCCACTGAAGTCGGTGCACAAGTAGTTTGCCCTTAATGTTTTTAATTCTCCTATGTGACTGGCCCTCGTGCATCTGACTTGCTGCGTTACGCTGTAACGGTTGCACGTTTGGTGCGTTGTAGGGATCTGCTCCGCCTGCACTCTCCTCGGGTTGGCACGAAGTTCCCTTGCCGGCTGTAAAGGTTTTGCTCCTCTCTGGTCCTGGCTCCAACTCGCTCTGACTGAAACCTTTAGGGAGCTGTCAGCTCATAATGTCCATCAGGTGCTGACTGACAGCTGGGGAAGTGATTCTGGAATGACAGGTCATTCTTTCATCTCCTTGGCCATGTTTATATAATGATGAGTTTGTCTTCATATGCACAGGATTGGAGCTGACAGTTAAAGTGGCTTTTATCTCCTCGGGGACCCAATGTACCATGATTAAAGCTCCGGAATTGAAAAATTATATTTCTGCATACAGCTAATCCCATGCACCTACTGCTCCCCATTGCACTCCCCTCCCTTGTCCAAAATAGACCCCTGGTAAAAAAGCTGCAGTGCAGAGGTGGGCAGTCCAGGTAGTTATATTCCTGATGTATTATTGATAAACAGGCGAGTTAAGGATATGCTGCCTTATCACGATGCTGATATAACGGGCACTTTCTCAGCATAGCAGATTGTCTCCTCCCACCAGCTGTGATGTTTCAGGCCTGTCTCGGTGCAGCTTTAAGCATCGAGCTTCCACGCCTGTGATTGTGGTGGGGGTGGCACGGGCAATTTTAACACGAAAGGAGTTCATAGGGCTCACGACAGTCATTTGAGAGTAATAGACTGGACATCCAAAGAGAGGCTCGCTGAAAATTGGCTGCCCAAGAGCTCCGTTTTTCTCCCATTTAAAACTGAACAGACATCGATTCGCTTCAACGGGAGTTCAGTCGAGTCATGAGTGAGCCTATAGTCCCTGCCATTATAGCAATTTTCAGGTGGGTCCCTGTGCACGGGAATGTGCAAAACAGGTCGTGGTGCTTGCAGATCCCAAGTTGCAACCATGACCGGATGCTTCCTGCTGCAATTACCTGCATCTTCCCCCCCGCAGATGTCACTTTTGCATATGTAGATGGCCGTGCACACAAGCAGCATAATTGCAGCTTTTTCTCTTCAATGACACAAAACACGACTGCACTGTCCAGTGCAAGTATTGAAGTATTAAGCTACGGATGGAAACGGAGAAAGAAAGACCGAAGTGAAGAAGAAATAACATTTCTGAAATCAGACTTGATATAAGATAGAGTGGTTGAAGCAGCAAAAGGCAAGAAGCGCTTGTTTCAGAGTCAGAAGCTGTGTTGGATAATGCTCTTACCTCCAAACTGGTGAGCATGTCATCCAAGGACAAGAAAATGCCTTCTGTTAAATAAACAGATGGAGGCAGGAAGGAAGGATTGAGAGAGACCAGAACCATGAGCATGGCTAAGGCAAATTCAAAAAGCATTTCAAGCTCTTTGCATGAGATGGATGGTAACAGGATACGTTTTCAGCAGCTGATAGAATTTTTTATTGTAGGACTATAAGGCCAGATGCCCAGCCAGTCTAAATTGGCATAACTCCGCTGATGCCAGTACAGCTATGCTGATTGATCTCAGCTGGGGACCTGGCCCAAAATGTCAAAGGAAAGCAAAAGGGCATACCACAACAGACTACGTTTCTGGCACGCTATGGGTATCTTGTGTCCAGATGCCTGGCACTCCAAACCTTGGAAGTTGGCCTTTTTCACTTGAATAGTCTTCTTTGTGATTGCCTGGTCAACAAACACCTTTAAGCTCTCCACTCTGGTCCCATCCTCTTCCAGGAGCTTTTCCCAGCGTAGTTACTGAGGCCTTTGAATATGAGACAGAGAAACAGCTAGAGGCCCGGGGTGGGTATTTTGCACTGAATGTTGCAGGGACTATCTCGCTGCTTCCAGCCGATGACATGGTTTTAGTTCCCAGTTATCTCTTTCTTCTGACTTCCCCCTTTTTGGATGCTTATCTTACTATGGATGCTTATCTTGCTGGGATCCTATGACCCCAGCTGACTTCCTGCCCCTCGGGCAGGGGGCTGGACTCGATGATCTTCCGAGGTCCCTTCCAGCCCTAATGTCTATGAAATCTTTTTTCCATACGGAGATGGGGCCTGGTCGCATGGGGCACGGTGCGGTGGAACTGTCCCACATGGTTAACCTCAGCCTTGAAACAAAGCACGGATGTTTGCAGAACTGCTGGTGCGAGTGGGGCCACATCTCGCCAGGAGGTGAACTAGACACGTCCCACAGCCTCTCCCTGCCACTTCCTGTGAACAAAGCAAAGAGAAGAGCAGTTAGCGATTTATGGATGCGATGCTTTCATTTGTGGTGAGCCAAATTAAACTGCATCCGAGGAGTTTTACTTTAATGCACCAGAAAGACTCTTCAAGCATCTGGAAACCCCGCTTGTGCAAAGAGTCACGTTGTGCGGGTGCAAGGAAGGGCAAAAAACGTGGCGTGTGCAATGCCCCATGGCCATACGCGTGGTGACAAAACCCCAGCTCGGATCACACCTGGTCTTGGAGTAAGTCTGCCTTCAGGGTTCAGAGCTGCGGTGTGGTAATCTCTCTGTTTCTTGTTCTTTATATCCTCCAGTACTTCATTCAGGCAATTTGTGTGTGGCAGAAGAAAACATCCATTACTATTGTCAACACTTCACAGTAAATGCTCCTTCTCCATGTGAGGCAGATGGTTATTTAGCAGTGACATTGTGATCGGTGTCATCCAGCGCACAGATGTACAGGCGGTGACTGACTTAGAGATGATCTAGTTTAAGAGACAGATGCACTTGGGGAACCTGGTGAGGTAAAGAGGAAAGAAAGGCAACAGGAGGTTGAGGAAGAAAGAGCATGTGAAGTAGTGTGGCTTAATGGATAGTGCGCTGCAGTGGGGAATCGGAGACCTAGGCTCTGCCTCTGGCCTGGAGGGTCTCCTTGGGCGAGCCATGTGATGCCTCGTGCTTCCACATCCTCGTCTGTAAAATGGGGCTAGCTGTAAAATGCTTACAGATGAAAAGTTTAATAGGCTGAATTATTATGATGTCAGGTGTTTAATTATAACTGGATGGGAATCTAGTCTGCATGTCTGTGAGAAGTTGAAAGCAATTAATTACTCATTAATTCGGTAGCTGTTTGCCAATCAGTCTTCGAACTCGGAACATAGGATCGTAGGAAAGGAGGGCTGGAACAGACCTCAAGAGGTCGTTTAGGCCAGCCCCCTGCTCGGCATGAACGCCCGGGACTAATGGCTCGGAGACCAGTCAAATTGATAGTTACCCTATCAATCCCCCTATAAGGTGCAGCTCTGCCCTGCCTTCTCTCCAATGATCACCGTGTTATATGTGGGGACCTAGGCTGGTACTAGATCTACAAAAGTGGAGCTAACTTTGGGCCTTGTCTACATTTAGAAGGATACTGGCTATAGCAGAGTTGCAGCTAAACTGCTGGCAAAACAGCTTAATCCAGTGCCCTGAACAGAACAAGCTATACTGGGAGAAGGCTTCCTTTGCTGGGACAGCTGCATCTGCACCAGGGCTTTTACTGGTAAAAAGCTGTGTTGGTTATGGGTGTGATATGACAGCAGCACTTTGAAGTGTAGAGCAGGCCTTTTCCTTCCAGCTTGGAAATAGCAGTGTAGGAAGGTGTCAGAGGTAGAAGGAAAACGAGGGAGTTTCTGGAGGAAAAGAGGAGGTTTGGAGAGGGGGTGAGGCCTTGGTGGAAAAAACCAGAGTCGTGATCGGTTTATGAGAGCAACAGATCCTGGAGGGTGGCAGGAGGAGCCCGAGCTGGGACAGCTGGACATCAGAAGGGGCAAGGAGGGGATTACAGAGATCTCGGGGATTTACAAGGAGATCCTGCCAAAAATGCAAGATGGATTTCAGGGGAGACACAGTGATCTCTGCACGCTACACGGGGATATCCTAAGGTATCTGCTTGAGGCGCAGCATAAGCTGGTGTGAGTCAGCGTGGCACAAGACAGCTTGGCCTTGCATTCCCACTGCGCGTGTGCTACCAAGGACCATGCAACCACGCGTGGCACAGCAGCCCCGGGGAGCAGCAGCGGAAAGGGCACTAACTTCTCTCTTCCAGCCCTCCTTTACCAGGACTGAAGATCCCCCTCCTTGCTCTCCAAAGTCTAAAAGGGCAATAGCCAGCGATGCTTTCCTTTCTGCTGAACAGGGGTGGGCGCCAGGGTTTTCTTCCAGCCTTATCCTTTTTCCCCAAGTCTCGCATGCAGGAAGCACAGGCTGGGGCAGTGTCTCCTAATTTCATTCTCTTCCCTTTTAAAGAGAAGCAGAAATGCCCCAGTGGGCTGGGACTATTTGTATGATCCTTCTGTAAGAAATATTTCTCCATTTTATATACAACTAAGGAAGTCGAGCAATGATGGGAAACATCAATGCAGTTGTAGAAAAATCAGGCTCAGGCTAACACCGCGCCAGATACTTAATCTCCCAGTGAACACTCCATGATGGAAACGTCAATAAATCCCTAACAGCTCGGAGACTTTAATACACGTGCCATCTAGTAGCCCATTTTTCAAATCGCTTTCAAATGCCATGTTTGTCTCAATGAAACAGGTTGCAAAGACCTGAACAACTCGGCGTGGAGGTGGCTTTTAGCTCTAGGGCTTCAAAAGCTTGCCCCCGTTCTAGGTCCGTCGCTGCTTGGAGGTCCCTTTTCAGATCTCTTGGGCCAACGTTTTAAGATGTAGCTTCTGATTATGCGGTGCTTTCATCTTTTGGGGGGTGCCCAGCTGCAGACATCTGACTTCGCAGAAGTCCCTGTAAACCCAACAGCCGTCAATAGACACTGTCGGTGCTCAAAGCCTTGGCGTGTTAAGCTGCCCACATACATATCAAGGCTCTTGAAATCCGTGTCCGTTTTTGCAATGTTTGGTCTAGCAGCATTCTGGGGGAAAGGGGTTGATCGTGCATTTTGGGAAGCCGATACAAGATTTTCAGCAAAGACTGATTTCTGTAGGGATTTTCTGTTATGTTGTTTGAAGGGTTTGAGAGCTACTGGATGGGTGAAATATCCTTTTCTTTTTATCTCCCTGCCAAAATCAGATGGCTTAGAGTTACAGCCTTTTTATTTGAAAGGCTTCAACTCCTGGCAACCACAGGTTAAAATCCTGGGAGTGTCAACCCTTCAGCAGCCTCTGACAGATAAATTGAGGTCCATGAATTTTACTCTCTCTGTCTTTCAGATGGGCCCTTAAAAATGGAGTGCCTGTCAGTTCTGCTTTGACTTTCAAGATTTCAGGGCTCTTTTCAGAAGAATAGGGGATGCTCCAGTGTCTTCAGCCAAAAGTTCCCATATCCCCTGTTGTCTTTATATCCCATATCTGACATAATTGCATGGAGGGACCAGTGCTAGAATGAGTCGAGCTGTATAACCGCATGCAGCAATGTTACAGAAGAGGACACGATGAAGAATATCATATCCAGCTGAACTAACAGGGGGAATTTAGGTAAGCAGAATGTAATTACCGAACCTGGATTTCCGCCAAGAACAGAGACGAGCTTTTATATTCTCATGCGAGGAACACAAGTGGTCAGGATTTCGGTTCATGATTCATCCCAAAGTCGGGAGGTCTGCTTTAGATCTTGCCGATGCTAGTTTTACACGGGGGGTGACTCCGTTGAGACTGGCTCCCTGTTGCCTTGTGCGTTGTGCTGTCATCTACACTTGTGAGAAGTTATGTGAAACACTGCCTTGCCCATCTGGTAGCCCGGAGTGCTGCACACCCAACGGCAGCGAGCAACAGAGGGTCAAAGCCAATGGCAGCCTTGCAGTTGCTTCTAATTTGGAGGCAGAATTGGGCCCGAAAAGGACGTTTCTTGTTTGGCTGTCATGTTGCTGACTCCTTTACCATCTCCACTAACCCGGTGATGCTGGTGTGCTCGTTCTTTGTAGCTCTGGAAGGAAGAATATCATCTTCTAAGGTACAGCATCGCCCCTTGAACCAGTTTGGGTTTCCCTAGATCTCCCATCTACAGCCCGGCTGAGCCTAACCCTGCTTAGTTGCTGAGAAATGAGACTATGGCAGCTCTAAATGCCATAACTTCCAAGCAGGTTATAACCTCACTGATTTCCACCAGCGAGGTGGAGATGAAACCCCCAGGCCGAAGCCCTCGGCCAACGCAGAATTGTTCCTTGCAGCCTAGGGAAGAGCTTCATCCAGATTTAGCTTTTTGAAGCGTGCTGTGCAGAAGTCTTTTCGGGATCATTACTGATATTAGAAAGAAAGAGCCCTCTTGAGCTGGGTGTATGTCTCTTGCCTCAGAGAGTTTGCAACCCAACTTGACACGCCGACAAAGGGGGGAGAAGGAAGCATTAATACCTTTATCTCCTAGATGGGGACCGGAGGCACACAGAGGTGGTGCCTTGCCCAAAATCACAGATGCTGTCCATGTCAAAGGTAGGAACTGATTGCAGGTCTCCTGATCCGACCGGAGCATCCTTCCCCTTCTGGACTTGCAACCCAGCACAAAAGCTCCAGTTTCCTCTTAATGGGAGGAAGTGATTGAAGACGCCAATATATTTCTTGTCCCATCATCACTTAATTTCTCTGGGCTCCTTTCTGCCAGAGACAGCAGGATCTTTGGCTGCTGTGTCTTGGCTGGAGGAATTCTGATTAAAACTATTTTAATAGCATGTTATTTTTGAAAGCCTTATGGGCTCTGCACGCTGCATAACAGATCAGAGCAAGGGCAGGGCTTCCTGCAGTGAGAAAGGGGAGCGTCGGGGCTGGAGAGAGACACTCAGTAAATCCAGCCAGAAGTGCTGCTTCTCCTAATGAGTCTCCCTGGGTTTTCTGGCTCTGAGAATCCTACAGCACTAATGACGAAGCGAGAGACCCTGGTAGCTGTGCTTATCTTAGCAGCAGGCACATTGGCTCATTGATTTAATGCAGCTTTGCTTCATAGATTTTTTATTTGTAGCTGGTGCGGGTCAATCAAGGGAAGCGCTAGGTAACGAAGCCGTCCAGTTCGGGAGAGTGAGCGAGTGAGTAAAGATGAGGGCTAAGTGCCGGTGTCACGGAGTAACTGATAGCTAGTCCCTGTTCAGCAAGAGTGGGAATACTCCAGGTGGACCTGTCGGGGCGAGCTCTGCTAACATGGGAAGGCTTGGGAGTTTGTCAAGCAAACATCTCTCCTGCATATTCCCATCAGGGTTGGAGAGGCTCCTGGCGCGAGGCTAACTCTTCCTGTTTCATGCTTGGGAAGGGTAGGCTCAGCCCTGTTTGCATTGCTCCAGGAAATAAGCAGCCGAGAATGGGTTTGGGGTGGATCCATGGAGAGCACGGTCAGGGTGCAGCCTTGATCCTGGTAGCACAACCACTCAGCCAGCTCCCTGCAGATCTCCGTGCAAGTCAGTGTGACGGTGCAAGGGTCCAGGCAAAGGGATTTGATTGCAGTGTTATAATAGGAAAGGCAGTGTTGCAGTGATTCGGTTGCGGTGTTATAATAGGAAAGGCAGAGCTTAGGGACTGAATGCAGGATCCTAGAAAATTCAACCAGAAAACCAGGTGACTACATTGCTTTCATAATAGGATAAGAGAACAACAGGTGTAGGAAGAGAGAGCAGGTACTGCCAAGATATAGTGTGCACCTGCATGATTTGGTCTGCTCATGCAAGAGCTCATTTCCTTAACGCTAAAGAGAAGCTACTCGTGGCAATGGCTAAATCAGTGGCTCGCGTCTTCAGCCAGCTCTGGTCGTGGTTGTGAGTCGGGACCCTGAATAATTCGGAGAGAAAGAGAGACATGTAGCCCCTCTTCTGTTTGAGCCAGTTGTCCCTGAGCAAGTTAAGATTATCTCGGATTTATTCTTTATTCCCCACTGTTTGTAGACAGGAACGGTGGGCCACACACTTGTTTTTGCTCCCTCGCTGGATAGGCGCAACTGCTCAAATTGGATGCAAATCTAATACTTGGATGTCCCTGGGCACCCAACAGGTAGTAAGCGTATGCTCCTACCCCTCCTGTGAGCAAGATTGTCCCATTGTACAAATGGGGACGTGGAGTCCTCGAAAAATGAAGCTATTTGCCCCTTTGTCCCACAGGCCACCTGAGCCAGGAATTGAATCTTGCTCTCCCTAAACCTACTCCAGCACTTTTTAAAGCCACAAGGCCATCTTCCAAAGCGGTGGGCCTGAGTTTTTGAAATTCACTTTGTTGCACATAAATATTCAAAAGTGGTCTAAGATTTGGAAATCTGCATCAACACTTCCTGCCCGCAGGCTCATTTGGTAGACTTCGCAGGCAGCAAACAAAAAAGGGGTGTACCCCGTGCTCATGTGAACGGGTATTTGGAGCAGATTGCCTCGAGGGAGTCACCAGGTTCTGCTCACCTTTCTCGGAGCATCCCCAAAAGTACTGTCAAGACGCCCCACCTCCAAGGCAAGTGGAGAGAAGGGAGATTTAGCTGTATGCAACTACCCCCTCCCTCTCTCCCTCCCAACACTTGTCATCTGTGACTCTCGAGTAGCTGCAAAACTAGGGCACAGATCCACATGGAGCATATCCTAGGACGAGTAATCTTCCTCAGCCCTCGCTCTTTGTGGGAGAGCTCCTGTCAAACACTTTGGAACATGCTGTTATATTCCAGGCTAGGGCAGATATGTTCCTGAATGCCTGGCCCTGAAAGGACTTCCTTTTATTCATTCAGCATGCTTTCAATCCAACTGAAGCAATAAAGCAATGCACTTGTAGGTATTTCTTCCGTCACTTCCTCCATACCTGGGAAAGTTCAGCGCAGAGCACCGTGTCGCTATACGGGAACGCCACCATCGAGTGCTCCCCCGCGGGCTGGGGTCTCGAGACAAAGTCGGAGAGAAGTAGGTGGGTAGAGCAGGGAGCGGTTGGTGGAGCAGATGGCTACGTGTGAGAGCACATGCCCCGTTATTAAAGGGTTAATTGGAGGGGGGTGGGGGGAAGCTGCTGGGACACGGTCATGCCCGCAGGATGCGATCATCCACTAAATGCTTCTTTTGATGATGCAATACTTCTGCCTAAGTGTTTCACTGGCGGATGGCGTTGCAATTAGCTGTCCTGCTGGTGGCTGGAGTTTGCTGGGAGGCAACAGCTTTCCCTGTACCATGTACAATCCAATTAAACTCTTATTGAATTAATTTGATTTTTCTTCAACTTGCTTCCGCATTCTTAGGCTCAAATGTTCTCAAGCAGCTGCTGAATCATGGGAGCCCCAGGAGAGGGGAGGGTGCTTATTTATTTCGATGCTCCCGGGCGGGTTCGGATGCCTAATTTTAAGCACGCTGTTTGGACGGCTTGGGATGCATGAGCTGGAAGGTGGCAGTGGGGACGCCCCAAAATGAAAGCTTTTTGGTGCAAATGAAGGCATTGGCAACTGCTGCTCCAAGCAGAGCTGTGGTGGGGCTTCAGGATGGAACCGCGACTTTTTCAAAGGTTTTTGACAGCCGAAGTGCGAAAGGAGTGCCCGATGTAAGTGGGTCCTTCACATTGCCCATTTTGAGCTCAAGAAGCCCGTTTTGCTCTGGCTTCAGCACAGCAAGCTGCTCTCTGCAGTTTGCTTTGTCTTCTGGGAGCTTTTAGGGCTCTCAGTGGGACACCCCTGCTCACCCAAATGCCCCGCAGCTGGGCTTTTTTAACAGGGCCGCCCGTCTCTCTTTAAAGAGAGAGGTTGCCCTGTCGTAGCCCCATAATCACATACAGAATCCATCGTTCTCATCTCTGCTGCCAAAAAATAAAAAATTCAGTTGTGCAAAGTGGAGAAGGGCTTGAAAGGGCTCTTCCCCAGAATAGCGACGATCCCAGGCATTGGTGTAGGGCCCCTGCTCTGAATCGGGGGGCAGAGAAGTCCAGAGAGACCAAGCCTACATTTGTGTTAGTGAACTAGGTGCAGAGCAGCGTCCGCAGCCAAAAGAGCACGCACGCTTGAAGCGGGACCGTTTTTAGGAGCAAAGACTCGACCCGCTCTTTTTCTTACAATAATAGTTCGTGCTTGCTTGGGGTTGTTCCCCAAAACGTCTTGAGGGAGGCATGTGACAGAGGCATTTCACAAGGGGGAAACCGAGGCGCAGCATGCTGAAATGACTTGCCTACAAAAGTCGGTGCCAAAATGGAAATAAAACCCCAGAGGTATTGGGCCAAGCCCCCTGGCTCTATCCACCAGACATTGGTCCTTCCAGACACCGGTGTACCTAGGTGGGCTCTTGTAATTAGAAGCCTCCCTAGATAAGATCTCAAGACTTTAGCTTGTCAAATGAATACTCCAAAAAACGATGCCATAATGAAGGCAGAGGTCACAGAAATGGGAAAGCCAGTAGGGTAGCTCATGGCTTAGCTCACAGCATCCTGATGTCTAAAGCAAGCCCCTGCCATATTTTGTCTCTGATAATGCAATTCGGAGAAGAGGATTTTGGCCCGGTCCCTGTTGGCCAGGACTGAGTGTCCCTAAACTCTGTTCCTTTCTGAGCTAATGTAAGTATTCAAACCAAGGCAGGAGCTGCTGGAACTTCGCACAGAGGCATGTTTGATTTATGATATGAGTCAATTATGCCGCTCTGCCAAAATGCATAAAAGGTACAAGCTGATGAGTCAAAGGCAGCTCTCTATTTACATAATGGATTTGTTTCCTAGAATGGGGGAGGGATGTCTCTATTAACCTCCATGGACCGAGTAAAGATGTCACTCCAGAAGGAAGGGCCAAGGCTTCAACGCAGCAACGAAATGGTGTCGATAACTTCCAGATTCGCCAATACTGATCGATCGCCCCCCTCCCGTGTCTGCCTTGAGGTTCAGGCTCCCGCCCGGGGGAAGGGAAGGGAAGGGGGGTGTCCAAAAGTGCATTTTAGAATAGTGTTGAACCTGGCTGATGTTAGAGAGCTTGTTGGGCACCGGCTTTCTGTTATAAGCAGGTGGTTTAGATTAAATTTATCAGTATTCCTCATTGATGCTGTCGGCTGATGTATCGACCCATATTTATGCAGTGCCAAGCAATGTAGTCTTGAGGTGCGTAGAGGGAGTGTTTCATCTTTTTAAATGTGAATTACTCCTTCTTTCCCCCTCCAAAAGGATTTATTAGATTAAACTCCTGCTATGGAGAAATCAAGGCACTGCCCCAGTATCCGAACTTAGGACTCCAGAAGTCCCGGGGACTAGTCTCGCACTTAGATCATCGCACTGTTTCTCTCTGAGATTTGATGGTCCAGCTTTGATATGTCCATGGGGTCAATGGCAGACGTGCAAAAAGGTTTGAACGCCTATAGCATCTCAATTCGGGTCCTATGTTTGGAAAGGCCTAATGCAGATGGTCCATATGAGTCCCATGCACCTTTTTCAGTTCTCAAATGAGGGCTTAAGTGGCACTTAAATAGTGCATTAGCCTGTGATGATGCTTTGCATAGGGTAGAAGCCAGCAAGGCGTCTCTGCCTTGCACAGCACAGAGCAGTTTAATTTTTAGGTGGGGAGGCAATCTTTTTATGAAGTCTTGCCGTCACGACCCTTTTTTCTTTTTAGCATGGCATGACAGCTGCATTACAACCCCCCACAAAAGAGTCAGATTTGAGAACCTTTGAATAATGTGACTTTGCAAGGAAGAGGAGTTTAAGTTTAGTTGGAGCAGATGTTCCTCCAGTTATGACACACCAGGGAAATTCAGTATATTATACACAGCTCAGGGCTAGCTCTGCAACAGAGTCAGGGTAGTTTTAGTAACAGCGCTGTAATATAAACTTGTGTGAAATAACGGTGCAAGGTATAAAACATGTGCAATGTAAAAGCTTCTTTTAATAAAGTGTTCTATGAAATAATGGAATATGCTGTGGATTAGAAGATTCATAAATCTGTGTTATAACATAAATCACTGTAATATAATAGTCTAGTGGGGGCCTCTGCTTTATATTAGAGTATTACTCAGAGCTCCCAAATGATGCTAAGTTGCTTTACACACCTATAGCAAGAGACAGTCCCAGCCCTGAGGTAGCTGCAATCAAGATGGACAACGAGAGATGTGGGGGAAGGCAAAAGAAGTGCTTTTTATCCCCACAGATTGGCAGTGAAAGGTGAAGTGACTTGCCCAAGGTCACAAAGGAAGTCTGTTGCAGAGCGAGGAAATGCATCATTTAAGCCCGTGGCAATTCCCTTAGATAGCAAGGTGATGGGAGCCCTCTTCCCTGATCAGGGCCATATTTTGACCCCCTGAACAGGAGGACTGGGCACAAATGGGTTTCTTGGCCAATGCATTTGAGGACAAACAGGAACGAAGCCATAATTGATCCTCAAATCCTGCAGAAATACCGCGGTCAAATGTTGTACTTCTTGCGATGCAACCTAGCTGTCTCTGGGATGAGGATTATTTTAAGGGATCATTCCTGCTCTGCAGTGTTTTCCAGGATCCATGTCTGCACCCCACATGAGGACCCGCAGTTTGCAGCAAGAGCGCTGTTAACAGAAAGGGTGCACTTCCTCGTGTCCTATAGTGACTAACTCCCCTCGAGTGCATGGGCACTGTCCCAACAGCAGTTAGGAAGAGACGTGCAAACTCTGGGAGCCCCCAGACCAGCACGGTGACACGAAGGAAGTTGTTTGCCGAAACCCTAAGAAGCAGCTGGATGTGGCTGTCGTCATTTGGGAAGGCTCCGGGGAAGTCACACTGATGCCTTTTGGGTGGCCGATCGGGTTTATACTTGCCCCAGCAGACGCATCGTAGTCCAGCCCAGCGTTTGTCTGCAGAGCTCCTTGCCAGCTCTCGGCCTGCAGCCTGTCCACCGGTTTCCATTTTGCCTGTTCATCCCCTTTGGTGTAACCGCAGCAGAGGGCTTTAGTCGTGCGGTTTGCCACCATGTCTCCGCTGCCATAACATTTAACGCTGCATGCTTCGGTCCCAAAATATGGGTGGCCGCTACTTGATTGAGAAAATTCATGCGATCCACCAAAAGCCAGCAATTCCTCGGGTGTTTTGCTCAGAAGAACAGCTATCCTTTGGATGCTGAGGACCTTTGCATATAGCGAGGTACCGGGCTGCCACCGGGAACGCTGTCAGTTGAGCGGAGCTGGTGAATATAGTAATTGGAGGCAAAGAAGTGACCCAACAGATTATAATACTTTCCATCTGTACTGAGCAGCTGTGTTGCACAGACATGGGAACGGTTTTGCGTTCGGGATGGAGAGCTGTTTTCATGCTGGTGCCATTCAACCATCATCACGATCCCTTACTGGAGAGCATTTGAGACTGTGGTAGATGCTACCAGGCTCTTGTGTTTTTAGTCCTGCTTTTCCTTCCACTTTTCAGGATTTGGCTTTATGATCAGCATGGCCACGTGCATCCTAGCGGCTGTGGGATGTTCAAGATGGTGAAGACGGTCCCAGAAGGGACGTTTACACCATTAAAACGAGCGATGGCTACAACATGCATAAGATCTGCACGGCTGACGATGAAGAAGAGATCGGATGAAGGTCCGGCTTGATTCGCATGGCTCTCGTGGCAGGTGCGCATGGGCATTTGGGTTCGGGCCCATCCCTGGAAAACCATCTTTGCCCGTTATGTGACCGAGCTCTTTCTTGAAGATTAGGACCAAATCTAGAGGAGGATTTGGGGATGAGACAAACAATGAGCAAAGACCTGTCTCGACAGGAGCCGGATGGAGATGGGAGTTGAAAGGAGATGCTTGAAGGGAAAGAAAGTCAGGAGAAAAGCATGAGGCAGTTCTTCATTTTTGAGATATTGTGATGATCCAAGCGTTTCGGGGGAAAGACTGCACTTCGTTTTGGCCCTGTCCTCTCAAAACCGAGGAGGGAATGTGTGTTGTGAGTAGTCATATCGTACATGGGGAAAAATCAAACGTTTGAAAATCCTGAATTTCTAGGACCCTCTGGTCTCCCCACCATCAACATTTTACACTGAAGAAAATGATACATGAGTGAGAGCCTCAGCTGAGATCAATCCTCTGTGCTTCATGAAAGTCATTGGAGTGATGCTAATTTATGCCATCTGAGGACTTGGCCTTTGAGAATTTGATTCATTTTATTATAATAAATTTATGGGAATTGTCAATGCTGCACTTGCTCCAAATGCACGATGGGGGTATTCAGAACTAGGAAAACATACCCCCAGATCCCTATTTTTTCATCTCCTTGATTTAAAAAAAAACCAACCTCACGATTTCTTTGTCCCTTGATTTTGTCAGTCCTGACTAATGCTTTTTTCCCGCGTTTTAGGACCAGCACGTCTGATAAGCATGAAAGAGTTTGTGTTGTATCAAGTCTTCATCTTAACTGCTGCTAAATATAATTTCCCCCAATATTTATATTAATTCTGTGCCATTACTTTTTATTTCTGGGCTCCAGGAGCATGAAGATTTGTGCGCCATAATCTACGCAGGAAGGTTGAGTTGATATATTGGTTGCAAAGGAAGAAAAGCATGTGTGGCTCTTCCTGGGTAGCGTTAATTTTATCCATCTGGCTCAATCAAAGTGGTTGATTAAGTAAATTTCTTCAGTGGAGTCGCACTGCCATAACTTGGCTCATTTTCTTCAAATGTTAAAGTAGTTATTGTACTAGGGGGAATCTAATTTTATATTTTTCTGATTTGCCTTGTCATTGTCAGACAAGAGACAAAAGGTCTCCATGGGCGAATGCAGCGTGCGCGCTAGCGCCGCACAAACAATTGATTTTGCAGTTTTCTGGGCGATTCAAAAGATTAAAAAAAGTTGTTGAGGGTTGACCTGGAATGAGATTTATTTTTGTTTTGACAAAAGAATAAAATTTAACGTGGGGGCTAATGAAGTGTTTTGCTGGCGCACGACTGAAAGGTTGCATTTGCTTTTTATGTCGGGTTTTTTTAGTTCTTTATAAAGTTACGTTTTGGCAATTTTTCTGAACCGGCACGTTACTTGAATCAAACGTTTGAAACCTATTGCAAAAATGTCAAAAAAAAAAGGCCTCCCCGCTCCCATTTTTCTGACTGAAATGATTCCCCAGATTTCACCTGAATTCATGAATTATTTTCTCGCACTCCAAAATTATATTTTTTCAGCAAATGAACTACGAACCCCAAATTCACCCAATTTCAGTGGGGTTTCCTCTGAAACCTGCTGCATTCATCCGGTTTGGATTTCCTCCCGTTGAAAGCGATGTCTATGGGATTTAAAAAAAAATTAGACAAAAAAGCCTAAATTATATAAAGATGCACACAGTTTTGAGGCTTGATCCAGATGTTTTTTCACAACTTTAACTTGAAATTCCACTGCCGAACTGTGCGGGAGCCTGGAGTCAGGTTTGTGGTTGTCTTGTACTAATCCAGAGACCTGTGTGAAGACCCATGAGATGTTTCATTCAATCTTTTAGCGAGTCCCGTTTTTGCAAACCCCTTGCCCCAAATTTGAACGGTTCACCCTACCCCAGACCCTGATGAGGCATGGCAGTTGTCAAGATAATAGGAGTATGTGGGAAGACTTTTGAGCACTTAAAACAGCAAGCCAATGTCAGCCTGCGGTGGGTTAGCGCCTCGCTGTAATGCTGCAGTGGATCCGTGGGTCTTGGCTAGGAGTCGGGACCCAGTTGCTCTAGGACGGTGCTCAGCAATGTTTCCCGGCAGTGGATGGAGTCGCCTAGCTCGGGTCCAAGGCAGGCTGGCTGCCGTGCGGGATGGGAAAGCTCTCCGTCCGTCCCCCAGTTGCCTGGCCATGGTGTGGGCAAAGCCCCTGCTGCTAAATGCCTCTAAGTCTCAGCTCTGTGGGCCAGATGCAATGGTGCCATGGGCTGGATCCAGCCTTCAGGCTTTATATTGCTGACCTGTGCTCTAGGAGAGAGAGATACCCAGCAGTAAAGAGATGGACTTGTACCCTTGGTTGAACCAGAGCCTTGGGTCTAAACAACCTTGAATGTTAACAGGGCTCCAAAAGGCATAATTTTCACTTGGTAGAGTGCTTTTCATCCCAAAGCCGTTTGCAAGCTACATCCAATACGTCTAAAATAGTCATTGCTAACAGAGTTCCTCGGCATGTGCTGGATGCCCGTGGCACGACACGCAGGGCCTGGGGACATTTCTTTGTCCCAGCACAATCCAGCCAGACATCCAAGTCAATGGAAGTTTTGGTATTGACTTCATTGATGCTAAGGGTCCCCTACTAGTTTAAACAAATGCAGTGCGCCAGCAAAGATTGAATTCAAAGCACAGAGGGTCGGAAACCGGCATTTATTTTCAACATAAATGAATCAAATTTAAAAACGGTTCAGATTGGAAGCAAAAGCTGAACTTTCAGCACTTCTCGTGGAACAAAAATTGGAGCAATTCAGTTTGGAACCGTTGGGTTGTTTAACGTTGATTAATGTAGAATCGCTTTGGTTTGCTTTGATATTGGATTACAATGTAAGGCATGGCAAATATAACACTAAGATAAATATTTCAATATAATATACAAGTCGAAGCAAAGCTATTCAATATTATGAAACAAAATGATTCAATTTTGATCAAAATGAAGGAAGCAAACCGAAACGGCTCTCTCTCACTGACCATTTGGCCAAAGCCTTGTGCTCCCATGAATCATTCTGAGCTTGGCAAAACTGCATTTTCCAGTGAAAAGGTTTTTTCTCTCCCCATCCTTCCCCCATCACCTGTGTTTTAAAGGCCTCCTCGGTGGTATATTTTAAAGACCCCAATGCATCTGGAAGATTAAAGCCTGGCGTCACTCCAGCAGGATTTGAACCCGTGCTTCGCAGACAGCCTGCCTATTTCCAAGCCAGCGCTTTGGCAACTGGAGCCAAGCAAAGATGCTGTCAGCGGCTGGGGCCTCAAGGTCTGTAGATTTCTGCACAACTGCATCTCGGTTTATTAATAAAAGGCATTCGCTGCCCTTTCCATTCCACACGAAGAGTGAAGCCTTTATGCTCTGCAGCTGAGGTCGATTGTTGCTCTCTGGCAGTTTATTACCTTGCTACTGGACCAATAATTAACATCGTGCGTCTCGGGCTTTGAGGCTGGGAAGCAGAAAGGTGGGGGTTTTTCCTTCTCCCTTTTTCTCTTTTTTTTTTTTTGCTGAAAGTACAAAAAGTTGTAATGATTTACTTCCTGGCACGGTGGGCTGAGGCTTGCAGGCAACAGCAAATCGGCAGCCGGATGAGAGTCTGTTTGGAGCGGGGCCATGGGGGCCAGGGTGCCGCCCGCCGCTGGTGTCAGAGGAATGCAGCTACTTTCCTCCAAGCTGGAGCCTTTCGGTGGGTCCAGCCAGGCACTTCAGTAAGGTGAGGAATGGGCCTTGGGTACCAGATAGTGGCCTATGTCTGTATGCACCATCCAGCCCCTCTAGCACTGACTCCCTGTTCTGCAGCACGGACCTTGTTGGACAGCAGTAGTGATGTGACCCGTGAGCTGTAGTCGTGGTGGTGGTGGGCAGGCTAACCCTAGGCATCCGCCTGAGCAATACCTTGCAGAGAAATTCAATCCAGGACATGGACCTGAGACCTGAGCTGACTATAGATGCTATAAGAGTGCCAGCATGTCCCTGGTTCAAGCTTTGATGGATTCAGCAGTCGTCTTCCAAGGGCCTGGCATGAAGACCTTAGGGTGGCCATCATAGGTGTTCCGGTTTTCTGCTACTCTGTCCTCTATTGATACAAAACCCAACACCTTTATGTCCTTTATTTTTCTCTTCGAGAGAAAAATAGAGGACATAAGTATCTGGTTTTGTATCAATAGAGGACAACTGGGCTGTCCTCTATGATGGCCACCCTACGCGAGGTTAAGTCAACTTTGGGTGATGATCTTAGGCCGCATGTACTAAGTGGGGAGTTAATGCATCAGTAGTTTTGTGGAGCTGGGCCTAAATGTCTTAGTTTAGGCCTATGGCCTGCTTTTTGCAGTGCAGGTCAAAGCTGTATCATAAGCCTCTCTTGCATGTAAGGGCTGTGCAAAGTTGTCTTCTCCGTCTCTGTCCTTGAGCGGGTCCTTGCACTCCTTGCGTTCCTAGCCCCGTTTTAAACTGGGCACGCCTACACGTGCGCTTTAATGCGCAGTAGCCTATTTTACTGTGCATCAAAGCATCCTGCCTAATGCAGGGGGACTGGAGCCGATGATCTACAAGGTCTCCTCCAGCCCCTAGCAATCTATGAATCATATAAAAACCCATGCAATTACACTAATGCACAATAAAATAGGCTACTGTGCATTAAGCATCACTTAAAAACTGTGCACCTTCATTATTGCGCTTTAAGGCAGCGTAATGCACGTTTCTGTAGTACCTCCCATTGGAGATACTAACTTTAAGGCCCTTTTTCTAATGCACATTACTGCACATGTAGACGTGCCCACTGACATGAATCCAGGCCACAAGCGGCAGCCGCTTTAGGCCCTGTGACTCGTTGGCCTTGATGAGCGTGGTTTGGCGACTGCTGGAAGTTTGCTGTGGGTTTGGCATGAAAGGCTCAACAGCGCGTCATGAGATGTGAGTGTTCGCTGCATTCTGGCAGCGCTGAGCCCTGCAGCAGACAGGGCAACAGTTAATTAATGCTTGGCCATGCAGGTCTCCTGGGCAAAGCTGTTTGCTACCTGGGCTCTTGCAGCTGGAGGGAAGAAACAGAGAATGATTGAATTTTTCAACCTTTGCTAGGGAAAAAATAAAACCCAACCCCCCAAGCAGTGAGCACTGAATGAAACCAGGATGGTTTAACAAGCAAACGACCTGCAATTCTAGCTGCACAGAGTAAGGAAAAAGCCAAGGTCTGTACAAGGCATCACACTGGGGTCTCTACCTCCCTTGGGAGATGAGTCAGATTGTCAGGACTTAATCTTGAGCTGGTGGCTCTTTCCAGAAACGAGAGAGGGCCTTTTTTCCATGGCCACCTCCCTGAGTGAGAGCTGGCTCACATGACAGACGGACAGTCTTCTCCTAGATCTGGCCGTTTTCATGTTATTTTATGTATTTGTTTTGTGACTCCCACCTCCTTGCACCCCTCATTGCGATTCGGGGACCATGAGATACCTCCAGACCTTCCCTGAAGCCGCCTCTATTTCTCTTGCCACCTCTGCAGCCCAGCAAGGACAACATCTGCCTGGCAAGAGAGGGTCACAGGATTGCTTTGAAGTCTGGGGGACACCTCGTGAAATCATCTGTGGAGCGCAGACCAGGAGGCAATATTGCGTCCTGTCTCCCGGCTCCATTTCTGGCCCAGCGTTTGATGCACAGATTGAAGCAGCCGTTGGGTTACGTCTGCACCATTGCTCGGGGGTCCTGAGAGTGCCACCAGAGACCTGTCCTGTCCCAACGAGTCACAGGGCCTAAAGCTGCAGCCGCTTGTGGCCTGGATTCGTGTCAGTGGGCACGTCTACATGTGCAGTAATGTGCATTAGAAGCGAGGTGACATTTCTGCCCAGGGTTATATCCTTCCCTCTCTGCTAGCCTCTCTCAAGTGCTCCGGACTGAACTTGAGAGCAATAGTGAGGCACGTCCCCCGGGGTGACGTTGCTGCCTCCTGTCCGGGCAGGGGGTTAGTGGGAAGCGGGTGTAGTGTGCAAGTCAGTGGCCCTTTCCAGCATGGTACAGACATGCTGTTAGACGCTGGGGGCCCTGGTCTACTGGGTGCTGTGCAAATGTGCTACAAAGGACCAGAAGGGACCTGTACGATCATCAAGTCTGGTCCCCTGCCAAGGGCAGGAGGTTTTTGGGCTCAAACAAGCTCAACAAGGTGCTTGTCCAGCCTCCTCTTGAACAACTCCAAGGATGGCGACTGCACCACCTCTTCTGGGAGTGTATTCCAGATTCTAGTTACCCTTACAGAAAATAAGTTTTCCCTTCTGTCCAGCCTAAATTTGTCCTCACTTAGCTTGTGCCCATTGGTCCTCGTCCTCCCGAGGGGCGCTTTCCTGAAAAGTTGCTCCCCTACATCTTGGTGCTCACCCCTGACGTACTTGTAGGTAAGTACAAGTCACCTCTAAGTCTTCTCTTACTCGGACTGAACAGACCCAGTTTCTGGAGTCTCTTCTCATAGGGCCTACCCTCCATGCCCCTAATCATAGGGGTGGCCCTTCTCTGCACCCTCTTGAGCTTGTCCACATCCTTCCTGAAGTGCGGTGCCCAGAACTGGACACTAAGAGAATAGGGGTCTATTCCCAGCTCTGCCACTGACATATCCTATGACCTTGGGCAAGTTGCTTCATCTCTTTTTGTCCTTATTTCCCCTTTATTGCCCTCTGTCCATCTTGCTTGTCAAGTTTTAGAAGCAGCAGCTGTGAGTTACTGACCCAGGCCTAGCACAATAGTCTTGTTCTTAGTTGGGTCCTCTAAATGCTCCAGGAATAGAAATAATTCATATCAATAGATGACCATCCATGCCCCTCCAAATATCAAGTTACAAATAAAGCACAGGCTAGGATCCATTTGTAACAGCACTTACAAATAATTAGCACTTTTTTAGGTATCCACGTTGTAACCATATTGGTCTAGAGGCCAAAGGAATCGTAACACATGGTAGAGGTGATATCTTTTATTAGACCAGCTAGATTTTTGCCAAAAAAATTCTTTAGACATTTCTAAAGATTTTTTTTTTATTTTAATTTTTAAATTTTTTTTTTTTTTTTGCAAAAATCTGCTTGGTCTACTAAAAGATATCACCTTTACCATGAGCGCTGATTCTTAGCGCCTTTTTAGGAACTGCAGGTGTCTCACGAATGGAAAAGGCTAGCTGGGTAATTTATTCACAGGGGCTAATTTGATCATCCCTGCTGGTCACTGACCTCTCCTGCTGTCTGATGGCTATTTTAGTCTCTCTAAAAGGAATATGGTCTCGATCCTTTAGCCAGTCAGGAAACACAGTCACCCTATTCATCCTCTAAACAATTCTGTGATGTAAGAAGCATTTGATAGACATTAGATCAGCGTGTGGGCAATTATTTCAGGCGGAGGGCCACTTACTGAGTTTTGGCGAGCCATCGAGGGCTGCATGACAGGCAGCCAGGAACAGATAAATATTAATTTTCTAAATTTTCTAGGGGCCCCGCGGGCTGGATAGAATGGCCTGGCTTGCCGCATCTGGCCCATGGGCCGCATCTTGCCCAGCCCTACATTAGATAATGAAGACCCCATTTGGTCTGGTCTAGTCTGTGCTCTCCTAGCTACAGGGCCCATAAATAACTGGCATGCCCATGTGCATGCATGCACACTTACTAGTTTCCCCCTCAGCCCAGCTCCCAGGGATCTGCTCGTGGTTCTTTCATTTCCCCACCCAAACTAGCTTGAAAGACGCTTGTTGATTCCTTCGTGACCCTGTTTCTGGAGCCAGCTGCTGCCTTCCTTTACTCCTGGATTTGGCAAGCAGACAGGGTGAACGATATCTGCAAGCTCATTTTGTTCCCTAGTCCCCTTTCGCAGTGGCCGCAGCCAGAACGTGGAACAGGCACTGGCAGGGCATTTCAGGTGAAAATCCCACCACGTGATCAAGCAAAGCACTCGGCCTCTGAAGGGACTTTTGTAAAATTAGCTCTGTGGAGCTCTAAAATAGCTTTTGTGCACTGTGGGGACTGGGCTGTTACAGAGACAATAGTGTACTATTATGCCTGATCCGACAGCAGTGCTCTGATGTCCTCATCAGAACTGGGACTCCTCGTGTAAGGGGCTGCACGTACGTAAAGGTAGAAACGGCTCCTTTCCTGAAGAACCGCCCCCGTCATCTGGGATAAAGGAGAATTCATGTCTCTGGAGGAAGGAGCTTGGGTAGAGAAGAGTCAGAGTGACCAACAGTAGGTGTTGAAGGAAGATAAACAGAGAGCGAGCCTGCCTGCAAGTGTGGCTGGGTGTGAAAACTGGAGTGTGCAAGCCACTGGGGACAGACCTGCACAGCCAAGGACAGCTGGCCTGAGACAGTGCAATGAACTGGCTGGCGTGTAAATGGCACTGTTGTCTTCCGTTGGGTGGAACCAGGACTTCTCGACTATGTGTCATAGCCCCTGTCCTGCTATTGGAGATTCTCCTTGTGCTTGGGTGGCCGTGGGGCTCGCTGCAGGTTTCCGCACCCCATGGGAGCCACAATCTGACTACGCTGCGTCTCCCTTACGTTATGTCGCTGCATTTTGTGTGCTCAGTAGTGGAAGGCAGATGAGCTTTTCCCTCTAGTATTTCTGTGAGATGGGCTTACGTGAGGTTGAGGTGCTCTGATATTTTGAGGCAAAGTCTTGGGGCGCTTGTACACGTGACGCATTTCCATGTACCTGTAACAAAAACGTCAGTGTATGGGGCTTAATTGGCATCACACTGCGCACCTGCAAGAGTTTGCGGGGTTTTAAATGAGTTTGCATCATTGCAAACTAAACTACATCCTGACGCAGATTAGGTTGCAAATTGCAGCAATGCAGCTGCCAGCTGGCCCCCGGCTCTGGGAGAGGCGGGCAGGCTCTGCAGAAGAAAAGGATTGGTCTCCTCACCTCTTCTGCTTTCAGCAGGCTCCTGCGGCTGGCAGGATGTCGGGCTGCCCAGGAATGGGGCTTGCTGGTGGCCAGAGAAGGTGGTGGGGATGGTGCACGGGGCGCTGGAAGCCTAGATGGGTTCGGGGAAGCATTGGATTGGGCACCATTGAGCTGGGGCAGCGCCCAGCCAGCTAGCAGCCTGCCCTGTGCACCATTTCTGCCACCTTCTCCAGCCGCCAGCACCTGCTCGTGCCACCTTGAAACCAGGCTCGTGCCAGATTTGGAGCATCACAGAGCAAGTGTGTGCACACGGGCAACCGCATCTGCTCTGTGGGCACACGTGTTTGTACATAACTGGAAGTGTCTGGAAGTGTATTCGTGCACGCATTTGGCTGGGATGATGTAGTTGAGGCTGGTCCTGCTATAAGCAGGGGGTTGCACTCGAAGTGTCCCCCTGAGGTCCCTTCAACCCTCATTTTCTGTGATGTTATGATTCTATGCAATTCCCAGTGCTACACATATTTTGGCATGGATACAGGTGTCCACGACTGCGTGTGATCGTACCTTTGGCTCAGCATGTCCAAAGCATGCCCACAAGCCCATCTGTCCCTTGGTAGCGCTCCTATTCCCACGTCGGGGTCGGAGCACGTGTAGAGCTGCATGTCTGCGCTCAGGAAGGCGCAGCAGGGAAATCACACTGAGGATTTCAGCGCTCATAAGCCCTCAGCTAATTTGTAAAGCAGAGCAGGGAAGCAGCCCAGGTGGGACCTCTGACAAAACCCTGCTTCTCCTAACTGGGTCACATGCAAATCTCCGTGCCAAGCCTGTATTTGCGGTAGAGGCCAGGCCTGGGTCAATACTGTTGCCTGTCGAAGGGAAAGCAGCCTCCGCTCTGAATTCTCGTGGCTTAAGCAGTACCGATACTACAGAGGAAAGGAGATGCAGACCTTATTCCTGGTCAAGGTTGTTCAGCAGGAAGAAGCCATTTTCTTTCTGTGAGCTCCCAGCCATCTAAGTTATCCCGATTAACCCTGTTGTGCTTGGTTTTCTTGCTGACCCACCCCTTCCCCGGCTCTCTCTGCAAATTCTCCGCTTCCCCTCCATCCTCCGCTGCCCTCCCTCTCCAATTTAGGCAGCAGCAGGAGACATAGCAAGAGCGCCAAGCTCTTCCATCGGCTGTTATATGTCAGGAGTTAACATCTTGTAGCTGTTTCAGCAGTCTCAGATGGGACCAGATCCACAGCTGTCAGTACCTAATTAAATCTTAACAAGTAGAGCTCAAGTCATTAATGCCAGTCTATCATCTCCAGCCAATAGCCAAAGATCCGTGATGAAGGGGATGTGCACAGCGCTGCTTAGTCTTCATTAACCCATGGAAATTACAAGTCTACCAGGGGGCATTCGCATTACAGGCTACATTTTGCTGTAGTTTATACCCTGGAGAATCCTGCTGATTTCAAGGGGCTGGAATTCAGGTTTAAAAACAAAACAAAACAGGTTTCCGTGCCAAAATCTGGTTTGTAGTAACCTTTTTTTATAGCTGATCAAAAAGAAAGCTTGAACTTGGGTCTTCAGCACCGCACTACAGAGCTCTGCCGCTCCAGCGAAAGGGGCAGATCTGTCGTGGTAGGTTGGTACCAAGTGCCGCAGACACATGATACATCGCTGCACAGTAGATTAGCTTTATTACATAGTAAAAGGAAGCGGATGCATGACGCACAGCCCTACCATGTACTAAATCATTCACAGCCAGGGCATAGTTACCCCTTAAAAAATATGGAGTGACTTTACTCCCAAAGAAAGTAACCGCGTTGTGTGCCTGTTCCACACTTCGGTTTTATCCTGGGGTAAATTGCTGTTCGACGCAAGCCGGCATCCCGACTCGGTAGCGGCTGTGCTTTGTAATAACCCCGACTGGAGGCTGTGCAGGTGAAACCCACTTACAATCAAAGTTTCTTTTATTTACCATATAAAAAGCAAAGAGGACAGAATTCTCTTTTTCTCTCCCTTTTGCCGGGCACTTCTAAGAGATTTTCCCGAGGACAAATAATGGGAGAGAGCTAGAGGTGGGAACAGACCCCATAAAGAGAACGATGCTAAGGCTTTGTAAGGGTAATGCGAACCGAACAAAATGCTTAGCTTTGGATTTCCTTGCAAGCTCAAAAACTGGGACAAATTCTCAAAGCTTCCTGATCCTTGATGAAGAGCGGAGAGCTCCACGTGGGTTTTTAGCAAGCTCGGGCTATGCAACGATTTCAAACAAGCCCGAGATTTTTGTTTTGATTGAAACCTCAAAGGTGAAGCAACCCGAGGTTGAATTCGGTTTTCCATTACGCTGCTGTGATTCTGGAGCGACTCCGTCGAAAGCTCACCGACAGCCCAGTTCAATCTGTGGGTTATAAACTGGGAGGAATCAAGACTAGAAAAAAGGTGGACGCTTGTGAAATGAGACTACTTAGTGTCATGCATTTTACCCAGGAGTCCTAACTCCAATTTCCTTGCTTTAAATGTTGAGCAGAGATCCCAGCTTGGCACAGTGGAAGTACTGCATCACGCCGACGTATAACTAGTTCGCTGCCCCTTCCCTCGTAGTGGCCAGCATCAGCCGCTTCTTTGGAGGTCTGAGAATCCAGCAGTAGCATCCTGGTCTCAAATAGAAGTAGGTAATTTAAGCCCCGAAGCATGAAATGTAATATGCTTTACAAAACATTTATTATAATTAATTATAACTCTGGATATTGGTATAAATATCCAGCCCTTTTCCTCCTAATCTCATTCAATTTAGCCAGCGTTCCATAAATTTCACAGTTATTTTTGCAAAATGCTATAAAAGTTCCCTGCACTTTTTAATTATTATTTTTTTTTAAATTCAGTGAAATATCTTTATCCAAGCAACAGCGCGCCAGCAAAACCACCCAAGCCCTCTCCTTGGTCTGGGACAAACATTGAGTAAACCGGATTGACCCAAATCAGTTAAGTCTGATACTACGTTCGGCCGGGGTTATCTTAAACCAGTTTTGGCCATTTTGAAACTGGTTTCTGTGCGCTGAACTTACGTTCTGTTACAGGTTTAAACCAGTTTCTGATCACTTCAACCAGTTTATGTGTAACTTCTGTCCCTGGCCCTTGTGTGTTAGGGGCCGGATTGTCACCCTAAAGCAGGGGTGGGCAAAATGCGGCCCGGGGGCCGGATGCGACCCACCAGGCCATTCTATCTGGCCTATGGGGCCCCTAAAAAATTTAGAAAATTAATATTTATCTGCCCCTGGCTGCCTATCATGCGGCCCTCGATGGCTTGCCCAAACTCAATAAGCAGCCCTCCACCCAAAATACTTGCCCGCCCCGTCCTAGGGGGAACTGAGATGTACTCCAACATGCATACTACTCCCTGTTGTAGCTGAGAGCAGAATCTGGCTTGTAGATTTTGAAGCTGGTTTTTACCATGCTTGCTGGATACGTGGTCCTTCCAACCTGCTGAGCTCGATACGGACACATTTTTCTTATAAAACGAAGGCATTGAAAACGCCAGCATCCTCTTTCCCAGCCTGGATCCCCCAGCCTTTCCCCTTTAAATGGTTTATTAAACAGCCCTAAGCTGGATGGAGCGAAGATGCTGCTTGTTCCTTGCCTTGCTATCCTCATGCCTGGTTGCTTGTAATAAATCACCAGCAGCCGCAGGAAAGTGGGGGTTAACAGTGCATGACTCTGTCTTCTGTCTCCCTGTCCAAGAGTGACTGAGGAGTGAGGAATGGCCGAGGTTTTGCTATTTAAAAGCAGATGCCTGGACTGTGACACATAACGCATAAAATAATACAGATGCCCCAACTCTTGCCGGGAAGCTGGGTTCTGTACTAACAACGCAGAAGAATGGCACTGTTATGTATGAGTGTCGGGATGTATATGGAATATGAATTGATTTGGGTACAATGGGCTGCCTCACTGATGCTTTTTGATGGCCCCTCTGGCAAGATGATCTGAGAAGCAGCAGAGAACAGACTGAACAAATATTCTGGTGAATGAGGTACCTGGAAAAGTGGTTGAGACAACAAGAGACAATTATAGAAGGAAGCAGGGACATGATTTTCCTAATGTAATTTCAGTCACTTAGAACAGTCCTCCTGGCCTGATAAGAGAATCCTTTCTTTCTTTTCTTTTCTTTTTTTTTTTTTAAAAGCTGCTGCTAGCCAAGGGGATCAGATATGCGTTTCTGCTGCTTTTATTTTTAAAAGCATCTGTATTAGTTCAGTTTTCACTTGGAATTCAAGAAGAAAATGTTTCCTTCCTGACAATTTTATATATTTATCCCTTTGGCTAAGGCCTTTGATTCTGAAAAGTGCAATTAGCAAGTGGCAGCGTGCGGTTTGACTTCCAACCAGAGGAACTCCCATTGCAAATGAAAAGTGGTGCTTCAGTGAAACGCGGCATTGCTTCATTGTCTCTCCGTAATTATATTCTGACTGGTATCAACAGGAGCCAGTATATGGGTATGCACATAGGATATAATCATAATACAGTTCTTGTCATCCATATACCTTCAAGAATCTTATCATGGAAGGATAAGCAGCTTGGGTGCCTATACACATACTCAGGGGTGAGGAGGGGGCATTTTAATTAGAGTTCCCAGAGAGCTGCTTTAATTAAAACGCCACAGTGTCACATGTATTAAGTCCCCGAGCATTTAAAAATGGCCACGGGGTGCTTAACTAAAGCTCATCCCGTTCAATGAGCTTTTGTTAAAGCACCCCAATGGCCATTTTTTAAACCCCGGGGGGTGGAAGGGGAGTGGGTGGTATGCACGTGATGCAGAGGCAATGTTAGAGCGGTCTAATTAGAAAGGAAGCAGACTCAATTAATCGAGTCTGCTCCAACGTGTTCTAATTAGAATGCATCAGAGCATGTGTATAGACATCCCTTGATATCAAGAATCCTAGAAAACCAGGCCACCTCAAAACAGGAGACATTCAGTGAACAAAATAGCTGCAACCACAGACGTAGGCAAACAGCTTCAACGCAGCTTGAGTTCCAGCTCTGAGTGCATTGTTTACCAGGATCACACCCTGCGTCTCATTTTATACTGCTCACATTGGCTGAAAAATGTAACGACAAATGAATGAGGGTTTATTATTCTCATTTTACAGGGGGGAGACTGAGGGACAGGGAAGGTTGTTGTTTAACGTGGGGTCACAGTGGCAAATCTGAGACAAGACCCTACACCTCTGACTAACCTACTAGATCATATTATCTGACATAAAGAAAGCCTCCATACAAGCTCATATGACCATGATGATGAAGTGCCCCGAAGCAGACAGGCCTGGATGCCACTGGAGGCAGGCAAATCTGTGGCCAGGTGCAGACATGACACTTTGACTGATATAAGTGAACAGAAACCAGTCTATACCCATAACAGAACAGAAACTCAGCACACACAGACTGGTTTAAAAATGGCAGAACTCAGTTTAAGATTCCCCTCCTCCACCCCCACCAAACGGTGATGCGTGTTTGGCTCACTACTGATCTAAACTATGCCACTTATGGAAACCCTGTAACTTAGATCAATTCTGCCTTGGGTTTTTGTGTGTCTATACCTAGCCTCTAGGATGGGTCTGATTTTGCAGAAGCCACCAATTCCATCTAGGTCCTGCTTGTCAGAAGCCTGTTACAGGTGACACGCTGAGAAAAGGATTCCCTTTCCGTCCCCTCTCTAGGAACCCTCTTGTCAGAGACTGACTGCTCTTCCATCCCCCTGTGGGACACTCACAGTCGTTCCATTGGCCTCTGTGGGTGTTTGTACACGCCATGATTTTTGCCCTTTCTTGTGGTGCAACAGCCTGACTGTTTGCATGAACAGGTTTTCCGGCTGCTTTAAAAGTCTTTCTGGTGCACTAAAGTCAAACTCCTCAGACATAGTTTAGTTTGGCTCTCCACGAATTAAAGTGTCATGTCCATGGATTCATTGTGTGCAAACACAAAGGGACTCGGACGTGTAAATTAACCTCTTTGTCCACCAGATGGCTCTGCAACTTTTTTTGTAGTTCACCCCTTCCAATTGCTTCCTCCTTTTTTTTCTTGTGCCATTTGCCGGTTCCCTGCTCCCACAACTGCATGGCAGGGCATGGGCTAGGGGGTAGCGCTGGACCATCCCGCTCTCCTGCTGCACCAGCCGAGGACTGAACTTAATTCGTTTGAAAACCCAAAGTGTGCAAACACTGATGCGACACTCCAAAATAAACAAGTTTAAATTTTATAAACCTATTGAATTTAATGAGGATTAAACCCCATGGTGTGTACAGGCACCCTGTGGTTCTTTGGGTTTGCATTGATGTAACTGAGGGCAGAAACTGGCTCTACAGCTTTGGGCACAGATGTCAGGGCATAAGAAGGGATGTAAGAAGTGCCATACTGGATCAGACCAATGGTCCTTACCTAGTATCCTGTCTCTGATAATGGCAGAAGTGGATGCCTTAGAGGGAGAGCATATGCACCAGGGGTGTCTAGCATGATCTGTCCTCTTATTACCTTCCTAAATAGTCCAGCCAAATGCAAAGTTGTAAGTTGAAGACCCAGGGATGCAGATCATACCTAAGAATGCAGGGCTTTAAGCTGGAAAGCAATGAGTCTTGAAAGGGATTCAGGGGCTCCTAAGGCACAACCAGCTGCCTTGGAGCTACCAGTGCAATGCTGTGTCCGAAGCGCGACCCTTGGGTATACAAGCAGGGGAGCAGCGAGCAGGAAAAGGGACCGGATTTTGGAAAGCCGAAGGCTGCTGCAGTGTCTACGTATTAGAAAGGTTGTTGAAAAACTGGAGGAAGTGCAGAAAAGAGCCACAGAAATGACTCAAGGACCAAAGAAAATGCCTTGCAGTGAGAGCTGAAGAGCTTGATGGGCTTTTCTGATCCAAGTGAAGATACACTTGGTACGATTGTCTTCTGGGGAGAAAATACCAGGTTCTAAAGAATGCTTTTATTGAGTGGGAAAAGGCATTTCGAGAACCAGTGGCTGAAAGCTGGTGCCAGGGAAATCCAAGTCAGAAACAAGGCACGTGTTTCTAATGGTGACTAATCATCGGGAAAAAACCACTACCCCGTGGATTCCCCCATCTCTTGCCGCCTACAGTTCAAGGCAGGATGGGGATTCGCTAAAGGGTATATCTTCCACATCAGCAAGCCATGCTTTAGTCAAACATAAACTAATGAGCTCGGTACAGGGGTAATTGGGTAAAGTGCCGTCGCCTGTGAGATACGAGGTCCAAGTAGGTGATCTAACGGTCTCTCCCGTCTTTAAATCCTCGGACTATGAATGTATTGAGACAGCATCAGGGCAGCCAATGCAGGGTGCTGGGGTGGGTCGAGCCTCTATGGCGAAGTCTTCAAATTGTTTCCTGTCAGCTTTGTCATCTGCATTTGTGATGTTTATAAATTGTTCTGAATCTGCCTGGAGGGCCAAATCCTTTCATCTCATCTGAGCTGGGGAGTTTCTATGGCAGCTATCACCTTGGTAGCTAAGCACTGAAGATTTTTTTTTTTTCACTTGGGTTTTGCTCCCTCCTTCCTCAGAAAAAAACTTGCGTTGCCTCGAGAAAGCACTTCAGCCAGACACATCACGCTCCGATCCCTTAGCGAACGGGCTGCGAACTCAGAAAGTATCTCCAAACTCCCGCCGATGAGATGGAAGCGGTGAATTGGCCAGGCACCGTAGTACGTTTTGACATCCGTGGATAAGTGACTGCTTGCTATGAGCTACATGCAGACACGCTTTTTCCATGTGCACACAAACCTATGTTAATATTGTCCCTATGATTAACACAGTGTATATACATCGCCATACGGGTTGTGTTTCATCTGCCAACAGCTAGGCATTTGTCTGAAGACATGGATTCCTGCTGTATGGGTTCTGCCATGGCAGATGAACAGGTGCTGCTCGCCTTCACCGGGCAGATTTGTGGCTCTTGCCATGTGGGGTCGGTTCCCCTTTCTCCACGGGTATACGCCGCTCTTACATTTTTACTGGGTGTTAACATATTTTTAACCTCCAACGTGGAGCAGGAAATGATCCTACGTCAGTCCAATTCAGCAGGCAGAGCTCTGCAAGCACTCTAGCACCATGCACAAGTAGGCACAACCTCCGCAAGCTCCACAATCCTTTTCTATTGCTGCAGTGCTTGCTTCAATCACACCGGCGTGCCGACATCCTGCAACCTGACTTCAAAATCCCAGCTGAGCAGAGAGATGGCCCAAGGCAGCTGCTGGGGTACAATCAAAAACACATGCATACAACTTGCTGAAATACTATCGGGCGCACGGGTAGCCTAACCTGCCTTGTTTTCCAGGGAGGTTACAAAAATCCCTGAGTAGGCTTGTCCCTTCTACTGTTTGATCAGCATTCAATGGTGCTGCCATCGCACGAAGAGAGAAATAGCACTGAGACATGAGAAGGAGCTGGAGAGAAAAGGAGTGTGGTGAGCAGGAAAACATGTTGTTTCTTAATTGAGCCGGGGGTGGTGGGGGAAGGAGGATGACATAGCCTGCAGCTCTTAGCTTATGAGAGCTCTGACTGATCTCTCTCAGGTGGGAGTCTGGTGCCACTTCTGATTGACTTTCATGCAGGAATTAATTGATAGGGAAGTGAGAAAGCAACAGCAGTGACGTGTGTGTGTGCATTCCTTTGCCATCACGCTGCACTGTGCATACGGTACAACCTGATGGACGGCCTCTTGATTGCAGCATGGTATTCGTTTGCTCGCCAGACGCCACCTTCTCAGCTGACCCTGAGCAAAGGGTCTTGCATACGATGCGAAAGACCAGCTCTCCTGCTGCTGCTGGGCGCAGAGGGAGCACGTGGCAATCTTTTTAAATTAGCCGGCTCAAAGCAAATGGGTCAGGATTGGACCTCAGGGCAAGGGGGAGTAGCAGCCTACCTGCCGGATTGTCGTCTGACTCACGCTGGTGTACATCGCCGTCGACTCCGTGGAAGCCACTGGATGCTGGGTTATTTTCTAGCACCCGCTTATGGGACAGGACCCTGTTGTGCTAGTCTGTGCGCACAGATCAAGGAGAAAGGCCAGAAGGGATTCCCATTCTCTGCAAAAGAGGGTGTGTAGAGAAGCCTATAACACTTAGGGAGTTAAAAGTACAGGGTTGGGGTGGAAAGAACTTACAATCCACATGTAATTACAGCACGATGGGCTGCATTCATGGACTATCAGCAGCAAGAGAGACTTTCCTTCTACACTACAGCCTGGCCACACTGTCACTGTAACGCCAACTTTTACTAACCCGGCTACAGCAGAGCGACACAGAAATAGCACGGCATTGAGGCCTTCTCTTTGCACATGCATGTGCACGCGCACATGAACCATGCATCTTCTCTTTTCTACCACTGGATGGTAGATTTGCAAGCATCCTATCTGCTTTGATTTCTCATAGAAAAGTAGGGCTGGGGTGTTCCTCAGGAGGCTATCTAGGCCAGCTCCCTAGCCACATCCTCCCATACAAGTGCTCGTCCGACTTATTCCATAAAGCTACACGACCGTCTTTTTGCACAGATGAAAGGCACAAAACACCAAGAGCACCCTAACTTGCCACAGGTAAAGTAGGGGACCAGGAGCACTGTCTGTCCTGCTGCTGCAAGCGTTAACACGTGTGCAAGATCCAAGGGAGAGGACCGTACCTGTCCCCTGCTATTGAGAAAGGCTAAAAACTCAAGTTTGTGAGTCTCTCTCAATGCTTTATCTCTTCGGCTGTAGATGAAAACTACCCATCCGGTGTGGGAAAAGGGAGAAGATGGGGTCTGCACGCGTCTTAGGAGCAAAACTATTTATTCTGATTGTAATGGGCCGTACAGCTGGAATGAGGGAAGTGGGGAAGGGAATCTAGGTTTGGTATGTGGCTTTGGAGTACTTTGAATGGGAGAAAGGGCTGTTTTACTCGAGAAAGGGTTTTTTTAATGTTTTAAAATAAGCCTTTATTGCTATTCTTGTCAAGCCCCTCTAAACCTGCTCCTGATGCCTTGTTGGAGCCGCCTGGGTGTATTTGGCCCTTAGACTAAGCAAATGTGGTACACTTTGCAGGAGAGGTCTCAGATACTGAGCTGCTTGTGGCAGGTTGTAGCTCTTCGTGTGCGCGTAAAGCAGAACAAGGAAGGTGGCCTGGTCTAGACCGGAGCCTCTGTGCCCTTGTAACACAGAAGTATTTGTGCCGCCAACCAAGCATGTGTCATTTCTCAAGAAATGCACATTGCTGGTGCTTGATTATGTGCTCTGTAGCATTACCTGTGTGAACGAAGAGCATGGGCTGTCCTGCACCAGGGGTATCTGACATCCGGGCCCCGAGGCTGCATATGGCCTGCTGCAGAATTCAGGGTCCTGGGACCCCGATGGATAGGGCCATTAGCAGTAGGTCCCCAGACTTGCACCGCCAGCTGAACGTGGCCCATGCTGCTGCCCGGACACAGCCCCCAGGCCTGTTTTGAATGTGGACCCCCGCTGCCGTCCAAACACAGACCCTCCATGGTTGCTGCTGACCCTGCAGATCCAGCCTGGGAGGTGCCCCTGTGGTCCAGATCTGGCCCAGGACCTGGGGTGAGTTTGACACCCCTGTCCTGGAGGGTGGGAGCTTCTTTCTTGGAAAGCAGTGACTTTAGATCAGGTAGAGGCATGGGGGTAGGTGGAGAATTGCCTCCATATCAGCTCTCAGGGCCACTCCATGAGCAAAGACTTGCCAGGGCTGCTTTTTTGGAGGCATAAAGTAATCCAGCGTAGGGCAATAATCCTGAGCTTGTACACAGCTTTGTAAAAGATCTGTTACAATATTGTCTGTGCTTCTGGTGTCCACGTTTCAAGGACGCAGTGGAAATACTGGCTAAAGTTCAAACAGAGACTTCAGAAACGATCCAGGGTTGATGAGGTCCCGAGGTGGGGCCAAGCAGAGAGGTCCTCAAGCTTGTCAAAAAGCTTATCACTTGCTCACTATATGGGGCATGTACAGGTGGAAGAGCTAACTCGTCGTGGGACAGCCTTTCTGCCTCGCAGACAGATGCCTGGCCAGGTCCAGCAGGTAGAAGTTGATTCAAGTCAGTCTTGAAGGAAGCAGTTTCCAGGCAATAAAGGGAACAGAACACGAGAGCCGATCACCAAGGGAAGTGGTGGGTTAGCAAACACCTGGCATCTTTAAAACATTAGATAGCTTTTGGCAATCGCTGCTGCTTTAATTCAGCTGCTGGCAGAGAGAACAGGGCACTCTGCATTGCCCTCACCATGCTCATAATACTTGCATTAAGACAATAATGCAGCCTTGCATTAAGATAATGAGCATAACTTATCTCCAGCTTCAGACAGCAACCTGCAGGAGTCGGGGAGGAAATTCTTCCCTGCTGCACAATTAGATAGATGTGTTCTGGGGTTTTGCCTTCCTCTGAAGGCCTGGGGGGGTTGGTCACAGCTGGGGACAGGCAGCTGATTCATGTGGACCAGTGCTTTGAGCGGGCACAGAGAATCCCTTAGGCACTGGTGAAGCTTGCTCGTGTGCTTGGGATCTTACTGATAGCCATGCTGGGGGTTGAGAAGAAATGCCCCTGGTCAGATCGGTAGGGGTCCTGGGGTGGTTGTCTGATGTTGCATCAGCAACCTACCTAATACAGTCCTTGCAGATACAGGCATCTCGGGAAGGGTGCCACCCAGGTTAAGGGAGACTTATAGTTTCTTGGTGGGCATTGGCCCATGATTTCCTTTTCACGCATCCACCAGGTTTGGACCTCTCTTCATCTCTGATTACTTTAGTCTCCCGAGGACTGAATATTTTAGTCCAATCCAGATTTTTGGGGCTCAGGATTCCCTGAATCGATAGCTGTGTCTGCCTTGCAATCCAACATGTGCCCTTGCAACTCTTATAGGCATACTCCGGCATGAGGGTGGGGACGTGTACTTCCTCTCAAAATACATGGCGTATTTTTCTTTCTTAATTAGTGATAAAGGGAGACTTTCAAATTCATCTTGACGTGTAAACCAAACTTTAAACAAGTGTCCAAAGATTTCAAGGTTCCTTGGGTGAATATGATATCTTTTATTAGACCAGCCCAAATGGTTGGAGAATAGTTATTAAGCAAACTTTCAGGTTCAAAAAGCCTTTTTGATCCCAAAAGCTTGCTTAATAACTATTCTCCAACCATTTGGGCTGGTCTAACAAAAGATATCATATTCACCCAAGGAACCTTGTCTGCCTGTCCTTAGACCAACACGGCTACAACCCAAACCCCTGCAAAGATTTCAAGTGTTTTTCCTGTCTGGCAAACAGATAACACATTCATCTCAAACATTTTCTTACGCTAACCCCAATCAGCTTCAGACCAGGCCAGTTGAAATGCTTCATCGTGATCTCGAAACTCTTCATCCTACTTTTGCCTTTAAAAAAAATAATAAAAAAAAATCTCCTGTCAAGCAGCTCTTCTGAAAGAGTGCCGATGTGCCCCATTTTCAGGCATCTTTGTTACTTACACTAAAGAAAAGAAAAACTCCCCAGACCAGCCTTGTCCCTGTGAACTCCACCCCCCCAATCCTACTTTTCTGAGATGAACATTAACCAGAAAAGCCCTGACCATCTTTTTCTTAGACTGCCTTGCCAGGTTTGTTAATCATGAGCAGATCTCCGTGTTCAGCCCCACTGGGAGCTGCCAAGCAAACCCTAGCCCCTCGGGGCACGGTGCAGCGGTAGGGCTCGGTGCGCAGCGCTCAGGACAGACCCCTGGGAGAGGGGACTTAGGGACAGACTTGTCTTAACCCTCTCATTGTGCAGCCACAAGCTCCCCCCCACGCTGGATAATGCAGTCGGTGCCCTTTGTTCACACGAACAAGACCCATCAGGCTCATTTAGGCAAGCAGAGAAGGGGAGTGCCCATCTATACTCTACCCATGCAGCTGCCTGCGCCTTCATCGGCCGGCTATCCCCGCCCCTGCCTGCCACCCCCTTCCACGCCAACCTCCTTCCTTTAATTACGTTGTAGGAAAGTCTCACAACTCAGCGATTCAAGGTGGCATTTGAGAGAAATGATTCCCTTTAGCATAGCTGACAGCTAATTTGTGTAAAGTTTAATTACAGCTAGCATTAATTAACTGGCAGTGTGTTGCGATACTAAAGCGAGACCATCTGTTCTTAAAACCGCCTCCCCCAAATTTCAGCCCTAATAATTTTGTTGCCGAGGAGGTTGTTACATTGGACACAACGTAACCGCGACCACGGTGGGAGGAGTTCATCCATCATAGTAGCTGGAGGGCGCAGCGCCGCGGGATGAATCATCACCTGCTCGGCCTGCTATCACGTAGGAATCAGCTTTCGATAACATGGATTCATTGCACCTCTTAACACTCCTCTCCGGTGTTCGTTTGGGAAGGTTTCCCTGCAAGATCATCCATCATGCGTTACCCGGCCTTGGGTGTATACAGCGCTCTCTCTTATTTTCTTGCACCGTTTGGGTGTTAGCACCGAAGGAAATGCCAGGGACCCACCTGGCGTACCTCTTTCTCTCTTGCACGCTGCATCTGGAAATCACAGGCTTTGCTTTCAGAGGCAGGAGCCCTCTTTGTGCTCAGGCATGTGTGGATAGGTGCAAGAGGGTGCATTTGTTCCTCTTACAAGCCTCAGCACAGAGGGCATGCCGTGGCTGGGCCTGGAGCATATGATGGCACTGCAGGATGGACGGCAGTCAGGGGCTTGAGTGACTCCTGCTGTAGCCCAATGTCTAGAGAAGGAAAAGGTTTAAACCTGCTCTGTCATCTCTCCCAGTGTCCTCACCTGCCCTCCTTCCCCTCCCCAGCCATGGCACACACTCCCATCGTGCTGGTGCAGATGCCTAAGCCCTGATTTTCTGTGCACAAAGTGCAAGGCAACAGTGTGATTGGATTAGGAGCGTTTTGCACCTGCTTTGCACGAATGTGCTTGGCTGCCGACCGTTCAGAGTGACGGGAAATCTGGTCCCTACTAGAGCAGTTGCTGTTTACACCTGTGTGGCATGGCTAGCACCAAGGGAAGTCATGGCTGGATTGGGGACTTGCACTGGTGCAGGTACAGTAGTAGCTGTATTTCCAGTGGAGAGAAGTCCTGCAACTCCCACCCTCCTGGGAGGTGGGCTCGAAATGCAGCTGGTACCTGGCTTTCACACCCACCAGTGCGTGGGCAGAGTGGGCCAGGGTTATAAAGACAAAGACTTGTTAGAAGGGCCTGAGGGACACTGGGATTTAGGTACACACATTTTATTTAATAGATATATTTTAACCTGCTGTATAGCTTTCCAAGAGCAACAGATCTGGGCCCAGCATCCTGGACAGTGGTGGTGTTTAGCCTGCTGGTTCAAGGCATATTCAGCCCCCATTTGACTACACGAACACTGAGATCAACCTTTCTCTAATTTGTCAGCGATCCCTTATGGTCGAGGAGGATCATTCCTATGGATCAAATAAAGGGTTATAATTACAATGCAGTAGACTAAAGTGAATAAGCAACAACCCAGTACTCTTCCCCCCACCTTGAACAGGGTGAAATGGAGAACAGGACAAAGTTATGTAAGTCAAAGATCTGCTTTGGTCCCACTCTCAGAAACTAACCCCGGAGTGCAGGTGCTTTGATCTATTCATCAAAATCCAGATGAAAAATAAATGCGTGTCCAGCAGTGAGATAATCCAGACCTGAAGGCTCCCAGCCAGCCCCACCTTGTTTCAGGACATTGAACTGAACTATGTGATGGGTGGTGGGAAGGAATTCCTCTGGCCAAGCTGTTCTCTCCCAGCTGCTGGCTCGCAGAACTTGACCGGGTTTAATAGACCTGAATCCCGGCATCCTGGCCTTTGAGGGAGTTTGAATTCGAGCCTCAGCCCTGGATTTCACCTGGCTGGGACCTCGAGTATTGAGCTCTGATTACGAGTCTCGGTGTGGGTCTTTTTATTTTTAAAAGAGATTTGTTTCTTGTCTAAGATTGGGGTTCTCTGATGGACCCCATATGCAGAGTTTAAAGGGCTGGGGAAGCCAGCTCCAACAGGCCATTTCTGCTGCAGTGTGAAAGGGGAGCTGGCAGACTTCTCTGCCTCCAGCAGGGGAACAAGACAGGATGGCTCAGTGGTTAGGCCTGTGACTTGAGACCTGGGTGGCATTCTTGGTTCTGATGCACATCTAGTTAAATAAAACTTGCCTGATCTTGCAACTACTTTCCCCAAGCTAACTATTGTAGGTTAGTCAAGGCAAGTTAAAGCATCTTCTCTTTCCTTTTCTTTGCACTGTAGTGATGCTCCAAGTTGTTGCCTGCACTGAACAATCCTGGAAGAGGCAGTGGACGGCACCATAATGCAAAAGGTGAGTGATTAGAAGGCGTTAGCCTGAACTCCACGGGTTGCTGTACAAGAACACGGGTTGCTGTTTCCTTGAGGTACTACAAAATTCTCATTGGTACTTTCATTTCCTTAGAGCTCACCAGCGGCCTTTGTACATGCCATGTTTTTGCCCTTTCATGCACTGCAACTGCACGTCTCTTTGCACGAGTGGGATTTCTGGATGCTTTAAAAGTCTTTCTTGTCCATTCAAGTAAAACTCCTGGAACAAAGTTTAGTTTGGCTTGCTGGGAATTAAAGCGTCGCACCTATGGATTTGTTGCAGGCAAACACAAAGGCACTCAAAGACGTGTAATGAATGAGCCTCTTTGTCCATCAGATGGCTGCGACTTTTTTGTAGTTCGCCCCTTCGAATTGCTTTCGCTTTCGAATTGCTTCTGCTTTTTTTTTTCCTTGTGCGGTTTTCCAGCTCCTTGCAGCATGGGGCATGGAGTACGGGGTAGGGGGGCCTGAGCTAGGGGGGCAGTGCTGCACTGTCCTATTCTTCTGCGGCACCAGCTGGAGACCGGGCTTAATTCATTCAAAAACCTAGTGCATGCAAACACTGGTGCGACACTCCAAAATAACCAAGTTTAAATTTTATAAACCTGTTCAATTTAATGAGGACTAAGACTCATGGTGCATACAGATGCCTCAGGTCCCCAGAAGCTGGTGCCCATTCCCCATGATGGCCAGTGGAAACTTGGCATTGAAACACTTTTGCAGAATGCACAGCTGTACATGGTTCTGATGTTGGCTCCTCCTCTGCGTTGTATCATGTGGCTAAATGACAGAAATCTCAATCTTTCCCCTTGTATCACTCCTTGAAATATAGTAAATGTGTACAAAAGCACTAGGTAAAGGGCTCAGTGTTTCCCTGGTATGTTTGGGGGGGGTTACCAATGGATAGCACCAGAACGAATCAACTGTGTGTCATAGTCTCCATGGTGCTTACTGAATGGAGAATCTCCTTTAGTTCAAACAGCTTTTGAAGCAGGTGGAGCTGAATTCTGCCCGGGTTGCCTTTGAGAAGTTCTGTATAGACGCAGTGCAACAAAACACCTGTGCTGTCCTGTGTGACCCTGCTCTTGTCAAAGTGTTGATATTAATGCAGAAAAATACAGCTCCTAGCCAAGAGTGTGGCAGAGCTGGAAGACACTGCAGGCACAAGAGTCAGCTTTCATATTAGAACTTGTTAACTGGGTTATTTAAAGACTGAGGGGAAGAGTTGGAACAAGACGTGCTCTAGAAAATAGACCCAAGTGGTGAGCACAGCAGTTATGGAGCACTTGGAGAGCTGATAAGATGAGACAGACCAGAACGCAAGTCTGAATCAGAGGAGACGTCTTCATTCGAGGAACTCCAGAAAAACCTCAGATTCAGTGCTTCCTGGTGGGATCTCACGGGTCCGGGGCTTGGAGAAGAATGAATTCTCTGACGGAAAACAGGGGAGAGATGATGAGGCATTTGTATTGTGTCTAAGGGCCCTGGATAAATCAGGTTATATACTTAAATACTCAGTAAAATATAGTTTCTGCCCCGTAGAGCTTTCAGTCTATTGATAATCTCTCAGGGATTTTGGTATGCATGGGATACATTTCTCTCCAATGCTGCCCTAACATTTTTCACACCGTAAATATTTGAGATGCTTTGAACTGGAAGTGCCTGGCTCCTGCGTTAGCTAACGAGGGTACTGTTGTTGCAAAGTCCAGGGGAGACAGTTTCCCACAGCCTGCTGAAGTATTTCGGCTGTTCTCTGGGGCCTGCAGCTGGAGGGAAGGTGCATGGAGGTATCTTCTCTGCAGCTGGAGGGAAGATGCATGGAGGTATCTTCTCTGTAGCTGGAAAGAAGATGCATCCAGGTATCTTCTCTGCAGCTGGAAGGAAGGTGCATGCAGGTATCTTCTCTGCAGCTGGAAGGGAGGTGCATGGAGGTATCTTCTCTGCAGCTGGAAGGGAGGTGCATGGAGGTATCTTCTCTGTAGCTGGAAAGAAGATGCATGCAGGTATCTTCTCTGTAGCTGGAAAGAAGATGCATGCAGGTATCTTCTCTGCGGCTGGAAGGAAGGTGCATGGAGGTATCTTCTCTGCAGCTGGAAGGAAGGTGCATGCAGGTATCTTCTCTGCAGCTGGAAGGAAGATGAATGGAGGTATCTTCTCTGCAGCTGGAAGGAAGATGCATGGAGGTATCTTCTCTGCGGCTGGAAGGAAGATGAATGGAGGTATCTTCTCTGCGGCTGGAAGGAAGATGCATGCAGGTATCTTCTCTGCGGCTGGAAGGAAGATGAATGGAGGTATCTTCTCTGAGGCTGGAAGGAAGATGCATGCAGGTATCTTCTCTGCGGCTGGAAGGAAGATGAATGGAGGTATCTTCTCTGAGGCTGGAAGGAAGATGAATGGAGGTATCTTCTCTGCAGCTGGAAGGAAGATGAATGGAGGTATCTTCTCTGCGGCTGGAAGGAAGATGCATGCAGGTATCTTCTCTGCGGCTGGAAGGAGGATGCATGCAGGTATCTTCTCTGCGGCTGGAAGGAGGATGCATGCAGGTATCTTCTCTGAGGCTGGAAGGAAGATGAATGGAGGTATCTTCTCTGCAGCTGGAAGGAAGATGAATGGAGGCATCTTCTCTGAGGCTGGAAGGAAGATGAATGGAGGTATCTTCTCTGCAGCTGGAAGGAAGATGAATGGAGGTATCTTCTCTGCGGCTGGAAGGAAGATGAATGGAGGTATCTTCTCTGCGGCTGGAAGGAGGATGCATGCAGGTATCTTCTCTGCGGCTGGAAGGAAGATGAATGGAGGTATCTTCTCTGCGGCTGGAAGGAAGATGAATGGAGGTATCTTCTCTGAGGCTGGAAGGAAGATGAATGGAGGTATCTTCTCTGCAGCTGGAAGGAAGATGAATGGAGGTATCTTCTTTGCGGCTGGAAGGAAGATGCATGCAGGTATCTTCTCTGTGGCTGGCAGGAAGGTGCATGGAGGTATCTCCTCTGAGGCTGGAAGGAAGATGAATGGAGGTATCTTCTCTGCAGCTGGAAGGAAGATGAATGGAGGTATCTCCTCTGAGGCTGGAAGGAAGATGAATGGAGGTATCTTCTCTGAGGCTGGAAGGAAGATGAATGGAGGTATCTTCTCTGCGGCTGGAAGGAAGATGCATGCAGGTATCTTCTCTGTGGCTGGAAGGAGGATGAATGGAGGTATCTTCTCTGCAGCTGGAAGGAAGATGCATGCAGGTATCTTTTCTGCAGCTGGAAGGAAGATGCTTGCAGGTGACTGACTGTATCTGTCCCCTGATGAGCTGAAGAGCCAGGTCAAAGGTTGCCTTGATAACAGTGGCCCAAACTAAGGGGAGTGGAACCGGAGCTGAGAGGCACCCTTGGGACTCGGGGGTCAGAATTGCTTCTGCCACCTGCAGCATGGATCCTTCCACAGGTTCCCTCTGCAGAGGAACATAGTCCACCCAAGTCTGACTGTTCTAGGGGAGGCCGAAAGACAAGGCAGTCCAAACCACTCTTGGCAGGGTTAAATGTGGCAGATATTTAATGCCCCCATTCTCACATGGGGGGCATTAGAGCTTCATGCAGGGGAGGGTGTTCATGGTAGTAGTAGGACCCTTTTTCGGGGTGAGCATTGGGAGGTTGTTTGGGAAGGGTTGGATAGTGGGAGCAACTGGGGCCAGGGTGGATGCGGGGGACTGGAGTAACGGGTGCTCATCTCATCCTGAAGGAACTGGAGAATATTGAATTCCCACCCCAGGGACATGTTGCTACCACCCAAAGGGGACTGGTATAACTGGTGCTACGGTGCCCCGTGGGGCTCCTGTAAACATGTCTAGGACTACGGCAGTGGATCTCAGCCCGCTCAGCTTCCTTAGGGAATGTCCTTTTGCATTCATCACAGCCTGTCTCTTCAGTGGCTTGCAGAAAAGATGCCAGGGCCCCAGAGAAGAGCGATGTCAAAGGCTCTGGTAGTAACTCAGCATTTCTGCCTCGCCTCCATCTCCCCTCCGGCATACACACACAATGTACTGCTGCAAATGTTCCTGAGCCCACTTCATTCACAAAGTGGATGTGCCTGCATCTGCTTGCAAGCATCTGATTACATGAGGAAAGTGCCCACTGCCTGACCCCTGCGAGAATGCCAGCCCAATAGAGATAAAAGGCTTTTTAGAGGATTGATTCAATATTGTTTTTGAACTCTTTCCCAGTACCTGGGAAATGATGGTTCACTTATCAATGACAGCGCTCTGGATGCCTGGTGATCTGAGTGGGACTGCGCACTGAATAGATGCTGGCTGGGAAGACCGTGTCCAAGAGCCTGGGCCAGCCCAGCGTACCACGTAGCGTACCCAAAATGTAACTCCCCTTTGTCAGCAGATGCTGAAAGACTGTGATGCAGGGAAGGTCTGCAGCAGGATACAGCGCTCCAGGGCTGGCACGTGGGGTGGGTGGCATGGGCAACTGAGACTGATCCTAGGGCTTTTCATCTTGAAAGATGCCTGGTCCCTCCCCATCACGACCCAAAACTGGGGGCAGGAATTACATCCTGCCACCCTAGTGTGCAATGTGGTGCTCAGCTTTCTTTTCATGCCCACCCCGTCGTAGAGAGATGGACCCTGCCTCCTTTTGCCCCAAGCTGCCAGCCTCCAAACAAGCCCTTTGCGCTTTCATTCCTGCTGCCCATCACACTTGGCAGGAGCTCCATGCAAACCTACACAGAACCAGCTCCTTTTCCCTCTTCAGATGCTTCCCTAAACTTCTCCTTTGCTCTCACATCCACAGAAATTGGCTGTTGGTAGACAGCTGGTGGACAGTGGGCTTGGGACATCATGCTGATGTTCTTCTATCTGTCTTGTCTGATCCTGGGACTGCACGCTGTTTGAGATGGGAGCGGTCTTTTCATTCTGCGTTGGTGCATAGGCCCTGGTCCATGACTGGGCTCTCAGGCACTGCTGTAATATATATAATAAGTGAAAAGTAACCTTTCTTCTCTAGGTGTTGAGTCCGTTGGAGAAACTCTACTAATTCAAGTTCTGTGCTGGATTCCAGGCCTCGTGCTTCAGGGTGCAAGCTAACTGATGGGTTGGGGAGAAGCTTTCCAGGTGGCTGGGTAACTGTGCAATGCTATATTGGGGGGTCTCTGGCTATATCTCACAGTGGTGTCTTTTGGAAGCAAAGGACTGGTGCAGAAGGCTCATGAAGCTGGTAGGGCAATGCCAGCGTTACAGGGGAGAGGAGAGAGTAGGGAGAAGCCGTGCTGCTACGCAAGGGAAGGCACCGAAGTAGTAACACCTGGAAAACTGAGCCTGGGCATCTTGGACTCACCTCTTTTTGACTGAGTGCGAGGAGGTGGGGAGCTGGGGTGACTGGGAGTGTTATAAATGAGGACAAGTCTTTGAACTACCAGCCGGGTGAATTGTTTCATCCCATGCAACCTCCATTCACACTCTTCACACTGATAAAGGCTAATAGAGAAGAAAAACAATCCAAGGATGGATTTCCAGGAAAAAATGTTTGGCCAGCTATAGCTTTAATGACGTCCCAGACAAGCCAAATCTACCCCGAAAGCGGCTGGGGTTCTCTCTGGGCTGAATTGGGGTTTCTGGGAAGCAAGGAATAGTTTGTTTGGCCCTTTGGCACAAAGAAATCCACCATCGCCACGGGATGGGGAATCCGCCGTTCCCATTAGGGAGCCGTGGAAAATGCACGGCTTTTCCAAGCCTGAACTTTCTCTGACTCTCAGCCCAGTGAAGCCCGCCCATGATCCCGGCGGCAAGGGAGCTAGCCGGCGAGGAAATGGCACTTGCCTTTCGTCTCACAGAGTTCTTTTAAAGACTTGAATAAATGTTTACACAATAACGCTCCTCAGGCACCGTGCACCTGCTCTAATTAAAAGCAATTTGTTTCCTGGAGCTCTTATTATTCCTGCGGTGGGAATCCCCGCTGCTTTCGCAGAGACCGGGCGCTAACAAATCTCTGTCCAATTCTGCCAGTGCGCGCCTTCAGCTCTTCCAGCAAGAGCCCCCAAGACAGGCCCGTAAATAATCTTTAGGGCCACACTGGGACGGGCTTCTGGGGAGCTTTAGTAAAATATTTGGACTATAAACCTCCTCCAGGAGGGAGTGGAGGCTAAAAGGAAGAGCCTGGATGTCAGGAGCATTTTTTGGTTTATAACATACTCATAAAGTTTAAGAAGTATTGGTGTTCGGCCAGCAAACGTGCTAACGATTACTACGGAGAACGTCACGGAGTGGCAGATCCACCTTAAGGTCTCCTGGTAGCCCCTGTCCTGGGGGAATGAGTGCCCCACTCCCATTTGCACTTCAAGACAAGTTGATATCAGTGTTGGTTAGACTTTGCTGCAGTAGGATTAGAGCTGGAACTGTGCACATGCTCCAGGAAGCCGTACCAAAGGAGTTTGGGCACTTCCTCATCCCTCCTCTGCAGGGCCGGACACAGGTACGGGCGAATTGGGTGGCAAAAGGGGGCCTGAAAATGGGAATTTTTTTTGTCCAATTATCGTTATTATTATTATCATTATCTCTGGCGAAGGGGGGCCCGATACTAAAAGTTTGCCCGGGGCTGCCAGGAGGGTGCTGCTCCTCTGCCACGCTGCACTGACTACTTCCAGGATTGCTCGGGGCTTGGTTCATCACAACCTTGCACTTTGCACAGTCATGGATGCAAAATGTTGCCGTTCTGCTATGGTAGCGTTTTATTCGGGGATCTCAGCTCGGAATAGCAGGCAAAAATATACCGAGCCCATTGATGGAGCGCTTGGTGAAAAGCAGGGATGGTTTGTGGCCTAACTCAAGGGCTGTCTTAAGGAGACTGAAGTCTCTGCTCGTAGCGGGAGGCAGTTTAGAGCCGGGATTTCAAGAGGCATTGGGATACGGTTGCAAGAATCGGATGCGGGGAAGTTAGTCCAGCTGTTTGGAATGACACGAGGCAGCATTACTGGGGACGGGTCAGGCTCAGAGCTTGCTCCACGTAGTTTTTTATGTATGCCTTGCTGACCAAAGCCGAAGCAATTGTGATTCTAATTAAATGCACATCATCCATTGCCGTGGTCATTTCTTCAGCTCTGGTGACGGATGCCGGCAATTAAATCAACAGTGTTGCTCCTCTTTTACATTCATCCTTTCATTCTCCCTCCATTATCAGAGCCAGAGCCATGGTAATTAAGGTCATTTTTTCTTTTTCCTTTTTTTTTTTTGCTTTGGGAATCATTTAAAGCTGAACAGAGCCCGAGCTAATAGTCAAAAGGCTTTTCAACTCTGATGGGGGAAAAATGATTGAAGGCCCTCCCTTTCAGACCGAAGCCTTCTGGAGTGGCCCTCAGCAGAGACTTCCAATCTGCCTTCAAGTGGGCACGTCAGGATGAAGCTCAGCAAGTGCCTTTCTTTCTCTTAATCAAGCTCTTCATCTTATGCCTTCCGAGAAGAGTTACAGCCCATCTCAAGTCTGCCTTTTTGCTTCTGCCTAATGACCTTCAATTCAGCTCTTCGCATGGCCCCGGCACACGGCTGCATAAAGCCGCGTAGGGCAGGTGCACTGGAGTGGAGACAGGCTGATGTGAACACAACTGGTTATCACGCCTGTCTAATTTGTTTTGCTAAACCCGAGTCTCTCCGCAGCACCACATTTTTAGCTTATTAAGGATGAACCTTCAGAGGGAATTTTTGCTACGACTTCACAGAAGGTGGAAGGTTCCACTCGTTAGATCTTTTGATGGGGGAAAAAAAGGGACGACAATGAGGCCTGATCATTCAAAGAGGTGTGTTAAGTGTGGCACTTCAATCGTGGCAATTCAAAGCATGTCAATAGTTCAGTTTGAACAAGACCCCTAACTGCTAAAGGTGTGCCGGGTTGGTGACGCACTGCATTAGCCTACGTAGCCACAAAAATATTCTGCTGAAGAATGGCAATGTAGATGTTAAGCTCCTTGATTATAGAGGTGTAGCAGTGTGGCTGGGCACCTGGGGCACCGGGGCAGTGGCGACTTCTGGTTACCACCAAAATAGCAATCCTGGTTATACCACTGCCTGGTTAACTGGCATCCTGGTAGCTAGTCAGGGCAGGTGGGTTGAGTCTGCCTATCTGTGAACTATGTAGACAGGCAGAGATAGGAGGAGGGGGTAGAGATCACAGCACCGAGCCTGGTGCCTCTGGCTATACGCACCCACTGTGGGTTTGTCTCATTGATAATGGCAGAGCTCAAATGACTTTTCTACCTCTGCAGCCCCATTTAAATCAATGGGAAGGTGTCAGGGATGATTTGGAAGGTGGGTCCTAGACCAGAACGTGAGTCAGGGGAGGAATAGGAGAAAGTGATAAAGAAATGGATGTACTGGGTGCATTTACATGTGCGCTTTAATGCGTGTTGGCCTATTTTAATGTGCATTAAAGTGTCACAAGAAAACCGTGCACGTTTGCTAATGCACATTAAAATAGGCTAATGCGCCTTTTTCTAATGCCTCACAATGGCGGTACTAAATTTAACGTGCATTAGTAAAAGCGCATTCATGAACGTGTAGACATGCCCACCGAGAGCCAAGTAAGTGGAGTATGTCTGACAGGTCACTACTTCTTTGTGCCTCTTTATTCCCATTCCTGTAGGATGGGGGTAAGGATACTTGCTGCTTTGGGTGCTCTCGCTGGACAGTGCCTCTTAGTTTTACCCTAAAAAAGCCAAGCATAATTCATATTCATAATAGTTTATTTATTCTTGTTTGTTCGTTTGAGGAAGACGATCCGACGGACAACTTGTAAGTCGCTCATAAAACCGAGCTGGTCTCTGACTTATTTTCATTTCCCCCAATGTAGCAAATCTTTACATTTCACAGGCTGATAGCTGAATGCTCATTCTACCAAATTAAAATTCATGCTAAAAGTTCCCCAGCAAAATCAGTCTGGATTAGGAAGTACTTTGAGAAGCAGAGGAGCTGGTGCCTTCGAGCTTGACAACTGATATCTCATGCCCGTGCTGCTTATGCTATTCTGATAGCCAGGTTGGGTTGGGTTGGGTTTAACGTTCATTGACCTCATCTGGACGTTGCTTGCCTGCAGGAGACCTGGATTTGCTCTACTGTCCAAGAGAGGCAGAACAAAGGATGTGCATTTGGTGTTCGGTTGGTCTCAGTCTTCTTTCCCTGCTCCTCCATTTCTGGGTGTGTTTCTGAACCCACGCTGAGCTAAAGGCTTGCCAGTAAATTTTGACTGGAGCTGGAGTTGAGAAGGTGCCGGGGCGGGGAAATAAAGGAAGAGGAAGCCAAGAAGGTAGGGTCACCTCATTTTGGTGATATTAGTTGGAGATGAGTTTGACCTTCCCAGGAGCAGATCAGTTACTCTGTGTTGTATCCCCCTTCCTCATTACTGTGGTCATCCTCCTCCTCCTCTCTGTGTCCCTCTGTGTCCAAGTCAGGGGTCTCAGCTGTCAAAATCACCCGTTGCATACAGAATGGGCATGTCTTATTCCTGACTTGGATGGAGTGCCATAGGTCTATGCATTTGCTGTGATAGCCATGGGAGCAGGACAGGATCTTCAGTAGGTCTCCTTTCTTGTATGGCTCCAGGCAGATGGCACACTCTGTGTATGTGACTCCTCTGTTAAACCTGTTAGTGGACAAGTCCTTCCGCTGCTCCTCATTCAGCTGCTTTCTCCTTGTCCTCCAATTCTGGTACCTCCTCATGTATTTCACAGTGATCAAGATGCCCGTCATTATGGTGAGCAGGATGGTAGCTGCCCTGCAGAGAGGCGGTATTTGGCTATGGGAGCAGCGTCCCAGAAACTGTATCCGACACCTGCAAGCACGTGGGCAGTTCCCAGGAGCATCCATCCAGGCGAAGTGATGATATTCAGGGACCAAGATGATATGAGCTCCTTTGCCGGAGTGGCAGATCTTGCTCAGGAGCTTGGAAGTTGTTCCTCCAGTGAAGACAGACGGTGTCTCAATCTGCTGCCTGATCTCTTCAGTGTCAGTCACCATATCCGCAAAGGCTTGTGAGTTCACACTGTACACGACGGCAGCTCGATACCCAGCTTGTTGAGCGTGCAAAACCTTGGCCCTAAAAGTGCAGTTGGGCCTGCGGATAAGTATGATGACGTTCCTGGAAGAATAGCTGGATGTTGCTGGGCTTTCTATAGGATGACATGCATTTGCAGGCATTGCCTTGATCAGATAACCTATCATCCCTCTTCTTGGGAGTGGAGGTCCAAAGAGTGCAGGGAGAGCCATAAAATCTTGGCTGGTGGAGCTGCGGTTGTAAACAGCATGGAGAAAGGTTTCTCCATCGGGTACCTGTCGAAACAAGAGGAATAGAGCGACCGGGTGGATAGGGCACCACATGCTGATTAGCGGTGGAGACTTCTCGGTGCAACCGCTGGCTTGGGTCTTGTCTAGAAGGAAGTTCTGGTTTTAGGGGCCTTGGTTGGTACCAGCCAAATAAAGGTGACTACTGGATCTTCCATGAGTCGGAGCAGACCGGAGATTTTCCAGGCAGTGACAGCAGAGGGACTTTGCAGGTGTGTAGACTGTGCTGACTTATTCCTGAAGCCCTTGACTACCTGACTGCAGTTTCCTTTGATGGATGGCCTGATCTGTTTGGACCCAGCCGATCCTCAGCTTCTGCTTCCAGCGGCCAGGTCAGAAATTGTGACCTCATCGGTCCTTGTGACCTCGTTGCCTTGCTGTACGCTCCTTCGCCTCGGCTTTCTGGAGATACCTCCATTGTTGTCATCGCACACCTCCCTCCCCATCTCTGCTCTCTTCTCTTTCGCTTTCTCCTTGTCTGTGAACCACTCATAATTTCCCACTTTCTCATTTTTTTTTGATAGATTGCCATTAATTTCTAGTAGGAACCTGATACAGAGAAAGTATCCTGATCCGCTCATGAGTGGAGATCCTAGCTCGTCTCGTGTTGAAGGAAGCCGGAGGGAATTACCAGCTCTGTTTCCGTAGAATCGGGGGGCTCAGAAAGACTGTGCTTCTTCTCTTTTCAAACTGTGGGACTTCTTGTTCCCAAGGTACATCATACTCAGCAGTGAGATGCAATTATGCATTTGCTGCAGATGTATCTACAGGCCGTACTAGAGCTGTCCATGTGTATTATGGGAGATAGTCCTTGCCTCAAAAAACCTGACAATCTAGGTAAATGAGAATGGGAGGGTAAATGGGCACAGAAAAGCGAAGTGACTTGTCTGGTTTCATGTAGCATGCTAAAGGTGGAGTTGGAGGTATAATCTGGCGGGTTTCCCAAGTCCACATCCATTGCTTTGCTTGCTGGACAATCCTTGTAGCTCCATACAGCAAGCAGTGCTCTCTGGCCCAGCCTTAACCTGCAGGAGTTTGCATCTGCGACCTGCAGAAGATGTGTTGTTACAGTAGATTGTCTCTGAGGAACTGAACACTGCTTCCGTCCCATTCAGGAGAGTTCTGGGTCCAATACACTCACATGCATTGAAGCAATACTGTTCTCACTTTACATCCCTTACATTATTGCTTGTGCGTGCAGCCAGTGTAAGCTTTCGGACCTGACAGCGGGGCTACATAGAATCATAGAAATCATAGAAAATGAGGGTTGAAGGGAGCTCAGGAGATCACATCTAGTCCAACTCCCTGCTCAAAGCAGGACCAGCTCCAGCTACATCATCCCAGCCATAGCTTTGTCTAGCTGGGTCTTCAAACCCCCCAAGGATGGAGAGTCTACCACCTCTCCAGGGAGCCTGCTCCAGTGTTTTACTACCCTCCTAGTGAGAAAATTCTTCCTAATATCTAACCTAACCTTCCCTTGCTGCAACTTGAGCCCATTGCTCCTTCTGTCATCTGCCGCCACTGAGAACAGTCCAGCTCTGTCCTCTTTCGAGCCCCCCTGCAGGCTGCTATTCAATCCCCTCTCAGTCTCCTCTGCTCTGGACTAAATAAACCCAGTCTTTCCTCATTAGTGTTCCTCAGGGTTTGAATTACACTTTGATTTTCTTTTTTGGAGGGGGAGGCTGCAAAAAAAATTAAATTAGTTCATTGATTAACAAGTCCACCTAAGTGAAGGAGCAAGCCAGTCAGAGACACCCCCCTCCAATTATGATTTTCAAATCTTACAGGGGGACCTCTTGTCTCTTATGGGGGGGCTCACCCCCCCCCCCCAAGCTCCCCCTTAATTAGGTTTTTCTACCTAACCAGGCAAGGAAGAAGCTCATACAGAATTGAATGTCAAGAGGCTGGGGAATGAATTTTCAAGTGTCCCAAATATACTCCTCTCAAAGACACATGGTATTGCCATTCGACTTTTATTGGACCAGCCAGCAATATGACTAGTCCTAGCAGTATATTGGGTTTTGGACCTGGGAAAAAAGCACTGCAAGTGAGGGTCTTTCCCAGCATGCTTTAGAACCAAGTCTACACTGGTGGTGAGCACGAAATCCCTTCTTTCTCAAGGACTGGCTTTATGAACAGAGATGCGTACCGTTAGAAAATAATGTGTTGATCCAGTCCTCTTGGAAGTAGCTTGAAATGTCTGAAATTTGCTGCTTGCTCAGGGCACCCCTGCAAACAGGGCTGGAATACCAGGATATTTGTTCTCAGCATGTATTTGTGGCTCCAATGTATTGAGGAGCAAAGTTGCAAAGTTGCACAGCTAGGGCCCAAGGTCAGGGGGTGATTCCAGGGGGAAAGACAGTGAATAAAATTGATTACAATTGAATAGCCATATCCTGCTTCCTGGTACCCTAGATAACAGTGTAGTTTCAGTGGAGTTATTCTGGGTTTATACCTGTGTAAATAAGAGCTGGATTCAATCCATAGACTGGACCCTACCTTTGAGCCATTCACCTCCACTAACACTGTTGCCAGCTATGAGCTTAAGCTCTGTAGCTTGATAGAAAGCGACATCTAAATAGTGGCTCTGAGCTCATGTGCTCCTAGCAGAGGATTTTTGTGAACCAAACTATTTTTGTTTTAAAGCACTGATCCCATTTCCTTGTTCTTAAGCAGCTTCAATCCATCTTACTGCATTACAGAAACAGTGTTGATTGTTCTACTGTATTGAATAATAACAATTTGTACTTTAAAGATTACCCAAGAGAACTATATTCATGGCTTAGCTGTACCACACTTTCCCGAGTGCAGAGAGACCTTGGGGTAACTTGATTTGTTATAGTGCATAAAAACTTTTCTTGGCGGTGGGGATGATGCCAAGAAGCAGGAGTGGACCAAAAGGATGGGAATTTGAAAAAGAGGAGAGAAAGAGTGTAGATTGGCTAAAGGTAAAAAGACTTGGCTCTGGAAATTCAGGAACAGGGTGGCGGGGAGGGGGGGAGGGAGATGTCCCTGGAAAAAGGAAAGGGTTTAAGAAATGGAGATTTTAAGGAATGGGGAGAAGGAGGAGAGAGAAACAAGCCCTGGGGGCATTTAGGGGCAAGGGGAAATGCCAGCTGCATCTCTCAGGGTACCCTAATGCCAATGCTTCCTCTCTTCCTACCTCTAATTCTCCTGGCAAAATTAGTTTTTAGTAAAACAGAATAATATTTTTGGGCCCAGCAGTGCCTGTTCCAGCCTTCAGTCCTAACAGAGAGCCTCGGCACATGCTTTCCAAAGGTAAAGCTGAGGGTGGCTACGCTGGGCCCTAAGATAATCTTTCATTCCTTCAAAGCATACAGGGCCGGGGTTGTCTCCCCGATCCATCTAAGCAACGGTGAAATTTCATTAAGAAAGAACAATCACAGGTTCCAATGTCCCATTTTGGTATTTCTGGAATGAAAAGTGTGATTTTTCTTGGTTCATTTTATATGCCTGGTGTTAGAAACTTGCAGTATCAGAAAGACAGGGTTGGAATCAATACATTGCGAACACTTCGAAGTGAACTGCTTTGACCCGACGTCATATCTTAATTGTGTTTTGCAAAAAACAAACCAACCCCCAAACTTTACATTTTTCCTTTCTTCTCCACGTGAAAAAAGGAGCAATTCTGAAATCCTACTTTTCTTCTCCGAGGGGGTGGACTATCCGTTTTCCAAGTAGCCAGTGAGAGGAAATGGTGCAAAAAGGCATCCTTCCAGAAGGGATGAGTAGAAAAGACAGCCATGATTCTGTTTTCCGTTTGATTTGCAAGACGACAAAACCTGTTGTTCTGCTTCCCGTTGCAATTACCGGCAAAGTAGGATGTTCTGGACTCGAGCAGCAAAACCCAGCTTGCGCTATGGTGGAAGGGGGGTGCAGACGCACCGCTTTCTATCTGACAACACGGACTGAGTAGCAGAGATGCTGGTTCTGTGGCCCAAGCTAATTGTATTCTCCTTCCTCTCCGAGATGGATATTGGAGATCAAAGGTAAAATTTTATGCTGGTGCAATTCCATTGATGTCAATAGAGTTCTGCCTGCAGGGAATTTGGCTCATTCCCTTTAATTACAGTAGATATTAAACTTCACTCTTCAAGCCTGAAATTCACCCCTATACTTTAGCCAGCACGAGACCTATATTTCATTTAAGTCCCACTTAAACCTTCAAAGTGGTGTTTTAAGTATTGCCTAGGCCTAGTGCTGACTCTTAGCACAGGGTGATTTCACCCTCCCTGGAAGGTTGCACTTGGGTAGCTGATTAGTCCAGGTGTAGCCTTAATTGCTCCCAGTGATGTACAGTGCTGATACTTTGCTGGTTGTGGAAGTGTAATAGTTCTCCTCACCGGGTCAGCGGCTGTTTCACGCTGGGTCACAGTCTGGTAAAACTCCTAGCAATGTAATACAATCTGCAACCAAAAAAAACCCTGCAATAAAACTACGCGTAGGAAACTACAAAGAGCTCTCTGACAAATGAGATCTATAAGTCATTCTTCGGTTCTGCGCCGGGATCTGGTTATTGCTTAATAGAGTGTGGGCAGCGAAGCTCGGTTTACGGGAGCAGGGAGGATGGGAAAGGCAGGAGGAGGCGTCTCTGATAGCCCATTAAAAAAAAAAGTGGGGGAGCATTTTGGGGAACTGCTCTAAGCAGATGCTCCTCGCGTAGCAGAATGATTGATGGAGCATAACTGAGACGGTGGCCCTGGCTGTCCCTTACGCACCTGTGCAGGCGTGCAGCTCCACGTACCTCTAACACTTCTCTTGATTGGCCTGATCTGACAGCATGCCTGCAAAATCTTGCTCTCCAGTCACAGGCTTCTGATCAGTCCCCATCTATATCTTGCTTCCTTAATTGAACCCTTTTAACTAAAGTGTTTCTGCTGGGTTCCCTTTCAACTGCTCCTCCTGTTTTGGACTCCTCTAGCTGCGCTTCTCATTAGAGACTTGGAGACTTCTGAAAGAGTCGTCTCCCTCTCTTTCCTGTCCCTGATCACACAGACATCTCCATGCAGTTCTTCTATGCTGGGCCCGTGTCTAAAGCACGGCGTAGTTTTTTGGTACAAGAGATGTTAGCAGTTAGTTATGTGTGGAGGAAACAGTGGTCTTTACCTTCTGCTTAGTTTGGCGCTCAGTTTTGATGGTGAGATGGAGACCTTTCCCTGACAATTCCTTTGCTCTTTCATTTAGCCCTGTGGCTTGCAGATGATTAAATACGTTTCCATTACATCTCAATTGCACCAAGACAGCAGACGGCAAGGGCCACCGGATGGTATTTCCGCAGCTGCTGCCTCTTATAAGCCTTTTGCCATCCTAGGCAACTTGCCCCTCCTTTTCCAAACCTCATCTAACTATGCTTTTCCCAGCTCTGCTCCCAATCCACAATCACCGGGCAAACCAGAACATTTGCAGAACTGTTTCACTGAGACACAGCCCAGATTTCCAGGAGTATAAATCTGCCTAGCTCCATCCGAGTGGTTGGAGTTGCGCTCATTCACCCCACCTTGGGACCTAGCCCATCAGGCGTGCGCCCTGATGTCACAGCTCTGCGGCTTTGTCCTAAAGAGGGGTTGCAGCAAACACAGCAATGGGGTAGAGGTTAATGATAATCGTGCGAAGCACATCCCACTCCAGCAAAGCCTAACATTACTGCTTGGTGTAACCTGGTAGATCTGACAGCTTTGAGTCAGACCATGCTATCTATGGCCAAGGTCTCAGACTTCCTGGCAGTAACTTTTGATAGCACCGAACACAGTAAAGAACCAGTCTTTTTCTCTCATTTGGATCCTCCATCTCTTCCTTTTTTCCCAAGCAGTGCTTTGAGGATGTGTAGGGTTGAGCCATGGTGCGAGACAATAGAAAAATAGATGCATTTTAATAAAAGTCTGTCTGGCTAGACTATATGCTTCCCTGATGATGGGGGAAAAAAACATAGATTCAGAGATATTAAAGCTACTGTGATCACCTAGTCTGACCTCACGGATAGCACAGGCTGGAAAATGTCATGCTGCATCAAGCTCAGTCACGTTATAGCTGGCTTGGAGCATATCTTTTGAAGTTATTATCTAGAACAGGACTTCCCAACTTCTTCGTGGCCGGGGGCCGCACACCCCAGAGGCCACACCACCGTTCACCTCCACGACTGCAAGCTCCACCAGCACCGTGTGGGTGGGTGGCTCCAGCCCGCAGTGCTGCACCAAGTGCCCAGGTGGGCCTTTCCCCTCCACCTCCCCTACTGCTGCACTGTGCGGGTAGGTGGGCAGGTGGCCATCCCCTCCTTCCCGTGCCCCACAACCCCGCCGTGGCTGCGGGCTCCCTCTTTGTCCTGGACTGCAGGCTGTGCTGCCCTGCCTCCTGGACAGAGAAGGGTGGGGGAGAGCCTGCAAAACCTGGCTGCAACATCAGCAGGACTACGAGGGGAGCAGCAGCCGGGGGGGTGCCCAGGGGCACAGCTTAAGTTTTCTCCACACCCAGACCACCAGTGAGATGACCCTGATCTAGGAAACCATCGTATCTGGGATTGTTTGGAGGTCTTGTTCAATCACTACATGTAAGACACCTGCCAAGGGAGGTAGTGCTGTGTTTCCATCTGACATGTCATCAGCATGCAGATAGTGCTAGGCTCGCCATCCCTTTCCCTTCCGCCCTCGGATATATTTATACTTTTCCCAGACCTGAATGACATTATGCATCACCTGGTTTAAGTGATCAGACACTGGTTTAAACCAGACGTTCAGTGCACGTAAACCAGCTTGGAAATGGCTGAAACCGGTTTGAGATAAACCTGGCTGAATGCAGTATCAGACTGAGCTGATTTGGCTCAAACCAGTTTATGCAATGTCTGTCCCGGAGCCAACTGAAACCAGAGCAAAAGCCAACAGGCAGAAAGAAACCTCTGGAGGATTTTGGCACCGGCCCCCACTCTGTTTTGGTGCAGGATTACTCCTGTCAATGAGGATCAGAAATTCATAGTTGGTTTTTAGACCCTTAGCTGCTCGTGGAAGCTCGGGCATCAATGGAGCTTCCCATAGCTATGTGGATACTAGGTGCTCTGCAACAAATGGGTCTGAGCTCTTGAGCTGTTGCAAATGGCCAACCTAGGGGACCGTGCGGTTCAGTGGGGTAGGAATCAGGAGATGTAGGGCCTCTTTCCAGCTCTGCTACTGATCTGCTGCATGACCCTGAGCAAGTCACTTCATCTTGGGAATGTCTCTTTGGCCTGAGAGCCTGGCAAAGCAGGGAAGGGCTCTACTCCTGTGCATACGGGGCCTGGCACCAGGGACTGGGCCATCTGGTCACCATTGTTTCATAATTCCTATGAATATAGCTCACTTTAGATAGTCCTTCCAGACCAACACAATAGAAAAGGTGATGGATGTGGGCCAGACATTCCTCACTAACACCAAATGCACTCAGCTTCCCCAGCCTAAGAAGTGTTACGTTGGCTACGTCCATTTTACGCCTTTTATTGTGACGAGGGAGAGAAGGAAGCCAAAACGGATTTGAGCTGAGCGCTTCCCCTTAAAGACCAGCTGGAGCCGGTGATGGGAGAGAAGTTGAGGGAAGTTTGGCTTGGGCTGATGTGGGCCAAAAGGCTGCTCACGTGACTCAGTGAGCGTTGTTGTCCGGCTCAGCGTACCACTCCTCCTCGTCTGCATCTTGGTCATCTCCAGGATGTCTCTCAACATACTCCTCTTCATGCCTCTCTTCTGTTCCCCCACCCTCGTTGTTGGGCTCTTCTTCCTCATGGTTGCCCTCCTCCTCCCTCGCCTGCTCCTGTGGGCCTCTCCCTCTGTCCAGGTGGATATACTGAGCTTCAATAGTCACTTGCTGTTTGCAAAAGGGGCAAGATTTATTCCTGGGCTGGGTGTGAAGCCATGTGTCTATGCACGCACAATGGTAGGCGTGAGAACAAGGGAGGATCTTCAGGTGGTCTCCTTCTTCATACTCGGCCATGCAGATCACACATGTCTCGTACCTGTCTCCCCTTTTGAATGTGTGCGTTGTTATCTTCTGGGCTTTCTTGTACCATCTTGCACACACCACAAGTGGTATAGTGCAAATGAGCACGTTGATCATGAACCCAAACTCCTGGATGACATAAGAAGTGATATGGTGTGACAGATAGCTAAACAGGACTGGCCAGAACTGTCTAAAGCTTTCCAAGAGCTTATCTCTATTTTGGCAAGAATTAAGACGGGGTTTGGACGCCACAAGGGTGACATGAGTCCCTTTCTCGTAACGCAAAGCCCTTCTCAGATAGAGGTAGGCCGACTGTCCTACGAAGACAGAAGGTATTACAACCTGCTGTTGGATTTCTTTATCATCAGTCAGCATATTCACCAGCTCTTCCGAATTCACATTGTGCACAACGGCAGCATGGTACCCAGCTTGCTGGGCATGAAGGACCTTCACCCCAAAGGGGCACTCAGCCCTACGGATGAGCGCAATGAAAGTCTCAGAGGAGTTGCTGGACGGGGGTGGACTTTCTATGGGGTCACATCCATCAGGCGGCGTCACCTCGGTTAAATATCCCATCAGCTCTTCTGTTGGCAGAGGCATCCCGAAGCACGCAGGCAGCGCATTAAAACCTACGCAGGTAGAGTTGTGGTTGTAAATCACGTGACACGAGGCTTCTGTAAAAGCAGTTTCATAAATCAAGAATGTGGTGACCACGCAGAAAGGAAGATGGAGCGGCGGCCTCATGCTGACCGCTGCTGGATGTCTCGGCATATACCGGCTGGCTTGGTCAACAGGATTGCTAGTGGCTATGGAAGACCTTAGGAAGCAATCAGAAACTTAGCCCATCAGAGTAGTATTAACATGACATTCCTGGAGCCGTCTCAGCGGACAGTGGCGGCAGCAGGTAGGTAAGTATTCCCCACCTCTTCTCTTGAAGATGCTGCTACCAGCTTGCTCCTTATTCACCATGCTGGCCTTGGGGCTCCCAAGGTTTCACCTCTGTTTCTCACTAGTTGTATCCAGCTGCTAAGCAACCTTTCCTAACCATCAGCTCGAGTCTTTGTGACATCACCCAACGACAGCTATATTTGCCGGGGACTGGTTCACTGCAACATTACTGCCAATCTGCAGTGCACTTTTTCCCCACCCTCCGTGTTTCTTTGTCATTTCTCCATCCCTCCGGGTCCTGCCCCAGGCTGCTTGGGTTCAGCTCTGCCTCACTCCACCCTCCGATAGGATGCTTGCATCTCCTGCTGCAATCAAGGGGAGTTACTCATCTCCTGCAGCGAGATAAAAATGCCCCTTCTCTTGAGAATCCTTCCATTGCAAACTCAAGTCCTTCTGATCAGACATGATTCCTGGAAAACATTGCATAGTAGGAATGATCTTTAGGATCATCCTCCCACCTAGGCAGGGAAGTGCCAGCTCAGGTTGGCTGCTTTTTTTTAAAAACAATGTTTTTCTATTTATAAGTGTGGTATTTCTGATGTCACAGCACCCAGAGTTGCTCAGATTACAGCATTTTGTAATTTGCAATAGACATTTAATACTCAAATAAATCACGGTGCAATTTATAAACAGAAGGATTGGAAGTTGCACCCATCCATGTGCACAGGGCGAGGCCAGCATGGTGCTATTGGCCATATTTTCAAGAGAATGCAGATGCCATTTAAGGCCAACTTAAATAGTTAGAAAAATTCCCCTTTGCAAGCTTTTGGGCACCAACACCCTCCGTCAGGCTGAGGAAGCGTTTGCAGATGATCTGTGCTCTTTGTGCACGGGGTGGGAAAGCAGCCAACACCCAGTACGTATGCAAGAAAGCCAGTCGGTTCAAATGTGAATAGGTACTAGGCGCTGGCTGCTTTACCGCTCCACCCAGGAAGAGCACAGACCATCTGCAGATGCTTCCTCAGTCTGATGAAGGGTGTTTGCACCCAAAAGCTTACTAAGAAGAATTTTCCAACTATTGGAGTTGGTCTAATAAAAGATATCGGATTTACCCAGAGAACCTTGTCTGCCCATGTCCTTAGATCCACACGACTACAACCTACACCCCTGACTCCATCTAAGGCACCTATGGAAGTGGCCAGATTCTCAAAAGAGTTCAGTGCATTGGGGTCATATTGGGCTGAGCACGTTCAAAATCCTGGTGGTGTAACAGTGGGTGGTGGAGTTCAAAAGATCTAGCCTCCTGTTGCCAGTTTTCATGATTTTCTTGGAAATCTTAGGATTTCTCTGAACTTTAGCTTAAAGTTTAAACTCCAGCTTCTGGAGACCAATGATTAATGGCAAACCTTGGCTCTTGTGAAAAGAAGGGGAAAGTACGTTTCTAGCCCTTGTGCTTGCACAGGAAAGCTTGAAAATTTGAGCTGATCATGCTCTGTAAGCTTGGATGCCAGAAGGAGCTTACAAAGGCCCCGTGATCCCTTATTCAGAAAAATCTCATGATTAGGAAGAAAGTTTCATGATTTTAGCATCCGAACGCATGAATTTTGAAGGATCGGGGCAGGTGGCACTGCCCGCCCAGTTGAGAGCGCTGGGCGCTTTAAACTCCAGCTTTGAATATGTGACTGTACATCTGGATTATCAGAGGTCCTGAGTCTGCAGTTGCTTCTGATTTCAACAGGGAGTGTTGTGCTGAGCCTCTCCCACGCTCAGTCCCTAAAACCCGACCCTTGACTAGGCAACCCCTTGTTTAATGAATTATTCACCTTAAAGTACCCTCAAGGTTTTACAGTACAGTTTTGTTGGACTGGTAGTTCAAGACTCAATGCTAGGCAGCTGATTGCTTCTACCCCATGGGCTCTGCTTAAGACCAATTTCACTGCATATATTTTCCTCCCGGAAAAAAGTGGTGCAATGTCAGTGGACAGTGTGCGCGTGCGTGGGTGTGCGTGCCAGAGACTTCCAGCAGATGTGATTTCAAATCGGTTTTATTTCCCTTGTCTAAAAAGTTTTACACTTTCAGTGAGACAGTCTGAGGCTGTGAAAAAGCAGTCAATACTTCTAGTGCAAGAGGTGAAACGGAAAAGGCAGGCTCGCTTGGCTTTGGGCACAACTGTGTAGGTCTCGCTTGTGTTTTGATCTCAGCCGTCCTCGTCCTGTCTTCATTGCCTTTGACGTCTTGTTCCTCGTTGTTCTCAGCTCCCATCGCTGCTTCCAAGTCAAATCCCTACGTTATAAGTCACCAGCTGTTTGCATATTGGACAGGTCTTATTTTGCCGCTGGGTGCGAAGCCACGTGTCAATGCACGTGCCGTGATAGGCGTGAGAACAAGGGAGGATCTTCATCCGGTCTCCTTCCTCGTACTCTGCCATGCAGATCACACACACATCATACTTCTCTCCACTTTTGAACCGATGCACTTTTATCTCCCGGCTCTGTCTACACCATCTCACGCATCCCACGATGACCAGGGTGCTGATGATCACACCAAGCACCAGGCAAAACTCCCGGAGGAAAAGCAAGAGCGTGTGTTTGGAGCAATAGCCAAATTGGAGGTCCCAGTAGTACTGAGCAGTGTCCCAGATGGAGAACCTGTTATTGTCCCAGCAGGGATTTCGATAATATTCAGGTACCACCAGCGTGACACGAGCAACTTTTTCTGAACCCAGAACGCTTCTGAGCAGCTTGGCGGCTGATTCCCCAGTAAAGACAGAAGGGATCCCAATCTGCCGCCGGATTTCTTCAACATTAGTTACCATAGTCACCAGCTTCTCCGAGTTCACGTTGTGTATGATAGCAGCTCGATAGCCGGCTTTCTGAGCATGAAGGATCTTAACACCGAAGGGGCAGTCGTAGCGACGGATGAGCGCAATGAAGGCCCTGGAGGAGTTGGCGGATGTTGGCGGGCCCCCGATAGGGTGGCACGCATTTGCAGGCACTGCCTCCATCAGGTAGCCCCTGAGTCCCTCTCTTGGCAGCGGCGACCCGAGGCATGCAGAGAGCGCGCCGAAGTCTTTGCAGGTGGAGTTGTAGCGGTAGACCACGTACACGAAGATTTCCGCCACGGCCGTGTCTACGAGCAGGAGGAGAGCGACCACGGAGAGAGGAGTCCTTTGCAGAAGCCTCATTGTGAGAGCAAGGGGGGGATTTCTCTAGGTAGGTCCTATCTAACCAGAAGACTTGGCTTGAGAGGAATCAATGGGGAACAACTGGAGCAGGAGACTCAATTCATCCCTTCCAGGCAGTACCAGTGGGACTGGATGGGATGTTGCATCCCAGTCCCTTTCTTTAGAGGTATTCTCAGCTGCCTCTTTCACTACATGCTCCAGTCTGATGGTTCCCAGGTTTCTCACTACCTTCGTGCAGTCGCCCAGGTCTTTGTGACATCACTCACTGATTACATTTAAGACCAACTCAGTTCTTCTTAGCAAGCTTTCGGGCCCAAAAGCGTGCCATCCCCAGGATGCGATCCCAGAGCTTGTAGGAGAGAGGGAGGGAGGAAAGGAAGGAAGAGACGAGCAGGACCTTTGGAAGTGGAGGAAGAAAAGAACCAGTGAGAGGGGAAGAATGGACTGGTCAGCTCAGAAACCAGTAGCAGGTCTGCAATCCTTAGCTCTGGACCAGTGGTTTTCCACCTTTATTCATTCGCAGACCCCCTAAAAAATGTTGAATGGCGGTGCAGACCCCTTTGAATTGTAAGTGTGGGTATTTACATACTTTTGATTGATCGTAGTCATCTTTTGTGGGCCCCTTAGACATAGTCTGTGGACCCCCAGGGGTCCGTGGAGCACAGGTTGAAAACCGCTGCTCTAGAAAATGTCAGGAAGTAGCCAGAATCGGGACTTGCTCCAAGGCAAGAGAGAGAGATGGTCAAGTCCGAAGGCACGGCAGTGAGCATGCAGACACCCAGATCTCCTTGCGTGAGCTTTCCAAGGACTAGGTAGGCCTCCAGACCCATGCAGTTTATTCCCAAATGTGACAGTCCCTTCATATTTTCTATGAACTTCGCAATTTTGTGAATCTTCTGACAAGTTGTTACCACGGCTGGGGCGCCAATGCCAACATTGTCGATGTGTATTAGTGTCATCATATGTTAATGCACGTTGAGGCTTCGGTCCATGTCAGGGACCTCTTGGTGCTGGAGGCTTATGCAGGCAACCATTAGAGTAAGAGACCGTTTTGAACAGCTACCAGTCGGGCTCTCTAATGCGTCTGTGAGCAGATCTTCAAGGGACTTCGAACCTGGAGTGACAGCCAAGGCAGAGGGGTCTGGAAAGATCGGGGCAGACGCATCCCTACTATAATCCTGCAGCCAAGGAGAAAAATACACAGCACAGACAGTCATCCGTCAGATGCAACCATCACATTTGAAGGAGTTCAGTTTTACTTTGGTTTCCTTAGTATGGTCCTACATGGGAAAGGGTTATGTATCCAAGCACTGGAGTTGCTACCAGGAAGGTGCGCACGTCAGATCTGGAGGCTGAGCTGGAATTAGGTCTGTGAGAAGATTTGTCTGTCAAAGGTACCATTATTTATGACTTGACAATAATGCACAGAGGCCCTGAATGAAGTCACGGCCCATGCAGGCACAAAACGAGCAGTGGTTAGTGTCTGAGTAATGCTTGGAGCCAGCATAGACCAAGGCCTGGAGAAGAAGCAGAACTTAAATGACTTGCCCATGGGTGCAGAAGAAGTCGGTGGCAGAGGTAGAGCAGAACCTGCATCTCCAGGGCCCCGAGCCTGTGTCCTCACCCTTGGATCGCACTCTTTCTCATGCAGAACTGCTCTCTAATATATAGCTATATAGATCCATAGCTATATCTAGCTGTATTTATATACCTATAGATATAGATATTCTAGGCTGCAAGGCTTACTAAGTTCCATTTCTGTGACAGCATCAATAGCAACAACTCCGGCAGACAGGCTGATTCAACAGGTTGGAGGCTGGTCATCATTGCCATTAGCAGAAAGAACTGGAGCAAAAGGTCTAGCGGGCATGGAATATAACTGATGAGAAGGGCTGGGAGCAGAAAGAGGCACTATTTAGAGGAAATGGATAAAAGAGCATGGGAAAAGGCAAGGCTGAGATCAAAGGAGCCCTGGCGAGAAAGAGATGGGTGTGCGACAGAATGGGGAAAGGAGAAGCAGAGGCTGTGGGGAGGGAGGGAGGAAAGGGACTTGGAGGCTGAGCTGTTTGGTGGAGCTTCAGGCATCTGAGTCCCAAAGAAATTCAGTGGGAGGTGGGTGCCTTTCCCCCATGAACTCCTAGGAGGAATGGGAGAAAGAGCGAACCAGAGGAGGGGCAGCAGCAACCTGGACTTGGAAGGAAGAGTCAGCCCTGCCATTGCTTTAGCTGATAATACTTCTTCCCCGCCTTCCCTTTCCCCGTCGCAGCGCAGGGTGGGCTTTGGTTCCTGCTGTGTGAAGCCGATCGAGGCCCGTGGGGCGCTTGGTGATACGTCGCTAATTGTTCCAAGAGCCACCCTCGCTGCCGGCTGTTTTGTTGCGCTCGGCATTTAGGATGAACTGAATCCCGCGCCCCGTTGCCCGACGCCGGCAACGTTCATGTGCACTAAATATGTTGCAGATGTTGCTGGATGTGTCTTGTACGCGTTTCCTCTGGGGTCCGTGCGATCTACTTCCTCAATGTAATTGCGATTTATTTAAATGTCAACAAGCCACACATGGGAGACAGCAGTTATATGAGAGAGCAGAGCAATTACAGGGAAAAGGTCCCATATTGCCACTTGAACAAAGAGCCAGGGTTGCAGAAAGAAAAGGACCATTTAGTTCTAGGGACTGACCACTTCCATGTGCACTACCAGCGTGCCAGTGCTCACGTGCCAGCTGGAGCCCAGAGGTACAAAACTAAACCCTGCATTGCCTTAGGACTGCAGAAATCTGGAGGGACTTCCAGTGAAGCTAATGGAGTTACTCTGGATTTGCACACTAGCAACACTTGGCCTGTATTGAAGGGATCGATCCTGCTAGGACGAGCCCACGGGGAATGGAGGCCCCCAGGGGACTGACTTGCAGCCATTGCTGTAACTCCAACAAAGACGGTATTTCTAGTCTCAAACCCAGCATTGATTTGAATTGTTTCAACAGAGAAATAAATCTGGATGTTTTATTCAGAGGCTTTTGCAGTATTAGGAGCAGCCCCGCCAGGTGTGTGATGCCAGTTCCTTACAAATGGGGCGGCTTGTCCCTTATTATTTACGCTGCGGTAGCATCTAGCGTCCCCAGGGCGTTAGGAGCTGCATGTGCACATCGCAAGAGATGGCACCTGCCCCGATTAGCTTGTCGTCTAAGCAGGCACAGTAGTGCTTCACCCAAGACCTCGCAGCAAAATGAGGACTAGACCTCTTCCCTTGTAGCTCGGTGTAGCTCTGCACGTTGGCTCACGCTGCTGCTCTGGGGCCGTGCCACGCTCATAGCCCTAGTGCCACAGGACAAGTGGGAGCCAGCTAAATGCATGATATTTTCCTGGCTCTCTGAGGGCTGCCCCGCTCCTCACTCCTTGCTGTCGTGGACCCGAATTCACTGCCCGTATTGTTTCAAGCGATAGCCAACGCCCGATGCAGAATGAAAGGACTTGTGGCTCTCATTTGGCTTGAGGCCGATGTCTATTTTCAGGATAAAATGCAGTGCTTTAGTGGGGTTTTTAATATTACAATGATTTGCTGTGGGGGGAGCTTTTCTGAGCCATCTAGTAACCCACTGGTGAAAACCGTTGCAAATAATAATGTGCACAATTCATCGTTTCTTAATAGGCATGTGAGTGATGACTAATTATCCCCCCAGTCCCACAAAAGCTCTGCCTGGGTGGTGACGTGCACCCCACCAGTATTGTTGCAAGACAGAGAGTGAGTTAAACTTTGAAAGCTCGTGAGTGTACTAACTGCCCTTCATTCAGAAGGGATGTAAGAAACCATCAAGCTCCTCGAGAGCTGGAACAATAGGAAACACCACCCAAAACGCTGGCTTTGCTGGGTACTTTTTGTTGGAGCTCTGTGCGGTGGGCGTGATGATGATGATGCAGGCAGAGGCACCGCAGGAGACAAAGAGGGCACTAAGGAAGCACTGGACACGGCCAGAGAAGCAGCGGTCTTGTGACCCTAGGAAAAAGCAAAGATGCTTTTGGGGGGCTAAGTGCCGGCTGGAAACGGGACTGCGCGCTGGGATCCACACTCCTGCTGGATCGCAGCTGTGATCCCTTCCCCCCCGTGTTATTACCAAGGACATACATGAACATCTTATCTCTAAAGCAGACAGCCGATTACGCGACAATCACTTCTGGACCTGCCGAAGCGCACACTAATCCGCAGAGCGCACAATAACAGGGTTGTTCTAAAGAAAGTAGCCCTCGAGCGAAAGCCAGCTGCAGCTCTGCAGAAGTCGATTGGGATTTTGCTTGCACCTCTGGAAACAGGCTCCGGTCTCTGTGCTGCCGGTGTCGCCAGAAGGTGCCAACTGCCAAGGCTTCTTTCTTTATTGTGCTTGTACAATCTCGTCCTTGCATTTTGAGGCCACGTTTCTCGGGGCACATTAGGAAGGCTGATAGGGAGCTTTCTCGTGAGACCCGGGGAGGGGAAGTGACATGCCCGTGATTCAACAACGAACCAGTGGCAGAGGTGGGAAGGTAGCAGCGGGGTTCTGCCATCCAGAAACCCCCGAACTAACAGCATTGCTCTTTGCACTGCTTATCTCGCTGCCTGCATTTTGAACGGGATAACTTATGCAGAAGAGATCCTAAGAGTTCAGACGTGGAATAAAGCTTCGGCTGCTTTAGTCTGGTGCTCTAGCCCGTGGCTTATTTTCCTGCGTGCTCTTCCGTTCAGCATCCCCCCGGTCCATCATGCTAACTGCTTCCCTGCATCCTTGCGGGGGGAAGAAAAAAAGAAGAGCTTCCAGTCCGCCCCTGATTTTACTGATCAGCAGGAAACCCTTATCTGTGTGGAAGTACGAGCTTCTGCTTGTGAATCTTGTGTTCCTCCTCCTCTCTACCCTGCTTCCCAACTGGACCTCCTCCTGCTGTGCCATTTCTCCGTGTCTCCCCGCACGGGCTCACAGCACTCCTCCTGAAGCTGGGTGTCCCCTGCAGAGGGCCCTGGAAGGATCTCCCGTTGCTTTTCCTATTCTTCTTTGCTCCTAGCCAAAGTCCTGTCCCTTTCTTCCTTCTCTGCCACTGAAGCTCCCTCCCTGGGATGCCAACAGTCCTCATCTCCTCCTTTAAATCCTTTTGTTCCTGCAGCCCCATCTCTCTCTGCTCTCTGCTTTGTTCTGGTGACAAATCAAGTTACCCCGGTGCGGGTCTGCCCTCCGCAATATGCGGCACAGCTAAGCTGCGAATCCAGTTCCCTGGGGTAATCTGGAAAGTACAAGTTGTTATTACTCAGTACAGTAGAACAATCAACGCAGATCCTGTAATGCAGTAAGATGGATTGAAGCTGCTTAAGACTGGAGGAAAATGGAATCGCTGCTTTACGAAAGGAGTTTAGCTAACCCAATCCAATTCTAATGAGAGCGGAGACGGGAGTGAAAGCCTAGATCTGAAAAAAAAATCATCATTGGGCACAGGGAATGAATCAAAACCTAGCCTTGCCAGAGCCCAAATGCCCCTTAGAGATGCTGCTGCAAGGGGCTTAGGCACGTGCCGAACTCTTAAGTACGTGCATAGCCCCTTTTGCTCTACTCGCATGCTTCGTTTTAAGCACATTGGGCATCTGGATGAGTCGGGGTCCTGCCGGGCAAAGACGGGATAGGAGCATGCCAGACTTCAGCATCCACAGAAACCGGGATGCAGGTCTGCATCTTGTGGCTGTGGCCCGACTTCAGATCTAACAGAGCAGCTGTTTGGGGGTACGTTGTGATTTCAATGTGCAGCGATACGCTGAGCCCAAGGTTGCCACAGTCAGTTGTATCTGATGGAGCGCTACTGCTCCTAGCTGGAGCAATGCAAGTCCTGCTTCATGATCCAAAGGTCTCATCCCGTATGGACCTTTACCAGCTACACATAGTGTAGGTCAACCGTCCTTCATTGTTCGGCCTCCAGGAGCGAGGGAATCGCTGTAGCACGTGGCTGTCTAGCTATCCCAGGAGGTCTTAGAGAAGCTCCTTCCTTCTCAGCGAAGGAGTTAGTGCTTCTGTCATTTCATTGAGCTTGCAGATTTCTACCAGGAGCTGGAGCTGTGAATGAGGGTGATGTTGCTTAAATGTAGAGATGTGTGTTGGACCCAGGACTTCTCTGGACGGGAGAGGAGCAGCTTGCAGCTTGTAGCTGGACTTCGGGGCCCAGCTCTGTGCAGCTCGATGGAATCCGCCTTGATGCCGAAGCTGAGCGTGCAACCACCTAGTGCCCAAGGAGTTATGTGGCACTGTGTGTCCCTTTTTGGTCCCTTGCTCCCAGGAAAGATATAACAGCCAACAAGTCATCATATCAATATTTAAAAGGCAAAAGGCAGAGCGTTCTTGGCTTGCATGCATGTCGTGTCAGGCTATTCCCTGAGCTCTTGGAACTGCCATGCTCATCCCCCAGTGTTGATTTGTCTTGGAAACTGGCAGGGGCTGGAAAAATACAGCAGTACGCAGTACAGCCCTGCCAGAGCTTGCAAAACCGGAGCAGGCGGCTCCCTGTGGCTTCTTGCAACACAAAATGAGCCAGGATCTCCGGCTCTGAATGGACAGACGTGCTCATACCAGATCTCTCGATCACTGGACATCTCTGCTGCACTGCAGAAGAAGTATAGAGTTTGAAATTAAAACACTGAAGAAGAGACAGCACAAGAGCAGAGAGGGACCGAGCAAAGGTGGGAAGGAGATGATGAAAAAGGCAGTAACATGGGGCACTATCAGGTTGGCTTACAGAGTGATGGATCCCTGAGGCAGGGATTGGAGGATAATGATTAAACCAGTCCCAATCTTGCCACTATTCAGGCCTGAAAAGGTATCAGACCACCTAGGTGGTGCTTCTTTGACAGCCAGAGCGGTACCTGATCTTGACTTTTCCCATAAAACCCTCCAAAGCCACAACCACCATTAGACAAGACACAGATCGGCATAGGATAGCTACGTGAATAAAGATCTCCAGCATCTGCTCCAAGCTCCTTCTCACGTGGTTACCATCTGCTGTTCTTCAGTCTTCATTTGTCCGTCTCCTGCTTGGTCACTGTGGAGTTTAAAGTGCAGCTTGTATGTCTTGGATCTCCTTTCCTGGGAAATGACCCAAGGGGTTATGAGATCGTAGCAAAGCTTGCAAATATGTGCCAGAGCTACATCCAGCAATTCTGCCTTCATCATGCTCCTCTGTTCGTGCGACTGAGTCTTTGGTGCCAGTTGGAGTCTTACACAATCAGCAAGGCCCTGGCCTCGTGCAAAATGGGGACTCGCACATGCTTGTGACGATGACGATGAGGTGGAAGACATTGGGCTGTAGATCGGCACGCTAAGAAGGGTTTGTCATTCTGACAAAGGCACTTATAGCATCCTGCTCCCTGGGTGTTGTTGGGGTGGTGCGGGGATACTGCTGAGCATTACTGCTAGGCTACTTCTGCATCAAGGCCAGAGGTAAGTAAAATTTCTCATCACAACTTTCTCTGCAGCTTCCTGCAGGGTCCCGATGTCGCCTTGTTCATAGTGAGCCTTGTGATGTCAGTGTATGGTCAGTATATATTTCCTCTGCTGCTGCTAATATATTTAGTTTGCAATCTATCTTGAGCTATGTGAATGCCCTGGAACGAACATACGTTTAACTCTGTCACCTTCACTGGGATGCTTTGTCACGAACGGTGCAATTGGGCAGTAAGAAGAGCCTTGGGGGTCATATGGTCATAATTAATGCATTGCATTGACTTTGCCAGGCTGCCAACCAAACCTCAACTGAGTCATTTCTTTCCCCCCGCTTCTCTTTGCTGCTGTATTATGAATCGAGCACAGTCCTTCCATTCGGCTTCTCAGTCTGCCACTGACTCACTGAGCAACCTTGAACAAGTCACTCAGCCTCCTAGCACCTCGCTTGGAAAATGGTGACGAGAGGATCTACTGTTATATTATGCAGGCTTTAAAAATATAATAGTCCAACCACTAGCTCCTTGGGTATGAGAGGAGACGTCCCCTGAACGAGGGGGATGTTGCATGATTAAATGCTGTGGCACAGTCCTTTCCAGCATCTTACTTGGGACAGTGTCGAAGGCAGACTGCTATAGAGATTCCTGTGCTCCCTAGACCATTCCTAAGGTTTTCCATCAATAGCCCCTTCTGCCTTTGTTCTCTCTGGGCCCAAGAAGATACTCACCATCCTCATACCTAGCTAGGACTAGTTGGATCAGGATTACTCAGTTGCAAAAATCCTGATTTTTTTTTTTTGTATAGGCACCTGACCCCTCCAGGGGCTCAGCATTAGTCTTGTATTGACACACAAGGCTCAGGTTCTGGCCTACAAAGTTGTTCCAGTTTCACTAATTTACTTAAGGCAGTGCAGGTTTGTGCATGGATACACCTTTATATCCATTTCGACCTCCTACCTATTGGTTGAGGAGCTTGTGCCTTTAAATAAGGCCTGCTCTGCTCACAAATGGAACCAAAATACCAAAATCCATTTGAGTTCATAGTTTCATAGTTGCTCGGGGCTGGAAGGGACCTTACAGATCATGGGGTCCAGCCCCTCTCCATGCAGGGGGCACCTGCCCCTCCCCGGGCAGGAAAGACCACTGGGATCAAATGATCCCAGCAAGGTGGGTGTCAAGACATTTTTTGAAGATCGCCAGGTTGAGCGTCCCCACTTCTATTACTTTTTTACAATCTGGTTTTACTCATTTCCATTGTATCAGTGTAGACGCACTACATCGGAAACCAAGCTTCTGGAGATGTTCCCCAAACCGGTTTGAACAAGGTGGCTCAGACTGGGACAGGCACGCAGAGAGAATTTCTCTGAGAATATAAATGGATTCTGATCAGTTCCTCAAACAGAAGAGGGGAAAAAAAGATGCTCTGAAGAGAAAGATTAAATCAGATCAAATATGCCCATGGGCTGCTTGTTGTTTTAAAAATTATTTTCTTCCCATCAGTTCTGTTTCAACTACTCAGTAAAGGAAGAAACTACTTTAAGAAGGCCGTGGGTTAATGTCCTTGGTCACAAGTTCCTAAAGAAGGGCAAGTAGCTGAAATGCAAAGGGACCGGCGTGGTTGTGGTTTATTCCTGGGTGGTATAATCCGTCAGACGATTCATGACGATCGACCCTGGGATTCACATAGGGACGAGAGGCAGAGCACAACTTTTTAATCTTGGTTCCCTTTTACCTGTAGACAAGCCTCAACTCAGGGGTGCAAGCTGAGCCAATGTCAGGCAGCTTTCTTTTCATAGATTCATAGATGCTAGGGTCGGAAGGGACCTCAATAGATCATCGAGTCCGACCCCCAAAACAAAACTCCCTGCAGGAGTTTGCAGAGATGTCACGAAACTGGGTTTTTAAACTGCTATAAGCCAAATGCGACAACTTTCTGGTCGCGTCTAGATGCGCGCTTTAATGTGCAGTAGCTTATCTTACTGCGCATTGGAGCATCATGGTGAAAACCCTGCTAATATGCTAATGCACAGTAAAATTAGGCTACTGCTCATTAAGTATCACTAGAAAAGCGTGCGCTTTTGCAAGCGTGCATTAGGGCAGCCTAATGCGCATGTAGTTAATATCTCACATTAGAGATACTAAATGCGTAGGAGCAAAAGAGCATTAACGAACGAGTATTTGCACCATCTGGCCACATCCATATGAGGGTGGACATTTGATTCCCTGGGGGCAGCTAGGAGCTGGACATCTTGTGCCCGGGGAACGCCTGTGCCACGCGCCCTCTGGCACGTGGCAAGTTACCAGGTGGGGCCAGCCCTGGGCCGGCCTCCACAGCCTTACCTGGGGGCCTCCTGCAGCTGCAGCAGCGACGATCCTGCCGCTCGGAGCCTTGCCGACAGCCGGAGCTGCCCCCGCATGCACTGCTCCACATTTTGCTTTGCATGGGTTTGTTTGACCCCTGGATATCCAGCTGTCTACCCCACTGCATTGCTCCTTTGCAATACAGAGAACAGCTGGATGTGCACAGACAGGCCTGCGGTGCCACGTACCGCACGGCCACGCTCATCTGGACACGGCCTCTGATTGCAAACAAGCCCCAAAGCTTGCATCCCAAGTGGTGGCTCCCTAATATATAGTCCAGTCCCAGAGCGGACAAGGCCTCTGTGGCCTTATTTTATGTTAGCAATAGGGGAGAACACCTCCAAGTGCCTGGTGCGCTCTGGGTTTTTACCACCCAACCCTTCTGTAAGCAAAGACAAGGCCTTTTACGGGAGCAGACCTTTAAACCGAACCTAGTCCTGGTTCGATTTCCTCAGGCACAACGTGCGACGCTGCTTCATTACCCTGCAACGCTGACCCCGTTGATTCCCCGCTCGAGTCCTGCAGGCAAGTGTTTGCAATCAGAAAATATCACCTTCATTAGCCAGAGGTCCGTCTCCTCCCCTTTCCCATTTCACCCGCTGCTGTTGATTAAGTTTCTCTTTGCAGCTCTTCCAGGAAGCCACAGGCCTGTTGTTTCGGAGATAGCCTTAATTTGTTTACTCATGCATATGCTCTGTCTTGTACGATGATGCTGCGCAGCTGGTCTCGAGCAGCCCACGGCGGAGGAGAACCAGCGGATTAAACTTCAACCGAAGGAAGTCTATCAAAGCCGTACTGACGTGCTAATCCAAGTGTAGGCACCGTGATACTGATGCAGCAACGCACGTTGCCCTATTATTTCAGATAAGCATCTTTACATGTATTGCCGTTCCCATCACAATACGGGCACGATAATGGTTTGTTTGTACCGAGTATCAGTTAAGCATGAAGATTTAAAGATTAACAGAAAAAAGGAAAGAAAGGAATAGCTTCTCTGGTTTACAATGCAAAAGTGCCGAGAAAGCAACACGGTGGCTTTGGGTTTGAAAAGCGAAGCTGGACCAAGCTGTGGGGTTTTTGAACTGCATTGCAGTCCAGTCTAGAGGAGCATCTGCAAAATGTAGAGGTGTCTTAATGCCACCCACATTTGGGTCAAGCAAACGCGTGGGTAGGCAAAGTCCATGGAGCAGGTGTGCATGGGGTAGTGCTAGGGCAGTGGGTGGATGCCCTTCCAAACGCTGGCCTGGATTCACTGTTGCCTTGTTCCTGGTCTCATTTCAGGTGTGTCTGCACCACTTTCCGAAGGGGTGGTAGCAGTTCATGTAAATGTAACCAAGCAAGCTTTAAACGAGCTCGTTTCAGGTCTGGCAACAGGGTCGCCAAAGCAGCGTGGGCTTCAGGCTCTGCGCCCTTACACAGCGTCCCATGCAGACTTGTGCAGCCCGCCCTGAAGCCTGGGGTTGCACTGCTAAATAGCACCCAAGCTAAGTCAAAGTTGGCTTGGGGATGTTGGCATCAAGTCTTTAGCTTGCAATATAGATCTCTCCTGGCACCGCTGAGAGTAGGGTTACACTACCCCCAGCGTGCAGGAAGTGCGTCGGACTCGTGCAAATCTGGCCACTTATTTACGTTTCAAAAGTGGGAATCGAGTGAGCATCCTAGATAGCTGCTGGAAAGCAGCAGAGCTCTCCCAGAGGAGGACACCAGCCGGCTGTGCGTATGTATATATACACACCTCTGAGAAAATCCCCGTGGAGGATCTCCTTGGTGCAATAGTGCATAACAGGGACGTGGCCAAGACAGATTTGCCTTGTGCAGGAAGGCATCTGCTGCTTGCCCCATAGCCAGCAGCACTGGGGGCAGCAAGCTGCTTGGATGCCTCCGACACAGGCTGTGTGCCGGGGGGGTGGGAGGTCCATCCCCCTGCTCCCTTGCAAGGAAAATCCTTTGACTCCTTTTGTGAGTTTAGGATGGACTCAAAGTGGTGGGTCCTGAGCCCACTTCACAGTGAAGCGGTTTCTACAGGGGGATGTGAGTCACAATCCAGACCCAGATTTCCCCAAGGTTCAGGGTTTCATTTGGGTTCATCCTTTCATTATTCTGCACGCTGGTATTTTGGGATTGAGTTCAGAGACACTGCGGAGTTGGACTGGTACCATATCTCCTCAGGATCCCAACCACAAGGAAGTGGTTTGCATCCAGCCAGCTTTGCTCTTGATACTGTCTTCTCCTCCCTCTCATTTTCCTGTACAGGGAGCACAGATGAGAAAGAAAACCCCTTTTGTCCTCCCCCCTTTGCACATCCATCTAGGACATCAGCTGGCCCTAGATGCACTAAAAAAAAAAAAGTCATTCAGATGCTTAACATCCGTTGTCAAGCTGTTTTATCTCTTAAAAAAAAATCCTGCTTTAATTTGCCTGCTTGCAAATGACTCCTAAATAACACACTTGTCTTTGGCCAATTGATCCGAGGAGTTCTGCTAGTGCATCCATGCGGTGACGTTTTACATCCCACATTAGCCAGGTTTCTGAGGAATGATATGCTTTTTCTGTTTGCAAATGATTTTTTTGTGGGGGTTGAAGTTGAGCCAGATAACTATATGCATAGAATCAATAGTTTGCAGAACCGATAGAAAATTATCCAGGTTTAATAAACTTCATGCATGGCTTCCTATCACAGCTGTATATCAAAAGGAAAACAAATATATTGACTGGCTCTCCTTAGAATAGCATCTATAAGTCACTCTGCGAAAGAAGCCAATTGTTCAAACGGTTACGCAAGGCAGGGTTGATTAGACCCAAGGGGGACCAGAATCAGGACTCCTGGGTCCTCTTCTCATTGACTTGCTGCATGACCTTGAAACGTTGTATAGGGCATGATTTCCAAAGTGCACACTGTCATGGGGTCCCCCTTTTTTTTTCCCCAGAAGGGGGAAAGCCAGAGAAGAGGGGAGCCCCTGGCCTGGCAAGGATATCGGAGAGGGAGGCAGCAGGGGAGGACGGGTGGGCTCTCACAACCACAGACATTATCGTGCTGACTCCAGATACTAAGGGTCCGATTCTCGAGTGCCGAGCGCCCGCAACTCCAGCTGAAGTCAGTGGGAGCTGTGGGTGCTCAGTGCCTGGCTGGCAGCCAGGTCCTATCTGTCTCAAGTTGGAGGAGCCAAAATTGCATTTGAAAATTTGGGCTTGTCCCCTCTTTCTTCCTCAGTTTCCCCGCTGTTTCTGGGCTGGCACAAGAGTTACTCAGGCTTTGGCTATAAAGTGCTTTGAGGTCCTGGGAAGGAGACTAATAGCAGGTAGTTACTGGATGACAAATGCCAGTCATTATTACCACTTGATTTAATATAGCCTGAGTCCTGTATATTGATGTTTCCTATCTTTATCCAAATCTCGGGTGACCTGGCTTCTGTATCCATATCTAAACTTACTCCTTTTTGGGATTCAAAATGACACTTTCATTATCAATTTGCCCTGTGGAAACGTTCCCTTCTGCTGCTTCTCCGAAACCAGGCCTCTCTGCAGTGTATGAATAGAGGCATATGGAGCATCAAAACTCACTTAGTCAATGCCTTCATTCATCTTCATTTACCCTGGTCATAATGGACAATGGCCACATGACTGTCTTTGAAGATCACTAATGCGAGACCATAACTGCTGCTTCATTGATACTACCTCTCTTTGCAATGGAGAAACAATTGCACGTAATTGTACATGGTTTGAACACGCTGCATCTGATTCTGTGTGCATCTGCCGACAAGGGCGTCTGGCGTACGAGGTCTGGACACATAGCTGGCTGCATACAGCTGTTGAGGGGACCTGCAGCATCCCCTGCAGTGAAGAAGAGGTGGGACTTTGCCGTAAGGGGTATAAAGAAGATTTGGTACTGTGCTTTTTCGCTGGGTTTCTCATATTGTCGCTCAGGAACTTTACTGATGATACAGCATTTCATTGAAAAATGCCAGGTCGTTGAGTCTGAGAAGCTTCAAGTTTGAAACGCCCCAGGCTTCAAAAAATTTTCCTGAATGCAAGGAAGAGTCCCAAAGGACCCCGATCATTCAAGGCACACGGGGGCAGGAGAATCAGGACCAGAGACTTCCCGTGGGGATACTGGGACCTGAGAGAGGGAGGCTGCCCCTGGTTTCAGCTCCTTCGTGCAACCCCTTGGCTGGGAGCAGAGTCCGGGATGAAAGCATCTGATGGAGAATAAGTCTGCTTGCAATAAGCAGGCTTCTTGCAAGCAGACTTATTGCTCCATCGGACACTGGAGCTGCCCTTGGGAGACTAGTGTAAATTGGGCCACCTGCTTTGGTTCACGCTTGGGTCCATTGCGGCCTCAGGAGCCTGAAGGGCCCAACTGTAGGTTAAAACTGCCCGTGCCCACCCTCTGTGCAGCAGTTCCTGGAAGGGCATCCGCAGGTAGTCGTACCATTGCATCGCTGTATACGCGCACAAACCTACTGGTGTTCGTCTGTACCGGCAGCGAGGCTAAGGGACGGAGATTTTTGTGAATGGGAAGCACAGTAACGATAGCCATGCTGCTGGTCCCTGTGTGCATCCACCTAGAAGCTTCACCCAGTGGTTTATGATTAGAAAAGTATATCCCATCCCTCACCCCAAAGCCCTGATCTCAGCTGCAGTGCGGGGGTCCCCTCCTGATTTACACTCTTGTACCTAAAAGCAGAATCAGGCCCCATGGCAACACGTCTTCTGTTCACCTGTGATTAGCCGCCTTCGGCCACGTCTACACGAGATGCTGACTGCACGGTTGTTACTGCACAGATATTTAGTACTTGCAGACACACGTACTAAATGACTGTGCAGTAACCGTATTGTCCCCAGATGGCTTTGCGGTGATGCTGTCGTTACTACTGCGTGGTAGTGTCACACCACGCTCTGTGCCCCGCGATGCTATTGTGCAATAGCAACGAGCTACTGCGGAGTTGGCATCTCGTGTAGACGCGGCGTTTGTGTAGCTGAATCCTCTGCAGCGTTCCCCGGGGATATTGGGTGCCAGGGGTTGTTCACACACGGAAACGAGCACTGGGAAGCTAGGGTGGGAGTTTGCACTGGCGACGCCACACCAGCTCCCCATGCGGACGCTCGTAAGGGCGCACTAAAAGTGGATCCGTGTCTTTTTGTACAGAGGGATTCTGACTGTGCACGGGGGTGCTGGCATGCAGTAGCTGTCGCACTGCAAATTCGCACCTGACCTACCTTGCCTGCATCCTAACTTCCTTGTGCAGACAGGCCCAGCCTCTGCTTTGCCTGGTACCGCATGGGGTCATCTACCCCAGAGCAAAATGAGGACATTGTGCAAGGCACTGTTTTACACTCTCGTTGCGCCGGTGCAGGATAACCAAGGATCACACTCGCACGGAACGAGCATTGATTGTGCACTCGCAGCCTTGGCCTCTGTACCCGCTCCTCCTTTGGCATCTCAGGCAGTGCCCTTGTAATTCCTGCCTTGTGCCGGCTTTCACTCCAGATTCCCTCATCAGTTCCTTCATAAATCCCCCAGTTGGGGGAAATCACTTCCTTTGACTACAGCAGAGCTACACCAATCAACACCCGCTGAGGATCTGGTCCCTGCTATTTTAATTATCAGCTACAGCCTTTCGGTGGATTGTTGAATGGATAGGGCTCCTCCTTTCCTTTAATGAAGTGAACAAGAAGGAGCAGCTTTCCCAGCCATGCATGGGTGAAGAGAAAATAAATGTGGAGGATGAGCAAGTCATGGGTGGGTGTTATTGGCTGGAACGTTAAGCATATAACATAATTTATCGCTTAAGTAACCTTGAAACAGCATTCATTGTGATGGAGAAGCCACGCTGGCATTGCAGTGGGCAGAGAGAAAAGAGAGCTCTGCTAGTACGACTCACTCAAGTGTGCACCTGTCATAATTCATCATCCAGTTAACCCCAAAGCAAACGCCACTTTCTTTTAATATTTTTTTCCTCTTCTCTTTCCTGTACTCTCCACCTTTCCTCCTCCCTCCCTGCCTGCCAGCACCCCAAACCAACAGCTAGAATCCTCTCGGACCGGTGGGTAAGACGTCTGAGACGCAGGACAGGAAAGAGAGGCATCGGTGAGCGGCTTAGGTTGGTCCGTGCATGCGATCAGCCACTAGTGACCTGTGTACCTATGTGTGTGTAGGGAAGGCAAAGTAGAGACCAGCGTAGTATGTGTGTTTGTGCGGGCATGCCGGGACAGAAAGAGACGCAGTGGAGACCAAGAAGATTTGTGTGCCCGCAGGCAGAGGGTGGGCAGCATGGGCGACCACCAGAGCACACCAAACACATGCACCCTGCTCAGTCTTCTCTTCTCCAGACTAAATCAGCCCAGTTCCCTCAGCCTGTCCTCATAAGTCACATCCCCCAGCCCCCAAACCATTTTTGTTGCCCTCCACTGGACTCTCTCCAGTGTGTCCACATCCCTTCTGTAGCAGGGGGCACACATCTGGACCCAGGTCTCCAGATGTGGCCTCCCCAGTGCTGAACAGAGCAGAATAATCACTGCCCTCGATCTGCCGGCAGCGCTCCTACTAATGCAGCCCAGGATGCTGTTAGCCTTCCTGGCAGCAAAGGCACACTGCTGACTCCTTGCTCCCACGCAGCAGCACCGTGCCTGCCTGGCGCACCATGCCACTGCCTCCCTGCCGCACTGAGCCCCGTGCTCCTGCCCACCTTCCTCTGCATGCAGCAGTGGCACTGGCCTGGGGAGAATGAGGGGGACAAAAATAAGGGAGGGCCCCCACAAAATACAGAGTGGGGGATAAGGGGCACCAAAATGCAAATTTGCCCAGGGTGCCATGTTCCCTAAGACCAGCTCTGCCCACAGGGACAGTGTAACGGTAGACGTTGGTGGCATGTCTGTCTGTGTATTCCCACCAAAGTGGTATAACTAGGGACTACAAGGGTTTACACGTGCAGAGAGAGGGCAACATTGAGATCAGGAGGGTGTGTATGTATTTTGGGAAAGTGTAATGGGACTCAGCTGAATGGTTGGTGTGTGCATATGCATGCGTATGGTGCGAGAATGTAACGTTCACCAGCAGTGCGCGTGCATGTGTGTGTGTGCAGACCAAACTTCTTATCCAGTAAGGGCGTCCAGAGGAATATAGGATAATAGCTAGTATAAAATTCAGAGAGTGGGTGTATAGATGCATCAGATACGCCGTAGGTGCATGTGGGCTTCTGGATAATAAGGGCAAGTATATATATATTTATGTAAGCCTATGGGGAGCAATACAGATCAGAGAGTGTGAGGGTGGGTGAATAATCTGCTTTACAGCAGAGTTTGGGGAGGGTGTGTGCAATAAATAAAGTGGGTGTGGGTGTGCTCGTTCTGGAAGAATTAGATTCCCTTCATCGCCTTACAAACATTTGCCTGTCATAGGATCGGGACGCGAGCCAAACCTCTTCACATCGTTATAATAAATGTGACTTTTCATTTTCATTCTGAATTTGCACTTTGCGGGCAGCACTAGCAGAAGTGCTGATAGAGTAGGTGAAAAAGTCTTTTCCTGGGACGTGTCCTGCCCAGGGCACAGGCCCGAGATGATCTGAACTTGCAAGTCCTATATCCAAACTAATGTTAAGCAGTGTCTTGGTCCATTTAAATGCGTAGTGCAAGGTTTAGGGTCGATGTTGTGATGGGGTTGAGGGTGGCCTTATGCAGAGTTTAGATTATGGTTGTATGGGGTGGTTTGGATAAGGATGATCCTGCTTCAGGCAAGAGGTTGAACTAGATGCCTTTTTAGGTCTCTTCCAGCTCTACTTTTCGATGACTTGATGACTACCTCTCTGTACATAATGTCTGCAGAAAGCCCAGCACAATGGGGTCTTATATTTGGCTGAGTATCTGGCTGCAACCGAAATATTAAAAATAAAGCTTCTGAAATATTTGAGTTTCCCACATCAGTTAATGGGAGTCAGAAGGGAGCTTGTGTCCGCTTGTTGGATAACAACCAGCACACGCTTCGATACGTACACGTGTGCAATATGTGTCGATGTTACGTGTCGGTTGTCCTGTTGGTTGTAGCTCTAGAAAAGTGTAGGTGGCTCCAATCAATAGAAGAAGAAGCCCTTCCAACTCCCAAAACCTCACTTTTGATTCAAAACAGCTTTCCATTTCTGAATTTTAGTTCATTTATACAAAAAAGGGCTTCAAAACGATTGGAACAAAATGTCCCTCAGTTTTTGGAGTTGGACTTCCTGTCCTGAGGCACAAGGAAGGAGAAAACATCAAAATCTTCAAAATTCGCATGAGACGGAATTTATTTCTTGCCCGGTCCTACTTTGCCCAATAACCGATGGGCAATAACGCCTTGCCTTGACGAACACTTGCTATACACAAAGTGAGTCTGCACATGGGGGGGTTGAGGGAAAAATGTATTCAATACTGGTTTCAAACACAATTAAAAAAATACCGCGGAAATGTAAAGAAGAAATGTTTGGATCCTGTGCAATGGGAGCGGGTTGAAGAACTTCCCATGAAACCACCTTGCAATCAGTTCTAGCAAGGGCTGAGAATGCGTCGCTCTGTCTGAGGTCCCAAATCGCCCCCCAGTGAAGTTAGTGGGGGCTGGATCAAGTCCCTGGACTGACTCAATCTGATGTGGGGCATCATCAGAAGTAAGTGGGTGGGCAGGCATTTAAGGAAACCTCCTGGGTGGTCCTCCACGCTCCAGCTTCACCTGTCTTCAGCAAGGCATTCGCTGATGCCATTGTCTAGTTCAGCTGGAGATCTGTTCAATTCTCCATGCTCCGAGTTAGTCTTGGCAAGGTTGCTCACTTCTTCCATGCAAGTTAAAAGATCTCTTCCAGGAAGGTCTTCTTCCCTGGGATAGTGGTCCTTCCATGGGGCTTTATGGTTGTAAAACAACCCTTACTGCATGCTGACCTCGTTCTTCTCTGCACCCCAACTGCTCTATACTCAACGCATGGATTCAAGGAGCAAATGGCTCTTTCCCCAACTGGAGCTGGAGCCATAACCTCCCGCTTCCCCAGGCATTGTCCCAGTGCCGCAGCTGGTGCGATCCCTTTGGTAAACTTGCCAAGCTCCATCTCAAATGAGTTTGCGTTCTTGCCCCCGTGGCTGCTACTGGGGTTTGGTCCTGAACTTTGCTGCTCTAATGGTTTCAGTTGATTCATAGCCAATGTATATGTATTTGTTCTTTAATAGCTCTTTCCCCTCCCTGGCATTCCCCCCCCCACCATGCATTTATAGAGTATTTCTGTTGCTAGATTAAACAGAGAGAGGCAGTTAGGTGGGTTAGTCTGAAATCAGGCAGAAGGCAAGGCTAGATTTGCACCTTGTAGCCTAAATCAGAGATGTGTCACCTGTAAGCGGCGGGCTTACTTCATAGAGGCCGCACTGTTTCAGCCTTTTTTCATAGTCTGTTCCCCTTGTCCTCATAGCCCTTCCCGGTGTCTGTGCCAATTTGAATTGACCTTCCTTGAACGTGGGCAGCCAGTTTTGTGCAGCATTTCCAGCTTCTGGATGCACCCGTGTCTTGCACAGCGGCACTAACGCTTCCCTACGCCTACGGGAAGTACCCCTAATGCTCTCCGTACCTTTCTGTACTCTTCTTGGTTCTCTGCTCTCCTCCTGCCTGTGCTGCCTAGGATCTCCCTAAATCTTGGCCTGGATACAACCAGAGGTGACTTGAGTGCTGCCTACGAGCGAGCATCAAGATCTAAGGGAGCAACTCTTCAGGAAGGCACCTCAAGGGAGGATGAGGACCAGTGGGCAAAAGCTGATAGCAGGTAAATTCAGGCTGGACGTAACTTTTTTCTCTGTAAGGGTCTCCAGAATCTGGAGCACGCTCCCAGCAGAGGTGGTGCAGTCACCAGCCTTGGAGGTGTTCATAGATGAGGCTGGACAAGCAGCACGTTGAGCTCCTTTGAGCCCAATAACCTCCTGCCCATGGATGACCTTACAGACCCCTTCCAGCCCTTCGAGTCTGGGATTTGCAGCAGGGACGACTGGCTCCCATGCAGGACCCCCCCTTTTCTTCACCCTATGGGGTGGGAATTGGAGAAGAGTTTTGCTTGTGACACATCAGAGAGCTTAGGCTTGCAAATGTTTGCCCTCCATGGCTGCACATTTATACAAACAAGTTTAAAGAGCGTGACCTAACGGATAGGACTCGGGGCTCCTGGGTTCCAGTTCTGCCACGGACTCATGTTGGCTGTTCATAGGCAAGGCACTCACTTCTGCATGCTGCTTTATCCTCCCACCCCACTGCATTTTTATTTAATGAGACGGCTGTAGCTCCTACCACAGGTACAGTTCTTGGTAGACGCACAGGCAGGCAGAGCACCCGGCTTTTGCAACCCTGCCCCATATTTACGGCGCGCGGATGGCAGCCGAGCATCTAAAAATCCGGCTGTTATAGCGATCCACGTCATCCGGCGGCGTCTTTAGCTCTGTGCAGTGTCTGTAAGTGATTCCCCCAGTCCCGAGGTAGAAAATAACAGGCATCCAGCTGGTGCCTGGCAAGATCCCAAGGATGCTGAAAACCAGTGGCGTACAAAGCAGGCACAGCTGCATGCTACCCACAGCTGTTTGTCTGCAGAACGCACCCCAGCGGGCCAGGCGGGCTGGCTTGGGTGGGCTGGGAGGAGGGTCCAATTTGGGAGGAATCAGAAGCAGCCGCAAAGACTCGAGACGTGTTTTTCCTCCGCTCGTTACTCTCCTTTCATCCGCTCCTCTTTCATGTCCCTGCGGTTTGTTGTTTGTTCCCTGGCTTCTCCCTGCTGCTGAATCTTAATGAGGGAGCCATCGGTGTGAACCCCGGAGTTGGGTGCCAAGCGTGCGCTCGGTTACCGAATACTCCACATCTTTTCAGTGTATATTGAAGCAGGTCAAGCAAAGGGACATGTGCCCATCTCTCTCTATCCCCTTCTCTGTTGCTCTGTATTTTGCAGGCCTACAGCACAAAGATTTCCCTTTTTGGGGGGGCGGGTATTGAGTTATTAGAGTATCCAGCGCTGTGAAGCAAAGATGAAAAAGAATGCCAAGATTTTAGAGGAGATCGAAATCCTCCTGTTCCGGCGCATAAATCAAACCCGGAGTAATGGGAGGTTCAGGAAGAAATTCTCCCTTTGAGCCAGTTACTCTCCGACTTCCTAGTGCAGGGTTTCTACCAACTTCCTTTGAAGCCTTGGGTGCTGCCCACTGTTGGACACAGGATACCGGACTAGATGAACCTCAAGTCTGATCAAGCCTGGCAGATCCTTCCTATATTATAATAATAAGTCTCAATACAGCACTTTACATGCAATGATCTCAAAGTGCTGCACAAAGGAGGGGCAGAAACTCTCATTATTCCCAGGGCTTTTCAATGCAGGGTCTATGAACCAGATTTTCAAAGGTACACAGCACCCATAATTGCTGCCAGGCTATCAGAAGATTTCAGCTCCCTGTGAGGCACCTAGCCAGATTTTTGTTCTTTGAGGGATACTTTTCTGCGGAGACAGAGAGCGAGATTCAGCTTTGCTTGGATTTTCCCTGCCCGAGAATACATGCCCAAGCTAATCATGCGCTTTGTGCAAAGCCCAAAAGATGCGCGGCGTCGGTGAACATCGGATCCGATCCTGTATTGCTAAATGATGTCTGTGCCACGCTGCATGGGTTGTTCTGGTGCTGATCCTAACCTGGGATGCTAATGGCTAGGGACAGACGTTACACATAAGGGATCAGAAACGGGTTTAAACCTGCAACACAGCAGAAGCTCAGTGCACATAACCCGGTTTCAAAATGGCTGAAACTGGTTTAAGATAAACCTGGTTGAATGTAGCATGAGACTCTGCCGATTCGGGTCAAACCCGTTTATGAGACTTCTGTCCCAGACCAACGGGGCGGTCGGTTTTCGGGTCTGCCTCAATCGCTTGCGTTCCCAGAAGACATTTTGTGAGCTGCGTTTGCGGAGGAGGAGGAGGACGGAGAATGCAAACATAATGTGATCCGTGTCCTCCTTGACTGATGGCGTCTAAGCTCCCCTTGAGCTGTAGAGCAAACAGCGCTGCCCAAATATTCGTTCCCTTTTCAAACATTCAATTGATTCTGGAGGCCAGAGGCAGCCCGGTAAGTGAATTTTCCTCCAGTAGAAATACAGAGAAAGCCTTCCTCCTCCTTTCATGGTAGATGAACACGGGGGTTTTTTTCTGTTCTAGCAAGTGGTAGCATAGACATTCGGTTTGTGGCATCCGTCCTGACTCCCCGCACGGGCACGTTGACTTGGCTGGTGATGTTAGCTAGCAGAGCAAACAGATTTTGATGGGTTGAGGTAAGGACAGCAGCTGCATTTTTGGTCTTGCACTCAGCTCAGCTCCCCCCCGGGTCCTTTGTCATCCCAGCAGGCTCTCAGGCATGATGCTGAGCGCCTGCAAGCTGGAGCTCCCTGCTTGAAGTGATACTATTCTGGCAAGACATTTTCTCCCCGGAGGTGGGTCTGGCCTGGATGGCATTAGCATTTCGGCCTTTACGTGCCACCTATAATAGACTTCCTATGTTGCAGTAGCTGTGTTTGTACGTACAGCAGTAGCAGGCTGGGTTGCATTAGCGATATGCCCGCTGTGTTCCTCCATACGCAGAGCAGACAAATACTCTCGGCCTGATTATCTCATGCAAATATAACTCTGTTGACTTTGTGAGAGTCATGCCCAATTTACATATTTGTAAGTAGGCAAAAAAAAAAAAAATCAAGTTTTGTTGTCCAAACGACTTATTTTAGATTCAGAAAACAACAAGATGGACAAAGACAAAAGGGAGGGCCGAGTGAGAGCATCCAGCGTGCGAATCCGCTGATCCGGGGCCCGCGCTGAGCTCTGCGAACAAAGTGCTGGCTGAAATCTGTATGCAGCGGATGTGTCTTGACGTGAGATCTTGTCAGAACATGATTGCAAGGTGTCGTGTTGGCTCAAACTGTTAACATGACGTTGCAGACATATTACAGAGAGAAAAGGCATGTTTAGCACCATGCCAGCAGGTTGCATTTCACCCTCCTGGAAGCAGCACGTTAACCAAGACCGCTTGATACTTGCACGCGTCCACCCGGACTTCAAAGTTTTGTATTATTGACCGCGACTTCTCCTCCAACACGACCAAAGACCACAGGGCAACTCGGTAAAAGATGCAGCGCGCACACACCCCAAAGGCAGGACAATGCCGGTGCTGCCTTACACAATATATTTTGTTCCAATCCAGCGGTACAAGTGCCTACTTCGACAGAACCAAAAATGCTACTTCAACTTTGGGTGCGTTTGGCAGCAAATCCTTTCTGGGGAATGTGACTATTTTTTTTTGGTCGGCAGCCACCGCTGCTCCTACACTGTGCTAAGTTTGCTCGGCTTTGAAAGGCAAGTGTGAGTGATGTAGCACAGCACCGCATCGTGGGAGCAGAATTGCATTCATTATCCTAGCCCCGGGGCTGGCTGGGTGGCTGCGAACGTTTCATTTCACCTATCCAGGCCTCAGTTTACCTGCCTGTCAATGGAGATCGTACCAGTCACTGCTTTCACCAGGGTATTGTAAGAATTAATTAACAGTTGGTACGGTGTGCCGAGATCGTCGGATGAAAGCCACTATAGATATGCAAAGCAGCATCATTATGCAAGGATAAAATTGAGAACCTGTGCAAAGTTAGTGTTAAAATGAAAGTTTCCTAGGGAGCATTATGGATCCTCAGCTCCAGGGTGCCTCTTTCTCTTGCCCGACTATCCCAAGGGAAAATGGGGGCACATGGGGTTTTCAGAACTGAAGAGACACAGTTTTGTTCAAAAGATAAAGGAGGAGGAGAAAACAGAAGATCTGAAAAGGAAGGCAAGAAAGAAAACTGTTAGCTTCTTGTAGTCGCTCATGCACACAAAAATAAGCAGCAGGCTGAAAAAGAGCCAGAATGGGTTTGGTGGTTTTTTTTTTAAATGACCAGTGCATCTTTTTTTTTTTTTTTTTTTTGCTTTTGAAAGTAAAATCAGTTGAGAAAGATCCTGGGTAGAAAAAGAAAAAAAAAAAAATGGCTGGGGAGGGACACACTCAATCAGCTAATTAAACACGCAACCGAGGCACAATATTCCTGATTAATTAGAAAAAACTGCGCTCCCGCTTCCAATTGCTGACAGTTTCTTTTAGTGCACGCGTGCAGATTAATTGCATTCGATGGGTAGCTGATAATAAGAAGGTTTGAACTCGGGGGGGTGTTAATTATCTTTGATGATGTGTGTTTAAAATCATAGGTGGAGGGTAGGACTGACGGTCCTCAAAACGGCCTGGAGTTGAGAGCCCGGAGGGGAGTTTCGGGGTCTAAATCCACTGCATCTGGCGTATTGAGAATCCTGTGATATTCTACCCCGTCCTGAAACTCCCCGGCAGGATATTAGAGATGGGGCTGAATCTTAGGTTAGAGACGTCTTCTCTCACAACACAGGAATTGCTTTGAAATGCAACCCCCTCCGGGGTGGAAGGCCACAGCTGTTTAGCAGAAAGGAAAGACAGTTCGGTGGTTAAAACATTAGGTTACCGCTAAGTAAGTATGCCCCGCTTAACGCCCACCTCTGCCACAGATTTCCTGGAGGAAATTGCTTTGCCTCGCTGTCCTCCATCTGGACGACGGAGATGGTAATAATACACCTTTCCCCCGTGTTGTCTATTTAGGGGTTAGGGACTACCTCTTTCTTTCCAGCATCCAGCACTCTGGCCCCAGTCCGGGTTAGGACCCGCGTGTTTTAATATGACGGATGTCGAGAGAATGCTGCCTAGTGTTTTAAGACAGGGAGTGATGTTGAATCCCACAGTCCATTTTAATTGCAAATGGGGAGCTCAACCACACACGCCTAAGTAAGGATAACACCACTCAAGTCCGAGAAAAAGGACACATCAGGCTCGCATGGTCGAGGCAGCCGCTAGCGCTCAAGTTGCTGCAGCCATTGGCATGGCACTACTGTGGCTGGTAGTCTGCTTTTGGCTTTGTTTCCTTCCATGGATAATCCCGGGCTGGGGTGCAGCGTTTGGACGCGGCCCCTCTCCTAGTGCTAGCACCGCCACTTGGTACAGGGTTGTGGGGTCTTGAATGACCCTGCCTTGTTGGGCCTGGAGTATTCCCACCAGGCAGCTCTTCCAGAGGTGCATCAGGGACGGGGTGGCCATTCAAAGCATTTCGTATGTCGTTCAATCACCCGAGAGGAGATTGCAGTTTGCATTATAGGCAGATCAAAGCGGTGCAGAAACCATGCGTTGGATTCCTGTTGCATTTACACGGGCAAATCTAAGGTGAGAGCAGAATCCAGCCCCCCGTCCGGTGATTAAAAGACAATGGGAGAAGTTGATCATGACCAGATGGACAAAGCGTGATGGTTTGTAACGGGCCAGGGTGACAGGAGCCTACAGATGAATCGGACCTTGGAGCTGCAGAGAAGATGTCTCCCATCCATGATATCAAGATGACACCATGGAGCTTAAAACGGGAACATCTGCTGCGGACCCCCCGCGTTCAGGCAGGAATTGCTCTTTCTATGCAAGCAGCCTCTTTCCAGGAGCTGTGGCTCCCATATCTGTGACACTCTCTGGGCTTCTTGCTGGCATGAGAAAGAGGAGAGTGGGTGGTAGTTGGGGGGGAGAAAAGCGGGGAGTTTGCAACTCAAACCCGGGTCCCCTCCCTTGGCATCACAGAGCACTGCTTAATGCATCAGAGGACTTCCTGGTCCTTTTATCCTTTGCCCAACTCTCTGGCAAAGTCACCTCTTTGGTATGGGATGAAGTCACCTCCTTCCTCCCCCACTTTTGCTTCCCAAGCCTCCCCCCAGCCTCTCCCAGGCTGCGTCCTGCTGGCAAACCTTGCTAATGTTTCCTCGCTGCTGCTGCTTTTTTTCCCCCCTTGGGATTTGAAGGACTGGATTGAGCTGCGCTGAGCCTGGTCCAGGAGCAGCATGTGGACGGATTGGATAAGAAGCTGGATCCACTGGCCTGTGAGAAAACTTGGCGGATGCCTGCGCCGAAGCTGTCCTATTTAGAGCGACGCACGAGCGTGTGCCAGGTAGCAGGGAACGGGGACGTGATCCGCTCTCGCAGGCAGCGCACCTGGCCATTCGCACGCCAGCTCTGGCTTTGCTTCTCCTCCTGGCCCAGCACCTCCCTCCATCCTTGCCTGCTTCTCCTCCTGCTCCTTCTCTTCCACTCTTCCTTTCTCTTGTCCTTTTCCAGATTTTCTCTTCATCCTCCTTTCAGCCGGCCTCTTGTTTCTATACTGCCAGTGCCCCGGGCCAGGAGGGGTCACGTACGGTGCTGGAAACAGTGCGAAGGGCACGTGCGTGTGTGCATGTGCTGGAAGCGGGGCGTTGAAAAGGACGTGCACCGTTTTTTTCCCAAGGTTTACATTTCAGTCTCATTACAATTAAACTCAGGAGACAGGAATCCATTTCCCAGGAGCTCGAGCTCTTGACAGAACCTCTCAATTTACAATATTTTGTGAACACTGCACACTCGAATGAGTTTATCAATAGCCTGATTGAGTTGCTGCCCCCGGGCTCCTAGGTTTGACCAGTCTGTAGATTATGCGAGCAAGAGGATTTTTCTGGGAGAAGCGTGCAAGGAGGGGTAGGGGAGGTTTTCTGGAGGAAACACAGGCTACCACTCGACTCTGGAGGTGATCCAGCTTTCCATTGACTTTGGTGCAAGCAGAAAGGGAACATGTCTAACTGGAAATTAAATGCATTGGCGAAGACGATGGTTTATCCTGAGTTTCCAAAGCACAGGAGCAGCAGCAGGCAGAGCTGCCAACAAACAGCGAGCCCAGATGCTACCAATTTCCCTTCAGCTCTTCTGCTGGAAGTTGCAGACCTAGCGGTGACGATGCTGATGCTCCTATGGACTTCTCTGTCCCCGTTCATCCTAAGATCTCAGGCGTTTTGCAGATGCTGATTGACCGAGCCTCACAACAACCCCTCCGGGAGAGCTGTTGTTTCAAACCTCCCATCTTTTCACTTTTGTAAAAACAAAGAAGGAAACTGAGGCACGGGAAGCTAAAGTAACGTGTCCTAGTTTTCATATGTTGTCAGATCCAGGACTGAAATGCAGGTCCAGAGCCAAGAGCAGAGCCCAGGTCCCCCTGCTCCCCGTTTACATGATGCTGTCTGGACCTGTCAAGTAGCGTCCCAACAAATGCCAGCACCAAGCCACCATTGAATCAGCATCCGGTTGCTCCCTCCTAAGACGGAGAGGAAGAGGGACTATGTAGTAGCGTCGTGTTTTCAGAACATCATTACACAATGTAAATTCCTGAAGTGGGGTGCCTTTGCCCCATCCAGAGGAGAATTATCCCTGAACGAATTGGGAATAGAAGTCCACTGATATAAATTACACGGGTTTCGGTGTCATTTGTCTCGGGCCAGCTGCTCGCTGATGGCGGAGTGGTGCGGCACTTGGGCCCTTGTACACGGTGCGCGTTGTTTAGATGCACGTTAGGAAACGGCACTCCAAATCGCCGTGTCGCTAAGTGAGTCGCGTGTGAAAATCCACGTTGACTTTTTTTTATCGTGGTAGGTTTCAATCTATCGTGGGATGTTAGACCGCCGCTGCCGCGTTTCATTTTCACCGTGGCCAGTTGTCCCACCGGGTTTGATTTTATCGTGCCACTTCCATTACGCGTCTCCTCGCACACCACTAAAATCACCGCGTTCCCCGTCCAGGCATGATTTGTCCACTGGGTCCCCCCTAGCATTTTTTTACTCATTAATCAATTATGAGCGTTAAACACGTCACGTGCAAAACAGTAATGGGAATCATCGCGGTACGTTGCGAGAGGGAAATAAACCTAGAGATGATCTTTAGCTAGAAAAAGCCAACACCATATACAGGATTGCTGTAGGAGCAGGATGCAGAGACCAGGATGAATACGGACGTGAACACAGCGGGCCTGAGAAATGCTTTTGCAACTCTGAAAGCCAACAGAGCGACGCCAGAATAACAGCGGGTTAGCAAGGAGGCAGATCAGGACGGGATGTGTTGTGGCATAAAGGTTGCATTGCACCTGGGTTCAGCTGGTCTCATCCACCCTTGGTCTGTCTGGTTTAGTTAGGATGTAAACTTGGACTATGTTGTATTATAGCATGTACAGCACCTAGCACAACGAGGCCATCGTTTTAGTCGGCTCCTCTAGTTGCTACCATAATACCAACTCCACTGGCACGGATGAAACTCTCTGCCCCCAGCCGTGGACTATCTGGCAGGTTTTCCAGCGGCGCCGTTTAGAGAGATGATTTCAGCTTCCACATTTGTTATTGGTGCCACTGTATTTTTCGAACCCATCTGCCTGCAAAGCTGAGTTTCCGTGGTTACCGTGTCCAGGTCTCCGAGTGACAGAAAAATTAGAATCATTAAAAAGAGAAAAAAGCAAGAGAAAAAAAAAAGGAAAAGACAAAGCCTCATCAGGCTGCTTGAAAATAGCTCTTGTGCAAATGAAAGTCTTTTAATTTTAGGGTTTGGTACTTGGAGATCCTACTGAGGCTTCCTTACCCCGGTTCCCCCGGGGTATAAAGCTGGTTCATTAGATCTGTTATCCAACAACGGATGGAAGCATGTTATTAGTCCAGGGTGAATATTACTCGTTTGTGGGTTGTGAGCAGTAATTTTTCAATCTCTACCTTTACCCAATTCACATTTTAAAGGACAGAAGGGATTATTTTTGTGGTGGGCTCATTAAAAAAAAAACCCGAACGAAGCCAGAGAGAGGCTGTTTGGAACATTACTTCTGGTCCCGATAGAGACGAGTCCATAAATAGAGAACAGGAGAGACAGCCCATGGTTTTCTTCACGGCCAAAGGGATAAAGGAGCGTGTTCCTGGAGCCTAGATCGTCTCGTGGAGGTGCAGGTGAGGGCAGGGACGCTTGGGCACACATGTTGTGTATCCACACGCAGGAAGGGTAGGGAGTGTGGTAGGTTTGCACCTTCAAACCTCTGCTGGGAGCGATGGAGTTGAAATGACAGACTTTCTCAGACTCCCCAAGCCCAGCCCGACAACCCCAACTTCGCCCCCTCCACGCACACAAGTGGACACGATCCTGTCCCTGTCCGTGCGTGCCGTTAACACGAAAATCGGAGCAGCTGACAGCACACCCCCAAGCAGCCTCGGCCGGACACAGCCTTCCCGTCTCCCCGCATGTCAGGGCCCTCGATGCGGCCGAGAGGAAGGAGGGCTCGCTCTGCCGAACAGATGGGAGGAAAGATGGATCGCCGGCAGCAAAGCGGAGCAGCGAGCTCTCCCGTGGTGCAACGGGTCATAGTCGAAGCCGCTTAGCAGCTGCCCATCGAGTCCTGCCAGGGGGAGAGAAGAGCAAGTGAGACAGCGAAGCCCATTGCAGAGGCCAGCCTCTGCACGTTCACGACTCCCGCTGCACTTTGGGGGAGCCCCGAAAGGGTGCCAGGGCATCCCGTGCACACTCAAGGGGAGAGGGGACCAGGCTCGAGCCTGCAGCATCAGTCGAGCCCCGTCACTCGCATCCTTGGGGAAGCTGCCAGCTTTCGCTCGCAGGGATCGGCCTCTTTCCAGCACGTCCTCTGAGGAGCTGCTGTCACTCATTTAAAAAAATTTTGCCCAGAAAAACCCGGGGTTGCATGGCAAGGCTCTGGACCTCCCTATTCAGGGAGCGATGGGGATGGAGCAACAGCTGGCAGGGGCAGGGGCAGCATCTCTATCCCTCCTCAAATTCACACGTAGCAGCAGCGGGAGGTGGCCAGATACGTCTGGCCGCGGCCGTTCACTCGTGCCATCCCCATGCAAAGGCAGCAGCCAAGAGACTTTTGCTCAGTGTCATCATTGCAGCCCCGATTCCTTTGTAACTCTGGAGTGACATCTCTAGGCAAGAGCACAGCAGCTCCTTATCTATTGCCATGGTTTCCCCGAGCGCTCGGCTTTGTCGTATCAAACGACGCAAACCGAGAACCGGAGGGAAGAGAGCGGTTCTTGCCATAGGAGGCATTGCATTTCTCCCCCCCGTTCTCTTCGGCGGCAGAGAAAAAAAAGGCGTGTAATGTTTTGCATGCGTCTTTTTTGCTACATCTGCAGTCATGAATCGGGCCTGTGAAGCACTGTGTAGGAGAGCCTCTTCCTTCTTCACTTGATCTCCTTCCCTTCCCAAGAACATTTTTCTCATCAAAGCCTGCTGATTGCAGACACGCCATAAGATATTTTTAATCATCCTCTGTCACGAAGTTTTCAAGGAGAAGGAACCTTCTTCGCGCGGAGGAAAGTCCCTTTATTCTCTCTCGTTTGAAATACCCGAGTAGTTCCTTTTAATTACAATAGTGCTTTTTTTTCCCTATGTTTTTTGTTCCTCCCTTACTCTCCTCTGAAGGAGCTAACGTGTTTGCACAGTTTACAATAAGGGTTCCCCCAGCCCCCGGGGTGCGTAACACGCCTGATCTGACATACCGCAACTCGGCAAATAAATATTACAAGATTCAATAAGGGCGAGCTGCATTTGCAAGGCTGAGGCTAATTTAATCAATGATGGCAGGGGCTTTAAGACACGGCTCCTTTTTAAAGCGCACAACGCCGGCTTCTTGTAAGGAACTGCGAAGCGAGCTAAATCTTTGAAAGGCTTTAAATGAAGCCTCCTCTGCCAAAGCTTTGGAAATTAAAATCCTCCAGAGCTGGTTTTTGTCCGGCGACGTCGGAAGAGACCCAGGCCGAACCGGCGACTCGCAGCGGACATAGTGAGAGCGGCTGGGCTCAGCGCAGCGAGCATCGGGTGAAGTTTTCTGCAGAAGGCAGAAAATTGAGCGACCCCTCATTTGAAGTAAGAAAAAGATCTTCTGCTCCTTTATGTGTGCTAGGAAAAAAGAAATGCAGCGATGGTGATGGGAAGCCGATGCTGAGTGCGCGTGTTAGGAAAACGATGGAGACTGCTTGATCCAAAAGGGGAAAGGTGTCCAAAGAGGGGAGAACTGGAGCGTCCTCTGCTTTAGATTTTAGCAATTCAGCGCCTCGCCATGCCCCCGCTGCTTTCTGCGATCTCCTCCCTCTAAGGAGGGTCGCGATCCATCCGCTTGGAAATGCTGCCGTAGAAGATTACAGCGGTCCCGTCTGGCCTTCGAGTCTCTCCAACCTATGCATCCACACGATGGTTTTAAAAGGTGGGATTGTGCTGCTCTTCCCATCGTGTTTGGTTCACCGGTTACGGGACTTACGGAAGATGGATCACTTTGAACCAGCGCCTGTGTCCCGTGAGCCGTGGCGTATGCCGAATACACTTGACTAATCAAACCAGCACAACAATGGCACAAAAGTCATTGATTATTATTATTATTAGAGTATCGTTATCATTATCACTGAAGGATGATGATTATTATTATTAGAGTATCGTTATCATTACCACTGAAGGATGATGGCGGCAATGATGCTGATATTAATGATATCACGACACCTATTCAGGGCGCTCTGTTCTTAGTTTTCACTGTTTTGGGGGGGTTTTTTACAAAAGAAAGGATCATTACAGATGGGGAAAGCAGAGAGTAATGACTTTCCCGAAGGGCAGCCAGGGTCAATGGAAAAGCCAGGAATAGAACAAGGGTCTCTTGATGATTTTTAGCTTGAGGAACTCCATAAATGGTGTCCATTATTGCAGGTAGCCTTGGATTTGTTAACGCAGCCCATAAAACGGATGCGGTTTTATGGAAAGGCCTTGAAGGAGATGTGTATAGGTTGCCGTGCCATGCTAGGACGGATCATGCCCCCCCAGAAAGGGTTTGCCTGTCATCTCGTTACTGACTGTCAAGTTGGAAGGACGTTACACGGCACCTCTGATGGGGCGGTGCTGGAAATGAGGGTTTGTCAAATGAACTCATGCTGGAGATGAGATCGTGAACATAGAGAGAGAGAGGAAGCATGAGAAAGAGGGGTGACAGTGTTTGAGCATGGTCTTAAGAGCCAAGGCTGTCTTGAAAGTCAAATCTCAGCTCTTTCACTCCACGCTCCTCTTGTTGTGGGAGAAACCACTTTGCCTCAGTTTCCCTCTCTCTAAAATGGAGATTATGACACTGCAGTGGTACTCCTGAGTGTTTCTACCGTTGCACTTCGATGGTAGGTTTACAAGTTTCTTGCCCATGTGCCCGAGGTGCTAACAGGGGCTCTCCTTTGGTTGAGCAAGGGGGTATATTTATACCGTTGGAAAAAGCAGGGTGGGGGGTCCTAGTTCTGGTGCAAAAGTAAAGCTCCGAGTGACCTAGGCAGCCACACAGATGAAAATGCAAAAGCTTGGTTGTCATAAAACCCGCTTCACAGGAAACATATGTGGATTAATTCATTAATATGCTTGTGCATGACTCTGAAGGGTCGAGGAGGTTTGGTCCAAGCATCTTCCCCAACCCCTGCTCCAAACTAGGGAGGCTCCAAACCCCGGGTAGGAATCTGATTTCGTCTCCAGCTTGGGACATTGGGGTGTCAACGTGTCGCCTTTTGGAGGCAGGGGTTGGCTGTTTAAAAGCCCTGCCCAGACAGTCAGACCCCCGGGTAGCTTGAGAGATGCGGTTCAGCAGTATATTCACCACGATGGGGGTCTTCGCCAAAGCCTCCTGGTAACAAAAGATTTCCCTGTGCAAGCTCAGCTGTCGGGTGGCCCAGAGGCCACTCTTGACAGCTTGTGAGCATATCAAACCCATGACGGTCTAGTGGGGAGTACTCTAAAACCACCTGGTGCAAAGGCCGTCTCCTTCTGTCCTCCCTCTGCAGCTCTGCTTCCTTCGGTCCTTTCGAGCCCAGGTGTCTGCTGGAGGAGAAGTCCCCTGTCAGGTGTGCCCCAGATGAAAAGATCCTGGTCTGTCTAGGCAAAGCCAGGGCCATGGATGTGGTGACCATTTGGGGAGACGATTGTCTTCTGCATCACAAAGGAAAGAGTCTCATGTCTCACACCATTACAACTGTTGGACCCACTACCTGTAGACCAAGAGAAGCGTGGCCAGTGGGCCTGCTTCCACTAATCCAGCTGACCCATTGGAGGGCAGCCGCTTGTTGCTGCTCCCTGCCCGTGGATGGGAGAGGCCTGTGCTTTGATCCTTTTGGGAAAACTCAAATGCACGTTGCTGGGACTCAAATGCACGTCGCGCTTTGATGCTTCCGGGAAAACTCAAATGCACGTTGCTGGGACTCAAATGCACGTCGCGCTTTGATGCTTCCAGGAGAACCCAAATGCACGTTGCTGGGACTGTGCTCTCACACACCTAATGGCATGCTGTCAGCGTGTCCATCAGTCTGCCTGATGGGGTATCGACAGCTGCCGCACAACCGTGCCTCCCGTCAACTCTAGCTGCCCTTCCTTCCTCGCTCTCGCTCTGCAATGCTGGCAGAAGCCCAAAGTGCTTCCCTTCATGTATGATTTCAGAAGCAGATTCTTTGGTCAGCCGGACGTAATTCATTCAAGGCTCTGGCTTAAGCATTTTGGAGAGGGCTGGGAGGAAAGGGGAGGGAGAAATGTAAAAAAGTCCTATTTTCATGTGTTTCATATTATCCTCGACAACAGCAAAACAGTACTGCTTCTTTCGCACCCCATCTCGACACAGTGCTGTTCTGCCACGGGCAAACTTCACCATGCAATTATTTTAAAAATGCAGCTCTTCTTCATTTTTCAGAAGGGTGGGAAAAAAGGAGGGGGGGGTGGGAAAAAATGAACGGCTTTTGCTTGAAGAACAGCAGGGCTGGATTTTCAGCTGGTGCAAATAGCCGAAATTCCCTGGAAGTCAATAGAGCTATGCTCATCTACAGCCACTGGGGATCTGGCTCTCAGATTTCAAAATTACGTTCTCATCGTTGTTGCCTGTGCTGCATATCAGTCCAAGAGGATCGGGCACTCCAACGTGAACTGAGGTCCACCACAAACCTTGTTCTCCAAAGACAGGTCTCCACCGCAGTCACTCTGATGCCCGCAACTTGTGTAGACACACCTGAACTAGCTTTAAGCTAGCCTGGGTACCAATAGGCATTCAGCTGTGATATTTGGCATAGACTGAGTATGAGGTAGCTTCTCATTTTGGAGCCCTGCATTGTTGCAGCTACACTGCTAGGAATATCTTCAGCTTAAAGCTGGGTCGGTTGTGTCTACACAAGACGCGGTCTCAGTAGCATGTAGACCTGCCCCGAGCAGACTGCATGCTTCTCTGCCCTGTCATCCCTCAGAGCAGCACAGAGCAGCTTGTACATGCAAAAATAAAAATAAAAGCCATATCACAACAGTGCTCTCTCTAGGGAGAGGAGAAGAGAAAGAACCAACTCTATGTAATGAATGTTAATGCCATCACTCAGCACGCCAATGAAAAGCACTCAGGTCTCCGACTGGCGAGGAAACCATAAGGACCTGTAAAGATCAGTATGGTATTGTATAATATTTCACTCTTCCACACCAGTTCTATTATGTCTCAACATATTTTGCATCTTTTTCCTCCTCCTTTCCTAAACAGAAGCCCCAACAGATTGAAGGCTTGGAAGGAAAAGAGAAAGAAAGACAGAAAGAGTGCTCCAAGGATCTTCCTAAAGTAGCTCCCACCATTATAGCACGCCAGAAGAGATTACTCTTGTTGAGGACATCTGCTCAGTAAGTACAGCTTTTACCAAACTCTAAAGATCTTCAGCGGGAAGTGTTTAAAGAGGAGGCGTCTGTTGATGAGCTGGAGAAACACAGCACTGGCTCTTGCTGACCAGAGTTAAGGGGCAGGCAGCTTGCTGGCTTAAATCTGAAAATTAAAGTGACGCTATTTCCAATGTTATGTTAAGGGTGAAGTGTAAGAGTCACTATTATTGTGGGCAAATGTTCATCTCTCACTGCGAGAGAGTCATAGTTTGAGCCTTAATTAAGTTTCACTTGCAAGCACCATCTTTAAGGCCCAGTTTATTAGTGAATGTGCTGGAGGAAATTTTGATCTTTGCTTGGAAGCTCAACAAATGGAAAAAGGAGGTGAAGTTCACCTAATAGGTATGTTATATTTTGGGGGGTTTTCCCATTGGCTTTCACCTGAATAATTAGAGCTGGTCCAATTACATGATTTTCTGGCAAAAATACTCTGTTTTGTTGAAGTTAAAAAGTGTTGTTACACTCTGTGGGTTTTGACATAGCTTTGCTGGGAAGGGTTTTTCCTTTTGTCAGGGGCTCTCTGGTCACCTCTGCCCAGAGTGAGAAAAAAACCCCAACTGAGCACAAATTGAAAATGGCAGGTTTTTGACTAAGAAATGGATATTTCCACACACGTGAGTTTTGTTTGAAAGGTGTCGTTTTTACGCCAGCGCAGTAAGAAAAATTTGAAAACCTCAAGAGTTGACAAGGACCAGCCTCAAGGTCTTTCTGAAAAGCCCCAATGATCAGGGTCGCCAAGGAGGTGCAGTTTTCATTCTGTGCTTCAAGTTCTTGGCACGAATCCCCCAAAATGACCTTTCTCGTGGCATCTTTGTGCATCCACTGCTGGGGCCAAATTGCAGGCTTCTGTGCACCAAATCAAATCCAAATGGCACTTCAAAACTTAGGGGTTGGTCAGTCACGTAAAGCCTTTGCAGACCATCTCATGGAGAGCTGAATTCCTGCAAGGTATGGTAGTCTCTCTCTGAAGGAGTCATGTATTCATGGTATGTGCATATCAGGTGCCTGCTCTGGAAGCTGCTTGCAGCACGGGGTCCTGCTAGGGACATACAGCCTGGTCTGAAGCCTGTTTAAATCACTGGAAAGGTGCTCATTAACCTCAATGGTCATTTGTTCATGCCACAAAATTGCCATTTTTACACGTGTCGCTCCCCCCCTGCAGCTCAGGGACTGCTTGGCCTACCGGCAGCTCGCCCTCCCCTCCCCACTACCGGAGAGGCCCAGCCCTTGTGGACACGCCATGGAGGTTTACTTCGCCCTAAATTGAAGGGGAATTTTTAAAGACCCACCGCTTCAATTTAGGGAGCATTAAACTGAAGTAAATCCTCGTGGTGTGTACAAATGCCCAATGGTATGTGGATGAAGCCAATAAGGATAAGGCAGGTCCCTGGCTAGTCTCTTCTTCCCGTCTTCCTGTCAACCCTGCTTGCTATTGTATATACTCCTATCAGCTCTTGGTAGACTGCTTTCAGGGGCAGGAGTATTGCCTGTGTGGTCTGGGGATAAGGGGGTTGCGCTCTGTGAACTCTTTGGGCTGACGGAGCATGAGGCTGTTTCAGAATTTGCTTTGCAGCAAAAATGAACAGCCCAATCTCTGCTACTGTCTGTGCCTTTTCCAGCCCTTTTGTACAGCGAAGTTTGTTACCTGTGGTTGGTTTTATTTCCATAGCGCCATCAAGTGTCTAGGTGCTTTCACTTAGATTAGAGCAAAAGCTCTCCGCTTTGCTTCTCTTTCCCACCAGTGTCAGTCATTAACGCCATCAGTCCTTGAGTTCTTGGCTGATGCTGCCAATGGATGAGGGCAAATTTGGTGACGTGGATTCAGTCTGCTAGGAATTGACACCGTGAATATCGAGTCATTCCCCTGAAAGGCCAGGCCATCAAATTATAAAGATTTCTAATCACTAATGGCTTGAGCTAGATTCAAACCAATGACCTAGGGTGAAAGGCCCTGCATCACCTATTACCAAGCCCCCAGCTGACCTGGTTCCCTCTAATGGGCTGGCGTAATCTATAGAAGTTGTAACTCAATTGAAAATGCTGCTTGAAGTTCAGTTTGTCACATTCAACTCCTGCTTGGAAAAAGACCTTGCCTTTTTCCCTGCAGCAGGCTGCCTTCTTACAGTAATGCTGGATGAACAATTTACAGCAGGTTTTGGCATGAGGCCGCTCTGAACAAGACGGTGCCAGTGTGATGCCCCCTGCTCTGGGCTGGCAGTGATGATCCCAGGCGCTTTTCTGTAATATATGATTCTACCCCCTTGTCCACGCGTTCTCTCTCAGCGTGTGATTATATAGAGTCTTATATGTTTGTGTGATCTCTGCCCCCAGCGTCCCAGGGGCAGCTGCATTTTAGGATCAAAGTCATCTTTGTGTGCACATAGGGACTGTCATGCCCAGGACTCAGGAAAAACGTGTATAGTTTTAAAGTCTGCAGCATCTAAAATGTAAGCTGTCTGGGGTGAAGGGCTCTGTACTGCTCCTCCTCTGCTGACAGTCTGCAGATACAGTGGTGCCTTGGAAGTTATCCTCCTGCAGGAGGTGCAAGGAGTGATCCAGGATCAGAGTATTTTCTTAGTGTAATGTTAGGCTGAAAGATATGGGTGGTGGTCAGCAGGTGAGTCTCAAGGGGTGCGTCTACATATTCACATTTACTGTGCAGTAACCGAAATTACTGTGCAGTGCGGGTGCGTGTCTACATGTGCACACCTGCATCACACAGATATCAGATTTATACCTGATTAGCTACTGTGCAGTAATGCACGTATGGACACCTTAATGCACAGTAACACTGTGTGTATGGACTGACTTGGGACTAACTTTAGCCCCAAGTCAGTCCACACATAGCATTAATGCGCTTTAAAGCCTGCATGTGTAGCTGCCTTACTGTGCAGTAACACTGTGTGTGTGGACCGACTTGGGACTAACTTTAGTCCTGAGTCAGTCCACACGTAGCATTAATGTGCTTTAATGCCTGCATGTGTAGGCGCCTTACTGTGCAGTAACACTGTGTGTGTGGACCGACTTGGGACTAACTTTAGTCCTGAGTCAGTCCACACGTAGCATTAATGCGCTTTAATGCCTGCATGTGTAGATACCAGCGTATTCCTGCTTACCGTGCAGTAAATTTAAGCTGGCATAAATGCACATGTAGACACACCCAGGGAGGTCTTCATTGGTTTTTAAACCAACTCCCCCTACTATCGTCACAACCCCCCTTTTTATTCAGGTTTTAGTACTGTACACCCAGGATGGCCGACTCAGATGGCAGTATAACACAGAGCCTGCGAACAACTTGAATTTGGGCTGGAACCTACCAACTTTGCAGAGAGGATGCAAACTACATCACTCAAGCACTGCTAGTCCTCCAGTTACCTTCCCACCTTTCCCCTGAAGGTTGCACAGATTTTCCCTACTAGGAAAGCATCTTAGAGCACCTCAGCACAAAGCAACATAGGATATGCAATAGTAACTTATCCCGTATTGACCATTCCTTGAATGGTGGAGGTTGCAGTTGACACAGAGTCCCCTCTTTCAGGAAGCAAAATCTTGTGCTGCTTGCGAGTCAGCTGAGGTACAAACCCAGGCCTGATCTTTCAGTCTTTCCCCCTATGCTAAGTGAGTACAGCCATCCCTTGTGCGTGCAGGAGGAGCGGCGTGCAGGCCTTTGCTCAGGGCCTGCATGAGGTTAAAGCCAGCTCCCGCTGCAAGCTCTCTTCTCTGAAATAATCAGATCTGCTGGCACGTCAGCATGCCATACTCCTGCCTCATCTGATGCAAGCAAGATGCGGTGTTTATGCATTATTTGGCTTAACAGAAATAAAATCATTGCAGCAGACCCCTGCCAGGGGATTAATATTCCTGGAACTGGTCAGGGTTTCCCCCCACCCTGGGCATTTAGCTGCAGGACAGCATTATCCTGTGACCGCACTCTCTTCTGCTGGATGTCATCCCATAAATGAGCTCTTCCCCACGACTTGGGAGATTCATAACCATCTATCCAGTCCCTATCACACTATTACCTGAGGACCTGTTATCTGAGCCCTATGAGATATGGCAGTTTTGCCTTGGTGACTTGCCCAAGGGCACACAAGAAGTCTCTGGGAGAATAGAGAATTGAATCTCAGTTTCCTGATTCCCAGATAAAACACCCTAACCACTAGACCACCCTTCCTCTTCCACTAGCCCTTCCTGCAGGTATCTGGTGCTCCTCGTGACAACACATGGGGACAGCGACCTCGCTGGACCCTCGGATACCTGGTTCAAATCCTGCTGCCCATCCTTTTGGGAAGACGAGTTGCCCCAACTGGTAGGAAGCTGCTGTGCCTTCCCAGTTCAGTGGGGATCCTGCTTCACGTGTGATTCATATCCTGGATTTCCATTGAAACCATGTGTTTGCTGGGAGGCCTCTCGCAGTAGCTGAGCTGTAATTGCAGATCCCGCTCTGCTCAGGGAGACGGCGACATCCCACTCTCACCCGGGTTCATTTTCTGCTCCTTTCCATTGGCCTTTCCTGTTTGCTCGCGCCGGCTCTCCTGCCTTTTGCTTCTCTAATCAGATTTAGATAATAACCCCACTCAGCGAAATCAGTGCAGAATTGCTGCTTGCCTCGTTGACCGATTCACGTCCTCGAGATCCATTCAGCGACAGGAGGCGGTCACTCGGAGACCTCATTGCTATCGGGAAGGGGCAAGCTCCTGGCGTAGTCTCCCCTCCCTCCCACGCCGATGCAGACAAGGTTGGCGCTTGAGTTTCTTGGGGCTGTGTTGCTCCTGTGAAATGGTTTCACTCTGCACAGCATAAAATGATCTCAAAGAGGGCTCGTAGACCGGCGTCCTCTATTTATCACAGAACAGGTACCACCGAGGCAGTAGGATCTGCCTTGCCGGCGGGAATGGATCAGGTATCACATCTAGAGGGCAGAGGGAGGTTGGATGTCTTCGGCCCATTCACTCCTTTCAAATGGGACGGTCAACAAGAGGATCAGCTACAGCGACTGTTTAAGTGACGTGTTTGCGTGCTGGGGACTTGGCTGAGCCCCACCAAACTCACTGCACCTTTCGTTCTGGTCTTTCATTGTAAAGGGCAAGTGAGCACAGGATCCTTCTTCATGGCCCATCGCGCTACCAGAGTGCCAGGCCTGCGACTCGCTCCCTCCTTTGATGCCCTTGGAGCAGGGACTGGAGGCTGTGAATTAGGGCTGCCCTCACATACAGTCTGCTTCACATACCTCCTCTCCCCACGGGCAGTGTACTCTGCTCTGCCTGCAAAACCCACTCCCGCACTGGTGGATGGGAGCAGGGCTCACGTTAGACCCCCCTCCGAGCCAAGCGGATCCCCTGCACAGGGTTTGTTCCCGAGGGGGATTTTCCATCCTCTTCCAGACCCCTTTATGCAGCCAGAGTGGAGCAACGGGGCCTTAATACACAGCCTTGTGGTCCGTCACGTAATAGAGGGGCCATATCCTCAGATGGCATAAATAATCCTTGCTCCATTGGGACTTTGCTGCTTTACGCCACCTATTGTGCAGGTCTCTTGCTCCTCCCTCTGGTGTGCTGTGCCTGGCTGACACGGGCAGTTTCTGCACAGACGCCCACCTATTCTCCCGTCCTCAGCAGCCGCTCGGCGCGGCCCTGACATTACCGCACTCTGGAGTTAAGTGAATATTCAGCCCTGGGGACCTACATGCAGAGCTGAGAGATTAAAAGCCCCAATCAGCGTCTTTTTAACTACTCTTTTAATAACTCCTGTGATCACGGTGACCCAGCGATTAGGTATTTCCTTTCCCTTTCCCCGGTCTCCATTCCCTCCCCCCACTCCCTTCTTTCTTCCAATGCCCTGTGCACACTGTTGATATATTATTATTGATCTTTTTTTTATTTAAAGCTCATCCCTGCCATTCACTTGTGAGTAATAACCAGGGCTCTTTGTTCAATAGCACAATAGACTGTCCCTCGACAGCTCCAGGTGGGAGGTGGGGAGTTGCTTTGAAAGGTTAATGTCTCTGTTAGAGAAAGAATAGCTCTGAAGCTGTCTGCTGTCACTTTGGGGAGCTTTTAAACCGTTACTTGTGTTCTTCAACTATTAACTGGTCCCCAAATGAAATACACTTGACTCTTCCCCCCCCCAACCGCTGTTTAAATATTTGGACACCTAAATTGAGTCAGCTTAGAAGATCGCCTCCCTCGTGGCCTAGGAGAGATGGAGGTTTCTATATTCTGTTACCAGTCATAATCGTTGACTGCCTCTCCCACCCCAACGCCCCCCCTACCTCCCATAGCTCCAAGACAGGGAAAGGGGGGTGGCGCGCTCGCCCTTCTCTGAGCAGATCACTATCAGATTCCTTTTTAAGGATGAGGCAGTGTCTACACTGGGATTTTTATCCATCAGAGTATCTATTTCTACTCTAGGTCTTGATATCTGAGCAGCCCGCGATGCACTTAGCTTCCCTGCAACCCCATTAGGTAGGGCAGTGTTAGTATCCCCCATTGTACTAATGGGGAACTGAGATGCTGAGAGACCAAATTCCAGACCCCCAGAGGTATTCTGGGCCCCTGACTCCCCAAATCAATGCCTGAAAACCTCAAAGGATCTGGGTCTAAGTGACTTGCACAAGGTCAAACACAAAGTCCGTAGCCAGCCAGGTCTTCCGAGTCCAGGTCTTGTAGGATCCTTAAAGAAAAGATGTGGTTGAAACCCAACATAGAGTTAAATCTTGTGTTTCCAGAATGCCAAGGTGTATAGGAATGCAAAAATCTAAAATTCTTGGTTCAGAAATTGTACCTTTTATTAGACCAGCTGAGCAATTGAAAAAATAATGATCTTTTTTCTGCAAGCTTTCAGGCTCATATGCCCTTCATCAGGTGCGGGGAAAGTTCAAGATGGTAAAAAGTCCCCGTATGTAGGAAATAAACTTCATTTTTGCACCGAGGAAGCAGAAGCTGGAAATCTGTCCCTCTGGGGCCGTGAGAGTGTCTGGGTCCATGAGAGTGGACGGCCCCAGAGGGACAGATTTCCAGCTTCTGCTTCCTCGGTGCAAAAATGAAGTTTATTTCCTACATACGGGGACTTTTTACCATCTTGAACTTTCCCCGCGCCTGATGAAGGGCGTGTGAGCCCGAAAGCTTGCAGAAAAAGATTTTTATTTATTTATTTTTTTTTTGCAATTGCTCAGTTGGTCTAATAAAAGGTATCATTTCTGAACCAAGCGTTTTAGATTTTTGCATGTCTTTTTGTCTCAGACCAACACGGCTACCAAATACACGCCTGAAAGGTGTATAGCATCCTTTCAGCTTCTCCAGCAGCAGCAACTCCTCTCTGCCCCCTTGGAGAAGCTACGTTTGGGACAGGCTTCTCTGTTTGGGGGTTTTTTCTCTTCGATGCCTGGAGAGAAATTCTCTAGGAGACGAGGATGGTGTCTGGGGAGCACCAGGTTATTTGCTGTGCATTTGTCTGGTGCTCAAAATTCCTGGAGCAATAAGGACACGTCAGGGCTTGTTACCTCTGAAAAGAGCCTGGAAGGTCCATCGGAGGCTGATCACAGTGCGGAAACAAGGGGGTTGTGCCCTAACACGGCAACAAGAAACAGAGCCCTCCCCGCAAAACCAGCCCATTCTCCAGGTCCCCAGCAAAACTCAATGAGCTGCTAACGAGTTTGCTTCCAAATGGCCACATGTATTTGTGCTGTTTTCTTGAATGAGTTGAATTCTAATTCAGGCGTCTTCAGGGGATGGCAGACAGCTGCTTTAATGAGTTAACAGTAGGGTTTAAAATAAGCAGCATCTGTTCTCCCTGTGATCAGGGGCTCTTCTAGCACAACACCGGTTTCGAACTTGCATTGGTGCCCTTCGACAGCCCCCGTGCTCATCCGCAACTGTAGAAGGGCTGAACCTGTCTAGACTGCCTTCCTGTGATGCATCCACGGGTGAGATTCACTGCATCCAAGGATCTTTGCAGGATGGAGGAGCTGTCTTGTGTTTCCCTCTGCAGTTCAGACTTCCTTGAAATATTCCCAGGGCAACCCAAATGACAGTCTGTCAAGGACTCACAGGGAGGATGTATTTTCCCTCTCCATCTCAACATCTGTGCACAGTCATCCAAGTTTTGGTTGCAGCCATGTTAGTCTAAGGACACAGGCAGACAAGGTTCTTTGGGTAAAATATGCTCTTTTTTATTAGACCAACTAAATAGTTGGAAAAAGTGTTCTTTGCAAGCTTTCAGGCACAAACACCCTTCTTCAGGCAGAGGGCCTGAAGAAGGGTGTTTGCCCCCAAAAGCTTGCAAAGAACATTTTTTCCCAATTATGAGTTGCTTTTGAAAATTGGACTGTTAAAAATTCAAACCAAAATGCAATTGGACGGTTAAAAATGCAAACCGTGGAAAAGCAACTGTTCTTCACTTTTGAACAGCCTCCCTCTGCCTGAAGAAGGGTGTTTGTCCCCGAAAGCTTGCAAAGAACAATTTTTCCAACTATTTAGCCCCTCATCCAAGTGTAAGGGATGGGATGGGAGGAACTGGTGCTGAAAAGGATCCGTGCTGTGCACCTGCCAAGGGGCCGCAGGAAGAACGCCTGGCATGCCCGAGCTTTTAATGGGGGGATGCATTGGGAGGAGTGATAATGGACATGGCAGGGGTGGAAGTATCCTAGGGACAGGCTGTGCTGTGCAAGGCACTGCTGAGCCCAGGGAGACCCTGTGTGGTGGCTCTAGGCAGCACAGGCTGTCTTGGGCTGTCCGGGAGCCCCACAAATATCATCTGTGTCCATCAGCATCAGTGGAAAGTCCTCACTCTCTACCGCCCCACCTTATGTTTTCTCAAACAGCATGTGGCAAATGGTTCTTAATATATGATTCAAACCCTTATTTAGCTAAATGTATTGCACCTGCGTGTGCTGGATGTGGGCATCTCAAGTCACTACACGGGCCCAGTGTGGGAAGAAAGGGGCAATATGCTCAGTACGGTTCCATTAAAACTATTTAGGGCATTCTCTGAAAAGAGGTGGGTAGGAGCCGTGGCGTGGGTGGCAATTTTTAAAGGAACTCAATGTGACCTAGTGCTGCTCCAGCTGAAGCCCAGCAGGAATCCCAGTACTGTGCTGGGACGGGGGGAAATGTTCTCAGTAAATGGTAAATTTGCTAAAAACTCTGGGGTTTGAGGGGTCGGGGGGAGCTAGGAGGGGACAGGAACTGCCTGTGAATCTTCAAGGTGAGTGACAAGCTTCCTCCAAAAGAGGGGAACACCGAAACATCCCAATGTTGCGTTGTTATGTTTTGGAAATGAACCTTGAATTTTCATTTCCAAACAGTGGTTTCATTTTTTTAAATTGACCAAAATTAAAAATGACCAAAATTAAAAAAAAGAAAACAGAAGGAGAGAAAAGTAAAACACAGTATTTAGTTTTAGAGCAAAGGTCATGTTTCAGGCTTACCAGAAATGACATTTTTCAATTTTTCTTGTTTCACTGGAATAAAACACATTCGGGCAACTGGAAAGAAGTCCTTTAACAGTTTTGGTTTTTTTGTTTGGACCAATGCATGTGAAAAAAATCATTATTCTTACACATCTGTGCTGACTTCAATGGGAGTAGAGCAATTGCTTTTGAAAATCCCTGCCCTTTGCTTCCCAGCAATGATACTCAGATTGTGATCTTAATGGCTTTTGTAGAATGATGGGATACAGATTGAAGGTTCAGCTTCATAATTAGACTCACAGTTGTTCTGTAATATGAATATTTTAAATAACAAACCAGGCCAGCCTGGGCTTCCTGTTGTATAGGGTTGGGATACATGTATGGAAAATGTCTTTTTCAGAGGGGAAATTTTCAGACCCAAGTGTAAGACCCTCCTCTTCACCTGGGCTTTTTGCCCAACAGCTCATAGACAAATTCATTCCCAAGGCTTAGAGTTTGATAGTGAAAAAAGAACAGAGAGAGCATCGTGATGGGTTAAGTAAAGGGAGGTGGTCAGGTAAGAGATTTGCAAGTAGCTGGATGGATGGATGGATGGATGGATGGATGGATGGATGGATGGATGGATGGATGGATGGATGGATGGATGGATGGATGGAAAGGGGGGGATTGATGGATGGATAGATGGAAGGAAAGGGTGTATGTGGATGGATGGATGGATGGATGGATGGATGGATGGATGGATGGATGGATGGAAAGGGTGTATGTGGATGGATGGATGCATGGATGGAAAGGTGGGGGTGTGGATGGATGGATGGATGGATGGATGGATGGATGGATGGATGGATGGGTGGGCGATATCTCTGGGGAAACCCCAGAAATCCCCTGGCTAGCAAATCCCTCTCACCTCTATCCATTTAAGTGTTTTGCTCAAATGTTGGCAGGAGGCTGAACAAGGATGCCCCCGCAACAGGCAAAAGCGGGTCCTCTTTTGAACCATTAGCATTGTAGCTATTGGTTATTGGGGTCTAACATAACACTTGATTAGGAGGGCACTGGCTGGCAGGATGAAAGATCAATAAAATATATTGCTAGCAATAGGATTATCACTGATTCCGCTTGTAAAGGGATTGGGTGGGACTCGGTCGTCTTCATCTACCTCACTGCATCTCTACTTCACATCCCATCTTTTCTGTCTTAATAATCCTCAACTCTTGTCATCAGTAAATCTGAAAGCACTTTACAGAGCAGGCTGGTATTATTGTCACACTGAGAGGTGAGGGGACTTGTCCAGCATGACCCAGTAGACTAGGGGCAGAGCTGGGAACAGGACTCAGATCTTCTGAGAGCCAGGCTAGCGCTTTATGCGTTAAGATAATACTGCCTCCTTATAGTATTAGTTCCTCCAGATGGGGACTTTTTTCTTTATTATGTGTATGTACAGCACCTAGCACCCTGGTCCGGGTTAGGCCTTCGAGGTAGGACCACAACAAAACAAGGTGAATGATTTCCAGCTCATAGAAAGTAACTCCAGTCCATGAGATCGTGGTCTGGATTTGAGTTATAATTTCTTTGTATCATTTGGATTTTTGTCTTAGGTAAAAGTGAATTGGTGATCCTTCTAGCAGAATAAAACCAGGCCTATTTTTAGAGATGGGTGATTGCTGGCAAAAAAAAACCCCAACACAACCTGTTGCTTCGTCTGGGGTGATCCAGTGGCTCCACTAGGATTATAATCCTCAAGCCCTGGTAGCCAGGCCTTTGAGCTAACTGCTACCTCCTGCTCCCTTCCACACATCTCTTTATTGGTTTTTAGAATGCACCCAGCACAACTGTGTCTGCACAAAATTAATTAACGTTGGGCAGGCAGAATGCAATTAGCCGTGCTGGAACCTGGCCAAGACATGAGGGTTAACATCCCTCACTCTTGCAAAGAGGGACCCGGGAGCTCTGATGGGCAGGACCTTGCTTTGACTTTACAATCGCAAGCACAGGAGGCTCTGACCCTGGCATGTCCTTCTCTGAGCACCCCCAACCCCACCGGGTCAGAGATCAGGAGACGCCACCGTCTCTGATCCCCGGCTCACCTCCTCCGAGATACAGAGCCTCATTCTCCGCGCCGTTCCCGTCATTATTTGCCAGCCCATCAGAGGGGGTGAGGGAGGCACAGTTGGCAGCCGGCTGCACCGCATTTGGCTAAATCCTCACCAGAAGCAATCAAGCAAGGGGGCAATGATGGCATTTCAAGGACTGAGCGGGTGGATTTTATTTATTGCTGCCACTCACTGAGAAAATAGACTCAGGAGGAGATCCCTGAGCTGCTGCTGCTGGAGGAGATGGGCAGCTTCTGTTAAATAGAGCATCGCCTGACAGAACCGTGATTTAGCTGTGGCTATTTAAAGGGGCTCAGAGGCAGCTGATGCCGAGCATCTGCAGGCAAAAGAGCCAGCTTCAACATTCATCTACTTAAAAAAAAATAAAAAAAAAAAAATATATATATATATATATATATATAATCTCAACCCATGCACACACAGTGGGGACACGTGAGATTGGAGCTGAGGAGGGTGAGCTGGAGTTGGAGCAATGGGGTCTGCATCAGCAGGTGTATTATATGAGCCTCCCCGTCAGGCACCACATCCCTGTACCATCCTCGGAAAAACTAGCCCTCGCCTCTGGATCGCCTCCACCGTGGCTGATTGCTGGGCCGTGTAATGTATCACCTGCTCTTTTTTTAAATTTTTTTTTTTTATCCCATTTATAGTCCTCCCTGTCCATCTGCTGCTCCCGCCTTGCATGACAGCCTCGTAGTCGGGCCCCGCGGGCCGTGCGCCATTACCTGAGCCCTTTTGTTGCATTCAGAAGGAAGATTAAAGCCCAGATGTCTTGGAATAATAAACAGGACTATAAATTTACATGGAGCCTCGCGGTATTTACAAACTTGTAATCCAGCACCTGGCAGGAAACCACACCATGTGCTGCTAAGTGGAACGTTTCCCCCTCCTATGGTGACCTGTCCATTCAGCAGAGATTTGGAGGTGAGCTTATGCAACAGCTCAGGTTGCTTCACCTTAATTCCCAATTGGTGTCAACACTCTGCTCCGTGCATGGAAAAATAACACCCCCTCATGAGTCGGGAACTGGCACCAACGAGTAACTCAAATCATCTTCCTCCCCCTAATTCCCCTGCCTAGCATTCACGTAGCCTGTTCCACGCAGTCACGCTACAAGCATGGCCAGGAGGTGTAAGGCTTGGATTGGAGCTTGCGGCGGCTGCCCGCTTGGCATTTTTCCGGGTCAAAATAAGTGCATATAGGGCGCGTGTGCACGTTGTGCATTGTTAACATACACGTTACAAAACAGGACGAAAAATCGCCGTTCTGCTAGGTTAGCTGCGTGGGCAAATATCCTTTCCGATTTTTTTTTCCGCGGGAGATTTCGCTATTGTGCAATATTGCACCTGCAGGGAGAAAGGCAGGCGAATGGGTTGAAGGGATAAGGTAGGGTCACCGGGTTGGATTTTTCAAAGGCATTTAGAAGTTGCCTAACTTAGCTCCCGCCGATATCAAGGGAGATGCTCCTATTGACTTTAATGAGGGCTGAATTAAGCCAAAGCGGAGTGCCTTTGAAAAGCCTACCTATTGTGTGCATGCGATGTCTGCTGTTGCTGGGACTCTGGAAATTGAACCGGACAGCTCCAGAGCTAAAAGCAGAAGCAGCCGCCGCGCGAGCTAAAAAAGACAAGGCTTACAAGCGGAGAGATGTAACAGGCTTCTCTATGGATTGAGCATGGAGAGGAAAACACCACTCAGCAACAGGTTGTGGACTTGCTTCAGACAGAGGAGGCTTGTCCCAAGAAGCCCCCATCCATTTGAACCCTGATCAAGCCCTCACTTAATGGGGCAGCTGCGATGTTGGCCAAGCCCCCTCCCCAGGAGCTGAATTGGGAGCTCAAAGCACGCGCTCGCTGGCGAGGAGCTGGAACGCGCTCAAATCCTCTGCGCCTTGGCCAGAGGTACCTGTCACGTCTAACACAACAGCTGGCCACATCTGTTATTCTGTTGGTTTTGCTTCCACCTTTGAATGCAGTTTGGCCGAGAGGTAGATGCTCAGACAGCTTTGTTGCGGGGGACCCGGAGTCGGAAATAAGACCCGATCTCTCTCTCTCTCTGTCTCTCCGGTGTTACACGGGCTCTGCTCCTAGCCGTGGTCTTTGGAAGTCGTCCTTGGCTGCTGTGGGAATTGTTTTCCCTTCTCGGCGGAGGCTTTGCGGCAGGTCGGCTGTCAGCAGCAGAGCGGCTCCTGCTAGCCATGCGAAATAAAAGGAGGAGGATTTTTCCAGACCTGTCAGGGTTCATTTTGATCAGGGTATTTTTTTTAAAGCACGGCACCTGTCCCTTTTAACCTTGAGAGGCACCCATTACTTCTCAAGGTCACCGTGCATTTCCCCCTTGCTCCTGTGGAAAGCTTTGCCCTGATGTGATGGCTCCCATGTAAATGTGTCAGTTCTTGTGCTCATTGCTCACCTGTGAATCCAATGAGGATTTCACATTTGTGCCTCTCATTGATTTTTATATTAGCCTCTCGTGAGGATCTGACATCTGTGTCTAAGGAAGCTTGCTTCATATTCAGCTTTTCAGCGGGATTTTGTGTGTATGCTCACCAGGGTTGCACTAGCTTTTCAACGTGCGCTTTGTCCTCATACGACTTGCCCTTTTTGGATCAGAAATGCTGTGAAAAAGGCTGACCCAAAGCTCGGTCTTCACTTTTCTGCCCTTCCTCGCTACTGGCAAACTGGCCTGCATGAGAGTACATCTCATAGTGCCAAGCTCGGAGCCTCAGGCTGCCTGGGACCTGCAGCACAGTCTGTCTTACAACGATGTAATTGTCTCGTAGAATAGCTTCCACGTTACTGGGAATCCCCTGGCACTGGCGCTGCGGTTTGCTTGTCATCCTCCACAGCCCCGAAAGGGTAGTTGAAAGGTTTAAGGATCAAGATTGAAACACTTCAGTCCAAATTCCACTCGCACTTACATCAGCGAATCCTTTGATTTCGGTGCTGGACTAACCAGGAATCTTGTCTGCTTCTTAAATCACAAGGTCTTCGGAGCAGCTGTTTGTACAGCTCCTACCACAGTGGTACTGATGTCTTTGGGAGCTCTTATGATACCGTAACTCTAATACTAACAGGACACGTCTACACATGCATTAAGGGCACATAATGTTAATGCACATTAGTTTAATGCGCATTAAGCAGATTTAGGCAGGCGTCGTGCAGGCATTAAAGCACATTAACGCTGTGTGTGGACTGACTTGGTACTCGAGTTAGTCCCAAGTCACTCCACACATACAGCGTTAACGCGCTTTAACGTGTCTACATGTTCATTAATGCGCTTTAACTATTCACTTATAATGCGCTTTAACTATGCTATTCAAATAGCATAAATGCACCATTTTTAAAGTGCATTAAGGGCATGCACGTGTAGGTGCGTGCCCTAATGTGCCTTAAATTTAGGCTAATGTGCCTTAAAACATGATCATGTAGATGCGCCCTTGGAGGAAAATTAAGCAGCATTTGCATTAATTTCTGGCAGGACTAAATTTCTGCCTCGTTCAAAACTGCAGGAAGTAAAACTCTGCATTTTATTTGTCTGTGTGAGATAAATGGAGATGTTGCAGCGAGTGAGCTTTTCAGAAACAAATGGATCAGAAGGACTCTTAAAACCAATGTTTCATCGGCTCTTGTTGGTTATTAAAGATCCTACTGCATTGCTGTTATGATTTAGAGCAGTCTCAAGGCTTCCCTAAATCAAGCCAGCAGCAGTGTCTGCTTTCAATGGTAACCTGAACGTAAATAGGATTATATCCTGATGTTAAACTGGTCCTTTTGCAGGCAGTGTTCCCATCAGAAATGTAAAAGGGTTATGATTCTTCTTCTTCACTGAGTTATCTGGGTGAAAAAGTCTGATTCTGGCTCTTTGGATCCATTTATACCTATCAAAGAGCATGTCTACACATGCATTTACGCCAGCTTAAATTTACTGTGCAGTAATTACTGCGCAGTAAATGGGTATAGGCAGGCATCTACAAGTGCAGGTGTTAAACCACATTAATGCTGTGCAGAATGACTTGGGACTAAACTTAGTCCCAAGTCAGTCCACACACACAGTGTGTGTCTACACATGGGTTACTGCGCAGTAACTAATCAGGCGTAAATTTGATACCTACACGATGCTCAAATTTGTGCTCAAGTCGGCGTGAGACACACACTCGCACCGTGCAGTAGTTTCGGTTACTGTGCAGTAAATGTGCACGTGTAGACGTGCCCGAGGAATATCAGGCTCCTGTAGATGATGCCGGTGATGGATTTCGTCAGAGATTTTCTCTACCCTGAGAGGATCTGTTAATAATAATTGCAGCTGAATAAATCACTTGTAAAATACCATTTATTAGACAATGATTTTGTCTTTGTCTGTTATTAGATTATCTTTTTTTTTCAAGTAGATCGTTACATTTCCCAAGTTTTGCACGTGGCTTGAAGTAATACAGGAATGAGCTCCGTGAATAATTTGTACAGCGTCCAGAAACTGCCTCCCTCCGTGGGGAAGACATGAGGACCCACGCGTCCTGACTCCTGACACCATGTTGTAACTGCACAATCTGGATTTGCTGTTGTTGCTCTAATAAAGTTCCTTGCTTGACATTGGGAGGAGGCAACTCTGATTCTCTTAACTACACAGAAAACCTCAGGGATTGTTCTTGTGCTTTCTTATAGATCAATATTTCAACGAAAGCAGCTTGCTTGTTATTATTTTTTTATTTATAGGCTTTTCCCGTGGCCTTCATCACCGTAGTACCGCATGGATGTGAATGAACTGATCCTTGCGATCCTCCCTGCGTGCCGGGGCGCTTTTATTGTTTCCCAGGGAAATCAAGGCTCTGGGGTGAAATTCAGACCCGTGCCTGGGGCTGGCACAATACACATCTTAAGTGAAGGATATGTCTTCTGGGATCAGCTTTAACTGGAGAGCCTGGTTCTGGGTCCTGCGTCATGCTCCAGTAACATAGCCGGGAACATCATCCTGAAGCCACTGCCAGTGGGCTAGCGCAGGACAGCTGTCAGTACAAAATGACACACTCTCCTGAATGCCTCGAATTTTGGGGTCACGTCCTAATGTCCCCGAAGAATCCCCATAATGGGGCTTTTGCCCCAAATTGGAAACTTTGGGCCCAGATCAGCTGTCAAGCATTCCTAGCGTGCCAGAGAGCATCCTGCTGCATCTGCTGGGAGGACACGGCATGATGCTGCCTGGGACTGTGCGAGCCTGGCTCCTCTGCTTCCAGCCTGGCTACCTATCGAAGTAGAAGCAATATAGCCACATTCACATGGCATTGTGCCCACGTACCTCTCAGCAGAGCTAATATGCCATCCTGCGGCACTGCACTGATGCAGCTGCGTTCGCCAGCGCTGAGAGCGGTCCAGAAGCCTGCCAGCTGCCCGGGTCCGCGTCCCAGAATTTGCTCCTGAAAGTCGTTGCTTATGTAAAGGGCTGCGTGTTGCTTCCCTCTCCCCCAAAGCACGGGAGGCAGGTCTGGGACCAGAAGGGGTGGGCTGAGGACAGTGGATGACGGTGCCCGGTGCTTGAGGGAGCGTGGGCTGCATCTCTCTCAACCTGGGGCAGGCTGCTGGAAGTCAGAACAAGTGGGGGATGCTCTGATTTGCATCGGGGACTGTTTTAGCAGCGTGTCTGAAGTCGGCGGGTGCAAATCGGCCCCAACCACGCGTTGAACTCTGACCTCTTGGAATCCTAATCTAGGACCTCAGTCCCGTGCCTGTGTCCTGGAAAGACTTAGGGATGCTGATCCATGGTGGGTGAGGGATCCCGGGCCTAAGCACTGTTGTCTCCCATTTATCACCCAAGATCAAGGGGCATGCTATGAAAACCCAGCATGCTATCTGATCCCAGAGTAATTTTTTTTATGTTCTGTTCTCTACCAACAAGACACAAGATTAATTACAGCCATAAAAACGTTAGGCGCTTTCTAAATATTTTATGTGTATAAGCACACACAATATGCAGTTTTACTTTCTACATTTCCATAAAGGACATTTTTGTTTGCAATAACCGGGGAACTGACAGGTGATTTTTAAGTCCCCTTTCCATGCTGATGGGCTTCAAGAGAGAGGATGAGACTGATGTAGTACGAACGCTGCTCGTGGAACTTCCTCCAGGGCGGAAGGGAAGGAACCAGAGGGTTTTGCTCGGAAATAAATTGATCTCCATTGCTGTCTGCCTGGGAATGCTCTCCTTTCTCCCAGCATCAGGAAAGAGCTGACTTCTGCCCCATTCTGGCTCCAGCCCCAGGCTTCATCTGGACCCTGGTTTGAACTTTGTTAGCAACAACCATGTTGGAAAGCAGTTGTCAAGCAGGGGCACGCTTGCTGGCTGTCGTTTCAAACGCAGCGGTTGCTAACACGGTGGTAGCAGGGTCTCCTCTGCACCTCGTGTTTGTAGCTTTGTTGGCTGACAATGTGATATCATCTCATCTTCCTCTCCAAATAGTGAAAAGGGGGTTTTGTGCCTTTGGTCGGATACATGCTCTGCATTGAGCTTGCTAGAATTCAACAGGAGGCCCATAGAGTAAAGATTTTGGTCTGCCTTCGCGCCCCAAAACTAAATAGAAGCCAGTCCACATGTCCCTAGTGTTACCAGCTAATATTTTCAGCTCCTGGCTTAGCTTAGAAAAGCCTTAGAGCTGCTCTGAATTTCCCCAGTCTTTGAGGGACCGTGCCTCTGGGTGTGTTGCAAGAGCATCTTGGCCCATTTGCTCCTACCATGTGACGAATGGAGGTAGAAGTAGGGTGTGTATGGGGTGGATTGGCACCCCATTCAGGTGTCTTTGTCCCGGTGAAGCCTCCGGAGAAGTTGCAGGTTGGGAAACGGGGCAGTGTGTGTCTGAGGTTTTGACCCGTTGTCTCCACTCGTCATCCAAAGGCTAGCATCCACACTTATTCCCTGTCCGCATCCTCACTGCCGGCAGGAGTGTTTCGGGTTGCAATCTGTACATCTTTTCCAAACTGCCTATTGATAAGGTTCCCTTGGCCCAAAGTGGATTTCTTGGGAGTTGGCATGCATATTATTACAAAATCCGTGAAATCTTATGAAATCTCTTCCTTGTTCCTGAGCTACTTGAGTCCTGGGTTGCACAGTGGAGTCCCAGAGAGGTGGTGGGCTCTCCATCCTTGGAGGTTTTGAAGCCTCAGCTAGACAAAGCCTTGGCTGGGATGATGTAGTTGGGGCTGGTCCTGCTTGGAGCAAGGAGATGGACTAGATGTGACCTCCCGAGATCCCTTCCCACCCTCATTTTCTGTGATGTGGACATCCCGTATTTACAGCACAACACACTGCTTTCCCTTCCCCTCAATGGCTGTCTTTAGCTATCGTAACAGCTCATCCAGTTAGCTACTGTTCTCATGGTGATGCAAGGCAAGATGCCATTAGCGATCAGGTCTCAACGAGTCTCATTCCCAGCTTAAATATTGAAGAGCCTGAGAAACACCTCTTCATACTTGCAGTTGACCTGAAACGGTATCTGTTGCGTTGTGCATCTGTTATTTTTTTGTGAGCTGTCATGGTTTCTGATTGTGGAGCGAGGAGATGCAGAGCTCCTGAGCCCTGACACGCAGCAGGACTCAGAGTTGTGCTGAATATTTCATGCAGACACATGCAGACAGAAGCGCCAGCCTGTTTTCAATTCACATTTTTTCTGCTCTTCTAGCCGCATAAATGATGCATATTGTTTAAGCTTCCTGGTTAGGGTACGAGCATGTTCACAGCCAGTCAGTCCGGCTGTCACTAGGAATGGCAAGTCAGGGGTGATGTGATCTTAGTGGATTCTGCCATTTGAGTTGATGCTTGGGTGGAGGGGGGGGAAGCCTGAGGATGTGAGCCACTATCCTGCCACCCTTGCAAGACAGAGCCACCTTCCTTGCCCCGTTACTAAAGATATGCCTAGTTCCTTACATGCCGGTGAAATTCCCTTCTAATTCTCCAAGCAATGCCATGGAGCACCAGATGTGAGGCCGTTGCAGCAATGAGTTGAGTGATGAGTTGACTGCAGATCTGAGCAGCGGAGCCCAGGGGAGCCTGCTTGTGTTTCATCACATTGAACTGCCACCAATAAATGGTGGCTGTCTTGACTGGCGTCACGGCCACTGTAATATGCAGACCCCGTTCCTTTGGAAGTCCAACCTAATTGCAGGCATCTATCTGTCTCGCAAGACAATACAATTATGCTGAATGAGACATCAGCTTGCTGGATTTAATCCGCTCTTGAAAATAAAGTGAAACCAAAGTGACCACGCCGGGACACACGTGCCTGGCAGTGTATGTGCAGACACTGAGCTGCCCACACCCCCCCTCCCGGCCTTGCTGGTTTGATCCAGATGAGCGGTGGGTGCCAGTACGTTTGGGACCAGCTTGGCTACAGGATTAGGGACAGCAGTTGCACATAAACTGTTTAAGAGATCATAAACTGGTTTAAATCTGTAACAAAACAGTGCACATAAACCAGTTTCAAAACGGCTGAAACTGGTTTAAGATAAATCTCCTTGAATTATCAGACTTAACTGATTCGGGTCAAACCTGTAGATGAAACTTCTGTCCCCAGACCCCTTCCTGGTTCAAGTCAAATCAGAGGCCCCCAGTATCCCAGCATGCTTTGCAGTCCAGGGTTGGGCTGTGCTGTCTGCTTCAGAAAGCAGGGCTGGCCCTGCCCCTCTGCTCCCTAGCTGGAGCAATGAGGGCTGGCTGACAAAGGACGGGGGTGGGCAAGCCTGGCTGGGGATGCAGCCCAGTATAAAGGTGGGGTCTGCCCCCCCCATGCAAATCCCAGCTGGGGTCTGGGACTGGGGAGGTGGGGGAGGTTAAATGCCCCTTCCCCCTCTCAAACTTAGTGCTGGCTGCAACTGTGGACTACAAATCCCAGAGGCACCTGGAAGCAGGAAGAGGAAGTGATGAGCAACCCTGCAGAGTCCTGCTGCTATAAGTCTGGACTGCAAATCCCAGAGACCTCGGGGGCAGCAGGAAGTGGAAGCGAACACACAGCCAGAGACCTGAGCTCTAGCACCCCCCGGCTTCTGGCCTGAGCCACTGCAGGCCTGTGTCTGCATTTCCTGAATCAAAGGTCTGTTCACTTCTGTTTTAATTTAATCTGCGCAGTTTCGACTCACCTCAAAGACTGAATCGATTCAGCTTTGGGCTTTTGACCGTCTGTACTTAGCCCAGGAGATCATTTATTTGTCCATTTATCGTGGTTTCACTTCTAGACTGGCTGCTGACCCGGGTTAAAGAGCCCAGTCTACCCTACCATGGAGTGGGCTTCAGTTCCACACTAGTGTCTCTAATGCAGTAGCATTTACTAGCCTGGGTGACGGTCTGGGGTCCCCAAGGTGGTAAGTGCTGTACGAAGGCAGGAGGTTCCCCTGCCCCATAGAGCTTATGATCAAAGTGGAAAACAAGAGAACAGACAGACAGGAGAGGGCAAAGGAGCAATGCACCAATATTGATTAGCCCAATATGACGACGCCTAACTGTGGTGCCTAACTGATGGTCCTTGAGGTCAGGAGTTGGGTCATTGTTGGTGCCAAAAGGTATTCCCAGTGCTGCTTGCTTAACACCATGCTATCTCAGGGTAATTACGGCATTGGATCTGTCTGCTGCATCTAAACACTGCAACTTTTTGCTGTTTTTCCTCTATTTGGTAACTTCAGTCTGTCTCGCCTTGTTAACAGGAGTAGGGAGACTGATCCATCAAGGCCAGCTGTTCACCAGTATGAATACCTCTCACGGGTAGAAATACCCCGTCTCCTACACTGGACAAAGCCAGTTATCTCCGAGGAAGGGGGTGTAGCTATACTAGCAATACTGCGCTATGAAGCAAGCTTTTTCTCCTGTCCCCCAGCTGTAGACCAGTGTAAGGGTTGCCAGGCCTTTTCATTTCACTCCCTGGTAGAATAAATCCAGCTTGTCTTTAATCCTGCACTGCCCAGGCTCCTTGATGTGTATTTGCTTCTTCCATAAAAGTGATTGGAAAGTGTACATGTGCATCTGAGAAGGGAGGACTCTCAACCCTGTTTTGAATTGTAACGAGCACACAGCATCCTGCAGCAGTGAGTTTCACGGGTTAATGATGGCGGGGTTCAGGGTTCACGGTCGCTGCAGATAAGGATGGGTGAGTTCAAGGATATTTCTCACCAAATATCCCCTCCGCTTTTTTTTTGCGCCTGCCGGGCAGGTTCACAATGCAGCTTCTAAGGACCCACTGACCTCTGGTTGTGAGACTCATCTTCTGAAGGTGATTAGAGGCTTAATTAGACAGCCAACCGTAGCATACAGTTGAGTCTGTGCTAACTGTAAAATATGTCTGTCAGGATGCTCTCAGAGCATCTGTCGAACAACCAGGTGGGGGATTACAGCTGATTTTGCCCACCAGACATAATCATCTTTTAACTGTTTTGCTTCAAGCTGGTAGAGGGGCCAGCCGAGAGTGGGACGTGTTATAGCCGTCCCGCTCCGGCTGCCACCAAGACAAAGTAATTACAGGACCAGTGGCAGCTCGTACCTCTTCCCTGCTTCCAGCCTGACTTTCGGACTCCAAAAACTAAGCTTTCCAAACTTGTCTCGTTGGTCCTTTGTCCTCTCCTGCCTCTCTGTCCGTGTCCTCCTGTTACCTTGTCTTACACGTCGTAGCTCATAGGGGCAGGGCCTTGCTCCTATGAGCTATGACGTGTAAGACAAGGTAACAGGAATTGCAGGAGCCAGTTCTGATTTTGATTTTCAAGAGTCAGATTTTCACATCCCAATCAGTTCCCTTTTGCTGAGCAGAGAGCTCAATGTGTACACGCTTCCAGGAGGAGCAGATATCACCCCTGGCTCTGGCCACCTAAATCCCCTATTATGTGAAATGCATGAGGCTTTCTTTTCCTCTGCCTGCACCAGGCCGGGGCGTCTGCATTTCATCGGTTGGAGGAAATGGAATAATTCTTCTATTTATATCATTTGTTATTCCATCCAAGACATTGAGGTTTTGCAAAAGCTGCTATATATAAATCAATCAATAATAATATGCTCTGCAGGTACAGCACAGATAGTAATAGCTCCCTTTTTTTGTGTGTCCTCATGAGATATTATCTCCCGATACCTACAAAGGTTTCATCTAAATGAACACCCCTTGTGGCATTTTAGCAGCTGAAAGTGAGTGATTAGAGGAATTCCTGGTGCAATTTATACACTCTTCTTTATCACGGCGTTTCATGAATGAATGCTGCCCACATGATTTCCCATTTACAAATTACCCGTGATTGACGGCCCCAACCAAACCTGCCATACAATAAAAGACAACACAAAAAATTGGCTCCCTATTAGAGTAGTTCTTTAACTAAAGGTCAGACAGAAATTATAATGAACTGCAGACGTACTTCAAGGCAGGCCCTGGCTTGTCAGCGACTACAGTCATTTTTATTGGATCCATAGGCTGGTGGGAGGGATGAGCCAACCTGCATGCACTTCCGATTGCGAGCAAGAAGATAGATCAGGGCCGTGCCTAACACGTGAGGAATTATAGTGGGAAGGCTACTCCACCCAAAGGCATATTTCCAGGAGTCCTTGCCATCAGATAGTGGCTCTGGCTGGGAAAGAGAGTAATCATTTGTTGTTGGCTTGTACCAGCTGCGCGTTGCAAGACGTCCTGCATCGGTTCAGCTCTGCTGGTAGCTCGTTGCTTGGAGGAGTGGCCTCACCTCCTCATTTGCACTCCTACCCCCTGCCCCATCCACCTCCTCATTTGCACGCTTACCCCCTGCTTAGGATGGAAATGGCAGGGTGCTCAGCACCACTCTCCACCCAGCCAGTGAAGGGTTATAAGGTAGGGAGAGCCCTTACTCCCTTGTGATGGTTTGTTGGTCAAGTCATATGTTATTCCTATTCATCTGAGAGGTCAAATGTAGTTGAGGTGGTTTCTCTTAGGACAGGGGTGGGCAAAATGCAGATATGGCCCGCCAGGCCATTCTATCCGGCCCGCAAAGCCCCTAAAAAATTTAGAAAATTAATAATTATCTGCCCCTGGCTGCCTATCATGCAGCCCTTGATGGCTTACCAAAACTCAGTAAGTAGCCCTCTGCCTGAAATAATTACCCGCCCCGTCTTAGGACCATAGGGGCTGGAGACCTGGTAGGAGAAGGGGGAAAGGAGAGCGAGTTCAACCAGCAAAAAGATACGGCGAACATTACCCCAGGTAGGAGCAAGAGGCAGAGAGACTGCAATCAAATTAGACAGGAATTTTTTTCCCCACTCTATTTTTTTCCCCCTTGGGAAAATGTCAATTTGTCCAAACTGCAATCCTTTCCTGGAAAAACCTCAGTTTCACTTCATTTCTTGACTAAGAAGTATAGGAGAAATGCTTTGAAATTACGGCAGCATTTTGTTTCAACGGCTGGAAAGTTGGTGGTTTTCCTGTTCAAAATGATTTTCTATTTTGAAATTTAATCTAACCTAATTTTCAGTGATTAGGTTAAAATAAGTCAAAAACTGAAACACGTTGGGGGAAAAAAAAATCAAACAGAAACATTTTTACTGCTGCATTGTGATGAAACACCATCCGTAAGTGGGAAAATGCATCTCAGGGCTCCATAGGCAGGTGTAATACAAAGAACCTGGTAAAGGAGGCAGGACTAGATGGGCCATAACCATCTGCTGAGCAGTAATGACTCTATTCCTGGGAAAACAGAAGAGCACAGACAGAGATTTAATGCTAGAAAGAGAAGTTTTCCACGTGCAATTCTTCATCTTGAAATGACCCTGAACAGTTAGAGCGCGCTGAAGACTTGATTAGAGACCGAGGAATAAAAAAAACCCTGACGCTTTTTTCCCCCCTCTTGCCGAGTCTGTTTTGAATGATTTCAATGCTAAGAGACCTCATTAAAGTTTAATCCTACAAACTAAATTTTTATGTACATGTTGCTGCCAGCTCTGGAGTAATCACTGCTCCTATCCATTGCATGATGTCACACACGCTGAAGCCCTGCCTGGATTTCATTTCATTTGCTTCGAGTAAAACTTAGGAGGAGTTGCAATGGTTGTATTTTGTCTTTCCAGACCATTCGGATCAAACTCTAAATCGGGGGCAGGCCATTATTCCAGGTGGAAGGCCGCTTACTGAGTTTTGGCAAGCCCTTCGAGGGTCGCATGATGGGCAGCCAGGGGCAGATAAATATTAATTTTCTAAATTTTTTTTAGTGACCCCGTGGGCCAGATAGAATGGCCTGGTGGGCCGCATATGGCCCGCGGGCCAAATTTTGCCCACCCCTGCTCTAGATCCTGCCGGGAGAATGGGTAGAGACCAGGGCTTACATGCCACTCATTGAGCTCCCTCTTTGACTTCAGGGCTGGGCTTTGTTCTCAGTATTTCCGATGCTCTGTGGTTAAGGCAGGTACAAAACATTTGCTAATTCAGTCTTTGACTTTTCCATAGACTGCTTGGGGTATCTGTTGCAGATAGTTGTAGGATTTCTGGAAGGGTTCAACTTCCATTGTCACCCTGATGGCTGGAGTTTGAAAGACCTCCGCCCCCAACCTGCCCTTGTCTCTTTTTTTAGGTCCTCAAGTGGTTGTTAGGATGACAGGGGGGATGGAGAGCCTCTCTTTTGAGAAGAGACTAAAAAAACTTGGCTTGCATAGCTTGGCAACCTGAGCACTGAGATCTACTCGCTTTCTAGAAATAAATTATGGGGTGAGCACCGGGAGGGAAAAAGAATAACTGAAGCTAAAGCACCACGTTGGCCCAAGAACAATGAAATATAAATCGGTCAGGAATAAACTTACTCTGAAAATTAAGAGAAGGTTTTGAGATGCAGGAACATCCTTCCTCAGGGGGCAAACTGCCCGGCTACTTTTAAAACAGACTCGCTGTTTCTGAACATGATTCGATGACATGATTGCCTGTGATAGCAGGGGACCAGACTCGGTGACTCAAGGCATCCCTTTCTAATCTCCTGCATTTATGTTCCATGTCACACACGATGCTTAATTCAACCCGGAGGGAAATTTCCGTGTAGTTTCTTAGAGGTTTCTTAACTTAAAAAAAATAAAAAATAAAAATTAACTTAGCTGAATTTGTAAGCAGATTGCTGTTCACGGTAGGAAGTCAAAATATTTACATCAGAAAACGTCAAAACAAAACATTTGGACTTTTCTCACTTTTCTTTTCCTTTGGCCAAAGCTTGTCACTGAATTTGACCTGAATAATGTTGCTTGACCTCAAAACTGTATTCTTTTGGCAAATAAGCTCCCCATTAAAAAGGCTTGCCCGGCCCAACTGTTCAGCTGCCTTGTTTCTATAGGTGTTGAGGCCGACAGAGAGTGCGAGAAAATAATTGTGACGCATAAAGATAGGGTGACAAGGGAAGAGAAGGAAGACAAGAATTCAGTGTAAAGAAATGGGAGGAAGGAGGTAATACAGTGCCCAGAAAAAGGAGTCTGATGTAGCGCACTGGTGATAGGAGTGGAAGTCAGCAGACCTGCTTTGTAATCCCAGCTGAGCCAACGGCATAGCTGCTAGTTTCCTGTGCCGGCCATTGTCACTTTAAATTGCAAGTCTTTACGGTAGGGATGGACTCTCGCTATGTGCCTGTGCGGTGTGCCCAACACAATGGGTCTTATATGACACTGCTAGCTGTTAACAACCATGAGAATAAAGGAGGCAGCAGAGGTGACACAAACAGTCTCCAGGGCTAGGTACAGACGGTCAAAAAGCCCGAGGCTGAATTGATTCAGTCTTTGCAGGTTAGTCTAAGCTGCACAGATTAAATTGAAACAGAAGTGAACAGACAATTACCTCTGATTCAGGAAATGCACCCACAGGCCTGCAGTGGCTCAGGCCAAAAGCCAGGGGGCGCTAGAGCACAGCTCTCTGGCTATGTGTTCACTTCCTCTACCCGCTGCCCCCAGGATCTCTGGATTTGCAGTCCAGAATCACAGCAGCAGCACTCTGCAGGGTTGCTCAGCACTTCTTCTTCCTGCCTCCAGATGCCTCTGGGATTTGTAGTCCACAGTCACAGCCAGCAGTAAGTTTGAGTGGGGGTAGGAGGTTTAACCCCCTCCCTGGCCCCAGACCCCATCCTGGGTTTGCCTGGGGGGGGGAGCAGTCATCCCCCCACACCGCCAGCCACCCCCACTGCTCCAGCTAGGAAGCAGAGGGTCAGCCCTGCTCTCTGAAGTAGACAGCACAGCACAGCCCTGGACTGCAAAGCATGCTGGGATGCTGGGGAACTCGGATTTAATTAGAACCAGGAAGGGCTTTGGGACAGAAGTCTCATAAACTGGTTTGAATCAGATCAATTAAGTCTGATACTACATTCAACCAATTTTTTTCATGAACCAGTTTCATCCATTTTGAAACTGGTTTATGTGCACCGAACTTCTATTCTGTTCCAGGTTTGAACCAGTTTCTGATCCCTTAAACCGGTTGATGTGTAGCTGCTGTCCCTAGCCCAGTAGACTGGATCAGGCCTTAGTGAGAAACAGGAGAAACACAGGGCGGGGGTTGATTGATCCTGGGTGGGAAGAAAGAGGACCGAGTGCCCCGAAGCCAGTGGAAACGAGAACAATGCAGAATTAAAAGGCCCAGCTCCGTGGAGCTGGCATCACAATATCAAAGCTTTCCAAATGCTGGGAAATACTTCATCTCAAGTTGACACTTCCTTGCAAAAAAAACCCGAAAAAATTCCCCCAGCTTTTTCGTGTGCAAAAAAATGTGTCCATCAAAAAGCTTGTGTAGCTTCTTCTCCACTCCCAGAGAGACTAGGGAGAGCGAAACCCAGTCAGTAATTTAAACAGCACAGCAGATAAATAGCCGGATCTTTTAAATTCTGGGCATGAAATCAGGAAAGTAGTGAGCGGTAGCACTGGAGCTGCTCCAGCCTGTAGAGACAGCAACATCCATGGCTGCACGGGGGCATATATACACACGGAGATGCCCCCAAGCACAAAGGTACATGTCTGCACATATAGAGATTCACAGATGCACGCCCGGACTCATTTGAGCACATTCATATGAAAAGCCCGGAGGAGATAAGGTGGAGGCTCTGCGTGACCTCTCCAGGAAGTGCCGGCTTCGCCCTAGATCTCCCTTCGCTGAAAAGAAACGAATCCGATGCTGGGGGTGGAGATGAAGCATATGCCGAAAGCCAGAACGGGCTGTCGGGGTCACCCAGTGCGACTGCCTGCCTCATGCAGGTCAGAAATGCCCCCTTGTTTTCATAGGGTCAAAGTCCCCCGTGGATCTCAAGTCATCCAGTTGCCTGATATGAGCCCGCAAAGCCAAAAGTCAAGGATCAAAGTGCACAGGTGAGACGGGAGCCGGATGAGAAAGGTGAACCAGAGGGATGGGAAAACCCACCCCCGAAAGAAACCCCCAAGGTGTGCTTCGGATTCAGAGACTGGCTTCTTGCAAATCTTGGTGGCCGAACTTTTTTTTGTGGGGGTTGAATCCAAATCTCTATCCGGCTCTTTGTTCTCATTCTCAATCATCCCAGCTTGGGCTCAGCCTGTGTTTTTCCTGGCGAGCTTTGCCCCCCAAACCCTGACTCGTCCCCGCCGGGATTCACGAGCGAGACTGAATTGCGTTCCAGCCGTGGTGGCACGGCTAACGATCCTTCTGTTGAGTGCTTGGCTTTAAAACAGAGAGCAAGTCCTCCGTCTTGCTGATGGATCTTATGCTAAAAGGTCTGGCTCCCCGTCACAAGGACAATGTGCCTCCCCCCGCCCTGGTTTCTTCCTGGGCATCACGAAGGGGATTTGCTTCTCAAGGGCAATCACGCTATTCATCCAAGGGGCCACAGACTGCAGAGACGAGCAGAAAGCGTGTCCCAGGGACTCTTCTTTCATTATCCAGACCCAACAAGAGGTTCTGGCTTTCAGAAAACATCTTCTTTTCTGCCTTTTCAGGAATATAAATGAAAGTCTCTGGTTATTATTGACATTCATGAAGGGAGAAGTCTGCCCTCCAAAGTTTCAATTAATCTCAGTTTCTGGTTCTTCTGTGTTGTTTGAATACTTTAGTTGCTTTGTTTAAAAAAAAACAACCCAAAAACAGAGGAATTAGGGGGTAGGGGGAAAGAAAAAAGGCATCGGGAATGTCTGATGAGTGATGCCTGCAAAACCCCAGCGTGGGGCAGCTGGATCAGCCAAAGTTTTGCTGTTATGAGGAGCTCTGGACCGGTGGCCAGAAAGCTCCTTCTGCCTGCCGAGCTGCATCTACATGGGGACTTCTGCCACCATAGCATGGCCTGGACTTAGGGACTAGGCTGCATTTGCAAATATGCTGGCAAATGTGTTTTAACATGTGAGTGTGGGCAATGTTCAACACTTTAGAAACTCTCTAACTAGTCATGCTCAGCCTGAGGGACAAACCCGCCTTGCCTTCATCAAGCTAACATGTTTCTAAATGTTGCTGGCTTTGTCTACGCGGCCTTTGGGATGTGTTATTGGAGGAGGTGTAGACAGACCCGAGTTAGCCAGGTTGGGGATCCGTGGGACTGGGTAGCTGTGCAATCCCAGGGATCCTGGGGGCTTGGTGGCTGAAGTCCAGGCAGCCACAGCTTTCCTGCTATTGGTACTTGAGCCAGGTAAGTTAAAACTATGTCTGCCTATGCTACTAACTGCAATGTGTTAACTAACTTGCTTAAAAACACGGTACATTTGACTAATCTCCACAAGGCCAGTGATCAGGTGCTCTGACCCGCGCAGCAGATCTAACCACTAAGTGGATGTTGACGCTCAATTGTGTTTTAACACTTGTTAATTGATTCACGTTTGCAAATATGACTGGAGAGGCTTGGGTGGACAGGACAAATATTTGTTCCAGGACACAAGTATTTGTGTCTTGTCAGTACGAGGATGTACGACCGTGTTTGGCCGTGACGAGAAAGTCAAGTCATTACCTGGCATCGCAAGCCACTCACCCTAAGGGTTGCTCCCCTATCCCAGCGTGCCGCCATCCCACTGCTCTTCAAACCTTGCAGACACAGCAAAGGCATTGCTGCCAGCCCCCAGATGCTTACCCCATTTATGGGTTGAGAACAAATTATAGGTTCCCTCTCCATAGAAAAGGTCAGCCTGGCATATCGCTTGCCCCCAAATCACCCCTTCCATAAGCAAACGGTAAGGAGACAAAGAAGGAAAGGATGTGTTGCAAAACCAGAAACTGCATCAGAAACCAGTACCCTCGGTTGAGAGACGGACAAAATACAAAAGGAAGCAACCAAAGGAAAATACCAGATCGCTGACTTGTTCTTACCTACACCCGAAATGCAAGGATGCAATTCATAGCCAGCTCCGCAGGTCTAAATACCAGTTCTGCTTCCCTTCACGGCTTCCTGCATCTCCTTGTTTTCCCCAGCCTCCTTGCCTGGAGGACCCCAGCCCCTCACCTTACACCTGGGAAGACTGTACCAGAGGCAGGCCTTAAGTACCTTTGCTAGTCTGGTCATTAGCCTACATTGCCCTTGCATTTCTAGGGGAGCTCACACGATGCCAGGAACTTCCTGACCCCCGAAGGTGCATATTTCCCAGATTACATGCAGTTATGAAGGCCATAAAACCGAGCACAGGTTTGGAATAGCTACAATTAGAGACCGAATGCCATAAGAGGAAACTTAGTTTGGGTGAACATCCATGCATGCCACACGGTGAACCCTCAAAAGTAACTTCATCCTGGGGCGAATCCATGATGCGTTGGTTCTTGCACTTGCTGTTGCATTAGCGCGCAACTCAGACATCTGCCCTGATGTAGTGGTGGCGGCCAAGCAAAGAACTGGTGCCAAAAGACCACTGAAGACATCTATCAGGATGAGGAAGAATGATAGGGGGATACCTGGGCTACTCAGTCTGATTTCTTTGTACGCTGAGACCCTGAATGAATCCTTTATTTCAAAATACAGGCAGCCTTGACTTGATTCTCTGGGTACCTGGAGGCTGGGCACGTCTCTGGAGCTGGGTTTTTGACTTGGTAATTTTGCAATAAGAACCAGTGACCGTCAGGGGGCAGCTGTAGCCACACAGATGCTTTCACGGCGGTGGGTGGACAATGACTTGCCATGGTTAAATCAGAGCCTTGGAAAGCAACCTCAGTTTAGTACCTTTTGGGCGCCAGTCATCAACTTAATCATGTCCTATAGGTGAGCACAGGGGGCCTGGGAGACCCTGAACTAAAGGCTTGTGGCTGGAAATGGCCAGCCCGAAGTATGTATTTCAGCTTTGCTGCCATGACAGATCTACGGGAGGCTGCTGCTTGCTTCAGAGGGACGAGCTCTCACCACGGTGTCCTGCTTTCGCAGCTGTGACCTCAATCAATCCGGTAAAGTTCCTCCGCTTCTCTGACAAAATGTGGCCAGCTGTGCCCCTTGCCGATCCTCTCCTTCCTGAGGCTTGCGTGGATTTGGAGAAATCCACCTGTGCGCCCAGATCCTCCCATCACCATCAGTTCACGCACGTCCCGCACGTCCCTCACTCCATCTTCCCTTGCTGGCAGGTATGCTCGGGGCCGGATTATCAGTTGGGGTAGCTCCATCACGGCCGCAGGACCCATGCGGAGTCTCTTCTGCAGAGGAACTGGCTCAGGTTGGATGTCCACCAACCTGAGCCAGCCCCCACCTTTTGTGATCAGGTATGGAAAATGTAAGCGTGCAGCTCAGGCCCAAGTTCTGGGAGTGGGTGGGAGCCCTAATGTGATGCCCAATGGACCATCATTTCCAGGGTGAAACCCGGTAAAGGCCTCAAGCCTGAAAAGGGATGGGAAAAGAGCTACTCCCTACCGAATACTTTTAGTTCAAGTGCAGCAGCCTCAGCTGCCTCCTCCGCTCCCTGCAATGAAACGGCTGAGTTTATTCCAATTACCTCCCCTTGCTCCAGACCTGCAGCACACTACGACCTCTTCTGAGCCGCTTTCATTCAGCGCTGTTTCTGGGGGTTTTCTGTTGCCTTGCCCACCAAAGGTGAAAGGTGCTGGTTTTCTCCCACCTAATGAGCTGTTTTGTACAAGTCGGAGTTCGCTTTGCATTGTGTCTTTGTGCCAGCCTGGTTCACGCCTTTGAGGAGAATGTAGAAATGCGGCGTGTCATTCTAGACCAGGCTGTTGAGTGCTTCTAATCCCCGCGTGCAAACAATGCACAACAATAGGATTGCTTTAAGAGATCCCTTTCCGAAAATATATTTGCAAATACCTTTCATCCCTCCGCTGCACTGGGTCTGAATCGCAGAAATTAAAGGAGAGCGCAGAAGGAGTCACACAAAGGGAAATAGTTTGAGGTGCCTTGTTCCGCTGACTTTCAATAAGCCGTCGCCTCTGAGTTGTGGCTAAAAAAATGTATTGTGTGGTTTTGAGGCCAGCAACAGTAACATGCTCGTGATAATAGTTTGCATTTCTGCAAGGAGTTGAAATTGCCTTAGAGACAGGGATGATTTTATCTCGCCTCCAGCCCTGCAAGCTGCCTGATTTCCAAAGCGCATGTGTGCAGACAAGATCGCAAGCCTGAAGCCTTCTGCCTCGCTGCATGATGAGGAGCATCATGATTAGACACTTGATAGTGTCTGGAGGGATTGGGGCCCTGTGCTAGGTGCTGTATACAGGTAATGAAGAGATGAATTCTGCTCTGGAAAGCTCCCAGATATCATCCCTCTGGCACGGGCGTGGGGGTAGCTGAGACCTGGAGCTCTTAAGTGATTTGCCCAGGGGTACACAGCGGATCAGTGGCGGAGCACAAGACTCCCTGCTTGCTGCCCAGCCACTACTTTTCTCCCATAAGGCACTTGCAAATGGGGAGATTGAGCACCAGCAAGGTGAAGGGACTTGAACGGGGTCAGGCAGTGGGTCAGTAGCGGAGCCAGGACTAGCACCCAGATCTCTTGATTTGCACACCGGTGCTCTAACTTCAGGATCCTTCTTCCCTTTGAAGAGAATTTGCCTTAAACATCTCTGCGCTGGCTGGGGGAAGAGCTGGTCTGTCTTTGCAAGACAATATTTTTGTCCTCTGAGGGAGGCTTAGCACTTCTGTTTGCATTGGGCTCAGTCTTGTTTGGAATTAGGCAGAGAGGGCGATGACGGGAAGTCACCGAGAACAGCTGCACTGAAATCCATCCTGCTATTGTGCACGGGCGTGAACAGCCCTGCATAAAGGTGGTTTCCACCTTGCCTAGTCCTGGCCTTGAGAAGCAGGGACCACGAGACCTTCATTGTCATCCCAGTACTAGCAGCTCTTCCCTTGCTTCCAACAGAGACAGGGAAGAGGCATGTTCTTCTGAGCTGAGAGAGGAAATGCCAAATGCAGCTGCTATCTTTCCTCTTGCATTTGTGTCTGAAGCCATTCCTGGCTGCTCACATTGGCTGCAGGCCAGGCCAGTGTCACTGGTCCCCATCTCAGCGGTAGCAGGCATTCACAGAGGTCAGTCCATCACATCCCACCTTCCTGTATCTTGTAGATCAGAGAGGAAAGCTCCGATAAAGACCTTTCATCATTACTTTATGGTTAGGGCTGCCAGCCTCTGGAACGGGCTCCCAAGGGAGGTAATGCTCTCCCCTACCTTGGGGGTCTTCAAGAGGAGGTTGGATAGATATGTGGCTGGGGTATTATGATATCTGGGCTGGGGTATTATGACCCCAGCACTCATTCCTGCCCAGGGCAGGGGCTCAGACTCGATGATCTGTTCAGGTCCCTTCTGACCCTAGAAACTGTGAAACTATAAGAGTCACTCCTCACTGCCTCGGGTACCAGCTCCTTTCATTACTTCGAGTAAGCGGGACCTCGAGACAATAAAGCTGGGTACAGACAGTCAAAAAGTCGGAGGCTGAATCGATTCAGTCTTTGCAGGTTAGTCTAAACTGCACAGATTCAATTGAAACAGAAGTGAACAGACATTTTCCTTTAATTCAGGGGATGCAGACACAGGCCTGCAGTGGCTCACGCCAGATACCGGGGGGCGCTAGAGCCACCTGTGTTCACTTCCTCTTCCCCAGAGGTCTCTGGGATTTGCAGTCCAGACTTACAGCAGCAGCAGTCTGCAGGGTTGCTTATCACTTCCTCTTCCTGCTTCCAGGTGCCTCTGGGATTTGTAGTCCACAGTTGCAGCCAGCAGTAAGTTTGAGCGAGGGAAGGGGCATTTAACCCCCTTCCCTGGCCCCAGACGGGGTTCGTCTTGGGGAGGGGAATACCCTCCCTGTAGACTGGGTTGCATCCCCAGTTGGGTTTGCCCCCCACCCCCTTGTCAGCCGGCCCTCACTGCTCCAGCTAGCGAGCAGAGAGGCGGGGTCAGCCCTACTCTCTGGAGCAGACAGCACAGCCCAGCCGAGAGCTGCAAAGCATGCTGGGATGTTGAGGGACTCTGATTCAACTTGAACCAGGAAGGGGTCTGGGACAGACGTTTCATAAAGCGGTTTGACCCAAATGAGTGAAGTCTGATACTACATTCAGCCAGGTTTTTCTTAAACCAGATTGGTTCCTTAAACCAGATCGGTTTCTTAAACCATTTTGAAACTGGTTCGTGTGCAAACTTCTGTTCTGTTACAGGTTTCAACCAGCTTCTGCTCCCTTCCACCGGTTGATGTGTAACTTCTGTCCCTAGCCTAGATCCAGGGATGTTTAAAAAGCAGCGATCAGAATACGTGCTCTGAGTCTTCCCCTCAAGGCAGGAAGGACTCTTTCCAACCAGCACGTTCAAGTCTAGATTGTCAAATAAGAAGAATCCACGTTGCCTTTCGAGGGCCGCGTTGATGACCCGAGCCTCAATGAAGCATGATTATGCTCCATTTGCAGCTGCGGCAGACTATGCCAGGTTGAGCAGACCGATCCAAGCCGATAGGGAGGGGGGCAGATTCTCATTTACACCACTTCTAAGCAGAGGTAAAAGGCTCCCAAAATCTTAACGGTCACGTTTTGTACTGATATAAATACCCGTGCTAGATGCCGGATGTTCATGGAAACGAAGCCGTGCGTCCTCGCTCACAGCCGCACACCGCGTCTTTACTTCTCAAGAGGTGCGTGGACTTGGAGCCTCGCCGGAAATTAGCCTTTTCACTAGCATTACGGTAGATGGTGAAATTAAATCCTTCTCTCCTACTCTATGGGAAATAGTCCAACCTCGCGACTCACTGCTGCTTCCCAGAATGCCTTTCAAAGAACAAGAAGTCAAACGTCGATTTAGCAGCTCAGCTGCTGCAAAGAAGAGAGAAGGGGGAAAAACAACAAGCAAACTCCGGTTTATTTAACAAAAAAGACAACCTTCGTTTTCAAGCCCGTTCTGTCTTCGCAGGTCTTTCAGAAAAAGCCCATTCGTTTTTTTTATGGCAAACGCAGACCTTGAGCTTGCCTGTGGGGGAAGAAAAAAAAAACACCCAAAAAACCCAACCTGTTTTGTATAAATCTAATCACCAGTCTGAAAGTAGACATTAAAATTACAATATAGCTCTTGACTTTTGGTAATTAAAAGCATTTTGTGATGACTCGCTTGATTAAAACGAGATCATCCATTTAAAATGAAAGTTCAGAATGAAAATTGCTTTTGTTGCACCGATTATTCTATTTTAAAACTCCTTGCTGTTATCACACTAATAAAAAGCTGTCACTTCTTCTGTCATGTAATTCACAACACAAGGCATTTGCATTTCTTCCCGACTCTTGTTTATTCCAGTAATTACAAATGGATTCTTCTTCTCAATCCTCCCCCTATCTTCCCTGCCACCTCTGCCCCCCTCCCGTTGTCTCCTGTCATTTTGGGCTGCAAGGGCGATAACCCAGGTCGAGCAAGATGACCTTGGGGCCCAAGCGGGCCAGCAGCTTTCAAGCCAGGATGCACCTGGTGCCGACACATGGGGGAAGGGAGAGCAAGCCGGTATTTCTCTCAACAATAGAAATGCTACAGCCAGGAGCCGAAGCCCTGCGCTTGCACTGTTCATTTGCAGCCTAATGTCAAGCCCGCTGCAATCAGTGGAGACCTGACACCATTGCACACTGGACCGGTCCTGTGTGCCGGTACCGCAGGGCACGGCTAATAAGGGGGGATCTGAATCCATCGCTCAGTTCGCCAGGTGTCTGCGCTTGCTTTACCGCTGCCTTGTATACGTTCTGCTCCGGCTGGCACACGGGGAAGGGGAGGCTCCCTGATACAGCCCCTCGATGCAGGAGCATCATGCTAAGGCTTGGAGCTGGCGGCGGTACCAGGTGCATGGCAGGAGTGGAGGGGGAGATGCAGAAGGAGGGCTGCAACAGGAATGGGAAGGGGCAATGGGAACATCAATTGATGGCCCAGTTATTCCCTTGCAAAACCACAGAGCCTGCTTTTTCCTGCCCTGGAAGCTGCAAGAGAGAGGGAAACTCCTATTCCTCCGTCCCTATGCCAGTGCAAGGCTGATTCCAGCATGGAGCATTTAGGGAAGATTAAAGAGAGAGACAAAGCAGGCAAGATTCACACCACCTTGGTGTTAGCGTGCAGCCGTGGGCTCTGCGCTTAGCTTTCAGGAGGCCTGACTCCTCCAACCCCTTCTACCTGTCACGTGTGTTTTGTGCTGGGAGAAGCTGCCAGGAGCACGATCCCCATCTCCAGGCCTTGGCGTGCCTTGTAGTTAGTTATTTTTCCTCCCTCTCTCTCCCCCTTGCCATCTCTGCCGAACAGAAGGATCATTTCCTGCTGTGAATTGAAATCCAGTGGATGGAAGAAGGACGGATAAAAGCTGGTTCCACCTCAAGATGGTGGGCTCGATTGCTACGATTCACATATAGGTAAGAATCCCAAGACGGGGGACATCACCCCCCAGGCTGGGAAGTGATTTCATGTGTGCTGCAAGCTGCTAACATCACCCTGCCGTGACCTGCTAAGGAGCAGCCCCCCCAAAATGGGCAGCTGCTCCCTGGTGCACCCCCAGCCCCCTCCCTCCCGGCCCCTTGCATGAGAACAGCCTGGAGGCGAGAGGGCCTGGGGTCCTCGCAGCCCCCGGCAGCATCCGAGCCCAGGAGGGACCAAGTCAGCCTAGAAGTGGGTCATCTCTATCCCCTCCCTCTGCTCACTGCTGAAGAGGTTTTTAAAGGGGGCCGTGGGACTAGTTTAGCTGCATAAAAGGGAGAGAAGGCAAATAAAGGAGTTAATTGAAACGGAGAGTTAATTAAATGGCAGCGAAAGTAGGAGCACAGCGCTCACCATTGCAAGCATGTGGGTAATGGAGCGCACCCGCCTCCACGCACAGCTTTGCTGCCACCTCCGTTTGTCTCCAGAGCCAGCTCGGTAGAGGCCTCCTTGCTCTGAAGGCATCTGCTCCAGCTGATCGTGCTTACCGGTCCCTCCGTGCTCCCTTTCTGCATTCATCCGAGACCCCCCCCCCCATGCACCCACCCAACTGGCATCTTGTCACATGGAAAGGGTCGGGCATTCGTTTCCCAGCCCGGGGCTTGGGACTTCGTGCTCAGCACCAGCCTCCGAGAAACCCAGCGCAGGAGCCTTCTCCTTTGCAGCACCTGCCTCCGGCAACCACCTCCCCTGCCGTCTCAGCCGTGCTGACGTAGCCGAGCTGATGACCCAGTTCATGAAGCTTTGAGCCCACGATTCACCTTTTGCTTTGGTGTGGCTGTTGCTCGCCGTTCTCATTCGGGAGCGCTCTCTGCTCACCGAAAAGCCTGCACACGCAGGCAGAGTAGGGGAGATCCTGCCCCTATCCGCTAGTCCTTTCCACTTTCCCATCTCGTTCTGCTGCTACGGGGCTGGGGTTGTCCTGAGGTTGTGGCTCCCTTTTCTCAGTCCTGGGTAAAGACCCTGGAGCGGGAGGTGAATGCTTCCCATGATGGGAGCCTTAAGGCCTGGATTTCTCTCTCGGGCTCTGCCACTGACTTGTGAAATGAGCCCTGGACAAATCCCTTCACTTCTCTGCGTCCCGGCTTGTGCCCCCTCTGTGCGTCTGTCTGGTTTGTCTAAAAGGCAGGGTTGGGCAGGTCCCCTTAGCAATTTTGGAGGGGCCGAGGGGTTTACACCGATAATCTGAGGAAACAGGACAGATGAAGCAATAGCCCCGTTATACTGGCGGGGAGCTGAGACAGAGCGACTTGCCCCAGGTCTCACTGACAGCTCGGAGACAGGATTTGCACCCGGATGCCCTTCGTCATAGCACAAAGCACAAGACCTGAAGCCAAACTCTGCACTTTAGGTTGAGGTCTAAGATACGGGATAGAGCCGTTTCTAGAATAGTGCAGAAGCTCGGCGTGCCCATAAAACCCATCAGGCTTTGCCTCGTTTTTGCACCAAAATGCTTTTGCCTCCTTTCTGCACCAAAATCCATCCACCGAGATGGATTTCCCCTGAATCTTGACCCTGGCCATGTGAGCAGAGGGGTGGAAACTGGCCCACAAGTTTCATTAGCATGGACTCGCTGAGTTTTTTTGCTTGTAGCCGTGTTGGTCTATGGACGTAGGCAGGTTAGATGCGATATCTTTTATGTTCTTTTATCATGCATCTTTTATAATAAAAGCTATTCGGATGGATTTGCACACTCCCCTTCATTGCAGATAGACATTTTGATGGGTTTGAGAGAGCGGTATCTCAGAGATGCCAAGTCCTCTCGGGACTTTGCTATGGATGAAGGCACCTGAGTACTGTATGGCTACTGTAAGGTGATGCTCATAGGAATGAAGAGCGCGGTACAACACACCTGCCAACCAAAAAGCTGCTCCTTCCCCTTTTACACAGATTAGCTAAGGTGTCAGGCCAAGCCTTTGCAGAGCGGTGCATAAAACCCCTGAGTCTTGGTTCCCAGATCCTCAACACCAGCCTCGCTTCTTGGCCACCGGTGGACACTAGCCTGATCATGGGAAGCCTGGGTAGGAAGCAGCTGCTACCCTTGCTTTTCTCAGTTGTGATTCCAGCGTTCACGGTAGAGAAATCCTTGAGAGTGTCTGTTGCCTCCAGACCGTAACGGCAGGTGAAGCCTTGACAGGCACGGCGGTGTTTAGCCGGTGACAGAGATAAAAGCTGAAAAGCATGGGCTCTCAGACAGTGGGAAATCATGAACCCAAGCCAATTAAAACCAATTTGTTTCTCTTCTTGTCATTTGGAGCAGCAGAGTTCATCCAAAGCAATTGTTTTCCCCGCAAAGGTGTGACGTGCAAAAGGGAAATTGCTGTCTTCTTCGAAATGACAACCTGCCACGTCACCGCATGGATGGAGACCAGGACTCTGGGCCCCGTTCCCCGCTCTCTAACGGGCTCCAGATGGGATTTCGACAGATCCTTTTCCCTTTTTATGCTTTGCCTTTTTTCCCCCCACTTTGTAAAACAAGGATGCTGACCCTGCCCTGCTCTCTGTGGCTTCAAAGTGCTAGGAGAGTCACAAAATGCTTTTTTTTTTTTTTTTTAATGCATTGGGTAAAACTTGTTTCTTTGCTGAAAAATGCAGCTGGAGCTGGAGCGAAGCATTTCACAAATGCACACTGACACTGGCAAATTGCTTTGGTCGGGGGGGGGGGGAGAAATCCTAAAAAAGAAGGCATCGGTAATTAAAATGTTTCAAGTTTTCGAAGCGACCCGCTTCATTTTCCTTATGCAAGATGACATTTTGTTTCCGACGTTAATTGTCTTTTTGATGAAAATGTTAAAACGGCCCCAAACACTAACATGTTTCTTTCTGGGCAAAATGTTTTATGCGACTTGGAAAAAAAAAAAAAAAAGGAGGGGTTCATGCAAAAAGTTGGGGGATTTTCCAGTGCAGTGAGAAATCAGTGATTCATCGGATCCGGTCGTGGTTTTTGTTTGGAGTGACCCTAATTTGGTGCGGTTTGGGGGGCAGCCCCCAGAGCCGGGGCTTCTTGTTCTGCACACTTGACGCTCTGGCTTTTTTACTCGGACTTGTCAGAGGAGGAAGAAAGGCTTGGCGGCGAGGGGGACTTCACAGGATGGGGAGCGGCGATCCGGTACTCGGGGCTCGCGGTGCTAGCTGCAGGAAGCTTCTGGTGAATAGGACCCAGGGAGAAAGAGAGAAATGAAGAAGGAACATGAAGAACCACCAACGAGCGAGCGAGACAAAGGGGGACGGTTGTGTCACGGGTGGCAGGGAGAGACCCACATAGACTGTGCTCCAACACTTGTCGAAGCAATGGCAAAGCGCCCGGTGACTAATGGGAGAGGATCCGAGCTGCAGACAGCGAGAATATGAGCCTCCATCCTCTCCGGGTCTCCATCTCCCAGCTGCACCGCGAGGAAAATAACCCTCCAGCCCCCTTTGATTGCAAGCGGTGTGGGGCAGGGACCGCTTCTCCGTGCACGGCGAGGCGCTGATCTTTTGCCGGCGCTCCCAGACGAGCAGGAGTGACAACACAAGTCCACGCTGTGCCGCGTGTGGGTCGCGTGTACCAACACCGCGATCCTTGTGTGTGCATGCGTGCACGCAGATGTATATATACACACATCAAATGGCTTTATACATTCGCCTTAAAAAGCTGCCTTGTGCCTATGGCAAGACATAAAAGCACACGGCAAGCTGTTTCCCTCTCTCTTCTTTTTTTTTTTATCTGGTTTTCCATAGGCAGCCTCCCTCTCTCTCCCTTTATAACCTGACAGCGCCAGTACATGAGTCCGTATTCCAGGGCCGAGGTTTTTCAATTTATCTGCACAAAGCACTTGTGCTTAATCTGGGATGCACTGGGACATTAGCTCCGCTTCATTCAGACGGCGGCTAGAAACGCACAAGGCTGAAAAGGGGCAGACAGAATCCTAACAGCTTTCTGCTGTATTTATTTTTTTTTCCCTTTTGGGTAAATGCAAGCCAAGAGCTTAAAGGAGAAAAAAAATAAAAGGAAAGAAAGCAAAAAAAAGCAAATCTTCTATGGGGAATGTGGCCATGTTTTTTCCACCCTCCTTTTGGTATAGTTCCCTCTCTCTCGTTCCAGCAAGCGAAGGCTGTATCACCCTCACAGCCACTTCTTTGTCTCCCCCCACTTGCCAACTCCTTCCATCCGCGGCTGAAACATCATGCAAAGCTGTAAACACCGTGGGAAGACTGAAGTGATCAAGGGAATAATAATTTTTTTAAAAATCCCTTTGCATTGGCCGCGCTCCGGGAGCATTGCCCATCTCTGCCAGCCTGCCACGGGCATTTATTGATAGGGGTTTGGTTCATCAGCAAAGCAGCCCATAGATATGACAGGGACCGGTGTCCTCCAAAGGCTGGCGTTGCATCCTCAGGGGAGGACGTTTCTACCCGATCGAACTCAGGGGTAATTTGTGCATATGCTTATACCACCAGAAATGGGGCGCAGCCACACTGGTGATAATGGAGGGAGTCCCCATTTGCATCGTAGGGGAGATTTAGCCCTAGGCTTGGAGTCACATAGACCACAGGGAAGGTTTTGTCTTGGAAGTGTGCTGGGAGGGACACGACGGGGCTGCCTGCGTGGCAGAAAGTACAGCGGGCAACCTTCCTCTGCGGGCTGCAGCGTGCTTTCCTTGCAAAGGCATGACTCGTGTCCCCCGTGGAAGCTGCAGGGGCGTACAGAGAGGCTGGCAGGGTTGTGACTGCTCTCAGCCTACCCCCACCTTGCAGGCAGTGACTGTGAGGGCTACTGGCTGCCTCCTGGGAAATCAAGAAGTAAGGGGTGCAGAGGAGATGCTCCTCTCCTTTCCCCCTCTCTTCCACATCCATGCAGGAGGCACGGGGAGGCAAGCTGATGAGAAGGGCTCATGGCTTGGGATCTGCATGCAGACTCCACCTGCCCCATAGCTTCAAAGGGGTTGGATTATACGTTCTGGAGTCCAAAAATCAGATCAGGAAAGGGTCTTCTTCAAACTCTGAAGACGTTCATCTGCTGCTGTCCAGCTCAGACTTCTGGGCTTTGCATCCACGCACCTCTCCTGATCCCGAGTTTTCATTAGGAAACCTCAGCTCACTTGCCGACTTCGGAAGGAGCCCCAGCTGGAGGGCGGGTGAGCCTATCTCCGTGGCTTCAAGGCCACGACTTCTAGTTTCGTAGATTTGCATAGACATTCGGGCCGGAAGGGACCCCAAAGGATCATTGAGTCCAGCCCCCTGCCCCAGGGGCAGGAAGTCAGCAGGGATCATGGGATCCCAGCACAATGAACATCCAAACGTGTCTTGAAGGCGTTCAAAGTGGGTACTTGAACCACCTCCTTCATTCAAGTCTTCCCTTCTCCGTGCCTGAACACGACCCAGCCAAGGAAAGCACTGCTTCATGCCTGCCACAATAGAAATAATAAGTGATAATCCAAATAATGGAATTTTGCTCTGAGATCGCTTTTTGGGGGGTTGATACCAACCTCCGAGCGAGCCGGAAATCAGTGAAGTCCCTTTTCCCCACCCAGAGGAGCCCCATGCGAATGAAAACTCCCGAGCTTCATAAAAAGCATTGGTCCCAGGACATCTGGCTGCTTCAGAGCCGCTGCATCTCATTGCAAACTTCCTTGCCTCCCTTCTTTCTCTGCCTTCATCTGTATGCATAGCCAGCACTTGGGACTGCTCAGGTGTTTGCGTGAATCTGAATTCTGTTCTGCAGCAATTATCTTATTGGTGAAAAATTCCTATTGTGTTATTTTTGGAAAATAAGCACCAAGAGAGGTCACCGCGAGCAGAGCTGCAAGAGCGCGGGGTAGAGGAATCGTTCCAGGGATGTTTGTTCGAATCCCAAAGCGCATTCAGGATTGTCTGTGCTTGTTTGCTTTCCCCAAACATCAGAACACTTGATATTTGCTGGGATGGAAACTAAGAGAAGGATAAACGGAGGATTTGCTATGGGTGAAATTCATCCCTGTGCAGACAGGGCCAGCATTCAGGCGGGGGGCGTAAATCTCTGGTCTGGACCTCCTTCTCCCTGCAATGATCCACAGGGAATATGAACCGCCAGCTGCAGAGATTTCTCCTTCCAGCTCTAGGGGAGCTGGTTCAAACCCTAAGATCTCAGCTAAGATGCTGTCCCAGCACATCGCTACAGAAAAGTCCTGATGTTGGAGTACGGGCTTGTGATCTGCACCGTATTTCACCCCCAAAGCGAACGGCAATAGTAAAATTCACAGTGTGGACTATGCTGTCTGGCTAGATAAGTCATGTAGCACTGTTGCCGTTTCCCTTATTGAATACTTGTGTCTAGCCCGTGTACCTAATAAAAAGCAAATTATGAAACGTAGACTGAACGCTGTGCTCACGTAGTAGTTATGCTTGTCATGGGAGCACGTTTGCTCGAGCCCGTGGCAGGAACCACATGGACGCAGCCGAAGTGTTAGAGTCGGCTTCTGTGGCCTGTTATACTTTGCGAAGCCTCCTTTTGTGCAAGAAACCATGGGTGCAAGAACTACAGTGGGAACGGTACTGAAGACATGGCACCGGCGTTTTTACCGTCAGCAGATCTAACTGACGCAGAGCTCTTCCACTTGGTAGAATTACACCTGTGCTAAGGAGGACACCGGGGGCACATCCAGATTGAGTGGGCACATGTGGCGTGCGGCACCTCAGAGCTCTTTGAGGTGCCACAAAGTGCACGCGGTGCACGTGCCTCCATTTGCCGTGCTGCTAATTTGCACCGGGGTGGCAAAAAAACCTGTCTGCCCTCAAAAAAGTGTCGCGGAGCACGTGGCAGTAGCACGCGCTGCCAGAAACGGAGCCTGGCCATCCAGAGTCACGTTCTGGCTCTTGGCCAGGCTCTGCGCGGCTGGATCGATGCCGCTGCCACCCCAGGAAGCCCCCAGCCTTCCCTACCCCACCCGAGACAATTTGGCGCACGCCTGACTGTGTATGCAGGGGCGTGCCCTGAGGCATGAAGCTCATTTGGACGCTGGAAGGTGATCTAATGGCTTAGGATGCAAGAGAACTGGATTCAGTTCTTCTGTAAATCTCATGGGCCTGATTCTGCCGTGCACTGTCCTGTGTGTCCTCCCCCCGTCAGTGCTTTACTGTTCGGTTGTGCGCTCTCTTTGCATGTTGTAAGAGAAACACAGCAGAGAAGCACTCTTCTCATGCAGTCTTGAGCAAATCAGTCTCCCAGCGGCTCGGTTTTCCATTAGAAAATGGAGGTAAACACCCTTCATTTCTGCCAGCCTTTGTCTGACTCCTCTATTTAGGTTTTAAGAGCAGTTTTACGGGGCTGGCTGCAAAGGATCTTTGCATTATGGCACCCAAAGCCACTTGCATCACTTTGAGGTCTTTCTAGAAAAAGTAAACTCTACCTTAACTGCCTCGCCCCGTTGGGATGAGCCAGGGCAGATTTCTTGCTAAAGGTAGGCACCCTCCATAGCACGACAGGGCCGCGATCCTCCTGCTGTAACAATTATGCTTCCAGATATGCTCACTCCACAGAATGAAGATGCGCTTGCAGCATGGACCTCTGCTACCCAACATGAGTAACGGAGCAATGAAGATGTGGTAACACTGGTGTAAGCACGTGTTAGCAGCCAAAGCAGGCGCCCAGAGTCCTTGGAGAGTCTGCATCCTGATTGCTAGCACGTGCTAATGTTCGTGAAGCCGCATCTTCACTGCTGTTGCTGGCTAGATGAAGCTAACAGGGGTGTGCAAGCACCCCTTGGCTCTTCGTCCTTCAGGGAGACAGACCCCCAGCTGTTTCTTACGTATGGGCCCTGCATGTGCCACTTCAAAGAATAGAGCAGAGCAAAGATGTTAAAGATGGGACCATGAATTAGAATAAAAGCACTGAGAGTGGAAATGTACTCCTGCAAGGTGGGAGGAAATCAGAACGGGTGAGTGATGTAAAATATGGAGGTGCGTGAAGAGGAGGTTCAGGTTTCTGATACTGCCATCCTACTACAACCCAGCCTTTCCGCCCCCTCGGCCTGTGAATGACACCGCCGTCGACGGCACCCCGTGCGTCAGCTTGGATTCGAGCCCCGCGTCTCCTGCACAGCTACCACCTCCGCATCTGGAAAGCTCTCCAAGTTGGCGAGCCTGAGACAGGCGTAATCAAAGCCCAGGGAGAAATGTGAATGAAGCACTGAGATGTGTCATCTCCCTCCCCGGATCCCTCTTTTACATCTTCACAGATCCTGCAACTTGCAGACCGACTAGCAAAAGCACGTCTGGCCTCAGAAGCCGGCCTGGGCTGCAATCCAGCGCGACTCCAGCAAAGGTGAGGTCTTCTGGGGTCATCTTGATGGCTGTTTGCAGGAGAGAAAGGGTCAAGTGCCAAGTGAGTAAGGCCCTGGACGAGAGTGGAGGTGGCACATCCAGAGCATTGGTGAAGGCAGCATCTGGTGGCTGCTTACAGGGCAAGCACAGTCCAGACCTTAAAACCCTGGCCGTTCGGTCAAAGCCCAAGTGAAGTCGTAGCAAGGCAGGACTTGCCCGAGCAATGGAGTGTGGTGCCACCCTTCTCATATTGGCGATGGGCAACTGGGGCCCGATGAGACTAAATGAGCCCCCCACCTCGGGTCGTACAGGAAGCCCGTGACTGAGCCTAGGATTGAACCTGCGTCTCGCAGGTCTTCAGCAAGTGCCTAGACCAGCTTTGGAGAGAGACTCCTTCGTGCCGTAAGATCGAACGTCTCAATCTCTTGCCCTCAAACCCATGTATAAACAGAGGAACGATGTCGAAGCTTGACCCATTACACCAATGAAGTTTAATGGGAAATAGGCCATTAACTTTGATGGGCGCAAGAGGAAGCACTGAGACAGCAGTTCCCGATTGAGCTACTGCAAAGATCAAATACTGGAGGCAGGTACAGATAAGACTACAGACATCAGAAAGGGGAGGAGAGGAGCTTCACTTCAGATCGGGGCGCTCCACGTGTCGCCCTGTCGTGAGCAAAGGCAGTTTGGCAGAAGAGCGATCGGGGACTGGGGAGGGTTGCAAGCGTTGTTTCCCTCCGTTCTTTCCCCAGGGACCATTGCAATTGTATTTCTGCCTCGTTCCCTTCCTCCAGGAAAGGCTGATGAGGCAGTTTTGATGGATGAATGTGGAATTTTATCAGAAAAGTCCCCCGAGAAGAGACATAAAGCAACATATTTTCTTTGCCTTCATGGGTGTGAATTGTGGTGGAGGAGATGAGAACTGCAGCAATGCAGAGGATGTGTCTAGAAGAGAGCGAGCGAGCTGGGAAGGTGTGAGAAATGGTGCCTGGGAACTGCAGAAAAATAGCCTGTGCCACTTCTTTTAGCTGAATTGCCAGGTGTAGCTGGGAAACAACTCACTGGCTGAGAGCCTGGAGTAGCTCGAGCTCTACGTTGTTAGTCTATACCTTGTATTTTTAGTGCTTAGTACTTAAGCTAAGTTATATAGCCATGTTCTGTATTCCCAAAATGCTTTATACTGCCGCTAAATTGGCACCGAAACCGTAGTCCTCTTTGGTGCCAGGTGCATTCTGTTAATGCCTAGTAAATGTGGCTTCTGTACTAGGGTTTGAATAGCAAACGGCGTCTTTGTGTTTTGCTGAGCATTGAAATGTTTCGATAAGACACTAGCGGGGACCGGTCCAGCGGAGAGCGGAGACCCCTGTCCTAATGGCGAGAGCGACCAAAAATGACAAACGCACGACTTCGCGGAGGAGAGAAGGGCCCTTGGGAGCTTGCTAACTTTTCAGGAGGGGCAACAAAAAATACAGGCAGAAGGAAGAAGCCGTATCCAAAGTTGTAAAGAAGGTGGGTATAAATATTGGTGATCCCTAAAGAAGTCGACTCGGACACTGGGCTGCTGTCTCCAGAGCGACAGACCCGGTATAACTTACGTCTTGCAGGCTGGTTAGAGTCATTAACCAAATTAAGCTGGCTCAATTTGTTCTCAAAGCCTTTCATTAAAAGCACACACCAGGAACATCGGTGGTCCGGGTGCCGTCTAGTGCCTGGGGTAGGACCCCCTCCCCTCAGCGTGAGTAGGAGGGTATGAGTGAACGCGCTGCCCGTCTTCTGTGTATTTCTATGTTTGATGGAACATGTGAGACGTTAAAGCACGTATCCATTTTGCATTCGTTTTATTGTTCTTCTAGTTTCTGACCCTTTAATGGCATTATCAAGCTTTACTTTGCAACCATGAGGACCCAGAAACTGACTTTTATTTCTTAACAAAGCCCAAGAGCCTCGCCTAATCTCATGACTCCAGGAGCTGGTGTTTTAAGGAAGCTATAAATATTCACGTCTCACAGTAAAATAATGAGAGTTGGCAGCACTGGGGGAGACGAGAAGAATATGGGCATGAATCATTTTAGTTCGGCTAGAATCACAGACCGTGAGGGTTGGAAGAGACCTCAGGGGGTCACATCTAGTCCACCCCCTGCTCAAAGCAGGACCAGCCCCAACTACATCATCCCAGCCAGGGCTTGTCTAGCCAGGTTTTGAAAACCCCCAAGAATGGAGAGTCCACCACCTCTCTGGGTAGCCTCTTCCAGTGTTTTACCACCCTCCTAGTGAGACTATTCTTCCTAATATCTAACTTAAACCTCCCTTGCTGCAACTTGAGACCGTTGCTCATCTGCCCCCACTGAGAACAGCCCAGCTCCATCCTCTTTGGACCCACCTTTCAGGGAGTTGAAGGCCGCTATTAAATCCCCACTTAGTCTCCTCTTCTGTAGAGTAAATAAGCCCAGTCCCCTCAGTCTTTCCTGACTGTCCTCCAGCCCCCCAACCATTTTTGTCCCCCTTCTGCTGGACTCTCTCCAATGTGTCCACATCCTGTCTGCAACAGAGGGCCCAAAACTGGACACAGGACTCCAGATGTGGCCTCACCACTGCACAATAAAGGGGAATAATCACTTCCCTGGACCTATTGGCAGCACACCTACCAATGCAGCCCTGGATGCCGTTAGCCTTCTTGGCAACAAGGGCACACTGCCAGCTCGTGTCCATCTTATTGTCCACTGTCCCCCCAGGTCCTTGTCTGCAGAGCTGTTGCCCAGCCAGTCACCCCCAGCCTGCACCGGTGCATGGGATCGCTCTGTCCTGAGTGCAGGACTTTGCACTTATCCTTGTTGAACCTCATGAGATTTGTTTTGGCCCAATCCTCCAATTTGTCTGAATCCCAGCTGTGTCTGCTACTCCCCCCAGTTTGGTGTCATCTGCAGACTTGCTGAGGGTGCGCTCTGTGCCATCTTCCAGGCCCTTGATGAAGACATTGAACAAAACTGGCCCCAGGACCAACCCCTGGGGCACTCCACTTGTCCGGCTGCCGGCTGGACATCGAGCCACCAATTGCTACTCTCTGAGCCTGATGCTCCAGCCAGTTTTCTATCCACTCGTCCAGCCCATACTTCCTTATAACCCTAAACCAGCCTATAATTAACAGTCCTTCTGTACACACCAGGAAAGCAGCTCTTATGCTAAAAGTAGTCTGGGCTGGTTTCAGACAAGCATGCCTGAATGCAGTGGGATTTATACCAGGCCAGTAAAGTGAGGAATTTGCTCTGTGATGAGAGCAAATTAGGGGCAGTTTAGTCTTTTCCTTTTCCTGACCTTGCAGATTCAAGGTAACAGAGGCTTCTTTTAAAGCCAGCGATAAGCCCTTGCTGAAGACGAAGTGGTTTTCAGATCTTTTGAATGGTTTGCAAAGGTTAATTAATAGGGAATCAATTAATGGTTTCCTTGCCTTGCACTTTCTCTTTTCATTTAGAGGGTTCTCCTTTTTGGAGATTAGTTTAATGTTAAAAATAATCTGGTTTTACTAAGAGCTAATTAAATGTGGCACAGGCTCGTCCAGGCTGGAGCCCAGATTCATGGCACATCCCAGGGTTAGACTTTCCCTTGAACGCTCCTCAGCTCTCCTCTGTTAGCACAAGGGAAAGAGTCTCATCGGGGACCTGTGTTGTACCTCCTTAGCAGCATTGCCTAGGTTGGTAGGGAGGAAGGGTTGGTTTAAAGACTCCTTTACACCCTCTGGATCCTGGATGTAGTTACTGGTGCAGTGTAGCTGGGTTTTGGGTTGTAGCTGTGTTGGTTTAAGGACATAGGCATCTACCCAAAGAACCTTGCCTGCCTAGTGCAATTCAGAGCAATCTTTGGAGCGGTTGTCAGTGAGCTACTACCACTATACCCCTTCCTCTGTAGGAGGGGGCATGGCCCTCTACGCCGGACTTTCTGAGTGTATATTGACAAGATTTTATAGAAACAGGACATTGGCTGCCGTGACTCCCCTGCTTTACCTGAGGCAAATTAGGGTGATAAGTCTACACTGTGTCTGGGTTGCGGGTAGTTTTATGTAGAATTCAGATTATGGTTGTATGAGATGGATGGATAGGGACTAGATGACCGCTGAAGGTCCCTTCCAGCCCTACTTCTCTATGACTCTATGGGCATGTCTACATGTTCAATTAATGCACTTTAGGTAGTGTGCACTAAATCTAGGTGCCTTCCCCCCTCCCTCCCCATTCCCGGAGCACTTGTAAAAACGCCCTCCATTGTGAGGTTCTCGTTAGCCTATTTTAATGCTCTTTAGCTAAAGAGCACTTTTGTCTGATGTTTGAATGCTCATTAAAATAGGCTAATGCGCATTAAAGTGCATGTGTAGATGCGCCCTATGCCATCCCCTGTGTTTCTGTGCTGGAAGCCAGCAGGAGAGTAGTGGAAGACTCTTGAGCAGGGAGATCCACATACCTTCCAGCAGCATAAAGAAACCAAAGTGCAGCCCAGGGTTTATATCCTCTATATTCAGGATCCTTCTACCTGCAAATGCATCTTGCTTTCAAAAGCTTAAGTGTTAGGCCTAGCTTGTTGGCCCCTATTCACACTCTTTACAGAGCCTGCAGGATGCCAATTCAGTTAAGTATCTACCATTGTCCTGGCACACTCCCTGTTTAGAGGAGGTTGGCCAGGGCTAAGCATGGTAAATTCTTATTATGCTTTGCAGGTAAACACATTATGCAGGTTTTTTTCCTGCCAGCCACTGGACATGCTGCATGAACATTAGATATATTCCTATAGGCATTTCCTATGGTCCTGGTGTCTCTATTCACCTCTGTCCAGCGAATCAATCTAGGCCCTGTTGGGATCAATGCAATGAGCATCTTCCCAATCTTACGCCAGTCAGCTCCATTGATTCCAATAGATCTGGGTTCATCCACATTTCAAGACTAATTTGGAGGAGGCTGGTGCGTGAGAGCTGTTCCTGACCCGTTCCACACATGCTCCCGCGTGCACTGGAGTTAAGAAGGGCCCAATCCAAAGCCCAGTGACGTTAACGGAAAGACTCGCATTGGCTTCAGCGGCGTGCTTTGGATAAAACCCGAAATGAGTGAAGCTGGCCCAATACGTACGCTCACTGCAGCAAAACCCTGTCAATAGGCGAAAAACACGTGGAGGCCAGTAGGCAGCTCACACTATCAGCAGCATCAGCACTGACCGATCTGGTCGCAGCTTTTAATCAAGACAGCGCTTTTATCTCCCTTATTGCATTGGAAACCCTTAGCACCTGGCTGGAGAGACTCTTGGCTTGTGCCGTTCAGCCGAGATTTTAGTCTGATTTATTAGAGCAGCGTTGCCTATTGCCAAGGCTCTGGAACAGAAACACCCATCAAAGGTTTAAGAGCCTAAATGGGTGTTAATTAGCCCAGCAGGGAAGCTGGCGTTTCAATGAGGTTTATCTTTAAACTACTATTAAGTTTGACAATGTAAAGAGATAAATTTGGTACTTAATTCAAGCCTTGCCTAATCAAATAGATTATGGTTGTTACTGCATCTAAAATGTAAATAATCTTTAACTTCAGGGGTTTGTTTTATGTAATAGAAACGTATTGATACTTGAATCAAGGCGCCATCCCCCCTCCCCAACCCCAAATCCTTCTTAAAAGGTTTGACTTTAACAGGATTAGGGGGAGGGCGGGGTGGAAAATGGATTGGAACCAAGTAAGAAATTGGTGCCGTGACGTAGTGTTTCAGTGCTGATTAGCTGCTCGCGGGGAACCGGACACAGACAAAGTGCCTGTATTGCTGGGAAGAGCTCGCCACCCAAGTGATGTTCTGCGCTGATAATGTTCCACTGAGCTTTCAGGGCTTATTTCCTTCTGGGCCCGGGTATTTGTATTTGTCTGTGGGTAAATGGCATTATGCTTTTTGCTAAGTATTCTATTGATCCTGTTTAAATCATGGTGGCCAGGTCAGTGATAAAGCGTTCAGAGAAGCAGGAAGCATCATTTAGCAGGGAAGAGCGTTTCCATGCAGCCGGCGTTGATCTCACGTGCAGCACCCTGGGTTACCGTCCCGCGCGAGGGCATAAGCCAGGTCTGCACAGAGGATTTCAAGTCTGATTATAATGCAAGCAAAACCATCCTGAACCACAGTCTGCACCAGCGCTTGAGACTGAGGCACATTGCATTGGTGTTAGTAGAAGCTCTGCCCGTCTGTGTTAGATGTGTGCATTGGGGTACGGTGTCCCAATGTAGACCGGAAGAGATCTACCAGATGGTGGGGTACGGTGTCCCAATGTAGACCGGAAGAGATCTACCAGATGGTGGGGTACGGTGTCCCAATGTAGACCAGAAGGGATCTACCGGATGGTGGGGTATGGTGTCCCAATGTAGACCAGAAGGGATCTACTGGATGGTGGGGTACAGTGTCCCAGTGTAGACCAGAAGAGATCTACCAGATGGTGGGGTACAGTGTCCCAATGTAGACCAGAAGGGATCTACCGGATGGTGGGGTACGGTGTCCCAATGTAGACCGGAAGAGATCTACCGGATGGTGGGGTACAGTGTCCCAATGTAGACCAGAAGGGATCTACCGGATGGTGGGGTATGGTGTCCCAATGTAGACCAGAAGGGATCTACCGGATGGTGGGGTACGGTGTCCCAATGTAGACCTTGAAATGGGTTTGATGGATCAGCCTCCCACGCCCCATGGGAAACGAAAAAAATCCTTCCTAATCCTAAATTCAATGTCTTGACTCAGGGAGTCACAGGAGAACGTAGCTCCTTGAACTGTAGCTGATGGATGGAGGGCAGCGTAGGGTCCCTTTCTTCTCCACCTCGCCCCCTTTCCCAGCTGTGAGTGGTACCTGGCCATTCAATGGACAGGATGCTTCCCACAATACTCCCTTGGGTGCTGGTGGCTAGACTCGCCTCCCTTAACCACCCTAGTCCAACGGGTCCCATGGCTTAGGTGGACCTCGGACCTGCCTCAATGTCCAGATTCCTATTAACCCCCCTCCCTCACCCATTTTTCGTGCTGTTGACCCAAGAATTGCTTTTCTCAGCAAGGTGGTCCCAGCTGTGCATCGGTGGAAGGAGAATACAAGGCTGTGATCTCACCCAAAAGGCCTGCTTGGCCAATCAGATGGGGCCGCTGGGTAGCAGGAGCCCCTTTATCCTCTGACCTCACTGACAACCATGGGATTATGCAGGGGTCGATAAGGGGCACGAGTGAGACCTGATATGGTGCTCTCCATCATTGCACTGGGGTAAGGCAAAGGTGGGGGAGGTACAGTGGACATGGTTAAGGTGAGACCCGTCTTCTGGTCATTTTGAAAGGCTTCGTATGGGGCCGAAGCAGAGACACAGCTCAAAGCAGCCCCCCCTGGTTCTCTGGCTAGGGCTAAGGGCTCTTCTGGCCATTGCAGAGCCTGATTTGGAGAGGTGCAAGCTGCCTTCTTTGCACCCCTGCGCCAGTACCTGGGTTGTATCGGGCTGCTAGTCTCAGTTGAATCACGGTGCCACGAACCCGTCTCACTTGCCTGCAGGGTTGAGAATAAAACATGAGGTGACATAGCCCTAAGCACACACCACCGCTGCAATGAGAGGTTTTGGGGTGAGTTTAACACCGCATTTATTACTGAAGAAAGATTGTCACTAAAAAACCTGGAGCATCACCTCCCAATCTGCCAATATAGGCATCTAAAGCCCTTAGAAACCTTGGCCACTGTCCCCAAATTGTCAGATGAGCACTTCAAGCATCTTGTGCTTGCTTGTAGCCCCCAAATTCTGCTCCTTTAATGTTTTAAAAGAACGAGGCGAGGGGTGGGGGGGCAGCAGCAGATGTTTAAACCCAGCTGAGCCTTTCTCTAAGTCTCCCTTTTTATCTCAGCACTTTGCACAAGGGCCACACCATTGTCTCACCAGCGAGGAAATTCTCTATGTGAGCCAACCGCGTTGTGCTAGGAAGGAAAAGCCAGGCCGCTTTGTTCATTTTTTCCCCCCCTCTCTTTCCCTTCCCTTCCCTGTGTTAATCTAATCACTTCGTCCAGGAGCAGGGAAAAAAACCCGCAGACCGAATTTACTTGCAATGGGATTTTCACCGGGACTTTCAGGTATTGACAGCGACTGAAAGAAGCCAGCGCAAAGAAATAGGCTGTGGACTTAGGAAGCAGCCTCTCGCATTGTGCGCAGGTGAATATTGAGATATTACCGAAAAAAACCAGAAGACGAACCCACAACAAATTTATCTTTACAACTCTTAAATTCTCTTCCAGTTGACACTTATTAACCTCCTGCCAAACTCATTATCTACGTGAATAAAACCCTGAGCTATCAAACAGAAATGGCATGCGAGGCAGCTGCCAGCGCTCAGGGAAAGTTTGACTGTGAACAGCAGAGCAGAAAGGAGAGGTTTTATCATTATTATTATCGTTATTATTATTTTTATTATTATTATTGCCGGAGGGAGTTTCAAGTGCAATACATGCACAGTACATGGCCGGATAAATTAACCTACGGAGAGCTGAAACCCCGAGCTGTCGGAAATCCTCCGCCGTGGTTTACAGCCCTGAAAGATTAAGGGATGCTCCTCCATCCTGATCTGATGGCTGCTGTGCATTTCCTGAGAAAGAAGAGTGAGATTTTGAGACTGGAGATTGTGTGTTGGGGAGGAGGGGATGCTAGCTGCTTGAATTTGAGCTGCGGCATAGACTTTGAGCCGGGTTTTGCAGCCTATAGGGAGGGGAAGTGCCTTTGCCTTCCCTGCCGTGTTATCCCACTCCTCTTCTACGGCCATGCAGTGGAAATAGCCACTTCCTTTACCAACACCGCCTGGTCTTGAGGGTTTGACACTTGGCTTTGGACTGAGGATGCCTGGTGTCTACTCCCGGTTCTGTCACTGCCTGTAGCCGTTCCCAAGCCCATAGCAGGTGAATTAGTAGGACACAAGGAGGCCTATTAAAACCAGCAAACGAGCTGGTGATGAAAGGACTTTCAAAGAAAGGGCAGGGTTCAGGCCTGGCTTGGAGACAGCTTGGAAGCCAACCCAAAGCTTCTCCAGCTTCACCTCCCCGAGGAGCAAACTTCACCACTGTCATCCGCTGGCAGCAAATGCTCATTGAAGTCAGGGATTTGATGGCCCCAAATTAGCCAAGTAAACAAGGTGCTACTGTGCAAAGAGCAATTAGAGGCTGCAGAGTTCCTGTTCCCTTCTGCCGCTGCTTCGATGACAGGTTAGAAACCCTTCCCGGTGTCACTGCTTTCCTGGGAACTTTTGGCAGCGCGGCATCGGAGATTTTGAGCTGACAATCAGGGCAGCAGCCAATTAACCTAATGAAAGGGAGAGAGATGGAAACAGCAGAGCTTCAGCAGGTGCAAGGGAAGGCTCTGAAAAGGGGACTGGTAGTGGGGGCACCACTGGGGAGAGTACCACGTCGCAGGGGCATTTGGAGATCTCCAGTATCTGGCATGTTTGCCCCTGTCCATAATCTGCTCGGTGGCCTCCTTCTCTGCATTCCCCGCTGGGAAGTGCTCATAGGAAACAAAGGCAAGAGGCTAGTACTGATGGTTGGAAGAGGGCCCTCAAATGGTGGGGGCAACAGGCATCCGGACACCTCCCTTCACTGCCTCCGTGGCTGATGGGTCCCCAGATGCGGGGCTGTAGCTACACCCGCTCTGCTGTATGGCGGCTCATAAGGCACTGGGTCCTGCTGCAAGATAATGTTGCCTTGTCCTCTAGCCGAAGGCTGGTCTTGTGGCTGTGAGCGAACAATTTGCCCATCCACACAGAGGATAAGGGACCTAATGAAGAACCCAGGTTCCCACTCCAGGTCCCTAAATGTAGGAGTGTAATCTAGATCACTGCATGGCTTGCATGTGCGATTGATATAATACTGTCTCTATATAGTAATCATGAATACAAGTGCCTGTACAGTCATTGTGCATCTATATGCTGTCTGTTTATATATTAAGAGTGTGTGTAATGTATATGATGGTGGTGTTTTCATATGCTAATTGTATATGCAGGTGGTCTTGATGCGCCTTGATGTAAGCGCACAAGGCACACGGGGCGGGCAAAATGCAGCCCGCGGGCCGGATGTGGCCCGTCAAGCCATTCTGTCTGGCCCACGGGGCCCCTAAAAAATTTAGAAAATTAATATTTATCTGCCCCTGGCTGCTTGTCATGCGGCCCTCGATGGCTTGCCAAAACTCACTAAGCAGCCCCCCCCTGCTGAAAGTGTTAGGATCCCTATTCACACTCTTCACTGAGGTTGCAGGATGCCTTGTGCCTTGGCGCACGTGCACGACGGTTGCGTCTCCATCCACTGCGTGCGTGATCAGTACATTGAGCGTGTATCGTGTAAGTGATCCACGTGCCGTGTTTATGAACGATTGATATGACAGCGATGCTTCCGTCAGCTAATTGTGCGTGTGTTTGAGTTACATAGCACTTGGTTTTCTACCCGGCAGTTGCGTGCGATCTGCATATTGCGTGGGTGCATTTGATCGATACAGAGATTGGGCATGCTGGAGGATGAGCTCCCGTAGAGGCAGCGAACCCCTCTTTCCCCATAGGAGATGGGAAGAGTCCTGCGTGAGAGAGCAAAACCAAGGGGAAAATGAAGGCCATCCTCTGGAGTGCAAGTTGCTGGTTCTCCGGGAGAGCCATGGCTTCCTGGAATCGCCCCTCGTTAGGCGCTGGCTCTCTAAATTACTTCCTTGATCTTAACCATCACTCCCTGACTTGTCTCGAGCCCCGGAGCTGCAGGCAGGAGTGGAGCTCATCCTTAGCGAGCGCCGGTGCCTGCTGGAGCTTCTGAGACACATGACAGACTCCGAAGTTGAGGCAGACTGAGGCACCATCCATCAAATCCACTCAAGACAGCTGTCAGCAAAGCTAATCACCCGCCGCCCAGGAGATGTTCTGCTAACATCCGCCCGGGTCTGGCAGCTCCTGGGAGCAGCTGATATTCCTCAGTGTCTTTTAATGGAATCAAGACAATTACTGGCAGCAGGCGAAGCGCAGCCAGCGGGCAAGAGCAGGGGTGGCATGTCGACGGGGCGGGAGTGGATTTTGCAGACCCTCCGCCCCAGAGCTTTCCTTCTCTTGCCTTGCTGCCCATGCCTGCTCTCTCCCATGCAACCAGAGCGTGGGATACAGCCCACGAGGGACGCCTCCTGCTCGGCACTGGTGGTCTCCCAAGATCACACCGGACCCGCATCCCACGCTTGCGGGATCCGCCTGGGTTCAGGTCTGACCGCAAGCCCACGTATGCAGATGACAGCAGTTCCCTGAAGGAGATGAACACAGGATTGTGCCCTTTCCTGGGGAACCTAGAGATCAATAGCTATCCTTTTCATTATGGCTAGCTGCAGGCCAGGATAAGGACTGGGTACCAGCCTAGTCCCTATGACTGGAGTAACCAAGTGCCTTGCACCGTTAATACAGCGGTTCTCAAACTTTTTAGACTCAAGGATGAGGATTTGGCACGCAGCATAAGCTAATAGCTAGAGAGCCGGGCAGACCCCCAGGGTCTGTCCATGTCCATCAGCCACGGTGAAGCTGCCCTTTTATGTTCGGTGCATGAGAGCTCTGCTGCTTCTCTGCCATGAGAGACACTACACGGGAGACTTCTGCTGCCAGGTTGAGTGTGAATTGTCCCCCCCCACCAAGGACTGGCGAGGCTCGAGCCCTCGGCATTGAAGATGTATTAAGAGCGGCCTTCCAAATGCCCCTCAACACCGCAGTGCCTCTTTCCAAGGTCTAGGGGCATCAGCACCAGCAGGGTCCAGGGGCATCATCGCTGCCACGAGAACTTCCCAGTCAGTTCAGATGAGATAAATGGCAACTCCAGGGGCCTGACATCCATGTCCCAGGCGTGGTCCTCACCACTGCAGCCCCTTTAATATGGGGTCTGCTTGGAGGGTCTGGTGCAGGACCCTAGGAAGCCGGGGAGCGCCATCGCCTCTTGGCACGAGGGAGCGCTTCCTGACCGGGGAACGCCCCGGGGAGGTCTCCTGCCGTTGTGCCGGGCAGTGAAGGAACGCCAAGCACGGACTGAGCCCCCTTCTGACCTTTCCTGACACTGCTGTAGGGTAACTTCATCCCTGAGGCAAGTCAGTGCAGTTTCCAGAAGGCCGAATTAACAAGCTGTTGAGGCCCCCTGGACGCTAAGATCTGCCACTGGCTAGTCTTTTGGCCTTTGGCAGGTCACTTAACATCTCCATGCCTAGAAAGCAGGGGTGGTGCCCAGGAGGAGGTGAAGGCTTGCATCTGCCCAGCTATGAAAATGAGAGGAGGATTTGAAAAGCTGGCAGCCCCCCTGGCAGTGCAAAGCTGAGTGCGAGTGTGCCAAGCCCAGAGATGGGAGCCGCTCCTTTCTCCTTCTTAAAAGCCCCCTGGCTGAATATTTGCAGCCGGATTAAACTGTTCGTTGCATCTTCCTTTCATCTCCCTCCCCCAGGGATGCCCCATTCATTCACGGAGGAAAAAGAGCAATTTGCCCTGAGCTGAACTGGCTTTTGGAGACGGGCGCACGATTGCCGTGTGTTTAATTCATGTCCCCGCGTGCTATTTCTGGGGCTTTCAGGGCCCTGCGCTCCAAGGAGCCGTCTCTCCGATGCCTCTTCCCTTTTTTGCACGCCTCCCTCCTGACGGCTCGCTGAAAGAAGGGCCCTGCTTGATGGGCTGGGGTGAGCTGGGACCAAAGAGGGGCGCGGGCGGGCGACAGGAAAGGATGAGGAGCATTTGAAGCAGCCACTTGAAGAGAGCGAGCTCCCATGAAGCTTGCAGAGTATCTCTTGGCTGATTATGGACCCAGTCCTGGGAGGTCCCGAGGCACAAGCGTGGAGAGGCATCGTGGTGCGGTCGGTCTGCCTGTGGTACCAGCCTAGCCCCTATGACTGTAGTATCCAAGTGCCTCGCACCCTTTCATACAGTGGTTCTCAAACTTTTTAGACTCAAGGCCCACCTTGGAAAATGCTCTTAGTTTTCACTTATTTATGGACTATAGGAAAACAGTAGAGGAATTCCTCTGCTGCAGGAAACTCAGAAAGACGGCAGCAGGGCAGAGTGGTTGTAACACTACGGGTTCCCATTTAAAATCTCTGGGTTAATCTTGTGAATCATGTTGTCAAACCGAATAGCGCTAACATTGTGTGGCGCCCCACAGCACCCTTAAAAGGATCTCAAGGCAGCCTTAAAAGGGTGCCGCAGCGCCCGGTTGAGAAACACTGCTTTAATATCCTTGCGGGTGGATAAGTGACTTGGCAAGTGTCATGCAGGGAGGCTGTGGCGGAAGTAGAAAATGAATTTAGCTCTCCTGTGTCTGTCTAAACCCTTGGGATTAGGGTTTCCCGTTGCATTTCTGCCTCTACCGGACTTGCTGTGAAACCTCGCAGCCAAGAGCTCTTGGGATGCTGTGGTCTCCGCTCGGCCATGCAGAGCAATCAATGAAGCGTGCATCCTTTCTGCCGTCCCACTGACCCTCAGCAGCCCTGGGAGCCCTGCTGTGACTTGCATCGCTATAAGGCATGAAGGCCACCAACGGCTTGTCCACGCTGCAGCGGCAGCAGATCACGCAGCCACCCCTGAGATAGCTTCCAACTAACCAGCGTGTCTGCTGCTCGTGGTTGTAGGCTGCAAAGCCGGCCCCGGGAGCCGGGTAAATGCTGGGCCAGTAACTCGAGGCTGAGCTCTGCGCTGCTCCGACCACACGACCAGCAGCAGTCGCCGTGGCTAGTGTCATGTGAGATGCACTCACTGAAAGAGGGAAGAGAAAGGTCTAGTCCCATCCCTGAGCATCTCCGACCTGCCAGGGACTGACAAGATGGGCTTGTCTCATCCCATCCTTGAAGATCAGTTCTTTACACCATTTTACACCTCCAAAGGCTGGCGGCTCCACCCCATCGAAGGAGGGAAGCCCAGTCCCAGGTGCAGAGCCCACCTGAGCGCCTAGTGTAACTCCGCTGACCTCTGGGCAATGCCAGCCTAAGCCAAGGGATCGGATTCGGCCCATTCCCCTTCTTGCCCCGTGCCCTGGCTCTATGCCCTCAGCTCCGTGCCGACCCTAGGGACCCAGTGCACCAGCTGCTATCCCCGCATCAAAGAGCAACCATTGCAACCAGGTGACTGATGGGAAACGGCGGCACAAAGAGAGCCGGTGACTTGCCCAAGGTTAGACCGGGAGTCTGTAGCAGAGGTAGGAATTGCATCCACTCTCTGCTGCCTCTCCCCTGCATCCAGAGCTTTATCTGCAAGAGCATCCAGCCTCGCTAGATAAAGCAACAGGAACTAATGCAGGTAATTCAGGGCTCCAGATGGGCTTTTACATCACGGCGCTGACCTAAGGCATTTCAGCCTCCTCTGCCGTCGGATCGCACAGGAGCTGCTGGGGCCAACGTGAGATGTTATTTTTCTGTGAGCTGCTTGAAAGCAAAGTTGTCGGCAGAGCATAAATAGGGAACACACTGGGCATCCGCCGGCTAAGCTGAATGCCCCCTCACCTCCCACTGATTCCAATTTGTATCCTATATTTTAATTCCCTGCCCCACTGTTCCCTCCTTGCTCTGTAAAAGAGACCGTCCCACACGAGCAGCGGCGGGCAAAGCAGATGCCATTTGCAGCTCAATAATGATAAAGATACTTTAGCTCTCTTCAGGGTTTCCAGCCAGCAGGGGCCCAGTGCTGTTGGTACCAAAGGACAAAGTCGCTTCTCTTGCTTTTATCCTTTTTATTGCAGGGGTTTTTTTTTTTACATGTTTAATCCTATTGGACTGGGGATGGAGGAGCAGAGAGCAGTGCTCATAGGCAAGTGGATGTAATATAAAGCTGGGGAAAGGTAGCCAAGTGCCTGTATGCTCCCAGTTTGCCTCAACGCCAGCTAGGCTGGCACAGCAGGGCTCATCTGGGGCACCTGAGCCTCGGTAAAGAGCCGGCTCCACCAGTCTGCATTGCCTGGTTCAGGGGCATTTTAAGGGTGAGACGGGCATGCGAGAAGGCATGGCCAGAACTGACCTGTGCCCTGGCCACCCTAGGCTCTTCCAAAGCAGGGTTGCAAAGAGGATGGAGCTGGGCTGGTCTCAGTGGTGGCAGATGACACAAGGAGCAATGGGCTCAAGCTGCAGCAAGGGAAGTTGAGGTTGGATATTAGGAAAAACTCTCACTAGGTGTGGAGTAAAGTAAACACCCTTGGAGGTGTTTAAGACCCGACTTGGCTGGGATGATGTAGTTGGGGTTGATCCTGCTTGGAGCAGGGGGTTGGACTAGATGTGACCTCCTGAGGTCCCTTCAGCCCTCGTTTAAAGCCCCATGAGGTGGACCAGGGAAGCAGAGAAGCATGCTAGAGCCCTTCAGGCGCTCCTAAATGGATGGGATGTAAATCACCTCCTCTCTGTCCCATAGCTTGTATCCATTTGCAGCAGCCCCAGCGATTCTGCTTGATCCTGAGGTGTCTTCGGGACACCTTGGCAATCCCTAGCTTGGTGCAGAGAGATCCCGAGCTCTCCGTTTCCTGCGGCTTTGACGTTTCCCTGGAAATCACTTGCATTGGCCCCTGCCGGAGGCAAGGTACTGGACTGGAAGGTGCTTTGGCTTTGACAGAGTGTAGGTTTCTGTGCAGATGCCATTTGGGTTGGTCTAATAAAAGATATCAAATTCACCCAAGGAACCTTGTCTGCCTATGAGATGCTCTACACTTTTATGGGGTATTCGGAATAAAAAAGTAACACCAAGGATCCTTACTACAGCAAAACTGAGACAGCGGAGATCAGGGATACATTGTGCTAGGCCTTTACAGATACATAGTGGGTGCATCTACATGTGTGCTTTACTGTGCATTCGCCTATTTTAATGTGCATTAAAATATCACAAAAAAAAGTGCTCTTTAGCTAATGCACATTAAAATAGGCTAATGCGCCCTTTTCTAGTACTGCACAGTGTATGAAATTTAATGCACATTAGCAAAATCTCATTAATGAATGTGTAGACGCACCCAGCGAGAGGCAGTCTCTGCCCCAAAGGGCTTACAACCTACATCGACTGAAAGTGGGAGAGGAAGCATACGCAGAGAGGCAAAGTGACGTGCCCAAAGCCATACAGCAAGTTAGTGGCAGCACCCCCTTTGCCCGCTGTGCCCTCTGGGCTGTGCAGACGTGCAGACAGCCATGCTCGCTTCCTTTCTCCCTCCCACTTCTGCTGCTACGTGAATCAATTCAATAAAACGGAAAGATCTGTGGGGATTAAGGTCAAATAAAAAGTGAGCAGGCAATTTGGTTTGTTTTAGGATTGATTATAGGAGGTGCGGATATTTATTAACAGGCAACAGGATAACTGTCAAAATGGTTCTCTATCAACAAAAAATAGAAGATGAGTCAAATGTTTTCAGCGTTGTGGGAATGAGATTAAAGCAAATACAATTGACGCAGCAAATCAAGATGCCAGCGTTAACAGCTGCTATATAATTTCAGTTGGTCAATTTTATAAGAAGGATTTTTTTTTTTTTTTTTTACCCCCAACCAAAAAAAATTATTCATTTAAAGAGACACTGCCGACCGAACAGTCAGATCAGCTCCTTGATCGGGGTTTGCTTCTGATATCAGGACATCACCTGGCACGTTTGAGAGCCGTATAGCAAATAAGGATGGGCACGGTGGTGGCCGGGCAGTAAAGATGGTCTAGCGTCTGTCCTGAGCCTGGCTTTCTGAAGCCATTAGTACACAAGACGGTGATGTGACTAGCATCACATCTGACCGCCTTTGGCCAGGTACCCATTTACAGCCTTCCTCCCAAGCCTTGAAGTCGCTAGTGACCGGACTCAGGAAGGGCTTTGCCCCCCAGATGTGGGGCACAGAGCACTGGTGTGGATCCAGCAGCCCCGAGAAGCCTAATGGGCCAATTCCTGTCTCTGGAGGACGTTGAATGGGCTTCAGCGCATGGGACGTCCTCAGCTCCTTCCTCCGGGAGACTGGCTGCTGGCATCGTCTAGATCGGGTCAGACACCTATGGATGGACATCGGGGAGGCTTTTCCATAGGTCGCCTAGTGGCACCAAAATAGCATTGGGAGCCATTAGGAAACCCAACTGTTTGAGAGCACATCTAGGTCTTCACAATAGCAGCGCTCCAAGGCTCGTGACCCACATCCAGGGTCTCACGGTCATTCCCGCTGCCACGGCCTCGATACAGACCGCCTGCAATAAGCTGTTGCCGTCCCACGATATCTCCCCCGGATGCCCTCGGGACGACATGAAAGGAGTGCACACGCAGTGCCCGGGGTGTGGGAAAGCGGGCGAGTATCTGCGGCGTCCCGCCCTTCCCCCAAGTCCTCCTGATCATCTCCTCTTCATCTGCAAGCAATTTTCTATTATAACAGCGCCGTTAAAATTCAAGGTCAGATCTGCTTCCATATTGATAATTACCAAGTAAATTAAAGACATCTTTCTTTACCTCTCGCATTACACAGCCTGCTCTCCATCATGGGCTGCTGCCCAGTGGTCTCTGAGCTGTTTATAAAGGTGGGTTTTGAGAAGCCAGGGAACAGCCTAACTCCTAGCACCATGGCAGATAGCAGGTGGCACTGCTGAAGTGGACTTCAGGTTGCAGCGTCATATGTATGCACTGATCACAGAGAGGCGATGCAGTTTTGTGGCTACAGCCCTGGGCTGGGGTCTCAAATAATCTGGGTTTTGCTCCTCCCTGCTGGGTGACCCTGAGAAAGTTTGCCCTCTTATTAGATGGGAGATGATGGCTTTGTTGGATGTGTCACCAAGGATAAAAGGTTGGGGCAGTGCTTCCCTGTCTTTAGTCTCTTCCCCAGGTCCCTGCCACCTGTTTTCTGCACTTCCCTTGCCTCTCGGCGGCGAGCGCTCAAGCATACGTGCAATTTTTGTCATGCCACGGGTCACAGTCTTGAGGGATTCCCAATGCCAGCGTGAAAGCAGAGGAGGAAGGACCTCCTTTGTAGCAGGGCAGTACGCGCCCCTTCCCGACGGCTGCGTCTTCCAAGCTGTCTCTGTTTATGCCTTGCCAGTGACTCACTCGTTGATGTTCTGTCCTGTAGGTTACTTTAAAAACAGGAATAATTATGCTGCTAATTATCATCTGAATTATTCATTTCTTCCCCCCCCCCCCTTCCTTCTCCTGGGATGGGGAGACACGCTGTCAGTTGTGGCTGTCTCTGCATTGGGTGATTAAAAGCTCACTTCAGTGCAGTGACAGGGAGAAATCTCATCAAAACCCGGTTCCAAAAATGGAACCGGGGCCCCAAATTTCACAGATCTCGAGTAGTTCAATACCTCCCTCCTACACACACTCCGGCACACAAACACAAACACCGTTCGCACGCTTTCCTCTCCTCGGCACTGTATAAATCAATCCTTTTTTTGGCAGAAGAGGAGCTCAATCTCTAATGAGACTGTGTGTGTGTGTTTTTCTAATGATATCTTTTCAAATAAGATTAAGCATCCTTCGAAGCCGGACATCTTTCCAATAGGTGAGTGTTTGAACTGCGGGGCATGAAAAATTCTCCTTGTCAGGGGCAGGCGAACAAACGGTGGGGGGGGGTTTAACCCCCAAAAAACACTGCAGTAAAATTGTTGTTCCCTAAAGAAATAAAGTAGAGGGAAGCCAGGCTCCTCCTCACTCAAACTGCTGTAAATCAGAAGGAATCCCAGTCATGTCCAGGGGGTACTACTGGTGAAGCAGGCCTGGCGTTGTTGTAATGAGGAGTTATTTGTACGACTGTGTCAACCAGAAGCCCCTCTGGCTCCCGTTGTGCCAGGCCCTGTCTGAACAACTCGTACCAGAGGGGCTTGGCCGTAGCTTACGGTCTTCAAAATACACAAGACAGAGTTATTTTCCCCATTTCACAAATGGGGAAGACGGGGCACCGAGGGATTAAGGGTATGTCCACACTGCAGCCTATGTAGGCACACGTGGGTAGCTCTAATGCCCCTCACTTGGCTGGTCATGGACTTCAGCTGCCCAACAGCGATGCCAGGGGTCTGGGTGAGCTTGTGGAGCCGGCACCAAAGCCCCTGCTGCTGGTTTTACATGGCTAATGATATCTGAGCAGGATCAAAGCTAGTTGGGATGGGATGATCTTGGCTGGGATGATGTAGCTGGGGCTGGTCCTGCTTGGAGCAAGGGTTTGGACTCGATGTGACCCCCTGAAGGTCCCTTCAACCCTAACTTTCTATGACTCTGTGTTTAAACGGGCTGCCATAAGACTTCAGGGTAGATAAACTTCAGCTGACCTGTCCAAGCTCACACCGATCTGGGAATAAAACCCATCTCTCCTAACTCCTAGCCCACTGATTTTGAACCAGTAGGTCCCAGCACCCTGGGGTGCCTTGGGATGCTTTCAAGGATGTGGTGGGGTGCCACGCCGTGTTTGCACATGTGCAAACATGATTCACAAGGGAAACACCAAGAGTTCAAGTAGAAACAGGGTTTTTTTGAGCTCCTTGCAAGAGAAAAACGGTTCTATTGTTTTTTTCTGTAGGCAAAAAGCGATAGCTAAGAGTTGGCGTTTTCCAGGCGGTGCCTTGGGGCTATTCAGGGATGCTTTGAGTCTAAAAAGGTTGCATATCCCTGCCCTAGTCTCATCCCATAACCCCAATCCATTGCTCATGAATGCAAAATGCAGTTGTCTAACGAGGCGCTGAGCCAAGCAGGACCAGTTGCTTCTTTGCTGAGACTACCTGGTCCAGCTGCAGTCACCGAACAGCCTCTATCAGGCCTCGCTGTGCTAGGGGCTGTGCATCCATATAGTGAAGGATGGTGCCAAATTGCTTACAGTCTGGAAGATAACAGACAAGTGAGAGAAACAAGCAATCTGGGTTTGGGCATGAAAGACAGGCTAACCAGGTTGTTTCAGCACAGCTTGTACGTAGGGTCAACTACGAGCGTTATCACAACCAAGCCACCCACTTAGGCTGCAGATTCTCCTGGTGGAGCCTCAGCTGTTTCCCGAGGCCAGCGTTTTCAAACCAGACCTCTAGCTCTGTTTTCAGCTGGCCACCAGAACCACCTCGAGTTTGATTTTCTTTGGGTGCTGAGCACTTTCAAAAATCAAGCCAGCCGGGACACGTCTAGCTCGCCAGGAGCAATTTTGGGCTGTCTCACCGACTTCTCACGTGCAAGAGAACCTGCTCGTTCTTGATCCCCTTCGGCGATGGGTGTGCAGACTCGTCGTGCACGTGAGGGCAGGGCTCGTCCCTGAGCGACCGCTGGTGCAAGGAGTCGGCAGGGGGAAGGGGCCGCGGGAAAGACCACCGTGCATTTCCCATGCCTCCTCTTCCAGCCCTGGCTTTGGCTCCCTGTTCATTCAAACAGCCGCGTTCCTTTATCAGCTATTCCTTAAGAAGATCAGCGTGCCCCGCAAGCGGCGTGTGCTTCAGGAGCCACGTCTGCACTTCACAGCTTTATTTGTCTAACAGGTCTGATAACAGCTACGGTGCCGATTGCACCAGCAGCCTTTCCATTCAGGCAACAGGTTTGTTCCTTTATCGCACATCAATCTAAACTGATTTCACCCTGGAGGATCTGTAGGGAAGGTGCACAGTCAGTTTATTCTTCTAACAGCTTTATGTTGATACCGGGCCGTTGTTTCGCTGTATTTAAATCACCAGAGAAAAGGACACAGTCTTTTTGTACCATTATCCTCCGCTGAGACAGAGCCTGAGGAATGTGTCTAGGGGAGGATTTATCACAAGCCAACAAGCCAGCATTTTTATTTTATCTTCTCGTCAGAAACAGACCCTTCTGTGGCTCCTTAATAGAAACGTTGCAATTGCCACTTTGGACCAGACCCAAGATCCATCTCGGCCGGTTTCCTGCCTCTGGCAGCGGCCGGCACCAGCTGCTCGTGCGAGAGCCCCGGAGTCGAGTCGGCACTCGTGCGACGTCCTGCCCAGAGGGAGGGTGTCCTCCTGGCCCTCCTTGGGAACCCACCCGATCCCTTTCCAAGCCTGATGCCTGACTATCCAGAGCCTTGCACTTTGAGCAGTGGCTTATGCGTGTGCAGAACGAGTGATTCAGGTCCTGATCCTGATCCTGCCATCGCCGTGGCTGTCATGAAGCCACCATGCCTCAGTTTCCCCATAGGTAGGATGAAGATCATGATACACTCACCCTCTGGGGTAAAACTGTTCTTAAAATGCTGAGGAAGGAGGAAAGCATGCCGAATGGCCACTCCAGCAGGCCTGAATCTGAACCAGGACTCCCTCAAGCGTCGGAGCTGAGCTTCTGGTCCAGGCTCGCCTTTCCCTGCAGCGGTGAGAGCTTAGGATGCTCAGCCTGAAGCTGAAGGCTCCTGGGGAGGAGGGGACTCTTGAGTTGGGTTTGCCAGTGTTATAGTCCCAGTAACACAAGCCAAAGTGTGTGGCCATTCATGAGAAGCCAACCCTTCTGGATGCATGGGGACTTAAGGAGAACCACCTGGGAGCCTGTCTGCATTTCCATGAGTGCTGATTTATCAGGGAGATGCCTGCAACCGGCAGCAAGCCCTTTTGTCTGCACAGACGCTACAGAGCTTGTCTGGAGAAAGCCACCAAGGAGTCTCTTGGCAGCAAAACAGAGAGCACTGTCTACCGGGTGGGTGCAGGAGCAGAGGGCAGGCGAGGCACCAACAGGCCACACAGGCAGCTTAGGGCTTGAAGCCCTGCGCTGTTATGGGGTCTGATGGGAAGAGAGCATGGTGCAGGGGTTGCCTCTGGAGCAAGGGACGGGGAACCTGAGCAATCGACCGTTCATTCTGCCCTCGCCGGGCCAGGAGGCATTACGGGGCTCGAAACATGTTGGGGTCCGGTTTATGGAGCATCTCGGAGGGAAGTGCCTGGTTAGCTACAGGGTGGTAACAGCTCCCTGGTAGTAACGTGGTGCCCCATAAGAGAGAGAGAGAGCAGCATCTTTTGTCACCGTGCTTTGTCTTCCCCAGCAGCTGTCATCTGCACGTCTCCCGACACACCTCCCCGCATGTCCTTCCAAAAAGCAAATATTTATTTTATGGGGGTTTTTCATTTTTTTATTCTAGTAAAGCAGCAGGGAAACTGAGGAAGCGGGCAGCTGATCAAAGTTGCCCGTGGCTGCAAGAGTGAGTGGCTACCAAATCTGGAAAGGGAACCCAGGAGTCGTGGGTCCTCTTCACCCTCCAACCTAGGAGAATTTAGACTGGGACAGGGCAAAGTACAGAAGTCCTCTGGGACAGAAGTTTCATAAATGGGTTTGACCCACATCACTGAAGTCTGATACTACATTCAACCAGGTTTCTCTTAAACCAGTTTCAGACTGGTTTATGTGCACTGAACTTCTGTTCTGTTACAGGTTTAAAACTGTTTCTGATGATTTAAACCCTGGGACAGAAGTTTCCTAAACGAGTTTGACCCACATCACTGAAGTCTGATACTACATTCAACCAGGTTTCTCTTCAACCAGTTTCAAACTGGTTTATGTGCGCTGAACTTCTCTTCCGTTACAGGTTTAAACCCGTTTCTGATTATTTAGACCAGCTTATGTGTAATTTCTGTCTGCAGAAGAAGTGGATTGTGTCTGCAAAGCAGCTGTTTTGCTGCCTGCACCCCCTCTTTTCCCCTCTGGCAAAAGGGGCTTTCATTTTCCTGATTATTTCCAGCCAGAAATTCCTGCCTCTTCATAATCCCAGCAAAAAGATCTATAATTTCTTGCCAGTTTGACATATCTCTAGCAACATCTGGCAATATTTTAGCCCGGCTCTCGCAGAAATAATAATAATAATCATTAGTACTGGTCATGTCTGCAGCAGTTGAGATGCTGCAGGATCCCAAAGGACGTTCACAAAGAAGGGGTCACTTCTGCTTCACAACAAAACTGCCAGCGAGTGCAGAATTTTAAATCCACAGAGCAATCTTGCAGCCACCTTTAGGACAGAAAAAATAATGCTCAGTGCTTTATTCCAAGCACACTTTACAAAGGGATGTGTAAGCCACATTTGTTACAGATGCGGAAACCGAGGCACGGATTGGCAGAATGACTTGCCTCAAAGCAAGCCAGTGGCAGAGCTGGGAAAAGGATCCGAGTGTTGCAAGTTTCCATCCTTACACTTTAGTGGCTGGATTGGACTGGAGTGGGGCTGGGAAAGCATGGGGAAGGTGAGACATGCACAGCGGTCAAGAAGCAAGGTGCAAGCTATAGTCGCAAGAAGCAATGAGAACGGGGGATATAGCACGAAGGGATTTCTGAGACGTAGCCCTGGGAATAACGTTACATGGAAACTCTCCTCTCGTTTATTGTTTTTCGACAAATTGTTTCCTGTCTGCGTGACTGAAAAAGACAAAAGCCTCTGGAAACCTTTCTCTCGAGTTCTCTTGCTCGCTCTCTGATTTTTTTTTTTTTTAAATCATAATTATGAAACTGTCCCATTATCATATTGTGATGCGAAGCCTTTCAAATAATGAAACATTCAAGTGAAGACTTGATTACTTCCCCTGAGAATGGAGACGTGATGGGGGGGTTGGGGAAGGGATGGAGATGAGTTTTGTAATAATAAAATAAAGAAAAAATTAATCACGGATCCATTAGTGTTAATACAAATGCTTTATGAATCACCTCAATCATTTTACATTATTTAATAACAGAAAATCATTATTTCCTGAGAGAATTAGTATAGACTTTTTTTTTAAAGTAACATCCCAACTAAAATTACGCATTGTTACTTATTTATTCACAATTGATGGGTTTTTGCTGGAAGAGATGTTGGCTTTGCAGGCTGGAACTGGCTGGGCAGTTGTTGATATTAGATCGTCTCTGGTTCATTGCAAAGCAGCTGGCTTAGCACACCAGGCAGGAGCTATCAGGGGAGAAGGCTGTTGTGTTTGCCTGCTGGCTAGGCTGACAAATGGAGAAAGTTTTGTCTGGGCACGTCTACACATTCATTAATGCACCTTAGTTATTGCACGTTTAGTTTAGTTCTTGCTTAATGAAGTACTAAGGAAACGCACAGTAACTAGAGTTACTGCACAATAGCACCGGCGCACGGTTATTTAGTGACGCTTACTGTGCATTAGCCTAATAACACTGTGCAGGAGGCTGCTGGCACAGGTTTTAACTGCTGCGCTACTGCGTGGTGCTATTAGACTAATGCACAGTGTCTTGGGTAGATGCACCCTCTGAAGTCTTTGTGTGTACGTGCATGTGCATGCATGCGTGTGTGTGTGCATGCATGCGTTCATGCGCACGAGTGCATGCAAACAAACCAAGGAGGAAACTAGGGCCAGGTACAGACATTATACACTTTTACCAGTACAAGCGATCGAAAAACAGCCTACGCTTACAACAGGAGCTCAACACACATGGGCTGATTTAAAAATAGCAGAACCGGTGTAAGATTCGCCCCCCATCAAAGGACGAATGCGTGTTCTGTTCATTACCGATTTAAACGACACCGCTTACAGAAAACCACATAACTTAGATCGATTCTGCCTCGGGCTTTTTAAATTTCTGCACCCAGCCTACGTTTGCAAGGTGTTTTTGCAGTTAAGGCCCCCATCTTGTACTCTGTTTTCAGATTGCCTGTAGTTTCTTGGGCTGGTCTACAAGGATTTGTAGGCTCTGTCAGTGCGCTGATCTAGCTTGATATAGGTCCCTTTATGGGCCTGTCAGTGTAGCGGCAAGGTACCTCAATAATGTATTGAGGCTGGACAGTGCTATATGATCCCCATGGAACAGGGTCACGGAAAAACAATGGAAAAGATAGTCCAACATGCCTGCAGGCTTATGGACGCAAGGTGGAGAATGTGGTAGTTATGTCACATTTTATAAATATCAAGGGCGCCTTAAGTTATATATGTGATATTACCTTGCCTACTTGCATAGGGGCAAATTAAGAGGGTTGCAAGGAAAAAAACCTGCTAATCACAGTGATTCACCCTGGGGTGCCGCAGCAAGCCTTTGGAGGGGCAATGTTAGCACAATAACACGATTCGCAAGATAAACCCAGAGCTTTCAAACAGCCTTAAAAGTATTCTGGCCTGTTGTGACCTTTGCAACAGAAGAATCGTTGTATTAGTTTCCCGTAGTCAAAAAAACAAGTGACAGTAAAGAGTTGGTATTTTCTAAGGGGTACCTGGAGTCTATCAAGGGGGACCTCAAGTCTGCACCGGGTGATAGACAATGACCGTGCACAGAAGAGAGTCCTCCAGGCTGGATCCAGTGGGACTGGTGAGGGTCATCCCAGACCAAGAACCCAAGGGGTGAAGCAACCTCCCAGCTGCTGCCCTAGAGAAGGGGGGTGCCCTGGGTGTGCCAGGGAGAGCACAAGGAGATGCACCGAGAACCCACCACTAGCAGGGCATTGTGCCTCCTCTAGCCCAGGGATGCAGTAACTACTAGATAAAACATGCCAAAGTTTGAAATCTTCGTTGTCTTTAGCCTTTGCCCCGTCTTCTCTGTACCTTTGAGTGGATGAATAATTAAGGCTTTGCTTCAAGATAGTTGTTTTTGACTCACTAGTCGGCTGCTGCTGCAGGCTTCAGGAGGATAAAAAGGAATTATGCTAAACTCAGTTGGCCCCGTCAGGTTACACTGCTGGGAAGCCGCGGGGCTGCAGATCTGGGCTGACGGTAGCTGGACCACGTCGTTCCAGCCGGGGCGTCGTGCCAGGAGCCAAATGAGAGGTATACTGAAAGAGGACAAAAAGGTCCAGGAATGGTGATGATAAGCATCAAAAGTGCCCAAGCAGGTGAGCTGCCTGCCTCTCACAGACTTCAGAGAGTCAAAAGGAAGAAAAGAAAGCCCCAGTAGCTTGAAACAGGCTGAACCTCCAAGTGAACCAGCGCAGCCTCCAGAGCCTCGTGGAAGGGACCTTACGAGGTCCTCGAAAGGCAGGTCCGTATCTGGCATTTTAAAAAGAGGCATAAAGGAGTCATCTGAGAAAGAAACAGGTGTGTTGAGAATACTAAAATTAAGTGTTGAGAATACTTAAATTAAGTGGAATTAGGAGTAAAGGTGCAAATTGCTTTTACATGGAGCACAGAAGAAGATTGCATGAGCCAGGAACTGGCCAGCAGTTCCTGCCGCTGGTCCCAGTGGCCACAAGGTCCCGCATTATCCCAGTTTGAGAAGTGGGTCTACGCCTTCTGAACCAGTGTGAGACTGATCTGTCGTGAATCCACAGGGTTGGGATCCTCCGAGGCTGGGGGTCCAGGGGAAGCTGAAGTTTCTCGGTCCAAACTGGTGGAGATGAGGAGAGTTGCAAAGTGGATTGAGAAATCTCACACTGGGAGCTGGAGCCTACCATGTGAAGCCCTTACCTGATGTGGCATATAGATAAATAATAGCTCGTCCTTCCCTAGATGGCAAAGGCTAATAGGAGCAGCGTCTGGGTTTGCTGGAAGGGGAGGTTTAAACTGGACGGTTACGTGGTGCCTCCACACAACCTGGTGCATTGCAAGGTAAAAGGATTACAAATAGCTTAATCTGGAGCTCCGACTCTGGAGGAGATTAAGCTCCAGCTATTAAAAGTTCACTCTGAAAGTGTCACATCCTTGTGTTGCCATTTGCTCTTTGTTAACAGCGGGCGCAGGAACGTTACCTGCAGCTAATTCCCGGAAAAAACCGAACAGCCCCTTTGCGCGGGAAGGTCGGGATGCTCAAATGCAGCCTGGTGTGCCGTGCAGTGGTATGCTAACTCGTCTTGGGTTGGGAAAGCGTAGGCAAATCCCAGTTTTATACATGTGGAAGGACTATAACACTTCTGTGTAAGGAATCGGAGCCCTCGTACTAGAGAATAAATCAGCCCCTAACTGATGGGGGGCTCAGAAAGAAACTTGCTTTGACGTGTACCTGCTTTCTACGGGGATTCGTCCAGCTTTCCCCCGAGCAGCCGAGTACTGGACTCTGGATGTGCCGCTGAGCTGAAATTCGTATGTCCTTTGATCCAAATCTTTATTGAATTCCTTCTTGGGCAAACCTCTCATTGAAGTCAATAATTGCTGTGCGTGGGGAAAGGCTCTAAGGCCTAGAGGACTTGAGGTCAAGCGCTGGAGTCATCGAAATCAATGGAAATCCTGTCGTTGACTTCAGCAGGACCAGGATTGCACCTTTTGGTTTTCTAGGCTTAAAAGCACCCTGAAGCTTGGACGAGTCTATGTGCTGGGGAGGAAGGTGACATCCCCATTGCCGATTTGGGGGGAGCAGAGGGGCTGCTGCTGATAACTGCAGCTCCCCAAAGGGAAAGAGCTCACAGCTACAGAGACAAGCCCATCTACATTTTGGATTCCAGCTCTCCCCCTTTGGCCCACAGTCTCTTGGCCTCGGGGCTTCCAACCTGGCTGGCCCAAATTGCCTTAAAGGCTAATTTCTCGGCCTCGTTCCACCCCTCCATCCACACCCATCCCTCTCAGATGTTGCTCTGTCCACAGTTAGTCCTTTCTTCGAAGCCTCGACCCTCCTGGCTTTAGCTCTCCCTTACTCTGGCTGCAGGCTTCCCAGCCCTGGCCCGCTGATTCAGGTCCAGCTCTCTCAGCCTCAGCGCTCTCTGCGTCTCTGGGCCCCTCGGCCCTATTTTGTCCTCGTCCCAGCCCCCCTGGAGTCCCTGGCCCAGGGTGTAGCAGGGCATTGGGGTGCACTTGCCATTTTAAGGGGAGAGGCTGCCCAAGAGGCAGCTTCCAGGTGGTGTAGGGGGGCTGATTGGGGCTCACCTGGCCAGAAGAGTATTCGGACTTCTGTCCTACACAGCCCACTGGGTCCCAGACCTTGAACGGGCTGTGTGCGGGGTGCCCCGTGGCACCCCTGATCAACCTCTATCAGCCACATCTGGTCCTCCAGTTTAAAGTAGGACAAAAAATACAAGCAGCCACTCCAAACTCAAGGTCTCCCCCTCGGGGTCATTGTATCGCGGCCCAGCCACCTCCCCACTCTCTGGCTCTCTTAGTCCTGGGGGTACCTGGAGCTCCTCTCGCTGCCAAGTTCAGGGCTGCACTGCCCGTCTGCCCCAGGGGCCCACACCGGTATCCCCACCTGGGGGTATCCCTGCAAGTAGTAGGAGCCCCTGGCTCCCTGGGCCTCCTGTTACCGAAGTGCAATTTAAAGACAAGTGCATTGGGCCACAGTATTGACTCAATGGGAGATCTTGTGCAAGTCACGTCCTGTACTTTCCCCACGCCTCAGTTTCCACATCTATAAAATGGGAATCGTTGAGACTCAGTATTCTGAGATCTGCATCTGAAAAGGACCATTATCAGACCTGATGCCTTTCTTATAACGAAGTGGTTTTATACCAGCCCCTAAAACAACAAGATTTCCTGACGCCCCGCAAGGTTGCTTGGTGAGGACTGGGTCAGTACTACCTGGAAATGACCTTTCATTCGAGGCACGCCACAAAAGCATCTAAATGCCCAAACAAGTATTGGCGCCCTGCTGTGTCGGGCACTGTACGTGCACACGGTAGGAGCCAATTTCTGCGTCAGTGATTCATACTCTCAATAGACAACGGAGGAATATTATCTATAGGTCGGGGCAGGCAATTATTTTGGGCGGAGGGCTGCTTACTGAGTTTTGGCAAGCCATCGAGGGCCGCATGACAGGCAGCCGGGGCAGATAAATATTCATTTTCTAAATGTTTTAGGGGCCCCACAGCCTGCATTTTGCCCAGCCCTGCTATAGGTGAAGAACTGAAGGCCGGAGATTAAGTGACGGGCTTGAAGTCTAACAGGGAGTCTATACCAGAGTCCAGAATTGCACTCACTTCTCTTTCTAAGTCTCAATTTTGTACAGTAGTTTTCAACCTTGCTAGACTCAGCACCTTGGTAGACTCAAAGCACCTCTTGCAAAACGCCAGCTCTTTGCTTTCACTTGTTTTGTGACTACCGAGAAGTAATAAAACCGTCCTTCTGGTGTAAAGGACTCAGACAGGAGTCCTTTGCTCTTGCGTCTTTACCTGCGCTCGTCCTATTTGCTGCACGAGGCTGACTGCAAGCCAACACAAGCAAACAGGACGCCCAGTTTTCTGCGAAAAGTTAACTTTTCCAATTGCAGTTGAAAGCTTAGTTCTTTTGACCTAATTTCCCACTCCAAGGGTTAACTGCTCTCTGCGGTACAGCAGCCCCTCCAGTGAGCTGCAGCCAGACAATGCCATTTAAGTGAATGTTCCTAGCCTACAGAAGTCCTGGTGATAGCTCCATCTCGCTCGCAGTAGGTGCTACATTAGCTGCTCAAACCATATTCCAGTAAATTAGAGCCGGGCTGATTTAGACAATCACTGGGTCATTCTTTCTTCCAATTCCCAGCTTCACACAGAGATAACAGCAGCTGGGGGAAGCGGGGAGGTGGACGAATAACAGTTTGCTTGCTTATTAGGGGTTAGATGCAGTCTCGAGTCTGTGATTTGCGGAACACGACTGATACCAGCAACAAAAGCCTCCGAGTTAAATGACGCAGTATTTGTTTCAGGTCTAATAAAGACACTTAAACAAACACCAAATACTTTCCTCCTTGAAGGCAAATAAATACGGCGAAGCTGCTTTAAAATGCCTTTATAGGCTAAAATGAAAACTCACCGTGGATAGGAATTGCGAGGCAAAAGGCTGTCGTTTCATCGGCCCTCTCTCTGTGCCATTCAAAGGACGCGTGGGGCGATGGAGAAGCCACCGGGCTAGGAGTCAGGGGACCTGGGTCACATTCCCCGCCGCACGACCTTGAGCAAGTCAATTCACCTGTATCCTCTTCCACCCTTTCTCTAGTACAAATTGTGGGGCGGGAGGGAGGGGCGCTCCCTGCGTGTACAAAGCCAAGCACCGCGGGAGCCTCATCGTAGCTAGGGCATCTAGGTGGTGCCTAAAGAAGAAGAATCATAAATAAATCATACTGAGGCTATTGCAATGGCTGATTTGTCCCGTTTGCTGCACCTAGGCATAAATGGGTAAGCAGCAGGGCTTATAGCCCTTGCTTGCTTTGTATTCATCTTTGTGATGCTAGATGTTCTCATTATCCAAAAAATATCGGACCCGCTTTTGGAAACCTGATAAGCTCTTTTCCTCAGTGTGTCCCACAGCCCAAGCGTGCGTTGCATGGACAAATATGCTGCAAAGCCTCTAAGTTCAGCAAAACACTTAGCAAGTGTTTTATTTTTACATAGGCATATGAGTCTGATGGGCCAAAGCACGTGCTGCAAGTTGAGCATCTTTTTGTATGTGCTGCTGAATTGGGGTCTGGCATTTGCTCCCTTTCAGCTCCCTGGAATGACCTCTTTTCTAATAGCACGGATCTCCCTGGAGGCATAAAATGTGGCACAAACTGGCTGAAAAGCTGTGACTGCGGGTGTACGGCAGCTTCAAGGGATTATCAGGAGCAAGGGGAGGGGGGAGCAGCAAAAGGCATGAGCCAAGGTGAGACTAAGTGCCTGGAATGATTTTATTTTTTTAAAGAAGCTGTTTATTGAGCTCCGGAGGTGCAGGCCCAGGGACAGAAACCCTCGGATGAGCACTGTGAAGGATTGCATTCATAAGGATGCATCCAAGAGGAGTCATGTTCTCAGCTTCAGAGTACAATGGAAAGTGCATTGAGCGATAAAAAACAGTGCTGTCTTTCTGTCTGGGGTGTAGGTGGTAGCCGCGTTGGTCTAAAGACATAGGCAGGCCACGTAATTTCGGTAAATCTTTTATTCTAGCAGAGAACTCGACTTGTATTATTGAGCTGTGAGCAGCATCTCCGTGATCCGTGTAGATTTTGCTAATCTGAGATCCTTATAACTGAAAGAGCTCTACTAGCCAGAGTGGAAGGGGAAGTTTTAGCATCCAATTTAATGGTCCCAGGAGCAGATAATGACCCACCACTGAGATTGCTAAATGACAAGGGCAGACACTGCTTCCCACCCAGTGGAGATGTCTGGGGGGAGAGGTGGTGGGATCTCCATCCTTGGAGGTTTTTAAGACCCAGCTGGGATGATGTAGTTGGGGCTGGTCCTGCTTGGAGCAGGGGGATGGACTAGATGTGACCCCCTGAGGTCCCTTCCAGCCCTCATTTTCTATAACTCTGAGCCAGATCTGCACCATGCCGGGTCTTGGGCTGTAGGAGGATTCAGCTGAACTCTCCACTGAAGCTGTTAGTCATGGGTATGATCCTAACCCATGCTGCGCAGTGTCTCATTGCAGAGGACCTCCTTCAAGCTTGACCTGGTTACTGCTGGAGATGGGACACCGGGCTAGCTGGAGTTAGGGGTTGAGCCATCCTGGAAGTCCCGGTCTGATTCTGCAATAAGGGTTCGGTCCTCCCAGTATGTTAACAGTTCTTCCGTGCATCGTTTTGCTATGGAGAAACACAAAGGTATCCACATAGTTTATAGACAATAATAGTGGAAGGATAAAGGTGAAATATGTTCCTTTTACCTAAGGCCACGGATGGGATAACCTGGGAAAACCCAGCTGCCCTAAAGGGAAAAAATTAAGTTCGTGTGACACAACCCCTTGAACCGAAGTGCCCTAACCCTGGAAAATTTACCCCAATTCCAATCCAGGGTCATTTTTCTTCCTGGGGCAAGGTAAGCATCTTCCTAAGGCAGCTGTTCATTCATGCACAGCCAAGGTAGCTCCCTCCAGGCGTTTGCCACGCGGTGCCCTGCCTCGGGGCAAACCATGTCCACGGCATAAAGATGGGAGCGTTTCCTGGATTGCTGTTTTCAGTTCGTGCACAGAGGGCGTCTCTCCCTACGAAGCTTCACAGTCGATTGAATCTGATCACTGGGAAATTCATCTGGAAAACATATTTGATGCAAGTATTCAACAGTTCCCCTCTTCCCCCCTATCATGTTGGCGCTGCTAGTTCTTTGGAGATGTTTAATGTGCATTTAGCTGCTGCAGGGAGGCTCGTGCCGTAGATTAGTCTCCGGAGAATGCATCATGGGCTCCTCATTATCTGGACAAATTGGTTTGCTGGTAAAGGCTCTTCCTTTCCAGAAGGAGTTGAAGCTTCCACTGTCCATTATTTGTCAGGCCTCCTGAATTGCCCATCAGAGCAGCCTGAAAGTGGAGGATCCCCCATGCAATATTTGAACAGTTCTGCCCTGTCCAAGTATTGCAGACCAAGGTATTTCTCAGAGGAACACCATCAGTTCCCATTGTCTTTGTGCTGCTGAGCATTAAACAGCCCCCCAGCTAGGAGGAAACATCTTTGGGGGCCAGTTATTCGTAGCTGGCTACTATTGAGTGTCTTGCACTTGCCTCTGAAGCAGCTGGCATTAGCCACTACCATTGAGGAGGTGCTGGGTTTGGGGGTCCCTGGGCTGCCTCACTATGGTCGTGTCTTTGTTCCCCAGTCTGGCAAAAGGACCCTTGGTTGCCCCAAACCTCAGCTCTTTAGAAAGCAGCGTCGATGGTCTGAACACTGGCGGCTTCCACTCCAATATGTTCACTTTCTCCCCCTCTCCAACGACTGGCTAAAGAATGATTTGAGATTATGAGCGATCTTCTCCATGGACTTGTTCCTTCCAGTTCGTTTCTTCTAATGTCGCGGAGCAGAAATAGCCCGCGTTCCTTTATTTCACTCCACAAAATCCGCACCGCTTTTTTACTATTGAGGCTCTATCTAAAACGCATTGAAGTCCACGGTAAGACTGTCACTGACTCCAAATCACCCTGCGCTGCATCCATGTTGGCTTCTAAAATCTGACGTTGCTGGATACCTGTTAACAACACCCGCAAGGGATGATGTTAATACAGTGTTCCTGATCCTCCGTTACTTGCTGGGGAAAAGACATGGATCCCTGGGATGTGAGTCATCGTCAGGCAGTTCAGCTGATTTATGCAACTGCAGCTCTCATTTATGGGAGCTGCATCCACTTACAGTTTAACCCTCGGACGTTCGATAGGTTTTGCACTCGTGAAGAATGCCGCGTGCGAGGGCACGTCCGTGTCACATCTGCAGCGGTCCCAAGGAGGATGCGACTAAGCATGCCGTGCCCACCGGAGTCTGAAATGCTCCACATCTAGACGTTCACCAGCGAGACTTGCTCTGAGTTCATGCCTGCTCTGATGCCTGTTGGAGACCGAGGGTCTGAGAGCGGGTGCGAGGCACGAGTCCTGAGAAACCTCGTTGGCACACTCCCAGCCCTGGAGCATATCAGTGGATCTGGGTAGGCAGGCTGCGCTCAAATCATCCTCCCTGGGACCCACCATGGACATGGCATAGACAAGCCCTCTATTTACCCCCGTATTAAGCAGCTCCTGGGCAGTGCCAACGTACCCAGCCAACAGACAGAGAAAAACCCACTTCTTTGGATGCAAGGGAAGTCTGCTCTCCAAGAGCAGATGTTGATCTGACTCCTTGGGCTGCAGATAACAACTGTGGTGGTAGCTCTGCAGCGTGGACACTTCTCTATTAGGAAATGGGATGAGATCACCTCATTTCACCTCCCATTTATTACCATCTTGGGCTGGATAGGAATGGGCAGAAGGCTCTGCTGCACTTTGCCAACCCTCCCAGCTGCACAGTCCTTCACAGGGGCCTTTCATATTTAATGCCACCAGTGACAGATGCGCCAGCACTATGGTGCATTTAGTTAAAGACTATCATTTATACTTAAACGGAAAGGTATAACCTGGGTGATCGCTGAATCTGAAACTCCCTATGCATTTTCAGTAGATCCCGTACTGTTAAGAAGATTGGAGCTGATTGCAAAGACTTACATAGTGCTATATGGGAAGAGGGCAAGCTGGATGCTGATCCCATGGACACCTGTGCAACTACCCGGATAAAACTCAGTGGAGTTTCTTCCAGTTTGCAATGGAGTAAGTGGCTGGACAAGACGGGCAAAGGAGGAGGTGTGTTTTTCAGCCCTTCCTGGTCCCACTGGATTCAAGAAGTATCGACTGGAAAAAATGAGAGATGACTTTTAAAAGAATGTGATCCAAACTTAGTTAACATGTAAGCGTGTCCCTTGATGTGCACTTGGGGCGTCACTGTTAGCAGGCTGCTATTACTGTTCATTTTTCCTTACAACGTGGCTCATACAAGCCCTTGGTGAAATCAGGACCCGGTGGAGTTAGCCAAGCGCGCACCTAGAGTTACTTGGTAGCCCCTGCCCCAAAGAGCTTGAAGTCCAAAGAGAGGAGACAAGCAGGAAAGATGGCTCTTCTCCCTTTTGCAGCTGGGGAACTGCAGCTCACGGAGGTCGTGCGAAGTCCTCGCACAAAGCGAGGGCAGGGGGCAGCTGCACATCCCCTTCCAGATTGGGAAAGTAGCACTTCATACATCCAGCTTGCATTCACTCGGAAGAGAGGCGAGCGAGGGCACCAGGCTCAAGGCAGAGGAGAGTTAAACCGCGGAGCGCAGCACGGGAGAGGGTCAGGCCCTTGCGGATGGACCATTGTGGAAAGGTCTTGTAGGACCTGATTGAAGGCAGCTCACACACAAAGCCAAGCACCAGCCTTGTTCAAAAGCCTGAGTTCATTGCAGGAATACTTAGAGTTAAAGTTTGAAGGCCGCTCAGACTCTTCTTTTTATCTCACTTCATTGCGGAGACTGGTACTTGTTATAAATGGAGCCATGAAGAATTTATTTCGCCGGCTACATCTGGCTTCTGTATTCCCCTGCTCAAATTGTCTCGAACATATGAGGACATCATTCTTGCTTTGTCTTTTGCTGTCCATCTTCCTCTGGAGCTCTTTTTTCTCTCTCTTTTTTTTCCCCCGTCGCATAGCCATTTAGCCTCTCCGTAAAATCCTTATGAAATCTCGCCCCTCCTAGATATCGTGATATACATATATATATATATATATATACATACACATATATAGGCATATACATGCATATACATATATATGCACATATACATGTACACACATACATATATACTATACATATACACACATATATGTATATCCTATCCATAGATATACATAAATATACACATATGCATATACACACAGATATGTATATACTATCCATACATATACATATATATACACACATATATATACACATATACTATACATATACACACATATATGTGTATACTATCCATACATATACATATATATACACACATATATATACACATATACTATACATATACACACATATATGTGTATACTATCCATACATATACATATATATACACATATACATGTACACACATAGACCTATACGTACATATACATACATATACACATAGACCTCTACATACAGAAACACACACACATATATAATGGACAGCAGGGCAAATAATCAAAAACCCAGAGAAAAAGGGCAGTCTACCCAGCACCTTTCAGAGATTTTCTGCCCTCACCGGCTCACCTTAAAAACAATTTTGCCATGCAAATTTCCTCTGCGCTAGAAGGCCCACGGACTGAGAACCAAAGAGCCCCCCAGTCCTCCAACCCCTGGCTCCTTGATCCCGGGATGGTGGAACAGCCTTTGCATTAAAGCAGCTCGGCTCCATGCCAGGAGCCGGCGTACAGAACCGTATTCGAACCGTCAGGAATAAACAAGAATTTTCAAAGTTTTTGCACAACTCCAGGCACCGAGAATCGGAGTCTACAGTTATTAAGTTCCCATCTGGTGGCGCCTTTATGAAGGAATGATATTTGCATGTTTCCAGCAGAGAAAAGCTGTTTTTAGCTCCGATAAAATGGAACATTTTGCAAAAGGATGTGAAATAACAGATGATGCCAGTTTTAGCAACTGGGGTTGTAGGTTGCACCAGCTGCCCTTTATTTTTTTATTTATTTTTCTTCAAGTACAAGGAACTGGTGCTGTGTGGGGGGTGGTTTTGGGGTTGGGTGTTTTTCTAAACTCTTCCAACTGACTCCCATTCATTTAGCAGAGGACTTTGATCCGAGGGGAAAGCAGAGGAAGGAAGGGGGTGAAGAAGTATTCCCGTAAGCCATCTTGTGTAATGGGACCCAACCAGCCCAGCGCAGAAGATCGTCATCTATATTGCACTGGCCATTGCTTTCCCCCCTGCGCCAACGAGATGCAGGGATGGTGCCAACAACACAAATAACTGAAATGCCAAAAGGCCTTTATTTTCCTTGCTAAAGTAGATGTAGTTATCGGTAGAGATACACAGCTGCCGAGCTGGGCATCACTCGGCGGTGGTTTGTTCATACTCCAAAACGCACTTGGGCAATAGCGGTGTAGACGCGAGGTCAAGGAACTTGGTTACTGGCTCATTTTGCAACGTCTTCTCTCACGACTGAGCTGACTGTACTCCAGAACTAGGCATAACCTTTTTTTGTGTTAAACCAAGCAAAGCCATCTGAGAGGCGCGCACAATATAAATACGGCTTGGGCAACGCACTAAGCGCACACCCGCTCCGCGCCGACGGCCCAAATCCAAGCGACTGCTTCTGCAGCACAGCCAAAAGCAGAGGGGGGAAATTATCAGCAATCAGCGCTCGCGCGGGATAACGTCTCGGGCACGGCAGACAGTGCACTGCTAATCCACAGGGCTGAGCTACAGCGTGAACCACAGTCGCACTAGAAGCGCCCCCCAAAAACCGGCTCGGATAACGCGGGGTAATTATAAGACCGTGGGCCCGACACTGCGCGTGCGGGAGGTGAATGGCGCAGCAGCACGTCAGATCCAGCTCCTAAGCACAGCAGCCTAAACACATCGAACAGTTGAAGCCCAACAGCTCCAACGTAATGACTTCAGCACAAGGCTGTACCGTGCATAACAAGTCAGACGCCGCAGCCGGCACATAAGGGGATGATGTTAATAATAACACCAGCTATTCTGAGCCCTCCGATTGCAAAACACTTTCCAAAGGAGATAAGTAGCATCATCCCTGTATTACAGAGGAGAGGAAAAATGAGGCGCCGAAAGCTTCCGCTGACGCAGCTGGGGCTAGCTGGGGCCAGGGAGAGACGAGCGGGCCTGATGAGCCACTCTCCGCCTTGCGGGGTGCTTATGGGGTTGCGAGCACTGTAGTAGCCGAGCACTGGAAAATAAATGGATTTGGGGCTCACAACAGTCCTGCAAGGTAGGAAAGTATTCTCTCTGTTTTCCACGCTCGCTCGGCACACAGTAGATTGAACGGCGCAGGCAAACTCACGAATGCCGAGGCAAGAACCGAGCGTACCTTCCCAAAGCGCGTGCCCCTTTGCTCATGTCCGGCTGCCCTGTGGCATTGGGGCACACAGGCTCACTTGTGTCCTCCTGCAAGCACTGGGCACCCGGTATTTTACCTACACCGCTCCTTCAATCCCTCCCCTTTGCTTGGGGGTGAGAAGCTGAACTTCATAGTTTTATTGCTGTTAGAGGCTGGAAGGGACCTTACAGATCGGGTCCGGCCTCCCCTGCACTGGATGCCACTGAGGTCCCCGTAGCCCTGCTTCTTTGGCAACCACGTGAAGCTACACTAGCACAGACAAGAGGCTGCGATCGCAGATTAAACCTACAGAGATCGAAAACCGAACAGGGTTCAGAAGCTCGACCGGGGAAATGTTGTTCTGGGTCCTTGTAGCGTTCCTCCCCTCCCCGGCCTGAGCGACCGGTCTCGCCAGCTCAAGCGATTTCATTTTTGCAGCCGTCTAACACAGCCTGCTCCTCTGCTCCCAGGCTGGCTGGGCTGCTCTGCAGATGATCTTGCAATGTTATGACAATCCGGAGAGCCATTATCCCAACCGCTTGCCAATCACCAGACTGCTGCCAGTCTGTGTCAAATGAAGCATCCCAGACCCTGTCAGATTAAATCCAGCAGCTCTTTAGTTTGGAGCTGAGCCGTTTGTTTATTTGCGCTTTCCACCCCACCTCCTTTGCAAACGCCACGCTCAATCATTTCAGGTTTTTAGGGCTTGGTTTTGGCCCCGTCCGCACAGCCGAAGCGGCAGTGGCGCTGCTCAGCCTCCGCTCCTTTAAAGGGACCGAGCATCCTGCGACAAGGATGGCCATGCTAGCGCGGCAATCCTCAACCAGGGTGCCGCAAGATCCTTGCAAGGGTGCCGCAGGGTGCCACGCAGCATTAGCGCTGTTCGGGATGCAGCTACGGGCACATGCTTCGCAAGCAAAGCCCAGACATTTCAAAGAGGAATCAGTAATGTCAAGACCGTTGTGGTTTTTCTGAGCTCTTTGCAACAGAACAATTGCTCTGTTCTTTTTTCCACGAGCGACAGCTAAGTGCTGGCATATTTTGAGGGGGGGCTCGGAGTCTGCTGAGGGGCTCCTTGAGTCTAAAAAGGTTGAGATCCACTGCACAAGAGAGACTGTGAAGTCTAAGGGCGCCTCGGAGTAAGAAGTGGGTACAAGAGATGAAAAGCGAGTGGTGTAGATGAGACCAGCCAGAAGGCCCGAATCTCATTTATAGCCCAATCCCTTTAAGCTCCTCTGGCCCGTACAGTTTTTACACTTTCCGGGCCATGTAAAGGGGCTGTTGTCTAAGAAGAATCCAGCCCCATATCACCATTGTGAGGTCCGGGGCCAGATTCGCCATCAACCTGCAGTTCATGCAGTAGCTCACAGTGGTGCAATGCAGGGGTAAAATTCTGCCAAGGCTGGTGTTTCTCATGCTCGCTGATGCAAGCGGAAGATGCAGGCAACGGAGAATCGGTTGCAAGGCCTGAGTGAGGCTCTAGCATGATGACCGTGGGACACACAGAGGGACCCTCTACCTTATCGTCCATGACCACTGGTTACAGCTCAGTCACAGATCCAATTTCCACATCGGTTGCATGGAGAGCAAGGGGAACGACACCCCGCAAAGGGACGGCGTTATCATTTTTGCCACCTTGCTTTTGCAATTGAGTTTTGTATTTAGGCGCAATGGGAGGAAATGAGGGAAAGGGAGGCTTTCCGCAGGAAAGATGTCAAAGTGACCGTGCCGTGATAGACCATCCTGAGCTAGAGGCAGTAGTTCATGTCCTAGAAGTCCAGCTATCAAGCTCCCTTGCTTGGCTCTTCCATTCTCCGGCTGCTTGACCCTGGCCAAGTCATTCCCTGTCTCTGTGCCTCAGTATCCCCAGTCGTACAAGGGGGGGAGACTGTTTCTTTAAAGAGGAGTGCTACGATTAGCCTCTCTTTAGCTCTCTCCCTCTCAGATGTACTGATAAATCCTCTCTTTGGAAAGGGGAGCTCAACCAAGTCTGTCCGCTGTCGCCATATGGAGGCATGAAAATGCCATTAGCACACCGCATAGTTTCATATGGGAACAGCAAAGCTCGCCCGTCTCCATTGCAGGCAATAGATCCGCGGATGAACTTTTCCCAGACGGATATTGCTATCAAGCAGGTGTCTCTGCCATTACCCCCCAAGGGTCAGCCCTGCTGCCCTCGCCGCTCGCGCTCACTCCAGCAGTGCCAGGCTTTGAAGTCGTTTGGCAGCGACATTTAGGGAACGGGGCGGGGGGGTTTCCTCCGTTGGCGCCCACTGCACATTCGGTTGAGTATTTGGGCAGATGTGCACCAGTGAATCTGAGAGGAGAGCCAGCCAATTTATAAGGGAGATGCAGGTGGAGACCGCATGGAAAGGTCTGGCTGGAAAAGGGAAAAGCAGAAAAAATGACGAGCAGCTTTGTGCCAGGATTACATCAAGGGAAAGAGCAGTCTAAATAGTCCCCTTCCGTCAAATCCAGGTGCATTTGGACAGACGGAGACGCACCCCCAGTCCCACCTGCTCCGGGGGCATGGAGATTTTGCAGCTTGCCCTTGCCCCGCCAGTTTGAGAGAAAGGGAGACATAACGCAGGTTTTCTTGGTCTCCTAACTGTATTCACAGTAAGCGGTCTCTGCTGCCTTGTCATGACCTCTGGGTGTTTCGTGTGTCTGCACAAGGATTTGAACGCTGTTTTCTTTGGTTACGGGATGTAAAGGCAAACATTTATTTAAAAGAGAGAATTCCCCGGCTTCCCGTCTTCCCATAATGCGTCGTGCAGACCGTTTTAACTTCCACGGAGGGGCTCAAAATGCGTTTTCGGGTTACCAGAGTCTTTTTATAGACAAGCACAATACTCCCTAATTCAAATCCAATCTATTTTAGAAAAGTCATTTCCTTACTTCTCTTGCTGGCCACGCCGAAGATGATTCAGCCCGAAAGCCGTTGTTTTAACTACCTTTTGGTCTGGTTCAGTTGGGGAGCGAGAAGAGGACGGGGTTTCTGTTTGGTTGCTTGGCCGGCTCCTATATAGTCACACTTTCTGACTCTTATGCACTGCCGTGAATGCTGCAGAGAAACATTTAAATGCAAATCAACCGTTCTGCTAAGATTTTTTTAGTATTATTATTAACAATAAAATGTCTTGCTGGGATCGTTTGAACCCAGCCGTCTTTCCTGCCCATGTGTAGGGGGGTTGGATCTGCATGATCTTCCAAGGACCCTTCCAGCCCTAGTGTCTATGAACCTGTAAGGTCCCTAACACCTAGGAAACTATGAAAGCATGGCCAAAAAAAAAAAAAGAAAGAAAAACGAATTGCTACTGATCTTAAGGGCAGTCTTTTGCAATGATTCATAGATTCATAGTTGTTCGGGGCTGGAAGGGACCTCGCAGATCATCGGGGCCAGCCCCCTGCTGGGGTCAGATGATTTAATAAAATCATCGTCTGGGGTCAGATGATTGAATCAAATCTTTTATTGGAAAAAAACAACCCATTTGAGATGCCAATTGCTCTGACAATGTCCCTTTAAGTGAGTGTAAATACAAGCCCAGCTGCATTATCCAACATAGCTACCAAGCAGTCTGGTGACATCCTTGTCCTTTCGTTACATGGCATAGGAATAGACTCATTGGGTGACTCTGCTTTCAGTCAAAACCACATACGGTAACTGGAAACCCAGGGAGACTCGGCAGTCTCCATGGAGACAGCACACTTACAACTTAATGTGATCAACAGATGCTGCAATAATCTTGAAGGATGGAGAAAACGTTTCCAACTGCGCGTGGTCGACGGGGTTCGGCCGATGGTAGAATTGGCTCTGTTGTGTCTGGGCTCCCCGTAAGCGAACGAACGCTCATCCGAAAATACACGGCCAGACGTGTGGAAGGAGGAATCCTCCTGTTCTGGAGGAGCGGGGTGGTTTGGTGGCTGAGCCACAGACCTGGGCATCGGAGGGCTGCTTTTGTAGTCCCGGCTATGCAGCTAGCTTCCCCCAAACCTTTGGAGAAGTCATTTTGCCTCTCTGCACCGCAGTTTCCCCGTCTGTAAAATGGAGCTGGGGATCCGGCTCATTTGATCAGCGTGCCTAAATCCCTTGCGGTCCACGGCTGGCAGAATAGGATGAGACGAAAGCAGGCGGATTTTACAAGAGTGGCTCTAATATCTCATAGTCTTGAATAGGGAACGAGATCCTTTGTGTCTGGGACAGCATTTCCACTGTCTTCTAACGATCTGTAGCAAAGCTTCACTTCGTTATTCGGTTGCACAAAATATTGTTTTTGCAAGATTTACCATAAGTAACCACTGTGCATTCGGTTGTGAAGAGCCGTTCCGTAGGAACAAGCACGCCTCTTCCTACCCTATGTATTTATCTGGCATCTTGAACACCTCTTCCTATGTATTTATCTGACATCTTGAACGCCTCGACCCTGAGAGACTGGGGAATCCTATCATCCCCATGTTTCAGAGCGGGCCTGGAGGTAGTGACCTGCCCATGATCACACAGGAAGCCAGTGGCAGAGGTCAGAGTTGCCCTCGTGTCTCCAAAGCCCCTGGTCTAGTACAACATTTTTTGCTTTTCAGCAAGGCCTACCTTGCAGTCCGAGGTGTGATTTCAGCAGGGAGTAGGCACTCAACCTGGATTTAATTTAGCTACTCAGGTAATGATGGCAGAGAAGAGGTGGCCACCTGGGTTTCTTGGAAGGATGCACAAGTTCAGCTGAGCCCCTGGCAACCTAGTGAGGTAGCTAACCTGAACTGACATCCGAAAGACAGATGAAAAGTTATTCTACACCCAGCGGGTGGCTGTCACTGTACTGTTGTGCCACCTAGGTAGGCATCAGGGAAACGGGTGACAGCATTTGACATCAGCAAATGGCTACCCCGGCACGGACATGGACAGATAACATCTAAACCAGTGTAATTTCCCCCCTGATTCTTTCATAGCAATTCTTCACTAGACTCAGCAAAGTTTTCCAATATAGAAGTTTGCATCATCTGTCTGCTATATTTATATACCAGCACGATGCCAGTCACACCATCATATGTGTGTCATCCATCCGCACCCTGAATAGATGCACCAGGTATAGCTATAGTGTAGGATTGGTGTAGACTTATGGTGCGGCCTATGGTGTAGACTGTGTAGATTTGGTGTAGGATTGGCGTAGACTTATGGGGTGGTCTGTGGTGTAGACTGTATAGACACGGTGTAGGATTGGCGTAGACTTATGGTGTGGTCTGTGGTGTAGACTGTATAGATACGGTGTAGGATTGGCGTAGACTTATGGTGTGGTCTGTGGTGTAGACTGTATAGATACGGTGTAGGATTGGCGTAGACTTATGGTGCGGTATAAGGTGCTGACTGTATAGATACGGTGTAGGATTGGGGTAGACCTATGGGGTGGTCTATGGTGTAGACTATAAATATGGTGTAGGATTGGAGTAGACTTATGGGGTGGTCTATGGTGTAGACTGTATAGATATGGTGTAGGATTGTCCCAATCCCAAAGAGCTTGAAGTCTTAAGTAGCCAAGCCAGAGGGAGGAAACACCACCAGGCCTATTTTACTGATTCTCCACAGCCCTGAGCTTTGTGCAGCCACTTGCACCTGTGAAAAATAAGGGCGAAACACTGTCCTATTGGAGTTCATGTACCAGATTGCAAAGCAGGCAGCTGGATTCGACGGGTATGCCCACGCTGCGAACCGGAGATGTGGGAACTTACAGAGACGTCGCTGAGCTACAGCTGGACCAGCTGGTTTGCATCGCAGGTGGGATGGCACGGTCAGCCCGGTGCACCATCCTCATCCCAGGATTTTGGGTAAGCACAAGGCAGCTGAAACCAGTGCAGCCCCAGGGAGGCTGTTACTGGAGCTCGAACTACCTAGTTGCACACTGGCTTGGGTATGTCTAGGGGGCATGAGTGGAAATCACAGCATCAGACTGCTGTGCCAACATACCCTGATTGTCCTGCCCAAAGGCAATGTGTCGACGAGAAGGAATTGGCCACGCGCCCCCAGGTTCCCAGAGCGATACCTTAGCCCCGCGACCTCCTTCCTTTCTCTTAACAGCTGTCATAACAGAGCCAACTTAATGGACCTTTGGGCAGATGCATTTACCTATGTGAGGTGCTAAATATTATTAACTCCCTTTTCCTTTCCCACTCCCTCCGGCTAGGCAGAAGTGGACTCCGTGTTTTTGCAGGTGAGTTTGGCCGTCGTCGTTTTTCTGGGCATCTCATCGACAAGCCTAAAAGAGATAGTATCTGGTGGAGGCCCTGCAGCGAGGAGCCCCCATCCAGTAATTGGGTCCCATGTCATTATAAATTACATGCAAAAGATTGCAACCAACAATGCGCCCATAAATATAAGCAACGATTATTGATTAAGCACTGTCTCCAAATAATGAAAGGAATACATCTCCCTTTCTAAAAGGACAAGGTATCTAATCCAATAAAAGGAATTCCTAGCCAGGGTCCCAGATGGACTCTTAAGATCAGTCTGATTATTTCTGAAGCCTTGGCTGCTCTGAATAGGACTGGAAATTGAATTAGCTCTGCAGAGAGACGGCCCCGGCCAATCACTCAGAGAAGCTGAAGGACAGCTTATTGATTTTCATGTTTCGAAAAAATTAAATGATATCCCTTTTTGTTATTTAAAATGCTGCTTAAGCAATTTAGTAATGTAATGTCGGAGGCCTGATTCCAGAGCTCTGAATCGGGGCTGGGGTGGAGGGGGGAGATGTTTCTCTTGACAGGAGAAGTAGGTGGAAGGAAGATTTAGTGTAATTGCCTTCCTTCCCGAATAATTGATGATGCCGTAAGAATGGCTCTATTTTGCCAGCCTACTCTCCTGCATGCCATTTATTAAAGATATAATAATTAATTATGTAAATAGTTGATTTATAATCAACAACACCAGGAATTAATTGATTTTTATGTGCAAATTTATGACGGAAAATATTGATAAGGTGATTATGCCTCCCAAGGAAGCGGCGCCATTGCCTGGAGGAGCAGCACGGCAGGTCTCTGCTGGGGACCCTTTGCTCGGTCTAAGCTCATCTTTGTCCTCCCCACAAAGGATATGGCATTTAAGGAAACCTGGGGGGTTGTGGTCTGGCATAGGCGGAGTACCCGGACTCCAAAAATAACACCTGTTCCAGGAACCGGTATTTGTTTCAATGGGAAATTACCCAGAAATAAACCCCTTGCTCAACGGCTTTATAACTGATTGGCTGGAGTATGCTAGCCAGGGCACAACTCTCTGCAGTGCTTTTTGATTAAGCCTTTGTGAATGATGTCTCTCTCCTTCACTCCCTTCTCCTCCTCCCTGACTCAGCCCCTTCCCACAGCATTGTTTCAGGGCAGATTTTTTTTTTTTCAAAACCACTCTTCATCAAATGAATGAGCTGTTATAAATAAAATATCCCCCCCGCCTGCCTTTCATCCTGAACCTTTGCCCAAGCAGAAAACCGGGAAGTGTTTCAAGTTGCAAAATGCTAATAACGCGCTGTGCCTTGTCAGGTCTCCCATCTCCCCACTGGCAGAGATGCTCGGGCAGGACTCGGGGCCCTAAATGGCTGTGTTGGGTTTGGGCAGAGGTGCTCGTGGGGTGCTTGGGGCAGGGTCGAGCCTGGGGGCTGCAGGAGGTTGATGCATCTTGGACGTGATCAGACCCGGTTTAATGCAGCTCTCAGTGTAAAATGGAGCGATAAGGCCCAAGTCATGTTCATCTTCCCCTACAATGTCTTCAAGAGCAGGCTAGATAGGCACCCAGCTGGGTCGTCTGAGCTCGGTCCTCTTTCCTGCTTGGGGCAGGGGGTCGGACACGATGGTCCTTCGTGGTCCTTTCCGCCTCTACAATCCATGAAACGTCTATGGTTTGACTGGAGGACGACTGCCGGTCCAACCACCCCCGCTGCAAACAGCAGCAGCATCCCGCGATGAAGCTCCTTAGCTCCCGAGAAGGGAAAAGGCAAGCTGAGCGTACGGAGCCCTTCTCCTTCATCCTCTCTCCTCTCGCAGAGGATCTCAGCTACACAACACCTTCATTAACTTGGAGCAAAAGTGCCGCTTAATTGTCCCCACCGCTGTCAGCCGGTTTGATGGAGCACGGTCGCTCTCTGCAGTGCTCCTACAGCCCAGCCCAGGATCAGCCACCAGAGTCTATTCTAAAGGGCATCTGTCGACCTTCCAGGACAAGAGTTATATCCACTGGGCCAAATCCATCCTTTCTGCGACGCCGGTGTCTTCGGTGGAGTTAAGCCAGGCATAAATCTGCCCCATGATGTCCAAAGTTCCCTGACCTTCAACTAAGGCCTCAGCCTCCTTTTATCTGGGGTAAGTCTAAGCTCTTAATTGGAAATCCAATTCTGGAAGGTGGCCAGGTCAGCACTGAGACAACACCACTTGGCTCCGAAGGCAGGAGGAGGTGGTATCCTCTGCAGAGCTGTGCGGTCCGGTCGCTCTGACTAATGGGGGTGATGTAACCCTGCCATCCGCAGAGCGTCGCCGGGTCCTACCCTAGGATCCAGTGGTTTTCCACCCAGGTTGAGTTTTACCCTTTTCTTTCCTATTGGCCTTTTTGCGTGAGAAGCCAGAGGTGCAAAATTCATCAGGTCTCCCAGCCAGGATTTGTGTCTGATGGGGGCTGGGTAGGAAAGAGCGGTCGTGACAGTTGTGGTTAAAGGGAAGCCTTATTGTAGATAGAGGAGAGCTGTGAGCTGCTCTCCCCAGTCATGGGCTTACTAACCCCTTCTGCACAGCTGCTGCTATCCCAGCCCTGATCCTTTCCTGAGTAAAGACCGAAGTATACCTTATCACACCTTAGAAGAGACCTCTGTGTTTTGCTTCAAAGACAGGACAGTCCCCAGCTCTGGCTGCCGGCACTCCTGGGTTTCTAGTCTTGACCTGCTGCATAGGGCCATGAGAAAATCATTGCCACCCCGGCTGCCTTGTTTTTCATCTGTTTGTAAGAGAATCCTTGTTGCTGCAGTTCACTCAGGAGCTTGTGGGAATTTGGACCCAGGTCTCTACAAACATTTGGGTTGGGATCGGGGACAGGAGCCTCTGCTACGCACTGGTCAGTAGCTGGGCCCCAAGCCACTGCCTTTGGCAAACCAGTCACTTGGTCTCCGTGGACCGATGGTGTCAGATGCAATAGAGACCTGGAGACGGAGTGGTTCTTTGCAGCTCTGCCCTCCCATGCACATCCTACAAGGCAAGGACATGCACACAAGTCCCAGACAGGTGGGACACTTGAATTCCCCGCTCCAAACGTGTAACAGCTGCAGAGCCACCCTTCTGGAAGAGGATGCTGTGCTGCATAGCCTGCGGGGTAAACAAGGCACACAGGCCACGGGGAAAAATCTCTCTGATCCCAAAAGCCCAGATTATCATAGACCAGGCATTCAGAGAAGCAGCTGTGATTGACGGCTCGACGGCGGGTTGATCGGTGCCATGGGTCGGGGAGAGGGATTCAGCTGCTGAGGATGGGGGATGGGAAAGCACTTCTCCCCATGGAAAGAGGCATCTCTTTTCCTGCTGCTCAAACTTGGCCGCAAGCTCAAGATCTATTTATAACCCTCCCAGAACCCCTGTTTCCCAAGCCTGGCCGAAAACAAATGCACAAAGAGTAGCAAAGGGGCAGATTGCAAGGAGAACAGATGGTGACACTTGTGGAAAATAAATTCGAGCAGTAGTAGAGAGAGGAGAGGGTGCAAAGCAAAGCTGGAAGAGGACAATGTACTCCGTGGTATGGGCGCCTGGAGCAGGACTTGAACATTTACCTCTGGTACCTCTTGAGGCTCCCGGGCCGTTTTTTGGATTGCAACCAAAACTATAATGGCGACCGGGAGGATAGGAGAAGCAAGTTGGGGAAAGCAATGGACAGATGTGAAAGAAGGAACTAAAGCATGTCTTAGTGAACCTGCAGCCAAATGTCGTGGCTTCTTGCTCTTCCCTGGAAGCAGCGGGTGGGCATTCACTGTATCAGGACGTCACGTGGAAGACGTGCAAACCTGATGCTTTAGGGCATTTGTACACATCACGGTTTTTGCCCTTTCTTGCGCTCCAACAGCATGACTGTTTGCACGAGCAGGTTTTCCGGAAGCTTTAAAAGTCTTCCTGGTGCATTAAAGTAAAACTCCTCGGATTTAGTTTGGTTTGGCTTGCCGCGAATTAAACGTTGCGTCCGTGGATTCGTGACGTGCAAACAAAAAGGCACTCAGCGATGTGTGATGAGCCCCTTTGACGTGGCACTCCAAGAAGTGTCATGAGCCCGTGGCAACTTAAACTGTATTGTGTGAACGTGGCAAATTCAGTCAATCCGATAGTAAATATCTACTCGAGATCTTTTTTTGCCAGGAGGAAGGACAGGCCATCACATCCCATACATCTCCCCTAACTCACGGCTTCTGTTTAAAAATTGGTCTTAAGAGTAATGGTGTTGCTATTCCCTATAAGACAGGAAGAGAGATGGGACCAGAAGTGGGGAGACCACCGATCCAAGGGTGCTTCTATCACCGGGTCCTTCCATAATGTTCCCAAATCCCTTTTCTGTGCCTTGCAAGACCTTTTTTCCCATTCTTGGGAGTAAAAGGATGAGTGCAGCGAGGCCCTGATCTTAGAGCACCTTTAAGGCAAATAGCAATGGAAACAAAACTGCCTTGTTCATATTCAGCAATATCAAAGCTACGCACATATGGTCTCCTTATCCCCGCAGGATGCGACCCCCTAAATTTTGAGACGAATGGTTCTGATACACAGTCCTCTGCATTAGCTGATGTGCCCAAGCAGGGCAGAGCGTGGCATTAGGAGATAATATTACACTGCCCAACTTTAGCTACACTAAACCAAGGGCTTACATTAAACCCGATCTGATCGATAATGAAACGGGAAATAATTCCCAGTCATAACACAAAGGAGCAAGAATCTGTGGCAGCATAAGCATTAATGGTGCCTAGAGGGACAAGAGACCCAGTAAAAATGCACCTTTAATTAAAAAAAATATATGATCACGAATAAGAGGAAATGAGTGGATTCTGCAAGGCAGCAGGACAGAGTTACCTGTGAGGAGCTGGGACGCAGAATCTGCTGATGTGCACAAGAGAAAGCAGCAAGCTGCCACCTGAGACAGCGCGGGGCTTGATTTGTCCATCCCAGGATGAAGGGAAGGCAGCTTGCACCTCCCTTATTCAGGAGTCTGCCTCCTTGCTCTGGAGCCATTCATTGCCCCTTCTTCACTGGCCCTGTCCATGCTCCTTTATGTTCCAGGGTGTCTATCCATCCCCCAGCTAGCTCTCAGAAAACCTTTCACTGCTCCACACACCTGGAGTGCTGCAGAGGTCCAACCTGGCTGGCTTAAAGGGTTGGAAGAATGACGAATCGAGCCCCGTATTTTGGGAAGCAGATCGCACCGCTGTGCATCAAGCTGGTGCAACAGGCTGCAGTTTGCTGCAGGGAGGCAGCATATTATTATTGATGCGCAGCAGCTCAAATACACAGGGCACATAGAGTAGTGCAGGGAGACAGTGCATGGGAATGCCCGCAGCAGTGAGGTGCTATATAGTGTCAGGAAGTCCCCCTCCAGGGCAGTTTGCCCTGATTTGCTCCAGCCTGATGCTATACAGGTAGGCAATCTACTGAGAGGCAGAGCGCGTGGCTGTCACTGTATCACCAATAAGCGGCGTGCCATAAGAACCGCTGACAAGGGCTACATTAAACCAGATCTCATCGATTCCAATCTGATTAATACTAAATGCTCATATAGGATGTCAGATCAAAGCGTGTTGCAAATATTAATTAATCCCTGCTGCTGCCTTGGTAAGGAAGCAGGAACTCTGCTCAGTTTAAAGGAGGCAGCTAAGAGCAGCGATGTACCAATCATGGAGCCCCGGTGGAGCAGCCAGCCTCAGCCACCCCGTCTGCAGCACATGGCTGACCCCCCTGAGTCCCCTGCCAGCCCGGGCTGCTCCCACCAGGCTCCATGTGCTGCACACGAATAAACTCTGGAGCTAATTGCTCCGGAGTTTTCTGCTCTTGGCCGCACATTCAAACTGTGCATTAACTGCACCCTTCAAGCCTGAGAAAGCAGCAGTGCCTATCACTCTGACCAAGATGGCCTCATTGTTTTGTTGTTCTGCATCAACCTGCCATCACTCACCTTCTACCCACACTGGAAGCCTTTTGGGGCAGGGACCATTTTTTTTATTTGTTTGGGGTGTATACAGTGCCTAGCACCACCAGGCCCTTGGCTAGGAATCGTGTTTCTTGGCCCTACTGCCATAAAGAGGAGGAGAAAAAGCAAGAAGTCTGATCTTTGGGGGCAGAAACCAAAGAAAATCCGAGGCATATAAAACGGATGCAGAATACCAGTCTGTTCTGGCACTTCGGGATCATAAGACTGGCACATCAGAACAGCTTGGAGTTAACTGGGAACTGACTGTATTATGAGCGAGGCAAGGACTTTTTTGTGATATCCTTTATTGGGTCAGCTGTATCATTGGGAGAGATACGGACAAGCTTTTGGGCACTGAGTACTATTCTTCGGGCCCATCTACACATGCACTTTACTGTGCGGTAGACTAATTTACTGCATAGTAAAGCGTCACTGTCTACATGCACTCGGCAGGCTGGTGTGGGCTAAATTACTGTGCCGTCGGATAGTCCCATCGGACACGAGTACTGTCTGAAGTTGCAGTAAATTACTGTGCTTAAACACACGTGTAGATGGTGATGGGGCTGGCTGGGGCATGGCGGTGCTTCAGCGCGGAGGTTAGCTGGCAGGCAGGCCCCATGTTGAAGCACCCTCGTGCCCCAGCCAGCTGCTCCATGGCATGTGGAGCCCCATCAGAGCAGCCCTGGGCTGGCACGTTGACCTTCTGGGTCCTGTGTCAGCCCAGGGCTGCTCCAACCAGGCTCTATATGCTGTAGGGGGGCTGACTGGGGCACGAGGGTGCTTCAGCATGGGGGTGCTCGTGCCCCAGCCAGCCGCTGCATAACGCATGGAGCCCTGTTGGAGCAGCTAGCCTCAGGCACCCCCTCTGCAGCACACGGTTAACCCCCTGGGTCCCGCTGCCAGCCCGGGCTGCTCCCACCGGGCTCAATGTGCTGCACACAAATAAACTCCAGAGCTAATTGCTCCGGAGTATTTTGCTCCTAAGTGCACATTCAAACTGTGCATTAATTGCATGTGTAGATGCACCCTTCAGGTCTGAGAAAGCAGCGAACTCTGAGAGCACGGATCCTTTTAAAAGCAGCATTCATGGGCAGCTCTGAAATATCAAGGAAGATGATGATGTTCTAAATTCACTAATGCCGTGGTCTGTGTAAGACCTGTTTTCAGGTCCCCCTCTGCCCACAGAGGGTGGAGGGAAAATGAAAGCATCAGTCTTGTGATACTAATGATGATTCCCAAGTTGCAAACAGAGTTAGGACTGGAACATAGGCATTCCTAGTCCCCCGCTCCTGACGGGAAATGTCCAGGCCATTCTGCCTTCTCTAATCCACTAAATCAATGGGGCCACGCAAGCTGCTTCAAGTTAAGCACATGCTGAATCAGGATCTTGTTGGGGAAAGGACAGGAGAAGGTGAACACGCTGCTGGAGCTCAGATGTAGTCAGGTGCCAAGAAAGCTGTGTAAGGCACAAGCCAAAGAGGTGACAGGAACAAACCCAGCAGCACTTAGAGGTGCACAAAATACCCAATGGGGATTGCAAAGTACTTTGAAATGCAAGGTTTCTCGTGCTTTCTTAAGAGTTCAAAATTGGGGCATGCTGTCACAGACAAGCTGCAGTTTTTTTCAACCAAAATTGATCTCATTTTCATGGTTCAGGTTTGAGAAAACCAGGCTTATCTCCAAGTGAAGGTGGATTCCGTTTCCAAATCCTAGGCAATTTCCTTAATGTAAAAATAACCACCTGAGGGAAACGGCGAGTCAACCCAAATTGTTGGGAAGATTTGAAATCCTGGCAAAGTAGGGGAGGGGGCAGGCAGATGGATGGAGCTGCGAAAGTTTATGAATTTCTGGCACTCTTTCCCATCCATGCACAGTCATGATAGGCAGGGTCTCTGGACAGGGCCCAGGCTGGAGCCTCACACTGGACTTTTAGGCAGAAACAGAGGTTGGACCATTTTCTTTCATCTCCTCCAGTGCTGCTCAGAGCATAGTTTAACTATATGGGGCATTAGGGAAGGTCTCAGCTGGGAAAGCCAGGTCCTCAGCTGCCCTTCTGCCCCTCCAAGGAGGAGGAATGATATCCGCTTTGTCTCCTGTACTTAAATTGCATTCTGCACATTGCCACGTGGTGCGAGAATCTCACCACCTTCACTGCATCGATTCTCACAGAGCAAATGGGAAACTGAGGCAGACAGAGACTAAGGAGACTGCTTCAGAGTATGTGACATAGCACGGCCCATGCTAGTCTCAAACTAGAATGGTAATTACCAGTCATCCTTCTTCTCTCAGGAGTAGGAGGGCGACCTGAGCCCCACTGGTTCCCACCTGCGATCTTTATGGACCATAGCCAGCTCACGTAAGTTAGAGCAGCCCTTGTGCTGCTTTGAGACCAAAGGGTGGAGCCCGCAAGCATGGAATCAGCGCCACGTGGTCCCTGGTAGCTCCCTGCATCCTGCAGCAAGGAGCAGATCCTGGCTGTGATCTTTGGGCACGTCTACACAAGATGCATTAATGTGCATTAGCCTATTTTAATGCACATTACAGGCGCATGTCTACACAGGCGTGCCCTTAATGCACATTAAAAATGGTGAAATTAGACTAATCGCACCTAAGTTTAGGTGTGATTAGTTAAAGCGCATTAACTCACGTATAGACGTGACTCAGCGCTAACTTTAGTGCCGGCTCTGCCCTGCCACTAGGGGCACATGGCAGGGCTGCAGGGACTTGGCACTAACTTTAGTGCCAAATGCATTAACTTTAGTGCCAAGTCCCTGTACGTGTAGACACCTGCCAAAAATTGCTTAATGCGGATTAGTTTAATGCGTATTAAATTAAACCGTGCTTAAATGCACGTGTAGATGCACCCTTTTAGTGCGATTCTCCTCTCAGTTGCATCTTCGCAAGTCAGGAGTAACTCCGCTGAAGTCACTGGCATAGGTGAGCAGAGCGACACCCTGAGACTCACCCTATCAAATCAAGTATGAGCATGCAGCTAGACTGGCAGCACTTCCCTCCCTGTAAACCCTAAGCAATGACCTTTCTAGCCTCCTGCTTACATCATCCAGTGTCCAAGCCCGGGGCCTGCCTCCTCCTTCATTTCACCAAGTGAGCGAGAAGGCTGCTAAGGCACAGAGAAGCTGAAAGATCATCCTTTTCCCTAAAAGCTTCCAGATTTAACTCTAGCTTATCTAGTTGTTTTCTGGCATGAGATATGGATTTGTTTTCTGTTCTTCTTACACTACAGGGGACAGCTGAAATCAGGGCACAAAGACCTCATCTACACACACAAGTTGCAATGGTTCAGCTCAAAATCAAGTCACTTGGCCTTCCTCTCGGGTACCACCAGGTCATGGCTATATTTCTTTGCTGGGGTGTTGTGTGCTATGGGTTTGCTTTGCCCGTGCCCACCCCTGGCTGCCCTGTGACTTCACAGAGCTCTTCCCTTCAGATCTGTGACCCTTTCACCAAGCGCCGAAATTCACTTAAAATCCTGAAAACTTACATAAATAAAGCCAGACAGCCAGATCTTGCAAGAGTCTAATGAAATCATAAAGCTCAGGGTTTTAATTAGTTTCTTACCCTTGCTATATAAAATGATCATCATCACTCATGTCAAAGCTAACACTTATTCTGGGATATAAAAAGTATGATTCCCTTGGACATGGGCATGAAGAATTTAAGCGGTGAAAGCTGAGCCAGAGCTGGCTGGGCTGGGAAAAGGAAGAAGATGACAGAAAGAAAGGGAGACACCACGATTTCTGCCCCATAGCTCAGTGGGTTTCATAACCTCGGTGGGTTTGTCTACACATGCATTTACTGCTCAGTAAGTGGTTTTTACGCTGGTGTCTACACGTACAGGAGTTACAACGCAGTAATGCTGCATGTGGACTGATTTAGGACTAAAGTTAGTCCCAAGTCCATCCACACACACAGGGTTACTGCACAGTAAAGCATCTACATATGCATTACTGCGCAGTACAGGCACATGCATGTAGGTGTGCGCTCGTGCTGGTTACTGCACAGTAACCTACATTACTGCAGAGTAACTCTGCATGTGTAGATGCGCCCAGTGTGTGTCAAAAAGCCAAGAGACCCCGTCCCGAGGCAGATAGCCACAGCGAGTCCGATGCAGCCCCTAGTCCCAACAGGGAGCTGGCCTCTGGGAATCTCTGTGTACCCCTTGGTAGCTAGGAGGGGGTTAAAAATTGCAGGTTAGGTCTCCGGTTAGGTTTCTTGTAGTCCGTCACCATTAAATGTAGAGTTTCCAATATCAGGCATCAGGGGTGTTGGGTATAGCTGTGTTGGTCTGTGTTGGTCTAAGGCAGGGGTGGGCAAAATGCGGCCCGCGGGCCGGATGCAGCCCACCAGGCCATTCTATCTGGCCCGCGGGACCCCTACAAAATTTAGAAAATTAATATTTATCTGCCCCCAGCTGCCTGCCACGCGGCCCTCAATGGCTTCCCAAAACTCAGTAAGCGGCCCTCCGCCCAAAATAATTGCCCGTCCCTGGTAAGGACATAGGCGGACGAGGTTCTTCAAGTTGGTCTAATAAAAGATGTCACCTTTACCCGAAGTACCTTGTGTGCCAATATCAGGCACGGACCGTAATCTGGCCCAGTGCTCTGGGTGCTTCCTGAGCTCCAGCCCCTGCAGCTGAGGCCATGCAGATGCTTCCCCATGGGTCTGTGTGCGTGCTCAGAATTGCTCTCTGGCTCTCTGTCCAGCACATGCTTCTTGTCCTCTGCTCTAAGGTGGCCACGTTGCCTTATTTCCAGCATCGGGGTCACATGGGACCAGAATGAGCGAGGGCGGCACGCTTGGGTGCATCTTGGGAGCAGCGTGAGCAAGCCTGCAGAGCCTCCTCTGTTAGATGATAGTCCTGCCCAAGCTCCCGGGGGGCTGGGAGGCGCTCAGATGCTGCAGCAGCGCAGGCTCCAGAAGTGCATCGGCTCTGTAGATGGCTGCTGTAAGTCAGAGACGTTCCCCTGCCTAGCACTGCCTCCACGTCGAAAACTGACTCGTTGGCTCTTCCGCGGCAGCCCCAAACGAGGGCTTTCACTCGTGCACTCATTTCATCTGTAAATCTGTTGCTCTGTTGCGCTGCGACCATCTCCTCAGCCAAGAAAAGCACAACCCAGCATTAAGTGGCTTAGTCAGAACCCTTTTAGAAATGAACAGCAGCTTGGCTTGAGGTGTACAAGGCATTATTATTATTATTATTACTAATGTTATTATTATTATTATTTTCCTTGCACAAGCTTCTGCATGAAGCCTGCAGTCAATACAGGTCTGTCGTTGTGAGTTATTAAAGATACATTTTTTTTTTTTTGCTTTCCCAAGTGCCTTGATTGACACCCTAATAGCACCCTCCAGATGTGATAAGGTCAAATTCGAATTTAATCAAGGTTTTTGTTGGTTTTTTTTTTTTCTCCTTGGCCAATGCATAAACATGACAGAGCCGCGGGAAGCTGCAGGCAGTGGGGGAGCGTGTGTGATAAGCTTTTTCCCCTGGCTCCCGTCCAAATCATTTTAATGACAAGCTGCTTAACTGTATGGTGACCCACATCTGATTGAATTCCTATAGAATCGTTTACATTTAAACAAAGGAAAACAGCCCCCGTCTAATAGTGATTAAGCAGCCAAACACATGGCAAGATGGAAGCGCTCACTTGAAGCTGGGATCTCCTCTCCCATCCGGCGCTCTTTCATCAGCTCGGCACAAAGGGGATATTTCCTGTCTGGCTTTTAAAAGGGAAACGGGGGCCAGTTTGGATGCTGGTTCCCCGGGCTTTTCCTTGGCCTGCTGTAGACCTCTCAGAAAGCAGGTTTGAAAAGCAGCATGGCGTGAAAAACCAGGACTCCCAGGTCCTCCTCCTGGAAGTATCACTGCCTTCCTCCATAACCTTTGGGCTTAAAATATTTTTGGCTGCTGGTTGTGGGTGGTTAGAAATCCAGACACCCCAAATCCACAGTTATGAAATGATGGACCTGTCCCTGGGCGTGCCTCAGTTTCCCGGTGCACGGAAGGGGGAGAATAATGCTGACTGAGGGCACCTGTACACGCCACGACGTTGAAGCCGCGCTCTAGTTAGGTTTGTCTGACGTGCTGCGCGTTTCAGTCCCCTCTCCCACAGATCATAAGATCTTAATGATGTGAGGTTCTTCTTTGCCTCTCCAGGTTCGTACTACCTGCTGTTCGGCCTAAGGCCCTGGCTCCTGGAGTCACGTGACTATGCGAGCAGGTCAGCTCGCAATATTTACAAGTATGGTTTAGCTCTTATGTGGGTAGAGAAAAGGTTGTAAGATTCTGGGGGTTTTCCATCGCTTTCCCCATGTGAGAGAATTCAGTTCATGGTGTTTGAACAGCTGGCAGCACCGTCCGTGCAATCAGGATCGGGGCCCAGCAAAACTGAACCAACGTTAGCCATTTGCAAACGGTAGAATTTGGTGCAAACCCAGGTGAAGAAATGAATGCAGCTCCTTCTGTTGCATTTGTCCGGGCAGACAGCGTTATGCGGAGCAAAGCTGTTTCATAAAGGACGTGGGATGTGGCTGCAAAGTCAGGAGGGAGAAGCCACCCACTTCATGAGGACACGGACCCCGTGTCAGCTCTCTGTCTCCTTTCCGCACATCCAGAGGAAAGGGTGGGACAGGAGCTAGCGCAGGTGAGCGGAGCCTCGAGACTAAATTTCAACAAAGTGCAAACAGCTCCACCATCGTCTCGTCAAAATATTTGGACTCCTGGATAAACCGAAGCAGAAGGTATGGCCAAGCCGCCGGCTGCCCTGCCAACCGCATGCAGGCCCGGGGATGGGAGTTGCTCACGAGGAGCAAAGAGCTCCTGTGTGACCGGCACAGCTCCCTGCCTGGCGGCGGTAGACGTGGGTTGAGCGCCCTGAAGGCCCCCTCTGCACCGCAGACAATACCGAGAACATTTAAATGCCACCCGACTCCATTTATCGGGGAAATATTTTGTATCGAATGCCATTTTGGATGCACTTCCTTTGATGGGTCTCGGCAGATAACGCCGATTATAAAATTATTAGCAAACGAATGGGCTTCCCTCACTCCAATTAAATGATAAGAGCTGAAGCAAAGGGGCAGATTTTTATCATGATCAGATTATGGGCATATATTGTGCCAGTAATAAAGCAGGCACTTTCCTAATCCGGTACCTGCAGTACATCTCCTTAGATCAGTGTTTGGCTCGGGAAGAAATAGCAAGATCTTTGCAGAAGCGGTAACAATGCTGGAAGTGTCTTTTTCGCAGGATGTAAGAGAGTTGCTTGAAATGATCACGGTGAGGATAATGAAAGCAACTGAGATGGGAGGAGAGGACGGGGGGCTGAAATCGTAGAGCGCTGGTCCTGAGCGCTGTAGGATCTGCGAGAGGGATTTAGTCTTAAGGAGGGGTTCGCTCCAGCCCGGGTGGCAGCCTTATGGAAGAGGGTAAGTAGGGAGCTATAGGATGGCATATTAGGAGGGCTGAGTGCTAGAAAACGTGTGCGAGTGGCAGGGTTGCTATTGCACTTATAGACTCTTGACCCCTCACACCCATTACCTTCCCTCTACCAGTGGCCAAGCCTTGGTGCGGCAGAGGAAATCAAAGCTGAATAACCATAATGAGCCTAAGGCAGCTGCCAACTGGAGTTGGAGCCAGGGCTAACTGCAGGATGCCCCATGCAAGGGGAAATGAGACCCCTGACATGTTCACATCCGAGAGCGGATACTATTTACCACAGCACACATGGCCAAAGCCTGGTGAGGCGGCTCTGTGCTCATAGAAAGAGTCCAGCCAGTGCATTTTACTCCTTGACTTTCTCTGGCGTTGAATCCCAGGGGCTGCTAAATGCAAAGAGGCCATCGCTGTCCTCTCCGATGGTGTAAATCAAAACCCATCTTGCTGGGGGTCATCTGACTCCAGCAGTCTTACCTGCCCAAGGTCAGGGGGACTTGCCGCTGGAAGGTCCCTTCCAACCCCTGTCATCTAACTAGAAACTATGAAAAGCAGCTCCAACTATGCGGATTTGCAGTAGCTGAAGACCTGACATAACAGAGTTACGGGAGCCTTCGATCGGTGGGCAGGAGGGTCTAGGCCACGGGAGTCCGCTTCAGGGCCTGGCAATGCGGCGACGTGATAAGGACCGACGGGAGGACGTCTGCGTTCATTCATTATGAATCGCAGCAGCGTTACGGGCTCCTCGTCCCATTCACACCAAGCCCCCCGAATCTGGATCTTCTCCGGACCTTCTGCAGTTCTCGGGAGTGTAAAACTGGGCTGCTGGGCTCCCAGGAAAAGGTTGAACTACGAGAGCGTGTAAAGGACCAGCCGTTCCTCAGGGAAGAGCATTTGTCATGATAGCGGTGCGGTTTGATTTCCGGCACTGAAAGGAGCCCAGAAGAAAAGAGCTGGAGACACAACCCGTGTCATCACCGTAACACTCAAAGTCAGCCTGATTTTCTTCCAAATGCAAGAGCGCACGTGCACAAGACAGAGGGAAAGATCAAGATCATATTTAAATCCTGGCTGTAGGTCAAGTGCTTTTAATTACTCATCCATAACGATCAGATCAAATTATCTCAGGTAGCTAATTCCCATGGATTTTGCTCTAGTTTACACTGATGTAAATCATTACCCCTGATGGAGTTGCTCTGGATTTGCACCCCGAGATCAGGACGCATCCCCAGTGATTTCATTCCCCGTGCAGTTCCCCCCCCCCCCCCCCCCCCCCCCACCAGTGTCTGCAGCTACTACAAAGCCCAAGTGACATCGACTTTCTGAGACTTGAAAGGGCTTCTTGAAAGGCTAATTAATGTTATCACTGCACCAGATCAGCAAGGTAAAGAACTGTTTTCTCCTTCTGATGCATCACCAACATGTGGGGAGTTTTACAGCAGCCCAGCCCGCCCGCTGCTGATTCTGCTTTCATTCCCTATTATTTACAACCCAGCGCAAAGAAAAAAAGAAAAAAAGAAAGGTCTCCTTTTTTTTCCCCCGTCCTGGGGAAGAACGCGGGCCAAGCGCTGAGTCGGCAAAAGCTGCCGCCAAACCAGGAGCCCATTTCCCTGAAAAATCTCCAAGCCTCCCGAGTGGCAGGGGTGAACCGTTTGCATTTGCCGCATCGCTCTGCTTCTCATCCCGTCCTTCCCTGCAAGCAGGAAACAGCCCTCTTGAATATAATTTCTATTGAAAGCAAATGGTGTCTATGTCTGATTAGTTCTGGCTTGAGGCTGTATCAACAAGCTCGCTGTTGGTCCTGCATTTGCAGCCTGGAATATTTTAGGGCACTTGAGTCTGACAGATTCATGTCGGGCTCTTCAAGAGGGTTTATTACATTAAGCCATTTTATCATTGACTCGCCAAAGTGTTATGCTCTCAGCTGGAGAGAGGGAGCAGAAGTAACCGCTCGGGCCTCGGATGCAGACTAGAGGGCCAAATCCTGCAGCCCTCGCCCAGGGGGCCAGCTTCTGAGCACCCTCGAAGCCTGAGCCCGCTGCCTCTGAAGCCAATGGCAAAGCGCTGCCGGGAGACGGGTCAAGTCGTCGGTGTGAATCGAGAGGAAGTCCTTTGCAATTAGTGAAACCACACGCACGCTGCGTTTGTAAAAGCAAGAACGGACTCGGGATCTTTATGACACTGTCTCGCCGAGGACCAGCGACTCTGCTGGAAGTCAGTGGAGCCGAGCTGATTTGCACGGAGGGTTTATCCATCATTTGGGGGCTAAAAGGGAAGGAAAGAACCCGCCGGGTCACATGCAAGAGGCACAGATCCCACAGGTGGGAGGCTGGGGGAAAGTCAAATGACAACCCGCCAGTTCCCTATGGCTTCCTGCCACCGGCGACGCAGGGGGATCAGCCCCTACGGCCGCCGTGCCCCCCGCCCCAGCCTTGCACCGCCTGCAGAGCAGCCTGGTGCCCCTTCTCCCGGGGCTGCCCTGGCTCCACCGCACTAGCATCAGCAAAACTTGTCGGCGTCAGCAAATGTGACTCACAAGACAAACAGGGAGCCGAGAGGGAAAGTGCCTTTTATTTTGTTTTATTATTTCGCAAAGCCGCTTCTCGGAGCATAAGCGCACAAATACAGCCGGAGTCACTTCCTCTCTGACAGCCCTGGTGCTCCCAACAGGCTGCGTTTTGGCCACATTCCCTCACTGGCAGCCTGATTCGCCATTAAACTAAGGCTCCTTTGTTCCCCTTGAACAGCAGAAAGGGACCTTCAAGGGAGCGGGAAATGTCCCCGGATGATTGCCCCTGCAGAGGTGACCTCCTCTGGGCTCTGCCCCGTAGCTGGGCCACAGCCTCTCCGTTGCACAAGAAACATGGGAAACAAGTGTTCTGTTTCCAGACCCCAAGCATCAATTTTGCAGTCTCTCCTGGAAGGGAAAATCCTAAAAAACAAATGGTTAGAGATTATCAGAAAGGCTCGCTCTGAACGGAGGCTGGGAGTTGTGCCTCTCCAGCTCCGAGGCGCCCGGCTGAGCTGCGGTTCTCCGCGCTTGGGATCCCAGGTCCGCAGCAGGGACGGTGAAACCTCGGGGGTCCCTGACATTAGCAGTCAGCGTGATACAGCTGCATTGGATGTGCAAGCCGAGCAATCTGGCAGAAAGGAAGACCGTTCTCCATCGGAAAAGGAAGGTCCCTGTGTGGCCTGCACACCATTTCTCCCTTCCCACCGCCGGTCTTCCTTCAAGCAGAAAGATGATGGGGGATGAGCGATGCCCCCCAGTTTCCTAACTTGCACCGCCACTTCCCCCAAGACACCACTGCACGCACCGTGGCTCACTGAGCAGGGCTCTCCTCCTCCCTGGCTCAAAGGCAGCGTGCTGCAAGTGCAAAGGGAGCTGCAAACGAAGCACCTTGGAAGCCCGTGGCCCATTTGACTTTGCTTTTACAAAAGGTTGGTCCCTTTAGTGCAGCGGATCATGGGGAGACCCCCGAAGAGTGTTTCCAAGAGAAGAAACTACAGCAAAAAAAAAAGACAGCAATTGTGCTGGTAGCTGCACCGTCCATCCCAAAGTGTTACAGGAGCAATTAAGGCTTCTCCTATAGTACTGGCTCTTTCTCCTGAAGACAAAGATCTGCCTCTCACCCTGCTTCGGTCTTCACCGGGACCCGCCAGGTGAAGGGTATGAGGCCACAACGTGCCAATTTAATATGCTGAGCCACAACCATCTGTCCAGCTTGTGGGCCAGATCAGATCCTTGGCTCCTGTAAATCAGTTTTGCTCCGGTGACTCCCATGGAGCGATGCCAGTTTATATCACGCAGAGACTCCAGGCCTGCAATCATTACTTGCATCTTCAGCGCGAACCATTGAAAAATCAATGCGAACGGTAACCCGGCTTGCAGTGGATTTTGCTCGCAGTTGGGCTTGAGCCGCCCTGTTTCCTGCTTCTTCGTAACGACAGCAAGAAAATTTGGGGATGTTTGGCTTGAGGGCTCATTGGTTTTGTGTGTTTTTTTCAGTTTAAAAATATCAAGAAAGCCAACGGTGAACTTCTCGGAGATGCACCCAACCCTCCCCTGCTGCCTGGGGAAGCACAGCTGCCAGCCACAGCCATCGGGGTGGAGGCAGGGTGGAGATGCTCCTTATAGACTAATTCAGACATGGATCAGTGCCCTGAGCATGAGTTCACTTCATCAGATGCTGTGAAAGGACGTGCACAGAGCAGGGGTGCTCAACCTGTCCCGCAGGCTAGATCTGCCCCCTGGCACCATGTCATATGGCCCGTGGGGTGCCTCCAAGCCAGTGCAGGATCAATAGAAATCAGTTCCAGGCAGGCAGGGGCGGCACAGGTCCCCAGGGCCCGATCCCAATGCGTGGGGGACAGATGGAGGCCATATGGGCCCTGGGGCCCAATCCTGGCTGGGCGGAGAGGGCATGGGACTCCTCTCCAGGATTGGGCACCCAGCTAGGATCCCGCTCCAGCCAGATGGATGTGCTCCACTGCCCCAGAGCCCAATCCTGGCACGTGAGAGCGATGTGGGGCCCAACACAGCCCATGGACCCTTGTTGCATGGGGGGCTGTATGGTCGGGTATTTGCATGCACCTAGGACAGCAACCAAGTACTCACTGATGCATAATTGCTTTGGTTTACACCAGGTCCATGCTGTGCCCAAGTGGACCGCTGTGACCAGTGTCCCCCCTACTCGATGCTGCTAAAGGTTGGAAATGAGGCAATATAACCAGCTTAGAGGCATCCTGAGCGCAGGTAGGTGGCAGAGCTGGAGGGCCACGCTGGACGGCACAATGTCGTCTTTCTGGGATATAATGCTGGCGGGCTGGGCTTGCTTCTCAGCCATGCCACGCGCGCTGCACGGAGGGGAGTAGACAAGCCCGTCGTTCCAGGCAAATAGGCCCTTTTCTAGCGGGCAGGGGTGAGGGGCAAAGAGGTGCTCAGGGTCACCCAGGGACTCAGTTGCAGAGCCAGGAACTGCAGCCAGTCCTCAGACCAGATCCATGAGACCGGTCTCTGTATCTTATAGATATTTGAAATACATTCCCTCCCCCATTTAAGCAACAAAAATTAAAGTTGGAAGGGACCTCAGGAAGTCACATCTAGTCCAACCCCTGCTCCGAGCAGGACCAGCCCCAACTGCATCATCCCACCCAAGGCTTTGTCTTCCCGGGTCTTAAAAACCTCCAAGGATGGAGATTGCACCACCTCTCTAGGTAACCCGTTCCAGTGCTTCACCACCCTCCTAGTGAGAAAGTTTTTCCTGATATCCAACCTCAATTTCCCTTGCTGCAGCTTGAGCCCATTGCTCCTTGTCCTGTCATCTGCCCCCACTGAGACCAGCCCAGCTCCATCCTCTTTGCAGCCCCCCTGCAAGGAGCTGAAGGCTGCTGTTAATCCCCCCTTGGTCTTCTCTTCTGCAGACTAAATAAGCCCAGGTCTCTCCGCCTGTCCTCATCAGTCACTTTAACATTCAAAGAAACGGTTGTGTGATAGCCTGCTCCACCACGACCTGTGCTGGGACGACACTACCGCCCCAGCACGCGGGCATTGTGCCGGTGCCATGCGCCGTCGTACTTTGCACTTTCCAAAGGCACCTTCTGCTGGGGGCTCCCAAAGCACTTTACAGACATAACTAGCGGCGTACAACCCCCCCGGTGAGGCGGCTAAGTACAATCACACTCGTTTCACAGATGGGCAAAGTGAGGTACGAACTGCAGTTAAAGAGACCTCTCGAAGGTCGCCCAGGGAGTCAATGGCAAAGCTGGGAACAGGAGCCCAAAGCCAGCGTCCTGCTCTGATCACGCCAGAACAGACTTCACAGGGTGGGTCTTCAGATCTGGTTGGGGGTCGTTTGCCCAGAAAAGGTCGGGAGCTAGACAGCGGCGTGTCGGAAGTGCAGAAGCACGGGTTGCTCAGGGATGGGTGTGATACTGGGTCTGCAGAGCACTTAAAACCCTTGTCATTTCCCCCAGTTCATCGGTCGTGATAAAGGACATATAGTGGAAAAAGTGACTTTCCCAAGACCACAAAGGGGGGTCAGCGATAAGAGCTCTAAGCCGAGCTGCTTGATTCCCTATCCATGGGAAGCACGCAGCTTTCTCTCCCCGTTACACCTTGTCTTCAAAGCCGTGCTTTGTCTGTTCGCAACACAAGTGGCTTGCAAATTCAAAGACAAGAGAGAGATAATAAAAATAGATGAAAGCCTATCAGAAATCAACCAAAGTCCATTAAAGAGCACACTTGGTAACCCTTCATTTAGCTAACCTCTTCTTTAAAGGAACTGACTGAGCAGTTAAATGTATTTGCTCCGGAGACTGATAACTCTGAAAGTAGAACTCGGTCTCTAAAGAGCTTTAAGCTTTGTTAAAAGGAAGCAAATGACTCTCTGTCCTACCACATAAGACATTAATCTTTAAATGTTATGCAGATGACTGTCGAAAGAGGCCATTTGTTATAGGAGGGGGAAAAAAAAATGAAAGGGATTTTTTGGCTAGATTGCCAGGAGAACAAATTCCCAACTGTGAGTTTGAGGCATTGTTTCAAACAGGAGCAATGTTAGTTTTGCACTGGAGCGACACGGAAAAAATAAAACATTTAATGCAAGATGAAGTGTATTCCAGGCCAGGGGTTTTCTGTGCTCCTCTTGCAATTACTGAAGCTGTGCGCATGTTAATAATGGTTCTCCCCTTCACACCCTGTCAGAGCCTGCACTGAATCATAATCCTGCCTGCGTTGTCTATAACTAACGTAGCAAACTTGGGGTTTGGGCATGCGACGTGCCTACAGCCATGTAATCAGCCTTGTAGATGAGGGATGGACACAATACATACAGCCCTTCACCAGCGTAGCTTACTTGAATCCGGTAGAAAATTACCCTGGGGTAAATTATCCCACTGCAAGTGCCTGCAGTTTATCCCGGGGCAGCCGGTTGCTTAAGGCAGGGCCGTTTCCTGCTCCCTTGCCACGCAGCGGCAAAGTGCCCTAATAGCAGCCTACAGCGTGCAGCTGCTTGTGGATAGCTGCACATCTGTCCTCTCCAGTGCCTGGTGGGACTTACAGGAGGGCTGTCAGACCTAGCAAGGGTGGAAGAAACAGGAGATACCACCAACACGACCCTTGGCCCTTGAACATGATTGCACACAAATGGTCGCATCTGCTGGCAAGGTCAAAATGTCAAGATCTAGAAAAAAATGGCTCTTGGGCATGTACAGCCTGGGTTACATCAAGAGCGGCACGCAGCCCCACTCCAAGGGCAGCTGGTATTTCCCGCGTCTGCCAAGCAGCTGCAATCTCCGAGTAGGGAGATGGAAGCAGGATCTTCTCCGTCAGGAAACAAGACGACTCCCAGTCCTACTCCGGTCTCTGCCCAGTATTCAGGCGTTAGGATCGGCAATACTCAACCTGCGATTCTGCACCGGATTCCTCCAGAGCTAAATCCATCACATGTTCCCCTCCGACCGGGGATTTTCTATCACCGTCCATGCAAAGGAGGACACCTCTTTTGATCTGAATGGCTGGCTACTGCAACTCGGGAGAGAAGTTGGTGATGGAGTCAGGCCCCTTTGAGGGGATTCTTCCAGTTTCCACCCACGTGCAAGTTCTGCTTTGTAGGGCAGGAGAGGACTCAAGTGCCACGGTTTCTTGCTCCCAGCTCCGCGTGTCTTTGAGCCGGCACCCCAACCCCCAGGCCCGCTCTCTCTGCTTCTCCCAGGGCCGCACACCGGTGCTGCTCAGGTTGTGCTGAAGCTTTCTTCTCCGTCCCAATGTCCCCTCTGATCTTCTCCACCCAAGCACTCATCCGCAACCTCTCCTTCCCAGGCAAAGCCTCTCCAACCAGACCTGCCAAATTCCTCCATCGCCTTGCCCTTTCTTTTGGAAACTTAACCCTCTCTTGCAGCTAGGTCTCTGGGCTAAGGGGCAGTGGCTAAAGCACGGCAGCTTCAAGCTACCGTGACCTTGCTGCACGAGATCTCTGTCCGCTTCGCATGCAAGATGAGTTCCCAGCACGCTGTTTTGTCCGCTGACCTTCCTACTTCTCTAAAAGCATTATCAACCTGCTAGTTGTTGTCGCAGTGTCCCGGTAGTGCTGCTCCTCCTAATGCTAATATTTTTCTCATCTTAAAGCAACTTGAACTAGCATGACTAAGTGCCACAGAGGTCACTTGGGAATAATCAGGTTGGGGTGGGGGGTTTTTTTGCCAGCCTCTTCCGAACAAACGGAGAGATGCATGCAACACGTCTTCAGGTCTCTGCGTCACACGCAGACTTTGGGGAATCAGTGTTAATGGACATGAACATGTTTAGGCTTTTCTCTTAATCTCTTATCACAAGATTAGCTAATGTCTGCTAAGCCCGGGAGAATTCGGTAATGATAAAGGATAATCAGCGGAGATGGGAAGATAAGCTTTTCCCCACATGGTTTTCTAGAAACCAACCTGGCGGAGTCTAAGGAGATTATTTCTTTCCCGTCTCCAAGAGTTGTGTGTTCATACAGGCCCCCGTCCCAAAGGCCATTGAATCAGCGCTTCTCTTGACGTCAGCAGGCTTTGCATTGGAGGCAGCCTGCCCCGTACAGCTTTGCCTCAATACTTGCAGCATCACAGAAAATGAGGGTTGGAAGGGACCTCAGGAGGTCATCTAGTCCAACCCCCAGAGCAGCATGGGCTTTGGGGAAGACCCTACAGAGCGGTCCTTGCAGGGAAGAGTGGGTTGGGCCCGAGCCCAGAAGGGAGCACAGTCATCTACCTGCGTGGTGGGACACATATTGGCCAGATATCTCAGAGCGGGCCTTCAGCATTGATGTATTTTAGGGGACTTCCTGCTCCTGGTCCCACATGATCCATGCATATGGGGCTGTAGCAGGCTGGTTAGCAGCGGCTTGCAGCAACCTGCACAGAGCCAGGCTGCAAGAGCCTGCAGGGTTGCAGGGACTACAGCCCAGGTGCGGGCAGTGACATCTGATTACAGGTCTGCCCGGAGGACTTGGCCAGGTGATACAGATAATTGGCTGGCTACGGGAAGTTTGAAAGGCTCCTGGAAAGCACAGAGAGACACCGAAGACTGTGAGAGGTAGAGAAGGCAGCAGTGCCAGGGTACTTCTCGGGGCCTGGAAAGAAACCCCTGGAAGCAGCAGCACTGTGCCAGGGAACTGAGTCAGACCCAGATTGAGAAGGAAGGTTGCAGTGTGGAGAGAGCAGCATGGAGCTGGAGGCAGCTTCTTGGGCTGGAAAAGACTCAGGACTGTGAGTGCACCTGTCTGGGCTATAATGTACCTGTCTGGGCTATAATATGGGTGGTGTTGAGTTCTCACTTATATTTATGATGGTTCCTGAGAGCCAAGTGTGCCCAGGAAACAAAGAACTGCATGAAGTTTAAGGACTGTTCGAGTTAAGCAAGCCCTAGCCTGCTACAGGGCCCAATTTTAGCGTATTGGCCCTCTGAGCTACTCATCTTGGGCCTTAACTGTGGGTTCGCATTGAGTGACCTGACCCCGCAGGTGCTTTAGAGGCAGGTGTCTGCTCCGTTCTTGGCTTTGAACCTGCTGGGGACGGGAAGCCCAGAATGACTGAGAGCTATGCGGAGAGGATCTCCTTTGTGTGCGGGTCCGCTGAGTGTGCTGGTCATGCCGGCTAACACAGCAGCCACTTGCAGAGCGTAGCTCCGACCGATTTTGGAGCAGGCTGCTCGCAGGAGGATTAGCACTTCCATTCCAGGCTTCCTAATAGCAGGGAAACCCATATTTTTAGAGTTTTTATATAGCTCTCTCACTAGCAGCCTAGGGATCAGAGAGACGCACTGTATATTTCAAGGAGATTGATTCCAAAATCACAACGGCTGCATTTATTGGCAAACGGAGGGCAGACCTAGTGGGAAACCAATGCTTATTCCCTAAGGAAGCGGAGGAGACACCGTCCTGGGGAGCGGTGCATGTTCAGTTGCACATCCGGGCTTGGTGTCCTTAATCCCAGTGCTCGTAGGGTTTTTTTTTTCCTGTCTCTCCTTCCAGCCATGGTGCATTAAGTCAGGATCCAGGCCTTGTAGAAGGGGGAGCCCATGGATCTACAGAGCTTGGTTATCTGGGTAATACCTACTGCCGTAGGGTTGGGTTGGCCATGGAGATGGGCCAAAGGGTATAGCACTGGTAGGGGAGGGAGCCAGGAGTGCTTTGCAAGCAGGCAGGAGGTTTTGAGGATGTTTGTGGCAGGTTTTCTGAAGTCTGTTCCACGATTGAAGTCTGGGCACCAACCGGGCCCGGCCTTGTTCTTCATTGCTCTTCCACCTGAGCGGCGCTTGATATCGTTGCAAAGTGAACATAAATATTCAGTTGGATCAGGACAGCTGTTTTGGACTCCAGGATAAATAACTGCACACACAGCAGAGCAGTGGGGATTCAGGCTGTTGGTCTTATTCTTTCCATCCTTCTTGGTGAGCAGGAGAGAAGACCTTGATCTTAAGTTGGCACATCAGGGGGCTGTGATCTGGGCAAGGACTGACCTGCGATGAGAGAAGAGATGGCCTGAGGTGCGGCATTGAAACCGGGATCCAAACTTCCTCAATACTTAATGCCCCTTATCTGCTCGCAGAGATGGGCCTCAACCAGAAAACATGGTCCAAACCCACTCTGGTCTCTACAGAGCTTTCCATGTACAGGGTTGTCTGCATTGGAGCTTCTCAAAGAGTAACAGATGGGTGGGGAAACGGAGGCACAAAACGATTGCCTGGATTGCTCTGGTTCAAGTCTTCTGGCAGAGCTAGGACCAGACTACGTGCTAGCTGAGGGTTTAACCCACAAGACCGTCCTGTTCAGATGTGCAGATCTCCATAATGCCCTTCTCCCAAGCTAATCAAAGAGGCTGTTGTCCAACCCACCCTACTCCGCCGAATGCAGTTAAACTTGAATTTATACCTCTTGGTGCTTGCTTCACTTTGCTGACAGTGATTATATACATTTCATTATCCACTTGTAACTGTTCAGTCTTCCCCAATCTTTTGTTTCCTTGTGATGAGCTTACAATCAGTTTAACTCTCCTCTGACATGAGCTACGTGTCTTTTGAGCTCGAGCAGATTTAAACTCCTTTCCTTCTCCAAGTAAATTGGTTCTGTAGAGTTGTCTGCTATTGTGAGTCCCTTTTGCTGCTCAAATTGCATCTTCCTAGTCAACAGATGATTCTCCTGGTGTTGCTGCTGTCATTGTGTTCACATGGAGATCCCTGCACGTGGGCACATGTTCGCTATACATCGGCATCGTGAGCTTTCAAGGTGTTTTACCCTGACATCATTGCTCAAACTTTATACCTGGGGGAACCAAGGCCTGAAAAATGGACTTGCCTAAAATACACAACAAATTGGCAAGAACAAGAGCCAGACGCCTGTGGTTTCCATGCCATACTCGCTGGTCTGCACTATTTCTCACCGCTACCGTTTTTTGTGTTCCTGGCACCTTTTAAGGATAGGTTTAGCTCCTTGCCCCAGACTTGAAAGCTGCAGATCTCGGAGCATTTGGCAAAGTCCATTCTCATTACTCTTTGCTTAACAAGCGGGGAAGCTGAGGCACAGATGGAGAGGAAACCTATTCAACAGCAGGCAGTGGCAGGAGCCCACCTCCATGTCCTCATCCCCACTCCAGTGCCATTGGTGTCGGACCAAGCCATCCTATATCTGTGCAACTCAGAGACCCTTTCCTAGCATTAATGAATTCAGCCTTGGCTCCACTTCGAGGTCAGGGGCTTCTGCTCCCCTCACAGGGCTGGGGGTCAGGTCCAAAATGATGGTTGTTTAATAAATCTCTTTGACCCACACCAGAACTTGCCGGATGTCTTAAGGAAGCATTTAGGGGACATTCTCATCATTCAACCTGTACTGCTAGATAATGAAGCGACAGTGGAATTGGAGACAAATTTCTTGCAAAGTGAGATACTCTTTTTTTTTATTACTTAAAACAAGCTTAAATTAACGACTGTAGAGAATGATCCCCCAGAGTTAGATAAGGGGTTAAGGATCATTGGTCTTAATGATGACAGCCCAGTCACTAAATTTGATGAGTTATGTTTCGAGGTTAAGGTTTATAGCCCGGATATATTGTCTCCATGTGAAGCTTGGTTGACTGGCAAAGTAAATGACTCACAAATTGACCTGGAGAATAGCATTTTTCCCCCCCATTGGGCAAATGGTGTTTGGAAACCTCCAATTATGTGATGAATTAAAGAGTCGTCCTATTTGAAAGAGAGGAAAAACACCGGATACATTGTGGGAGCAACCTTATGCATTGTCAGCTTAAATACTCCCACGGATTTATTTATTTTTCCTGTGGTTTTGGACCTCGCACCCGCTGGAAAGCAGCAATGCTACCCGGCTAGAAACGCTGGACCCGATTCTCCACTTAGGGATTTGGATCAGCCCCTCTGATACCAGTGGCAGGCCTCCTAGGGATTTGGTGAACGATGAATCAAACCCTTTATGCTAGGCTTACACGGTGATTTCAGCGGTGGTACTCATTTGATTCAGTGAATGAGACCCATGATATAGCATCCCAGTGGGACAGAGCTGACCCTGGATACCGGTGGAAATGTTGGCTGTCTCCATTCAAACCAACCGAGTCCCGCTGCTCCATGGCAGGAGATGCTGATCTGAATTCCCCATTGCCTTGAACCTTGCAGAGTCATTACATCAGGGCCAAGAACGTGTATAAAGCCGCTGGATGAGAACGGCGGCACTGTTTTCCCCAGAGGAGCGTCTGAGCCTGATGGGGTTGCAGGGTTAGGAAGTATCGGGCTCACCTTTTGGTTTGAATTTGAGTGGAAGGGGAAACTCGGTCCCGGTTCCTCTGTGTTGATCGCAGACGGCCCCTGTAAATGAGCTCCTGACCTGCTCGCAGTGTTGAGTTGCTCAAACATTTAATCAGCTCCTCGGGCCCCCGTTTTTGCAGCCAACTTCATGCTGCCACTGCTAGGAGGTCCTGACCTTGCTGGCTTGAAACCCTCTTGGATGTGGCTGCCAAAGAAGTAGTCGCAGCAGGAGCTTGAACTTGCTTGATCTTGAGAGCTCCCAGGACGGGGAAAGTCTCCAGTTGTGAAGACTGCACACTTCTTTGTGCGGTGGAGACTAGACACAGCCTTACTCGTGCTTTTAAATGTAAACCGACCAGGGTTTAATCTAAGGGCTCCAGGAAAAGGCTGGAGAAATGCAGAATAAGCCCATTAGGCTTCCTTTATTTAAGTCAATTAGCAGCTCTCTAGGTACCCAAAGAGAGTATTGTCTCTTCCTACAGCGTTGGGCGACCCGTACAAAGCAATGCTTGGTGCGTTGACAGCTGGGAGAGAGCCCCCAGTACTGGACCATAGTCCTTGTGTTGGAGGACCAGGGACTGTACCCGGTGTGCTTTAAGCTGTTCCTGTTGGAAGGACATAGAGGGCTTGCTCCTGAACTCCTCCAGGTCAAAGGCATCTTTTTCCATTGACTTCCCTGGCCATAAACACCGGTTGTGATTCTCAAGGTGTTCAGAAGCAAAGGCCGATCCAGGTATCTGAGCCAGACCTCAGTATTCAACTGAGCCTGCAGCCCACAAAGAGTGGCTCCCTCTCCACTGTATCAGAAGGAAACAGGCATATTTTCCCTTCCTCCACCACTTAAGCATGCAGGAGAGGAGACTGCGGCTCCAATAATACAAGTTTTCTATCTTTTTTTTTTTTTTTTTATGTACACAAGTAATTCCATTTAAATGGAAGGTTGCTGGTGTTGTACCCTCTCCATAAATCTGATAATGCTGATTTTACTAATGAATTATAGACCTATTTCTATCTTATCAACTTGGAGCAAAACTACCAGGAAAGGTTGCTTTTCAATCAGATACAAGCTGGTACATATTTGGATAAACCGTGACACCTGCCGGAAGTGGAGGGTGCTTTTCCAGCCATGCAGAGCTCATCTGATGCAGCTGCTGTGTTGGTTGGAAGGGGGTTTTACTGGGTTTTTTTTTCTTTTCTATGCTCAGAGGGTCTTTGGCATCTAATAGCAGGATCCGACTAAATCATTCGGCTCTTTCTTGGCTCCGTTCTTGCTATTTCTAGGCTTCTTTTGAGAGAGGACTCACTCAAGTGGCGGTGATGGTGGCTGTTGTTAATTATTTGTATTTTATAATAGCATCCAGGACCCCGTTGTGCTAGGAGCTGTATGAACCGAACCGAAAGACCGACCCTGCTTCAGAGAGCTGATGCATTTCCTGCCTCGGGGCTACCTTCTGCTCTGGCAGGTGTGCTCGGCTCCCAGGAACGGCATGAATCTATCCTTTGCCCTGCAACGTGTGCCTTCACTGATCCATGCAAGCGTGTACAAACCACTGCCAAGCTAAGAACCACACACATACCCTTGCAAGTGCAAACCTATGAACTCGGTGGAGATCTGATTTACACCGGGGAATTCACCAGCCCCAGAACGGTAGCATTTAACACGGACTGGCCTGACTCCTCGGTTTGCACTCGGGCCACTTTAGCTCTTCCCATGGCAATGGCATGCTCCAGTGCACCCTTATTCCAGAGCAGGGCTGTCGCTCTGCTAGACCCACGCTGGTGAATTTAAAGGAGCGATGCTTGCGTGCAGACCTTGCCCGAGGGATGCTGTCGGCCACTTTGCCATGCTGCAAAGGCCTACTCCCATGCAAGATGCTGAAGAACCAGGCCAATTGCCTTGTTCAACCAGCTCCTCCCCAACTTGCACGTGCTGCTTTAGCGGATAGTCAGGGGCTTTCCTTCTGACTTCCAGAGCCAGCACTTTCTTCATTTGCTCATCCATAAGACACTTAACGCCCACCCCTTGAATTATAGTGCAATTGTGTGCGTTTCTCGGATAATGCTTCTCGCTGGCATCGGTCTCATTATAACAGTGTTGTTTTCCTTGTTGGTTGTAACTGCGGTAATGATGTACCATAGTCATTGGGGCCTTGGGTGTCTTTTGCACAGTGAAAACCTAGCCCTCAGCATTTTTCCAGGTCAGAGCCTGAGCCAGCATCCCGTCTAATGCTTGCAGCAGCCACGTGATGGAAGAGGGAGTATTGTTGCCTTTGGCGGGGTTTTTTGCAGATGGGGAAACTGAGGTATGGAAAAGTTCAAGCCCACATTTTCTAAAGGGGCACCGTTTGTACAAGGTCCTTCTGTGAAGGTCTCGGGAGCCCCGAACCCCCAACAAACAGTCAGTCCCACAATGTTTTAATGGTGTGTAAAAAAAATTCCCTGTCCCCCGCTTTTAGCTGAAATTTTGGCAAATTCAGCCTCTGTTCTTAGACAGTTCTTTGCTGCCTAAAAACTCCAAGTTTTCAGCCTGCTTATTATTTGTTTAAAAAATAAATAAAGTCTCGCTGCTTCATATGCATCGCTAACAGTTTGGAGCTTGCTAGTATACCTTCAAATGCCGACGGACCCCTCCTGTCAGCAGGGCAGACGCTATTTGTGTTGTAACATCCGCGGAGCGTGTTCTGGGAGAAGACGCACACACCGCGCGCTCTCGCGTGCTCGCTCGCTCTCTCTCTCTCCCAAATGCAGACATTACTTTTGCGCTCTCTCCAGTTTCCCTCAATCTTAATTAAGCTGTTCTCATTGAAAGTACGGAGCTGTTTCTTCACGCTGAGAACATTAAAGGGATCGTTCATTCTGATGGAAGGCAGAATGGGAAAGCTAGAAGAGCCGCACTTGAAAGTCGAAGGCTGTGGCATACTCGGTAGCACCCACTGCCATCGGGAGCCTCCTCGTTCTAGATGCCGTGGCCCAAAGGGAAGGATGCTGGCTTGGGAAACTGGGAGACCCTCTGAATTAAAACCTGCATTGTACTTCACCTCCCAGCCCTTTGCCTCTGTCCATCGTACCTAGCCCCATGTAGTCCTGGTCTCTGTGGGCGCATGTGCGTGCTATCGGGTTTGTCTAGCTTAAGATAAAAGATATTGTAATGCTAATAATAATACTTGAAAGTGCCAAAAAGGAAAACGGAAAACCGCAGACTGCAGGAGACGGTGCCTGAAACTGTTACTCTAGGAAAACCAAGTGAGGGTATGAAGTATGGCCGGTGAGCAATATGTACTGCAAGGACATGGAGCTGAGCCAGGTCTAAGCACCTACCTATTTGCTGGACTTCAGAGGAAGGTTTTGCAGCCTGTGTTGAGCTCTGTGATGCTGCGGCTAAACTTCTAGCAGTGCCTGAGCTAGCTTGAAACCGGCCCGTGTCTCCGTGAGCGGCAGTCGCTGCACCGAGGACACGGCATGTGGCACTTGCCCAAGTGCCAACAGGCAGGGCACGCGGGCTGCTCGATCTCGGGCCGGGCGACGGGAGGGATGCGGTATCCGCAGCAGGGTTAGACAAGGGGGGATGTTGCTTCTGCAGGGAGACTGGATCCAAGGGCTCGGCACAATAATTCTTCCAGACGACGGGTTAGAAATGGTCCGTGTCACCAGGTGACATCTCGGGGAAGCATCTGCGGAGAGCGATGGGCTGCGAGCGGAGCAGGGAGAGCTCGGTGCCGACAGCCCCGTCGCTTCTCGCAGGAGGAGGACAGTGCCTCTCGCTGAATTTCCTCCTTATCAGCCTGCTCTCCTCCTCCAAGTCACCTTCCTCTGTCAGAGCCCGGCTCGCCTGGCTTCCTCGCTGTCCGGTCTCCACAACGCAAGGTGACTTTACAGGTGCAACCGTCGGGTGACGGATTCCTCCAGCTGATTCGGAGTTAAGTGCTTGGATCTTACTCGGGCAAAACTCCCGTGGCTTGGCCCGCTGCCCCCCTGAGAAGCCCGCACACTTCTTGCATGGCTCTCTCACCCTGCTTTAGTAGTGGAAGTGCCCCCAAGGAGATCCCCCCCCCAGTGCAGGCATCCCCATCCTGCATAAGGGGACATGGCTGGCAAGGGGAGGGAGCAGATCAGGGGAAGGGGAGGGCATGGTCAAAGTCCCCCATGCCCGCTTTGGGCCCATGGGGCTGCTCTCAAATTAAGCTGCTGAGCTGGCCAGAATTTGGGGAGCAACCAGTGGGTTTAAAGCTACCTCTGCCCACCCAAGTGATGGCACATCATTACTTCATAACACAGAAAGCTCCCTTTGTGCTGCCATAGCGGACTGCCTTTGCCATGTTTGATGCCACTGGTGAAGACATGCCATCCCTTAAAGTTTACTCCCAGCGGAGCTGTGAGCTACGGACTCCCATCCGCCCTGCGGTTTAAGAGAAGAATTTGGAGGTTAAACTCTCCCAAGACTGGATCAAGGTCGGGGAACCTGCATTTGATAATAGAGATTTTAATTAGCTTTGCCACCACATAGAACCTGGGCATGCTTGAAAGAAATATAGATAAATTTTACATTTAAATATTTGAATAGTGTCTGTATCTTATGGCGGTGGTGAAGAGCCCTGTTCAAGCAAGCTGGGAGAGGAGAGAAGATTTGCATAGCAGAATAATTGGTTTTGCAAATAAATCTGGTTCTTGAAATTTGTAGATTAGCAATAATATGTCTCCAGATGAGAAGGAAAGGTCATGGATGAATAAAGCAACAATTAAACTTTCAGGAGATTATTAAACTAAACACAAACCTGGCGAAATGCATAGGAGAGAATGTCAATAAAGGACACGAGTGGGCCCGTCAGAACTTGCGAGCTCTCCGGGATGCTAATGTTGGAGGAAGATCCTTTCTTCCATCGAAGCTGCTCTTCTTGAAGTAACAGGCTTTGCAGTCCCTTCCTCCCCCCTAATCTGGACAATCCATTAAATAACCCAGTTAATTTAAACCATTTAAATCCAATAAGGCTGGCATGTAATGCTATAAAACTCTCTAAACAAAATCCTCGGAGTATTACTGTGTTAACTGCTGCACTGCAGGCTTCAGTCCCTGGGCTGGATGAGTAGGCATCTCGGGATGAAAGACTTGCACGTAGCGCGCTGCTGGGAACTGCTTTTCCAGGGGACAGTTGGATGTTGCCAGCTGTGCGTTGGTTCAGACTCTGAACACCCCTCCGGTTTTCAACATTTGCCCTTGCAGGGGAGCGGGAGGGTCATTGTTGTTTGAGACTCTGCAAATTTCCTCTTGAATTTATTAGTTTTAATGTGAAATATTTAAAAATTGTCCATATATATATATATATATATATATATATATATATATATAAAAAAGGAGGACAATTTTTAAATTTCACATTAAAGCTGCAATAAATTATATATATATAAATAAAATGAACTTTGCAATCTTTTGGCCTTTGCATTACAACTTACTTGATTTGGGGGGGAGCAATTAATGGCAGCCACTCTTTTTATTTATTTTTTTCTAACAAAAGACAGTCGAGAGGCATATTTTCTGACCTGCCTTTTATGCAGGGCTCCCAGTCGGTCGCAAACAAAAGGAATTGGGAAGCTGGCCTGGATTTGGGCATCCCTTGGGGTTTGGATCCACGTCTGAGTTGAGCTACCCGGTCTCGTGTCTAGAGCAGCGCTCCCCAACCTTTTACTCAGCATAACCCTACTTAAGCAATGGACATTTTTTAGTGACCCCGAAATGCAGCAGGCAAGATCAATAAATCATAAATAGGGCGTTGCAGTGTTTATGGTCTTTATTTTTTTTGTTTTATTTAAAGTCATTTTAACTTCTTTTTAGATTGTGCAGTAAAGTTTTGAGACTTCGTAGTCAATGTTGGTTTTTGCCACAGTCTTTTTAGCTCCATTTTTTTAATCATTGTGATCACAAGGTTGGGAACTGGTGGTCTACAGGAAGAGGTTTGCTTGAGTTGAAGGAGCAGGTCCCCTTGCTCAGGGGCAGTAACACTGAGAGCACTCTTTTGTGGCCCATTGCTAGGGGGGGATGACCCCCACCTGGGTTGTAAATGTGGCTTGCATAGCTGACAGGAGAAGCCAAAGGCGTGAGCAAGTTTCCACTCGAGAAAAGTCACAGAGTAATGCATGCTTAAAAGGAAACGCTCCACCCCGCCGCAAATGCAACCGAAGCAAACCCTACCGAAATGCTGCATTGCGCTACACTCACTAGTCTCCTCCCGAGGCTGGGACACGTGTGACACGTGTTAGTCATGTTGCATCATGCATGATTAGGGGATACTCAGCTGTCACAGCAATGAGGGCAGGATAATAACCCTTACTTCCAAGAAGGGCCTTTTAGCAGTACGACGCAAAGCGTGACACTAAGGCGGGTCAGTGCCGTTATCTCTGGGGAAGCCGAAGCACAGGCAAGTGCAGCGACTTGTGCAAGGTCACACAACCGGTCCGGGGCAGAGCCGAGACCTGGACCCAGGTCTCTGGCGTGAGTGCCGTATCCACCAGGCCGCACTAAGTGAAAGCCAACGTGCATACAGCCCCAATACAACACCACAACGTTCAAAATCCAGGTCCACTTCTGTAATTACACACTCCATAAGCCAGTGGGGAACGATTCTCACGATGGGCACACAGCCACGCGTAGGGTTGTTTGGGGGATTCAGTTCCTTCAAATGATTCATTTGTATGTAAAATCATATTAGCGTTTATTGGCACTCTCTGTGGACTCTCCCTGCATTGGGAGATCTCAACTTTGAAGTGTCATTAATCTTCTGAGTACTTCGCCCAGTCCTCGGCCTGGAGCTCCACTGCTGGTGACCTTCAAGGGACGGATGCTTGTTGGACTCGTTTCCCTGAGCCCCTTGCAATGCTTGCAGCAGCCGGCTGGGAGGTTTTCCTCTCCACGTGCGCGGTGAGGTTCATTCAGATGTGCTGACAGCTGGACGCTGAGCTGCATTTCTGGGCTTGGGCACGACGGGCAGGGTGTGAGCAAGTTTGTGGGGCTTTTCCTTCAGCAGAAAGGTTGTGCAGACATGCCCTAGATTCCCAAATGGGTTGGGTTTTTTGGGGGGGATGAAGATGGCATAAATTGCTCTTTTAAAAAAAAAATCCTTTGCTGATTGAGCTGAGAGCAGGTGATGAGTTGGGTGCCTGCCACTTTGGAAGGAGAAAGGGCTGGCAAGTCACGTCCGATCCCGTTACACACCTTGCACCGACACGTAAAGTGCCACGAGGGAATCCGGCCCTTTGTTGCCCGTCAAAAACATCCTGCCTCCCAATGCCGCCCCTTATCGATTGGCCTTTGCGGGCCTGAGTCAGATACGCTGCGTCACGTCGAACCTTTGCAGCTGCCAAAGCCCCGGCTCTGTTTGCAGAAAGAGGAGCCTGCTGTCGCTTTGAATTAAATTCAAGCCAATGTATCTTTCCATTTTACTCCGGCAGGATTGATCATTTGTGGGAGAGGAGGGAAAACAAAAATAGACGTTTTGAGCTGCCTGTCGCCCGCGCCTGCGGGAACCAGCAGCCGCACCAGGGGAATCAATGGTGCCACCCCAGGTTTACGCTAATGTAACCGAGAACAGGGTCTGGCCTCCTCTATTGAATGTGGTCATTGAGCCAGCTGGAAGATCAGGCTGTCAAGAGCTTGCATTAGGTGCCTGGGAGTTGTTTGGGGGTTTTTTGCAAATGGGGAAAACCACACGCACTTCATTTCCTCTCTTTATCATGTTGCTTGGGCCTCAGCTCCTGCTAGGAAATGGAGGGGAGAGCTTTGATCTTTCTTAAAGAGCTCATTACTGTAATTTTACCCTGCTTCTTCCATGCAAATCAGTCCGCAGCCCTTCTTGTTCACTGCGGGCTCTGATTTGGTCACACCTGCTAGGCTCAAGCAGGGAAGGCTCGTTCACTACTTGGATGGGAGCCCTCGAAGGTGAATCAAGGCATGGCCATAAGCCTTCCTCTTGGAGACAGCCTCCAGCCGGTGCCTGATAGATGTAGAGATTTAAGGGAGGTGTTGCCTCTCCGATGACGTGTGCAGTTGAGGACCTGATCCCACTGGCTGCTCCAACTAGTCTCGGTCGGGCACCCAGGGTCAGAAGCTGCTTTTGACAATGTTGGCCTTGGAGTTATGGCCATTAAAGAGCCTCGCTTCGGCTGCAACGATGAGAGGAGGGGGCAGGCAGCATTAGGAATCTGCTTGGAAACATCCACCGGGATGGGCGGCGTGGCAATGCCTGCGGTCTGTTGGACAGAAAAGCCCCTGGGCCGAGTGCCGCGTGGAGCTGCACCCAAAAATGCAAACAGTACAATGTGTGGGCTGCCCTGAAACTCTTCTTCCCTTTGGCAACGGTGACTCGGGGCCAGGATGGCACGAACAGGTCTCTCTGTGGCTGCATCCATGAAGCCTCCCTGATTTCCGTCAGCAGGAAAAGCAAATCTGCCAGTGCTTGTGTTTGCCAGCAGAGTTTGGACCCCGGCATCCTGATTCTCTCCTGATCTGTTATTTTTTTTTCTAATCCTTTACACCTTTGCAAAGTGGCAGCCAAGCATAGGAACATGGGGCTGGAACGGGACTGGGTTCTTGGAGAGTCCCCTGCATCTTCGGCAGCCATTTGTCCAGAGGGTCCGTAAGTGCATCTGATGCCAACACAGCCACAAAGCACCCCAAAAATACACCTGCAAAGCGCCATGGGGGAGAAAAGCCCTGCCTGGGTTCTCCGGCTGCAGCGCGGCCATTCGGACCTACAGCCGCATCCATGCGGCCGGTGGCTGTGTGGGCTCGGGAGAATAGACGGCCTCTGCTCCAACAGCGGGTTGTTATTTAGACTCTTGTGGACCAGCCCCTCCACACTCGCACCCTTCTGCCTGTCGAACGTTGTGGGCTCGAGCCGTCATGTGTTGCTTTTCATTCCCCGCCGCGCTTTGCAGCAGGGTCTTGCGATGCGAAGACGAGCCCAGGAGCCCAGCTCGTAGCAAGCCAGGAGAGCTTGAAGTCAAGGATCATCGTCTAATTAGCCCCTGCACCACTTACTGAGGTTATTTTTATCTCCAGCCCTTCAGAACACACATAATAATTCCACCTTAATTCTTTGGAAACTTGGTAGCCATGGAAACCCTAATATAAATGACTGTTCGTTTTGCTACTATACTTCTGCATGGTGTTGCCGTCTCCCCCCCTCATCTGTTGTGTGTGTGTGTGTGCGGCACGTACGTGCAGAGTGACTCCAGGCACGTCCCACACTGGTCTTTTTGCGGCTGCTTCTATCTTACCAATCAGAGCAATTGAAGAGGTATATAAAAAATATATGTATAAAAAAAATTATATATAATATAAATATATATTAAAGTATATATTTAAATATAATATACATTTTATATATTATATATAAATATATATTAAAGTATGTATATGTGTGTGTGTATATATATATATATATATATATATATATATATATATTATATATATATATATATATATATATAATATATATATATATATATATAAACCTTGTGTTTACATCAGCAGCATGTAAGCAGTTTCCAGCCCCATCTCTCAACCCAATGTGACCTGTGGTGGGAGGGAAGCAATAACTCTCGTTGTGGTTTCCCAGTGGCACTTGAGCTGATATTCATGCAACGTCACGGGCCTTTGGGCAGGAGCCTGTAAAAATGCCACTTGTAACTCTCCGAGCGGCACGAACAGAGTTTTAGGGTCTAGTGAAGGCATTTCCTAATAATCCTCTCATATTCAGAAGCAGCTGTTAGTGGCGTCCCAGTGTTTTGTTAAGGACACAAAAGAGCTCTCTCTCCCGGAGCAAGATTGAATGTGGTTTTGCAAAAAGCTGGGGTGAGGGGGGTGAAGATCTCGGTGCCTTTTAGATTTTCCCATCAAGTCTAATTGCACGCTCCCCTGAGAACATGGGACGAGATTGGCCTGGAGACGTGGGAGTGCAGGACCTGCCGCCGTGCTGATGGACTCAGTCCCCTTGGTTGTCCTCATCAGCTGCAATGAGCCGGTTCCTGGTTTCCTCCTCCCGGCTGATGGTACTTGTCTGGTCCCCATCACCACGGCATCTGAACACCTCGCTGTTTGTAAGTGTACTTATCCTCACAACAATCCTGTGAGGGACTGAAGTGCCATCATCTCCCTTTTACACAATGGGAAGCAGAAGTGCAGAGATGCTAAGGGCGGTTCCAATAAGAGACTTTGGTGCCACTTAAAAACTTAGAGGCTGCAATGCCAAACTTGTAGGCAGACAAGGTTCTTATAGGCACTTATATGCCAACTTCTTCGTATGTTCTTAATGCCAATTTATATGTTCTTATATGCCAACATAGATGTTCTTAATATGTTCATAATGCCAATTTATATGATCTTAATCTGCTCTTAATGCCAATTTATAAACAGACAAGGTTCTTATAGGCACTTACATGCCAACTTATATGTTCTTTGCATGTTCTTAATGCCAATTTATATGTTCTTATATGCCAATTTATATTCTCTTAATATGCTCTTAATGCCAACTTACAGGCAGACAAGGTTCTTATAGACATTTATATGCCAATTTGTATGTTCTTCATACATTCTTAATGTCAATTTATATGCTCTTAATCTGCTCTTAATGCCAATTTATAGGCAGACAAGGTTCTTATAGGCACTTACATGCCAACTTATATGTTCTTTGTACATTCTTAATGCCAATTAATCTGCTCTTAATGCCAATTTATAAACAGACAAGGTTCTTATAGGCACTTACATGACAACTTATATGTTTGCATGTTCTTAATGCCAATTTATATGTTCTTATATGCCAATTTATAGTCTCTTAATATGCTCTTAATGCCAATTTATAGGCAGACAAGGTTCTTATAGGCACTTATATGCCAATTTATATGTTCTTCGTATGTTCTTAATGCCAACTTATATGTTCTTAATGCCAATTTATAGGCATTTAGGCCTTATAGAGCCTGGTACCTGGAATGGAGCGCAGAGCTGTGAGTGAGCACCTGGGTTCCCTTATACAGGGCACTAGGAGAGTCTGATGTCTCTCTGGAGATTGTGAACAGGGGCTAAACCCAAGAACTGCCCCTATCCAGCCACTTTCAGTCGGCCAAGGCTCTCTGGTATCCAAGCAGTATGACCCAGCGTGCATCTCCCACACGCTGTTGGCCTCCACCCAATGCTGGCAGTTATCATGGACCTACTGCCATGTTAGCGAGGCTGTTCCCACATGCCATGGGGCACTTGGCACGTGGAAGAGCAGTAAAGGATGCCCCGTGCTCTTGCTTGCTTGCTGGGTAGGATGAGTACTATGGTGCCAGGAGGAAGTTATTCAACCGCGCTGTATTTCGTGGATAGATCATCTTAATGTAGCTCATGAAACTGAATAAATCTAGAAGCCAAATAACTCATGTAAGTGTGAGATGGTGAAGTTGGTTTCTATAAAGGAACTTTTTAAGAAGACTGTCATCCTGTGTCATTACAAGACATGTCTTCTTTCCCAATAAGAGACTTCGGTGCCACTTAAAAACTTAGAGGCTGCAATGCCAAACTTTTATAGGCACCCCTGCCTTGTACGGGGGTACATATGTGCAGACTCGATGGGTACACATATAGCCTCTATGTTCAGACACCTGATATCTCATAGCTGCTATGTGTTTATGTAGATAGAGAGCTGGATAGATAGACTGACACTGGTAGCTATGACAGGTTGGGGGTATGGCTAATATAGATAGTGACTGCTGCGATCTATTAGGATTATTAATCTGGTTCCTTACCCCTGCCAGAGTTGAGTAGTTTGCTGACGTGAAGGGGATGTCAAGAAGCGAGCATACACCAGCTTGCAAGTTAATACTTACGGCAATAGAAAGGCAAAGACTTGTTGCTTTACGCACTAACGGCAGAGACGCAATGCGGACGAGGATGGCATAAGAAAAGAAACAAAACAGAAGTGAGTACCTTGGCGCTGATGGGAGTTTTCATGGTTCTCGCTAGAGGATTTGGCTTCCTTCCCCAGTTCATGGTACCCTCTGAATTTCTTGCACCCTATGCCTGGCCGCGTGTACCGGAGGGCAGCGCTGCTCCTACAGACCTGCTCTTATCCTTATCACACCCCCCATTTTCAAACAAGTTCAGAGCCATCGCAGAAACTCCAGATTGCCGCTGCCTTTGGTGCTGGAGAATGCAGGTTCCTCTCACTTCTGCATCCAGAAGGCCTTGGCTATCACCGCCCACAAGAAAGTGAGGGTGAGGAATCTGTCCCACTCCTACAATAGGATGCAGCTTGTTCACACACTCGGTATAAAAAGGCAGTTTCATTAGTCTGCAGCTCTGGCTGGAAACCGGAGTTGGCACCGGAGATTGTTTTTATGAATAACATCCTGGCAAAATAAAACTTTGTGGCAGCCTGGGTGGGAGATACTTGAATATATATGGGGGTTTTTTTAATCCGTCCTTTTTCATTCGTGGATTGGCAAAGCGACAGATTTCCGACAAGTCTCGCAGTATGTTCAATGACTCCCCACCAACCTTCCCGGTGCCTGGCACGGGGACAGCGCTCGGGGATGGATACCGCACATCCACCGACTCACCAACTGGCACTTGGGCAGGTCAGGATCGTGCCTGCAAGGGGGGGTTCATGGTGTGGCGGGCAGGAGCTGCCTGGGGCTTGCAAGAGAGGAGAGATCTGTAAGAAACGGGCAATGCTGGGTTCGCTCCAGATTACCTTCACTTAATCCACGGAGCTCGGGCTAGCTGGCTTGTCCTACAGAGCCTGCAGCTTTGGCAAAAAATAATGTGTGCTTTTTTTTTTATACGCTTGATAAGGAACGGGAATACCAAGGGTGGAGAATTGTCATGCACATTCAGACTTTGGGTGAACTAAAGTATCCTCTATTCTGCTCCTATCCCAGAGAAGACTCTGGGGTCTGGGCAGCGTCCCAAATCACTTTTTGAAAGTCTTTTCCTTTGTGAGCGAGGAGGATTTCAATTTCTGGCCTGCGCTCCATATAGCAGCATCGCACAAACTCACACTTGATTGCTTTAGCACGCGCCTTTTGTTCCTCCGGCGCTGCATTTACAGGGCTCCGTTTGTCAAGCGAAGTTCCCGGGAACGTTTTAAAAAAACCACCTAAGTGATTTAGGAGCAAAGTGTTATTCACCACGCTGGAAACGAACGTTCAGAAAGCCTTAAAAGAGCGGGTCGGGCATTTTGTCTGAAAACGTTTTAATCAGATCCGCTGTTTTCATCAAAAATGAAATGGCTTGGGGGGCGGGGAGTGGTGATCTGTGCGAAATTTCTGGAGGAGGAAATCTGTTGTTGTTGATGAAAAGAAATGTAAATCGCCTTAAAAAGACATTTGAAAGTGATAGAAAGTGTTCCATTTTTATTAAAATGAAATGCCCTGTTCAAGACCAAAATGTCTTTTTTTTTTTACAGCAGCAGTATTTGCATGGAAAATTTTCAATTTTTTGTTTTGTTTTTTTTTGGGTGGGGGAGGGAAGGGGGATTGCTTCATTTTGGAATGGGGGAAAAAAAGTCAGCTTCTCCAAATTTCCCCTGAAATGGAGAATCTGCGTCCTGCCGAGCTCGGCTCTGGGAACCGTTAGGCAGTTTTGAATTTTTCACCCCTCCTCTGCAGCCTGATGGTCTTTTAAGCAGGGGCATATTATTCTCCAACCGTTGTCACTGTGCCATCCGAGGGCTGAATGGAAAAGCAGGTGTTGGGGGAGAACAGGCCCAACTCTGGGGTCGGAGCCAGCGTCCCGTGACACGAATAATGCTCTGTCTCTTAGATCTGGAGCTCAGCCTAGGTTTAGTCTTTTGGTCCTTAAGAGCCGTGGGTAAAAGTTCAGTTCCATCATTTTCCAGATGAACAGATTTTCACTCTAGTTTTGCCAGGCTGGGATCGGCTTTCCCCTCTGAGCAGCCTCTACCGGGCCAGTTGGCCCGATTTATGGGTTCAGCGTTCTTGCTTTCACTCTCTCCTTTTCTAGACCCCTTTCTCGTCGGTGAGCCGGAGCCCGTGCTTTTGCTGGGCTTAGAGATGCTCGTACGAACAGCGCAGTGTAACATCACCTTTACGTGTCACAACTGTTCAGGGAGAGGAGCAGGGCCCTTGCGGGTCCTGGAGAGGGAGCAGATTTAGCCGACCTGCCTTCCATCCCGGGCTCTGCCACAGGCTTCTTGGGTGGCCTTGGCTGAGTTGTATAATTTCTCCAGGCCTCAGCTCCCCTTTTGCAAAGTCAGCATATTCTTTCCTCCATATCTTTTTGTACTCTTAAATTTTTTGTGTGTCTGCGCGTGTAAAGCACGCCACATAATAGAGCCCTCGCCCAGACTTTTAGGTGCTGTTGGACTACTACTAATTATTGCTCCCAGGGGTAGAAGGTGGCATACTAAGCGGTCTGCTCCAAGTAATATAGGGAATTGGGGCTGGCGACTGTCCCCAGGGACAGTGCGCTTCATCGGGCAACTCATTTGCCTTGAGTTGGAAGCGACTTCCCCGTCAACACACTGGAGCGCTGTGAAAAGAGCAGCGGAGCGTCTTTAACCGCCTAGATGATATCACCAGGCAGGAACAGCATCCAATTTCCGGATCCTGTGTTTGAACAGCAAACAAGAAAGATATGAGTTCCACAGCTCCAGGAGCATCTTCATAAATATCACAAGGCATGAGACTCTGCCTTTGCAAACCTAACTCGAAATAACGCCCTGAGCCGGAGCTGCGACTACTACCGGGGCTACAGCCACACTCCATCAGCCGGTTCAAGTAATAACAAATAAAACACAAAATTATAACGGTGCAATGCTCAAAAATGAGCCTGTCACTTTGCGTCTGCGCCAGGCATCAATCACGGAGACACCGACTCAGGTTCTGCTATTAGCCGCCGGAAGCAGGAAAGATTAAAGACATGCTCGCAGAAATCCCTTTCCCTTTCTACAGGTATCTCTGTCACCTTCATTTTTTAAATGTATCCTTTTTCCTCTCTTTCTCCCCCTCCCTTTCTGCTCCACCATGGTTTCAAGCTCAGTTTTCTTGTTTAATGGCCCCATTTCAGGCATTCTTACACCTGGTTTGGATGCACAGAGAAGAAGGGTGGTTCAATGGTTAGGATGCACACTCAGAGATGTGGGTTCAAGTCCCTGCCCAGCCACAGAGTTCTTGTAAGATCCTGAGCAAATCACTGTGGGTGCTGTTTGCCAATGGACTTAGGTGTGGAAAGGCAGAGTGGTCCTGCACCTGGGTACTAGGCGTGGAAGGCGGAGTGGTCCTGCACCTGGGTACTAGGCGTGGAAAGGCGAAGTGGTCCTGCACCTGGGTACTAGGCGTGGAAAGGCGGAGTGGTCCTGCACCTGGGTACTAGGCGTGGAAAGGCGGAGTGGTCCTGCACCTGGGTACTAGGCGTGGAAAGGCGGAGTGGTCCTGCACCTGGGTACTAGGCATGGAAGGCGGAGTGGTCCTGCACCTGGGTACTAGGCATGGAAGGCGGAGTGGTCCTGCACCTGGGTACTAGGCGTGGAAGGCGGAGTGGTCCTGCACCTGGGTACTAGGTGTGGAAGGCGGAGTGGTCCTGCACCTGGGTACTAGGTGTGGAAGGCGGAGTGGTCCTGCATCTGGGTACTAGGCGTGGAAGGCGGAGTGGTCCTGCACCTGGGTACTAGGCGTGGAAGGCGGAGTGGTCCTGCACCTGGGTACTAGGTGCCTGGCTCTGGAAGGCACAACCCCAACTTGGCTTTTCTTTAATGGGGAGACTTGGGCATTTAGAACTAAGGTTTATAACCCTAATGTTGATGGGGGTGATGGTTAATCTGGCCAATGGGAAATGCTGAGAAGAAGGATGGAGAGGGGGTCCAAAATCCTCCCCCCCACCCCCGACTCTCAGATTTAGTGCCTACTTGCAGCCCTGACTTGTACACCCTGGTGAGACCAGGATTTACCCCATGACACACCCGCCCAGTGTTACATCCCTGGCTTGGGGGCATTCGTTCATCTTCCCTCCATACTTGGAGGGACATGGCCAGCGATGGTGCCACCACTCGCTTTTCAGGCAATAACCTTATGGTTGGATCTTGCCAAGGAAGTGAGAGACCTGGGTTTTGGGCCCTTTTCCCACCTGGGGGGTTCAACCTGCCTCCCAAGAGTGAACTGCCCTGTCCTCAGCTGGGTGGAGGGGTCTCTCCCTCTCTTCCGTTGAACTTTGACCACTGTGCAGCCCAAGGTGTCAGAGGGACAGGGCCTGAAGAGAGCAAGCAAGACGGAGCCGGTGTCTGTAGTCTAGTGCCAGGGGCAGTGCACTGGGGTCCAGGACCTGCTCACACATTTCATACTAAACAGTCATTGGATAAAATGCATTAACAGAGTTGGCAGACAAGGCTCTTTGGGTAAAACTGATATATCTTTTATTAGACCAACTCCAAATAGTTGGAACAATTCTTTTTAGCAAGCTTTCGGGTTTAAAGACCCTTTGTCAGGCTGAGGAAGCATTTGCAGTGGGTGTGTGCGCTCTTCCTAACTCTCATTTAGGTGCCTAAATACCTTGGGGGTCAATGGCCTCTTGGGGCAGGGACTGTAGACAATGCCTGGCCCAACTGGGATCTTGTCTTTAGCACCAAGCAAATAATTAACAATTCAGGTGGGGGGTTTTCGTGGTTATTAACAAATATCCCCCCCCCCCCCCAAATATTCCTGAATGCTGCAGCTGTTCAAAATTGATGCAGGGGTGGGGAGAATTATTAGAGGAAAGAAGGAGGATACAAAGTTACATGCAAAGGGTTCCCATCTCCTTGACTGACAGTAATTACCCTGCACTGCATTGTGCAGCGCAGAACAGCGTACGTTGGAATCGGCGCCGGAGATGCCGCACGCCTCAACAGTTTTGCCAATTTGAATATCTTTTAAGCGCGGCGCGTTCCCTTCTTTTTCCTCCCCCCCCTCCCCCTTCCTGATGCCTTAAAAAGAGTTTTGTTTTAACTAAACAACGTTTTACATTGCACAAGGCTCCATCATGTAGCTCCTATTTGTTTTCCCTTTGCCGTGACAGGATCTGACATTATTTTGATTAGAAGATTTCTCCGCATTTTGAAACAACGCTCACTCTTTCTGTAAATTTTTTTTTTTTTTTAACCCTCCCTGTTTCAGTCATTTGGATTTCAGCTCTCCAGGGACGGATCCAGATCTCTGCCCTAAAAATCTCAAGCAACTTCATTGCGTGGGCTTCTCTGTCGGCCTGCCCCACGTGTAATCCTTTGTGCAATTCCCAAGTGAAGGTAATGGCGTATCCGTAGGGGCGTATTAATAACCAGCATAGCTTTTCTGGAATAATGATGCTGGTGTAGCTATTCTGGATTAATCTCCCCGTGTGCATGCTCTTGTTCTTGAATAAGAGCTAGTCAGAAGTAAAGGCGGCTGGCGGAGACGCAGCTATTCTCAGCAGGAGCTCGCTAAACTCTCTCCCAGCAGACAAACTATACCAGTACGGTCCTCCGACTCATGTTGTCCCCATGGAACGAAGCAATTACCATTAACCATTTTCTGTGAATATCTTCATGCATTCACTTGAGCTGCACGTCGGCCCTTTTGGCATTCCTTCTCTACCAACGGGCTTGTGAACCAGTTTGTGGACAGCATGTAGTATTAAGATTAATATTAGACGTTTGGGGGTAATTCTCACGGTCCGTTGAGACACAGCTTTAAATGAGTGGGACGGTTCCTTCATTTCCAGCATCTTTAAGACCGTCAGAATTGACTTTAGTAAAATCCATCTATCTGTATTTATTATTATTATTATTATTATTATTATTATTATTATTATTATTATTATTATTACTGTTATGCTGTTGCTAGTGTGATGCTACTACTGCTGCTCTAAGAGCATCCAAACTATACTAAGTGCTATTCAGACTTAGCAGGGGAGACGGTCCCTGCCTGGAGGAGTGCATCGTCTTCAAAAGGATGGTATTTGCAGAAACAGTGACTATTAGAGCCAATTTCCAGCTCATACTCATTAACACTGACACCAGAAACCTGAGTCTTAGACTTGCACTTCTCCAGTCAGGGAGCAAGTGCAATGCAAGGTGTCCACTGGAAAACAACTTGAATTTCAGTCACCGAAAGCGGTTTTGCAAGGAGCGCTGCATGGTGAAGGCATTGCTCTAGGACTTGGGGAATCTGGTTCGGCTACCCTGTACCTTTATTCATAAAGTGCAAAATAAGTGTAAAGCACTGGAAGAGGAAGAGTTTTCCTTGGTTGGTGGTGAACTTCCTTGCAGCAGAGCCCTGTGCATTGCTTTGCTCCTGGCTACAGACTGCTCCTTAAATGGAGATGCTGTGACTCGATACCTAAGTAAATGCCTGCCAGCTTTATCGATCTCAGCTGCACTCAAATGCCTGGTTTATACCAGTGCAAAGTGGGTGTAAAGGGCTTGCACAGTTTTATTTACGCTGATGCAAATGAGCACACAAGGTGCCAGGCAGTGGGGGATCCTCCACTGCCCTCAATACAACTACTCCTGATTTTACGCCAGGATGCATTTCTGAATCTGGCCCCCTGATCTGTCAGCAAGCCCTGAGATGGATTGAAAACCCAAGATTGTCTTTCCAGGCATTTTCACTCATCAGTTGTTCCAAAATCCTGGTCGGGAACCGGGACGGACTGTCCTCGGGGTCAGCTACCCCCCGATCAATCCCAGCTGAGCAAAGAGTCTTGCAAGCGCGATCAGTCAATGCGAACTCGGTAGCCAGGGCCGCGGTAATGCTAAGCAATTTAATGCTTTCTTTTTATGAGGAGGGAGGGCAGAGAGGGAATATAGGAACGGAGGTTGAAAATCAGCCGCGACGTTTTGTGTTTGAAATACCAAGCCTTTCAAATCCTTCCAAAGGAACTTAGCGAAGGCCACAGGTAGAACATGCTTTTAAATTTCCTGGCGTCTCTTAATCATTAGCTGCATCCAGAGGGAATTAAATAACGTCAGTCAACATAAATTATTCTTCGCAGGAGCATCAGCAGTGTGGGCAGTTTTTATTGTAACTTAAGCAGGAAATTGAAATATCAGCATCGGAGTGTGAAATGCGCCATTGGAATGAACCGTTCTTCATAAAGCGAGAGGAGAAATGTAAAGAAGATTACACACTATTAGTCCCACTAGAATTTTGCTCCTAATCTTCCTTAAATTGAAAAATTGTTTGGAAGAGTTAGCAGCTTTCTCTTAGTGTAAAACAGAGGGGATGGTCACAGCTAGACGGGAACCAAAGGGATTTCTAATATGCGAGGGATGGAGGGAGATTTGAATACAGAAATCTATCTCTCCTTTTAGGTACTCACCTGGCCTCAGTTTTCCTAGTCTCTTAGCACCCCACGGTCTTTATAAAACTTATCCCCTCCCGTGGGAGGCAGAGCGGTGCCGTTCTCCCCATTGTACAGATGGAAGAACTGAGACGCAGAGAGGCCAAACCACTTGCCCTCGTGCCCTGTGGTGGAGCAGAGAGTTGAACATCATTGTTAAATTAATGCTGACTTACTGGGCAGTGCTTCCAGCTTCCTCCAAGACTGTACCTGAAGACACATCATAGATTTCATAGACATTAGGGCTGGAAGGGACCTCGGAAGATCATCGAGTCCAGCCCCCCGCCCAAAGGGCAGGACGTCAGCTGGGGTCATAGGATCCCAGCAAGATAAGCATCCAGTTTCATCTTGAAGGTGTTCAATGAAGGCGCTTGAACAACCTCCGGCGGCAGGCTGTTCCAGACCTTGGGGGCTCGGACAGTAAAGAAATTCTTCCTTATGTCCAGCCTGAAACGATCTTGTAGTAGTTTGTGACCGTTCGTCCTCGTCATCCCTTGGGGCGCTCTGGTGAACAAACGTTCCCCCAGATACTGGTGGTCACCCCTGATAAACTTGTAGGTGGCCACCAGATCACCCCTGAGCCTGCGCTTTTCCAGGCTAAAGAGCCCCAGGGCTGTCAGCCTGTCATCGTAGCGTCTGCTTCCCTGACCTGTGATCATGCGCGTGGCTCTTCTCTGGACTCTCTCAAGCTTCTCCACATCCTTTTTGAATTGTGGAGCCCAAAACTGGACGCAGTACTCCAGCTGCGGCCTCACCAAGGCCGAGTACAGGGGGAGAATGACGTCCCGGGATTTGCTTGAGAAGCATCTATGGATGCAAGCCAGCGTTTTGCTCGCTTTACTAGCTGCAGCATCACATTGCCGGCTCAAGTTCATCTTGTGGTCAGTGATGACCCCCAAGTCTCTTTCTTCCATAGTGCTAGCCAGCATAGCACTACCGAGCCTATAAGGATGCTGCGGGTTTCACTTCCCAAGGTGGAGAACCTTGCATTTATCGGCGTTGAACACCATCAGATTCTCGTCCGTCCACTTGCTGAGCCTGTCCAGGTCAGCCTGGATCGCCCGCCTGTCTTCTGGTGTGGATGCTATGCCCCAAAGTTTGGTGTCATCGGCGAACTTGGCCGGTCCGCTTCTGACTCCAGTGTCCACATCGTTAATGAAGATGTTGAACAGTATGGGTCCAAGGACAGAGCCCTGGGGGACCCCACTGGTCACAGGACACCACGATGAGTGACTTCCATCAATTACTACCCTCTGGGTCCGACCCCGGAGCCAATTTTCTAGCCAGTGGATCGTGGAGGACCCAAGGCCACAATTGGCCAGTTTCTCCAAGAGGCGATCGTGGGAAACCAGATCAAAGGCTTTTTTGAAGTCAAGATATATGACATCAATCTCTTCTCCCTTGTCCAGGTGATAGGTCACCTGGTCATAGAAGGAAATGAGATTGGTCAAGCAAGACCTACCCGCAACAAACCCGTGCTGGCTATCCCTTAAGATGTTGACGTCGGCCAGTCCATTAAGGATGGCCTCCTTAATAAACTTTTCTAAGATCTTCCCCGGGATAGAAGTCAGGCTGATGGGCCTATAGTTAGCCAGATCCACTTTCCTCCCTTTCTTGAAGATAGGCACCACGTTGGCCTTCTTCCAGTCTTCGGGCACTACACCAGAGCGCCAAGAGTTTTCAAAGATCCGCGCTAGAGGCTAGGCTATGATGCTCGCCAGCTCCTTGAGTACCCTGGGGCGAAGATTGTCAGGGCCGGCTGACTTGAAGGTATCCAGCTTCTCAAGAAGCTTCTCATGTTGCACAGCTGGGAAGCGATAGTTTTCTCTGCAGCATGCGGAAGACCCTGTGTGGAACAGGTGTTCTGGTTGACGCCAGAATTTCTCCAGCACCAGAAGTTCAAAAATGTCCCAGGTACTTCCCTTGCCATCCCGCCGCGCGCCACTGACTCCTGCTACACGATGCTGATCCCTCCATCGTACTGCCACGGATGCTCCCTGCCCTGTGCCGCTGACCCCCTGCTGCCGTGGGACCCATCAAACCATCCTGGGCCAGATCAAACTTCTTTGATGTTGACCTAAGCCAACCCGGTGTTCAAGGCAGGATCATCTATGTCTAGACCATCCCAGGGAGATGCTTGTCTGACCTGCGCTTCACTCCCATGATTAGAATAAATTGTTCGAGTCGATGTTTAAATGCACTGGCACCCAACCGTCTGGCCCTGCAGGCCCGATGGGTGGCACGGGTCCATTTGCAGGCCAGATCCCACATGGGGTGGGTCCATGAGTATGACTCCATGTGTCCAGACCCAGCCCAAACTGATGCCATGTGCCCCAAATCCCCGCCCCATGCGCTGGAGCAATCTAGTGCACAGGGCCACGTTATCTGGCCCATAGGTCCAGAAATTCAGCAGCAGGAGAATAGCAATTAATGCTGCCACTGCCAAATTTCTAGATCTGCAAGGAGCCCTTACAGCCCAGATGACACGGCTCCAGGGACAGGACCTGGCCCACAGGCTGGAGGTTGAGCACCCCTGCCCCCATATAACACAAGCAGCTAAACCAGGGGTGGGCAACATGCGGCCCGCGGGCTGCTTCTCTTTGAGAGGCCCCTACAGAAAGGCAAGTAAGTGAAAGGGAGGGAGTGAAAATATTCAGGTTTAAGGGGCTGGAAAGATTCATGATTAAAAAAAAGTGGGGGGTGGTCATTGCTTAAGGGTCTTCCTTGGCCCTACTTTAGCAAAACTTCCTCTGAGGACAAGGCTCCCACACTCTGAAGACATGGAGACTTCTGCCTTTGGAAGGAGAGAGGCCCCAGTCCTATAAGAGGGTTTGAAGAGCATCTTTCAGCCGTGCACTGGGACATGTAATCGTGGCACAACTCGGCAAACCCAAGCAAGCTTGAATCGAGTTAGCTCGCACACCAGTAGAAGGGAAGCTGTAACGCCCTGGACTTCAGGGCAGGCTGCAGAACATCTGGTCCTACACATGCAGGGTGCAAAGGGATTTCTGTCCTTTTGCAAACCCCTGAAATGCAGCCACCTTTGAGCAGGGCATGCATCTCACAGCAACTTTGCTGAACAGTTTAAGGCAGGAAGTCATGACACCTATGCTGAATCCAGCTGAAACTTCAGAAGAAATATAGGGAGGCAGAACGCAGCTTTGATGCACGCTTGCATTAATTCGTGTCTGTCTAATCTGTCATCGGACGGGTATATTTGATCAACCTATCAATCATTTTAGTGTTTACAGCATGCTCATCCCCCTGAGCATCTGTCTCTCTGTATACCGACCTAGCTGCTTATCGATAAAATCTGGTTTATTATACCACAGCCTTCCCTTTCTTTGTTATTATCCCCAGTGAAAGAAGCAGACAGGAATTCGAAGCTGTGATTTCACCGTTGCTGGAAATGAAGTGACTCTTGCTCCTTAATTTGACACACACACACACACACACACCCCCTGTGCTCCAGGGGACAATGAAGGATGTCACCGAGCTTCAAACTCGTGGGGGGAAAAAAAATCTCCTGGCAGAGAGAGTTTATGTATACAGTATGTCAGGAGGAAAAGGGAAGAGAAAGGAAAGACTCTGGGGGGTAATTTTTATTGCCTGTGTTGAAAGAAGAGGCAAACCTTGAACGCTCCCATCAGTTGACAATCTGTTATTGCTGCACAGCCACCGTTACCTTGCCGCTCCGAAGAATACGAGGGGTTTCAAAGCAAGCGCCCGCATAATGCTATTTACCAAACTTGCACTTATTAAGGTCATTCATTCTCAAGCTCGTAACCTGGGCTTTTATTTCTGTAGCATCCGGGAGGTGTACGGATGTTTGACGAGACAATTTGCTTTGCCTCAGGTGCTCTCGGCACCCTTGGGACCTGCCGGGTCTCCTTTCGAAGCACTGCTAGAATTGCTAATGAGGTTACCTTGGCAAGGCAGGGCTGTACACACCGACTGTCTGTTAGTGTAAATGGCACCGTTCCCGCGTCAGGAATTGGACTCTCGGTGTTTCTGAAATGCAGAAAGGCACCAACCGAGCCGTTCCCAGATGCACGGCTTCTGCCGAGTCCGTTGGGAATTAGACACCCAAGCGGTTTTCAAATTCCCACTCGGTGCTTCTTGACATCGGGCCCGTAAAAATCTCTCCATCATCCCTGCTGGGTTTGCTTGTGAACAGCAATTTTTAACTTCCCCAGCTTTAAGAAATGGGGGGTCATTTTTAAAGCGCGAGTAGCTCTACCACTCTGCGCATTGGAGATCCCGGTATGCCTAGCAGGAAGGACCAGGCTTGCCATGTTTAATACTTCTCGGGTTAACCAGACTAGAAAAAGCCTTTTGGTTTCTTTTCATTTCGGGGAGAATCTCTGCCGTTCCTTTGTTTCAGGTCAGAAAGAAACCCAAAGAGCCCCAACCCCATTTCTTGAAAAGTTGGACGTGATCTTTAAGGGTGAAAATCTGATGGAGTACAATGCTATTTTTATGGTTCAGGAGCGTAACAGTAATCAGCCAATGCCTGCAGGCTCGTTTTTTAAGGGGCACATTACCTGTTACAAAGATCTCCACGTCAGCTAGCCCTGGCTGGCATCGGAGCAGAGACTCCAGATGCTGAAAAGCTCACCCGGCCTGTCCAGTCGAGGAGCGTCCTGTTGGGAGGCTTGCACGCCGCAGTGGATGCAGTCCTTGTTCTGGGCAGGGAAATCCCGGGTCGCTTTTCCGTCTTGCATGGTCATTTCTAGTCGTGCAAAACGTGTGCAGGCTCCTACCGTCCTCGGTGCTCACATGCGTTTTGCACCAGTGGAAAACGAACACACCGTGTGTAAGGAGTAGAGACAACCAATTTGTTCTCAGTGCTGTCAGCTCTGCCGATCCACGCCGCAGCCTCTGGATAAAAGAATAACCCGACTCAAAGAACTCAAAGTAAAAAATCAGACTGTTAACTTGGGATGATGGACTATGATTTCAAACGCTATTCAGGAGCCATTGAATAAACAGTCTTCTATTTCTTTTTTTTCCCTTTGCAGCTGTGTGCGCATCAGACTACAATTTAAATGGCCAAGGAAACTTGAACCTCTGAGTTTTAAACCCCCCAAATTGTGAAACCTCCTGCCCACAAAAATGCCCGGCGGTAACAGCGTTGAATCTGATACCAGTTGGCAGAGGACCGATGGCAGAAATTTGCCCTTAACATTTCTCTGAGACAGCGAGCTGGGGTCGTGGAGTCTCTCCTCTTCATTCACCCCCTGTCCCAGGCTCCTGGCCTGGTGCTGAGCCTGGAAATGTTTGAAATCTCAAATCGGCGCCTTGAAATTTGGACGCCGGTTTATTCTTTGCCTGCGGCCAGGGCTGGAAGAGCAGCATCGACGCTCGGGGAAAGGCTTGTGGTTGAGGTGGAGTCCGACGCAGGATTTAACACCTGGCAAGGAGATGACTTTGAACGGGATCCTGTCCTGACCTTTGCTGGTATTTTTCTAGTTGGTGATTGACAGCAGGAAAAAAAAAAAAAGCGCTGGAAAGTCCCCAAAGCATTGCACAGAAGTGAGTTTTTAAATCTGAGCTGCAACCTGTCATAGCAGTGCGACCCCATAAAGCACGTAGGAGCGACGATCGGGTTCAATAGGAGTCATGCAGCAAGAAGCGTGCCAGGGCAAGCAGCACCACGTAACGCGGAGTCTCTCTATCTCGCTGAAGTCTGCCTCCACTTACCCTGTCTGTAGGTCTGAAGCGACCATTAAAGTCAGGGGGTTGTTTTAGAGGATGGCTGCTGGAACTGCCCCTGCACGCCCTTCATCTCCGACCCCAAGAGGAACCGCATCAGGGCTAGAAGGGGAGGAATAGGATGCCTAGACCAAGCCAGTTATAACTGCAGAGGAAAGGACGTCTTGCCCTGTATTAAAGCAGTGTAGGCACCAGCAGACAAATCCAGGTGGGCACAACATGCCCGAGTTGACACAACCACTGGCACACTTCTGCCCGATTGCACCCCCATGGGAGGAGATGTTGCTGGTGTAATTCAGGGGCCTGCTTCCCCACATCTGGACTTCTGATGCTTAGCGTCACTATTTATTCCTGCGGCATCCCAGAGCAAAGCTTCCTTAAACGGTCGCAGGGGCAGTTTGTTCTGCCAAGCCCACGGCCTCCGGCAGGGCTGGGCTGCCTTGATCTAACGGCCTCGGGTTATTAGAAAGGAGTGGACTGTAGAAGCGCATGCAGCCCTTCGGCCGTGTGGAAGGATGAGTAATGAAGGTACCGTAATGGGTTTCTATATATAACAAGTCACTGGATGTTCCTGCGTTGCTTGCTAATAAGATTAGTTTGAGACCGGCTCCGAGAGCGTGGGCAGCATCGCCACCAAAACCGACAGCTGTGCTTCGGCAAGCTTCTGGCGCAGGTCTCTGCCCAAGGAGGCTGCGTTGGCCGTTCCAGAGGTTTTGCATGTGGGTAGCACGTTAGATGAGACAGTCGTGTAGAAGTCATACCTGAGAAAATGAGGGTTGCGAGGAACCTCAGGAGGTCACATCTAGTCCAACCCCGTGCTCAAAGCCCCTGGGTAGGCAAAGCGCTGGCTGGGATGATGTAGTTGGGGCTGGTGCTGCTTGGAGCAGGGGCTTGGACCAGATGTGACCTCCTGAGGTCTCTTCCAACCCTCATTTTCTGATTTTATGTCATCCCAGCCAAGGCTTTGTCTAGCCAGGTCTTCAAAATCTCCAAGGATGGAGAGTCCACCACCTCTCTGGGGAACCTGTTCCAGTGCATCACTACCCTCCTGGTGAGAAAGTTTTCCCTAATATCCAATTAAACTTCCCTTGCTGCAGTCTGAGCCCGTCGCTCCTTGTTCTGTCATCTGCCCCCACTGAGAAATAGCTCCTGCTGCTCGCAATCTCCGTTCCCCTCCTGCTTGCCCCTGCCCTGCCCTACCTGCCTCACCCGTCCCTCAATGCCACCCCATTCCCCATCACCTGCCCTCGCTCTCCCATCCCTTTCGCTATCATTCATGGCCCCGTTTCCCACCACCAGCTGTGATCTTCTTCTTCCTCTCATTCACAGGATGTATCTGGTGTTTCCAATCAGCCTGCCTAGACTTAGAAATAATCAGCAAATCCTTATCGCCAAAGGGAACTTGAAGAGAGTGCCTGATGGACGGCAGCCTCCTTTTGCAACGTAGCTCCCTGTGCATCTGGACAAGCCCTCACTACCATGGGGTCAGATAGATCTGCTCTATCTACAGCGCTGATTTTTTCACTGCATTTGTAAAGCAGATCTCTAGCTGGCTGCCTGCACATGCCAGATAAACCACTGGCCTCAAAGCAGGTGGGCTTTAGCTCCTGTACAGCCTGCTCTGGACTGAGAGCCTGCATTAATGCATGTGTTTGTGTTTAAAGGCAAGTCTTCCTCCAGGCAAATACAGGATGAGAACCAGGGAAGGCCTCCTCTATTTGTCCCTTAGCGAAGGCGAACCACTTGAGCAGCGCACGCTTGAGCTGCACTTTTGCTCTCATATCTCCCAGCCTTCTCCTGTAGTTACTACACCATGTAGCCTCCAGGTACAAAAGGAATAATGCCAGTACGACGTGCCTTCCCCCGGCCAAAAGCCACCGTGTGCCACCTTGAAAGTGAAAGAACTGCTCCAGGCGCTGCGAGCGTGCCAGCTGATGCCAGCTGCAAAACCGCTCTCTTTGCTAGAAAGGATGGGCCAGCAATTACACCGCTGGTCTCTAAGTTGGGAAAACCAGGATGGAGTTGCAGCTCTGCCGCTCACTTGGCTTTGAGCAAGTCGTGGCCTTTCTGTGGGTCACTTCCCCACCAGCAAAGCCGGGGGGAAGGTGTCGTAGGAGAGTGCTGAAGCTATGCCGATCAGAGATTGCAAAGTACTTATCTGCTGTCGTAATGGGGGTTGCAGAAGGACTGCAAAGGTGTCCATAGTGCGCACAGCTCCCTCATTTAACACAGTTTGCAACTCCACCGAGCTCGCTTCACCGCCGTGCCGCCCCGAAGAGCCAGGCTGCCGGTCTCCCCTGCTCCTCCGCGCCTCGGGAGGGCTTGACGGTATCACGGAGAACTGGAGATCCCAACCCCCTAACGCCAGAAATCCTGCCTGCTTATAATTAGCCCCCGTGAATTATTCATCAGGCCTGGTGCCTCTGTCAGATCTGCCAGCAGTAAGCCTCCTACCAGCAAACCACAGGGTTTGTCTTATGGGTGCACGTGAGACCAACTGCATTTCTTTCGACTAGACAAAGAGTATATACGTCTATGCAAAGGAGTGTGTTAGTGTGCATGTACACACACATGCACGCACAGAGGCTATATGCAAAAAGCACGGACCCAACACATTAAGGGGTAGGATCAATGGGATTATAGCCCGGACGAATAAATATATCTGTTCGCTCGCTCGTTCTAAAAATGCTGGGTCGTAATAGTGAAGGGATCTGTTCCTCGGCGCCTGTGCTAAGCTTTGTCTTCAAAACCATGTTCCTACGTGCTCTTGGGAGGGGAAGGGGGAGACAAAGGTCACGTCTCAGCGTCTCTGAGGTCCTGCCAGTAGCACGGAGGTCTTCTGTCTCTTTATGTCTTGATCAGTCTTGTGTTCAGAGGCTGCCTGGAGTGACATCCACTCCTCTGCACATGACAGCACCCTCTCTGCTTGCCTCCTTAAATATGGTGTGCGTCCAGCCTTTATTAATTTATAACAATAGCTGATGGGGTTTGGGAATGAATGGGGCAATGAAAGATTTGACATAGCAATTAGAGTTGCTTTCATAGCTAGGCATGGCTTTTGCTGGAAGGGAAGGCATTGCAAACCAGGGATAATTGATTCCCTTTGGAGAAAAAAAAAAACAAGAAACAAAAGGCCAGGATCTGGGCCAAAACTCCTTGCACTTACTCTGCTGTAAATCCAGAGTCGGTGGATGGCAGTGGGGTTACTGGTCCCAGCAGCAAATGCGAGAAGGTAATATTTCTAGCCAACTTAATGAGATATAGGTGCCTTCGGTTCCCTTGAAAATCCCAGCCTCCCTTGATCCTCGTTGAGTACGTCTGGAACGTGCGTGAAGTGTGCTGCAATTCATCTCTTTCCTCTGTTTTAAGCTGGGCCCAGGCAGCTTTGCAGCTCAGTTACAGTTGCCGACTTCCAGACGCAACCAGCTCACGAATACCAGCGCGTGTAGCGCTGAGAGCGACGATGATGTGGGATGAAAAATCATCTCTTGCCTTTTCTCTGCTGACCTATCGGGGGTTTCCGCTCGCTGACTTTTGCCCTGAGACTTGGTCTGTTTTCACCCTAGGTCAGTACGTCGCTGAAGCCAGGATGGAGCAGCCAGGGTTGAGGAATCGGGTCAGCAGCTCAGCTGAGAGATGGACGGTGTTATCAGCAGGTAGGCGCCACGGCCGAATTTGCAGAACACCGGATCGGGGCTTGGAAGATGTGGTTTCTCTTCCCAGCTCTGCCTCTAATCTGGGTGGTGTTGGACGAGGCACTTTGCCCTTCTGTGCCTCTGTCTTCCAGTCTATTAAATGGGTCAATGATGCAGCCTTCTTTTTAAAACACTTTCAGACCCACTATTGAAAGGTGCTGTAGACCAGCTATTGCTGTGAGTGGCCCAGCTCCGCTGAAGGGATGAGAGTGGGAGCCCTCCTAGGCTTGCATGGGCTTGCACCTTCCCAGTCCATCTTGTCCATCCTACTGGTCCATCTTACCCATTTTACTGGTCCATCTTGCCCAGTCTCCTGTGTTACACAGCAGCAGAGAGCGGATGTTGAAAGGGAGAGCGAGCAGGGTCTGACCGGGGATTTTTCCCATGTTCCTCTCCCACTTGCAGCCTCCAGCATTTAGGGTCCGGGAAGCTCCGATTCGGAGGCCGTGCCCCTCACTCCCATGCTCAATAGCTACCGATGCCCCTTTCCTCCAAGAATTTGTCCGATCCCTTTTTTGAATCCAGCTTTTTGAAACTATCGGCATCCACCACATCTGGTGGCAGCGAGTCCCACACTTTAATTACACGCTGGGAGAAGAAGAACATCCTGGTGTCCATCTTAAACTTGCTCCCCACCGGTTTCATTGCGTGACCCCAAGTTCTTGTGTTGTGAGACTGTAAATAATAGTTACTTTCTCTTCTCCATGTAGGATTTTGTAAACCCTTATCATACCCCCACCTCCAAGTGTCTCTCTCTTAAGCTGAATAGACCTAACCTCTTTAGTTTTTCCTCGTATGGAGGCTCCTTCATACCACGAATCATCCTCGTCGCTCTTCTCTGTACCTTCTCTAGTTCTTCTATATGCTGTTTGAGGTGTGGGGACCAAAACGGGGCACTGTCTTCAAGGTATGCATGGAGCACGGCTTTACGAGGGCGCATCACAATATTTTCTGTTGTGTTTCCAATTCCTTTCTTAATAATTCCTGCCATTTGGTTGGGTTACTGGAGCAATAGGTTTGCCAGCCTCCCCCTGAAAAAATCCCCAGTGATCTCAGGGGCCTGCTTTTCCCACCCTGGCTATTGAGAGCAGCTCGGTGGTGCACGGGGGCCTGCCGCATGTGGACTTGCCGGGTGGGCAAAATCCAGCTGGGGCACGGGCACGCGACGGGGTGGAGGGGTCCGCACCACTGACTGCATTGCCACCAAGACGGGCTGTGGGGAAGCATGGGGAGAAAGCAGGAAAGAGAGTTGGGCAAGGACATGGCGCTGCATAGGGAGATGTCAGACATCCACCGTAGGGGTTGTTTGAATCCCAGCTCTGAGGTTTCTGCAGCAAGGGAATCACAGCAGCTCCAGCTCATACGGCGAGCGCTGCTGTTTTGATCATCACAGCAATCCCTCCCCGCTCCCCTTTTTCTTGTACCGCTTAGTGCCACGGACCAGAAGGAAAGAGGCTTTGATCAGATGATAAGAGCTGGGATTTTAGCATTTGGAGAGCGTCCTGCCGGGGCTCTCTGGGGAGGGAGGGGACGGGTGTCTCTAATTATTTTGCTCAGGGCAACCCCTGCATTAGCACTGATCTCCCTTTCAGGCAGAGATGGTGGGTGTTTGGTGGTGGCTCTTCGCCGGGGCATTCGCCGACAGTGCTCTCTCGTGTGCAGAGCAGGCACGCTGGGTTCCCGTTCCCGCGTGGGGTGAAGTGAACAGTGATAGCTCAAATTGTCTGGTGCTCAGGGCCTCCTTGGAGGCAGCCGATTCAGTGTGGGGCTGGGGAAAATCTCTGTCCATAGGAGAGATTGCCATGTATCGTCCCACTGTCGCACAGAGATGCCTGGATAGCAAGTACCACTGAAGCCACCAGTGTCCCTGTGGCTGGATACATGATGCCCCAGCTCCCGAGGCATGACCATTCCCAGTCTTTTTGTTCCCTGAAGGCATTCCCCAGCCATTTCGGAGTTGGGGGAGGACAAGTGATCTCCCTGCTCTTTCCTGCAGCCTCGTGCCCTTTGGGGTCAGGCCCTGATGTGAAAGAGCAAGTGCATCACAAGGCAAATCTGCAGCCGCAGTCCGTAATCATGACCCGAGGCCTAGGTGGGCTCCAAATAACTGAATGTCTGGAAGGAGCAAGAAAGCCGGAGCTGGCTCCAGCCTACCGTGCTGCATGCAGATGGGGATGGAAGTTGCCCTGGATTGTAAGCAGCATTAGCAGGGTGCATCAGAGGATGCCATAAGTAATATAATGCAATGCACTGACAAATAGCAGCTCAGAGGAGACAGCGTAAGAGCATATGTCTGTTTGCAACCCCCCCTGCTCGCTGACCCCTGTTAGATGTCTGACACCACCTGCTAATACGCAACTCAACATGACTGATCCGAGTGGAAGCGACAGCTTCTGGCAACCACTCACCAGCCTGGAAATTCAGACCGAGTCCTTGAAAATGCTCAGTTAAAAGGCTGGATGCTGGGCCTTGCTCCAACCCCTGTGCGCTGCCCTGGCTGCACTGAGATGATGGAGAGTACTCCCGGGTCACAAGCCCCGGAGGGCCAGCATAAGCAGCTCCGCACTGCTCCCTCTCCCAGGCACGGGGATGGGAGGAGGTTTATTTGGGCATTCAGTGCAAATGCCCGGTCATCAACACCAGTCAAGTAAGACATTTGGGCTTGGCTGATTGGGGCTGGGGGGCGTTGTAGTCCAGACTAAATCCTTCTCTTCTGAAGGGGGACGAGTAACACAGTCCCCAATCCAAAGCTGGGGTGCCTGGGGTCCTTCATGCATGCTCCTGACGTGGATCGGGAGGTTGGGCTCTCATCTGAAAAGTCCTTTGGGAGCTTGAAGGGGCAGAGCACCGAGGAACACATGTACTGTCAATGCACGTGCATCTGTGGGGATGGATACGTGCACGGGTTGGTTTTATGCAGGATGGACATTTGTCTCTCTGCGGGGCTTATATGAGATGAATGTGTGCATCCACATGGGATGCATGTGTGGGAGCAGTGGCAGGGCGGGTCCGTGGGAGCTCCTGACCTGGGTCTGTGCGTGATGTGTGCAGGAGGGACGTGCGTTTGTGCCTGTGCGGATGCACGCAGGACACGCCTGGGGTCTGCAGCGCGGTTTCTAATGGCTGAGTTATAAAGAGCACATCGCGCCGGGGCCCTGCGTAGCTTGTCCTCTCTCAGCCCGTGCTTAAATGCCAATGCAATAACAAACAAGATGCATTATTTAAAAGCCACTGTGCTTGACCCTACAAGGAGCTTTTCAATCGCCTGAATGTCAAAGAGAAGGATGTCGCTGTTGCGGTGATTGCTGGCGGGTTAACCTCCCTCTCATTTACAACGTGACCGAGGTAAGGGAAAAGAGCAGCCGAGAAGCGGGGGGCGAGGGGGCTGGGGAAGAATCGAGCGCAGATGCTTAGCGTGGAGCTGCCCCTGCTGCCCACCCCCGGGACCGACCAGCGGAGCCAAATCAGAGAGAAATCATTCGTTTTTCCAGCACCTGCAGCTTGCAAGAGGTGTCGGTTAAAGGGGCTTCCTCTTGGCCCACCCAGCCGACATGGGACCCATGGAGCCAGGCTCATTTATTCGCCGTTGCTGCTGTTTGCACTGCTGACAGCCTTGCTGGTGGAAGCCGAGTAGATGCATCTCCTGCCTTCTCCAGTAAGGTCAGAGCTGTGAGCAGAGTCCCACAGGAGCTGGACACGTGGTGCCGGGTCCGGGCCCAGGGCTGTTGGCTCTGCGGCACGAGGAATTTGTGTTCCTGGCACTCGGAGCCGTTCCCTTGGGGCTTCGGCAATGAGGTTTCCCAATGCCGTGCCCCCCGTGGGAGGACGCAGCCATGCTGGCATGCAGAGAAGAGTTTGGGGGGGGGGGGTAGGGCAGTGAGGCTTAAAATATAACTTTTCACTGAGGACAGCTCCTGAGGAAACCTTCCTGACAAGGCAAGATTTTCACTGTTTCATCCCCCAACTCCCCAGCACGCGGCTTCTGCTCTTTCTGCTCCGCTCTGCAGGTTTCTGCCTGTGAGCCAAACCTCTGTGCGCTAGAGGATGCTGCTGCCACCCTGGCCAGGCACTTGGAAGCAGTCAAGGACACGAGGAAAAAGCCCTGCGGCTGTGCAAAGCACCGTAGAGGTCTTCCTGCCCGTGCTGGGGACCCGCTTAGAAGATAACTGCATATCCTCTGCCTGGGCACTAGCTTGGAGGGGTAAGCACCCACTGGCTGTGCCACGAGCACCAGTGCCAGCAACAGCTGGGTGGTCCCAGGAGGGTGCCTACCCAGGGACTAGCTTGACCCCCTCTCCCCACCTGCTTTTCCTGGAGAAGCCAAGGCAATGGCAGCTCCGGAGTCCAGGGCTGCACGTTGTCTCCAGCGGCAGCATGAAGAGGATGCTGCAGGTCTCGGTCATCTCTGACCTCTCTCTGATTCCTGGTGGGATGCCCTCGCCCTTGAATCATCTGCTGCGCAGAGTCCAGGTGGCAGCAACGTGGCGCGTAGCGCACACAGGTTACAGCCCTAGCCGAGTCCGCAGCCCCTTGCGTGACAGCACAACCCACAGCAGAACCCAGTAAGACCCTTTGTGGGACCAGTAAGCAGCACAAATTGGGAGAACCAGGGGAAGCCACAGGATCTGCCTGGGCCCAACAGCCTGATTAAAGCTTCCCCTTTATATTCATCATAAGCATGTCTAACAGGAAGGATGCTATAACAGGGACCTTATCACGCTATCTGCTTCCCCCCAACAAATGTGGCCAAGGACAGTGGCTAGGCTGATTCCAAAGCACCGTCACACCTGCAAAGACCTTGCTCTGCTGCAATGATGAAAATCCTCCGATACCCAGAGCGTAGCAGAGAACCAAGTTGGCCCAGTCCCTCATGCCTTTCTACCAGCAGAGAGCTCAGCATCTAGACAAGCGCACTCAACCCTTTCAGAAGGTCCCCGGAGCCCAGGCAGCCGTGGAAAAGCTCAGAAAAATACTTTGGGTATTGATATGCCAACAAGCCAACCACCCATCCCGCTCAAGCTTGAGCCGTCTTGATCTCTTGCTTTGCCGCAAACTTCGAGCAAGGTTTGACCCAGCGCAGATGTGTGCAACCATGGACAGATGGTGCATCTTCTTTGGACTGGTCTTCAAGGCACAAGCATGCGAGCTGGGCATTAAACAGCACCGCTGCCTGGTATTCTGTGTCTTATTGCAAATCCCAGGCCTCACCCTCAGCTAGCATAAGCTGGCATGGCTCCACCGCAGTCAATGAAGCGTTCCTGATTTGTGCCAGCCAAGAATTTGGCTCAAAGGAAGATCCTCTATTAAGATGTCCAAGATTTCAGGCCAAATTCTGCCATGGCTTCAGTCTCACCAAAGCAGAAGAGCTGTAGAGGGGACAAGATTTAAATCTTGCTGCTTGAGATCTGCTGAGGTCCCTTCTGACCCTAATACCTATGAATCTATGAACCAGTAACCATGAAGAGCTGATGCCATCCTATGGTTGTGTGGCGACCAGGACTTCAGTGGATCTCAGCCCAGTTCCCAGTGGAGAAGCATCCATCTACCAGTACAGGGACCTCTATATGGACCTGGAGATGGTCCCAGCAGAGCAGGGCTGAGGCTCAGCAGCAAGGCAGTGAGTAGATAAGCATAGGGAAATAGAAACATGGGGGTGGAAGAAGCCTCCCAGGCAGTCGAGTCCAGTTCATTGCATCAAGGGACGCCGGTAAGGAAGTTGCTCTGTGATGCAGGAAAACTTGACCCAGACGCTCCAGCGGATGTGGCCTATTCTGGCTGTGCGTTAAGGTCTAAATGCTGCAGAAAGATCATTTAGCCACACACAAGCTGGATTCCCTTTTTTTTTTTTTAAAGCCACATGACTGTGCATGTTATGTCCCGGGCCCAGCAGCATCATTGCACTCCCCGTTGTGATTCCCTGTTATCTCTGTCACATTAATAGCCCTACTTAGCACTGTCCTCTTTGCTTACTGTCATCCTCCTTCCGAGCCTTCCTGAAAATGCTCCCTTTGTCATGATGCCGAAAAAGCTTGACAGTGGTTAGGCTGCTAATGCGCTATGACCATTGCCTGTCACACTGACCAATACCATCTCCTTGTTGCCCTGCGTTTTATCCATCTGTTTTCTCCTGTCTTATCCATGGCACGCAGCCTGTCTTTTCGCTCTGTATTTGTACAGTGTCCTCATCCAGGATCAAGGCTGCTAGATGCTACCGTGATCACCATCATCATCATCATCATCACCGCTTCATTCTTCCGGACAAAGTAGGGCAACCGGCTAGTCCCCTCGGGTCAGTACATGAACATACGGAGCCTGGGAAATAAGCAGGAGGAACTGGAAGTCCTTGCAGTGAAGAGTCACGGGACTACGACATGACTGGAATAACTGAGACGTGGTGGGAGCTCGCAGGACTGCGGCAGCGTCACGGATGGGTGCAAGCTGCTCGGGAAGGACAGGCACGGCAGAAGAAGAAGAGGAGGAGGAGGAGGAATTGCACTGTATGTAAAAGAGCCATACATTTGCTCAGAGCCGAAGCTGGAGAGAGACCTGTTGAGAGTTTGTCCAGTTTTCAGTCTTGCAAGGGGCTTTTCTTGAAGACTTTCAAAGGTGCCCCTAGGGTGATTAGCACTCAGTCATTGCTGGCACAGTGCCGTGGGCCTCACCAAATGCTAGATACCAAGATCCCTTTTATAAACAACCCCTGGGCAAAAATAATATCTTACAAAAGTTGTTCTGGAAACCTAACCCCAGCGCTCTTTCCTGCCCGGTGCAGGGGGTCAGACCCGATGATCTACCAGGCCCCTTCCGGCTCTAGAAATCGATCTATGAAGAAGAGGTCACCCAGCCGAGGTGGCATTTCAGCTGTGGTGCCCTCATTATATTTCTTCCAGGAGTCATTAGTTTTATTTATTTAAAAATGAGAGTTGTCTTTCTTTTCCCCTGCCCACGCACAAAGAGTTGGGACTGGAGCCGGATCCGGCTTTTTCAGGGTGAGCCGCCAGATATTATGGGGAGTGATGCTGAGCAAATAGGCAGTCGTTTTCATAATCAGAATATGTGATAGATGTTCGTTAGTAAAAGTAAGGTCCTGACCACTCAGGCTCTTTAAAGGTGCCCAGAGGTTGTTAACCCTTGAGTCTTGGCTGGACCTAACTTGGGTCATTACAGCTTAGCACCTTAATGACCAATGCCACCTCCATGCATTTAACTGGATATAGGTCTAAGGGGTAGGAGACTACAGAAGTGCGGCGACATGCATATCCAAGAAGCAGCATTTGGCGCTGAGAGAAGGGGGATTAAACCCTGGACTGTAAGTGAGAAGTTGCAGACCCGGCTGCACGGAGAGGAACCAGCCAGCCAAGCCCCGCACGTCGTTTGGATATTTCTTCCCAGAATTTCACGAGGGGAAGAGGAAGGGCTTCACCGTGTTGTACAGAGACGGCCCGGAAGGAAAGTGCCCAGCGAGAAAGAGAGGATAGGAAGAGCAATGTGGGGCCAGGGTGGGCGATCACGAGGGCCTGTGCTGAGATGTAGGTCGTAACGGCGACAGGACCAAGCTGCCCAGGGCCGTGATGGAGTGTCCTTTGCTGGAGGTTGCCAAGAAGAAACTGGATGGACAGCTGTCTTGGGTGGTTTGAGAATAGAAAATACTACATTTATGCAGGGGGTTACCCTGGAGGGTAACTCTCAACCCTCTGCTTGTAAGAGGGACGGGCACGTGGCCTGCTGGAGCACTCTGCAACCTCGTGCCATAGGAGAGTGCAAGCCCCGAGGGTGGCACAAATGGGCCGCAGCCAGTTGCAGCCTGCGGAGCTGAAATCAGACCAGCTTGCCCCGTGGAAAAGAGCAAATTTGACAGTAAATTCAGTTCTCCCCACCCACATCCTGGACAGCAGGTCTATTTGCAAGGCAGTGTACTACAGGCATATGCAAGCCAGCTTTCACCCAACCGCCAGCTTCTTCGGACAGCTTTTGCTACCCACGCGGATCTTTTTTTGCCGCTGCGACTAGATGGCCACTGGTACCCGAGCTCGGTAGTCCCTGTGACTGCATTAGAAAGATAGCCAAGCAAAGAGGAGGACAGACACCCACTGCTTTGGCAGCCTGTGAGTTTGGGCGCTTAGATTAACTGAACAGCACAGGCTTTGTGCTCTGGATAATAGGGGTTGAATTATTCTGGATTCTGGTGTTAAATAATTGGAGTTGTCTTGGTCACAAGCTGTTTTTTTTATTATTATTCACTCTGGGGCGATTTTTGTTAACATTTTAAATTAAGTACTCAGCTCAATAAGCAGCATCAGAGAGATGTGCCTGCCAGCAAGGGGAGGAGCGTTGGCTTTCTTGGTGTTTCCTTCCTGCGGGCAGTTTGGACACGTCTCCAGGGCACCTAGAGTCTTTACAGAGCTGGCGTTCATATTGCACGTGCCAACACGGGCAGGTTTTGCCCCTACCTCCTACTTCATTACTTATATTAAGGAAGGACCTGGAGGCCTCCAATGAGCTCAAGACTTTGTGTGGCCGGTGCTGTGTGTGCACGCAGTAACTCTGTTCTGCTTTACGCAGATCCACGTGCCATGATCCTTGCTGTAGTATCCGAGTGCCCAAAAGATCCTGCAGAGGGTAGAAAGTTGGTGGAGAGAAAGGGAAATAGGTTACTCAAAGTCATCTAGTCGGTCACGGGTGGGATGAGCACCCCCAGAGCCCCCGTGTACTGGAACACGCTGCTGCTTAGCCAAAGGGTCCCCATGGTAGAAGTAGCACCAGGGGCTTTTGCAGCCTACACCGTCGGGATGTGTCCTTCCCCATTTGTGAAAGGGGCCGGAGGGTCCTCGGGATCCCTCGATTCCCCCTGCAGAGCTGAGCTATCACCACCTGGATAAGGACCACCGTGACATGAGCCGGGGAGACTGACGTGGCTGAATCAGCACTTGGCTTTTGTGCCCTACAAGTTGGGAAGACGAGCAAGCTGCTCGCCTCCACGAAGATTTCCAAGTATTTGGGGGCACTAGGTCTACCAAGGGTTGGCCTTGTTTCTGGGCCTGTTGAGAGCATCCTTCGCCGCTCTGAATCCAGTTGCCAGCTCAGTTATCCTCCCTGTGCTTGAATTCGCTGAGCACTAAGGGGTGATCTCGCAGGAGCAAAATGCGGCCTTGCCTCCAGCTGGTCTCTGGTCCGGTGTCGGAGGTGACAGGGAAGGAAAAAAAGGGCAATCAGCCCAGTGTTGTATGACTCTCCCCAGTCCCAGGGTTGGGTCCCATGTCCATGCTCCCACAGATGAGTCCCAGACCCTCCAAAATATTTAGGTGCCCAACTCCCACTGACTAAATCATGTAGAAAAGTGCTTTTGAGCATTTTGCCTGGAATCTATAATGGGCTAGAAATGATTAGATTGCATGAGGTAGAAGCCAGACTGGATGAAACACCAGCAAGAGATTAGCTATAATATGGAACAGATCTAACATTGAACAGAGAGAGAGATTATTGGTTCAAGTACACGAGATTAGCTAGAACTGCCATTCTCTTTTCCTGGCTCTCCTGCTTATAGTCCTGGCCAAAGCCAGCCCACGCAGAGAAACCAATAAATGGACACGCAGATCTTTGTTGCTCCAAAGCCAGGCTGCGTTTGAATTTTGCCTGGTCGTCTTCCATTGTAAACCCAGTCGCCCAGTTCAAGATGGAAAACGGGGAGCACAAGAGAGAGGAAAATGCTAGCAATTAGCCGTGACCGTGCCTCAAGGCTGTCCCTGATTAAGAGGAAAGGAGGTGCAGTTAGCAAAGCGAATGCAGGATTGAGCAGTCCCCTAAAGCACCTCCTAAAGAGGAGGAGGGAGGGTGCGAAAAACCCAGCACCAACATTTTTCCTCCATATTAAATTAGCCGCGTGTCGGCAGCTTGTTGGAGCTGACCCTTCAGCAGCATTATTTCCAGACGCAGTAATTCCCATGGAGGAAACTACCGTTAAACTTCTCATAACAATTAACTCATCTGCCTTGGTCTGTGTTGCTGGGTATTACCGTTAATTGAAAAAGTAATTAAAAATCAACAGTTTGTTTATATATATATATATATATATATATATATATATATAATATATATAAAAAGAAGGGTTTACAAAAAGGAAATCAGGTTGGGGGATTGCTCGGTTGAGATGGGCCGTAAAATGCTCAACTAACTAGAGTGAATGTAGCTCTTGTAAACTCCACGTGTAAACAGTTTAATCACCTTGTTAACACACTTGCCAGCAATAACTTTCCTGACTAGTGCCTGCTCGGAAATATTCATGCGCTCGTGCATCACGCTAATGAACTTATCAACGCATCCATAAGCCATTAATTAAACATTTATTAGTAATTATGCTTTGGTATCGTTTCCTGTCGAAGTCCCCACGTTATAAATGGAGCGTCTCGCCCCAATTGAGTCCGCGTCGCCAGCCGTCTCTCTGCCCTGATTGAATGGTGCCATCTGCCCCTTGCCTGGATGCACGGAGCAACCACCCTCGGGTTCCTCTTGACTCCGCTCCACGGGCGTAAAAGCAGAGCGTCTGAATGAGGGAGCTCACACTTCATCAGGAGCCCTCTGCTTAACAATGTGGAAAGGAAGCAGATTGTCGGAAAGGCAGAATTGTAACGGGCGCCGTTCACAATTAACAAGGCAAATGTGTGCAGTGGGGTGGCTGGCACTCCTAAAGCAAGAACTACAGCAGCTCCTCATTGGAAACGGTGCCACAGCTCCTAGAGGAGAATTAATGGACTTCTTTGGGCTACCGTAGGCGAAAATGTTATCAGCGTGGTTATTTATGATTTCTGTCACAGTCACTGTATTGCCTGCTCTATCTATCTGTTATACCAACCTGTTGTATCTTGTCCTATCATTTGGATTGTGAGCTCTGCAAGGCAGGTTTGGCAGTTTTGTTTTATGGATGACCTGTTCAGAAGCACCAAAGTGATCTAGGGGCCTAAATCCCATTTTCAAAAGTGGCTTGGGAACTTCGGTGTCATTGCCCATCAGTTAGACTTAGGCTTGCAAAGCCCAGATCCTGGTAGGTATTTAGCTGCCTAACTCATGCTAGTTTTGATTATGTCTAAATGCTTTTGAGAATCTGGGCCCTAAGTGCCCAAGTTGCTTTTGAAAATAGGACTTAGGCTTCTAACTCACTGAGGTACTTCTGGACATCTTATCCTATGGGTGTGGATACAAAGAGAAATGGGATAAGCAGAAGAGGGAATAGCGTTGGGCTGAATTGAACTGAGTTGCACCTGTTTACACAAGAGGGGGTCTGGCCCTCTTTGGTCTTCTATCCAAGGCAGAAGTTGAGCTGGATGGTGCCTGGTGGATCCTCACAAAGAAGCTCAGTAGCAAAAGGACTGAGTAGAGAACTCACTGGCCTGAGTTAGGATTTGGGTGTTTAAGCAGCCACGTGGTTTCTGAGGGTGAAATCACATGTTACATTTAGACCAGGGGTGGGCAAAATGCGGCCTGGGGGCCAGATGCAGCCCGCCAGGCCATTCTATCCAGCCCACAGGGCCCCTAAAAAATTTAGAAAATATTTATCTGCCCTTGGCTGCCTGTCATGTGGCCCTCGGTGGCTTGCCAAAACTCAGTAAGTGGCCCTCCGCCCAAAATAATTGCCCGCCCTGATGTAGACCATACTAAAGGCACCTAAAATGCAACATTAAAGCTTGTCAACTCACGTTAAGTGCCCTCTGAGCAGCTCAAAGTTCAACCATTGCAGGCAGAGTTTAACTCTGGGCTGCGCTACCCAGCTCATGTTGGAGTAACTTCGGTTTGCTCCACAGAGATAAAAAGAGCAATTTGCTCACTGGATCCCAGGATGCACTGCTCCCACCCCGCATCCCTGACCTAGGGCAGGGATAGAGCCCAGGTATCCTGGCTCCTAGCCACACCCCGACTAGCCAGCCCTCAAGTGACAAACCAGTATTAACCCTTAACATATGACTGCTCACCGCACGTCCTAACTTTGACACAGCTGGATGTTGCACAGACTGAGTGTGGTCTAAGGATAACTTGTAACTTCACCCAGAGAGACTCTGGGCCCAACGTGGCAGTAATCTCAGCTGGCTGGGTGAAGTTTCCAGGATTTGAGCTCAACATCTTACAAGGGTTTGCCTTCATCCGCTCCGGAATTGGGTAACAGATAGGGACCTACTGAAATCGCAATTGCTACGGCCCCTCAGCCAATCAGACGCATGAGGGGGCACCCTCTACACTTGGGTCACAAAAATGCCTGAGATTTGCCCTCAAAATCAGCCGGTAGCCACCTCGAATTCAGCAGATCCATAGTAATAGGTCACCTGTGGTATCGGACCTAACTTGGGAGGCGAATTCACTTTGCCCAGCTAAGAGGCGGAGGTGAAAACATGTCACCAAGCCCTTAAGCCCACGACATGCCCGCCTTTCAGCTCGGGCGTGATTCTGCTTCTCCTTTGGCACTGCCCCTCTTGATTTAACCCCGTGGCATCAGACTGCACCATGCTGAGCAGTTACACGGAGGTATTCATATAAGGGGATGCAGATATCTGCTTCTTTCTCCCCACTGGATCTCCAGTCCAGCGCTCTTTCCACTGGGCACCGTTCTCGCTCTTTATTGACTGGGCGACGCAGGCTGGGAGGTGCAACTCCAGAAGGAGCCAAAGGCTCTGCCAGTGGCCACCAGCCTCGAAAAACATGCCCTCCCTCTCCGTTACAGCCGAGTCCTGGCTCTTCTCCATCGCCGGGGACCCTATCAGTAATCATACTAAGATGGCCTTGGCTTTAGCTGCTTATTCTTGGCGATTTGGATGAATTGGCAGGGAGCTGCTTGATGCTGCACTGGGTCGTGCGCTGTTTTATAAATTTTAATCCTTGCTTTGAATTTTCCAGCAGAATGGGTCTGCTCTACCTCTGGGCTGGAGGAAACTTATTTTCGTTGCCCTGGAAACATGGAGACGACAGCTCCATCGTGTATCAGCAAGAGAGAAAGAACGGGAGAGAAACGGATGACAGAAGGAGGAAAAAAATAATAATAAAAGGTCTTTCTGTCTCAAAGGAGCCATCTTCGCCTTCTGGAGCATAGAGAGGCTGTGTCGTTATAGGGCCTGATTTTGTCTCCTCTAGATGAAGCGTTTTGGGTGATCAGTACTTTCCAGAAGACACCAGTTTCTTTGCCAGGACCAGGCCAACCAGGGCTACTTTGCCTGAGTTTGACAATAAAGCCAGAGGTGATGGATTAATGCTAATAGCTTCTTCCTTGCATCCAGCTCCAGCAGCCTAAAGTCAGCTCCTGCTCGTTATAAATACTTAATCTTTTACCTCGTTCAAACCCCCGTCATTTGCACACTGAGCACATCCGTAGGTCAAAGAGCCATTCGACAAGGAAATGGCCAATCTGGAAAGCAAACCTGACGGGCTGAAAGGCCTCATTCCCTCGTACAGCAAGGGACACGATTTGAAGATCAAGGAGCCCCCATTTTACCTCCCGTAAAAGCCAATAGGGTTATTTTTGCCTTTAATAGGAACAACCTGTTGGTGGAGCCTTCAGCAGGGATACACCGGAGGAACTCTAGCTTATAACGCAGGTCTCAATCTCTAGATCCAATGGACTAGTAATAACCCATAACTAGGCCCAATGAAGACAATGAACGAGACGAGTGTTTCAGTGCCTAGCTTTGGACAGCAGCAGGTATCAATTCTCTCGTGGATCATCCACAGACAAGGATGTTGGCATGCTTTGCTTATATAGGCATGTGACCGTATCATCGTGTAGACAAGCGTTGACCTAGCTCGGGTAACAGGATCAGCCTGTCTGGAGTAGCAGGGATCTCTACCTAGGGTTACTGCCCCAGTGTTTCTCTCTTCCTCAAGTGGGTTTTGCAACTGTTGTGCTATGCCTACAATGCTGGTTTAAACCTAGCTGGCTATTCAGCCTACACTCTAGCCACCCGTGGACCTCACAAGGAGGTAGGATCCCAGTGGGCGCGTCCACACGTGCACATTTACTGCACCATAATTTAGGTTACTGCACAGTATGGGTGCGTGTCTACATGTTCACACCCATACTGTGCAATAGCTATGGCGACTTATGCCAACTTGGGTGTAAATTTGATACCTGCACCATGCAGGTATCAAATTTACACTCAGTTGGTTACTGCGCAGTAATGCACATGTAGACACCTTACTGCGCAGTAACGCTGTGCGTGGGGACTGACTTGGGACTCACATTACTGAGCTTTAATGGTTACGCAGGTAGACTCCGGCCTAAAAAACGCTTACTGCGCAGTAAGTTACTGCACAGTAAATGCACATGTAGATGTGCCCACTGTGTGCCTTTGGGTGAACTGGCCAGACAGCTACTCTCTTTCTGGCAGCGGCCACCTGAAAAGGAGTTGCCATCCTGTGCTCTGTCACAAGCAGAGCTTTGTCCTGGAGGGTACAGGCAAGCGCACTGATTTCTGCTATTCCTCCGGCCTTCACTGAAGTTGCATCCAGGAATAATAAGCGTGATACCACTTAGCCCTGTCGAGTTATCCCTGCTGCTTGGGTGGAAACCAGGGTGAACGAGCAGGTGGAAAAGGAAATGGCATGCAACAAATATTCACCTGCTTGGAAATCAAGAGGAGTTTCAGTTCTTGGTGCCCCCAAACCCTAGTGCCCTCTGCTCGCCCTCCATCCAACGAGTTGATATCCTCCCACTCCGCTCCTTTCTGTCCTCTAGCGCGCTGGCTCGCGGTAATCCGCTCTCCCTTTGCTGAGAAGGGAAGTGCTTCAAGGGCAGGGACTCCATTTTTCTGCTCATCTGTAAAACATCTGGCCCACTGCTGGCACTAAGCTAGCAATGCAGCTGCAGCCTTTTCTCCCCTCCCAGGGCCTTAGGGAGCCTGCATGCAGGACGCAGAACTCCCAGCAATGTTGAAGGGAGCTTATGCCCCTAATCCACAGCTCAGCTCCATCCTCTTTCCCCGCTGCCTCTTCACAATCCCTGCTCTGCTTCCCCCCGGCCCCACGTATCCTCCCGCTGCACCCCCATACATCCCCGCTCCGTCACAGCCCATCCTTTTCACAGCCCGCATCTCAGCTGTGAAGCCCCCGCAGGGAAGAAGCTGGGTTTTTCCCTTCCAGCGAGAAGATAAGCGGCCCAAGCCAAATAAAAGTTGTTGGTTTTGTCAATATTCAAGGATCTCTGTATGCTGAGATGCATCTCTTTGCCATGGAGCCTGGGAGCAGCTGCCGGCTGGATTTTAACTTGCCACTGCCATCTACGGGGCTGTTTTGCTATTAGCAAACAGGTTCGTGTGCATATCGATCACGGCTATTATTATTATCTGCCCATTGCAAAAGGAAGGTTGCAATCCCAGACGTGCCGCTGATGCTGGGATTTCTGCCCCCCACCCCTCTAACCCGCTCCTGCCGCTGTGTCCGTGTAGCTGCCGGGTAAGTGAGAGGCAGGTTTAGGAGGCACGGCTTGGTGGGGTGGTTTGGACGCGTTGCAGATCAAACGCATTTGATCGTGGCCGTATCTGCCTTCTATTTGTGTTCCTGCCTCGCCAGGTCATTAAAAAACCATTAAATACATAACGAAAGTCTTTGGTAACCCTTTGCCCCATGTTTCTCCTCTATTTCTTTGTTGTATTTCTCTCCCGCTGTCCTCTTCCCTTGTCCTCTCTTTTTTTTTTTTCTTTTCACTTTTCCATTCCTGGCACTATTTCCTCCCCTGGCAGCATCAGGGAGGTGCAACCTGTTGTGATATGTCACGGGAGCGGCGGGGACCAGCGTAAATCAGGATTATTCCCACCGAAGACAAACCTTCTGAGTTAGTACGAATCTTTGCTGCTCCACTGCAGTCAATGGAGTTTGCATCAGCTGAGGGTCTGGTCCCACTGAGCTGCTCTAGGGTAAATGTGGGGGAGGAACAAAAGAGATTCGGCCGCTACGGCCCGTGGCCTGCTTTCTTGCTGGCAGTGTAAACCTGGAGTTGGTGGATGATTCAGTGAAGTTCCTCCAGGCTTATCCCAGAGTGCCCGATCAGGATCTGGTCCTTCCCTGTGGCCGTTGAGGACTCCAAGGTCCCAAACCATTGCCGTGGGAGCCTAGCAGGATTTTCACTGCTACGGGCACTGAGAGCAATCTGCTCCCATGTACTGCGGCACAGGAGACGTGCCAGCAATTGCGATTTAACCCCTCTGTTTTCCGGACACACGCCCAGCCATTTCACACAACTAAAGAGGCACTTGTAACTTCATTCCCTTGAATCTTTCTCTCTGCCACATGCGAGATAAGATGTATTGACACCATATTGCACTAATGCGGCCCTCCTTAGATTAAAACCGCAGACAATGCTTGCCGTCTGCCTTTTCCAGGTATGTTTTCTGACAGTTGTTTGTCCAGTGGGCAGACTATTGCTTGCTGAAACCAGCCCTGCCGCTGACTTGCGGTGTGACTTGAGATGTAATAGTTATCTGCCTGGCATGAGCGTTTGGAGGGTTAAACAAGGGAGGATTGCAGTTCAGATTGGAAGACAGGAGATCTGGGTGGTCTGAAGCCTTGTGGTGGGCACATGACACCAGAACAGGGGGTTTTGTTGGGTTTCTTGCCTGTTGCATGGTTTCTTGCCATTGCAGGACTGAACCCAATGACCCATGCAGTCCCATGCAGTCCTCCCAGTTGGAGGACCTGCCACTCTTATGGGTCGCCTCGAGTGGGTTGCTCTGTTGGCAGCTGCTTTAGTGCAGCCGGTCTCCTTTGCCCTGGGGGAAGGGAATGAATCGACATGACTTTGGCATTGCATGGCCATCATCAGCGGGTAGATCAGCATCCCTGGACTGTGCAAGCGACATTGCGGCACTACCTGAAAGGATGGAAAAAGATGACGGGCAGTGCGGGCAGCACTGTGGGGAGCCCACATCAGCCATTCAGAGATCAAACCGTGGAAGACTGGATAAAATGGATGGAGGAAAAAAAGACTCAGCGAGTCAGTTGGACCAAGAAAAACCCTACGTGGGGCAAAGGGACTTCTTAGCAGAGCTGAGTCCCAACAAGGAGCTGAAGTCAGGAAACACTTTAGAGTGGCAATGCCGGGAACAGTTCTGCAAGGAAGTTGGAGGAAGGAAAGGTGTTGTCCTAGGTGGCATCTAACAAGAGGCAGCTGGAGGAGAGTGAAAGGAAGGGATCAGTCCATCTTACAGGTGAGTGCATTGGGAATGACACTCAAGGGCATGGTATTCCCGGTTACTTCTTTGTCCAGAGAGACTGGACAGCAGGGGAAGAGTATGAGAGTGGAAACAAAAAATGCAGGTGCTGGTTTGAGTAGGAGAATAACACCCAGAGCAGCCAAGGAGGGAAGCACAAATTCATCCATCCTCCCAGGTTCCCTGCCAGTGCCGTCCATGCCCGACTCTCTCCCTGTGGCACAGCGGAGTTAACAATCCTAAATATTTCCTCTAGAGAGTGCAGGGAACACTTTTGTGGCTCGCGGTGTGTCAGGGCAGGCCAGAGTGCAGGGGATTTTTCCCCCCACCGTTTTGAATCTACAGCCTATGACATGGTTATTTGCCATTGCAAGGGACTGAATTCATTGCCCTGGCTGGCCTCTTCTAGTCTTGTATTTCTTCCGTCAAATCATTTTAGTCTCTGAGAACGGTGCACGAGCCCCTCAAGCCTGGATGCCAAGTCTAGATGAAAGAAACTTTGTGCAGGTTTCTAAGAAGCGACGGCGAGGGAGGAATGATTGCTCCCCAAGGACCCATCTCCACACCCCTCATCACTTAGCAAGTGGCCTCTGGGAAGCCTGCTCTTCCACTTCTCCAGTGACGTTCAGCAGGGCAGTGGGCGAAGACAGGCTTTGATGGGTCGGTGGTACAATGCTCCTTCTCTATACTGAAGCTTCAGATCTAGCTGGGGAGGGCAACCTTCCTGTCGATGCATTTGGCTGAAACTCAGATCTGGTTTAATTCCCCAGCTCTGGCACGGGCAACTGGGGCAAGATAGGCAGGCGCAGATCGTCAAACATATAGTTAGGCATTTAGCTCCCATCCTTTAATAATATTATGCTATAAGACCAGATTGGAAGTCCATAAAGTAGATGGAAGATTTCCATTGCATTCAGTGGGGTTTAGATGAGCATCTCAGTTCTGCATCTGCCCACCTCTTACCCTTTGCCTGGTCTCTGTAGATTGTAGACTCTTTAGGGTAGGGGCTGGTACCCGATTTTAGTTGCTGCCATTAATGCCTATTATAATGCAAATAATAGTAAGTCCTTAGCAGCATAAACATTGGGTGATGTGGACTCTTGGGCTTTATGGGTTGCTGAGTTTGTCACAAATTTGTGTTATTACACAATGCAACAAGCTGACCGCTCCTACCCTACAAGTCTATTGAACTTGGGCTTCCAATTAGAGCAGGGGCGGGCAATTATTTCGGGCGGAGGGCCGCTTACTGAGTGTTGGCAAGCCATGGAGGGCCGCATGACAGGTACCCAGCAGCAGATAAATATTCATTTTCTAAAAATTTGTATTGCCCCGCAAGCCAGATAGAACAGCCTGGCAGGCCGCATCCAGCCCGCGGGTTGCATTGTGCCAGCCCCTGAATTAGACAGCGCAAATAATTGATTTTTCAGTTGAGCGGCCAAACCAAAAAATTAGGAAAAAGTTTCATCAAACGAAACATTTTGTTTCGCCCACAACAAAACAGCTCATTTCAGATTTGGGCGGTTTTGAACCTTTTCTCGAGTTTACTTAATACCAAGCTAAATTTCCAAATGCAATAGCACTCTGCAATGAAAAGCTGGACCTTTTTTCAGGGAGAAAAACAAAGTCCCTTTTATGGTTTGTTTGGGTTTTTTGCACCAAAATGTAGTTACCAAATTTATTTCAAACTTGTAAATCTACTCAGAGAATAAAACGTTCATCCCCCCCCCCCCCCCAAAAAAAAAAAAATCATTTGATATAGGCTGGAAAAGTAGCTTCAGACACCTGGCTGGGGTCATCTTTACCTTTCTGGGGTTGTCTGACCTGGGTCATCTTTCCTGCCAGGGGCAGGGGGTCGGTCGGGCACGATGCTCCATTGCGGTCCCTTCCGACTCAATAATCTATGACTCTATAAAAAGAGAGAGAAGGGAACCATTTTGTACATTGTATGATTAGATAGATAAATAGATAGATAGATAACATCCAAGAAGTTGGGTTATATTCGGCACTGCGTTTGTTCTGCCGGGAGTTTACAGCGAAGCTTTAAGCTGCCGCTTGAAGGATGATTGTTGAATCAAAGCCCCCTAGCATTTAAAAACAATAGTTCTTTATTAGAACTGAAGCAGCTGCTGGTTAATAATAATATCTTCCATTCAGGCAGTGTCTTCCATCCCAAAGGACGGTGCAAAGCAGTTAGAATATTTACTCCCAACCTCCTTAGTTAACAATAGCGGGAAGGCAGCCGTAGAAACAATAGGCATTTAAGAATAATGTTGGGTTAATCAGAGTTGCCTCCCAGGAGATGTCAGAGAGTTCAGCAGAACCACACAAGGGAATTGGAGAACGGCTTTCACCTGCTGCCCATCACATTCGGTAGCATGGAGCTGGCCTGGTCCTTATCGGACGCCGTTCCTTTGATCCAGAGAGCAGCAGAAATGGGGTTAGACCAGGGCGGCCCAGCCTTTTCACCCCCCGGGCTGGATGAACGACTGCAGGTCAGTCCCTGGGTCAGCTGTGGTCCGTGGGCTCAGTCCCAGCATGCAGCAATGGCCTGATCCTGGCATGTGGCAACAACCTACCCCAATGCCCAATGCATTTTCCTAATGCCCAATGCATTTGCACGGTACTGGGGCCAAATCCCTCTGCATGGGGCTGACCCAACTGGGGCCAATCCAGCTGCATGGGTCTTGGAAATTTGGCAGGAAGGGAGTGGTGGCAGTGTGAATTGCCACTGCTCTCCCGCCCCACAATTTCCAGGCTCTTGGGTCAGATGACGTGGCTCCATGGGCTGGATACGGCCCACAGAGCATGGGTTGAGCACCCCGGCCTACACTTACAGTGGGTCTTTCTTTTGGGGAGGTCCGGTGCATAAAGACCCCAACTAGGAAGGCACCCTCTTCAGCACTCCCACTGGTGCACCGTGACTGCAGCCCAGCCACTTCCCTGCCCCGTGCCTCAGTTTCCCCCACTAGGGATATCACTGCTTATTGGCATCTGTAACCACTTTGGTCATCACGACCAAATCCTGCCTCTCTGCGGGCAGAGAAAGCCCCAGGGGCAGCACAATCCCTGTATTTCCATGGCGCTGAAAGGAACGGGGGATTGACTGCCAGTATGCACGAGGAGTTGTGCTTTGGGGGAGCTCTGTCTGTCACCGTGCAGGGGTTAGGGCACGGGGAGTCCCGTAGTCAGCTCCTTGCTGTAAATCTATACCCCAGCTCGATCAATGCAGCACAAGTCAGACTGGCTCCACTGGCCCTCGGGAAAGGTTACAGCGCCGTACCCATGCCCAGAGGCTACAATGAGGGGCGCCGTATAAAAATAAGTAATAAATAATCGTGCGCAGGAACCGAGCAAGCTGCAAAGACGTGTAACGACTGTGGGAGTTACTAATGGAATTAAATTTAGTATTGCAGTAGCTTTCCGCAGCTGCCGTAGCAGCACGCATCTCACTTCTGTTCGCCGGCGTAGATGCAAGTCACTGTTTCAGTGAAGAAGTCGTTGAGTTGGACAGTGCTAGATCCACAGAGCAACAAAGCCATCTCAATTAAATGGCTTAGCTCTGCTCACTTTATTTTATATGTGCAGGGGGATGCGTGGACGTGTGCACAGATGTACGTTTTGTGTATTAATTTATATATACATGTATGTGCATAGATAGACAGACATAGGTGAGTATGTACGTGTGGGTAAATACGTATAAAATGAATATATAGACACACCCGTCCTTCTTGACATCCCATTCACCCTATGCGAAAGCAGAGTTTAAAGACTATTTATTTCTATCTTTTTAAAGTTTGCTATATCTCGATAGCACTACTTAGCAGTTACACTCATCAGAGCATTTACTAATTAATCCTTCCAATGCCTCTGTGAAGAAAGTAGGTATACTATCCATGAGGGACTTCAAGTAGCATAACTTGCCTCAAGTCACACAGCGAGGCGGTGGCACAAGCAGAAGATCCGAGAAGTTCCCAGTACCTAGACTTCAATGTGGCGTCTGCCCTGTAGACGATCCGGTAGGCCCCGGCCTACGGCTGCAGCTCTTGTAGAGAAGAGAGCTGAAGTCGAGCTGGGCAAGTGGAGGTTTTTTGGTTCAGTGACTGAACTGAAAATTGATTTAAAAAAAAAATAGTTCGAGTCGAACCAAAACAAATTTTTTTTAAACATTTTTGATTAAATGCAATACATGAAAGCTTGGCTTTCTACTCCACCTGAAACATTACATTTGACTCAAAATGCGACGGCCTGATTTGTCGTGGGTTATTGACTCTTGAACAGTTTCGTTCTCTGTTTTCTTTTCCCTTTAGAAAAGCTTTGCTTTGAACATCTTGAAACGGAACATTTCACAGTTTCCAAAATGAAACATTTTGTGGGGAAAAAAAAAAAGATGATGTCAAACATGAACTGTTTTGACATATTCAAAAATATATAGATATATATCTATATATATCTATATAAGCACCCAGTTCCCACCAGCTATCCTGTTTCATTTCTGGTCTGGTCCGCGCCCACCCCCAGCTCGTGTTCCTGCTTGTCCTTCACAGCATCACCAAATATATCTATATATATCTATCTATATATCTATAGCTATCTATTGATAGATATAGATAGATATCTATATCTATATAGATAGATCTGTATCTATATAGATATAGATATCTATATCTATATCTATCTATCGATAGATAGATATAGATATCTATATCTATATCTATCTATCGATAGATAGATATAGATATCTATTTATAGATAGATAGATATCTATATCTATAGATATCTATATCTGTCTATCAACAGATAGATAGATATATATTGATAGATAAATATAGGTATCTATCCATCGATTGATTGATAGATAGATAGATATAGATCTATATCTATAGATAGATAGATATATAGATATACCATATATATATATATATATATATATATATATATATTTTCCCCCAGCTGAAACTATTGGCCAAATTCAACCCAGTTTTGGGAATAGCTCCCGTTCATGTGAAACTTGGGTTTTTTTTAACAATTTGACACTTTACTGAAAACCCTTTGCCCAGATCTAATCTGAACCGCTCTCTCTACTGGTAGGACAGCACCAGTGCGCCCAGTTCCCACCAGCTTTACTGTTTCATTTCAGGTTCCCCCTCCCAGGTTCCCACACTTGCCCTACACAGCATCCCTGCAACCAGCTGCCGCTCTGGAACCGCTCCCATGAATTCCTGCACAGGTCTCTGAAGCAGGGGCTAAAGGCCTTTGACCTCCACTCCAGTCAATGTTGGCCATTATATACGGTTTAACCTTATCAAACAGAAGCAGAGCTTACATGACAAGACCTCTCAGGAGACAGGAGGCTGCTTCCTTAACAAAAAAATATTCCCTTCCAAACAGTAATTGTTTTAAACTAGTAGGAGATGCAAGACTGAGGACCTGACTGCCCATTGCCCTACACCGTGGGCCCAGTTCTCTGGAGCCCAGCCCTTCGTGCATGGGGTTACAAAGTGCTACCAAAATAGAATGGAAGCATTTACACCCGCTGTGCACTTGGCCCTGGTGTAGCTTACAGCACAAGAGGTTGACCAAAGGAGAAGCTCGAGCAGTGGCAAACCCCTCCCCTACCCCTTCCACACCCACCTGTTTGGTTGGACAGGCCGTCAAGATAGGGCGAGTGTTGAGTGTCATCTGTGTAATCCATTCATCCTTCCACCTCTCTGCTGGAACTGCCAACCTGATTGCTAATTAGCACTAATAGGGCACATCAATACACGCAATGAGAACGCCTGAATAAACTCCAGTGCAGATCGTACCAGAGTTTATTGCTCCTGGGTGCACTGTTTGAACGTGTGCCTGGGACTGCAGCACATTGAGCGCAGCCCCGGGGGAGCCCGGAGGTCAGCCTGCTGGCCTGGGGCTGCTCCGACCTGGCTCAGCGTGCTGCCGAGGGGCTGGCGGGGGCACAAGGGTGCCGCAGTGCAGGACTAGCCACCAGGCCACCCCCGCACTGAAGCGCCCTCGTGCCCCGGCCAGCCCCATCCGCATCTACACATACGTTGCAGCAGAGCAAATAACTGCACCATAGGATAGTGCTTGTATCCGGCAGTAGTTGAGTAGCTAACTCCATCCTAACAGCACTACATGTATACATGCTGAGGTTTTACTGCGGAGCTAATTAGGCAACTCCGCAATAAAGGTCTTGTGTAGACATGCCTGTGGCAGAAATGCCCCCATTGGTGCCCCTCTTCAGAGATCTGTCTCAGCCAGCCTGAGAGGCTGGTGTTGAATCCCTCGGAGCAGGGATCTCCCACCTTGTCTACATGACAAAAGCCTGGCGCCTGGGAGGCGATGCTCTGGTCACCTGGGCAGGGGGGAAAGACCCGGCCCTGCGCGGGCCCAGGTAGCCAGGGATGCTTGGGAGATTGCTCGGCTTGTGGCCAGCACTGGCAGCTTCGATTGGACCGGGCTGCTGAGGTCAGAGAGGTTATTTAAGGGCTTGGGGCAAGAAGAAGAGGCGGTCAGCCATTAGCCATGCGGTCATCCAGGTGAATCTGAGCCTGGCTCTCTCCTCATCACCGCATGCTCCAAGAGTGCCCTGCCTCCAGAGGAAACAACAACCACCTCTGGACGATGCGAGTGAGTAAGCTACTCGATATCCGATTAGATATTTAGCTTCAGTAACTCAGATGCATTTAAACAGCTACCTCAGCCATGCTGGTTTGCTCTATGGGATTCCTCTGATATTCCTGTAAGATTTCTATGATATTGCTCTACCTTTTACCCTGTTTCTGCCCTACCCCCTGTAATCAATACAGTTCTCCTTGTGACCGGTGTGGGAGACTTATTGAGGGGTGGGTCTAAATTATGCCTAGGAGACCCCTTAGGTCTGTGGACTAAGGGAGGCTTCCTAATAAGCCCCTGACTTGGGGAAGTGCCCCAAGTGCTTGTATTGGGTCTAGGACCCACTGGACGATCAGGCCTGCGTTCTCCAAGGTGCGCAGAGCCAGAAGTGAGTCCAGAGCCTTGGATGGTGGCAGCGGGAACCCCAGGCTAGCGGGGGTGCTCCAGGGAAGGGGTCGGCCGGGCGGGAGGCACCCCAGGGAGGCACTCGGAGCCTGGAAGGTGGGCGGGCGCAGGGAGGTGGGCGGCTCCACACAGGAGCGCCCCCTACTGGCCCGCCACAATGCCCATAGTGATGGTGCCTAGAGGGACATGGACATTTGTCCGCTGGATCCTCAGCTGAGAACTGTTGAACTCGCTCCATAGAGGCCACCGTGCATCCGTGCGTGTCCAGGGTCTGGAACAGACTCCCCGCAGCGGCGATGCACGCACTACTCCGGACTCCTTCAAAAAACATCTGGATATTTTTCTTGCTGGGATCACGTGATCCCAGCTGACTTCCTGCCTATGGTGGGGGGGCTGGACTCGATGATCCCACGAAGTCCCTTCCAGCCCTAATGTCTGTGAAACCTGTGAAATCTGGACATGGTGATAAGCATGCCAGCCTCCTGCCACATCACTCTGCCTCTTTCTACCAAGACAGAGTGGGTCGAGGATATAGCCGTTCTTATCCCCTTTGCCCTGGTTTTGCACTGATGTAAGGGACCAGCCAAAGTTTAGGGCCATGATTCAAAGCTGGGATTGCTTCCAGGACCCTGCATCCATCAGGTAGCAGTATGCATGCATGCATAAGTAGCCCAGAAATTCATCAAACAAAATAACGCCAAGGAAGCAACTCCTGCATTTCAATACAGGCACAGTCGCTCCCCGGTCTCTGAAGCCCAGCAAAGCCCTGCCCTCCATCAGCCCAGAAGCAAGGTACATTCCAGATGGTTCCCCCATCCTAAAAAACTACACTGCACAGCCGATTAAATTCTGCTTGTTGTAATTAAGCCCGACACAATTAGCTGTCAAGCAGGGCACTCATCTGTTTTATGTTGCAATCTCTTCAACAGGCCGGGCTGCTAGACAAGATTGTCACTTTTCGAAAAGATTTTCATTACTTACCCTGGGCTCCGTGTCAGACTATGAAATATAAAAATGTGCTCTGTAGCCAACTCAGGGAAATTCTCATTTAATGTTCCACACAGTATTATGAAAGTAATGTACTCTGAAAATGAATGCATTTTGGAACATTTCGGAAGAAATGTAATTTGTCTGCTAAGTAATGAGTGCATGTTCATGAATTTACCGATTTTTTTTTTTTTTTTGCAATATGTCTTTCGTAAAGTTGGGAAGACTTTTCACGGCCTAAAGCGCGAGGCAGAGAAACACTTGCTTTTTTTGTTGCTGGTTGCATTTTCCCCCTTTCTTTCCTGTCTTTTGCTTTTTTTCGTTTTTTGTTCAAAAGCAGGTTTCCCTTTGTTTCCCCGTTAATTCGATATCTGCAGTTGAGGTTTCTGTACACCGAGCAGACACTGCCCCACGCAAATATAAGCCTGATGGGAAACCAAATATGTAGGGTGAAACGGAAAGGATGGAAAATGAGCGAGGTCAGTGAAAACAGAAGAACCTCTTGCTTTCTGCGCCTTTAAAAATTCAGAGCAAGAAGCCCCTTGCCACTACTCACAGCTCAACAACCAGCGTCAGTAGGTGGAGAGGCAATTACAATTTCCCTGCTTGGCTAGGGCCGGGGATTCTGCGCCTGGCCGATGTCAGAGACTAAGAGGGGTCAGCCTCGGAGAGCTGCTGTGCTTCTCGCCGTCGGAAATTCAGATTTACAGTTGGGAACAATAACAAAGGATTCGAGGTCTAGGAAGTCTCTCCCCTCGCCTTCAAGTACGTGACGGGATCTGGGAGAGAGGCTTGTTCCCCTTGACTGCTGGGCGACGCTGGAAGAGAAGATCCCCCTGCAATGGTCAGGTATTGGAGTTACTCCTTTGGTTCAAGGACTCGACCTGGGTCTTTTCAGCACTGCAGGTCCCAGAGTTCAAGGTCTTCTCCTGGCCCAAGCAGGAGGTTGGTGCGTGTGTAGACGAAACGGGGGGGCCCTAAATTGAAGCGGTCGGTTTTTACAAGCACCGCTTCAATTTAGGGCCCTTTAAACCCCCGTGTCGTGCACACACCTGTACACACTTACCTGCCTCTCTGTCGGGGAGGGTGAGCTGCCAGCCCTGGGCTGTGGGGCTGGAGGGGGGAGGACTGGTGCTTTCCTCCCCCCCACTGGCAGCAGGTACCCTGCTCGGGAGGTCCCAGGGGGCGTCGCAGCCGCGGAGGGAAGCACCGGGTGGAGGGAAGCAAAGGATCAGTCTCACTGCTTTTCTTGGGCGGAGCCTGCCTTCCCGGGCTGCTGCCAGGCTGCCTGCATGGGCAACCTGCAGAGCCCCTGAGCTGCGCGGAGCCCGGTGCTTCGCTCCACGGCTGTAGGGGCAGCAAGCTATCCTCGGAGGAGTTTTAGTTTGCTGCACCCCAAGTCATTTAAGGCACATTACGCCGCTGAATTTGCTACAGCGGCTGGACTTGCTGCACAATACACCGCCGGCACATGCAAACACCAATACAATCCTGCCCTTTGGGCGGGGGGCTGGACTCGATGATCTTGCGAGGTCCCTTCCGGCCCTAATGTCGATGAAATTGATGAACCAATACATGCAAACATTGCCTGGAGCAGGGGGTCGGACCCGATGATCTACCAGGTCCCTTCCGACTCTAGAAATCTATGAATCTATGAATACCATTCAAGCAGCGCAAAAGCAATTAACCTGCTTTCAAGTGTCGTGCACACATGCCCCTCGTTTTGTCTATACACGGCGATAGGAATCAGAACTGCGTCCCGTGTGTTAGCTGGCCTTTCAATCAGAGGAGAAACCCCTGATCGTTCGTGGCACAATAGTTCTTTGATCTGACTGGGGATTTAGGTGGGGGAAGAGAGGAAAGCGAAATGCGTGCAAACTGGGCTAAAGCCGAAGGGTTGGAGAGGAAGCGAAGGAAACAAATGGAGAATTTGGATGAGAAACGGAGTCGGTCACGTCCCAGATCCTGCAAGCAGGCAGGGAAGGTTGTGCTTGATAAGAAGGGGGTGATTTTAAACAGTTAAATGGTGAACTGAAATAGGATTAGACTAGTTTAGCGTGGGTCTGGTCTTCACAACAAGCTGTCCCCAAATTGGGCTGAACTGCAAATCTGTCTTCCACCCTAAACACCAAGCTGCTTAGTTCACCTCTGACCCCAAATGCTGTCACTCCGGCTTCTCCCGAATGACAACGTTTTGGCGCATTCACTGGGGCTGAGCCACCTGCCGTTCCCATCGTGTCCAGGGCATTGATCCGCCTTCACCGCACCAGCTGTTGCTTGCCGTTGGCCTGAATTAGTGCAATGCAGGGGAAACAAGTCCTCCACCAGGCTCTTGGCTTTGTTGGCATCTCCTGTTGCTCTTGCCTCCAACAGCGATGTCATTTGCAAAGTCACGGCCGGTGGACCAGCTAAAGAGCAGCGTGGTACCGCGGGGTAGGGGGTCGGGACTCTCCTTGTCATTCCAGACACTGCACCCGCTCCAGGCCATGCGTGTTAGAGGCCCTGTTTGTACTGAGCACGGGGGTCATCACAGCTCTCTAGTTGGGATGCAAGGTTTTACAGGAAGGGTGATGAGATCTCCGCTTCTGAGTGCTAAAAGCCCCAGTTCAACTCCTGGTATCGGCTAAAACGGAGCCACTCTCACAGTTGCTCCCTGTGCATTGCCCTTAAGACAAAGTCCATCTGAAGCCTGATGCTGCTTGAGCATCTGTTGTCCCAAATCAGTCTTACAAGACCATCACGAGGGATTTGGGAAGACCCAAAGGTTTGCTGATGCAGGGCCGCTTGCGCCAGCTGTCGGGGACACAACATCTATCAAAGGGAAAATCCGAGCTGTCTCTATGTGCTGGTTTTGTTACCTGCCTTGCGTTCGTCCCCGTGACAGAGGGCTTGTTTACACAGGCATGCTCAAGAGCATTAATCTGAATTAAGTTTGAAAGTGGATTACTTCAACTGCATTAAAGCCTCTGCTTTGGAAGTGAAGCAAGCTAAATTGAATTAAAGCCACTTTATTTCCACCTAAGAGTGTCAGCCCTGGGCCTTAATGCAATTGAAGTAATCCACTTGAATGTCACACTGTTAGTTAATTTAGATTAACTTTCCTGTCCCTGTGTAGACAAAAGCATTGAGTTTCCTAGGGATTTTCTTAGTAGATATTAAGATAACAAGACCGGCTTGGCTCCCGCAGTTGGGTATCTGTAAGTATTAGTGGAGCAGGACTACCCTAGGCTGGGGTAAAGTCCTACCTCATTAGGATTGAGCCCCACTGCCATAGCATGGAGTAGGGAGGAGAGGAAACCTGCAACAGCAAAACCTCCGTGGAAGCATGCGACAGAGAGGGAATAAAAGCAGAGCAGTGAACAGGAAAACACTGGGCGTGTCTACACATTCATTAATACACCGTAATGACAACGCATCAAGTTTAGTACCTGTAATAACAGGCACTCACTTAATGTGCTGTAATCGGTGCTTCTGCAGATTAGCACAGGTGAACGTTTTTTAAGCGATGCACAGGTGAACAGGTGAACATTTCTTGAGTGCATTAGGCTAAATCTGCCGCACATTAGTGCATTAGCATGGGCTTTTCTTGGCACGCTAATGCACAATGGAATTAGTCTCCTGCGCATTAAGCATCTTGTGTACATGCGCCCAGTGTCTCTTAACTGAGCTAGAGGGAGGAGGAGGAGCGGTGGTGACGACAAGGCCCCCCGGCCTTTGGTTTTGAGAGTAGCCGTGTAGAGATTTGTCTCTATTAGACACATCTGAGCTGCCCACAGGCAGATTCACGTGGTGGCTGAACAGAAGTGGAGCAGGGTTGCCTAAAACACGTTGCGGGAGCTGCCCGTGCCGCTGTCCACCACACCCTTGACCCTGGCACAGGTAGGTTGAGGACACCCCAACCCTGGAGATTTCTTCTTCTTGGGGTGGAGTCACCAGGAAGCATTGTGCCTGGTCCTGTGGCTCACTAAGTCGTTGTCAATAGCTTTGGACGTATCTGCTCTGCTGCGATCACACGACCAAACCCCAGCCTGCTCCATGCATCGTAGGGGCTGAGGGTTTTTGCCCACACCAGGTGTAAGGGGCTGTTTGAAGAGCCCACTGGCACCTTTGGGGGCTGTGTAACCCTTTTCTTCCTTTCTTTAAACAACTTCCTAACATTTGCTTGACACGTGCACCGACTGTTATCTGTCCTGCTGCCTGTCCCACGGCTGGTTTTTTTCCTCCCTTTGGTCCATAGTTTAATGCCATGGGAAGAGCAAGGTGGAGACCCCTGAAAGAAAAGGGCAAGATAGAGCAAGGTTCAACCCTTTGGCTTTAGCCCAGTTTGCATGCATTTCCCCCAACTAAATCCCCAGTCAGATCAAATAACTATTCTGCCACTAATGGTCAGGGATTTCTCCTCTGATTGAAAGACCAGCTAACGCGTGGGACGCAGTTCTGATTCCTATCCTCCTGCTCGGGCCAGGAGAAGATCTTGAACCCTGGGACCTGCAGTGCTAAAAAGACCAAGGTCGAGTCCTTGAACCAAAGGAGTAACTCCAATACCTGACCATTGCAGGGAGCTCTTCTCTTCCAACGTCGCCCAGCAATCGAGGGGAACAAGCCTCTCTCCCAGATCCGTCACGTACTTGAAGGCGAGGGGAGAGACTTTCTAGACCTTAAATAGAGCACGCTTCCCCTCTAAGCCCTTTCCTGGTCTGTCTTGACTTTATAGAGGGGATGCCCCAGTCATGGGCTCTGCATAGCCTGTTTAGCTCCTGGACAGCATTTAAGCACCCGAGTGGGACTTATACACATGTGCCTGACGTTAGGCATACGCTTAAGGGTGCTTCATACACTTCTAGAGGGTGCTCAAATGCTACCGTGATCGTGGAGAGAAATGTGGGACCCCGGCCCAGGGGTTCCTAACATCTCTGCTGACAATTGCCAGCGAGCGCATGTCGAAGCTTTTGATGTGGTCCACGAGGATCTGTATGGAGACGCACAACATTCATGTCACAGCCCCCCACCCCTTCCAGCAGAGCCACCAGACCATAATGACTTTTTGGGAGCTACCCTGATCGCTGGCTGGACTGGCCTGGACTGCAACGGGTGATCTGGAAAGCAATCCGAAGAGTGTCCCATTGCTCTCGGTCAAACCCCCCTGCCTTGAAAAGAGCTGGTGCAAAGTTCTGCCGAAAATGACTTTTCAATGAAAAACCCAGCCAAAACTCCCATGTTCGGGGGTTTCAACAAAAAGTTGAATTTTTCCTTGTAACAGCAGACACTTAGCATGACAAAGCTTTGTTTAGGAAAATACCCAATTTTTCCCACCTCCCGGTAGCCAGTTTTGCCAGCACGTTCCAGCATCCCTGCTTGAAAAGCCTGAGATTCACAGTGTAGCTATTAATGCTGGTATAACACATCAAGCATGCAGACCCAGACCTATACAGCGGCTCTCTATGAAGCGTATTCATTATTCAGGAGAGGGATTGGAGGAAGAAGAGAGAGCCAGCTGTCTTTTGGCGATAGGCAGCATGTCTGCTCCTCTCGGGCAGGTATCTATCCATCACCCCGTCTTCGACCCCGTCAACACGTTGCGGAGCGGTCATGGCAGCTGCAGGGGTAGATCGAGCTTCTTCATCTCCTTCCGAAGCAGCTGGGGAAAACGGGCACCCTTTGAAGTGGGTTGGGCGAGACCCGACCTTTTGTGACATCTTCTCTTTTATTGTAGTTGATTAAGAGATTGAGCGCCGCTCCCAGCCACGGAGCAGCCTGGGGGAGCTGAGGTTTGGCTGGGGCGGGTGGAATTAGCCTCGTATAGATACAGGTGATCGCCGCGACGAGGAATATCGTCCTTGCCACACGTGTATTCAAAGCTCTTTGGGAAGGGACAGTGTTTTATTATGTATTCGTGCAAACCTGGCGCAGCGGGGCTCAGACTCTTGTCTAGGGCTCCTGTGCGCTCCGGCAGTGCAAGAACTAATAATAAAACAGCCAAATAGCGCGATGGATTTGTAGCTGTTTAAGACTGGAGGACCTCTGGACCTCCTGTTTGGATGGGAAACATGTTCCTAAAGGAAAGCATTTAGCAGGAAGAAGTGTTCCTAATGGAAAGCATCCTGCATCATCTCGGTCGGACCTCCTGTTTGGATGGGAAACGTGTTCCTAAAGGAAAGCATTTGCAGGAGGGTGATGATGTGCGGGAGCTGCCTAGGTAATGGTGAGGGGACATAGGCGCAGAGTTCATATAATGCATAGAAATCTGCAGCCCCTAAATTTCTTTAGTCTCCCCCGTTTCCGCCAAGCCACTAAGTCTCACCCCAGCTCCCAATAACTAGCCCAAAGGTGCTAGTTGCACGAAACACATTTAAATCCTCAATAACCATGCAGGTACAGAGATGTAAGTGTGCAAACTTTGGCTGACAATTTCTAATTGTATAACCACAACAAAAGGGAAGGGAAAAAGAAGAGGTTTACCATAACAGATCTATTTTATACCTCTCTTTTGGGGGCAGAGGGCAGGGGGGCGCTCTTGAATTTTTTATTTATGGGAGAGCTGCAAATTACCTTAATAAATTCCTTTACTAAGCTGTTTCAGCTACTAAAACATTGTTCTTTGTGGGTGAATAACTTTTAATTTGAGTGTTCTAGTATTCAGCAGAGTGAGGTAATGGATTAGCAATTGCCTGTATTGTAAATGTCATCTTGGTATAATTAGGGTGATTATTGTTAACCAGTGGAGTTTAGTATTTATCTGTCACTGGGTGAGAGAATATAACAAAGCTCCAATTAGTTATAAATGGTGGTGGGTGGTGGGAATAGAGCACCGCCGCCGAAATGCTATTTTGGTTTTAAATTCATCTCACTGTTTATTCCGTTTCAAATCTTCCCCATTGATGCGATCTCTTTCTAACAAAAGGGTGCATGAATCAGGGGGAAGATCAGATGCGGCGTGCGCCGAGCTATGAATCGCACGCTGTGGAGGCAGGTGGAGGCGGGCGCGAGCACGTGACGGTGCATTCCCGTATGCAGCGAACAGAGCCTGGATTTCTCGGGCCGGCCAAGGGCAAAGGAAACTCAGGAAAGGGCAAATATTAAGTCACGACGAGAGGGTGAAAGGAGACGCCGACCGTCTTCAGCGATCAAGCCATGGTGGCCAACAAGGGTACATACCTTTGCGTTTTTGCCGGCATGGTGTAGCTTACAGGCCAAGCGGACATTGAAAGTAGTAAGACAGTGCACGAATGTATAAAATGGGCTCCTTTGACTTGTAAGGGCTGCCCTTCCCATTTCTGGCTAAGCACAGTTTATCTTCTGACCTCTGGTCCTTGGGCAGACAAGTTACACCACCTCAGAGCCTCTTACTCTCACATGCGGCAAATTCGGAGAGGATACACAAGGGTGCATGAGTTATTCCTCAATAAATGGGAACCGCCAATTGACACAGGGTATCTAAGGTGGTGGAAAGTGTCTGGTAAAGGCTTAGAAGAAGGCATAATTTAGCCTCACCCCTAAGGGGCCCCGGGTTCGAAGCCTTTGCACCCACTTACATCGTCTTTAGAAGTGTAAGTCGCAGATGAAGCTCATGTAAGTAGTAGCTGATGGAGCTACCCTTAAGTAGCTGATGAAGGCCACGTAAGAGTCTCCATGTTGTCTAGCCCCCAGTTTCTGACAGTAGTCAGCAACAGCTGCTTAAGAGGAAGGCGCAAGAAACCTTGTCATGGCCAATAATGGACAAGACCATCCATCAGGAATGTTTCTTCCTAACCCCAGGCAGTTAGTGGTCAGCTTATGTCCTAAGCAGAAGGGTCAGTATCCTTTATAAATGCTTATCTGGCCTTATACAACCATGGAAATTCTTATCACTCACATAGATTTCTAATCCTTTCTCTTAATCCCGATAAGCTCTTGGCCTTAATAGCATCAATGGGAGTTTTGCCAGAGCAAAGACTGATCAGATCCCCAGAAGCCACTGAAAGATTAAGAGCTAGGTATAGCTTAAAAAGAAAAAGAAGTTGTCACGGGAAAACGTCCGTGTTGCTCTAGTGGCAAAGAAGTCAGAGTAACATTGCAAGTTCAAGGTGAAGCTTTTCTTGGGCTTTTATAGCTATTCATAGCTGGAAACTGTTTTTTTTTTCCCCTCCGATTATCTAAATGACAGATGAGTCAAATATCCAGGGAAATGTTTCCACATCCAGACATAAATGACAGAGACAGTGCTAAGCGAAGCCATCAAGGGCTGAGGAAAGGCAGAGAAAAACCTCAAAGAGCTGATAGGAAAAGAAAAGACTCAGTGAGGCTGCTTATCTGTGACCCGACTTCAAGATGTCACCCAGGAAGAATTAAAGAGGCTCCACCGGGACAGTGGATCATGAAATTTGTAAACCTTACATTTATAAAAACTTTGCAAAGGGTTAAGATATTAGTAACAGGTGCTTAAATGCAGAGCTAATAGATTGTTAGAGGGCCTGACTGATTGATTACGACTGTCATGCATAGAAATTGGGTATCGCCATTGGCAATTCATTGCAGTCAAGGATGATTGCGCAGGCCATCCAGCAAGTTTTTTGAAGTGCGCTGGGGACAACTCCCCGGTGCAAATGCTGGAGCGACCAACTAGGGGCCGTGCTTTTCTTGACCTGCTGCTCACAAACAGGGAAGAATTGGTGGGGGATGTACTAGTAGATGGCAACTTGGGCAGCAGCAACCATGAGATGATTGAGTTCGGGATCCTGAGGAAAGGAAGGATGGAGAGCAGCAGAGTAAGGACCTTGGACTTCAGAAAAGCAGACTTCAACTCGCTTCGGGAACTCATGGGCAGGATCCCCTGGGAAGCCAGACTGAGGGGGAGAGGAGGCCAGGAGAGCCGGCTGTGCTTCAAAGAAGGCTCACTGAGAGCGCAGGAACAAACCATCGAATGCGCAGGAAGACTAGCAAGTCTGGCAGAAGACCAGCTTGGCTTAGCAGGGAACTCTTCAGTAAACTAAATCACAAAAAGGAAGCTTATAAGAAGTGGAAACTTGCACAGCCAACTAGGGAGGAGTATAAGAGTACCGCATGGGCACGCAGGGATGAAGTCAGGAGGGCCAAAGCGCAATTGGAGTTGTAGCTAGCAAGGGATGTGAAGGGGAACAAGAAGGGCTTCTACAAGCGTGTTAGCAACAAGAAGAGAATCAGGGAAAGTGTGGGTTCCTTATTGAATGGGGGAGGATGCAGAAGAGGCTGAAGCGCTCAATGCCTTTTTCACCTCAGTCGTCAAGGGCAAGGTCAGCTCCCAGACTACTGCACCGGGCAGCACAGTTTGGGGAGGAGGTGAGCACCCGACAGTGGTAAAAGAGCAGGTTAGGGACTATTTAGAAAAGCTGGACATACACACCTGTTTCCTCAGGAATCTAATGGGTGCTCTTGCATTTTCAAGGCAATGTTGGATTTCTTTATCGATGTCAGCTTTCTGCAAGAGATGGCTTCCAACGTATGGGAAATGCTCAGCATTCTCCAGAGTCTCACCGTAAACTGGACTCATTAAGAGCTTCTTGATGGAGGACCTTGGTCTTCTGGACGTTAAGCCGCAGTCCCGTTTTCTTGTATGCCCCGGTAAAGACGTCAACGATGGCCTGAAGGTCTGCTTCTGAGTGAGCACACACTATAGCTTTAGCAGCATACTGGAGCTTGATGATTGAGGTTGGTGGGGCTTGGTTTTGGCTCAGAGTTGGCTGAGATTAAACAGTTGACCGTACGTTTGGTAGTTTAGCTCCGCTCCAACTGGAAGCTTGTTGGTGGTCAGATGTAGCATCGCAGTAAGGAATATCGAGAACAGTGTTGGAGGGATGACACAGCCTTGCTTCACTCCTGTCTTCACCTCAAAGGGATCGGCGATAGAGCCATTACTGAGACCTACCGCTCGCACACCATCACGGAGCGGGCAAAGAATGGTGATGTATTGCAGCTTCAGAAGGGAGTATGACTTTAAATAGTTTGGGAACTCCCTAGTGGACCTCGCTGTCTTCTTTGTCCCAAAAGCCACCAGAACCTGGTAAAGCAGCAGTGTATCCACGACAAAGTCTTCTATATAGAAATGGATAGAGTTAGTAAACGGGGATATTTGGTTCTCACATCTTAGCGCCGAGGGAAAACACAAGAACCACCTTCTAGTGATGGGCTTACAGCTATCATTCAGTACCACTTTCTGCTCATCTCGGTAAGATGCTTCCAATAATTCTTAATCACTCATTAAGGCTTTAAAGATATTTAGAAAAGCGGGCGCTCATTAGGGGCAAAATGGAGTCACATAACAGAGTCAGGCAGAGTCATCCTGTGCTCAGATCACAGCTTTAAGCCAGGACCCCCATGAGATATGTACAGTGGTTTGCAGAGCGGCATCCTGATTCCACGATAGGCATCTCTTGGCACTGCCGTAGCACGCTTCATCTCTTTGGGCTTTGCTTTCTGGTCTGCAGCATTGGAGATCGCAACCTTTCCTTTCTCCCCGCTCGTGTCTTGCCTGTTCCAATTGCTCCCACGCGCCGACCCAGGAAGTCCCGTGCCCCTGCGAGCAGGCGCAGCCCCGAGGAGCACGGCCAGGCACGTGCCTCTGCTGCCTGCCTGCAGTTGACAGATGCCTGTAGCTGATGGTGATGGGGAAGGAGGGGAGGCGTCCTCGCCCCGTGCCCAGCAAAAAATCAGGGGTGACCCTGCCTCTCAGCTACGCTCAGCAATTGCCAACAGCCAGAGGAGCCCGCTGGGAGGCATGCAGGAGCACCCCCAGCCTGATGGCCTTGGCCAGTATAGGCAGCCTGCGTCCCCCCCTGCATCAAACATCTGTTCTGTTCACTCCTGAACTAATCTACACCACTTACAGAAACCCATGTAAGTTTGATCGATTCTGCCTCTGGCTTTTTGAACGCCTGTACACAGCCTTTGTTTGCACAACGTTGCATCTACTTCTTTATGCAGATGGACCTGGACCGTGCCAGGCCCCCCATAAGAAGACACAAGGAAGCAAAGGAAGGCTCTTTGTGTCCTCCCAGCATCCAACCACTGTTTCATCCAAGGAGGATGCTAGAAGACAATCGTTCATTAAAATTCCCAGCCCAGCTATCATGATCAGTGAGCAGCGCCTGGGGTGTTGCAGCGTCTAATGCTAGCAGCCGGAGCCTTGCCAATAAAAATAGAAGTAGACCTATTCCTGGGGTGTGTGCGCATCAGGGTTTGCTTCGCACAAGACTGCCCAGGCACCGCATTCGCCGCAAGCTTAATACAGCTTGTAAATGCTCCATAAGCCTAACTTAGATCCCAACATTATATCAGAAATGAGTCCACAAATCCAGTGTATTTTTGCAATATATCGAAAGCTTTGCTATTATTTGTTTAGGTGCATTTGGGACTTACAAATTTGCAAAGATTTGCCAGTGCAAACATTTCTTTCTTCCCCCCGCCTTTCCCTGTAAATATTCTCCTTTCAGCCTTTGCAAGGAAAAATGCTCTGGACAGCACAGGAAAAAAAAAAATCTATAAATGTTTTATAGAAATCATCAAATAGAATTTTTTTTTCTAAATAGAGAAACAGGACTTCTCTTCGGCATCTATAAAATGGTCAATATTGTTTCTATAAAACTTTCAGAGGTGGAGGTTTTTTACATATATCCCAATGAGCTTGGATATGTGCATTCTTCGTAGAAAGTCGCTATAAATGTCCCAAGCAATTCCTGAATGAAAAGGGTGTTTCACAAGAGGGCACTTTCGAAGTCAGAGCCCATTTTTTTACTCCTTTAACAAATGTAGATCTAATGTTGCCAATTCTTGCACTTTTCATCACCAATCTCTCAACACTGGGTGCATCTACACGAGACGCTCCTGGCGCAGTAGACTATAGTGCACATTTGTGCGGCACGAATAAAACCATGCTAATGCACTAACAGGGAGCATTCGTCTTCTGCACTTTAAAAGTGTGCACCATTGGTAATGCACAGTAGCACCAATTATGGCACATTTAATTAGTACCTGTTATTATAGGTACTTTAAACTAAATGCACCATAATTACAGGGGTGTGGGTTGTAGCCATGTTGGTCTAAGGACATAGACAGACAAGGTTCCTTGGGTGAATCTGATATCTTTTATTAGACCAACCCAAATCATTGGAAAATTTTCCAACGATTTGGGTTGGTCTAATAAAAGATATCAGATTCACCCAAGGAACCTTGTCTGCCATAATTACAGTGCAGTAATGCACATGCAGACATACCCACTTGGTATTTTTTTCTTAATGCCCCAGCTCTGGGATGCACGGGATTGCGTGAGGATGTGTGTTTGCACTTACTCATTTAAAAACTGTATTTCTCGACCTCGTGATTGTATCAAAAAGCTTAAACGATACAACCCAACTCAGAAAGCAGACGATGAAAAGAACCCTGAATTTATTCATTTTGACATCATCCTTGCTGACTTTTCAGCCAATCTCATCAGCTGTTTAAGGCACGCTCTGTGGAGGCTTAGGGATCACGCTGTCAATCCAGAGTGACTTCAGTGGAGTTCTTCACCGGTGTAAATCTAAGGTAGCTCCATTTATTTCGGTCGAATTGCTCCAAATTTACAAGCGTGCCCGCGGGAGCAGAAACTTTCACATGAGGGCTCAATCCTTCTTCCACCGAGCTACAAAACTGCCGTCCGCAGAAGCAGCATCGGGCCCTAAATGAGTTAGAAACCAGCCCTTAGATGAGCTTCCACCCACTGAGACAGGTACAGGCTTGTCGGAGATGCCACCTATTATTATTATCATTATGAGGCTCGCCTCGTTCCTGACTGCAGTTAACCCCTGGGAGAAAACAGAAGAAACAGTAATGAGCTGAGTGGGAGCAATGCTGTCTTAATGCATGAAAATCCCTGCTCCTAATTTGCTTCAGTTTATTATACAGCCATGTAAACAGGCTTGATAGAAATATCATGGAGCAGGGAGGGAGGGGGTTGGACTCGAGACCTGTTGCACTCCCGCAGCAGTATCTTGCTATCCATGGAGTCACCTTTGGATTTACAGTGTTATCCGGGGAAGGAGAGCTAGGCCGGAGGATCTGCAGCCTGCCAACGGGATGCCAAGTAGCTCTTCCTTCGCCTTTTCCCGCCGGCACCCACAAACTGCAAGGCACGTCTGTATTTTAGCTGAAGAAGCTCCTCTGCGTCCCAGGTTACCTGTTTCTGCATGTTCCCCCCGGCTGCTACTACAATATGTTTGACCACCCCATGCACCAGTGTGTTTAGCTTCCCTGCATTCCTGGGTCGTAGGCAGAGATCATGACCGTTGCCTTTTTAGAGACCAGGACCTGCAGCAGAAGAGAAATCCGAGCTAGGTTTCGCAAAGCTGCCCGAAGGATTTGGGTGCACGATTCCCATTACAACGACCAGGAGCTGCAAAGCCAAATCCCCCCGAGGCAGCTTTGAAAAAGCTCCCCCGAGGGGATTTGCCAGCTGTCACCTGGGAAATCTGCAGCAGGGCTGAGAATTGAATCCAGATTGCCGGAGAGAGACTGCAGCCCCTTTGCCGATGCCGTGGACAGTGGCCATTGCTGGGATAGAGCGCCTGTTGGGTTAACCTGCAGGCAATGGACCCCGGACCCGGTGGATCTGGTCACAGCTAATCTCATCGCCAGCCTCTCTGCGGTATTGCAGCGGGACGAGAATTAGCAAAGCTAGCTGCTACCCTGCACCCCCACAGTACCTCCGAACCTCCGAAACCCCTGCTTTCCACGCCCCCTAAAAGACAGCACCTCCGCAGCCCCAGCGTCCTCACTGGTGCATTGGTCTTGGTTGATGGGAAAGTGCTGCATGGATTACAGAAGATCTCACCCAACTGTTCATTGTGAAAAACGCATTTCCCTGGAGCCCTGCATGCACTATGCCACTTGCATCTTGAGAAGCCAGCGGAGACATTATTTCTTTCCAAATGCTTTGCTACTGCCACTTTGCTTTGATAATTTATTTTTAATAGTCCAGTTACAAATGAGAGCGAAAAGAAAGCACGTTGCCCAAATGCTGAGAACATGTATTTCAGTATTGCTTTCTCCTCGTGCCTCCTAGGCCTCTAATAAACCACAAAGTAACATTAAGAAAACACTAAAAACTCTTTATCTGCCGAGATTCAGGGATCAGCGCAGTGAGCAGTCAATAATTAATTCTGCATATTTGCATTCCGTCACTGCAGGCAGGAAACCGGCCACGGCGGCTGGGAGCTCAAGTGCTAGGAATATCAGGACCAAATGCCTGGCTGTGGCTAATAAAGTAGGACACATGCCACCTGTCGTGATTTGTGCTGGGTCATTATCCTGTTCCATGTAGGATGTAGGAAGGGCTGAAATTATGATTTTTGGCTTCTTATGGCATATGTAACTCAGCAGCCTTCCCAAGCCCCCTTCCTCTTTGTTAAGTTTCATGGCAGTCGCAGGGGAAGATGCCTCATTTGATGGCCGGGGTGCAGGGACTGGAAGAGGTTCAGTCACATGTAGGCAAATGGATGGGCAGCTCTGCTTCAACAGCTCCTGAAAAACCTAGTCTCTCATGTACCACTGCCTCACCCTGGTTACGCACCTAGATCTTGATCTGGTTACACACCTAGATCTTGATCTTGGTCTGCCCAGAGCAGGGGGGCCGGACCCGATGATCTCACGAGGTCCCTTCCGGCCCTAAACTTCTATGAACCCGTGATCCTGTAATCTACTGAGTGCCATTGGCATACCACTTATATCAGGAGGGATTGAGATGTTCAGCACCGTGTAGGAAGGACTCTTCTCTCAGGATGAGAGCCAAAGCCCATCAGAGCCAATGGGAGGACTATTACTGACGGCAATGGGCTTCAAGATCAGGATTTCAAGCCCTGAAAGCAAAATGTATCACGTGTGGTTTATTTTCCTTGATACTGATCATTATTTAGTGTTAGGATTTGCAAGGTTTATGAAGCACCTTACAGAGCAGAGTCATACTTCTTGCTGACAGTGTAGGACTAAGACATGATTTGAGGGAGTCTGAGAACAGAGTGTGTTGTAAGATGGGAACCACCAGGTTACAGATGCGAGGTCGCCAGGTTACAGATGCGAGATCATCAGGTTACAGATGCGAGGTCACCAGGTTAGAGATGTGAGATCACCAAGTTACGGATGTGAGATCGCCAGGTTACAGATGCGAGGTCGCCAGGTTACAGATGCGAGATCATCAGGTTACAGATGCGAGGTCACCAGGTTAGAGATGTGAGATCACCAAGTTACGGATGTGAGATCGCCAGGTTACAGATGCGAGGTCGCCAGGTTACAGATGTGAGGTCACCAGGTTAGAGATGTGAGATCACCAAGTTACGGATGTGAGATTGCCAGGTTACAGATGTGAGATTGCCAGGTTACAGATGTGAGGTCACCAGGTTACAGATATGAGATCACGCACTCGTTCTGTTAGGTCATGCGTGGAAATATGCCTTATGCTAAGAAAACGAGGTGGTGATGGGAAAACATTCAAATCCAGTGGGAGAGGAGGGTGGAAAAGAAATTAAACTGGGTCCAGTAAGTCTGGAGCTTGTGGCCTGAATTTCTGCACCAGGAACCCAAGAGGAAGGCTGGGTACGTGATTCACGAGACCGGGGGTCCATTTTCAGCTCTGCCTGGGGGGCAAGTCAATGAGCCCCCACACCGCAAAACCCATTTTCCTAACTCTGCATCTCTGGAAAGTAGCCCTGGGCTCGCTGCACGAGAGGATGCCGCTGCATCCGTGGGCTAGCAGGAGAAACTCCATGCGGAGGGACTCGGTTGCGGTGCTGCGGCAGGTCGGGCGACACGGAGCCGCTCGAGAGGCGGGGATGAGCAATGACACACATCCCAGGGAGCCGTGCAGCTCCCAGCGAGCAGCAACGGAAAGTAGGTTGCTTACTGCCACTTAACGCCTTTGAAAATCTCCTATCGTAGATGGCCCAGAAGGAGCCATTATAACCATCCCACGTGGCCTCCTACATGGCACCGACCACAGTCTATTACCACTGCTATCCCCCCCATCTACACGGCACCGCCAAAACCCCCCATTTGACTCATTGCATCAAATGATTGCACCAGCGCCAGCCAGGCGCAGCTATCAAGAGAGTCCGGCCCAGGGAATCAACAAGAAAATGTCCCCCAGGCGAGGAAGAAATCGATACAAGACTCACACGGAGGTTAAAAATACATACAGGCGCTAATTAGCCAGCGCTCCGCTCCTGGTCTCCGAGAGGCACTTGATAAAGGAAATGGCACCATCCAGGTAAATGGTGCAGTTAGCCTCAATTGTTGGAGTCGCCTATTTATTTCGTTCTCCCCCCCCCTCTCTCCTTCATGTAGGTCAGATGTCTTCCCGAGGGGGTTTCTGTTAATCTCCCTCTTAGGATCTCAATTACACACTCAACACAGATTAACGACAACAAAAAAAAGATAATAGAACAGTCAAAGCAAAAGGAAACCTCGGAGGAAAACACAGTGCACTTAGACCAGAACAAATAGCAACGAATTCGCTGGGAAAGAAAAATCAATGCAGCTGATATTTATTACAGTCTTTATGGAAGGAGATGGGACTCCAAACAGAGCCTTTTTCAAGTTCTGGTCCACTTGGGTTTGGCCATAAACAGAAATAATGAATGTTGTGTTCAGCCTTTCATTATTGTTTCATGCCCAGTACATTTTAATTAGGGTTAGGAAAAAGAGAGGAAAGAAATAAAATAAAATAAAACCCCCGGCTAATTCATAATTTAGTATCTGCTCTTTGCAGGCATCCGTTCCATCTTCCAAAAAGCAACGGGCCCTTTCATTCGGATTGGGTAGCCGCTGTTCAAACGGCCTTTTGATGCCGCACATGAAGAGATAACAAAAAGCCAGGAGGGGGAGCGGGGCAGGAGGAGGCAAACCGTGCCGTGTGTGCTGAATCTAATGCAGCATCGCATCCCGCACCAGGAGGCAGAGCCCAACATTAGGGGCTGCAATGCAACACCAGCTGGAGCAGACGTCGCAAAGGTAGAGCGCCGAGCGCGCTGTTCTGCACATTTGGTTTGTCGAACCACAACAGTCGTGCAGGCAAGCAAAGGAAGTACAGGTTGGATGAATGGACTGCAAGGTGGATAGAAAACCGGGCTGGAGCATCGGGCTCAGAGAGTAGTAATCAGTGGCTCTGTGTCCGGGTGGCAGCTGGGATCAAGTGGAGCGCCCCAGGGGTCGGTCCTGGGGCCAGTTTTGTTCAATGTCTTCATCAACGACACGGAAGATGAGATGGGTGCACCCACAGCAAGCTTCAGATGGCACCAAGCTGGGGGGAGTAGTAGATACGCTGGAGGGCAGGGCTAGGATTCAGAGCGACCTAGACGAATTGGAGGATTGGGCCAAAAGGAACCTCATGAGGTTCAACAGCGACAAGTGCAAAGTCCTACACTTAGGACGGAGCGATCCCATGCACCGGTGCAGGCTGGGGGTGACTGGCTGGGCCTGGGGGGCAGCGGAAAATAGGGCTGTGTGAAGCTTCGGGTGGTGATTCGATTCGGAGGAGATTCGGCCCAATTTGGTGGCCGAATCTCTGAATCCGAATCGAATCAGGGAACGAATTTAAAGGTCCAAATCAATTCAAAGCTCTCCGAAGCTTCAGCAAAGATTCGGACAGCGTTGATGATTCGGGCAGTCCCCGGTGGCCACAGCAGGGAGCTGCAGCCACTCTGAGCTGGTAAGTACTAGGGGCAGGGGAGGGGGGAGGGGACCATGGGGGGACCCCTGCCAGCCCCCCCTGACCCCCGCCTGCTCCCCCAGCCCCCACATAGCTGCCCCACCTGCCCCAGCTCCTGGTACTTTAAAGAAAAGCCCCAGTGCTGACCGGGTGCAGGGCAATCCCCATTGCCCCTCACTGCCCCATGCTCTGCAAGCCCCCTTGACCCTCCCCGCTCCCCCAACCCCCCCCCCCGCTGCCCCACCTGCTGGGGCTCTGGCCCTTTAAGAAAAAAAAAAAAAACGAGAAAAGCCCCAGGAGTCACCGCTCCTGGCTTTGGGGGTCTCCTGCAGAGCCCCCCACATGGTGGGGGGCAGCGGGGATTGCCCCCTGCCCGCAGCAGCGGGGAGTCCTGGGGTTTCTTCAGGTTGTTTTTTTTCCTTAAAGGGCCGGAGCTGACCCTTGCAGGGCACCCATGTGGGGGCAGGGGCAGGGGGGCTGCTGCCAAATCTTCGAATCAGATTCGGCTGAATTGAATCAGGACAGTGATTCGAATCACCGAATCGAATCACTGTCCCCTGAATCAGCCGAATTCGAGGCGAATACTACCCGCTTCGCACAGGCCTAGTGGACAATGAGATGGACGTGAGCCCACAGTGCGCCCTTGGTGCCAACAAGGCTGACGGCATCCTGGGCTGCATTGGTAGGAGCATTGCCAGCAGATCGAGGGCAGTGATTATTCCCATCTGTTCAGCACTGGTGAGACCACATCTGGAGCACTGTGTCCAGTTGTGGGCCCCCCACTGCAGAAAGGATGTGGACACATTGGAGAGAGTCCAGTGGGGGGCAACAAAAATGGTTCACGGGCTGGGGGACATGATTTGCAAGGAGAGGCTGTGCAAACTGGGCTGATTTAGTCTGGAGAAGAGGAGCCTGGGGGGGATTTAATAGCTGCCTTCAACTCCTTGCAGGGGGGTTGCAAAGAGGATGGAGCTGGACTGCACTCAGTGGGGGCAGACGACAGAACAAGGAGTAATGAATGGTCTCAAGTTGCAGCAAGGGAAGTTTAGGTTAGATATTAGGACAAATTTTCTCACTTGGAGCATAGTAAAGCACTGGACCAGGTTACCCAGAGAGGTGGTGGACTCTCCATCCTTGGAGGTTTTTAAGACCTGTCTTGACAAAGCTTTGGCTAGGATGATGTAGCTGGGGCTGGTCCTGCTTTGAGCAGGGGGTTGGGCTAGATGTACCTCCTGAGCTCCCTTCAACCCCCATTTTCTGTGATTCTGTGAATGTATCTATCTTCCAAGAGTAGCCAAATGTACCCTCAAAGGAAGACAAAGGTCCTTACCCCAAACACAGATACAAGCACATGTGTGTGGACACAAGATAGTCTCATATATCCATATCTGGACACGTATGAATTAATGTATACAGATGCCTGTACACAGGCAGGGGGTTATATGTACCAGCACCTAAATATATATATATGCACAAGCATGAATGTATGCTGTATGCTTGTCTGCATGCAAGCATGGGAAAATACATAGATGTGCTTACATATGTATATACATAGAGTTCCTGGCACACACATGTACATGGACGCATGTATGCTCTACCATGCATTTGCACACATTAGCAACATTGATCAGGGTCTTTCTGGAGCATGTGATTCAATTGCCCTTATCTTAGCATGCATAATTGCAAAAGCTATTATTGGTCATAAAAATGTTCCCGAATTCTGAATCTCTTGGTTGAGTTCACATCAGGATCCCTGATATCAGCTATCACTTCACAGCTTTGTTAAGCAGAGCATCTTTCAGGCAATCAATATATTCCACGTGGCATTAGACTAAAATAATCCAGGTGCCTGTCTACACCTCGACACCCACCCACTTCTCTGATCCGGATCGCAAGCCAGTAATGCCTCGGACTTAGCCTCCTGTTCAGCAAAGCGCAGCGCAGAGCACATGCTCAAGCTGCATCCAAAACAATGGGATTTTTAGGCATGTGCGTAAGTACTTTCTGAACCGGATTCATTCCTGGTGCGTTTCCAGCAGAGCGTTATGCCAGCAGCAGATCTGGGGCATTTCTTTGCCTTGGGCTGCCATAGCCGGCTGCAAATTTGGTGTGACTCACCTCTCTCTCTGGTTCGTTGGGTGGGAACTGAAGTGATCTAGACTAGGATATTCAGTAAAGAAAGAAGCAGTGGTTTTGAGGCTAACAAAGTGGAGAATTTTACCCATGAGACTGAACCACAAAGTTCCTTTGGCCTCATCATAACACCCCTGTAAATTAAATTAGTGCCGTGCCCTTTAAAGAGGGGGAAACTGAGGCACAGAACGGTAAACAGAACCGGTGTGTCCTGCCTTCTCAAACCCTCCTGCTTTAGCCGCGTTTCTGCCTGGATGCCTCCCATCACATATTTCGGAGCTTGTTTGCACTGAGGTCTGAGTCCACTTGGGGAGTTTGCAATCTGATTTGGGGCAAGTGCTGTTCCACGCCTGGCTTGAAATCAAATTATTTTAGTTAGGGCAGGGAGGGGAAGAGAAATAGAGCAGGTAAAGTAATAGCTACTGTCTAGCATAGATAAGCCAGGCAGGACCAAATATTAATTCTGATTCTGTTAGCATGCCAAACAAAGGGAGCCATAATTCCATCCACCTGTCCAAATCAAAGAAAATTACTGTCACTGACGGTGCATAATTCAGGAGTGATAAATCATTAAAACCGGATAGAAAAGGTAACATCCAGTTATTTGATACTGTTGGTAATGAGCCTGCTAGAAAGGGGAGTTCCTCTGAGTCACTGCCTTGCGTCCCCTCTTCAAACAGATCTGTAGAGAGGCTGTTTCAAAATTAATTTTAATTGCAAAATATGTGTTGGGGTTTTTTTTGCAGGGCCAGAAGCCAAATACAACAGGACAAGGCCGTCCTGCACAGCTCCTTTCCTTCTTGTCGCCATAGGGGTGAGTATCACTGGGTTGGTACATGGTGCTGCTGAAACATTGGGCTTGAAGGGGCCTCTTGGGCTGGAGTCCAGTCCCTTGCATTCACCCTGGTAGTCTAGGTAGACTGGGTGCAAGCCCCTTCCCAGCAACTGATTTCAGAAGGATTGAGCGACTGACTCACGGTCACACAGCAAGTCAGTGGCAGAGTCGAGAAGGGAGCCTTTGCGTCCTTGCAAAACTCTTTTGTTTTGTTCCCCCAGCACATTTTGGAGAGGCTCTGTACCGCACGAGGAGGTTCAAAGCTCTCTCAACGCTGGCAAGAGCTCCCCCCACTCCAGTGACAGCAATCACCATGCCACTCGCCTCTTGTCCTTGAGCAGGCAAAGACTCAGCAACTGGGTCAGACAGATGCCTCTCCCCAAAGGCAGGCATGGCCATGGCATGTTCATGCCCAGGGGCAATAGGGCACTATGATCCAGTACTGGAGCAGAGGTCTGGAGTTAAAGTCTCTTGAGTGCTATGCTGGGCTGTGCCAGCAGCACGCTGTGTGACCCTAAACAATTCACTCTCCCTCAAAAATGAATGCGGTAACCAGCAACATCTGCAGGCATGCTGTGAACCCTTCATTAACTGAGGACCCAAACTCATCTCTCACTTATACCCCTGAGCCCTGAATAAAGTCACAGAAATACAAGAATGGCCACACTCGATCAGAACAGTGACCCATCTATTCCAGTAAAAGGTCTCTAACCGGGGCCAGCCTGGTGGACCACGCAAACCCGAGCCTGATGTTTGCAATGCTCATTAAGAACTTCAGATGAAACTCAAAGGTCGCATCGACACGTGCAATAAATGCGAAGCAATAAACTCCAGGGCTTGTCGCTCCGGAGTTTATTGCTCCTGGGTGCACCATTTGAACTTGCACCTGGGACCACAACACGTTGAGCTGGGTTGGAGCAGCCCCAACTGGCAAGGGAGCAGGCGGGGGGTCAGCCTGCCAGCCCGGGGCTGCTCCACCCCAGTGGAGGATGCAGAAGGTCTGGCTGGGGCACGAGGTTGCTCTAGTGCGGAGCTAGCCGGCACGCAGCCCCTGCCCTGAAGCACCTTCGTGCCCTAGCTGGCTGGGTCAACGTCTACACGTGCGCTGCTTAGGAGTAAAAAGCTCCACAGCAGGATAGTACTTGTGTTGACAAGTACTATCCCACTGCAGAGTTATTTAGTTTACTCCCACTTAATAGGGGCCTATGTGTCCGTGGGTGACGTTTACTGCACAGCTAGTTAGTCTACTCCGCAGTAAACGTCTCATGTAGACACACCCAAAGAGAGCAAAATTACACACCGTTTCCTCCTTTACAAAATCAATTCATTTCTAAGGGCCAGAGAAGATTTCTGGATCCTGCTCAGGTCTGCCTTTTCCTCCTGCTAATCCAGTGATTTTGGGTTATCCTGGAGGAGGAGGAGGAGGATAATCACAATGCCAGGCACAAAACAAAGAAAGAAAAATCTCCTGGGTTTGGGGAACAAAAGAAAGCCATGTCTCAAGCTGTGTCTCTGCATGAAATGGGAAAAGCTGAAGCTTTTTGCAACCACCTGGTGCTGAATTGCCACTTAAAAGAATTATCTTCAACCTCATCCCTGGAAAAAACAGCTATTCATACAGAACAGACAGACAAACAGAGCAGAAGGCTGGAAATTATCGGGTAGACCTCCCCGCTCCCTCCCACTGCTAAAAGAGATGAAGATAAGATAAAGTAAATCAGTACCAGGGTAAGATATAGGTGTTGAGTACAGAGGCAAACTTGCGCGTGGAAAGATTTAATTCCTTACCACTTTTGAAATCTAAATGCCTTCAGGATGAATATTTTTTAGATCGTTTCAACCCCTCTGATAATGAAGCGTCTTTAGGTGAGGCTCCACCGATAACGGTTTCTGCCCCTACCCAGAAAAACGAGGAACCCATCCTTGCTTTAAGACCTACGGGCAATGACACCCAGCGAAGAGGAGTGAATTCAGCACTGGTGTGCAAAACAATGCAATGACAGGCCTGGAAAATCACAACTCACTATTAAGCTACAAAGCAGGTGCAATGAGAGTATAGGTCTGGGAACGCTGGGACATATGAAATCAGATAACAGAACAGGGATCCATCTATGCCAGCATCGTATCTCCGCCACTGGCCAGTCCCAGATACTTCAGAGAGAGGTGCAAGGAAGAAATTCAGCAACACGCAATTATGGACTAATGAACCTAGGGGAAATGCTGCCTCATCCCAGACAGCTTTGCTGTTGGCTTATACCCTGAAACATGAGAGTTTTTACTGTCAGCATATTTTTACTGCCTATTTATTGTCGACGTGCATGTTTTTACTGCTCCCATCAACAGATAAGCCCTCTTTTAACTCAACCAAAGTCTTGGCATCAAGGATATATAGAAGGACCTTTCCAGAGTGGGGCAGCGGACTTCAGTTTGCAGGGTTATCAACCCTTGCTTTCTTTTCTTCTTTAATCATATCTAGCTGAAGATAGTGTCTCAGTAGCTAGTATATGGATAAATGCACTGCAGCTGAGCACTGCTCTATATCATCTATCTATCTATCTATCTATCTATCTATCTATCTATCTATCTATCTATCCCATTCTCTTTCTTGTGGTACGCATACACCTTCGTTGCCCTAGCGCTGACTTCATTTAAAATATAATAATAAAGGTTATCCGCCAGGCTAGTACAGTCTGTGATTCACAATCCAGAGCTGTTGCCACCGGCTTTATGTCAAGATTAAATTATAATGATTTTCACAATGATATGTTTTAATTTCAGCTGTTAAAAGCTTTTCACATGTGCTCAGAAAGGCACATCAGATGAAAAGAGGCTCTTCTCCATCTCGCCATCAGTTTAAAAAGTTCTTTCAAGGGCACCAGCGGGTCACCAAACCCTGTGCTCCAGCCATTAATATTCCAAAGGGACAAGATTGATATTCTGGAAGAATCATTTTTTTTAGCAAATAACCTGTAGCTGAAAGTATCTGCTTTCCTGGTCAGAGGGTTTCATATTCAAGACTGAATGATTTTTTTTTTTTATCTTCTTCTTCTTGGTCTAGATCCTCAACTGGTGTAAATCGGTGCGGGTCCCCTGAAGTCAATGCATAGAGCACCATGTGCTTAGACCAGCCCAGCACACAGTAAAACGGTTGTAAAGAGAGTCTCAACAAATGAAGAAAAAGAATCTTCTTGCACTTGCAAATACACCAAAATGGAAAAGAAGGCATTGTGGGAATTATTTAAATTAGATTTTAGAATAACAGCAATGAATAATAGATTGATGCAAAGATTAAAGATTTCTTTTTCAACCCACGAAGATTGTAGAAGCGCTCCTGGTTTACAGGTTAATAATGCGTTCGGTGCTCATGGTGGCAGGGACTGATTCTGCCTTCACGTAGGGCCCGTTCCTAGGCTCAGATTCTGATACCTTTCCCCAAAGAAACGGGGCAGTTTGTAGAGTAAATTCTTACCGCAGATGCACGTGGCATAATCTGGTCTTTAAACACAGGGGTAACTTGACTGGGTGGAGTAGTCCCATCAAGGTCCAAGGGATCGGTGCAGCGTAAGTTAACTGGCGTGCAGGATTTTGCAGAGACGTAAAGCAGTGGTCAGTCCCCAAGGATCACTGGAGTTTTGGGACCTGTTGGGTTTGGTTCTGTGTCCTTTATTCTCATCACATATTCTCTTCCCTGGAGAACAGCCTCACTAAAGTCAATGCAGTGAGATACTGCTCGCCACAGTATGGCACAGTCCAGCCAACAGATGAGGGGTATAATAATTGCAGGCTTCGGGCCCAATTCTTATTCATGCAATGGCCCCTTCACACAGCTCTAGCAAGAAATTGGATTTTCCCTTGCTTTAAAGGGTCCTGCCAGAGCCATATAAAGAGCCTATATTGTAAGAAAGACTTGGCTATCAATCTTCTTATATATTTCTGGCAGCAAATGATTTTTTCGGTGTGATTCTCCCTTCCCCAGCCCCTTGTGTGTGGTCACTAACCCTAGCAAAAGTGGTTGTAAAAGAGCATGTTTACACCAATGACCCTTAGGACTGTGAACCTGAGCCCCACTGGGAATTCAAGCAACGCTGCAAATTGGCCCTTGACATCCGAAGACTCGAGACCTCTCCTTCTGATTCAGGAGGATTTAGGCGCACTTTGCATCCATTTTCTGCTGTTGCAAATGACTGCCCCCAAGAGAATTGGCTCCTACCTGGGACCTTGTTATTAGCAATTCTGCTTCCTATGTGTCTTTGAGTCTCAGGGCCTGCCTTTGCCAACACTAATCAGCTTTTCAGCATTGCTAGCAGAGCTGTAGAGTTGTCGGGGAATGAGCCAGAGTCTCTCCTGACACATGCACCAGCACAAGAATTGTCAGCTGCATTCTTCCCCCCAGGATATTTATTAGAGGCGGTGATGTACGAAGCAGAAACAACTCAGCTGGAGTTTCACGATCCATGTGGCATGTGCAGTGCCCGCAGTTAGGAAAACCTTGCTTGTTTGCCAGAATAAGCCTAAGCAAGACGGAGAATTATGCTTTGAAAGCATCTGTTTGTCAGACACTCTCAGGATTCTTTATAAAGCTAGGCAAGTATTTCTAGACACGTTTTACAGATGGGGAAACCGAGGCACAAAAAGGTTAGGGCTGACATTTTCCGAAGGATGCTGAAGTCAGTGGGAGCATTGAGGGATCAGCATCTCCAAAAGATAGGCCCGACCAGGGCTGTTACAGGTTGGGCACCCAAAAGCTGAGGCTGCCTGAGACCCAGGGCTACTTGTGAATATTTTGGCTTTTTCATGGAAATTCAGTCATGCAGGGAGAAATAGAGACCAGAGGCAGTGGCCATTCTGTCCTCCTTTCTATCACGCTGCTTTTGACATATAGCTCTGATAAAGCATTAACAGCCTGGCAGAGGTACTCATGCTTGAGGCTCCTTGGAAAGAAGAGAGCTCAGACAAGACAAGACAACTTGCATACAACCCCGTGCTGCCCTTCAACTATTCCCTGGGCCTGCTTGTCCCATGTTTCCCAATTATCACCACTGTTTGAACAGTGGCTTCGAACCCTCCCAGCATCCTCGCTTCTTATCGCTCGATTTTGTTTGCATAGCTTTTTTAACAAAAATATATTTTACTAATGATCACAAGAGCAGTGGGAATGCAGATAAATAAATTCTAGAATAAATTTGAGAACAAACCGAGATCCTTCTTCCAGAGGAAGAGGCTGACACCACCGGGTGCATCTACATGAGTCATCCACTGAGCAGTTGTTACTGCACAGGGTGGAAGACCTCACTGGATCTTGTTGTAGAAAGTTGCAGCCTCTGTGTCAAGACCCGATGGTCCCCTTTGGACCTTGCCTGCCACGCCTTGGATGAAGAAAGAAAAAGAACCAAAGAAAGATGTAACCATGGGAGGAAGATCAGATGATCACTCCTGTAACTTAATGAGCTCTCTTCTCGTCACAGGGCTCTGCCATCCCATCCCCTGTCCCCTTACCACTCCAGATGTTTTAGTGCAGATGTTATTCTTGCATTTTTCTCCACCTCATTAGTCCTCCCCTGTAGGGATCATACTTCTGTGAATCTCTATTTTACAAGTCCTAGGAAACAGGTCCTCTGATCCTGGGGCTTCCTATTAAGTTCCCCGCACCCATAGGTCATAAATCCAGAGTCTCTCCAACCCCTTGAGGAAAAGATAACGTGGGCCTGTGCCCAGCATCCCCAGAATTCACTCTGTCTCTGTTTTCTTCTTTCTAGATGCTGGGAATGGAGACCCTGCACTCACCGACCCAGATCGCCATCGGCTTCTGCACGGCACGCCCACCTCATACCTCTTCTCAGGTAGGTCAGTCTCAGTTATATAGTTCTCTGCCATCTCGAGCCGATCCACCTAAATGCCACACCTCTGTGCAATCCTATGAGCCTCTGCTCACACCGCTTCCCTCTCTGGGGAACTAACTGCTGGTCCATCCCTACTTTAACATCCAGGACCATCAGCTGGGTGGTCCAGCGTAGCTTCCGGTTCACTGCCCCACTGGCCCCTCCAGCCTGTCTTCCTAATTATCCTCCAGCCTGTCTTCCTAATTATCCTCCAAGGTCTGTCTTCCTAATTATCCTCCAGGGCCTTTTGCCCAGCCCTCCGCTCGCTCAGTCTCACCGCTCAGGTAAGTTTTGCTGCCTGCGTTGCTCTTTGGGTTTCCCGTGATGGGGCATACTTGCTGCCCTGTCACACGCAGTCATTTAGTACTTGCATAACCAAGTACTAAATGACTGCGCGGTAAGCAGTGTTACTGCACAGTAGCATCCTGGCAAGGTTGCCTAGTGATGCTTACTGTGCAGTAGCGTCATGGCATGGTTCGTGCCCGGCAGTGCTACTGCAAGCTCCTGTGCAGGAAGCGTCTCGTGTAGACACACCCACTGTGCTCTTAATAAGGCCTTGTCCTTCTCCAGTGACTTTTGGTGTGCTATGAATACATTAATTAATCCTCACAAGCTTTCCCCATCCAGTATGTAGCTCCCTACTTGTAGAAGGGGGAAGTGGGAGCAAGTGACTTACCCTTGGGCATATGCTGAGGGTTTGACCTCAACCCCTCTTGTATCTGACTGGACGCTTATGGCTTCCTCCTGCACATCTGTCCAGTGGTTTAATGGTAATACAAATAACAGTGAATGTCTAAAGCGGGGTCTCCTGCACCTTTTTCTGAACCAGCTTTTACTGAGCACTGTTGGTTGCAGGGCATATGGATTAGATGCACCTTGCGCTTGAACCAGCCAATATGGTGGGCTGCGACCCACTGCTCAGTGGTCTATACAGAGATGGGCAGGACAGTGGTTTAAGCACCAGGGAGGTTGGATCTGAACCCGCCCGGGAACTTCAGACTCATTTCTAAGGTTTCAAAAACCCTAGTGAGGCCAGTGAGCTTGCTCCAGATTTGCTTCAATGAAACAGAGAAAGAATATGTATGCTTAATTTCCTCCCCATGCGTTGGAGACCGCGGATAGATTTATCTCCTGTTTTCCAGAACAGTCGTTTTTCTCTGTGTGATAAAACGAGGTCTGAGCAGAGCTGATTGGGATCTCATTCGCATTGGGCCAACTCCATGGATGTCAGTGGAGTTACTCTGAATACATGACTGGGTAGCTAAGAGCAGACTTTGATCTACTCAGTTCGAATCTTTCTGGGGGAGCTGAAGTGCCAAGGTGAAATCTTGATCTCTCTGAAATGAGAGGTGTGCAGCAGTTGTCACCCGAGTTCACTCCAGAAGGCCGTGCGAATGTAAACTGAGTTTTGAGTCTGGCCCTTAAGTGGAACGGGGATAAGCATATCTACCTGACTTCCAGGGGTGCTCTGAACATCGGTTAGCATTTACCAGATGGCTTTGAGATGCAGAGCCTGACAATACTATGGATCTACAGGGCAATCATACCTTTTCTCACCTAACAAGTGATGCTGACTTATCTTACAGTAATGCCACGAGATCCCAGCTGGGGTCAGGCCCCGTGGGCTAGGTACTGTTCATATATAAAGCGAGACACCCTCTCTGCCCCAAAGAACTTGCAATCTCTACAGACCAAGAAACACAAGCATGGAGAGACAAAATGACTTGCCCGAGGTCACACAGCAGCTCGGTAGCAGAGCCAGGAATGAACCCAGGGGTCTTGATGCCTACAAGACGTCTTGGCCATACAGGCAGACTGTTTCCTTGCACCGATGTCACGAAATATGGGAACGGGGCTCACACATTACCGCTGAGGGCACAGTTATCACAGGCTTTAATTCCTTTTTTTTTTTTGCTAAGATCCCTTGCCGCTGCTCCAGCTCTGCGAAAAGGCCTTACAGCCATTTTAAAGCCTCTTTTGTGCCGCCATTTCTGTGTAACGGGGCCTCCACGCAAATGAAAATCAGGCTGTGCCTTCTCATACCCAAGCTCTTTTAAAAAGTCCTGCGATCGTCTCAGAGGGCAGGTGTTTAGCTCATGGCTCACGCTTTGTTTCTAATCCAAATTCCCCATGCTTCCTTCCACCTCTTACACATCCTTCTCCCTTGACACCTTTCCTGCCACCCGTGTTCGGTTGTAATTGGAAATGTTAGGAGTGATACAGCGATTCTTTGGCAGATAAGGCCAGTTCTGTTTGGGTGGCAGTGTTGCTGTGGATAGATGGGGTTATTACTAATAACTCGGTTATCCCCAGCAACGTGTGCAATCAAATGAATTTACTCTTTCCCATCGAAGCTGCTTATTTTTCTGCTAGTGGAAAAATAAGGCCATTTGGAGACATTTATGGCAGCTGCAAAGGCCTTTTTGAGCAGAAATATGGGCTACGTCGCCGTAGCTTTTAGCAGGGCACTGAACCCGCCTCATCCATCTTGCTTCACAACCTCTTATTCTTGTTCGTGCGCTCCTTTACACGCCGCCGTTTCGATCGGATGGGCGCGGGAATCGCTTGCTTGCTGGATCTCTTTGAGCTGAGCTAAGCTAACTCATAGAAAGCTGACGGCTTAGACCGCCACATTTAACATACGGTGACAGGGACACAGGTAGGTCCGGGAGCATCTACCTCCGGAGGGGGGTTTTTCTCATGAAAACACATGGCCTGATTCTCCGCTCCCCTGCAGTTTGGGGAACGGTTCGCACCAGTGCAAGGCAGGTGTAAAACGCTACCAAATCCGCAGCGTGTCACTTTACCCCCTGCTTTTGAACAGGTGCAAATCGCTGCTCCCTAAAGAGCGGAGCAGCGGAGGATCGGAAGACATTGTGTTTTCCACGTCTGCATGCGCGGGGGCTTTTTGTTGCTTTGTCTCATTGTACCCGAGAACATTTTTTAAATTCATTTGCGGATTTAAACGCTTCGGCGCCTTTGGATCAAAACCTTAGCACCAGTCATGGGAACATAACAGCGGAAAGAGTGTCAATATTAACAACGCGGCCATGCCGATGCAGCGACTGAGACACCGTCGGACCTGGTATCCTACCGCTTCCGCAGAGGGATGGAAAAGCAGATGTTTCTGTGAACCTAGCATCACGTTATCTGAGCATTACCCAGGCATTGCTGGTCTATGCGGATGCTAGCGATTAGTCTGCGGGGTAGGCAAGCACTATGAAAAAGCATGACTATTATCAGATTGCCGGTATCACCGGTGATCAGCCTGTTACATTTACACACATGCACTTTTATCGAGGCCCAGGAGGGTTCAAAGGCAGTTTCAGACCGACCGAGCTGTACAACTCGCTCTTCCAAGACACAAAGACACACCAGGTTTCTGTTCTGCCTAATGCTTTATAATGAGCAGCGTAGCCATGTAGCAAAGACTTACATAAATAGTTTCTTTCTTTTTTTTTTTTTATTTGCTCCCCGTCGTTTCAAATCCATCATGCAATGTGCATTTTGCGCGTCGTAGCGGGTAAAGAGCAATCTGATACAGATCTCACTGCAAGGGGTACAGCACAAGGCTCACAAAATCCTCCAGCCTTGGCACTGGTCGACTGAATGACCGGGCAGCGCCGCTTTGGATGCATGCTGGCAGCCCATTGAGAATGGCGAGGTGGGTATTCGCCCCCTGGCAGAAATGAGCTACGGCATCCCTGCTCCCGCGAACGTGGCACCCCTGAGCCAAAGAGCTCCAATGAGGGAACGTGGCCCGGCCACGCTGAGTGAAAGAGGACGTGCGAGAGCACGTGGCACGGTTGATCTGGAGGTAGCATGGTGCAGGGCTCCAGATAGAGAGTCCCAGTGAGCTAAGGGGGCACAGCTGTGCTGAATGAGAGCACCACCGGGGTGTAACTTGGCCCAGCCCCTCCGCATGAAAGAGTAAGGGAAGGCAGTGAGGTAGTGCCATGCAGGAGCCTTGACCAGGCAACGAGGCACAGCTGGGCTGCTGGAGGTAGCCCCAGCACTATATTATGGCGCAGCCCCTGGGACTGGGGCAGCTCGGCACAGCCGCTCCGAGAGGGGACTCGGGGCAGACCTGCTGAGTCCGAGTCCCAGCGCAGTGACGGGGCAATCAGTGTGCCACGCTGGAGCGGGGTAACGTGGCACTGCCGCGCTGCGTGGGAGCATGGGCAGCTGAACGAGGCAGCCCCGGCGAGGGCACCCTGCATGGAGCAGCACCAGGAGGGCAGACGGCGCGCCCTGCCTGAGATGGATCCTAGGAATGAGGTATGATGGCCCAGCCGCGGGGCTGCACGGGGAAGCAAACACATCTGAGGAGCTGGTGTATTCCCAGGGCCTCCGATGCAATGTCGCTGATTAAAAGGCAGGGCAGGAAATTAAACGAGGCAGATGAATTAAAGCCAGACTCCACAGGCTGCATCTGTTCCTCCGTTCCCTCTGGGTGCAACACTGATATAGCTTTAAAAAGGAAATGCGATGCAGAGGCAAGCCGCCGGGTTGATGGCCTTGTACACTGCTCTCAATGCATCTCCAGCTCGGACAGGTGCAGAGCAGCAGCTCCAGCATGCCTCGGCCTGGGCTTGCTCCGGCGGACTGTCCTGCCCGGGCTTGTCCTGTGTGGAGAAGGAGATGGGGTGGGGGAGTTGCACAAGGGTGAGCGGGGACACATATGCAATAGCAGTCAGCAGCAGTGCTCTGGATCATGCAATCCACGGGTGTCACAGCGGCGATAGGATCTCAGCGACAAGTCCCCGCGTGGCGCGGCGTGCCAACTGGCAAACACCCACGTCCCGTGACGAGAGCTGCGTGGAACGCAGGCCGGGGCAAGCGCGCCCGGCAGCCTCCGTCTACACCTGTCATGTAGAAAGAGCAAAGAGAAACTCCACTGAGGTGTGATGTGCGTTACGGGAATGTTATAGCATCAGGACAGACCAACCAGCTGCAGGCAGAAGAGCCCACACTGCTTTATAGTGGATGCAGAAGGGGAGAATACGCCCATTTTATGAGCCAGGTATATGCACAAAGATGCAATCTAGACATAACGCACCCCCACCCACCCCTATGTTGGTAAAAGTCAGCCTTCTTTGCTTTATCAGTTACTCTCACTCATAAATCCCCATTACTTAAAAGCCACAGATTAAATAAAGAGTTTGGCTGCTTCTGCAAGCCTTTTACTGGTTGGATCCCAAGATTTAGCAATAACCCCCAACACGGTAGCTGAAAATGAAATGGGGAAGGAGAAATGCAACTAGAGAATGCAAAGCAGAATAAAAGAGCAGAAGTATCCACTCTTTGGCCCCAGTTCTCCAAGCACAAGAGGGCAAAATGGGTTCACTTGAACCAGGTTGGAAAGCCTTTTTATGGGAAATGGTAATGCAATAAAAATGAGTGGAAAAACAAACCAAGAGAAGAAAAAAACCCTCGAACCTGGCTGTAACTCCTTAGATGCCTGTTTTGTTCATGTTACTTGTATTATGCTTTTGCATGAGAGAGAAGGCAGGACTGTTTCTGATATTTAGCTATTTTCCCCCTTTCCATACTGCACCTTTGCATGTTTCTGGGTCGGGTTTTTTCCCCCCGCAAGTGCTAAGATCCATCCGTGCGCAAAATGGGGTCCTCCTGCTCCGAAGCAAGGCAGCAACTGCATTTAAAATAAGAGATTGTCAAGGAGAGCAAAAGCGTCGATCAGCATCTATCTCGGAGGAAAAACTTTAGCACAGGCAGTTCCCACCACCAGCCTGGTTAATTCACTCCTCCCAAATATCCCTCTGAGCTGCAAAAAGGCTTTGGGAGACTGGCAGCACTGCCAGCTCTGGACATGCTGTATCTGAGCAGATACCATAGCTGTACACCACTGATCGGTGCAAAAGGCTGTGTATTGGACCAACAAGATTTTTGCAAAAAAAAAACCCCTTTAATTGCAAGCTTTCGGGCACAGAAGCTTGCAATTAAATACATTTTTTTGCAAAAATCTTGTTGATCTAATAAAAGATATCATCTCTACTATGAATCCTGACTGCCTTTTCCTCTAGACCAATACGACTACAACCTGCATACCTGACTAATGGAAACAAGGACATGTATTGTTTTGGGGGGGTTTTGTTGCTTTCTCTTGAAAAGTTGGGGGCAAGGGGTTTGTCATAAAAACAGATGTGCCGGTCGGCAAAAAAGGTGGGTGAGGGAGGGGGAGGTTGGTTTGGGCTGCAACGTCCCAGTTTTCAACCAAAGCACTCTAAATAGTTTATTATTTTATCAAAAATGAGTATTTACTGCAGGAAATGCTGTTTTGATTAAAAAATAGCAAGCAAAAAACCCTCCTATATCAAAAACCAGTTTTAAATGGAGGGGGGAAATGAGTTGGCATATTTAGCTGGGTTGAGCTGGCTTCTGTAAAATAAAGGATAATAAGTTTAGGAGAGAACGATAAAGCAATAGATAAGATATGTCCAGCTAGATGGGTGTATTTATATGCACCAGCATCAACAGAGCGCTGTAGCTCTCAGGCGCCTGAGCAGAGGAGTTGATTGAAGTGGTCTTTTCAGGACCCGATGAACCCTGTGCTTAGGGCAGCGGGCGGGAAGTTTGCCCTCTCTGAGCACACACCGTTGCCGTCCTTTGGATAAAGCGCAGCAGGCTCCAGGACTGTCAGTCGAGCACTTAGTGCTCATTATCGGGGAGCCCGCTTTTCTCCGATTGAAAAAAATCCCCCATTTTCAAGTTAAAAAAGTAACCCTGAATCCATTTTTTCCTGTGATTCAAATGAAACGCCAGCAATATAGAGAGATACATATCGGGGTGTTTCATTTGAATCATGGAAAACCCGCGTGCAGGCGGGGGCTGGACCCCATGACCCTTCCCCATGATCTGGACCCCATGACCCTTCCAGCCCCCTAACAAAACGATGACGGATCACACCCCCCGGACGTGCTTAACCACAAGGCCACGCTGCCCCCGTGCTAAATGCACCCGTTCTCGAGGCGCTGGTTGGCAGCCCTAGGGACTTGTCCAAGTCTCCTTCGCTGCAGGGTGAAGCACTGGGCTGCCTTCCTTTGGCAGCTCAGGCTGCATGGCAGGGCGATGAGCAAATGTTATTTGTAGTTTTGTTTGAGTTAATTATTCATGGCCACTAGGCCGAGATGCTTATTGAATAGCCTTGGAGCTGGCACGCAACAGGGAACTTACCAAGAGCCTCTGGCAGGGCTGCGTTTCGGCGGCCAAGCTCTCTTCCATCTGCTTCCCTTCAGCTTCAGCCGCGTCCCCCATCTCTCATGGCCTTGGCTCCGTTCATGCAGCATTATCTAAATAAGAGACAAAATGTCCTGAGTACAGCGCAGCCTGTCAGGCTCCGTCGAAAGCATGTTTAACAAGCGTCAGGGTGGTGACCCTGTCCCGCTGGCATGGGGGAGCGCACAGCTAGCTCTGCTCCAGCCCTGCAAGTGAAGACAGGCTCCTGCTTCTCCTTGTCCCATGAGAGCCCTTACGGCTAGGGACAGAATTACACGCCGACCAGGTGAAGGGGTCAGAAACTGGTTCAAACCTGTAACGGAACAGTTCAGTGCACGTAAACCAGTTTAAAAATGGCTGAAACTGGTTTAAGATAAACCTGGTTGAATGTAGCATCAGACTCCACTGATTTGGGTCAAACCGGTTTAGGAAACTTCTGTCCCAGAGCCCTAGGACCGCTTTCATGGGCTCTTAGCTGCTTTGCTCCACCTTGGAGACCAAGCTCCTTCGGAGACCGATCTTTTCAGCTGTTCTGCAGCTTTTGCTCGGGTAACCCACTTCCTCTCTGCTCTGGCACGCGGCTCCTGGACAAGCCGCCCCACCAGCTAACAAGTCCCACGTGTGACAGCAGGGAGGCTTGTCGTCCTGTGCACGAGGCATCAAGGATGTATTTGGCGGCCGTGTTGGTCTGAGACGAAAAGAAATGCAAAACTCTAGGACTCTTGGTTCAGAGATGATACCTTTTTATTAGACCAACTAAGAAATGTACTTCTAATAAAAAGGTATCATCTCTGAACTAAAAGTCCTCGAGTTTTGCATTGCACTAGGCATCACGGAGGAGGGGGGGAACCCAGCGCCCCCCATTCCCATCAGGAGCCTTTTGCAAACCTCGGCAAGCAGGGTGCTCCCTGGAAGCTTCCCCTCCAGATGCTTCTCCAAGATGAGCATTTGCTGCTCGACTTGCAGCGCGCTCATTATCCGGGCTTGGACAGGGACCAGGAGGCTCACAGCCCGTAGGCAGCGGCTCTAGAAAACGATCCGCCCCACCCAGCCGAGCCGGTAGGAGCAGTACGGCGTGGCTCGAACCACTCTTTAAAGAGCGTGCACAAAGCACACGGAGCTCTGCTCAAATATTTTGTCATGCAGATTCTCAGCGCAGAGGTGTGCAAGGAGTTTGGTTTGGTCTGGTGGTGAGCCCGTTGCGCGCTCGCACTGGCACGGGTAGTGACAATAGGCGGTGGGTTATTGTGGAGCGGGGCTGTTCTCGCAACTAGGAGCAATGGGCGCCAGTTGCAGCAAGGGAGGTTGAGGTTGGATATTAGGAAAAGCTTTCTCACCAGGAGGGTGGTAAAGCACGGGAAGGGGTTACCCAGTGAGGTGGTGCCATCTCCATCCTTGGAGGTTTTTAAGACCCAGCTTGACGAACCCCTGGCTAGGATGATGTAATTGGGGCTAGTCCTGCTTGGAGCAGGGGGGTGGACTAGGTGTGACCTCCTGAGGTCCCTTCCCACCCTCGTTTTCTGTGATTCTAGGATTATTTTATTTTGCAAAATCCAGGCAGATTAAAATCCAACACCTACTTCTTCCCCACTTGCTATTTCAGGGAGGTTTCGGTGCCCAACAGCCTCTTTAATCCCACCTCTAGCACTGCCGAGGTCCTACAGAAGCCAGGGAAGCCTTTAGCTCCTGGCCAAATCCTCAGCGGATGCAAATCAATATAACTACACTGAAGTCAGCAGAGACCTTGGCCCTGCATGTTTCCAATTTACTTCCCATGTTCATTCTTTGCCTAGAGATGAGACCAGTCCCCATGAGAGGCTTAGGTGGGCTCAGATTCACCTACTGAAGCTCATGCACTTGCATAAGGAATGAATTCGGGTCCAAGAGGTTGCTCTTGGCTGATGTAGCTCCCCTGTTTTGCTAAATGCCTTGGCCCCAACAGAAGCACAGATCTCTGGGCTCAATCTCCGGGGTCAGCTCCTGTCCCGCGCTCCATGGACGGCCGGGCGAAATAATTGCAGCAATTCTCTCCGGCCTTGAAACCTCTGAATTAATTGATTTCAAAGGAGTTACCCCAGCGGAGAGTTTGGCTCAGGAGTAATGCACATGAACGTTACCTTCCACCAGGGTGGGGAAGATGATCCCCTGCCCAGCTGTTGTCTGAGTAACATATTTTTATGAGAATATATTTTTTTTAAGCATGTGTTATTTATCCAATAGATATTAACAGGCCCATTAAGGTCATACCAGGCCAGCATATGTCTAAGCATGTGCTCAAGAGCTTAATTAGCTTTCCCTGAGAAAAGAGATTTGCAACGCTAGCTAGTTAGAGGATCGTGACTGTAGTGCGAGATGGTCTTGGGCCGCTTGCCGCACACAACTCACAGGCCGGGTCTGTCGGGGAGCTGAGAGAAGGAGTCCTCACACCCAGGTTGACGGGGCCAAGCTGAAGCTGGAAAAATACTTACCCCCTGTAGAAATCCAACGCCAGGCTCGGGCCGCAGGGACGTGCACCGAAGCCCGGTTTGCAGTGGTGCGTAGGCCTGGCACTCGCCGTCTGCGCAGGAGGGCTAGCATCCCTCAGCTGTTACGGCTGATCGGTTAGGCGTGCAAATGTGGATCTGCACTATCTGCAAGCCCTCTCCATGTGAGAATACATCCTGCTGTAGCATAGTGAGAACACACCACCACACTCGCCTCGCCCGCCGAGTCCAGGATCCAACCCTCCGAAGGTCCAAGTGTGCAAATGATTCATGCATAAAACACTAGATGATTTTGCAGTGCCTAGGGCTGCTGGAGAAATGGGACTGTCTTTATCTCCACTTAGAGAAACCCCATTCACAGCTGGGGAAAAGTTTGTGGGTAGACTGAGAGCACAAGACACGAGGCAGTTCAGAATCAGAAGTGATTCCCATCTGCCGTGGGGGGGGTTGGTTTTGTTTTGGGGTTTTTTCCAGAAGAGGTGGGACAGATAAATAGACAGCAATCTGCCATTCAGTTCAGACACTAGCCTGGTTTAAGGCCCTCCCAAGGAAAGCAATATAGCAATTAAAAGCACTCCGACTGCTCCGAGTACAGTTAGTGCCGGGGTGCTTCATGCAACTTGCAGGAAGAGAGTTGTGCTCCCTTGCATACCGCAGTTCTTCCTAGCTGTGCTGATGCAGTTTTGCTGCAGGCAGTAGGGTTGCGTGGATGTAACCGAGCAGAGAACGTGCCCCCGAGCACAGCCGGGGCAGGGGGAGGACGGCGAAAAAAATGGTCGATCTGCTAAATGCTTTAGCAAACTGCATGAGCTTCGTGGGCTCCGCGATTTGCATTGAAATCCACCCGTGTGCATAGGGACAGCACGAGAACGCTGCACCATTCAAGCCTCGCTCAAGCACGCTCTTTTTGAACAGAGGCGGTGTGACCAGGACGCTGGCCTCGGAGTCCGGAAACTTGGATTTTTCTTCCTGCCTCTGCCACCGACCTACCAGGTGCCCTTGGGCATGTTACTTCTGTGCATGCGTTTCTCTTCCTGCCCAAGTAGCTGCGAGGGACTCTGAGCTCTCTCCTTTCTCTTGATGTGGCATGTGCAGTTACGGGAGCTCCCCGGGACGGACTGGGAGGCAGGCTCGAAAGACTGCTTTAATGAACCTACATGGTAGAGGTGATATCTTTTATTAGACCAGTGAGATCTAGTTGGTCTAAGAAAAGGTATTTGATCTAAGGCAATATATGCAATATGAGATGCAGACTGCCGTCGGCAAAGCCGGCTGTCCTGTCGTTCCAGCATAGCCTTGGGTTAGTGGTTACTATGGGTCTGATAACTCTGACTAACGTGAGGATGATGATGATGTTGGGCAAACGAGTACAATTATCTTCCAAGGGTCTTAATAGCGAGTGCGCAGGTGGCTCCGTAGTCCAGTTCTAGACCCGCGTGTCCTGTCGCAGTGAGCACAGGGGTTTCCAAGAGGGATGGGCGCTGCGTTGGATGATCTGATGGTCTTTTCCGTTCGTCTTTCCCTCTTCTGTCTGCCAACGAGCTGTTTCAAAGTCTCGAGGTCCCTCTCAAAGAGTCTTCCTCCATTTTAGTCGGTCCTGAGCAAGGGTCTCCCAAGTGTCAAAGTTATACTTCTTCATGTTTGCCTTCAGGGTGTCTTTGAAGCACTTTCTTTGCCCTCCGCTACTTCAGCTGATTCTCCTTGGACGGCGGGAGTCAGGCATGCGAACATAACAACATCACCCGTCCAGCGAAGTTGGTTTTGGATGGTCATGGCCTCAACGCTGTTGGAGCTTGCTTCGGCCAAGACGCGGATGTTCGTGCGTCTATCCTCCCAGCTAACCCAAAGGATCTCGAGAAGGCGCCGTTGGTGGTACTTGTCCAAGCTCTTGAGATGTCTTCTATATGTGGTCCAAGTTTCCGAGCCGTATGGCAGAGTTGGAATGACACTGGCTCGATAAACCAAGAGCTTCGTTTCAGCAAGGACGTCACGATTGAAGAAGAACCTCTTATTCGGGCGTGCAAAGGCTGCGCTCACGCGTTTCAGGCGGTGTTGCATTTCCACCTCGCCGTCTGCTTTCGATGAAGGATGGCGTCCACGATGCCGTCTCTAACTAGCCTGAGAACGGACCAGTGCCGGCTGCGAAGGCAACGTGTGAGGACTGTATAAGCGGCTCCCGATGCAGCGTTTGGCAGGGGTGACCCCAATCCCTTGCTTAGAGTCCTAAAAAAATGTAGTTCATTAAGGAAAGTCCTCTTTGATTTTGATAATTAGCCTCCAGCGTTTTCTTGTCCAGGCCCACAGCAACCAGGACCAGTAGGTTTGAGTCTTGGATCACAGCTTTAGTTTCCCTCGAAGGATAGTATAGAGAGACGGTGGAGCCAGGGGGAGCAGGAACGGACCCCAATTCATCCTGGGGCTTGGAGTTAGCTACTTGATCCTCGCTTTTGCTGCTATTTAGTCGGTCTAATAAAAGATATCGCTTCTACCCCAAGAGTTTTGTCTGCCAAAACCTAGCACAGCAAGGCTCTTCGAGTAGATGTGATGCATTTGATTAGACCAACTGAGTATCTAATAAAAGATATCACATCTCCCCAAAAAACCTCACCTGCTATGTCCTTAGACCAGAGGTGGGCAAAATGCGGCCTGCAAGTCGGATGCAGCCAGCCAGGCCATTATATCTGGTTTGCAGGGCCCTGAAAAAATTTAGAAAATTAATATTTATCAGCCTCGGGCTGCCTGTCATGCGGCCCTCGATGGCTTGCCAAAACTCAATAAACGGCCCTCCGCCCAAAATAATTGCCCACCCCTCCCTTAGACCAACACGGCTATGACCAAAACCCCAGAAACCCTAGCATGGGCGCTCTGCAGGAAGGACCGTGCAAACTCATCAGCAACAGATGCCGCACACCGGACCAACATCCCTACTTCAGGCCCACTTAATTTTTTGAGTCAATTAAAAAGGCTGCAGACGATACAAGCCATCCCCATGGTGTGACGAAGAAGGAAGTTGCTAACCTTAGAGGAAGAAAGAGAAAAAGCAGGGGATCCCTGATCGGAGAGGACGTAGGCACCTACGACCCTGCATCCCCTGGATTCTTGCAATATCTTGGGAATAAAAGCCACTGCTCTCCAAGAGGAGAGTGCAACCGGGGTACAGCGGGAAGTTGGGGCAATGATTACACCAGAGCTTGGTGGATATTGCTCTGTAGAAGGAGCTGCTGTCGCCCCATCTCTCTCTCGAGCCGTGGCTGCAAACTCCTCCGACTCAGACCGACCGAGAGGGAGCAGGACAACCCTTGAGTTGGTCGAGCAGGTGGGTGGCTGAGTGGAAGCGCCTGCGATTCAGAGCAGCCCTCCCTGAAAATGATGAGGATGAGCTGGTAGAGAAGAAACTGGAGCTAGTCCTTCTTCGCCTGGCAGTGGACTGTGACTTCAATGCCCCGGGCGAGCTCAACGGCACCGAGCGGAGGATGTAGAATTAGCCTGGCTTGCTTTGCCCACATGCAAGTGCTGTAGCAATAATGAATATATACCCATTTGGGGCAGAGGCTCTCCCTTGCAAGGTGCTTGCTCAGCTTCTAGCCTAGTAGGTCCTGATTTTTTTGCTGGGCTACTGTACAGCAGGTAATAACCAGGCTGACCCTTCATGCAGAAGGAGTTTCCGCCACGATTCGTGTGGCTTGTGGCCTGTTCATGTGCTTTGCAGGGGTCAGGGGTCCCGTTGACTGAACTCCAGAATAGTTGACTCAAACTCTTGCCCACGCAGGTCCAAATAATATTGTTGATATTAGCTGGCGGGCTGAGCCCTTTTCTGCCGAGCTGCAGCCTTAAGTGAATTTTTACGGCTAAGTTATAAACTCCAGGAAAAAGAAAAAAGAAAAAGAAAAAAGAACAGTGAAGGGAAGTGCTGACTTGGCCTTCGCTAAATGCCAATTATCTACAAAAGCATTAAAAGGGGGAGGATGAAAAATAGGGTCATTTTCATGTTTTCTCTGCTTCGAAGTAAACCGTCCCGTGAGCCCCTCGTAAGGACACGCGGCACGCAGCATGACCATTAATATTTATAGGCACGACAGCGAGCCGCGAACCTTGGCAATCAGAGCGGCTCCGCTTCTGGAATTAATATAGCTCCGCTTGGCGAGCGCCTCTGTGCGAAGTGGCAGGCGGGGGATGCTGGAGCAGTCAGGGAGATCTTAAAAAAAAAATGGGGACTAACCTTTGGAGGGGAAGGAAAGCACTGAGCCTATGAAATATTAAACCAGCTCCTCATTCCTCAGGGATGCTGGCGAGACCTAGCATTGCGTTCTCTATTACCCCGATGCTCCCAGGCTGACCACACGATCCGATACCTTGGTGCTCCCGGTGTCCCAAGCCAGGAAAAGGACTGCATTCCCTGTTATCCGGAAGGCGCAGGGTCAAGGGCTACAGCCGTAACCAAAACCCACGCCCTGCGACGCCCCCAAAGTCTCCAGCCAGACCCAGCACGATAAAGGTCGGCCACCTTCATAGCCTCACTATGTCGCTCAGACCCTCAGCAAATGTAAACCAGCCCATTTCCATAGACTTTATTGGCGTGCCACTAAGAGCATGACCACATTGCCCTGCAGTGTAGACCTGTTCATGATCACTTCGGGCTAGATCTTCCAATTCCCTAGGCCAATTCTAATTCCAGTTCTCCATTTCAGGACATGCTGGACCCAGCCGTCTCAGTGCCAGTCTCAGACTCTCTGCTTCTCAGTGGGCACGTCTACACGTGCCTCTTTTAAGCGCGCTTAGCCTAAAATCACCATTTTTAAGGGGTGTATCTACACACGCACCCCCTTTAGGCGCTTTCAAGATGGCAATTTAAGGTTTTGCGAGCCAAAATTTGATGCCTGCATCAAGTGGGTATCAAATTTAGACGTGGATAGCTAGGTCGCATTAGCACATGTGTAGACACGCTCGTGCACATTAATGCAGCATGCATCAATTGATACACCACGTTAATGTGCATTAGAGCATCTGCACATGCACTAATGCGACTTAGCTATTCGCACCGAAATTTAACGTGCCTTCACGCGCGTTCATGCACCCATGTGTAGACACGCACCTAAATCACCTTAACGTACCTTAAGCAAAGGCACATAGTTTCATAGTTGGTAGGGTCGGAAAGGACCTGAGCAGATCATCAAGTCCGACCCCCGCTGAGACATTAAGTTTAGGTGTGCGTAAATAGACGTGTAGACACACCCAGTCTGAGTCTGGCCAGCGCTACCCGTTTGAGGAAGTGCTGATCCCTTGCTGACCCTCTCCACCCCGTCTCCCCTGCAAAGGGGATGCATTGCCACAAGCTTGTCAGCTTGCTAGGAATCTCAGAAGTGGACAACGCTAGCCCAAATCCGGGCGGTGGAGGGCACGTTTACGCTACATTGCTATAGCGATGAGCTACGGCGATGTAGCATCGGTGGGCGCTAACCATGATGCCACTGCTGCTGCGCTACCATGCAGTAGGGTCGAAAAGGACCCATGTTGCTGCCAGGACTGCACAGTACCCACCGCGCAGTAAGGGGCACGTGTAGACACTCCTGGAGAGAGCGACCAAACAGGAAAGGAGGCAGCAAGCCCAACCAGGAGAATTGAGAGCAGGGAGGAAGCCTGTACATCCCTGCTTGGCAAAACGTCTCATTTGAACAGAGTCCAAGGGCGGGTCTCTCTGTCTCTCCCTTATTTCAAACTCAGCTGTGTTGTCGGGCTTGGGAGAACCAACTGGGGACAGGGATTACTTAGATCAAGGAGATTCTTTTCCCCTCTTCCTTCTCCCCCCACCTTTCCTTGCTTAAAGCCTGGAGCAAAGGATTTGCAAAGGATCCATAAGCATCAGTGCTAGCAGTGGAAGCGAGCAGGAGCTGACCTTTGTAGTAACCATCTACGCCTCTGCAAATCCCAGTGGGAAAATGTTTCAAAGCTGCACCAAGGTATTAGCTGAATGTGTCTTTCCCCACCTCCTGTCATCTCCTCGGACACTGTGATGAGCCCTCCCACCCCCTCTGTCTACCTCTGGTTGCTGGCGAGAAGTAGGACAGAGCCGTTCTGGACGTTGGCCTCCTTGAGAGTCTCGTGCTCCTCCAGCTGCCTGGAATTGTAGTAAAAGGTCTTCTTCCAAGAGGTGATGCCCTCCCGCACCAGGTGAGCCCGCAGGTCCATCACTGTGTCCCTGGGCCTGACTGTTAGGGGCATCAGCACGTCCTCATCAGCCAGGTGCACTTGGATGTGGTACTTCTTCCAGCGGGAAAGGCTCCTTCGCAGAGTGTCCATCTTCTCCGGCACAGCAGGACGGCAGGTGAAGCACCGAGGAGCATCCAGTTGAGCTGGTGAGGCAGGGATGTGGCTCTGAATTCGCTTCCTGCAGTGAACACCTTAAAAAACCTCTTGCCAAACCTGTTCCTTCCAGCTGCTGCACTGCGTGCTCCACATTCCAGGGACGAGCTCACCTGGCTCCTGCCGCCTGCTAGCTGCAAAAGATCGGTATGAATCATTTCCCCTCCCCACCACCCCATAATAATTGCAATATATCATTGCAAAGCACTCCCAAAGTGCATTTAAAAACTGATATGTTGAAGTGGATGGGGGAGGAAGGACTTGCAGGCGCGGGCAGTTATTTCAGGCGGAGGGCCGCTTACTGAGTTTGGGCAAACCATTGAGGGCTGCGTGACAGGCAGCCAGGGGCAGATAAATATGAATTTTCTAAACTTTTTAGGGGCCCGGCAGGCTAGATAGAATGGCTTGGCAGACCACATCTGGCCCGCGGGCTGCATTTTGCCCACCCCTGGATTAGAGAGACGGATGGATCAAATAGGATCACTCCCTCTAGTGCTGAAATGCAGCCATCTCTGGGGTGGGCCCTTTGCAGCCATTCCACGGTGACCCAGCAGCACAGCGTGACAGTTTAAATCAGGAAGAGAAAAATCCTCTCTCCGATAGAAATTAGGCCGGGAGAGTATAATTACCCACGTGGAGAGCTGAGCAGGCCGTGGAGGCTAATTAACACCTCCTCGTTTGTGAAATGTGCCACGGGACCCTGGACAGCCAGAAACACACTTTGTCGGTCTCCACTGAACGATCAGCACTCGTGGTAGAGGCGATATCTTGTATTAGACCAACTAGATTTTTGCAAAAAGACTTTTTTTTTTTGTATAGGTCTCCAATTGAACAAGCACAACTCATGGTAGAGGCGATATCTTGTATTAGACCAACTAGATTTTTGCAAAAACAAGTCATTTTTTGTGCAAAAATCTAGTTGGTCTAATAAAAGATATCACCTTTACCATGAGTTATGATTCCTTTTTGCCTCTAGACCAATATGGTTACAACCTGGATGCATCCATTGAATGATAGCACCTGGAAGGAGTGACGCTTAGACCCTGCACAAGAGCTAGACACCCACGTGGGCTCCTAACCTGTGCACTTCTGCACTGGGGTATCAGACGGATACCCCATCCCCCAGATCCATCTCATGGCTGATTCACATGCCATGGGGTGGCTCATCCCCCGTCTTCCTCTTCCTTGCAGGTCTCCCATCTGATTAACAATCTGTCCGAAACCTCCTCCACGCGTCGTGGGAAGCGTCAGCATCACAAGACGGCGGGCGCACAACGGAAGTGAGCCACAGCTCGGCTGTCCCTGCCCCGACGGGAACGGACCGCACCTTTTGTAAATCCAGCGCACACCTTGAGATGGAGGAAGTGCTGTCAACTCTGCGAGCCAGTTATAATTGAATAATCCTGCGTGGCAGACAGTGGCAGCCGCAGAAGATAATACTTTAGAGAAAACATCATCTAGATAAGGAAGTGGCTTTTTTTTTTTTCCAGAAAGATCAGGTCACCTTCTTATCTTGCAGGTAATTTCCTGCAGCCATATTACATGAATTAATCCCCTGTGCCCATTCTCTTGTACGCAGAATAGCGTTTTGCACTAAAGCACCGCAAGATATTTGTCTTCCAAGTCTTCTCTTCGTTATACAGCGTCGGGCTCTCAAAGGAGCTCATCTCCCCTTTATTAGGCAATGACTAGATGAATTGCCAGATCTTCCCGCTATGGCCTTTTGCTTCCGAAGATTGCTGGGGAGAAATGCCCTACTCCCTTCTCTTCCCGGTGGGAGCGATGGAGAATATCTCCTGCCCCCATGCCCTTCCCACCCTACCGTCACCGAGGACCATAGAAACTCTTTCCGTACCCTCCCCTTGCAGGAAAAGAGAAGCTCCTGGCTGCACTTTTTGGCAGATCTGTCCATTGTCAAGCAGGGAACATACTTTTGAGTGAACCAGGACTCTTAGCTCCTATTTCTGGGTCTGCCATGGGCTCGCTGTGTGCATGCAGGGCTAGTCGCATCACCTCCGTCCCTCAGTTTCCCCATCCGGAGATGGTAGTAACCTGAGCTATTGCAGTGTTTGTACAGCCCCTCCGAGAAAACGCGCACAGCACTTTTCGCACAACAGGAACATCTTCCTTTGAAGGATTGAGAAGCCTGGTAACAGCCCCCAAGACGTGTCTGTAATGATCCCGGTGTCAGGACAGCGATTGCCCCCGCTATCCGGAAGGAGCAAGAACACAGCCAGTTTTCTAATAGGAAGTTAGGGGTCTGACCTTGTGCCCCAACATCTAGCCACCTCCACCAAGTTTCTTACATCCGGGGGTCATTAGACGCTGCGGGTAGCCAACAGCTCTGCAAATGCGGGCTTTCGTTTGAGAGCTCAGATGGATCTTGGGGTAAAGTTCACCCTCCCGCACGGCAGCTCTGATGCATCATTCCCTGTAAGGGAGCCAAATTTGTCTCTGGTGCAAAGCCAGGCATCCGGGGTGAGCTGGGACCAGGTCCAGTTCTCGCTGCAGGCCAAGGGCAGACTCTCATTGACTTCATTTGGAGCTGGAAGAGTTCCCCGAGCGCACCAAAGTGTGAACGCTTTGGCCAGGGAGCGCCAGGGGAAGCAGGAGGCTTTCGCGTTTCAGCTGAGCCCATCTGGTGCCGGTGAGTCCATCACATTCATCCTCCCAGGCTCCGTGACAACCTGACAACTGCCAAATACCTACCTCAGACACCTTTCAGACAGCTCCTGTTTATTTTTAGAGCTGCTCTTTCCATCAAGTCTCAGATGCGTATCATTAAATATAGAGGGAGAGGGAGAGAGGCAGACGCATCTAGCTGCTGCGGGTTGGTGGGGTTTTTTTATTAGCCTGCGATGCATTTGCAAACTCCTTTCGACTCTTGTAGCCGCCACCCGATACGACGGCGCCTCGGTTTTGTGCAGAGCAGCGAGGCCCCGTCCTGCAGGAGCCGGGCAGAGCAGAGGAGAAAAGCCAGGTTATGAAATATTGAAGCTCTGAAGCCCTCCCTGGGACATGGGAATGTCTAATGCCAGCTCCAATTAATTTTGAATTTTTCATTAAACCATTATTAAAAGCAAGAGGACAGGAGAAATAAGGGGAATTGACTTGGGCAGTATATTAAGTACCTTAGTTTTGCCTGAGGATGTTTTATTATCTGTCCACAGCAATTATTGCACAAGCTCCTGATGGTTTGGGGATAAACAGAGGTATGGGATAAAGTTCTCCGAGCTGTTTCCTCCCAGTTATTTTAATCTCTCCCCCCGCAACCTTTGCATCGCCGCCTGCTTGGGAGATGTGCCTGGCATGTCATATGCGTCTGGAGGACAAGGCAGAGTCAGAAAGCCAAGCCTCGGCGATGATATATAACCCCAGCATTATTTACAAATCAAATCAAAACTTATTGACTTAAGCCTCTTCCCATATCAAAGGCAAACAGAAGGCGTGCAAACAGGCAGAGAAACACATATTAGGAAAACAAGAAAAGCAATTTAAAAGCAGGCGGGCTATGATATAATGTATATATATATTTTAATGAAATAAAACATCAAGATTTATCAAAATCAGGCAGGCTCCTCACTCATGGCTCCTACTTTTAGCATGCAAAAAAGAGCTGCCAAAAGACGGACCCTTTGATTTGCAGCTTGAGTTGGTGTCAAGAGGGTGACCCGGTTCCCAGGCCTGGAATGAATGGGGCAAGCTCAGCGAGGAAATGCATTTTGAACCAGACACAGCAGTGGGAAGCACTGGGAAGGAAGACACCTAAGCACCAGGAGGATAGGACTTCAAAAAGAGCGTTGCCTGGTTAAAAAGCAAAGGACCCTATTGGGATTTTGATCGCCCAGGTGTAAATGCAGAGTAACTCCACTGGTTGCAGTGGAGTTGTGCCAGCTTTACGCCTCCGTAACCCAAGAACAGCATTTGGCTTGAAGTTAAAACATCAAAATTAAACATTTCAAAATTAAAAATGCGACGTTCAAGAAGCACATCAGGTGGCCGTCATTACTGAGGGTGATGTAGTGAGCTGGGTCGGTGTGAAGTCGGGTAGAAGGCAGGGTAGATTTGCACCTTATAAGCCAAGGGCGGGCAATTATTTTGGGCTGAGGGCCGCTTACTGAGTTTCGGCAAGCCATTGAGGGCCGCATGACTGCAGGGCAGGGCAGATAAATATTAATTTTCTACATTTTTTAGGGGCCCCGCGGGCCGGATAGAATGGCCTGGCGGGCCGCATCTGGCCCCTGGGCCGCATTTTGCCCACCCCCGTAATATAAGCTGCTCAAAGTGGATATATATCCATGTATAGCAGAAGCAGGGTGCTGTACATCACTTCATCAGGTGACATAGCATCAGCCTCAGGCCTTGCAGTACTCATGCCCATAGGATGTTCTATACTGGGAATGATTTCCTTCTTTTCACTGGGGTTTAATGGGGTTCAGCGCTGGCTCTAGGCGCTTGTGTGGAGTTCACTCGCAGAGATGCCAGGAGAACCTAGGAGTCGTTGCTTGAGGTCAGCTCATTAGCACAGCACTGCCTGCCTCTTCCTCCACGGCCAGAAAAGGAGCAAGGCCCAATGGTGCCCAACCTCATCGTAGCAATGCAGGGAGAGGAATCCCTACCGGGTGCTAGTCCTGACATATAGCACGTGCCTCCAGAAAAACAGGTTGGGCAGAACCTGTCTGGCAGAGACCTGTCACACCGTGCGGGCACCGATGGGCTGGAGCGCTACCCCACTCTGCTGCTGCCGGTACCCAGATACCTCACCTAAAGTGAAGTCAGGTGCGTCTCCCTGGCACTGTATTGCCACGTATGCACTGTCTCTATTCTCTATTAAAAGTGCTCTCCTTTGGCTTCAGTGTTAGGGACTTGTGCATTCGGGGCTGGGGCCATCTCAGGGATGCTATCGAGCTCTGGTCTCAACGTAGCAGCGCATGCATTGCAGACCCAGCCGGGTCATTATAATAGCACCACCTATATTTTGCATAGGGGGAATCGGTGGTGCGGTGGAAATGAAAGACCCGAGCCCAGAAAAAATCACTGATAGGGTGAGGCTCAGGCTCCAAGTCTCCTATTTGCTTCTCTAGGCAGCAGACAATGCCACATCTCCCTAGCGCCAATCTACATTTCGCATCCTAGCAAGGTGTTCGGTCCTATATCCTGCACAGCCATAGCAGCTAGTCGTGGTTTAGAAGACAATAAGGGTATAGTACTTCAACCAGAGTAACTTTATGGTACAACTCCAAGCTGGGCTTAATAATTGAGATCATCATCATCCTTGTGATTAGTTGATACCTTTATACCGTTGAACTGAAAGGCTGTGACCAGTTCAGGCGCCCGAGGCTGCATGGTGTGCAACCACACAGCAAAGGTAACACCTCCAAACAGCTTAGGGCCAGCGCCGCAGAAGGCAGCTAAGAGCCCGCCAAGGTGCTCCCATGGGGGTAGGTGCCTAAGCACCTTGGAGGACCTGGGCTTCTGGTGCAAGCAACACTTTTCATCTGAAGTTTTCCAGGCAGGTTACTAAGGACATCATAAGAGAAGTACAGTTTTTTAGCACTTCAGTAGCAGGTATCACGATCCACCTGCTGCCAGGCTCTTCTCCAGGTGCCGTTTTTATTTCTTCTAGCAAGACAGAGAAGAGGAGGGATATTGTTCTGTTGGCCAAGAAGTGCTCTCGTTTCTTGACCGGGATGCCAGGAGGTTCGTACGGCCTCAGAGCATCCGGCGCCACCTTCCCTACAAAATTGGGAGCCTTTCTAGCAGAGCCGGGAGGGTGCATGGGCGGTTTGTCCGATTCCTGGAGCTTTAGTCGTCTCGGGCCTTGCCGTCGATAAAGCTGAACGTCGAGGGTTTTCTCCAGGGTTTGCTTGGTGCGAGTTGGCGGCTGGGACCAGACCGATAGCAGGGGATGAAGCGAGGCAGTCGATGGCCTGTATCTCGCCAGGCACAACTACAAACGGTCTTACTGAGCCCCAAATTATCCAGCCCTGCGTAAAGCCCAACTTCAGCATTTGACTTGCCGACCTCTTCCCGCTGCGAGCGCCGCAGCTGCCAGCGTGTCGCGTTGCTCCATTTCGTCCGAAAGCTGCCTCCTGTCCAGCGCGGCGAGTGCCCGAAAGCTGCTGCGCTCTGGTCCGTAGAGGCCTGATGAAGGCCGTGCAAACGGAGCAATGGCATGGGGCCTCGGGAAGACCCCGGGCCCCTGTTGCATTATGGTTTTGTTGCAGTCTGGCCATTTAAGATAAAGAGGAAGGGCCGGAAACAGGACCTTTGAAGCATTAGCGGATGGAGAATGTGGGAATAGTGCTCGCCTATGGGGACTCGTTGCTTCAAACGTGTGAATCCAGAGGAAGAAATGATATACTTATTGTAACTAGTATGAGAAGAGCGGGCAGCCGTGGAGAACCCTTCCTCAGCCCCAGCCATCGCGCCGCCCACGTGGCAATGGCTTTGGAGAGCACTCGCAACTGAGGGGCGAATAACCCCGCTCTTTGTGAATCCAAGCCATGCTGCACGGGCAGAAACCTTCCCCAGCTCCAAGCAGACAGACAGACAGACAGGAGCTGTGGTTCAAATCAGGATGAACTCCACTGAAAATGCATGGAAAGAGGTCGGCGTTGGGAAGGTGTAAAAATAAAGTGACCCCCTCGGTGGGAACCCGGCTACCCGTATCGGGGGAGGTCCCCGCAGAAACGCTGGCGACCTGGAGTGGAAGTTGCACAGCTGGCTCCGGTCGCTCGCAGGCACGACGGCTTTGGGGGTGCATAGTCTTTCAGGTGACATGGGAGAAAAAGCAAGGATCTGAGGCTCTTTCAGCCACTCCAAAGGGAGCAAAATGGACACGACTATTTCTCCGGCAGCTAGGGGAAGTGGATTTGTTAACCTGTGCTGCCACCTCATGGCAAAGAGTCCTCTCGCTGGACGAGAGAAGTGGGGAGGGAAGTGCTGTATGCAGGGCAGGCTGGATTGGGCGTTGTAGGATGCTGCTGAAGTTAATGGGAAGGCTTCTGTAGAGAGAAGGGAAGGATTTACCAATGGGCCAAGCATGATCTTGGAAATGGGGAGATGTGGGTTCATTTCTTGGCCCCCTACCCCACGCTTCCTGTGTGCCCTTGGACAAGCACTGAGGCTCTGTGCCTCAGTTTCCCACCGGCAGCCTATAGCCAATACCAGCGAGTGTGCAGGATGGTCCTGGGGAAAGAAATGAAGCGACTTGCCCAAGGTCACCCTGCTGCTCTGTGGCAGAGCCAGGGTTTAGCTCTTGTGCCTCTTTAACCTCAATGTGTGGCTCCTCTCGGAGGTAAGACAACAGGCTTTTCATCCCACCTCTTGCTAGGGAGACTTTCCAGCTGTAGGAAGGGGAGAGCCGCATTTAGGGGAGAGCCGCAGCGCTGCAGGGGGGCTGCCAGGGCAGGCTGTCACATTTTCTTCCAAGCTTTGACTAGCAGGCGTCCGGCAAAGCCCCCGTGGCAACCACAAATAACTCTCACGGGAGGAGGGTGGGGGTGGAAACTCTGCCTGCCTTTGCCATCAAGGCGAATCCCTCCCATCTGTGCTAGAAGGGGCCTCGCTGCTGCAAAGGATGCTGCCAGCCTGCTAATGAGAAGCACCGCCGAAGACCTGGGTACAGAAACCGATGATTCAGTCTCTCTTGGCAGCCCTTGCCTCTCCACGTACGGCACTGCCTGTGCTATTAGCCAGGTGCATTAGTATGTGTGTAGGACGGGATTTACTTCCCATTGAAGCACCAGATATTGGCACTCGGAGAGATGGATTGCTCACCCGGGGTTGCATCTCAGGAGACGAGGCAAATCCCATGTCTTCGTCAGACCCCGCCAAATGCCAGCAGAAAGGCCCGAGGTGTCTGGATCGTTGGACCCCGTTCAGAAGCGCAGAGGCATTCCTGCTGCGATCTATAGAGTATATAGAAGGGGTTTGAGCCTCTCTGGGGACCAGGGGCCAGGAGAGGGAGGAAGTCCTGCAGAGAGAAATCCATGAACAAGCCAAGCCTGGGTTTTGTGTTCAGAGAGTTGGGGCCGTGTGCTTTTGTCGTTTTTTCACTGCACTCGTGAAGGGAAACTCCACGAGGAGCTCGGCGCGGGGCTGTCTCTAACGAAGCCATGAGCGTGGTGCGCGGCTAATGCTGCACCGTCGCATTCACGTTACTGGAGTAGAGACCGTGGAAGCAGGGGTGAAGTGGTAGGAGACCGTTACATCGCAGCACCAAAGCAAACCCGGTAAAGAACAAGCCCCGGCATTTTTTCCAGCGCCAGCAACTGGTTTCTTCTCCCGATTCGAAGCCTTTCCCACATGAACTCATCCAGCTCTGCGGCTGAAAGGGACTTGGGGCCAGTTCGTGAGAGCAGAGCCCGAGTCCTCAGCTTCTCGCGCTGCTGAAGGGAAAGGGCTCGAGGCTGGGTCCCAGCCGGGCGGGCAGGGGATCTCCGGGACTTCACATGTGGGGACTATTGCTCTGGTTCGGGGATCAGCTGCTGAGTCTGGGCCATTTGGACATGGCTTTGAAAACGAATGGGTGGACAGTGCAAAAATATTTTATATATATATATATATATATATAAATATAAATTCTCTCTCTCTCTCTACATATATATATATGTTGGAGGTAAAGTTATGTCTATATAGATAGATCTATCTATATATGTAATGGGTTTTTGTGTGCTTTGATCTGCCAAGTGAACCACAAAGGCCACTTGGCAGAGTTTTGGAGGTAAAGTTTTATATTTATATCTCTCTCTATAGAGCTTGCTATAAAGAGATATCGATAGATCTATCGATAGATATAGATATCCATCTATAGATAGAAATAGAGATCTATCGATCAATTGATCAAGAGACAGATATAAATATAAAACTTTACCTCCAAGACTGCCAAGCAGCCTTTGTGGTTCACTTGGCAGCTCAAAGCACACAAAAACCCCATCATACAGTTTGCACCACATAACTGCGTGCCCGCGCACCCATCTCCGTACCTATGCCCCCACCCACTGCCCTCCTCCGGGGGCTTACCCCTGAATAGTGTATGCCGGACCCCTCTCCACCAGACGAGGTGTGCCATTTCTTTCCTATCATCATCTTCTGTCTAATTTATAGATGAGAGTACCGGTGGGGTGGGAGATCATCCAGGCAGGGACAAGCCTGAGCCTGCATTTATCTACATAGATCATCTGCTTATCTCTTTACACTTCCCCATCTCCTCCCACCTTTGGGCACCCTTCAAAGGAGCTGGCTGGAGAATCGTGGCCTGAAGAGGAGGCCTCTACAGGAGATGGTTGAAGGGTCCGGGATGAAGTGCAATTTGGTCGGGGAGGTGAGGCCGAGACCCAAGAGGAAACTCTGGCGTGCTGTTTTTACCTCTGCCATTTTAGCTCTTGGGCAAGTCACCCAATTTCTCCACGAGGGTAAGGCTAAGGCAGCCTCCTCACCTTTGTGAAGTTTGCTTAGTGAGGGGCCATATTAGTAATAGCACTCATCATGCTGATGAGTGAAACGATAATAATAACTGGTAAAGGGAGGCGATCTGGTGATGATGATACGACCCCTGTTCTGGGGACTGCAGTCACCAGGGACCCTCCTTCTCCCGGTGCCCTGTTCCAGCCTAGCCAGGCAGCGGGCGAGGATGGTGAACTGGCCGGTGCTGGCCTGCGATCTGAGACCCGGGCTCACATCTGCATGCTGCAACCACGTGGCTGTAAAGCACCCGTGCTGCAGGACGGATGCCCTGAGGATTGCGGGGTGCTCCGGTACCACCGTGATGGGGAACACGTGTAGCCGTTGGCACGGGTGGGTGTCAGCCCAGCCTGGGGGTGAGACTCACTCTGCACTTTCTCACTCTGGAAGGCCTAGCATCATCTGGGCCTCTCTTTCCCTGGCCTCCCTGGGGCACTGCAGGGCACAGACACGGAGTAAGGGTGACCGGGGGGCAGGGGAGTCAACCCGGCCTTCTGTAGAAAACCAAAGCAATGTTGGTTCCAACTACAAAGCCTTGAAGGGAAAATGCTTCCCGTCTCTCCCACAGCCTCAGCTGGTCACTGGTTCCCAAGCCAAAAAGATGTAGGCCAGGAGGACCGACGATGACGGTTGCTCAGGGAATGCACTGCATTACTCCAGATCTGTTCCTGGAAAGGGAAGGGACATAGGGGAAATGCTTGTGTGTTCAGGGACTGTCTACACGTGCGTTTACACCGGCTTAAATTTACTGCACAGCAAGCAGGAATAGGTCCGTGTCTACACGTGCAAGCGTTAAAGTGCATTAATGCTGTGTGTGGACTGACTTGGGATTAAAGTTGGACTAAAGTGAGTCCCAAGTCAGTCCACACACACCATGTTACTGGGCTGTAAGGTGTTTACACGTGCATTACTGCGCAGTAACTAATCAGGCATAAATTTGATACCTGCATAATCAAATTTATGCTCAAGTTGGCATAAGTCACCATATATACTGCGCAGGGTGGGTGTGCGTGTGTAGACATGCACCCATACTACACAGTCATTTTGGTTACTGTGCAGTAAATGCGCACATGTAGACGCACCCAGGGTTACTAAAGAACAGTGAGATACTCCTTTACGGAAAAGTCCTGTTGTGAGGATCCCTTTTCCATAGGTCATATTGAACCGGATCCAGAATGATCTCCTAGCTCTAGAAACATACAGGACCTACAGCAATGGTCTCCGTCTGCATTAACATCCGTGGGCCTGAGCCAGCCACTCTCCCGAGCAAGGAGCAGGAGTGGAGTGTGTTGGCTGTCAGCCACCTTTGCTCTCGGAGTAGCCCAAGGTCTTGCAGGGCCAGTCCTGAGAACCGGCCAGCATTAGCAGTCACTGCAATGGAAGCGGATTAGGCATTGCAATGCAGCGCCAAGAAGGAGAATGAACCAAGACGTGGCGTAACGTAGCCAGGTACGGCAGCAGTTGCGGAAGAGAGGCTTAGCAAAAACAAGGCCAGAATTACAAGCAGATCTGCACCGTGTCCAGCCGCCAGAAGAGCAGCAGGGAACAAACAGTGACAGCTGCTGAAAAGATGGACTCGTTTCTTTGCAGATAAATACAAATGAAACCCTTCGAATGGATAGTCAGGAACTCCAGCCCAGCTCCGATGGTTTGGGAAGTGAGCCCACGCAGGGCGAGATTCCTGGGCTATTATCAGCCGTCTGCTACGACCTTCGGATCAAACCCCCGGGGGTCTTGGTCAACAGGGGCAAACAGACATGGAGCAAGGCTTAGCAAAGCTGGGCAGAGAACCCCTGGGTTCATGCTAACGGGATGAAAGATTTAGCAATGCATATGCACAGAGGAGTCTGCCAGAAAAGATGCTCCCTGCCCCAAAGAGCTTCCAGCCCAAGCCATCATAAGCACAGTTAACTGGCATGTCTGGGAGGGACGTTCCCATCGCTCGACACTCAGTGCTGCACGGTGAGACAGCAGGCAGGTCGGAGGCAGGATGCCAGTGGTAGCCTGAGCAGTGGTCTGGTAGCTCCTAAAGAGATGCAAATTATCAGGCAACTCAGTGAGTGTGCCCTTGCTGTCCAGGCACCAGGGGTGCGCAGGTGATCCAGGCCATCAGGTCAGCACCAGCACAGGAGAGCTGTGCTCCTGGAGGGGAAGGGCCTCATCCAGCAACACCCCAGGTAACAGAGGAGGGAGCCACGGTGCAGTGGGGGCTACTGGGACACTCCACGTCTTGGAAAACTATCCAGCAGTTCAGTACCCAATTCTCAGGCTGTCATTACAGGGCTCTGCATACCCACCTAGCACGCCGGCTCAGTGTCTGTAGCCAAACGCACACTGCTCCGTGAGCGTGCAGCAGCTGCCCTCTTGTCCAGTAGCATCACATGCCTCTAGCTGGCAGCGCGTACTGGCCAGAAAGGTGCTGGGTGAATGTAAGCCATGACAATGATCAATACGTTTTATTCATTTGTGCCATTGTTTCTGCAGCCCCTGCAGTGCCTTTTAATTTATGGCCTCGCCTGATCTCTTTAAACTGATTCCAATATATGGTGCCATCAGCTTTTACTGCTGTTGCTTTATCTTTGGGCTGCCCAAATCGTAAGAACTGCATGTGGAAACTGCCTGGCAGGGGATTCACTTTGTTCATTTTCCCCCTGCCAGCGTAGGTGCGTCTCCCACGTCACGCACTGCCGTGCTTTTCGCAGCCTAGATTGAAATGATCTGGACAGCGAGACCTTCACCATAAGGGCTGTTCTGCAGCCAGGTAAGTTTTGCTGGATGGGATTCACGCTCCGAGCCACCGCAGAAGGAAGGATGACTGGACCGGCTTTTCCAAAGAGCTCAGCCCACTCTGTGGCATTTGAACAATCTGGTTCAAAGGGTTATCAGCAGGGATCCTGTTTTTCTCTGATAAAAACTAATCCCCAATTTTCAGCTTAAAAAAGTAGCCCCAAATCCATATTTTTCCATGATTAAAATGAAACACCACTAATATGTGTATATATATATATATACACACACACACACACACACACACACACACACACACACACACACAGACATCTATAAGTGGCGTTTCATTTTAATCCTGGAAAAATGTGGGTTTTGGGTTACTTTTTTTAAACTGAAAATTAGGGATTTTTAATTTTTTTTATTAAAGAAAACCAGGATCCCTGGTTATTATCCCAGCCAAACACTTCTGGAAACCCGTATTGAGGGGCTTAAGCAGAAAGGAAAAATCTGCCAGAGCTCTCCGTTTTTAGCACAGAGAGCCAGTTTCTGAAGGTCTGTTGAATATGCGACTATACGGCTTTTGGCCCCTGCGGCCAGAAGGCTTCAGTCCTGAAGCTCATATAGGTCAGGAAACAGGTCAACCAAAAGCGGACCTCTGTTCCTGCACCAGTTTCCTATGGAAAAAAAATGTCATTAAACAATTCCGGACCGGCTGTATTGCCAAGTGATTAGCAGAGACAGGGATACAGACCCCTTGCTCAGATGAGGAAGTTGGGAGTCAGATGCCTCCATTCTCTGTGGTGACCTTGACCAGCACACCGGGGCTTGTACCAGCTGAGCCCAGATCTCGAATCTATGTTTTATTGGTTCCTGCCTGTATGAGGAGGATCCTGCTGGCTCTGCCTTCACAGCACCTGCCAGCTCAGGACATCAGTCGCCACATCGGGGATGACACTTGGCACAAGACATTGACAACAATCCGGATCCCACGGAGAACAAGTATTCAACGGTGCCACTGTGTTAAAGGAGAAACCTCCCTCCCATGTGCAGATGGTGAAAACCAGGGGAGAATGAGGAGTCTTTCAATCTAGTGCAGCGCATGCTATCAGATCCCCTAAAAAACCTTACCAGGCACCAACTGTGCCTGGCAGCGCATGCTATCCAATCCCCTAGAAAACCTTACAAGGCACCAAGTGGTACCTCCTGCACTTGGCTGCTAACTAGCCTCACCTGGTGGCATAGTCAGGGGTACAAAGCTGTGGTATAATGAGTTATTTCAATGTTTCGCACAAGGCCTCTCAATTGACAGGGATAAACTGAGCTCCGGGTTCCTGCTCTAGCAGGTAACACGGCAAGACTGTAAACTGCAGCAACAGAGCTGGTCTTCTCCCTGTGCTCTTAACTCGAATTCACCTTTAACAGCAACCGAGTCAGCCTGAAAAATTAATTTTGCTATCAATCTCTTCTTTGGGCAGCAGGCGTTTCTGCCGATGGCTTGGGTTTGGGGAAAACGCGAGGACGCAGCTATTAGTTTCTCTTACAGAGTATTTTGGGAGAGGCTGTTTGTGACCACGTACAGCCCAATCGTGATCAAGACTGACCCGAGCTTGCGTTTGACCCGTCTTTGGCCACAAGCAGTTTCCATTTCACAGTATGCATCCTGGCACTCATTCCACAAGAGCAGATCTCTGCCCCCCACGGGGAAGCCCTGCTGGATCCATGTGTCCCCCTGCACGGATCAAACTGCAGGTGAGAGCTGTAGCTTGCGCCCACAAGTACCACCAAAGCCAGATGTGCCGTACTGCAGTCATGCTTAAAGCTCCTGTGTCCAGGCTGCTTTTTTAAGAGACCAGCCTCTTCCCCGGTGTCAGGAGACAAGGCAGAGGAAGGGAAGGTGCAAGGATTATCGCACATTTTACACAGGAGACGCAAGATCTGAGATGAAGTGACTTGCCCAAGAACACGTAGTTGTCTGTGGCAGAGCTAAAAATTGGACCCAGGTCTCCTAGGTCCCAATTCAGCATCTTAAAACATAAGAATGGCCGTACGGGATTGGACCACTGGGTCCATCTGGAGCGCTGTGGTCCTGGCCTCCCAAGACAGCAACTTGTGGGCTTTTGGGACAGCTGTCAATGCTCACTGGGAAAGATGGCAGGGAAAAACCTCACTCCTTTTCCATTTAAGCCACTCACCTCATTTCTGTTCCTTATCAGCTTGCCCTCAAGAGCTGAGTGAACCAGGTGTGATGCAGTCTAAATAGGTGGAAAACAAACCAAAATGCAGCTCCACTTCCATCCTGCCCCAGTGATTTTCCTATTTAACCTCAGGCTGTCTATACATCCTCAGAAAATGCAGCAAAAGTACTTGCCTTTGGTAAGCTGGCCCCCTGTGAAGCTTTAAGCTGCCCGAATAGCAAGATGGTATCCGTTTCAATGCAGCCTTTTCTCTCCCTTACTTTGTTTTTAAAGCTTGGGAAAAAAAAAATTAATCTCACTTCTCACCCACAGGCAAATATGATGACTGTCAGGAGCAAGGGCAGGTTTTTGTTCATTATGGCCACATGGAAACAAGGGCTAATGAACATACATCCTCAGCTGTAGTGTTGCAATGAGGTTTGATTTATAGCATTAGAATAACAAGGTTTAAACCTGATACACTAGGGATTGCATGAGCTAATACAAGTCAGAAAGCACTATTCTGTCAAGCGATAATAGATTATTTTATATCAGAAATAGATAAAGAGCTGCAGAAATGCATGCTGCTGTTATTACAAGAAGTTAATGGAAGAATTTAGCGAGACAAGGGTTTTAATACTCAGATTATTGGAAGTTATACATTGAATTCAAGAACTTGTAACTCTGGACAGATCTTTCCAATTACGCATTTCAGCTGCAAATAGACTTGTAGTTCGAGCCATTCGCAAATGGTCAATTATACAGAACACTATCTGCATGCACATAAGGCATTTGAGGCGGTGCTACGGTTGGCACATACTGAGAATGTTTATATCTCAAATATGCAATGTAATTCTGCTCATGCAAGGCCTTGCAATCTTACTGAAACATTTAACTGTCATTAATATTGATCACCTAAAATTCACCACCAAGGCTGCTCTGTTTAGAGTGTAAAGCAAGAGCACAGCATTGGGAAAGCTCGAGGTACTGCCTTTAGACTGAACACAAAGGTCAGACAACTGTACAGCAACGACGTATCTCCCAAGTTACTGTATTTAAGTAGTAAAAATCCAAAGAAAATCTTGTTTGCAGATCCTACAAAATTATCTTTTGACCTTATAGCAATGCAGGTATTTTTAGTGGTTAAAACTGATAGGCTGTCCTCCACAGGTAAGGACATTTATGGTAGATTATCTAAGCCTAAATGTCTTTAGTCTTCAGCAGCAGCTTTAGCTCTTTGTCCTGCTAAAGTCTCAAATGAAAATAATTTATTCCCATATTGAGTGCTCAGCACTTTCAAGGCCTGCCCAAGGCCAGTCTACTCCCACTGAAGCATAGGTTGAAATTTATACTATAGCAGAAATGTACTTCTCAGTACTACAATACAGATTTCTTTGCACATACTTGCTGGCCTGCCACTATTCCATCTCAGAGTAGTGCTATGTCCACTTAGGTGAGAGAAATCTGACCTTTAGTTTCACCAATAGGCCTGGTCAGCATTTGATTTAGAAACCAAATACCCAGAGGCAGCTGCCAGTGACTCAATCAATGACATTTTCTGCCTCAATGTCTTCATAGCTATGGGTGTGCGCACCAGTCTGGATGATTTTAATGGGGGGGGGGGGGTCCTTTTTTTTCCTGTAATGAATGGAGCACTGCCAACAATGGAGCAAGCACTCTTTTTGGAAGCTCCTAAAGGCAGCATCTTCTAGGTGAAATAACATTGATGCCTGGTCTGCTGGGGATCATTAAAGGATTAGGGTGCAGCTGAAAAAGCAGAAGTTCTTTTTCACTCTTCCTAATGCCTTGTACTTAATACTCAGACCTGTCTGATAGCTCTGTACACACACACACACACACACACACACACACACACACACACACACACACACACACACACACTTGCAAAGATATTGCGATTTTTTCAATACCTATCTTGCAGCAGAATATGGCCAAAGACCATGGAAACAAGCGTTAGCTGTAAACTGGTTTTATTATTTATGAAAAATGGAATGTTTCATTAACAGAAACTTAAGTGGTGTTGGAACAAGAACACATTTATTACAAAAAAAAGCTGAACAAACAAATGAGTTCACATAATATTTCAGCTACAATATGGCAGCAATTTCTTTAATTACATAAATTGACGGTGACCCTGGGTAACAGAATTCACCACTGTCGCCATCTTGCATTCAAAGAAAATTAAAATTTTCAGTAGCGGCGGGTGAAGCGTGGATCGTTGGGTCTGTTTGCTCTGTCCTGCCCTGCGAACCCTTGCATTCCACTACTCTGCATCATCTGGTTCTGGTTTCCACCCTGAATGAAGCCCCCACGCCTAGAGAACAAGGCCAAACATTCAGGAATTTTATAAGCTGAAAGTTAACGCGTTGCTTTAAGTTTGCGGCATTTACCTTTTGAGTCATTTTTTTATCCTTGAAATACAGTGCACCAGATAAAACTGCTGGAACATTCTTGTCTTAAGTGACACATCACTAATGGTAATGAGACTAAGAGCTGGCGCTCTCCATGGCTACGCACAATTCTTTTAGCTCTTGGAACGTCCAAATGATTCAATTAAAAGAAGCGTGCACAAGTGTGGGATTTAGAAGAATAGGAAGTGACGGGCGAGGACTAAAAACCCTTGACAAAGCTTCTTACCCTGACATTCCTCCTCGATTCATCACATGGCCTGGTCCTGACTGACCAGGCATACCTCTTTCACCACCTGGTAAAAAAGCAAGAAAAGCATTTTTAATAGGAAAATTTAACCACCCCCCTTGCTCCCAGAATTTTGCTTGCTTGCTTTGTAATGCTGTTACTGTTAAAAGCTCTGTATGAATTTTAACTACCACTAAAAGTTCAGTAGCAGCAATTCATAGGAAAAAACCACAATCACGCTGGTAAGCAGCAAGTGTACCTTGCCATCTCTCATGATCCCGTCCCATCATTCCTCCATCCACATTTCCCTGCCATGAACGATCTTGATGCCCCTCTAACTTTCGACCATGATCTCCCCAGTCACGTCCATCTCTTAAAAAAAATAAAAGAAAAGCTTCCAGGTGCGTCCCTCATCAATTTGATAGCATAGGGTAAAGTCAAATACCAGACCCCATACATAAAAGCTGATTAAAATCATGTACAAAACTACATCTCTACCTGCCCCATATTTATAAGCACCCCTCTCTCTTTGGACAAACCCTAATTAGAAACTTGCTGGACAACCAGCCCATCACAAGGAATTGGATTTTCTCAGCATGGGTCGACACAGACATGAACAGCTGATACCGCACCGCAGCTCCATTAAGCAAATAACGTCACTTCAAAGTTACAGTGGCATAAATCTGCTCACTGAAGCCTTTGAAAGGATACTTCTGGGATTCCAACGGAGTCCCAGCCTATAAGGATTCTGAGCCAATTGCTCTGAATACTGTTGTCAATCCAGACCATTATGCATGAGATAGTCTCTGAAAAGAGACTGGAGCACAAGGGCCTGAAGGACACCTCATCTGCAAAAGAGCCAGCCCTTCCAATAGAGTGGTTGTTACCAGCAGAGCAGCTAGTTCAGCAGCTCTGTACTCACTACATTCTTGATGCACAAGGGAGCTACCTGTGTAAGTTTCTTGCCCATCCGAGGAAGAACAGCCCTTCGATGAAAACATCTGGAGAGGATTTCTATTTGTAAAACTGCACCCACTGTTGTTCTTTGGAAGTACATTTGAGGTTTCAAAGAGCATTAGCATGTTAAGTGCTGGTGAGCGATGGCCCGCATTTCCACGTACTAACCGGGACTGTGGGGGGATCCCTCTCCCTTCGCTCATTCTTCTGTCAGACCCGTAGCTGCCCCAACTGTCTCGTGCATCCCTTGAATGGCGGTCTGGTCCTCCATGCCGCTCATCTGGATAATGCTGAAAGGCAAAAAAGCATGCACAGGAATGCCATAGTCTTCCTCTCAGAGGTATACTAGTCAACAACCTTAAACCACTGGAATAGCCTATCGGAAGTCAGCACAAGCTAGGACAGCAAGACTCAATGAGGTCCGTCTTTGCATGAGCTTCTAGAGCTTTAAACGCTACCTGTTTTATTCTTCACTGACTCTTACTTCTCTAAGCAGTTTATTCTGGGTGCCAACTCCCTTTTATTGTCACACTATGGCTAGATAACTTTACATGAACCACTTCCATTTCTGCTCCTCCTCTTTGGATAACGCCAACAGAACACACATTTTCAAGGTACTGATCTAGTTGTCATGCATTTGCTTTTGTGCAGATTTGCCTTTACCGGTTATGGGACTGTATATTTTCTATAGCACACTTAGGTAGACTACAAGCTGTGAACTCCTTCCTGGTACCTCTCTCTGCTCATGAAGACAGTGCCAGAATAAATTACCACTTACACTTACAAACATCTGACACCAATAACTAGAACACTTTTCATTTTCACCTACTAGCCCACAAAGAAGAGTGCATATGGTAACTCCGATCATTTAGAGACAGTTCTTCCCTAATCTTTGACAGCTGCCCTAGTTAGCAACTAATTTATGCTTTGCACATTCAGTGCAAGAAATGAATTGCTTATTTAACAGCTGCTACGTTTTATGCCAGTGCTGGCTGCATTTAAGCAGCAGGTAACATGAACCTGGTGTATCAGTTTGGAACATGCTCTGCGCTCTTCCTCAGTGAAAGGCATAATCTATTTATGTGGTTTATGAAACCATCATTTGAACTGAACGTACCTGTGAATCTCTATCTGGTATTCCCCTTGAACCTTCTCTCCTGGAATAAAAAGGAGCAATTCAATAAAATCAGTAACAATCACATAATCAGACTCTAGTTTACAGGAAGTAACCCACCAGGCAATAACAACTACATTTCAATTAGAAAATCGCAACACATATTTAATTATTTAATTAAAAATCAAGTGTTTGAGGCAGAGAAACACTAAGTGTTTTAAAGCAGAAACACATCAGAGGACTGAAATAACGTACGCCAAAATCTGGGGAGCGAGGTAGCACAAAGCATGTTCAAGTGCCTGAGAAAATGGTACTAAATCAGACTAGGAGGCAAGGCTGAGACCAAGAAAGGCTACCTAATAAACATCACTGGGACCAACAGGAGCTGAAGAAATAACTGAAGTGGAATAGCTCCCACATGAAGCTTTCAGTTGCTATCCTTTCCTTTTTTGGGTCCTTGTGACAAGTTATGTAGCAGAATTCACAGATTTTGTTGGAATATGACAGGCCGCACGATGAGCGCTTCTGCTGTGGCCTCAAACTTGCGACCTCTAGGCTGTCAACCATCTGCCTTAGCACCCGTGCCAGCCCAGACCCCTGGAAATTGCTGTAAAAAAGTCCAAATGTGAATGTCTGCAGAACCCACAGTGGTGGTGGAAGCTCCACCCTGGGGAGATTTTCAAAAACTGGCTAGACAAGAGCTTTGGCCGGGATGATCTAGTTGGGTCTGGCCCTGCTCTGAACAGGGGGTTGGACTAGATGAGACCTCCTGAGGCCCCTTCCAACCCTAACTTCCTATGATTCTAACAAGTGTTTTCACATGGTTTGGGGGAAAAAAAGGTGCAGGTCTACAAATATGTAACAACCAGCTTCGCCTTTCATGCACTAGACTTCCAGTGTCAGAGGAGAAAGCACAGCTTTAAAACCAAAAGACGATTTTCACTAGCCTTGTCTAAAGAGCTAGGAAGCAGGACTGAGAACCCTGTGCAAGTGTTATCTGTACAGAAGCTTTCTACTTCCAAGTGCAGCACGGGAGACCCACTCAGCGTGTATAAGAGGGGGCTTTGTTTATGAGGCTTGTTCCAAACACCTGGCATGAAACTGCAATGTTTTTCAGGCAAATACGAACAAACATTTTTCAAGGCCGTTCTAAAAATAACAGACAACACCATGAACACAAGCTTGCAGATGAGCACACGTTGTGATGCCCTACTTTTGTTTCTGTGCTGTTTTGTAAGGAAAATAGTAAATCAGGTATGTAAAAAAATATGTCACCTTACTAACCTGTCTATAGAATGGTCTTGGTAACGGCCACGTTCCCTGTGGTCAAAATCATGGAAGCGCTCTTGGCGGCTGAAGTCAGAGTGGTATCTATCATCCATCGCCATTCGTTTCGCCTCTGGCCAATACGGATCATCCCGCCTGTAACAAAGCATGTACTGGGATGATGATTTTTCTTCTCTTGCTGTCTTCAAATCAAGTCTCAGTTGATGCATCTAGTTAGTTAATCTGAACTTTCAATAATTATTTTTTATTTTAAATAATTAAGATTGCTGACACACCGGACTGATGTGGCACTTCAATTTCAGAAAAGAGTTAACTATCACTACTACACACCCTTCAATCTCAGAATGTGTTACAATGAAGCGGCTATTCCATCTTACTGACATTGGCCTCTGAGGATTCAAATCCACAGTTTAAGTCACTCATTCACCCTCCCTTGAGTCTAGTATCTGTAGCAGTCAGACGGAAATAACCAATGTCATCAAACAGCGTTACGTACATTTCACTGGCTTTTTTATTTTCCTTACAATAAAACTGTACTAAAGTGGCGTGAATGACAGCCAAATTCATCCTTAGCAAAATCCAATTCACTATAATTGAACCAAGGGTAAAATTTATACCCAAGTGACTAGATTTCAGGTGCATCAGAAACAGGTGAGCAAACCCCCAAAGATCTTACAATTCAAGCAACTTTTTCTATCATTTTACAAGCCTTCCATCTTTGCAGTTGTGTGTGAACTGACATCCCAAAGGACACCGATTCAGAATGCCTGAAAACATTCGGCCACATTCAGAGCTTTGTAAGCCTGCAATGTCAGTATTAACAGGAGTCACTGAATGCTACAGCTTTTTGGTTTGTTTTTAAATCCTCAGAGACCTACGATGGGGACATTATAGACATGTTCCTACAACTACAAGAAACAGGGGAGCTAAGTACATTTCTGGCTATTAGCAACTCCGTGAAAGACTAATCACGCCCTGACACAAATCATTTAATAAAGTAAATGCAACTGGGGAACAACAATTTTCTGAACAGAAACACAGGTGCCCAACTTATGAATGATGTATTTTTCTTTATGCAACCTGGTCCACTTTAAAATTCAGTACTCAGCTAGCAACATAAACTGAGAGGTTTGTGAAAAACTGCCAGAGAAATGATCAAAGTGAAATGTAATTTGATAAGGTATAAGCTTCTTTCGCCACACTGGGGTAAGAAAAACACAGGAACAAAGCAGATTTAAAGCTTGTGAGAGTCAACTGAGGAAGAAACTCCCACTGCCATACAGGTCATGATGCAGGTAGCTGAAAGCCGATTCGAAGTACGAGGGGGAAAGTTACTCTTCCTTTATTCAAGAAGCAGCAAGGCAGTTCATGTCACAGCACTCAGAGAGCATGGCGTGGTAATGGATGGAATCCATAACCTGCTATGGCTGTCTGGCTGCATCATGTTTTCTAAGGCACTTCAGAGAGCAAACTCAGAGCGGCAATGCCTAACACATCTGTGCATTTTGCTGATTGTGCCTATTTAGAAAGATCAAATTAATATAACAAAGTGTGAACAGCAACTTGTAAACAAACTTTGAACTGCGAACAGTATGGCGATGCTGTGAAGTTCAGCATCTGTTCTCTGCACACTTACTGGCGGCATAAAATCCATTTGCTGGTTACTTCGCCAGCCCTCATATCACAGAGGGTCTCTAAAACTGCCTTGCAAGCACCATTACCTTCCATCAGGGTCATATGGTCGTCTCAGTGCAGACCGCCGCTCTTGTTCGTAGCGCAGTTGTTCTTGCTGGCGCCGCAGCTCCTCTCTCTCCCGTTGAATGCGCTCCTGTTCTCTTCTCCTCTCTTGCTCTATATGCATCCTCTCTCTTTCCAGTCTCTCCCTCTCCATACGTTCCCTGTCAAGACGTTGCCTTTGAAATTCAAGTCGCTCCCGCTCTCTCTGGAGCCTCTGTCTTTCATCCCGTTCATGAATGGCTTGAAGACGTTGTGCTCTCTCTCGCCGTTCTTGCTCTCTGTGTAATTCAAGTGGAGATTTGCTTTATCATAAGAAGTGCACACCTTCAGTTTCAGGGAGAAGGGAGGAGGGCAGGTTGTGACAAGTTTCTTAGATCACTTTGTACAACCCCATTAGCTTGGGCATTTTCCTCCTCACTAAAATCATAGCCAGTTAGAACAGTTTAAAAATAAATAAAAATCAATAAACACGTGAGACAAGAGGCAAGCAGTGTGTAGTGGTAACCATTCCTTTTCTTGAAAACAATTTTGAAAATGCTTCCTTTGGGCCAGCAAGCTCTCTATACATTCTGTACCTGGTGTCAAAGGAAAAAGGAGGTGTGCAATTCTGACAAAAGGGAAACACTTCTGCCCCAAAGAAACTGTCATTAAATATAAGCAAGGCTCAGAGTCGTTTTAGCAGAATTAAATGTAAAACGTGAAAAATCTTTCAGTAGTCTGTCTTTGAAAGAATACTGAAGTGCAAAGTTTTAGAGCAAAATCCATTAAGCCTTTTTTGACTAAGGCTATTAGGAAAATATAAACACTAACCAATGGAAAAAATACAAGACAGTAAATTTTGAACATAAATAATGCTAAACTCAAGGTAACAAAATCCACAAACATGCCATTTCTGTAACAGACACTGCCAGCAGAATACAATGTCACTGTAGGATAATGTTCTCCTGTTCTGTGCTATCAAGATATGTTTTCGAAGTAGAATAAATGATCCTTTGACATGTTTTATGGCCATTTTATCTCTTGCATGACAGCAAATGTGAAACTGCTATAAACTTGCAAAAATTGGTCAAGTATCAAGTATGCAATTTAACATTCCCTATGGTTTAATAAGTTCAGCTATAAAATGAACCACAACACAAAACTGTCATTTGTGAACAAGTTTCGCAGTCAAAACAAGGGACTAACAGTAACCTTCATAAGTTATCTGCAGTGAACAGTAGTCAGTTTTAATGACCACTTCCCTGATCTTATCCATTACTGTGGATTTCACAGGCAAATTATGTTTGGTTCCTGGGGAGAAACTTCTCATCACCACACCACTAAGAACAGCTGTTAAAGGTAAGAAAACTCTGTCTATGTTTTAGCATCAGGGATCACATTTGAACATCACCTACCGTTAAAGAGGTTGCTGTCAATCTATTGATTATTTTGCAAACAGCAGTCTAGATACTGCAAGCTGAAGGCTGTCAAAAATACTAATAGTGAGGAAAAGCCCTCAGGTGCTACTCTGAAAGAAAATACCTCTGCTGGGAAAGAAGCGTCAATATGAAACTCACCGCCGTCGTCTTTCTGTTTCTCTGATTTCTCGTTCTCTCTGTCGCTGGCGTTCACGTTCTCGCTGTTCTTTGATTTTATCAAATGACAAGATATCTTGTTTCTCTTTGCTCTCCGATTTGCGGTCCTGGCTCTTAGTGCTCTGTTTAATCAAGGTAATATAGTAAATTAAATACATGTTTGGATTAAGTTTCCAAAGGCAACGTTAATGCCCATTTACAGAGTACTCCACATATGCATAGCAGATAAGCACATAATTTGCTTAACTGTGAAACACAACACGAGTCCTAATTTGCTGCCCGTTGTTTAAGGCAGCGTTTCCCAACCAGAGTGCCACAGCACAAAAGTGTGCCATCAGAAATGAACAGGTACGACACAGAATTTTGCCATGGCGATGAGCTACAACTGGTATGAGGATGGGGAATGCCTTAACAGGTGCTGCTGAAAAGTTTTATTAATGTAAGTGTGGCTTGGGCTGGAAAAGGTTGGGAAACACTGGTTTAGGGTACCCTGGCTATCTGCGTGCTGGTTACATCCATAAAATGTCTAAGTGCATATTTCACAATTGTGCTCCCTTTAACTGCAGAGTTAATTTTACTGTACCTAACCATACTAGTTTGAAACTAATGGTACAGTTAACTCCACTAGGAAGAGCAAAGGAAAATGATCTCTCAAAGGGTGGCTCTCAGAAACCAGGGGAATTATGGGAATTAGCAGGCCTGAAACTGACTGTTAGAGGCCTTGAAAATGAGGGCACATAGTTCATTTTCAGGCCTGCTAATATCACAGTGTAGGGGTGCTGTACACATAAGGAGCACTGCTTATCAAATAAATGCACGGTCTAAGTACATAGCTTTTTCCAGTTCCAAGGCTATACACTTCAGCAGAGTACACTGTATACGCTCACAAAGAACCCATCAACCCTTCCCTACTAGGAGCTGTAATGGCCGACACTGCAGATAAGACAGAAAGGAGCCGAGGCCAAAGGAATCCTTGTATTTATACTAAAAACAGTCACTTAGCTGCAATTTCTGAGGAGAATGTGCAAGCATAAGATGAGACCATACCATTTTTAATAAATGCAAGAGCCCCTCCTCTGCATCCTATACCTTAAGAGACAATGTTGTCTCAGTGGCCTTGTTACAGTACAAATGCAATTTCCTGCCTCTAGCATCAATGATTATGGTTACAGCATAGGCAGGGCACAAACGTTTATCAAAACTGCGTTATGTTACTAGTTCATACTGGTTTAAAAAAGGAAAACCGAAGTTCTCGAAATGTAAATCAGACACTCCACAAAGATCTTTCAGGGAAGATTGCCCTGGTGTCTATGAACAATATACTCACTCTTTCTTTTGATGTAGTAGAAGTTTTCACACTAATAACTGGTTCTCCTTTGGATTTATCCATCACCACTGTCCTTTCAGTTCCTCGACTTCCTATTTAAACCAGAGGGGAAAAAGTACAAACCAAAGACCATTTAAGTCATCTAAGAAACGTTAAACTGTTCTTGAAACAACTGAAGTCATCAGATTAGGTGGATATAATCATTTATGGAAACGCAAAAGCAGAAAAATATTTTAGATTTAAAGTTTTAAATTTGTTTAGACTTTGAATATGACACTGGCTCCAGCAGGTAAGATACATCAGCAAAAGCACCACTTTATAATGCTCAAAGTTTGTTACCTTTAGGAAACTAACACATTCAAGACAGACTATTCAAAATGGTGAATGTAAAGCATTGGGCAGAACTCTCCAAAAGAAGGGAATATAATTTTCCCCAGAGACTCCACTGTCTAGCTATGGCACAACACAATTGTCATTTTGTTGGGATGTCTTTGTCAGCTGTTAACTGCCCATGTGAACGACATCTGTAATACGGTATCCCATTTATATTAACAAAGCAGCTTAAGCTACCTGATTTGCTTATCCTTGAGCGATCCGTGACTCCTGCTTTCTGTTCATCTTTCTCTTTTCCTTCTTTTTCATCTTTGCCATCTTTTTCCATTTTCTTAGCATCATCTTTCTTGTCGGTCTTCTCATCCTTTTTAATATTGACAGACCTACAGATAAAATGAGCTTTAAAGCAAAGTACAGAGGAAATAGTCTAGATGCACGCACTCCTTTTCGACTTCTGCACAAACCAGTCTTTTAAAAATTGAAATTGCAACAAATTCTTCTCATCTGCCAAATACTAAACACAACACATTTGCATCTTATTATTTTTAATCTAGTTGACTGAATATCAAAGCTTGAAAGATGCAAGGGAAAAGACAGGTGATTCTTTTGAACACAAGTTCTCCAGATGGTTTTTGATAAAAATTTCAATTATTTTGATGATTAACTTCATATCCAGCTCACTTTTTGGAACTGAAATGCAGACACCCACAAAAATTATGAGCTCATTCAGAATAAGAATTTTTGCATAAACGTTTGAATCCTAAGAATCTACCAAGCAAGATGGTCAAAGCACAATCAGGGGTTTTGAAAGGTAGTTTAATATGGAGTGACCTCTAAGCAGCAAATAAACTACTGTGTAAGGGATGCCTCTCACAAACAAAGGCTATCAAACCCCACAAAAAATAAACACTGGAAAAATCTCTCTCCTGGCCCATTCCAAAGGCTGTTTTAAAAACAGGGACTAGTCTTTTAATGAAGTAGCCTAAACAAAAGGATGATATGACAATTTATAGAGCTGACCCACTCCAAGGAACATAAAGAGACCCTTTAATCCTCATCTGTGAGGAGACAGTACATTCAGCAATAATCATGCTGAAGATCATGTTGTCAATGCTGGTTTTGTGAGTGAATTTACTCAAGAGATGCCAGTACAGGGCCTGAAAAGATGTGGCTAGATTCCAAGTTACAAACAACTGCACTGGATTGTTACAAAAGAACCCGTGGCACCATTGTGATTTCTTCTTCACCACGTCTGTCTCAACTACTCAGTGATAACCCAGTCCCTTCTTAAAACGCAGATAAAGACAAAAGTAGAACAGAGCAAAAAGTTATATACCATTTTTGCAGGCAGAAACTGGGTCTTACACTACACGGGTCTGCTATGCCAGCAACGTTGTACTAGCATATGCTAGACCCAAGACCCCCTTTTTTGATCTTTCACAGATACAATTCACAGGATCTAAGAATTTCATCATTGTCTTAATGTACCATTTTAAATAAGCACCAGGTATGTGGGGGCAATCAGACATTAGGGTGTCCTGAACTGAAGCAGAGACACAAATTTGAAATATACACATAAGGAGGAACTGGGTTACAGATTTAACTTGTTGCTATTCACTCTCAGATGAAAAAAATTCTGAAATGGGATCCATTAAGCAAGACCTACAGAGTGCAATAAAAATGCCTGTCCTGCTCTATGAGCAAACCAAGTTATTTGAGGGTTAGTATGAACCAACCAATCACGATGCAGTACTTCCAAAAGTATCTTTCAATTTGTTATTACTCTTTAACTCTGGTTTTGCATTACATTTTAATATTTCAAATATAGGATCTCTTAAAAAAAAAAAAAAAAAGAATTTACTTTTCAGACTTGGAATCTGTAGAATGGTGTCTGTCTTTTTCCTTCTTTACTTCATTTTCTTTTTTGTCTAAAGGTTTTTTCCCAGCTGGTTCATTTTTTGCCTGGAATTTTAAATATCAGAGCATTAGTCTATGCAGTATTTTTATCCTTGCATTACACTGAATCATGGAAAGTTCTCACTTACTTTTTCTACAGAGATCATTTTTCCATGTAGCTCTGTTCTGTGGAGGTGACTAATACATTTAGTTGCTTCCTCAGATGTGGACATTGTAACAAAACCGTAACAGCGAGCACCAGGACTGCGAGCGTTAGTTACTACTTTTGCACCAACCACCTTGCAAAAATTAAATTAATACAAGTTATTTTGTAACTGCAGAACATCATGTATTTACAACTTAAGTACTGCCAAGTCCCTCATATACCAAAAGAATTGTTCGTCAATACCGTGTAAACCAAGACCATTTGCTCTTCTGAAACTGCACTGGAAGATCAGCATTTCTAACAAGAAGCATTTGTCCAACTGAGCCAAGTTTATTTTGCAAATGACCCCAAAGTTATACAGGGGAACAGAGATATAAGTAGACTGGTCGGAAGAATTCTGAAAAATCTGCCATTAAAGTACTTCTCCAAGTACTAGAAATATTTCCATACATGGCAGTGATGGTGCCAAAATAGTTGGGAAGACTTTAGTTTAAGATTATAATGCAGATTTTAGTTCTCCAGAAATCTTATCCTTGCTGCACAGTCCAGTGACCACAGAGGCCAGTCACATGCTGTACACTACCCCACTGTTTCTTATCTTGCATATCAGTCTACTGAATCTTTGGCTGGGGTAAGATATCTAGTTTCTTCAATTCAGTAATAAAATGCAGATGTATGGATTTGTTAAAGTACCTTTAAAGCAATTAATGCTAACACTGGACTACCACAGGCATGACTGACATTGTAAAAAGATGCACTTTTCTGGATAAGCAAACATACAGAGTACCTGAGTGTCATTCAGAAAATCCTCACTAACAAATTGCCAGTCAGGTAGCATCTAAGACCTGGCTTGCAGAAAACATCCTGGTTTCATTTTTTTTCTGTGAATGGTAAAGTGACTGGGGGTGCAGAAGTAAGCAACCAGTGTTTTACTTTCCCCAGAAATTTTGAAAGGTATTTGGTGAAGTGCTATATTTGTAGGGAGCTATTTTCAAAAGCTGGTTAAAAGCCCAGCTCCTGTTGTTTAATCCAGCCTCTGGAAACTTGCCACTAATTACATGGCATTTTTCTGTCCAGTTGCTTTGTTTGTTAAACCATACAACTAGTTCATGCCAACTTTCCTCATAATTCAATATGCTGTTCCTTACTAGAAAAGAAACAGCTAGATGGTACAGCATTTAAACCCTTTTATCAAAATTAGTAAGTAAAATTGAATGTAGAAGCACTGTACAACACATACCTTTCCATACTTGCTGAAAAGGTTCTTCAAGTCCGTAGCTCTGGTAGAAGAGGAAAGTCCACTAACCCACAAATTTCTACCAGAACTGCTACTTGCACGACCTAATTTAAAAAAATTATTAAACACTACTATATCAGAGAAGCGCTGCATTCAAAAAACAATTTCCCTAGAAATTCCACTTTCATAAATTACAGCCCATACTAAATCTAAACTACACTACCACTTCAATTCCAACGTTTAGACCTGCTCATCACTCTTCAGTACATGAGGTTTAATTTCTGTATCTCAAAACAAACCACTAGTGTTGTGACATGCAGAGTGATAAAAGCATGATATGGTATTTTCAACTAGAGAGTTTCTGCAAAAAAACTAACAAACAACCCACTATTAGAGACCTGAATTTCTTTAATGACTACCACAGGAAGTAGAAATCTAATCAGAAAGTTTTAGATAACGTTTTTAAAGTCTTGCCTTTACTGCAGTCCATCAGCAAGACTATTTTATGTAAGTTAGAGCTAGTCAAAAGTAACAGTCTTGTTAGGAGAGACAATCTAATCAATTCTCATCACACAAGAGTTAACCTGAATTACAAGAAAGTTAATCTTCATTGCACTGGCAGTCTTCCCTGAAGATGTGAGAAACGCACATTGAATAAAGCAATTTACTAATTTCCCTCTTAGCATTACTGTGCTTTCAAAGGCACATCCTAATCCTGAAAAAACACAATTTACACATCCACTTAAATGCTACTACTGGGAGCAATCCCACCAAGATTAACAGAACTAAGCCATAGCAGTTAGGTATACACTCTTAAGGGAAGATTATGGCCAAATGAAACCCATAAAAGATCGGCCAAAACATAAGCCCAATTTTTCCCTTGAATTCTGCTGACCTCAGTCAGTCAATTTATGTCAGGATTTGGCCCAATAATTTTATCCAAAATCAGTCTCATTTCTAAAACCTACCTTTCTCATCTTTTGAGACTGTCTTTGTCTCTGCATCCTCAATAGAGCTAAAGACAAAAAACGATGTTAGTGAACAAAGAATAATCAGAAACCAAACTAACTCTTATATGCACTAGCATTCAATACCTACCAGAAAATTAGTTGTGAAATAAAAAGACCTTTGCAAACTTGTTTTAAGAAATCTGACAAGAAATAAGGGAAGTCATTTGCTTAAAACAGATAATTAATTCTGTTTGGCACATAATAAAAATTAGGAACAAATTAAGAAAACAACCTTTGAAGGTTGAGGAAAGGAAAGAAATCAAGACCTTGGTTAAAAACTGCACAAGAAACAAAAGAGATTCTTTAGGAATAAGCTACAATTTCATCAGTCTCGCTGGCCAATTGAAGGAAACAGCTTTTTTGCATCACTTAATGACCAATGAAAAAAGATAGCATCTGGTCTAGAACTGAGAAAAAACAAACCTCTTTTTCTGATCACCGCCCTCATTGGTAGAGGACTCTTTAGTAGCGGATGAGTCTTCAGCATTAGCTTTGTCTTCGGGTTTCTTGGCATCTTCTTTACTATCTTTGGTTTCGGCACCCGCGCCTGTATCCGCTGTTTCCCCACTAGAGGCTTCCGGGCCTTGGGAGGCTTTGCTACTCTGATCGCTTACGGGGTCTACTCCTAAACATTCAGAGTCCTCCGGTTTCTCTTCCTCTATTGTCTGTTCACTTGTCTCCCCTTTCGCTACAACTAAACGCTTTGCCTCCTTCCTTGCCACCGCTGGGGCCGATTTGCTGTCCAAAGCTAAGGCCTCTTCCTCCGACTCAGCGGCAGCAAGAGCGTCCTCTTCCTCCGCTAGCTTTCTGCCTGGCACCACGTTACTTCCTTCCTGTGCAAATGGCTGCTCCACTTCGGAATTGTCTTCGTTAAGTGGCTCAGATTTACAAGTTTCCCCCAAAATGTCGAGTATTTTCTCATTTTCTACGGATTTAACAGGAATAGAATGGCACAAGATTTAATCACCAGGGAAATACAGCAATCACAAATGTGGAACTGGCATGGCTGCCACACTAACACCAAGAGACCTTCTAAGCTACACAGAGATTGGAAAACCCTAGTGGACACAACAGTAAGAGCCCTAGGCTAGCTGCTCTCTAACAAACTCTTACGTTAAAGCCCGAAAGCTACACGGAAGAAAAACGCCCAATAAACTTAACATATAACCTTCTGGCTGATCCTTGACAGTCTTCATGATGTCGAGTTCTAGTTCTTCCTAATTTAGCTTCCAAAGTCCAAGATCCTTAACTGACTGCATCAATTCTTTTGACAGTTCAATTTCCAGATTCCTGTGAAATTCTTTTAGCAGAGAGTCCAACATGAAAACTGGGGCATCTTCTGTTGGTGCACAAGTATTTTTGCAGTCCAGAAAGTGAATAATATCTGTATGATAATTCCATGAAGAAACTCGGTCTTCCTTCTTCTGAAGTCCATTCACTTTAGTTCCCTACCACAGCTTTATATACTACCTGAACTCCTCTATTCAAAATTACAGAATTATGGTACTGTGTGATATCACAAGATCTGCTTTTATGTGCAGAACCTTTAAATTTCAAGGCTCAGGTTAATTAACATAGCCAATGAGAACATTTTCTAATCAACCACTTTAATTCACATTGAACCTATTTTCTCAAATGATGGAGATGACACCATTACAGATCTGGTGATATGACTGGGTTTCCAATCTCTATGACCCTTGCATGATCTGGTTGTCCACCATTAGAACAATGCACACTATAGTAATTCAGTTTAAAAAAAAAAAACAAAACAAAAAACCAAAGTAGGGATACAAAAAGGGATTAGGTGGAAGTGTGAAACTGTTTCCAAACTAGGTGTGTTTTTTTGTTAAACAGTACCTGGCTCCAAAGGCAGTTCTTCAATTTCCTACAAACAAACAAAACAAACAAAAAAAAATATATATATATGTATATATATCACAGCACTGTTCAACTGGGCCCAAATTACATCTAGAAGGAATTTAAAAAATGCTCAAGTTTTGGTAATATTGTAAACTGTGAGAAGTGTAAATTCCTTAAATTATCTTTAAATAAGTCTTAACCTACTATCTTTACATAAAGTCCTAACGCATTGTCCACTGATGAAATAAAAGAATAGGAACTCAGAATTAATTGCATAAAGGAAGAGTTTCTGTGGCAACTCAGAGAACACTGCAGCACTGATACAGCCATTTCTGTTTTACACAGAATTAGATAATATCAGAATAGCAGTATTATTCAGCTAGCATGTGATGTGCTGTTCATTTATAGTACTCCCAGAAACACATGCAAATAATTAGCAAGCAAAAGCTTCATGAACACCATGCTCCTACAATTTGCAATCCCATGTTCTAAATCTGTTAGGGTTAAACTCTTTAGCACACTTGCCTCAAAAATCAGCCTTGTGCCATCCCCACGAGCCACTCTGGTCCCTTCCCTCTGCCCAGTGTGCTGCTCTGCTTTCTATTCCCTGCCTGATCCACTGCACTGTTTTGTTTCTTGCCCTATTTGCCACTGAGCTGCCTGTCCCCTCCCCAATTTGCTGCATGCCACACACACGCTGGCTGCCACGCCAGTTGTGGCATGTGTTGCAAGGTTGCCACCCTGTTCTACTTAAGTTTTTTTCTGTGACCTTGATCAGCAGAAACAGGTCACCTACAACTCTTGTGGAAGTCAGCAAGAGCCCTGGATGCTCAAGGATGCTGGAACCCAAACCCAGTGTTTCAGCAATAATTTCAATCATTGTATATCATATCTAAGTATTCTGAAAATTGTATTCACACATTTGATGAAGGAAATAGAGTGAAGTGCAACAGTTATAGTTTGAGTTGGGTACAGAATACAAATTGGATTGTTTTTAGAATAAAGCATAAAAGGGCCTCAAATTCTCTGAATCTACACACAAATATATAGGGGAAATCCATGTAGTTTTAATATGCTTACTGCATATTCTTACTTCTAAATTAAGAAATAAGAACAAAACATTTGAATATTTTCCAGAGAGACAAAGGTATTAGCTGTTCATACATCATCATTGCTAGTAATGTTAAAAAAGTTGTGCTTATTTACCTTTACAATAATCAAATCAGATGAAGTAGCATCTAAACAGTTCCCAACATCTTCACTCTCTGCCTGAAAGAATAAATAGGCGACATTTCATTCCCTACAGAATATCCATCACATCTTTAATGAAAATGAAACCAAATGAGAAACTGAAAGGTTGGAAAAACATTTAATTTCTAACTTTACCTTCCTGAGATATATGAAATTAAATATTTACTAGCCTTTAAAACTTGAAAACCTGGCTAAGGATGATTGCAACTTAAAAAAAAAGAAAGAAAGAAATCAGGTAACAAACTGTCCCTAGTCTGTCCCTGCCCACTTTAAAGTCTCCTTGTTGTTTTGAAAATAAATGTCAACATTAAACAAAAAGATCCCATATGGCATATTTTTCCTTATATGCCTTTTATTCAAACACACTAAGCAAGGTTTCCCTCTAGACCGCCAGCTGGTCTAATGAAAAATTGCAATGTAATTAATTTTACAGTAAAAATATACAACCCACTCAATATTTTAATTTTGTTATTTATTACTGCCAATTCTAAATTAAAGAAAAAGCAGTCATCTCAGGATATGATCAATCCAGATGATGGAGACAAAGCACATCACAGAGTAATATGAGTATTACTCTCTTCCTGTACCCCACTGTATGTTTCAAGAAAGTAACCTAAACAATTACAGAAAAGTTTATACTCCAGCAAAACAAGATAATGCTGCCCATTACAAACTAACACGTGCAAAAAGCCAGCGTGAAAAATATTTCCAATGCCAGGATGACTGGGAGACCAAATGTTATCATAAAATGTAAAATACATTGTACGATAAACCGTTGCAAAGCCGATTCAATTACAAAGAAGACAGACTATGGCATACGTATCCCTCAGACTACCATCCAAAACAAAGGAATGATGAGAAAATGGGAATGTAAAGTTTAAGGCACAGCAGGGAATTCACTGATTTAATCAGTAATGCTTTCTAGATTACTACTACTGTGGGCACTAACAAGGCATGCAAACAGAACCTATGCATGTTTTAAATCAAAAATGCTATTTCTACAAATAATTTTTTAAAAATAAAATAAAAATCAATGACCATAAAAAAAAAATTCAGATTCCCAAATTATTTCCAGTATTGTTCAGGTACAATTTCACTATTTAATTTGAAAAAAAAAAAAAAAATTCTGATTCCACACATGTAAGAGATGCATACCATCACTACTGGTATTTCTCTTGATTCTTCTTTAATTTCTGATAATTGCGGAGATGCCTCCAAGTTACCTACAGGATATTCTGTAGGCTGATCTGGAAGTTCTTTCATTTCTGCATCATCATTTTCTTTACTATCAGACAGTGAGTCAAGAATATTATCAGCACTGTAATCCTCTCCGCAATCTACAGCACTGCCATTATCTATTTCAGCTTCATCTAACACACTAATATCCATCATGTCAATATCCTGCAAGTTATCCAAACTTGCTTCAATATCCTCCTGTAAAAAGAAAAAAAGTACATATAATAGACATTGTGACTTAAATGTAACACTATTATTTTTCACCTCAAATGCAGTAGCACATACCTGTCCATCTCCAGAATCCTCCTCCAGTCCATTATCTTCAACACCCTCTTCCTCTGGTTTGCGCCCTAGTAACATTACGATGATTAGAATGAGAAACAACAAAAACCATATTCTTCAGACTGTGTTGTGTTAGAGCACGGGTTAAATACAGTTCTTTGCAGAAAAAGTTATACACGTGGCCTCCTATTCAACAATTCTTAAAAAGAAACAAAAAACCCCTTAATATCACATTTCACTAAGTGAGAACAATACAATGTCTAAACATTTACCAGTTGTACTAAACAAGACTCAACCAAAAGCTTCTCTAAAGTACTTGCAGACTACTTGATTCAATGCAGCAACATAACTTGACTAAATCATAACTGTTATTATTTTCAAAAGTTTATTTAAAATATCAGTCTAATAACAATTCTTACTACGGGAAGTAACAACTCATCTCTTTGACCTATACTATTAGCAGCAACAGCTATTACTAAACTCAAGTGTCCACCACAGAAGAGTAAACTTCTCATGACAACAGACCAAATCATTTCTCAGGCATTTATTTCCTCAAAGACCAAAGAACAGCACAAGAAAGGGGGAAAAGTTTTTAGAAATAGCCTTTCCATAAAGGAGAAATGTTTCAGTTTCGATGCTGTTTCACTGAAATGATGTTTTACATATTGACTGGGAAGGGAAAAAAATTCTTTAATCATTAACCATCTCTTTACTTTTACAGGCGTTTTCTATATTCTGAGTTATGATTATGCATTTGAATTTGCAAGTCAATTTAATCCACAGCCAGTGACTAATGGCACTGACCTGAGCCAGGCATAGTTCTGTTACATGAGCATTGTGAGGAGAGGCTACGTGATCGAGCACAATGCACTTCAAAGCTTTCAACAATTTACTCATCAATTATTCAAAATACTTGCTATACGTAATTCAGTACTGAAGAAGGTTCTACCTCTAAACTGTTAGTTTTAAAAAATGATTTAGTGACAGTGACAAACAACCCTGATTTCAGAAACAGAAACATATCTTTAAAAAAAAATAAATAAAAATCACAAGATAAGGTAATTCTTCACCATTACCTGGAGGATTTGTTTGTACTAGCAAAATTATTCCAAGCAGTAGTTAGAAATATCACCTGAAAACAACTTTCAAGTATATATAGATATATCATCAGGGTTAATTTTTAACTATAAATGTAAATAAATGTACCATTAAACTATTAAGAACAGTAAACTATGGAATCAAGAGCTTCACCACTGGAAACAGAAACTGGATTCCCCCCCACCCCCTGCGCCAATCTACTCTGACTATCCAATGACTTTCCCCTCTATAATGGTAAGCAGAGCTTTAAAAGAACATGAAGATTTAAGTTCCAACTGGAATCAACACCAGCATTGCTTTTTTTCTTGAAGTTTTGGGGTTTTTTTGGTTTAGAAACGTCGAGATTTCAGGTCTTCTACATCTCATGTAACTGACTGTGGACTCTATGCATCTACAGAAACGTAAAAGAATTTGGGGACAGACCAGCTTGGTTAAGCATATCAATAAAGCAGCACGTTGTGGAAGGAAGGACAGACAGAAGGAAGGTTGTTTTTTTTGTAAGCGCAATGTATTAGCGAATCAAGGGAAAAATATCCTCTCTCAACTTCTTTATACCTTTGCTGCTTCTTTTTGGAGTTTTCTTGACCGTTATCTCTGAAACGACTGGAATCTCTTCAGGATTTCCCCCTTCCTCCTCAATGGCCTATTGGGAGGAAAAGCGAGAGAGATAAATACAGCGTTTGTTTACAGAGTACTATAAGCTGAGCGTGCTGAACACATCACAGGCAAAAAAAACCACCGTGGCAAAACCCAACAGACTTCGGTTTAAAACCAGGCCAACACTGCTTGGATGCACGATGCCAAAAGCGAGTTTCACAAGTGCTCCGACATGATGGATTCATAGATTCACAGACTGCAAAGTCAGAAGGGACCACAACGGATCCTCGTGTCCGACCCCCTGCCCCTAGAAGTGCAAAATCCTCCCAGTTGCTTCCAGAACACAATCAGTGCCCGCCATGGACTGGGTCAGACCACAGGTCCACCTTGTCCAGTCTCCAGTCATAGATTTCATACATTGAGGGGCTGGAAGGGACCTCGCAAGATCATCAGGTCCAGCCGCCCTGGGAAGACAAGTCCAGTCTCCTGTCCTGGGACCTCCTGGTCCAGCGATTCTCTACTAGTGGGATGTGAAGGGTGTGTAGGTGGGACTTTTCCGAAATGTGTCATTCCTGAGAAAGGTAGGCGGCCCAAAATGCACGTGAGCGTAAAAACACACTTCTTGGGAAAAAAAGTGTAGGGGGAGGGGTGCAGCAGTGAACTAGGCCCGCGCACACCCGGAAGTCCCAGTCGTGTCACGTGACATCCCCCTTCCGCTTGGCGCCATTTTCTCCCCGGCGGGGGGGGGTCTCGCCAGTTTCGAGCTGCGCATGCGCCGAGCGCGCCTCAAGGCCCCCTCCCCCCTCCTCCCTGCCCCTCGCACCCCCACCCCGCTCTCACCTTGCGGAGCCGCTCCATGAGGACGCTCTTGTTGCCGCCACTGTCCAGGTTGCGGCGCTTGAGCTCGGCCCGCAGGTCGATCACGCGCAGCTCGCTCAGCCGCCGGGTCTCGGACTCTGAGCCAGGAGCCACCCCTCCGCCCAGGAGCGCGGGCTCGCCCGGCCCGGCTGCTGACTGACACTCCGCCATGGGGCCGCCGCGGTGCTGAGGGGAAAAGGGACCAGCGCAAAGCGGTCGGACAGCACAAAATGGCGGCGCCGCCGAGACGCACTCTGGCTCACAGTGCGCAGGCGCACGAGAGCGGCGGCGGGCAGTGCTGCGCTTGCGCGGCGGCCCCGGCCGTGCCCCGCCGACCCGCACATGTGCGGACGCTGCCTAAACTCATGGCGCATGCGCAAGGCCGAGCCGCCGTCTTGTGGCAGTCTCCACTCTGCGCATGCGCTAGACCAGGTCGCTGTGTCCTGTGTGAAGGCTTATTCACGCTCCCTCTCTTGCGCTGTCTTCGCGCATGCGTGACACCGGGCGGCTAGCTCCTGTGTGGTCCCTCATACGCACTCCGCACAGGCGCGGGACGGGGCCAGAATGTCTGTAGAGCTCCGCGCCTGCGCACAAACACTCCGCGCATGCGCGCTGGCGAAGGGGGGGGACCCTGAGTCGTCTCGGCCTGCCCACCATTTTGTGGTGGGATCACAGCGCACCGCGCGCCCGCCTCTCCCCGCTCCGCCATGACGGAGACGCAGCCAGCGGCCGGGCCGGCGGAATCCGCGCCTCTGAACGCAGCCCCCGCGGCAGCCCCGGGCTCGGAGCCTGAGACCCGGCGGCTGAGCGAGCTGCGCGTGATCGACCTGCGGGCCGAGCTCAAGCGCCGCAACCTGGACACCGGCGGCAACAAGAGCGTCCTCATGGAGCGGCTCCGCAAGGTGGGGGGGAGGGGAGAAGGAGGGGACATCCGGGTCCTTTGTCCGGGGCGGCGCTCCTGCGCGCATGCGCGACCCGCCCCTCCCCCTCCCTTCCCCCGCGGCCTTCCTTTGGGCCCGGGTCGTGGCTGCCTGTGCGCGGCCCGCGCCACCCCGCCTGCTGCCCCCCGCCCCCCCCCGGGGTGCTGATGGTTTTGGGGGCCTCCACAGCCCTGCCCAGCCCCGCCCGGCCTGAACAAAAGGTCTGGACGCAGCCCCGGGTGGAGGCGCATCAGGACGTCTGCGGGGCGGCGAGCAGCCCCTGCACAAACCCTCGTGCTCGGAGGTCTCGGCGCCCGGCGAAATCGGCGTAACGGCGTGGCGTTCGGGGAGGTTTCCGGCTGCTGTCGGCTGTCGTTAGCGCTTCTCGTCTTGTGCGTTTTTGTTCTCCGGTCGTCCACGGTTCGTTTTCGTAGGTTTGGCGAGCGGGTGACGACGTGGACGGCGTCCAGCCGCCTTTGCTTGCTTTTTGTAGGTTTGACGCTACGGCGCCCAACGTCTTCGTCTTGTTTTTGTAGGTTGGACGCCGCGGCTTCGGACCGTCTTTGTCTCAGTTTTGTAGGTTGGACACTGCGTGGTCCATCGTCTTTGTCTCGATTTTGTAGGTTGGACACTGCGTGGTCCAACATCTTTGTCTTGATTTTGTAGGTTGGACACCGCGTGGCCCAACGTCTTTGTCTCTTTTTTGTAGGTTGGACACCGCGTGGTCCATCGTCTTTGTCTCGATTTTGTAGGTTGGACACCGCATGGTCCATCGTCTTTGTCTCGATTTTGTAGGTTGGACACCGCGTGGTCCGTCATCTTTGTCTCTTTTTTGTAGGTTGGACACCGTGTGGTCCATCGTCTTTGTCTCGATTTTGTAGGTTGGACACCGCATGGTCCAACATCTTTGTCTTGATTTTGTAGGTTGGACACCGCATGGTCCAACCGCTTTTGTCTCGATTTTGTAGGTTGGACACCAAGGCGCCCAACCGTTTTGCGCTCGTTTTTGTAGGCTGGATGCTGCGGCGTCCAGCATCTTTGTCTTCGTTGTTCTTCTCCGGTGCCTAGAGGAGCACTTCCATAGGATCGTAGCGAGCTAGGGCTGGAAGGGACCTCGGGAGGTCATCTAGTCCAGCCCCCCGTTCAAAGCAGGACTATCCCCAGATGTATCCTTGCAGTGAAGACTTTGTCTACCCAGGTCTTAAAAATATCCAAGGATGAAGAGGCCACACCTTGGATTAATTAGCCTGTTCCAGCACTTTCCTACCTTCTAGTGAGAGAGTTCTTTCTTAATATCTAACCTCAACTTCTCTTGCTGCAACTTGAGCCTATTGCTCCTTGTTTTATCATCTGCCCCCGCTGGGAACAGTCCAGCTGCATCCTCTCTGGAGCCACCCTGCAGCGAGTTGAAGGCTGCTATCAAATCCCCTCTCAGTCTCCTCTTTTCCAGACTAAATAAGCCCAGATCCCTCAGCCGCTCCTCCTAAGCCACGTGGCCCAGCCCCCAAAACCATTTTCATTGCCTTCTTCTGGGCTCTCCAATTTGTCCACATTCTGTAGTGGGGGTCCCGAAACTGGACATAGGACTCCAGATGAGGTCTCACCAGTGCCAAATAATGCTTTCGTTGTTGCCCAGATTGCTTCTGTTCTTTCAGTGCGGCCCAGATACTGTAAATGTTGCGCTCTGGTTCCCTATCTCAGTGTTGGGCACTCGGTACAGTTGAAATTCGTGATCGCTTCTTATGCACCGTTTGTGTGTTATGGGATCAAAGCTTTTCTGTATGTGAGGAAATAATGGGGGATGAAAGCAGGGTAAATCCACAAAAAGATAAAATACCAAGTTAATGGCTTCAACAAAGTGTTGTCATTGCAGTGACTCTCTCTTTCTGTCTCCCGTAGGCCATTGAAGAGGAAGGAGGAGAGCCTGATGAAATTCCAGTGGCTTCAGAAATGACGAACAAGAGAACTCCAAAGAGAACTAACAAAGGTACGGAACAGTTCTGGAAAGGTGTACGTTGCGTCTATAATGTAGTCTTATTTCCTTGGAGTTAGTTTTCATTATTCTGAACTTTGGCTGTCCCGTTGTTAATGCTACTGGTAAAACTATGCCAGCAACAGCTAAATGTTGGAGACTTATCACTCTTTCCCTGACCAGCGGAGACAGATTATTAATAAGTTTAAACACAACTCTTATTGGTACGCCAATAAAATTGTGGACAAGGCTTTAAATTTCAAATGTATTTTTAGGACGAATGACTCCGACAGGATTGTGCCAGGAACAGAGCAAACAGCTGCCATGTAAAACCATTACAGGCTCTGCCAGTAATCTTAATCTTCAGTTGCCATGCTGCTGTTTATTTTCTTTTCATAACTGCGTGCTGTTTCAATGGCTATCTAGAAAGATGAAATCTTTGTCATCACAGAATTGAAATTTTGCACGTAATAAATTGTACAGCCCTGGGGATAATTGAAACAGTCGCTAAGCAAGTACAAGCAAACAAAGTGGTCCTAAAATGCGAGATTTTTCATTTGAATCAACATTTTGCAAAGAAATCCTTCCTTTTCTGAAAGACAAGGTAGCCTACTACTACTAATAGAATGTAATTGTGTGAAAAAGCCTCAAATATTGACTTGGGTATTCAGATGCACATATTACTGGAATTTCGTTTAGCTCCTGTATAAAAATCAGCCATATTTCAAAACATTGCTTTTGAGAGAGTTGTTTGAAGCCACTTCCTTTCCACCCGATGGTGGTTAAGTCTGAGAACCACAAAGTGAAAATCTTACTCAGTAGCAATTTCTTTGCATATTTCCCTGATGTGAGACTTGGCTTAAACATGTTCTGGATCTTTAAACTGATGGCCTTTATTTTATGATTTGGTCTTTTGTGGACCTGCTTGCAATATTTGGATCTAAATTGTAAACTGTTAATAAATCAATCTTTTCCAGAGCAAATAGGACTTAAATAGTGACATTAGGCTTCTGTAATAATTATTTTTTAAGGTTTCATATTGAAATATTTTTTATTTTTATCCTTTTAAATATTGAGGTCTTGGGGAGGAGAGAATGGTATAAGCAAACATAACTGCTCACTTAGATGTGATAGGAGACATCATTTAATCACATCTAGTGTTGCAATACTGTCTCACTTACCTAGGGACAGAATTTGCTTGCTGCATCCGATCTTGGTTTTTTGTTGTTTTTTTTTAATGATGAACTTGGAACTTGAAGTTTAGCAAAAAGTGTATACTGACATGTTTATCACCTGAAGAATATTGTTTTCCAGGGCGAAAGCCAGAAGACGAAGGTGTTGAAGACAACGGACTTGAGGAAAACTCAAGAGATGGACAGGCAAGTGAAATCATGCTTGAGATTAAAAAGAGGGTGCTGCTTCAAGTCACAGTGAATATAGATCTATTCTCTTTCTTCTTTCAGGAGGATATTGAAGCGAGCTTGGATAACTTGCAGGATATTGACATGATGGATATTAGTGTGTTAGATGAAGCTGAAATAGATAATGGCAGCGCTGTAGATTGCGGAGAGGATTATAGTGCTGATAATATTCTTGACTCACTCTCTGATAGTAAAGACAATACTGATGCAGAAATGAAAGAACTTCCAGATCAGCTAACTGATCAGCTAGAAAATGAGGTAGGTAACTGGAAGTATTTCTACAGTTTTCAGAAATTAAGGAAGATGCCACTAGAAATGTGTCATTTAAACAGTAGAATCCAAATTATTACTTCTTTGCTTTCCACATAAGGAAGTAAGTTGGAAGTCTGTTTCTTTACCATTACACATGCCCTATCTGTGTCAATAGCATCCTAACTAAACATATTTAGGTCTGTTTGCATGCAGTATAACTCGAGCTTTATTCAGATTTTGCCTGTCCTGTTTTGGCAGTCTTTCAACTTAAATCTTCACTCAGAGATCAGTATGAGAAACTTGGATGTTCTTTACCAGTAAAGAAAGAAAGAAAGTTTAAAGACGTTGAAAGAGTCTTTAAATGTCTTGTTCGCATCAGGTTTCCAAAGTATTACCCATTCCCTTATCTTGGGGGTGCCGTTTCTGTTCTTTTACTGTTACTATCTGAGGGTTAACGACATTGCATTACTGATCTCTTAACTTGGAAGGCAAAACTTTTGATTTTCTGCAAATTAACCCAGCTAGGAGTCCTACTGGTGGATGACTTTTCTGATCTAAGGGCCCAGTGTGTTACTTCTGAGACCTGCATTACCACTAAGTGACCAGATTTGGTAGTCTTTTATATATTTTAGACTTCTGACTTAACTTTAGAACCTTAGAAGTAAGGTAATAAAAAGTGACAAAGTTACTAAATGTTTGTAAATCTCCTTAAAAGATCGGGAAATATTTCCATTGGACAAGACTAATCTGAAATTAAAGTGTGTTATAAATTTATGTTTTATTGCTAGTAAATAGTTCCTTAATTAACTATTAAGATACTCAGCCATGTCTCAGTATTCCTATGTAGAATTTTGAGGTTGGATCAAGAGCTTCTTTGAATACTGATAAATCTTTTTTATCTGCCTTAGGAAATCAGATACAGGAGTATTGTTTCTCATTTGGGTTTGTCCAGTAAAGCTATATTCAGTATTTCTAAGGAATTAAATATTTTTCATTTAATTTTTCAGGAAGATGTTGAGGATATTGGAACCAGCTTAGATGCTGTTTCATCTGACTTGAGTGAAATGAAGGTAAATTTAAAGTTCAGTATTGTAAATTCTTTGTAGTACTATATTAAAAATATTCATTACGCTAATGTCTCAATAACAGAACTGAAGCTAGCCTTTTATATTGGTTAGAATTCAATTATGATTTCTATTAAGCACTGTAATACCTAAATTATATTACTTGTACAATGCACAGATGTATCTATCTATTTTACTCTGTAAAGGTGCACATCTGCTCTGCCTTCTGACTCACTTCAGACTTATCCCCGAACTAGCTCTTTAAGTTTTACAGTGAACAGTGGGTTCTCAGCTCACCTGGTACCTTTTTTGCCATTTGAACTGAATCTTTCTTTGCTATTTTTGGCTTCCCAATTTATCCTTTTTTGCTTGATTTTTAAAAAGAAATGGAATTGTCAGAAAACTGCTGGCTTGTGTGAGCACCACTAGAACTTAAATAGCCTGGCTGTTTCCTTAAAAATACCTTTAATCACTTGTTATTCATATATGTTCCTTCATTTCCTCCTTTGGTGTTGTGAATTATACTGATTAGTATAAATGCACAGTCTGCTTTTTCTGTAGATATTCATATAATTGATATGGGAGACATATCAGTACCTTGTAGTATTTTGAGTTGTCTTCAGGCAGACATGGCTGAACTAAGAGAGCCTTTTTTAGCTTTTGTTTAAAATAGTTCTGGATAAATCAGGTTTAAACAAGCTTTGAAATTATATTAATTTAGACATCTTTTAAAATTCATGCATTATTTTTCAAATGTAATTGAAAAAATCTTTAAAAGCACTTTTTTTTTCCTTACAGAAAATGGAGGAACCATGCTTGGAGCCAGGTACTGTTAAAGAAAAATATAATCCTGCCTTTTCAACTAATTCTATTGAGGCCACTAGATATTTTATAAAATACATTAGTTTGCATTAAATTTCTTATGGTGGACAACCCAGATCATGCAAGGGTCATAGAGATTGGAAACCCAATCATATCCCCAGATCTATGAAGTAATGTCTGTCATTCAAGAAATATTTCACTGACATGTAATAGTTATTTTAAAAACTTCTTTACGATGCTAAATAGATATAGACAAATTGTTTTTAGTTTTTAAACTGAGATTGCCACGAGTAAAACAGATCTTGTGATATCCCACAGTGCTATAATTCTATAACTGTAGAGCAGAGAAGGCATTAGAAAGTTATTACAGGGGACTAAAATGTTAAAAAAAAAAATAAAAAAATTAGTAACTGGATACAGAAGAAAGAAGACAGAGTTTCTTCCTGGAAATTTCATACAAATACTATTCACTTTCTGGACTGCAAACATACTCATGCACCAACAGAAGATGCCCCAGTTTTCATGTTGGACTCTCTGCTAAAAGAATTTCAGTGAAATTAGAACATTGAACTTTCAGTGCATTGATTGATTCATTCAGTTAAACGTCTTGGACTTGGAAGCTAAATAGAGAAGAACCAAACCTGAACAATTTCATGAAGAATTTCAAGGAACAGCCAGAAGGTTTTTATTAAATCTGTGGGGGCGTTTTTCTTCCGTGTAGCTTTCGGGCTTTAACGTAAGAGTTTGTTAGAGAGCAGCTAGCCTAGGGCTCTTACTGTTGTGTCCACTAGGGTTTTCCAATCTCTGTGTAGCTTAGAAGGTCTCTTGGTGTTAGTGTGGCAGCCATGCCAGTTCCACATTTGTGATTGCTGTATTTCCCTGGTGATTAAATCTTGTGCCATTCTATTCCTGTTAAATCCGTAGAAAATGAGAAAATACTCGACATTTTGGGGGAAACTTGTAAATCTGAGCCACTTAACGAAGACAATTCCGAAGTGGAGCAGCCATTTGCACAGGAAGGAAGTAACGTGGTGCCAGGCAGAAAGCTAGCGGAGGAAGAGGACGCTCTTGCTGCCGCTGAGTCGGAGGAAGAGGCCTTAGCTTTGGACAGCAAATCGGCCCCAGCGGTGGCAAGGAAGGAGGCAAAGCGTTTAGTTGTAGCGAAAGGGGAGACAAGTGAACAGACAATAGAGGAAGAGAAACCGGAGGACTCTGAATGTTTAGGAGTAGACCCCGTAAGCGATCAGAGTAGCAAAGCCTCCCAAGGCCCGGAAGCCTCTAGTGGGGAAACAGCGGATACAGGCGCGGGTGCCGAAACCAAAGATAGTAAAGAAGATGCCAAGAAACCCGAAGACAAAGCTAATGCTGAAGACTCATCCGCTACTAAAGAGTCCTCTACCAATGAGGGCGGTGATCAGAAAAAGAGGTTTGTTTTTTCTCAGTTCTAGACCAGATGCTATCTTTTTTCATTGGTCATTAAGTGATGCAAAAAAGCTGTTTCCTTCAATTGGCCAGCGAGACTGATGAAATTGTAGCTTATTCCTAAAGAATCTCTTTTGTTTCCTCTTGTGCAGTTTGTAACTGATGGTCTGATTCTTTTCCTCAACCTTCAAAGGTTGTTATCTTAAATTATTCCTGTTTTTAATCTTGCATCTAGACATAATAGTCCATTTAAAAATCTGACTTCCCTTATTTCTTGTCAGATTTCTTAAAACAAATTTGCAAAGTGTGTTTTCTGTTTCACAACATGGTTTCTGGTAGGTATTCAATTATAGCACCTATTATTATTTAGAGTTTAACCTTTTTTTCTTTCCTGATTGAATAACACTGATTTTTGTCTTTAGCTCAGTTGAGGAGGACAGAGATACAAAGGCAGTGTCAAAAGATGAAAAAGGTAGGTTTCGTTTAAAAAAACAAGAAAAAATTTAAAAACCCTTAATATTTATTTGTTAAATATCAGAACTTCATTTCCATTTTTTAGAATGGGGTATTTTAAATGTGTATCTTCAAAAACGTTGGCTAAAAAACATTGTTTTAAATGCCAGCAAGATGCATTTTATAATTCAGACCTTTCCAGGGAAACTTGTGTTACCATCAAAGAAATAAATCTTAGAAAGTGGATTATTCCATGTCTAAGGATCACTTATTGTGCATGCCTCCAAAGAAAAAGTTGCCATTTTTTAGCGTGTATGCTTGCCATTGCAGCTGCTTAACACTTTTTGCCGAGTAAAGTGTTCCAGACTAAGCACATGCATGAATATTGTGTGTTTTATGTATATCATTTCCTATATTGCTAAAAACACAAGGGTTGTAATAATTGCACATCTCACTCTAAATATTTTAACTGCACACCTGTGACAGTCTTTAACCTGTCTCAGCTCTCAGTCTTTGACCATGTCCAACCTATACTTCATGTGCTCACTGGAATGTTTTGACAAGCAGTGTCAGCTGGGGCCTTGCCTTCCTCTCTCCCCCCTCCTTGCTCAGCTGCAGCTCCAATACTCTGCCCTATCTCCCACAAATATGGAAGTTGGCAACCTCTGGCTGCTAACCTGTAGCGCTCCAAATGTCTTAATATTGGGAGCAAATGAGTGTTTCTGTTTTGGCAGCCTCTTATTCTTTTACGTGGGTTTTTTTTCTGACTCTGCATTGGTCTTCTGTCATCTAACAACTGAGCCTAAACTCAATGGTCTATGCCAGATTACATCTGCCTAAAAGACACTATTGGAGTATTATGTTTGTAAGAGAGCTGCATTCTGGACATCACTCTGCACATGTTTAGTTAACATTATCCCAGCTGGAGAGTTTGCAGAGCTTTTTTGTCACTATTGAAATCCGCATCTGAAAAATTGCATCTCTTACAATTCAGATTCTGGCAGATGCATTTTTGTAATCTAAACAGTGAGGGCCTCCTCTCCTCTCTGAAGTCAAGTTTTGGAAATGGTGCCTGTTTGATGGCAAGCTCCCATGGAACTACGAAGAACAGTGGTTTGGTGATTTACTGTAGAAGACGGTACTCAGCCAACCACAGGTAGCCGCTGAAGAATTTCTACTTTCAGACCTTTATTCCACACGTGCAGCTCCTCTCTGATAAACCTGTCTAATTTCCAATAATAAATGCCTTCTCTTCTGGCCTGGAGCATGTACCAGCACATTGTTCCTCCAGAAGAACTTACCCATTGTGGTCATGATGTTCAAAATAAGTTACGGATACACCTGTGACTGCTTGTCTAAACGGTTAACAGAAAAACAGGCCTGTGCTTGTCCAGTGAGAGCAAAACTTCAGGTTTTCTCTTGGGGTATGACACTAGTTTCAGGAACACATTTTTAAATCTACTAGTGTGACAAAATTTGACATTTAAACTTGAAACCAAAAATGTTTTGGTCAATTCACCCAAACAGAGTGTTGAGGTTGGTTAGTCTAAGCTCAGGCTGGAGAATTCTCGAAGACGTGCCTTGACAACATAGAAGAAGGAAGATAAGGCAGATTTCATTACCCCTAGCACTGAAGCCAACTCATCAATATACCAGAAAATTATCTTTGCACCTAAATGGAATATGCACATTAGTCCAAAAATTCTTGAGGCTGCTGGAGTGACTGACACAGAATTGGCTGCTTGATTTTTTTAAGATCTATTTTTATATGTTGCTGACATAATTTATTACCAAACTCAGGATCGAGGATATTCATTCAGATGGTTGACAGACCATATGCAATGCAGACCTCCTGTTTGAACTGAGATCCCATTGAAAAGGAATGCTTTTGTAAGAAGAGACCTTTTTTTTTTTTCCCAAGGCATAGAAGAGAAGGGGGAGACCTTTTAAGTAAAGATGCCTTATTTGATGTAGAAACTGGAAGGAACATTCAGTTCCAAGGTATTTCTGTCTCCAAGCTGAGTAGCAGTTGAATCCATTTGCCACAGTATGGTTGCTAATATGAATGAGTCCAAGTGGTGTCATCCAGTGCAACCTGTTAGCAACTATCACACACATCCCTTCCCTCTACCACTGGTGCCTGCTCAGCTAGAGTATGAATAACCTTTTTAGCATGCTTCAGAAATACTCGTGTGTTAGAGAATCTGCTTGGCAGCATTTGGGGGCTTAGCTTAGACCCTGGGCAATAGGCCTGTGCGAGTTGGCAGCTATTCGATCCGGATCCACTTCGGATGCCAGGGATCCAATCTGGAGCTCCGGACCGGGTTCCCACTTTGATCCCACCAAAACGGCTCTGAAGCTTCGGAGCCACCTCGGAGATCCAGTTGTAGGGTATAATGGGGAATCAATGAAATATCTATAACTTGGTTGGGTTTTTTTGTCTGATTTGGATTAAACTGGCAGGGATGGTAGCCTCTGCTGAGGGCATAAAGCCTGCCAAGTTTCAAGATCAGTGCAGGGGTCTGGGGGGAACTGTACCCCAAATTCTTGAAAGCAAAACTTGTGTCGTGTATGTGTTATACCACAGGGGGATGAAAACTGCAGGGGTGGTGGGCCCTGCTGAGGCTATGAAGCCTGCCAAGTTTCAAGGTGATAGGTGTAGGGGTTTGGGGGGAATTGCACCTCAAGCTGTGGACAAGCAGAACTCGTGACATGGGTGACACCTCGTGTTAAGGTGCAGCAGGGTGAAAGCTGCAAGGATGGTAGCCCCTGCTGCGGCCACGAAGCCTGCCAGCTGTCGAGGAGATCGGTGCAGGGGGGTTCTGGGACCCTGCACCCCTAGCTGCTGACAGGCAAAACTCATGACATGGGTGCTTATGCAACTGTCTGTCTTGGGGGGGGTGCAGCTGCTGCAGGCCTGGCTGCTAAGCTACTGAGTTACCACTTACCAATTAACCATGATTCACTCAGGGACCAGCTGGATACACAGTACCTAGCTATTACATAACGAGTTAACGAAGAACAATTAACACCTACAAAACCACAGACTAAGGAGAGGAAATACAGATAATCAGCTGTCCCAAGACAGACAGTCAGTTGCACAAGCACCCATATCATGAGTTTTGTTTATCAGCAGCTAGGGGTGCAGGGCCCCAGAACCCCTCTGCACCTATCTCCTTGACAGCTGGCAGGCTTCGTGGCCTCAGCATGGGCTGACAGGCCTGCAGCTTTCGCCCCGCTGCGCCTTAACACACACACGGACATCTATGTCACGAGTTTTGCGTGTCAGCAGCTTGAGGTGCAGTTCCCCCAAAACCCCTGCACCTATCACCTTGAAACTTGGCAGGCTTTGTGGCCACAGCAGGGGCTGCCACCCCTGCAGTTTTGATCCCACTGTGGCTTAACACGTGCACATGACATGAGTTTTGCTTTCGCGAATTTGGGATGCAGTTCCCCCTGAACCCCTGCACCAATCTTCTTGAAACTTGGCAGGCTTTATGCCCTCACCAGAGGCTACCACCCCTGCAAGTTTATCCAAATCAGGCAAAAAACGACGAAGTTGTAGACGTTTCATTGATTCCCCATTATATCCTATGGCCGGATCTCCAAAGCGGTTTGGAAGCTCTGAACCGCTTTGGAAAGCCTAACAGAGCTAGCGCTTCGATCCGGACATGCTGCTACGGATGTTGAAGCGTCCAAAGCTTCTCTGGATCTGAAGCCCGGTCCAAAGCCTCGCACGGCCCTACTGGGGAAGCATTATGACCTAGCTTTGGTAGCTCAAAGACACTTTTTCCATTTTTAACAATTGACTTGAGTACTTTCAAAAATTTTATCAAAGGCCAGTTTTGCAAATCGTATTTCATTAGCTGGAACTAGGACTTGTCAGTCCTTCCGGTCATCTGGAGGTTCTACTGTCTGATCACCATTAGCGGACTGAAAACCATATGTACATACACTTTAGAAAGAATTGTTACATGCCTCATGCTGACCATTGGGTGGATCCCCAGATCTGCTTTTCATCCCCATTCATCTGAATCCCATGGCTGCTTGGGACTGAAGTAACGAAGGAACTGAGAGAACAGTGGGGGGTTATAAAGCTGTGCAGGAGCAGGTGTGACCCAACCGACCTGACAGTCAAAAAGATTATGTATGCAGGCCATAAGTGGTGGACCTCCATACAAAGCTCCTCTACCTACTGCGGGTATGTAAGATCGGTAACTGTTCTGTGTTAATGGGCGTCAATTCTTTGTGTTGAATAACGTGCTGTGCTTTCACTATGAGTGTCAAAGCCTATAGTTTTGTCTTAATTTTAAAAATTTGGAACTTACACTTAATAAGTACTTTCAGGAATGTGAATCAGTGGAGGTAAGTATTTCACTTTTTTTCATTTCATCTGTGACTACAGAACGTGGTGCTTATGGAGCTGCTTCTGTAAACTTAACTCATTATTTCAAAAATGTTTTATTGTCTTTTTAAACTAGGTCGCACTACTAGCAGCTCTGGTAGAAACTTTTGGGTGAGTGGACTTGCTTCCACCACCAGAGCTACAGATTTGAAGAATCTTTTTAGCAAATATGGAAAGGTAAGGTTTGTAATCCATTTATTCTTGCTGTTTAGAATGGTTTTTGTTAACTTCCAGTAACCGCAGCTGAAAATGCAGATTACCAAAAAATATTTTTGGAGCGTATATAACAATAAATCAGCAGCCATACAACAGTACATTTGTATTTAAGCTTTTATATTTCATTCCTCACCCTTAGAAGAAACGTCTTTCCAATACATTGCTTGAATCATGTAAGCTTGTAATTTTTTGTTATACATTTACTTTTCCTGTGTTGTTTTGTTGTAATAGACTGCTCATAAATATGCAGGGATGCATATGGAAGTAGATTGCACGTTAAATTACAAACTTTATTTCTGATAGATTATTTAAGAAGAGTAGATCTCTAAATGGAGATTAGTCCAAACATTGGTTTATCTAAAGGTAACATGGCTGCCAATATTGACACGTGAAAAAGCTTGTTATTGGTTACTGCAAACTTACCTTGAAAGGTAATGAAAACCTTAATGGTGGTCATGATAAATGAAACAAATTAAGCTCCGCACAGCTCTAGACTTGTGTTTTGAATCTCATGGCTTTATTCTATTTTATGCAAAACCATGTTAACTGTCGCTAAACAGAAATCAGTTATTTTGCTCACCTGATCAATCCAGAATTTAATTTGGTGATATGGGAGGGGCTAATCCTAAAAAAGCACAAATCTAAAATACATGCAACAACCTCATTAATATTTGCCTCTTATTGAATAATCTGTAAATGTTTCTTGTCATTCAAACAAAGGAACCCTGTTCCCCTTTGGAATAGTGGCTGCTTGCAGATGTAAAAACAAAACAAAACAAAACAGTGCTTTACTTCAAAGTCGGCACGCTCCAGCACGTGCCCAGAAGAGGCAGCGCCACGTTAGTTGGATCCAGCTCACCCAGCGTATGTATAGATCAGGTGCTTTTTTTGCACTTTTATCTAATAGCTGGTTGAATCTGCTTTAGATAAAAGCTCCAAAAAGCTGAGCTGAAACGTCCAATCTATACAGATGCCATGGAGCCGGGTTGAAGTAACACTGCTGCTTCCAGTAAAGCGCAGTGGTTTTTTTCCTTTGACATCTGCAAGCAGCCAGCGATTCTAGGCAGAGTTAAACTTACAAGGAGGTAAAAGGTACACCTGCAATAAATGTGCTATTTAGAAATACATTGCATTTCCAGCTGTCCCTCAAAATCTGGAGCCCATGTGAATTAGAATTATTCCCTTCATTATGAATTCTGCTTTACAGATTCTTTCTGCATAAATGGCTTTTATGGAAATACTTTTATGTCATCTTGGGGGTTTTTTTTTCTTATTTCCTTCCCTGCTTTTGGTGAACACTTTGTCTCTCAAATCAAATTGTTTTCGAAAATGTAAATGTTATGGCTAGCGTTGTAGGAGTACTATTACCGATGATTAGTAAAGCTGCATTACTGAAGGTAGAGCTCATCTCAGCAGGCTGTTGTGGAACCGACATGGGCAGGAACTGAGTTAACTTGCCTTAGGCACTCGTTCCTCGTATCACTCTTCAGCAAGATGCTACTTCGAGAGAGGGAAGTCCTAATTGTCTTCTGAACAGAATTCGCTTTGTGTCTCCTTTTCACCATTTGAGCCTGCAAGTGGTTGGCCACTTGAAAACTGATGTTTCATTGATCAGAGGCAGCATTAAAGTAGAATGAGAGTGACATTTAACATTTCATGTCTTTAAATAGTCTGCACGTGTTGTTGTTTCCTTATCTCAGAATTGTATATCTGTTTTTCCTCCTTAAGGTGGTTGGTGCGAAGGTGGTGACCAATGCTCGAAGCCCTGGTGCTCGCTGCTATGGTTTTGTTACAATGTCTACAGCTGAGGAGGCAACAAAATGTATTACTCACCTCCACAAAACAGAGTTACATGGGAAAATAATCTCTGTAGAAAAAGTAAGTGGAAATTCTCCAAAAATAAATAAAAGCACATCTGCTATTGGAACATACATTACTGAATTTCTGTTTTACCTGGGGTTTTTTCATACAATTTCAGGCAAAAAATGAACCTGCTGGGAAAAAGCCAGCCGAAAAAAAAGAGAGCGAAGTGAAGAAGGAAACAGGAGTTAGCGAAAGGTATTATTCTATAGATTCCCTATGTTGGAAATGAAACGTGTTCTGGTTTTGGGGTGTTTGCTGTTTTGTCTAGAAGAATAACCAGGTGAAGAAATTCCTATGGTGTATACTTAATAAAAACTGGAGTAAGAGATGTAAACATTTCATACCTGAATTTATTAAAAAGTAGGTTGCATGCCATTAAAAGAGGAGTTCTGTGATACAATCACCTTATTTTGTAGTAGGTTTTCCATTTATGTTGTGTTGGCCTTTTGATTTTCAGTTTAAATCAAAGGAGGCCAATGGAAACGTTAGCAATTACCCCACTAGAACATGTTAGCAGAAAAGACCTTTAATCTTTTAGAGGGGCTTCAACAGAATTTGGTCCTTCTCTTGTCATCAGTTATTACCCTATAACATGTATATATAACATATATCTATATAATAACATATACCCTATATCATCTAATTGCTGTTTGGTTGCAGATCTCTGCAGCTTGAGAGGCAGATTTTTATGTAACTATCCAATATGGGAACCTGGATGTGAGCCACAGATAGGGTTATCTAAAAATCTGTTGAGGTTTTATATTTTGGTGTTTAAACATTAAACAGATTTCCAGTACTAGTGTATGCAATCACATATCAAATTTGCATCATTCGAGGGATGAGGAGGGCACTGCAGTGTCTGAAAACAACATTGACAACAAGAGGGGAAAGAAACCGAAAAACACACACATCCCTGATTTAGCTTCCCTAGATGGTCTTGACCGTAGATCACCTGTTTAGACTTTGATGTGTCCTGTTTGTCACTATGATAAGAGATGAGAGATCCAGCTGGTTATTTCCCTTAAATGTCAACATCCCCATACATGCATTTTTAGCTTGAGTCCCTATCAGATATACCTAAGTTCAGTTTTGCAGTTCGTTTTGGGGTTTTCTTGCCATTTTAATCATAATTACATGGTCTTTCTGGACCCGTACTGCAAAATCTTCTGCTGTTAGCATTTCTGTTGCATCTATTAAGTTAGGCAGGCATGTTCTATATTTGCTTAGAGGCCTTTCATTTGCTTATACCCTTCTGCTGTAAAGCCTGCAACACTTAAATGTCTGAGACATACTCTGAAGGCCTCTCCAGGGTTCTGATCCAGGATCAATCTGGTTGCTTGCTAGAGCTTTGGTGTAGTATCTTCCCCTCATGCAGCTGGGTTCTGTGTTACTAATACGATTACCAGCAGTTGAAGCTCAGATGTTCAGGACTCTGTTCCCAGAATTTGTTCTCCTTCAGTGCCATGCTGCTTCTCATTTCCCGAATGCTGAGTACCAGCCAGAAAGGTTCAGCTGAGTCCCCTACTTCACATATTTTCTTGAAGTAGACTCCTGTCAGATGCATGACTAATTGTATGGCTTTGCTTCATCAGGTTTTCGCCTTTAGAAACTAATTCTGGGAGAGGTTTTCTTAACCCCTACATACAAGGGTAATTGCCTTGTATTTAGTGGACATAACCCACAGCATGCCTGAGAACTTTCTTTCGTGTGCATTGCAGTTATCATGCAAGGCCAAAGCTTTATGGAAGCTGTACACTATGTTCTGATCTCTTTGTGCTTCATGCCAAAGGAATGAGCATTTTCAATATGGCAACTTTTGGCCCAAGTTCCTGAGCCAGCGTTTTATGTGCAGAAGGAAATCCATATTGGTCTATTTCTGGCTCAGACTTTCTGCACATTGCTGCCATTTTTTGTCAGTGTGTTGCTGGCTCTTTTCCCCTCCAACTTTAAAATCTCTCTGTAGGTCTGGTAGTGTTAAAAAAGATGAGAAGTCTGACCAAAAAGATGATGCTAAGAAAACAGAAGAGAAAGATGGAAAAGATGAAAAAGAAAGAAAAGATAAAGATGATCTGAAATTGGGGTCTTCAGACCAACCTAAGGCTACCAAAACCGGTAATTTAACTATTGTGTTGCTATAGATGAACCAGCGTGATTCATGTGGATGCTTAGAGTTGTGCCTTCCCAAACAAACAGTTGTTTGCAAAGTGTTTTGGATTCTCAGGTGAAGGGCAAAGCCATATTCTTCTTCATCTGTTTTTCCTGACTTCCAGCTTTTACACAATTTTGGGCATTATTATGGGTGATGAGATGAGGAGATTTGAAGGTATTCTGTTCAGAATCTGTGAATCAAATTAGAGCAGTTTGGGCATTGGGTGCATCTATGTGAAGTGGCAGACAAGGTTCCTTGGGTGAATTTGATATCTTTTATAAGATCTTTTATAAGACTTCACATATATGTGAAGTGGTTATAATAGCAGGTACCTTTTCTCCTTATTAACCTTAGCATCTGTTGGGTCCCCTTAAGGGATAGAACTTGGAAACAAGCATTGCTTGGCCTTGTAGGTTTAGGAGAAGAAAAAAGCAAATAAAATTAGGAAAAGGATCTCCAGTTAAAATTGTCAGACTGGACTTCTGCTTCACTCTAAAACCATAGTAAATGCTGGGCAGTGGAAGAAAATGAGGCTTTGTTTTTGGTTGGTTTTTTTTTTGTTTGTTTTAATTTAATTTTGTCTTCCTGCTGTGTATCTAATACACAAGGCTGGGTGGTTTACTAGGTCAGACTAACATTAAGTAAATCCATGATGACTTGTTAGTAGAAAAGGGTGAACACTGACAATTGCAATCTGTATGGATTCTATTTTCATTATAAGATTGAATGTTGCTGGTTATGTTGACAGGTGTGTTTCATTTTCATCTTATTCACGTTAGATATCGGAAGTTATAAACGGACTGTGGAATTAATCGAGTAATATCCAAGCCACTGCTACTAGTACTACTCAGTTTGTGGAGTAAAGATTTACTTTGATACAAGAGGAACAGAGATTTGAATTACTCTGACATAGCATCATTTAAGAGGTTTAAATGTTAATTTTAATTTTTGGCAGGGCAGCTTCTGTCACTGAAAGCGATGGCCCATTCTGCAAGCTACATACTCTGATATTATTTTTCTGTTTTTTGTAGGAAGTAAAGGAACTGAGAGGACTGTCGTAATGGATAAATCCAAAGGAGAACCTGTTATAAGTGTGAAAACTTCAACTTCATCAAAAGAAAGAGTAAGTTTAATGTCCCTATACAGGGACCACATATGATCCTTTATAGTATCCTTGCGTGATCACTGAAGATGTGAACTTGAAAACCTTCACATAAGATATTCTTAGGATGAGGAATGGGAGGAAACTAAAAATATGTTCTGATTTCTGGAACTTATTTTTCTACTAGATTTGCCCAGTTACAGCTTCTGCACCCTGTGTTCAGTAGTCCTGTTAGTAAAATAGCTTCCAGATGGCTGATGCCATAGGCCAAGCTGTAGTCAGGCTGAACAAATGTTGGCATTTAAGTCTTCTATTTGTTATTTGTGATCATCTCTGCACTGATAAAAGGAACAGTGATTTTTTTTTTTTAAATCCATGCCTGGACTAAGCTTCAATAGATAACAGCTGTGAAAAGAGGGGACAATGTTATGAGCGTTTTGTCATAGTCATGCTCTTATACACGGCAATCTGCTAAGCTTTTATCCGTTTTTATCTTAAATACAGAGCATTAAGAGTCAGGACCGCAAATCAGAAAGCAGAGAAAGGCAAAGTATTGTGCCATTCGACAAAATTAAAGCACAGCGGAAAATGAGAGAAGCAGAACAACGCCGGTAAGCAGCAGATTGCTTTGACATTGTTCCTTTTCTGATTTTGGTGACTGGTCTTCACCTAAAGCCATGTAACAGGGATGACTCAATTCATAGTTGGTATTTTAAGTAAACCTATTTTTTTCTCTACTGAGAATAGCCCGTGTTGATACCTGCTCTCAGGTCACACAGCATGATGCCATAAGCCCTAGAATTGTCTAGAAAGCACTGGTTGAGATCACATAAGGAAAGTACAACTCAGATTTGTCTTCCTCTTTTACTTCCTATTCTGTACGTAAGTTCAGGGTTTTTTTTTCATATTTATTAAATATACTCTCCTCCCTTAGCCCAAGGCACGCACAGTCACATGGGGAAGAAGAAAATCCCCTAAAACTGTCCTTCAGCTTAGTGCTTTCAAGAATGTCAGGGTGGTCTCTGGTTCAATATAGAATAAATCTCTGTAGTGCTTTACTGATTGTTCCTCAAAAATGCATTCTTTGTATCTGAGGATAGAGACCTAGTACAGACAGTAACATATTTCTCTGCTTCTCTTATCTTTTAGTGTTGTGTATAAGGATGCAGGTGGTATATTCCACATCTAAATTTCTTGCTAAGCTTCTAGTTTGAATTTAATTTTAAATCATTCTTCTGCTTTTGCAGACCTCATAACTTATCTAAAAAAAGTTAGCTGTGGGCAAGGGAGAAACATTTTCATAAGTCATCAAGCCTGGTTATGGATAAATCTTAGAGAGTTAATATCTGTCTACAGACCTAAAGACCCTGTATGTGGTTTTGACCCTCTAACATTGAGAATTTGAATGGAGACTGATGTTGCAGATCTGAGCCTCTGCAGCTTTCTCACTAATCAGTCCCAGTTTTCCACCTTTTGAGAGTCTCTCTATGGTATTAGGAGCAGAAGAAATGAACTTGGGGCATTTGGGGTGAGGATCATATGGCCGCACACTTAACATTTAGATCAGCAAGGCTGTGTTTGCCTTCAAGGATGCATGTTGGGAGAGGCAACGTAACTGAGTTGAGTTGAAGGAGCAGATTCCTCCTTGATGCTGAATACTCCTGTGTCTGATCAGAAGAAACAGTCAACACAAATTGGTTATTATTATGGCTCTAAGTTTTTTGTTTTGCAGTTCATTTTCTGTGCTGAAGGGTTACATCTCTAAGCCTTTCATCTTTCTGTATGAACAGCACCCGTGAGCGTCGGGAGAGACAGCAACACCTGCAAGCCCTCCGGGAACGGGAGGAGAGAGAGAGGCTTGAGATTGCTCGCGAGAGACTAGAAATTGAAAGGCAGCGTCTTGAAAGAGAGCGGATGGAAAGAGAGCGCCTGGAGAGAGAGCGAATGCACATTGAACATGAGAGGAGAAGAGAACAAGATCGCATCCAGCGAGAGCGAGAAGAGCTGCGACGTCAGCATGAGCAGCTACGCTATGAGCAGGAACGTCGATCTGCGATGAGGCGACCATACGACATCGATGGAAGGTGAAAGCAGCAAATGCAGAGGAGAAATCATTAGCTCCCTGGTGTAGGTGGGAAAGCTTAAAACCCTTGAGAGACCCCCAAACCATGAAGAGAGCTGGGTAGGGAAATGGTCATCCACGAGGGGTATTAAGTCTTCTGGTTCTCGATTTCCTGCACCCTGCTGGATTGTAGGCAGTAATGTGTGACTGTTTGTCACTGTTAAAGCCTTGCAAAAAGACATTGAACTGTTTATTTAGTCATGCCACTGTATGCCGATAGCTTAGAGTAAGCACCTCTAATGATGGATGTAGTCACAAAAGAAACCTTATTTCAGGCTGTAACTCCCTCCAGGTGCTGCTGAAAGTCCCATGTTTGTGGCTTCTAGGATTAAAGTAATCTGTTTTGGGGCCTCTAACAGAGAAAAATAGACTGGGAGGATTTTCTGTGGTCATTTTGTCCACTTAAAGATGGGTGAATATTTTATTCACAGGGTGAATAAAATATTTATTTTCTAGTGTCAGTACACACAGATTTTTTTTGGTGTAGAGATGGTGTTGATAATGGTTTAACATATAGCAGTCCTTTTTTCCTGAAACCCAGGTATATTAATTATCAAATCAGTGTCTTAAATGCTGCAGAATAGAAATGGAACATTTTACTTTATAGTGAGATTTAAGAGACTAGAAATGGGATGAACTTGGGGGTTTTAAATACGAGAATGACATTTATACTAATTTACTTGCACTTACACTGCCTTTGCTCTGCTGTATTCTTTTCTCTTTACATGTCGCTCTCTTTCTGATGAAAGAAAATCATTCGAGCTGTTAATAGTTCTGCTTGTTATCGCGGGGGGGGAAAAGCAACCAGTCGAGATCAGGTAGGGAAGAACAGAAAAGAAGTCAGTTAGTCTTGACTAAAATATTGTTTGGGACATTCACTTTCTTACAAGGCGGGATGATCCTTACTGGCCAGAGGCAAAGCGAATGGCAATGAATGATAGATACCACTCTGACTTCAGCCGCCAAGATCGTTTCCATGACTTTGACCACAGGGATCGTGGCCGTTACCAAGACCATTCTATAGACAGGTTAGTGCCTTGTCTCCCTGCGCTGCCTGAGGCCAGAAGGCAACGTTGTACTTCAAAGGGCATGTTTCTGTGTTGGTTTTTTTGTTTGCTAAATCCTAAATGCATTGCTGTTAAGAGTCCTTGATGTTTCCTTGTCTGACTGATCTTTTTCATTGGTACATGCTGATTCCTGGTGTTGCAGTTTCCTGATTCACGATGTGTTTAAAGAGCTCATGTTAGTGTATAACTGAGATAAGGGTGAAATAGCATATTCTGTTTGTCATGTTGTCTTTGGACTGGCTTGGTTTTCTAACTGGTGGGAGTGCTTTGTGGGTTTTGCATGTTCATGTGAGCTTTGCTTTTCACTGAGCAGCTGTGGAAGCCAGAGGGGAACAGCTTTGTTGCACAGTGGGGAAATCCTGCCCTCAACTGTTAGCATAAACTGCTGTATTATTAATTTTACCATAAGGTTCTGACATAGATTGTTCCCTTTACAGGAGAGAAGGATCCAGAACAATGATGGGAGAGAGAGATGGACAGGTGAGTTGTGTTTGGACAGAATCTGTAAAAACAGAATGGTTTAATTTTTACAAACTGACTTCCTGTGACGAATCACTGAAGTAAGTGATGTAGAAAAATAGACCCCCCCTTGTAAAGTTATATTTTATTTTTTTTTTAAGAACAATGTATTTATTGTAAATCTGTCACAGGTGTTTACTTTGGCCCTATAAGTACAGCTAGCAAGTATGTCCAAGTTATAAACTTGCAAAAGGGAGGGTGGACGGATATTGTGCAGGTATGCAGGGGTACAAGTGAGAAAGTCAGTCATTGGAAGAATTCCACAAAGCAGTGATCAAGATACTGTGAGCCAATATGGAGTTAATGAAAGTTGCTGAAAGTCGTTTGGAGGAAAATTTACTGCTCCAAAAGATAACCCAAGTAGTAAGATTCATAGATGAGTCTTACAGTATCCAGCTCTCCTCAAATGCCCTCTGCTGATGGATGAGTTATTAAATGGGGTAAGTTTTGATTAGCACTAACCAAGTCAACAGTCAGTTTCAACATGCCGTTTGCCTTTCAGCATTATCCGGATGAGCGGCACGGAGGACCAGACCGCCATTCACGGGACTCACGGGACAGCTGGGGCAGCTACGGGTCTGACAGAAGAATGAGTGAAGGGAGAGGGATGCCCCCGCAGTCCCGGTTAGTATATGGAAATGAGGGCCATCACTCACCAGCACTTCATGAACTTGCTAAAGAGTGACAGTGGGATGGAGGTTCACAAGTGTAAATTCTTTCTCCAGATAGTTTCATCAAAGGTCTGTTCCTTCCCAAGCAGGCAATGAATTTACATATGTAGCTCCTTTGTGCATCGTGAAGGTCTGTAATAAGGAGCTGCTGTGCAAAATGCTTTGCTTGTAACTTCAACTCTTGTGAGGCTTTCTCTTATAGAGGTGATTTTTTTTTTTTAATTGTCTTGCTGGTACTGCTGAAATTCATAGACTTGCAACATTGGAAGCAACCTCATAGAAACATTACAGGGCCAAACCAGTGGACCATCCAACCCAGTATCCTCTCTGTCAGTGGCAGGAGTGGATGCTTTAGAGAGAGAGCATTGAACCAGGTATATCTAGAGTGATCCATCCCCTGTTGCTTACCCTCCCCACATCCATCATCATTAGTTTAGAGATGCCAGAGGACACATCTCTGATCTGTATTCTGTTTAATAGCTATTAAGAGATCTATCATCTGTCAATCTGTTTAGTCCCTTTCTAACCTGGCTATACTATCTGCCTCTACAGCCTCCCTTGGTAATAAGTTCCACGAGTTTTAACTATGAACTGCATACAGAGGTGTACTTCCTCTTGTTAGGTTTAAACCTGTCTCCTACTAATTTCACTGTTTCAGCCCCCAGCTTCTAATATTCTGGGACTTGGTGAATAACAGTTCCCTGTTCACTTTTGTCAGCACCCTTCGGGATTTTATAGACTTGTATCATACCCCGTCCACCTTCTCCTTTCCAAGCTGACAAGTCCTTTTGGTCTCTCATAGTATGGCAACTGCTGCATACCCCTGATCATTTGGTTTCCCTTCTCAGTACCTTTTCAAATTCTACTACATCCTTTTTGAGGTGCAGAGACCAGAAGTGCACACAGTACTCCAGGGTCATCAAATCCAACCCCTCTTACAGACGCAGGATTTTGTGTTCTTAAACCATCCCAATTAAAAGCCTATTCATCCTCCTCTTGAAAACCTCTCGTTAAGGAGATTCCCCAAGTGCCCTAAGCAGCTCGTTCCATTGTCCTGCTGTTCTCACTATGAAGGGAGCTTTTTCTGAGATTTGATCTAAATCAGCTTTGCTGCAGTTTAAACCCATTGCCACGTGTCTGGCCCTCTGTGGCAAGAGAGAGCAGTTTTTTCTACCTTCTGTGTGGCAGCTTTTCAGCTATTCAGAAAGTGTTCGCTCATGCCTCTTAATCTTCTTTTTCCAAAGCAAATGTGTATGGGTTTTTCAGCCTTTCCTCCTGCAGCTTGTTCTCCAGCCTCTTTATCATCTTTGTCACTTGTCTCTGAATCTCCCTCTCGCTCCCTCCCTCTGCTGATTTCTCTACAGTGTCTTTGAAGAGGGACTAGCTTGTAGCTAAAGGGCTGGATTTGCAACTGTATTAAATGAAAGTGACACCAGAATCTTGGCAGAAAACCCAGCATGGGACTGCTTTGAAATCCCAGCCCCCTCTGCTCAGCCTGTGAAGTGGCAGGCACACCTTGTCAGTCCTTGGGAAGAGTGCTTTGTTTTTCTGAAGGGACGACAAGCTAGTAAAAATGCATCCAGATCTGAAAAGTCTTAATTTCTTTTAAATAACCTAGGCTACAGGACACGAAAACATTCTTGGATTGATGAGAATGGTAAGCCCTAAGTACTAGGAGGAGAAATCATGAGGCATCAGATTTACCTTGTAGGATAAATTGGATTAAGGAAATCCTATTTCCTTATTTGTTAGAGTAGATTAAATTGAAGACCATTGTAAACAGGATTGGAACATACCTGGGTAAATTACTTTAGCGTAGTGGGGCCCAGATACTTTTCTGGTTAAATTCCTTAGCCCCTTGTGAAGATGAGGGTTTGTAACCCAACCAGGAGTTTAGCTTAGAAGGGAAGCAACAAACAGCTGCAGGTCTCGTCCTTCATTCAGTAACCTTCTGTGTATTAAGCATCCTGATATGAATGATTGGGGCTCTGCCATGTGTTTATGAATGAGGGGCTATTTGACTTCTCCCTGCACTGTCAAAATGATGAGGAATATGCAGAAAAAATGTTTTTCGTTCTAGAGATGGACGTGACTGGGGAGATCACGGTCGCAAGTTTGAGGGACATCAAGATCGTTCGTGGCAGGGCAGCGTAGATGGAGGAATGATGGGGCGGGATCATGAGAGATGGCAAGGTACACCAGCTGCGTAGTCGCTTATTGTGCTTGCTCGCCCTTTGGTAGTTGATGTATGAGGTATTCTTAACATCCCAAATAAGGTGAAATAGAATATGGGGGATTTGATAATAGGCAGCGTTTGAGCTTCCTTTTTTTTTATTTCCAGGTGGTGGCGGTAGAGGCAGACCTGGCCATGTGATGCATCGGGGAGGCATGTCGGGGTAAGAAGCTATGCCGAGCACTTGGTTTGTTCGCGTTCTTCCTTTTTTCAACTAATTTTTTTTTGTGCTAGAACTGATCAGTGTAGTATCTTGAGAGAGCGCAAAATCATTGAGTTACGCGAAGTGAGATCCTTCCGTTGCCGGGCTTGTCATTTGCATTAAAGACAGTAATGAACTATCCCCGCGATTTTTTGTATAGTGCATTTTACTGAAGAGTGAAAATCGTGCAGAGACGAAACAACACGAGTTTACCTCAGTCTGACAAAAAAACCAAGAGTTGCAGTGAAAAACTAAGATGTCTGGATCTGTTTCTAGGCGTGGCAGTTTCATTTAAAGTGGCAACCAAGGCCAGATGACGCATGGAGAAGGAATGCAAGAGGAAGGATTTGCCAGCGAGGAGAGAGCAAACAGACCCGACAGATCCCATTTCAGCCGTCACTACTGAATGTGTTTTCATTTTTTTTTTAATGTGAGATGGCAACAGAGGTGAATTCTATTACCCATGGTTACCATTACCTGTAACTTGTGGGTTACCATAAGTGTAATTTTTTTAAGCTGCTGCCATATTATATAGCTCAATACAATGTGAACTCATTTGTTTTTGTAATGTGTTGTTCATACCCCATTTAAAATATGTTTGTTAATGAAGCATTCCATTTTCCATAAATAAAATCAGTTTACAGTTACTTGGTTTACAAGGTCTTTGCGGAATTCTGTTTTGACAGCATACTTGAAAATCAGGGTAACTTAAGGATTACTATTTGTTGAAATAGGCATTACCTCCCCCTCGGACTGTCGAAATGTTTTACAGCACCTCCTGCTGGAAGAAACGGGTGAAGAGCGGCTGTTTGCTGCTCTAGCATTGTTTTCACAGGTCATTAAGCTGCAGGGCAAGCGTGATCGCTGATCGGGGAACTGGTTGCCTTCAAAGAATTCTCCAGTCTCTTTTGTATTGAACTCTTAATTCATCTCGGATCAGTCCATTTCTAAGTCACCATGGGGCTACCCACGGCTGTGGCCTTTCTTTCTCATTCATGTCAGTGTGAGTTCCAAGACACAGGGCAAAAAAGTGTCAACTGTTACAGCTCTGGGAGATGAATCATTTAAAACCTGCCAGCACTTATTAATGAATCAATTATTCCCGTCTTCCCCAAAGGGTCACTCGCTCACTCCTTTTGTCTTCAGAGAATGTCCCTCAGTTGCCTGAAGAAATTTCCATTGATCCCATTAACCTTTTCTTGTTACCAAATGCAAGCTCTGCAGCCATTTTCGCTGACAGCAATACTTCCTTCCTCAGCAGAGGGTCTTGAAGCACATATGATGAAAAGGCTAAGTACTAGACCCTGTTGATTCAGTGGGAGATTCTCCCCTAGCCTGTTTTAGGCTCGAAGCTGCATTTTTGCATGATTCCGCTAGATGGCCACATTGGGCTGTGTATGTCCTTCCTTTTCCCTCCCACCCATTTCAAGTAACAGCTGCTCACATATCGCTTGGTAGCTAATCAGTGACATTTTAAAGGTGGATCTAACAACCGGCGAGCTTTGACTGAACCTGGTGCATGTAAATGACTTAACTAGCTCATGCTTTCTGCCCTGCCCAATTAGTTGGCACCAAAGACCTTATCTATAAGGTCTAAGAGTTGTCCCTGCAGTATAAGTAAAGGCAATACTTGGCATCAGTCTTCTGCTTTTTCATCCTGGTCCAATCAAAATAGAACGTAGATGTGCCCGTTGATGGTATGGACAGGAGGAAGGGTGATCTCTGGGCGTGATGTGTTGCACTTGTTTAGTTATTTGTCATCTAGACTGCATATGGAATAGGGCAGGCATGATCTCACTGAATCACCTTCCTTAGGTGGAAGTGGATTCTAGCCCCAACATTTGATGTTTGAATTAAGCTGAAAAAGGAGCTGGGAGCTTCTGTCCAGCCAAATCATCTGCCAATTCCATTTTTTTCCCCAAGTGATCAAGATGCAATGAAACAACCAACTGTTGTGAACTACAGGAATGCTTCCAAAGACTTAAATCCCATTTTCCTGCTCTTTGTCTCTAGTTTGCTTTTCGGGGCAAGAAATGGCTGTTTGTACAGCAACCACCAAAATAAAGGTCCTTTCTCAACACCCCCCACCCCGCCATGCTATAGTCAACTTGCCAAGTACTTCATAAAAATTTATCCTTATCTTTGTGTTAAAAGTTTTGCTTATGTTTGCAACAGTGACCCAGGATATTTGCTGACTTCTTTTTTCAGGTGTTTCCCCCCGCCACATGTAATACTGCGCACTGTATCTGTGAAAATTAGGTTCCCTGGATGGATCTCAGGCCAGGCACCTGAATTCAGCCAGTTTGCTTTTGAAAGGCTGGGTCATATCTATTTCAAATGTGTTCCCAAGTCAGATCTTCAGGTAAAAAACACGTGAGCTCACTGCGGCTAATATAATTTATAGGAGAAAACATGATGGTAGGTGCAGTTCCTAGCACCTCTTATCTCTTAGCATGAACCCAGCTGAAGCACAGAAGACCTGGTAGAAAAGCAAAGTAGTGCTGAGTCCCTTCAGAGGAGACAGAACTGTGCTCTTGATGAACAGGCCAAAGCTGGGCACTTTGAAAATTGCCAGGGTGAGGCTAATTCTGCTGTTGTCAAAATGCATTGGGGTCCATTGGGGTGAGGAGTGAGTGAAGCTGACACACGAATGCTTTGGAAAAATCTCACCCATCCAAGGCAAGCTGAGCCGGGCTTGGAAGCAAGTCTCTGCAGGCAGGGTCATGCGCGATGGTGTGTCTCCATTCAAAGGATGCCCTGGAGTGAAGAATCCCGTCAGTCGCCGCACCCTGGCTGGAACGCATCTCCTACTGCACCATGCTCACGTTTTGGGGCTTTTGCTTGGCTGTATGCAGTGTCGTTGTCGTCGTCATTGTCCCCGTCGTCACCAGCCTAGGTAGGAATATCGCTTGCTCCTTGTCTGATGCCAGCCAACTGCAACGCAGTCGATGAAAGCAGGGAGGCGTGACTGCCGTTTCCTTTCAGCAGAGAGCTTGCTAGTATCGGCGCTGCTTGCAAAGGAAGCGGGCCAGGCTGCAACCGGGCAGCTTCACTGAGTCACATTGCCACCCTGGGCAAAGAGCAAAAGTGGCCTGCAGAAGTCACTGGCTTGGGTGCAGTCTGGGGCAGATGTCAATCCAGGGTAGTCCCCTTAGAGTCAGTGCTATGGGACCGCTGTGTCAGGAGAACTGGGCTCCTTTGTTAATCACTAGGCAGAACTCGGAGCCCAATCCTGGGGATTTTGGTGTCTTCCCCAACCTGGCCTTGCGCGTTTGTTAAGGGGGAGTGACCAGAGTCTAGCCTTTGGCCAGGTCCAGAGCTTGCATAAACTGGGGACTGTGCTGCTTTTGGGCAGCTGTCCAGGCCCCTGCTCCTTGGGACTGGATCCTTGTTCAGCTCAGACTTCCCAAAGGTATTGAGGTGCCCAACTGTGATGGACATCCACAAGACTAGAAACTAGGTGCTTGAAGACCAGTGAGGATCAGGATTGTAATCTCCCCGCCTCAGTTTGCCTAACTGAGAATACTGCTGCCCTACCGCATAGATGCATTCTGGGAACAAATGCATTTAACTCTCTCCATTCTGCCCAGACCCATGAAGGGGGCAGAAGGACAGGCCTGTCTTCATGGGGCATCTGACAAAGTCCATTATACCAAGAGCCACATGCCCTTTCTCCCTCCTTCCATAGTGTGCTTAATGGTGGATAATTTAGAGTGAGACTGCAGGTCCCCGTGGGCACTGGGGTGGCTGGGTCGGGGGGTGTGTTGAGATCTTTGAACATATTTGTAGGTGGTCTGTGGATTATAAGGGAAGGGTCACAGTCAAGAACCAAGTGCTAAAGCTGTAACTTTGGGCAAGGCCACGGCAGCCTTTATGCAGGCAAATAGTTTTGCTTGTCCGAGGATGCTAGCTGGAGTCCTTTGTGAAGAGTGAGTAAGTCTGGGTTGATCCAGGAAAAGCCAGGTTTTTTCTGGGAGCAGGAAGCTTTTTTAAACCATACCCTCCACCCCTACCTGGCTCGGGGATAGAGAGGAATCACCTTTCAGTCCCACAATCGCTGCCAAAATGACGGAAAGCCATCAATGCCAGCCCCGCACCATAAACACTAGACTAGTCCTTCCACCTCAAATAACACAATGAGCAAGGGCAGAACAAAGGGTAACCCTTATGCCAGTGTTAAATTATGCTAGTGGTATAAGAGGAGCTAAACCTCTGTAAATTTAAAACTGCTTTCATTTTTCAAGTTATGGTGGTTTTCACTTATGCTCCTATCAATGCAAATCAGAACAGCTGATACCGGCTGCAAAGCAGCGAACCCCCCTTCTGTTAAAATGATTTAAAGTTATATCTATCTACAGCCTGAAAGTGCCCCAAGCTTCATGAATCTGTATCTATTTTCCTTCCCTTTTCAGTGAATAGACCCGAGCATTTAAGGCCCTTTGTAAAATACCATGAGAGAGTGTTTTATGACACAGAAGCTTTAGAACAGCTGCATCAGAGGTCAAAACGAGCCGCGGAAGAGCGTGAAACATTGATCCAGCTGGAATTCCAAGCCTATCGGAGGTGCGTGGCTCCATATATTTGTGTCCAGGGTCTGTACTGAGGCCAAATCCTATCTGATCTAAATCATTACACACTGCAGTGCCACAACAAGCTGAAATCCAGCAGGTATGTACAGCTAGCACATTATCCTATTATGCTTCGTTTCAGATTGTGTTCAGGTGATCCATCATCATTTATATTGCGGCACCTGGACGCTCCTGCTGGGGACAGGACCCTCCCGGGTCCTGCTAGGTGCTGTACAAAGCCCACAAGAAACAAAGATGATGCCTGCCCCAAATTGCATAGGCCATATGAGGCAACAGCCACCGTATAACAGGTGGCTAACAATGGTCAGAAGCCAGGAAACCCTGAGCCAATACTGGTCACACGATAGACAGATTACACCCCTCTCTGCTCTCTTGACTGGTTGCCAAATGTTTTCTACGCGTCTATAATGGAGGCAAAGCTTACACCACTACTTCTAGTACTGTGGGTGAGATATGACTCCCATTGTGTAGTGACAGCAGCTGGTAGGGGGATAAGTGCAGAACATTTTCTGAGGTTACGAAGTCCACCCATTCATCCACGGTCAGGTAGTTAGGCTGTTAACCGAAGTCAAGGCATTGTCAGTAGTGAACCGCTGGATGTTCAGCACATGCTAAATTAATTTAGTAAGTGCCCCCCCCAAACTTCTTTGTTTGCTGTGTTCAAAACTTGTCCTGGAAATGGCACGTTACTGTTTGCCCGGCTCTGTTACTGCAGCAAAAGGAACATTTCATTAACTCCAGGGGCCAAGCTCTGGTTCCAGGTGTGAGGTATGTGAATGCATTGAATCTGCAATATATTCTGTGCCTGCTAGTTTGCCAGCACTTCCCCGCACTTGTGGTTGGAATTATTTATTTATGGGCCCTGGGACAAACAGCTGAGCTGAGTCCCGCAAACTGGAGCTGAGTCCTAGCCAAGCATCTTAGACATACCTGTGACTCCATATGCTAGGAGCTACAGGGCTGGTTTGGCCTTTTGCAGGACTCTGACCTGCATCTGTCACAGCACAGAGTTGCCCGTGGAGTTCAGTGGCCAAGATCAGCAGTGGGAGGGAGGAATTGTGTGAGCAAAGGGGAAAAGTGACTTCTTCCAGTTGAGGCTACACATGAAATGGGGAAGTGCCCAGATACCGTGGTGATGGGCTGAACAGGAGAGCTGTTCTAAAAGAAGCTATTGCTGATGGCAACAGGTGAAAGCTCTCGCACTCTTCTCCGCAGCATGGAAGGCAGCAGGAGATGAAAGGTGTTGAGACCAACTCTGGGTAGACAAAGTTATTTGGGTAAATGCAATATTTTTTTTATTAAACTAACTGACTAGTTGGAAAAATTGTTCTTTGACAGCTTTCGGGCACAAACACCCTTCTACAATCATACGGAAAATCTGCTGGTGTTAATCTTCTCTCTAGGGTCAAATAGAAACTTAAGTGAAAATTCAAGTCTGTGAAAATGCAAGTGTGTGGCAGGGGTGTTGGTTATAGCCGTGTTGGTCTAAGGACATAAGCAGATAAGGTTCTGTGGGTAAATATGATATCTTTTATTAGACCAACTAAATAATTGGAAAAAAAATGCTCTGCACGGCAGGGAAGATCAGAGAGGATAGGCGTTAATGGGTGTGAGAGAGGTAGGTGTGTGGTGGGCAAAATTCCCCTCTTTTGTCGTCCCCCCCCCCCCCAACCTACCTGTTTCACACCCATTAACGCCTATCCCCTCTGATCCTCACTGCCACACATTTGCATTTTCACAGACTTGCATTTGACATATTGGCATAATCTATTTGACCCTAGAGAGAAGACTAACACCAGCAGACTCTCCCTATGCCTGAAGACTGTGCCCAAAAGCTTGCAGAGAGCAATTTTTCCAACTATTTAGCTGGTCTAATAAAAGATTTCACATCTACCCAAAGAGCCTTGTCTGCCCATGTCCTTAGACCAACACAGCTATAATCAACACCCCAAAACATGGACCAACTCCAGGCATTTCACTTCCTTTCCAGGACCTTCAAGCTGAGGCTGAGCAGGGACACGAGTGCTTTCACCAAGGACTTTGAGATCCAGGTCAAGGACACCTTGAAGCCAGGAGATGTCTCTTTTATTTACTCAGGAGACTTGCACGGTAAAAGTTAAACCTGCTGCCCTGAGCATGGAAACTTCCCAGTGAGGATAGAGAGACCATTAACAGTTCACCAAGCCCCCCAGGCAGCCTGACCCTTTTCCCTGATGGGGAGGGACAGGAGTGCTCAGTCTCAATGCCCTGATAGCATTTGGTTCTTGCTAGTTAGCAGGGTGCTGGTTTCTTTGATGTGGACTCCCATGGATTGAGACCCTGCAAACTCGCTACATGGAGCCCACAGAGCATCAGACAGGCATCAGCAATGAGATGGACCCCTTATCTGGTTTATGTATTGCACTGCCAATGTGGCTAGGAGCTGACCTGCAGATGTGTTCAGGGACATGAGCTCCATCCATGGTCTCCTGGAGCTGGGGACCCTGCAGGGAGATTGCCCCTTCGGAGAGCAGGGAGCCCTGTGATTTGCCATGCAGTGATCCTGGGGCTTCAGAAAAACTGGCAGCCAGACGGGCTTCACTTTGAAGCAGAGCCTTGAAAGTGGGGGAGGAAGGTGGGGTATCTTCAGAGCCTGTTGAGCATCTATTATCACACAACATGTTTGACTCACAGAAGTGAGGTGAAGCAGCATGGATGTGTGTGGACGCTGCAGGTACATGGCTACCTTGGGTGGCGTGTGCATAAAATGGGTGGAACGTGGCCACATCCCCTGCAGCAGCTACTAAGATAACATTACCAGGGCCACAGGTATCAGGAGCAGGGCCACCTCAGAAGCTGAAAATTGATCAATATTATCCAGTGGTTGTTAACCCCAGACCTCTTCTGTAACTGGTAATGAAGATGAAAGCCTCCTTCTCATTTGCCTGTACCCCTGTGCTGGCAAAACAGATGAGCCTGGATCCTTCTGCCATGGGTCTATCCACAATGGCCTTTTCGAAGGGTTCATCCGAACCAAGAACGGCACTTATTACGTGGAGTCTGCCGGAGCATGCACCAGCACCAGCACCTCTCCAGGTCACTCTCTGATCCATCATGAACGTGACATAGGTGAGTACCAGACCCTAGCACAGGTCTTTGGAGCGACTGAGGTTTATAAAAGAAAATTTTGCAGCTCAGTAGCAGCTATTGCGTCTGCTGTTTGACCTGGCATTTCAAGTGCACCTTACATCTGCTGATCCCAAAGGTTTTTATAAACACTGAATGCAACAATCAGGGCTCAGATCTCTTTCTGACTATTCCTTGTGTTTTGTACTGAGGCAGAGAGGTGAAATGATTCATCCAAAGCCATGTAGTGAGTCAGTGGCAGAGCAGGGAATAGACACCGAGACTCTTGGCTTCTAGTCTCCTCAGCTGGAACTGAACCCAAGAGCCCTGATGCCTGATTATTTGCTCAAATCATGCTAGGGTTATTGTTGGGAGAGAGTTAGAAATTGTTGAAACATAGAAATCGTATAAAAATATGGATGGCAGGGCCCTCAGATCATCTAAGCTAGTGCTCTTTCAAGGCAGGATCATCCCTGCCTAAACCATCCAGGATACGTTTGTCTAAAATACCCTTAAAAACTTCCAGGGATGGGGATTCCACAGCTTTTGTAGCACATCTGTCTCAGTGTTGAACCACCCTCAGTGTTAGAAAGCACTATCAATAGCTAACCTAAATCTCCCTTGTTGCAGTCTAAGCCTGTTACATCTTGCCTTGTGCCCTGTGATCTCTTTGCAGCATTTGTTATATGCACAATTCTGAGGTCTCTCTGTGTGACATCTGAATTTTCACTCTAGATTATTCCTTGTTGGAAGATCCAGACTCTGCTGCCTTGACTGAGAGAGCACATCAGATCCTGCAACATTTCCAGCAGGAGCTAAAGTTAAAGGTGAAAAGAAATGGTAGAGAATAGTTTTAACTCGAAATGAAACAAGTTGAAGCAATGCAAGTACCACGAGGAAAGGACTGCATGGGGCATTGATTGGTTCTGAATTCATTGAATAACACGCTGGTGGGCATGGGAACTCAAAGGGCTTTGATTCTCTGTCATGGAGCTCTTGTGCTTCGCCACCTGCTATAGACAGCGGGAGACAGAAAAAGAGGCTAGATGCTATTTACTGTTCCCAGAATAAATCCGATTTCCCTAAATTTGGGTAGTTTAAGAGTGTTGTTGTAGCTGTGAGGGTTCAGAAATTATGTGAGAGGCCTAAATTTGGGAGAAGAATTGAATTTAAGGGGAAAAATTAAAAAAAAAAAAAAAGATTTTGGGACGTCTCCCATTTTCATGAAGTTTATAGTTCTGCCAAGATGTTGACACACAGGTCATATTTTCAAGCTCAGCAATTCTCTGTATCTGGCCCCAAATATCAGTGACTTCAATGGGACCTGCATAAGCATGTGTGTAAGAAGTTGAGCATGTGCATAATGCCTTGATGTTCTTCACTGAAGCTGCTGCTGCTCCATGTGCTTGTATTTCATTCTGCCCTGGAAATTAATTATAACTCAGAATATCCCTATACATTTCTAAACTTTTTTGTCAAAAAAAGGGGGAAACCCTGGAGAGGGAGAAGAGGAGTTTGGATTATTCTAGGACATCCTGCCTGCTGCATCTGCAAGTTGATTACTTGTTCTACCAAAGATTTGGCACCACAGAGGCAGTGGTTTCTCAGGTAAGAGTATTAATAATTGTTACTGTTGTTGTTCCTTTTGCTATTCGAAAACAATGATTGGTGAATGTAATGTTCCTTAAAATACTGGTTTGATTGGAAAAACTCATCACTGCTGTAATGATGTCATGATATTTGAATGGCACCATGGATCCCATTCACTCCCCATCTCTCACACGGTATGGTAACACTGTAGAAAGGTAGGAGTGAATTGCTTGGAGAATCATCAGCTTGTGTCAGGGATTTATGGGGAAGGCACTGGATTTGGATGCAAGTATAGTTCTTGGCTCTCTTGGAAATGCCTCTATGTCCTTGGAGGCACCATTTCATCTTTCTGGACCTCAGTACACAATCTGCAAAATGGGGAATAATAATAATACCTCTGTGTATTTAGGTTGCTAACTGTACATAACACGGAGGTCCACGGGCCTTATTTAGGGGTTACTTGCTTATCTATAAAACTAAAGGCTCAGTACCATTGTTGGTAGGGTAAGAGCAGCAAGGAGGCTGTCTGCCTTGGGGCTCCTTGTAGTATTTACCCTTCAATTGTGAAATAACCTCACACAAGTTAAATCTTCTTTGAACCATCTTAAGAATAACAATACCTCTTGCTGACTTTTCCTCTCTGTCTCCTGCCAATTTGAGGTAGTAAGAATAACAGTCCTCCCTGGCCCTTATACAGCACTTTCCACCAGTAGATCTTAAAGTACTTTTACAAAGGAGGGCAATATCATTAACCTGCTTCAACAAAGGGGGAAAATTGCAGCACAGACAGGTGACAAGAACTGTCTGAGGTCAGCAGGAAGGCGAGTAGGAGAGCAGAGAACAAAGTCCAGGTTGCCTGCATTCCCCGCCCAGTGCTGCATTCATGACAAGTGGTTTTATCCAATTAACGTCTGTGTCTCCCCTGCAGGTTGCCAGCTACATAAAAGCTGTGAATGCCATTTACGAAGGAGCAGATTTTGACGGTATCAAGCACGTTGACTTCAAAGTGAAAACATTAAGCGTAAGTCAGTTGGGCACTTGGGTTTTGATCTCCATGGGCTTTGGATGAGGCTCTTCAGGACCCAAACGCATGCCAAGGCAGATGGATGTCTGGTTTCATTTTTCTAAGGGGTAGTTGCCTGAAAGGGACGGTTTGGCTAAGGGAATTTGCAGGTTTAGATTGCTCATTCATTTGTAACTTATAATGCTAGTGATGAATGATATCGTTGGGTGGTACACGAGAAACATGACTGTTAAAAATAAAATCTCTGTTGCTATATGTCACAGCAAGTGACTGGCTAGCTTGTGTTGTTTCTGCACTGTAGATAATCCAAGAGGATGATCCTTCTGGCTCCAGGGACTCGCCATACATCGGTCCAGAAATGCTTCTGCTGTTGCACTCCAAGTCCAACTGGAATACCTATTGCCTCTCCTACCTCCTGACAGACAGGGACTACAGTGGAGTTCTTGGGATTGCTTTTAATGGACAAACTGGTAAGAAACAGCCACATGCACTAAAAACAAAGGGTGGTCACACTCTGGTTGTAACTATAACCATGATAAGTCACCATCTGGTACTGTTATTCAAAGTCTTGCCAGTTCCTTTTCTTAACGTGAGTTGTTGTTTAGGAATAGCATTCCTATCTTTGTGCAGGGTTTGGACCACATGATTCGAGGTCCTTTCCAACCCTATGAGTTTATAAGACATGTTGTGTTTGATGCTTAGTCTAAATTTGTTTGGAAAAACTATTCACTCTCCACTTGCTCTGGATCCTAGTCTTTACTCCTCTGATTTCTGGCTTGCGTCTCCAGAGTTTCTGCTTTTTTTCTTTCTGGGCTAGGTGACCTGGGCGGCATCTGCTCTAAGCACAAGAAGTTCCAGGACCAGGAGGCCTCTCTGAACACAGGGCTGATCACACTGCAGAATTATGGCCAATACTTGCCACCTCAGATCATCCACATCGTCCTGGCCCACGAGCTGGGTCACAGCCTGGGAGCCCATGTGAGCACGGGGAAGGCATTGTGGGGATAAGTGTGAGTGAAGCTTAAAAGCAGACGATTGGCGTAGATGATGGCAGGGAAGCCTCCCCTCATTCAAGCAGCCAGAGCAGGTGTTCAGCAGGGAGAACTGCACCAGTGCTGCATTTTTCAGGCCTGGCTCTCAAAGCAGATCACCAATGGGGCAGGATGAGATTAAGCCATGGGGGGTCAAAGGAGCTAAATGAAGCAGTCTGAGAGTGCAGGATCACAGGGGATCTGGCATACAGCACAGGTCTCCTGGGCGCAAGGCTAACACCTGGGTTAGCCGTTGGACCAAACTCATTTCCTTCAGGGCTTTCCAAAGTCCATCTTTTCAGACACTTTAATGGGCTTTTTATGATTTACTGTTTAATTTAGTTCTGGGAGGAAAAAAAAGCCTTGAATTCCAAATCCCCCGAACCTTGTAACTGTCACTCTTATCTAGGGTTTTTCAAGCTTTTGTGTTCAAGAAATGACTGATTTTTTAAGTGTTTTATATGTCCATAAAACAGGGGCCTGTCTGGAATTCCTTCTATTAAATGCACAGAACCAGATTGGTTTGTGAAGCTAATACATTGCTATTGAATTAACTTATTGGCTTCTATGACAACATCCAAAATAATCTTTGACAAAACATTTCCAGCAGCTCGAGTAGGCATTATGTGATGTTGAAACACACAGAGAAGTTTGTGAAGCACATAGAGATGAAACACGCTGCACTCATGAATGATGTTGCATCGTGTATTCACAACCTAGCAGGAAGTGTCATCTTTTAACAGTATACATGAATCTACAAAGTCCTAAAAATGCCTTTTATGTTCAGAGAATAGAAAAGCCCTCTTCAGATTGGTTTGGCTCCTGCTCCACATTCAGAGCATGCGATCTTCTGTTTCAGCACGATGAGAGTAAAGAGTGTGCGCGTTTCAACATTGACACCACATATGGGAACTACCTGATGTTTGGCCATGCCACGGATGGATGGCAACACAACAACGACAAGTTCTCCACGTGCAGCATCGAGTACATCGGGAAGCTCCTGAGAGCCAAAAAGGACACATGCTTTGTTGGTAAGAGGCAGTAATGTGTTTGAATTCTTTAAATTCTGCTGTCATTTGTCTGTGCTAATTGCAATTAGCTCAGTGATTCTTTGCTTTGGTTTGTTTTGGGTGATCTCTTTTATTGACCCGACTCTATAGCTGGGAGGGATAGAGACAAACTTTCAGGTAGCAAGTCCCCTTCCTTGGGTCTCTGTAGGTGTCATTACAGATGTAAATTATAGCAAAGGGATTTTTTTGTTTGTTTCCCCAAAACACTGTGGGCAGCTCTCAGCTTTAGCAAGACATCAGCAAAAAGTTGAAATTATTTAGCCTGGAGAAATACTTAGATAACGTAGTGATGGGTGTCATAAATGTAGGTGTGAATGGACAGGGGACTTGACTATTTAAATGTTGATGGGTCCAAGTGCAGATTGTTCATTTTGGGCTGTAGCATGAAACTGGCAGCTGGTGAATTAAGGACTAACACAAGACAAAGCACCATTGGAGGTTTGTAGAGAGTAGTAGGATCAATTTGCTGTTCCCAGATTAGAGGTTCAGAAAGGGTTCAGTTTTATGACTGGTGATACCCCATGCTAAAGCAAAGGCCAAGCAAAATTCAGTCCTCGGGGAACAAGCTGGCACACGGATCTCTCCACCCCCTCCCCTTAATCCACCGCGTTGTGTAAATGGCTTGACGTTCACAACAGCTTGTGATCACCAAGCATCAGGTGTTTGTCCAGCCAGTCTTGCTAGTCCCATAGCCAGGGCTGCCCCCAACCTGTCCAGCCCCTGGTCTCAACATTGCATCTGTTTTTCTTCCCCTTCCATTCAGAAACTGACCGTCCCATCTGCGGCAACCGGATAGTGGACCCAGGGGAGGAGTGCGACGTGGGGAACGACATCTCCAACCGTTGTTGTTATGCGGCTAGTGAGCCGAACGGCATCGGCTGTAGGTTGAAGCCAGGGGCGCAGTGCAGGTAGGTGTCCCTAATGCCTTGTTAGCTGTTCTTTCTCTTCCTATCAGACTTTGTGGGTGACGCTCATCCTATTTGCTGCAGAATGTCTCCTAGGATCCTGCCGGAGACACTCAAGGGCACTTAAAAGGTCTTTTGAGGGTGGCTGAGGCAGGGAGCTGTTTGTTACTTGTGACAAGCATCCCAGGGGCTTGCCCACAATAAACCTAGTGGCACTTGCAAGCAAGAAGCAAGGATACAACTGTAAGACCTGAGCCTCATGCTCTAAGGCCTGTAGATATGCTCAGTGCCCATTTGCAGCGACAGCTGCTTATCAGCTCTACCCTGCATATCTGCAAGGTGCCACCCTACACTCACACAGTGCTCCGTGTAACAGCAACAACTCCTTAGGGACAACAAAGCCAGGGCACTATACCTATTGCTAGGTATTTCGATTTAACCTGATGCATAAGTGACTGAGCCACCCCTGCTAGGAGGGGCAGCTTCTTTCAAAGCCCTTCAATACCAACAAGGTCTCCAGTGTTTGTTTTAAACTGATGCCCCTATGTGTCCCCCATCATGGTTATTACTCCACATTAATAACTCATGTGCACGATGCTCATACCCAGGAGGTAAGTCATTGCCTCGGTTCTGCTGTTACTACCGAGTTGGCAGCTTGCTGCCACGCTGCGGGCTGGCTACTTCCCCATGCTTATCTGAACCATTGCTCCATCTCCCAGCTCGAGCCAGGGCCTGTGCTGCAGCCAGGACTGTGTCTTTAAATCCCAAGGGGAGCTCTGCCAAGATGAGACGGAGTGCGCCTTTGCAAGCATCTGTTCTGGACTAGCGGCTCAGTGCCCCACACCCGTCCCCAGGGACAACGGCACGTTCTGCAGCAGGGGCACACGGATCTGCCTCGCTGGGGTTAGTCCTGACTGTTAACCTTGTCTGATTGGGGGTTGTGACAGCCGGTGACTTTAAGGGCTAAAACAGGCTGAATAGGATGGGCCACAGCACTGCTTACTGCATGGGTGAGGGCCTCAAAGGCTCCCCTAGACCAGGTTTGAGCTAAGTAGCCCCATGCTAGGTGCAGTTAACCTGAGGAACTCACTGCCACAGGGTGTTTGTGAGGCAAAGAGCTCAGCAGAATTCACGTGGGGATAGGGCATTTATACCACAGGAAAGGATTGAAACCCTCTAGTTTTGATGCATTAAAGCAGCCCCTCACTACCAACCTCTCCCTGCAAGCAGGTTACTCCAGGGGTCCTGGCCTGGCCTCTGGGAGATAAGAGTACTAGACTAGGGACCTGCTGCAGACTGGCAAGGCCTGTGCAGCCTCCCCTCTAGCCATGGGGCATGATGCAGCTTGCGCTGCAGGTGACACAAGGAATTCGGTCTGCCTGGTACCTTCCACTGAGAACTGGGGCTTGGGAAGGCACTTTGTCTTGTTAAATGGAGCCAGCACTTGGAAGAGTCTCGGTCCCTTAGTGAATCCACCTGCTCCCTGCCTGGGATGGATCACTGGCCTGGATCAGGCATATCCCATAAATCCCACTCCTATTTCTCACTCATTTCCCTAGCTCTGCCTCGCCTCGCTCTGCGTTAAGTATGGACTGGAGCAATGTGACTGTGTCAGCAGCTCTATGAGGGGGAAATGCCATCTCTGCTGCCAGCAACCAGGTATGCTGACTTGGGATCAGGGGAAGCAGCACCCCCCAGGGCAGAGAGAAGCACGAGGGCTGGGAGTGTTGCTACTGGCCCTACATCAAGGACATGGAAGAGGCTATTGGTTGTAGGCAGCAGTGCCTCCTATGCAGGGACTACACAATACCCTGACACAGTTACTTCTATGGCACGGACAGGCTGGTAGCATGGCCCCATTGCACATGGGGTTAAAACCCAACCCTGCAGCTCCATTTTATAATAGGACTAAGGCTCCCCAGGGTGCTAAGGGATGCAGTTATGCACCTTGAGAGCAGCTGAGCATTAAATGACATGAAAATCAGAGCCAGGGCAGCCCAGCGCTGAGTGCATTACCCACTGCATGTCCAGGCCTTGATCATTCAAGCCCTTTTAAATCATCTGTTGTAGGCCAGGCCAGGACATGTGCCAGCACGGCCTCATTCCTGCTGGAGCATTACTTCAACGGCTCGCAGATCCCACTCACCCCTGGCTCCCCATGCTGGGACAAGACAGGCTACTGCGACAAGTTCCACACCTGCCGGCTTGTGGATGAGGATGGCCCCATCGCCAGAGTGAAAAACTCCATCTTGGCCTTCATTGAGCTGGAGGATGTAGCGGCCTGGATGAAGGCAAGCACCTGCGTGGGGCACCGCATCCCTGACTAGGGCTGTAGGTTGACAGATGTGTGGGGGGAGTGGATATTGAGTCAAGGCCTAGTGCAGAGGGGCTGGACCCGATGATCTTCCGAGGTCCCTTCCAATCTTACAATCTATGAGTCTATGAATAAGGCAGCTCTGGGATTCCTACCTGGTGTTCCAAACCCTGCCGCTGACTGGCTGCATGACCTTGGTTAAGTTACTGGCATCTCCATTCCCTGCACCATGCAGGTGGTGACAGCCGCATCCCTTGCAGAACAGCTGTCAGTAAGGCAGTTTGGGTAGCTTAGGAGCAGGTGCAGGTCCAGGTATGATTCCCAAGGTAGGGCAGAAGGTACCCAGCTCCTCAGGCTGCTGAGGACTGAGCAGTGGCCTGGCTTTGTCCCTCAGAAGCGCTGGTGGGCTGTGCTTGCGATGATCCTGACTTTGGCGGCAATGATGGCTGGCACCGTCTTCCTCTTTGGAAGGACCCTTGATAGTGAAACAGGTAAGTGGAGGTTTCAAATAACTCCTCCCTTACCCCATCCAGTTCCTGCTGCCCTAGGGAGTTTCAGCTTCTGCTCTGGGGAACGCCGAGGGACGTGGGCCAGCACAGCCAGCACCTTCCCCAGTTCTGTCCAGTAGACAAAGTGGAAATTTGCTAGGTTACTCGCTCTGGGGGAGCCATGGGAATTGCCACTCAAAGCATCCATCTGTCTCTTGGGGAAAGGAAAGCGGAGCCCAAGTCACACCCATAGGAAATCTAGGGATGAAACATCATAGGTGTCTTGGTAACTAGCTGATCATGCCTGTTTCCTCCATTAACCCCCAACCTCTGTCTCTTACTCCACATCACCAGCGACCTCAGGCTTGTATTAGGCCCCTTGCTGCAGCAAAGGCAGAATCCCCCACAGGTCCTTATTAATCTGCCCCAGGGAACCTGCTCCCCGACTTCAAGTCTGGTGACTTGTCTAGCCTTGACCATCTGAGCAAGACCCAGCAGCCACCAGGTTTGAGTACCAGGCCCACACCAAGCCCCTGGGGCCAGAGAAGCCACCAGACATGATGCCCTGCCAAAGCCAACTAGGAACCTTGTGTAGTTTTACCCAAGTTAAATACCCTGCTCCAAACACCCTTAGCACCCAGATACTGAGCTCATTTTCACAATGGATTGCTCTCAGTCTCTGACCCCTGGGGCAGGGACACCAGAGATACCGCTCTGGGTGTGACAGCTAGGAGCTCATCCCAACTCCTACAGAAGAATCACTGCTGATAGTGGTTTGGTTTGGTTTCTTTTTTACTTAGAAGAGAAAGACACAAAGAGCACAGTCAGGGAGGCCTCAGCCAGCCAGCAGCCTCAGCACAGACGGATGTTAATATACCATGAACACGAGGAGTTCTACATGGAAACCACGCACCGGGAGTATGAGACTATCATATAGCAAAGCATCCAGATCCAGCAGTACTCGCAGACCCCCTCGCGAGTGGATTTTCCAAGAGGTCTCAGCTCATGACAGGCACGTAAAAGAAGGGACTGGACTTGGCCCCAGCAACTTCTGCTGAAAAACCAGCTCTTGGGATCCAAGATTCCTGGGTTCTGCCCTCCGCATAGTAGAGCACAATAGGAGCCACAAATGCTTCCGTGTAAGGTTAGTCCTCCCACTGCCAGATCTGCTGTGTGACTTTTGCTTCAGCTCTTTGCAGCTCGGCTTTCTGCCCAGGTGTGGACAAAATTGATGTTCACCCTGCAGCTTGTATAGAGATACAGGTGCTGGCATTAAACTCCCGAGTTGGGGTACTTTTGTCAGCATAGCTGCAGCCACATGGAAGGCAGGCCGCAACACCCACCCAAGATAGGTAAATGCTCCAAGAATAATTACTCCAGACTCTAGCTTTTACAGCTAGCCAGCCACTGGTACCCAAGCTAGTTAGTTTTAAAACTAGCTTAAGTAGGTCTCTGCAAGCCACAGTGCCTGAATTGTAGATATACCTTCTATCTCAGAAGCTGGTCTCCATCAGCAAAGTGATTAACCTTTCCTGCTTCAAATCATTTCCTGTATCACCCTTCACATGTTTCCAAAAAGAATTCAAGACACCTTTCATAAGAGGCAGCATTTCTTTCCTTGGCTAAAGGCAGGTCTGATGGCGCTGCCTATATACTACGTGGAAACAAGGCTGTATTAGTCAAGGTCTCATTGAAGTTACTGAGACCAAAATCTAGGTAGATTTGAATAAGGCTACGCAATCAGTGGATTCAAAGGGGACACAAGATTGGCATTAAATCAGTGTTGGGGATTATAAAGGATGGGATGATAGGTCAGAGATAGCAGTCAGTCCAGTGGGTTTAGCTTAAGATAGAAAAATGTTCCTCGTCTCCTTGCAGTTGCTGAAACTCTGATTATTTGTACTGGGCTTTGTCCTTGGACCATATCTTTTAGTATGTCTGTTGGGCTGGTTAGGTGTTGTAGGGTTTTGGTTTACACTTGTACAATACTGAAAGACCTGCTTTATAATGGTAAACTTTATAACAGCGGTTGAATGCACCGGTCTAGGCAGAACTCACCCCAATCAGGCCCTGTCCCCACTGTGGCTCCTAGCCCCCGTGGCTGAGCCTACGTGCCGACACTGACCCGAATGCAAAGGGAAGTTCCAAAGTCTTTTATTGTAGCCCTTGCGTGGCTGAGCTGCCCCTCAGAGGCGCGTGCTATGCATCATCTCGGAGACGCAGCAAGCCCTGGAGAGTGTTCATTTAGCAAGGTCCTTCACATACTTCCAGCCTTTCTGGGTGTATTCACGAGCCCTGGTGGGAGCTACAGACAGAGCCGACATGGCAGTGTGAACTCCTGCAAGAAAAAAGAGACATGGAGGGGAGTCCTGAGAAAAGCATTAACAAAGCATGCTGTACCACCAATAATGTGATATCGTGGGTCACACGCCCTTCCCCGTTTAAACATAATACCAGAGATCTTGGCTTATATCAAGGGAATCTTCAGTCAAGTCTAGGCCTGAATAATTCCTGATTCTGGTGCAGTTGTTACGGTCTCATCAGTAGTCAGTGGGTCCTCCCCACCACCACTACCTAGCCCACTAGCCAGGGGAGTGGTGTAACCTTTGTCCTTGGAAGCTTGTAAGTGTAGGTTTGGCAAATGTTTGGGGCAATTCAGCCCCTGCATTGAGCAGGGGGGCTGGATGAGATGTCCTCTTGTGGTCCCTTTCACTCCTTTCTGTCTAGGATATTAAAGGGGTCTGAAGGAAGGGAGACTTCATGGTTACAGCACAGGCCTGGATACTCTGTATTTTATTCCTGGGTCTGACACAGACTTGCTGTGCAACTCAGGCCTGCAAACGGTAAGCAACTTGCCCACAGTCTCTCCTTCTGGAAAATGAGAAGCAGGTTGAGTTCATTTTCTAGATGTTTTCCACATATGTTAGCAATGATCAGATCAAAAAGGCTGGAGAAGGGCACTGTATTATTTGGAGAAGTCCCAATAATAACGGGAACCATCTTACATTTTCAGACCATCACAGCAGGTTAGATGCCGAGTCCCACTGATTGTACTAGCACTTGAAGGATTTTATAGAACTCCTCAATTTTTAATTGATGACCTCCTAAAGAGCAGCTCAGCACTATCATGCTTTGTTGCCAATTCTACGAGTGCTTCTGTACTTGGGTTACTAGCTGCAAAAAGGCCACCTGCCTTCAACATGGCATTTTTATCAGTAGATTTTAAAGCACTTTTGAATAAAAGGTGGCCAATATTATCCCCACTTTACAGGCAAGGAAACTGAGGAACTGAGTTGTAAAGAGATCCACCCAAGGCCACCTTGAAGGTCAGTGGCAGAGCCAGGTCTCCCAAATCCTAATCCAGTGCTCCATGCACTAGCTCTCGCCAAGTCCTCACAATAGGATTGTTGGATAAGTTACATCAGTGACAGCAGCCCCCTTCTGCAGCAAAAAAGCAGAAGCCTTACCTTTGTTCCAGGATTCAGAGACAGAAAAGTCAAATTTTGGAGTAGATGGAAGCTGAAAGAGAAAACAAGAGGCAAAACCTCAATGTCTGGCCCGCTAGCTACATACAAAGCCGCTAAGCAACATGCTAAGAGAGGAAAGAGCAGAACAGGCACCACCAGGCTTCCCAGGTCATGCTGAACAAGGCCCTCAGGCCCCGATTGTTAAAGGTATTTGGGCACCTAACTCCCTCTTCAATTCCATGGGGCACAGAAAAGAAACCTGGGCTCTTACCTTCTCTCTTACTGGCCCATTTGTAAGACTGGGGCAGTAGGCAGCATTTTAAAAGTGCACCAAAATGATTTAGATCTGAATCCACTTGGCTGCTTTTAAAAATATCACTGTTAAATTTTACCAGGACTTGGTTTATTATGGTTATATCTCGATTTATGGCACTAGGGCTTTCCTAGTCCAGGAAACACTGTCCCTGCACAGCAGATTTTCCAATCTAGGGAGTCAGAGCCAGGCCAAGGGAAAACTACCGCAAGCAATTTATAGACCATGTTATTAACAGGAAGCAGCAGGGCAGGAGTGGGTCTTTGAGGGTGGATCCATTCGGTAGTTTTTAGAGCAATGGTTCCCAACCTGTCTCATACTGCGGAGCGGGATGGAGCCAGAGCTAGCAGTCTCCCTCTTGGGGCTGCCCTGGCACCCAGCTGCGACTGCTGCTGGGGTGGACAGATTGGTGTCCGAGAGGGGGGCTCGTGCCACGACCTGGCAGCCAACCTTTCACGGCCGCGGCCCAGTGGCTGGGAACCTCTGATTTAGAGGCTTTCCAACAAGGGGTCAGGAGCATTACTTATCATAAAAACACCTCCCAGATCAGTGTTTCTCAACCTTTTAAGTAGCAAGTACCCCCTAACTTCTGAAAAATTTAATAAGTACCTCAACACTCAATTTTCCAGGGGATTTTATATTTTCAGACTAATGTGTGCTATATGTTGGAAGAAGGGCTGTGTCTATAAGGCTGTGATATGATAGATGTCTGATCTGGTGTGTGCAGGGTTGCACACCTTTTACACCAGGGGTGCACCACTCAAGCATGTGCCTGGGCTAGAGGCGATGTTGGCCGAAGTTTGAAGGGCTGAATCCAGTGCTATGCAAAGCGTGGCATGCCAAATTATTACTGGGGAATTTAAAGCACCGTGCAAATGTGCAGGGCACCAAATTTTTGGCCATAGTTTTGAGAGGTGGAAGGGGCAAGAGAAGAAGAGAGGGTGAGAGTGTTGGGGTACCCACATACCCCTGCCTGTGTCTCGTGTACCCCCAAGGGGGTTAGAAACTGTCTCACACGGCATGTTCACGCTCCTCTCCTGTCCTCCGCAAACTGTTTCTTGCGCACCCCACCTCCAATAAGACCCGTGGAGGGAGAGAAGAAACGAGCGCACAATCCCTTTTCCTTCCAAGGTGAAATCCCGACTCCGCTGAAGTCGGCGGCAAAACGATGCCGCGGGAGAACCCGAATTCTGCTTCCTTCCCCCTCCAGCGAGGGGCTCCCTGCGGCGCCCCCCCAGCCGCCTGCGCCGTCCTCACCTCCCAGCCGACGTAGTTCGTCCATTCCTTGATGGCTGGAGGCAGCGCCGCCTGCGCCTTGCGGAGGGCTTCGGCGCCTTGCTGGCCGCTTCCCAGCAGGCCCTGGTCGTACGCCACGTACACCGCGCCGCCGGCCAGGCTGCCCTTGACCATGAACCTGGGAGGGAAGCCGTCAGAGACGGCATCGGGGTGGGTCTCGCGTGGCTCCAGGTGCTGTTGAAGTAGCCCCCGCTCTCCAGGGGACACGGGCCGCTCCCTCCCCCCCAGCCCAGGGCACCGTGTCCCTGGTCACATGTGCCACCCCCCAGGGCACACCTGCACCCCCCCAGGGCACACGTGTTCCCCAATCACACCTGCACCCCCCCCATACACATGGGCACACCCCCCCAAGCACACGTGTTCCCCAATCACACCTGCACCCACCAGACATGCGTGTTCCTTAGTCACGTGCCCGCCGACACGTGCGTTCCCTAGCCATGGGCGCCCCCTTGGACCCCCCGAGGACGCGTGTGCCCGGCCCCGTGCACCCCCAGCCGGGGGAGGTCGGCGAGCCGCACTCACTTGACGACAGGGAAGATCCGCGACGCCATGACCGCAGCCCAAGGGCAGCGCGCCGCCGCCCGCCCGCCTGCACCGACTCCTCCACGCCCGGCCCGGCCGGCTCGCCGCACAGCCCCCCGGGACTTGTAGTCGCCGGCTGCAGTCACGTGGCCAAGCCGCCATTGTTGCCGAGGCGCGGCCCCGCCCCAGCCGCAGCGCGCACTTCCGCCTCAATAGCTGGCATGGCAGCGGCCTGGCTTCCGGGTTGGGGTGGGGTCACGTGATCCCCGTCTGGGGGAGAGCTGTCCCAGCAGCCTCTGCGAGGTGGGGCTGGGCAGGACCCAGGAGGAAACAGCATGGGTGGGGGGGCATGCAGATTGTACAGAATATATCACCCAAAATTAGATATACATACACTGTATCATCACTCTGGCTTGTAATGATTAGTGTAATTAAATGTCTCCTAGTGGATATCTGCATTGTTTCTTAGATGAGTCATACAAATCAAGCAGGCTTGCCACTTGGAAATATAAATACTGCGAAGGGATCGTCCCCTCCAGGCGTGCGTGGGACTCGCGCAGGCGCATCCATCCCAACTGACCGACTCTTTCCACGGCCGCGAGAGCTGGTTCAGTTCAGTTCCTTAAACTGGCGTGAAACAAAAACATCTGAATAAAACCAATCGGAGAACAACGATTAGACTATTAAAATAAGTCATCTGTCGATGTTGGGCTGAAGCAAAAGGAGAGAAACTCTGCATTCAAGAAGATTTGGTGCCAGTCCTTTATTTCCCCCCTGACTGAGCGGTGATAAAAATGAAGGGGAATTGTAGCCGTATCCTAATTCTGCGTCTAAGCTTGCAAGGAAGGTCCGGGTCACGGACGGGCTGCAGCCTCGTCTCCCTAGAGACCGAGGTAACGAGGTTTTGGTCGTGGGGAGCTTGCTTGCGCCGACCGTCGCAAGACTTTGCTCCTCGCTCTGTGATTTCCCTTCATCTTTTGACGAGGCGCCTCATCCAAACCATGCAGCCAAGGCAGCGAGAGAGAGGCTGTTGTAACCCTGACACGGGCTTTGACTGGGTTGACCCAAGTGCCACCGAAATCCGGCCCTAACGAGCCTGCAGAAGGCCAAACACCGCGGGGGGGGGGACAGGATGAAGTTCCCATGTCTCTGCAATAGCAGGGCATTGTTCCTCCTAGAGGATGCTCGGCCCTGGGTATCATCAGTCAGTCAGGAGCATCATGGCCCTGCTCCTTTTTATCTCTGTTTTCAGGGTTGTGCAGCTCCCATCTCCCGGCTCAGTGGAACTGCAGCTGCTTTGCAACCTGGTCCCCTGGCAGAGCTGTCTCCTCCAGGTAAATCAGCAACCCGAAGGGTCTCCCTGCTGCCTGCACGAGGGAGCGGTGGGCCCAGACTTTGTCCTCTGTCCTCAGGGGCAGAGGTGAACAGCGCTGGGACGGGACTCAGCCTTGAGGCTTCGCCCTTGCATTGTCGTCTGGCGCCGCAGGGGAAATGTCTGCAAGATGGAAGGCGCTGTGGGCAGCTGGGATTGCCGCCGGGCTCCTGGCTTTGTTCTGGAGAGACATCTTTAACCCAGGTAGGCCCAGAAAGGAAAGCACGAGAGCCAGAAGCTGTCGGGGGAGAAAAAAAGGCTGAGTTTTGAAATGGTGGTTTGCGGCGTTCTCATCTGGAGAGAGTCGTCTGCTTCTCCGGGACTGCTTCTCCTTGTAGCCGGCGGCAGATGGGAGCTGGGAGACCTGTGAAAACAAGTGGAAACACGGCGGAGGAGGAGGCAGGGGGGTGGCAGCACTGTAGGCAGGCAGAGGTGGTGCGGGTCAGTGGTAGGAGGGTTTGGGAGCTCTGGCTGCTGGTTGCACATGTCTGCAAGGGATGGCCTCATTAGGAACAGGAGGCGTAATGATTCAGCAAATTGGTCACAACAAAAGGAGGCGTCTCGACTGCAGCGAGATAGGGGAGTCAAATCTGCCCGGCAGCTATAGTGGGATAGGGTTTCACGTGACCCAGGGACTGATCCAAAATTTCGGTCAGAGCTAGACTTTGTCTTTCCAGGTGCCACTCGGAAGGAGAAGGGTCTCCCCGCCCTTGCCGGACCAGCGTTCCCATGTTATTTCCCACCCAGACTGGGTTTTCCAGCCCAATCCTGAATCTTGGTTGGCTCTGGAGAAGCACAGAGACTTGTGGCCACTGGTCTGAACCCCTCAGTCATTGCTACTCCTCTTTCCACCCTGCAGAAACCATCTCCGGCGCCCGCGTGCTCCTGACGGGTGCCAGCGCTGGGATTGGAGAGCAGATGGCTTATCATTATTCCAGATTTGGTGCCGAAATAGTGCTGACAGCCAGGAGGGAAGCTGTGCTGCAGAAGGTGAGACCTCCTTCACATGGTAGAGGGCAGCAGGGCTGATGACGTGGACCTAAAAACAATGAGGATGTAGGGCAGGTCAGACATTTTCCATCAAACTGGTATGGGTGAGCTGCCCAGCCACATTCACACCTCTCAGGCAGCACCACCATCTGACTCCTAGGATGCACCACTTCCCTCATCAGATTTGGATGCATGGTGGGAGAGATGATCTAGGAGGGAACCTGACCTGTGCAGGGTCATTGGAGCAGGTTGGACATTCATAGCAGGCTTCTCTGAAGAACAAGGTGGAGCAACATTGAGAGCAAATGCCCCTGAGGTTGTGTGAATGGTGTAACGTTCATCTCGACAGCTCCGAGCTCAATTCTGCTCTAGGGCAGGGGGTCACAAGCCCAAGGCCTAGCATCACATTTCAACCCCTGACTCATTCCTCCATGTCAAACAGTGCTGTGACGGCGTCAAAGGACCTGGCTCCTTCAGGCTTGTCTACGCTTGAAAAGTATTCCAGCTGAAGGAAAAGGATGGATTTCCAGTTTACCAGCTATTCCAGAATAGCTCTCCATGTTGGCATGATTATTCCAGAATAAGAGAGGTTTTTTTCTTTTAAGATTAATCCACTTGGAAAGCAGATTGCGAGTGTCCGCACAGAGAACTTTTCCAGTTAATTTCCCCCTTGTAAACAAGACTTGAGTGCATCAGCAGAATTTGGTCCCCTGTAGGTTGTGTGATTATAAATTTGGATGGAAAAAGTGTGTCTCTGTTCATCCTTGACCCAGGCAAGAAAAGAGGGAGGTGAGTAGGAAATAAGCTCCCTGCCCCTGCCCTGATAATGTACTTCAATTGGTTTATCTGGGTCATTTCTCCAGGTGACGGAGAAATGTCTGCAGCTGGGAGCCAAGAAGGTCTTCTACATCCCGGCTGATATGATCTCCCCTGCGGAGCCCGAGCGGGTGATGCAGTTCGCTGTGCAAAAGATGGGTAGGTATTGGTCTGTTAGAAGAAAAGCAACTGATGCTGGGGAGGAGGAACCAGCAGGGTGGGGTCTCAGTGAGTCAGATCCCAGAGATCCAACCCAGCTGAGAGCAGAGCACTGTCCCCATGGCGGCTGTGTGGGCAAGGAGGTGACACGGGGTCAAAGGTGCTCGGAGAAGCTGACGGCAGTGATCCCCACCAAACTGCCTTTACTCTGCGGTTCCCTTTAAGCATCTGCTTCAATTCACCATGAGCTTGGGTCCGGGGAGGGGGGGTGCATTGCTGCACCTCCTTTTCCACGGGCTGTGCATTGCTGCATCTTGCACTCATGAAGCCGGTCTGCATGGGTGAGAGCCAGATGTGCAGCGTCAGCTTTCCTGGGTGCCCTGCCTGACCCGCAGGTTATCGTGGTTCGTTCTGCACTCCCCTCCATCTCTCTGGGTATCTATTCAGCCCTCCTCACCGCAGGAGCACGGTGCCTCTGTTTCCCCATCTTGGTCAGGGATGTGTGCGTAGAAGAGGAGAGTTTGGACTGGCAGCATGAAGCAGGACCCAGACTGTGTATTGTGAGCTCAGCTGGTCAGAGCCAACCGTTCTTGCTGTGCATGTGTAAGGGGGGAAAAGCAGTGGCAGGGATTGGCAACCTACGGCTTGTGGGCCAGATCCAGGCCATTTTATCTGGCCTGTGAAGCCCCAAGTGTGCCTCTGTGCTGCAATTCGCAGCCCCTGGCTGCCTGACTTGTGGGGGGTGCTTTACTCAACTCTCACTGCCCCCTTGCCTGCAGGGGGCCTGGATTACCTGGTGCTGAACCACATTGGTGCGACCCCTTTACAGATGTGGGATGGGGACGTGGAGCACACCCGCTGGCTTCTGCAGGTGGGTTTTCTTAGGGTAGGAGTCCTTTGGGGGTGGAGGAGAGGGGCAGAGAGGCTTGGCCCCTGCGGGGATCAAGCTGGGGGCAGCTCCCAGGAGCCGCTGGCTTCTGGCAGGGCTGCAGTTGTGCCCTCTGGCTCCAGAAAGGGTGAAACAAAAAAGCCTGTGATGCTTTGCTCCTGACTGGAGGGAAAGGGGGAGGAGGGGTCTGAAAGCCTGCAGGTAGAGAGCTGAACTGATTAGAGCATTGCCCTTGTCTGTCCGTCTCATTGCCAAGGTATGTGCTGCTGTAGGACCTGACTGATGTTGTGTTACAGGGCCTTGGCTCTTGCACCATGCCTGTCCATGCTGGGCCTTTCTGTGGAGTCCTCCTGAGGTCAGGTTTTAGGACCCCAGAGGGGCAGACTTATGGGGTTGCTGAGACATGGTAATGAGAAGGCTTGAATCTTTTATTAATGTGGAAGTGGAAGCTGGGGGCTGGGGATAGAGAGGGGTAGCAAGGGGCGACACCCCAACTTCAGGGGGAAACTTAGGCCAAGAGTTACCTGTAAATTCACATTACAGGTAAGCTCAGGAGGGGTGTAGATTTGGAACGGTGACTTTCTCATTCTTCTCATGCCCCCTCTCCTGCCTCCACAGGTGAATTTCCTTAGTTACGTGGCCCTGGCGATGGCTGCGCTTCCGGTCCTGATGGAGAGCAAAGGCTCCGTGGTTGTGGTGACCTCCATCTCAGGTGAGTTTGTGACCTCCACAAAGCACGATCCAGGAGGGCTGCACTTCCCGGCATGCTGTGCTTCCTCACGGTCCGCAACCAGTGTTGCCACAGTCATTCGATTCAGAGTCTGACTGCCCCTTGCTAGAGCTTGTCTGGGCTGCTGACCCCCACAGCACTTCACATGGGCTGTCAAGGACACGGCTAAAAGACAGCCATCTCTGGAGTGAGAGGCCAAATATTAGGTTATTCAGTGGCTATGCGGGGTCAGGAAGGAGTACTTTCCCCTGGTGCATTTTTTGGAAGGGAACCGTCTCACACTGCCTCTGCTGGAGATGGGAAGCCTGTCCAGCTGGAGCAGTGGGTCGATGTAGCTCAGATCATCCTCCCTTCCCTGGCTCCTCTCCCAGCAGGGCCTCATACTCAGACCCAATTTTCTCTGGGTTTCCCCTTCTCTCGTTTTTTCTTCCTAGGGAAAATCGCAACCCCCTTCGCCACTTCCTACTCTGCCACCAAATTTGCCCTGGATGGGTTCTTTAGTTCCTTGCGCCATGAGCTCGCCATGCAGAAGAAAGACATGAGCATCACTCTCTGCGTCCTGGGGCTGATCGACACAGAGATGGCACTGGAGAAGACAAGGTGTGTACATGTAGCTGCAACAGGATTTAGGTCCATGCAGGGCACTTCTGTCCATGCGTGTGCATGCATGAACATGTCTAAAGCCACGTGGGTGATATGCAAGACAACACGTTGCATTCACATCTGGGCTTATGCACGTGCCTCCATACAATGCGTGCTCCAGGCTGTTTGCATCCATGCATGCAGGAGTGCATGTGCATGGATATCTGTAGGCCTGCGTGTGATGTGTACAGCCCTGGGCTAGTCTAGACCTTTCGGCTGCTGTGACGCACCAGCTTGCACTGAGAAGGGCAGTGCCAGCCATGGGAGGGTGAATGACTGAGCGACTGTTCCCTTTCAGGGGCCTCGTGTACATGGATGCCCTCCCTGCCACCGAAGCTGCGCTCGCCATCCTCCGTGGTGGTGCCACGCGGGCGCGGGAAGCATTCTACCCCTGGTGGCTGGAGCCCCTGTGCTACGTGCGGGGCTGGTTCCCCAGCCACTGGGACTGGGTGGTACAGAGCTTCTATAACTACACCAGTGCCTGAGCAGTGCAGAGCCAACACTCCCGGCCCCTGCCCACCCAGGCGCTGGGCCTTCTGCTTCCATCAGGCCCAAGCTCAGTCACAGGCTTCGGCAGGACCAGGATCAGGACCTTGAAATGGGAACGTGTCGGGGGCCGAGCGTCCAACCCTCATGCTAGCTGTGACCCCTTCCCTGGACAGCTGAGCCCCTTCTGCTCCCTCTCTGCATCCCCCCCCTGGGCCCAAAGGTCAGTTCTGTCTCAGCCTCAGCCTCCCACAATCCCACCTCTGCTGTCTGGCATATAGCCGAGGCTCTCCTCAACTCCAGCCTCCAGCCTCTCGCACCTGGGGACAGAATCCACTGCTCCCCTCACGCAGGAAGGAGACCTCCCTCCCACTCCTGTCTCCACCTTGCCGACAGCCCCCAGCCTCATGGGATCAGGCTCTGAGCCCTCTTCCAGCCCCTTCCCGAAGGGTCGAGCCAGGCTCTGGGACAGGGGTTCAGGCCAGTCCAGCAGAGGCAACAGGAGGGACACACTCACCTTCTAAGGTGGGTACTTGGCCCGTTTCAGGCCCTGAGCAAGCTCCATCCACCCTTGTCTTCCCCCTCCTCCGGGGATCCCCTTTGGGAACACTGCCCTGAAATGTGGGGCTGTCTTGGGGTGGCAGCAGGGATGCAGAGGACCCAAAACACCCTTCCATGCCACAGAGGAGCAGGAGGATTCTCCCAGGCCTGTGCCCAAGCCAATACCACCCTCCACCCCAAGCTGCCAGGGACAGATCCAAATCCCATTGGGGATTTAAAGGATCAGGACATGACAAGCAGACAGCAGAAGGGCCGAGCACCCGCAACCACCAGTGACCCCCAGCATTTCTGAATAGCAGGGGCTCCTTGTGCAAGTCGGGGCTGCCCAGCCACCACGAGGTGGCAGCATCCAGCAGCCGGCACCAGCTCACCTGCGTGGCATGGAAAGCATCGGCTCCCTGCTCCTCACCTTGCCCTGGCACTGCAGCTGCAAGCCTCATCATCCCCATGTCCCAGCGACTGGACTGGGAGCCAGTGGTCATGCCACCCCTCTCCAATAAAGGGGCTGTTTCCACCTGAGCCAGGTTGTGCTGGAGTCAATCCCAATGCATTCCCCATTGCATCCTCTTGGCATTCAACAAGTGGGGGTGGGCTGTAGGATGCCACTCAGGACCTGTCTCATGATAGTGCCGCTGGTATGGCAGTCAGCTAGAGGTGTTAGTGGAGATCAGGGCACCACCGTGCTAAGTGCTGTACATACCATATTATCTGATGTATATGACACGTGCTTTGTGCTGAAAATGGAGGTCTACATTAAGACACATCTTATGCCATGATGCGATGAAAAATCACTAAATTTCAGTCCATTTTTATGACACGTTTACGGTTAAATATTCTCCCCCCCCAGTTTCATCCTTTTTCCCCTTTTTGCGGGGTGTACCTTATGCATCACAAAATGCAGCACCCGCAGTAAGTCTGCACCAGCCCCAAAGAGCTCGCAGCCAAAACAGACAAAAGGAAGGTTATTACCCTTATGTTTCGCTGAGTGCCAGAGAGGTTAATGGACATGGCCAAGGTGATGGAGGATGTCTGTGGCAGGGCTGGGAATCCAGCCCAGCTTTCCTGGGCCAGTCCTGTTATCCCCACAGCTGCCCAGCACCTTCACAAGCTGGATTATATACCACCAAAGCAGATCCATGCCGGGAAAATAAGCTCTGAGCCCAGCTGTGCCACTCCTCGACCCATCGGAAATGTCTCCCCTGCCAGATCCACCTGGGGGATGCACAGTTGTGGACCCGAATTACACCTTCATCTAAGTCTGTTGGGAACAGAGGTGAAATGACCTGCTCTCAAGCTGTCCAACAACCACGGCGAGCATATCCTGGGGACGGTGTAGAGGGGAGAGGTTCTGCCTTGGCGCACAGTTAATTTTGCAGGTTTCAGGACGTGCCGGTGTGTTCAGGATCAGAGCGCAGGGACCCCCACTGAGCAGGCCTGTGCCGCCTTCCTGGACCTGCAGCCTGCGCGTGCAAAGGTCTTGCACGGCCACACATGGAGCAGATGTGCAACTGCAGGAAATGCACGTGGAGCGGCAGCAGGGGGGCACCTAGCATGCACGGGCCCACTGGTATGTGGCTGGGTACATGGTTCATTCTGGAGGGGCAAGCATCGATCATGCTATCTCATGCCCCGCTCAGTCCCCAGCGTGGAGATGAGCTGCCAGGTGTCTGCAAAGAAGAGCTGTGTGCAGGAGGGGAAGGGAAACCACTCTGAGTGGGTGCAGGAGGAGGAAGGAGCAAGGTGGTCTTTCAGGGACTTGCTCCCCGTCACCAAGGCAAGCCAAGAGGAGCCCGTCCTCACAGTGCAGGGGATGCTGGCGGGAGTTGCAGAGGGGAAAACCCCAGCTCTGCCCAGGGAAATCCCACAACCACCAACATGGTTTTCCTACTGGCGGGGGAAAACCACGACCACGGCAGGGGGCAGTACCCTGACCGAGGTAATGCAATTAAAAAAGCACTGTGTAGTGGAGGGTTGCACCCGGGTCTGCTTGCAGACAGGACTTCCTCATAGTTAGCCTCCCACTTCGACTTCCAGTGGGAGGATCTCAGCTACACGCCGGCTTTAAGGGAATAGGAGACTCCTCCCTAGCTTGCTCCTGCGGCCATACGGCTGAGGGCAAGCAAAACTCGGGGGTGTCCAAACCCCACGTCTCCAGGCTTGGGCTTGCACGTCGGATGCCCGCCAAAGGATTTGGAAGTATCGGGGGTGGAGGATGCTTGCCGGTAGCAGGGCTCCTGAAGGATTCGCATGGATTTTGGAACAGATTTGGCTGATCGGACTTGGGACACGAAACATTTTCAACCCCACCCCAAAAACCCCCCTGAGTCCCTACAGCAGGGAGCAGCTGAATGGCCCCCAGGGGCAATAAAACCCAGTGCCCCGTCTCCAGCCGGCAGCCAGGCCCTGGCCCCCTGCGTCCCAGCTCTGGCTGCATCGTTAACGCCAGCAGCCTGCGCCGGCCACTGACAAGAGCCTTTCTGTGGAGCCCGTTCCCGGGAATGGAGCCAGTCGCACCTGAAGCCGATTAGGGCGGTTAATCCTGGCTCATAAAGCCCAGTCTCCCACAATGCCCCGCACTTTGCTTTGCAGGCTCCACTGAAGGCCCTTTATGGCTCGTTTATAGGTGGGAGCAGGCAGGATGTTTCCCCGCATCAGGTGCTTGTGGAGGATGGGGTCCCCTGTTGCAGGTGGGGGGGGGTCCCTGCCCTAGTCCCGCTTGCCCGGAGTGGGCTGTGCACCTCTTATGCCCCAGCACTTTGTTTCAATGCAGAAGCCCCTTCTCTCCCCTCCTGCTTTTTTGCCCCCCCACCCAAGCAGGAATCTGTTGGGGTTTTTTTTGTTCCGCCTGAATGCAGCGCTTTGCATATTCAGTGTCCTCTTTGCAGCCTCGCTCCCCCGAGCTGAGCTGGGCAGCCCCTGGCCGGACTGGGCAGGCCTGAATCCGGGTGATGCTGAGAGCAGCCTGGAGGGTGTTTGCACAGGACCCTGGCGATCCCACCTGTCGGGGTCTGCAAGCACCCGGGCCCCTGGTGCAGAGGGTGGGTCAGACTGCGCCAGCTTAAGCAGTGGGTCTCCCGGTCCTTGTGGAGCCCTGTAATGGGGAGGGGGTATTAGATACTGCTCTGCCCCTGGTTTGCATCTCTGAACGGTGCAACTGCGCCTGGGCTCCGGTCGCGGGCTTAGCCGCTGCGTGAGCCAGTCGCGGGTGCGTGCATTGCTTTGTGCATTACTTGCTGGGTGCCTGTGTGGCTGGTTTTAGACTTAAAGTCACTAATAACCATTAACGATGGTCTCTTTTGGTAGCGCCCTTCGCTGAAGCAGTTTGCAGCAGACGGGCCTATGCTGATGTCCCGGACTGCAGGTCGGGGAAACTGAGGCACAGAAAGTGAGTCACTCGGTGAGTCCGTAGGGAGCTGGGAGTACTGGATGGGGGTGGGGGGGTGCCCTAAAGTTTGCCTCGCATGGATGCACGGTTGTGCCCCAACCCTGCTGCCCAAGGGCTCCCGATTCACTTGAACACGTGGGACTCTCGCAGGATCGGTCCTGAAGGAGGTAGCGGGCCTGATTCTGCACTGGGCTTTAAGTCCTGAGCCTCCCTGCTTGCTTGCTGGGATGACACTGGCAGAACTGGGATCAGCATCTGGCCCAGGGCCCCGACATGAGGTTAAATAGCCGCTGCAACCTCGCAGCTCCTAGCTCAGCTCCCTGGAGCAGGCAGGGAGGGGGCCGATGGCTCCCAGATCCCACTCCCCCATGGGAGCATCTCGGGAAGCAGCCCTCTGTATCCCCATCCCCTGGGTGAAAAGCTGAGCTCCCAACTCCCTCCCGTTGCAAAGGCTGCGAGTGGTGGGATCGAGCATCTTGTGCAAATGTGAGCACTGCGTGGAGGAGGAGGGGGTGCCGGGAGCAGCGAACGGGGAGAATGCAGTTGACAAAGGAGGAGAAATGACCCGTGAACGCTCTCCCTGCAAGGCCCAGCCAACTGCTCGAACAAGGGCCTGTTTTCAGAAGGCGGCAGCAAAGCCCAGTGCCGGAGCCCACAATGTGCCAATTAACAGCCCCTTCCCCCATGCAAACACATGCACGCACCACCCTGGCACCTCCCGCGCGAGGCGGCGACAGCTCGGGTGTCTGCGCTGGCCCGGCGGGCTGGGGGCGCTCTGCGTCCCGTCCCCCCCCCGCTCGCCCCGCTGCGTTCCAGGGGCTGCGTTTCCAGTTCAGCGAGTGTGCAAAGGCTAATAGCAGAGGACGGTCTCAGTGAGGCCGTAGCACAATGTGCACTCTAGAAATTATCCAGGGAGCAGAGCAGGGACCTTTGTGAGGGGAGCTGGGAGAGCTGGTGGGGGGCCCTGATCCCCTCCTGCCCCACCATTGCTCTCAGCTGCTCCAGCCATCCATAGCCAGGCCCTTTGCAAAGAGGGGACAGGAGAGAGCATGAAAAGGAGGAATGAAGTGCCAGAGGGAGGTCCCCCTCCCTCAAGGGACATTGCATCTGCCGACTCTAGTGGGGTCCTGCCAATATTGGGCAGGGGGCAGAGAAAGGAATGAGGAACAAAGGGAAGGAAATTTGGAGGGGAAGGGGACCTTGAAACAAGAAAGGGATTTGAAATGGGAAATGGGAGAGAGGTAGGAGAGAAAAGGGAAGAGTTAGGGAACGCATAAAAAAGGCAAGAGAGGGAAGAGATGCCCTGCTTCCTGCTTGGAGGGGGTTTGGGGTGAAGCCGATGCTGCACATGGTCATTTTTCTCCCCAAACCCTTTTTTTTTCTCTCTCTCTTTATTTTTTAAAAGCCAGAGTTTGGATGTGCCAGACAGACACCCAGAGCCATTCACTGGGAGCTTCTGCCACGGGCTTGAATGCGTTTGGGGTGGTATTCCTCGTGGTTGTGCAGCAGGGTTGAGTGCATAGTTTTAGGAACAGGTTAGACACGAACCTTTTTGGGGACATGGGCTTTTCTGGGGTGGGCAGGAGCCTGCCCCAAGCAGGTGGGCTGGACTAGATCTCTGGAGATCCCTTCCAGCCCTGCTTTTCTGTGACTCTGAGACCCAAAGATTGTAGGGTTCAGGCCGACACCTGCTGAAGCCCGTGAGAGTTTGTCCCATTTGGATTTGGGTTTTTTGGGAGAGCTGCGGTGGGGGGCGGCTCTATTCTGTGTGGACTGCAACCCCTTCCCAGAGGTCCAGAGCCAGATCTCGGCACTGGTGGAAGCCAGGGCAGCCAGGTGGGATCCTGCCCCCAGTGACAAAACTCTTGGTGACACTTCTGGCTCGTTGGCAGCCGGGATGCTGCAGCCCAATTTCCTGGTGCCGTGGCCCAGAGGAGGCAGAGGTGAAGCAGTAGGTGTCAATGCTTAACCTGAGCCAGCTGCATTTGCTGTAAATGCACCCCACCCCAGCAAGGGTAAGAGGGGTTCTGGGCTCCCCTCCCTATTTTGCCGGGTGCAGATCCCTATGGGCTTGTAGGAAAGAAGTGGTTTTTCTTCTGTCTCGGACTAAGAATTCAGGTTCTTGTTCTCCTGTAGGCAGCTGCCTCCCCTAGGAAGGAGCACTGGGATGCTGTAGGGTTAGGGTCTGGAAGTCATCTGCCTCTGTTGTCTTGTGCTGGTTAAAGCTAGAATCCAGCTCAGTCTGGGCCTTGGGCTCCCATTCTTGCTTGCTGTGCTAAATAATCCTTGTCACTTCTTCCATTAGGAGTATAGTCTGCAATTCCCAGTAAACCATTGCTGGACTGTTTCTGGGGGCTACCAGACAGCTGTTACCTTCCACCCCAGAGCTGGCTGCATCCCAGAGTGGGGAGAAGCGATCTCTGCAGAGGTTTGTTATTGACCTCGGTGGGTGCAGGAGCCAGACCACAGCCAGCAAAGTGCTTTGGGATCCCTTGAGGTATTGGATCAGGTCCTGTCTAAGCCATCGTGTAGACATTACTCATCAGCACGGCGTGATTTGCCCATGGGGAATATGAAATGGGATGTAACTTTGTGCAAGTCCAAATCATGCTGCAGTAGTACCCAAATGGTGCATTTTGTAGGGGAGTAGCGCACTTCAGACAAGCTGGGGGAAGAGCCTGTGAGATGCACCCCAGGAGGGGTAGACGGGAGCAGAGGGTTCTCATGGTCCAGGGATTATCTTGATGGCTCTTCATAGGGAGACAGATGCACCAAAGACCCCCCTCTACGCTGGTCCAACCCCCTCAGACCAATCGGGCAGGCTCCTGCAGCCTCCTTTCATGGCCGGGGCCCCCGGGGGCTGGAGACAAAGCACCGGAGGGTGAGACCGGGGATGCCACAGCTCGGGTCCTGCCACTCAGCCGCCCTCACGGAGAGAAAGACTTATTATTCCTTTCCTGCCATTCACCACTCGCTTCCCTCTGAAGCTCCAGAAGCTTCAATGCACCTTGCCACAAAAGGGGTTTTCTCCACGAGGGGATCAAACGCCGGGCACATTGTTGCGTGTTCAATGCCTCGTTCCCCTCCAGAGCGTGGTCCCCCCACCCTCTCCCTCTTTTTATTGAGAAAGAGAGAAAGAAGTTTTGTTGGGATTTTGTGTTGCTCCCGGGACCAAACCAGTGGGAGGCCAAAGGGGTTATGGGAGAGAGAAATCCCGGTGCGGGGGGCAGAAGGAAGATGGAAACTCTGGGGTGGGGGGATCCTTATTGGGTTCATTTGTAGCTCCTCGATGGCCCTGGCAGGGTGGGTTCCCCCCTCTGCCAGGTGTAGGATCACGGGGCTGGAAGGGATCTCAAGGGTCATCTCATCCAACCCCCCCACAAGATGCATTTAGGAGGAGGTCGCTATCCAGAGAGAGTCCAGGATGTGGGTTGAAGGGGATAACGCCCAAGCAGAGGGAGCGGTGGTGGCTGGAACATGCTCTGTTAGTTAGAAGGAAAGGGGGTTGCTTGTCATTTCTGCTCGTCTTTAAAAGCACATGCATGCACCACACAATACATGTATGTGTGTACTTGCACGCACCATACACTTGGGCATAGTTGCGTACCGTTCATATGTGACTGCACCAGTATATTGTGTGCTAGCACAGCCACATGCACTCATGTGCATCATATCGAACATACCAGAGATGTGCAAAGCAGGTATCTGCCCCAGGCTACCCTAGCCTCTTGCACACGCATTCACCCTGCACAAACACTGGCAGTGGAGACGCATGCTACATGCTCTCCCATGTGCATTCACCACAGACATCTGGCCAAATCCTGCCTTGTGAGGCCAATCGGTTCCCCAGCACCTGAATTTGGCCTTTCCCCTGGGGGGGTGTCCAGAAAGGCCTTGGGGTAGAGGGGGAGGAGGAGCAGGGGGTGGAAGGCAGATAAGAGATGCACTGACTTGCTCCTAGTTATGTTGCCCTCTATTCAGCACTGGGGAGGCCACATCTGGAGCACTGTGTCCAGTTTTGGGCCCCCCACTGCAGAAAGGATGTGGACAAGGTGGAGAAAGTACAGCAGAAGGCAGTGAAAATTGGTAGGGGGCTGGGGAACATGACTTGAGAAGAGGCAGGGGGAAGTGGGCTTTAGTCTGGAGAAGAGGAGACCGAGGGGGATTGAATAGCAGCCTTCACCTCCCTGCAGGGGGGCCGCAAAGCGGGTGGAGCTGGGCTGTTCTCAGCGGGGGCAGACGGCAGGACAAGGAGCAATGGGCTCAAGTTGCAGCAAGGGGAGTTTAGGTTTGATATTAGGAAAACTTGCTCACTAGGAGGGTAGTAAAGCACTGGAACTGTACCTAGAGAGGTGGTGGTTTCTCCATCCTTGGAGGTTTTGTAAGACCTGGCTAGACAAAGTCTTGGCTGGGATGATGTAGTTGGGGCTGGTCCTGCTTGGAGCAGGGGGTTGCACTAGATGTGACCTCCTGAAGTCTCTTCCCATCCTCATTTTCTATGATTCAGTGCCCTGGCCTCTGGTCCCACATCACCCTTCGTAGGACACTCCCTCTGTGCAGCTCTTATTAGTGACTTAGATTTGATAGTTGCAAGGCCTGAGCTCTAGGCCAGACTTTGCCATTGCTCTGCTGTGTGTCTGTCATGCTCTGTGCCTCAGTTTCCCCACCACTTTATGTCCGTCTCATCTAGCAGTTGGAGACTCTTCTGGACATGAATCGTATACGTTTATACAGCAGGCCCCAGTCTCAGCCGATGCCTTTAAGCAGTGCTGTAATGCAAGTGCAGTGCCTGCCGTTGCAGTGCACTCACTCAGCCGGATTAAGGTGAACAGAGTGAAGACGAGGGGAAACGGGGCCCAAAACAGACTAGTGCCGTTTTCAAGGCTTCCCGTAGCAGCCCTTTGAGAGCTGCTTCTTCCGTCTCTGTTTTGCAGAAAACGACAGGAGTACAAGTAAGAGACAAAATCCTATGTAAGATCCAGTGCACCTAAGTGATTTATGCACTTCAATCGTGAGCAGATATCAGGTTTGTTATACTGCGAGCTGCAGACCCCAAGTGAGGACTGGATTATGCACTTGTATGTATGTACATGGCGTGTGCTGTAGCAATGCTGTGCAGATTAATATCTGGGTATGCCTTCGCTTGGCTTTTCCTCTTCTCCTTTGAATCTCGGGAAGCTGGTTTTCCTCCTTTGCTGTGTAATTCTTACTCGTATTTCAGTGGTTGCTGGGAGCCTCAGTCACAGGCCGGGACTCCGATGCGCTAGGCGCTGTACGTTCCTGGTTTGTTTGTAGCTTTCTTCCAACCCTACGGTTAATGCTGAGGTTGTCTTTGGAAAATGGAGGGGGGCCAAACTTGGCACAAGGAGCAAAAGGAGGACAAAAGGGTCTCCAGAGAGACGGGGATGGAGAGTGGGTAAAGGCCTTTGTTTCCCCAAACCCCCAGGACTAAGACGTGCTTCCTGCCCCTTGGCATCAGCTTTGCCTGCGTAGCAGCTGCTCCTGCTTGGCCCGCAGCCCCGCTTTGACTCCCGGCTTTTGTTCAGAGCTCACACCTCCCAAAAACACAACCAGCACTTGGTGTGTGAAGAAGGTGAAAAGTTCAAGCCAGGATCCCTGTAAAGAGACAAGTTTGGTCCCTCTAATTATCTGCAAAGCGGGGTCCTTGCCGCCACCACCGCCGAGTTCAAGTTTGGTGCACACTCCTTCTGTGACGGGGCCTCGCTTGGCTTCACATTGGCTGATTAAATGTCTCTAATTGTCGGTTCCCATTAGCCCTGAGCACTGCAGTCTGCTGGTCCTAATTGTCAGCCTCCAGGGCTCTCCTGGAGGGGGGCAGGGTTGCTCTGGATGTGTGCACGTGCATGTGTGAGCCCTCATTCACCACGCACAACATGCATAGATCCCTGTGCATGCATGGTACATGCACATTTAGTGCAAACGTGCAACCTGTGGGCATGTGCCTTAAATCCACCCACCCCCATGTACAAACACGTATGTTGAATAGCTAAATCTGCTTGGTACCTTCATGGGCTTAGCTGTTGCCGGTGGCTGGCTGGATATTAGCAGCCAAGGCGAGGGGCCGTGGTTGAGGGGTGGGAGGGGAGCAAGAGTGCAAAGTGACAGTGCATTCATTGCAGGTGAGATGTGCCCTGTCCCTGCGTGAGAGCTTGGGTTTAAGACCCCAAGCAGCAAGCAGGAGACTGGGGTTCAACTCCCAGTTTGGATTGTGCCTGGAGTTGGCCTGCCTCAGTTTCCCTCTCTGTGAAATGGAGGTGACTAGCTCTGGGGGGGAGTGATGCTGCAGGCGGGTGGGGGGATGGCAACTAGACAGACAAATGGATAGCCGAGGTGGGGCTGAGAATAAATGACCCCCCACGCCCACCACCACCACTTTCCTTCAGAGCTAGACCTGCCACTTAGGGGCGATTGACTTGGATGGGGCGCTGCCGTCCGCTCGCAGCACATGCTGATGGTATCAGCGCCGCGAGAGCAGACAAATTGCTCTGGAGAGAACATCTCGTTCCTCCTAGAAAGCGAGCCCTCCTTCCCCAAAGCGCTCCCTGCCCGCTCTCAATAGCCTCTTTGTTAGCCGCAGACCCGAGCGCCCGCTGTCCAGATCCCAGTGCAACAGGAGGCGCGCGAGGTACAAGATAAACCTTTCCCAGCTGCTTCTCATTTCCAGGCTCGCCGGGGGAGGCTGGCCCGGGCGAGCCCCGAAGCAGCAGAGCCAGCAGGAAGCAGCAAATGGCTGGAAGCCTTAGTCCTGCCGGGCAGATGTGTGGTGGGCACCTTCCTGCTCTTCCTAGAGCCGCCCCGTCCTGGAGCATTTAGCACTCGGGTGGGGTGTGGGGAGGGGGTCTATCCTGGCTGACCCCTAGCAGAGGGGAGCTGGGTTCCCCCTAGTCCTACCCAGCGATGTGCTTTGGTGGTGTTAGGTGAGTAGCCCGGACTCAGGCCATCTGGAGAGGGGATCCAGACCCTGCTCCCACCCCTGCTTCTGCCTCTTCATCAGGTGGGAGGTCCAGGGGCCTTTCCATGCTCTGGTTTCATCCAGAGCATGGAGGCTCAGCTGCCCCCAGGCCTGTGTGAGGTGCTGAGGCTGGAGGGGAGCCAGAGACGTTCAGATTTTCAACTTGAACCCCATGGAGACGCCTCCCAGCTGCTCCGAAATCGCACTAAAAAGGTGGATGGGTCCCAGGCGGCTCCATCTTCACAGCCATGGGTTACCCTCACTCAGACCCCAGACCGTGACAGGGTGAGCACAAGTGACGTCTGATGCCTCGTGTTTCCTGCCTCCTTTTGGCATTTGCAGCAGGTCTTTGGGAGCCGGGGATGCTTACGAGACTGGAGAACCCTTCTCATCCAAGTCATCTCACCTTCAGCTCCCTGCAGCGGGGGTGCAAAGAGGATGGAGCTGGTCTGGTCTCGGTGGGGGCAGATGACAGGACAAGGAGCAATGGGCTCAAGTTGCAGCAAGGGAGGTTGAGGTTGGATATTAGGAAAAACTTTCTCATGAGGAAGGTAGTAAAGCACTGGAATGGGTTACCCAGAGAGGTGGAGGAGTCTCCATCCTTGGAGGTTTTTAAGACCCAGGTAGACAAAGCCTTGGCTGGGATGATGTAGTTGGGGCTGGTCCTGCTTGAAGCAGGGGGTTGGACTAGATGTGACCCCCTGAGGTCCCTTCAACCCTCATTTTCTGTGATTCTGTCATTAGCTGAAAGCCTTCTTGTTTGGTGGCCCATGGGGGATGAGTTCAAGGGTCAGGCTGCAGAAATGGCCCCCCAAGATGGCACAGCTGAGGTGAGTCCTGACCAGCACCATATCCGGCTGGCTGGTGGATGCTCAGCTCTGCTCTGACCCCTAAAGATGGTTCTTAGTCCATAGGGGAGTCGGACCAAACCTAGAGGGAGTGCAAGCTGGCATGGCCAATGCACGCTGCCAGCCACTTCTGTATACGCGCTGCACTTAGACTCCTGCCAGCCTCTCAGAAGTTGGCACGTGGGCACAGCTCTCTACCCGAGACACCCCCCTCCGCTGCACATCCCCTCTGCTCCGTTGGCTCTTGTGGAGCTCTGCTGCTGTATCTCAGCTGTATCCCAGCTGACCGCGGTGTCTAAGAGACCCTCTGCCAGGTGCCAGAGAGAAGGGAGAAAACACCCAAGAGCAGCCCGCAGCCCTGTCTCGGCTCACGCTCCTCCTGCTGTCTCAGCTTGGACTCCCTCGTGCCAGCTCTGTGCCCCTGCCCTGGGTTGCAGCAGATCCCACAGGGTGGGACTTGGGCACGGCGGACCCACAGAGCGTGTCCCCCAAGGTCGCTGAAGCAGAGCGGGGTGCTTTAAGCTGGGCCAGGGGCCGGCAGCGGTGTCGTGTGTGCTGCTAGGATGCACTGCAGAGCGCTCCAGGCTGGCTGGGCAGCAGCTGTTCCCCCCCAGGAGAGAGCAACGGCTCTGCCTCAGTGAGCAGCTCAGCTCTGCTCCACGTCTCATCCATCACCCAACCCCTTTGCACACTGGAGGAGCCTGGCTGGGGGGTCGTGCGGTGAGGGGGCTGGTGCCTTCCAGCAGAGCAGGCAGAAAGGAAATTGTGTGCAGCAGAGTGGAGCTGCCCCTCCGCTGCCTCCATCCCCATTGGCCTTGCTTCCTTGCCCCGTGACTCCCCCCCACACCTTGTGCCCACTGCCTGCACCCCCTTCCCCTCCACCCCCCACTGCTTTTGGTTTTGCAGCCTGGGAGGGGAGCGTGTCCGTGATGGAGCTGCCTGCCAGCTAAGGTGAGATGATTCAGTGGATCAAGCACGAACAATGGGAGGCCTTTACCCGCACGCCTTGCGTCATGGGGTAAACCGGCCAGGCAGGCGGGATGCTGGGCAGCAGGGACCGCTCCGCAGGCTGCACCCATGTAAACCCAGAGCCGCTTCCCTGCAGTTTGCAGCAGGGAAGCCACGAGTTTGCTCCCTGCCGGTTGGGGATGAAATGAGTTTGCAGCCGGAGAGTGACTGGGGCCCGTGGGGCTTGCCATATAGACATTGGTTGTGCCCCGTGGCTGCGAGCGACGGGAGGAAGACTTTGCCCAGGTGCAAGCTGGAGTTAGGTACCATGTGTGGCTGGATGCCATGGGAGTTCCCACTGACCTCCCTACCCCATCCCTCATTGCAAGGCCTCTCTTTTGGAAATTGCTCACAAGACACCGGTCCCAGCCGCAGTGCTGGGCACTCTGGGATGGGCGTATCTGGAGGAGCCGCCTGCAATTCCTGGGCCATGCCTCGCAGGCATAGCATTAGTATGTGGTGACTTCCCTCCAAGCGGCAGGGTCTTGGCTATACAATTTATGGATTGCTCTTGGGCTTTCTTGGGCTTGGGGCAAGCGAGATTAAGAGTCATCTGAACTCCAAAACCTCCAGGGTTTGCATGCAAGATGCCTGCCATGGATTTGGGAGTATCTGAAGCCCAGACTGAAGAGTCTGGGAGGAAGGAGACTTGCCGGTGGTAGCACCACACAGACGCGAACGATTGAGCTCTGCTCCGTCCATCGCATTCAGAACTGATTTGGCCCAAGACATGACATTTCAATTACCCCCGCAAATAAATAAGGTATCCCTCATAAAGGCTATATTGAGATGGGGTTGGATACAGCGGGTACAGGGCTGTTTGGATCTACCCATGCACATAGATTTCATAGACGTAGATCTATCAAGAGAGGTTGGCATCAACTCGCCGGCGCTAGGACAGCACAGACGCGGAGGGGTGCAGTGCTGCAACGCAGACGAAGCCGGTGCGCCAGGAAGCGCTGGTGGGGAGAGCTCCATTGCCAGCAGGCTCTAACGTTTTTGCTCCTTGGTGCAAGAAACCTCCTGTTTCCCAGGCCGCACAAAAGAGGCATAAAAAGCCCCATTTATCCTGCACACATTCCACCCACAAGGAATTTCTTCCCTGTAATATTTTGCAGGCCCCCTTCTTCCTGCCTCTGGCCCCTCATAAATAACCCATTTTCTCCGGGACGGCGCTGGGGGGGAAATGGGAAGCTGCTGAGTCTGTGCGAAAGGTGAACCAGCTGTAGCGGCTGGGCCCAGAGACACCAGCCAAGCTCTGGCAGCTGTGGGATGAAAGGGGAAATTGTGTGGCGGGCGGGAGTGGGGGGGCTCCGCGATGCTCCCTGCCTTGGAGGTGGGAGGGCGGGGAGGGGGGCTTTCAGGCACTTGGAAACAGCTTGGCAAATTCAGTGAGGAAGCAGATGACAATGGGGCCCCGATCCTGGGCTTGCACCTCTTGCACAGCAGCGTGGCTGCATGGGGGAGCTCTGCCGTGTGTATGCGTGTGCATGCTTTTCAAGGACACATTAGCATCCCAGACAGCCCCCCAAACCCCCACAATTTCCTGTGAGCTGCAATCCCATGAATAATTCAGCAGTCTGTTTCCCACTCCCCTCCGTGATTTCCCGGCGTTACAGTTCACAGTGGGGGGTTCAATGGCTGAACGATTAAGGTTGCTCACTACAGCGCCAGGACCTGCGCCAAAGGCCACCCCAATCCACCCAGCTGTCTATGGGTGCCTGGCTGGGGGCTCGAAGACGGCTGGATCTGGTGCCGGCCCTCGGGTGTTGTTGGCAGCAGGAGCTGGCCTGGTTTAGCTGCGCTAAGCAGATGGGCTGCTGGGTCTGGAAGGACCTTGGAGCTTCATTGCTCATAGCAGCAACCACTGGTTGGTGCAGCTGTTTGCTTGTTTTAAAGGCATGAGACCAGCCTTTCCCCCAGCTGCCTGGAGGGCCTGGGGGCAACGTGGTGGGGCTAGTTGTGGCGGGGTAGCTCCTATACAATACCACACTGTTGCAACCTCCAAAGTAGGGTGCCGCAAAACCCTAGCACCCCGCTCCTTGGGCATCACCCTGAGAGAAGCGTGTGCTCGCTGGGGCATTAGGCAGGCAGCAGCTGTTCTTCTCTGTTGATCCCTGGCAGAAGCTACAGCCATCGAGGCACTGAACATCTGGACTCGGTCCGGCCTCCAGATCCTGTCTCAGTGGTCTAAAGGGAGGATGGTAGGTCTCGGGCAGACTCCACTCCTCCTTACTCTTGCCTAGGCATATGCATCAAAGGTCTTGGCGTGAGGGTCACAGGGCTCCTTATAGGCAAATTCATCCTGACTCTTGCTGTCCCGGTGGGAACCTGCCTGCATTCAGCCAAAGGACCCACATCTGACAACTTTAGTGGGGCGGGTTGGTGTCTGCTGGGTCCTGGGATCTCCTCACCCCTTGGGATGTTCCTTGCTTTCCTGCTATCTCCTTTCTGTGGCCAGCACTAGCTTTGCTAAGGGACTGCTCTTTCTTCTGCCCAGGCTGAGCAGGACTCTCCTTGCAGCCGCTTCTCCTGGAGGCATCGAGGTCATTGCACATTGCTTCTGTGCTCTCAACGCCCGTTGTTTGCTGGCACCTTGGAAGCGTGGAGATGGAGGAGGAAAGAGCCCGACTTGAACGTAGAGGGGTCAGGAATGAAGTCCTGCAAAAAACAAAACAAAACAGGTAAGTTTGGGATGGGGGAAGAAACTGCCAGGACCAGGAGCTAGGAGAGGGGGACGTGGGCAGGCACAGAGGAGGACCGAGGTCATGTGGAGATGGGAAGGGGACGGCAGGACTGGAGGACAGTGGTGGGGAATGGGCTGGAGTTGGGGCAGGGCCAGGAGGGTTGGGAGTCAAAGGCAAGGGCAGGAAGGTGGGAAGGCGGGAGGGGTATAGGGGCAGGGGTCCGACAGCAAGTGGGATGGGGGAGAGCAGCAGAAGAGGGGACACAGAAGGAGAGTTGCCCCCACACTGGGTCTTTGGCTGGAGAGCCAGCGGTCTGACTGGCCTGGCCAGGCCAGGCCCTTGCATGCTGTGGGGTGTAGATGCAGGTACTCGGTCTAATGCGTTTGAAGGGCCCTTGGACTGGGTCTATATTACATAGGCGCAGTGAATGTGAATGAAAGTTGTCTGGCCCTGCCTTTCTGGCAGCATCTCACTTTTATTTGCTTGATTTTGTAACTTTTGAGGAGTCTTTAACACCCTATATGTCACATAATTCTTATGTATATCATGCTAGCTGTTGGGAAGCTCAGCCAGGATCAGGGCTGTATTGTGCCAGCGTCTATCCTGAGAAAGTCCCTGCCCTGAAAGTCTTATCGTGCAAACAGGCAAAATGCTGACCCACTCTGATTTCCTCTCTACCCCAACAGCTGGGTGCAGGCTCTTCTTATCATATATAGTATCATGGTACTTAGGGTCGGAAGGGACCTAAACAGATCATCAGGTCCGACCCCCTGCCCCGGGCAGGAACGGATGCCGGGATCATGTCACCGGCTCCATGTGTCCTGGGAAGGATCCCCGGGTAGGGTGCATCTCGGGGGAAGGAGGTTGCTTTCCCCTTGCTCTGCCAGAGCAGAATGAGGCCTTTATTGTCTGACCGGGCTTCTCTTAATGAATGTGCAAGCTCTCAGCAGCACAAGCCTCGCCGTGGTGCACGCTCCACCTGTAGCCTTTGCCTCGGGTGCCGCTCCAGACCCGTCGGAGGAATGTGTGACACCTCCGTCTTTCAGCCCCCGGTTCCTTTCCCATCACCTACATCCTAGTCCAGCAACATTGGAGGTGGGGAAGGGAGGCGATGTGGGGGGAGTGGGACGAGGAATTGGCTTTGCTTTGACAAGTGGGGATGAAGCAGAGGCATTGTCATCTGCAACAACACAGGGGCTTTGTGGAGGGACCCTGGAGGGGTCAGTGGTAGCTCTGTAACCCTATCCTCCCGCCCAAACACGGCTGACCCTCCCAGGTCAAGGGTTAAAAGAACTGGCTGGAAACAGTGTTGGAATCAATACCTGTGACTAAACCCCTGAAAAGAAAGATCTATTGCTCTGAATCCAATTTGTAGGCAGGACAGGGGCTGCCGATGGTTGAGGGGGGTGGAAGCGTCACCCCCGTGGTTCATTATGGAGTCCTACTTGGGTCCACGCCTCGTCTTGCTTAGTGCCTGGCTTTGATGATGAAGTAGCTGAAGGCCCGGTGACCGTTGCATCGAGGTGATGGAATAGCTGGGCATTGACTTAGTTTCTATGCAAAGCATCTGGGCATGGGAACAAGTTACCCCAAGGCCAACTAACAAAATGTGAGTTCCTCTGTGGTGACTGCCCACGTGTGTGCTCTTACCCCGTGGCTAGTGCAGGGCAGGCTACTCCACTTCCATATTTACTGTGGGATAAGAGCATACACATGGATCATTACCTTGGCATCGCGGAGGTGCCATTAATTCATACACTAAATTACTGATGTAGCTGCATGTTCACGTGCCCAGTCCTCAGATTTGGCTCTGACAAAGTGCAGACAGCATGAAGAGCTGCCCCAAGCCTTTCTGACCAGGGTAGGATATACATCTAAATAAATAGGAGGCCTCCAGCAACCCGGGGCTTTGCTCAGCTTGGATAGCCCCACTCCAGGGCACAGCCGGTCAAGGGAAAGGGTAGCAATGGCTTCTTCAGCGGTGAAGCTCACATTTGAATGGCTCCCCTTCTCCTGAGGAGCTCGTGAGGGTCTCTGGTAGTGTCAGATGTGGACGTTTGCACTCAAGGAGCTAGACATAGATCTGCCAGCTCAATAGGGACCTCCGGTTTGTCTTGCAGGAAAGGCCCTGGGCATGCTACCTTGCCTCTTCAGACCAGGCAGTCTTCGAGAGAGGGGATGATGCACACGGAGGGCACCCGGCACAGGAGAAACCCAACCTCTGGCGTCTCTTTGGGCCCTACAAGTAAATTGAACCAGCCGCTACCACCTGGAGGTGGACTGGACCTGACAGCCTCCATTTTTGCCCAGCCAACCCGGAGGAACCGGTGAGGGTTATTTTTCTTTTCATCCTCTAACAGCTTGGCGGCGCAGATCCCACCCAGCGCCGGCGAGCACCATCAAAGTGTTCGGTAGCAGCGCTGGCCAACAAGGCGGGATCTTTTGTTCAAAGGGGTGAAAAAAAATACGGGATGGACATGGGTTTCCCAGGAGGTTTGCGCGTAGCATTGAAACCAGACTCCGGGGAGGGTGCTTCATTCTCCAGATGTCTGGGTTGATTCACACACGCGCTCTCCTCTCTTTTCCTTCCTTGTGGGGAGATAGGTCTTGCAAAACAAGCCGGCTCTGTTGCGCTCTTGCTTTTCAGCTGGAAGCAAACCTGGCAGGCTGACAGTCGCACAAACTAAGAAACACAAGGTGGGGAGGTTCAGGGCCAGGAGAATGATTTAAAAGCCTGTGGTTTTCCTGCCTGCATGTCGGTCTGCTGCGGTATATGACTTTCCACACTGTAGTCGCTGCTAGCCGGCTTCCCCGACTCGAGGCTGGGTTTTTATTCCCCCCACCCCACCCCGCAACCAATTGCAATAATCACAAGCTCCTTTGGAAGCGACCAATTTGCTAATTTGGGTTAATCGCCGCTCCGGTGATAACGCAGCCTGCTTGCTCCAGACCGCGGTCCCTCGAGAGCCCCTGGGCACAGGCGTGACGGATCGGCTCAGCGCGGGGCCGCGGCGGCGCGGTCCTGTCCGCCACAGGCTGGGCGCGGAGAAGGGGAGGTGAAAGGTTAGCCGAAGGGGACAGAGGCACTTGCAGTTCAGGGCTTTATGAGGAAACCATCTGCACAGCTGCAGAGCTGCGAGTTACAAATTCCTGAGGCCTGACTTCCTGTGCGGGAAGACCGGGCAGCCCTCGCTGCCTAATGCCTTGTGATGTCAGGGCTTTGTGGTTTCTCCCTTTAAATGCTCACAGGTGGGGCCGGCTGGCTTTTTGTTGCTGGCTTTTTGGACCCCGATCGCTGTTTCTCAGTGGCCCGTGGACTGCTCAACGGCGCCGTCTTGTCTTCCCCTCCAGCCGTCCCTGGGGTTGAGTGTATGGGGTGGGAAGAAATGCTCTCGTGGTGTCCGTCCCTCCCAGGTCCTCTCCTTCCTCCAGCCCCGTGCAGGAGAGCTGCAGCCACCGCTGCGTGCATGCATGCCCCCTTCCCCTGCTTCGTTTGCCGCTTCACAGCCATGGATAGCTCCCCTCGGATCCTGCTAGAGAAGGAAAGGTCTCCAGGGACTTCAAGCCGGAGCTTCCCATAGACTTTATTCTATGATTTTTTTTTTTAAGGAAATTTTTTTACGTTCCCAGCCAAATCAGCCACACTAATTCCAAATCCGTGAGTCATTCAAGAACCATATGTGGCCCTGCTACCGGCAAGCATCCCCCACCCCCGCCTGGGGCCTCAGATGCTTCCAAATCCTTTGGCGGGCATCCTACACGCAAGCCCGAGCCTGGAGGCTTGGGGTTTGGATGCCCCCGAGTTTTGCTTGCCCTCAGCCACACGGCCGCAGGAGCAAGCTAGGGAGGCATCTCCCGTTTCCATGAAGTCGGCGTGTAGCCGAGATCCTCCTGCTGGAAGTGAAAGTGGGAGACTAACTATGCTTTACCTTGGTCAGGGTACTGCCCCCGCCACGTCCGTGTAGGAAAACCACCTTGGTGGTACTGGTATTTCCCCTGCCAGGTAAGACTGCAGTGGTTTGCGAACATACACCCTGACACACGCTTGTGCCCACTACTGCTTGGTGGCTACCTCTGGAGCGACACGTGGCAGCAGCTCAGGGTAGGTAGCAAAGAGCCTCCAGCTGCAGCCACAGTGAGGACGTGGGTTAGACATGCTGGAATTTGGCCAAGGGGCCTGGGGCTAATCCCCTGCCTATAATGAAGCACCATGGGCCTGATAATGGTCGCAGGTGGCCAGGGCTTTGGTTTGACATCTCTGCCGAGGACGGAGGCTGCCAGCTGCACGGTGCCCTCCATCCCCTGCCTGGGCACTGATTCAGAGGTGCCCCTTGCAGCGTCCGCAGCCCTGCTCCCTGGAGCACCAAGGAGTTGTTGGGTGGTCTCCCATTTCGATGGCAAAGTGGCTTCAGCATCGCTAACGGAAGAGGCAGCTTGTTCGTGATGGGGAGAGCGGTTCTGAGACACGGGTGTTGCCAAAGCTCCTGGAAAGAGGCGAGCCCGAGGGTGGGAGGAGGGAAATTAGGATGTGGGAACAGTTTGGATGTGCCTGGCTTGGATGCTCAGCTGGTGTCACTCAGGCTGGGGGGTTTGATGGAAGTGTGTGGACTTGTACCAGCTGCAGGTCTGGCCCCGCATGCAGGAAGGGAGGGTGCAGCACCCATGTAGCTCAGTCCATCACCCCTTCTCCCCTCCTGCTTCATTGCTCATCTTTCCCACCTCCCCTCCCAAGCTATCGCTTGTAGCCACAGGACCTAAAAGGAGTGGATGCATTTCCCCCTACTTCCACCCCCGTGCTACTGGGAGCTGGGTAACAACGCACCACCTTGACCCAAAGCTTCCTTCACAGTTTTTTACTGTTGCTTCATAGCCAGGAGTGGGGATGGGGAGAAGGCGCTGGGTTCGAGGAGCAAACATGCTTAGGCTTTTGCACTAGGAGATTAGCAGCCCTTCGGGACACAGGTGTGCAGGACTGTAGCCGGGGGAGGAACAGAAAGGCATAAGCTCCCTTCCAGGCTCAGCTTTGTTTCACAGTCAAGTGCTGGAAAATTGCAGAGTGGAAACCTCATTAAAGCAGGACCCTGGCGTCAGCTTGGTCTTTGCTGTAATTGGGCTTGTTCCTTGTTTGCCAGGAGAGCCGGGGGTTGGGGAGGAGGCTGTTGGGCAGAGGCAGGGCGGCATGGAGCAGACCTATCCCCTTGTCACACAGTTGCCCGCCTGGTCAAAGCAGCCTCTGAGGTTTAGGCACTTCTCTTGAGAGCGGGTGGGGGAGGTCCTGACTTGAGCCACAGGGCATGCAGGGGAAGCCCCACGTGTCCGAGTTCGAGTCCCATGGAGACATGGCTTTAGAGTTGGAGCTGATCTACACGAGCTTGTATCCCAATGAGGTAGCCCTTGGGGGTGGGGGTGTTTGTGGATGCAAAGAACCCCTCCCAGGGACAGTCATCTGGGGGCTGAACCCCCGTGCCCGAACCCAGGCAACTACAGCAGAGCTTCACACGCTGGCAGCAGTAGTCTTGCACCGGCCATGAGAGGGCAGGGAGGCAGGCCCGCTTTGCAAGCATGTCCCTGGACAGCGTTCCTCCTGCTACACCTGACGCAGTGTTAAGATACCCCGAGCGGTGCACTGGCGGAGAAGGGAGGGATCTCCCTGCACGGACCGAGTGGGGGGTTGCATGGGGGGCAGGATGAGCGAGGCATTAAGGCTGGTGTGTTGTGGGGGTCAGAATGCGGCGGGAGACGAGACGGCAGGGATGAGCCGGAGAGCAGCTCTAAGGCAATCCTGATCTGGTGCAAAGGGAGACTAAACTGGCTTGACCCCCGGACTGTGCTCATGCTGGGGGCCGCCGTCTCCTATCCGAGGACTGCGGGGTCCCAGCCTCTGCTGAGGTTCTTACCCCCACCCCGTCCTCCCCTCCCAGTTTGCCTGAGCCATCCGACAGCTGCGCCGAGGTTTCCCGTAATCTCAGCAGAACTAATGCAAACCTCCAGCTCCAAATGCCTCCCATTAACCCTTTCCTGCTTTGCTTCCCGTGCCACTCGCAGTCGCTCTGGACTTTTGGTTACCCGAGACGGCCTGTTTGGCACAGAGCTGCCCGCCTACCAGGGGCCCAAACCAGCGCGGGCACGAACACCGCAGCTACATTTGAGTGGAAAGCTTTCTTCTAAGGGTGTTCCCTGAACAACCTGAGCCCAGGGACGTGGCTGGAGGCCACCGATGCTCTGTGCGATCTGCTCTCCTCTCTTGTGCTGTTTCCCATTGCCCCCTTTCCCGTGCAGGTCTCCCCATGCCCCATGTCGGCTGTCTCTGAATGAAGGTGTTCGCTGAACACTGGTTCGGAGAGAGGAGTGCGGGTCTGATGCTCCTGATTTGGGGATGCCCTGACATATTCCAGCATGGAGACCGTGTTGATTTGGGGTCTTTGTGCTAATCCCATGCCTGACCTGGGGGCGAGCCCGTCTCCTCTCCCACCCTCTGCTGTATTTTTCTTTCCGGGTTGTGCGTTCTTTGGGGCTGCAGCTGTCTCGCGTGACGTACGTACAGCACGTAGCGCAGTGGAGCCCTGATTTCGGTGACGCATCCTGAGTTGCAAGCCCCGTTCCCTGCCTGCCCTACCCCTCCCAGCCCCTTGCCTCGACCTCCCCAGCGTTGCCATCCTGCAAGTTTTAAGAGTTAAGAGAGTTTAGAAAAAACAAAAAACCGGAGCTCTTTGTTGTCAGGTTAATCCCCGACTTCGAGCCCTCTGAAGTGAAAAGCGGGAGCAGGATGGGGCCGTGTCCCAGCTCAGGTGTAAGACCTCCTCAGCAGCCGGGCAGGGATCAGGCTGACTTCACAAGAACAAAGAGCAGCTGGAGGGGGTTTCTCTGCCAAGCTGGGAAAGCCTGCCTGGGTTTAGACCCCTGCAAGGGTCTGCAGGCCCCGTGGTCGTCCAGCCGTCTACGTGAGCACACGCGTGGAGGTGTGTGCATGGGTGATGGGGTACGCCCATCAAAGTAGGTGCAGGTTCACGTGTTTGCTGCCGTGTGCTTGAGCACGCAGCTTCGCAGGTTCATCTGCTCCCACCGGCGTGCACATGCAGGTTTCGCACGGCCATGGGTGTGCACACCGGTCCACGTGGGATTTTTTGCACACGGGTGCGTGGCAGCTTTCTCTGTGCACGTGTTTCCCACCGTTCCTTGGACAGGTTTGACTGCTCCTACCAACGCTGCCGGCTTGGTCCGGACGTGCCGCGATTTCCCCAGTAGTGGTCAGACCAGAAACCAGAAGGGGTGGTTCAGGTTTGCAGGTTTCTAGCGGGGAAGCGCCTCCCAGGTTTGAATGTTTCCCTTCAAATTTGAATTGCTTTTTCCCTTGCCAGGAGAGACGCAGCCACTCAGCGCACAGCCCAGGCCGGAGCGAAAGGCGGCACCACGGGGAAGCCTTGGCCCCTTCCTCCCTTTGGAAGCAGGGCAGCGCAGCCACGATGCTACAGCCCCGGATATCATCCAGGTGCTTCGCTGCGCGGGTGCAAGGAGCTGCTTGGAGGTGGCAGAAAGGTCAGACATGGGGAGGAGTCTCCTATTTCCATGAAGTCAGGGTTAACCATGCATCCAGCACCTACACGGGCACTGCGCCCCATGCCAGCACAGTGCGACTAGGAAGCCAGCTGGTGATCGCAGGGCATTTCCCCCAGGGAAGCATTGGTTAGGCTTGATGCGAGCCCATTAAGGAGAACGATGCTGGCCCAGTTCGGGCAGGAGTGGGCGGCAAGCCGGAGTGCTGGAAGCTGCCCGCCTCGCCGTGCCGCGGGGAAGGACGGAGTCGGGGCACGTGCTGCGGGCGCTGGCGCCAAGCGGGAGGCGGACTCCCAGCGAGGGAGCTGATTGGCTGGAGGCTCCTGAATACGCAAATATCCCGCTTGTGGGAGGCTTCCCCATTGGCGCGCAGCTCCGGCCTATGCAGATGAGCGCCGGTGGGGGGACAATGCCCTCCTCCGCGGGCGGCGGGAAGCCGGGCGGGGACGCCGTATACAAAACGAGGCCTCGCCATTGGCTGGGGGCGTCGCATTATGCAGATGGCGGGGCTGGCCCCGCTCGCCCATTGGCGGCGGCGGCGTTCGGGGCGCCGCGCGCAGTGTGTCCCGGCCGGCGGCGGGGGCGGACGCGGCGGGCGGGCGGCGGGTTGGGGTCCCGGGCCGATGGCTGCGGGGTTATGGGGCCCGGCAGCCTCCCCCCGGCGGCGGTAGCGCGGCGCCGGGGAGCGCGGCGGCGCCCGCCGCTCGGCATCATGCTGCTGGTGTCCGTGTGCTGCTGCTGCTGCCTGCCCCCGCTCGCAGGTACCGCGGGCACCGCCGGGGAGATCCGGGGGCATCGCCGGGGTGCAAGGGGGGGGCAGCTTCTAGAGGTGACCCCGAACGGTGGGCATTGCCAGGGTGCATGGGGGGGGCTCCTAGGGGGTCACCCCATGGGTGGGTATCCCCGAGGTGCAAGGGGGGAGCTCCTAGGGGTGACCCTAAGGGATGGCCACCTCTGGGGTGCATGGGGGGCTCCTAGGGGGTCATCCCATGGGTGGGCATCCCCGGGGTGCAAGGGGGGAACTGCTAAGGGATCACCCCATGGGTAGGCATCCTCAGGGTGCAAGGGGGGAGCTCCTAAGGGGTGACCCCATGGGTGGGCATCCCCAGGGTGCAAGAGGGGGGCTCCTAGGGGTGACCCCAAGGAGTGGGCATCCCCAGGGTGTAAGGGGGGGGTTCCTAGAGGTGACCCCAAGGGGTGGGCATCCCCAGGGTGCAAGGGGGGGGGGTTCCTAGAGGTGACCCCAAGGGGTGGGCATCCCCAGGGTGCAAGGGGGGGTTCCTAGAAGTGACCCCAAGGGGTGGGCATCTCTGGTGTGCATGGGGGGGGTTCCTAGAGGTGACCCCAAGGGGTGGGCATCTCTGGTGTGCATGGGGGGGGGTTCCTAGGGGTGACCCCAAGGGATGGACATCCCTAGGGTGCAAGAGGGGGGCTCCTAGAGGTGACCCCAAGGGGTGGGCATTTCTGGTGTGCATGGGGGGGGTTCCTAGAGGTGACCCCAAGGGGTGGGCATCTCTAGTGTGCATGGGGGGGGGTTCCTAGGGGTGACCCCAAGGGATGGGCATCCCTAGGGTGCAAGAGGGGGGCTCCTAGAGGTGACCCCAAGGGGTGGGCATCTCTGGTGTGCATGGGGGGGGGTTCCTAGGGGTGACCCCAAGGGGTGGGCATCCCCAGGGTGCAAGAGGGGGGCTCCTAGAGGTGACCCCAAGGGGTGGGCATCCCCAGGGTGCAAGGGGGGGGCTCCTAGGGTGACTCCAGTGGGTGGGCATCCTGGGGCCCCTCGGGGGCTGTGCGGGTAGCGGGCTGGGGGTGGTGGAGCCTTTGCTGGGAGGTTTGTTTTCCTACCGAGAGCAACCGGGCAGCCCCTGCCAAAGAAAACACGGCGGCTGCCTGGAGCACAGAGGCGCCTTTCTGCTGCCTGCAGCAGCGCCCTCGCCGCTCCCTGCGCTGGGCACCCGCAGCCAGGGGGCCCCGGGGGGCCCCGGCCTTCTCCACACCCCCGTCCCGTCCCCCAGTCTCGTGCCGCAGGGCACAGCTGTCTGTGCCCGTTGCAGCCGGTGGGTGTCTGTGCCCAGCGCCCCTGTCCCAGTTGAAGAACAGGGATGTGCATGGAAAGCTGGAAGTAGCCGGGGCTCGCCCGTTCGCGGGGCACCGAGGCCAGAGGACGGGGCGGGCACCTCCGCGAATGTCTGGGCATTAAGTTTCTTTGCTGCAAGCACGCGTCTCGGCGGCGCTGTGAGGAATGTCTGGTTTTGACAACCTGGCCGGGGCTGTGAGCGGTGCTTGTCTTTTTTCCACCGTTGGAAAAACAGATTGCGCGGGGGAAGCCGGAGCAGAGTGGGTTTTGAAACCGAGGACAAAAGAGAATAACTCCAGGACTGGCGATGGAGGGAGGAAGCATCAGGGGGAAGATCAGGATGCGTTTTACACCTCAGCGCAGTCACGCAGGGCGGTGAGAAACTCGCCGGGTAGCAGCTCCCGCGCGTGGCAGGTCTGCAGCTACTCATCCCCCGTTTCCATGCTAGATCGAAAATTGCTGCATTGCTAAAATCTTCCCCCCTGGGGAGAATCCTGCCTTGAATTTAATCACGCGCGTGCGTTGGACTTGAGCGCCCGAGTTCTGGTCCGAGGCATCGAACTGCGTAGCGCAGCGTGTGTTGCCCGACGTGCAGGAAAGCGTTAGCGCCGTGTCCGAATGCGTGCGGGAACGGCAGCCGGAGTCTAGACCTATTGCAAATTGCTGTGGGTTTGACCGAACGTGCGTGCCCATCAGCTTTGCAGGCGAGGGGAGGCACTTGATTGGGAATGAAAAGGAACAGCAGTCGGGTTTGGGGTTGGGTTTTTGCATAGAGGTGGTAAAGGGGAGCGGGAGATCTCGTGATTTGACTGCTAAAGTCCAGTGACCGGTTTTTAATTTGATTTTTTTTTTTTTTTTTTACATTGATCATCCAGGCGATTCTTTTGCCCTGTTGCAGCTCTGAGAGGAGGGCTTAATTAAACAACAGAAAACTGCTAGGAAGGTCTGGCTGCAGGACTGCTCCCGTGGGTATCTCAGGGGTGCTGTGGTGGGCACCGTTGGTAAAATGCCTTCAAGTGTGAGTTCAAGGGCAAAGGAGCGTGGTAACTCGGGTCATAGGAGCCAGTAGGATATGTGCGTCTGTGCGACGAGCAGTTTAGCTTCTGCTTGAAAGCCCCGCTTAAGGAGATTTCGTTGCAGCGTGTGTATTGAATGGGGGTCGGGGTGTGCTTGGCATCTTCTGATGACGCCGTCTTGGCTTCGCAATAGTTTTATTGTGTATAGCCCTGATTTAGTTAGTCTATAAAATGCAAACATCCCTTGCCTTCTGCCGTCGCCTGGCCACGGACACCCATCCGGTGCCTTGCTGCTGATCAGAACTGCCCCCCTCCCCTTTTTCCCTTTGCAGTGCATTGCCAACAGTGCCGGATCCAGCGCTGCAACGCCGACTACGTGGCCGCCACGTCTCCGAGCCATGCCTTGCCGGAGGAGACGCTGCCGGACGTGGATTACTGCATCGCCTTGCGGGCCTATTCCGTGTGCACCCGAAAGACCGCCAAGTCCTGCCGCGGGGATCTGGTGTATCATTCTGCCGTCTTTAGGATAAAGGAACTCTTTGCACAGTACAACTGCTCCAGTGACGGGCCCACGTCCTCGGCCAAAGCCCCCGGCACGCCGGACCCTCTGCTCTCCGAGCTCTGCAACTATGAGAGCAGGTCTGGCTTTCAGAAGAGGTTTGCCCATTGCGGGTTGTTTGGGGACCCTCACTTACGGACATTCAAGGACGAGTTCCAGACGTGCAAAGTGGAAGGAGCGTGGCCGCTAATAGACAATCAGTACCTCTCGGTCCAGGTCACCAATGTCCCCGTGGTTCTGGGATCCAGTGCCACGGCCACCAGCAAGGTAAAAGCATCAGGCCCCGGAGGCGTCTTTCGTGTTAGCAGCTCAGCTTGAATGCATCAAGCCAGCAGCTGTGATCGTGAGCTGCCCCCTTGCGCTAGGCCGAGGAAGCTCATGTCAGAAAGTGGCCGTAGGAGGCTGGTTCTTCACAAGTTGGGTGGCTGGAAGCTGAGTCAGACGTGCCTCGTTACCATGGTCCCTGCTAATTGCAGTGCTGCACCTGGCGTCTTCATGCCCTCGCTCTCCTTACACCACATTATTTCCAGTGCCTGCTTCCGGGGGGGAGGTAAAACTCCTGTTTTAGACCCAACTCAAAGGGAGGGGCGGAGAAGGGATTTATCTGAACCCCCATGAGCACAAGTGGGAGATTTAGAGTGGGGCAGTGGGGTCTGCATAGTCTCACGCCTCCTGGGTGATTCAGGACTCAAGGAGCACGCCTGTCTGTCTGCCGGATGAGAGGATGGCTGTGACTAAAGTTCGCAAGCCCTTGTCTGCTGAAAACACCCCGTTGCGAGTCTTCAGAAAGAGCAAGGACCTGAGAGAGGGTACAAACTAGTGACGGTTGCAGAAGGCACAGTCCGATATCATGACGAATCGAGCTCTCTCTCTATCGATCAGATGGGGCGGTCGGGTGCATAGAGCAGGGGGCTGCGGCTTGGGACCGCGGGCGGGAGAATCTGGATCATTGGGAAGGTGGGAAAAGCATATCATCCTCGTGAGGATGGTACAGGCAGGAACATTTCTTCTCTAGGGAAGCTGTCTTCGTTGTCATTCTGCTTTGGACATGAATGACTTGCGGGAGGACGGTTGTGTGCATCTCGTTGCTTCTGTGCCCGTCGCTACTCGCTGCCCGGGAATGATCTAGCTTCAGTAGGAAAAATCCCAGTGCCCCCCAGTGGGCTGGGTTCAGTTTTGCACTCCGTGTAGACGATGGTGCTGGACTGATTGCACCGGCGTGGCCCTTACAGGGCTTTCGATGCCTCTGCTGATGCCGTGAACAAGGGGATGAGGCCGGAGGCACTATGGCTAACTAGGGTGGAAGCCACTAATCCAAGTCACTCACTGTCTGCAAGGGAGATCACCTCCCCAAGCTGTGCCCACCTAGCAGGGCTGGAGCTGTGGCCAGGCTGCTGCCTGTTGCCATGATCTCTTGCATTGCTCTTGGAAGAGCAGCCCAGATCCAGCTAGGCCTAGCAGCAGTAGCTGTGAATTGGGCTGTCCTGCACGGGTGCATACCCTCTGCTGTCCCGAGTCTTGTTAATGCTTCTGTCTCACGGAAAGCTTAATGGCTACAAGTGCCTGAGGCTGGAGGAGTCAGTGTGGTTGGTCCGTTTTGGCCTGAAGGTCCTGGGGAAACGCAACGGGGAATGATCCCTTGAGCACTGGTTCTCAGCACTGGCCTGTCTCCATGCAATTAGCTGCACAACCCCTGGGAAAGAAGGGGGTAGGCAGTGTGGGCTAGTGCACAGAGCTAAAGGGGTGACGTCCGTGTAGTCTGAGGCAACTTTATTCCTAACTGAGAGTATCCACGCAGGGGTTAGCATGCGTTAGCTTGGCCCGTGGGGGCAGGATCTTATTGCACTTTGTGCACAGACAGCAAACTTCCGGCTCCTGCTTTCTTTAGCCCGAGGCTGCTCTGTCTCTTCTATGTCAGCTGTTCATCATGCTCTCTATTTTGGTGTCTGAGTTGCTCTGGTGTCTGTGTTGAGACGCCCTTTGGTGTGGGGCTGGAGGGGGAATGCTGCCTTCCTTGCACTCTGGCGATGCTGGCACTATGCCATCCGAGGTGCCCATGCAGTGGGCATTAAGAGGGGTGGTCTTCAAATCGGACGCAGGGAAAATTCCAACTTGCCCATCCCAAAAGCTCGTCTGCTTGTGCTTTGCACCTCGTCCACGCCTAAGGTCTGCGGTTCTTTGTGCTGCCAGATAGCTGGGATCTGCCGGAGCGGGACAGGACCTGTGAATCATGAGACACCCAGCCCCTCCTGGAGCCTACTTTGCTGGACTGCAGGAGGAAGGCAATTAGGACACTCGTGTCACCTGGCCGGACCGCTCTCCTAAAGGGGTAACCTTGCAGTAAATGCTCTCCCCTACTTGCAGAAAGAGCTGGGGCATCGCTGCCAACCCTTACCTCGGGACCCTGGAGTCCTGGCCCCCCAGCCTGTACTCTAGCCCCGTGGCCATAGGAGTAGCAGGTCTCAGCAGCCTTTTCAGTGATCACCATGACTTGTCCATCCTGCCTGCCTCCTTGCAGCTGGTTCAAACCAAGGATCCCAGGAGTCTCCTGAACTAGATGCGGAGATTCGAACCCAAAACCTTTCCCTTCCCTGGAACCCTTTCCTGTCAGAGCCCTGCTTCGCTGGTGGATGGGCTCGGTGGGTTGCGTCCACCCGTTCCTGTTTCTGTGCTCAGTGCCAGGCCAGGCCAGGAATGCAAACAGAGGTGTGCGAGCCTGGACAGGCTTCAACACCCCGAACTGCTGCAGAACAGGTGCCTCTGGGGGCTGCAGGCAGGAGGCATGGACCAGCTACCTTTGGTTAGGATGCTCATTTGGAGTTTGGGAGTCCGGGGGTCCTGTCCTGTGTCCACCATGGGTCTGGGTGTCTACACGACTGCTGAGCTGGGCACAAGTCCTGATGTTGTGTCCCAACAGAACAAGGAGGAGAAAGCGGCTCTTGTCCCCCTCCCCGCTGCAGCTGGACACCAGTAGCAGAGAAGCCAGAGCGTGCCCCCAGGCTCTGCCCCCCCACAGCGAGGGGTTGAGACTGCAGTGCTCTGACTTGCAGCCGTGGCTGTAGATCAGACCCTAGGTGCAGTGTTTATACATGTGCTGAGCCCCTGCCCCATGCATTCACCATCACTGGGTAAAATGGGTGAGTGCAGTGCAGAAGGGGATTGAATAGCAGCCTTCAACTCCCTGCAGGGGAGCTGCAAAGAGGATGGAGCTGGGTTGCTCTCAGTGGGGGCAGATGACAGAACAAGGAGCAATGGGCAAGGGAAGTGTAGGTTCGATATTAGGAAGAATTTTCTCACTAGGAGGGTTGTAAAACACTGGAACAGGTTACCCAGAGAGGTGGTGGACTCTCCATCCTTGCAGGTTTTTAAGACCTAGCTACACTAAGCCTTGGCTGGGATGATGTAGCTGGGGCTGGTGCTGCTTGCAGCAGGGGGTTGGACTAGTTGTGACCTCCCGAGGTCTCTTCAACCCTCATTTTCTGTGATTCTAAGTTTCCAGCAGCCGTCTCCGTGAGCTGTGCACTTAGTGGCGTGTACTGTTCCCCTTGGTGGCCCTTTCCCCCTGGTTGCCCGGGGGGCAGACTCCAAAGGCGTGCTGGAGACGGGGGCTGGATACTGCCGGCCCTGTGACACAGTGGTTCATGCACCGTGCTAGAAAAACTCAGGTTCAAGCCCCTTCTGGGCTGAGTGCTGCCAGCCACGGGGAAAGGCTGCTGTATTTGTTCTGATCCTTTCCCCCTGTCCTGCAGATCACCCTGATCTTTAAGAGCTACCAGGGCTGCACGGAGCAGAAGGTTTACCAGGCCACCACCGAGGACCTGCCCCTGGCGTTCAGCGACGGCACGAGAAACGGGGGGCGGCAGGAGGGAGCCGGCAGCCTGCGCATCCTGGAGAAGCCGGACACGCACCAGGTGGAGATCCAAGCCCACTACATCGGCAGCACCATCATCATCCGCCAGGTGGGCCGCTACCTCACCTTCGCCATCCGCGTGCCCGAGGAGACCCTGAGCCTCGCCGAGGAAGGCACCGGCCTCCAGCTTTGCCTGCATGGCTGCCCCAAGAGCGAGCTGATCCAGGAGCACCGGCTGAGCCTGGGCAACGTCAGCCCGCTCTGGCCGGGCTCCCGCTGGGCCTACACGGTGGAAACGGCCACGAAGCAGTGCCGCCACATGCTGCAGGTGGAGGATGTGTATTTCCAGTCCTGTGTCTTTGACCTGCTCACCACAGGGGACCCTGAGTTCTCCGTGGCAGCCTACGGGGCCTTGGAAGACCTGAAGGCCTTGTACCCCAGCAGACTCAAGCTGCACACGGTCTCCAAGACTGTCAGCGTGGCAGGGAGTGCCCCGGGGCCCAGGCAGCCTCCTGCCCCTCTGCTCTGTTGTGCCCTTGCCTGTCTAACGCTGCTGCGGTGGTGCTAACAGCGGCGGTCTGACTGCGGTGGGATCTGGCACGGGAAGAGAGCATTGCCAGGCACTGGCCTTTCTTGCAGCAGAGTGGACAGGTCAAAGTCTCCTCCTCCTGCAAAACCAGGCGCTGGGTCCAGCTGATCCTCCGCTCCGGCCTTGGCAGAAGGTAAAGCGTGGGTTGCTTAGGCATGCTGGTTTCCAGGCACCAACCACTACTGGCCTGTGGGCATTCGGAGGGGACCTGTCCCTCCACTTGTTTGGCAGAGGTGCCAGATGCCAGCAGAGAGGCCTTCTCCAGGGACCTGCCCAGAGCCTTGGCTGAGGGGCCAACAGAAGTGTCCATTTGCCAACCAGGAGCATCTCTGCAGGTGACTTGCACAGGCCTCTCTGCCACCCTCTGCCCGCCTTGCTTGCTCAGCCCATGGCAGTGCCTGACCGACCCCATCCAGTGTGCATCCTGCTGTTTTTGTCCACCCCTACACCACAGCAAAGTCCCCGGTTGTGGGGCAGGCCTGGCCTGGGTGCAGTGCTGGGAGCGGCCTCTTGTGCCCGCTGCCGCAGGCATGACTGCAGGGAAGTGCCATGCTACGCTGTGCCCGGGAGAGGGCACGGATGCGGAGAAGCGGGGGCAGCAACCGCTTTAACCCAGCGCCTCCTCTCCATGCTCTCGAGAGAAGCGCTTGGTGTGAGCGGTGCTCGGGGTGATAGAGGACCCCAACTCCTGCTTGATCTATGCCAGACGTCTCCCGCATGCAGCAGTAGCTACCACACGCACCTCCACTTGCCTTCTGGCCCCTCCGAGCTGCGGGGAACCGGGCACGCGGCTTCTCTGTATAATATATTTGCTGCCCAGATGTGTATATTTCTGCTTGCCAGCCTGTAAATGTGTCTGTACATGCTGTACAGTGGGAGTCCCTCTGGCGCTGTGTGGTTGTGAACTTCGCAAACCCTTGTTAATAGCATTTTAATCTCTATTTTAATTAAAAAATACCAAACTAACCCATGTTGCTGCAAGGGTCGGTGTTCTCCTAGCAGGTGCTGAATGGTCTGGCGGCCCTCGGCTTCCCTGCACTACCAGAGTCCTGCTGGCTGTAGATCAGGGGTGTCCAACTGGGCCCCCAGGTCCACTCCTGACCCATTTCCTGGTGTGGCAACGGGGTGAGTGGTGCTGTGTCATCTTAGGGAGCCACAGGGATTACCATGGCTGTTGTCCCTTTGCTGCCAGTGCTCATCCCCAAGGGGGCTGTGGACCCCAGAACTTGGAGGTGGGCTGCACCCCTGAATTCCCAGCCCTACCAGGAGGCCTGTGGGCTGGATGACCCAGCACCAAGGGCTGGCTCCAGCCTGCGGGCCTTATCGGTGGCATCCGTGCTGTGGCTGCTTCTTGATTGGAGTGGTCACTCCCTTTGGGCAAGTGCCCAGCTCTGCATGATGCCACCTGCAGCAAACAGGAGGACAGGTGGGGTGAGAGCTTCCCCCTCAGCCAAAGCCATGGAAGAAAGAGCCGCCTTTGTTCGTCCAGAAGAGGTGAGGGAAGCAGAGCAGGGCCATGGCAATGTCGCTGTGCCTGCAGGGGTGCTGGCAGCACTGGGCAGCTTCCCTGTTGCCTCCTGCATTGGCACCTCTGCATGTGTGTATAATAGGTGTGGGCTTTGGCTTCGGGCACAGCATTGCTATCAAAAGGAATGGGCTGTTGCCAGCTTCCCTCTCCTGAGCCCTACCGTATCCATGGAGCCAGCCCTGTGGTCCAGGGGAGACCAAGACAACCCATTTCTTGCTGCCCAAGCAAACCCCAGCCTTCCCTCTCCCCATTGAACACTGCATTTGCACCAGCATCGCAGTTATCATGCCTTGGAGGGGGACCTGGTAACAGCTTCCAGGTTGCATGCGCTTTCTTAGGGCCTGTTGCTTTCCTCTCGAACCTGTCAGCTGAGGATCTGGGAGCACCTTGCAGCCCTGGCAGAAGGTGGGATCTGAGCCAAGGTGGGATCTGAGCTACGACCCAAGACCTTGCCTGCCTTTGCCTGCAGGCAGGTGGAGGCTGCAATTGCTTTTGCCACAATGGAGGGTCTCCAGAAGAAGCCAACTAACTACTGGGCTTCTGGTTGCTTTTACTTAAGAGACAGAGAAATAGGCAGAGAAATGGAAGACGACCGCCTCTGAGCAGCTCTGGTGGAAGACGGGGTCCGTGGAGGCAGGCACAGAGAGGAGAAGTGCCCGGCAAGCGGGCTCCCTCGACCGTAGTCCTGATTCACAGCTAAAGCCATGAAAACAAAATGCTGCAAGGACTTGATCTACAAAACCCTGCCCTACTGCTTGTGCACGGATGCCCTAGGATCCTGCTGCAAACCGACGTTGATCTAAGGGAGCGTGCCTGCCGTCTTGACTACACCGCACCAGGGCTTCACAGAGGAGGCATCCCAGCACCGAAGCCCTTGCTGGGTCTGAGGGCAGTGAGTGTGCGCTGAGCCCACCACACACCACTGGGGGAGCAGCACCTAAACCCCAACTTTCTGGCCACCGAGCGCTCTTGCCGCGGGGCTGCCAAGCCCAGCAGAGCTCAAGCAAGCGGTAGAGACGCAGGTGGCTGCTCTGGGTCACGTCGGAGCACATGTTGCCCAGGTCTCCAAGACTCAGGATCATCTCTGGCCCAAATAGAGCCCACTTCCAAAACCAAGAAACCCACAGGAGACCAAAGCAAGCAAAGGACAAAGTTCAAAACCAGCCACATAGCAAGTAAAACCTTTATTAAATAAATCCAGGATTCTTCAGACCAGAGTGAGGAGTCGGACAGTAAGACGAAGCCTGTAGCTCACCTGCAACGTGCCACGGTCCCGCTGGGAACCGTGACGGAAGAACCCGCTCTTCGCCGCTCGTTTTAAGCATAGCGGACAGTCTCCAAAGTCCTTTCCTCTATGTTTTGCTGTTTGGTAATATGTCTTCTTTTTTTTTTTTTTTTTGGTCCTTTTTTTTTGTTCAAAATTAGATTTCCAGTCCAAACGTCATGAAATTACTTGTAGCAGAAATAAAGTACATTATACAAATCACGTACATCATAGATGTTAAGTATAAAAATGGTATGTACAATCAGTAAACATGGACTATAGAAACACACAAGCTTCCAACACGGCATCTCTCTCGCACGCGCTCTCGCTCTCGCACGTACGCTCACAATCGGACACAGAGGGTTGACTGAAGAGACGCGCACACACACACACACACACACGTACTTTTTTTTTTGTTTGAAAGAGCCAGGAGGACACCTGCACAAGGGATACTGGAGACGGACTAGACACTACAACGTTCCCAAGAGAAACCTAGCCCATCCCCAACTGGATCGCTCTTCTACAACAGTCTTTTCCCACCAACCCTCTGCTGACTTTGCAGACCCACGCGGACACACGCACACAGGAATGTTCTTGATACATTATCAAACTCTGTAATAGCCAAACCAGTTATTCAGAAGATTGGGTTTTTTTTGTTTTTTTCCCCTTATTTTGGTAGAAACTTGACCGGACTGCCTTCGAGTTGTTACACGGATGCTTCTCAGCTGTACGATCCCTGCTTCGGCGAAGGTCTCTAACCAAGCTCGAGCTGTGTTCTGTGCTTAAGTGCGTGTATATATATTTATAGAGTCTATATAAGCTGCATACTGTATAGTTTGTCCTTTGGAGGAGGTGGAGAGAAAAAAAAAAAACCCCACCCCATAATGTCGTCTTCTGTGCATCTGCTCCAAAAAAAAAAAAAAAAGAAAGAAAAAGCTTTGCCGAGGGATTAAGAGGTTGTTTCCCTCCCTGTTAAATTCAGCTGCAGAAAGTGTCATTGCTAATGGACCGGTTGGTCTGGAAACGCCGCGCCGCGTTTACGCCGGTACGGGGAGGCAGTGTGTAGGCCGTCGCAGGCAGCTTTCTCCTTGGATTGGTCCAGAGACCTCCCCGGCGCCGCGGAGAATGGAGAAGGATGCTTCGGAGGCGGTGCTGTGCCCGTGGGCGCAGGGGACGGTACGTTCTGCCCGACCCAGGAGTGCCCGGGTGGCCTTTGGAGCCAGATCCCAGTCGCTTGCTCTGCAGAAGCCCTTTCGAAGGTAACCCAGAGCTCTCCAGGTCTGTAACCAAGCTGGTGCTAAGGTTGGCAGGTGAATGAATCTTGAGCTGACCGGTTCCTGGAGGTATATAGTGCTTTCTCCCCCCTCGCCTCTTGCTAGCACTGAGTGAGGATCTCTCCGAACACACGTCCTCCGGCAACGGTTCAGGCCCTTTTTTTTTTTTAAATGTTTTTTGGCAGTCCCTGCCAAGGAGCTGCTGCCTCGGAGGTAACCCTTTGCTCCCAACCCCTCCGGCACGAAGGAGGAAGTCTCTGCATGGAAAAGTTTGGTCCTGCATTTCACGTTTTAAAAAAAAATAGAGACTATATATATATATTTATATTTCTATTTATATATGAAAAGGGCGGATCGGGGGGGGGAGGCCAAAGTCCCGGGAGGTGCTCACATGACCTGGAGACACTTGGCTTGGTCCGTCAAGTCCAGGCCTGGCCCGAGCGGTCTGGGACCGTCGTGGCAAGAAGGTCCCCCGCCGGGGGAGCTGGCAAGCCCTTCCAGCGCTTCGCTGCTCTTCGGCCGTTCACGTTTTATTTTTTTTTCAGGTTTTTTTTGGTGGGGGAGAGGGGAGAGGAAAGGGGCAGTATCCAAAGAGTCTGTAAAATTTACTGGCCTTGCTTGTCAAGCGACCTGAAGCAAGATTTCTTCCTCAGGACTTTTGCCTTCACCTGGGGGCAAAGGGGGATGCGAGTTAAGCAGGTGAAGGCTGCTCGTCAAACTGCCCCCCTGCCCTGGGGGGACGTGACGGCGGTCTTCAGACCACGAGCGGGAACCCCCTGCCCTGGGGCTGCCCAGCGGCACAAAGCCTGGATTAGCAAGACAGTGAAGACAAAGCGGGGCAGGTTCTGGCACGATGCGGCAGCCGGGGTAGAAACTCTCCGGGGACACTGGGTACGTGCTCCGGCGCCAGTGCGGTTTACACCTGGTTTTGCTGCGTCTGCCCTGGTACAACCACACCTGCCCTGTGCCCTGCAGACATCCCCTCTGCTCACACAGGCTATGCTATGTGGAGCCAGTCCAGACCCAGCACATACAAAAGGGTGAGCTACTTCACCCTGCCCTTTTAAAAAGGATATACAGCTCCAGCACATCAGGGGAGCAGACCCAGGCCCTGCAGCAGCTTCAGCACATGCAGCTGCCTCTCCTCGAGCAACAAAACCTGGCCAAGAGGGTGCCAGCTGCAATGCCCACCATCCACCGATCCTCTCCTTGCTGGAGATGCAGCACCCAGGGCACCCACCTGCCTACTGCAACGCCCCATACCGGGACGGGGGCTTTGCAGGGCTTCACCGCAAATGCCATTATTGTTTTGGGGGGAATTTTTTTTAATTTAATTTTGTGTGTTGGGCCAAATCAGCCAAATCTGTTGCCAATGTTATCAATTAAACAGAGCTCAATCGTTCGAGTCTGCGGCACTACCATTGGTAAGTCTCCTCTCTCTCAGACTCTTTAGCCTGGGCCTTCAGATACTCCCAAACCCACAGCAGGCATCCTACAGGCAGGCCCCAAGCCTGGAGGTCTTGGAGTTCAGATGACCCCCTAATCTCACTTGCCCCCAGCCAAAAGGCTGAGGGAGCAAGCTGGAGGGAAAACCCAAAAGCAATCCCCCTCCACCATAAACCGTGCAGCTGCGATCCCTGCGTTTGGAGGCATTCATAGGCTCTCGCAGGGATCAGCCTGCCCGCGGTGCAAGGGACAGGTCTTCACCCTCCGACTGCACCATATCAGCCAAGGCCAAGAGGAAGGGCATCTGCCCTGCCCGGCAAGCAAAACCGCCTCGTGCTGGTATCTCCCCTGCCAGGTAGCTGGATCCTCAATGCCCAAGCAAACCCACCAGGCTCCAAGCTCCTAGCTACCCGTCTGTCCCGGTTCCCGGAGCACGTCCATCCCTGATGCTTCCCCGACAGGCAACTCGAGCAGCTCTTGCTCCAAAGACAACGGGGGATACTCCCCCTGCATTAGCAATACCAGCAAGCCCCACTTCAACCACCTTTGTTGGCCAAGGCAGGGTCGGGCCCTACGGTGAATGAACCGGTGGATTCTTCCGCTCACCTGGGCACAGCCTAATGCCATTGTCATATGCAAAAGAAACCAGGATTTAACACCCACTTGCACCAGAGGTCAGGAACTGGACACGCTTAAGCAATGGAGAGCTGACGGCTGCCCTTCCAGCCGGGGTCTCAGTGACGGGGCTGCAAGGCAGGGCTGGAGGTGGGTGGTGGCCCGGGGGGGGGGAGCAGCAGAAGCTGCGAGGCTTTGCGTGTTACCTGTGCTGCAACACCGACTCCGGGTTGCACCTACTGTCAGTAGGGGTGGCTGGCGTCCTTGGGTCGCTTTAGCTGAACCTTCAACCTCTTCATCCCGATCTGGAAGCCGTTCATGGCCTGGATGGCTGTCTGGGCACTGGAGGGGTTATCGAAGCTCACAAAACCTGCAGGACAGAGACAGGGATGGTCAGCAGCATAGGCATCCGGTCCTCAGAGCCCGGCTGGTCGGGGCCGGGTTGCTGGCACAGGCCAGCCCAATGCACGGCCAGCGGCACTGCCCCCAAGGTCGGCAGGACGCAAGAGCCTCGGGGAGGTGGGAGCAAAAGGAGCTGCCAGCGGCAGGTATGGTCCTATCGCACGTGGGGTCCGGAGGCACAGCTCATAGTTTCTAGGGTCGGAGGGGACCTGAACAGATCATCCCTGGGCAGGAACGAGTGCTGGGTTCATAATACCCCAGCCAGATATCTATGCAACCTTGCCCTCAGCCTCATCCAGACACACACATGTGCACACACATCCCCTGCCTAGAGACCACCCTCCTGAGGACATCCTACCCCTGTGCTCATGCTCAGGTGTCCTCCTCGTGCACACAAAACCCCCAGCCATAAACACAGCAGCCCAACCCACACTTATTAAATGACTCGGGCCAGGTCTACAGGCCTCTGGGCCAGTGACTGCAGCGCCAGGTGCCAAAAAGCCCGTGTAGGTCTCTCATGAGCATACAAACACACGTGCACACCCCAACAGCCCCCCGCCAACAGAGAGGGGAAGCCTGAGGCAGGACCCTGGAGCAAACTGCTCCACAAATGCACAAATTCTCCCGTGGCAAGGTGAGCCTAGTGCCCTAGTGTGCGCACACCTCTCTGGCAGTGGTGTGTATGCACTTGCACGTTCCCTGGTGTATGTACATGCATATCTCGGTGCAGACATTCAAGCCCCCAGACGCACAGCTCCGGTCCATACAGGCGAGGACGCCCCTCATTTAGCTGCCCTCCTGTCTCCCCTGCCAGCTCCTCCTCTCCGTGCCCAGCCAGGACCCGGATGTCTGGTGCCCCACAACCTTTGGATGGAGAGCCGATTCCCTGCACGTGCCCAGGTGGCTGCTGTCTCACGTGGCTTCTCCTCCTGCCCTCTCCCCTGCTGCTGCCCCTTCTCCCCGCGGCAGGGAGCTTACCGAAGCACTTGCTCTGGTTGGTGGCTCGGTCCATGAACACCTTGGAGGAGATGATGTTGCCAAAGGGCAGGAACATCTGCATCAGCTCGTTGTCTCCAAACTCCTGAGGCAGGTGGTAGATGAAGAGATTGCAGCCTTCCGGGCCTGTGGAAGCATGCAGAGTGCCCAAGAGAAGCGGGGAGACATCGGGTCAGCTGGGGAAACAGCTTGGTTGAGACCCCTGGCTGCCCCCTGCCTTCGCTCCCTGCCTGCAGGGAAGAGCTCAGGGATGCACAGGTGACCCCAAGCTGCGAACGCCACAAGGCCTCGAGATAACTGCAGGTCCCCCCGGTGATAGTGGACAGTCTGCGACAAGGATGGGGCAAAAGCCAGGCACTGCTCGGTACAGTATGGTGGACGCCGCGTTGCGGGGTGGCCCTAGGGTCCAGATGCACCAGGCCGTGGACCTTTCAAGCGTCATCTGAGAACCGACCACATGGCAAAGCTGAGCTGAGGTTGCCAACGCCAGCCTAGGGGTGCAAGCAGCAAGCCATTCCCGGAGAGAGCCCCTGGGTCAGCCAGCCCGAGCCGCGGCAGCGGGGCGGGAGATGCTCGCTCTCCCCACCGGGCTGCCTCTAGGTCCCCAGAGCACAAAGGCAGCCTCCCAAGTGGAGCTGCATGCACGGCTGAGCAGAGCAGGAGCTGTGGACCCTGCGTCTGCCCTGCCATCCTCCAGCCCTGTCCTCGCCCTCCATCGCTGCCATCGGTGCACGCGACTCAGCCCCACCGCGGGCTACGCTGCAGCAAGCGATGCCCCCAAGCCCCCTAGCACTGCCCAGCGCCCCAGCTCAGGGCCTCACCTTCTCGCTGCTGCTGCTGCAGGAGGGGGGGAGGCTGGGGGACAGTCTGGGCGATCGGGGTGATGGTTGTGGTTGGGTACACGGCTATAGTCAAGGAGACAAAACAAGGAGGTTACTAGGGGGACATTAAGACCGTGGCGGCCCGAGGAAGAGTAGGAAAAAAGGGGACAGGTACCTGCATACTGTTGGACCCCCGTGAAGGCTGGATGCAGCGTCTCTGCCACCGATGGGCTCTGGGCTGGAGCAAGGGAAAAAGAGAGAGAGATGAAGAGGGAGACGTGCTCCCTACCTTGGCACCAGAGAAAGCTGCTTGCAGGGATGCCAGGCAAGCTCTGGTCTCCGGCTGTTTCCTGAGATGAGGGGCTGAGCCTGGAGGCATCTGGGGAGAGACAGGTCTAGATCGCATGGGGAGAGGCTGGAGAGAGACCACCGCATCCGGCTGGGGCTGATCCCGGGAGCCAGTAAGGATGGGAGGAGAAGGCCCCGCCGCAGCCTCCGTACCTGGGTAGGGCACGAGGCCGTTGGTGTAGACGGTCTCCAGCGTCGGGTGGGCGTTGGGGAAAGGCACCACCCCGGTGAACCCGTTTGCGATGGGCGCCACCAGGCCTGGCACGGCAGCCGTGCCCAGGAGAGGAGGCGAGTGCAGCCCTGAAGGGGGAAGAGACAAACCCATCCTGCATTAGCTTGGCTCCCACCGGCCGCCAGCGTTAGCGCTGCGGGGAAGCAATCCAGCGCCCCAGCCGGGCTAGACCGGGGAGAGAAGCACATGCTTAGCTGCAGCAGGGCACTGCTGTGAGGGAGCTCGCAGCACTGGGATGCCAGGTGTCACAGACTTGGTGTTTGCACACGACGGGGTCCTGTGTGCCCTTGCAGTGGTGCGCTGGCCCTCGGGCCGCGCAGGGTGCTGCACAACCGGGCCTGCCCAGGTCCCTTCCTTGTTCGGAGCCAGGCGTGGCCGGCACGTACCTGAAGCCGGGGCGATGGGGGTGGCCGGCAGCCCGTTCAGACTGACGGCGCCGATCTGCTGGATGTGGCAGGGCGAGAAGGTGACGCCAGGGCTCAGGTAGCTGCCGTGGGAGGTGGAGAGGACCGTCGTCTGCTGCTGCATCAGCTGCAAAGACATTGCACGTCAGCCTGGGCACCAGCCCCAGGGGTCCAGCACCCCGCGCCACCCCGCCACCCGCTCGACGCCTGCTAACACAGCTACAGCGCCAGGGACACGGGCTTCTCCTCTGACAGGCCACTGGGAGGCACCAGATCCCACCCCAAATTCCTCCGGAGCTGCGTGGAGGAGCTGCCAAGGGAGCGGCCAGCAGCCTGGCGGAGGCCTGCACATCCGAGGCAGGCTGGGCTGTGAGATTGCAGGGAGACCGGCGCTGCCCTCCATCTCCCGAGGCTCGCCCGAGTCACGGTTCCCGCAGACGCAGCCCGGGGGCCACAGCCTGGGAGCCAGCCCCTGCGACGGCTTCAGGGTCTGCCCCAGCAGAGGAAGGGGCTTGTTCCCCTGCAAGGCAGAAGTCAGCTCAGCAGGGCTCCCCCCTGCGATGCCTTCTGCTTTCACTCGGAAACACGCAGCCCGTGTTCTCGCCGGCACGCTAAAAACACACAGCAGCAGGGGAACGGAGCCTCGGGGTCCGGATCCTGCCCCCAGGCAGTGACCCGGTGCTTCGGTGGAAGGCAAACCCCCTTGCACCTGGCTAGCAAGACGGCGTGGATAAGGCCCAGGGAACCGGGGAGCAAATTCCTTCCTGACCCCCGCGGCCCTCGCCGGGGTGCTCCGAAGCATGAGATTGGATTATGCAAATCTTAGTGCGCACGGCGCCATAGAGGTTATTCCTGGCCACGACGCTCCCCGGCCCCTTTGCAAGCCCTGCGGGAGCGTTTGATGCCGTCACCGTTCGAGGGCAAGAACAAGATGGAGGAAATGGTGCAGGATTCGCTGGGAGGGCGATCCCTGGCAGCCCGTACTGGGCGCCAGAGAGAGACCCCCAGGGCCTGCCTGCATCCTACTGCTCCAACAAAGGATGCCCCTTCTTTGTGAACCCACAAACCCACCCCTGGAGAAACCAGGATACATCCAGAGGCCTGGCGCTGCACCCCAGGAGAAGGAGCTGCTGGCTCCTATGCACCCCGCTAGCTCCCTGAGCCGCTCCCCAAAATCGAGAGCCTCTGGCATTGCTGTCTCTTTAAACGGGCATCAGCAGGGCACGCTTGGGGCACAATCCAGCCCAGCAGGGCAGGGCAGGGCAGGAGCCGCTTTCACCATCGTCGCTCCTGGGAGACGACGTCGCTCGGCTTCCAGGCGGAAAATTCCCGTCCCCAGAAGCACCCACCGGCCACCAGGCTGGACGGCTCGAAATCCAGGCGGTTTAATCTCTCCTGTAGATGGGCGAGCAGCAAGCTTCGATTCAAAGCAGGGACTTTAATCTCGTGCTTCGGAGCCCTTTTCCTCGGGAAAGGGCGATTCTCGCCGGTCGGGCGCCGTCTGCTTGCACGTCAAGACGCCCGCTCGTGACACGCGTGTGGCTTTCTGCAAACCGGCACGGAGACACGTTTATCTCAGCCAGCCTGGGTCCTCACGTACGCTCGCTCCGGGTTTCCTCATTACGTTAGGAAACGGGGAACGACGCGTGTCTTTGCGGACGAGATGGTTGCTTTCTATTTTTAACCCAGGATTTTGCCGGGTGGCGTTTTGTGGGAAATTTGCATTCGGTCGGAAAAAAAAATGCACGGAAGCGGCAGTTTTATCTCGTTCTCATTTGTTAAATGCAACGGTCATAAAACGGGCCGGAAACAGAAGCAAACGAGGAGGGGGTGGCAAAGGACGTATTTCAATTATTACATATGGGCAGTGAATCGGCCTGATTGTTTCCGGTCGGGCCGTCCTTCGAGACGATAGACCTAGTAGACCTCGTCCTCGCGGACCTTGCTTCTGTTGACGAACTGGAAGATGAAAGCACATTTTCCTGCTTTTATCAACTCCTGCTTGATTTCTTAAATCCGTACGAACCAGCCATTGGCCCAAAGTTGCTGAATAAATTCAAGCAACTCAAATATTCCCTGCAGAAAAAGCTGCAGGGGTCAAAACCTGGGTTTGCACGTCACTAAAGTGGGGGCTTAGCCAGTAATATCCTTCAGGTTCAAAGCATTGGCTTTCTTCAAGGCTTTGGCAGCAAAAGGACACCACTTGCTTTTTCTCCCTTTTTTTAAATGCCATTTAAATCGTTTTAATAGATGGTAGTAAAGTCGGGCCCTCATATAAGTTGCCGGCATTTCACACTGGCCTTTCAATAGGCTTGTTTAAAAAAAAAAAAAAGTGTTTCATTTTAATCAAAGTCCGATTTGAATAAAATAAACTTGCTTTTAATTTTAGTAAGAGAGTCCATTTTTATCTGCTCTGATTTACAGAGCCCGTGACGTGGATTTGTGGGGGGTGCATGGTAGCGGGAGGTTGGAGGGCGGTTTAATGTCACTGGACTAACACAACTCCCTCGCTGCCAAAATCTCTTAGCCCAAGTCTGGCCAGATGTGCCTTGAGGCCCGTTAACTCCTGCCCCGCGGCCGCCCCAGCTCTCTAGGAAAGACCACAGCACAGCTATCTGGGCCTGGTCAAGGCCTGACAGCTCCTGCACTGCACAGCTTGCAGGAAAATCCCGGGCCTGGGGCAAGCCCATCGGGGGAAGAACAAGAGCAGTATCTGCCGTGATCTCCGGGGTTGGTGAAGTGTGAAGAACTAAACAATAGGTTTTACTGTGGAGCAGTAGGCAACCTTGGCAGACCCTTTGCCTGCAACTAACCAAATGCTTCTTAACTCAGGGACCGTTTGCCAGTTCCCAACTTCCCCAGTCTTCTATTAGAGAGCCGCTCTCAATTATAACTTCTATCGTGACAATAGCAAACCCAGGGCCGCGGATGGTGCGGTCCGTGGGAGACGCTGCCCACTCCTGGGGCGCCTGTACACGTCATGGGGTTTAATCCTAATTAAATTAAATAGGTTTATAACATTTAAGCTTGTTCATTTTGGAGCGTCGCATCCATGTTTGCACATGCTAGGCGTGTACAAATGGCTCTGGTCTCTCTGTACAGTCACCATTTCCTTTTCCTTTTCCACCTGATGCCTGGGATGATCCTCAACATCATGACCATGTCTCGCATGCTTGCCTTGGCCTGGAGATGCAGTAAAACAAGAGGCTGGTGAAAGACCAACAGCCTGATAAGATGCGAATGCACTGGGGGCTGGACTCGATGATCTTCCGAGGTCCCTTCCAGCCCTAATGTCTATGAAAACAAGGCTCCTCAGGTCCATGAGATGCCATCACTTGCTATCCTTCTAGGAACTGCATCTCCTCGTGCCATGAGGGCCAAGTCTCCCCCTTTGGTGCTTCACTGCAGGAACGTCTGAGCACTTCAGGGGCTGGCTGGGCACTGACCGAGCACACGCCTGAGTCTGGACGTCCCTCTGGCTCTTGGGTTAATATTTGGCATAGTTTTAAAATGGCTTTTGCTAGGAAACCTCTCCCTCATGTCCTCTCTTCCACAACCACATAAGTAAGCAAACAGTGGAAGGCTGGGTCACACCTAGGCTATAGCATGAGTAGGAACCGGTCAGAAGCCCAGCTCCTGGGAGAGAAGAAACCCAGGATTTTGACAAACCCGAGGTCTCTGGAAGGAAACGGTCCCAATTCAAATCATGAGGCAGCTCCAGTGTCAACGGGCAGCAAAGGGGAGAAACTGAGGGAAAAGTCAAGAGGGAAGAAGAAGAGGCCAAGTCTAGAGTCAAGGGAAAGGCCAGGTGAAGCCAAGGAGGAGGAGTGGGGAAGGACCAGGCTGGAGGCCAAGAGGAGATGAAGGCCACCTCGAGAGACACAGCAAAGGGCAAGAAAGAACGATGCAGAGAAGAAAGCAGTGCCAATGTGCAGTGGCGCTGAGTGCCTACAGACCCCAGGAGAGCTGTGGGCGCTCAGGACCGCCGGCTCCGTGGCCATAGGTGAGCAGACAGCTGAGCGAGTAGGAAGCAGAGTCATGGCGCCAAGCTGGCTCTACCTTGCCTGAGCTGGTGGGTACAGGGAGGTCCCATCGCGTTTTCCAGCACTAACGGGTCTCTGAAGATGAAAGAGGGGCAGGACCTGGAAGGTGCTTGATGTGTGTATTTTGGAGCATTGCATCCATGTTTGCACGTGCTAGGCGTGTACAAATGGCCCTGGTCTCTCTGTGCGAGGTCTCCGGCACTTCCCACATCAGCACCAATCATGCCCTTTCCCCTGCTGCCCCTGCCTGTACCAGGAGAGAGATGCTAGCCTGGAACAGGAGCATCCCAGGTCACCCCACTGCTCCCAGTGGCACCACCCCAGGCAGTGTGGCAGCTCTGAGCACGATCGGGCACGGACAGCAAAGCCTGGGACGGCCTGCAGGAAACCTTGAGCCTCGGGGAGAGCCGTGTGGGTCCCCATTTCCACAGACTTTCCCACCCGAGTCACAGCTGGTGGTGGCCGGGGACCTGTATTCAACCACCTGGTAGCTCCTCCTGAACAGTGAAGATCCTAGCATCGCTCTTCACAAGGACGGTCCTGCCAACTGCTCCTGCTCACGTCCCAGCTGACTGGCACGCCCGGTCCCTCTGTTCTGCCCTGCTGCCTCCATCAGGCTGAGCATACCCCTCCCGCCCTGCTCCACACCCTGGGAGCGGCTTCCCTACTCAGCGCCAGAGCTGGCTGGGCTCTGCGGCTCTTCCTCCCTCCAAACCCATGCAACGCCCTTCCCCAACATGGGGGGAGGTCACGAAGGCTGCCCCGGGTACCAACGCTCCCAGGTTGGGCTCCACGTGGGCAGGGGGGGAGGGACAGCCCATTGGTCAAGGTGGCACTCTGGGATTTAGAGAGATCCAGGGTCCATTCCTTGCTTTGCCACAGACTCCCTGCATGGCCTTAACCCTGTCCCTTAGCCTCCCCTAGACTTTCACTTTGCACTTGGCATCCGGGTGGCCTCATGATGCAAATGCCTGACTGGGGATGAGAGACACCATTTTGTACTGCCCTCCCAAGACCAGACCAAGTTACTTGGACTCCTGCCTCTGTCCGTGGCCCAGATGCCACTGGAATAACACCACGGCCCTTGCACCGCTCCTGGACTATCAGGTTCCAGCTGAGCAGCTCGAGTCTGTACTGCAGGATCTGGCAGCCCAAAACAGGCCCTGAGTCTGTGTCTCACAAGACGAGAGACCTCTAGCAGAACCAGGTCCGTTCTCCTAGGTCTGAGGCCCCACCTTATCGCTAAAGGCCGCGCCAGCTCCGAGAGAAGCAGGCTGTGCTAGAGGCCGGAGCATGCCACGGCAGAAGCTGGCAGAGCAATCTGGGGGGCTGTGGCTCCTAGCTCACCGAGGGACAAGCATCCGTGCATCCTTGCCAGGAAGGCAGTGCTGGCTACAGGGGCATCATCCCACCACGGGGAAGGCCACGGCTCTGCAGGATGCATCCCAGGCCAGGCAGCTCCCGTTGGTGCACAAACAAAGCGGGAAGACACCTGGGTGCGAGGACTCCCAGGGTCCATCTGCCAAGCTCAAGAGCAGCCCGCTCCCTGGGCACCAACTCGAGGCACCGTAGCTGCCAAAGCCTGAACGCCGGCTCCGCTCCTAGGCTCGGGGTCTCAAGCTCCTAGGCTCTGGGTGTGCTCGGGGCCACTCCAAAGCAGCTCGTTCCCTCCCTGGCTGGATTTGGCAGGAGGAAACGGGCTGAGCAAGCTTCAAGCTGGCACTCCCAGACCTCGCCCGGAGGCCAGACAGGCACTGTCACCTGGCCGCGAGCTACATCCAGCACCGGAGAAATGCACCGTGGTGCCACGTCTCCCAGAAACACGCCAGGGCCGACCCCAGCCAGCAGCAAACACTTGCGACTGAAGCCAGGATCCTGGGAACCGTTCCCAGACCTGCAACGTGCCCACCGCGGGAGCCGGCAGGGTGGGTGCCCGCCCCGGTCTCTGCGGCGCGGCGATAGGGCCTCATGATACTCACAGCCTGCGCGTACGCGCTGTACGGGCTGAAGGGCAAGGTGAGCGAAGGAGTGAAAATCCCCAGCTGCCCCACCATTTGCTGCATCCGCCGCAGGGTCCTCTCCTTATCTGTGTCAGCAAACTTCACCACTAGACTGGAAGAAGCACCCTATGCACAGAGAGAGGGGACAGAGGAGACCGGGAGGGAGAGAGAGCACAGTAGTGAGGGCGGAGGAAGGCAGGAGAGGCAGCGCAGGAGGAGGAGAGGCAGAGGGGGAGCAGGATGGAAGTGCCCCAGGTGAGATCGGGACCAGCGCACCCCCTCTGCACCGGGCTGGGCGGAGGAGACGGTGCGCCCGGCTACAGATGCCGGTGCCAGGCAGAGCGAGGGCAGCAGCAGGGAGGTACAGGCCACATTGCACACTCACGAGGACACCCGGCATTGCACACTCGCGAGGACACCAGCACCGGGGCACACCCTTCCCCAGGAGCGTGTCTGCGGCAGAGCGGTGACATACGTGCGCTGCGTCCCAGCCTGCCCACTGCCATAGCAACGCGCACTCCCGCCCACCGCAAGCCAGGTGACACCGGCGCAGAACGCACCCCCGGGCACGGTGACAGCTCGGCTCACCCGGGGCCCAGCTGTGCTTTCCCGCCCACGAGCTTCCACAATGTGTTCACGCCCACGCACGCCATCTCCCAGAATATTCACCCTCCCGCCCGTTGCACACACACATGCGTGCACAGTGGCCCCTGGTGACAGTTGGGCACACGCACGCAGACACCAGGCCTTGCACTCGCATGCACAGGTGAGCAAACATTGTGTAAACAGCTGTGCTCTACCCCAGGAGGCTCACACTTGCACCGACCCCCCCAGTCTGGCCACAGATGCACACGGCCATAACCAGAGGCTGCTGGAAGGCACTTGCACACACAACTACGTGCGTCTAGACAGACCGGAAGAACATACACGTCCTCCCCCCATGCACGCTCACAGTCGTACCCCCCGCCGGAAACGACCCATGAACACGAGCGGCCAGGTGACAGATGGCAAGGATGTACAGGGAGCGAACAACGAGATGCACAGGCAGAGAAATAATCCACACGCACCCCCGTTTCAGCCCCCCGGGACAGCGCGCACGGAGGCGGAGTGATGGTGGCAAGTCTCAGCCGCAGGTGGATGGAGAGCAGTCACCGTAACGGGGACGGGGCCCCGCGGCCTCATACTCACGGGCATGGTCTGGCTGCCGTGGAGAGCGTGGATTGCCGCCTGGGCCTCGGTGTGAGATGAGAACTTCACAAAGGCGCAGCCTGGAGAGACAGGAGCAGGTGAGAGCGGAGCAAGGGGGCAGCTGGGAGGTGAGGGCAGGCTAGGGGCAGAGTCTGCATCTCGGTGCAGGCCGAGGGGAGCCCTCCCAGCCCCGCCGGCAAACGTATCCCGAATCCCAGGTGTGGGTTTTGGTGCTCAGGCCCTTCTCTGCTCAGCCTGGCACGCTCCCTCTCCGTCCGTTCCCATCCCGCCCCAGCATACAGCTCCATCCCAGCCCCAAGATACAGCCCCCTCCATCGGGGCTGAAGACCCGCCACCACGTGCTCCCGGCGCGGGACGGTCCTACCTGTGGGACAGGCGTGAGACACCCGCGAACCCGCACCTTTGCTGTTGCCGTCGGGTCCCCGCAGCACCGTGCACTCGTCGATGACCCCGAAGGGCTCGAAGAGCCGGAGCACGTCGTCCTCGGACTGCTGCTTGTTCAACATCCCCACGAAGAGCTTCCTGTCCCCTGCGGGAAACACGGAAACATCAACCTGCTGCGAGACGCGCAGCCTGAAGCCCGAGGGCTGGGGAGCCCGATCTCGAACGCGGCCCGCTGGCCAGCTCCTCTCCCAGGGCCGAAACGCATCCCTGGCGCTGCCCCACCGAGGCTCCTGGAAGAGCTCCCGCCGGAGGGACAGGGAAGGACCCCGGGCGTCCTGGCTTCTACGCCGCGGCCTCCCACGGCCACGGTACAAGCCAGAGGGCTTGGCCACGGGCACAGGGGCACGCCAGCCGAGCTGCCTCAGTGCTGTGGACACGTGAAGGGGCACAGTTTTACCCCCCGAGGAATCGGGGGCCCACATGTCACACTCCCACGTGCCAGCCTGGCAGTGCACAGCTGGATCGCGTGTGCGCACAGCTGCCTGGGTGCAGGCAACACCATGTGGAGGCCTTGGGCTTCTCCTCTCCACCCATGCATGCCTAACCTGAGCTCCCAGCTGCACTACTCACTACACCCCACTCTCTTCTCAGAGGTGGGACCCAGCCTTCCTATACTGTCACGTGTACAGTGCTACAGCCCTGTTCTGCCTCCGTTAGAGGGTCATGCCAAGAAAATGTGCCACCCGCCCCTGTTCCCCTACACGTGGGCACAGGAGAAGTGCCCCGCGGGGACCGGGTGCGTCAGGACGGGGTCCGGCAGGCCCGGCGAGGGAGGATTCCTTATTGCTAGTGACAGGATCAGGGGGGCCGGCGTCTCGCAGAGCCGATCGAATGTGACGGGCGGCAGGGAGGACGGCGAGGAGGCTGCGCGGGAGTGCGGTGACCTGAAAACCAACAGGTCTGCGAGCGACAGCGGCGCAGCGGGCTTGGGGGGAGCCTGCGCACTGCGGGCAGCGACCACCCCCTCTCCCTGCTCCCCGGCCAGGTAACCCACCCAGCCGTGCGCCATGCAGGGGGGACACGTGCAGCACAAGGGCAGGCCAGCCGGCACGTGTGTGCATGGGGGAGGGGACGGTGCTTACACACATACCCACACACACATGCTATGGGAGGCTCACACATGCCTTCACGCCGCGACTCCAGCCACCGCGCATGCCCTCCAAGCCACGCTCGCATGCAGCAAGGGGAGGGGGGAAGAGGAAGAGAGAGACGTGCAGCCAGACAGATACGCACTCCCGGCACACGACTGGCCGGCGCATGAGCGTGCGCACACGGACAGGCAGGCCAGCGCCCGCAAAGACACGCCTGCACACACGTGCTCCGGTGGCACCCACGTGGGTTGGCCAGGCCGAGCGAACATCTGCCCATCTGACCCGCCACATCAAAAGGGTTCGAACCCACGGGGCTGAGTTACCCCCGACGTGTGCTCGCATCAAACCCCTGGGCACTGTGCCCCTATCCTGGCTGGCACCAGTCCCGATTCTCCAGGTTATTAAAACTGTGCACATTTAAACACTTGTCACCATCTCTGTGCATCTGAACAGTGACAATGAACGTGGCCGTTGCCCCGTGGAGCAGCCGGTCCATCCCACCGTGCTGCGGTCGCTGGTTATTCGGGGTAGGGCAAGGCCAGGAGAATCAGACCCCGGGCCTTGGCGCTGTGCAGACACGTGGCAATGAAGCCCCCACCACGCCCCAGACAGAAAACAGGTGGGCAAGACCGAGAGAGGGTCTGGGGGAGAAGAAATACCCAGGAGAGATGATGACACGAATGGAAAGGACTGGGATATTAAGGAAATGCAGCAGTGCCGGGGTTGCCAACACAGCCAGGTGCTGCTCGAACGCAGCATCTGGACTGGGTTGGCACAGGCAGGAAATAAATCAGGGAAGTCGCTCCATCAATCCTGGATGCTGGAAACAAAAATCTGATCCTCGAACAAAACTCAACTGGAAGGTCAAATTGACCTGAAGGAATCCCTTTAAGCTGAGCTGTCGGATCCCATCCGACCCGGCCTGCAGCTGCAAAACGCGGCTTCTTGCCCCGAGGGGGTCAGACGGGGCCAGAGAAACACCTGGGAAAGGAGGAATCTTTTCAGGGCCTGAACTTAGCAAGACAGATGGGCAGTTTGGACTAGTTTTGCAAGAGGGATTTTTGGGGAGGCCGGGACGTTGCATGGTGATGCCGGATAAATCATTGCACTGCTGACCTGCCCCTGCAGATTTTCCATCCGACTCCGACTTCTCTGGAGAGCGTTTGGGGCTTCGCGACCACGCCGCGTCTCCCTTGTCACTCTGGGGGATAAAACCCCATGAAAACGATGCGCCGTCCCGGCAGCTATGGCAAGGAGATCACAAACCTTGGGATATTTGGGGTTTTCCTCTGCAATCTGGGTGCTTGTACGGGCATCTCCCCGTCCGTTCTGCCTTTCCGATCTAGCCCTGCCAGGTGCGCAGAAAACCTTGAAAATGTGAAGAGTCGAGCACCGGAGGGTATTTAAAAAAAAAAAAAAAATCAGATCTCACCATCTATTCATTTGTGAATACTTTTTTGGGGGGGTCTTAATTCATGATGAAATCCGGGCACTGGCAATATAGCAAGGTATAGCAGCCCCGAGGAAAGTGTACCCTCATTTCCACCAAGCAGTGTCCAGCTCACAAACTGGGGAGAGGTTTTAAATACCCCCCCCCCCAAATGTCTCTCTGCTTACACCGATCGTTTGGAGGGTTTTTGCATTGATGGGGTCTCTTCGATTAAAAATATCTGGGGAATCGAAGCCACCCCCGGCTCCAAAACGCCAGGCTTGTCTTCTCCGTTGCATTTTTCTTGGCAAGACTGTCCGCTCTTGCTTTTCTCTGCCCCCAAGCCTCTTCCTTCTCTCCCCCACCAGGGATAGGGGGGTCTGCAGCCCCTGTGCCCCTCGGCGGGTGCAGAGCTCCTGGCGCCGAATCCCAGCGTCGTGCAGGAGCGCGGCCACGTCGGGCAGCTGCTGCAAGGGGAGACGCAGGTCCCCCCAGTCCCCCCATCCCTCCAGCTCCGATTGGCAATTCCCCATGCGGTCCAGCCACCACGAAAATTGTCTCTTCTCCCCGACTGTTGGAGAGGTGTTCCCATGGAAACCCGGGCTCCGGCAGACTGTCACTCGCACCCAGGCGGGGGGGGGTCGGGGAAGGAGGGTCCAGGCAGGGAGCAGATCCCTGACGGAGCAATGATGAAGAACGGCGGAGGGGGGCTTAAGGCTGAGCGGTTCGCCCGTTGGAGAAAGAAGCAGGGCCGTGGACACGCGCGGCCCACCAGAACTAGGTCATCTGGGCAGCCAGCTGTTGGCAGCCAGGGGAGGGAGGCCAGCCCCTGCCTGGCACAGCCGCTGTGCCCGGGTTGCTTCCCACAATACATCTCTGGGCGCTTCCTCGGTGCTAATACGATGCTAATGGGCTCGGGAGAGCTATTGCTGCCGGCTCAGAGCAGCCGCGGCTCCTGGGAAACCCAGCAGGCTCCTTCCACCCTATGCTGGGAGCAGGAAGAGGGCCGCGTGCTGCGGGGGAAAGACCCCCGTGGCCCCGCCACCAAGTCTGGTTCACAGCCGACGAGGGGGAAGGATCCCCCGAGATTCATTCCCATCCTCGGTGCTAATAACCAGGGGGCTCGGGTTTGTTTTGCACCTCGGAGAGCGGTGCCGTGATGCCAGTGAGCCAGTCCTGGAGCTGGGGGTGCGGGCGGCGTAGGTATGCACAGCACCGAGCGCCACGGAGGCCTGGTCCCAGTCTGAGCCCCCTACCCAGGAGCTTCTGGCTGCCAGGCCACCACCCCAATTCATGCGCCCACCTCCTGCCACGTGCACGTGGGCAGCGTGGTTCTCCTTGCCCCGCTGGCACGGGGGTCGTTGGGCGAGAGGGGAGGGCAGCGAGCAGGGCAAGAGCCTACATCCCCGGTTCCCGCTGCCTCGGCTCTGAACCGGGGACACGAATCATTTCCGAGGCACGGCTGCACCTGGCACGCGGCGGAGGTGGGAAGAGGCCTCGGAGCCACAAATAAGTGGGCCAAGGGCTGCCCGCAGCCGGGAGGTGGAATGGGTCAGCGATGGCACACCTGGTCCCCTGAGGCTGCGAGCGAGCCAGGGGTCGGGGGGACGCCGCTAAGGCATTCCCCAGCTCCCGTGATGATAAGAAGTTGCCCAACTGGGGTGGAGCCGCCAGCACAGGGTGGGTGGGAGAGGGCGCGCAGGGCTGTTCTCACCCAGAGCTGGCTGCATCTGCCCGTCGGATCTAGCCCAAGCAGCGAGACGGCGCTTGGCGCTCACCTCCCCGCAGAAAAGCAAAGAGGTGGGACGCAGCCACAGGACGAAGAGGAAGCGAGAGCTGACACTGCTGGCCCCCGAAGCCGCCCTTCTACAGGGCGGCTGTCGTGCTATGTTCCACCCCAGCACCGGCTGCATTTCCAGGGCGAGCGAACGGATCCCGGGATATCAGGCGGCTGGCTGGAAGTTGCTATGGAAATGCAAGATGCTCTCTCTACCCTGAAGCTGAGGAAGAAAATAATCAAGCCAGATGGAGCCCAGTCCCTGTGGTGCTCAGCGCTCGCTCTCTTCTCCTTACCCAGGCTCTCGCACGGCGCAGGGCATGTCCAGGGGCTGCTGTTCCAGCCTTGTTGCTGGTGGCTGGACTTTCTCGGGGCTGCGCAGAGCCCATCAAGCAAACACTGGGACCTTGCATCCGTCTGAGACCTGGCGGCTGGAGACACGGCCAGATTGCCACTGTCCGGTCAGCGGAAGTGGGCTGCGAGGACCGGGCAGCATCAGGTGCTAGGGGCTGCAGATGGACCAGGCAGGATGGATGCACGTGGTGCTGAGTGTGAGCCCCCTCTCCGGCAGCCTTGCATGCACAGGCTTCAGCGCAAACTCTCCTTTCTCACAGGCCTCGGTACCGATTTCTTCTCGTCCCAGCAGAAAGCACCAAGCTGGCTTGCTCCAACCCCCAGAAGTGGGCGCATTGCAGTGGCGATGCCCAGGACAGGTATAGTGAGTGGGGGGGAGCATTCAAATCAAATACAAAGGCCTAGAAAACCCAGATGTCTTCAAATTTCCCCTCCAAATGGTTTAAAACGTCCACCATAGGAAAGTATTGGTGACCTTCTTGAGGCGTCTGCTTGGAAAAATAGAAGCCGGTTGAGTATTTTTTTCTCCCCTCATTGGATCTTTTTTTTTTTTGCCAGGACAAAAAATGGAATATAGAAAAAACTCTTTCAGCTGAAAAAAATCAAGTTGCATTAAAAAATAAAAATAAAGCGAAAACTTTTGTTGAATTTCCCGTGCGCGGGTGAAAAAAGAATGCCGTTTTTTCACCTTTTTGCTGGGCAGGAGGAGGGACAAATGTGTTTTAAATGCTTTTTCTTGGGAGTGTATGTGTGCGACTCCTTTTTCCTAGCTCTGGCAGGGAGAGACGCTTGGGGACAGAAGTTTCTCCAGATGGGTAAGAGCCTAATGATCAATAATGAAGAAAAGCCTGGCTATTTTAAATATAATAAAGTTCATTTTGGTATGTGTTGCGGGGTGGGGGGAGATGACAATAATTAACAGCCTGAATGCAATGGTCTTTCTCCTTCTGATGGACCCAAGAAAACTGGTTTCGCTGAAGTCGATGGAGCCCCGTGTATAATGCCAGACCGCTGCGCTGTCCTGTCCCCCGGCAAGAGCCGCTCGCTGCCGGCAGCTGCGAAGGCGACGCGACAGCTAATCAGTGGCATGGCTCCCCTGGCTCTCCAAGGGGCAAAGGAAGATGTTAATTATGATTATTATTTCATCAGCCGCTGCTGCGTCCGCGGTGCTTCTGCAGACGTACGGTCCCTGCCCCAAGCAGGGCACCAGCCAGACTAGACGCCTCCCGGGGGCCCCGGTCCTGCGGCCGGACCCATGGGACTCAACCCTGCCTGGACAGGGGGGCGTACAGACATCAGACTGCAGACTCGGGGCGCAGACGGATCCAATCGGGGTTGCACGATCTGCGATCGCTCCTGGTTTTCCTCTCTGCTAAGTGCCTTGCTGTCCTTCGCTGGGCAGCTCGAGGGGAAGGGCTGGTGAAGTATGAACCACCTTCTCCAGGGCTCCAGCATATGGCTCAGAGGCTGCCTCCATCCGCGGAGGTCTGATAGCTCAGGTATGCAATATGGGCTGGAAAAGAGAGCTTTTCCCCCCTCCAAGGTGCTTCCATTATGGCAGGGAATTAATGTACAGTGATATCCTCCTATATGCCGAGATATAACAGAGCTGGAGGGCTTAATAAATGGATCTCAGCTTGCCCTTTTTGTCTGGCGTGCGTGTGTATGGTACTGGTGCAAGCAGGCACGTGTGTGCTCACGCATCCCCATGCATCTTGCAGGCAGATGCTTTGGGGAGCCCGTCTATGGGAGTACAGGAGCACACGCTGCGGTGCTGGTTGGCAGCGCCGTTATGCGCCTGCCTAAGTGCATGTGGGGTCTGTGACCTACGTTTGAGGGAGTAAACCCCAAGTCCACCATGCTTAAAAAATAAGGAAGTCTCTTCGGGACCAGAATCCATTCCTGTTACTAGCCTGGGACGGGATTTTCAGAAGCTGCCTAGTGACCCATCAAAGGCTTTGGAAAATCCCATCTTTGTTTCCCAGAGGCATGGCAGCAGGGATTCCCCCAAGGCAGCCCAAGGGAGTTAGGCTCCCACAACCTAACAGGTGCTACCAGAAGCATACCTAGAAAAGCCAGCCACTACTGTATTTTTTCACATACAACATGCCCTGAAATCTAATATGCACCTTGATGCCCATCTTGCTGGGGTCATCCGACCCCGGCCGTCTTTCCTGCCCAAGTGCAGGGAGGCTGGACCCCAAGACCTGCAAGGTCCCTTCCAGCCCCTAAAGCCTGTCCTTACCGTATTTCTTGCATGTAACACGCACGGCAATTTCCAGCAGCTTCGAGGGGTGCGGGAGTGTGTGCTGCATGCAAGAAAATCTGGTAAATGGAGTAAACGCTCCTGAACACCGAACTTGCTTGGTTCCTGCTAGTGCAGAACTTGAGTACCAGGACAAGCAAAATGCCGGGAAATAATCACCGGCAATTAAAAGCAAAGTTGTGGAACCATCACAGCCTCAGCGCGGTACCTGGGATGTGCCACCAAACAGAGGAAAACAGCCTCCCACAGCATCACCTCCCCCAAACCGCTCGAGAAGGCAGCAGCAAGCCATGAAGAGCAGGCAGGCGAGATGCGGGAAGGAACGCGCCAGCTGGATCAGGAAGAGCAACACATGGGATGGGCTCGTGGGCAGCGCCCGGGGTCACACGTCCCCCGTCTGCCACTGGTGCGATCTCCGGTGTGAACAAACACAGATCCCCACATGCCCCAGCTCAGCCTGCCTCATCCATGCAGCTGCTGGCACACGAAAGCCAGCAAGGCTGCCGGTGCCTCCGTAGCAGCTCGACACCGCACCCAGCGCGTCCCCTCTCCACTGCTGCCCCTTAGCAGGGGCTGGAAAAGGGATCGATACAAAAATCAAGGGGGTGGGCGTTAGGGGAGGCAACAGGAGCTGGGGATCTTCCTAACTGGCAGGTGCGGTGCAGGGCAGGCGGGGGCATGCAGTACAGACTGGGCAGTGCCAGGCAGGGAGCTAGCTGGCTGGACAGGGAAGAGAGCAGGAGCTACACACACCAAGGCAGCGTGGAGGCCTGACATTTGGGTGTAAGCTTGCAGAGGTGGGTGAGAGTCGATGGGTGCATGCATCCAGTTCCCTGCTTTCCTTTGCAGCCTTGCCCCCCAGCATGGATGTCCAGCTCTGTTGCAAAGCACAGCTGCCCCTGCCCGGGGCCAACACTGGTGCAGCTAGACTGACTGAGCCTCGGGTGCTTGGGGAGAGTGTTTCACCACAATGCAGAGCCCACGGTGCCAGGGCAGGGAGCCCCGCCAGGCCAGGCCAGTGCCCCTAGCAGGCACCGGGAGCTCCCATGCCAGCAAACCCACAGGGAGGGGGAACAAGGAGAGATGACAACTACCTCCACGGCTCTCGCTGTCCGCTGGCTTCACCTGGATCGGGCGCGCCATCTGCAATGGGAGAGACACCGTAAGACCAGGGCTCACTGCTCCCTGCATAAGGCCCCAGGAACCTACCCCATAGCACTTCTGCCCAACCATGCCCTCACCCCTCTTGGGCAATGAACACTCATCATGGCAGGGTGGCCAGATGTCCTGGGGAGGGCAAAATCATCTCTGGGGCATCCAGTGCCCATCACTCCCCACCGTGGTCATGCAGAGCGCGTGCCCGCCCACGTGGAGGCTGGGCACCTTGCAGGAGACTCCGAGTCCAGGAACAAATGCTCCATCCTTGCAGACTTGGAAGCTGGAAGGGGGAGCACAGCTGGGAGCTACAGCGCACTCCTGGGGTCTTGGGGAAGCCCTGCCATCACCTCCGCAGGCCAATTAATGTGGCTACGGTCCCCACAAGCACCAACATCTGGGACTGGAGACCCCCGGAGAGGGATCATCGCGCAGGGCTTAGAGGAGTTCGGAGCATCGGCCCCCTTTGCAGCCTCCCAACATCACACCCGACCCCGCCACGGGTAAAGCAGGGGCCCAGGCAGTCAATGCAATGCTTCTATAAAAGATTGTTAATAGATGCTTGAGAGAGCCCAGGTAGAGGGCTGAGCCCCCGGCTCCAGAGGAAGGCAACCCCCCCAGTCCAAACCAATCTGACCAGGGGGTAAAATTCCTCCCTGACCCCAAATAGAGCAATAGGTTTGACCCTGAGCGGAGAGCCAGGAGCCCCCGGGTTGAAGTGCCAGCGGGAGCACTGGCACGGCGGGACGGGGCTATGGCAGGCACGTGGCGAAGTTATGCCTGCAAAGACAGATGCCGAAGGCCAGACCCTGCCATGCCTGGGAGATCCCAGCTGCGTGGGGGGGACGGGGGCGGCTTGCCAGGAGGCAGCGTCCCAGCCCTGGAGGGTGGAAGGCCACGTGGCCGGCATGGGCGGAAACCCCGCGTGCCCGCCCCGCTCCTCTGGGAGCCCCTGCCTGCTCCGTCCTGCCCGGGGACCCACAAGGCTCCCCTGATCCGGGCGCTACGCCGGGGCAAACCCTGCCACCCAGGTCCCCGGGGGTCGACGTGGCAGGGGGCACGTGGGCTGGCCGGCAATGACGTGGCAATGCCCTGCGGTGCCACGGACCCTCCCTGGCAGCCGGGACGCAGCCCGCCGGCCCCCCCGACCTGGCACCGCACCCACGGCCCCGCGGCACCGCTTCGCCCACGGAGGAAGACGAGCCGACGGGGATGCAGGCTCCGACCGCCCCACCCGGATGGGGATCACATCGGGGAGCACCGAACGCAGGGCCCAGGGGAATTAGGCACCTGAGAACCTCCTGCCCATCCCCCCCCCCGCCCGCCTGTCACTCCAGCTCGTGGCACCTTGGGTAAAAAGGAGTTGTCGTCATGGCAACGGTTATTCACCACATGGAACCTGACATTTGTGGTTGCCGTGGTAACCGGCTCTTCGGGGCATTCCCTCCTCTGTGCACAAAAGAGATGGGTTTGATATGATCTGTGCAGAACGGGGGGGGGGGGGGGGGGGGGGGAGGAGAGACCCCCCCCGGCTGCCCAGCGACCCCCCGCCGTCCGAGCCCCCTTCTCCCCGCCGGGCACCGCGCATCCCGGAGGGACGTCTCGCCGGGTCCAGCAAGGCGGCGCGCCTCCCCCGAACCGGCCCCGGCCACGGCTCAGACCCCAGAGGCAGGTCGGCCCCCCAGGTGCCGGTGATGGAGCAAGCGTGGATTGACCCCCCTGCCGACTGCCACGCGGCCGCGGGCCCGTCTCATCCTCCGCCCGGCACACCGGGGGCACCTGCTTTTGCGGGCACGGGGCCGCAGCCACAGCCAGCCTGCCCACGGGACACGTGGCCCCCCTGCACGGGCGCTCATAAGCTGGAGGGGGGTTGCAACGGCCACGTTTCCTGCTTCCACCCTCTCCAGCCAGCCCAGGCCCGTGGCGCAGCGGTGACGAGGGGACCTGGTAGCCTGGCTTCCCCTCCACCGCGATAGGAGACGTGGGTGGAGATAGAGAAGGCCGAGAGCCTCTTCGAGCAGCCGGAGAGCTTAATGCTTCCAGCATGCACCACGTTCGTGGCAGAAGTCCCCTGGTAGACCGAGACGCCAGGGCCTCGTGGGGACTTCCACCATTGCCAATCAAAGGAACAGCCCACGCGTCAGCCTAGCACTCACATCACAGCCCTTGGCAATGGTGGGTGAGCATCACTAACCCCATTTTACAGAGGGACACACTGAGGCCTAGTGCTGGGGGGTGACTTGGCCACCCAGTGAGAAGGGCAAGAGCTAGGAGGACAAAAGCTCTGTCATTCTGCAGCTGCCATGTCCCACTGCATTGGGGAACATCCGTGTGCACACGCCGAGCCCCACGGACATGGGCAGCCAGGTTCATTTATGCTCCACTGGGTGCGGGGGCCCATGCACGCAGGCAGTGCGGACATCATGCATGCAGAGAAGCACACAGGTGTGCCACGCATACACCTGGGCATGAATGCAGGAACCACCCAGACACATAGATGCATGCCCGCATGCTCATGCCGCACACCCGTGCACATGCATGTCCTGTGCACGCACACACGCACACGTCGCTCCGGGGACTTCTGCTAATGATTTATGAAGCTGAGCCCGCCTGGCCGCCCGAGCTTGATTTTCCTCATTAAATTATTTAGATGAGCATTAAAAATTAACCTATTTGTTCATTTCTGAAGACTCTCACATTAACATTTTGCACATGCTGCCAGGCCAGCGAGGGCCGCACCCCCCGGCAAACCCCCCAAGGCACTTCGCGGAGTGCCCTACCTGGCATGACTGGCAGGCAGCGATGGCACTGCTACGGCCGGCTAGCATGCTCCCAGAGACGGGACGTCGCTCGGTCTATCGGTCTCTTCTGTCCATCTCGCAGGCATGGGTGTGAGTGTGGGTGCTTCACTTCCAAATCACTATCACCCCCACTTCCTTGGCTCCCGACCCCTTCTCAAGACACGCATCCTTGCCCAGCAAGGAGAGGCCTGCTGGAGGCTGGCAGGAGCCAAGTGCCATCAGGCCCTTTCCAGGCACGGGGGCAGACGGGGGATTGCAGATGCCCAGCAGTGGGAGAATGGCCATTGAGTCCAAAGAGGTCCGATGTCCCCTCGGGGGTCCCTCGCTGCCTGCCCAAGAGCAAACCCCCGGAGCACGGGCTCGCATGCATAGGATCTTGTCCCCAGTGGCAAGCAAGAGGCTGAGCATTTGCCACTCAAAGGCATCATTGCTTCTGGAGCTTTCTTGGGGGTGAGCAGCCCCCCAAAGCTGCCTTCTCCCGCTGAGACAGGAGCCATCCCTGCCTGCCTCCTGCGCCTTCGTGCTGGAAACCCCCGGGCTGCAGAGCGGGAGGGAGGGAGGGAGCCAGGCCCCAGGGGCCAGGAGGGCTTGTTCTCTATTAATTAAGCGTAAGTGATGTAGAACAGCCCCTCTGGTGCGACCCGGGTAACCCGGTAGCGCTAAGTGGGTCAGAGGCAGACACGGGTGTTTGCGCATGCACTCGCACACAGGCACACGCGCGCCGCGGGCGCTGGCTCCTGGGAGACCGGCTTCGGGAGGAACGATGAGCGTTAGGAGCCCCGCTTCGCAGCCCAGCAAAATGCCCGAGGATGGGAACCCACTTGCCTGGGAGGAGGCTCCAGCGGGGCCCTGGCTGTGGGCTCTCCATCCTCGGAGGTTTTTAAGACCCGGCTAGACAAAGCCTTGGCTGGGATGATGTAGCTGGCGCTGGTCCTGCTTGGAGCAGGCGGTTGCACTAGATGTGACCTCCTGAGCTCCCTTCCAGCCCTCATTTTCCATGATTTCTATGATGGAGGGTGGAGAGGCAGGGCACAAGCACGGTGTATCAGTCCCGACTGTCCCCAGGGGTGTGAGCGGAGCTCATTCTGCCCGTGGCACCTCCTCTGAAGCCATCAGGCTGCCGGTTCAGCCCTGAGCATTGCTCTGGTCCCTCCAGGAGTATTCAGGAATGTCCCCTCCCAGCCCCATGTCTTCCTGCTGCAGGAAAGTATCATCACCCCATTTTACAGAGGGGGCACCTGAGGCACGGGACGTGCCCCAGGTCCCTGCAGCAGAACCGGCCACAGACCCCAGGAGTCCTGGCCGCCCGCCTCCTCGACCGGGCCTCGCTCCACCCTGCACGACGACTGGCGGGAGACAGCCCAGAAGGGAGCCTTGCTCTTTGGGGACTGGCAGCTCAGGACTCGGTGAAAGCAGGTTGGTTAAGACGCAGCCGAACGACCCTTTGGCCGGAAGATGCCCCAAGGAGGTCTGGAGCCAGACCCTCTCTCGAGCCATCTCCTGGGGCACCCAAAATAGATCACTTGAGGGTGCCGGGTCCGGGATCAGCCGTGTCCCGCGTCCCCTGAGCTCCCTCGACACCTCCTGCGCTGCTGGTATTTGAAGTTTGGAGCATTCGCCAAACCCAGATCTCAGCTGGGGCTGCAGCGCTCGGTCTCAGATGCAACCCAGGGTGGTGGCCCTTTGCTCCGGGCTCTTCTGGTCCTGATACCTTAGTGGAAAAGTCCTTTTGGCCCCTGAGCTCAGCTGGAGTCTGCAGGGGTAGCAGTCCCCTTTTCTTCTGACTTGTGGGGTGTATGAAGGTCACCCCCCACCACGGGGATCGAGGGGAGAAGAGAGGTGCCAGGGACAGCACCCGCATTTGGCAGCACCGCGGCATGGAAGAGCTCTTGCATCCGCTTTGGGGCCTGAGATACCCCCGGCTCTTGCTCAACAGCAGCGAGGCATCGGGCGATGGGAGATCTGGGGCCAAGGTATTACCTCCATATCCGAGACTCCTGCAGGTAGTCAGGAAAGGGTTTTTTTTTGATGAAATGCCCAGCAGAGCAGCTTCCTGCAGGAGGTTTCTCAGCTCTCCTCCTCCGCAGCCACCCACCCACTGCCCACGTCCCACAGGTGCAACATTTGGTGCCAGGAGTCACCCCCGCGTCCTATCTTAGCGGCGCCAAAGAGAGCTGGGGATGCTCCTCCGAGACGTGCCAGGGACGGATGACGGGAACCGAGCTAGCCCCGCGCGGCATCCCATTTCCCTCTGCCAGCTGATGAAGCACGAGCCCGTCGCCTGCACCGATTCCTTGCTTTAATTCGGAAAATTCGAAAGCCCCCTGGGCTCCCGCCTGGACGACCGCCCAAGCCCCAGCTCTCCTCGCTCCTCCGGTCTATCGAGCATCACCGTCCGGAGCCCAGATGCCCGGTCTCGGGGATGGGCACGGACGGCTTTGGGACAAGAGGGGCTTTTGCCAAGGCTGGGAGGGGGAACGGAAACCCCCGCTATCTCTGCAAGGATGGTGCCACGCGGGCAGCCCGAGGCGAGGAAATTCGGCGGAGGTACCCGATGTTCTCCGATGAGCTCAGCCGGAAGGGCTGGGAGATGCAGCCACACCTGTTACGCGGTCCCCCCGCCCCCACTGCGACTTAATTACAGTGATTGGGGAGAGAGGGGTCTCTGCTAATTTAATGTTCTTTTGTGGTTGAGAAACAGGAGGCCGGTGGTTGTGTGGCTCAGAACTAGGCTGTGATGGGGACCTCTCCACCCAGGGCTCTCCATACAGGCCTTAATTAACTCCCAGTTCCCATGGCAACCGCTAACGGTGCCGCTCACTTCCTGACAGCCAGGCTGCTGCAGCTTCTGGTTCAGAGCGATGCAAACACAGAGATAGAAAAAAACCTCCTGTGACAACAACACACAAGGGGGGGATAAAAAAAAAGCAAAAAAAAATAGCCTGGGCCATAGGAAATGCCCTGCCAGGGTCCACCCTTGGCACGTGCATGCTCAGGCAGGGGACCGCAGCACCCGTGCGTGCACGCACCAGGCTGGGCAGCAGCACACGGCTGGGGAGCATGTCACCACGGTTGGCAGCGTGGGCGTCTTTGGAGAGGAACGCGCGTGGGGTGCGTTCGCACGCGTGGGCGCGAGGCTGCCGGCATCTGGGGGCCGTGCCTACGCTCCGTGCCGCGGGGAAGCGTGAGCGCGTGGGGAGCCGCGAGGGCTGGGCCCCGGCGCTCCCATGCCCACGTGGGGCGCATGTGCGCGCGCTTCCAGGCTGCGCAGGGGAGCTCCTGTCCGTCTTTCGCTCTGGGTATCTCTGCCACCCCCTGTGCCCAGGTCACCAGTGAAGAGGGCGGCCGTCCCTGCTCGCTCTGGACCTGCCTTGGACCCGGTGTCCTTGTGCTGTGGGGCTGCCCTAGCGCGCTCCCTGCATCCTTTGCCCTTCTGCTGATGCATCTCACCTGGCGTCTGGTCTCTCCGAGCCCAGGGATGGGGACAGCAGAAGGCAGCACAGGCTCCCCCCACCTCTGCCCTGCCACCAGGTCGACAGGATCATCTGCAGAGCCCCCCTGCAGTCCAGTCTCACCTCCCACGCCCGAGGAGCTCAGCAGGACGTGCATGGAGGGGGCAGCCCCAGAGGTCACCGACTGCTCACCCCGTGAGCCACCAGCTCCTCCTGGATCTCCGCTAAGCCAGGTGCATCGTGGTCCTGAGAGACAGGCCTAGTGTTGCTCTCACCCATGGGGTGAGACCGGGAGGGAGGGGCGAAGCCGAGCCCCTGTCCCTGCCCTGCGGCACTGCTGCTGCGTCGCTGCCCGGCTCCTCGTGCCCATCCGCGGCAGCTGGCTCTGCTGCCTCTCACCCCCTGGTGCATGCCCGGGAGCTCTCTGCGGCTCCCGGTAATTTTCCGGCCTCGCGTTCCTCATCCTTGCCGTGGCCGCGAGTTTCCCCCACGTCTCCGTGCCCCCGCCGCTGCTCTGAAACCCGCCCCGGGTCCCAGTCCGGATCGATACCAATTTCTGCCACTTACTTGTCTACCTTTCAGCAAGGCCCTGCTTTGTTCTGCATAGAAATAAAACTGTAACTGTACCTTGCCAGGAGAGCCACGCTTTCCCCCTCCCCTTCCCCTCTTCTTCAGGAGCAATTTTATGCAATTTGCAACTGTCTGGCTGCAAATGAAAAGAGACACAAAGCGTTTCTGCGAAATATTGAAAAGCTGGCTCCTTTTCCTTCAAATTTCACTTAGCAAGAGGCTTTAACTTGGGCGTGTGATCACTGCATGTCATTAATAACCTCTCCGGTTCCTTTCAGAAGCCCGGGCACAGTCGCAAAATAAAAGGCATGGGTTATTGAGATATAATATCACCTCAACCAGCCAGAGATAAGCGCTCCGGGGAGCAGGGAGAGGGGGATGTGCGTTGCTCCTACATGCGAGCCGGCACCGGAGGAGTTCGGTAGCTTTGGGGCTGGATCCAAAGCTCCCATCTCCTTCCAGTGCTAGAGAGATGCTGCTGGACCACTGCGACCCAGGCCAGCAAGCTGCTCGTGGGAAGGGAATGGAGCCCATTTCGATCCTTGGATGATCTTGGATTTTGCAGGAAAGAGTCCCTCTTGGCTCTGCTGTTTCCCCGTTGGGGATGAGGACCGGGAAGTCAGCAGCCGACCCTTGCAGGGCACAGCTGCGCTGACCTGGTGGAGGTAGCAGGCGGATGGAGCGTGAGCCTTACCCACTCTGCCAAGAAGGGAGTAGGCGTACGTCCGCAGCTGCTGTGTCCAAGGGCTCTGGGGCCAGGGTCAGCCGTGGCGATCTCCATCCCACTCCATGCACTCCAGACCCCGAATGCAATCAGGGGCATCTTCGCCCTTCTACTAACAGATGTCTCCATCGGAGCTAACCGGCCCGCCACTGCTTCCTCCAGCACCTTGCCCTGCTTTTCATCGCCCCATCTAGGCCTGGGCTGCCTTAAGCATAAATGCAGATCCTTCAGGAACCCCGTGCCCTGAAAGATGAACTTTTGTCCACCTGCCAGTCCACAGCTCTCCAAACGGTGCTCTTATCCAGCGGATGGTGTCGGGCTGAGGGGCAACGAGCCCACCCTGGCTAAGCTGGAAGGCGCTGGTTTGAGATTTCAAGAGCCCCAGAGGGACAGAGAAAACCTGGGTCAGCAAATGTGGCCCTAACAAGACACCATTGCCCTCCAGGGACTGAGACGACATCGTGGTTGGGTCGCTCAAGGCAGGAGGGTCTGTAAGACGCTACCCCGTCGAGCCAAGGACAAGCCAGGAAATGGGGCTGAACCTTATCTGCCTTGAAAGGGTTGCATTTCTCTCGTGCAATCAGACCGGCTGCCAGGGTGTTATACCGGAGAGGCAGTGCGCTGGAGCCCCCGGGTCATGCTGCCGATTCCCTTTGGCATCCAACCTTTGTCGAGCCCCCAGCCCATGGTCGCGAACCCCCAATATCGCTCTCTGCGCTGACACAGCCGACGCAGGGGAAGAGGGAAGCAATGAATGGCACCCGTGGTGGCTGCTTTTGAGACATGGGCAGTGGTCCCCTGCAAAATGCAGCGAAGCCAACACGCTCACGGGACCAAGTCCTCCCAAAGACGCCCACGCTGCCAACCACGGTGACACACTCCCCAGCCGTGTGCTGCTGCCCAGCCTGGTGCATGCACACGCGGGTGCTGCAGCCCCCCACCGGAGCGTGCACATGCCAATAAATGCCCATCGGATGATAAAAATCCAGCCACAATCCGGCCTGTAACCAGAAACCTCTGGAGGGGAAAAGCTTCCTTGTTCCTTCTCAGTCACTTATATGATCCCAGCCTCTCTCTTTCAACACTGCAGCTGGTGGCCCTGGGCACAGGTTCAAGTCCAAGGTACCCTACATAGACACCATGAGCCATGCTAGCTTGCAATGCAGAGAGGACCTTGTCCTCTTTATTGCAGCCACCACTTGCAACGCCAGTCATGAGCAATGGGCAGCAAAAGGGGCAGCGTCTTGGGCCCATGGCAGAAGGACAAAAGCCCTGAGCCCCAGGGGACGGTTGTCACCGTGTCCACATCTCACGTCCACCGTGCGAAGCTTCTGGATGAGTTGTTGGTTCAGGGCGTGATGTTTTAATGCCCTGCTGTTGGAAGCACCAGGCCTGGAGCCTCCGTTCATCCGAACGATTGCTCTACCCCACCGAGCCACGGTGCGATCTCCCCGCTGGGCCAAGATTTCTGGATTAGGAGGCGGAGAAGCCAATGTGTTCTCCGTGGACCATCCTAATCCCTGGTTTCTACGCTGACAACCTGCGAGCGGTGCATGTCGAGAGGCACCTAACACCTCCAGCCCCAAGCGGCAAAGGCTTCTGCCTGCTGACATGGCTGAGTTGCTTCACAACAGAGACAGGGGGTAACATTTCCCCAACGCGCCTAAGTCCTGCTGGCTTCCCGGAGCAGACGTCCCCCAGCTGCCTCATGCCTCCGGAAGCCTGTACGTCCTTCTCCGGCGCAGCCCGGCCTATCCCCAAAGACAATTAAGTCAAATGAGATTCAAGCAGCTCTTTCTCTGCACTCTCCTCCATGCCCTAAAATAACCTGGACCAGCCACCGCCAAGACGGGCGAAGGCAGCTTCCCAAAGAGCCTCCATTAGGCTGTAATTAAATCACGTGCGCCTTCCTGCCCTGAAAAGCAAACACCAGCCCACGCAGAAAATGAGCGGCACAAAGCAGGGGGCTGGGCGGTGGTTAGGGAAGGTTTTGGGGCCGGAAGGGGTCAAAGGGGGCAGGCGGTTAAGGATGGTGTTAATAATTACTCTAGCTCTCTGTGAGCTCCTAAGTCCCCGAGTCCTGCCCTGGGCTTGCTCAGACCCCGGGTGCAGAGAGGATGCAAGCCCAGCCTTGCTTCTCCTGCCGCCAGGCAAAGGGCTGGCACAGGGAACAACCTCCTTGATGGGGCCAGTCTGGACCACTGCCCTGCAGGGCCAAGCCCCGGTCGGGAACGGCGCTCGCAGTCATTTGGGGGCTGCGAGGAGACGTGCAAGGCGCAGGCGCTGCTGTGCAAACAAGTCCTGGGCCTTCGGGGAGAGGTCTCAGCCTCTTGCATTGGGAGGATAGGGAAGTCGGGCGGGAAGGGACCTCACGAGATCCCATCTCAGCCAGCCCCCTGCTCCAGGCAGGGTCATCCCCGACTAAACCCAGCCCAGACAAGTGTCCATCCAAATTCACAGGGCTACTTTTTTCCAACGCTTGACCACCCTCGTGGTCAGGCAATTCCTCTTCTCCAACCTCAATTTTCCCCGCTGAAGCTTAAGACCCATTGCTCCTCATCCTGTCCCCTGCGGCCCCGGACAAAAGCCCATCTCCATCCTCTGTAATCGCCCTTCAGGTATCTCAAATCCCGCCTCGGTCTTCTCTTCTCTAGACCAAATCACCCTACTTCTTCCAACGTGTCCTCATAAGCCTCGTTTCCCCGCGGCTCTCCTTGTGTTCCTCTGCACTTGGACTCCCCAATCTGTCCACATCCTTCGTGAAGTCCCCAAAACTGGACACGGGACTCCAGGTGAGGCCTCACCAGGGCTGAATAGAGGGGAATTATCCCTTCCCTTGACCTGCAAGCGACTCTCCCGCGAATACAACCCAGGCAGCTTGTTGGCCTTTGGCAACAAGAGCACGCTCTTGGCTCATATTCAGCTTACGGTCTACTGTAACCTCCCGGGCCTTCTCCGCAGTGCTGCAGCCAGCCACGCGTCCCCCACTCCATATCTATGCGTGCGGTTATTTCGTCCCAAGTGCAGGACGTTGCACTTGTCCTGGCTGAACTTCATCTGATCGATTGAGGAACATTTCTCCAGTATACCTGGGTCGGTCTGGATCCTAACCCTGCCCTTCTGGAGTGCCTGCAGCTCCTCCCAGCGTGGTGCAGCCACAAATTTGCCAAGCATGCACTGCACCCCGTCCAATCATCCAAATCGTTAATGTAGATATATTAAATGATACGGGACCCTGGGGAACCCCACTTGATACCCCTCCCAGCTCTAGCCATTGCCCCATTGATGACTATTTATTGAGCGCGATGTTGTGTCGCTACCGCCCTAGAGACAGTACCAGCCTCCTGGGCTACATCTCCTACCTGTCAGCTTGCCGGGAGCAAGGCGATGGGGGCAAACAGCACTGGAGCCCATTTTACAGACAGAGGAACTGAAGCCCAGAGCAGCAAAGTGACGTGTTCAAGGACACGCAGCCACGCCGGCATGCCCAGGAACAGACCCCACAGGTTTGGCCCCCGTTCCCTGCTCCAACCGGCCTCTTGGGCGCGCGGTCCCGGCCCAACCCGACAAACCCACAGAGCGTCCTTCGTTCCCCGTCGGGCCTTACCCCTGGCAAAGTCTTCTGTTCGTGGAGCGCAGTCTGGGCTTTGATCGCAGAGTCTCTGGCACAGTACGTGAGAAACGCGCAGCCTGCGAGGGAGACAGCAAACGCCAAATTAGATGTGCAAGGGCCAGCTCGCCTCCTCCCCATGCAGCCGCAATGGCAGCGTGCATCTCTGGTCCCTGGGCTGCGGGACTTCCCCATCCTCCACCCAGCCCGCGGCCCGCTGCTCCGAGCCCCCGGACCGAGTGCAAAGAGGAGCAGGGCGGAGGCAGTGCTGCTGTCAGGCCTAGGTTTTTATTTAACATCTTTATTCATTACCTGCAATGAAGGGGGGTGAGGGCTTGTTAATGAGAAGCACAGATGTTGCTAAATCGGGCTGTGCTGTGAACTCCAGGGAAGAAGCACTCCTGAGGAGCAACACGGCAGGACCAAGGGGCCCAATCCAAAGCCCACCGGAGCCAAGGCAAAATGCAAATGAATGCATCCGATGGTCAAACTGGCCTGAAAGTCAGGGAAGGAGGCTTGGAAATCAGCAGCAGGGCCAGGGGTTTAGATGCAAGTGGACCGCGGCCAGACTTTAGGTTAAGCAGCATTATGTCCCGGGGGAAAAGGAAGCCAGGACCCCTGGCCAGAACAGCCTCAGTTCCCTGCTCCCTGCCTCCGTCCCGCTACCCCGACACACGTGCTTGGGTGGAAACACTGAGCAACCCGAACAGGAACGCTCCTGAGGCTGTATCGAGCGGTCAAAATACGGGGCAGATCTTGACGGTCTCAATCAAGACTGGACCGATGTCTCTGCCCAAAATCCTGGGAAGAGGTGGGGGTCACCTCTATGGATTTAAAAGGCATCAGGGCAAAGAGGGGGGGGAATTATTTAGCCTACAGAAGAGGAGACCGAGGGGGATTGAATAGCAGCCTTCAACTCCTTGCAGGGGGCTGCAAAGAGGATGGAGCTGGGCTGGTCTCAGTGGGGCAGACAGGGCAAGGAGCAACGGGCTCAAGCTGCAGCAAGGGAAGGTTAGGTTGGATAACCGTTTCTATCCCAACCCGAAGCGAAGAGCACAGGACATTTCCCACTGGAGAGCTCCCTTATCCCCTGCGTGGTCCCAAGACAAAGCCTCCTTCAATACGCTGCCTCCGCCGAGTAAATATACCTGACCCTGCAGCTCTTGCTAGAAAAAAAACAGCGTGTGAATATTAAACTTCTCCGACAGGCAATTAAGAGCCTTCATTGCCCAGACAGAGAATGGGAGATGAGATGCACCACGTCGAGACTCTGGCTTCCCAGCTAATAGACCTAAATGTCACGGGACCAGGAGAAAGACGGACGTACTCATCTCTCGGGATCCTGGACAACCCAGCCACACCTCTGAGCGCAGGTTCAATTTTCAACAGTGCCGAAGTGATTTAGGAACCCGAGTCCCATTATTAACATGGAGGTAGGTGCTTGGGAGCACAAGCCTTGTGTACAATGAGGCAGGGGGATGGCACTGAGCACACCCCACCCATGTGAATCTGCAATGCCCAAACTCCCAAGGGGCTCAGGGACAGGGCGAGCACCCAAGGGCCCGCTGGCTTCAGATCCAGGCGCTGCTCTGCCCCTTGGCACGTGCCACCAGCGTGTGGTTATTTCTCCAGCATTTCACTGGTCAGCACTGGCGAGAGGGGCCTGGAAAATTCAAGCCCTTGTTAATCCACAGGAGACACGCGGGCAGTGCAGAGGACAGAGAAACCTTCCAGCCATTGCCCTACCACTGTGCCCCCGCGCCAGCTTGGAGGCACGTAGGGGGACAAGGCAGCAGTTAAGGGTGGGCGCGCGGGGACGGGGAGCTGCGCCGGGTTCAAACTCATCCACACCAGCACCAGGCAGACAGTGGCAGAGCGGTTCCCAGCGCTCGCCCGGCTCGGCGCGGTAGGGATGAGCTGCCACAGGTGCCGAGCGCTGCAAAGAGAAGCTTGCAGAAGCGCACGCCGGCCCGATCGCGAGCATCCAGCCTGGCTGGTGGGTTCATAGACTGAGGGGCTGGATGGGATCATGGAAGATCGTCGGCAACAGCCGCCCGCGCTAGGCAGGAAAGACAACGGTCCGGGACAAATGCAAGAGGCAAGTAGTTTTGCGGGTGTTATCCCATCCGTTGTACAGGCCCTGAAGGAGGAGGCTTGGTACCCAACTGTCCAGCCAAAGAGATCACCTGCAAAGCACGCCGCCTCTTGCTAAAAAAACACGCTTTCACGACAGAAACCAGGCGGACTCTTGTTTGCATGTCAGATCTCCCAGTCTGGGGCATTTTCGGGGAGCCATCGCAGCCAGGAGATGGGCCGGGTGGGATATTTTCCAGGCCAGCTCCCTGCCCTCCCCTGTAATCCAAACACACTGGAGTGTTTTTTCTTCTCATCCTGCTGCTCCGGCACAGCATTAAAAAGCTTTTTTTTCTCCCTGCACGCCCCTGCTCGGAGGGTGAAAGACATCTGTTTGTTCCTCCCCTCCCCCAAGCCCGGGCGAGCATCGCAAGAGAGATACAGGCAGATTTGGCAGCTTTTTCGTGCGCGCTTGTGCTGCACGAGACGGATCAAGATGGGGAGTCTCCAAAAACATAAGAACGAGCCCCATGTTATCCGAGGTGAGCGTGCGCGAGCAGATCGTGCGCGGGTCAGGGGTTTCTCTTCCACCGCTGTGGCAGGGAGCGGAAAGCACATCGCTGGACCAGGGCTTCGATGCGGCGATGACTTAGCCTGCTCCCCGCCCCCATCCTATGTACCTCTGTCTCCCTGCCTGCAAGTCACTGCCGTCCACTTTGCAACCACAGGTGGGAGCAGCCCGCTCGGACCGAGCATCCTTCGCCGCGCCCGGCCTCCACCGCTGGGCACGCTCCGAACGGCATCCTGGGTCCAGGCCTGGGGCTATTTTTAATATCGAGCAAAGGAGATTTTAAAAAGCAACTATGCGGCTAAGCAGGCTGCAATCCAATCAGCCCCCGGTAATTCGATGGGGAGGAAATGGCCAAAGAGGAATGGCAAGCGGAGGATTGGAGGCACCGAGGTCAGCGGGAGTTTTGCCAGGAGCTTCAGCGGAAGCAGGATCCAGCCCCGACAACCAGGCGCAGGGTCCTTGTTACCTGCGGGTTCAAATATCCAGTGGCAAATGTAATGCTCGCTGCCACGCGTGGGGCACGGGGAGGAAGTCTTCCCTGCAGACAGCCCGGCAAGGAATGGAGAGCGGAGCATCGCCCCGTCCCCAGGACGCTCGGAGGGGCTATTACCCAATTCCTTCCCTGTCCTGGCAGTGGCCGTGCCCTCAGCCCCGTCTTTGCCTATGCCGTGCTGGAAGGTGGTCTCAGTGCCTCGAGTTTTGTGCCTTGTAGTCGGACGTGGGGATTTTGGAGCAAACCGTGGCCTGGCAATGCCGGAGCCTGGACCTGATGGTCCAGCGGGCTTCTCCCGGCCCCATGCCCCGAACCAGACGCTCGCACCCATCCACGTATTGCTGCTTCTCAGACTTGGACCAGATCTTGAGTTCTTCCAGGTGTCAATCCTGCACCGATCCTCACCGAAAATACAGGCAGGGATGGGGTCAGGACCTCGCAGCCTCCTCAATACCTCCTTCAGCGGCTCTCAACCCCCTTTGGCAAATGCCAGCTCAAAAAAATAACAATACCAAAGCAATTCTCCTCTTGCAAAGGCCTCAGGCAGACTTGACAAAGCAACAGGGTTTCGACGGCTCCTATCTAAAATCTCCGAGTTTATCTTGAGAAAGGTGCGCGGGCATTTGCGCACTCAATGGTGCTACTAGGGCAAGGCACCCTTAAAAGGATCGCGTGGTGCGCCCTGGCTGAGAATCGCTGGCCTAGTCACAGAGCGACAATCCTCCCTTGTCCTTCGAGAGATTGTACCTGCTGCAAGCTAACTCGCGATTTAATGCCCCGCCACCAGCCATAGGATGCCAGATGCATCGCCCCTCTCACCTATGCCTTTGTTAGACCCATGTCTTCCACCCCGACGGTGCAACAAAGCTCATGCAGGGCAGGGCAGGGCAGGGCAGTTCCTCCACCCCGACTCGGGGACCCCGCATGTCTGGGGGTGGCAGGTCTCTCAGGCTCCTGCATGCTTTCTCTGGCCTGCCCACCTCCGGATCTGAGAAGAGAGCCGTCTCCCACTGTCCCCGACCCACGCCGGGGTGGGACGTGCGCGAAGGTGTGAACGGGCGGGAATTGCTCGACGTGGGATCCCAGGAAACGTCCCCCGTCGTTGCTAATGCTAGAGCTACCACGCGGGTGGCAGGGCGAAACCACGGCTCCCACCACGTCCCCTCACCTTGCTGAGACCCGGGAGGCAGCGGGGAAAGCTGGCGGCTGTGGGATCCTCTGCTTTTCTCCAACCCCACCTGGGTGGCACCGGTGTCGAAAAGACCGGCAATTCCCCCAGCCCAGCTGGGCTAAGGCAGGCCCGAGTGGAGGACGGGGAAGAAGATACCCCCAGGTCTGCAAATTTGTCCTCAACAACTCCTCAGTGTCTTAAACTCACCTTCAAAATAGACAGCTTGGCCAAGCCCTGCCACGCTTGGCTCCGCGCTGGCCCGTGGGTGGAAGAAGCTGAACACGGCTGCATCCGGACTGCACTTGCCTGGGGCCAGCTCACCAGCTGGGATAGCCCCCAAACACCCAGCGGGCCGGAGAGACCCGGGAAGCAGCCAGGCACCCCGGGAAAGCGAGAACCATCCCTGGTCCGCTCGCCAGTTCTTCCGGGAGCCAGAAGAAGAGGGCAGAGCCAGGCTGCAAGAGCCTCCTGCAGGACCCCTCAGCCCCGGCTGAGATGAAGGAAGAGGGCAGAGGCCACGTCCAAGCCGTAGCACGAAGGCGACCATTAGACGTGGCTGCGCGAGGGTCGATTCATCCTGATCCCGCACTTCCCCGGCCGACAGCACCTAGCCGTGCCGGAGCCGCCAGGCACCATGCAAGCAGTAATTAGTTCATTAAACCTCCCAACGAGATAAGGGAGACTTGGGCAGGCGCTGGGTGTTTTGCAGCCTGCAGCCAGGCCCGGGAGCTCAGGGCAGAAGGGAGGAAGGGCAAGCAACCACAAGAGCGAGGGGGAGAAGAGAGGCCTGCTGAAGTTAATGCCCCCCACACTTCTCCAGAGCAGGATCGTGGAGGGTTTCCAGCCATCGGGACCTCCGTTGTAGACAGGCTCATAACACCTTTCCGTGCAGCACCTTCCCTGCCGAAAGGATCCAGCCTTGTTCAGCTCAGCCCCCCAGGACCCCAGCAAGCAGGAGCCTTGCTGCAAATGGGTGCCTTCAGCCCGGCTCCTGGACCAAGGATGATTGCCCCCAACTGCTCCCATTTCTTTCCTCTTGGATTCAAGAGAGGATGGTGGCCTGCGAGATCCCCGGCGTGTCGAGCTGCCACGTTGCTCGGTTATCGGCATGCCCAAGGCCTGAGCAAACAGCACAGGTGAAGAAGGGGCAGGCAAGGCTGGAGGCTGCCCACTGCAAAGACACACACCTATTTGCATCCCTCCTGCCTCTGCTGTACCTCCCCCGGGGTTCGGCTCGGCGTCACAGCCTCTCCGCCCCGAGACCGCCAGGAAAGCCAGCCGGCAGCAGAAACCCCCTTTTGCCCAGGCCTGGGTCCTTCCAGGCCGAGATCTTTCTTTCCGCTCTCCCCGCTCACGCGCTCCCGGCAGCATGTGCTCAACACACCTCCCCTCTCCTCCCGCGGCAAGCACGGCTTTAAGACAAATATTGCCATTACCATGCAAATGCATCGGTGATTAACATAAATAGAAAAACTGCATCGTGACTAATGCCAGGGGAACCGGGGCAGCACCGGCTCCCGTACAGGTTGCTGAGGCATTAGCGCCGAGCCACTAATGCGACCGTAGAAGCGATGCACCAGAGAACGGGCACTACCGGGAGGTGGGAAGCTGCCCGCGGCTGCGGCAAGTCCGTCAGGTCTCAGAGCAGGAAGGGAAGAAAGGCATTACAGCTCTGCAGCTTGGAAAATTGGCCCCTGGTTTGGAGGAGGTGGGGGGATGTTCTCACTTAAGCCACGTAAAGTGCATTCAACGGGCACCTTCTAAGAGCGCACGTCATAATAGAGAAGAGTCATCATCATGAAACCTGTTACTGGGAAAGCAGCCCAAACTTTATCTTGGCATACAGCAGGGCAGGAAGAAGAAACAGAAGCCTTGGAAATAACCGGGTAATAAATGCCGCTGGCAGCCTGGACTTGCAACCCTGGAAAGACGACTCGAGAGCTAGGCACCACCCAGGCCTCTCCCCAAATGTCAGCGCCAGCTGGGGCGGGTTTCTTGCTGCTGGCACCCGGCGCTCAGCAGCCAGTTCATGGCGCAAGGATCGGGTGAACGCCGGCGCTGCCCCCCATCCCCGATTTCCACATCCACACGGCAGATCCCTGACCTCAGCCTACACCCGCAGCCTATATTTAACGTGTCGATTGTAATGAAATGTGCCGTGGATTCACGCTCCCGCCCCATCCACCTCCTTTCTGCCTTTCCAAGCCTGGCTGCCGGCAGATGGTAACAGGTTTGCTCAGAGACACAGGCACGCGCCGGCCCCCGAACCGACGACAGCCTGAAAATCGCTGGCGAGAGAGATGCGGTCGCGGGGCCGAATCCGTGGGAGACGATCTCCCCGTTCCTCCCGAGTCCATTCAGGTCCTAAGCGGGGATACACCCCATCACCTTTCCTGCTGTCACCCCTGGCTCTGTCTGGCTGGTCGCCAGCACGTGGCCCCGGGGACCCTGCAGCCTTGGGGGCTTAGCTTCTGCTTTCCTCTAAACTCACCAAATCTACCTCCCACCCCGCGAACAGCACCACGGGAGCATGTCACAGAGCACCCCAGGGCACCCGGGGCCATCCTACTTGCTGGCAGCTTCCGTGGTACCTACGGGCTGTCCCTTATCATCTGGTTTTGGACGTGCCAAGCAAACAGGCCTTCAGTGGCTAGGGCACGCTGGAAGACAGCTCCTTGAATCCCACCCCAGCCTTTCCAGGGGGGTGAGCGCACCCTTGGGTGCAGACGTGGCTTCGTTGCGCCCAACAAAGCCAGATTCTCCCCACGCGCCGAGCCCCGAGCGCCACGGATCTAACGAGCCGCACCCCAAGGACAGCTAAACGAGCTTGCCCCCAACTTGTTGGCAACCCACGGCGCCTGCAGCCAGGAGCAGCTCAGCAAAGCCCTTTATCCACTGGAAACAATGGATTGGCAGATTATGGTGTTTGTCAGGCAGGTTTGAATGCTGCAGCGTTGCCACAGCCTGGGAGCAGGTCTGAGGCCGCAGTGCCAGGCCCGCGGGGCCTTCCTCCGCTGAGCCCGCCGAGCCTCCACGGCCTCAGCCCGGGCCACCTGCATCCCCCCCGTGGCCCACCGTGTCCCACGTGCCAGCCCCGAGGCCCGGGGAGCTGAATGCAGAGGGGGTGACATGGCTTTTCCCACTCCCCTGCATTACAGAAGGGACTGGCAGGCTGGGATTTGGGTGGGTCGCTACAGCAAGGAGCAGGGGAGCCCTGGGCTCCTTCCCACCCCCACTCCAGAGGCACCCTGCCTTCAAGCCATGCCCCCCACATCCACTCCCGCCCGCACGGGGAGCAGGACCCGGCGAGAACCCAGCTCCCCCATCCGCCTGCTTGGCAAAAGCCGACAGCGTCCGAGCATCCCACCCGCCCTCCCCTCGCCTCGCCTGGCAGGGACCCCCGCGGCGCGGCGCGGCCCCGCTCGTGCCACCGCCCGCAGCGTCCCCGCGAGCAGCTTCCCGGCTGCGTGGGAAACGGAGTCGAAGCAGGCTCTGGCTCCCCGGCCCCACGCCCGCCCGCGCCACCTCCACGCACAGACATTTCACAGCGATGCCACGCCGCTAATTGCCGCCAGCCGCACAGGTTAATTAGTGCCTATGCGAGGAGCCTCGGGGCCCCCCCCCGCCGGCTTCCAGCAGGACCGAATGCGACCGCCTCCCATGGCAGCGGTGCCCGATGGCTCGGGCTGCGTGCATGCGCGTGCAAGGGGCTGCTCCCCTTCTCCCAGCACCGCGGGGCAGGGGGGTGCAAGGCACCCGGGACCCCCAAGGCGGGGCGGGGCGGGGGGGCGTCCTGGTGTCTCCGACCCCACTGCTCTGCCCTGTCTCGGGAGGTCTCACGCGTGGCGCCCGGGGCCAGGGAGCGGGCACCCCACGGGCCCCTGGCGAGCCCCCCGGGCGATGCTGCGGGGCAGGGGCGGCGCTCACCCTTGTGCATGCCGGTGTAGCGGTCCTTGAGCACGGTGAGCTCGTAGATCTTGCCGAACTGCTCGAAGAGCGGCTTGAGGTCGCGCTCCTCCAGGTTGCGGGGGATCTGCCCCACGAAGAGCTTGATGGCATCCAGGTCCTTCATGCTGTCGGGCTGCGGCGCGGGGGGCTCGGAGCTGCCGCCGCTGCCGCTCATGGGGGCGGCTCGGGGCTGCAGGAGCTGCGGCTGCGGCTGCCTCCTCGCCTCGCCCTCGCTGAGTCTGGCCATGCCCGGCCGCGGCGCGGGCTGCGCGGATCCGCTCCTGCGCTGCGCTGCGCTGCGCTGCGCCCCGCTCCGCGCCGCCCGCCCGCCACAAAGGGCCGCCCCGCGGCGCCACCTGCCGGCCAAGCGCCGCCCTGCACCCTGCCGCACCGGCCCGCACCCCGCCAGCCCCGACCGCCCGCGGGGGGAAACCAGTGCCCAGCACACGGACCTTGCACAAACCAGTGCCCAGCTCAGACCATAGTGGGGGGAAACCAGTGCCCAGCACAGGGACCTTGCACAAACCAGTGCCCAGCCCAAACCATAGTGGGGGGAAACCAGTGCCCAGCACAGGGACCTTGCACAAACCAGTGCCCAGCCCAAACCATAGTGGGGGGAAACCAGTGCCCAGCGCACGGACCTTGCACAAACCAGTGCCCAGCCCAAACCATAGTGGGGGGAAACCAGTGCCCAGCACAGGGACCTTGCACAAACCAGTGCCCAGCCCAAACCATAGTGGGGGGGAAACCAGTGCCCAGCACAGGGACCTTGCACAAACCAGTGCCCAGCCCAAACCATAGTGGGGGGGAAACCAGTGCCCAGCACAGGGACCTTGCACAAACCAGTGCCCAGCCCAAACCATAGTGGGGGGGAAACCAGTGCCCAGCACAGGGACCTTGCACAAACCAGTGCCCAGCCCAAACCATAGTGGGGGGGAAACCAGTGCCCAGCACAGGGACCTTGCACAAACCAGTGCCCAGCCCAAACCATAGTGGGGGGAAACCAGTGCCCAGCACAGGGACCTTGCACAAACCAGTGCCCAGCCCAAACTATAGTGGGGGGAAACCAGTGCCCAGCACAGGGACCTTGCACAAACCAGTGCCCAGCTCAGACCATAGTGGGGGAAAACCAGTACCCAGCCCAGGGACCATGCAGAAACCAGTGCCCAGCCTGGACCATGGGGGGGAAAACCAGTGCTCAGCCCATAGTGGGGAAAAAACAGTGCCCAGCCCAGAGACCTTGCAGAAACCAGTGCCCAGCTCAGACCATGGAGGGGAAAACCAGTGTCCAGGCCGGAGACCTTGCAGAAACCAGTGCCCAGCCTGGACCATGGGGGGGAAACCAGTGCCCAGCCCAGGCAGCTTGGGAAGATGCGGGTGCCCAGCCCAGCCCCTTGGGGGAGGAGAAGCCAGCCCCCCGCACACTGAGCGTCCCCGGCTTGGACGCGGGAAGCGGAGGGGGAACGTGGGAGGTAGCTGGGGGTGCAGAGACGGGAGGCCTGGCCCCAGCCCACCCTGTGGCCCGGATGCGAGCGATGCCTGTCAGATGGGCGAGGATGCCCAACTCCACCCTGGAGGCATGTGCAGCCTGGGGGGCTGCGGGCAGAGGCAGTGACAACAGTGCACAGACAAGGAGGAAGCGAGGCCTGGTTTCTAGTGGCCCCTCTGCAAACACAGGTGCCGGGTCCTGCAACGGGAGAGGGACCGTGGAGCCCGCGGTCCCTAGAGCCGGCAACAGACACAGATGAAGGGCTGGGCAGCAGCGAGCTGGGAGCTGGCTGCACCGTCCAGGGTGAATTCCCAGTCCCTTTATGCCGTGGTCGGTCTCCGTGCCCGGCTGCCAGCTCAGTCGGATGCCAGCGGTCGCAGCAGGGCCCGATCCCCAGCCAGCAGCACCAGGGTTTGGCCTGCGAGCTCCCGGAGGAACCCGGCTCCACCTACGAGCCATGCCAAAGCATCTCCCAGCTCCACTGCTCGCAGTCTCGGCGTGGCACGAGGCTGGCACAAGACACCCCCGGGCCAGCTCTGCCCCTCTGACGGCAGCTTTTTGTCTCTCGCCTCGGCTCCGGTGGCTAAACAGAAGCAGCAAGCAGCCTGGGGGAGGGGGAGTCTGTCCCCCAACACGTAGATCCTCCGCGACCCATGTGAACGGAGGAAACGCAGCCTCTTTATTGCGGTCCCCCCACTCCCTGCAACACGCGCGCACCTGCCCCAGGCTTTCCCATGCAGAGGACAAGAGGGATCAGCTCCAGCCCCGGGAGGAGCATCGCCTCCACCCTGCAGCCAGGCAGACGAGGGGGCCGTTCGCTGGCCGCGAGCCAGGAGCTCTGAGTTATGACCCGATCGCTCCCGGGGAGCCAGGCCTGCTGGCTTTGCTCTCTGCCTGGGCTGGGCCACCACCAACCCAGCTCTCCCCCCCTGCACAGACACGCTACCCCCTGCCAGCAGGCAGGATGGACTCTTGCCCTCCTGGTCGGTGCGAGGGTGATGCATGCAGCCAGGACTTTCCATGCCGTGATTTTGCAGGGGCCCTGGACTGAGCCCGCAGCCACAGAAATGCCCGAGGGCTGCGAATGGGGAAGCTAGCGGCACCCCTAGCTAAAGCATCCCACTCTTCACCCTTTGCTGCACAGGGTCCCGGGCTCTCGCCACACTGGGGAGAAGGGTCCCTACCGCCCCTAAGCCCCGAGGGAGACGTACTCATTGCAGCCACAGCGTGAGATAGGCTTGCCAGCGTAGTCTACCTAGCGGAGCAGCTGTCAGTCAGCGTCCCAGAGCCGGTCGCGGACAACGCGGATCTCTAGACCGGACGGAGCAAGGAGGAAACAGAAGGGACCTTTGCAGACCCGTGTTATGGAAAGTAAAGGCCCGGGAGGGGTTTCCAAAGCAGGCAGGCAAAGCCGTACTGCCAGGGGCTGGTTGCAAGTGCCGCTGTGGGGAAGAGGGTTGTGCCAGCCCGGCTAAAGGGGGCAGAGGGTGCAGACCGGGCACCCAGGCTGAGCAGCTGTCGTCAAAACCCCTGGGAAAGGAGGCCCTGCTTGCACTGTGCTGGGGAAGGTGTCGCTGCTTGGAAGAGGGGGTTTGCACAGTCCAACCCCTAGCACCCGCCCACAGTGCTGGGGTGAGGACTTCTAGCTAGGCACCAGCCGAATCGACACCCCAAACCTGTTGTCCTGATGCCAACGAGGGTGTAGAGACCCCTTTTTAGACAGGCACATCCTATTAGGAACCTCCAGCCGTCCTCCCCCGGCCCCTAAAGGCATCGAAGGGAAACAGAAACCCAGAGGTGGGAATTTCTCATTTTCACAGTCAGGGCCCAGGTGAGAGACAAGGATCCCCTGCACGGCCCCCGGGAAGGGCTGGATCCCGCAGAGGGACTCAAACAGTGCTTCCGCCCAGCTCTCTCCGCTCCCCGAGACGGGAGGAGAGGAGCAGAGAGGCAGCCTGGAGACAGAGCCAACCTCCCGGCAAGCAGGGTGGCTGCGTTGCAAAGATGCCGGCTCAGTCATGCAAAGCAACAGCGTTGACTGCGGAGCAAAAAGGTTCCCCGGAGAAAACTGCTTGAAACCCATGAAACGAGAGATTTTAAGAAGCATCTCTGTGAAGGCAGACGCCGTCTCCCAAGCCACAGCGGCCTCCTGTCCGGTACCAAGGGTTTGCTGTTTGCCCCTTCCTGGCGTCTTGTTCATCCCGATTGAGATGTTACATATTTCTACCGACGTGACAAACCGAGTCCTGAGACCGTAACCTTAAGCCCCGTGTGCGGATTTGAAGCCAGCCTCAACCAGCGACTCCAGGGAGCTTTGTGACCAGGAGCAGCGATGCCTGGATGAGTCTCCCACCCCCCGCAAGGGAAAGTCTCGTTACGTCCCAGGCAAAAGCACCGGGACACGTAAAATCTGCAGCCCTGACCCCACTAACAAAAGCTTATTCTGGAGCTCTTCTCCGCCCGTGGACTCGCTTCACCTATTTTCGTCTCCTTTCCCCTCCCACCCAGCCACGTTTCAACATAACCCGAAGCTGCTCGAGCTGGGGGCAGGTCGTACGTGGAGTCTTGCATTCATGCATCCAAGCAAAGGGTGGAGCGGCGCTAATGGAGCAGAGCGAGGGGGTATTTAAAAGGACTGGGATACCGGAAAGGAGGAAGAATCGTGCCGGGAGGTTTTGCCTGTGTTGACCCAGGTTCCCTAGAGGAGCTTGGGGGCAACCAGCAGCTACTCACCCACTGGAGGCTCCACACAGTGCTTTTATCATGCTCTTCCTCTTCACGGCGAGGAGGAAGAACCTCCCATCCTAGCTCCTCAATTCTCCTCCTTAGCAATTAGCCTTATTAAATAATTACAGCTTCTCCTGCAAAGCAGGATCCCTTCTGGAGCTGGTGGTACGCGCTCTAGTCTGGATAGCAAAAAGAAACTGCATCTCCATTTAAACTACAAGGCATCTACCCCAGCCACCCCTCGCCCTTTCCTCTGGGAGAGGACGGTGGCACCGAGACAACAGAACAAGGAGCCAAGTTGCCAGGGACATGAGGGACCGTGGGTTTTTCTTTGTAATGCAAACCATTTATTGTGCATATTCATCCTCTCCAGACCATCTGCCCTGCAGAGAGACCGTAATCCCCTTCCTTCAGGGAAAAAAAGAAAAGTCCCAAAGACACCGAAAAAAAAAAAGCCTCCTGGAAATAGCCGGAGTGCCGTGCACACGACTCGCGGACCTAAGTGGGGTGGAGGGCGGGCGTTGGGTGCCTGGATGAACTTCCTTGCTAAATAGTCAACCAGGTGGAAGGCAGCACCGGGCTGGAGCAGTCGGTCAGGCCCGAATGATTTAGCCAGATGCCTCCACGAAGCCCAGGCCGCGAGGGCTGCCTTTCAAATCTGAAATCAACCCTTGCCCTGTAAGCACCATCCCGACCTAAGCCAATGAAGCTCAGTCCAGGGGTGGGAAGCTGCAGACCAAAAGGCTGGCTTTATTAGCAAAACGCGGGAATGGGAATGAAGAAGGGAAACGCGTCAAGGGGGAAAAAACCAAGCAAAAAGACAGGCTTTCCAAGCAGGCTCCGTCTAGAATTTCTTGACGGCGGCGTCGATCTCCGGAATGACCTCCTTCAGCTGGTTCCACTGCTCTGCCGACAGCGAGATGCCTAGAAAAACGACAAAAGGAGAAGGATTGCAGAGCCGCGACTGCAGCACCAGGCAGGGGAAGGTCAGCCAAGGCCACAGCCCCAGGCAGCTCGGTGTGACAGGGTGGGGGGGACAGGATCCGACCCGTAGCCCGGAGCAGAAACTGAGGCAGCGCCCGGGGAACTCCCGCCTTGCTCTCGCGCTACCGGGGGGCGGCTTTGATGCTCCTGTTGGGGTAGCAGCCCCCATTTTCAAGGCAAGGAGGATTAAACCACTGATATCATGCAGTGGGACAGCTAGACACCTGCTGAGCCTGTCTCATGCAGCCTTTTGGCTGGATACTGCCCATTCCCACTGCTCGCAACCCCCGTGATCGCTCGCGCTTGCAGATGGCACCGTCTTCCTTTTAGCAACTCAGCCACGAGCCAGGTTGCAGGCAGTGGAAGAGATCCTCCAAGTGTCACCGGCCTGGGGACACGCACCAGCCTGGCTCCAGCAAGACCCTGTCTCGTGCCACTTGCAGCTTCGTTAGGAAACACGTGCCAGCTTTTAGTTTTCAGCTACGTTGAGTTTTCTAGATAAACACTGGCGGCTAGAAATGTTCGAGGCAGCCACGAGAGGAACGGCATTTCTCACCTTATGAGCAGAGACCTTGCACGGGAGACCTCCCTTTCGTGCCTGCTTTTCTTTACGTACAATGCACGTAAAACCCAATCACCGGGTTAGAGCAAAACTGCAGCAAAGAGCACGCAGTTCCTTACTGAGAAACCATCCACATGCTCAAGGGATATACACCCGGGGCCTGGGGGTCCCCCTCCAGCACAGAGCTACAGCCTGGTCCTGCTACCCCAAGGACGGGGCACCCCTGCTCTGGGATCCTGCACTCCCGCGCCCAAGAGCACTGGGGGCTGCCACGAGCCGTGTGCCACCCTCACCCTGCTGCAGCGGTTCCCAATCTGTGGTTTGGGTCCCACCAGTGGTCCGCATTAACAGATTTATTCCAATGACTTTATAGGCTAAGAATTTGACGGCGGTACTTAAAAGGTGGCGTTCGTTTTCAATGGGGGCATGCAATCTGGCAGAGGTTGGGAAGCGCTGCGTCTAGGCCGGCGGTTTTCAACCTTGCTTCGACTCAAGGCGCCCCTCAAAGTTTCAGCTCTTACTTCTCGCTCCTTTCTTGCCTACGGAGACCTCAACAGAGCGGCAATTCTGCTGCGGGGAACTCGGGTCAGAAAGTTTTTAATGCATGTGAAATCTCTGGGGTTTCCCTTGTTGCACCCTCCGTGGTGAGCAGCACCCTTGAAAGACTCGCCAGGTGCCACGGGAGCCTGGCTGACGATCAGAGAGAGCAGCAAGTTGTATTCCCTTTCCTTGGTGTTCAGCCCTATCTTGCCTCTCAGTCTCAGCTGCCTCTAGAGCAGAGCATGGCCCCGTGGAGCCCGGTGCCAACTCTCAGGACAGCCTGCACCCCTCCTCCGCTGGCTCCCCCTGGGCTGGGAGCTCAGCTCCGCAGACGAAGGTCAGCATCGTCAGTCCTTTTTCACTAAGAGCTCATCATGGGGCCCCGCTGCTCGCTTCCCAGCTGCTAATGGAAGAGCGACTCGCCGAGGCCTTTGCAAGGGGCTGAAGTCAATCACATAAGACCGGCACGACGAGTTCCCAGCTCCTGCCCACAAGTCTGGTGTCCCCCTTTTACAAATTTGCAGACAGGGTGCTTTGGGTAGATGCGGTCTCTTTTATCAGACCAACTAAACAGCTGGGGGAAACGTTATTCTTTGCAAGCTATTTTCTTTGCACATGCACCCTTCTCCAGGCAGAGAGAGGACAGGATTTTCCAGCTTTGGCAGAAGAGATCGCATTCACCCACAGACCCTCGTCTGCCCACGTCTTTAGACCGACCAACACCCCCTTTTAAAACAGAAGCGAACGCGAGACAGTGTGCGATTGCCACCTAGTGGAAGCGCCTGATTACCTTTCCTGCCGGGTTTCGTGTCTCCTTCCTTATCGATGTAAAACTCCCGGATATCCACCAGGACCTTCCCCTTGAAGCAGGACACTCGGACGTAGCGCATCTTCCCAATCTGCAAAGAGATTAACCCGCGCGTAACTTGGACCCACGCTTCCCCCCCCGCTAGGCAGGTGGCCGGCCGCTTCACGTGCACGGTGGGGGTCACCCAGCCTTTTCGGGACGAAGCAATGCAGTTTGTGGGCTGGGGGAGGAATCTGATGCCAGCTTTTAAATGCCTGGAGGGTGGTTGTGAAGTGAAGGGCGATGGGTTTTTTCCTCTGTGGCTGCAGGGGACGGGGAAAAGGAGCAACAGGCTTAAACTATCAAGGGAAGTTTTATAGTTCGTTAGTACAGAGCACCGCTTGGGCAGATGACCCCAGCAACGGGGTGGTCAAGGGCAGTTTAGACCGGGTGTTAGGAAGAACTTTCTAACTAGCAGTTGGTAGTGGTTAACTAGCTTTCTAACTAGGAGCCCAGCGGTCAAACACTGGGCTAGATTGCCCAGAGAGGCTGCAGAGTCTCCATCCTAGAAAGCTGGGGTTTTTTCCCTTTTAACTGCAGGTTAGACAAAGAGCTGGCGGGGATGGTGTCAACCTGCCGGCCCCGCTTGGTGAGGTCTGTAACCCTGGGTCAACCCCGACCGCACTGGACCACAGGCAGGGCAGACACGGCAGGGGCGCGCGGGGGGTTTGGCAGAGGGGAATTCACCTGGAACATGCCCTCTTCCTCGCTGTCTTGCCCGTGGCTTTTTGTCGCCGCCTTGGAGCTGTTGGCCTCGGTTTTGGGCTTTTTCTCCGGCTTGGAGGGCATCTCTTTTTTCCTTTTCTGAAAGGAGAGAGAGGCTATTTAAAAGCTACCTTTGAGAAGCCCTGGCTTTTCATCTCGTGGGGTATCTAGAGTCTCCCAGCATTTGAACACGTGACGGACGGGAGCCAAAAATAACCACCCCCCCCCGCCGCCACGACAGCAAAGACAAGCCAGGGAGGCGAGGAGAAGTTGGCGTAAGGGGCTATGCTGACACCAACGGCCACGGCAGCATCCGGGCTGCCCAGGCGGGCTCAAGCGAGACGGGCCCGTCACAGCTGCCCCCCAACAGCTTGCAAAGTGGGTCGCCGAAAGAGCAAATGCAAGAGGAGGGGCGGCCCAGCGCCCCCGCCCTGCCGGTACCTTCTCCTTCTCCAGCTCGGAGTCGCTCCCCGAACTGGTGGTTTCCGCCAGCTCCTTGGGCTTGGACATCCTGGAGGACAAAACGCAGACGCTTGGACCTGCCCCTTGCCTGGCAGGGGCATTGCCCCCGTCCTGCTGCCACTGGAGATCCCCGGGGGGCAAGGGGCAACGGGGGAAAGAGCTGGTGCAGCCGCCCGGGATGCAGGGAGGGGAGGGCAAGCATCGCGGGGGTCCCGGACCCTCCTGCCCTGGGCGCTGCCTGGGGCAGGGGCAGGGGCAGGTCTGGGGGCAGGGAAAGCCCGGCCCGGCCCGCACCTGCAGCGCAGCAAACCCGCACTGCGGGCACGTGCTCCCCGCTCCCTTCCCAGCGCCGGCTCCGCCCCCGCCCGGAGCCCCCCAATGGCCGGGCTGCGCTCCAGCGGTCCCGCCCCCAGCCCCCACCAGCCGGCCAATGGCGGACGAGCCCGGCCACGTGGCGGATGCCTGCCTCCCACGTGGGACTGGTGGGGTCCTTGTGCTGCTTGTGGAGGACCCCCCAGAGCTACTGGTTTGGAGGGGGGGATGGAGGACCCCCCCCCCAGAGCTGCTGGTTTGGAGGGGGGGATGGAGGACCCCCCCCAGAGCTACTGGTTTGGAGGGGGGGGTGGAGGACCCCCCAAAGGTGCTGGTTTGGAGGGGGGGATGGAGGACCCCCCAGAGCTGCTGGTTTGGAGGGGGGGGATGGAGGACCCCCCAGAGCTACTGGTTTGGAGGGGGGGATGGAGGACCGCCCCCAGAGCTGCTGGTTTGGAGGGGGGGATGGAGGACCCCCCAGAGCTACTGGTTTGGAGGGGGGGATGGAGGACCCCCCAAAGGTGCTGGTTTGGAGGGGGGGGATGGAGGACCCCCCCCCCCGAGCTGCTGGTTTGGAGGGGGGGGATGGAGGACCCCCCCCAGAGCTACTGGTTTGGAGGGGGGGGATGGAGGACCCCCCAAAGGTGCTGGTTTGGAGGGGGGGATGGAGGACCCCCCAAAGGTGCTGGTTTGGAGGGGGGGATGGAGGGACCCCCCCTTGGGCTTGAGCTGCTGGTGTGGAGGGGAGGGGGACCCCCAAGCCCTTTCGAGTTCATGGCGTGGGGCAGGGCAGAGAGGAGCGGGGAGTCGTGGCCCCATTGGGGAGGGGGCCGCGGAGGGCTGGAGCAGCCCTGGGCCCGGCCCGGCCCTTCCCCTGCAGACGGGGTGAAGCAGGGGGATGGACCGGGAGCCCCGAGGGCCTCCACATCCCGGGCAGTCATCACGGCTGCGTTGGCCCCTCCACCCGCCGTGCTGGGAGCAATGGGCCGTGCTGCAACCCAGGCGGGAAGGCCAGCCGGGCTGGTAGCCGCAGGTCCCCCAGCGCGGCTAAACTCTCCCCCGGCCTGCAGGCGCCGGAGCTGTATTTCAAGGTGGTGTTTGGTGTGCTCAAAGGGGCAGAAGTCATTCCTATTTCTACGCTATACAGAGGAGCTAACGTGCCGTTTTCATTAGGCCGCGACTCCACCGCGTTTCACATCAGGGTGGCCAGCGTGCGAGGCTGAAGGGCACATAGTGACCACACATGCACACAAATATCCCCGGGATCAGCCGGAAAAGCCGTCTAAACGGTGAGGATCCAAGCCGATGCACGGTGGCATTTGCTATGGCCCTTTGGCTTCCCCATCATCCTAGCCCTGCGGCTGGGCTGGAGGGGCCGGGAGAGCGGTGCCGCGGCCTGCTCCGCGTTTAAAACAGCAGTGGGAAAATGGGAACTCGGCAGGATTTATCGTTTCTATCCCAACTGTGCAGACCCAAATCCTTCATCATCTTTTAAAGAAGGGCAAAGCCGCCGGGCCCAACGCAAAGCCCGTGCAAGTCAATGGAAGAACGCCCCTTGGCTTCAAAAGCGTTTGGCTCGGCTCCACGGCTCTATAGCGTTGCATGACGTTTGGGGCTTTCCTCAAAGTGAAAGGCTCTAATGCTACGTGCCTCGAGTCGAGCCAGAAACTGCACGGCCATGCAGGAGCCAAGCAGTATCAGCGAACCCCCTTGCTCTCGAGCATTTCAAATGATCTGGGCTGAATCTTGGTCACCGCTACCACCTCCTCCCCGGCCGCTTCACCCTCCAGGCAAAGAGTCGGCAGCCAGGTGCGTGGATCATGGTTTGATTTTTATTTTCAAGAGCATTCTCTCTCCACAATTCACATGTCCCCTGAATAATTAATTAAAACGTACTGAGGGATTGTGGCAAGAGATGAGGAGAGAGAGAAAACCAACAGAAATCAGTGCAGTAATTAAAAGAACAGGAACCTCCCTGGTATCAGACAGAACAATTCACCGTTGTACTTCTGTGCAATACATTCCCCTCCGATAGCGAACGGAGACGGGCGAGAAGGGAACGAAACCAGCCCAGCTGAGCGGCCGGTCTGGAAACGGTGCACACGCAAGCACAAAATGCAAGGTAGTGTTAAGGGGGGGGAACAACTCCTTTACCTGGCAGTGTTAGTACATCAGCAGCTCAATGAAGTGGAGTCGGGCCCCAGCCCAGTGCGTTTGCATTTGGGTAGAAGGGAAATGCAGCTGTTTCGAAAGGTTTCCAGGGACTAAGAGCATTGGCATGTCCAGGTATAAGAGAAACGACGAGGCGCTGGTTCATCCCGAGCCGACCACGTGGCAGACACAAGCCACGAGAGACGTAGAAGGCTGGAATAATTCAAGGTGGCGTTTGGGGCGCGCGAGCACGGGGGAGACGACGGTCCCGTTTCTAAGCTGTGCAGGGTAGCGAACGTGGCGCTGTCGTTCGGCTGCGCTCTGAAGACCCGCGTCCAACTGGTGACTCAAGTCCCGAGTTTACGGTCAAATAAAAGCAAAACCAGAAAGCGAGCTCAGCGTGCAAAGAGACCGAACCACCCGAGAGGAGGGACAGCGCTGAACGGAGCGGCCCCGTTTCATGCAGTTTTGAACCTTTAGGGCAACGTGCTGGATTCGCTAGATGCAAGACGCTGCTGCGCAGCTGCCAACTCGCTCCGCTGTTGCCAGACGGGTGGGTGAGCCCTGGAAGAGCCCCTCGACTTCAAAGGACTAGAAAGAAGTCTAGTAATAGGCCTCGCGATGTTGAGAGGAGCATCGGGTCTCGAAATGGAAACCCCGGTGGTTTAGGCTCATAAAACATAAAAGCGCCTAAATTGATCCAGGCTGCACCACAGCACGGCTGAAGCTTTTGGAGAATTTCTGAGCCAAGTCCGTTCAGCTGCCCTCGAGTTACAGATATTGGGAAACAAAACGTAAGAAGTATTTTTTTTTTTTTTAATGCTCACAACTCCAAAAGCCGACTGGCCCATCCTCCTCAGCGTGCACTTGAATAAATATAGCAACCGCACCTGGAGGGGCTCCGAGCCACTTTTGCACGCGCGGAGCATTGGTTTTGGGAACACCAGGACAGCCGATGCTGCGGACAGATGGCGGGTTTGCAAAATAGCTATCTTTTCACCACAACGCTCTCTTCGGAGCTGTATTCTGCGATCCTTCAATCAAGCAGAACTCTTTTCTGAAACCCAAGTGTTTTCATGGAAAACTAGGGCTGGAAGGAACATCAGGGGGTCGCACCTAGTCCAACCCTCTGCTCCAAGCAGGACCAGCCCCAGCTACATCACCCCAGCCCAAGCTTTGTCTAGCTGGGATTTAAAAACCTCCAAGCATGGAGAGAGTCCACCACCTCTCTGGGTAACCTGTTCCAGTGTTTGACTACCCTCCTAGTGAAAATGTTTTTTTCCCCTAATATCCAACCTCAACCTCCCTTGCTGCAGCTTGAGCCCATTGCTCCTTGTCCCAGCATCTGCCCCCACTGAGAACAGCCCAGCTCCATCCCCCTTGGACCCATCCTGCAGGTTTTGCTCCATTCGAGACTGCAGAATCTCCTCCTTTTCTCCAAAACGCTTTCTACTGCAGTGGTAATGCCCTCCGATCTCCCAAAGGGAACGTACCAGCTGCAAGACCCTCTAGAGTCTCTTTCCTTCCCGGTGAGATTATAATCCCAAACTACAGAGCAGGGCGAGTACAAACTCTGCTAGCAAAACCCAGTTGCCTGTTGGAGCAAACCGCTCTCCTCAAACCTACTGGCCTTCGCATGGGGGACACACACACACACAAAAATAGAGAAATTAAAATATTTAGACACATCGATGCTATTTTGATCAGGAAATGATGCTAGTTGTGATGCTGACTCATGTTGACTTCGCTATTCTCATTTTATGTTGACTTCTCTATTCTTATTTTAAATATGCACCTCGGCATACACACAGTAAAAATAACTGAACTAATATTACAGTGAGAATCACATCCCCCCCCCCCATTTCCTGAGCCTAGAGCATTTCAATTTGTAACCTTGCAGTTATCAGATGGCTGGGAGCTAAAGCAAAAAATAAATGAAGACTAGAGAAGGAGCACATTAGCTAGGGTAATTAGCCAGCTGAGCAACTTAACAAGGGATGTGACTGATCTTCCATCACTGGGAATCTTTAAAGCAAGCCTGGCTGCCTCTCGGAAATGATAACCCAGCCCGGGTCTGAGCTTGTAGAGGAACTGCCGGATGAAAGTTTCTGTTCTCCCCTCCCCAGTTTGATTGCACCTTGACTGGCTGTTTCTGTTGCTTAATTTATTCCGGTTGAGGGCTTTGGTTTTAACAGCTTATAACCAGAACGTCCCCTGTGAAATCACCGAGTACCCAGATGACATGGCAGCATCCCTCCCTTGTACAAAGAGGTGCCTCCTCTGGGCAGGGCAAAGACATTAGTGGGGCTGGGAATAAGAACAGTCCCCTGGGCAGTCTGCAAGGGGGAGCCTGAAAAATAACTCAAGTAGCCACAGCCTGCTTGAGCAGGACCAGTCTTCTGCTGAGCTGGCTTTCACGTCCCCCTGGCAGCGGGTGAAGTCGGTGGGTCGCGCGCATCATTGTCCCGTACCTGCTAAGGCTCAACTTTCACGCCCATGCCAACTTGATTACTTGTTTTCAGCCCTTCCTCTATGAGACCGAGAAGTCCTGCTGCAAACCAGAAGAGAAATGGGGGCACGGTGCAGCTGTGCACGAGCCAAACTCTTCCATGGTGGCTCAAAGAGATGTTTTATTAAATATCGAATCACAGAAAAGGAGGTTTGGGAGGGATCTCGGGTGGTCACATCTAGCCCAACCCCTGCTCAAAACAGGACCAGCCCCAACGAGATCATTTCTCTCTGCACGTGTCTCCGGGGCAGGAAGAGGAGCCAGGCGCAGTGAAATCTCAGCCTGCCAGGAACAGCACCGTCGTCTCGTTATTACAAAAAGCAGAGCACCGCGCCGGGATCGGCTGGAAGTTTTAATGACTTCAAAAAGAGACGCGGGCAAAAGGGGGGAAGTGATCGAACTCCAAGGATCTGTGATAGTGGGATTTAGGGCTCGAGGCTTGATTAAATATATCAAAGCCTCTTTCTTCTTCAGGCATGAGGTTGTAAATCCTTCTCTCTCAGATTTATGGGTTTAGTATCTGCAAGCGCCCTTTGATCAGCACTGCCTGCCCCTACCCGTAGTAATTAGTGTCTGAACCTACATTCCATAGCAACAAGGTAGGGATGACCAGAGTGCTTAAATCGGAGATTAAATTGCTCCAACCTGTGATAGGTCAAGGGCTTAGGCCACCAATTGCCCACGAGCGTGTGTCCTGTGACCACACAGCCCTGCCCTCTTTGCTTTAAGATAAAGTGGCAGCTTTCCCGCGATCAGGAATGTCCAGTATTTATTTCCCGCACCACAAGGCTCTAAACTGTAGGTTCAGCACTGAAAACTTGACGAGGATGGAGATGCAGCATGATTTACCCCAAGGGGAGCTGGTGATGCTGAGACTTCATATTGTTTTTGCCCAGAGATATCTGCAAGTGAGGACACCTCAAGCCTGCTCTCTACCGCCTGATGCTCATAAATGTTAGCGACTTCTGCGCCGCGGTAGCCATTCTACACGAAGCAAAGGAGACGCCCCACTGCTCCAAGCTGGGTGGAGGGATGATCTGGGATAACAAAGGAAGAAAACCTTTACCAGAGTGCAAAAACACTAGCAAACTGTAACATTACAAATCCCCATTTTAAAGAGTCAGAAAGTGAGGGTTAGAAGGGACCTCGCAGGGTCCCAGCTACATCACCCCAGCCAGCACTTTGTCAAACCAGGCCTTAAAAACCTCCAAGGATGGAGGCTCCACCATCTCTCTGGGTAACCTGTCCTGTCCCAGTGCTTCCCGACCCTCCTGGTGAGAAAGTTTTTCCGAATATCCAACCTCAACTTCCCTTGCCGCATCTGGAGCCCATTGCTCCTAGTTCTGTCATCTGCCCTCACTGAGAACAGCCCAGCTCCATCCTCTTTGCAACCCCCTGCAGGGAGATGGAGGCTGCTATTTGATCCCCCCCTCGGTCTTCTCTTCCCCAGACTAAATAAGCCCAGTTCCCTCCACCTCTTCTCATAAGTCATGCCCCTCAGCCCCCAAACCATCTTTACTGCCCTCCACTGGACTCTTTCCAACTTGCCCACATCCTTTCTGTAGTGGGGGGCCCACAACTGGACACAGTGCTCCAGATGTGGCCTCACCAGTGCAGAATAGAGGGGAAGAATCACTTCCCTTGATCTGCTGGCAACGCTCCTACCAATGCAGCCCAGTAGCTGTTAGCCTTCTTGGCAACAAGGCCACACTGCTGGCTCATATCCATCTTATTGTCCACTGTCACCCCCAGCTCCTTTTCTGCAGAGCTGCTGCTTAGCTACAGGCTGGGGAGCAACTGGCATTGCCAGCAGATCGAGGGAAGTAATTATTCCCCTCTATTCGGCACTGGGGAGGCCACATCTGGAGTCCTGTGTCCAGCTGTGGGCCCCCCACTACAGAAAGGATGTGGACAAGTTGCAGATGCTTCAGCCAGGCCCCCAAACCACAAGGCTGTGATGGCCTAGCTAAGTTGGCGAGCAGAAATGTTCACTGCCTCTTAAAAGATGCAGCTTCACTGACACCCCCAGGGCATGGGCTGTAGGTACCCAAGAGAGCCCAGCAGGCATGCAAGGGAGGGAAGCAGACGGCGGGTGCGACATGAAGGCAAACTGCCAAGGTTTTCTTCCAAATCAAGGAGGAAACAAGCATCCACAGTCCATTTATGATGGCTTCTGCAGTGGGGATGCTAGCAGCCCCAACCAGACCAAGGGACCCATTTGAAGTCAGCGCCCAAGGGAACAGCAGAGGGCAAATTTGTCCTCTAAAACTATTTCCACACGTCAGGTATTTACAACAGCAAGCAGAAATCCCTGGAAAGCTGCTAACTCTTGTGAAGAGTCAGGCCCTTTAAGGAGTAGAGTCAATGCAGACTGGCTACAGTGGGATACTCGCACAACAGGGGAGAAAGCCTTAGTGAAGCTGAATCTCTTAATTTTTTTTTTTAAGAGATGATTGAACACCCAAGAGGTTTAAACCCTCGTCCAAAGGGCTTGGTTACTGAAACTCCAGACCCTAACACACTGTTCTGCACTAAAGCACATCTGTGGACAGAGAGCTGGTGCTTTTCTTGTGTGAGGTAAGGTGAGAAGAAGATGCTTTATTTCAATACCCCAGGAAAGAATTTAGCCTCAAAAGAATGACCTGTGGTGGACACCTTGGTTTGGGGAAATACTGGCTGGCTGTACACGAGTGGGGGTAGGTTGCTCCGACATGCTGTAATTACAGCGCATCAGAGCAGACTCAATTAATCTGATTGACTCTAATACACAAGACGCAGCGGCACTTTAATTAGAGAGGCTCTTGGAGACACTCTAATTAAAGCGCTGTGTGTCCCGGCCCCCCACCGAGCACATGTAAAAGTGTCCACCGTGTCTGCACAGAGCACAGTAAGTGCAGAAAGAAACTTGTACAAAAGCATGCTGTTGTCAGCTGGAGATCTGCTATTAAAATCAGAGAACGTCAGGCTCAGATGTCTCCAAAGCCTGGCTCCAAGCTAGTGGCTATTTTCACTTTAGGGCTTGGTGGTTACAAAACTAAAAACTGCCTCCCCTGCTAGCAGGCCTCATCACAAAATGGTTACAAGACACATTATATTCCAGTTATCTTAGAAATCTAATTGAGGGGCTTACTATTACGATGGGGGCTAATAGTTTCTGCATACGTCTTCCCCACGGTTTTAGGCAACCCCATCCTCAAGTATTAGCCAACAGAAGAATACAGTCTTGCTTAAGGACACGGGTAACAGAGAATGAGTGTGTGCCAGGTATTAACGCATGTGCTCTCCATTACAATTCTAGAAACAGCGACATTCATTCAACAACGTTCAGAAGACCTCCTTTAGAAAGTAACGGCTGATGCCCTGCCTCTCTCGGGCACAGGAAAAAGGAAGCCACAGCCGTGCTTTGGGTACTGACACGTACACACACACACACACACACACACACACACCATGAGGCTAGGACCAGCAGTCAGAAAAGAGAAGTGACAAGAAATATTAAACAAAGCCCTGAGATGCAGGCGAACAGGGCTGAAAAAAAATCAGCCCAGCTGGGAGTGGAAAGAGAAAGGAATGGAAAGTAACTGGATTACTGACCAGATAGCATGACCAGAACTAGCTTGCTCATGCTATTAGTATAGCCAAAGTGTCGACACAGACAGAACGGCCTGGGGGGTGGATCCTGCAGCAGCGTTGAACTTCAAGCCTCCCTCTCCTGCCCCCGGCTGAGAACAGCAGGAGCCAGGCACAGCAGCAGCAGGAGCAGCAGCAGCAGAGTGGCTGAGGAAATCTAGCACACAGCAGAACGCGGCCTCCCGCAGAGGCACATCACGTAGGGAACCCTGTGGTGGGAACCCACAAACGATCCTCCTTTTCCTCAACCTGATTAACAGTCGAGGTTGTTTCCGTGCACCTTCGAAACAAGGGAACTGTTATTGCACTGTCTGAAGAACATGCAATGAGCCGTTTGCTGGAGACACTGGTTGCCGAATACCCCTCTCCTGAAGCTGGCAGGGAGGGTGGGGATGGAAGGAAGAGGTGCAGTAGGAAACGTGCTAGTAATTCTCTCTTTAATTTACATGTGCACATGTTTCAAATGAGTGCGTCGAGTCCTGTTTGCTGAGCAGAGCTTTCCCCCACGGTGGTTCCCAGCTGGCTGCATGGCATGCATCTGTGAAGCCAGGTACAGCACCCGCGCCCTTCACAGAGACTCTGTTCAGAGGAATCGTTACCTTAGGCAGCATATGCACTACCCGCAGGGGGTCGCCAGTCTCTGCAGGTCTCCCTCGCCATGATGGAAATTAAAATTGGCAAGCTGGAAGGGGGCGGGGGGCTGAAAAGGTGCACGAGAGCTGAAATTTCTCTTAATTGCTGCTTTCCTTCCTCCTCTGGGTTGGTGAAGAGAGAAAGGGAGGAAAGCAAGCAGCATTCAGTGGAAGGCAGAAGCTCCTGCTGGGCTCACCGGTGGCTCAGTGCTGCTTGATGTGATGGGTTTGTCGCTTCACTGCTGCTTGGTTTTAAGGGATAATCTCTGCACTGTCTTGTAGAGGAGACCAAAGTGCTAGAAAGGGTGAAAAAAATTACAAGTGAGTCCATGTAACTGCTAACAGAAAGGCAATATGCATTTTCCCCTATAAGGAGGAGCACGTTTGGAGGCAATGCTAGCACATGAGTGCCAGACCTGGCTTGGGGCTGAGTTCACCCCCAATGGCCCACACCAAGAAGAGCCTAGTTGGGTCTTAGCAAACCAGATGTTAGAACGCAGCCTGCAAAGCAAAGGTTACAAGAGAAGAATGAGCTCGGTACAGGAATGCCCAGACAGGTCTGCCAGCACAGCCCTATCAATCACTGGCAGCCGTAAGCTGTGTGCTACCAATCTGAAATCAAGCTAATTTAAACACTAGGTTTTTCAACCCGACCCTGCTCTCTCACTGAAGCTGCTGAGAAACTCCTGCCAAGTTTGGTACAGCGTGATGTGGCCTGTTTGCAACATGAACGATTTCAGGATTGCAAAACAGAAAAGCAGCCAATGACAAAGGCTTTAAAGCCTTTCACACTGCTTTGGCTTTTGCCGTTTTACAAGTTGTTTAAAACCCATCCAATTCCTGTTAGAAATGGCTACTGCAGACATTTATAGATTCAGAAATGTATAGTTGTTAGGGGCTGGAAGGGGCCTTACAAGATTATTGGGTCCAGCCCCCCTGTACTTGTGCAGGAAAGACTGCTTGGGTCACAAAACAGGGTCACAAACTCCCAAGCAGCCAGTCCCAATGCCCCCTGATCTATCTGGCTACTAATAAGTTAGTGGACAGACCCTTTGAATCATACAAGACCATGGGTTTTTCCTCCAAGTTAAAATATATATGTATGTTGAATCCAATCGTGTTATTTCCTTAAATTAAAAAAAAAATCACAAAAATAAGCCTGAAGGTCCAGACCGTGACCCACTGACTCCCTGCCATTGACCCTTAAAAAGAAAACCACTGAGGATTAGGAACCAGATATACAGTGGGTTCATTAACACATCAAACGCAGCAGCTCGCTGAGTTTACAGCCAGGCCAACAAGCTTAGGACATCAGGATGACTGAGCCAAAATACCACCCTGAATACACGCTCTTTTATTCCAAAGGCCCTGAATTCCCTGATCTCTTCCATGCTATGGTTCTTTTTATTTAAATAAAAACCCTAAGTTTTGAGTTGTCTGCAATTCTGGCACTTTGTGCTCAGATGTTACGTGAGTCTCAGCACGTGATCTAACCTATCACAGGCTGTAAATCCTTAAATATAACAGAGACACGGTTGAATTCATCCGGATGGAATATTTTAATCTGAAGCCCATGAAAGCAACTGCAGGTCGAATTCAAGGTAATCTAACAGATGTAGCCCATCTTTTAAAGATAGGTATCGCATTATCATCCTAAAGACTCCTGGCAAGGGCAAGCAGATGAAAAATTTCAGCACCGGAAGAGGCGAAAGTCAGGGGTACCACAGCCTGAATCAGGTCGGGACTGCCTGAATACACCCAGCATCCTGTTCCCATAGTTTAAAGAGGAAGCAAAGGAATGGAAGGATGTCTCCTGTTTCCTCACCTGGACTGCGATGTAGGCAACTCCGAGGTAGGCTGCTATGCAGAGAGCCAGGAGCAGGTCAAAGATTGCCGGCTTGACCCTAAAACAGATGAACAACCAATGAGAACACTACAGTAGCCAGACCCATGGAGGTGAAAGAAACCCCAGCCTGCCCCAAGGGAGATACATACCTGTACGCATTCATCACCTGCTTCAACTGATCGTAGAAAACAAACTCAGGGTCCCTGTGAAAAGAAGCAGTCCTTCAAATGCTGTAACCCTAATGGATACTGGGCCCAGGGGAAGCGAAGGAAGCCTTTTAAAACCTCCAGTCCTTCCTCTGACTTCCGAAGGAAGCCACTGACCCAGAAGCAGGAGCATTTCACAGACCAATGTACAGCTGTTGCTAGCTACCTAGGTAAACTACTACTCCTATACACCACCCCCCACTTAATCAGAGACAGAGCAACACCCAGATCACTGAACCCCATCTAAGATCCAAGACGAGGCTGTTTTCTGACCTGGGAACAAGTCTGTCTCCATAAACGCTTCATGCATCTCAAAGAGCAGGTGCCCTGGGAATGCTTTATTTAGCCCACGGGTTGCCCCATCCCAAAGAGCTAAACAGGGAAGACAGACCATCTCTTTCTGAGATCAGGCTCTGGGCGCAGAGAGGCTGCTGTTCCTTTTACTGCATCGAAGGAAGGCTTGGTAGTATTTCAAAGCAGGCTGCCAAGGAAGGAGGGGCTTCAGCAGGGAAAAACAAAGCCTCCTTATTGACACCACTGAAGCTGAGACTATTATTCATGCTTGCTGGAATCCAGGAGAATTCCTTAAAGCAGCGGTTTTCAACCTTTTTTCATTTGTGGACCCCTACAAAATTTTGAAGGGAGGTGCAGACCCCTTTGAATTGTAAGTGTAGGTATTCACATACTTTTGATTGATCACAGTCGTCTGTTGTGGACCCCTTAGACATAGTTTGCAGACCCCCAGGGGTCCATAGACCACAGGTTGAAAACCACTGCCTCAAAGGATGTGGCACTTCCTGCTAGAGTCATGGTCTGCATCTTCTACGGAGTAAAGGCACAGCAGAGAACAGGGAGCACAGGCACCCCAGGCTGAGGGCAGCATCTGAAACGCTGCCACCCACCAAGACACTTCCCTTACCGTTTATCTGCCTTCACATGATGCTGCTTGACATCCTTCAGGTAGCGGCCCATATAGTATTCTAAGGTGTTAAGGAAGGTGCTGTCTTTATCGATGAGCTGGGCAGCTCTGGGCTGACTGGTCAGCCAGTCCATCACTGACTCGAGCTGCTCCTCCTGAATCTCCTGCATAAAGAGAATGGACCAAGTTCACAAGACTGACTAAAGGACACCAGACCGCTTCACTTCAAATCATATCTAGGTCCCCTGCTCCCTTACCATCTGCTCTGTGAAGATCTGCAGGTCAGCTGGAGCCCCCTGTGGAAAGAGAAAGGGGATGCTGCAATGAAGGCAGATGTAGGGGTGCAAGATATTTGGGAAAAGCCTGGCTGACTATGGGAGGGGGATTCTTACCTTCTCTGTTAGGTTGTAGATGACCCGTGTTAGAGCTTCAGCAATGATCCTGGTGTTGCGGGTGAGAGCCTTGGTGTCCACCCACGCTCTGCAAAAGGAAAAGGAGGAGTGTAGGTGGCAGCAGTGTCTGCTGGATAACGCCCTTTTCATGGCATACCACTGCTTTGAGAAGAGGAGGAACAAGAAGCCCAGCCGTGGCATGATTATGTATTGCTGTTCCCCACTCCGAGTTGGTTTCTTCCATTACTCCAGGTGCACAGAGAGGACTTGGTAAAGGTACGACACCAGAAAACCATTTGCTAAGCTCCCACGTTCATTCAACAATTGATCAATCACCATAGCCCACTCCCCACGCCCCCAAATCACTGACCTCACATCCATGATACTGTTGCGCAGACTGTCCCGGTGACTTTCCAGGTGTGAGACAGTGAAGGCAGGCAGGCGGCGGATGGCGAAGCGCTCGTGCTCCCATGCCAGCATGTCGTCAGCCAAGTTGATTTTCTTGTGCACCATGGAGAACTGTACTCCGGGGAACTGGCTGGCAACCACCTGTGGGAAATGTCCACCAGCCGAGAAGAAGGATGCCCAGGGACTAGGAGTCCCGTTGCTTCCAAGTACATCCCCTCCCCTCCCTCTCCAAACCAGAACTGGCGCTTGTAATGGAAACACTTCCTCCTCCATTCAAAGAAAAGGGGTAAAAATTTGTGCCAACAATCTGCCAGGAGGGGCCGGTGAAGGCAGAGGCACCTGGAAAATAAGGACCCTAACATAAGTCACAACCCTCAAATTCTGGCTCTTAATATCTATGTGATGTTTTATGGTAGCCACGTGGCCAAGGCTGCCATCTGGCAAAGGAGCCAACTATAACGGGTTCTTACAAGCAAGAGGCTCTATAGGGAAGCTCTAGGGGAAGGTAACTGATCCAGTCTGGTCCATTCTGGATTCCTAAACCATGGAGGACTCTTCGCTCCGATCAAGTCTACCAGAAATAAGAGCCTAGGACTACATCAAAACTGCTCCCCTTCAGCACCTTAGGTACACACGCTCCATCATGGAAGCAAAACAGCTCCCCTTGGCAAGTCACCCCCAGGCTTCCTCCCAGGGAACATGCATTCAGCCAACACAACCCAATGTGTTACCATCTCCAGCTCCCTCAGAAACGCATGCTGCAGGGTCCCCTCCTTGGGAGGCTTCGAAACATGGAGGTGAAGACTGTTCCCTCGGCCCAGGGTGTCGAGACAAAGAACAAACGCGACGTTGTCTTGGAGCAGACTGGAATCTGAAACAGACCGAGCCAAACCCCTGAGTCTGTGCTCCAAGAACCAGAAACATCTGCAGGACATATGGAGAGGAGGTCTCCCAGCGTGGCTCACATATTAGTGATTCAAAGTAAAGAGTTCAGTATGCTTCTTGTTCCCTTCTCTTTCCATGCAGCAATTCAGACAGCATGGAAAAAGACTGTACTGTGCCTTAACACAGTAGGTTGGTGTGGTTGGGCAGACGATAAAATCCTACCCAACTGGAAAGATGACTTCCCTGCAACAATGCTTGGCATTAATGGCACCTTTCATTTGAAAGAGCTCAAAGTATTTTACACGTGCATTAAGTTGCCCAATTCTGTTGCAACAGTTTAATGGTAGCGTCTTCATTTTAGAAGGGGAAACTAAGGAACAGAGTGAAAAGACCGGCCCAAGGAAGAGACCAGATCTCCTGACTCCAAGTCATGCTACAACCACCAGCTCGGGGTTCCCTTTTACACTCAGAGAAGCAAGCACACAATGCACCTTGGAAGGGTGCATTTACTGGAGGAGCTCACTGCAAGGTGCCAATCCAAAGCTGGACATCTTATTTTTGCTCTGTCATACAGCCGTGAGAGCCAGACTCTGAAGTGAGACAGGACCCAGTGAGCTAATAGCTGGTCTGCAAACAGTATTATAGCCACGGAAGTTAACTGGGGAAGGGAAGGGGGTGGTGATTTTATCGCAGCACAGGGAGTGGAGGTTCTCACAGAAGAGAAGACCGAGGGGGATTTAATAGCAGCCTTCCACTGCCTGCAGGGGGTTCCAAAGAGGATGGAGCTGGGCTGTTCTCAGTGGGGGCAGATGACAGAACTAGGAGCAATGGGCTCCAGATGCGGCAAGGGAAGTTGAGGTTGGATATTCGGAAAAAAACTCTCACTAGGAGGGTAGCAAAGCACTGGAACAGGTTACCCAGAGAGGTGGTGGACTCTCCATCCTTAGAGGCTTTTAAGACCCGGATAGACAAAGCCTTAGCTGCGATGATCTATTTGGGGATGGTCCTGCTCTGAGCAAGGGGTTGATGTGACCTCCTGAGGTCCCTTCCAACCCCCGTTTTCTACAATACTAAGTTGCTCGACTCAGCAAAGCCCAGAGTGATCCCACACACCCATCCCTTCCCATCTCTCAAACCTGTGTGATCCAAGTTGTCTTCTAACCACCTCTTGGTTCCCTGATAGTTAAACTTGCCACCTCCAGATGCGAAGAACAGCAGATTATACCTGCGCACCGAGAAACGGGGAAAAGTGAGTCAGTCGCATTGATTTACTGGGTGTAGAAACAACCTTCTCAGGGAGTACTCAGAACCACGCATGGAATTCAAAACGATTCCCAGACTAACGATGGCTCATTAATAGGAGCTGCCTTCTGTTAGCATCCCAGGGTGAAGTCACGATGGCTTTCACTTCGTGTACCAGACACACTTGAGTGTAATATCCAGACAGGAATAGAACGTCACCCACATGCTAACACAAGGCAAGGAAATGCCTGCTGGAACGCTGAATGCTTGGTGCTTCTATGTCCTTTGCGTTTCCAAAGATCTGTATGGACATTAACTAATCCAGGCGCCCAACAACCTCGTGAAGCTGGGAAGAGTCATTAGCTTTGCTGAACTGATAGGGAACAGGCATGGAGATTAAGGGATTCACTACTGATCACAGTGTAAAACAGTGACAGAGCAGGGTTTACAACATGATAGTTCCTGACTCTTATGTTAATCTTATTCTGTTGGAGTCTCCCATTCACCAAGCATGAACTAAAACCACTGCATGGAAATGAAGGGGAAAGAGCCCACTGGGAAAGGAGGTGCAGTTGTGTTTCATGGCAGGATTTGTGGTACACACACACAGGCTGCTGCTTTAACCCTATCTGCACCGACTGTGTTAAGGGGGCTTCGCCTGCAAAACATTTCCAACCCTGCAGGTTCCACTGGGTCGCTCCAACCCCACATTCTGGGACCTGACAGCAGCACCTTACCCTGCATGGGTACGTTTGTAGGTGTAGAGCCGAGAAAACAGCCTGGCGAGCTCCAGGAGCACAGAGATGCCGCTGGCATTGGAGTCTGCACCATGAGACAGCCACTAGGGAGACAAAGACAGGACTGAGAAAGTGGACTCCCCTGCCGGCTCAGAGAAGCACCAATGCAAGCCAAACAGGTAAAGCACACGAGCTTCCTCCTCGGCACAACAGGGACAAAGGGGAGGGGGAAAAAATATTTACCGGGGCCACGCCAAAAGAGTCGTAATGGGCCACTATCACAATGGTGGGCAGGTCCTCTCCTCCCAGCCCAGTCAGCCTCCCCTGCAGAAGCCAGAGAGAAGCATTCATTACCCTGCAGTTCTTCACTGCCTTTATAGCAGCACAGCTTACTTCCCCCCTCTCCCCCACAAATCTGCCACCCACTCCGTCTCAAACAGCCTCAGCACCAAACCCTCCTCCCACTGCCTTCAAGCACCACGCCCTTAACCTGCTTTCTGGATTCAGCTGCTGGGAAGACACAAAACCCTCCTCTACTATGCAACTGAAATTCTGTTTCTCTCTTGTAACCCTCAGGCAGCTTCATCTTTTTGATCCCCAGGTACGCACCGCCTGGTCACCGGCCAAAGGAGCTTTCCTATAGCTATCCACCAGCCTAGACCCCACTCCCGAATCATGAGAACTCACCTCCACGCTGGTTATGAGCCAGTCGCTGACAGCTTTGCTCTGAGCCCCGCTGGTAACCATCTGGAAGCCATTGGCAGTTGCTGTGTGCAACAGCACTAGAACAGAGAGTTAAATATACTTGGGAAACAATCCTGTCTCTTGATTTCTTCTGCCAGCTGATCCATGGAGGGCCCCGCTATGCCAGTTAAGCCCATTATCTCTCTGACTCATTGTTTATATTGCTGCATTTCAATGAAAATCTGGTGAGCATTTCAGTTCTCAGCACTGAACTCCCGCAGCAACTTACACCCATAGACCTCAAGAGTGTTACAGGTGATGTAGCCTAGTGGAGTAACTATTACCGCCTACTTAGAGAGAGACGGTTAACTCACATCTGCCCAATGACAGACTGGTTAGTGTCAGTCTCGGGAACACGACCAAGGTGTGCTGGCTCCTAGGACCCTGTTGGAACCACAGATGCAAACCTTCCAGGCCAATCTCACTGCGTTTGCTCATGGCTGCTGCCAGCGTGAGATGAAACAAGGCGATGAGATCCCGTCATGACCGTATTCCTAAGCTCTTATTACAGCGCTTCCCATCCACGGAAGCGAAAGCACTTCCACAAGGAAGTGAAGTATCGTGATTCCTCTGCCACCAGCTTACAGTTGTGAGAAGGGAGCCAGAGAGAGCAGAAGTGACCTGTTCAAGTCACGTAACAGCTCCGTGGTAGAGCTAGGAGTGGAACTCGGGAGTCCTCACTCCCAGGCAGTTTTAGCCACTAGACAACGCTGCCTCTCCAGAATGCTCCCCAGAATGGTGTGGAGCCATTAGCTACTACTGTCCTTTGGGGCATCTAATTAAGGATCATGTGTCTGGCTAGTTTCAATGCCCTCTGAAGCCCCTTATGCTGCAACTCACCTTCAGCAGCTGATGCAGAACCCTGCGATGCAGAAGCAGCCTGTGTTTGTTCGTAGATGGAGAGCAGCTCGTCATCCTCTACTGCAAAGTAGACGGGCACGATGGTTTCCATGGCCAGCATTTCAGGCTCTATCTCCATGAACTGCTGAGAATTCGGAACACAAGACACAAACTTAGGGTCTATCGCACATGCCAGGAGGCAGGAAAATGAACAGCCAAACAGGAGAGAAACCCAAGTCCTCACATCAACTTTGACAGAACATAACCCTCGCACCCACAGCGGGGGTTTTGTCACAACTGTAACTTGAATCTCTGCTCCCTTTCAGCAATGACATTCCCACGCTTGCCTCCCCATCCCCTGCCTGCCTTGCGAGATATTTACCCGGACAACATCCTGCGGAACCGATGACATGGCCTGGGGCAAAATGATGACCACGGCGCCGGCAGATTGGCGGAGGGCCTTCTGGTACTGCTCGTACGAGAAGTCCACCAGCCGCATCATGACGCAGCGTCGGCTCAGCACGTCCGCCTCGATGGTGCGGGCCTCGGTGTTTAACACCGCATTCCTGGTACCTGTGGGGAAGGATCAAGAGAGAGCATGTAGCCGACGGTCTCATCGTCTTTCATACGGCAACACAGCACGTGTATTAGAGCATTCTCCGTTCCAAGCTGGCTGGAGTATTTTGGAGAGGAGATTTGAAACCATGTGAGCTTTTCCTTTCCTTCGGGATGGCCTCACTGTTGCCCCTTCCCTACATAGATAGCTAAGGCCAGGGTGGGACTTGGCTACACTAATTATACTAGTTCATAACCACCTTTGTGCCATCATGTCCTGACACTCACCTGGCCCCATTCTAATACAGTTCAACCTACATCGCAGCTTCCTTCCAGCACCGCTGCACCTCAACCCTGTTTGCACCCCTGCACTCACCTCCTGGGCGTATCAGCGCGTTTTGGTGAAACGCCTGGGCAGCTGACTGTTCAGAGTGCTGCACTGACTGACTTTAGAAACTAATTGCCTAACAGCGTAGGAGACAAGCTCAGCAGAAACCTGCTCAACCAGGGCAGTCAGCGCGTGAGATATGGCTGGCTATACACGAGCAAGGCTGCAACCATCTGTCCCACCTCCCTCACTGGGATACTGCTAGTATTGACTGGACTGACAGCCACTAGCCAGGTAAGCATGGGTGACCAACCTCCTTTTGATTCTTTCTATGGCACTACCCCTGTTCCATCAGTCCTCCCGCTAGACACACGTGTACAATCCTGTGCAAAAGTGCACTGCAGTGCAACAGCAGCCTGGGAGCTCACCAGCAACACTAATGCTCTCTGGCAGAGATCTTTGACATGGGGAAGGCTATGGAGGGTGTCATGGTGTTACTGGAAGTGTGCAGACACCCTGCCGCTTCTAGCAATCAGCACTGCAAGCGATGGAGATAATGGAGGGGGCATGAACCATGCCAGGAGGCAAAGCTAATTCCTCCATTTGTTGGCTCTCTCATCATGCAATGAAGTTTTCTAGCTGCTAAAACACTTCACTCTTATACAGGCAAGTGTTGGATGACGGGGTCTGTTTCACTGACCTTAACGCAGGCGGGCTAGAGGGGCCCACGGTGTAAGTGTCAGCTCAGTCCACACTGAGACGCTGAACCAGCCCCGTTTAACAGTTTGGTCTTGTTCATGTATCAGATCATTTTCTAGTAGAACACACATCTTTTCATGCTGCACCAGCAAGGGAAGAGCACCCAGGAGCTGCAACGTGACAGCTTTTGAACATGGCCCTTCACATACCACTTCCCACCCCCCCATGGTCTCTCTGAGCAGCACAAAGAGGGATTCTTCTTCTCTCTGAAAACTGCATTTCACATGCGCGCGCGCACACACACACTGTGAGGTGTAACGTGACTTCTATCCTGCAAGCACAGATTTATGCTTGCACAAAGGACAGAAAGGACCACTGGATCAGCTGGTAGGATGCTCTGTATAACCCGGGCTGTAGAAATAAGACCGGGTTACCCCTGCTGCAGCCCAGCTAGCCCAGACCCCTCCACATGTGCTGAGAATACTTTGGTGAATCAGAATACATGACTGAGGCTTTTATCTATAGCATCTCTCCCACCCCAAGAGCAATGACTGCTTAAACCAGCAGTTTTCAGCCTCTTTAGACTCAAGGCCTCCCTCGATAGACTCAAGACACCCCTTGGAAAATGCCAGCTCTTGTTTTTTGACTTAAGAAAAACACTAGAGCAATTCTTCTGTTGCACATAACTTAGAAAAACCACAGCAAGCCAGAACGCTTTTAACACTCTGAATTCCTATTAAAAATCTCTGGGTTTCTCTCGTGAATCATGTTCGTGCTCAATGATACTCTTATTGCCTGGAACCCTGCGGCACCCTTGAAAGCACCTCAAAGCACCCCAGGGTGCTGCAGCATCACAGGTTGGGGTTTTTGAAAGCAAATCATTGCAAGTAGTACAGCTCTGTTCCAACAAGACATCAGCCGCTGCAACAACGGACACCCGTAAAAATTGTTTCAATGCAAAAAAGCGCCGTTTTCTGTAACGTTTCTACAAGAAGAGATGATCCATTTGATAACCATGACTCTGAAGGACTTTTGTTTCAGTGGCCTTAGAACAAGTTAAATTTTTGCTCTTAAATTGCCCCAGGGTTAAATCTTAAGTGGGGGGTGGGGAGCGAAGAAAAGAAAAATCCTAGTTGGTTCCTTTGGAAAATAATTTGAGAGTTTGGAACAACAAAAAGCTTTTATCCCAAAGGGCATTTGGCCTCTGAACACACGGAAGAGGAACATTAGCTACCCAAAGGGTTTGGTGAGGAACAAAGGGAACACACAATCCGCTCAGCTGAGAGGGACCAGAAAAAGAAACAGCATTAAAAGTGAATTGCAAGTGTCTTAGAAATCAATGTGCTGCTTTTCTAAGAGCCCAAGAACAACTCAGGATTTGAGAGGTAAGTCACCATGGCTTGGTTGGAGCTAATATCCTAGCTGCTTAAGTTAAAGCCAACTCAAATCTGTGCACACTACCTGCTGTCACCGCCTGCCAGCAAAGACTGACTGCTGCTGGCAGAAGTAGTTTAATATCTCCAGACAAGACAACAGCTGTGATCTAACGAGGTTCTCAAGAAGGGAGCTCTCATGACAGGTAATGACTAAACTCAAAAACAGCGACAAGGACCCGGTCTTCACAAGCGATCTCAGATATCCCACAAGCCACATTCAGACCGGCATTTGCAAAGCGCACGCAACTAGCTGACGTTGCTTTATCTTTACAGGTGTTTAATCTCCCGAAGGTTCAGCGCGCTCCAGAGACTCGATCCCCGGCACGGCGTGGGACGAATCTGGGGCTGGTTGACGGATACCTACGTATTTTTAGCGACTAGAAAACAGCTGCAGATTGAAAAGCACGACGACAGAAGATAGTAAAACCCACAGAGGAACAGAATATATTTATATTAAAAGACGCAGGAGATCGACCCCTTAGAAATAACGCAGGAGATCGACCCCTTAGAAATAACGCTTATAATAATGTTGGTTAATATACGAGGGAATAACTGTTAAGACACGTGACTCCTAAGAGCTGTTAGATTTCAGGCTCAAGGCAAGAAGTTGAGCAATCGAGAGGACGTCAAGTTTGGCCACAAACGGGCTAAAAGAAAAAGACAGGACGGGGGTAACACGAAGGAAGGACCGAAACAAGAGGGACTGGAGAAGAGACCCGAACTTGCAGGGGGACGGCGGGAACGCGGCACAAACCGGCAGGAAGAAAAGGGACGGGAAAACGGGAGAGACGAGGAAGACGGGAAGTCAACCCGCCCTGCGCAGAGCGAGGGAAGAGCAAAGGGCGCGAGGAGAGGTCGCTGGCCTAAGCATCCAAGCGCTGCACGAGGCGGAGAGCGACCTCGCACGCCCGCCTCGCACGCCCGCAGCAGAGAGATTTGCAACGTCCCCCCGCGCTGCTCAACGGGCTCCGAAAATGCCCGATAACCTGGAAGAAGGAGAAAACCTCTCCGCAAACCAGACGCGACCGACGACCCGGATAACGTCGCCGGCGCCGACGCGACGCTCGGCGTTTCGGAGACGGCCGCTGAAACCTGACGCGGGGGAGGTTAGAGACAGCCCCCGGTAGGTATCCTTCTTCAGCCTGGAAAAAAAGAGACGGCTGAGCGCGCGTGGCTCGGCGAACAGCGCTCGCCGGCGCAACGGCCGCAAACTCCTGGAGGACCGACTCGGGCGCAACGTCAGGAAAAACTTCGCAATTAGGGTGTCCGCACTGTGCGATAGCCTCCCTCCATGGTGGGGGGGGAGGGGAGGGATAGGTCTGAGAGGGGGTAAGCCCAGGTGGGGGGAGGGACAGGTCTGAGGGGGGGTAGGCCCAGGTGGGGGGAAGGCATAGGTGTGAGGGGGGGAGGGGACAGGTCTGAGGGGGGATGGGCTCACCGTAGGGCTGCCCGCCCAGCTCGTACTGCTGCATGCGGTAGACGGTGAAGTCGTGCGCGGCGTCGGCGGGCGGCCCGAGCAGCAGCAGCAGCAGCGCGGGCAGCACGAGCAGGACGCTGAGCGGGAGGCACGAGGCCTTCAGCACCGACTCCAGCACCTCGCCTGCCTCCTCCAGCATCGCCCCGGCGCGGCCTGCAGGCACCACGCGGACAGCCCCCCGGGGGGGGAGGAGGGGGCCTCGCGCGCGGGGGCTGATGGGGCGGCGCCAAGCCCCGCCGCGGGGCATGGCGGGAGCTGTAGGCCGCGCCTCCCCGGCCCCGCGCGAGAGGGCTGCTGGGAGAGCTGCTCGCGCAGCCTGCTGGGAATTGTAGTACGCTGCGTCCTGCGGCCTGACTTGCGGCGGTGCCAGATTGATTAGCTCCTGAATGCAGGGGGGGGGGGGGACTCGCAATAGGAGGGGCGTCTAAACAAGGGACAAAAAAACAAACTAAAACATTTCATTGCCATTCTAATATTGCAAAAATATATATATTATTGCACGGCTATTCTTCATCAATGTGAGATGCAAAAAAAGAGATGCAAAAGTTGGTTCCAAAATGATCCTTTTTATTTATTTCTTTATTTTTTGCAATATTTTGTTGCCATTTCTCAGCGGGTCTAATCAAAGGGATCATTTGGGAACGGTCTAGATTTTTTTGCATCTCTTTTTGTCCAACACGGCTGCCAAATACATTGCTGAAAGAGCAAGAATTCATCTTAAAACATCGTGAAAATCCATGTCCGTGGATTCTTTTCATTGCGCGGGACGTCTTAAGCTGGACATAGCTTAGGGCTGCGGTGTGGCATCATCCGGTGCTGGATGGATGTAGCTTAGCAAGGCATCATTTGGGGCTGGATGATGCCAGGAATTAGATATAAATCTCCCGGAGATGCTGAGAGTCACCCAGGGGATAAAGGTTGGGGCATTCATTCAAATAAATATCTAATTTCCAATCCAATTTATAGTGCGGTCCAGTGGGTTTTCAAAATGTAATCACCATCCCCTTGTGTGACTTCAGTCTCCCGCCTCTGTTTCCAGGTCTGCAGAATGGGGATAAGGGTGGGACTCTCAAGGACCTGAGCCCCCGCCACCTCCCTTTTCGGCTGCTGGGCTGCGTTCCCGAGATGCCCTGCGGTGCAAATCTTTCTGCCCCGTGCATTTTTAACAGGGGAGATTTGCATTTGCAGAACGACCACTCGGAAGAGCGTCATCACGCCGCGGTGTCCAAGGCCTGGCTCCTGGGGCACAGACCCCAGCCCCTGCCCACGGCAGAATGGGATCAGAACTGCAGGTCACGGGCCCTAAACTGCCAGGAGCAGATGGAGAGTCCCTCCTTCAGCCCAGCCTGGGTGGTGATGAGCACCCCTTGAAGCTGATGCCCTGCCCCGCTGGGCGTGTGAAGGAGGGGGCATCGCTGGACTGCAACCGGACCAGGAGTTGCCCCTCGCTCCACAGACCTACGCAAGAGCAGGAGCTGCAGGAAGGAACAGAACAAACTCGCCAGGAGGCGCCAGAGGCCACGGAGCCTCCTCCAGGGCACAGAGCAGGGCACTGCCACGGGGTGCTCCCAGCTTCCCCTTGTGCCCCCGCAGCTGGCACCCCTGGCCTGGCTCCTCAGCCACGGGGCAGATCTGAGCCGCAGTCCCCTGGGGACAGGGCAGGGAACGGCTGTCCAGTGGCTCGGGGTCTCACCCCCTGGGGCTCAGGATCTTGCTCCTCAAACCCATATCCGGGCTGCTGGGTTTTGCCTGGTTTCCGTGGCAAGCCACAGAAGCATCCCAATGGGTGCTGGGCGTGCATAGGATCCCAGTCCTATCCAGCGGAGATGAGCACCTCCATCCTGCCTGGGACTTCCCTCGTGCTAAGTGTCTTGGCCAAGGTCATGCAGCGCGTCAGTGGCAGAGACTCAAACCCACAGCACTGCAGTATTAGTACCATGCCTTGCTTCTCCGGCTCCCCCCAGGCTGCACGTGGCTGTTTGGAGACAGGCCCCACCGATTCCTTCCATCTCTGACACTTCCTTCCCCGGCCCCTTACTCCAGGTGCCCACGTGGGAGGCCGGGGCATGGGACTTACAGCTTCAGGTCTGAGCCACCCTCTTCCACTCCCCCTCCTGCCATGCAGCCCGTTATCCCCCCAGGAACCGGTTGATCTGGAGCACCCCTTTGGCCAGGGCTCAGCACGGCTGCAGGACTCATCCCAGCCCCACACCAGGCCCCCCCGCCTGTCCTTGCAAAGGCCACGTGCTCCCCTCCTCGCTGTCCCAGCTGTTGGGGTCTGCACCGAGCTTCAGGGTGTCGAAGGAGCTGGGTTTTTTTGCAGGGTCTTTAAACAGCTGCTAAGGTTTAGAGATTTGCAGGCACCGTGCCAAGGGAAGGAATCTCTTACGGGCTCATGCAGACGGAGGGGTGGGAGGTTCGTGGGTCTCGCAGGAGGACGGGACTGCAGCTGTTGGCAGGGCACGTGGTGGATGGAGAGACCCCAATACCCCCAGGGACAGGGAGCTGGAGTCCAGGGGTAGCCGAAAGGAAAACAGGCCTATCCCATGCCACAGCAGATGCCGCCAAGCTGCTGGGGGAGCCCTGGTGCCCCTCTCCCCCATAACTACCCCAGCGTGGGGGCAAGAAGGGCTGTTCCCGCTGCTTCTCAGAGGACAGGGCTCCACATCCCGCTGCTTTGGGAAGAGACTCCCGTGCCACAGCCCCTCCATGGAGTGTGTGTGACGGGGTGTAGGGCAGTGGGTGGAGGTGCGAGTATGGAGATGGGTGTGCAGATACGCGGTGCAAACTGTGTAACGGGTTTTTGGTGTGCTTTGATCTGCCAAGTGAGCCGTGGAGGCCACTGGGCAGTGTTGGAGGTAGGTGTGGAATTCAATATTTTTGCAAAAAAAAAAATGAGGGGCAGAGGAAGTGAGGCCTGCTCCTCCATTCACCCCGCCTCATGCAACGCTCTCAGGGTCGCGATCCCCCCGCGCAACCCTGGCTGGAGCCCAGGCTGCAGAGCTGAAGCTGGCAGGGCTGGGACTCAGAGGAGGGCTGGCTGGGGTTCCCTCTTCCGGGACACAGCTGGCCCCTATCCCCAGCTAACTGCATCTCCACTGCCCTGGGAGAAAGCCCCCCTTGGTTCCCAGGAGGAGCATGAATGCAGACAGGGCCAGAGCATGAGGCTCTGCTGGAAAGGCTCATTGCAGACCCCCCAACATTCGGGGCCCCCCCGGGCTCCCCGGGGCACCAGGCTCAGCCCCGTGTGCTCACGCAGCCCAGAGGCAAGGCAGGGCCCCTGGGGGCTGTGCTATTTTGGGTAGGCACGGTGCCCTTGGTGGGGTTAGGAGTTTAGGTTCCTCTTTTCACAGTGGGGAAGGGAAAGCAAGAGCGAGCAAGAGACCGGAACAGTTCCCAGGACGGTCTGTACCCTGGTCGCAGGCAAGGATGATGGGGACAGTTGCCCACAAAAGCACTCGCTTGCATTAGATCCGCGTTGCCCTCCTCCACCACGGGACACCCCCTGCCTCGCTGCGAGCCGTGGGCGAATCCCCACCGTGTGCCCCGTGTCTGCTTGGCACCATGACCACCCACATCCCCTCCGGTACTACGCAGCACAGCTGTACCCACCGCAGTCCATCCTGCCCTGCCCGTGCCACTCTGTCTTTCCGGCACTGATGCCCACCTACGCCCGCCCCGTCATAACTGCTCAGCTGTGCCCAATGTCTGCTCAAACCCGTCACTGCATCGCTGCGTCCTGCTACATTGCGAAGCCACGGCCGGGTCCTAATGGGATGTGGGCAGCTGCCCTCACCCCCGGAGGGCATCTCCTGCTCTGGAGAGAGGGGTGTGGACATGGGGGCCAAACCCTGGGAGTCAGGAGACCGGGGGGTTCGCTCCTAGCCTTGCCCTTGTGTAGGACAGGGCTACGCTGCCCCCTTGACGGAGCACGTGGCACCTACCCCTCTCCCAGCCTTGGGCTCGACTCGGAGCTGGGCGATTGCACTGATTTTCGCAAAGCTCCATGTTGCAAAACCCTGTTCTCCAAAGGTTCCTGGAAAGCCGCAATGTCTCTACGCCGGACGGGAAGGGAAGAGGAAATGGAGCTTGCTTCCTTCCCGTGGCCCTGATCCAGAGGTGTCCCCGAAGCCGCTGCTCCCCCCGCCCCGTGCATCATGCCCGGCCCCGCAATGCCTATTGTGACGGGACACTCCCTGTCCCACACTGCAGCTTTGCCAGGCCCCAGGGCACAGAGGTGCAGCTGGCCCGCGATTCACCGCAGACACCCCATTCAGGCTGGCATGGCGCCTGCTCCAGTACGGCACGGGGGTTGTAACTCCCCGCAGCCAAAGCAGAGACACCGTCCCCCTGGTACAGGGGTCTGGGGAACAGATTGGGGTAGCTCGATGGCTCCCTACCCTGCCATGCCCCAGCTGCGTCTGCCTGGCAGCTGCAGCTCACGCTGTCTAACCACAGGATACTGGTGCGGCATCCGGCCCAAGCGTGCCTGCCTGGTGCCCCGTCCCTGCTGTTCACACCCAGTCCCCAGACAGCCGTGCCCACCCTGGGGCGGCAGGCAGAGCATCTACCATATTTCCTTGCATGCAACACGCCCCGGAATAAGACACGCACCTTGTTTCTGAGAGGCAGAAGGAATTTAAAAAAGATCTTTCCTTACAAGAGGCGGGGAGCAGAGCCTGCCCCTTGTTCTGCGGATCAGGTGTCGAGTGACTTTTGCTTTCACCCTGCAGAAGCTCAGGCAGCCCAAACCGCTGTTACCATATTTCCTCACTTATGAGGCGCACCACAATTTCCAGCAGCTGGTTTTGGGGGGAAATAAAAAAGCAGATGTTTCAAGGGAGAAAACATGCTATTCCCCACCCCTCCACCCCCGCCACCTCTCCAGCCGTGGACACAGGATGCACCATGGTGCAATGCCCGTGTGTGTGTAAGCGGGTTGCCTTGCACGTGGGCTTTTCCAGGCAGGTCCTAGCTCCCCGAGGCTCCTCAGCCAGTCCTCATCTAGAAAACAAGAGTCCTGAAATAAAGCAAGCACACACACGCAACCTGGTTGTCCTGTCTCGGACACTGGCAGGGGTCCCTTGTGTGCCTCTGGCCTTTGCACAGCCCCTACAGAGGGCATTTTGCTCAACAGGGCTGGCTGCCCCCTCTTAAAGGGACAGGCCAGCCTGTTATGCAACCTCATAGCCAGGGGCACTGCATATATCCAACCGCATAACAGCTCGCCCCCAACCCCAAGCACAGCAATCACCCCGGAGCCCTGCCAGCTCCATAAATGCAGGCACGTCACGCACCCCGGGGCAATGCCCACCCCCCAATTGTGGGCAGGCCCTGCCTTTGCCAGTACAAGGTGGTCTCAAGCATGTCAGCTGGGTCAATCACGTGTTTGCTTCCCGTGTCCTCCTGGGGCAGAGCCCAGCCTGAGCCGTGGGATGTCATTCCTACAGACTCAATCCCACTGCATCAGTCCCTGCTTGTCTCTTTTCCACCCCCAGGTCAAGCATGGCAAGTCCAGAGCCGGGAGCGAGTCACGTCCCTTCGGCGAAGCCCCCTCAGATGCTGGAGGGGTTGCTCAGCATGCTGGAGTTGCTGGAGAGAGGCGCCCGCGGGCGAGGGCTTGATATGACGGGGCTGCGGAAGCTGTCGCGGCAGCGCAGGGAGCTTTCGGTGGAGGAGCCCGAGTGGATGTTGGGGACGACCAAGCAGTCTCCGGGCCCGCGGAGCCCCAGGCGGATGCAGCAGCAGCACAGCAGGCCCACGATGGCCCGGCGCACGTCCGCGCTGCGAAAGGAGTAGATGACGGGGTTGATGGCTGAGTTGAGCACAGCCATGGCCAGGGCGAAGTCCAGCGGGTAGGGATGCTTGCACGCCTGGGGCTTGCAGAAGGCGTCAATGAGCAGCAAGGCAAAGAGCGGGCTCCAGCAGAAGATGAAGGCACCCAGGATGATCAAGACGGTCTTGAGGAGCCGCAGGGAGCGCATGTTGCTGTGGCGGGTCATCGAGGCCGCCCGCACCAGGCGGTAGATGGCAACGTAGAGGCCCACGATGCCTATCAGGATGATGCTGAACATGAAGACGCAGATGATGACGTATTTCTTGGAGTAGAGGGGCAGCAGGGTGGAGCAGCTGTCGAAGTCGCACAGGCAGTTCCAGCCCAACAGAGGCAAGAGCCCGATGAGGATGGCCAGGAGCCAGAAGGAGACGATGAAGCCTCGCAAGCGCGTGGCCTTGGTGCTCTCGCTCTCGGCGATGGGCCGCACCATGGTGCTGTAGCGCTCGATGGCCGTCACCAACAGGCTGAAGATGGAGGCAGCCAGGGCGATGAAGAGGATGCCCTCCCGAAGGAACCACAGCTGGGGCGAGAGCTGGAAGGTCTTCCTGCCTGACAGGCAGAGGTTGAAGACGTAGGCCACTCCTGCCAGCAGGTCGCTCACCGTGATGCTGGCGATGCAGGAGTAGACCCAGCGGCGGGTGCGCATGCTCCACATGGCCAGCAGCACCAGCAGGTTCTCCATCACGATGAGGCAGCTGACGACGATGACGAGGATGCTGACAAGGCTCATCCTGTCCCCCTGGGACCGCCGGTGGCTCAGCCTCCCAGTGTAGTTGTAATGCTGCAGGATGATGTTGATGTTCTTCTGGGCGACCAGCTGCAGGCACGAGTCCATGCTGGAAGCCAGGAAAAGGTTGGCCGCAGGGATCTCCATGAGGGCAGAGAGGGAGTGGACAAGGGGCTTAGCACTAGACCAGGCAACTTTGGAGGAGAAGCAGCGACCAGGGTTAGCGTTGGCAGTGGCCTGCGATGGAGCAGAGAAAGAGCTGCTCTTACTGGCACCTGCAGACAGAGGGATGGACCAGAACTGGACCCAAGTCAAGTGCTTCCTGCTGGATCAAAGACCAGAACCAGGAGCCTGTAATTCTGCGAAAGACAGAAGACAAGCAGTGAATGGTTGTGAAATGGCAGGCATCAGGATAGCAGTGATGGCTTCCTGTTGTTCAAGAAAGGTTTCCTGTTGTGAATCTTTTAGTGTTGACCCTCCCTGTTTCAGCTGAAACTATTTCTCAGTAACCAGCTGGGTGGTTCTCCATCTTTCCTGTCTTACGGTGGGGTGGAGGTGCGTGTGCATTTTTGAGCCAGAGCCAGCTACCTGGTGACTACAGAAGACCCAAGAAGATGTTGGAGCTACAGTGAAAGCTCCTTAGCCATGGAGTAGGGGTGGCATTGCCACTCCCAAGCCTACAGAAAGGCTTCTGCACCAGGAGCTTAGGTTTATGTCAGCTGGCATGAAGGTAACCCATGCATCTGGCCTCTCAGAGGCTGTGGACAGACAAAGCATTTATAGGGGTGTTCCAGTAAACCGGTACAAGCTGTTCCAGTGCACCTCTCCCATCTACCCACTCCCATTTAAGGAGCACATTACATTAGACCTGCTCCTTCAGGGTTAGTGAGGCAGCAGCTTAGCTCCCTTAGCCGGGTGCAGGAGCAGACAGATATAACAGTTGCATTGAAATAGCAGATGCACGCTGCAGCTCTAAGACCCCCTTCCTCTTTTAAACCGATTTAAAATCACATCTGTCTGCAGCTGAGAGCGGTTCCCTGATTTCCTGCTTCCCTCTTCCTGCACCCAAATACCCTTTTTGCTTCTATCAGTAAGAGGCTTCCAGGCTCCAGCCCGGTTGGGTTCCCTTCTCTGTGGTCTGGGACAGACAGCACAAAAACCCAAATCAGTTAAGTCTGATACTACAGATTTATCTCAAACCAGTTTCAGCCCTTTTCAAACTGGTTTAAGTGCACTAAATGATTGTTCAGTTACAGGGTTAAACCAGTATCCGATCACTTAAACTGGTCCATGTGTAATGTCTGTCCCAGCCTGCACAAAAGTAACCTGAGCCTGGGGCTCCTGCTGCAATGCAAGGGCAGGATGAACCCGACAGGTTCAAAGCAAACCTGGAAAAAAAAAAAAAAAATCTCTGCATCAGCCTTGGCATTGCACCTTTTGCTTCTGAGGTTCTCAAAGCCCCTTGCAGAGCAGCTTGGTGAGGCATTCCCCTTCCCAGGGGATAGACAGGGAAACTGAGGCACGGAGAGGAAAGCCCAGTTCCAACTTGGGAGGTGGTGGCAGAGTCAGAAATAGAACCCAAGTGTCCCCAACTATTAAAAAGTTGGCGTTCAAGAGATGCCTCCCAAGAAAAGCATCTGACTGGGTTGCAATGCTCCCTGTCTTGCAGCCTGCTGCCCTCAACCTCACCCAGCCATGCCCAGCACTGCACAGGCTCCCTGGACTCACCAGTTAAGAGCTTCTCTGCTGCCCCATGCACGAGGGCTTGAAAGTCGGAGTGGCTCTCCAGATGTTAGCACAAGGCTCCCCCAGAGGTGGCACTGACAGTGCTGCCCGAGTCTGTTTGTACCTATAAGAGAAACAAAAGGGGAAGTTACAACACACTATAAACCACAGCACTTTTTCAGGATGATGACCCCACCCAAGAGCGGCTGAGAGGTGCTTGTGGCGGGCATCAGACAATAGCAAACACCTTTGAGCACCGCAGAGGCCCTCATTTCCCCTTTGCAGCAGGCTCGAGGGCACACGGTCCCAGAGATTTGCCCTGTGAGCAGGAGTGGGTGGAAGGGAGCCCTCACTTTCCTGCCCCAGGGACAGCTGAGCCAAGCTGTGGGTTGTGACTCACCCGCTGCAGAGGAACTAGGGATGGGGAGAATACAAGGGTGACCCCGATGCGGGGGTGGTTGGAGGGCTGGATGCAAACCTCAGCCTCCGATCTCCCCGTGGCACCTCTGCTTGCCTAGTGGGCTGCACCTGGGATGTGCCCAGGCCTTATCCGCATCCGACGGCTTGTTCCCAGCTGCCACCGCAGACCCAGAACCACGCAGGCTGGAGACGTGCAGCTGGGGAAGGAACAAGAGCATCTACACATATCTTCTGCCAGCTGCTGGGGGGTGGCAGAAAGCTTCTTTCAGCCTAGGGATTGGTCATGGCTTTGTAGGCAGAGCAAGAGACTCGGGTCCATGAGGTTCTGCCGGAGCCCGGTGTAACCCAGGCCCAGTGCCGAGCAGCATCATGCCAAGGAGGTACCGCCTTGGTTCGGGGTGAGGCCCAGGCCAAGCATGACAAAGCCAGCGCCAGCTGGATGAACCCCTGTGCAAGGTGCAGCCCCTGCTCGGCCCCCCGTGCCCTTGCTAAGGAAGGGACTAGCCAGGGCTTTTCCCCGCTACCTGCTCTGCGGGGGCCCATTTGTATCGTATTATTCTCAGCACCTGGCTCATAGTCACCGTCATGCCACTTGCACCCTGGTCCCAGGGGAGCGAAACCTCTCCACATGCACATGCACTGGCACTGAGCAGAGGCCTGCTCTCAGTGGCTTCCACCTCGCCACAGCTGATGCGGGGTGCTCTGACCCGGATCTCCTGCCGAAGGGAAATCCCTCTTAGGTACCAGAAAGCACTGTCCTCCCTTGGCTTCTGCACCATGCAAAGAGACAGCGACCGAGAGTCACACCTGGACTGGCAAAGGGCTGTGAACCATCCAGGGATGAAGTAGAGAGAGTGGAGGGCAAGTCGATTGCTGGAAGAAAAACCTGCTAGATTAGACCTGCCTGCTGGCATCAGCATTCACATCCAGCCGCCCACCCGTTCCACTCCCATGTCCTATTTTTCCCCATTCATCCTCCATCCATCCCTTTCCCTCCCTGCTTCTCCATGTTCTCTCTCCTTATCCCCATACACTTTCTCCATCCATCCATCCATCCATCCATCCATCCATCCATCCTCTCTATTCCCACATGCTCACTCACTCCTTCCTTCCTATCCCCACATCCATACATCCCCATACTTTCTATCCCCACGTGCTTTTTCCATCCATGCATCCCCATACACTCTACCAACATTAGATGAATTAAACCCCATCCCTCCCTCCCCATACTTCCTCTCTATCCCCACATGCTTTTTCCCATCCATCCATCCATCCATCCCCACACACTGTACTAACGTTAGATGAATTAAACCAGTTGACCCATGGACTCATGGAGAGGTATCCGAACACAACTGAGAACGAGGATCCATCATCAAAGCCCTGCCAGGGATGCGGTAGATAGCTTTGATTCTGCCCTGGTGCAGGGGGCAGCCTGGAGACCCCCCGGGGCTCCTGCCAGCCCTCTGCTCTATACTGGCTGCGATGATAAGGCAGGCGGGCTCTGGTCAGAAGCAGCAAGGACTGGCTCATTGATTTATGCACAATGATTTTCATCCAGGGGCTGGAAGGAAACATTGGTTCAGTGCTGATAAAGAGCAGCTGACACAAAGATCGTCCCCGAGACAGAGCAGCGGTCCGAGTCACTTGGGAAATGCCTCACTTGAGGGCTAAGGGAAGGCTGTGCACGTGGGGGCAAAGGGGTGCAGCTCACACTGAGAGCAGAGAGATAAGTGGCGGAAGAGTTGCTCCATGCACCCTACTGCAGCCACAAGTTGGTGATGCAAAGGGCATCCTCAGTACACTACGTAAAAGGCAGCTGATTGCCCAAACTCAGCCTAAACATTGAGCCGGGAGCAGGAACAGCCTGTGCCAAGCTTTCTGCCCCTGCCCCCCCCCATGCAGGTTGTCCTCCCCACGGAGGTATTAAGCACGGTCCAGGTGTGGACGCAGGGATGGAGCAGTTGCAGAGCTTCCTGCCTGTGCTGTGAAGTCCAGGAAGCCTTGGGCTGGGGCAGCTGCTGGGGACCCTGCACCTGGTCCCTCCCTGCTTGTCCTTGGGGGTCTGGGCATCGTCCAGGTGCTTGGCAGAGGCAGCGTGTGGAAAGGCAGGTCGTGCCCCCCACCCCAGGGCCCTCCTAAGGTGTGGAGGAGAGAGGTTTCAGCAGCAGGGGGGCCTGGGAGCCTCTCACCAAGGCAAGCGCACTGATCACTGCGTGGGGAAGGCTTGCCCCTTCTTCCCAGCTCTGGTCTGCTTGGGAGGCAGACGCCAAAGCCATTGGGGCTTCACTGCATCATCAGTTCAGACACGTGGCAGAGCAGGCACCCGGGAGCCACCCTAGGCTGGTTTCTCACAGCTAAAAGCAGCCTAGAAATTCAGAGGGTCGGGCCCCTTTCACCACTTAGGCACTTGAGCAAAGCACATGAGGGTGGATCAGGTCTTTAATCCATTTGCAGGTGACAGAGCTTGGCTGTCTTGCAAGCAGCCGGTATCAGCCGGGGATCGGCCTTTTGGGCGACGCGGTTCTGCCCTTACCGGACACGCTGCGCCCGGCATCGGCGAGCCCCGTTCTGGTGTCTGGATGCCGGAGGATCCCAGAGGGCTCCAAGAGGACCCACAGGAGCGATTAACCAACTGGAAAACCCATCTTGCTACCAGAGAGACAAGCAGCTTCATCCACTTAGCTTATCAAGTGATAGGTAAGGGCGACTCACTCCCCAGTTGCAAGCATCTCTCTGGGACGAGTGCTTTGCTGAGTCCGACGGGCACAGGTACAAGATCCAGCCGCTGACGGGGGAACCTAGGCAGAAATAAGGGGCATGTTTATTCCCAGTGAGTGCCCTTAGCCTTTGAAGCAGCTTGCTGATGGCAGCGGTTTCTCTATCGCTGGGCATTTTAAAACCAAAGCCTGGATGCCTCTCTAAAGGGCATAGCATAGATGAATCCTAGGGACCAGGCTCAAAGCAGGAGTTATTTCTAGAGCCGTTGCACAGAGATCGGACTAAACGATCAGGCTGGTTCCTTCTGGCCCAAATAGACAAATCTCCGAGCGCGCTTATCTGTCCGTTATAAATGTGCCCTCTCATCGCTATCTGCATCTCTCTCTGCCTAGGTTTATATAACGACTCATTTTGTCTCCTATGAGAAAACCCTGGAGAATGGAGCCCTCTATCTATTCTCAGTAGCAAGGCAGTCAGGCCGCGAGGCTCCAGCCTGGCCTCTGAAGAGGAAGGGAAGTCGGGGATCTGCTGATGGTTTAGTCGCGAGCCTCCAGCTGAGAGGGCTGGACACCTAGCTCCAATGCGGGGTGGGGATTTTATGAATGGGAGGTTTGGGCTGGAGGAGAGAGGAGCGAGGAAACCAGCACTGGATTCCTGCTCCTCCTTCCTGACCGACTCCACAAAGCCACTTCACATCAGCGCCCTTTTGTTTCCAGTGCAGCCCGTTGCTGGAAACCCTCCGAGTCAGGGACCGTGTCTTGGCAGGGGGGTGATAGGACACCAAAAGCAACTGATCTCATTTGGGGAGCTTAAGGCAAGGTCATTGTAATAGTAATAATCTATAGCCAGAGGCAGCATCCCATAGCCGACGGATGCTGCGGGGCTTCCTGGGGAAGACTCGTTGTTTCCCGGCACGGCGCGGTGATCCCTGTGAAGCATGTCCCACCAAACACGACCGGATCATATGCATTAATATATGTACGTGTATGTAATATATGTATTTCTCAGGGACCTCAGGGAGATGCCTTACCGCTATTTGACGCCTCCACCAGTGCTCCCAGCCCCTCCTGGCTCTTTGGACACCTCCCGCTTTGTCGGCAAGACCCTACTTGCCCGTGGCAGCTCCCCCTTCCACAATAGGGACCCCGGGTCCCCTCTCAAGCATCCCCCTGCCCAGCTAGGCCCCCCCGCCAGCCAATTCTCATAACAGCCCCCAAGTCCCTCCTGGACTCTGCACCAGCCCTCTCCTAACCACCCTCCTGGCCCCTTCCCGCCCCACCAGGCCAGTGAAGCAGGCTTTCATCTGTTCAGCTGATGGGAAACGGCCAGGATTTGACCATCTGAGCAATCCCGCATGGTGGTAACACAGAGACACCCCCGTGCCACGATGCACAAACACGAGACAGCCGCTATCCTGCACGGCTGAGGTCTGAATAAATGGAGGCAGGAAGCGGAGAGGAAGCAATGCGCTCGGAGCCGGCAACCAGGTGCGGCCGAGCCGGGACAGGAACCCAGCTCTCTCCGCAAGCCAGTGGCCTAACCACTGGGGAACAGGCTGGTTGTTGCATCACAGCTGTGACATCACCATGCTACGCTGTGATGTCAGCAGAGCCTGTGCTCCCAGGGAACGAGCGCAGCTAACCAGACCCCACCGCTCTCTGGCCTCAGCCCTGACGCTGAGAGCGTTGCACCATCAGCTTATCAGGATGTGTTTTAGCTCTGTGGCTCCACCTCAGACCCAAGCCGGGGCCATTTCTACCCCCATCCTCAATCAACAGGCACTTGGAAAGCCTCCTGCTTCTTCATGCACATTATCTCACCTCCCACAGCGGTTGCTCCATGCTGCAAAGTACTTGCAGGTCCCTTCGGTTCCTGCAAGCATAGAAGAGGATGCATTAGACTTGGGATGGGGCTTCGCTGAGGACAGCACAACCATGGACAAGCTCCTCAAAAGCAACTAGAGGCAGGGGTGGGTGTGTAAGGGGAGAAGTCCCCGCTGGGCTCAGCCAGGGGATGTTTGCACAGCGGCACTGGAAGGAGTTGAACGTGGGAGTGGAAGAAGGGAGACTGTCCGGGGCCACTGGAGCTCTAATGCTAGGATTTCAGGCTTTGCTCCATCTGGGACTGGGGGAAGGTGAGCAGTCCCCACTGACGGTCCCAGGAGCAGAGGGCACACGGAGAGCCCAATCCCATCACACACAGAGACCAGGTGGAGGTAGCGCAGGGCCAAGCGGAGGTGGCACGGGGCCTGATCCAGCCCACACACGACAAGGTTGTGCACCACTGAGCTACCCCAGTTTTTCTGCCCCCTTCCCTGGCAGCACGGCTTCCCCACCAGCAGGCTTGCTGGCATGGTGCGGGACCTTTCCACCCCCTGGTCACACAGCTCTGCAGGCAGACCCTTAGGAGATAGCCCAGGCCCTCGGCATTTTGGAAACTTGCAGCCGTAACTGCTAGCGCGTGCCGGGATCACTCATGTGTGTAGTTTTATCACGCATGTGTAGTCAACGCTATATTAAAACTGCTCTCAGCAGGAGAGGAGCCTGAGATTGCTGCAGGCTTCAAACCTTCAACACCTTCTCTTAACTTTCCTGGGTGGTGGTTTCACAACTGCTGGTGTGACACGACACACCCTTTTATCAGCTCATCAAAGCACAGTTCAGCTCAGGCTGCATCCTCCTCTCGTCAGGACTGCTGAGCCCACTACTCTGAGCAAACCAAGAGGCTTTTTCTTATTTTAAATGCAAAGAACAACCCAATGGCTCAGTTAATTTTTCTTTTCAAAGCAACAACCCCAGTGAAAGTTAGACTTGAGGCTCATGGTGCTAAAGCCAAAGCTGACTACACTATCTTCAAGACACTGAAGTCGAAGCATTAAGCAACAGGCGGTTTTTGCTGACAAAGTTGAACCACTCGACTGGAGGAAATCGCTCTATCTGACCCAGAGGTTGTTGACAAGCTGAAGGGAGCTTTTTATGCTCCACTGCAGTTCACTCGGCTCAGTCTGATGACCGGTTTGTGCAAAGTTCAGCGACCAACTGGGGATGCAAGAAAAAGGACTGAAAATAAAAAAAGCAAGCAATTAGGTATGAGAGGATGAACTCTATTCATTCTACAAACCAGAAGGACCTGGAGATGAGGACACTTAGCCCCTTTCAGTAATGACAGACAAGACTTCTTTTGTTTAAGACTCAGGATCAAATGCAAAATGGGCTTTGAGATCCATCCCCCCTTTGATATCCAGGACATTTCAAGGTTGTTTAGAGTTATTTTCTTAGTTAAATACAGCTTTTCTTTAACGAACACAATCATTCTAAAATGTTGTTTCTCTGCATTATTAACTGAACCCCCATTTCCATCCAAATAGAGCTCGACAAAAATGATGAGAAAGGAATTAGTTATCTGGCAGAAACAGAAACATCCCATTCATTCTTTTCAGGACAAGGAAAGGACGGTAAAACTACAAATCCGACTTGAAGGAGATGGTCTTGCATTCAAAACCTTGTCTCACTCTCCCAGCGACTGATGTCATGCCAAGAAATCCTGGCCTCTCACCTTACTGCTGGGATTTCATGGAGACATCACTCCAACGCTACCAAATCTCCATAAATACATATTAAACCTTGCGACTGCTTACATGATTAAAAGGCAGAGGTAGATGCTATTCTCCTGGTTGGGCGAAAGAGATGCCGCATTTACACAAATGTGTAATGGTTACCAACCAAAAGAAACAAAAGTATGACGGCAAAACAGGATAAAAATCAGCGATCAAAATTAAGGTTCCTGCCTGTGCTTGCGAGCCACAATTAGAAGTGGGGAATTTAAGGCACTTTGATTTAGATATATCCCTCCTCCTTGAGCCACCCCAAGAGACCAGCTGGTCCGCTCCTAGCCGGGTGGCAAGAGTTGAATGCTCTGATGGTTAAAGGGGCGAAGGAAGACGTCTTCCCTCCCCTCCGCAACCTGGGCCAGTCCCAAGGCAAGCGCCGCCCTCGGATGAATTGCTGACTCGGATAAATTGCTCTTCCAACCCGGTTTGCTATAAATGCCTGCTGTGGGCTGCAAGGCCTGTGCACAGAGATACGCCAGCCCTCTTGCACCCCTCTGACCATCGCTCTCTGCCTTCAGACCGCCTGCTCCCCATTGCTCGTAGGTGGGGGCTGCAGTCACCAACAGGTTTCTATTTAATTATGAGCTGCCCTGCCTCAAGTTTAAGGTTGCACCCGCTGGCACTTGCCAGACCATTTTGTTGTCCAGCTGTCCTGAGTTGGCTGGCTGGGCCAAGACCTTGACCCTTGCCAGCCCTACATGTCATCTCCCCAGCTGGACTGGTTTTTAGTTGCAGTCTGTCTATCTGCTGGGGGCCAGAGCTACCCAAATCTCTGTCCCCTGGAGGGTTTGTCTCAGGCTCCTCTGGTCAGGGTGCTGCTTCTTCTGACCATGCCCAGCCAGACACTGCTCTGACACCGCTTAGCTGCACCGGCCTCTCTCTCTCCATGCACAATGGTCAGACCCAGCCTTGGCTTCATGCAAAAGCACCAGGTCCAGCATCCTCCCCATGCACTCTCTGGCCACAACCAGGAGGGAGCCAGCTCTCACGGTTGCTGAGCCGCATGGATGTGCCCCCATGCAAAAGGCTCCCCCCAGACCTGGTAACAATATGCCTCAATTCAGCTTCGGTTTGACAGAACAGGCAGATTTAACGCCAGGAAAGGGCCCGACCGGTCCGACCCTCATGGTTTAGATACCACCTGGGTCTCCCTGCCTGGAGCGCCGCTAATCTCGGTCACTCGAGCTGGACTTTTTCCATCTGGTAGCAAGCCCCAATGTGCGGAGAAAGGCCTCCAGGTCATCTGCAGAGCAGAGGCTCCCCAGTGCTGCCCGAGGTACCCTGACCCGGACCAGACAGGCTGAGGGAAGCCACATCCCAAGGGTCTTTGCTGGCTCTCCAAGCGACACAGGGTTATCTAAGACCTGCTAATGTTATGCCATTGCCAGCAGGCCAGAATGTCCTCCACCTTTTCCACATGCACAAGCGGGCATCCCGGCCACACAAACGCCCCCGGTTTTGCTTGCTACACTTATTCCCTTCTGCTGCTGCCTCGGTTTCCCCTCATTTCCACAGTCTGCCTTCCTGCCATGTCTCAGCCAGCGGACTCCCCTCACTTGACCAGGGAGAACATGACACACCAGCCTCCCTCGGGCCCTTCTCTCACTGAACAAGTGAATACTACTTGGCCAAAAACATAAAAGGATTTCTTTGGCCATGCTCCCCTTGCCTCTCAGCATCAAGGGCATTTGCACTGACTGCTGCAGGTTGCTGCTCTCCTGTCTCTGCCTTCCTCCCATCGGGGCTTCCTAGCTGGGTGGGACGATCAAAGTAGGCAGGCTGGTCCCAGACCTCCTGGATTTTGGGGGGAAGACCGTCTTATTGCAGCTCCCAGAGAGATACGAAGCCGAGTGGCTCCAGTACGAAACTCCAGCGGTAGCACCGGGTTTAGCCAGATACCCCTTGGGTCAGAAAGCCAACCAAATTAGATGATCAGCTGCTCTACAGAGACAGAAGCTCTTTACTGGAGTTAGTTGGGCACAGTCTAACGTGATGTGTTTTTGGCTGGAAGAATTCATAGGAACTAGCAGCGATGCAGGGGACAGGGCTGGCGGCAGGGAGTCAGTTGGGTGTTTCACTATGCCTCACACTGCCATTCCCGAAACAACCAGCCCTTGTGTCTCGGTCTGAATCAACTCCGTTTCAAGATTTCAAGACAGGAGTTTCGGCCCAAATACATCAAGAAAAAATGGGTGAGATCGAGATGCAACAGCTTGAAATGAGCAGAATAAAACTTTGCTGTTGGTCCAATAGGCATTTCCCCTCCCCAGCCCCCTGAGATCATCAATTCATGGGGATTTAGGAGATGAACATTTGCTTCCAGCTTAGGACACAAGAGGCTGAAAATCTCTCGAGGTCTCGCAGGAAGAGAAACGACATCTAGGCCAGGTCCACGGCTCGACTTTCATAATGCCTCCCCCTTCCTCCTGTGCTAGTTCATTGGCATCACTGTGGTGCCCAAATGCATGACAAAAATGAGCTCCTGCATTTGCTAAGTCGAGTTTCTTACTCAGAAAAGTGGTGTCCAAATGCATGACATAAATGAACTCCCGCATTTGCTTAAAGTCAAGTTTCTTACTCAGAAAACTCCCCTCTCATTGGGTGCGTCTGCACATAATAACAGGTACTAACTTAATGTGCCATAATCGGTGCACAAATGAACAGTCTTTTGGGGGTGTTAATGCACAGTAGATTAAATCTACTGCACATTAGCTCGTTCGCATGGGCTCTGCCCCCCATGCTACTGTGCAGTAGAATTAGTCTACTGCGCTTGAAGTGTCTTGTGTAGACATGCCCGCTTGGTTTTTGATGGGCCCGTGGAAACCTGGCCCAGCCAGAGAATACCAAACCCTTGGGTCAGAGCTTGGGCAAGCCCTCCAAGGCTCAATTAGAGCTTGCATCAATTGACCCCTTGCTTCCCCTCCCTGCCAAATGGCACGTGCACATTTATGGTCGCCTGGGTGCTGTGTCCCCTGTAGGTCGCCAAGACCTCGCTGGAAAGGGGATTCTCCAGACCCTTCCCAGGGGGTGAAGCGACTTGGCCAACGTCACACAAAGCAAGTGGCAGAAGCGGGGATGAACCCAAGACCCCCCCCAATTCCTAGGATAGGAATATCACTGCCTCTGGGGGACACCCATGGGAGATGGAGGGCAGCCTCAGTGTCAAGCCGAGATCCAACCCCCCGCCAGCTGAATTCAGCCTGTCCCCCGATCCCCAGCTGGTGCCAATGGCCATCGCGGCACCCCTGAACGAACCAGCGCCCCGTCTCATTTCCACCCCGCAGTTTGCAAGTGCCGTTCCCAAGACCAAACTGAACTGCCGAGAGGAAGCGGTGCTAACAGCAGGAAGTGGGGCAGGAGCGCGGAGTAAACAAAATACTGAGCTGAGCGTAGGAGGAGCTGAGGGCCCCAGCCACAGCCTCACCCGACCTGGCTTTGTGGCCAAGGAAGTGGCAGGGAGAGGAACCACACCCTGCGTGGCTCCCTTGTCCTTGGGGAGAGGCGCAGGAGTCTCGCAGCCCCAGGGTCCGCAAGGCCTTGTCCCCGTCTCTGCCACTGCTCTCCTGTGACCTCAGGCAAGACACTTCACCTCCTCTGTGCTTCACCTATTTAAATGCCCAGCTGTTTAGAACAGGGTACTTTCCTCTCTAGGGCATATTATTCAGCCCAAGCCGCTGAACAAATGCAGAGCCAGCCCTGCCCACATGGGTCTTGCAACAATGGGCCTGGCATGATAACATCTCGCTTGCACATGACATTTCATAAATATGATGCACAAAAAGATGTCAATAAATGACTAAGCTACCACAGAGCCCAGTGCAATGAGCGTCTTGGGGTCAAAAAAAACCAGAAGAGGATTCTCGGGGGAAGTAGCCTGGGCCAGAAGAGGTGCCGCTTCAGCAGGTGCTGAGTGAGGGGGTCTGGGGCCAGGGGAGCTGGGGGCATGAGGGTCAGACCTGAGCTATGGGTAGGGAGCCCAGCACCAGCCTGGCTGGCCATGTAGCTGGTCAGGGTTGAACCTGGATGCTTCCTAAGTTCCCAGTATCATTGGAAGTATGGGCTTGGACTGTAAGGTGGATAGAAAACTGGCTGGGGCACAGTAAAACACTGGAACAGGTTACCCAAAGAGGTGGTGGGCTCTCCATCCTTGGAGGTTAAGACCCGGCTAGACAAAGCCTTGGCTGGGATGACCTAGTTGGGGCTGGTCCTGCTTGGAGCAGGGGGTTGCACTAGATGTGATCTCCTGAGATCCCTTCCACCCTCATTTTCTAGGATGCTGTGATTGTGGGGGTGGTTTAGGGCTCAACTAGTGCATAGCCCTGCCCTCGGTACTGTCAGCCCACCAGAGCCGACCCCCTTGTTCCCTCCAGCCCAATCCACCTGAAATCAGACCCTCCCCTCAGAGCCAGTGACCTCAGCTCCTTCCCAGTTCTCAACCCACTGGTGCAGCTGGTCCCAGGCTGCCAGAGTCACCCACAGACATTTCCAGTCTAGGGCCAATCTCCTAATCTCCTTCCCTTGCATGCCCCCTTGCTTCCTGCATGTAGGGCCATGGCATTTCTAGCTATGCCTGGGTTTTAAGCCCCTATCCTGGTTTGAATGGAGCGTGGCAAAGCAGCCACTTTGATAAAGTTATGGGTGACACATTCAGCAATCAGGCCATCCAAATTCACTGCCCCCCCTGCCTGGGGTGGCTCTGTGGGCAGTTCTCAGCAATGCCTGTTGCACAGACAGGAGAAGGAGGGCTGCACTGGGTTTCCAGAGCTCTGCACTGCTCTGCACCCCTGTGCGCCCAGACCTTTACCTCCAGGCCTTGCACTACTGCTGTTTGAGGCCCCCTCTATGGGGGAATCAGTTGAGGACCTGGGGCTGTGCTGGGCCTTTGCACATGGACGAATGCACAAGGTCTAGATGGAGAGAGGAGAAAGGAGCAAGGATGGGGGGGGGATCAGGGCTGGGTCCAAGCCCGACATGGGCTTTGGACTCATCAAGCCTGAAAGTGGAAATCATGTCCAAAGAGCAGCAGGCAGGAAGACCCACCTGCCCCATGCATGAGCAGCTTTGCAGGGGTGCACATTGGTGCCTTAGAGCCGAGATAGGATACGGGCCTGGGAGTGCACGGGTGCATATGAGGAATCATCCCCTGCAACGGGAGGCCTCCTCGCTCCCCTCCCACCTGCACCGTGCAGGTCAGAGCTAGCAAAGGGAATGCTGGCCTGTGGCACCTTCTGATGATGGCATGCAGCTGCCATCCATGGGTTGACGTCAGAGCTGCCACGTGCCCGATACCCACATCCTCTTCCTGAAGGTGAATCCCCGTCCGGGCGCTGGCATCAGGGGCAACGCACCTGCAGAGCAGAGAAAGGCTGTTTGCAGCAGGGCAGGTCTTCGGCATCATGAGCTCTAGACCATCACCCATACCCAGTCACAACCAGTTTAAGCCTTTGGATGCTGTTGCTTCATATCCCCACCCTGGCCTTATCCATAGCTCATTGCTGCCAATAGAAAGATTCTCACTGATGCAACATGGTGCAGACCCCGTGCCCGGTTGCTGGCTCATGCAGCCATGTCCTGCATACTCCCGAAACACCTGCTGGCTCCATGGCACTCACCTAGGTATGCTACAATCACTCCTTCATCTTGCTGGGTGCCCAGGAGCTCTATTGCTTTGCAATGCAAGACTGTCACGTAGGTAGGACAGGAAGAGCAACACTGCTAGCTATTTCCTGGCTCCAGGGGCTTCTTCCAGCCCCCCCAGGGCATGTTCTTGAGCGTCTGCTGTCAGTTCTGCACCTGCAAGTCGCAGGCAAAAATGCTGGGGTTTGCAATTCAGCATGTGCTGATGCCAGCACCTGGTTCTACCTAATTGCTCTCACTGCCCCATTATGAAGAATGCGCTCGCCACCAGGGGCTCAGGCAGCTTTGCAGGTGCTGTTGGGGGCTCCACTGGGGCACGGAGGGGGTTGAACCCACGCATGAAGCTTTGCAAGCAAAAGCCGGGAGTGAGCAGGTGCTACACCCCCTCCAGCTCCTGGTTTTTGAGCTCCAACTCCATAGACTTCCAAGTGTTGCAAGACCCCGGTTTGAATTGATGCCTGCACGGAGCCTAGAAACATGCGGGAAGGCTTGGAGGGTGCAGTCCAGTATGATCTGGGGGCCTGGGCATTCACAGCTGACCGAGGAGCCCTTGCCAGAGCAGTGAAGCAGGCTCACCAACCCCAAACAAGATTTAAACGGAGGCTTTAGAAATCCCTGGGTTTACTGTAGGCTGTAGGCATGGTTATGGACTGACAGACCATGCTGACCAGTGCAGGCTATGGACCTAGCAAACGCCCAAGTTACGAATGACATGTGCCTAAGGTGGTATGCAATCAGTAATCAATAAACTTGCATTTCAGTCACAAGTAGTAGCCTGGAAAGTAGAATAAGAAGCCGTTTATCCAATCCACTACTATTAGACTAGGCCAAGACTAAGTAATTGCTTTCTGGAAAGTGTATAAAGGCAGCTAAAACTGATGTTTTGCCTTTTGATAACTGAGTTGTATGGAGTCAGCTAGAATCCCATTGCACTCATCACATGTCTTTGCAAACCTCATGTCGGCCTCGACTTTCAAGGGACTTGCGCTAAATTGCAGGCGCGTGGCTAAAGTTGGCCGTAAGGCGTGTTTCTTGGTGCACCGTTGCAGACGTTCAAACTGGCAAGTCGCATTCCCAGATGGGGAGGGAAAGGGATCAGAAGTCCTCATCGCTCCTAGAAACATCCAACGCAGACCCCAGAGAGCTAGCACCTTCCAAATCCACAGAAAAACTGGCTGAGTCCAGCTCCCAAAATCTGAGCAAAATAAAGACATATTTTAATAATACCCTCTGTTGGGGTTAGTCATAAGCCACACATGAATATCGGGTGTAAACAGAGGGAGGATTTAGGGAAAGACCTCAGCAAAGTCAAGACAACAGGCTGCCAGGCTGCAACGCCACCCTTCTCCTCCCTCCTGCATCTCCCCCAGGCCGGTTTAGGTGAGGATCTGCACTGTGCTGTTGCAAGTAGTAAAAAATTGGCAAAGAGACAAGTGCTTATTCTTCTGCTTTGGGGTATAATCAATAAAAGGTTGAGTTATAGACCCCTCTCTTGCCTCTGTTCGACGCGGGGGGTAGTAACAGCTTACCTGCTAAGAGGGAATGGAGGAGCATTGGTCTCAAGTTGTAGCAGGGGAAGTTTAGGTTAGATATTCGGAAAAACTCTCAGGAGGAGGGTTGTAAAACACTGGAACAGGCTGCCCAGAGAGGTGGTGGACTCTCCAACCTTGGAGGTGTTTAAGACCCAGCTAGATAAAGCCCTGGCTGGGATGATGGAGTTGGGGCTGGTCCTGTTTGGAGCTGGGGGTTGGATTAAATGTGACCTCCTGAGATCCCTTTCAACCTTAATTTTCTATGCTTCCAAGTGCAGTTGTATCTTGATTTAGCACACCGAGACCGAGATCTTTAGGGGAATCGTAACTGTCCCCTTACTTTGCATCTAAGATAGCCAGAGTCCCGATCACAGATGGGCTGTAATCTTGTCCCTCAGAAGACCGAACGGTATCAGGTTTTTGGTAACAACTGAAGTTCGGAGAGTCTTGGGGGCTCCAGACTTTCTCCTGCTAGACTTGCCAGCCATCCCCTAGTGCTTAGGTAGCAAAGACAGTCTCCCCCAGCATTGAGCAGAGCCACGGACCCAGACGAGCTTGTTCTAAGATAGCAGGGCCATTGCTTTGCTGGGCACCTCAGCTGGCTTTGGACAACAGCAGCTCATCTCTCCATCAGCCCGAGTGATTTGGCACCCAAGAGTCACTAACTGCACCTGGAAGCTTTGCCGAAGCAGGGTCCGAAACCCTACAGAATAACAGCTATATTGGGCCCAAGCACCTGTTTCTACATAACTGGTCTCCGTGCCTGGTTACCTGTAGCACGAGTGCTTTGTAGAGCATACAGGCCTTAGAGCCACCCTATGCCATATGGAGCCTTAGACCAAGCTCAGCACCGCAGCATCTCTGCTGTCCCGTGCCCAGACTCACTGCAGGGTTTCGCAGCAGGCTGAGATCCTTCCAGCCAAGGGCAAAGGGTTTATGGCAGTGGCTTGCTAATAGAAAAAGATAAAGTGAGGGTGCAAAGAGCCCAAGGTGGTGGTTGAAAGCCTGGTTATCTCCAGGAACCTGCAGAAGCCCGCCTTATCTTCCTAAATGGGGTCAGATATGCATCTCTGTACATCTTCTGATACTTTCTCACGCTCTTCTTGGTAACGGCTGTAATCACTGGACCCACATGTCACTGGGAGGGGGGTGGGGGGCAGGCCTTGATGCCAAGAGGACTGGACAGGTGTGTCCCAGGCCTCTGGAGCGCTGCTTGTGAATGGCCTGCAACAGGGGGATAATAGTGAGCTGGCCACGCTGGCCCAGAGCTGCTCAGGGCTGGGGATGAAATTCAGCATAGACAAGAAACAACCTAAACTATTCACATGTGCACAACTGAGAACCAGAAAGCCAGCATTTACCATGCTTTCCAGAGCTCCAGGTGCCCCCCAAAGGAAGGTAGGGTCCTACTTTACAGATGGGGAAACTGAGGCACAGGAAGGGGAAGTGGCTTGCCCAAGCTCACCCAGCCAGGCAATGGCAGAGGCAAGGACAGGTTCCCCTGAGGCCGTGTCCTGAACTCGGTGCTGTATTTGTTCCCAAGCAGTTGCCAGGTCTTTGGGGTCAGGTCACAGTCGGCCTGTGAGAGGGACATCAGCTCAGAGCCACGAGTTAGTCCAGGAGGTGACGCAGGTGAGCACAGGAGAGGGGGTGACAGGGTCGTGGGCTGACCCGACTCGTCGGCAGCAAGCCAGAGCTGCCAGGCCGGATCCTGCCCGCTGCCTGGGCCGAGCGCATTGCAACAGGAGGGAAGGTGCAGAGGCCGCTGCTCCTTCGGGAACAACCCACTGTCCGGTTACTCCTGATGCCTGGCCTGGCTGGGGGCAGGCATGAGTCTCACGGCAGCCTAGGTGCTTGGGACCCAGCCTGGCTGCGCAGGGAGCCTTCCCGCACCCGCACACAGCCCCTGCCTATGCAATGTGGGGTCCCAGCACAGCCAAGTCACTCTCATGCCCGGTGCCTCAGTTTCCCCACCGGTATCAGCAGCTAATTCATAGATTCATAGATGCTAGGGTCGGAAGGGACCTCAATAGATCATCGAGTCCGACCCCCTGCATAAGCAGGAAAGAGTGCTGGGTCTAGATGACCCCAGCTAGATACTAATCCAACCTCCTCTTGAAGACCCCCAGGGTAGGGGAGAGCACCACCTCCCTTGGGAGCCCGTTCCAGACCCTGGCCACTCGAACTGTGAAGACGTTCTTCCTAATGTCCAGTCTAAATCTGCTCTCTGCTAGCTTGTGGCCATTGTTTCTTGTAACCCCGGGGGGCGCCTTGATGAATAAATCCTCACCAATTCCCTTCTGTGCCCCCGTGATGAACTTATAGGCAGCCACAATGGCTAATGTACTAATGGTACAAGGCTGCTTTTTGCTAGCGCTCAAAGCTGCGTGCTTGCAAAGTGCTCCAGCAGCAGAAGCACAAGTGCAAAAGGCTGAAGCCTCTCCAGCCCTCTCTGCACACCGCGTCTACCCCTGCTCTTACAGACCTCTCCGCGGTACCAAGTCGGGGGATAATCAGTGCCCAACCCTGCCTGCCTGACAGCCACCTACTCGCTCGTCACACCAGAGACCTCCTGAGCCCAAGACCACTACAGCTCGAGCTAATGAGCTGGGATTCCCCAGCACAGATTCCTAGCTATCTGCATCAGGCCCTCATCACATGCCCCGAATGATGTCTGCCCCAAATCTTTGGGTCATTTGCACACTGGGTCTTACAGCTCTTTCATGCAGCCCCAGGCTGGTGCATTGCACTGTTTGCAACACTGGCAGGGGCCTCAGATGCGGGGCAGAGCTGGGGAACGCTGCCCCAGGGCATCCACCCCTGCGCTCCAAGCTGCGGGTTTATCAGCTCCCCACTATCAGCTCAGTGACCGCAGCAACTTCCAAAGGGTGGTGGCATGTGAGCATGCAGCAGAGGCGGGGAGATGGGAGATAGATCTCGTGGGGGTGGGGAGACAAAGGCAGCACTGGTTCCTTAGCCACATGTCCAGTGGTTTACTGGCTTCCAAGTTTGGTTGGTCTGATGCTATAAAACCAGCCGCCGGGCCGTAGAGCGCTTCAGCCGCTGATCAGACGCGAGCCAACCAGACAGAGATGGAGAAGCACCTGGGTCTCCTCTTGCTCTCCCTGCTGTGCTGCCCGGTGGCTCATGCTGGTACACGGAGGGAGCTGGCTGCTTGTGCCAGGGGTGGTAGGAAGGGCTGTGTCCTCATGGCATGCGTCTTGCAGGGGCTTTGAAGAGCCAAGTCATAGGAGGGCAAGAAGCCATCCCCCACTCCAGGCCCTACATGGCTTATCTGAAGATAAGCAACGACCGTTTCTGTGGGGGCTTCCTGGTGGCCCCACAGTGGGTGATGACCGCTGCTCACTGCTTCGGGTAAGTCCCTTCCCCAGGCTCCTGGGTTGAGCCATTGATCGCCAAGCCAGACTCTTCTAGGGCTGGGGGAAAGCAGCAGATGCATGGTGATGGGGGAGCTGGGGCATGCAGAGGAAGCGATCTGTGCTCTTTCCCACCGACTGCAGGGAAATCACCGTCCTCCTGGGAGCTCACAACATCAAGGAGATGGAAGAGTCGCAGCAGGAGCTGGGGGTGGAGAGCTACCACATACACCCTGAATACAACAACAAGACGTTCTCCAACGACATCCTGCTGCTCAAGGTAATGGCCGTGCAAGCGAGCCCTGGCCCAGGGGGGCAATGCGGGAGGACTTCAGGCATCTGCTGGCTGCTTCTGCTGGGGGGAGAAAGGCATTCCCCCACCCTGTCCCTCACCTAGCTCGTTTGGCAAAATTAGATGGAGATGGTCCAGCCAGAGAAAGCACAGAGTCGGCATCAACCTGATGCCCACTGCTGCTGCGGGGTGGGGAAGAGGAGGGGTCTCAGCAGTGCCCACCAGGGTGGACACCACCATCCCACATTCCTCCAAACCACTTCGCTTGCGGGCTGGGAGTCTAACCCTGCAGGATGCCAAGCAGAGGAGAGGCATCCCTGGGGCACCTGGTGTCCTGTCCCTTCATGGCCCAAGCCCAGCTCCAAGTTCAGCTCAGCTCCCTCCCCCAGCTCACGGCGAAGGCTGTCCTGAACAAGTACGTGCAGACCATCTCCCTGCCCAAGACCAGCAGCGATGTGCCCGCACGGACCAAGTGCCTCGTAGCGGGCTGGGGCCGTACTGACCAGGCGGATACGACTGACAAGCTCTACGAGACCAACATCACCATATACAGCCGCTGGAAGTGCCGCTGGATCTACCCCGAGCTCAACGACGGCATGATCTGTGCCGGCAGCCCCTGCTGGCTCAAGGACACCAGCCAGGTCAGTGCCAACGTGAGATGGGTACTGGTCCCCCTCTCAGGGGCTCTTATGGGTGCAATCATACCCCAGGAGCTAGCCGAATCACCCTGCAGGCCTCAGTCTTGCCCCGAGTCTGCTGCTTGGAGGGGTACGAGCTGGCACTGAGCCTGTCTAGACCCATCTGGACAGTGCCTGTGACTTGAGGCTGCTGCAATGGCTGTGAGCAGACCAGCAGGCTCAGCAGGGTAGATAATTATCCCTGCTGCAAGTGCATGGGAGTTAGGCCAGGGACTTGGCCCTCCAGGTGGGGAGCCTGTGGATGCTCTCCCAGTCCTGCCTGACCCCAGCTCCATTCTCCAGGGCGATTCTGGCGGCCCTTTGGTCTGCAAAGGGGTGGCTGAAGGCATCGTCTCCTTTGGCTATGACTTCCCTCCTGGAGTCTACGCCCGCGTCGCCAGATATCTCCACTGGATCCGAAAAGTCATGGGGTAGAAGATGCTCCCAGCCCCTCCACGGCTGCTGGGACCAGCGCCAGCTTCTTTTCCCCATTTCGTCTTTCAGCAGCCAGTCTCTGTCCTTCTCTGGCTGCCAGTCTAGCATCAACCCCAGGGAACTGGCTCCCACCACTCCCTCGGGGACCACGGGAAGAAGGGGAGGCTGTAAGGGGCCTGTATCAATTGCCAGAGGGAGCTTCAGATCTGTCCATGGGAGACCTCCCTCCAGCCCTCAGTTCCTGCCCGTGTCAGCTGGGTCCGGGAAGCCGGTCCTGGGGCTGGCACTAGATTCTGGAAGCAGAAGTGGAGATCTTTGCCTCGGCCCATCCAGGTCTCTTCCCTCACGCCCTGTGCTCACTCCTGCCGCTGTAATGAGTGTAACGAGCCTGACAAATAAATGCCCACCTGCTTTGCTCTCCTGCCTCCCAGCCTCTCCTTTGCAGGAGCCACTGGGCATCCTCCCGGGTAAAACCAGCTGCTGCTCAGGGCTGCAGTGGCGCAACGCCTTTGGGTTCCCTGAGGATGAGCAGGAGTCAATGAGCAACACTTGGCCCTGATGTGAGCAGGGCATCTTTCCCTCTTCCACACCCAGGCTGAGAAGGACCCAGGCGTCCCCCATCCAGCGGCAGGGAAAGGGTGCTAATTAGCTCCGTCAGCCACCCAGCTTCTAGGGCAGGATAGGATAGCATACCCGAGCGCAATGCCATGGGGCACGGCAAGCTTGGGGTGAACACCCTTTGCCAAAGAAGATCGAGGGCTCGTCAGTGGGAGCCCAGGAAATGCCATCCTGCAGTCGGCAGCGTTTGAATGCAGGGACCCTGCCCCATTGGGGAGCTGGCACCAGAATCTCTGCTTGTATTTAGAAAGTCAGAGTGTAACCAGGAGGAGCTGGAAGCAGCTACCTTTGTGGGGAGATCATTTACTTAATGGGGGTTTCTTGCTACTTCCCCAGAAGTGGATGTTTCTGCCCGAAGCTGGAGATGAGTCAGTGGCTTAGAGCCATTTTGGATCAGATCTGCCTCCTGTTCCCTGGGATCAGCTCACGGGACTGAGAGGGACTCTCGCATTCAGAGTCATAGAAAACCTGGACCAGCAGTGTCCTCTGGAGGTCACCTAATCCAGTCTCCTGCTCAAGGCAGGATTATCCCCACCTGCATCTTGCCTGTTCCTAAAACTACACAATCCACCCTGTTGCACAGCTACCAGGCATGTTGCCCCAAGACACCGAAGCATCCTAGCCTGCCAAGGTGAAGCAGGGAGGTGAGAGCCAGCAGTGCCCGGCTACTGCCAGTGTTGTTAATGCCCTGGAGAGATGCAAGGCAGAGAGCCATGCCTCCTGCTACAGAGGAAGGCAAAGCCCCCACAGTCCTTACGGCTCCCTGATCCTAAATGTGACCCTGAGCATTCAGGCAAGACCCTCCAAGCAGGAACCTCTGGGCTCGAGTCCCAGCGGGAGCACTGGCACACCCCAGCTCCCACCCGCAGCACACGGGCTGCTGAGGAAGGCGAGAAAACCCCACCAATGCGTAGCAACAGGAGTGGGGGAAAAATTCCTCCCTGGCCCCATGTGGCAACCAGCAAACATCTTGGGGACACGCTTACATTTGAAACCCCTTGATCAACTAGCCAGGGGGTGAGAAGGCGACAAAACGCACTGGGGAGGTTGTGGCAAGTGCCCCCCCACCCCTTGCAGGGCCCTCTGAATGAAAAATATGCAAGATCAGAAACAGCACCAGGCACTCGTTTGCTGATGCTTATCACCACGGAGGATGCTCGTTATCTCTAAACCCTGAAGTGCATGGCTCCACTCCCAGGTGGGGACAGGCTCCTGCAGTCCCCCCCACCCCCAGACCTACCTCTCTCTCCTCCAATCCCACCATCGACAGCTCAAGGGGTGAGAGATCCTCCGCTGGCATACACGGGTTGAGGTCCAGCCGGTAAACTAGCACCAGGAGCCTTCAAAACAACAGCGCGGAAGGTGAATAAAAGAAGGAGGTTTGGGTAGGGAGGACTGGAGACGCTCCCGTTAAGATCCTAAAGCCCCAACAGGAATGAGCACAGTGAAGTCAAATACCCACTGAGGAAAGGCCTGTAGCTCCGATTCTTCTGCAAGACCAACAATACACGGGTGATACAATTGCCAGACTATTGAAACCTCGTGAGTCATGAACCCAAGATCACGAGATTTCCATACAACTGCAAGGTTTTCCCCCCACCTCCTAAATCAAGGCATTTTGCAGAAAAAGTCCAGCTGGTGGAGACCTCAGAAGATCATCAAGTTCAACCCCTGCTCAGGGCAAGATGAGCCTGTCTGAGCCATCCCAGACAGACGTGTCTAACCTGAACTTAAAACTTCCAGTGATGGAGGTCCCATCACCTCTGTAGGCAGCCTGCAGGGTTGGAGCACCCTCAGAGCTGCCTGACATCTAACCTAAAGCCCCTTTGTCACGACTTAAGCCCATTTCTTCCTGTCCTGAACTCAGCGACCACCAAAAAATATTGTTTTCTCTTTATTTGCCTTCTGGATACTGGGCCTTTGAGCCGCACTCCAGTCTTGGTTTCCAGCCTCTGTCCACAACTGAGTGGCTAGAAATTTAATGAAAAGAAGTGAATGCTGAAATTCTCCAGGTATCCCAGGAGCTGGGCACTGGAGAAAAGTCCTAACAACAGAACATTAACAGGGGGGCCTACAATAAAAAGAGGAAGGGAGTTGCTTCCTAAGGGCAAAATGTTGTTTTATATTATGCCCATGAAGCCTTCAACTCACAGCTACAAGCATAACATTCCCCCTACACCCCAGGCCACCAAGCCATCCAAACCAGTTGAGCTACTGGTGCCCAAGATCCATGCCGACTCCACACATGTGAATTGTGTCATCACTGCAGCTCTCAGTCTGCTGAGATGTGCATTTTGCAACGGGTGCATTATAGATTATTCAGATGAGCCCAACATGTGTGGTTTCCTGGATTCTGGGCTGTAGCTATAAAAGTTGTTGGGGAGGTATCAGAGACCTCAGCTTGCAGCGTGGACTGGAAGGAGACGTGGGGGAGCTGAAAATCCCAGGATGATGCAGCCTCAGTGCCTCTTGCTCCTGCTTTCTGTGCTGTGCAGCCCTTTGGCCTCTGCTTGTAAGTACAAGGAGCCACAAGCTGGGGACACTGGGTGGGGACAGCTTGGCCCCTCCTTGCTCACCCTCGGGGCTTTTCGTCTTTCAGATGAATGGCAGAGCCAGGCGAATTGCACATGGTGGAGTTGGATCGTGGGAGGCCAGGAAGCCAAGCCCCACTCCCTGCCCTACATGGCCTATCTGAGGAAAGCCAATGGCTCTTTCTGCGGGGGAATCCTGGTGGAGCCAGACTGGGTGCTGACCGCTGCTTACTGCATAGGGTAAGGATGACTTCTGTGTTGATCCAGGGTCCTGGCCATGCTGAAGTCCAGTAAGAAGCAAAGCTGCCTCCCTTATCCATGCAATTGGCCCCAGAGCATCTTCCTCCTGGCCATGTCCATCCCTACTTCACCTGGTTCCTCCTATTTATGGATGGAAATTACTTTTCAAGGAAAGCCAGGGGAGAGAGTGGCACTCTGCCTGGGAGTGGGGGTCTGAGCCACGCTCGGGTGCTGGGAAAGGGATTTGTCTTGCAATCGGGCTGCCTTCGCCCCCTCTGCTTGCAGCTGCTGTCAGCAGCACAGAGCTCGGCTCTCCAAAGACAAGAAAGGGCATTGCTCAACCCTCGCATTACCTCTTCAGATGGAGCTGCCCATCTCCCAGTGGGGAAACTGAGGCACAGACTTAAGCGTCTTGCCCAAAGCCATGCCTGGGGGCTGTCTCTCCCACCAGTGGTTTGTGCCTTCTGGGTTTGAATCCATGCGCACACCCCATCACCTGCACCTGATGCCTTTCTGCTTGCATTGAGGGCTGAGCACAACCCAGGCTTGTGGGGGCAGAGGACCCAGGCATCCTGGTGCCCGGCGTTCCCCAAGTCAGTCGCCACAGGGGAACCAGGTCTCACCAGCATGAAGGGACATTTATGATGTCCTGGCAGTGCAAGGGGTGGGAGGGTCCCTAAACACTGCTGCAAGGGTCCTTTATGCCTCCATACAACCAGGCGGTACTAGGGGCTGATACTCAGGGTCCAGTTACACCAAAGCTCACAGCACAGCCACAGCAGCATGGAGCAGGATGCAACTACCTGTGGGACGCTTTGTGCCGCTAAGCTGCTCCTGGCGCGTGGGAGAGTGACGGACGTGCCCAGGGGCGAGATAGCCACTGATTTGCCTCTGCCGTTCCAGGTCCTCGATGGTCATCCTGGGCGCTCACGACATCAGCATATTGGAGAAGACTCAGCAAAGGTTCACCGTGCAGAGTGTTCACCCGCACCCTAATTACAACAGCCGTACAAAGAAGAACGACATAGCCCTGCTCAAGGTACCTACCCACCCTGCCCCAGAGCCGTGGACCCCTGGGCACGCTCTGTGGCAGGTTCCCACTTCCAGGTGTGCAGTGGGCTGATCTGATCTTTCCATGAGGTTGAGATCAGGGGATCCCTGGCTTGGGGGGAGTGAAGCACCAGGCCCATCTTAGAGACCAGGTCGCATGTCTTGTTATCCGACAGTAAGCAAACCAGGGCCCACACTGTGCTAGGAGCTGTATGAATTTGAGAAAATTATCCAGGTGCACATCTGCGAGGGGCAAGCAGGGGAGTGTATGCTTAGGGGCAATCAACATGGGCTCACTAGAGGCAGGTCCTGTCAGACCAACCTGATTGCCTTCTACGACCAGCTCACAAAATCCTTGGATGCAGGTGTTGCGGTGGATGTAGTCTTTCTGGACTTTAGGAAGGCCTTTGACACATCTCTCACCCCATTTTCATTAAAAAAAACTAGATGACTGTGGTGTCAACGCCTACACAGTCAGATGGGTTGCAAATTGGCTGGAGGGCCACACCCAGAGAGTGGTGGTGGACAGGTCCTTTTCGACCTGGAGGGATGTGGGCAGTGGGGTTCTGCAGGGCACGGTCCTCGGGCCTGCACTGTTCAACATCTTCATCAGCGACTTGGACAAGGGGGTGAAAAACAACTTGTTCAAATCGCGGATGACACTAAGATGTGGGGGGATGTGGGCACGCTGGAGGAGAGGGACAGGCTGCAACTAGATCTGGACAGGTTGCAGGGGTGGGCTGATGAGAATAGGGTGGGTTTCAATACAGACAAGTGCAAGGTGCTGCACCTGGGGAGGAAGAACCAGCAGCAGACCTACAGGCTGGGAAACAACCTTCTTGTCAGTGCAGAGGCAGAAAAGGATCTTGGAGTCATTATTGATTCCAAGATGAACATGGGCCGACAGTGTGGGGACGCGGTCGGGAAGGCCAACCGCACCTTGTCATGCATCCACAGATGCATCTCGAGCAGGTCCAAGGAGGTGATCCTCCCCCTCTACGCGACACTGGTCAGGCCGCAGTTGGAGTACTGCTTCCAGGTCTGGGTGCCGCACGTTAGGAGGGATGTGGACAGCATGGAGAGGGTCCAGAGGAGGCCACTCGCACGGTCAGGGGGCAGCAGTGCAGGCCCTACGAGGAGAGGCTACAGGACCTGAACCTGTTCAGCATCCACAAGAGAAGGCTGAGGGGGGATCTAGTGGCCGTTTACAAACTAGTCAGAGGGGACCAGCAGGCATTGGGGGAGTCCCTGTTCCCCCGAGCACTCCCAGGAGTAACAAGGAATAACAGCCATAAGCTAAATGAGAGTAGGTTCAGACTAGACATCAGGAGGCACTACTTCAATCAGGGTGGCTAGGATCTGGAACCAACTTCCAAGGGAAGTGGTGCTGGCTCCTACCCTGGGGGTCTTCAAAAGGAGGCTAGGCAATCACCTAGCCGAGGTCGTTTGACTCCAGCTTTCTTTCCTGCCCATGGCAGGGGGTCGGACTTGATGATCTGCTCGGGTCCCTTCCGACCTGACCAACTATGAAACTATGAAAGCAGAATAAAAAAAAAAATTAAAAAGCCACCTTCCCCCACCCCCAAGGACTTCCAACCCATGCAAGAGGCAGATGTAGACAGAAGGGGTAATGCAAAGAAATGGGTCTACCCACCCCTGGAGCTGCCCACTCCATTTCACATGCTGCAGACCCAGACAGGCAGCAGCGACCCCCACGCAGAAGATGGTGGCCCTTGAGCCTGAGAGCAGCTGCAGAGAGCACCCATGGAGAGGCTTCAGGACCTCACCTCTGGGGTGGCATGAGGGGTGGGCAGGAACCTCTAGAAAGGGCCCTCGCAGCCCTGGGGGCATGGGACAGGATGCCTAAGACTGCTTCTCAGCGTGAAGGGCAGTGGGTTTGGCAATGGACAGGTCTGGAGGAGGACCACAGGGGCTTTGCGGAAGCTTATGGGGACATTCATCTCAGGAGGAGCAAAAGCAGGACCAGAGGCATTAGAAGCTGGAATCATTAGCAAAGTGCCAGCAAGACACCTCGTGGCCTGTGAGAGCAGAGGTGGGGGATAGATCTGGAAGCGAAGACCAGACGCACACTGAAGAACAGGGACTGATGGAGGGATGCTAAGAGGGGGCAGCAGGGCCTAAGGAAAACAAGCTCCACCACAGGGATGAAGGGTGCAGGATGGCAGCCATCACAGCAACAGAAGCCCTTGAGATGGCAAAGACTTAAGAGGATGCACGTTTTAGCTGAGAGCAAAAGCCATATCCTAGGGCTGTGATGTGGAAGGAGGAACGCTAGAAATATCCAGGCTGGGCCTAGGGCAGGGGGAAAAGGTGAAGAGATTGGGAGAGGGATAAAAGCACAGTGTGACTAAAGCTAAGGCAATGGTTTCCAAGCTTTTGGGACAAAACGGGCCTCTAAATACTTCATGGAGGGGGAAAGAGGGAGGGCAGCATAATCTGCTAGGCCAGGGGTTGGGAGCCACTGTGCTAGATGATCCCCTGGTCTCTAGCCTGTATAGAAGTAAGGTGTCAATATGATACCTGGCCCTCTCCTCCAGTCTCAGGTGATCAAGGTGTTTGTCCCAGCTCTCTTGACTTAATCCCTGCCCCTGCCCCTCCATCCCCACCCTGATCCCTGTGACACGTGTGGGTCGGCAGGGAGGACACGGACACAGAAATCCTTACTATGTTTCTGGGTCTCTCCCCCTCCAGCTCCATGAGAAAGCCACCATCACTGCGTTCGTCAAGGTCATTAGACTGCCTAACAAGAGAAACACCCTTTCCAAAGGGACCAAGTGCAGCACAGCTGGATGGGGCCTCAATGACCAAGAGAAGCCCTCAAACAAGCTCCATAAGAAAGATGTCATTGTCCACTCGTGGAAGGATTGCAGTCAGCTATATCCCAGCCTCAGCAAAAAGAGTATCTGTGCAGGGAGCAACAGCAGGAACAGGGACTCCAATACGGTCAGTACAGATGTCTCTGGGGAAGCAAGGGGTGGATCCAGGAGAAGTGCAGGGTGCAGACATCCCCCCTTCACCAGCTTGGCTGACAGACATGTGCACAGTAAAGGTTTACCTGCATTTAAATAACATCAGTCTAGATTCAGAGACCCATTCAAAATGTGATGTGCTATGTGAAAGATAATTGGAAAAATATGGCCACAGAACCCCCCGCCAAAAAAGTACTCTCTCATTAAACAGCATAGAAGTCACCAACCTTCAAAGCCTTGCTCCAAGTTACTGACATGGAGAAGTTAACATTGTTTATGCATAACGATAGCAAAGCTAACTTCACATATAAACTGCTACTGCAGAACGCTTATACTTACAAATGAAAAGAGTTGAAACCAAAAAGATCCAGAGGAGCGATGGAAAGGGCATCAGGGATGGAGAAAGCAAAATCTCAAGACTTGGAGAGTTTCAGAGCCAGAGGAGAGGCGACTTCTGTTCTGAATTGCTGAGAGACAAAGACAAGATTGTGGCAAATAGGGCTGCGCAAAATTTCGACGGGTGTAAGCTCATTGCCCCTGCTGCACCTCCCTTTGCCACATCCTGGATCCACTCCCCGCAGTCTCTATCATGAGGTCCCTCGGTGTTCCCCCCATCCCTGGCTCCATCAGCACAAAAGGCTCTCCAAGGGCTGGCATAGTTTGCCTGGCACTTGAACTCTGCTTCTCATGCTTGCACACCATGGTGATGCAGAGTAGGCATAGAAAATTCCCGTTCAGCCTGGCACCCATTTCACACAGGTGTAAATAATGAGACAAGGCACAAAGCTGGTGGGGGGGGGATCTCTTACCCATTTGCAAGTCAGCTCAAGACCACATCATAAATCAGGGATGGCCTCTTGGCCCTTGGCAAGAGCTTTGCCACTAGTTTCAGCCCAACTAGAGTGACAGAGGCTACCTTAGCTTTGGTTTTTCCTCCCTTGGAGGGTGTTTCTAACCTGCAGGATCTGTCAGTAATTAACCCCTGGCTGTTCTCCAGGGGGATGAAGGCAACCCTCTGATCTGCAACGAAGTACCACAAGGAATCTTATCGCAAATGCCCTTCAGACCTCCAGCCTTTTACACTCTCATCAGCCCATACTACGACTGGATCCAGGAGACCAAGCGGAAGGCAAGCAACTGAGCTATCGACTCAAGCCCTAGTCTTCTCCTGCCTCCCCTGCTGCTTTTGTGCATTTTCCTGTGCTGCATTCACCTGCTTGGCCTTTCTTCAGAGCACTGGTGGGGGAAGGGGGTGACAAGCCAAGAAGCAAAGCAAGGCAGTGCCTATTGGGCTTCCTTTAAAGAAAAAAGAAAAGAAAAGAAATCCCTTTAGACAAGTTTGGTGCATCTGCACAGCAAGAGGAAGGCGTGACAGAGTTGCATCTCTGTGGTCATCACTACCCCTGCTAGCACAGCCAGGGCCAGATGTGCTACAATTATACCTTATTATTATGCCAGGTTTTTTGGTTGTGGCCACGTTGGTCTAAGGACATAGGCAGGCAAGGTTATTTGAGTAGATGTGCTATCTTCGATTAGTTTTTTTCCAACCTTTTTTCCCCCCAACTACTCAGTTGGTCTAATCAAAGATAGCACATCTACTCAAAGAACCTCGCCTACCTTATTATGGCATGTAGACGGTCCCGACACCCAGCAACTCAATGCTATTGCTAAATTAGCTTATACACCCCAAGGTCCATCTCTGGTCCTTCCTCACCCACAAACATGCAGACAGCCTCATGCAGCGGAGGAAACTCTTTGCCTCTTGTGTGCAGAGGGGGAACAGAGCCCCAGAGACAAGTGACAGGGCCAGGGAGCAAGAGGGCTACAGTGCCAGCCCCCTCCCTGCCACCTGCTTTGTGCTGCTGTTGCTGGCACTGGCTTGGCCAGTCAGGCTCCCAGCAGCAGCAACAGACTGCGGAAAAGACTAGTGTAGATGGGAGTCTTCCCTCCACCCCCAGTGCCTGAATATGGACCCACGCCCCAGGCCTTGCCCTTCCCAGTGGAGCTTCCCACCCCTCTTGCTCTCGGCCCCTGCCCCAGCCACTGCATTGCTTCCTCCCTATTGTTGCAGCACCAAATGTGACAAATAAAAGAGCCACCTGCAAGACTTGGAGTTTCTTTTCTGACTGCTTTCTGCTGGGTTCTGGTCAAGCTTCATGTGCACAGAGGGGTTTAGCCGAGTGGGAATGCCAGGCAAACCCTGACCCTCTCCCTTTGCTCACCCATATCCCCTTTTTCTCCACCAAATGCACACAGGGCTTCAGCCTTCGTCTCAGGGGTCTCGTTCAGTACCACGAACATGGAGGATGCCAGGAAGAAAGCCATAATAATCTGGCTGTTTCTACCAGGGGATCCAGCCCTCTTCCCCTGCACAGCATACAGCCATGAGGGCCAAGACAGGGTGGGAGAAGGCAATTTTCCAGCTGAGGGACGTGAGATGTAGAAGAGTATCTCAGGTTATGGGGAGAGGGGTGCAGACAGGGGCCCTGGGCCTTGCCATTCCTGTGTGAGAGCACACTGCATCCAGCTTACCTTGAGGGACAGCCTGCCCTGCTTGAAATCAGCATCAGCTTTGCTCTTCAATGCAACGGGGCCAAGGTTACACCTCTGCCGCCTGTGGACATGTCCGATGCAGTGTTCCTGCGCCTCCCTGAACACGCGTGCCAGTCTTGCTCTACCAGGTCGGCAGGGCTGGATTCGGAGAGCAGGGGCAGCTCTGTGGAGTAAGAAGAGTCCCCATTAGGACAAATATTCCTAATACAATAAGCTCAGGCTTTGTGCTTTGGAAGGAGGGGGGGTACTCCATGAGACCTGGCCACGGAGTCCGTGAGACCCAACCCAGACCCCAATAACAACAACAGGTCCTTGCACTTTCAGGCATCACCTGCATTTCCTATCGCTGGCACTTTGCATCTGGAGGGTCTGACTCCAGCTGACCCCATCATCCAACACAGGGATTCCCCCAAAAGGCACTGGACTATCAAGTAGGCGCGTGGCATTAGATGCAGTCCCAAGTCCTGAGGCGACTGAGGATGGGCTGCATTCACATTACAAAGGGAGGCTTGGGTCATGGCTCGAACAAAAAATCCCTCCAATCCCAAATGACATTCGCATTTGCACCCGGGGACCTTCTGATGAGAAACCTCATACCTGGCGTTTCTCCATCTGTGGGTTTTGACCCACTTTGCCCGTCTCAGTGTCTCTGCTTTGCAGATGGGAAAACGGAGATGCAGAAATGAGTAACCTGCCCAAAAGGTACTCATCTCAGCAGCAGAGCTGGCGGGCACTAGTATAGAATCAGAGCATCACAGGAAATGAGGGTGTGAAGGGACCGCAGGAGGTCACACCTAGTCCAACCCCCTGCTCAAAGCAGGACCAGCCCCAACTACATCATCCCAGCCAAGGCTTTGTCTAGCTGGGCCTTAAAAACCTCCAGGGACGGAGGTCCCACATCCTCTCTGGGCAGCCTGTTTCACTGTTTTACTATGAAAAAGTTTTTTCTAATATCTAACCTAAATTTCCCTAGTAGCCAGGTCTGCCGAGTCCCAGCCCAGTGCTCTGGCCCCTCAGCCACCTGGACTCTCTTTTCAGAGGTTGCACAAAATGGGCATGTCACAGAGTGTAAAGGAGTTGGGAAATGCCCAGGAGAAATTTAATCGAGGATAATTCATGAGGAGCAGGCCGGAGGGACCACTCCACCTGATCTGGCCTCCAGTACAACACAGGCTGTAAAGTTTCATTGCTGCCTCGATACTTAAACCCCACGTGCACTGGAGACTCTCTTCCAGGCTTGATTGGGGTCGTGGCTTTGTCCCCCCCACGCTGAAGCCAGAGGCTAGTTGCTCCCTCCACAGGAGATGGGTCTAGCCTGCTGGATGGGAATGACAAGGGTGGGCTTGTTCAGGACATCCAGGACCCCGCTTCACAGCTCAGCCCCAGGCACGTGCCATAGCCAGCTCTGCAGCCTCTCAGACCAGTCCCCCAACAAGACGGTGCCTCGCCAGCCTGGGTGTCTACCTGGTAGACATGGTTTCTTCTGGATGCTGGTGTTCGAGCCATCCGGCAGGGTCGAACTGAGGTAGCTGGATGCCTTTAACTGCTGTGAGGTTTCAGATGCTCCCTTTTACAGCCACCCTGTACCTCACAGCTTCTCTGCTCTGTTGTTGGGTTCCCCAGGATCCGGCCTTCCCCTAAGCCCACCTAGTCCCAGCTGGGCTCCTCCATCTTCCCCCCGCTCACCTGCCTCTGCTCTGGGTCCAGTCTTCCTTAGCAGGAGCTCCTTGCCCCTTCCCTGCCATCTCCCACTCATCTCCTTCCCAGGCAGAGGTCTCATTGCCCCATCCCCATCTCTTCTTGGGGACATGCACCATCCAAGTACCACATGCACATCTAAGCTGCAAGCAGCAGCACCCACGTGGACAAGGGACACGGTGACCCCAAGGGAGAACCGAGCCAGGCGGCAGCATCAGATTCCCCTTGTTACACGTCCAGTAAAGGGAGGTGCGCAAGACAAGGGGGCACCGGTCCTGCAAGCAGCCTTGGTACCAGCTCAGCTCTGTACCAAGCAGCCTCAGTACCAGCTTGGTCTCAGCTCACAGTATGAGCATGAACTGAGACCAAGCACAATTGTGACTGAAATGAGTCCCGAGGCGTCTCCTCTGCCTTCAGCAGCAAGCCCCATCAAGCCCCAGTCGAGACTGCATGAGGAAGGAAGGAGGGGACGTGAGCAGAGATGGGGAGGGCCTGAAAGGATGTGGCTTGAGCAGCCCTCTCCTTGCATTACTGCATTTCTTCATTGCTCTCCGACTGCCTTGCAAGTAACCTGGTATCTGGAGTGCAGATCAGAGGTCTCCTAGTGCAAATGTACATCCCACCCTGGCCTCTCCATCCGCAAGAGAGAGCAGTCATGCAGTCCTGTGGTGGGAAGGACTTTGCACAGCTCCTCTCTTTAAAATAAGCGCATCTCCATTCTTTATTAGCCTCTACAAACAGCCTCAGTGCTCTGAGTGCTTTGCAGATGGGTCGGCTACCAAAGCAGCCCCTCCCCTGGCAAGAAAAATGAGAATAACCCCGGAGGAGAGGAACAGGAGCCCTTTCTGGAGCCAAATCCTAGGCACAAATTCAGGGGCATTCAGTCCCCATCAGAAAGGCAGGGAGGCTAAAAGCGACCCATAGGCAGGCCAGAAGTGGGTCTCTGAAGACAGCTCTAAAAAGGATCCCTGCAGGAGGTCATCAGGAAAGTTGGTCCACCGAGGGTCTCCAAACCAGGGAGATCTCAAGAGCTGTTCTTTTCACATGTCCAGCATGAAGGTTGCCCTGGCTGGTTTCTTTCCTACCTCCCAAGCCAGGTATGAGGAGCAGCAGCCAAAGCCTCCTGTCCCGACACCCAGCTAATTCCCCAGCAGAGCCCTGCCCGAGCCCGTCTCATCACAGGAGGTTGATATCGTCCAAGTAGCTGGCCAAGACCACGTCCCGGACATCCTTGAGGACCTTGCGGATGTTCTGCGTGTCTGTGGCACAGGTGAAGTGATGGTAGAGACACCTGGTTTTGAAGGTCTGGGAGGGCCCATGTCCACTTGAGCACTGCTTGTACCTCTGTGTGTACATCTCCAAAATGAAGTGCTTCGCAGCCTCAGCATCCTGCTTGGGGCCTGGCAGAGAAGAGCACCCATGAGGTCTACACGCCTTGACCGTACCTCACTTTCCCGATGCATCTATGGCAATAAAATCTTTATTATTCAAATCACAGCCCTGCCTGGGGCACCCACATCATGGACCCGGAGCCCGGTGCACTAGGTGCTGTACAGGTAACTGGCAACAGTGACAGCCCCCGTGATAACCGCACCAATTCTTCCCACACCAGTGCTTTTCTTCTTTAGTCAATGGGGGTCAGTGACGTTGGTCCCCTTATACAGATGGGGAAGCTGAGGCTCAGAGAGGGGAACAGCTCAGGCCCCTCCAGAAAGTCCATAGCAGAGATGGAAACAAAGCTCAGATCTCCTGAGTCCCCACCCAGTGCTCTACTCACTGCTTTCTCCCTCTGGGAAGCCACCAGATACCAATGAGAGTGGCTTCAACTGTACTAGCTGGAGCCGCCTGGACCAGAGCTAGGACAAGCAATGCACGCAGGGTCACCAACAGCTCCACATCGCGACAAAGCATCCCCATGGAGCTGGGTGGGAGAAGGGTTTCTGCAATGCCTGCAGGGGGGAACCCCAAAGCGCTGGATTGAAAGCAGGTCACCTGGAAAGGCAGGGAAGCAGTTGGCCAGGTCCGAGTGTGCGATCTTGTCCTCCAGGATGTCGGTCTTGTTCAGGAAGAGGATGACAGAGGCATTTCGAAACCACGGCAGCTCCAGGACGGTTCGGAAAAGAGCCAGGCTCTCCTTCATCCGGTTCTGCAGCAGGAGCAGGAGGGGAAACACTGAACCCGTCATCTTGGCTCTCAGCTCCCATACAGACGTGCCATGCTCTAGGATGCCCTGGGGCAAATCAGAGCTGACCCGCTCCAGAGTCCCCTCGAGCCTGAGAGCTGCACACAGCTCCCCACAGGCCCTGGCCTGCACTGCCAGATGTGCTGCCTGAGTCCCGTGTCCCTCAGGGCTCCTTACCTCCTGGCTGTTCTCCTCCAGGCGCTGATCGTACTCACTGAGAGAGGCCAGGTAGATCAGGGCAATCACATTTTCAAAGCAATGGATCCATTTTTTGCGCTCCGACTTCTGCCCTCCCACGTCCACAATCCTGCAGGGAGGGAGGGAAGGTGTGTTAGGAGCTGGGTCTTGGCTTGGATCATGCTGCTAGCTAGGATGAGCTGCTGAGGCTTCTGGGAGGGACCAAGAGGCTGAAGGCCAGTCCAGTGCCGGAAGCAGGCACCCAGCTCTGGGGTGGAGCGCAGCAGCTAAGCAAGGCACAGCAACCCCCCAGGATGGATTCGCCTGCCTGAAACAGGCAGGGAAGCTCAAGCAACATGCAGGTGCTGGGTGCTTGTTCTTGAACAACCAGGGTCCCCTGCTACCAGGAATGGCACGCAGGGGGCACAGCTGGCACGGAGGCAATGGCACGCAGGCAAGGGTGCGACGGAGATGGGAGCTCAGATGTAGGAGTCCCTCCTCGTAGGACTGCCTGCCAGGAGCTTCACCTGAGGGTCACCTTCTTCACTGAGAAGCAGTACTCATTGATGCCAGTCGTCGGCCTCCGACTCCTCAGGACATCCTGCGCGGTGGGGATGTAGGCGTCTTCCACAATACGCTCCAGGTTGGATAGAAAGCTGCAGGCAGCCAGGGACAAGGAGGGAGTCAGCCCCTTCTGCCCCTGCTCTCTAAGCCCTGTGGCAGACCCCTAATCCTTAATGATAGGAATGATATTCCCCTGTGCTTGTACAGCACCATGCACAGCAGGGCTCTGGACCCTGTCTGGGTTCCCAGGCATTACTGCAATGCACAGAATAGCAGCCTTACCAGCAGGAAGGATAATCTGAATCCGATGGGGAAAGTGCATGCAATAGGACTCAGGAGTCCTGTCTCTTACCCCGGCGCTCTAACCACACTCCTACCCACAAGTGCATAACACAAGGTCTTTGGAGCCTGTGAGAGCAGCCAGGATGGCATTGCTGGCTGGGAAACCTCACCAAGTCTCAAACCAGCCCTGATTTTAGGTGCTGGGGTCAGGAAAAGAGGCTCAAAGGCTCCCGTGAGATTTCTGCATCTGGTTGTAGTGGGAACAAGACTCAAAAGCAAAAAATGTTGGGATCTGTTAGCAGCTCTGGTTCCCAGCAAAGCCCAGTCACATTTACTGGGTTGTCATTTATAATACTATAAGGCTATAGCAGACAGCAGGCTAGGTGCTGTACATAGGTATCACTAAGGGTAATGTGCTCAGTCCAGGCCCCCACTGCCCCTCTGAGACGGAGTGGGACCATTAGCCTTGACCGCTAGCCATGAAACCCTAGCGAAAGGATTTTCACGCACATATACATGTATGCATGACTGGGGCAACTCACTAAAAGGCAGAGTCCAGCAAGTGATATTCCCTTCGTCTCTCGTAACACGTCCGGATCCCGGCATCTCTCCACAGCTCCCCGATGGCACTGGCGTATGGCTCGCCGAGTCTCACTACCTTATAGGCATCCACTCCCATGACCAGCTGGGCATGATGCTGCGAGGGGGAGAAAGTGACAGAACAAGGCAAGGGAAAAGTTGTCTCCTCGGACACCTCATCCAGAGCTCCTGGCCTGGCTCAGCCCCTGCAGCTCAGACTCGCTCTGCGTGGAGGAATCAAATGGTAGGGACTTGGGGGCAGGTTAAAGGGGAAGGTGGAAGGACTCCCGGGGTCTTTTGGGGGCTTTGCCTCCAATTACTTGCTTAGCTTTAACCAAGGACTACATTTTCTAGCTCTGGTCCCCATCACCATAGCGCTGAGCTGCAATTACCCTCACTGCACCCTCGTGAGGCAGGCGAGTAGCTCTTGTTCCCATTTCACAGGTGGAAGCACCAGGATGCTAAGTGACTTGCCTGATATTCCCCAGGGAGTCAGTGGCAGTGAAACCTCTCTTACATCTCCTACCTAAGGGAGCTTGAACCAGCCCCGAGCCCTAAGGGAGGGGCCATTGCTCCTGTTTGGAGGTAATACAAGCAGCTCCCTTGGCTCTGGGGGAGATGGGGGGAGCGCAGACCTTCAGGGCAGCTCCATTGCTTTCAGTGGTGCTTCCTAAAGCAGCCCCAGATCTAGCAGCTCTGCCTCTGCCCCAAACCATCTCACTGCCCCCTTCCCCTCCTTGCTCACCACGTTCTCTGGCCGGGCATAGGGGATCTGCAGCGTCTCCATGGCCCCAATCATGGCCTGCATGGCTGCAAAGATGTTCTGATACACCAGCTTGGTGAATGCTTTGCAATCCTCTTCAGAATAGCCCACCCCATGAATGATCCTCATCTGCTTGATGAACGTGCTCTTCCCGCTCTCACCAGGGCCTGCGAGCACCGGAGAGAAAGACGTCAGATACCAGTGAGGACATGGGGCCGTGGGGCACTTGAGGGCTGCCCATAACTCCCCAGCCAATGGAGGCACTTCTTCACCACTCCCTTGCCCATTCAACCATGCCCAGTTGGAGAGATACTTAAGGACATGAGGGAGATCGTGTCCTCTTCCCACCTCCAACCTTTCCCCATCTTATTGTCTCTCCAGAATTCGCGCCTATTGCTTTTGGGTGACCGTCCCTCTTCCCCTTCAGTGGGGTGACCTCCCTGTTGCTGGTGGGATAGGTCTCATGAAGCACTTTACAGCATGAAAAAGCTGAAGAACAGAGCCACGGTCACCCAGGCCAAGATGGTCCAAGCCTATGTTGGTAGCCTTGGATTTCCAGAGATGCGGAGGAGTTCCCAACAGCTTTTCATCAAGAGCGAGTCAGGTACTCAACAGCTTTGGAACAACCAGGCCCATTATCCAATACCTAAACCTGGCTGTAGGCATCTCATTGCACAAGCCCAAGTTGGAAGATTTTGGCTTCTTTCCCCAAGACCAAGTTATTCTGGCCAACAGCGATCGATTCTCGCTGCATGGGCGTCTGTCTGCATCTCCCAAGTGCATGCCTGGGGAGCTAGTGACTGAAGGACACATTTCAGAAGCAGCAATTTCTGACAAATCTGCAGTCAGCTGCCCTTGCTCAGACTAGTTCTTAAAAGAGGAAAGGCCTCATGTCCCAGACCTCAGCTGTCGAGCGCTGCTGGCTGACAGACAGACTATGCGAGAGAAGGGTGGGTGGGCTTCAAACGAGCTCCTAGCTGATGGGCCTCCACGTCACAGACCTGCCAGCACAAGCAGCCTAGCTGACACCCTTTGGGGGGACCTCAGGGGAGAGGGAAGGATCGAACAGACTGCAAAGCTTCGAAGTGGGCAGAGCGGCGTGCCCTTACCAGGAGGTCTGATACACAACTTCAGTCCCCAAGGTTACTCTAGCATCAGCTTAAAGCTGGCCAGATCCACCCCGGCACACAGGATGGATCTGAGCCCAAGGAACAGCTTATTGGCCCTTTGCTCCTGGTTGGCAGGAGGCCATACCCAAATGAGCCTCCCACGATGGCCGGGGGAGCAATGCATGTGTGCTTTGGAGATCCACATCCAAAGTGGAAGGCTATAAAATGCCTGACCCATGATAGTTGGAGGACAGAGGGACTGAAGCCAAGGAAGCCTCAGGGTAAAGCTCGGGAGGATTAAGCTCCCGGCGTTGCCATTCAAGGTGGCATCTCACACGGGGGCTCTGCCCCATCCGGGTGTGTTCTCTCCTGAAGGGTGACCTGGCCCCTCGAGGGATGTGTGCTCCCCGAAACGACTCACCCAGCAGCAGCAGCTTCACCTCCCTCCTGTCTCGCTTCTTCTGTTCCCGCAGTATTTTTTTGATTTCTTTGTCTGCCAGGACGGCAGCTCTGTCCTCCTCCGACAAGAAACTGGGGCACTTACGGCAGCAGCAGAAGCAGCCCGCCATGGCACAGGGAAGAGCCCAACCCTGCAGAAGAGAGGAACAAGGAGAAACGCAGCTCAGACACGCAATGCCTGGAGCACAGGGGAACAGCCAGCAACTTGTCTGGGTATGAAGACTCCCTGCTGAACTCAGCCAGGTGTTGGCTGGAAATCAGTTCATGGACAGGCACTTAAAATCACACGCGCTCCAACTTCCGCAACTGGACAAACTCTACATAAATACCCGTTCTACAGCTTCTTTGAGCAGCAAAGGCTGTTGCCAAATCTCCCCAGGACCTGACATTACATCAGTGCTTCTTTTCTTATGGCTTCTGGTCAAATAATAATAAGTCACCCCGAATTGATCTGGAATCTTTTACGCCTCGGCAAAAATTGTCTGTTGGCTGGCACGTTTCTGGAGAAGACGGGAAGTCATTTCTTTGTAGCCGGGGGTGTACATTTTGCAAGAAAAGCCACAAAGAGGGTTGGGTGGAAGATAAAAAATAAAAATCTGTTGCGATAGGTTTTTAAAAGGCGTTGGATTAAGTTCCCCCAGGGATGGCGGTTGAAGTGCCATCTCCAACCAAGTGGTTGGACGGTGGTTAAAAAAAATATGTCATCTCCAACCAAGCTCCAGGCCCCCTGAGGTTTCTTTCGGAGATAAAGGGCAGTTTCCAAGGCTGAGATTTACTGGTGGCAAGTCTTTGCACCTTGCTAAAACCATTAGGGAGTTCCCGTGTCACCAGCGCGCCCATCTTCAGATGCGCTCCACCTTCTCCGCGTGTCTGAGCAAACGGGCTGCAATGCACTGGCGTGTCCCAGCCCTCTCCCCTCCCAGCTCACAGGAGGAGATGCAGAGAGCTTACTTCTTCCTCATTTGCCACCTCCCGAGTCTTCCTCTCCGAGGAGGGGAACAGAATCTCAGACATCTTAAAACTCTGACGGCTTCAAAAAAAATCTGGCCACAGTCTCTATCCTCTTCTGCATTGCGATGACCTTTGTTTCACTTTCCACCGCAGGTTCCATTCGTGATTACGTGCTGTGAGCTGCTAGCATGCAAAAATAGTGCAGATGGAGGGAGGGGGCTTTGCTACTTATCCCTCTCAATGGTGCTCCTGGGGTGGCATAAAATCTCACGGGCAGTCGATGACTGAGACATCAAGAGAACCCAGGACTCTCTTCAGCCCCTCACATTTGGTGCCCATCCTGCCACCTCCACCCATATCCAGAACAACTTTACTCTGGAAACTATAGCATGAGGTTAGTTCTGGGGCAGCTACCACCTGACCTGAATACAGGGGGCAGCCTCAAGCCCAAATCACTGGCGTCTAGGGCTTGTATCTACCTGGCGCAGACTTGAAGCTAGAGGCTGTAAAATTGCTGCTTTTTGGCTTCTTCTGGTGCACAATGGAAGTGAAACATGTTTAGGGCAGGGAACAAAATGAGAAGTGAACCGAACACGAAGAAAAACACCTCCAGGGGCTTTTTCAGTATTCATGTTTCAGAGCAGATGAGCTTCCTGCCAACAGACGCATGAAAACACGGGCATGCCGTTTTCCACGTAACCCAGAGAAGCTTCTCACCATCCACCTACGTGCCTCAAGCCCTGACTAGAGAAGAAAGGAGATTCATTCTTTATAAACCAGTTAACCGCCCCCCGTAATGACAGAAGCCAATCTGTCAGACTTGGCTGTGGTTGTTTGCACCAGGGACTGTTTGGAACGGATGGAAAGAGGACCAGCCTGCTGGAGTTGCTTTTTCTCTGCATGTTTCTAGACTCCTGGGATTTGACAGGGGCTGGAAAAGAAGGAGAAAAGCTTAGAAATGCAATATTAGCTGAGTCAGAAACATCAGAACCAGTGCAACGTTCTCAGCTCGGGCTGAGATTTTCAGAACAAAATTCTGGGGAAAATTCAAACAAATGTCCACAAGGCAAGCTTCTTGCATGTTCCTCCTCTTGCCATGATTATAACCCATCTTGATTCCACCACAGCAGCCTGGAATTGCAGGAAGTTTAGGGAGGACGGGGGCAGGGAGCTAATAAAGCAGAATAAAAAATATGAAGCATTCAGGGGATCCGGAACGCTGCCCGGGTGTTGGCCCAGCTGATACCTCAAACATGAATCACACTGGAGAAATGAGGATGGGCCAGTTGCAGAAAAGGCAGTCATGCGGCTGAAGAAAGGAGCTGTATTTTAAAATTAGAAATTATAAAATCTTCCTCCTTGGTGCCGACTGTATCCAGTTGGGTTTTGCAGTTTATTAATCCTTGGGGTTTAGAGCCCTTGTATTCGCAGGAGAGAGAAAGCAGCTAAAGGATCAGCAACAAAAGTCCAACACAAGTAGAAAGAGGAATACTGAGGTTATGAAACAACAGTTAAGGACTCCAATTTGCAAAGGTATTTCAGGACCATGAGACAGGCATCCAAGGCACTGAAGTGGGCAAACTGCTTTTGCAAACTCCAGGAGGGGCCTACGTGCCACAGCAGATCTGGCCCAAGCTTGCAACGGGCTTCCATGAGCTTTATTTTAACCTCTTTTATTTGGATGATACGTTTGACCTGCAAACGGCCCGATTGTGCCGAGACTATAAAACTAGACGAGCATTTTTTGAAACTTCAGGAAATGGAGAATCTCGTTTTGATCAACGTTTGTCAAAAGAACAACCTCTGACAGCCCCTTCTTGCTCATTCGTGCAGCAGCCATGTCCAGACATGGACAGAACCCCAATGGACTAGATGTCACACCAAAGCAAAACATAGGACCGTAGCCTCAAGAGAGCCTGTAGTTCAGGCCATTTGAAATGTTTCAGGTAGCTCAAAGGCCTTAAAAGAACCAGTCTGATTTGTATAGGTTGCAATCAAGCTGAATTAACAAGCTGTGCTGTGAAAAGGTCCTATTTCTTGGCCATCCACATCAGTGGGGAAGACAGCGATGGGTTTCGCGAGTGCACACTGCCCTCTTTCGGTTGGTAGTCACTCCTCCTTCGTCAGGGTCTTTCTGTAACAACTAAATGAAATTGGAAGCGTTTAAAGATCGGAAGCCTGAATTTGCAATTTGGTAGCCAAAATGAACGAGCTACTCAATTAAGACGTGCACTTAAAGGTTAACCTTTAATTACTGTTTTTAATTGGGAATGGCAAAAGCAGAAGTCGAGCTGAGCCCAGATTTGTAATGAGGCCAGGCTGCAGAAAGTCTTCAGCCCAGCAGGTTTCAAGTTCTCCTCTCATCCCAGGCCCCTTATCTCAAGGCTAGTTCTGCCTGCAGAAACAGAGGTTTGCGGAAGAGACCTCAGTTCTGTGTTAAGCATCATCTTCGGGGTGTAATTCATGGCGGGCTGGATAGGTTGGCATAAGACAGCAGCTGTTGGAAGACACTCTCCAGGCAAAGATCATATATCTTTTGTTATACTGGAAATGAAGCTAGGATCATTGCACCGAATGAAGATAGACCAGGAGGATTTTACTGAGAAATTGAAGCGTTTAGAGTTTCATTTTTCAGCTAGCTATTTTCATGCTATCAGGGCAGCATTGAGCTGAATAGATGTGCCCCCCCACCTACTCCTCATTTTTCTTTTTCCCCCCCTTTGCAATTCAGTTTAAAGGCTTCCCCTGGATATTTTAAAATGCTGAAATGGCTCAACTGAACCTAGAGAGGGAGAAGGATCCTGTGATCTGGGATGAAATCCGACATTTGTTTTACACCTTTCCATCTATAGTTATCAAGGTCAGAAGAAAGATTTCATCAACATTTTCTCCACCTACAATGCTGCAATGAGCATCTCCTTAAACCACATTCAAAAGTCTTTCTTTCCCAGAATCTACCCATGCAACCCTGTGGTATGAAATGCCCGTGATCTTGATACCACCGTTCTTGAGATAGCAAAGAAATATCACACCTATACTCTAATCAGCCACTTAACCAATAGAGATATGAAAAACAAACCATGATCTCAGACACATTGAAGTATCTTATGCTTGGCTGGACATCCACAAGAGAGTTCAGGGTGAGGGGGAAGGGTGCTCCTGTGGGTTTTTGAGTGCCAAGGCAGAGAGCAAGTGAATAAAGCCAAGATCTCCAAGAAAAGAAAAAAGCATGGTGCCTCCAAAATCAAACATTCAGTTCTAGCCACAGAAAGGCCAGTTAACACCTTCTGATGGAGTGCTTTAACCATTATTCTTGCTATAAGGGCCAAAAGGGATCATGAAGAGAGGCATCTCTTCTTAGAAGAAAGGACAGTTTTTCCTTCTTCCTTCTCTCCTTCCCATGCCAACATTTTTCTTACCTTTTTTGGTCTGAAAGCTAGTCAACAGGCAAAGAGGAAAACTTTTTTTCTGGTGTAACTTGCGTCTCAGGCCAATTCTTACATTCTCTCTTATCTAGTCCCGTCCTCCTACATAACACGACGGAAAATATTTTGTTAAAATACTAACATTTACTGTTCGGGTATTACTAGCGACATCTGTCGGCCAGTTAGGAGATGCACTCACAGCATTACCCAATGCAGCTCCTCGGCCTTAGGAATCTGAGCAGAAAGGAGTCCACCACCACTTTTTGTATTTAGAGCATTACAGTCCATGTGCAAAGAAAGGGAGAGGATGCAGGCAGAAGGATCTGAGAAAGCCTTTGCCTCATCTTGACAAACATACCATTTAATGCCTCTATGGTACGTTGTACTGAAGATGCTTCATTCCCCATCAAACACGAACGTAGAGATGCTGAGATCTAAGGACCAAAACATAGCAGTTGTATGACCACTTGCATGAGTTAATAAGCAGCCATGAAATGGCAGCTCCTGGCCTGTTGTGCTTCACATTGAGATGGAGTCACGGGTCTCGCATCAGACCTTGTAGTCTCTGCAGGCCTTACCTGTACATTAAGGATACAAAAGCAATGCACTCTGCTCTATGCCATCTGATTTAGATGCAGCCTTTTGGATCATGAGCAGCCAACCTTTATGGGGTGTAATTAGGTACCCACCTGCAAAGAACTTAGATTGAAAATGTACTGCTAAATCAGGCTCTGGTTTTTGCTCCTTTGTGGCAGGCATACGCGAAGTGATCTGCTGTCAGCCACATGCCAAGATCAAATATGGTGCTTACCCTTGATTTCTAAAGAGGCAAAAATACAAGGAGAAGCAATCTTTTACTCCTTCCTTGGAAAAAGGGATGGTTTCCTTAAGATTCTCAGCACAGGACTGGGCTCAGAAAAGCCAAATTCTGCTTTCACGTTGTAACACTTCCTCAGCAGAAGGGGTGCGACTACATTGGAAAAAGTGTTTGTCACTTGGGTTGCTTGGCCTGGATCAGCCGACTCAAGGTGACAACAGCAGGGAGCCCAAAAAACCTCTAGCGGCCCATGTTCAACCTCAGATCCACCTCTAGGCTTAACCCAAATCAAAATGTTTCATCTTCACTGAATTTCAACCCTATTTAGCTAAACTCCCCTTATCAAATTTGAACTGAAATGCTTTTTTATGGCAGAAGTACTCTGTTGACACAGGTCATTTAACCTCCACACCTCAGATATCTGATGATTACCAACATGGGGATTAATGGGCAAAATGCTAGCAAGGCTCCTTCTCTGGGATGGTGCGATGTCCACCAGCTGGAGATGTTCCTAGGTCCTAGGACAAAGACAACGCAAAACCACGAGAGGAGACCTATTCCTCATCCCAAAACACCACAAACCCTAAAAAAAAAAAGTGGTTTAGCTTCCCCCGGTCATGCCAAATTCACCTGTAGATGAATCAAGACAGAAGCCGTCCTGTTTTTAAACAGCCAGCTTCAAGTTTTGTCTATCTGCAGCCTCTCTCTAGTGTAGACAGCTGCTGGAACAAGGAACATCCTACTGTTTTGTGCCCTCCCTTTCTGATTTCTGCTCTGGCATGACATTTCTTGGAAACAATGTGATCTTCCCTCTCTCAAACGTGACAAACATCCAGATTCTGCCCCACTTCGCAGAGCTGTTCCAGGAGTCCTTTTCCATATTTATCTTTGATCCCAGGTCCTTTCACAGAGCTTTCGCAAGACTACCTGGTGCATCCTGCCATTTAAGCAGCTCAAGGCATGCAGAGGTCCTCAATCTCATTGCAGCAGAAGCCAGGTGCATGAAGCCCCGAATAAATAATATGGCAGCCAGAATGCTTGCACCATAGCTGCCAAGCAGATGCCAATTCAGTCATTGGCATGATGGCATCATTGCTTCCAACTGCTCGGTCATGTGGACTTGGCAGTGGGAAGCCACATACTTTGCCAGGGGCTGGATCTGTTGGGCACACAGCAAGTCAACAAACTCTCAACTGGGGGCTGCTCCGTGTGGTTGTCTTCCTTCCTTGCTGGTTTTCAGGGGGGTCTTTCAAAGCTGACCACTGGAATTAAACAGAAAGATTTCCAGGCATCATCCTCAGACTCCCACATAATGCTGTGGTGGGTTTTCCACGCTGTGCAAAACACCGGTGGGTAACAGACCCTGCTCTCGATGTGCCCAATGGCACACCCTGCCTCTTAGACTGCACATGTTCATGGTCAACATCAACGGCTCGCCTGTTAGCGGCTGCACCGATGCTGCTTGATCCCAAATCACATCCCAAATCTCACTCTTACCAGTTTGTCCGTGCACCTGTCCGAGGCGGCCTCAGGCACCTGGGGAAAGAGGAAAAGCAAACAAACGCACGCAGCCACCAGAGGTTTTAGGAACAAAATTTATTCCAATTTCAAACAGAGAATTTATTTCAGGAGAAAGATATGAAAATCAATTTCCATCAGGTATTTCTGCAATAAGGGTCAGTGCCCAGAAGCCAGAGGTGGGCTGTTCCAAGAAACGATCGCACTCCTGGACTGGAATGAGACGGCTTGGAGCCTGAATGGGCACTGGGAAGCTTATTCAGAAACTCCTTTCCCCCACCCCGTTCCCACCCTCCCACCCTGACACTCACAACAATACATGCATTTCAAATGACAAGGTTTAAAAACAGCATTTTATATAGTATCTTTTTAAATAGGATAATGTTTAAATTGTCTTAAATCAGGATCCTATAATATACAAGTATAACCAAATAATTTCCACCACATTGGCACTTGTAAAGAGTCTCTGGCACTACTAAAGAAGGGGCATTGGCACAAACCATACTTTTAAAAACTGGGTGCTGCAGTACAGACTTTACCTCTGCTGGACTCTAACAACCTGGGTTCTGTATAGTACAATACGATGGTCAGCACACTCCAAAAAGCACATTTTTTTCTTTAAAAAATAATTACCAAGTAATAAAACACGTGGAAAAAAAAATAAAAATAAAATTAACCCCCCTCCCGCCCCAGAAATAAAACAAAAATGTAGCTGAAGGCAACGCCAACATCGCTAGGAAGCAACAACAGATCAAAGAATCTGATTTCAGGAGAAGGGGAGACAGGCAGAAAGGGTGGGAGCTATCCAACACGACGGAGCAGGAGGGGCGGTTGCTCACCACAGAGCCAATCCTTACAGAATGATTCAGGTAGATGGGAGGATGAAAGGGTGATCTTGGCCCCACTTTGGGTCTCTCCATTTTCAAGTGCAGAACTGGGTCAGAGTTTTCCTGTTTCTTCAGGACGAAAAAAAAGAAAACGAAAAAAAGAAAAGTGCACGGGAATGGAGCGTGCCCAAGGGACCGTTTCCTCAGGCTGTGGGGTTGGGATTCTGGAGAGGAGAATCTCACCCGACTTCTGTCCCGAGTGCCGCAATCCCTCCTTCTGGTACGCGGGAAATCCTGACCCAACCCGTCGCCAGAGGAGATAATGTAGGCATGTCTGGTTTGAAGTTTGGCACTTTCAGTACAGTAGGCATTTGTCATGGGGTTAGCCACTAGAGAGGTGGAGAAGGGGACCAGTTCTGCAGCCATGCTTCATGAATTCAGCTCAGAGCGGACAGGCCATCCTCTTTCTGGAAAGCACGTTCATCTTCTAACCCCAATGCCTTCTCTTCTACCCCACTGTGCACCATCCAGAGGTGCAAGTGTGACTTGTTCCTTCTCTAGGTCAGAGGAGGTTTCACCAACATGCAGTGGGTTAGTCATCATACATAATGTCATTGCCCCAGCTGTCATGGTGCCAAGGAGGTGACCAGGCCAATGCTACGGCCAAGCAGCTGACCAATACGGTTCAGTACACGCTCCAATTTTTAAAGCCCAAGAAGCGTTCCACAATTCAGAGAAATTCACCCTGTTCCACACAAGGTAAGACAGTCCTTCTGTGCCAGGTCAACATCTCTTGACAGGTAAAAGGAGGCTACAAAAAAACAACTGTGATTCAAATGGGAAGTGCCACCATCACCCTTGGAAAGGACCCTCTGGAAAGCTTGTTCCAAGAGCCTGAATTTTTTAGTGCTGGTTCTGCAGCTAGCCACGGTTGCTGTGCAAACCATTTGCACAAGGATCAAGGAAGTAGATGGGGCTGCTCCATCATCCACTCCAGAAGAATGGCATTTGGACTAACCAAGATTGATTGTAACAACCTCTTCATAGAAAAAACCTTGTACAAAAAAGGATACTTTTGGCATAAAGACAAAATGATAATAATAAAAAAAAAAAAGCGGTAAAATTGGTGCAAAGCTGTTTGGCATATGAGGGAATTCTTCCTTCACTTTTCCCAAATATTCTATGGGATCAGGAATGTAACTATTCTAGAAGCAGTTGCTGCCCTGCCCTCAGCATCAACTCTCAGGCAGACCCCGGCATTTCACTTGTTGGTCCCAAGGCTACTACTCCGCTACCAGCTCTCTGGTCACATGTCAGGCACCTACCCTGAGAGCTTGTTTTCCTTCGTAGTGCTCTGTGAAATACAGCAGAGACCTCCCTCACCTACTCTGAACAACATGAAGGAGGCCTAAAAAGCAGGAGTACTGGCAAGTAGTGTGAACTCCAGATTTAGTGTTACAGGTCAAAGGCATCTGGGGCACTTAGGACTTCCTGTTACGTTTTGTGCAAAACACAGATGTAGTGCTAAGTCTACAAAAGAGACGACAAAAATATTTGACACCCTCTTCAACAGTGCAGGTTGGGAGACCGGGTTTCTCAGCCTCTAGCCACCAACAGCCTATATGCCATTGACGGGGCATCTGGTTTAGCCGTAAAGTTTGGACTCAATGCAACACATTGGAATTATAACAGAATTGTTAAGAGTAGCCCAGACTTCACGTAAGGCCAGAGTTGAGTCGGACCCTAGTGTTTCTTACTCATTGTTTGCTTTGCCACTGCACTCTACTTCCAGGCAGATACAAGAGGCAGCAGAGCCTTGGCACATTTGCTCCATCACCTGGGCTTCTGGCAGCCTCTCTGTAATGAACCTGAGTGCTCTGGGCCCTTCTGCTCAGTGGAATTCAATTTGGCACCTAGAATCCAAAACAAATCTCCATCACGGATATGTATGTATCCGTGAAGCCAGCTACTTTCTCTACTCCACTGCTAGCCAGATGTCTATCCACAGCAGGATTCTCTGGATCCTGCTTTAGCAAAACACTCGAGAAGTGACTGCTGTACCCAGTTATCAGGCACCCTGCAGCTCTGGAGCAAACAACTGTGCATGTGCTCCAAAGAGATTCTACACTTCTCTAAAGAGAAACACAGCAGCATCCATCTCAGGGGGAGCACAGACAGGGACCTGGGGGGAGGGGTGGGGGAAATTAAAAAAAAAAAAAAGAAAGCTTCCCACCTCCTCCTAAACCTCTTCACAATCTTTTTTCAAGCAGTAAGAATCCTACCCACATCCCAGAACCCGCGTCACCCAACTCTGGTCCTTCTCATAGAAAACCCGAGCGCTGGGCAGGACCGAGGCATTCTTACAAATGCACAAGACACGCTGGCACAAAAAAATGTGATAATGGGACTCTCTTGCTGTTGGCAGCATGTGAAAGAACCAGAGGGCAGCAAGGGAGATTTCAAAAGATCTTTGCTCCTGCCAAAATCTGGGGGTTTAAATGCCACAGGATGATTCCGTGCACTTCTGATCTTTGCTGCATAGAGAAGTCGCCCAGGCAATGCCTTGTGCTCCACACTCAAGAGGGAAAGTTTTCCTTCCATGAATTGAGCCTACTATTTTTTTTTTTTTTTTTAAATACAGTCAGGCACTTCCCCAGGCTCAGCAGCTATTGCTCCAAGAGCTCCCACCATTTGTAGTCCATGAACAAAATACAGCAATATGTAGCAAACTATGTATAGAACATCAATAATTTAAAAAAAAAAAAAATCACAGTCTCCATACCTTTTATAATTGATAAGAAAAAAGTAACCCAGACTAAATCGTACAAAGAATGGAAAAGTGATGGCTTTTTTTTTTCTGGTTTTTTCCTTTTCCTTTTTTTTTTTTTTTTTTTTTTGCTAGAGTTGGAGAGCAATTGTTCTTCTCCAATATTTCATCACAGTGAACCATGGAGCGTGTCCTCGGGAAGGGAAGGGGTGAGGAGGGAAAGCAAGCAGGATTAGCGATTACGGAGGCACCCTACAGCACAAGGCAAAGGGACCAGTAACATTCCACGCTCCCACAGTCCAGTGAATTCACAATCTTGGCTGGAAAGTTATATATACCTATATATACCATGGGAATGGAAAGGGAAAAAGAAAAACAACACAGCAACAGAAGAAAAGCCCGAGATGAGGCCGCCTTGCCTGTTGGTGAAAAAATAAGGGGTGAAGAAGGTGCTGAAGAATGAGGCATGGCCCCCGTTAACTGTGAAATAAAAGCAATTTGTTAAAAAATATGAAAATCAACTATTCTGTGGACAGAGACATGAGACTTCCAGGATAACACTGAGCAAACTTGCCACTCCACAGATCAGACAATTTGCAATCATTACATCATTAAAAATTAAGATTTTTTTTCCTGTAATTTTTAAATTTTTCCGGTTTGTCTTTTCTTCACAACAAGGCCTCCCATGGAAGGGAGGAGCAAGGGGCAGAGCAGGTCAGACCAGGTTGTACTCCTTCAGGTTGAGCTGTAGGATGGTGTCCTTGACTGCAGCAAAGACGAAACGGATGTTTTCTGTGTCTGTGGCACACGTGAAGTGAGAGTAGATGATTTTGTCGCTGTCTGGATTTAAATCCACAAACATCTTGAGGATGAACTCGCGGGCTGCCTGGGCATCCCTCTGTGGGCCTGCAGTAAACAAGGACAACAGTAAAAGGCACTCACTTTGAAACCCAGTTGAAAAACTAGCAATTCCTCTGGCACTTCCTTTCTCCATTTTCCTCTGGCTGGGAGGTTTCAGGGGCAAAGGAATTTAACCCCTCTGTGGCCTCCAAATCATAGTGCCTTGAGCACTCTATGCTTAATGGTTGAAACCTACTTTTAACCTAACTTTTTCAGTGCTCCAAAATACCATAATCTGACAAGCTCAAAGAGGTTCCTTTAGACTGTGCTCTTTCAAATGGAGGACTTGGCCAGATGATTAGCCCATCTGGTCCACTATGCTGAAGTGGCAAATACACAATACAAATGAATCATCTCACCCCCTCATAACAGAGCTAGCCAACAGTGGAATAAAGCTGTTCATTGGGGGTGAGGACACCGATTTCCTTATGACCCCTATAGCTACAATCTTGTGTGCTGTGGAACAGAATCTAGTTGCTATTTTTGCATGCTAAAGTCATATTCCATTAAAAATACCTCTAAGGTATATTATTATTTTCTCATGGATCTGCCAGTTCATAAAGCTAAGTCAGTTTCCATTCCAGATCACAAATGACTTCTTGATCCATGACACCTGTCTGGTGTCTCACTCTTCCACGGCATGGACCACCTGGAAGATCCTCCATGGACCATCTCCCATTCACAACCATTCAAGTGATTGCTGTAACTACCACACTAATTGTTAACATGGAAAAAGCAGCATTAGGAAGAGTAACAGATTTTTAGCTGTTGTCTTAAATCACAACGGAAGCCAACAACAATACGTTGACCAGGGACAATGGATGGATCCCAGACCACGGCAGGAACATCTGACATTTACCACAAGACACTGGAGTTACCGTACTTCCCAACAGCAGAGGGAAAGGGGTTTCTCCAATTACTGCAAATGAGCCTTGGTCAACCCCAGCAAGAACAAACAGCTAGAAAAGGAGGGCTTCAAAAAAAGAAAAGAAGTTTGCCAATCCTGAACCTCCACTGTCCCTCATTTATCTTTGAACTCTTACAGATGTCAGCATCATTTACATCATTAGAAACACCTTATAAATGCGCTATAAATCAGAGGTGACAAAGAATTGAGTACCAGATGAAAACTCCCTTTTATCAGGTAAGTATTTTCCCAGAAGTATGGATGGCAGATAGACACCGATTTCACGCTGCTGCTTTTTTTTTAAATTGCTTCCATTGTGACTTGGATAATTTAACCAGTCCATATTTGATGATCAGTGAAGGGGCTCCCTGGCAGGAGTATGAATTTAATACTCTAATGAGCATTTCCATCTAAGCTGTACCCGCACATAGTTATACATGTATGGAGGTTAATACTCAAAATAAAGTATCCAGATTTCAATTGAGAACCAGGAGCAAAGTTAAGGGAAGTAGCTCCTCCTGAGAAGTGAAGATGTTGCCAAATGTCACAAAGGGACTTTGCATCTGTCCATTCTTTCCAAATTCACAAAGTTATACATCTGTAAACTAAGACATTTTGAAATGTACTTGTCATATTTGCTCATTGTCTGAGGCATTTCTGCCCAACAAAGGGCCTCCCAAACCTCATTCCCCACCTGTGCTTCTACATCTAATTCAGATTTGAACCCATAATTTTCTATTGCATCCCATCTGCACTCCAGACTAGACAGATGGAGAAAGAAAACCACATAAAAATTCACTCGTGAACATACATATCTAATACAGATGAAGCATGTTGTTTTCAAGAAGCTTAATTCCAGTTTGAATGCCCCTTTTTAAAAGCTACTTACCATCAAACTCTGGAAAATAGTCAACAAGGTGGGAGTACAGGATCTTGTCTTCCAACAAATCTTTCTTGTTGAGGAAGAGGATGACAGAAGAATTCTGGAACCAGGGGTAAGTGATAATGGTCCGAAAGAGGGCTTTGCTCTCTTCCATTCGGTTCTGACACAAGAAATACATCTCATCAACTCCCATTTGTGAATTAGCCTCATCTCCACACCCCTAGACATCAACCCAGACATGAGATTCCCTACATGGGACACTCTGGCGCTATTTAGGTTTTGGTCTCAGTGGAGTGGTTAAGTGTGAAACAGCTGCAACATCTGGGTCTGACTTAATTGCTGGCCAGTAAATGAGACTTAAGTCAGCCAGGGAGCTATTTCAGCGGCCAAAGTCATTTTGAACTTTGCACTGCCATGCGGAATATTTGAAACCTACTTTTGGTAACTATGCCTTGTTCCCGCCAAGGCAGCGATTAGCTCATGAGAGTAAAGAGTACCCACTCACTTAATGGCAACTCCTCTACTAACTGCTCAAGGAGCTACAGTGTTGGATTATAAAGAGACCAGGAATTATCTGGTTGCCACGATACAAGACATTTAGGGTGGAGGGGGAGAGCATGAGACTGCCAAATATATTTAGGAGGGTCGCATTAGAAATGCACAGAATCTTTCAAGGTAGGACCCATAAAGCACTGAGTCCTACGTTCTCACTGTGTAACAGGAAAAACTGAAGGCTGGAAAAAAACACCCTTTCTAATCCAACTCCCAGTTTTCGGGGCACCAAGCGCTTTGGTAGCAAGTGCTAAGTAATCAGGATATACCTCTTCACCCTAGAAGAGCTCTCGCACTTTGACTTACCTCATTATCCGACTCCACTAGAACCTGGTCATATTCACTAAGGGCTACTAAAAACATGATGGAGGTCACATTTTCAAAGCAATGGATCCACTTCCGTCGTTCTGACCTTTGGCCCCCAACATCCACCATCCTGAAGGAAGAGAAAGCCACGTAGTTTGTCACAGCAATTGCCAGCCAAGGTTCAGTAAGAGCTTCTCCCCCTCATCAACCAAAGCATTAGCATATAAATAAAGGCAACCCTCCCTGGACACTGCAACACAGGTCTAGCAGGACAGTCTGACAAGCTTCCTGCTCTGCCCTCTCAAATATCAGTCTCAGGGCCATCACCAAGTTTGACTGATTCACTTTTCAGAAAACCTGACAGCAGAACACATGCCCCAGAATTCAGCATCTCCATTTCTACTGGAATCCTGACTTTATTTACTGAGCAGAGGTCCTGGAGCCAGGTGCATCCATCACACCAAGCCACCGTCTAAAAGAAAGCTAATTCCACACTGATCCCACTCTACCAGTGGCAGACCTATCTGCTTTTTGCTATTAAGATTTAAAGCTTCTGACCATAACAGAGGTTGAAGACTTGCTTTAGGGCTTTCCTCAGAACATGTTGTTGAACAGGGTTATGTAAATACACAGGTAAAGCTTAAAAGTAGTCAGCCATATAGTCACATGCTTGTAAAAGGTTAATGCTCAGAATAACCTGCTCTGCCCTTCTACATGCAAAGATTACCACAAAACTACAACAAAGCCAATCAGTTTAGTAATGGAGCATTACACCCATTTCACAGCTGGGAAAAGCAAATCCCAGAGAATGGGTCTTTCACGCTGCTCAAAGAAATCACTCTCTCAAGCCTGAAACTGAAGACCAAGTCCTCAATTCTTAACCTGCTCGTCTCCCAATCCCTTCCAATACTATTGATTCTAGGGTGACACGGATAAGATTGGTATCTAGACAGAGGAAGGAAGACTGTTACTTTGCAACAGTGTCTTTGCATGCAGTGCTTATTATACAGATATAGTTAAGCCACACACCAATGGCAGAAAAATTAAAAGAAGCAGGTCTCTAGGTCAAACCCTGATGGCCCAGGCTAGACAGAGAGTACCCTTTTGGAAAGCACACAAAAAACATTAGTGTAGAGAAAGCACTCTTCTCCCCCACTTCTTCCACCGGGAAAGCTACAGGGATCAAAGTAATTAATGTTCAGGAAAAAAATAAATCTTGGAAGGGTGAAATTTCTAGTCCAACACAGCCTGAAGAGAGCTTGGTTTTTCCTTTAGTGGATTAAGCACGCAACCAGTTTATCCAATAGGCTTGTGAGCTGTTATACATGCATCGGATGCCAGGGCGCCAACACAAGAGGAGGAACAATACCTGCTGGGCAACCATTCAGGCTCTCTGGAGACATAGGCAAGTCTAACAGCAAACTATGCCACACACCTATTCCTCTTCCTCCAGTCCTAAAAGTCATTGGTTTAATCTAACTTACTGTCCCCTTCAGTAACTTAAAATCCTACCATGGACTAACTCGGTCCCTACACATAGGAGCTCCCTTTACCTAAAATTTCACAGTATTCCCCAAACACATGCTTTTGCATCTTCTCATGATTCACACCCTTGATTACTAGTTTAAATAACTATTTCTCCCCAAACCCTCCTGGTTTAGACCCGCTTGTTCTACTGAGCAGAGCACAGGTCCTGACTTCAGTACCTGAAGATAATATTCTCTAGGTCAAAGGGGTATTCTATGATCCCGGTTGTAGGAACTCTAACCCGTAGCACATCCTGCTGGGTTGGTAGATATCCCGGGGTTGCAATACGATCCACATCACTTAGGTAACTGCAAGAAGCACAGAGAGAAACTCTTCAGACTGTAGCATGCGCGCACACAGAGGTTTTAAACAGTCAAGGAGGCTAAAGATACCTGACTGATAGTAATATCGCTTGAATCATTTAAAATGGGACAGGACAAAGTAATAAAAGGCATTCTTCAGGGAGAAATCTTTCCTTGTCCGTCCCCTTGGGAGCCTGCAGGGCCTCACAGGTACTGCACATTTAATTTCTCTGCGAGTTTTCTATTAATTAAACAGCAATTCCCCAGCCATCTCTTCCCGGTAGTAAGCGCAGTGCCATGTGTCACACCTCACTCAGTTACAGCCAAGCACTCTGCTTCAGCTTCAGTAATGAGAAGAGAAAAAGCCATGTGCAAAGCTGTGGATACAAACAGCTTTCCCTCATCAAATGGAAAGGACAACAGTAACCAGTTTAAGACATCACCACCCTCACTGAGTTCTTCTGAAACAGGTACAGAAGAAACTCCTCTCTCTATTGGATGCACTGTGTCATCTCCAATACTCAGGGCAGAATTTAATTTTTATTTTAAACAAGCGAAGTATATCCATGCAATCTAACACACTGCCATTTTCCTGAGTTATTCTGCACTCAGACTTTCTAGCTGCATAGGCCAAATCTTGGTCCCTTATAACTACCCATAGCAAGCCTGGAAGGGAAGAGTGGCATTTCTGCCATGTAAGGAGCCAGGGCTAATGAGAGATGGTGTAGGGTAAGGACTCTATTCACTAGAGCAGAGGGGTAGGCAGCTCCACATATTACCCAACTGAATTTGTGCACAAGGATGGTGGCACTAAACATGGTTAAGAGCTCTCCAGGCATTCTGATACTAAACCTCATCACCACACACACACACACAGCTCTTTGCATACATCAGCACAAAGTCCACAAAATAAAAAGTGAATCTATGAGACTAGCATCAAAAAAGCATGGTCACAGCACATGACCAGAAGCAGACCAAGAGGAAGGTGAAGGAACAGGCAAAGCCATATATCCAGGCACTTCCTACCCTAGTGCACATAGCCACCCTTCCTAGACAACCCCACCAGTCTGAATCACTAGCAGCATCCACATAATGGTAATAAAAAGGAAGAAGCAGATTTAAAAAGTAAAATTAATACAGGACAGCAAAATCATCTTACAGTGAGATAACTATTTACTGCAGACCTCTGCTAAGGTTTTAGGCAGCTTTTTTTTTTTTTTTTTGACTGATATCCTATGACAGAGTGCTTATATACTTACTACTTAGCTGAGTCTGAGAGCTGATATTCTCGTCTCCTGTCATAACATTCTTGAATTCCAGGGTCATTCCACAATGTCTTAATTGCACTTACATATGGCTGCTCAAAGGTTGTGACCTTTTCTACATCCACTTCCCGAATCAGCAGTGCGTTGGCCTGAGGGCAGAAGAGCAAAAGACAGCAAAGCATATATTAAAGCGAGATCCTCCTACTGAGGCCTCAAGGAAGGCCACATCAGGGTCACAGATGAAGACAAAGGGAAAACAACCATGGGCAAACTACACATTGACAAACAACCGGATCAGTATTTTCTGGGATCAGCATTAGGGTAAAAAGGAAATGCTTCAATTTTGCATTTTTAATAGTTGTCACTTCTGTGAAGTCCCTTTAAGCATTACAAGGTCCTTGACACAAATGATTTAAGCAGAAAAGGCAGCGCACTAACATGGCTTATCCAGCTGCACAGGATCATTAAGTCACCAACAGTTTAAATCAGTAGTTTTCAACCCACAGCCCAAACAGCACACTGTAATATCCTGTTAAATGGATACATGGGAAGTAAGCTGTTGTGGGTGCAGCCCACAACACACTGAGAGCTGCAAGTGTGGCCCACTATGGCAAATAGGTTAAGAACCACTGGTTTAGATATACTGCATATACCAACTACGTAAAGATTTGAGGAAGCGGGGGCCAGAACTTCCTGCTATCAGGGGAGTTAAAGCAGTTTTGCTACCTGAGTGTACCCATCACAGGTTTCATTTTAAGGCTTTGTGCAATTTTTAAGAGCATGGAAGATACTACCATAATCCACTGTAATGAAGGTCTCTCCTTCAAGTAGGGGTAGAAGAGAATGTTATTCCTATTGATGCCATATAGCTTAAACAAGACTTAAACCAACATGACAGCCCGTTACATTTTCCTAGCTTTCACACATCCCCAAACCACACCCTGAAAACCCTATAAAGCTGCAACAAGAAGCAAAATTTTGCCTATTTACACAATCCTATTCCCTAAAAGGAAGACGAGAACTAGACTGAATGCTATGTACATTAAGGAGAAGGGGATCTATCCCCCACTCTCAGCCACACACCAGCTAAAATATGGGTCCTACAAGCTACTTCACAACATGCCCATTTCTCAGCATTGATCTTGTGGGACCATCTCTAAAAGCATAAAAAGAAGCTCAGTGTTCAAAAACTTCCCCTATATCAAGCAGTTATTATACACGGATACAAAAATTCAGCACTGCACAAATGATCTGAACCAACTGTCAAACAACCTCATTTTGGAAAAATGAGCCAATAAAAAGTAGCACACATACTAAAATCTGATTTCTTGGCACTTGTACACGTTTAAGCCAGTTGAACTCATTTAAACCATATTTGGCTGAAAAATTTACTCCTGGACCCAAGATTTATAAGCCAAGTTTCAGCCTGGGGCAAATTTTTTGTGATTGTTATAAGCCCTAAAAAAGAGTGGCCCTATGAACAGCCTTGTTTGTGAGGAACAGAACAGCTGCTCTCCTGTGTGCACACATAAGAAAGCTGCATGGGCCAAGGAAAGGAAATGTACCAAGGGTTGGGATGACACCTAGATGGAGTCATGCCCTGGGGCTCACCTTGTTCTGTTCATACTTGTATAGGATCTTCAGGGTCTCCATGGCCCTGATCATGGACTGCATGGCAGTGAAGATGTTTTGGTACACCAGCTTGGTGAAGCCCCTTTTGTCCTCTTCCGAGTAGCCTGAGCCATGAATTATCCGCATCTGTTTAATGAATGTGCTCTTCCCGCTTTCCCCAGTGCCTGCAAAAAAGAAAAGACCAGAAAAAAGGGGAAGAAAAGGTCAGTAGAGATTACAATTGGGATTCGCTACAGGGAGAAAGAAAAGCTAGTATTATAACCTGTGCCAGGGTAACCACTATAGTATGCACATGGAACCTGCCCTGTTGATTACAGCAGCCCTAGTTTTGGGGGGATTTTTTGGAATAATAGATGGTATCCCAGTGGACTCATCCTACCAAAAGCCTAGTGACTAGGATGGGAAGAGCCTTTGTTCTTTGACAGGCTTTGAAGCCTGGTCCTCGGTACAAATCTCACATTACAGCCACTCCCACACATTCTGCGTCAAAAGGCTCTCTCGCCTGTCACACCTGACCTATTCCCATACACTCCAGCTTGATGCTACAATCACAGCTCCAGCTAAAGAGAAACCCTCTACGCAGGTCCCTCATGTATGCTGTAAAGAAAAAAAAGATCAGATAAGTTAAACAAACTGGGTTCTCAATGGGTGGACCAGAGGGGAGACCATTGCATCACAAGAGCTCTAGCTGAATTCACTCAGGATTATACAGTACCAACATGATTTGCCCGCACAAGCCAAAATGCCCTTTCCAAAGTAGTAAAGCTTGCAGGAAAAGAGGTGCTCTGAAAGGCAAAATGAGGGGCTCAAGCAGCACCCACCCCGCTCCTTTTACATTAACAGTCAAGATTATATATCTTCTGCCTAGTCTGAGACCAGAGACTTTGTGCACGTATTAAACTACAGGCACAAACAATAATTGTTTTTGGATAAATATCTCATCTTGAGCTAAGAATTCCTTTCTGCCTTCCAAAGTTAAAAAACATCTTAAGGGGCAAGGAAACAACATCTAAAATCTGAGCTGCTAACTTGGTTCTTTAATACAGCCAGACCACTGGAACCAGTATCCGAAGAGTCTGGAGCCACCTGAACTGCTGTTAAAATGGACAAACTTATCCTGCATCAGTTACAGCCTATCCAAGAGGAAGTCACTTGGGTATGAAGCAGAGAGGTGGCTTTGGAGAATGTGAGTAAAATAGGTGTTAAAGCTCAAGAAAACTACACTAATGCCTGAAACAGTTCTCATGACTTACTGTTACAGATTACTTTTAACGACTTAAAAATTGGAGGGCATTCTCTGCTTCAAAACTTGCAGCATTCAACAGTTATTTGTCTATTCATTGTCCTGGTTCGTGTAGGTCTCTCGCACAAAAGGGAGATAAATAATTCTGAAATACAGGAAAGCCTGCAGACTGGGGTAAGTGCAATACCCAAAACTATTGGCTTTTTCATTTTTTTTTTTTTTTTTAATGAACTAGATCTCGGATGATAGCGGCCCTTTTCTGTGATCAGGGTCATCATGCCCAGAAGCAGAAGAAGAAAAAAGAATGGCATAACTATGCCTTGAACAGATGCTCTTTGGGCAGACGCAGCGTAGATGACACTGCTTGCTGTCCATTATAAGCCTCTCTCACTACCGCTGAGAACTGATGGGAAGGACAGGTGGATTCATGGTGGCAGGGATGTGCTGAACACCCCAACTTTTTCCAACTTTCATTCTGTGAAGGAAGTTCAGATAAGCAGGTCAACATTCCTGCTATTAGGGGCTTAGGAAGATGTAACCTTTACTAGATGATGATGAGGGAAATAAGATGCTGGAAAGGAGAGTGTCAAGACCAGGGTAAAGGTGAGGAAGAAAGTGTAAAAACAAAAAAACAATGTCCCTTTGCAGCTTTACAGAGCCATGCCACGGGCAAGATTCCTCTGGTGCTGCGCTAACACGACTTCTCCAGCAACCTCTATCATCTCTATTCAAACAACATGGTTACTAAGCAGGTGGAAGACCAAGCCATTCTGTCTTTCACATAAGGTTGTTCCTTATTCACCTTGGCCTTCTATAGCTTTGTCCTCAACAGAGCAATATCCTACATGGTATGCTGTTCACTCTCCAAAATTGCAAAGTTCAGTGTTTCAGCAGGATAGTTTTATCAGAGTTTTGCCATACTCACAACTGATGCACATTTGGTGGAAAGCAACCCCAATACAGGCCAATGTAAAGCAGCAAAATGGCCTATGATTACCAAGAGCAATACATCCAGGAGTAGTTCATCCTGAGAGATACTAGAAAGGTGACAAATCCTTCAGATCTCCAGAAGGAGGTACAATTATGGCACACCCCCAGCTTCAACAACATGAACAGCGAGGTCTTCAACTAGAAAATTAGGGCTATATATATATATATATATATATATATATATATATATATATATAGCCCTAATTTTCTATATAAGGAACAGCTTCATTTTCTAGTAATATAATAGGGCGTATCTGTAGACAATTACTCCTTATGCGTTTGCAGCACCTCTTTGCCCGTGCTGCTGGGCAAAATGTAAATAAATGGATGCCTAACAGAAAACCCACACACCTAACTGGAAAGGGAGTGGACAGAGGACTTAAAAAAAATATAAAGGTTTCTTCCCATGCCCAGAATTTTTAATGTCTCAATTCACTGCACATTCAAATGAATGCTTTCATTGCTGCTAACTGTCTTAGTCTGCTGCAGAAAGCTACACCACAAATAGGAAAAAAAAATAAATCTGAAAGTGAAATCTTTTGCGGTTGAGTACACTGTGGCAAGAAACACTTCCTCGTGCTTTTACCACAGTAACCAACAGAGAAAGGGGAGGGGGGGAGTGGTGGAAAAGAAAGCAAGAGATGCCTCAGAGCACTTTGATAAAGAAACGGTAAAACAAACTTGAGCGCCAGGTTGCGCATATATTTTAGCAGTTACGAGGAACCCAATGCAGGATGAGATTCCTCTTGTCCTTAAAAAAGGGCTTCTTGCTTTTCTCCAGTCCCTCAACAAAACACCCGCGCTGTTATGGACATTGAGAATACCAGTGAGCCTAGACTCCTCTCAGCGTAAGAACACAATAACCTTCTTTATACGACAATGTTGAAATAAAGGAATCATTTGAGTTCACCATTCCTTCAGTCAACATGTGAAAGTCCCACTGCTTATAGTAAATATTGCTGATGAACCTAAGTATACAATACCCCATGCTTAACTTCATAGTATTCACAGACCAGAGTAATTTTGCACAAATTTCATTTTCTTTAATAAACAAGACTGATGTATGCCTAACATGAGGGGGCAATAATTGAAGCCCTGAAATCATATTACTGGTTAAAACAGATCCATAAACTAATGTTTTTTGTCCTTCACATGGCAATTATGGTTCAGACCTCCATACGAACCATCTGTATCATGCTGGACAGTGGAAACAGGTGGGATAAATTCCCTCTCTGCTTAAATCAAAATTCTTACTATGCATTTTCCTTACAACTACGCTCTGTCCTTCTCAAAACTCTGAATAGGTTAGGAGAAATCCATGCCTGCAATATGATATTCTCCATTTATGCTGTGCTTCACACATCAAAAGATCCCACGTGTTTCTACAAACCACAAACAAGAGATTGGCTTCACCCACCATTGGACCCACCTCTCTGACACGACTGCTGTTTAAGTCTACACAATGCCACCCAACAGCTTGGGCCAGGACGTGAAAAGTGCCAAGAAAAATCAAGGGGGCAGAGTGCGATTACCAGGACTAATGCTAGGCAGTTTTATTAAGAAAGTAGGTGAATTGATTTTAAAACCAGTCAGAGCCACAGCATATGCTGCTTGGAGACTAGTGTTTTTAGTAAACCAGTTTTAAAACCAGTTCAGTAACAATGGTTCAGCCTGTTCTGTATTGAAGCTTGATCTATACTATGGCTCCAACTAGTTTTAACATTCCTTCGACTGAACTATTTAACGATGATTAAAATCTGAGGGAGGGAAATTCACCAGCACAGAACGGATCTGAAGGAAACGGACATGGGACATTCAGGGATCGTAGGTGATCAGGACCTTGATTTTACATCTCATCTGAAGGACCACAGCATCTCCATCACCCCAGCATCTCAAAAGCAAGGCAATAGCAGTTAGGAGGAGAGCACACACTGAACTGTCAGCACCACACAGCGACCCAGAGGACTCCTTGGTGCCTTCAGTTATAATCCTGACTGCACGCAACCTTGCTTAAAATTACAAAAGGGAATACAAGCACCCCTGCGTGTGAAATCACAAACACACCAACACGAATACTTGAATCAACACTTAAAACCTGCCAGGTTGGGACAGATCCTAAACGAACAGACTCTTTTATATGGGACCTGAGTCCTATTCAAAGTGGCAAAAGCCACAGACACAGGAGGACCACGGCAGCAAGCATAAAACAGCAGCGGGATGTTATAATGCTTGCGAAAACCTTAATTTCAAACTTCTGGGTGACCAGGAGCCCAGCCCCCTCTTGACACTCAAGCTTGCCATCTGCCCATCCCTTTTCAATCCACGTTTTGCAGCTCCCCGTTCGCATACGTCCAACACGTCTCCCGCGACTCCCAACGCCGTCGTACCTGAATTACTACACCCTTATCCCAGAGCAGGGGAGATTTTAGACGTCCGGACCACTCTCTCTTCCTCACAAAGGCCTGGCGCACCTTATTCCTCCCTGTCTTCAGGTTCGCCTCACCTCATCTTTTATCCCGGCCAGGCCTCCCGTTTGTAGACCGGTTTAAACGGTTACGGACATCCATACATCTATGAAAGACCCTCCTCGAACAAACAAGGAGCAATGGTCTCCAGTCGCTGCAAGGGGGGTTTGGGGTGGATATTAGGAGAAACTCTCTCATGAGGAAGGTGGGGAAAGCGCTGGAGCAGGCTCCCCGGAGAGGTGGTGGCGCCTCCATCCTTGGAGGTGTTTAAGACCAGGCTGGGCACAGCCGTGGCCGGGATGATGGAGTCGGGGCTGGTCCCGCTTGGAGCAGGGGGCTGCACTAGACGCGACCTCCCGAGCTCCCTTCCACCCTCGTTTTCTAAGTCGTTAATGGCCCGACACGGCGCAGAGGCCGTGCTCCCGCAGAGACGCTCCTTCCTGCTACACGGCCTCGGGACCGAACCGGGGATCGACACGAGCCGCGTCCACGCGGCGATCCCCGTTACCATCTCCCGCAGCCACAGACGCACCAAGAGAGCAAACACACGGAAGAGATCGCACCCTGCCAGCCGGGGCCACGGCCTCTGCGCGGCATCTCTTGCCCGTACATGCATGTGTCTCTCTCTCTATATATATATATGTGTATGTGTGTGTGTGTCATATATATATATATGACACACACACACACATATATATAGATATAGATATATATATAGATACAGATATCACCACCTTTGACAGCAGCAGGACGCCAGGCTCGGGCTCCCCCGCTTTCCCCGCGGCCTGACAACGCTATGGCCTGGGGGGAGGGGTCCTGGGGGGGGCAGGCCCCTGAGTGGGGGAGGGGAGGGGAGGGGAAGGTGGGGGGGAGGGGGGGGTCTCCTCACCGAGCAGCAGCAGCTTGAGCTCGCGGCGGGCGTCGCGCTTGTCCCTCCGCAGCTGCTTCTCGATCTCGGCGTTGATGCGCTTCGACTCCTTCACCTCGTCGCTCAGGCAACAGGCCATCATGGACTCCAGGGTCATGGTCCCGCCGGCCCCGCCCGGCCCGGCCCGGGCCCGGCCCGGCCTCGCCCCCCACCCCGGCCGCCTCCCCCGGCCGCGCCCGCGCCGCCTCCTTCTCCTCCTCTTTCTCCCCCCCGCTGCTGCTGCCGCTGTCGCCGCCGCCGCCTCCTCTTCCTCGGCCGCCGCCGCCCGCTTCTTCCCCCTCAGCGCCGCCGAGCCGCCGCGCGCCACAACCTACCCCGCTGCCTCTCAAAACATTGCCCCGACGGGCGGGCGCGGCGGCCAATCGGAACGCCGCCTGGCGCCAGGGAGGCGGGACTCCACGGGGAGGGGGGAGGGGGAAGCGGGGGGGTGTCAGCGCGCAAGTTTGGTTGGCCGGTGAGGGGAGGGAGCGGGGCGCGCGTTAGAGAGCGGGGCGGGGCCGCGGGGCATTGTGGGACGGTGGCGGAGTGCTGCCAGCCAAGGGGGAGGGGGGAAGAGGAGGCTGGGATCTGCTCCGTGCACCATAGGCAATAGCAGGGCCCCACTGCAGGAAGGAAGGGGTTAATGGGGGGAATTAGCGCCCCAGGGAGGTGCCCTGCCCCTCTGTATCAGCCCCTGGGCCCTCCTGGGCAGCTGGGAGCACCCCTGCCTTCCCCACCAGGCCAACCCAGGGCCTGGCTGCAGCCGTGCTCCCCGCCTTGCCCCACGGGCTGGGCCGGCCTCGCGACCTGGGGCTGCCAGGAGGAAAACAGAAACCAGGAGAAGCCGCCTGCTCGTCCTGTGCCGGAAAAAAGTCCGGCGTGGCGGCTCGTCCTTCCTCGGAGAGGGGAGCCGATGGCCGACGTGAGCAGAGATGGAGGAAGAGTTGCCCGAGGTCGGGCGCAGCCCTGGCTTCGTGATGTGGATTCTCCAGCCGGGGCCGTGGGGGGGTCCCGACGCGCTCGGGGCTCCCGGGCTGGCATTACTTTGGGCAGGTCTCATACCAACTTCGGGACCGCCGCGCATCCGGAGCGGCTTCGTCCCTGTTTTTAATGGTCGAGGTCTTGTCCTGCAGGAGCGGCGCAGAAGAGGTCGATGCTGCTTCTGGCTCGTGTGGGTCGTGCTGCGAAGCTGCCTCTGACCATCGTGCCGGGTCAACGTCACGACGCGCAAACCAGAGGACAGGGCCGTGCACACGCTCGCCCGCAGAATACTCTGAGCCCGGGGGAAGGACCTTTGTCCTGCTTACAGGTGCAAATTGCAGCGGTTTTCCCTGGATCACAGGACGGCATCCAATGTAGAGAGGGCTGCACTCGAGGACTGCAGTTCTTCGAGCCCCGGCCTTGGACAGCTCAGTTTCTGCCCTAGGGAAACCCCCTTGGAGCTCTGTCCCTGGTACTTGTTTTCCCCTCTACCTTCTCTCAGAGACATGTCAGAGCTAACCTCACCCTTGACCCATCTGGCTGGGCTGCTGATGCCAGCTGCTCTTCCTCTATCACTGCCTTCCCCATAACAGCTGACCACACTGGGTTATAATGTTGGCTAGAGTCCTCTAACTTCTGCATCTGGCTGCTATTGCTCTGCTCGTCTTTCTTCCCAGGGGCAGAAGTCTCGGTGCTGTCTTAGCCCGTGATCAGGTTTCCTTCCCATGCTTTCCACTTCTTTAGCCTCAGCTTCCTCTGTGTGTTTGTGGTGGAGACTCCACAGCATGCTGTGCGTGCTGCTCCATCTCATCTGCTCATCTTTTCTTCCAAACCACCTCTTTACCGTGAAGGTCTTCCTTTCCTTGTTAGCTCATATCATGCATTCAACGTGGCCAAAGATGCTGAGAGAATCCATGGACATGCTCCTTACACCTCTTTGCTGGGAAAGGGAAAAGAAAACTCCAACTGTTAAGTTGTTCTCTCCTGTTGTAAGCCAAGATAAGTCCGTATCTAGAGTCAGCTGCAATCACAACCCCCCGTTCATTTGTATGAGTGCTACAGTGCAAGCACTGTTGCTTCATAGTCCACAAATCTCTTCCATAGGCATCGAGCTTGATTTTTTTCTAACTCTTTGTATGCGCTACGAAGCAAAAGGACCAAATGTTCACTCAGCTCTTTGGGGGAATTGTCTCCTTCCTCCGCCTTTATTCCGCCTTTCTTAGGCTCTTTCTTTGCTCTGCCTGTCCTTTGTCTCCTTTTCATTTCTCGTCTCTCCTGCCTTGTCTGGCTTCTTGGTGATGTTCCTGGTTTCCCAGTTGTTCTTCCTTTCTTCCCTCCTAAGCAGGATCTGCTTCTCTTGTTGCATTTTCTTCTGGATACCCATTTCCAGCTCTTGCTCCCATGACCGGACAGTCCTGAGCAATCCAAATGCCAGTCCCGTGCCAACAGGCTCACTCTTGTGTTTCGCCAGGCCATCATCGCTCCCAGCAAGTGCCCTCTTCAGCTGCTGCTCCCCTCACTCATATCAGTGCCCAGTGCTAACTGCCTGGTTCTAGCTGCTATTCGTGATATTGTAGTGATAACTGTTGCTCCATTATCCTCCCAGTTCAGTTCTTGCATCTTCCCGGTCCCCCCTGCCATGCCTGTGCCCTTGGGAAGTGGGCAGTTATCTGCCGATCACTGTGTTACTGTCCAGTGCCAGCTGTCGCTCTTGTCGGTGCCTAGTTCGAACTGCTAGTCTCCAATTCAAGCAGAATAGAGGAGATGCTTGTGAGTGAGAGGTCCCACAGTCTGCCTAGGTCCAAAAATTGGCCTCTTCCAACTGCTGAGTCCATAACTCTCCATTGTCAGTGGTCACTCCTTGGTCCCAGCTGCTTTGTCCTCTGTCCTCAGCATTCACTCCTTCATCATCACCTGGACAGCCACCATGGCATTCCCTGCCCCAGCAGCTGAGGCTCTTACTTGGACGGTCATTTAGGAGGGGAAGCCTCCTTTCTGCCTACACAGCGGAGACAAGGGTGTCATCCTGCCTAGGATAAGCTCGGTGCCTGATGCACCATCCTTCTGTTGCATCTGGGGACAGTTTTGTGGGCAGCCATGGGTCAGAGGCAGGGGCCGACTAGAAGATTTAAGAACTGCCTTTTTGCCTGCAGAACTTCCCCCAGAGTTCACCGCATCGCTGTAGCGCAGCAGGGGCTTGTGGACCGAGCACACGAGTGGGGCGGGAAGTCCTGAGTTCGACTTCCACCCCCAACACTGCTCCTCTTTGACCTTGAGCAACTCTCTCAACTATTTTGCACCTCCCTTGGCTGTAAATTGGAGTTGTAGAAGAACTGGGTATTGAAGTTCCTGTGCTGCTTTGATGCTAAGGTCTGAGTGCAATCATTCTGATGATTCCCCCCCCACACGTGGGTCCCAAATGCAAAGTTCAGAGGATGGCAACCCAAGAGCTGTCTGCAACCCGAACTCCTTTGGGAAAAGAAAGTTGTAAAAGTTTTGCATTTGTCCAAGCCATCTGCTTCTGTTGCTGACACAGGCCAGCCTGGATTCGTCTTTTTGGGCTTTCCTAACCTTCCCTCTCATCAGAGAGCATCGTCTCAGGGGGCACAGACCTAGAAATCCAGAGCTATTCCCACCTCTACTGTTGACCTCCTACGTGACCCGAGCTTCCTTTCCTGCTTCTTCCTCCCCTCATTCATCTCCTCCATTTAGACCATCAGCTGGTTTGGAACAGGATCTCCCATGCGTATGTACAGCACCTAGCGTAGCAGCAAGTCATGACCTCTTGGCAGAGCTGTGCTGCAGACAGGTTAGACAGCAGCCCTGCTATTTTTGGTCCCTCTTCTGTTGGCTCCCTGAATATTTTTCCAACTTTTCAAGCTTCAGTTTCTTCTTTTCCCTCCAGAATTTTTCTACCACTGCTTCCCCGTGCTTCTGATCAGACTTTCCTGTCTCCCCCTATTCTACGCGGTCTTCCCCCAGCTCGTCACCAAGCGGTGCCATCAGCTAATGCCACCAGCTATGATCCTCCTTCACTTCATCTCCTGCCCTCCAGGCTTCTGATTGCTAGCGGGCACCAGTGGAGCGCTCTCTCAGCTCTTCTGCCTTCCCCAAAGCCTGGGCAGAAATGCCAAGCAGGGGATATAATGAATGGCAACAGGTTCTTCCACATTACTGCGCAGTCCGGGGTGGGGGTTGAAAAGGTGGCTGAAACAAAAAGCTCCAACAAAGCCAGCAAAGCATTTTAGGTGTGTGATCTCCAGGGACATTCCCTGTAGATAAGTGCTGGTCTACTGCATGCGATCTTGAATGTGTGGGCAAATTCAGAGCAGTTGTCTTCACAGCCCATATCTCAACAGCTAATTAGAACAGAGGCACAATGCTCTCTCCCCTCAATCCCAAGAGAACACCATATCTAAAGGCCTAGACTGAAAACGGTTTACTTTTCCTTGCAGAAGATACTCGCTGGTCATCAAGATATGAAGGTCTCAGGCTGGATAGCCAAGCCCTCACAGTGCTGTCTCTGCTTTCTCCCCTCCTTCATCTTTAGCTCTTTCTTTTTAGGAAAAATCATTGCATACTTAACTCCTTAAGGGCAGCAACTTCAGGTAACCAGCTACCCCAAAGTCTTCACAGATCATGTTGCTGTTTTAAAAGCCCCAATTCTCAACCCTGGGGAGCTTGTGAGACCCTTTTAAGGGTGCCATGTAACATTAGCACTGCTAGGTGTGCTAACACCTACCTGCTTGACAAAGTAAACCCAATAGGAAATCCAGAGTGTCTGATCTGTTGCAGGCTTACTGAGTTCTTTGCAACAGAAAAAGTGCTGTTATTCTTTTTCCCATAGTCAAGAAAGGGGTGAGAGCTAAGATCTGGCATTTCCCAAGTGGGGACCTTGAGTCCAAAAGGTTGAAAACCACTGGTTTAAAAGCAAGAGATGCAGTGTACCACAGCCACTTCCAGCTGGAGCAGGAGAAAACCTGCAAAAGAGTAGAGACTAGTGGCCTAGGCACAGAGGGCATCTACACCATGGCAGTTCAGCTGTGCCACCAAGGAGGTCAACCCCACAAAGGATGTGCCACCACTGAGCACACCCAAAATGCAGCTTCGGGGCTCTGCACCAAGGATGCTTTCACTGCCTGGCTCCTACAGTGGACATGCAGAGCAGAGACAGCAAGCAACACACCCCGGTGCAGGCATCCTCAGAAGCTCCAGCCCATGGATGCACTCACGTAGGTGCTGAAATCAGTGCAATTTAGGCCCATACTAGGGGTTACACACAGGGATAGGTGCTCTGCTAGGTCAGGACTCCTGGGGCCCGTCTTTATCTCCCCCACGGACTTATAACTGAAGCAGATATTTCCCTGTACCTCGGTAAACTGAGTGCATTAAAAATGATGCATCACATGGAACTTGCTTTGAGATCCATTGGAAACCCCTCCTCACCACCTTCCCGACAATGCCCCTCTGCTCAGTCGCACAGACGTGCCTGTTGCTAGTCAGAATTACAATCCCGTCTAGGTAGCTTGGAAGACAGCGGGGGTTTTGCTCCTCAGGGTCCACCTGGGATTTGCGAGCGGGTGAGTCACAGGAGCAGAGAGAGAGAGACGGTGTCCCGACTCTTCTGCGGTAAATGCTCACCAGAGAGTGCCATGAGATCAAAGCTGCGCACAAATCGGGAGCAGGGCTTCGCATCTCATCTGATAAGCAGGAGCCGCTCAAGGCGAAGCCACGGGGAAAAGCAGCCTGGAGACTGGAAAGAGAGACAATCACTTGAAACAGGCGGAAAGGCCAGAACAAGTGGGATCACGAGGGGAGAAGAAAAGGCCTTGAAGGAGAAAGGAGGGGTGGGAGACAAAGTTGAGACAGCTGGTACGTTATCAGCACTACGCCTTTGTCAGCAACAGCCTATCAAGGGAGATACCCGCCTGCTGGCAGAAATACGGCTGCTGCCATGCACGTCTGATTTATTCTGAGCTGATGTGAAGCCTCTCCTTTCCAGACATCCCTTAGATGAGATCCTAGGTCCATTCTTTTAGTGCAGCTCCTTAAGGGCCCAGCTGAGATAAAGATCCCAATGTACAGCACCTGACACATGTACACGGACACAGGGGTGTAGAAGAGCACACACCAACTGCAGATGCTTCCTCAGCCTGGCGAAGGGTATTTAAATCCGAAAGCTTGCCAAGAAAAATTTTTCCAACTATTTGAGTTGGTCGAATAAAAAGATATTTGATTTACCCATGTCTACCCGTGTCCTTAGACCGACACGGCTACAACCAATACCCCCGGTGTCACTCCAAAACACGTCTGCAGAGCTTAACTGCAATTGCAGGGTTTGGGGAAAGCCAATTTGTACAGCTCCGAGCATAGCAAGGGGGCCCATGGCAGTTCTTAGACCCCCACCCTCATTGTACAGGTGGAAGGGCAGCAGGTCCGGAGGCAAGCAGGCCTTGGCATATCTGGACAAGAGCAGGGAGGGGAAGGGTGGGTGGGAGCGCGGTTGCAAAGGGGATGGAGACAGGGACGAGGGGAGCAGTTTGGGGGCAGGCTCGTGCTCCCAGCCCCGGGCAGGAGGCTGCAGCTGGGCTGGCCCAGGGAGAGTTCCCCTGGTGCCAGTCTTGGAGGGGTTGTGGGCACCATCCCCTCGTGCCGCTCTGGCTTGCTCTCGGCAGAGGGCGGTGTTGCTGCACAGCTGAGTGACCAGCGGTGCCGACAGCCTCATCGGTTCCATCACAGGGAGAGGCTTTCTAGGAATGGAAATAAAATGGCCTTTCTGCCATCCCAGCCTCTCCCCAGTGAGGATCCCGACGCCCCGTCCTTCCACAGGCGCCAGCTGCGCTGCTCCCCCGTGCCCCCGCCAGCTAGATCATCCCTCCTGCAAGAAGGGTGAAGGCTAAACAGGCAGATCCCAGCCCAGTCAAGGACAGCAGCAGAGCTGGGGGGAGACCCCCAGCTCCCCGCTCCTGCTCTGATCACCAGGCAACACTCTCTTTCTCCATTAACTGGCCTCGTTTCCCTTCACCCGGCTGGAGGAGTGCACAAAGAGCGGGTGCTAGTAGCCATGCATTGCGCATACGCACCTCTGATGCACCCAGAGGGCAACTTGCTTCCAACTCAGCTGCCCCCACAAGACCCCGACTCTGCACAGACCAGGCCTCAGTGAGCCCAGGGAGGCTGACAGGAGGGGCAGGTGCTTGTCCAGGGCTCTGCAAGAGGCTGCTGAGGGTCTGCGTACACCGAGAAAGAGCTCGTCCTGGTGGTTAAACCTCTTGGCACGCTCATTCCTGCCACTGGCCCAGTTGCCCTGCTCTGGATCTCCATCGTGACCCCCATATTCTGTCTCTGGAGGTGGGAGAACATGCAATCCCCATGCTTACAAGCAACCCCCTGACTTCGAGTAGCAGACATCTCCCAGACCATGAGCCTGCCCCATACCCACCTGCTACAGAGCAGATTCACACATATCTCTCCTGGTTTTGGAGACAGGCAATGACCCCAGGAGGAACCCGATGCCTCACCCAGCCTGGCAGCTCCTAGAGCACATCAGCCTCCCTTGCAGGGGATGTCTCATTGCACTGCTGCGGAGGGCAGAGCACAGCGCCAGCACCAGAAACAGCAGCAGGGAGCCCGCGCCACCAACGCAGTGCCCATGCACCAGGCCCTCAGCCACGCGCCTGGCTTAAGTAGCTCTCAGAGGTGCACCCCAGCCTGTTCCCCAAAACACCTACAGCCATCAGCAGCCTCATCATTTTCCCCAGCCCACAGCATGCAAACCCCATGACCCGGCTGTCTGCACCGAGATCCCTTTGAATTTCATGTCAGCATGTCGCTGCCTGCTGGGCTGGGCTGAACCGCAGGGCGCCGTTAAAGGGGGAAGCGGGGCTTTGATCCGGGCCCCCACAGCTTGCTGATTTCCATTTAAAATAAAGTTTTAAGCGGCGAACATTCCTCCAGCGAGTCTCAATGCCTCGGCCCCTGCTCCACGCGTCGCCTGCCGCACCTGCAGTTAGCCACTGCCATCACACCGCGTCTGCTGGGGAAATCATTTTAAACACCACCGCAGGCTGTGATCAGTCCTAACCAGAGACCAGCAGGAGACACAGCTTAGGATCAAGGGAAGTAGCCTCTGGCATAGAACCAGGATGAGACATTTCCACCATCGCAGAAACAGCCCTTCTGCCGACATGTAGACAGCAGACGCGCGAGGCCCAGAGGGAGGTTGCTGTGAACTGGCTGCGGATGGACAGACCCCAGCCTGGCCCACCCCCGCCCCCCAGAACGGTCCCACGGGAGCCAAGGACCGTGGCCAGATGTACCGGCCCCAAATGCAGGAGCGAGAGGGACAAGCATGGAGCAAGACTGGGGGGCGGGGGAGAGGAAAGAGGGAGGGCTCTGGGACAGATGCTTTAGACGCAAATCATGTTTTTAAAATCAGCGTCTCCCAACTTTAATTGAAAACAGGTTTTTCATTCACTCGCGTTTTTGTGAAGGGGAAAAACATGTTGGTCACAGGAGCTGCGGCGAGATGGAGGCAGGAATAAAAGGCCCTGCATTTCCCACCCCCTGTGCCAGAAAATGACAGCCCTCCCCTGCTCAGAAACCAGCTCCCCACTGGCACGGGGCGGGGGATAAAGTGCTGCCTTTGGGCTGCGGGAGAAGGAAGGGTTCTCCGGCGCTTCGAGCCAGCATCTGAAGAAGCGAGCTCAGGCTCATGAAAGCTCATGCTAGACATCTCCGATTTATAGTCTATAAGGGGCAAACCTACCCTGCTTTCTGCCTGACTTCAGACCACTTAGTTCTCTCTACTTAAGAGCCCAGTTCAAAGTCTTGGTCCTTCTCCTCCAGGCCTTCGGCAGCTTGGGCTCAGCATCTCTGGACGAGCTGCTGGCACCAGGACAGAGACTATCGCCCATTCTGCTGTGACTGTGATGCCCATTTGTGCAGCTCTTGGGGCAGGGGTAGAGCTTTAGACCATCAAGCCTCGAGCTCCCTGGCAAATCACTCCTTCATCCCCATGCTTCACCTCAGCCTCCTCCCCTTTCTTAGCCCAGGTCTCCCTGGCACTCTCCCCGCCATCGCTCCCACCTGCTGCCAGCAAGCTGCATGTTTCTCCCGGACACAGCTCTCTACACCCAGGGGATCTATATACAGGCAACAATTACAGCATGCAAAGGGCATGCATCGTGGCGGAGTGCTGAGCCCTTTGCAGATGCTGGTCCTGGGGTCTGCATTTCAAGACTGCAAGAAGCAAGGGGCTTTTCCCCTGCCCTGGCAGCTGCACGCTTCTTGGTAAAGACCAAGGTACCCAGCATGGCATGGCTTTGTGCCCTCAAAGCACTGTTGTCCAGCAGCTGGGGGTGGGGAAATCAGCACCCAGAGTCCTGGGTCCATCCCTGAGCCACCGAGGGCTTGTGTCTGTCCCCAACTGGGCTGTGTTGGATGTGGGGAGAAGGTAGAGCTGGATGTCTCTTACATCTCAAGGGTTAAGAAGAGCCCACAGCCGGGCCTGGGAGCCGGGTGGATTTAACATCAAGAATAAGAGCCCTGTGTACCAGCGAGGATGACCCATGAGGGGCACAGATCCCCAGCGGAGCAGGGAACTTACCACCTTTCAGGGGCTTCAGCTCGACACAAGGGTCCTGGGTGCAGGACGGGGTTCTCCGGATGCCTGCCATCCAAGAAGGCAGCCTCAAGTGCCAGGAAGGTCTGGGCCATGCTAGCCTAGCTGGAGCCATCTCATCTCCTGCATGGGCACCTGGCCTGAGGGACTGCTTGGCTGGCAAACCAGCCCCATGCACATCCTCGCAGCACCCTGCAGCAGCTGTGCCTCAACTTCCCCAAGTCCTACCTAGGAGCTGGCCCTGGACAGACAGCCAGCACCCAAAACCAAGCCAAGAGACACCAACACCCTAGCCTTGAGCTGGGCTCCCTGCTTTCAAGTCCTCCTTCCAGCACAGGTGTAGGGAGGTGAAGCTCATCCCTGCAGCTCATTAACACTTTCCTCCAATAGCTATTATCACGTGAGAACCCAGGGGTCCCTTTATGCAGACAAATTGGATCCACACTAAGGGATGTGCTGGCATAAGGGATCGACTGGAAACCTCCAGCCCCCTCCTCACCACAGTTATCCCAGTATGGACCAGGTAACATTGAATAAAGGCATTTCCCTTCCCCCCCACCAGCCTCGGTTTCCCCACCGATAAACTGCACCCTGCCTAGCAAGGGCGTGAGGCTCAATCCTAGGTGGAAAGGCAGCTGTGGGGCACAAAGCAGGGGCTTGGACATAGCCCAAGGAAACCTCCTGGCCTGAAAATTGCTTTGAAGTGGAGTTGTGCTTCCCGCCGCGAAGGGGAACATGCTTCAGAGAGGCCAGGCCGCTGGCATGAGAGAGACGCATGGGGCTCCTACACCCCACGCCGTAGGAGCATTTGAAACCACAAGACGACTCTCCCCTTTTCCTCATCTCCTTCCCCCCCATAAGGATCTGCACCTTAACCTGCACTCAGCTTCGTTTGGAGCTAAATCCGGATCAAGGAGCCAGGCAGCAGCTAGGATTCGGGCCGGGGAAGAAACTAAACTCAGGAGGCGTGAGCCGTCGATGCTCGTGCTTTTGGGTGCAAGAGACTCCTAAGCGGAGGTCCGGAAGGAATCTAGCCCGGAGAAATGGTGGTGGATCTAAGACTGAGTTTTTGGAGCTCAAAACAATTTAGGGATGTTCAGATTGTGACCTCCTTGCACGGTAGACGAGCACTCCCTGCTCTCAGGCCGCCTTGACTTTGCCGTGGGACTCGTTGCATGACGCCCTCGGCCTTGTGGGGGAAGGGGGTCCGATGGTATGATCCCTTCGCAGTCTCTCAGTCTCATTCCTCCCATGGGGAAACTGAGGCATGGAGGAGGGTGCCGGCCTCCCGCCTTCATGCAGCGAGTGAGGAGCTAGCAGCTTGCTTCCTTCTCCTTGTTACTACCGCTGCCTTGGCCTCCTCTCTGCGGAGATCACGCCTGCCTGGGTTTCCTCTGGGTAACGTGTGTTTAAATAGCTGCTCGTGGGAATTCATCATCGCAGCCGGCCTCTCTGCGGTCGAGGGTTCAGCGTGATTCGGCTAGACCTTCTCTGCGCTGTTATCTCTCCTGGCCGCTGTTTGTTTCCTGTTAAGCACCTCGACGGTGCTGCTAGCATCTTGGCCCGGGTCCCTGTCTGGCCGTGCCAGGCCCGGCTGGCAATGGGGGAGCCTAGGCTGGGGCTGGCACAGCTCGATCCCTGCAGGTTCGGCTGCAAAGCCTCTCTCCGCTTCCTGCAAGGAGTGTGAAATGTTCCTTGCACCTCAGTGCCTAAATGGGAGATAATTACCCCCTAATCACCCTGCACGCGCAGCACTGCAAAGGGAGCCGGGAGAAAGAGGCTTCCCCAGAGAGTTATGGGGTTATTCCAAGTCATTGATGGAGGGGAATCAGAGAAGGGAAGGTGGAGGGGACCGACTATCTGTAAGGATCCTTCCCTCTCCCACCCCCACCTCCCCAGGCAGGCTCCTCTGTTTGGGGGTTCATGTTGAACAGCCAAAAGTCTTTGCTTTATTAGCAGGGGTGCTCAACCCACAGCCCACAGGCCAGATCCAGCCCGCGGACCCGTGTCATCCAGCCCATAGGAAGCTTCTGCACGGGAGATCGAACCCAACCCTGCACGGATCCAGCCCACGGTGGATCTCACTCCGCTCATCCAGCCCACAGGGCTGGATAGGTTGAATACGACTGGTTTATAAAGTGACTGCTAATAGCGCCCCATGCCTCCAGCACTGCAGGGCCTCGAGCCGTGGAGAAATGACCCGTCGCAGCAGGCCTCTGACTGGGAGGAAGCTGGGTGACAAACTGGCTAGCCGGCACGGAGCACCACGGGACCAGCCCTATTGCGTGTCATGGGCCCCACACTGCTAACTGCTAGGGGAGATTCTCCAGCAGATGCGGAGTGTGGTTCTCCGGCAGATGGGATGGGTGATTCTGGAGGTATGTGGTGTGTCCAACTGCTGGGACTTGGGGGATGATGAGATGTTGCATTACCCCAGCTGACGGCATAGGAAAGGGAGAAAACAGACCAGCCTTTACCTTGGAAGCCTGAGTCTGGTCAGAGCCGGGGAGACGCTGCCTGCCGGTGGACACAGCAGAGCCCACCTCTTGCAAGAGTGGGGCTGGGGGCAGCTCAAACGTAGGGCATTGTGGTTTGCATTGAATCGCAACCTCAAAACGCCGCTGTTGGCTTCGTCCCGGGAAGAGCCAAGAAGCAGAGCCAAGAGGCAGCAGAGCCGCCTCGCCTTCTCCTTCTGGGGGGAGCGTGTTTGGATCGGCTGGGGGGAGCAATTTTTTATTTATTTTTTTTAACGATCTGGTTTTGCAATCAAGATACTTGAGGCAGAGTCTTAGCGGCTCTGGGGAGGGGAAGGGAGGGGGGCGCGTGCGTGTGGAAGGAACAGAGGACTTGCCGCAGCGGATCAGACCAACAATCCATCTCGTCCAATATCCTGTCTCTGACGGCGGCCCAGATGTTCAGAGGAAGTTGCGAGAAATCTGATAATAGGCCATGCTGGAATAACCTGTTTAGAGGGGACATGTTTTTCCTGCCCCTCTGCAGGCAGCACTTAGTCTGGTGGGGGCTACGTAAGCACCAGGAGGGGGGCGTGCGTGTAGCTAGCGGTGCCTGCAAGCTCATCCCCCCTCACCCCTCAACTAAATCTGGACCAGCAGCTCCCCGCTGGCTGCCGGGGCTCCCCAACTTCTCTGCTTCAAATGAGATTCTCCCGGTCCCCTTGGCTTGCAAAGGGAGTGATGTGGCCAGTAATGTGTCCACAGCCTCAGCGACAGAGGGAGTCAGGGAGGGAGCCCCATACTTATCAGTGCCCCAACCCCACCCCCCAAGACACACACCACGTTTTAGGAACTCAGAATGGAGAAGAAGAAAAAAAAAAGATTTCCCCTTTCAATCAAACCACCCAGAATCCGTCTCCTTGTTTAAAATGCATAGCCCAGTTTGCAGCTGCTAATTTTAGGGGGAAAGGTGCATCTGGGATGTGACTACAGGCGGGATTTTTCCAGCGATCGAGTGTCAGGCACTCTCCTCCCGCGCAGACCATCCGCGTCCAGGAAGCCCTTCCCTCGTCCCGCGAATGCAGCCACCTCTGGGGTGGGAATGTAGCGGCCTTTCAGCAGCGTGCTGTGAAACAGCGGGGAAGGCGGTGGTGGCAGGAGGCCCAGTCCTCCCGCTTTCGCGGAGAACATTTGCTTCCTGTCGAGGGCTAAAGGTGGGGGTTCCTCTTTGCTGCGCAAGGCGGCGGCAAGGTTTGATTTTAATGAAAGCGATGGCTGGGTGTGGGGGAAATAGCAGCCTGTGTGTGCGAGAGGCTGTGAGATGGTGGAGACAGGCTGTTTATAAATCAACGTGTGGCCTGACAGGCCTCTGCCAAGCATGCAGTCGATGCCGTTACACTATCTGGGGAAAGTTTAATATAAAAAGCCGATAATCCCAGTGATAAGGCAGCCGGAGGCGTTGACAGCCAGGCCTTGGGTTTCAAGGGCAGCCGTGCTCCCTGCGTCTTGGCCAGGCAGGGAGCAGGTCCTCTCCCTGGCAGGGGTGGGGGGGATCTGAAAGGGGCGCTCACCCTGTGCCGCCTTCCCACGGCTCTCGAGATGCCTCTCGCCTAGCGATGAATTAGACCCTCATCCCCCTCTGCCGAAAGCCTTTCCAGCATTGTTCTGCAGAGGCCCGAGGAGCGGTGAAGTGGCTGGACCGGCCGCCCTACACACAGAACCAGGTGTCTGGCCACATCTGCGCGAGAAGGGAGCTGCTTCGTTTTCCTGCCAGGGCGCCTTTGAGCATCACTTGGAGGCCGCGAGAGAGATCAGGGCCCTCCTGGCAGCGGAGTCCTTGCATTCCCTGGCTCCAGCCCTGCTGAGGCTGATTCAGCAACCACCATACACCTTGGAGGATAAAGCCAGGTCATGGAGCTTCCTCTGGGCAGCCCTCCCCGGAGCCCCAGCTGGACTTTAAACCCCTCCGCCAACTCTTAGCAAGAGCTGGAGCCCTGCCTTGATGGCCTGGCCCCATTGTGCCTTGTGCTGCTTGACACTCTCCCCCCCAGAGGCAGCTGCCTTACAGACAGAGCAAAGCCCCCCCCCATCAGAGGGGCCGCAGAGCAGCACCTTGCGAGATAGGGAAACCGAGGCACAAAGTAGTGAAGAAGCAACTTGAGCAGTGCTGCGAGGGTGGCCACTTTGCTCTGACCGGCTCAAAGTCTGCCCTGGAGACGGAGCTTCCCCCGCCACTCAGCGCGGCAGGAGCGTGGGGGGTAGAAGTCACATCCGTGCCGGTTCCAAGAAGGGGGTGCCCAGGTTGTTGGGGCACCTGTCTGGAGACAGGGGAGTTATGGATGAGTCTGTGCATGGGTGCGGGGCTGGGGGGAACAGCTCTGCTTTTGCATTTGGGGGGGCTAGAGAGCTGCCCCCAATGACAGCAGAGCGATTCCCCCCTCCCGATGCAGCTGTGACTATGAAATGCAGCCAGGTGCCCAAATCCCTTCCCTGCCATTGATCCTCCTTCACCAAGTGCTGCCCCGGCCCCTCCCGGCACAAAGTCCTCTGCCACATAGAGAAAATTGCCTCTGCCACATAGAGAAAATTGCTGACACCGAGGAGGCAAAGATTAGATCAGGAGGGGAAAGGGGAGGGGTGGGGAGAGAGGAAGCAAACCCAGAAGGAAAGAAAGGCACCTAAATATAGGCCTGTGAGATGGAAGCAAAACACCGGAAATTAACCCCTGCTGCTTCAAAGCACTGTGAGCCATGTGATTCCCCATTGGAGTCAATGGGGGACTTTGCTCCAGGCTTGGGCCGCTGCGCTCCAGCCACCAAGGTCAGCAGCATCCCAGCCAGCCCTGGCGGGAAGGCAAAGCCTGCGGCAGCTCTGCCCAGCTTGGCTGGGAGTCAAGCTGCAGAGCTGGGGGGAGCCACAGCCTCTGCCCCAGGTACACGCAAGGGGTTGAAGATGATCAAGGGGAGAAACGGACTGTGGGGTGGGGAGGAGAGGAGCGTCCGGAGGCCTGGGGCTTGCCTGGGGAGGCTTGGCCTAGAGCAGGATGAGGCTGATAGTGGGGTTGCAATGTAAATGTTGGCATAGAGGAGACCGGCAAGGAGCTAAGATCGCAGCCAAGATCGCGGTGGTGAACGCGGATGGTCTGACAGGCCTCAGCTCCATCCCCAGGGGCAGGAGCCCACATCCCACCAAGCCACAGAACAAGCCGTAGAGATTGAACTTGGTTGTCCAGCAGCGCTGGGTGCAGTGATGTAGGAGGCAGGCAGCCTGGGAAAGCCCAGGAGAGGGGACACCTGTCTGCTCCTGCCATTTCCAGGGGGACGAGGGCCTTGCAGGGACTGCCACCTCCTTGCCTTCCCCGCAGCACCTGGCACTCCAGAGGAAGAAGCCTGCTTCCACCGTCTCCCTGCTCCAGAGCCTGCCTGAGTGGGATAGAAAAGCTGAATAATTTACAAAGGCTCTTCATTAGCCAGACTTATTTTTGGCAGCTTTGTTCCAACGCTCCTCCGAGGAAGGAGGAGGGAGCTGGGTGCACGTTAACCCTTCACTGCGGGGGGAGCAGGAGAGCCTGCCACAAGGCTGGTGGGGAAAAGAGCTGCTGTAGGTCAAGACACAAGACACAACCAAGCTATGCCTGTCTTGGTTGTCATCAGGCCGGGTCCTGAGGCTTTGGGTCCATATCGCTGCTGCTTCCAGGGGAAGATCTCTGTAGGACACTTAGCACAGTGGGGCTTCTTGATGCTACCATAAAATACAGTGATGCTCCATGGGCGTGAGCCATGCGTGCAAAGCCCCCTGCCAGGTTGGCTGAGCAGGAGCCTGTCCAGGCTGGGAAGATCAACTTCCCTGGACATTGCACATGCCATCTTCCACCGGCCAAATGCAAGGACCTGGAGAGGCTGAAGTCGGCCCTTTGCCCCCGCAGGACATGACACGGGCTCGGTTCACGCAGAGCCCGTGAGCCTGGAAAAGGAAACAACGGCCTCCCTCAGCACGTGCTGGACACGGTTACCCTAGCCAGACCCGAGCAGCATGGAGGAGAACAATATGGAAGCAGGCCCAGGCTCTCCGCTGGGCTGCTTGCCTGAGCACATGCGTGGAGGGTGCCAATGCAATGCATAAAACACGCAGCTCAGCAATTCGGGTGCGAGCGAGCCAATCCTGGGTGGAGGTAATGATGGGCAGAGCCTACCTGAGCCAATGGAGATGCAGGACATGTCATGTTGGCAACTAGTGGGTAACAACATGAATTCCTAGCTCTGCAACAGACTCCCTGGGTTAGCCTTGGGTGAGTCACTGCACCCCTGTGGGCGTCCATGCTCCATAACCCTTCCCTTTTCTGCCCGGCTGATACAAGGGATCTCTCTCTCTTACCAGGTGTCTGTACAGCTCCTGACACCAGGAGCAGGGACCCTAAGCAATCCAGAGACGGACACTCTTTGTGCTCTCATCTCGGCTGCGTGCAGCCTTCCCTCCCCACTGCCCCATGCACAGCAGTGAAAATAAATCACTGATTATTCCAAACCACAGGTGAGTCTGGAGGACAAAGCGGGAGCAGTTTACACTGAGTACCAGGCACGCAGGGGCTATTCTGACCGGACGAGAGGGTCACGGGGTGGGCTGGCTCTGACCCGGGCAGGTGGCAGAGTCCAGCTGGATCTGCTGTTCATGTGGCACCTGTGGGTACAACACAAGAGCTGAGTCAGGACCTGTCACCTGAGCACACATAGATTATTTTAAGGCCAGATGCCACCCAGTAACTCACCTCTCTGATCTCCTGCATCGCACAGGCCATGCCATTTCACCTATCCCCTCCTGCACTGAGCCCAGACTCCAGATCTGCCTCGGTTTGCCCTGCTGTAAAATGGGGATAAGCGATCTGTGCCTATTGGTGGCAGTCAGTTTTATAACTCTCACAGGAGCGGGGCTGCTGAGATGTGAGGTCTCCCAACATGATTAATAATCTTTGCTGCGGGGCTGTCACAATGTTCATTAACATGGCTGTGCCCGAGAAGACACTCCAGGACAAGGCACAGTCGGTGCCACAAGACCTCAGCCCTCTAGATTGTGCTCTTTAGAAATAAATATGGCAACGGCCTGGTCCCTTCACTGCAGCCCTGGGAGCTTTGCTGGAATCAGAAAAGGCACTGGTTTTCTGAGACAATGCATCAAGCGTCTGAAATGGGTAAGAGCTCTTCCCCCCCTCCACACACACACCCATGCACACACTCTTTGTATTGTGCTTGTTATTCTTGGCCTGCGTCCCTGAGTCACAGGAGGGACGCAAAGAACCTGATCCTGCTGACGTGAAGGCACATGCTTAGTTCTGCATGCCTGAGGACATGCTAGGAAATCGGTGGCACAACTCCCCTTGCAAAGGTGGAACCACAGTATGCCTCTGGATTGGAATTTCCCGGTGTAGTTTGGATCTAGGATCTTGGCACAGTTTCGATCTAGGATCTTGGCGTAGCTTGGACCTAGGGTCTTGGCACAGTTTGGTCCTAGGGTCTTGGTGCAGTTTGGACCTAAGGTCCTGGCGCAGTTTGAATCTAGGGTCTTGGCGCAGTTTGGATCTAGGGTCTTGGTGCAGCTTGGACCTAAGGTCCTGGCGCAGTTTGAATCTAGGGTCTTGGCATAGCTTGGACCTAGGATCTTGGTGCAGTTTGGATCTAGGGTCTTGGTGTAGCTTGGACCTAAGGTCCTGGCACAGTTTGAATCTAGGGCCTTGGCCTGGTCCCGGCAGAGGGGCAGAGACCAAGTGTTAGCAAAAGCAGCAGCCAGCGCTCATCCTGTGCCCATCTCTCACCTGTGTAACACATCCCGAGCTACCTGGGGTGCCGTGGTTTCTTGCTGTGCTGTATTTCAAGGCCACTCACAACTTCCATTCAATGGTGGGGACAGAATTCGGCACTCAAAATACCCAACTGTACTTTTACCCTGTATCATCTACTGCACTCAACATCTATTTTTAATGCCAGGCCAGGTTTAGTTTCTCCTTCATTTCCCAGCGGTACCAGGGCTCTGCCTAGAACACGAATTCTCTGGAGGATTCAGGTAGATGCAGGAGCCGGTCCAACACCCTCCAAACTGTCGGAGAACCCCTCTTGCTTCCAGGGCAGTAAATAGGTGGTGGGGACTGGTCAGGAAGGTAGGTGGGGACTCAGCTTCGAAGTGAGCTGGAACCCCTTGATCTCCAGTCAAAGGCTCGGCCGTGAAGCTCTGCCTTCATCCAGGGAACGTTTCCATGCAAGCCACTGCCTTTGTCGACGAATCTTCAAGGCAAGCGTGGGTGTTGGCTTTCATTCCACTGTTTCCAACCTGAGTGAATGGCTGTGTCCTTGCCCTGGTACAGCTGCGTACCTTCCCCACGTGGGCTCCGGATGGGTTCTGTTACGTGAAACAAGCCTTGGTAATTTCTCTGTTACCACGGGGCGGTCATTCGTCTCTCTGAATCCGCCGTCAGCGATTACGCTGCATTCAGCTTGACCCTGACATTCCCGTTCTGTTCATCTCCGGCCAGCAACCTGAGCCAAAGGCCTCATGGAAGACGTGCGTCTCGGCCCCGTCTGCCCACGGATTCAGGGAGTCTCTCCTGCTCGTGCCAAGCACAACGCCCAGTTGTTATTGTGCGGGTGACACTGCAACACTCACAGAGGCATGTGGGGGGGTCAAAAGATGATGGTGTCTGGCTGTGGACTCTCCATCCTTGGAGGTTTTTAAGACCCAGCTAGACAAAGCCTTGACTGGGATGATGTAGTTGGGGCTGGTCCTGCTTGGAGCAGGGGGTTAGGCTAGATGTGACCTCCTGAGCTCCCTTCTCACCCTCATTTTTTATGATGCTGCATGTCCTGCAAGCTTTGCCGCCGCCTGGCCCTGCCTGTCTGTCTGTAGGTACTCAGGTTGCAAATATTTTTATTTTTGCAAAAATCTAGTTGGTTTTATCACATCTACCATGAGTTTTGATTCCTTCTGCCTGTCTGTCTGCATTTTTAACTGGGCATCCTTCGGTTGTTTCCCCACCTCCAGCCCTGCAAACAGTCAGCCTTTTGCAAACCCTAACCCAGCCCTCACTTCTGCCCATGCCTCTATTCCATATATCACAAGGATCTGGCCTCTCATTAGTATATGCCAATTGCTTTAATACCCAACATCAGGATCAGCAGTCTCATCTGCCACCGGATGTCTTGGAAAGAAATAAGGTGCATTTCCCAGTTGACTTCCTGGCCTGGATCGCAGCCTGGTAGGCATCCCGCAGCTTGGCGACATGGGGCGATGGCGCTAGGCGCTGCCCTCGAGCCCTCTCCAGTCACATACAAGCGCAGGGTGCTTCACCCTCAGGCCGGTCGGTCGTAGCTCTGGATGGTTGGGAAGTGCTACGGCTCCCTACTCCCAATCCCTCCTGGGTTCAGCTTGAAGGATTGAGGACTCCTGCCCCTCCGAGATACCAGGATTCTCCGCGCCAAGGGCACCGTCACTGGACTGTTTTTGGGCACCGATCTGAGACCACGCATTGAGCTTCACCAGGCGCCACGTGACCTTTTGCTGCCTTCCCCAGGCCCGCTGCTTCCCCGGCCTTCTCGGACACAGAACAGCGTCCTTGAGTCAAAGTCAGGGGAAGTGAAACCCCCGCCCAAACGGCACGTGCTGCTCCTGCGGCGGACGGCATGAGAAAGCCAGCCTGGCAACACTGCCTAATGGGGGAGGATGGCTCTGAGCTGCCGCGGGGACCCAGCTAGCAGCGGGTAGAGTTTAAGCCAAAGACTCCCTTTCCACCCAGCACCACGTGCTGCAGAAGCGACACCCCTTGTTGGACAAGACCAGTCTTTACTCCCTGCCCCAGTCGCCTCCTCTGGGTCCAGGCTACAGAAGGTGACAGCCCTGCCACCACTCTTCATCTCCTATTATGGCCCATGGGAAGCGGCCAGGATCCAAGCCCTCGGACCCACGTCCGATCCCTGCTCTAGCCTTTCACCCAGAGACAAGGTGCCCTCATAGCTCCCCCGATCTTGTCTTCCCCGCTCTAGGCCAAGCCGCACGGCAGGACCACATGGCACTGCTGCCAGCTAGCAGGGCCCCCACGCGGGCCAGATACCGGCGGGCCACACACGGGCAAGGAGGCCCTCGAGGGCAAGCTCCAGCGATGGGGGCAAGAGATGCCCGACGGTACCCAGTAAATAGGGGGCTGCTCTACCCCTTGCAGTGTGCACAGAGGAGGGGGCCGTGCGGTCCCCCTGCCTGCCCTGTGGCCCGTGTCATGTCAGGGCTGCTGACGGGCTTGTCTGGGGTGGTTTGGAGAGGGCTGATCCCTGACCCTCCCTACCCTCGAGGAATCTCTCTAGGATTGAGGAGTCTCTTTAGGATTGAGGAGACTCCCTTGGACGGAAGAGTCTCCTTGGCATGGAGGAATCTCGCTAGGACGGAGGAGTTTCTTTAGGATGGAGGAGTCTCCCTAGGATCCAGAAGTCTCTTTAGGACCTAGGAGTGTCTGTAGGATCAAGGAGTCTCCGTAGGATCCAGAAGTCTCTTTAGGACCTAGGAGTGTCTGTAGGATCAAGGAGTCTCCCTAGGATCCAGAAGTCTCTTTAGGATCTAGGAGACTCGGTAGGATTGAGGAATCTCCTTAGGACCTAGGAGTCTCTTTAGGATCGAGGAATCTCCCTAGGATCCAGGAGCGTCTTTAGGATCCAGGAGTCTTGTTAGGATCTACAAGACTTCTTAGGACTGAGGAGTCTCCCTAGGAGCCTCTTTAGGATCTGGGAATCTCCCTAGGATTGAGAAGTCTCTTTAGGATCAAGGTGTCTCTTTAGGATTGAGGAGTCTCCTTAGGATCGAGGAAACTCCTTAGGATCTAGGAGACTCCCCAGGACGGAGGAGTCTCCTTGGCATGGAGGAGTCTCTTTAGGATGGACGAGCCTCCCTAGGATCCAGGAGTGTCTTTAGGATCAAGGAGTCTCGTTAGGATCTAGGAGACTGCCTAGGACGGCGGCGCGGTGCGGGGCGGCCGTGGGGCAGGCGCATCCCCCGCGCCAGGCGCTGGCCCGGAGGAGGCCCCAGGGCCGAGCCGAGCCGAGCAGGGCCAGGGCCGGGCCCGGCAGGCGGTGCTGATCAGCCGCAGGACAGGAGCCCGCAGCCGCCATTAGACAATAGGAGCGGCCGGGAGCGGGAGCGGCAGCGGGAGCAGGGCCGGGGCCGGGGCCGAGCGCGGGGCCGCGGCTGCGCCGGGGGAAGCGGCCGGGTGCGCCGCTGCGGAGCGGAGCGGGGCGGGACAAAGGCGCGGCGGAGCCGGCTGCAGCTGCCTGGTCCCGGCCCACGGAGCCGCGCGGGGACCCGGATCGCGGCCGCAGCCTGACATGATGTTTCCACAAAGCCGCCACTCGGTACCGGGGGGCACGGATCGGGGGGGTGCACGGATTGCGGGGTGCATGCGGGTTGGAGGGGGGGTGCATGGGGCGGGGAGGGGGGTGCGTGGAGCAGGCCGGCCGGCCGGCCCCGCTGCAAAGCCTGGCCGGGCCCGGGATCGCGGCGGGGCCGGGCGCGGGTTGGGGGGGGGGGGGGGTTGCACCCCGGCTGCCCCGCTCCCCGCGCCCCCTCCCCGGCCGGGCAGGAGCGGTGTTGCCCTAGCCCCCCTCTTCCTCCTCCTCCTCGCCCCGGCTCTGCCTGGCGTTCCTCGCTGGGGGAAACGCTGTATTTCCGGGCTGGGAGGCCAGGGCCGGGCCTGGGGAACGGGTGCAGGCGGCGCCGGCACAGCGCGGCCCGGTGCCTCAGTTTCCCCACCCGTCGTGGGGGGTGCGGCGGTCTGGGGAGGCCGCCGCTGACCTTGACTGTGTCCCCTCGCTCCCCACCTGCAGCCGGGGGGGTCGATGCCAGCACGTCTCGCAGCCGGAGCCCCCTCGGGTGCTGCCGAAGGGGCCGTTCGGCAGCTGGGGGTGGGGGGGCACCCGCTTGCAAACCCCCACCTGCACCCGGGGCAGGCGAGGGCGCAGGGATCCAGGCTGCGAGGCTCTGCCCCCCCACCCAGCGCTTTCTCCTTGTCGTTCAAGGGCTCTTCTCACCTGCCACAGCAGCTGAAGTTCACGACGTCCGACTCCTGCGACCGGATCAAGGATGAGTTCCAGCTCCTGCAGGCGCAGTATCACAGGTACGGCAGCCGAGGCCGGCCTGGCGGGCACTGCGGTCGGGTGGTGTTCGCGACAGGGTCTGCCAGGCCTAGCCCCCCCCTACCCCGGGGAGCTGGCTGCATGTTGCCTCGGGGAGGGCCCCCCTCTCTTCTTGCCATGACTGGTGCTCTCAGATGCCGGAGGAAGGGGCTTGGGTTCGGGAGCCGGCGGCCTGTCTTTCGCTAGCTTTAGCGTCAGAGCAGGGCTCGGGGTGCCCCCCTCGGAGGTGTTGCCATGCAAAGAGTGTCAGGTAGAGAAACTGTTGGACAGACTCGGCAGGAATAAAAGCAGGATCCCTGCAATGTCTCCCCGCTTGGCTCTGCCTGCGGTCTCCGGGGTATTGATCCCATCGGTGGGGACGGTTCTGCACGCACAGGTAATCCCTGAGCAAGAGAGTGGGCAACATGCGCTGCCCCACCCCAGCTTGCATTTGAGGGCCTGAGAGCAGGGATTGCCAGGGCTCAAGAGATTCCCCAGCTGGAATGAGAAGCAATGAGCCCAAGTTAAAAGATATCCCAGGTGACCCTGTAGCTAACTGGAGATGAAAGCATTAAATCTCCCCTTCGCTGGGCCAGGACGGGGAGATTAGACCAGCCCCTTGTGAATCTCTGCTTAGTTTCACATGCCTTTCTCAGGGCTGCAGTGTTTTGGCTGCAGACGCTGGGAGGAAATGCTCCTCTCCAAACCCTTCCAGAGCCATCACTATCTGCGTCTTTTTTTGGGGTATTGAAATCTAAAACGCCGGGCTTCAATTTGCCAGGCGAGAGTACCCTTAATTATTAGGCCTGGCTTATTTCATGCCCTCCGATACGACCTCCCATAGCTGCCCATCCGTCGCCGACGTTCCCCGGGTCCTCCGTGTCTCGGCCTGCTTCCTGCTGGATGCCAGGAGCGCGGGATCCTGCCCGCAGGGCCCAGCGGCTGAGGTGTGTGGCGGCCCGAGGTCGCTCATCGGGAAGGCCGACTTTCCAGCGTGCCTCTGCTCTGAAGCCGTGCCAGCTGCGGGGCCCGGGAGCGCTAGCAACATATCCGCAGTCACCGTCTTTCAGCAGGAGACATTTGCTGGGTTTAATCCGCTGGAAGAGAAACGGGCTGTGTGCGAGCAAAGCTGGTTCTCGCTGGAAATCCAACCCCCCCCCAGCACATGATGGCTGAGCTCCCGACTGCCAAAAATCACCGGGTTTATTACATTTAAATAGAGAAAAGTAGTATCTTCTGTTCTCTTTTTTTTAAGGATGTTTGAGTTCCTGTTGCTTTCCCACAGAGCACCACAAAACCTGTTGGGAGAGGTGGCCTTGCAGCTGTGCCGTAGTCCTCATTACGTGTCTGACTTATTAATAGCACAAGCATTTCTCAAATGTTGCAGTTGGACCCGTGTCATGGCCCTGTGACCCCTGACTCTACTTGGGTCCCAGCTGTGGGATCAGACCCAAGCCTTTCTCATAGACAAGAGGTCAAACTCTTCCTCCTTCCTGCCTTTTCTGTTCCAGAAGATGGAAGATTGGCTCTTGGGTAGCTTTTTGGAAGACCTCGTGGCTGGGTGGTCTGGTGTCATTAGCATCGTCTTAATTCTTCTATCTAGGAGCATCGGTTATGGACCGCGGGGCTAGGTGCTGTACAAAAAAGCCCCAAATTGTTTAGTCTTGCAATAGTATCTAGGGGTCAAGCCGTCGTGCTAGGTGCTGTACGAGCCCGCAGGAAACGGCTGGCGACGAGGGGAGTTGGTAGCAGGCCTGGCTCTCGGTGCTCCCGTCTCTCTCTGCTCTTTCAGCTTGAAGCTGGAATGCGATAAGCTGGCCAGCGAGAAATCGGAGATGCAGCGTCACTACGTCATGGTAAGGCCCTGCCCCGGTGGCGGGGGGCAACGGCGGGCCCCGTGCGATGGGATGTGGGGCAGGCTGGCGAAGCAGGATGCTGGCGCTTGGGTACATCTGATGACAGGTGTCCTTCCCTTCCCACCCCCTCCCCTGCGCCCAGCGGAAGCAAGACCTGTGTCGGGTTTGTTTGAAACGGGGCTTTCCAACTTCGCAGGTTGCAAACAGAGGTCATTTCTTCTCCCTCTTCCCCATGCTGTGTTGCTGGTTAGGGAGTGAGATCTGCACTGTGTCTCTTGGCAGGATCAGGACTCTCTGGATAGGGGATCCAGTGCTGACTGGCCCAGCAGAGAGGAGGTGGCTGGGGGGAACTTACTCTGAATTATGAGTACGGGCCCAACTGGGAAGACGGAGCTGCTGTAGGGCCCCAGTGAGCCCGCGCTGCAGGAGCTGCCAATGTCACTTGGCATCGCAGCCAATGACGGTTGCAACATGGGCAAGGAGGGTTTTTTGAGACCCAAGGGTACCAGCAGTGGGTGATGTCAGGCCTGGTGGCATCCCCAGACCACCCGGGGCTGGCATGGGGGTCCTGGCTGTAGGGGTGTCTGCAGGAGACCCAGGGCAGTGTAGTGGTGTGAGCTCAGATGGGCAACCTGGGTGTGATTCCTGGCTGTGCTAGCGATTCACCGTGTGACCTGGATCTTTGTGTTGGGAGGGTAGGGGAATAGGACCGTGCCTGTATAACCGATACAGAGCACTGAGGCTTTAGCTTGGTGGGTTGGTAAAGTCCAGTGAGATCCTTGGAGATGGTGCTATCATAGGGGAAGCAGTGCCTGGGTTTTCACCAGGGACCACGGGTGCAAATCGAGTGAGCATCTCGGCAGATCAGCCTGCTAGGTGCATGTGTGCCAGGTGAGTGCCTTTGGGTCGTGCTAAGGGGGCTCTAGCATCGGGAGCATCTGTGCAGGCTCCTGACCTGAGCACGGGGGGGTTTCCCCTCAAATGCCCATCACTGTGCCATCCAGAGCCGCCCCCAGCTCCTAGCGAAGAGTTAACAGGGAGGCTTCATGCATAGAGGTGAGCAGGAGCCAGGCAGCAGCTCCAGCACCTGCCCTGGGCGGAGGAGATAAGAGGTGGGAATTAATTCAGAGCCTCTGCTGGGAAGAATGATGAATTTCAAGGCAGAAATGAAAGGGGCAGACCCCTCCCCCATCCATCGGGCAGCCCTTCCCCCACCTCTGCTGAAATCCCAGGCAGCAACGGCTGCTACCTGGATAAGGAGGGGGAGGCCGATTGCACAGAGATGGAGCTGGGGCTTGCAAGGCGGGTCTAGCATGAGCTGGGGAGATGCGGTGATGGAAGGCAGCGTGAGCCTGGGTGAGGACAAAACCACCCAGCCACTGCCCTTGTCTTTGCCGACAAGGTGGGGGAAGGCATGACCCCCGGACCCCTGAGCCGGGTCCCATGCAGCACAGTCTGGGCCGCGTTTCTCTCCCCAACCTTGGAGGGGCTCACGAAGGCTGAGCTCGGTGTGCGAGGTGGAGCTTTCCCTAAAGGGCCCGGCGCTGGGGCGCCCCAGTCTCCCCTTCCACCGGTGCCCCGTGGGGGAACTGGAGGGAGTGGCATCCATATTCTAGTAGGACCAAAGAGCCTCTGTTGCAGACCCCGGCCAGTTGTGCTAGGCGCTGCATGTGCCCATGCCAGCGGGTCAGTCCCTGCCCTGCAGCCGCCAGGCTATGTAGCTAGTAGTCTTTAACCCTGTCACACGGAGCCCTGTCCTCGCTGTCCAGCAGGAAGCGAATAGCTGGGTTTCTCTTCTGATGCTGCTAATGGCTGTATCTGTCAGGCCTCTGAATAAGCACCAATTAGCGTGGGGAGGGGAAGGGGGGGGGGCTGCTGCGCTGCTTAGTGTAAAAATGCAGGAGACCCTTGCAAGCGAATGCGAGTTGTGATGTGATGTGCACAGACCAAGCGGCACAGGCTGCGGTTTGCTCTCCCGTGGGTCCACCTGGATGTCGGCTAAATTCCAGCCCCAGGGCTCGGGAAGAGGCACTTAAACCCTTGAGCCTCCAGGCATTCCCCCAGCCGGTGCTGGGAGCAGGGCAGCTTCCCTTCCCGAGGGGTGTCCTGTAACCGCCCCCGGTGCAGCCAAAGCCAAGGGTAGGCAGCGGGGAGATTCTTCCCTTGGCCGCAGGCCTGGTCCAATGCTCTCGGGACTCCGAATTACTGTCTCTGTCTCTCTCTCCCTCCCTCCAGTACTACGAGATGTCCTACGGGCTCAACATCGAGATGCACAAACAGGTGAGTCCACAGCGGGGCGGGAGGAACCAGGCAGCTCCCGCGTTGTTCCCCACTGCCCCTCCCCGCACTTCATGGCTGCCTTGGGGAAGCATCGCGGCCTCTGATGGCTCCCTCGACAGCCATAAAGCGAGTTTCCTTCGCACTCACTTTGTTTCCCCCGAGCGGATCCATGCTTCCAGTCCCTGCCGCTCTGCCTGCAGCAGTGTGAGCGGGCTGGGGCAGAGGGCACCCCATCCCTGGGAAACCCAGCCCCACTCTGCTGCCTTCTGGGCCTGTGAGGACTCGCCAGCCCCGCTCGGCAGGGCATCGCAACCTTGATTCTCCCTCCATGTCTCATTCTGGGCTCTTCCCACCCCACTGCCGCCCAGACTCCGAGTCCTGTTTGCAAGCGGGTGGGGACGTTCCTTGCTGCAACCTCTGCTCGCTGTCTCCTGACCCTCTCCCCTTCCTCTCTCGCCTCCAGGCTGAAATCGTCAAGCGGTTAAATGGAATTTGTGCTCAAGTCCTGCCCTACCTTTCCCAAGAGGTAAGTGCACCCCCTGCCTCTTCCCTTCCCGGGGTGGGGGCACTGCAGCTAAAAGGGGCCTGATCCTGCATGGGCCCATCGCCTTTCTGCTCCCATTGTTGGCTACAAATGTCCAACTCGGGATTCTTAAAATTCTGGTTTATTAGGCGGATTGAAACACTGCAATCATAAACCTTGGGGCTGGCGCGCGCGCGCGCGCACACACACACACACACACACACACACACACACACACACACACACACACACACACGCGCGCGCGCGCTACAGAGTCAGGTATACCTATCCTACAAGCGCTGGAGTCTGTCATTGAGGCTTCTTTCAGCGTGGTGTTATCTTCCAGAAGGGGGTCGCCGGCTGGTCCTTCTGGCTGGACAGGTCTGGTCGAGTTGGAGATCAAGAGGGTGCCACTGAGGGTCACTTTTCACTGCCTTTTCTCTGTCCCTGGCAGACTTTGGTGACTCCCCAGTTTTCTGGTTTGCCCAATCCAGGGGTCACTGACCCTCGTGGGACTTCCCCCCCTCGGTGGCTACCGGACAGCATCTGTCAGCCCCAGGGGTCGTCCGCATGTACGTGCAGGTTTGGGAGTCCGTTGATGAATTTAGAATAGGGCTCTGGGAGTGGTCGATCTGGAGATATTCAGCCCAAAAGTTGGTCTCTGGTGTTGATTAAGTCAGGCCAGGGCTTCTAGCCCTTGAACAGTGAGGTTTAGAGATTTCCCGGTTGTTACATTGTCTTCTATTGAGTTCAGCTTCCAGGTGAGGAGTATAAAATATAAGCTACAAATGCCATGGCACACAAATAGATAAAAATACCAAACTACAAGGGGAGACACAAAATGCACACATACAAAATTTTAAAACACAATTCCTTATCTTAAAGTGAAAGAGAGAGGAAGGAAGAAAAGGTAGAAAAAGAGAAACATATCCAAAGAGGGGAGAGCAAATGCAGGCAAGAGGAAAAGGGGGCTTTCTGCTACATTAGAGGAAAAGGGGGCTTTCTGCTACACCATCTGACTCCTGTGAGGCTAATCAGACTCCCAGGGCCAGATCTGTAGCACCATCAGGGAAAGACTCGCCAGGCATGGGGACTCCAGGGTCCCCCATCTCTGTACCCCAGCAGGGGCTGAGCCCTGCAGCCTTGGCCCCAGCCCATGCTGAGTTTGCAGACAAAGCTCTGCTGTGTTCTCCAGCCTCATGCCATGTCAGTGAGGATGGGGGGGGTGGCATCACACAACTCGTGCTCCAGCTACTGAATATCTTGGCACCTTCACTTTGTTAATGAATATCCTCTTTCCCTGATGGATTAATTGTCCGGGGGGGGGGGCCAGCATGCGCCCGATGGACTTGGAGCCTGGCATGTCTGGCTGGGAAGAGCAGTGGGGTTTACAGTCAGGCCAGTAGGTCAGGGGTGGGGTCCCTTTTAAGTACCCCGGACCTGCAGTCAGGGCAGGGATCCCAGTGCCAAGCAGGGCAGCCCGATGTGGGGGACAGGCCTCTAGGTGCACTCCCCGCATGGACCCCCTGGGGCTCTGGAGATCAGGGCTTGGTGTGTGCCAGTCTCAGCTGCCTCCTGGCATGGGGATTAGCCCTGGCAGGGGAAGGGTTATCTTGCCAGCCTCCTCCCTGAAGCCCCATGTCTCTTCCTTCTGTCCCCAGCACCAGCAGCAGGTCCTGGGAGCCATTGAGCGGGCCAAGCAGGTGACGGCGCCGGAGCTCAACTCCATCATCCGCGTACGTGATGCATGTTGAGGGGGGGCACCCTGACATTGGGGGCAAATCCCTTCGCTGGGCACAGGGCGGTGGGGTGGGGGGCAGGGGAAGATGGGATGACTAGAGCCCAGCTGTGGCCTCACCAGAGCTGATGTGGGCTGGCTGCATGTGGCTATCGCTGGCCCAAGTGGGGTGGGGTCTCCGCCAGTCCCCTCCACACCCCCGTGCCAGTGCCTGCAGGGATACAACACACCCCTCAGAGCCCCAGCTGCCAGGCTGAATGAGGCAGAGTGGCCCCTGGGCATGCTGGCCCCCAGGCAGAGGTGGGGGAGTGGGCAGATCAGCAGTCGGGGCCAGCTGAGCCCCAGCCTGGCTATGGCAGGGACAAGAGCTCCGGCTTCTTCGGCCCCCGCGTTAGCACCTGACATCTTGGAGCCTGGGATGTCCGTCGTGCGGGAGGGTCCGTGTACTTCCTGGGTGACACCCGTCCTCTCCCGGCTGTCTGTCTGTCCCTCGTTCCCTACAGCAGCAGCTCCAAGCTCACCAGCTGTCGCAGCTCCAGGCCCTGGCACTGCCCCTGACTCCGCTGCCCGTGGGGCTGCAGCCCCCGTCCCTGCCAGCTGTCAGCGCTGGCACCGGGCTCCTCTCACTCTCGGCCCTGGGCTCTCAGGCTCACCTCTCCAAGGAGGACAAGAATGGCCACGATGGGGACGCCCACCAGGACGACGACGGGGACAAGTCGGATTAGAGGGAGGGGGGCGGGGGCAGGCGGGGGCATTCAGTCAAAGATGCAGTATCCCCCTGGGCAGCGGGCAGCAGAACTGCCATAGTCTCGCAGGGTGGCAGCTCCCCGGGCATCATGCCCCCCCCCTTCCCCTCCCGCCCCATGCCCATGGTCTGCGGGGGATGGCCAGCGAAGGCCTCTCGCGACCCCAGCTTGGCAACTCAGCAGCAATAAGAGCGCCAGAGCTACGAGCACGTGGGCTTCTAAATCCCAGCAGCCTCCCCCTTGCCCCCCTCTCCCCCTGTTCCAGTGCTGGTGCAGGGGCTGCCATCCCACCACTGCCACCACTGCCCACCAGGCCAAGGGTCCTGGCTGCCCCCCAGCCCCGCCACACTCCCTCGGGTACCGTGTGTGATCGCGGCGGTACCACCGCCCCTCTGGGCTGTGCCGAGACAGCCTGCTCTGGCCTTGGCCCTGCCTGTCTGAGTTCTTCTCCACTTTGCGCCCCCCGCCCCGATTGCATCCCGCCAGCCCCAGACTCCCCCCCGCCCATGCCCCCTGCCCCACCTGCACTACTGCCAGTTCTGCACCTTGCTGTCCTGCATGTATCTTTGTTTCCACCGGCCCTGGCAGCGTAGTCTCGAGCCCGGCGCCCTCTGTGCCAGGCGCGCCCATGCTTTGTGCCGCTCAGCATAGAGCTGGAGACGGGGGTCCCTGCCGGCTGGGACCTGTATAGTACCTGGCTTTTTAAGGGGGGAAGGAGAGGGAGAAACAAGCAGAGATTAGGCCTCTCCTGTTCCCCGCCCCCCCCTACCCCCGCCCCTTCTCCAAAGGATACTGCAGCTTTCTCTGGTTTTTCTGTCCGTGCGCTAGGGTCTGTCTTTTACGAAACTAAAATGGAATTAAAAAAAAAAGAAATAATAATAATAATAATACTAAGAGAGCGCGACCTGGTGTTTGTACATAGTCCTTTAGCGAGATCTTGTTTTGCTCTTTGTCACCGGACCCCGCGCCCCGTCCGCGGGGGAGCTGGAGACGCCGTGTTGAGGATGTACTAGCTGTGCCTTTCAAATAAAGAAATACGAAGGTTGGTAAAGCCTGCGGCTCCAAGTCTCTTCTTTGGGGAGGGTCAGGGTTGGGTGCCTCAGTTTCCCCTTCTGCGCCGTGTCCCTGCCCTTGATAGAGCCCTCCCGTCTGGCCTGCCCCAGGGGAGCTGTGTGTCCTGGAGCCCCTGATGGGGTGGCTGTAAGGTTGGGGTGTTTACGGTGGCCAAGGTGCCCTAACCCCGTTGGCTCAGGGGTCCTCGCTCCCTCAGGCCCCTCTGCAAGGCTCAGCCTGCAGGTCATTGGGATGTCCCCTGCCAGCCCCTGCTGCCCCCCTAAGGGAAGCCCTCTCCTGGCATCCCTCTGGCACCAGGCCCCTTGCCTCAGTCATCCTGCATCAAAGGGCCGAAGTGGGGACAGGAGAACGAAGGCTCGGTGCTCCGGACACTTGCTGTGCTGCATCAGTGCCCCGGGCACGGGCTGATGGATATGGATGCCAGCCTTGTGAGACCTCAAGCCTGCCTTTCCCTCCCACAGAGGCTCTGGGTAGCGGCTGATCTGAGAATCGGGTTCGTGTTGCCCTGGGGCTGGGACGGTGCTCATGCAACCAGGTCTTCAGCAGGGTCCAGAGCCCGGCATCTCTGCTCTCAGTATCTTCCAGCCCTGCTGACCAGTCTGGGGCTTGGCAGAGCTGCCCGCAGGCTGCAGGGACCCATGAGCTGCCAGCACCTGCAAACCCACCGCATGCGCCAGGCTCATCCCCGGCTAAGAGGATTGGATTTGTCTCTCCTGGAGCATCATCCTGCCACAGGTGCTGGCTCCAGGCTCGGTGCGTGCAGTGGGGGCTGGAGAGGAGGCAGGGCTGTAATCCCCGGAGCGTATCGGGTCTGCTGTGCCCCCCGCCCCTGCTCGCCTGGCCCTGGAGGAGCGGTGCCAGGCATGGGGTGGGATGAAGGGTGCTGCATGTGTCACCCCCCACTGGGGGCAATCCCTAATGCCCAGCCATGTATCCTAGGCCCCGTACTGCTGAGGCGGATTCTCCCGGGGGCTGGCGCACACCACGCAGGGAGCGTGGCCAGGAGCCAGCCTTCCCCTGGGGGTCCAGAGGGAGGGGACACCATGCTGGGACCAAGCAGGAAGAGGTTGAAGGTTTCCTGGGGACTCTTTCTCTGCCAAGACGGGGCAGCTGGAAGCATCTGCAGTTGCTGCCTTGACCCCTGCATACGCCCTCACCCCACTTAGGACCCCCTCGCTGCCCTTTTCCCTTCAGTTGGCCCCAAACCTAGTCCCAGCTTCTCTGTGAAGCGAGATGTGGCCAGTCTCAGCCTCCAGGTGCCCCCGACACAAGCCCCTGACACACAATTCTCCCTGCAGTTGATGCCAGGGAGGATCAGAGCCCGGTCTGTGTCCCAGCCCACAGCCCCCACGCTGGCCAGAGCCGCGTGCCTGCGTGTTGGCTGTCCTGCTGCAGCCTGGACTCCAGGCTCCAGCTGCTGCTGTAGCGAAGTCTGCTTGCTCAGCGCCTTGTCCGCGGGGGCCGGCTGCGTGCTAAGCCCCATCGGGCTCCTGGTTCAAGTCCAGCCAGGAGGGCCAGGGGTGACGGAAGTATTGACGCCCGCACCGGGGGTGTAATGGGTGCCGTGTGGTCCCAGCCTGGCTCCCCGCAGGGCGGGGTGCAGGTGTCGGCCTGGCCTGGTGTGCGCTGCAATTAGCAGCCTCAGCATGTTGGTTCGGGGTTGAATGAGCAAGAATGTTGTCCAGCAGCTGCAGGCGGCTGTCGGGGCAGGGAGCGCCTGCGTGGCTGGTGCCTCGGCTGGAGCGAGAGCAGCCGTGGGCGGGGGGGAATGGGCCTGCTCTGCAAGGTGCTGCTGCAGGCCGTAACTCCGGTGGGGTCCCTGCCTCGTCTTGCTGGTTCCTTGGTGTGATCCCAGCGAGAGTCTCTGCAAGCGCGGTGCCCTGAGCCCTTGGGTGCTGCCGGCAATGGAAACCGGGGTGTCCAGGCTGCTTAGCCAGGATGCCCCGGGACCCTTTGCAGAGTGCCAGGGAATGTCACAACCCGCACCCTCAGCCCCAAGGACATGCAGCCACCTCTGGGGTGGAGGATGCAGGCTCCTGGGGGCGGGGGGAATCTCAGCCAAAGACGCTTGTATTGATTCCCGGTCGTAGGGAAAAGCACCCAGGGTCTCGAAAGCGCAGGCAGCGTTGCGCAGGCCTGCATTTAGCCAAAGGGACAAGGGGCTGGGCTCCAGGGAGGTTTTAAACCTGGGCCTTGGTGCAACCTATTGGTGGGGGCAGGGGGGGAATGGCAGCCCTGCTCCAGCCGGGCCAGGGGAGATTGTAGACCGTGGCTTTTCAGGGGAAAGAAGCCAGCGCCAAGGACAGGACCCCAGGACCCCCTTCCCCAAGTTACCCATGAGCCACCATTGCTTGTGCTCCCTACACCGGGTCTGGCAGGGCAAATCCCACAGCTGCCCAAGCCCGGGTGCAGCATAGAGGCAAACTCACCCCCTGGTTTGCAGAGTCTGTTGGCAAGGTGGGGTGGCATGACCAGCCCGCCTGGGTTCACTCCCCGGCTCTGCCAGCCCTCAGGGCAGGGGGCCAGGGTTTTGTGGGCTGGGCCGTCCCGCGCCAGGGATGCCGGAGCTGGCGAGATCCATGCCATGCCCGTGGCTGCGGCTGCCCGGGGGGGGATGTCTCCTGATCCCCAGCCCAGCATCGCTTCCAGCTGGCTTCACCCAGGCACCGCCTGCGAAGCGGGAGAGCTCGGTAATGCATGTGGGGGTGGTGGTGGGGGTGCAGCTCCCAGCTCATCACTAATGCAGGAGCTTCCAGGCCTTGGTGGCTGCCGCGGACGCAGGATAAAAGCTAAAAGAGGCATCAATAATTCAAACCCCACTCGGAGCCGGTAAGTGCCGGCGGGAGCTGGTGGGCAGAGCGAAGGCAGCGCCTGGGAAATGCGGTGCTGGCTCCCGCGCAGCTTTCAGGGCTTGCGCCCCCCTCCCACAGCCCCGTGGGCCTGGGTGACTGCCCTATGGCTGCAGGGGATGCGTCCCTGTGCCCCAGCCCAGCCTCCATCTCCTGCGAGTGACCCTGGGGCCTGCAGCTTCAGGACCTCTCGGGCCAGGGACTTGCAGATGCCGCTAGAGAGCAGAGCTGGTGTCCATGGCCCGGGCTCGAATGGGTGGCGCAGCGGACAGGCTTTTGGTTCCAGTTTCAGCTCCATCACTTGGTGAAATCACGTCCTGCCTCCGTGCCTCAGTTTCCCTCCCCTGCTGTGTCTCATCTCTGCAGGCTCCTCTGTGTGAGTGAGCTCCTGAGCAGGTAGTGGGCAAGTGGCTGGGAAGAGCAAAGGGGATTTGGCCACCGGGAGAGGGGGGGTGTTGGGTGCAGGGGTGCCAGTGGAAGGAGATGCTTTGGTGGGCTCCGAGGCAACACCATAAGGATGCCCTCAATGGCCCTTCCCTTTAGTGGAGAGGGGGAAGGAAGAGTGTTAAGCAGTGGGGAAACTGAGGCACAGAGCAGTTTCCACCCCACCTCCAGTGGAGATGGTTTGTGACAAGCCGGCCTTCCCCTGCCCCCCCCCAAAATGAAACCTAGAATCAGGCTGGGGGTTATTCCAGCCAGTTCTCCCCGGGCGCATCCACCTGCTTGGAGGGGGCAGAGACCCCGGGCTGGCCTGTGCCTGGGCCACTGTCCAAGTCATCCAAGTCTCACGGCAGGTCCAGCCTGACCCCGTGCCCCAGCTGTGCACAGCTGCTTTGCAGGGTGGCTGTTGCTCTGGACTGGTCTGATGTCCCCAGCAGGCAGACTGGGCTGGGGGGGGAGCGGGGAGGGGGTTAATGCCAGGCTGTGCTTCCCCCTCACCCCCCAGCCCATTCACCCTCTGCCAAGCTGCTGGCAGGAGAGGGGCTGGCTGCAGAGAACTTGGCAATAGGGTCAGGGGGTGTGAAAGAGCTCGCCCGCCCCTCCGCTAGGAGCTGCCAGGGCTGGGGGCTATATCGTATAGTGCCAGGGTGGGGGGCTATATCACCAGAGGTGCAAGGCGCTGCATGGCTGGAGACGATCTCTGCCTGGAGAGCACTGGCAGCAGGTGGGAGAAGGAAAGGAGGCGTATTCCTCTGGGGAGAGTGGGATCTCCATCACTGGATGTTTTTAGCCCAGGGGGAGAAAATGGGGCTGGTTCAGGGATGAGCCTGCCTGGAGCAGAGGGCTGCATTAGATGTGCCCCCACATCCCCTCCCAAGGGACCTGCCAGCCTGATGAGCCTAAGTGACTTGACCAAGGCCCCGCAGGCAGTCCGTAGCAGAGACCCCCCATCTCCATTGGGCCGTGGGGCACGCAGCGTGGCAGATCCCCACGTCCATCCCTGTCTACACTAGCACCTTCTGGCCTAGCCAGGTGGGGAGGGGGAGGGAAGGCAGATCCTACATGTTAGCCCCCCGACCCCATACCGTGCTGCTGACAGGCGACATCATGCAGCAAGTAAATAACATAATTAATAAAAGATTAGGATGAAATGTGACACATTAAATATTTAACCCTGCGGCTGCCCGCGCCGGAGGGCCAGACACAGCTGGCTTCTGCAGGATGTAAGGAGCAGGGTTATTTCCAACACCCCCCCCAACACCCAGTTTAACCCTAAAGAGCAGAAGGCTGATGGGGGTCCATGGAGGGGTGGATGGGAGGATTAACCCTTGGAAGCCTCTCCGCTAGGGCTGAGTGGGGCTGTCCGTCCGTCCGTGTGGGAGAGGAGGTGTTGGGGGCTAATTGTTACAGCGGTGGGGGGAGAGTAGGGTACAGGAGGGAGAGCAGGGCAGCTGCGAGCCAGGACTCCTGGGTCCTGTTTCCAGCTCTGGGACGAGCAGGGATGGTTGGGGGTGAGTGGGGAAGGGCTCTGTGGATTGAAGGAGGGAGCAGGGTGTAGCGGTTAGAGCAAGGAGGACTAAGGAGGAGCCCGGATGCCTGGGTTCCCGTCCTAGCTCTGCCACCGACAGGCTGCGGGGTGGGGGGCAAATCTCTCTTCCCCACCCCATCTGAAACAGGGCCTGTAATCCTTCCCGGCTCCCGGGTGGGCTGCAGCTTAATTGATTTGAGTGTTTCCCTGCCCCGGGGAGCAGCAGTTATTCCAAGAGCTGATGGGGGGGACAGGAGCGGGGGTCTATGGGGAGCCTGAGATGACTCCTGGCCTGGCCACCTCCTCTGCTCCCAAATGCGGGGCCGATGCCCGTTTGAATTGGGTGATAAGGGGTGGTCGGGCACCAGCCGGAGGGCAGGATGTGCCCTGAGATCTGGGCCGGAGGAGCCCCTGCCTTCCCCGCAGCTGATAGGCTTGCAGATAATTTTGCATCACTGATGAAATCAGCCCCCGGAGCTGCTTGGCCTTGGGTGCGCTGTAATTTCTTCTCTCCTTCCCCAAAGAAATGGTGCAGCACGTCGCCCCGTGGCGCTGCTTAGTCCTGCGACGGGTCCCTCCTGCTCCCTTTCATAGGTGGGGGAACTGAGGCACGCCGGCCCTCCGCAAGATGCAGGCAGCAGAGCCAGGATAGGACCCGGGAGTCCTGGCTCCTGGGCCCGTGATCGCTCTTTCCAGTGGATCCCCTCCCACCCGAGGAGTGAGTAGATCCAGTCCCTGCGGCTCAGGGGTTCCCAGCCCTTCCCATCTAGGGCCCCTGTGTCTACCCAGGCCAGGAATCGGGGAGACGTGGGGGATGCTCCTGGTGACCCCAGGACCTGACCGCTCCATGCCTCAGTTTCCCCATCCATGAAGCAGACATGCTAATGCCTAGTGTCTGTCTGGAGATGGGTGCAAATCTCTCCAGAGAGATCAGGAAGGCCATGACCCCCCAGTGCCTGCTTCCATCCACTGGCATTTTCATAGACTCATAGACAATAGGGCTGGAAGGGACCCCGGAGGATCATTGAGTCCTGCCCCAGGGGCATGAGAACCCAGTTTTGCTCAGTCAAGCAGAGGCCATGGAGAAGGGGGCTAATATGGGCATTGCCCCCAAGAAACTGGCCTGAGAATGGGCAGGCCCGGCCTGGTATTGCGCGGTCCCCAACCAGCGACGTCCCTTCTATCCGAACCCCGCTGGGTGATAAGGCAGTCCCCGGGGGATGCATCTGCAGCCACTTCTGGGGTGGAACACGGCAGCGTGGGCAAGCGCCTGCCTGGATGACTGCTTCGTTATGAATTACGGGTAGCGCCTCAAGGCTCGGGGCCTGGCCGGCCCACCGTGCTAGGTGCTGCACGAATGCTTCCAGCAGCTCGGGGATCTGGAAGGGCCAGAGGCTGCTTGGGTTGGTTTTTAAGGCTGGGGAACAAAGTGAGACCGCGCTCGGATGGGGAATCCCAGGGTCCCCGTGTCCCAGGACCGGCGGGACATGCAGAGGGAAGAGCGCTTTACTGTCTTGCCTGCAGCCCTGTGGGCAGGGAGCTGGGGGGGGGGGGGGGGGGGGTCCTATTGTGATGGATGGTGCCGCTGTGCTTGGTGTTAAAGGGATGTGCTGCTCTCTGCACAGCCTGAGTCATGGCCAGCAGGAAAGCCTTGCCTCCGTTAGATCAATGTGCTGTAATTATACCAGCCAGCCACTTCGGGCGGGCGGTGGAGGGAGCTGGGCCCCACGTTACTTTGATTGACAGCGGTGGGGAGCTGCAGCGCGGAGGCTGCTGGGGGCTGTAGTCCGGGCCAGCTGTGCTGGGGGGCGAGATGGGGTGCTTCGTGCACTCGTCCGGTGCCAGCGGTGCCCTGCTACGCGCAGCGACGGGGGGCAGAGCCCTAGGGACCAGCCGCCTTCGCGCCCAGCTCCCTGGAGCAGTCCTAGGCATGGGGCTCTTTGCAAAAGGAGCCTGAGCTGCAGGCTACCCTGGAAAGGGGGGAAACCGAGGCACAGAACTGACATGCTCCAAGCGGCCTCACTGCTTCATAGCACCTGTGCCCCGCACCTGGCAGGGAGGGGCCTGGTCTCCGACCGCTCTCGTGCCAAAAGGCCGGAGGCGGCATGGGGCGGTGGCACCAGGCACAGCCATGCCCGAGGCCGAGGACGCTCTCGCCAGGCGGGGGCATGGGGGTATCTGGTGGGATGCACCCCCAGAGCTGCCCAGGCCTGGCACCCTTGCCCCAGATGCTGCCCCAGCTGAGATGGGGCTGGGAAACCACAAGTCCCAGCCTGCCACTGCCACTGCCCCACCCCGGCTCCCCCCTGCTTCTCCTCCTGATTAGCCTCCGAAAGCTTTGACATCATGGACCCATGTGGGAACTGGGAAGGCGCATTGGTTGGCGCTCCCAGCCCACGGCAGCCAATGGCGCCGCGTCCACAGTAGCCGAGGCTGCAAAGCTCTTTAAGGTGGACCTGGGCAGCCCAGGGCGCGGGCGTCCTCCTGGGTCACCTGCCGGCCCGAGCATCCTGCCTTGGCGTCCAGCACAGCGCTGGTCCCCTGGCACCGCTGGCCTGGGCCTGGGGGCTGGCGTGAAGGCGAGGCGTGGGGCAGCGCGAGTCGCCCCGCCAGCCTTGGTCCAGCAGGAGGCGCTGCGGTGCCCGGGGCAGGACAGCAGCTTGCTCGGGGCATTTGCTGCTCGCTGCCCCAGTCGCAGCCTCTCTAGCCCAGTCCAGGCTTTCTCTCGGGGCGCTGTGTGCCCTGTGTTCGGCCCCCTCGGATGCCCGAGATGCCAGACCCTGATCCGGGCATCATCCTGCGTGGACAATGCCCAGATGATGCCAGGGGTGGAGGGAGGGCTGGTTTCCAGCCAGGGTCCGGGAGAAGGAAGCCGGGGGCTGGAGGCTGCTCTGCTCTCCTGGCTTCCCCCCGTCCCCCCTACGGTGCCCGGGGGGCTTCAGAGCAACTTGGGGGCACCAGTGCACTCACGGGGCACTGAAGTGGCTGGGGAGGGGGCACCAGCGTGGCCAGGGGACCCTGAAGTAGCTGGGGAGGGGGCACTGGAGTGGCTAGGAGGCCGGGGGAGGCATCAGAGCAGGCAGGCGACACCAAAGCGGCTGGAGCTGGGGGGCGGCAAATTGTGGGTCTGGCCGAAGGCACCGCTGCCTGCGGGAGCTGGTGCCTGGGGGGTGCCTGGGGGGCGCCCCAGCTCTCCCAGCGCCGTGGCCAAGGCCTCTCCTGGAGGGCCAGAGCCACCTTAAGGCGCGCTTCGCCAGGCTCCCCTGCTTTCTCTGCCTTGCCAGGAGGTAGTTTTTATTCCAGCCAGGGACCGCTGCTGAAATCCGGCCAGATTTTCGCCTGACCTTCTGTTCCTGCTGGGTTTTTTTGTCCCCCCCCCACCCCATGCTTTAAGGCCGATTAGATTTCCCCCCAGCCCCGTGTCCGATGGGCCGCTCACGACCCGCCGGGGAGGGAGTCCTGCTCCCCTCTCGCCCGGCGGAGATCTCCGCTCCGGCACCCCCAAAATCCTTGCATTTAAGATAAAAAGAAAAAAAAAAAAAAGCCTGGTCAGAGGAAGCCTTGTGCCCGCCTGGCTCGTCCTGGGCTTTGGCTGCCCTCCTGATCCTACGGCGGCTGTTGGAGAAGTTCAAGTGCAGGGGTCCTGGGGGGGCTAGCGGGGGCCGCCCCCTTCCCCTGGCTGGTAGCCGTTTGGGGCCAGCGGCTCAGGATGTACCCGCAAGGACGGCACCCTGTAAGTACCAGCCCCGCCACTGGCTGCGGGGGTGCATGGGCAGGGGTAGGGGGGCACTGGGCTCTGATCCAGGCGCGGGGCAGGGGCAGGTCCCCGATGCACGGGGCATCGCGCTCATGCCCCCTGTGCTTCCCTCCCCAGACCCCGCTCCAGTCCGGGCAGCCCTTCAAGTTCTCCATCCTGGAGATCTGCGACCGGATCAAGGAGGAATTCCAGTTTCTGCAGGCACAGTACCACAGGTGAGGGGTGCGGGCGGGCTGGGGGCGGCTGGGGGGACGGCGGGCATTGGGGGTCATTGAGGGGGGCAGGAGGAGAGTTTTGCCCGTGGCAGCTGGCTGGGCTGGGTGTGGGGGGCAGGTGAGGCAGGGGCCTGATAGCGAGGACAGGGCTCAGCCCCCTGCTTGGAGAGGGGGGAGCTGGGAGGAGCATGTGAGCCCATGGGGAGGTGGATGGAGGAGACTGGTTGGGGGTCAGGAGACCGCAAGAGGCCATGCGCCAGGTCCCGGGTAAAGGGGGCAAGGCACAGAGCTTGGTAGTACCAAGCGGGGAGGCAGGGAGCAGCTGGGGGTGCCGGGGGGGGGGGGGGTCAGGTCCTGGGGTTTGCCAGGCAGGAGGCATTTGCATGGTGGGGGAAGAGGGCAGGGGGCGAGCTGGGGGGGCTTCAGGTCAGAGGAAGACCCCAAGAGCTGGCGCAAGCAAATGCTTGGGGGAAAAGGGGTGCAGGTCGGGAGCCAAGATGCCAGGGTGGGAATACAGGCACCGGGGGTGGGTCGATGCCATGGGAGCCCTGCCGTCCTGCGTGCCACAACCCGCCGGCAGCGGGGCAGCAGGGGCGGGGGGCTGCCAGCCCTGATGCTGGGACCCTGGCGGGGAGGGCAGGGTGGCACCAGCCTGCCCTTGTGACCGAGCGGTTTGTCCGCAGCCTGAAGCTGGAATGTGAGAAGCTGGCCAGCGAGAAGACGGAGATGCAGCGACACTACGTCATGGTAAGACCCCCACTCATCCCCACCCCGCTGGAGCCAACGGGGTGGGGGGCTCACCCTCCAGCTGGGTCCTCTGCACACCGTGGGTCCCTAGAGCCTGGCTTGGGAGGAGACCCCCCCCCCAGCCAGTGGGTGCTGCCAGCAGGTCACCCCGGGGGTCTCCCCGAGTGGGGGGGAGCATCAGGCAGGAAGGAGTTAAGCGCTAGTCCTAGCAATGGGCTGGGGGGGGGGGCAGCTGCTGTCTGCTGCCTCGGTGCCAGCCTGGATCCAGGCCATGCTCTCTGTCTTCCTTTTTGCCCCGGTCTCTTAATTATACAGGTCTCTGCCCCCCCCCCGGGGTGGGAGGGGATTCCTGGAAGCAAAGGCGCAGAACCCCCCCACCTCGTGCTCCCCACCATGATGGCAGGGAGCAGCATCTGTAATGGCCAGCAAGGGGTTAATAAATGGGCTGGGAGCCCTGGCATTGCCCAGCCGAACTGGGCACTGCCCAGCTCTTTGCAAAGGAGATGCCCAAACATCTTGGTGGGTGAGGGGGGAAACACCCTGGCCCCCCTGCCCAGGCAATGAGGCTGGGGTCCTGTCCATGCTTGGCTATGAGTCCTTTCTGCCACCCCCTCTCCCCCCCACTTCACCGCACGGGTGCCAGTTCCCCGGGGGAAATATGCGCCAGTGGGTAGAGCAGGCATGTTGCGGGGGGAGGGCAGGCGGGCATTGGTGCCCACTAAGCTCAGGCAGGACCTGGTGTGAGTAGGACATGGGGCAGGGGAGGGTGGGCTGCACAGAGCCCCTCTCCTGCAGCTGCTGGGGCTGGAGGGCCAAGCGGGGGGGCTTGTCCTGCTAGTGCCCAAGAGAGGGACCCCGCTAATGCCCCGTGGGACCCCCCTGTAACTGGACGGTCGTCTGGCTTCCCTTGCAGTACTACGAGATGTCCTACGGGCTCAACATCGAGATGCACAAGCAGGTGAGTGCCAGGGGCCCAGGCCCAACGCGGGGCAGGCGCTCCGCCCTGGGGCACAATCCTTCCACGTTGCCCTCAAAGGGGGCGTTGAACCCAGAGCTCACTGACGCTGAGCTGGGTGGCACCAAGTCCCGGTGGGGAGCGGCTCTTGCTGCGCTTGGCGCTGTACAAATGCCAGGACCCTGAGGAGCACAGGGGGGACAGGGCAGGGATGGGGTCCCTGAGCAGGGACCATGTCCTTAAGCCTTAGTGGGTGTATTGAGGTGCCTAAATCCCTCTGACACCACAGGGACTGAGATGCCCGCCCACACCTTTAAGGACCTAAACCCCTTTCCCAGCCAGCCTTGGCACGGCCTCCCCTCCGCCAGTGGTCTCGGGGCCAGGAGGGCATGGCGGGGTGCCCGGAGCGGCTGGTGGCAACCGGACCTCGGCTTCCCCCCTGCTCGGAGCCGGCACAGTGTTTTCCAGCCAGCCCCGGCCCCTTTGTTGCTGCCGTAATTTGCTTTCCCTCTTCAGATTTATCAACCCAGTCATCGCGGGGCTCTCTGCCAGGGAAATTAGCTTGGAGCCGTGCCTGACAAAGTGGCAAGTCAACTGCCATATTTCTCCAGCTGGCTCAGCCCCCCGCGCTTGCTCCTTTTGTGAGCGGGGAGGTTTGGCACCGGCGCTGCCCTTGGCTGCGCCCTCCTCTGCTGCTGATCCCGTGGGCATCCGAGACCACCCCGGGGACCCAGCCGGGAGCGCCAGGCCGCGGGGGGATGGCGAGGAAGGAAGGAGGGGTGTTTTAAGTGCCGGGCAAAGCGGATGTTGGCGCCCGGATGCCTGGGTTGTGCTCCCTGCTCCGGGCGTGAGCGTGGTATGGGCGCTGGTTCTGCGTCCAGCTGTGGTTAGAGCCAGGGAGATGGGTCCTGCGAGTGTCTGCAGTCTAGGGACGCCCTGCTCCCGTTGCCGCTGCGTGCCTCAGTTTCCCCGCCTGATGGCGAGGCTGCGGAGAGCTCCAGGATCTGTGGGGGCAAGGAGCTACACAGAGCTAACGAGCGCTTGTGCCCAGCTGGCAGCTCCCAGCGGGCACAAGCCACAGCTGTATTTGAGCCACAGCTGTAGTTGAGCCCAGAGTCCCACGTGGGGCTACACCAAGCCTGAAGCAGGCTGGGAAGGGACGTGGGGAATTGAGCCCGTGCCCAAGCTGTGTCTATGGTATCTACCTGGCTCCTAAACCCATGTGGCCCGAGGGACCGCCAGAGCCTGGATTCAGTGCCCGGGTGACCTGGATGCCCCCTTCCTCCTCCAGGCCGAGATCGTGAAGAGGCTGAGCGCCATCTGTGCCCAGATCATCCCCTTCCTGACACAAGAGGTGAGCGGCCGTAGGCTGGCGGGGCACCAGCAGCGTCTCGCGGGGCCCGTGGGGGAGAAGCACCCAGGCCAGAACAGCTGGGCAAGGTCCCAGGGGGTGGGGTGGGGTGGGGTGGGGTGGGCGCTCAAATGCCCCCCTGGATCATCCCTGTGTGGACCCTACTGCGGCCCCACCTCCCTCCCCACCCAGCTGTGGCCCCAGGGGTCTCACCCTGCGATGCTCAGCACCCCTGACCGCCCTGCTTTCCCGGGCAGCACCAGCAGCAAGTGCTTCAGGCCGTGGAACGGGCCAAGCAGGTGACCATGGGGGAGCTGAACAGCATCATTGGGGTGAGTAGCTCGGCTCAAGGGTGGGGAGGTGGGAAGCTGGGCACGGGGAGCCTGCAGTGCCACCCCCACAGGGGTCTGGGCTTTGCTCACCATTAGGCCTGCTGGTCCTCACATCTGGAGCATAGTGGGAGGGGTCCTGCTTGCTGGTCATACTGACCAGCTGCTGCAATGGGTGCAAAGGACTCTGGGACTAGAGGGAAGGGGCCCCTCATCCTTGGGGGGTGGGATTTGGGGCATTCCCCCTCTCCCGGCAGCTTCTGGAGCCTCTATGCTTTTCCTTCCAGCAGCAGCAGCTGCAGCACCTCTCGCACCATGCGCCGCCCATCCCGCTCACCCCCCACCCCTCTGGCCTGCCCCCCTCCAGCCTGGCCGGCACCTCGGGGCTCCTGGCACTGTCGGGGGCACTGGTAGCCCAGACCCAGCTGGCCGCCAAGGACGACCGAGTGGGTCCGGATGCTGAGAACAGCAGAGGTAAGGCAGCAGCAGCAGCCCTGCAGCAGCACATGGTTGTGGGGGGTGGATAGGGGGCGGTTAACCCTTTGCACCCTGGAGGGTGCCCGCCGTGGCTACTGTGATCCTCCCATGGAAATTAATGGAGCAGTGACTGCCGGGGGCTCCACGACCCACCAACCATTCATCTCACCAATCGCTGCAGGAGCTGCACCTACTGGGAGCACTGGGATGAGCAGCACCTGACAGCGACGGGAGGGGGACGGATCCCCAGGGTCACCAGTTGGCGCCAGCCAGGAGATCCCTCTGGGACTGTCAGCCCCCCACCCCCTTTGCCCTTCTCCCAGGGCTCATTGATGTGCTGCAGCTGTTGTCTCGGGCCGGGAAGCGTCCTCGGGCGCAGCGAGTGACAGATCAGGCTAATTAAGTAGCTGTGACCCCGCGAGGCTGGCACTATTTTTGACCGAGGGAACAGCTGCCTGGAGTGTTGGCTGGTGTGCGAGCTGGTGGCGGGTGTGAGCACGTCTCGGGGCAGGGGGGATGCGTGTGAAGTGGCGTGCGTGCACACGGGCATGTCTAGGGTTGTGTTCGCTGGTGCTTCGGTTCTACCCCACCCGACACATGCATGCATGATACCCTGGCACGCGCCCAGGCGAGGGGCTTCCTCCCCCCCATGCACATGGCTCTTGCGGGGGCTGGTTTTTAGTAGGCGCTGCGGTGGCTGCTTTGCCCCTGAGCCCTGCATGGCTGCCCCATGCTCTCCCCGGGCTGACAGATCCTAGCCAGGGGCTATTGCTAATCAGCACCCGGTTATCCAAGCAACGTGGGGAAAGGTCACGATGGGGAAGGGGCCGTGAGCAGCCTGCTCTGCCTGACCCACCTGCCCCGCCGAGAGGCTTGGAGCTTGTACCTCCCAGGGTCCCACCTCCATCCATCCCCCTCGGCTCTGACAAGGCCAAGGGTGGGGACAAGGTGGGCCAAGGGGACTAATTCTGGCTCCTTCGGGATCAGGCTGCAGCAGAGCAGAAATTGCTTTGAGGTCTGCCCCCCCACCCTGCCCCCTGGTCGCGTCCTGCCGCGGCTTGGCTCATCGTGTTCGTGCCCGCCGAGGAGCCCGTGCCAGCTGCTCCCAGCAGTGCTCGAGACTCTTCCAGCAAATTTGGGGAAAGGGGTTCGCTCCCGTATGCACGACACAGGGCTGTCTCGCAAAGGACACGGGCATAATTAATGAGAGTTTTGCCCTTCTCCAGTACCTCCTTAAACCTGCATCATGGGATGCTTTAATTGACTTTTAATAATCATCAGGGATCCTGGTTTTCTCTGCTTTAAAAAAACACAAACCCAATTTTGGGTTAAAAAGAAAAAAGTTACCCCAAATCCACAATTTGCCATGATTGGAACGACACGCAGCTAATATATAGAGAAAAATTATACACAGCTCATATATAGATAAAAAAGGAACCCCGAATCCACAATTTTCCATGATTTGAATGAAACGCAACTAACATACAGAGAAAAAATATACGCAAAACATATAGAGATAAAAAAGGAACCCTGAATCCACATTTTTCTGTGATTTAAATGAAACACAATAGATAGATAGATAGATAGATAGATAGATAGATAGATAGATAGATAGATAGATAGATAGAGTGGTGTTTCATTTTAATCGTGGAAAAATGGGGATTTGGGGTTGTTGGTTTTTTAACCCCAAATTGGGGATGTTTTCAAATCAGAGGAAACCAGGATCCCTGATCATCATTAACCTGGGCCAAAAGGCTGCTGTCAGCCGGGCCAGGGGAGAGATGGGGTCCGAGTACCAGCATCTCATTCTTATATCGCCACGTTCATCAGCTGAGCTCAAAGCAAAGAGCTTGGTATGGTTATAAGATGGGGAAACTGAGGCAGAGAAATGACTTGGCCGAGCTCAGCGGTGCAGCCGGGTGCTAGATCTCAGCGGTCTCTTTATGGAGCATTGCTGGGCTTAGGACGCCCTGGTTTGGGGGCTGTTGAGGTGAGGCTGGCACCAGTGGTTGTGAACTGGGGAAAGAGGGGGGTTTCCAAATGGTCCGGTTTTGCTCGTAGCCATTTCAGACGGCGCGGCTGGCCCCCGCGTTTGTTCCTGTGCAGGGCGTGCGCACTTATGTCCAGGCTGCACACGCACACGCACCGCACACGCGCACGCACAGGCCTAGCTGTTGTCATTTCAACGGTGTCTTTGGAAAGATTCCCCACTTCCCGCCCCCGAAAGGAAAACAGCCGCACAAAGAGGAGAAAAACAGGCTTTCTTCTCCCTTGCTTAACCCTGGGGGTGCCGGATCTCCAGGCTGGGTCTGCCGGAGGTCAGCCTGCTCACGCCTCCTTCCCTGCCTAAGACTCTGCGAACGGCTGCATATAATAGGGGTTAATCTCCCGCGGGCGAATTATCCCAGAGCAGGCGCGGATTAAAACCAGCCTGCGCCGCCGGGAGATTATAATCCGCCCCCCTGCCCTCCCCCGGCCTTTTGTGCTGCCCAGCGAGACCCCGAGCCGCCGACCACATTACGAACCCCTCGGCTCCCCGCATCCTGCCCGCGCATCTGTCCTCGTGCTGGAGGAGAGCGGGGCTCTGCGGGGAGAGCCCATTTATCCTCTTCCAACGCTGATGTGATCATTACAGGCCAGGCCCCGGGAGAGCCGGGCTGTCAGCTCCCGGCTTCAATTTTCAGCCTGGCTCCCGGGGCGCGCGGCACATGCAGGGAGATGGCGCGGGGCGCTTGTGCGCTGCATGTCAAAGAGCCCCGATCAAAGGCCTTTGAAGAGCGTGCGGCAAAGGCAAGGGCCTGGGGAACGGGACGGAGGTGCACGTCTTTCCTCCGCCTTTCAACCTGTGCTGGAAGCCCCCCGGCCCCTGCCTGCCTGCCTCCCTCTTGTATCCCGCACCTCATCTTCATCCCCGTCTCCCCACTTCCAGGCCCGGTGTTTTGCAGCTTGCTCCAAGTGGGGTGGCCTGGGTCTGGCCTGGGCCTGGGGAGATGTGCCATCATCACCAGGGAGCCTGGTTTTTCCACTTTAAAAAAATCCCCAGTTTTCAAGTCACCCCAAATCCACATTGCCCCACGATTACAATGACACCCCAGTATGCGCATAGCTAGATATTAGTTGTTTCCTTTACATGGCAGAAACGTGTGGGTTTGGGGTGACTCGAACATTTGGGGGTGGTTTTTTTTTAAATCCTGGCCATCACCCAGCCTTGCAACAGCCCCTGTGTAACCTTGGGTGCATCCTTTAACCCCTGCCCGGGGCATTGTGCCCTGCCTGTGCAGCGTGGGTAACGAGGAGGCACGGTGAAGCATGCCGAGCTGTGTTTAGGGCCGGTGCTCAGGTCGCGGTGGCCTTGCCGCTCTTCCCGCTCTCAAGCGGATGGGTTTGAAGTCTCTGTCTGGGGCCCGTGGAGGCCACATGCGACGCAGAGCCCAGCTAACGCCGCCTCTCTCTTCTCTCCCATGCTCTCCCACCTGGGACCCTCGGCGGGCTGCCCTGCAGAGCGCACTCCCAGCCGGGTAAGTCTCCCAGGTGGCTGCGACAGAGCACAGCCGTTTCGGGGGTGTGGGGGCACAGATGTCGCCGTGGTGGGGTCCCATGCAATGGGGAGGGGTGGGCAGAGCAAAGGGCTGGGTATGAATCCGAGCTCCCCCCGGCCTCCAGACCAGGTGAAGTGCAGCTCCAAGCACCGGGTGAGGGTCCAGTTGCTTGGGTCTCGCCTAGCAAATCCCTCCTGCTTGACCCTTCACCCCAGCGGGGCCAGGGTGCGCTGAGCGGGGAAGGTCTTTGCCCCGGGGTGAGGAGCAGAGACCCCGGGTGCCGGGTGGCTCTTGACCCCAGGGAGCCAGGCTCCCCCCAGCTCCTCTCCCCGGGTCCCCGTCGCTCCTGACCTTTGCAAACAGCCTGGAGACAGCCGCTTGGGCTGCCCTTTGTCTTCCCAGCTGGGACCCGGCTCCAGCACTGCCGTGGGGGGATGACAGGGGGAAGGAGGTCATCCCGGCCCTGGGGACACGGAGATAATTGGCTTCTGTTGATTATTTCCAGGAGGGGCTGAAGGCAGGGCGCCAGGCCTGCAGCTGGCACAAATCAGCCAAGCTCCCTTGTCTCCACCTGGGGACTGGGCCATGCTGACTTCCCCCCAGTGCCCCCGCGGGGAGCTTGGACCCCTGGCCGACAGAGCCCTGGCAGCATGTGCCCACCGGGGCGCTGGACAGGCCTGGAAGGTCTGGGGGGGCATCTTGCTTTTACCACTGACGTGAGCTCAGCCCCCTGGTAGAGACCAGGGGTCCGGGCCAGCTGCCGGGGGGCCTGCATGGTAGGAGCTTGGGCGCCGTAGCGGGGCGGGGAGATCCCCGCTTTCCAGTCCTGGCTCCATCCTCAGTGCCTCAGTTTCCCCTGCTTGGCTAGAGCAGCTTGGGAGGTGGAAGCCGGTGGTGTCCGGCACCAAAGCCGGAGCAAACCTGGCTGGCCGCTCTCCTCCTGCAGCCGCCTCTGGGGAAGGGGGCCGTGCATACTGGCCCCCCCATAGGACCCTCCTGGCTGAGACCCCCTGGCTCTGTGCAGGAGAAAGCACACGGAGCATCTCTGCGCGGCAGCCTTCCTCGGGGCATCGCTCGAGGAAACGGTGACCCCCCCAAGTCAGAGCCGGGTGTAGCCCCAGTCTCAGGAGCCTGTGCTCTAACCACTCGTCCTCGCTGCCTTCGGCCGGTGGAGGAGACTGAGCAGGAGCTAGGAGCGCTGTGCCCACCGAATGATCACCAAGGACCCCTTTGGGAGGTCCGGGGTTCGGGGCCCAGCCCCAGCCACCCCCGCCCCGCTGCCTGGCTGCTGACTCCCATCGCCCCGGCGTCGAGCCAGCCCCTGCATGGGCACGAGCGCTGGGAGGCGGCAGGAACCGGTGGTCCAGCGGGGATGGAGGGACTGGCGCCGCCCGCATGGGTACCCGGCTCTGCCAGGTCGGAGGGCTGCAGGTTGGGGGGTGTTGGCTTGGGGGTGAGTCTCTTCCCAGCCGGGCCCCGGGGTCTCAGCAGCGGCAGGGTTAACCGCGGAGGCGCAGGGAGTAAACAGTAGATGGCTGATGGGGATTTTCCATTCCTGTCATGCCTCATTATCTCCCGGAGGGGCGGAACCGCCTTTCAAGTCCAGGCCCCAGGAGGCTGCAGGATTTGGCTGTTGGTTTAATGTAGCGGGTGTGCAAACATCTCGCCTAGGGACCGTCTGCCAAGAGGCAGCTCCCCTTCCTCCCATGGAGGTGCGGGGAGGGAGGGCAGGGCAGGGGGCTGTTTCCTCTGCCCCCAGACATCCGCTCCCCCCTCTCCGTCTTTGGCAAAGCGGGTCATTGCAAGGCCCGCCTGCCCCCCAGAGCTGGGCGCACCCTGCTGCCAGCCCCCTGGCTGGGCGGGGGTCCAGGGCTTTGCTGGCTGGGGTTTTGGGGGGTTGTTTTTCCCCCCCTTTCCTCCATCCCCGCCAGTGCAAGCATCACCAGCCCAGTGGGGAGGATGTGCTAGGGGCTGCGTGTGGCCGGACCGGGCTGGCCTGGGGGGCGGTGCGGACCCCCAGCTCCATGCCAAGGGGTCTGTGTGCCCGGAGAAGGGCAGGGCGGTGCGGCCAGCTGGGGCCTCTCCAGCTCTTCTGTAAGCTCTTTAAGAGCATTTATGGAATTAAGCCCCGTAATCTCCTTCCTCTCCCCCTGCGGCGAGTAAAGATCATCCCCGGCTCACCAAGGGGGAAGCTGCCGCCTGGGGGAGCCGCCGGTCCCGGGGAGGTTGGCATCGAACCCAGGCATCCTGACCGCGGCCCACCCACGTCTAACCACTGCACCTCGCTGCCTCGCGGGGCTGGACACAGCACCGGGGGTGCTGCCCTGTGCATTAGACAGCCTTCCCCTCCCCGAATCAGGAGCGAAACCTGGCACCCGACCCGAACCCGCCGGCCTCCCTTTCCCTCCCAGGAGTTTGGACTCCTTTTTTGGGGGGGCGTCTCTGCCTCGGGACCTGGCTTTTGCACCGTGCTGCACCCCAGAGGGTGGGACTGGGGGACCCGCTGGACCAGACTGGGGCTGCCCCGAGTGCCAGGCCAAGGGGCATCCTCCAACACGCGCCATCCTCTTGCCCCCTGCTCAGAGCCTGTCGGCCTCGCCGCCCGAGAGCCTGCCGGACGAGGAGAGGCCGGGCGGCGCCGGCCTCAAGCGCAAACGGGAGGACAAGGACCTGGCGGGACATTACGTGAGTGCGGCTGGCCCCGGGGGCTGCAGTGGGGAGGGCGCCCCTGGTCATTAATGACTGGGGGGGCAGCATGGCCCAATGGATAGAGCACCAGGGAGCCTCCACGTCCCCTTCCACAGACATGCCGGGTAACCATGTGCGTGTCGCTCCCTCCCTGCCTCAGTTTCCCCTTCCACCTCGCGTCTCCTTTAAGAACGTGAGCTGCCATCGAGGGGCTCGGACCTCAGACCCTCTTGCTGATCCCTTGTCGAGTTAGACCGCATCTCACCGGCTCCGTTAGGTGTACAGCGCCGGGCGCGCAGGATCCCACCCCGAATCCTGTGCTTCAACTGGCTTTAAAACGCAGCGGGAAATATTGGGCAGGGGGGCCAGGAGGTGGGGAACCGCCGGCACCGCCTGGCTCCCTGGTTCGGGGAGCATGGATGCTGTCGCCGTGCTAGCCCGGGGGGCATGAGGGAGGCACGAATGCTGGCCGGCAGTTATCTTGTGTTACACCGCTTCTCCCCCCTGCAGGACAGCGATGGGGACAAGAGCGATTACAACCTGGTCGTGGACGAGGTGAGTTTTTCCCTGCATCCTCGTCTCCAGCCCGGGAGGGAGACAGGATCCAAGGCAGTAACAGCTGCAAGAAGCTGCTGTCGGCCTTGCCGCTCGGGGCTGGCGGCAATAGGATTCACTCCTGAAGGCAGGAAACAACCCGCCGGACCCAGAGCCCCCAGGGATGATGCTAGCTGAGAGGGGAGTCTCCCCGGACAGCTGTCTGTAGCAAATGGGGTTTAAAACCCTCCCCAGCCCGTCAGCCTGCTGGAGGAGCCCGCCAAAGCATCTGCAAGGCTCTGGCTGGACCCCTGCCCTCCTGCACGGTCACCTGCGTGGTCCCCCGAAGGGCCCCGGGTGCTCCTCTTGCCTCTCCCCTGCAGGACCCCCCCTCGGAGCCCGGCAGCCCGGCCCACGCGCCCAGCGGCAAGCTCCCGCCCGCCCGCAGGGACATGCCCGACAGCCCGGCCTCGCTGGGCTCCAGCCGCAGCACGACGCCTCTCAAGCTGAAGGAGCAGAGCCTGGTAAGGGCAGTGCCGGCTGGCACAGGGGTGGTGGATGCGGTAGGTGGCTGCAAAGGAGGTACCACACGTGCCCTCCACTGCCCCATCCCTGTCCCCACAACCTGGCATGTGATGCTCTCGGGGGGTCCTCTGCCTGGACGGGTGCCGGGACAGCGATGCTGATACTAAAGGCTCCTCGTTGCAGACGGACGTCTCGGCCAGCACGCCTGCCCCGAAGTCCACCGGCTCTTCCCCTCCGCGTGACACCCTGACGCCCGGCCCTGGCCCCAGCTCCATGACCCACCTCCGGCAGAGCTCGGCCAAGACGCCCGCCACCGACACCATCAGTGAGTGTGGGGCTGCGGCTCGGGCAAGGGGAGCGGGGCCCGGAGCATTTCCACCCATGCCATGGCCAACGTAGCGGAGGCTCGTCGGCTGCCATCCACACCTCCTGGCTTCATTAAACCAGCCGGCCGCGGGCTCCTGTAAGCTGCCGGGTCTGGGGGCATCGGCTGTGGGGGTCAGGAAGGGGAAGCGCTGCCCGAGGGAGCTCCAGACCCAGCCTCTACTGCATAGATACGTGGTGGGACAGGCTCCTCAGGGCATGACTCCACCTGTCTGCATGAATGATTGGCCAGCCCTCAGCACTGGGATTTGGGCCCCAGCCTCCAAGGAGCCCTTGGCTGCCCTGCTGCTGGCTCGCTGAGCCACCTCGGTCATGTCACCATGCCTCGGTTTCCCTGCGGGCGGTGCTGAGTGTGGGGATTTGGGAGACGGTGGTGCAGCGTTGCATGGCTGCAACCCAGCGGCTGCAGCATTGCACGGGGACCCAGGGCAGGGTGCTTTCCCTCCGGCCCCCGCGGTAAGGGCTGTCTCACTGTGTGTACAGCCCCTAGCGCGGGGAGGCGCTTGCACTCTGCAGCCCTGACTCAGCCCTGGTGCCTCTGCCAGCTCGGGCTTTTCAACCCTGTGGTCGCGGGTTTGATCCGGACCCGGGACACCCTCCCGGCCCCGCGTAACCCCGCGCTCCCCTGTCTCCGGCCCAGCCCTGCGCAGCCCCCTGAGCGTATCCAGTGCCTACACGTCGTCCTTCGGGATGGTGCCGCACGCGGCCATCAACGGGGAGCTCGCCGCCCCCAGCACCTACATGAGCATCCACCTGTCTCCGCAAGTCAGCAGCACCGTGATGTACGGCCGCTCGCCCATGGTGAGTGGGCGCCCAGCTCCGCTCCAGCGGCTTCCTCCGGGACAGCTGCTGCGCTCTTCCCCCAACAGTGTCCCTCTCCGCTAGCCTGGGGAGGGACCTCCTGCTGCCAGCTTGGGGGTGTGGGTCAGGGCATCCTTGGCACTGGGATTGGCTCACCCAGCCCCATTGCTTTTCCAGGTGGCATTTGAGTCTCACCCACACCTGAGGGCCTCCAGCATCTCCTCCTCGCTCTCCAGCATCCCTGGAGGGAAACCGTAAGTGTGGGCGGCTTTGCCTGGGGCCGTGACACGGGGAGCGGAGGGTGGGGGCCTCCGGCTTGCACAGCAGCGGGGAGGGAGTGTCGCGTAATGGTCAGTGCGCAGCACGGGAATGCAAGATTTGCTGGCTGCTCTCGGCTCTGCCACTGCCTCCCTGCATGGCCCTTGGCAAGTCCCTTATAGGCAGCAGAGAGGGCTGTGATTACTCCTCCCAGCCCATGAACCCCCGCCGCGGGCAGGGGAATCTGCTGACACGGTCCCCAGCCTGCTTCAAGGGGGACAGTGCCTTTTCCAGCCCCCATCCAGGACACGCTCTCCCCCCTGCAGAGCCTACTCCTTCCACGTGAGCGCCGACGGGCAGATGCAGCCGGTGCCCTTCCCCCCCGATGCCCTCCTGGGCTCCGGCATCCCCCGGCACGCCCGGCAGCTGCACACCCTGACCCACGGCGAGGTGGTCTGCGCCGTCACCATCAGCAGCTCCACGCGGCACGTCTACACGGGCGGCAAGGGCTGCGTGAAGGTGTGGGACGTGGGGCAGCCGGGCACCAAGACACCCGTGGCGCAGCTGGACTGCCTGGTACGGGGCAGGAGGAAGGACCTGAGGAGGGGTAGTGGGGATCAGTGCAACCATAGTGGGGCCAGCTCCCCCCAGGGGGTAAAGCACTGTGTGGGCAGGCAGGGAGCTCTGGGCATTTGCACCAGCGGAGGATCTGGAGTAGGGGGTGAGGGCTGAGTTGCGGTCGGGGTGCAGTTGGCCGGGCACCCCCGGAGCCCCAGATCACTGACCCGCTCCCCGGCCCCTGCCCAGAACCGCGACAACTACATCCGGTCTTGCAAGCTCCTGCCGGACGGGCACAGCCTCATCGTGGGGGGGGAAGCCAGCACCTTGTCCATCTGGGACCTGGCTGCCCCCACCCCACGCATCAAGGCCGAGCTGACCTCCTCGGCGCCCGCCTGCTACGCCCTGGCCATCAGCCCCGATGCCAAGGTCTGCTTCTCCTGCTGCAGCGACGGCAACATCGTCGTGTGGGACCTGCAGAACCAGACCATGGTGCGGTGAGTGAGGGGCTCCCCATCCAGGCCGGCCCTGGTGCTGCCCTCGCCCCTTGCTGGCGGCTGAGCAATGAAGGACACTTCACCAGGGCTTTTTCCAGCTTAGAAAGTCAGTGCCAATGCCAAAGGCAAGTCCCCTGATGCCCACTGTCTCTCCCCGTCCCCCTGCTCCAGGCAGTTCCAGGGCCACACCGACGGCGCCAGCTGCATCGACATCTCCAACTACGGCACCAAGCTGTGGACGGGGGGGCTGGACAACACCGTGCGGTGCTGGGACCTGCGGGAGGGGCGCCAGCTGCAGCAGCACGACTTCAGCTCCCAGGTGGGTGCCCAGACCCTGGAGGGCAGGACCCCCCTCACCTGCAGCAGGCACGGCCTGACTCTGCCTCCTTTGCAGATCTTCTCGCTGGGGTACTGCCCCACAGGCGAGTGGCTGGCCGTGGGCATGGAAAGCAGCAACGTGGAGATCCTGCACGTCACCAAGCCTGAGAAGTACCAGCTGCACCTGCACGAGAGCTGCGTCCTCTCACTCAAGTTCGCCGCCTGCGGTAAGAGCCGGCGGGGACCCCGTGCGCCCGGGCACGAGGCTGCGGGGCTGGGAGGCTCGAGGCTGGGGTTGTCAGGGGACACATCCCGGCAGAAGCTGCCCCCATGGTCCTGCTCCCCCTGGGGCAGCTGGTTCCCCGTGGGGCAGCTTGGGGGCACCGGGCTGGCCCTGCTGACCTGGGCTCTCCCCCCACAGGCAAGTGGTTCGTGAGCACGGGGAAGGACAACCTGCTCAACGCCTGGAGGACGCCGTACGGCGCCAGCATCTTCCAGGTGGGCGAGGGCACGGCCGTCGCCTCCTCGGGTGGGAGGCACGAGCCAGCAGCCCCCCCACGCCTGGGCATCGGGGAGGTGGGGCTGGCCTCAAGCTGCCCCTTGCCAGGCTTGACCCCGGCCCCACTAACCCTGCTCTCCCCACCCTGCAGTCCAAAGAGTCCTCGTCGGTGCTGAGCTGCGACATCTCCGTCAACGACAAGTTCATCGTCACGGGCTCCGGCGACAAGAAGGCCACGGTCTATGAGGTGGTGTACTGAGGGGCCGGGGGCTTCCCCCCGCTGGGACCCTTGACCTAAGCCAGGCCCGGAGGCATCCATCCCCTCGCCCTCGGCTCCGGGGCTCCCTCGTGGTGGAGGGGAGCGGGGCTCCCTCGTGCAGCTGCACAGACTTCCCCACGGCTGCCCGCGCCGAGGGTGGAGGAACGGCCGCCCGGGGAAGCAGCAAGCCTCTCCTCCTCCCTGCGTTCCCTCCCTGGCAGCCGCGGCAGGCTAGGGCCGGGGGCAGGGCCCCTGCTCTCTCCCCAGCCTTTGGGGATGGTCAGAGGGCCGAGGAAGAGAGCAGGGGGCAGGGAACGGGCTGGGGCTGAGGTCAGGTCTTTCCCCACCCGATTTGCTACTGATTCAGCACCCGCCTTTCCCCCAGCCCAGATGTGCCGGGCGAGGCCGTGTGCCCACCCTGTCCCAATAAACACTTGGGATTTTCCTCCTGTCTGGACATCTGCTCATTTTAGGTGTCTGCTGTGTCAACCCAGCCTAGGACTGTGGGGTTCGGGGAGGAACGAGGCCCCAAAGCCACTGTGAGCCTGCCCCAGCACAAACTGCTCCAGCCGTGGGACCCCCCGCCACTGCTGCCCACATCTGGCAATGGTTGTGGAGCTGCTGAGATGGGCTGCAGGCTTCTGGGGGCAGCCCTGGGCTGGGGGCTAGGAGCCCAGGGATGGCAGCCTAGGCCCCTGCCAGCCTCCTACCTCGAGCTTGCATGTGCAGGACAGGCGGGAGGTCCGTCTTCCTGGAGGGGCTGGGCACGGAGATGCAGTGCCTGGGCTCAGTGCCATCACAGGGGAGAAGCTGGCCTGTCTCTAGCTGTGCAGGGATATGCCCCCAGCACAGGGCAAGCCCTCCTCCCCATGGCCCCTAGTCCACGCTGGTAGTAGGAACGCCTCCCCCATCCAGCACCCTGGAGCGACGCACCCCCCAGGCCATGGGGCAGGGGCCCCAGCACCCCACGTGCAGTCTTGGGGGGACCTGATCCAGCCCAGACCCAGCAGCTGCAGCCAGGAGACAGCCAGGGGTAAGCAGGAGCAAGGCAAGGCCCCAGCTCCTGGATCCCACACTGCGCCTGCCTCCTGTCTGCCCAGCCTGGCCAGCAGCCTGTGGGCACTGGGCAGACCTGAAGGAAGAACAGGCTCACACTGCTGGGCCCTTCCCCTCCTGCCGCAACCTGCAGTGAGTGTTGGGGGGCAGAGGGTTTTGCTCCAGGGCTTCCCCCAGGCCCCAGGGGGCTTGCTTGCAAGCAATGAAGGCAATGGCAGGGGGCTAAAGGGACTGGCTGAGCAGCACCAACAGGCAGAGGGGGCCAGTCGCTGCCCCAGGATGGTTGCAACATCCCCCACTGCTGCAGGTAACCGAGTCTGGGATCGGCCCAGGATGGCAGCCACAGGTCCCCCAACCTTGCCCCCTGCCTTGGCATGTCCTTTGACCTCAGGCAGCTGCTAGGATGCTACAGGTCCCCTGCCAAAGGGAAGCGGGTACCTGGTGCCCCCAGACCACATGGCCTCCACCCCTGAGACAGGATAGCACCAGCAGTGCATGGCTGAGATAGCTCCCCCCAGCCATGGAAACTGCTGGCCCCAGGGCAAAGGGACATTGCAGCCACCCCTGCCTCCCCGCGACTGGAGGCAGAGAACACGGATGACACCACAGCTAGCACCACCGCCTGGACAGGTCACGGCCGATCCGAGGGACGGCATGCAGGCCAAGGGAAAAGCTAGGCCTTGGCCCCTAGGATGCAGCCCCCAGCAGCCATGGAGCAGGCTAGAGGGGAAGAGCAGCAGAGAAGCAGGGCAGGGGCTCCCTTCTGGGGGGATGTGGCCTGGGAGTGGGGCTCACTCCAAACCCCCAGGCGCCGTCCTCTCAAGCGAGCAAGGTCCCAGGCCTTGGCAGAGCTCCGCTGCCCCATCGCAACACCCCAGCCCTTGCCCTAGCCAGGGACCTCAGCGCTGTTTTCTCTTTTTTATTAAATACAACCTAGACGCCGGCCGCCCAGCCCCGGCAGCAACAAAAAGAGCCGGTAAAAAAAAATCCCCAACGGCTGCCGGAGTCCGAAGCAGAAACCCCACGGGAAGCAGAGGCAGAGTCCTGGGACCATGAGCCGCACCTCCAGCGCCCCCAAGCCCCTGTAGGCGAAGGGGGGGGTCCTGGTGGGGACCCCCGCAGCTCAGCGCCACCCCACATCCCAACTGGGAGGGGAAGGGGGGGGTCTTTGGAAGTGGCCGTCACAGCTGCATCCAGACGGAGGGGAGGTGGGGGTGGGATGGGTGCCCCGGGGTCCCCCCCGGCCATCAGCGCTCAGTAAATGACCTCGTACACGGTGGCCTTCTTGTCCCCGGAGCCGGTGACGATGAACTGGTCGTCGGTGGAGACGTCGCAGCTGAGGACGGAGGAGGATTCCTTGGACTGCAAGGGGGAGGGATGGGGTTCGGACCGGGAAGTGGCTCAGCATCCTTCCCATCCCCACCCCTCCCAGCTCCTGCAGCCCGAGTGATACTGGGTAGGCCTTGAACTCCTTCACCCGGCCAGCCCATTGTTCCCCAGGTAAGTGCTCCGATCAAGGACCCCCTCCAGCCACCCCCATAAAGACTTAACCCCTCACTGGCCACTTCCCTGCCAGGACACATCACCCACTCTCACCTGGAAGATGCTGGCACCGTACGGCGTCCTCCAGGCGTTCAGCAGGTTGTCCTTCCCCGTGCTCACAAACCACTTGCCTGCGGGGAGAGAGCATCAATGAGTGACCCCCTCCTGGACACAAGGGGTGGGGGGCTGTCTCTCTCAGGGCCCTAGAGCAGAAAGCCTAGGCAGGGGAGAAGGGATTGCTGCAGCGAAGGTGCAAGACCATCTCCTAGCTGGTGGGGAAGAGAGGGCAGAGGGTGAGTCCAGGCAGGCCGCAAAGCGGGGTGGAGGGAGAGAGGCATATACCACATAGTGCTGCAGCCCACAGCCTGTGGTCTGGCTCCCCGCTGGCCCCAAGCCTCTTACCGCAGGCGGCAAACTTGAGCGAGAGGACGCAGCTCTCGTGCAGGTGCAGCTGGTACTTGTCGGGCTTGGTGACGTGCAGGATCTCCACGTTGCTGCTCTCCATGCCCACGGCCAGCCACTCGCCCGTGGGGCAGTACCCCAGCGAGAAGATCTGCAAAAGGAGGCAGAGTCAGGCTGTGCCTGCTAGGGGGAAGATTTCCAAAGGCCTCGCTCCCCTGCCCTCCACAGCTCTGGGCACCCACCTGGGAGCTGAAGTCGTGCTGCTGCAGCTGGCGCCCCTCCCGCAGGTCCCAGCACCGCACGGTGTTGTCCAGCCCCCCCGTCCACAGCTTGGTGCCATCGTTGGAGATGTCAATGCAGCTGGCGCCATCCGTGTGGCCCTGGAACTGCCTGGAGCAACGGGAAAGGGAGAAAGAGCGGGTGTCAAAGCACGGGTTGGCGTAGGGGCAGCCCCAGCGCCTGCCCCCCTGCATAGTGGGATCACCCAGCTCACCGGACCAGCGTCTGGTTCTGCAGGTCCCACACGACGATGTTGCCGTCGCTGCAGCAGGAGAAGCAAACCTTGGCGTCGGGGCTGATGGCCAGGGCGTAGCAGGCGGGCGCCGAGGAGGTCAGCTCGGCCTTGATGCGCGGGGTGGGGGCGGCCAGGTCCCAGATGGACAAGGTGCTGGCTTCCCCCCCCACGATGAGGCTGCGGCCGTCCGGCAGGAGCTTGCAAGACCGGATGTAGTTGTCGCGGTTCTGGGGTTGGGGGTGAGCAGAGTCAGTCTCTCTGCCAGCTCATAAAATCTCTCCCCTCGTGCAGCCAACTGCATCCTCCTTAGCGCGGGCTGTGGGCAGCTCTCAACCAACTCTGCGCAAGGGGGATGGTGGGCAGAGACCTGGCTACCTGCACCGCGACCAACACCCGGCTGGCACAAGAGGGAGCCCTGAGCTTCACCCATGTCCCATCAATGCCAGCACCTCTGGGAGCTGGGCCACAGGCGTGGCTGGCTGAGGATGGGAAGCACAGAGTGGGAGCCTGGGGGGGTTCAAGTTCATTGCCAGGGTCTCCGAGGCAGCCCGCAAGGCTCCCAACTCATCAGCTTCCTTGTTCGCTCATCCACACGTGACCCCCAGCCAGCAGGGGAGAGGAGCTTGGTGTCGGACATGTAGCAGTACTTGCAATCCAGCACAGTGGAGGTTAAAAAAAAAATACTGCTGGGGAGATCACCTGCCACCCCCAGCCCAGCCTGGGAGAGCTCCTGGGTTTGCCATCCTGTTTCCCAGCTTTTCCAAGTGCATTTTTTGCAGATGACAAATCCGGGTCCCGCGATAGGGCCCACCTCCTGTCCCAAACCACTGCATGGGCAGAAGCCATATCCCACCCCAGAGGAGCCTGGGGGTGCGTGAGGCATTGAGGCAGCGGGGTGCCCAGGGGAAGATGCCCTACTGCTCACCCCAGCAGGCTCGCCCTGAGACCTCTGTAAGCCCAGCAGCCCACCCTGGGGTGCACCCCTGCTTGGGGACATGCAGGAGTGGGGCACTGGAGACGGGGACCAAGCAGGGAGCAGCTCAGACAGAGACCCCCTCATGCTGAGCCCCTGCTGCCCTGTCCAGCCCACCCAGCCAGGCTGGGGAAAGGGCAGGGGCAGGAATGCATGATGGCAGAACCTGCTCCATCCCAGCCCGAGATCCTTCACTGGTGTAAAAGCTAAAGAGGTCCATGCCTGCCCATGCAGAGCTTTACTCCACTGGGGGGAGTTGGTCCCAACACTGGTTGCACTGGTCACCCCCCAGCTTCTTCTCTCCCTGCCCTTGCCCGTACCAGGCAGTCCAGCTGGGCTACGGGCGTCTTGGTGCCCGGCTGCCCCACGTCCCACACCTTCACGCAGCCCTTGCCGCCCGTGTAGACATGTCGCGTGGAGTTGCTGATGGTGACGGCACAGACCACCTCGCCGTGGGTCAGGGTGTGCAGCTGCCGGGCGTGCCGGGGGATGCCAGAGCCCAGGAGGGCGTCAGGGGGGAAGGGCACCGGCTGCATCTGCCCGTCGGCGCTCACGTGGAAGGAGTAGGCTCTGTAGTGGGGATGGGGGAAGCTGAGACCAACATCCCGGGCACAGCCCTGTTGGCTGGTAGGGCGGCTCCCAGGTCCTGCGGTGCCAGGGACAAGCCCAGCATTGGATCCGACGGGTCTTCAAAGCCAAGCGGGGATGAGACAGTGCCACGCTCGGGGGTTGCCCCGTGTCTGTTAGCTTCACCCCGAGCAGCCTGGACACTCACCCAGAGGGGGCTGTGCCCACGGCTGATGCAAGGCAACCCCCATCATGCCACCCCCAGCTCGGGTATCTCCCCCCCAACCCCTGCTTCTCCCTGCCCCCATCTGAGCACCCACTTACGGCTTGCCCGAGGTCCCCGCCTGCATGCCAGCCGCCAGCCCGGGCACGCGCATGTGGGGATGGGGGTCATAGCCCACCTAGCAAAGCAAAGCGGAGACAGGAGGAAGCCTGTTAGTGCCTGGGGGGCAGTGCCCAGCGCCCCTCCCCGCTGCAAGGGGGGACACTCACCAGAGGAGAACGGCCATAGCCACCGGCTGCCGCGGCCGCTCCGTTGAGCTGCGGGGACATGAGCTGAAGACCTGCGTAGGTGCCAGCGCTGGCCATGTCACCATTGACGGAGGGGTGTGCCATGCCGAAGGCTGCCGGGTACGAGCTCTGCATGGCCAGCGGGTTCCTCAGGCCCAGAGCTGGGGAGACAGAGGGCGTTGGAGAAGCCTCGGGCACCAGCACCGGGAGACGGCAGGGGAGGGGTGGTGACCAGTCACAGCCCTGGCGGAGACAGGCCTGGCCTCCTCTGCAGCTGGGACTGCCCCTGGGTGCAATGCACGGTCCACGGGCAGCTTCAGCAGCCACCAGCTCCTGTGGGCACTGGACACTGCCACCCTCAGGGAGCAAAGCCGCCCACCCCACAGGCTGTGCCCCCTTAGAGCCCTGCCAGGCTGTGCCAGAGCTCCCCACGCCGCCTGCCAGCCCAGTTTCCCCCGTTACCCAGCGAATCCACCGAGGTCTTGGCAGCGCTCGGGCGGAACTGCTGCCCAACGCTGCTGCTGCTGCTGGAGCCGGGGCCCGCGGGGTCGCCCTGTGATGTCGGGGTGCTGGACTTCAAGCCGGGCGTCCCGGCCTTCTCCACCTGCCCAGGCGGGAGACGCGCTCAGTGCCCGGATACCCCAGCGCTCCCATCTGCCCTCCCATGGTGCAGCCACCTCCCTGCTGCACCCAGCTGGGCACCGGTCAAGCTGCTGCTTCTCTGGGATCCTGAAGCCCTGGCCCCCTGGGAAGCTGGGCTCAGGAAGCTCCCTCCCTCCAGAGCATGGTTGTGCCCATCCGTGGGGCATGGTGGCAGCAAGGGTAACAGCCCCAGCTCTGTGGTTGCTCCGATACAAATGTGCCCATGGTGCTGGAAGAGAAGCAGCTGCCATCTGCAGAGGGCAAGAGCCATCAGGGGACCCTCTCCGGGGCTGTCTTTCCCCAGGACCTTCAGGTGCCTGCTTGCCCAAGGGCCTGATTCTGATCCGCCCCACATCCCTCCCCGACCACTGGACATGAACAGCACCCACCGAGTGCAGCCCTCCCCGCGGCGCTCCCACATACCGTGGGTGGGTCCTTGCTCCGGGACGGGGAAGTGCTGCGGGATGAGGCCATGGAGGTGGGGCTGAGCGGCATGGCCTCCTTGCGCCCCAGCGGTCCCTTCTCTGCCCCGTTCTCCCGTGATGAGTATGAGTGGACGCTGTGGGGGGATGCCGGGTCCTGTGGGACAAGGGGCATTAGAGCACCCAGGCCGGATGCCCCCAGTGAAGCCAGATGGGGCCAGAGCAAAGCCACCGGCTGGGCAGACTCCTGCCAGAGCTGGGAGGCAGCAGGGGAAGGACAGCAGGTTTCTGCGCCCATTCTCAGGGCTTTGTGGGCCTTAGCAGGACGCCTGGGCCCTGTCATACATGCACGTGACCTTCACATCCAAAGGCCAGTTTAACCCCAGGGATCCCTGCCCCCACCTCCCTAAAAGCAGAGACCCCAGGCCCTTGGAAATCCTCTCAGGCTAAGCCTGACCCCAATTCCAAACCGATAAATCGTCTCAGCCGGGGCTGGACTAGCGGGGTGGCGGCAGCACTAGATTCCCCTCCCCACAAGCCCCGAAGCACTGACCTCGTCCACCACCAGGTTGTCCTCGCTCTTGTCTGCATCGCTGCCCTGAAATGCAGAGAGGGGCACGTGGGTCCAGGATCGGGACCCAGCCCCCAGGCAAATGCAAACCCAGTGACTCAGCCCCAGGCCCCCTGTTCTGCCCCCCACCACCCTCAGGCGGGCAGGGGCTGCTCACATAATCGATGACGAAGTCCTTCTCCTCCGCCTTCCTCTTCTTGCTGCCGCTCAGGTAGTCAGAGAGGGTGCGGGCCCGCTCCCCGTTGGGCAGGGCCAGGGCGCTCTGGGAAAGCGAAGCAAGAGCTGATGCCTCCGGAGACTGAGACAGCTGGTGGGGGGCTTATCCCACCCAAACCCCCCCCCTTCAAGAGGGATCAGCCCCATAGATGCCCCCGCTCCCCTTGCAGCAGGGGTTGGGTGGCAGTGCAGAAGCACCACCCCAGGCCCCGGGGGGCTACCAGGAGCCCTCCCGCTTCCCACTCCCCTGTGGGGCATGTGCCAGCTCCTCTGCCTCAGTTTCCCCCCCTCTAGACAGCTTGGAGCTTCCCCTGCCTCCCATGTGTGCACAAGGGTTCAGACGCGGCCCCGGCCAGGCCCCTCCACGTGCACACTGGGGGCATTAAACTATCTTGGGGATGGGGGTAGCTTGGCTGTGCTGCCAGCCCACCAGACCCCTTCAAATTCAGCTGCTTTCCAAGGTGCACATGGCTTGCAAGCCCTGGTGGGAGCCAGGGCCCCCCCCAGCACAGGTGCCCCCGCGGAGAAGAGGCCGGCGCTCAGCGGTGACCTTGGCTGCCTGGCGTGCTGCCAGCTCGTTACCCACTGCTCGCTCGCAAAGGATGCTGCTTACGGCTGCAAGCCCCAGTGGCCCCCCTCACCGCAGCCCGCTCCCCCGCACCCCCCCAGCCGAAAGGAAGCTTTTAAAGGAGCCCCCCCCCCCACCATCTCCCTGGCCCCAGCCTCTCACAGCTGGGAGGAAACAATAAGTGAAGGAGGAGCACTCACAGGACCCGGGTCTCTCTCTGTCTCCATGGCAACGCGGAGCAGCAGCAGGGCAAGCAGGGAAGAGAGGGGAGGAGAGAGGGTGCTGCTGGGGGAGCCCAGGAGCGGGGCCCCCCCTGCGCCCCCCATTGCTCTCGCCACTGGGAGCGATTGCTAGCGTGGCCCCCGATCCCTGCCGCACGGTCCGGCCATTGCAAGGTGTTGGGGTGCCCAGCTGGAGAGGCCGGGGGACCCCTTTCCTCTGCAGTTGGGCATCTCCCAGCCTGGCAGGAGCGAGGGAGTTGCTGTGCCCAACATGTGCCGTGGCCCTTGGCACCAGGTGAAGCCAAGGCTCCCTGCCCCCCACCGTGGACTCTCCCCCCTCCATCTTACCTCGGTGCTCAGTGTCAAGAAGCCCTCGGTCATCTTTAGGGACCAGCTGGGTCTGAGCCCCCAGGGCCCCGGAGAGCGCGAGCAGCCCCGAGGCGCTGCTGATGCTGGCCAGGGTGCTGGACTGCATGCCCGAGGGGTGCGGGGTCAGCGGGATGGGCGGTGCATGGTGCGAGAGATGCTGAGCCTGCAGCTGGTGCTGGGGAGAGACAAGGGGAGAAGGCAGCTGGGTGAGACACGTGGCAGCTGCAATGCTGGCCGGCGCTTCCCGGGCCTGCCCCTGCGGCCCGGACGTGCCACGCGGGCTCGGGGCTGGTGACCCCGCACACCAAGAGCTCTGGGAAGTCACAGGCTTGGCATGGCCTCCCTGTGCCAACGGCTCCAAAGGTCATTACCCAGAAGAGGACACGTTTCGGGAGACTAGAGGGGGTCACGGCAGAGCCAGGCCATTGACCAAAGGGCCCACAGACTGCAGGGACTGGGCTCCCCTCTGCAGCAGAGCAGCGTGTCCAGCACCCGGGCTCGGGAAGTCTGCAGCAGGGGAGGCCCCCATCCTTCAGGCCTCCTGTGCCATGGGAATATCCAAGGCAGACGGGGGACAGGAGCCAAAAGGCAGGAGCTGCTGGGCTGCAGCTGGTGGGGGAGGCCGGCAGGCAGCAGGTAGCCAGGCTGGAGCAGCAGCAGAAAGCAGCCTGAGTGACGAGCCTTTGCTCCAGGCAGCCGAGCACCATGCCCCCTCCTCCCCGTGCCTTGGGCGTGAGCCAGCTCCAGACGGCTATTGTTGAAGGCTCGTGGTCAGAATCCCTTCCCACAGGACATCTGTCAGCTTCGCTTGTGAAAGACACGCCAGCCCTGGCCAAACCCGCCTCCCTGCTCCCCGGTGCCCGACACCTCCGCGCAGGCTCTGCCCCACGGCACTCGGCCCCTTCGGGGTGGGAGACACAGCAGGGTGGAGGACATTCAAAGCTGCCACTTGCAGGCTCACAAGTTGGGGAGTCGCCTGGCTCGGCTGGCAGGTCTCGTGTCGCCCAGGCTGAGCATGGGGCGAAGGGCTGAAATCGCTTCGACCGGGCCCGTGGAATCAAGGGGGCATTTGTAGGTGCAGTCGTGGATGCTTCAGAGCCTTGGATGGAGCAAGCAGCCGCCGCAAAATAGCATCCCATGGCCGTTCCCCGCCTGGGTTGGTCCCTGAGGCGCTCCCCAAGTCTCTTCTCCCAGGCTGCTGCCTGGTGCATGGTGCCTCGGCAGTTGTTCCCTTGGTTGAAAGGCTCCCTCGTGCTCGTTAGCTGCAGTCTGACGCATGGTGCCACCATCCCCTTCCACCACATCCAGGCTGGCATCCCACATTCCCAGTTGCCGTGCTGGCCAGGATGGTATTTGCTTATGCCATCTTTCTTCACCCAGGTCCTGAGGCCTGGCTTGGCCGCTCCGATCCAAGGCACGGGCCGCTCTCCCAGCTCCCGAGCAGGCAGGAAAGCAGCATGAGGGGGTGGATTCTGATTTCCTGCATGCTTCAGATGCCCCTGGCTGCTGGGGCTGGAGAGCCACATCTGTCACAGGGCCCTCATGGCCAACACAGCAACCATGGGAGACACCCAAGGGCTCAGGTGTTTCCTTGCACGCCCCCTCCTACACAAAAACCACCCCTCTGAGGCACGGTGCTGTCTGGGGCAGGTGGAGACACCAAGCCTGGAAGTCCAGGTGTCTGGACTTTCCTCCCCTCCACCATGGGCTGGGAGGAAGAGAAGCCGCGGCCTCTTCTGGGCCTGCTGCAGCCGGCTCCGCAGGCAGGGTGAAGCTGCCGTGATCCCATCCCGATGGGGCCGTGGTGGGGGAAAAGACTATGACCCCAGGGCGGGTGGGGAGGGGATGGCCGAGGCCAGCCGTGGGGGAGCGGGGAGGTGGTTCACATACCCCAATGGCCGCATTCAGCTCTGCCATAGTCACCTGCTTGGCTCGCTCCACTGCCTGGACCACCTGCTGCTGGTGCTGGAGGGGACAGAGACCCGCCGTCAGCTTCCAGGGGGCATGGCTCCGGCCTCCCTCACCCGGCCCCGACAGAGCCCAGGGACCCTGCCTGCCCGCCGCACCCACCTCCTGCGACAGGAACGGGATGAGCTGGGCGCAGATCACGTTGAGCCGCTTGGCGATCTCCGTCTGCAAAGAGAAGACATAGGCGGGCATCAGCAGCGCCTGGGAGCCACTTCCCTGCCTCTGGGCCCAGGGCACAAGCTGGCACAGGACCACAGGGCTGGCTGGGCCATGCTCCGCTCCACCACTGCCAGCACTGCCTGAGGGCCCAGGCTGCCAGCCAGAGCCCCTGGCACCCAGCCTGGCTAGGAGGCATTGTGTTCATTGCCGATCCCAGGAGCAGGGGGAGAGCCAGAGCCAGAGTCTCTCTCCACACCCAGCCCTCGGGAGACCCGCTGCCTTTCTCTGGCTCCGACCTGCGTCTCTAGTGGGGCGCACACCCCCCCTCCCCACGCAGCTGGCCCAAAGCGCCTGCCCCATCCCCACCCACTCCAGTGGCCTTGGGGGACAGAGATGGGCCTGCCAGCATGAAGGGGACAAACTGCTCAGGCACACAAGGCACCCTTGTCCCTGCCAGCACCATGGAGGGGGAAGCTCACAGCAGCTCTGAAAGAGCAGAGCCAGGCCTCCAAGCACCCATCCGTGCCCCCCTCTCAGACCCTCAAGGCAATGCATTTGCTACGGCAGCGCACAGGAACCCCGAGCCCTGCCCCCACCCCCGAAATCTTCCCGTGAGTGACAGCCGGCGAGGTGCTCATCGACCCTGGGGGTGGGGAGAGGAGCCTCTCCCACCTCCCCACACCAAGGGGTCTCCCCCCGCTGCCCAAAGGCGGGCGCTCCGTGGCGCTGGGAGTGCTAATTGCTGCTCTCGCTGCTTTGCCAGGAAGCCCTGGAGAGGTGCTCTCGTTACAGCTGCTGTTTTTCTGCAACACTTGAGTGCCACGAGCAATCAGAAGGACCGAGGGCAGGAAGGGGGCGGGAGGGGGGTGGAAAACCACATTTCAATCACTGCCCTAAGCCGCCGGGCCAGAGACCCCCTCTGCTGCTGCCCCCACACCTGGCAGATGAGTGACAGGCACATGCAGCCCCTCAAAGCTTGTATGGACGGGTGCTTATAGCCCCCCCGAGCCCGCTCTGCCCCAGCTCAGGGGCACCCCCAGGCCCGTACCTTTACCTCCTCCCCATCTCTGCGCAACGAGGGGAGATGTGCCCGGTAGATTGATGCCCAATGAGCTGCCTGGAGACTCGGCCGGGGTAGCGCAAGGCACCGGCTGGGAAGCCCAGATGCTGGGGGTCTAGTGCCAACCACCGGCCACGTGACCTTGGCCAAGTCGTTGCCCCCACACCGGCCTGGGACGGCTTCATGCCTCCACACAGCACCTGGTGCAAGGGGGGCTCTGCTCTGGATGCCCCCCACCTCCAGCCCAACAAAGCCAGGCAACACATCGCGCCCTCCCCCTACATACCCCTACTGCCAACACCCACCCGGCGGCACCAGAAAGGGCTCTGCCAGCTCCTGCAGGAAGCCAGCCGGCCTCCCCCTCCCCCAGACGCACACCAGCCCCTGGAAAAAAAAAGCCTTGGCAGCAGGTAGTTGCTGGGAAGGATCTCGCCGCCTCCTGGGGCCGCAGTGATGGATTCTCCTTCCTAATGCACTGATGGGCAGCTGGCTCCTCTGGGAGCACTGCCTCCGATTCGCCTGCACTCGTTAATGTGCAATTTACTGGCACTTTAACGCTCTCAGCATGAAAAATGATCGTGCTGTTTTCAGGGCTCTTCCTCCCCCCCTTTGCCTGTCTTTCGCTTTGGGTGTAAGAGCCCAGGTCCAGGCAGATCTGGGTTTCCACCCCCCCACACCCTTCCCTGCTTCCCCTTTACAAAGGTACAGCACAAAAACCTGCCAAAAATATCTCCCTGGCTCCAGGCCGCAGCCCCCCCCCACAACCGCCCGCCACAGCTTTATAGCGCGGCACAGAGCGGCTGTTAAAATAGAAGCCAGCCTCCCCCCACCAAGCCGAGGAATAAAACCCCAGCCCGGTGCGAGGAACCAGAACCAGGGCTTCCTTCGTCGCGTGGGATGAGGCCGGGGGCTCCACAGCCCGCGGCCCCTTTGCCCTTGGCAGCCCCCACCCCTGCCCCAGAGCTGCCGGGAGCAAACGGGTCTGGGTCCTTTGTGCTGGGCACAGAGGCACGGACAGCACCAGGATCTGCTGCCGGACTTCATCCGGTTGCCCGTGGGCAGTCAAAGCCTGGCAGCATCCCCCAGCGCTGGCTTCCCTCGGGGGCTCCGTGTGCCCAGCCCACAAGCACCGGTACCAGCTGGGGACACTGGGCGCCTGCCCGGAGCTGTGAGCCCAGGCTGCATCACCACCCCCCTGCCAGCTCGCCTGCCCGGCCATTTTACAACGGAGATTCCTTGTTGAGCACTGAGTTAACGAGCCAACCCTTCTGCCAGCCTGCGATAAAGCAAGATAACAGAGGGCCTGTGTGGCTTGGCGGAGGCCCGGGTGGCAGGTCGCCGGGTAGGGTTCTCTGTCTGGGGAGGGAAGCCCAACCTGCCCTCCGCGCCGATGGTGCCCCAGGCCCCCCGCGTGGGCAGCTCCCGGCGCTCGCACAATGGCCGCGGGCTGTCAGAGCCCAGACGTACGGGCCCTTGTTAAAAGTGCAGACAGCGCGCTGGCAGGCGGCCAGCGGCACCTGGGACCGGCAGTAAATATTGCCGGCTGCGAGAGGCAGCCAGATGAAGTGAGCAGGCAGCCTGGCCCCCTCCGGGGGAGGCCGGGGAGGGGAGCAGAGCGGGGTCCATCTCCCTGTCGCCTGCGGGCTTTCTGCCCACCCGGCTTTCCAGAGCGGCTTGCACCAAGGGACCTGCTGATCCCCTCCTTGGAGCGAGGGGCTGCAGGCCATATCCCACCCCCAAACCAGGAGAGGCCTGGGCTGTGCCTGGCTCTGGGTGTGAGGTTCCCCACAGACCAGGCATGAGCAACAGTTGCACGACCACAGAGCAAGGGAGGGAGGGAGGGTGGGAAGAGAGGCAGGGGGGCGCTGGGCTCAGGCACCCGCTGCCAGGCTGCTCTGCAGCCTCCTTAAAAATAGATGAGGAGCAGCTGGGGACCCGGGGAGAGAGAGGGAGCAAGGAGGCAACACTCGCACCTTTTGGCCCTGGGGGGGAACTGCTCACCACCCCCAGCTCCAGCTGGGCCCCCTGAGACCGCAGAGATCTGCTGCTCCCCCTTCCCCACCACCCCCTGCACAAGGTGGCCAGGGCGCATCCCACTCCCACCCACAGCAGCCCACATGCAGAGGTGCCCGAGATCAGGTGGAATTAGCCGTGCAGGTGCCCAAGAGCTGGGCACGCCTGGCACGGACCCTCACGCAGCACCGGTGCACCCCTGCACGGACCCTCACCCTGCAGCCAGGTGCTTGGGGGCAGAAGGTGGCCACAAGGAGACAAGACGCGGGGATGGCAGGAAGGAGCCGGGGCCACGCTGGAGACTCACCTGCTTGTGCATCTCAATGTTGAGGCCGTAGGACATTTCGTAGTACTGCAAGGGAAGGAGGCAGTGTCAGGCGGCCTGGCCCTGCGCTCTCGTGGCATCGGGGGCTGCCAGGACCAGGAGGACCCACCCGATCCCCGTACGCTCTCAGCCCGCACAGCACCCGGCCCAAGACGGTCCCATCCCCCCGTGATCTCTGCCCCACGTCCCTTCCAGAAGCAAGCAGTGGGAAACCACCAGCAGATCCAGGGGTGAGGAAGCATCTCTCAGCCCATCGCCTCCACTCCCACCCTCCACGGCTCGGAGCTGGGTAAGGACAGCAAGGCCGAGACAAAAAACAACTCAGCACCGGGGCAGAACCCAGCTGCTCTCATCTCCGGGCCCAGCCAGGCCCAAACACAGGCCAGAGCTAAGGGAACCCAAGGGGATTTGGCACCGAGCGGCTCAAGGAGGCGGCTGCCCCCAGCCCGGTCCAGGTGGGCGCTCACCATGACGTAATGGCGCTGGATTTCTGTCTTTTCCGTTGCCAGTTTTTCACATTCTAGCTTCAAACTGTGAAAAGAGAGAGAGAGAGGGAATTGCAGAGCCTGAGCTGCCACGAAGCGCCAGCTTCCAGCTTCACATGCACACGACCCCCCTGCCACCCCCAGTCGGTCCCTCCCACAGTACAGAGCGGACATGAAGGGCTGGGAGACCCTACACCCCATGCAACCAGGCTGCAGGGAGTCGGGACGCCACCCCATCTGCTTTCCAGATGCAGGCAGCTGGGGGGCACTGGGCTGCAGCAGGAACCAGGACCTTGATGCTGCGAGCAAGGGGGTGTGGCGGGGCCCAGACACGGGTCCCGCTCAGCTCCAGCCCAAAGCGGGCACAGCTGGGAGCAACCCCAGCTGGCACAGCATGCTCCCTTCAGGAGCAGAGGCCGTGCCGTGCACAAGTGCCATCCACGTGGATTGGTGCCCGTGACGGAGCGTGCAGCCGCTTCCCACCAATGCAGCCCCAGCGCCGGAGCTGGAGGTAGCAGGGGAGCGCGCGCTGCCAGCCCCGTTCAGTGGCACCGCTCCTCGCTGGCACAGAGCGGCTTGGAAGTGCCGTACCTGTGGTATTGGTTTTGCAGGAATTGGAATTCCTCCTTGATCCGGTCCAAGGTCTCTGGGTAAGTCAGCTTCAGGGACTGGGGGGTGCTGGAGACGGCGCTGGCTGCGACCGCCGCGGCGGTAGCCACAGGGGGGGCCTGAAGATGGGCCTGGGCGCATGGCAGAGAGGGAAGAGCAGGCATCAATCAGCGTTGCCCCCTGCCAACCATACGACCCCCCGGGTGCCCGCTAGGGACCGTCCTCCCCGGAGGAGGAAGTGCCGGCTTCCAGCACCAGCCACTAGCCAGGCCCAGCATCACCGCGGCCCCCGGGGAGGGTCACAGCAGATGCTTCGAGGAGCTGAGGGGGAACACGGCCAAGGACGCTGGCTGCACGGAGCCATTCGTCGCCCTCCGCTTTCCCAGCGCCAGTCCAGCGCCCGGCACGGAGGCCAAGGCTGCACATCCAGCGACGAGAAGCGCTGGGCTGAGCCGCGCTGGTTTTTAAACCGGTGTTAGCCACTCCCGTGCCAACGCCCCGCGTGGACGGCCCGCGCTGGGTTTAGCTGGAAGCGGAGCCCCCGGACCCTGGCACAGAGCGCCGCGCTCTTCGGGGCCTGCCGGCGCTTGCCCGCCTTCGGGACCCGAGGACCGGGCTGTCCGGGCGCCAGAGCGGAGGGAGAACGGGCCGCTCTCGAGCGCCAGGAACGTGCCCGGGCCGCTGCCCCCCGCACGGAGCTCAGGCCGCGGGACCGGGCACTCACCGGGGGGCGGTTTTGGGAGAACATCTTTGCGGTGGCGACGCCGGGCTCCCGCGCCCGGGGCCAGGTGGCTCGCCAGCTCCAGCCCCGCGACGAAGCCTGCAAGGGACGCGGAGGAGAGGGGAGGCAGGGGTCAGCTGGGAGCCGCGGTACCTGCCCCAGCGCCCCCGGCCTGCCCCCCCACGGGTCGGTATGGCACGAGCCCAGTGCTCCACACGGCCTCGGCCTCATCCAGGCCCCCGCGCCTGCTTCCGGGGGGGGGTGGGGTGAGGGCAGGACACCCCCATCCCCGCACCCCCCTGGAAAACAGCCCCAGACCCCGAGCCCCCCCACAGCACCCTATCCCCCCACCCAAGACCCCCAATCTCTCCCCATAGGACCCAGATACCCCCCTGCAACCAAGCCCCCCTTCGCTCCCTGCAGACCCCGGCCCCCCCAGCACCCCCCATGCCCCGCCCGTGCAGACAATGCCCGGCCCCGCAGGGCAGGGCAGGGCAGGGCAGGGCAGGGCAGGGCACAGCAGGGCGGAGCGGCCCGCACTCACCGGCGCGGGCAGGAGCCGGCGGGAGCGGAGCGGAGCAGAGCGGGGGCTGCAGCCGCCCCCCGCCCCGCCCCGCCCCGCCGTCGGCCCCGCCCCCAACCGGCCACGCCCCCCACTCCCGGCCGCAGCAGCGATCAATGAACGTGCGCTCGCTCCACGTGGGGCCTGGCTCGTGCGGGCGCTCGAGGAGCCGGCCGGCCAATGGGAGCGCGGCGGCCCCACGTGGGCCGCGCCCAGCTCGCTCGCCATTGGCCGGCTTGGGCCGGCGGCCGGGGAATGTGTCAATCAGCGGGAGCCGAGCGGAGGAGCGCCGGGCTGCGGGGAAGGGAGTTAACCCTGGCGGTGCCGGAGCGGGGCACCGCTGCGTGCTCGTGATTGTGTGTGTACATGTGCGTGTGTGACCGCGTGTGGAGCACTGCGTGCATGTGTGTGTGACCCTTGCGTGTGAGTGTACATGTGCATGTGTGACACTGTGCAGGTATACATGTATGTGTGATTGTGTGTGTATATGTGGCACTGTGGTTCATTGTGTGTGGCAGTGTGTGTGACTGCGTGTAAGACACTGTATGTGACTGTGAGTGTGCATGTGTGTGACATATGAATGTAAGTGTGTGACTGTGTGTGTGTGACTGTGAGACAGAGAGAAGCTGTGTGTGAGACAGACTGTGTGTGAGATTGTAAGTGTGTGACTGTGTGGTGTGTGTTAGTGTGCCTGTGTGTGTAACTGCATGTAACTGTGTGTGAGTGACTGTGTAAGGGGCCCTGTGTGTGTGTATAACATTGTGTGTGTGTGTAGGGGACCCTGTGTATGTGTAAAGGGTTGTGTGTGCATGCATGTGTAACAGATTATGCGAGTGTGTATGCAACAGATTGTGTAAACCTGTAACAGATTGTGTAAGGGGCTGTGTAACAGGTTTTGTGTGGGTGCATGTGTGACACTGTATGTGTGTGTAACAGACTCTGTACACGTGTGTGTGACCGATGAGGCCATGTATGTGGGCATAAAAGGATCATGTGTGTGTAACAGATTGTGTATGTGTGTAGCAGAATGTGTGTGCATGTGTGTGTGTAAGGGGCCCTGTGTGCACGTGTGTAACACTGTGTGCAAAAGGGGCTTACGTGTGTGTGTGTAATATATTATGTATGTACATGTAACAGTTTGTGTGCATCAGGGGTTGTGTGCGTATACGGTACTGTGTGTGTAAGAGATTGTGTGTGTGTAAGGGATTGTGTGTGTGTGGGTGGTGTGTTTGCCTGTGTGTGCATTTCTGCACACGTGAGGATATAAGGGAGTATGTGTGTGTAAGAAGCCGGGTGTATTATGTATAAGGGATTGGGTGTGTGTTTGTGTGTAAGAGATTGTGCATTTGTATGTCTGTTTGTGTGCTGGGCATAATCCTGTGTGCCAGAGCTGTGCCCCTGCAGGTGAATACACCCGCTGGAGAGGTGGGGTGAGGGGAGGACCCGGGGCAGCGGCAGGCCCAAGGCCTGTGGAAGAGCACAAGCATGTGCACAGGTTTCACGGCTGGGCACAGGGCACGGGCACTTGGTGCCAAGCCAAGGGATCTGCTTGGGTGTGAGCAGTGCACAGACCTGCCAGCCCCAGGGACCCCACGGGCCACAGAGCCGGGCCCCGAAATCTTGAGACTGGCTGGAAATCGGGAGATACCTGTGACATCGTTAATAATAATAATAATAATAATAATATTGTTATTTTTATTATTAATATTGATTATAATCATAGTGATGTCGCCATTAATAATAACAACAATATTATCTATAATATTATATATACTATATTATGGGTGCGTCTATACGAGACACCTTAATGTGCCTTAGCCTGGTTTATTGCGCAATACGGTTGTGCGTCTACACACATGCACCTTTACTGCGCAGTAAACTAGCCTAATCGCGCCTACATTTCATACCTGCAAACGCAGGTATCAAATTTAGGCACGATTAGTTAATACGCAGTAATGCACATGTAGACGCGACCTATATATACTACGTATAGGATATAATAATAATTAGTATTATTACTATTACTATGATTTCATTATTATTAATGTTGCCATTACCATCCATATTATTATTATTATAGCCAAACATCCCATTTTTAGGCTTTTCTCCTTCAATTTTTCTCTCCCAACAAGGACCGAGACCTCTGAAGCACCGCTGCAGGTCCCAATCCTGGCCTGCTCCATTTCAGGCCCCTTCCGCACATCATCGATCTGGTGACGCTGTCCCGGGAGCCGCGGCGGTGCAGCCTGGCGTGTTACACACATGCACGGAGCAGGAGGGAGAAGCCGATCTCGGCGCCCGATGATTGGCGATTCTCAACCGGGGGCGCCCTGAGGTGCCTTGAGATGCCGCGCTGTTAGGGGTGCAGACGTGATTCACAAGATAAACCCAGCGGTGGCAAATGGGGATCTGGGGTGGCAAACCCGCTCTTTCTGAAGTGGCTGTGTAGGCGTAGCTGCAGGAACTGGGATCTTGAAACTGGTTCCCAGTGGGGGGGAATCCTTTAAGATCCCAGTTCCTCCAGCTACGCCTATCACAGCCACTTCTGACCTGGAATGAGACCCCCCCATCCTGAAAGCCCCGGCCCTGGGGAGCGCCCATTTGATCGTAGGCATCCGAGTAAATCTGGCGAGCGGGGCCCTGCCGAGCCGCCGCCACCTCGGGGGCTTGAAATCCACGTGGGCGAAACGGCATGAAATTCAATTGAACTCCCGGAGCAGGTTGAATTGGAACTCGGGGACTTTGATCCGCGGAAGCGTTTCACGCCCGGAGCTTAGAGCCACTGAGATATTTATTCCTCGCTGGTTCTCGGCCTAAGTAGTGCTCCCGGGGCTGGGTTTTAATATGGATTGCGGTGAGGGTTGGAACAGGCTGCGCCAGGAACAAGGCAAAGGGCCCCCCCAGCTCTTGGCGAACAGCCCCCTGCCCTTTCCAGCAGCTGGGCAGTCAGTCCAGGGATGTGGGGGCTCCGTCCCCTACGTCGCACCCTTACCCCCCCGCCTTTTGCAACTGCCCCCCTGGTCTCGGCAAAGGGGGAAGAAGCACATTGCACATCCCGGCAGGTGCATTTTTGTAGCTTTTATTTAAATTTAGGGCAAGGGAGTGTGTGCTGGTGGGGGGAAGCTGACAGCTCCTCTCTGAACCATCGCTTCCTCTGTGCAAAACACCAGGGAATCACTTGACTGATCGCTAGGCCTGTCTTAGGGGCGGGGGGAGTGGAGCTGGAGTTTTCTGTTGCGTTAGTGGGACTGCTGCCAACGAAGCTATTTCCCTTTCACTGCCCCCATCCCGGACACACACACACACATGGATGGAGCCTGGCACCATAACCCCGGCCAACCCCGCAGGGCAGATCTTGCCCCCCCCACTCCCTGGCTGAGGACTGAGCGGAGCCGTCACAAGGGCAGAAAAGGGGGCTTGAGGGCTGGGAGCCCCCTCAGCGGGGAAGAGAACTGTTAGGCAGCATGCATGCATGTGCATGTATGCATGCGTGTGCATGTGCGTGTGTGTGAGTGCATTGTAAAGTGCAAGGCTCTTCCAGGGATGGCAGCACTTCCAAGCCAGGGAAAGGAGGGGCAGGGGGGCAGGCAGGTGGTGGTGGGGGGCCCCCCTTTCATTCTTCCTCCTTAATGCAGCAGTGTGCGTCGCTCTCGCCCATTCTCCCTGCAGACAACCACGCGGGGGGGGTTGCCTCTCTGTAGCCGTGCTCCCCTGGGGCACCTGCTTCTCTGCTTCTCAATGTCACCTTCCAGCAGCTGCCTGCACTCCCCCCTGCCCAGAGAAGCAGGGCAGCAGAGTGGGCACAAGGGCTTGCTTTCCATGTCCTAACCCAGAGCAGCTCCCCCAAGCTGCTGCAGCAGCCAGTCCTCTGCCAAGGCCCCCCTGGAGCTGGCGGTGGGGGGGAACAGGGGGATGATGGGGTCAAGCAAAGTCTATGTTGAGGGCTGCTATTGCATCCCAGGCTCTGGGGAGCTGCCTTTCTGCCACCGCTTCCTGCAAGGTTGGCCCTTATCCCAAGGGAAACCGAGGCACAGAAGTTTTGTGGCATGGCTGGGAACAGAACACAGGTCCCCTGACTTGGAGGGCTGTGCTCCCACCACTCAGCCCCATTGCCTCTAGCAGCACAGCCCGGTGGGCCCAGTCTGCCCTGCTCCTAGCTGCCTTGCCCCTACTTACCCAGACCTTTCTCTCTCCCTCTCCCCCTCATTTCTTCCCCACCACCGGAATGGACATTTCCGCCCCCCAGCCGTGCTGGAGCTATATGGGATGAGACGGGCTCCTCTTCAGGCATGTTCCTTTATCCGCAGCCCCTGGTGCATTCGTGGGTCAAGCCGGAGTCAGCGAACACGACCGGAGCTGCCCCAAAGCAGCTCCCCGACTCTACCCTTGATCCCCCGCTGGCTGCCACGATGTCCCCCAGACACTGCAGCCTTCAGGCCTGCTGCAACCGGAGGAACATCCCCAGATGTTATATTTTGCCCTGACTTACAATTCTGCTCACGGACCTCAGAGTCAGCACCAAGCGGGGAGTGACAGGGGCCAAGTAACAGCACAAACCCCTCTTGCCTCTATCCACCGCTCACGGGTTGTCTGGGCCAGCTTGCAATTTTGGGGGCCCACCGTGGGAATCCTTAAAGGAACCTGATGGATACTCAGCACCCTCCAAAACTGGTGTCCTTTTAAAGGGGCTTGACATATCCTCAAAGTCTCGGACAAGCATGGATGTGTTAATGGGGTCCAGGAAGAAATAGCTAGAGGCACAGCAGGATGGCTTTGCTATGGACAGCCTCTATAGGGGAGGCCGTAGCTCAGATTCAGGGGCTTAGGGCAGAGCCGATGGGAGCTGAGAGCCAGGTTTTGAGAGAAGTCAATCTCTAGATGCAGCCACTGTATAAGTGTGCAATTATCCTCACAGCCCGGCTGGAAGGGGCTTTGGGAGGCCAAGTTGCCTAGCCTGCTGCTCTCAGCCTCAACCACCCCATACAAATGCTGGTGTAAGGGCTTGCTGGGGCCAAGCACGCAGAGCCAGGAACTGAATCTGTGTGTTTCAGGTCCCAGATGAGTACCTCAATCACTGGGTCAGGTCTCCCCCAACCTCATCAAGCCCTGATCCCTCCAGCCTCAACCCCTCATTAGGTCCCCTGGGGCAGCAAGGGTAGAGTGGGACTGTGATGGGGCCGTGGCAGCGGGTAAGGAGGTGAGTTAGGAAATACAAGAGGGTCTCCCAGATTAGAGGGGCAAGTTGTGCTAGGGCTGAGAGCAAACCTGGCAGGGAAACCAGCTGATCTCTGACCATAGCCCAGGGCCAGTTAAATGCTCCAGGGAAGCAGGAGCCTCCCTGGATGACTTCTTGCTACCAGGTGCTGAGAGCCACCTTCAGCACCAACCCCGGGGCCTGAAATGCAACACAAATGAACCCAAACCTCCCAAAAGCAAAAGGATTTAAGGCAGGTGGTTTGATGGGATCCCCTGGACCAGGCAGGGAGCGATGGCAGTGCAGCGGAAGGACCTGCAGGTTCCCTGCCGCCTGCACCCGGAGCTGGAGGGGAGGATTTGGAGGGTGACACCAGGGAGCTCCATGGGCCTGGGGAATTTTGCAACCGCTCTGAGCCCACAAAGCCCCTGGCTGGAAGCAGGAACACTGAATACAGGGCGCTTAAATTAAAATAAAGATCCAAGCTGTTACTGTGCTAAGGCCATCGCTTTTATTGCAGGGAGCTCAGTGCATGAACCAAGCTGGGCTGGCCCGCACCCAGCACAGGCGCTGCTACCAGGATGCCCATGACCTGTTCCCCAGACGCCAAACACATCCTCCTTCCCTGTCACCCGCAAAATGGCCTCTCTGTCCCCATCACAGCACCGGGGGGGAAGCCAGAGCACCCTCCTCCTCCTCTCAAGCAGATGCCTCGTGTGCAGACAGGCTGCCGTTAGCGGTGGCTGTTCTCTTAACCCAGCCGCCAGCTATAAACCTGCTCCCAATGCACTCAGGCACAGAGCAGCATTTGGGAGAAGACAGTGCCCTTTGGGGGGAGATGGAGGTGGGGGGGGGGGAAACTGTGGATAGCTGAGCTAGGTTTTCCATGGTGTCACTCAGCTGCCCTTATTATATTTTAAAATGTAATAATGGAGATCTTGCTATTTTTGTTGCTGGCACGGATCACTCCTGGAGCAAGGCCATCAATCTCAAGGCGCGGAGAGGTGAAGCGGCTTGGCCAAGGTCGTGCTGAGGCAGCGCCGGCAGAGAAAAGGCACCCGGAGGCCCTGATCCCAGCCCCGGGCACAAACCACTCAACTGCACTCCCTTTCTGAGGCTTCTTCTGAACAAAGCACTGCTCCAGCCTGGACAGGTGCAGCCGGTTTGGGGGGCTTTGTCTAACCCTTGCGAGTGAGAGGGGTGGTAGTCAGGATGCTTCGAGGCTGGGTGGCTTTCTGCTCTAACCGGCATTGTCAGGAGGTGTCCATGCACATAGGAGACCAGGAAAGGCCACGATGGGGTGGCAGAGGGGTGCGTGCCGAAGAAGACAGTACGGAGCGGAAACAGAGCAGAGAGCCAACGCCCTAGAACAGCAATCCTTCCTTCCCCTCCTCTCCCGACTCACCTCCCCCTTCTGAAAAATGAAGGCTCCAGTCGTAGCCTGCACCCAGCAACAGCGGGACAGCCGGTGCTGGTGTCTCAGCCTTATCACGGACGTGTGGCTTTGTTACCTGGACCTCTGACCCACACACAGGAGCAATGAGGGAGCAGGTCGGGATAACGGGAAGGAGAGAGTGGGGGAACACTAAGGGGGCAGGAGGGGTGGACACAGGGCATCTCAGCCCCAGGAGCTCATTGTGCCATGCACGGGGAAGAGACTCAGCTCGGGGGCCCGGCTCCCCCACAAACAACAGAAAGGCTTCCTCCAACATTAGCACAAGCAACAAGCAGAGATGGCATCAAGCTGATCTCAAATCATCCGTCCTGATCCCCTTTGCATCAAGCGGATCCAGATCCGCCAGCTGGGAGAGAGCCGGCAGCCCTCTGCTCCCCGCATGGGCCCAGGTGGGAAGCCTGATGGAGCCTGACAGCCCTATCCATCACCGCCCGGCTGCTTTCCCCTTCCACCTGGCTGCTCATCCTCCATCACCCGGCAGGAGGGGCAGGCGCTGGCCTGCCGAGACCTCCCGATGCTGCCTGAGTGTTGATGGATCAGCAAGCCTTGGCCTGGGAGGCTGGACTCCAGCACTTTCCAGCTGAACCCGTGCCAGGGGAGGTTATGCCCTTTAGACTGAAAACAGCCCCACAGGGCTGGTCATGGCCAAGCAGCAGAGACCCGGAGTCCTGGGTGGGGGCCTCTATAATGACCCCAATAAAAGAGGGTAAGAGGTGGGGGGGGTCAGTCTGAGACGGGGCATCATTTGCCCTGAAGACCCCAGCTAGCAGGAGGGGGGCGCGGTCTCCGCTCAGCACTGAGCAGAACCAAGATCTCAGGGGTTTGCCCTGCAGCTGCCTAGAGCCAGCCCCAATGCCCATCCCAGCTACTCATGCAGATTAATTAGGCTACGGGCAAACGGGCCATTAAGAGGATAGAAAGAGCTGCCTCTTGCATTGGCTCTAAGGCTGCATCTGTGCGCTCCTGCACCGATTACTTTGGGGCTTCACCGAGGTGGGACAGCCTGGAAGGCTGTAATCCCCTCCCCAAGTTGCTTGCAATGTGATATAACCTCTCTGTCTGTGCCCACCTGTGCCTGGAAGCGGGTTGCAGCCTCCAGTGAGGTGCCCAGGGCAGGGCGGGCAGGCGGACGGTTCACAGTCCCTACACAGTTCATTATCTCTGACCTCTGGGCTCTGAGCATCTCCGTAGCCGCCCTCCCTGCTTACCCAGGGCTGAGATCAGGAGCTCAGGGCGGCTGGTGGCATTTCAGAGCATCTTCACTGGGAACACAAGTGGGGATGGGAGGCACAGTCATGCTTGCATGGATGCTAGGGCTGGGAAGAAGGGTTAGGGTGCTCGTTACTTACCCCCAGGTGCTCGTTACTTATTCAGCAAGTGCCTTATGGCAGGCATCCCTGGGGGCTCTCCCTGCTCCATGCGCATGCCCCCAAGTGGGCAGCTGCACTGCTGGCAGGAGACTCCTGCAGCTGATGAGTCCTGACAGGGCGGTGCTGGGAGGGGGCACGGGGGAGCAGAGGACTGGGGGGAACTCATGGCACAGCAGGCAGGGCATGGCTGGGGGAAGCTCACTGCCCAAGGGTGCTGAGGCAGGGCACTGCTGGGGAAGCTCACCGCCCAGATGGCACTGGGCCAGAGCACTGCTGGGGGAAAATCACTGCCTGTGGGCACAGCACTGCTGAGAGGAAGCTTACAGCCTAGGGGAGACTGAAGCAGGGCACTGCTGAGAGGAAGCTCCCAGCCCGGGGGGGGGGAGAGCGGGAGGGGCGCCCCCCACGGCATCAGTGCCCCCATGCGGCCGGGTGCAGGAGTGGGGGGGGGGGAGGGGGGGCGGCTCTGAGGCGCAGGAAGCGGAAAGGGCTGCCCAAGCCTGCCCTGCCCCCACCCCCCCCAGACAGGAAAGCTGCGCTTGTGCTGCCCCCTGGTGGCCGTACCAGGCAGCATGTGCCTGGGATCGGGCCCCTCCTGCCCCTGCGGGGGGTGGGGAAACACACGACACACGGATGGGACCTGCGATTGGGGCTTATGGGGCTGATTCTAGGGGGAAGCTGGCAGCCCAGGGGGCACTGGGGCAGGGCACTGCTGAGGGAAGCTGGCAGCCCATGGGAACTAAGGCAGGGCCTTGACCCCAAGGTGGTGCTGCTGGGATGGGAAAGAGCTACCCCCTCCTCCCACCCCCCGCGTGTGGGGGCACCATGCTGCCCTCCCCACCCCCCGCCCTGCTGTGGCTACCTGGCTTCTCACTGCTGCCTTGCAAAGCATCCGCCCGTGTCCATGTGCAGGTGTGTACATGCGTGTGCAATGACATGGGGGAGGGAGTGGGCGTCTGACGGGGGGGCGCCGAGCCTGGCCTAGGGAAGGGTGCAGGGTTCCCAGGTGGGCACGTCCCCGCCCAGGGGCAGGGGTGGGCGGAAGAGAAACGCCAGTGGGAAGATGCCCCTTCTGCACCAGCCCCCCCAGCCCTCGCTCCTCCCAGCCCCGGGACTCCAGGCCACGGGCTGCTCTCCCCGCAGTCTCCACCCTGCGGGCTGCCAGCCAGCTTGGAGGGGATGCTTGTGAGCTGAGTAATATCCTGCCCTGGCAGAGCCTCTGGCGGCTCATGGAAGGGAAAGGGAGTCCGTGGAGCGAAGCTGTCCCTGGCTCTTCGCCGAGCGGGGAGGCTGGGTGCCAAAGGTCAGTATTAAGGCAGTACGCGCTTCCTTATCTCCTCCCGTCCTTTAGCCCTGCCCCGCAGCCCGACGGCCGAGCGACACCGGCCTAGGACCGATAGTCTCCGTTGGCGCGTTAAACCCGCGCACCTTACCAGCGACGCGCCTCGTCCTTGCTCCAAAGGAGCCGCTCCGTCTGGCTGCCAGAGCCTCGAGCGGACCGCTCGGCGTTTCTCCTCTGCAAACTCCTCGTCCCCCGCGCTGGTCGGGATGAAAGCGTCCCGCCAAAACCCAGCAGAGAGACGACGTCCACGCGGGATCCTCGAGCGGACCGGCGCCCGGGGCAGGACGTCGGCTACGGGAGAGTCTCGCCTCGCGGCCAGACGGAGCGAGCGGCCCGAGGCGACGACCCATGTACACGGCACGAGAGTCAGACGAATCCACGGACGGAGACGAGCCGACCGCCAAAGCGAAGCGGGGGTTTTCCGACCCCGACTGCGCCCGAGGGAAACATTTCAGGCGCCCCACTCTTTTGTGGGAGGTTCGGCCGCCCCTCGCGGGCGGGCGGGAGCCGGCGGCCGGGCCCGGGTTGAGCGGAGCCGCTCGTAGCGAGCGCTATTCTTGGCGTCAGACGTCCACGTGAAAAGGAAGCGGGATCTGAGGTCTGCGCGTGGGACAGAGCCCGCCAGAGGGAAGCGAGGCCCTGAGGGGATGTGAGGGGCGCTGGGGCCGTGCTCTGCACCGGTGACGTTTCGACCGCAGCTTCCTGGGCGGCTGGCGGAGATGTCGGTGTTTTTCCACACGTTGCACTTTTTGAACACGGCCACGCGTGACAGTCCCTCCCCTGGCAGCACCGGGCGTCGAGTGCGAGCTCCGCCCCTACCGCCACGCGCCGCAAGGGGCTGGGCCGGGGCGGGCTCTACGCAGACCCCGCCCCCTCACCTCGCCAAAGATGGCGAGCGGGAAGTGACGCGAGGCAGCTTCCGCCGTTGTGTGGAGGCGCACGGGTCCCACACTGAGGGGGGGCGGGAAATGGAGGCCCGGAAGTGATGTCATTGTGTACAGACGCGCGGGTCCCAAACGGAGGCGAGGGGGCGGGGTGTCCACAAGTTCCCCCCCTGCGGCGGCCAAGATGGCGGCGCGGAAGTGACGCGCGGCTGCTTCCGGCGCCGGGCCCATGGCGGCGACGCGGCTGGAGCTGAACCTGGTGCGGCTGCTGAGCCGCTGCGAGGCGCTGGCGGCCGAGCGCCGCCACCCGGGCGAGTGGCGGCTGGAGCAGGTCGGGGCGGGGCCGGGCCGGGGGTCAGCGCGGAGGCGGCCGGGGGAGAAGCGCCCACATAACGGAGTGTGTGTTTGGGGGGGGGGTTCCTCCGCAGTACGTCGGTGCCCTCGAAGAGATGCTCCTCGAGCTCAAGACTCGCTCCAGGTGAGCGCTCCCGGGCCCGGCCCCGCCTCTCCGGCCTGTGCATGGTGGGGGGGGCTCTCGGCTAGCTCGGCTTTCCGAAAGTTAGCTGCTGGGGGGCCAGGGAGGTGCCCCCCTCCCCCCGCGTCCCTGAGGCTTTCTACTCCACTTTTCGGAAACGCTGACCCCCGGTTCTCCCGTCTCCTCTGCCTCCTGCAGCAAGCCGGCCCCCGAGCTGCTGAACGAGTACTCCCGCAAAGTGGATTTCTTAAAGGGACTTCTGGAAGCTGAAAAATTGGTAAGGTCCGCCCGTCCGTCCGTCCGGCTCACGTTCGCCTTGCTGCCGTTGTCTCTGTCATGCTCCTCTTGAAGCATCGGTTTCGGATCCCGAGGTTTCTCAAAACCGTGCGCGTGCCAGTGGTTGGTGGGGGCGGGGCTGGGTGGGCCTTGCTGCTGGGTCCTGCCATCTTGGACAGGCAGCCAGGAGCAAATTTATATTAATATTCTGAATTTTTTAGGGCTGGATCTGGCCCCCGGGCCGTATTTTGCCCGCCCCCGTGTTAAACAAATGGCCGTGACTGCTGGCATTCGAGGTTCGTCCTGCACACGTCCCAGAATTACCTTTGAGCGTCCTTTGTGACGGATGCAGCTTGCCCTTGAGTCCGTGCCTCCTGCGTGGCACGTTTCTGGAGAGACGTTTACGCGTCTGGAGAACTGGCACGTAACGCGGTCTGTGCTGCAGCTTGATCTGTTGCAGTCACGGCTGTCTACGCTGTCGTCTTGCTCTCCTCCCCGTTGCTCGGGATGCAACGGCGGAGGAGCTCTCTGAATCCTCACCCCAGGTCACTCGTTCTCCAGTGTCCCTTGGGTTAATGACTCCATTTGGCTGTTTCTCTTTTGTAGTCGTCATCCACTGAGAAGGCACTGGCAAATCAGTTCCTGGCTCCGGGACGAACTCCCACTACGGCCAAAGAGCGAGCACCGGCCACTAAAACAGTTCACCTGCGGACGAAAGCTCGCTGTACGGACAACATGAGGAGTGAGCTGCTCGGCACAGTATGTTTTGCTGCTGGTTCCAGGGGGTCACCTACCTCAGCCAGGTGCCGTCCCCAGCCTTGAAGTGACAGCGTCCTCGGGGACCGCTGTCGGTAGCAGGCCTCGGACCCGTGGTTGTCTGCGGGGGCAGGTCATAGCCAAGGGGACTCCGACAGCTTCTGAGATTATTTTTTATTTCATTCTTTTTTTCAATTCTCCTCTCAAAGCGTGTGTTTTTTAAAGCTGAGGATACACCCATCTCTCCCCAGCGAGAGCACAGATTGTCAGTTGGCAGCATGTTGCCTTCAAGGGGCTGAGCCTAACTTATGATCTGTGACACTCTTGGCTCCTTGTGGTGGATACAGGGCAGTTGCTGGCGGGAAACGTTAGAAAGGAGGATGCTCTGGGGGTGAGATGTGCTTGCCGGTGGGCCCCAGTTCCATTTGTGTGTGTACCTAATTTTTCTTTGTCTCCTTGCCTCCCCAGGATCCCTTGTCCATCAACGGTAAGTTTCTATCTGAGAACTTGGTTCAGGTGCTCAGGGTTGTGCGCTGGTGCAAGGGGTGGTTACAAATCAGCTGAAGCCCGCTTGACGCCAGGAGTCTGTCATCCTGGAACTCCTCTATCACACCAGCTGATAAGACAACTAGAAGTACCAGCACAGATGCTGGTGTTGTGTAGTGCCCAGTCATGCCCTGACGTGCTTGTGCTAGGCTTCTTCAGGACAGAGAGTATCTGTCTGCATGAATTCAGACTTACTTCAGGGTTGGACACAAGAGTCCAGTCTTATTGTTACCTGTGTCTCCTGGCACAGGCGGATTGCATAGTTCCAGGAGCCATTTGAATCTAGATCATGTTAACTCTTTTGAAATGCGTGACTGACCCCCACTGTGCCCAGCCACATCAGTGGCCAGTTTCTCTAGCTGCTGCTGCAGGAGCTACACTTGACTTAGATGCTGTTATTTGGGAACAGTGATTCAGCCTTTTTCTTCAGGCTGGTCTCTTCTATTTCTCTGAACTGGACGTGGGCGTGATAGCTTGGTGCCTCCTCCGTCAAAGCTTTCTAAACCCTTGTTTCCTCAGGCAGGTGCCCAAACAAAGTTAAGCCTTTAATTTCCTTTGGCCTCTTGTCGTTTTCATGGATCACTGCTTATAAGGCAGCTTGCCATGGTAGAGTCAGGCCTGGAAGTTTATAATATGCTAAAACGCAAGGTAACTATTTTTTTTTTTTTAAACAGATTCTGAGGAGCCGAACATAAGGAAGCGCAAGTAAGTCAGAATCTAACATTTTGCTACTTTGTGGGAAGTGACAGCTGCTTTCCAAAGGCTTCTGACTTCCAAATGTTTTTTGATTCGGGTGCAAGGGTTTTACTTCCTTTTTGTGTAGGCCCAGATTTTAATGACTGGCTTCCATGATCTGTGTTTAACTTACTGCTCTTTCCAATTGATAAGAGATGTGAGCTGTAATGTAATGTGCTTGTCAGTTTACATAGTAAAGTGCTTTGGGGAGAACAGTCCTTGAAATCATTTGAAGCATCCTAACCTTTCTGCCTTGTTCTCTGTAGAGGACTTGAACCTGATGAGAAACAGTCGGCAACTGAGCTGGATGCCGTGTTGCAGCATCATCAGAACCTGCAAGAGAAATTAGCAGAAGAAATGCTGAGTTTGGCTCGCAGTCTCAAAAACAACACTTTGGCAGCACAGAACGTTATTAAACAAGATAACCAGGTAGCACCCGTTAGTACTAGGAATGCAGCCTAAAACATGAATGTGCTGAGATATTGTATAAACAGTAATGTCTGTAACTGGCGGCTAAATATGGCTACAGGGAAAAGAGTTCGCTGGCAGGACCTGTCTTTGGTGCATTTGGTCTTTACTGGGGGCAGACTTTATCTTTTATTTTGCGTTTAGCTATATCTAGGATCTGGAACCAACTTCCAAGGGAAGTAGAGAAGGTTTGCTGAGTCAAACCAACTTTAGCAGCTAGGATCTGGAACTAACTTCCAAGGGAAGTGGTGCTGGCTCCTACTTTGGGGGTCTTTAAGGAGGAGGCTTGACAATTACCTAGCTGTGGTCGTATGAGCCCAGTATTCTCTCCTGCCCTGGCAGGGGGTCGGACTTGATGATCTACTTAGGTCCCTTCTGACCCTATATCTACGAATGTAAGAAATAGTGTCCAGAAACTTTCAAATGGAGGTGTCTGAAGCTATGGAGGTCTGGCCTTTGAAGGCTTTGGGAGCCGCTGATGTCTGGCACTTCTGCAATTGGGTTACTTCACTTAAGGGTCCTAAATCTGTCTGTGGGCTTCTCCTTTCAGACTGCAGTTCTCAAATCTGAGTGCCCGTAGTATTAACCACTGGGGCCCCTTTGTATTTTCTCCATTGTAGAGCCTGCTGGTCTGGCTGTCAGCACCACTTGGCTTGATTGCTCACTAGCCCCAAGATGTTGTCTTCCTTCTCCTGAAAATCAGGTGACTTACAGCTCCCTCTCTTTGTTCCCCAGACGTTGTCTCAGTCCCTCAGGATGGCGGACCATAACTTTGAGAAGCTGAAGGATGAGTCTGAACGTCTTGAGCAGCATGCAAAGAAATCTGTTAACTGGTTGCTGTGGATAATGCTAATCATAGTGTGTTTTATTTTCATCAGCATGATCCTCTTTATCAGAATTTTCCCTAAACTGAGATGACTGCCACAGTGCCTAGGAGCAGTATGTGAAAGGCTGGGCTGTGTTGCACATGTGGATTATCACCCATTCATTTCCTCTATTAGTCTGGTAAACATTTGCTGCACAGCAGCCACCAGTCACTGGTCTTGTCCCATGGAGGAACTGTCAGACTAATTCTGTATCCCGTCCTGTGCCTTTGCTGGACTTGGTGGGACACCTTGTAGAGGAGGTTTGCTGAGTCAAACCCCAGGAAACCTTTTCGTTTGGTTACTGTTGCTGTTTTCTTGAGAGAACTGGAATAAAGTTTTGATGGTGCATCCCAGCAAAGGGGTCTTTGCAGGTGACTCAGTGAATGCTAGCCTCCTAGCTCCTGAAGTGGTTGTGCCCTGGAGCAAGCCTGTATAGATCCATTCTGGTCCTGCTGTAAGCAGGTAAAATCTGTGACTGAGATTCTCAGCCAGGGTGTTTGGTCTTGATATGGTCTGTCCAGTCTCTGTCTTGCTGATCTGCTACTTCCAGCGAGGTCAACAAAAACGTTGCTGCATTATTTCTATTCCTTGAAGTAGTCATCTCCTTTGGAAAGGGATGAGCTACACATATGGCCAAATGGTGCTTGCACTGCTGGTATATTGGTGCTTCTTCCCTGAAACAGGTGAGGCAAATACTGTGGCAGGTGTGAAATGCAACGATGAAGCTGTTGAATTCGATTTTGTGTACAGTGTAGTTGGTGTCAAGAAGAAACCTCCATTAGCAAAGGTATTACAGGAATTGATTCCCTTGCAAAGCTGCATCTGTGTTCGCTGTTAAAGATAAGGTGTGGGGAAGAAGTAGTTGGGTGAATCTAGCTTGCGAGCTGGATCTGGACGGCTCAGGTGATCAGAGAGTCTTGCTCATCCCTCGGATACAGAGATGTGCAGTGCAGACAGGCAGGAACTCCCCAGAGGCTAGGGTTCAGCAGTGACTGCTGCCTAAATCCACAGCTGCAAGAGCTAGAGAACCGAGCAGGGCAAGTGAGAACCTCTCCCAAGGAGCTCATGTAGCTGTGGCCTCCTTCTGTTTGGCTTCTTCCTGGGTGCCACTGCTTTTTTGGTTTCTTTGCCCAGGACATGTTTTGTCTCTAATGTGATTGGGATCTAGGAAGTTAATGTTTAGAAAGTACAGACTTTGTGTTCCAGCACGTTCCCAAGAGGGGAATTTGGGCTGACGCTGCCTCCTGGATACAGGCTGACTAGATTAGCCAGCAACCGATAGGCAGGAGAGCAACTGGTAATGTCTGTGTTAGACAAAGAAACAGCATGTGGCATTAGCAGTATTCATTAAAGGTGATGTTCCAGCCTTTTCCCTTTTTTTAAGGCACATCTTTTCTTCGTGCTGTGTCTGTGATGATGTGGTCTCTGGGACAGGGCTGTTTCTTGCACGTTTGTCAAGTGCCCAGCACTGTGGGTGTTCTTGTAGTTTGGATGACTAGTAATGGCACTTTTTTCAGCGTTGCTTGTGAATGATAGAGATGGGACGTGATGGCTGGATTGATGGATGCCCTGCCCTATCTGAGACCTTTCAAGTGTCCCAGGTTGATTCTGCAATGGACAGCACCCTTGCAGGGAGGAGGAAGGTGGAGCTGGGAACATAACTAGAAACAGGGAGTGGGTTAGATGTTCTTGGGTGAGAGCACTTGCCAGGAAACCGTGGGGGGCTGCTTGTAGTGGTAACTGAGGAACAAACCTGGATGCAGAGGTATCCAAGACAGATGTGCCTTGTACAGGCTGACGTGCGAGACAGTGGTGTGTTCCAGCTGCTGCGTGCTGTGCTGCCCTGAAGAAGCCGTTTCTGAAAATGACAAGCTGCTCTCAGCAAAAAGTTAAACTGATAAATAACAGGGATTACACAGACTGGAAGAAAGGCATACTCCTACAAACAAGGGACTGGAAATTAGGCTAAATGTTGCGCTGCCATGGGTGACATTTTAAAAAGCAGATTGAGCAAGAGACTGGTGAAGGTATGAGGGAGCACTGTCGGAGGAAGTGGACTGGTGTGACCTCTGTGGTCCCCTTTCATCTCCAACTCCTTTGATTCCGTAAGTGCGCGGTGCCCTCTGCCACTTGCCGTGGGCGAGGTTACATTTTCTAGTGCAACAATGGGATTGTTCAGGTCTTGGCAGTAGTTCCTGTGTTAACAGTAAAACACTGGAATGTCTTTCCTTAGCACGTCACGAGACAGGATTTTCATCCTCTGAGTTTTCTCCCATCAAGTTAAGTCTCTCCCAGTCGGTTGTTAGTGGGTGTGAATGGAAGGAGGTATAAAAGGAAATCTGGTCCATGACATGAAATCATTTGCCTTAAGTGACTTGGCAATAGCTCTGTGGGTCTCAAAACAGGAAGGGATGAGTTTCCCAAGGCCAGATCTTATGTGATCTCAGCCTGTGTGCCTGAGAAGTCTATTCTGTAACCTGTAACATCCTGCCCGTGATGTGTGGACTCACTCCCATCTACTCAACTGGCTGAGATGGTGACTCCTACTACTTCTCCAAAAAGCTAAATGGTAAGCAGGGTGCGTGCTGCTTGCTGAGAACCTGGGAGCTTGGGAAGTGCATTGCACAAAGCACATTGATCACGGGAAGTAACAATGGCGCTGGCTCCCAATGAACACCGGTTCCATGTGAGGTCCCCTCACGCGGGGCCAGTGCAGAAGTATGCTCATCTCATCTCTGCTGCCTCATTGGAGCTGGGAGCTAGATCCCAACAAAAGAGCGGTATTTTGTTGGAAGTCAGGGTGTCCCTGTCTGCCTGCTGGCTCACTGTGGAACCAGAGCTGCTGTTGCTGGTCCTCACTTTCCTTAAGTGAAGGTTATTATTGATCCAGGTAGTCTATGAGCGTTGGTTAATCTCTGGCAATGATCCTTTGGGCTGCAAAAGATTCAAGGTCTTACATTGAGTTTGACTGGATTTGTGGATCTTCCAGTTACTTCAACTGAGATGGTGGGTTGAGTGTTGCTTTTCCTGCATCTTGGCAATTAGGATTATTTTCAATCCCTTCAATTGTCCCCTGTCTGCAGCTGTAGATACCAAGAAGTTAAACCAGTGCAGCATGGTACCGCCAGCACCCCGGCTGCCCTTGCAGTATTGAATTGGAGTGAGCAGTCAGTGCTGCAAAACAGACTGCATGTGTGCCAGGCCCTGTCCTTAAGCTGCATTTCCGCACTGTGCAGCTAGCCTTGCAGGGGCCTCGTGAATGTCATCATGTCTCGTTCCCAAATGTAGATTATGAGGAAACGTAATTTTCCCACCCTCTTCCACCACCTCTGTCCCGCAGGTTCTGGAAGCCAGGCTGGGTTCTCTCCAGATGTATCAATTGCAGAGAGTTGGCAAAAGACAGAAGGAGCCTTGGAGGGCACGGTGCAGAGCATGCTGCAGTGAGTTCATGCTGCTTCAAGTGGACTGTAGCTGGTGCCCAGGAAAGAACAGCTCAGCTGGTCTCTCTCAGCTGCACTGGCTTGACCAGGAAGACTGCATTAACAAAAGACACAGATTAGTGGTTCTGACCCTGAAAACACAAACCAGTTTCCAAGTTCCCCTCCAGAATGGAACTATGCACTGAATCCGCCAGGCCACCGGCCCTGTCTGCAGGAACTCTCTGTAAGGATATTTGGTCTCTGGGAGTGAAGGGGATTCCCTTCGAAAAGTGTTGGGAAAAGGACTTCTGTTCTCATGCGATTGATCCAGAGCAGCTAGGGGTGGTTTGGGGGTTTGTGCAACCCTGCTGGTTCTACATGGAGTCTTTTGGAGGCTGCATGGCTGATTTCAAGTTCCCAGTGTCATACAGACCAGGAAAGCTGCTCCTGAAAGATTTCTCAGTGCTTGCCTAGGGAGTATCCTATAGAGCCTGGCCCAGAGCAGCCAGTGACCGTGGCAAATGTAGAGCCTTAAAGGGAGCAAGAAGTTCCTGGGGCTTGAGAGAAGGTTCCTGTCCTGCAGAGCCTTACTTAGGAGGGTGTAAGGGGGGCCACAGGAGAAGATTTGTCTTGCCTGCTACGTAGCTGGTTTTCGTTTTATGCTGGTACAGATCAAAGCTACCAAGGGAGATGAAAGACCTGAGCGTACCATACTCCAGCACCAGCCTGCTGGTGCTGTACCATCATATTGTGCATCTCGTTAGCCAGGGAGGGCATCTAATTAATTCTTATCGCTGATGCCAATAGTGAGAAATTCACGAGCCTCTGTGTCAAGGTTCATTGATGAATACAGAGACATGCATGACAGACACTTTAATCCTATACTTCTCTTTGAGCTGAGAACAAAAGCAATGCCCCTGCTGGGGGGGGCAGGAGCTGGAGCTGCCCTGCAGGCAGGGGCAGGGCCACTGGAGATGTGCCCCCCCCATTGCCCTGCAGGGGTGTACCAGCCCTTAGCTCTCCAGGGTGTATTGCATTGCCCACCTGACATAGGGTGCTCAGGGGGTATCCTACACCCCCTTCCCCTGCCAGCAGGGCCCTGGCTTCCTCCCTTGCTTGGTGATGGGGGCGGGGTAGGGGTAGGGATGCAGGGGATCACGTACCAGGCCTATTCCTGTGGGGCAGGGGAGCCGGTGCCCAGCCAGGCCTGGCCGGAGCAGCTGCTTTTGGAATGAGGGAGGCCTGGGAGCCGAGTTTCGGACCGCGGGGCAGAGGCGGGGGGTTTCCAGCTGGGTTCCCAAGCTGCTTCTAGCCCCAGGGACCCCCAAGCGCTTTGCCGCCCTGCTGCATGCATGCATAGCTGGGGCACACGCCTGCCCGCGCATGTGCACTGCTCCCCCGAGCCATGGGGGTCAGAGCCCACCGCCCTCCTGCCTCTGTGCAGGGCAGCTGGCGGCAGGCTTGCATGGGGGGCAGGCGCTCCGTCTGACCCGAGAGTGACTGTGCCGGGAAGCATGCCCAGTTATGTGCTGCAGGGGAGTTGCTGGCAGTCCCCTCCCTTCCCTTCCCGTCACCTTCCTGCCCCTGTGCAGTCACTGACTCCCGAGCCATGGGATCCGGGAAGCTGGGGGCAGAAAATCAGTTCCTCTGCCCGTGAGGATGTGACCCCGACCCTGCCTGCCAGGCCTCTTGCTCCCCAGCCAGCCCAGCTTGGGGCCTGACGAGCAGCAGCCAGGCCTTGGCAAGTGGATCCTGATCTGGGGGGGGAACCCCACGGACACTGGATTTAGAGCTCACATCAGCTGGGGATGCCCCAGTCCAGGCTGGGCTGCTGGGGCATTTGGGGCCTTGCCCGCTCTCTGGGATTGCCATGTGCCGCATGAGCTAGAGATGTTCCCGGCCTGCCCTTTCCCTGGGCATGGGGGAAGCTCAGAGCCCAGGCAGCACTGGTGGGACCTACAGGTGCCAGCCTCTGTGACACCCACGCTGGGTGGGGAAACGGGCAGAGCCGGACTGGGGTGTGTCGTCGTCGCCCCCCCCTGCCCCTCCAGCTGTGCTGGCCCTTTAAGTAGGAGCTCCGGGTTGTGGCCCAGCTGGTTTTTCCAGAGATGCATCCAAAGGCGATGCTGTTGCTGGGGGGGAGGAGCAGCACGTCCCGGCCTGCAGCCGCTCCAGCCAGGGGCTGTCTCTGTGCCCCAGCAGGCACTGGGCAGGGCAGGGCAGGGGGGTGCCAGGCTGTAACGCACCTACGAGAGAGGCAGCAGCAAGCAGGAGATTTGCCGGCTCTTCCCTGCCCTTTCAGTGGGCTTCTGGGGTCCCCCCTTTCCGAGCCAGCCAGGCCCTTTCCTGCCTTGATCCCCTGACTCCCGGGGCTGGGGCTTGGAGAAGCAGCCCATGCACAGGGTGCAATCGAGGTGCTCTCCCCCTTGCATGTGGGGTGTGCTCAGGGCACTGGGGCAGGGGATGCAGGGTGGAGAGACCCCCCCCATAGGTAAATGCCCCCATACCCCTGGGGACATGGTCAGGGTGGTGGAGGACAGCAGTGACCCTGCTCGGCTCAGCTCCCAGCTGCCAGAGTCTGCCCGGGCCTGCACCCCTTGCTCAGAGAAGCCAAGGGGGGCCCTGCCAGCTAGTGATGGCTTTGTTAACTCTTTCACTGCTAGCAAAGGGCCAAGGCTCCCCCCAAGCTGGGACGCTGTGATGTGACAGACCCCCTCTGGCCGCCTTTGAGACCCCGCTCCAGCCAGGAGTGGGGGCACCCTGCATCCCTCTGCTCCACCCAAGGCCTCTGCAGGGGTTTGCCTTGGGCAGTGCCATACCTGGCACCTCAGCCCCTCCTAGTCTGGCTGCATGACCTCCTTTTCCTTCTCTGTGCCTCAGTTTCCCCCACTGGAAAACGGGGCCTGTGCTCCGGGTCTGTTTCTGGCACGTGGCTGGGAACAGGGGCCACGCTGGAGCTGAAGAGGGGCAAGGGGACAGGTGTAGCCGGACTGGGACCCAGCTGCCCACAGCTGGGGGGAGATGCCTCCCCTCCCCTCCCTCCCACCAGTGGTTGCAGGGCGGGATCTCGCCTTGCCCAAGGGGGTTTATAGCTGGGTGCCGCGGCTGGCTGGGAACGCTGTGCCGATCTCCTGATTAGAGGCACTGCCAGCCCCCCCCCCCACTGCTCTCCCAGCCCTGATGCCCCGTCCCACGCATGCCGGGGGGGGGGGGGGGGGGGGGGGGGGGAATCAGCACAGCTGCACCCTTGGGCCCAGGCCCTGCTGACTCCGAGCTGGAAACCGCCTTGAGTTTCTCAACAGGCCTGACCCTGCTGGCTGCCCCTTCCTGGCTGACAGCTCCAACAGCCTCAACAAGGACTCGGAGGCAGGCCGGTGCAGTGGTTACAGCAGCAGGAGAGAACTCAGCTCCAGCCCATGAGGTTTTTCAGCTTGGCCTCCCCTCCTATCTGCACCCAAAGGATGATTAACTCCCTTTGCCTTATCAACGCCAGCCCCCTCCCCCCGGCAGGGTGGGCGACGGCCTGTCCAGCCCCACGTACAGCGGGGTCCTGATCCCAGGGCAGGTCTGTGAATCATCCCGCTTGTCCCATCCTGGAGCCCTGGTCCCAGCGCCACTGCCCGCTCGGTGCTGCGCCTACAAAGACAATCCCTGCTGCAAAGACCTTATCACGGGAGCGGCGAGTGCGGGGCAGACGGGGCCCGGGGATTTCCAGGTGCTATCAGAGACCGATAAAGGGGCCAGAGAGGCCGCGAGGCGCCTGCCTGCTTCCTTATTAATTGAACTCTGACCGATGACAAACGTGGAGGATGGTCCATCGTCAGGGCAGGCCTGGCCCTGTGCGGGAGGGGACAACAGGAGGGGCAGCAGAAAGAGCAGGGAACACTGTACCCCCCCCTTGTTAACGTGGGGTTTCATGCCTCCCTTGCCTGCAAAGAGTAACCGAGGCGCTGGAGCATCATCAAGACCATGGCCATGCAGCGTGCAGAAGACCAGGCCTGACACTGCCATTCTTTATGGATGATCTAATTTAAAAAAACCTTTTTTTTGGTTTTTTTTTTTTTTACCAAAAAAACCCCCAAAAATGCATCGTTACCAAAATTTACGTTGTTTATAAAGAATCCAGAGGCAGCGGCTTGTCGAAGGCAAAAAAAAAAAAAAATATACACACATATATATATTATATATATAAATGGTGACATGGTCCATCGCCTGCCCTCCCGGGGGGTTGGGATCAGGCCCAAGTGAGGATGTTTCTTTGACCACAGAAGAGTCCCGCCCTCCGCCATCCCGGGGTCGGTCGGATCTGCCGTGGAGGGGCTGGGCCCACCCAGCCCGGTGCAAACAGGCAGACCCCAAGGCAGGAGCCGGGGAGCGAATGGTGCCCGTGCCTCCATCGTCTGCATCAGCTGCCGGCTTCCAAGGGTGCCGGAGGGAGAGGAACGGGGCAGCCATTGTCCCTGGTCCAGTGGGAGAAGCCAGCGTCGCTGCCCTGCCAGGCCACGCCATGGATATAAATGCAAGCAGCCCCCTGCCCCTCCAGGCTTCCTCTTGGCTTGCCAAGCAAACCTCCCCTGCCCCGTGCCAGCTCCCTTCCCCCCCACCCCACTCTGGCCTCTTCCGCACGGCGGGCTGGAAAGTCACCCTTAGAAGCAATGACTCACACACGCAGGCGCTGGGCCCCTCTGGATCCGCGGGCCAGGAGGGGCTGGGCTCCACGCTGGCGCTCCCAGCGCTGGCCCGGTGCCCCCTTGCAGAGGGGGGTAGGGGGTCCTGGGAGCCGTGGAGCCGAAGGAGAGGAGAAGATGATGTGGGGAGGGAGCGTCCGTGCAGCCCTGCGGGCCTGGGGGGCCGTCGGCTGGGCCCAGTGCGCCGGGGGCCGTGGCTCAGGGCCCCCCCCGGTAGCTGCTGTAGTGATTGCGGTCGGGGTCGCTCGGGGTGAGCGGCAGGCTGGGCTTGCGCTCGGGGTCCTCAGTGCACGGCGGGGGGGAGCGCTGCTTGAAGAAGTCCGAGACGTAGCGAACCTGGGTGGGGTGGGGGGACAGAGAGGGTTGGAGGGGGGAGCTCGGGGGCAGGATCAAGCCAGGCAGCCTGTGGGGGGTCCCCATGTCCAGCCACATGGGCCTGAGCATCTCCCACTCCCCAAGCCTGCCTTGGCAAGGTCAAGCTGCAGGTCAGCTGGAAACCTGGGAGCCGAACCCAGGTGTCCTGGCTCCTGCGCCTATGTGGCCATCACCCCCCAGGGCTGCAAGGGGGGTGGGGGAGAGGGGTCCAATACACTCCAGGACAGCCCGGAGGCTGGCGCAGGAGCCCGACTGCTCCCCTGGGGCTAGCAGCAGACAGATGGATGGAGGAGGGCACGAGCTTGCAGATCCCCGGGCCACCCACCACAAGCTTCAGGGCATTGGGCTCGTTCCTGTCCGACTCCTGTGGCTCTCCATCCAGCCCAGCTGCCCGGGTGCTACAGGCACTGCCAGGGGAGGGGGGCAGAAGGCTGAAGCAGGGGGGCCGGAGCCGCGAGGCGGGTACGTACGATGAGGACGGCGACGAGCGCGCCCTGCAGCAGCCCCACCAGCACGTCGCTCCAGTGGTGCTTGTAGTCCGACACCCGCGTGTAGCCCACGTAGATGGCGAAGGCGATGAGGAAGAACTGGATCGTGGGGCGCAGGAGCCGGGCCCACTTCCCCGCCAGCCGGGCCTGGATGTACAGCTGGGAGGGACGGGAGGAGGCCGGTCAGCATCCCCAGCCAGCCGAGCGCTGCATCCCCCACCCTGGATCCAGAGGCCCGATCGCAGGACCCTAGTGCAGGGCTCAGCCATGCTGGTGGGTGCAGACAGGCAAAGAAGCCTTGCCCCCCCTTCCCCCCCCCACCAGCTCTAACCACTGAACCCCACTCCCTCCCCAAGCGTCACTCACCGCCAGGAACATCATGCAGTACATCCCGAAGGAAGAGTGCCCCGAGTAGAAGGACAGCCTGGAAGGAGACAGGGAGGGGGTGAGACAGAAAGAAACCCCCTGTCCTCTGCCTGCCCATCCCACCACTGCCACCAGGCCCTGCAGGATCAATCTCCAGCCCCCAGCCCCAGACAGACCCCCGCCTCCACCTCCAGAGCTGAAGGGCTGCATCTCCTTACACCCTGGGGGAGACAGGCCCAATGCAGCCCCCAGCCCCCCTACCACCAGGAGGGCCCGCGGGCACCTGGACTCGGTGATGTTGCGGCTGTTGCCCCGGCACACGTTGTCCAGCTGCATGTAGATGGAGCAGTTCACCTTGGTCCAGTCGGGGTCGCAGACGGCCAGGAAGTTGGGGCGCAAACGCCCGATCATGTACTTGGCCAGGTCGGTGAGGGACTGGCTGACGGCGCCGCCGAAGAGGAAGGTGCCCACCACCTTGTACAGCGCCGCCAGGTAGTTGTTGAACTCCGACCTGGAGTAGAGGCGCTCCGTGTACACCAGGTAGGCTTCGCCTGCTGAGACCTGCAGAGCCACGAGAGGGTCAGCCCAGGGAGGGCCTGGAGCCAGGGGATGTGGAAGGAGGGAGCCGCCCAGCCCCACTGTGCTTACGATGACGACGGTGCAGGTGATGGTGACGCCGGCCATGAGCCCGTGGGTGATGGTGTCGGCCTTGTAGGGGTAGCGGATGGAGTCGTCAGTGCAGTAGAAACCGCGCTTGTACGGGGCGTCCACGAGCGTCAGGATGACGAAGGGCAGGGAGGCTGTGGGCAGGGCGGAGGGGCTCAGTGAGGGGCTTTGTGCTCCCCCAGCTGTCCCGTCCTGTCCTGCCCGAGAGCACTGGATGTGCCAAGCCTCTGCCCTGCCCGTGGCACCATTGGGGCAGCTTCATGTGGCCCCAGTGCCATAGGGCAAGAGGCCTTCAGGCTCTATGGAGATGACTGCAGCCCTGGGATAGGACCCCGACTGCTCCAGGTGCCCCCCACCCCAGCCCTGCAGGGCAGGAGACCAAGGCTGCTGCCCCAGGCTGGGGTCATGGTCAGGCCAAGCAGGGAGGGTGCCCTGGCCACGCTGCCCCCATCCACAGGCTGCTTCCCCCAGGGGCTGCAGAGGGCTGGGAAACATCCCTGCCCCCGTGACCTTGGCCTTCAGGCTGCTGCTGATTAGCAGGGCCCTGCTATCTGGAGGCAGCAGCCGCCTGGGCGCGGGATACAGATACCGGCACCTGTGCCACCCTGCACCGGCCTCCCACCCACGCGTGGCCCCGCAGGGACCCGCCCCGGGCCCAGCCTGAGTGCAGGGCCCGGATGGTCAGGCAAGCCACAGGCATGGCCTCATGGAGAGGGCACTGGGCTGGGAATCAGGAGAGCGGGGGCTTTCCTCTCCCGCGGCAGGAGTGGGTCAGCGAGAGTTTCGGACTCCCGGCTGCTCTGGGCACAGCAGAGGCCTGGGCACAGCCACTTGCCAGGAGCTCCCAGCCACCCGGTGCAAACTCCAGCTCCTAAGCACCACACAGGCATCGGACACTGCTCCCCTTGCCCCATCCCGTCAGATGGGTAAACTGAGGCATGGAGTTGTGCCAGTCGAGGCAGCCATTCCCAGCCCCAAAGGCTTCCCCCTCTCCTGGTGCCTGTGCTCCCAGATGACCCCCTGAGCTGTTCTCCGCAGCTGCTGGGGAAGTCACTGCCCACCCCGTCCCGCCACCCTGCCCAGGGCCCACAACAGCAGAGAGGTGCCGACGGGCTCCAGCTGCCAGCACTTGGCCAAGCCAGTGCCCCCCAGGATGTGCCTTGCTGCTGCATCCGTCTGTCCAGGTCTCAGCTGTGGGGGGGCTACACCCATTCCCCCCCCCCCCCCCGGTCTGGCCCCACTGGCCTCCCCCTGGGGCAAGCCGTCTCAGAGGTGCAAGCCCCCTTTGCGAGAGCGGGGCTGGAGCCCTGGCGTAGACAAGACGCCGGCACGTGCCCAGGGGATTTGAAAGCATAGCTGCAGTGGCAGGCAGGCAAGCTCACTGTTAAGGGTTAACCCGGAGAGAGCTGGGGGGAGGAAGGGGGTCCAGGTGGCTCCACTGATTGGGATGGGGCTTTTCACACCTGGCCAGGCCCCGGTGGGGGCAGGGATCCGTCATGGCTAAGACCCCCTGCCCCCACTGAGCCCTGGCATGCTTGCTGCATGCCAGGGGCTGCCCTGCCCCAGCAATGGGTACGCAGGACGTGCCAGGGCCCTACCCAGTCCACCTTAAGGCAGCCTCCTCTCCCAACTCAGCCCATTGTTTGGAAACTTCTGGGCAAACACAACCACCTTTGTCTTCTCCCCCCCTAGGTGTGTGAAGGGGCACCCTTTCCACCCTCCTTCGGGGGCAGACGCCAGCACCAGGGAGCTCTTTCCACCCTCCTTCTCCTTGGCCCCTAGCAAGGTCCTCACGCCCCAGCCGGGGAGAAAAAAAAAACACCCAACCTGGCCCTGCCGGTTCCTGCAACATTCCCATTCTCCCTTTCAGCTTGCTCTGCAGCAGAAGCAGCGAAGGGATGTGGGTGGGGGGAAGGAAAAAATAAAATATATAGCAACAGGCCTTAACTTCTGCCCGGTTTGCTGCCGCTCCCCAGCCCGCACAACGCTCCCAGGTGTGTCTCAAGTGCACCAGGCTGTTTTATTTTTGCCTTGTAACACTCCCCGGGTTTTCTGTCTGGCTGATTGAACCCGCAGAAGACGAAAAAAGAGATGCAGCCGGGGGAGCGAGACACCCGAACAGAACAGGAACCGGCCACCTGTGGTTACAGGGAGCCCGGATGGATGCAGCCGGGAGAGATCCAAGCTGAAATTAAGACCTGCGCCTTTATTTTAAGGCCCTCTTAATTATGTGCTTCTCGGCGGCTATTTTAGACCCAGCGGCTGTCCTGCTCGCGAAGGGGAAAAGGGCTGCTTGGGTGGGGCGAGGAGGAAGGGCGAAGCAGGGCTCACCTTCCAGCCTGGGTATTTTTAACCTGCGACAATGGGCCTGGAAATCAGCACACCCAGGGTGGAGGAAGGGAGCAGGCTCCTGGCCACGGAGCGGCGGGTTATAGCGCAGAGCGGATGTCTGATGGGGTGGGAACCGCAGGCCGGTTCGTTAGGGCATCCGAGGGGACTCGTTATAGGCCCAGGATGCCTGTAATTGCCTGGGCAAAGCCACTCGCCCCCGCATTCATCCGACCATCGGGCTCCTAATTGAAGGGGAGGAGCGGAGCCAGCCACCGGCCGATGCCCCCCTCCACGCCGCTGCGCGGTGCTGTAATTCAGGCTGGTTTTCACCCAGGATGCTGGAGCCCCCGAGACCTTGGGGGCCCGGGCAAAGCGTGGCGTGGACGGCTCCGGGGTAGAGTGGGACACCCAAAGGTGGCACTGCGGATGCCCACCCACACTGTTCCCTGTCGCAGGGGACTTCCGACAGATGAGGGGCCACCAAGGGAGATGCAAGGGGGGTGAGCCCCTATTCTGAGCCTGGCACTTGGATGCCCCCGTGAAGCTCTCCCGCTGCAGCCCCAGGCCCAGCCCCAGCTCCGCAGCAGCTGGCACCCCCAGGTGAGTGCCCCCTGGCAGATCTATCCGGGGGCGGGCAAGGGTGCAGCAGGGGAGGGGGTTTCACTTGCCCTTGCAGCCCAGTGCTGCCCAGGGCCCCGATCCCACGCTCGATCCCACACTGCCAGGGCACGTGACAGTGGAGCGGGCATGGCAGGGCCATGTTGGCCGGCACCAGCTCACGGGACTAGCGCCCACACAAGGAGACCTGGCAGGCCCGAAGCCTGCTCCGCTTTGCAGGGTTTAGCCCCGGCTCTGCTGGCAGCCTGAGCTCCAGAGCCGGGTTTCCCGCCTGCCCCCACAAAGGAAGACCCACATCCGGTCTCTCTTCGGGGAGCTTTCCCTCCAGGCCGGCTTAAAGGGCACAGCTCTCCCATGGGGCCCCTGCCGCAGCCTCCCCTGCCTGGCGGGGAGCCCACCGAGAGGGAGGCGTGCCCAGTGGTCAGAGCCCCAGTGTGGGACACCCAGAGTAACGCCTGATCTCCCACCAGCTTCCTGCACAGCCTGGGTCAATGCAGTCCCTCTGTGCCTCAGTTTCCCCGTACAGTCACGTGCCGGAGAGGCCCAGACGTCAGGGTGATGGCTGCCACAAGCCAGCCAGATGCATGAGGACACACGCACCTCACCTGCCCCTGCCGGCAGAACACATGCACACCTCCACCCCGCCAACAAGACACACACATGTACACACACACGCCTGCCCCTGCCGGCAGAACACATGCACGCATACCTGCCCCTGCCAGCAGGACACACACATGCACACATGCATGCACATATACACACATCCAGGAAGATCACGCACCAACTGCTGAAACTTCCTTAGCCTGACAAAGGGGTTTTGAGCCCGAAAGCTTGCTTAATAACTATTCTCCAACTATTTGGGTTGGTCTAATAAAAGATATCAAATTCACCCAAGGAACCTTGTCTGCCCCTGTCCTTAGACCAACACGGCTACAACCTACACCCCCATATACACACATGCACACCCCTGCCCCTGCCAGCAGAACCCATGCACACACACATGCACACACCACCCCCCCCACCAACAGGACACACACGTGCACACATGCATGCACAGGTACACACACACCTGCCCCTGCCAGCAGGACACATGCACGCACGCACACACCTGGCCCTGCCAGCAGGGTACACACACACACACACCTGGCCCTGCCAGCAGGACACATGCACGCACACACACACCTGGCTCTGCCAGCAGGGTACACACATGCGCGCACACACCTGGTTCTGCCAGCAGGGTACACACATGCGCGCACACACGCACACCTGGCCCTGCCAGCAGGGTACACACATGCGCGCACACACGCACACCTGGCCCTGCCAGCAGGGTACACACATGCGCGCACACACCTGGTTCTGCCAGCAGGGTACACACATGCGCGCACACACGCACACCTGGCCCTGCCAGCAGGGTACACACATGCGCGCACACACCTGGCTCTGCCACCAGGGTACACACACACACGCACACCTGGCCCTGCCAGCAGGGTGCACACGCAGGCACGCGCACCCCTGTCCCGAGCAGTCCGGCCGGGGGCTGCGCCGGCCCCGCTCCCGCCGCGGCACCCCGACTGCGCTGCCTGCCCCGGGGCCGCCGCCGGGCCGCTCTTACCGACCACGACGCAGAGCACGTCCAGCACCACGAAGACCGTCCTGCGCTCCATGCTCCGCCCGGCCCCGGCCCCGGCCCCGGGCTCGGCCTCGGCCGGCAGCGGCGGGACGGACGGACGGACGGACGGACGGACGAGCGGACACGGCCCGACTGCCGACGAGTTCAAGTGCGGGCCGGGCCGGGCTGGGCCGGGGCGGAGCCGGCATCGCGCCGCCTCCCGCTCCCCTCCCCGGACGGGGCGGCCCGCGGGCTGGGGCTCCCCGCACGCACCCTGCTGCGGCCGGGAGGCAGCTGGGGGTGCGAGCGGCGGGGACCTCGCCCTTCCTCGCCCGTGGGAGGAGGGGGCAGAAGAGTCCCCCCACAGAGGGCTGGGAAAGCCGGCAAGAGAGGCAAGGCAGGGGCTCAGCCCCAAAGGCGAAGGGCCTCGCCATGCGTGAATGCAGACAGCTCCGTGGGCGGGGGTGACTCCGGGCCCACGTGCGCGCTCGTGCCCCGGGGAAAGTGGAAGCTGCGCTACATTTAATTCCTCCTTCCTCACCCACTCCCCCGGGGGAAGAGCGGGCACACGCACGGGCAGCTATCGCGGAGCAGCCGATGCACGACTCGGCCCCCCGCGCGCTTTGGCTGCGCCACGAGCACGGCCGGACCCGAAGTGCCGCGGAGCCTCGCCGGGACGCGGGCCCGGAGCCAGCGGTGGAAAATTGAGAGCGTGCAAAGCTCCGAGTCTCCCGGGCGGACAGCGCGAGCGCGCCGCGGGGACGCCAGGCCCCGGCCTGCTAATCCCATCCGTTCCCTTCCCATTGGCGGCAGGGCCTGGAGCCGGGCGCTGAGGTTTGGTTAGGAGCGGAAGGAAATGGAATAATAACAGAGAAGCCGCCCAAACACGAGCTGCCGAGATGGGTTATTTAAATGCTTCGCAACGGGCTCACAAAGGATGCCCGGGGTCACTGCGGGAAGCCAGGCGGCCTGGAAACGCTCTCAGGATGTCCTGGGGTTTCAGGAGGGGCGCAGCCCGGCTGGTTCGACGCAAGCCAAAGCCTCGGCCCTGCCGTCGCCGGGACCCGGGTCCAGAGCTGTCGGGCTTGGCACTGCGTTTGCCCAGGGGTGGCAGGTGTGGAAGAAAGCTGGGCTGCAGGGATGCCCTTATATAAGTGGAAGTGAGGGAGAAGACAGGTGATTGGCTAGACAAGCTGTCTGTCACCCCCAAAACCGGGCGACTGACTTCCTGCAGAGGATTGTGGGAAGGAAAGGCCCCTATAAAACCCTGGCTCCCCGCCAGCCAGACAGTGGATGTTGGCGGAGCTGGGAGGGTGAGTCTCCTGGGGGAGCCTGTGGGTGGGTGCTGCTGAGACCCAGCTGCCTTCCCCACCCCACAGCCGCGGCAGGCGGGCTGGAGTCCCCAGTGGGTGGGGTGACGCATGTAGGCGTATCCAGGAGGACTTTGGACCTCCTGTGGGCTGGTGTCTGCTGCTATCCTTGGGGACACCTGCCCCTGGAGCCTGCCTGCTGCCTCTTGGCAGGGCACAGATGCCCCGGATAGGTGTTGCCCTGCCCATGGGTGTTTTTCTACCTTCCTGCCCTTGGTCCCTGCCAAGTTGGTTTTCCTCCCTCCTGCCTTTTGGACCCCGAGTGCTCAGGGCACAAGGTCCCTAGGTGCCATGGGGTGTGGTGTGAAGCAAGTGCCCTGCCAGGGAGAGGCAGGGATGCTTTGTTTTCCAAGGGCGGCTCCTTGGTGGCCCAGGGCTCTGCAAGACGGGGCAAACCAGGCTCCGGCAGCCAGGGGAAGGGACAGCAAAGAGAATGGTTCCCCCCCCTGAGATGCCACCTGCTCACGGGGTCAGATGGGGAGAAAGGGCAGGGAGAGCTTCGGGCCCCCATGCCAGATCCCTTAGCTCCGTGCCTGGGAGCGAGCAGACAGCACTCCTCGCCTCTCACCCTCACAGGAGGTTGAAGCAAACCCCCGGGGTTTCAAACAGCTCCGGCTTGGAGGGGCTCTGCTTGTGGTGTTGTGACAGCCCCAGCCTCAGTGACATCCCTGCGCCCATGCTGCGCTTGCTGGTGACTCTCCACCCCAGAGGTGGCTGCAACAGAGCCGTGCGGCGCGTCTGCTGGGCATGGAGCCTTGCCCGCTTTGCAGGGCAGATGCGCCGGGAGACGGTGTGCTATGCGCCTCATGAGCTGACCGGCCTCGTCGCCTATTTTGGTACCAGAGGCCTCATTAGCAAAGCTCTTCTGTAACCCACGGGGCAACACGCGCCTGCTAGATTCCCCCCTGATGGCCCCGCTCTGCGCAGAGAAGAGCCCAGCTCCCACCCCCGGCCTGTTTGCTCAGCCCCTGCCGCTGTACAAACAGAGCCTGGCAGCTGCTTTCCCCAGCCAGGAGCTGCTTTACCCAGAGCCGGGGGGTGAGGGGGCACTGGGAGAGGAAGCTCAGTCCCTGGCTAACATGGTGCTTGCAGGTTGCAACCCTGGGCGGTGGGTGGCAATGGGAGCACAACGCAGCAGAGAGCCATACAAGGCCGTGCGGCTGCCTGCCAATGCGAGGTTCCCGGGGCCGGGCTGGAAGGCGGCCCAGCGTGCTCACTAGGATGGTCTGTGGGCAGCACAGACCGCGAGCCTGGGATCGGCAGCTGGCTGCGCGTGGAAGCCTGGCCCCCCTCTACCCGCTGCAGGCTCAGTCTGGCTTCTCGGGGGGGGGAGGGAGCCGCTCCACCTGGAGGGAGTGATGCGGGGGGGTGTTTCCAGCATGCTCGTAGCAAGACCAGGGCCCCGAGACATTTGTAAGAGCAAGGCAGCCTAAAGACAGAGCAGAGCCACCCCTGCGTGATGGGTGGCAGGCAAGCATGCAAAGCCAGTGGGCACCAGAGCAACCCCTCCAGCTGGCATGTGATGCCTGGGCAGGCAGCACTTAAGGGGCCATATTAGAGTGGGTTCGGACACTACTCCAGACTCTGTTGCAGGCTGTGCTCTGGCACACACCTTGTGTGTCGTTCCCCCCAACCCCATGTCCAGGGGCCAGGGGAGCTGTGGCCACTGCATGCCCAGCAGCCTTTGAGCCGGGAGCTCCCCTGACATCCTAGGCCGGTGAGGCCTTGGCAGGTCAAGGGATAGGCTTTCCTGCCAGCACCGCTGCATCCGCACAGGTACTGACAATCCCCGCTCCCCAGCTGAGACTGCAAAACCAGGGACCGGATCCTTACACAAGGGTCACGGCACCGGCCAGCTTCCCATGTCCCCAGCAGGGCACCAGCCATGCCCAGACCACAGCGAACCCACCTGCCACTCCCTGGCTTTGCACCCCTGATTTCCACCCGTGCCTTGGGCTCCCCAAAAGAGAGAGAAACCCCAGACAAACCACCCCTGCGTGCTGGTGACCTGGCCAAATTGGGCCTGCCCAAGGAACAACCAGATCTACAAGCAAAGGCAGCGGAGAGGGATGGGAAATCACATCTCAGAGCTTTGCCACCTAGTAGGAAAGGTTGGAGGCAAAGGGGCCCTCTGCCTTGGCTAGAGAAGGGGTTGGCCTGGGGACCCATAGCAGGGGGAAGAGGGGGGCTTTTGGCGTTGTAAGGGGGAATTGCCTGGGAGGGTCTGAGCTCGGGGGTCCGTAGCAGGCACAGGGAGAAAAGTGGGCTCCTCTTAGGGCCCGAAGCTGAGAGCGGGGATGAGGATGCATGAGGCTCTGCTGCTCTCTGCCGTCGAAACCACCGAGCTGCAGCTGCTGGATGCCTGCTGGGGGGTGAGGGGAGGAATCAACCCCCCACTGGCTTGCCAGCATGGGAAGGCAGGACCCCAGGGCAGGGCTGGATGCAGACCCCCAGCCCCGTCCTGGTTAACAGCAGGGCATGTGCATCCGTGGAGGATGGGCAGGGTTGAGGCAGGGCACTCGGGCTCCCCTTGCCATGCCCAGCACGTGGGGCTGCTCTAAGGGGAACCCGTCTCCCCTTCATTTGCCATCCCCTGGATAGGGGTTTCCAGGAGCTGCGGGGCTGAAGCCCCGTGTGCAGCCCCCGGGCAGACACATTAGTGGGGGTGGGGAGATTAATTAGAGTCCTTGCAGAACTAATTAGCCTTCCCAGAGGGGCCCGAAGGGGGTGGCACACACTTGCCTGCAGCTGCTTTCCTTGCCATGCCATTTCCTTGCCCCCCACCTTGGCCTTGTCTCTCTGGGTTGCAAGTGCTTTGCCAGGTCCAACCCAAAGCCCGCTCTCCCCAGGAGCAGAGCCCACAGCCCCGCAGCCCTCAGGGGTATCGCCTGCCCCCCGTGAGCCTGGCAGCACCCCTGCCTCAGTTTCCCCCCTGCTTTTCCAGCTGATCCCCACAGCCACACACCCCCCACACCCTACTTTCCAAGCTGGGGGAGCCCAGCTAACCCACGGGAAATTCCCACCTGCTTTCCAGCAAGTCCAAACCACAAGGAAACTCTCTTGGCCTTTGTGGACTCAGGAAGGGAAGACAACCAGGCTAACCTAGCTGCAGGGCATCTCTGCTCCTCTCCCCAGGCTACCTGGGCACTGCCACCTTACCAGCCCAAGCCCTCTCTCAGGTCTCCCATTAACCCCATCCTGACTCACATGGCATTGGCTTGCCCCCAACAGGCCATTAACACCCAGCTGCACCTCATCTGGGCTCAGCCACCTGGCTGAAAGGCCCTTGGAGGCTTCTGCCCCTGGAGTGCCAGGTGCTGTACATCCCTGACACAGCGCCAGCTGCGAGAGAGCTCAGGAGGGCAGATGTCCGCAAACAAAGGAAGAAGCAAGCGGGGGTGGTTGGGGGGAAGCAGCCATCCCAGAACAGGTTTCAAGGCAGGACCCGAAAGCCGCAGCCGCCTGGACAGCAGGAAAGCCTCAGGCCGGAGGGGTTTTCCCGAGCTTTAATGCTGGGCTGTGACACTGAGCAGGGAGCGCGTGGCCAGGCCGGGGCAGGATGGAAACGCGGGCCACGCCACGGTGTGAAAACCAGAGGGAGGTGAGCACTGCTCTTCCCAGCTGGCACGAGTCCTGCTGCTCAAGGGGAAGGCCAGGAGGACCCAAAATGAGCCCCGTTGCCCCGGCGTCTTAGGGGGTCAGAGAGCCCTGGCTCCCCACGGCGGGGACCCCCTTTGGCTGGACGTCTCCTCCCTCCATCACCAGGGTGAGCAGGAGTGGGAATTCTCCTGGGGACGCCGAGTCCCGGTCCTCAGCGGCTGGGCTTGGTGCCCCAGGGCTTGCAGCAGGCTCAGGGTGAGGCCCAGGGCTGCCATGGTGGGTAGGCAGGGGCTGGGGGGCATCTCGGTCCCTATATGTCCAGAAGACTACCGTCGAATACTCCACCTTGCTCCGGTAGGCGGCCGTGTCCTGGGCCCCGGTGTCCGGGGTGAGCCCAGGGGGCTCGGAGGGGAGGAGAATGGCCTGGCACTTATCCCCTGTGCTGGAGACCTCCAGTGCCCACGTGCCGTCCAGGAGAGATGTGGGCACGAGCTGCTCCTGCTGCTGGCTGGAGACGATCCTGGAGATGGAGTCGAGGGCGACATGGGAGCTCCCCGCTCCCTGCTTCTCATGCTGCTCCTCCCGGGACCCCACCAGGTCCTGCAGAGACAGGGTGGTGACCGGCCACGTGCCAGCCACCCGCCGGGCACCGGAGCGGAGGGGAGGGAGCAGAAAGCGGGCACTGGCATGTAGCCAGCTGAATGGGGTGCATCCCCCGCACCTGTTGGCTGTTTGGGTGTGGGGCACAGACCCCCACAGCTCTCAGGCCCTTGGGGATGGGCCTTCCATCTGCAGCTTAAGAGACCCGTTGCTCCGGGGCAGTGCCAATGTGCTCACCTGGGGAGCACTGTGCCAGGGGGCGGATGGGTGTGGGGGGCCAGTGTGAATGGGGCAGAGGCAGGGAGCCCCCAGCCTGGCTGCACTGGGCAGGGCTATGGGCTGATGCTGGCGGGGCAGGGGAAGCCTTGGTGGCATCAGCGAGTGGGAGCAACAGCGTCTGGCAGACAATGCAGATGCACGTCACCCTCCAAGCCACGGGGGATCGAGCAGCGGGCTTCAGCCAAGCACATGCGTGTGTGCACGTGCACCAGAGAGACGTGCACAGCAGGAGGAGCCCCCCCGGACCCGGCCGAGCGGGGCAAGAGCACACTCACCAGCCACGTTCTCTGTGGCATCCAGCTGGCCAGGCGGCTTTTAGATGGGTCAGGGACCTGCGGCCAGAGGTAGCCCTGGATGCTGCAGAGACCGACAGCGAGTGCGCATAGGGAGGAAAACCCCATCTTACCCCAGACAGCATGGGCTCGGGGCTCCTGAGACCCAGGCCCCAGGGACTGTGTGGGCCGCCCACCCCCACGGGCAGGACCCTTCCCGTCTAATGGCCTCGCACTAGGCTGGCTTCATACCTGCCTCTCCTCTGCCCCCCATCCGGGACCGCAGCACCTGGGAGGTCCTCCGAGTACCCACCCAGCCCAACCCGCCGCAAGTCCAGAGAGGCTCAGAAAGGAGTGGGGGGCAAGGACGGGCTCCTAGGACATACAGCTGGTGCTTGAGGAGGCAGGCCAGGGATGCCGCGATGAGCAGAACCAGCCCCACGCCCAGGGAGGACAGCGACAGCTCCACTTCCCCCTCATCTGCGGAGAGAGCAGAGATCAGCGCAAGGCCCCTCCGATGCGGCCCGACGGGGACCCATGCTCAGCTAGAACAGCTCGAGGCTCCCATAGAGGCCCATACAGACCAGTTCCTGCCTCCGCAATGTCCCAGCGGCTGGGGACAATGCAGGGGCTAAAGGAAGAAGGCAGGGAAGCAGAGGCTGGAAGGAGTGGCGGGGCTCACGCCGACGGGCTGGTAGGGCACCGTGGCGGGTAGCTGCGGGGTGGCCAGGACGGGTCCCTGATGGGCCTCACCGAAGCTCCGGGTGCGGATGGACAGGATGGGACCCTGGGTGCTGCCCCCATCGGTGGTGGCGGTGACGCTGACCCGCACCACGGTGTCAGGCACCAGCCCCGTGATCAGGTAGCGATGGATCGAGCCGTTCACCACCACCGCTGCAAACAGGACGTGCCCCCAGTCAGTGCTGCGGGCCGGACCCTGCCCGCGCCACCCCCCAGCTTGGCCCTGGCCTCACCACGGGCGCCCGCACCCTGCTCCGCATAGGACACGGTGTAGTTGCGGATGTAGCCGCCCCGCTCCTCCAGCGAGGGCTCCTGCCACTGCACCTCCACCTGGGACTTCCAGACCCGCACGGGCAGCAGTGCTGGTGCCCGGAGCGGAGCTGGAGCCACAGAGCGGGGAAGAGTCAGCAGCCGCAGCTGCCCCGGGAACTCCCCCTGCCCCGCAACCGGGCGCTCCAGTGCTCCCGGTGTGGGCAGGCTAGTTAGCACGTGGGCAGGCTAATTAGCAAAGAGCCGTGCTAACTGCTGCATGTCCTAAGCCTCGCCCCTTGCACTCAGCACCTACCCGTCTGCTTGGAGTACACGTACACGGAGCCCGTGGCCCGGACGGCTCCGTCCTTCAGGGCATAGAGGGTCAGGCTGTAGAGGTGCCCTGGCTCGGTCGCCTCTACAAGGGGACAGAAAGCAGCGGGTGAAAGAGGGTGAAAGCCCCCATCCTCCATCCTTGGCAAGCTCATGCCCCCTGGGTTTAAGCCACCAAGGCGCATTTCACCCTGGAAACCTCCACCCTCCTGCATCAGGGCCCCTCTGCACTGCCAGGGTTCGGGAAGGAAACCCTCCCGCGGTGCCTTGGGTTCCAGTTCTGCCCCTGCCAGCAGGCGGCATGTGGGGCAACCCCCCGCGAGCTCCCCCCTAAGCCTCGCTCCAAGGTACTCACCCGCCAGCACCGTGCTATTGATGCCCCCGTGCTCGGCGCGCCAGTCTGGGTCCTGCCCCCCCAGCTCCGCCGCCCGCCCCCACTCCAGGATGTAGGCTGAGGCGGGGAAACCGGGGGGATCCCACTGCAGGAGGAGGCTGCGGTCGCCTGCCGGGGAGACCAGGACGGGCAGCGGCAGCAATGGCCCTGGAAGGAGCACGGAGTGAGGCAAATGCCAAGTGGTGGTCTCCAAACCCCTCACACCCAGCCTGAGGCCTCTCTACCCGCCTGCTTCGGGGGGCATCTGGGCTCACCTGTCTCGGCCCCTGCAGCCGGGACCCGCAGCAGGGTCGTGGGCGACTCGCCGGCAGCGTTGTGGGCACTGAGCAGGAAGACGTGCTCCTCGGCTGCGGGCAGCTGCAGGGCACAGCGCAGGGTGCTGGTGATGCAGGCGGGCACGGCCGGGCGCCCCCGGCGCTGCCACAGCAGGCGGTAGCCCAGGATCCTGCCGTTGGCTTCCCTGGGTGGCAGGGGCTGCAGTGAGGGAAGGCGATGCTGGTCTGGGGAGACATGCGGGGCCACGAGCACAGCACGGTGGGAGTGGATTCACTCCGGATTAATGCTTCAGAAAGCCCCTGTGTGGACGAGCCCTGGTGTCCCTAGCCCGGAGCACCTTCCCCTGGGCTATATTGAAGTCTGTGGGACCAAGTCGTCCTCTCCGCCTGGCACCCAGCCCCAATCCTGAAGCTGAAGCGCCCCAATTAGTGGCAGCAGAGGCCAGGGGGCAGGTGTCGGAGCTGGGTGGTGCAAACTCACCCCTCCAAGCCCTCCTTCCAGGGCATCTCCCAGCCCTCAGGAGTAGGGCACTGCCACCCGGCTCCTACCTTCCACATGAGGATGACATCCACGTGCTGACCCGTGCCAGGTGCGCCAATTCTCCTCCACAGCGCTGGTCCACGCGATGGGGCTGGCGGCCGGCGGCCGGTGGGGAGGAGAGAAATGCAGCGGGTCAGAGGGCAGGGGGGGCGAGCGGCTCAGGGCTATGCTGGGGGCTCAGGATCGGGGCCCCCTTGGGCACCGCTCTCGGGTGGGAGGGTGGCAGGGAGAGCTCTGGTCACCCATGGGTGAGTGGCCCCGATCCTGTAGTGGTGTCCCTGGCGGAGGCCAGCTTGCACCGTCCACATCTAGGCTCAGGCTGGGACTTAGGTGGGGAAACAGCCCATTTGGAGCCCCTGCTGCTGCCACGTGGCATGGGGCTGTAGCATACCCGTGGGCAGGGTGGTGACGGATCTCTCCAGGCTCCAGTCGCTCCAGGACGGGCCCCCCGCGCTCCAGGGGAAGGCACCGGCTCGGTAGCGGGCGCGCACCTGCACGGTGTAGGTGGTGAAGGGAGAGGCTCCGCCGACGGCCCGCGGGCTCCCCGCTACCTCCACCTGTCGGAGAGCAGGGCACTGAGGGCCCTCTTCCCTTGCAACTGCCCGTGGTGCCCGGGAGCTGAGCCGGGCTCTTTCCAGCTGCCCCAGGGACCAGGAGGAGCCAGCAGCACCTGGCTGGGCCAGCTGGGTGGAGCGGCACAAGGCGCAGGGCTAAAGGCTGGATCCATCCCCCATGCGCCCAGCTCTGGGGTGGGGCAGGAGGCCAAGCCCTGCCGCAGCTGAGCTGCTCGAAGGGATGACCCCTTCCCCTGCTGCTTACCTGCACCCAGGCCCCTTCCTCGGCCGCCCGGTACCGGATCTCATACTGCGCGTCCGCCGCGTCCGCCAGCTCGTACTTGGGCAGCTGCCATGCCACGTAGAAGCAGTCGCTCCGGTTGGCCGTGGCGCTGACCTCGGGCTGGCTTAGCTTCACTGGCATGGGAAGGGCATGGGGGTCAGCTGCAGCTCTGCACACCCCAGCCTGGGCTGAGGGCACCTGGGCAGGCTTCAGACCTGGATCTTCTGGCTGATGAGAGCCGACCGCTTGCTCCGCTGGCCCAGGTGGCTTGTGGACAGACTGGGGAGAGCTCTGGCCCCGCCAGCTGTTCCACCCCTGGGTCCAGGCCAGGCTAAGCCCAGGTCTTACCGATGCTCATGCCATGCACGCACATGGCCGGGGCGCTGGCCTGGCCCAGTGGGTTCTCAGCCCTCAGCTGCACCTTGAAGGAGGCGAAGAGGTTGCTCACGGGGACGGTGCAGGAGCGGGTCTCCCGGCCGGACACGCACGTCCCGGTGTCGGCGAACTTCCACCGGCAGGGCCCCACTTCCCTGCACGGCCCAGAGCTCCGGTCAGCAACCTCCAGTGCCAGACGCAGGGGTGCCGGGGGGTTACACGCGTCTCATTTCTACTGCACAGGGTGCAAAACCCCCAGCTCTCAGCTTGTCGTGCTATCGGGGCATGGGCATTGTATCCCTCCTGGTGCCCGCAGCCTGGCAGGGCACTCACTCGGTGATGCTGAGGGTGTACGTGGTGGGCAGGTGGGTCTCCGGCCCGGGGTCCCAGAAACAGGTGATGTTCCTCGCCCAGAAGCTGACGCAGCGCTGGACCTGCAGGCTGCCAGGAGGGGCTGCGAGCAAGACAGCGAGGGTCCCGGAGAAACTGGGCAGCCCCCACCCCTCTACCCTGCACCCATTGATGGATGCTCAGGGCTCCCCCATCCAGACCAGGCCACACTCACCCCCAGCCTGGAAGGCTGCCATGCCCAGCAGGTGCAGACCCCCCCGGCGGGGCAGGTAGCAGCCCAGCTCACCCCGGGGCTGCTCCGCAGTGAGCACGGCCGTGGCGGTGAGGGTGCCGTTCCCCCGCGGGTCTCCCGGCTGCAGCATGAGCTGCCGGGTCTCCCCATTCAGCCTCCAGATGAGGTCTCCAGGGTGGGGGGAGCTGCCTCCCAGGCAGCCAGGCAACAGGGAGCAAGAGGCGGTCAGCTGGGAGCCGAGCGGTGCCAGCAGCGGGCGCAGGGTGAGGGTGCCGCAGCTGGGCTGCAGGGTGCCGTGGGCTCCTGGGGGCAGAGGTCGGGGCATCCAAGGGGCAGGGGGCAGCTTGGGGACCGCATTGGTCTCAGCCCCTCCCTGCTTCTCGGATGCTGAGATGCAGGAGGGATGGAGCTCAGCCATGGGTGGGAGCAGCGGGTGCCTGGGTATATCTCCCCCACCCAGCTCCCCCACTACCCCAGGCAGCCTAGACCCCCGTTCTACCTCCCTGGGTGCCGCCTGGCTCCTGTACACAAGCACCGCCTGCCTGCCGTCTCCGGCCAGCTGCAGCACGGTTCATCTCCTCCCAAAAAAACCCTATGCCCAGCCAGGCCCTCAGCCTCGGGGTGGGGGTTGCCCTGGCTGAGGGCAAACCCCCATGCAGCTCCCCCTGCCCCGAGTGCCAGAGGCCGAACGTGCTACCGCGTCTCCCAGTGACGCACGCAACAGAGGAGGCCGGGGGGGCAGGGGTCGAGGCGTGCCAGGGAACAGCTGCGTTGCACAAGAGGATCAAACCCGCAGGATGGGGGAGCAGGCACGGCCTCCCCAGCTGTGATGCCCCGGAGGACACCTGCCTAGCAGATGTGCGGGGAGGGGAGGGGACCAGCTCCAGGCCCTGCCAGCTCCTCCCTATGCGTGCCTCCGTCCCCCACAGGGCTCCCCTTCCCTCCCGGCGCAGCAGCCCCGAGGCTGCTCTGAGTTACGCCCTGCTCCAGCCTCCCCCTCTACCCCCGGCTCCTCACCTGACCCCGCGATGCCCCAGGAGAGCAGCCACGACAGCACCAGGCCCTGCCACATGCTCACGCTCGTGCCACGAAAGCCCTGGAGAAGAAAGGATGGAGAGATCTGGGGACTGGATCTCGCAGCTCCGGTGTGCCAGCCAAAAGGTGGCTCTTGGGGAAGGGTAGATCCCTTGATGCCCCCCGGACCGGCAGGGAGGGGACATGATGGCTTTCCACTTGCCCCCTACACCCCTCTGATAGGGGACAACCCACCCCGACCCCCTGTAACACCCGTCCCCATGCACCGCTCGCCTGGCTCCGGCGCCGTGGAAGCCGAGCGTGAGATCCACAGCACTGCCCGCCCCGCGCCGCCCGTGGCTGGCAGCTCGCCTTGGAGGCATGCAGATGGGGAAGGGGGCTCTGGACTTCAAGAGGGGCTTGGAGACCCTCTGGGGCAGTGGGGAGACCCCAGCCCAGCCTGGCCACGACTCCTCCTGGAGAGGGAGGGGGCGAACCCCAGGTCCTGACACAACCCCCACACCCCTGCACGTAGGCGTGATGAGCGGGAAAGGATGCAGCTCCTCTCCAAGGGTGGAAATGAGCCAGGCCCAGATCAGGGCCAGATGCTGGGCCTGCCCCACATGAGTCCCATTTTACAGATGAAGGGACTGAGCTCAGCAAAGCGCTCCGAATCCTTACACAGAGGCCGGGGCCACAGATCCACCTCCCCCTTGGACACGCGAGGGCTGCCGCACCTGGCCCCGGGGTCAGCACCGTGGGACCAAAGGGGATGGGGAGCATCGCAACCAGCTCCTGCCCCCGCTCTGGACCCCCAGAGCTGCTGCTGACGGAGCCGCCTGCCCTTTAGTCTCATATTCTTTATCAATGGGCCCCTTCAGGGGAATAAAAGGATGCCAAAGCAAGAACAAGCTGCACAGGAAGCCCAGGGAGCCCAGCCTGGCTGTTCGGCAAAGCCAGTCCCAGGCTCGCTGCACATGTTACACGTCTGCTAACCATCAGGGAGGGTTACAGCCTGTCCCCAGCCGGAGACTAACTCTTCGGCGCAGACTATAAAGCAGCGCAGGCGGCTGAATGTCTCTTCAGGGAGCGGCAGCTTGGCGCTAAATAGGCAATCACCGCCAGCAATGATGCTTCTCGCTGCCAGCGCCGGCAGGGCGAGACGTTCGCAGCTTGGCAGAGGGGATCAGGGGGAGACCGCTCTGTGCGAACGACGCCCCCAGACCCATTTGGAGCGGGGCTGAGCTCTGGGCTTCCCCTTCGAGATCAGAAGCTGCGGGCGCTCGTGGGATGAGCTGGTGCCTGGCAGATGCCCCCACGCCCGGGCATTGGACCCATGCACCCTGCTGGGGTGCTGGAGTGGGATGCTGGATGGGCATGTGCTGCTGGGGTGCTGGAGTAGGCATGCGCTGCTGGGGTGGCAGCTCACGCCGAGCCCAGGGGATGCCGTGGGTAAGCACCGGGCATCTCCCCAGCCAGGAGCAGGGTGAGATCTGTGCACCCCTGAGTAGCCAGCAGCCTCCTGCTGCCCTTGTCTTTGCATGCCACGGCTGTCCGTGAACCCCTGACTCCCTCTGGGCTGGGAGGAGCAATACATTAGGGATCATGTAGTGGGGGCAGGTCAGGCCAGGGCCGTGGGGATCTGCAGAGATCCACCCGACACGCTCAGCAGATCACAACCACCATGATGGTGCAGGCTGGGCATGACTCAGTGGTGCCTATCGGGGGACGGGCAGGTCTGGATGCTCTCTAAGCAAAGTGGGGAGGCAAGTGGGGCAGGCTGGCCCGACTTCCAGTGATCTTCTGGTTCCTCTTTGTCCAGGGCTCCCCAGGCACCTGCCACGTACAGCTCCGAGCACAGCCCTGCCAGGCTCCAGCAACCGAGGGGCCATGTGCATGGGGGGCTGGGGAGGTTCACAGTGGGTCGGATTGGATCTGAAGCCTGACATGTCAGACTCTTTCCTCTCCCAGAGCACATGGGATGCACATGCATGTGAACATGCACGCACTTCCACATCACACGCGACTCAAGGCTTCCCTCCCCCCACAAACCTTCCCGCAGCACGAACGTGTTGTGCCCATGCCTCTCTCGGGCTCTGCCAGGCTGTCTTCCAGCGCCGCCATCCCCTTCGGCTGCTCCAGCGCTGCCCCAGCCCCTCGAGCCCGCTGAAAGGCGCTTTTAACCCGGATCCATCACTTATTAAACCGCTTCCAAAAGGAGCTGGTCTAGGAAGCACGACGCACGCGTCCCGTACATGCTACCAGCCGTGTGCCACTTCACACATGCAAATACATGCGTGTCTCACACATGCCGGCTCTTGTGCTCCGTTACACACATGCACGCCCTTGGCTGCTGCATGCAGCCTTTCCAAAGTCTCCAGCGCTCGAGCCTGTCCAAGGCAGCACTTACCTTTCCTCCTGTCCTTACGTCTGGGTCGGGGGGGAGGTGGTAGCCCCAGGGCTGGTCCCCAGCAGCCGGCTGCCAGCTCGGCTCTAGAAGTGCCCAGGCACCCTGTTCACAGGTGGGCAGGGAGGGGGCTTTGCAGCCTGGAGCAGGGGTGGAGCAGGGGAGGAGAAGCCCTGCCCTGGCCAATTGCTATGAAGGGGAGGAGGAGACAGCCAGGGCTCAGGGTGGCATCTCGCTGTCAGGGATGGGGAAGGGATCTGATGTTTCCAGGCCCGGAGGCACCCGACAAACGGTGCCTCCAAGCACCCACCCGTTCTGCTCAGGCTTAGGTCTGGGCCTGTTGATACCTCCCCTTAGGAAGGGCCCGGGGGAGAGGAGCCGGAGGATCTCCAGCCATGCAGGGCCATCAAGGATCGTGATAGGGCGCTACTAAGGCAGTGGGGACTTCGATTCCCAGCTCTGGGAGGAGGGATGGACTAGTGGTTAGAACAGGGTGGGCTGCCAGGACTCCGGGGTCCTCTTATCTCTGCCACTGACTCACTGTGCAGCCTTAGGCAAGTCTCTCTGCCCTTCCCTAGCGCTGATTCACCTCCGGTTGAAGCAGGGACTACTCCCACGCCTCTCCTGGAGTCTGCGGGCCAAAGGCCATGTGAGCAGAAGCTGCTAGAGGAACCTCAGCGATTGAAATTGGGGCAGGGAGGGAGAGCATCGCAGCTGGCTGCTCCCTGGCCCCAAGCGTCTGTCTAGCGAGCACTTTCACGGCCAGGCCGGTCTCGCTGCTTGGATTGAAGGACCCAGAAGTTGCACAACTGGCTCCCCACTGCTCAGCTTGACTTTCACAGGTAAGGGTGGGAAGCAGAAGCCAGCTGGAGCGATGCTGGCATAGATGGACATGGCATCAGCCTGCGCGTGCTCGCGGTGGCGGGACCAGCGGTGTGCGCAGACCCACAGGCCTCTTCCTGGCATCTGGGGAGGGCCCGGCCGACGCAGCTCCTCTCGCGCTCCAAGACCTGCGGGCAACGAGAACTGAGCCGCATCGCATCACGCTGCCTTCTGCACGGCCCAGCTATTAGCCCTGCGATCGTGGCTGTAACCGTCGTGCCAGCGCTCCCATGGTGGGCACAGGTCTACTGGCACAAAGGGGCCTCATTGGCACGATACGCTGGTATTTCTATACTGGCCGTCACGCTGGGTATGAAGGAGGCAGCTGCTTACTGCCTCGCTGGTCACAGGCCCGTGAAACCCAGCAGGCGATACGGGGCTGGAGGTGGACTCTCCATCCTTGGAGGTTTTTAAGACACGAGGAGACCAAGCTTTGGCTGAGATGATGGAGTTGGGCCTGGTCCTGCTTGGAGCAGGGGGCTGGACTAGATGTGACCCCCTGAGGTCCCGTCAACCCTCCCTTTCTATGACTATGAAGTGAGCTCCTCCGCGATGGGCACCAGGGAGGGCTCTGCTGTACCAGCTGCGGGCAGGAGCTGCGTGCCCTGCTTGTGGGAGCGAAGGCGTCGCGCCTGCTTGGAGCCCTTCCCCTTGCCGCCGCAGCAAACACGAGCCAGGCCCCTGCTCTGCTTTGAAATCAGGTTTTTAATTAAATAAATAACGGCGAGGGGTATTCAAGGCAGTATCACTTCACAGTGTGGGGCCTCCCGGGGGGCGCGGCTGGAGACAAAATGTGCTTTGTAGGAGAAGGACAGGAATGATGACCGACCCCCCCCCGTCCCGCCTGCCCCTGCCGCGCTCCCGATCCAGCCCCACGTGCAGCTGTAAACAACATGGAAGGATATAAATAAGAGATGTCTCCCCGCCGCGCTGGGGCACGAGACAAACCGAACCGGAGGAAGAGCTGCGGGCGGAGGAGCTGTGGGCCACTGCACCCACCTGGGAGGGCACCGGGGTACCCCGTGTGCCCCGTCCCGGTTGCTTGCCCTGTCTCCCTTCAGCAAGGGAAGGCTCTGGAGAGAGGGTCCGGGCTCAGGGCAGGACCTTTGCTTCCTACTCCCGGCCTTGGACGCTGGTGGGTCTCACAACCCGACGTCCGGCCAATGCAGTCGGCTGGGTTTGGAGTGTGACGTCCCTCAGCTGAGTCGTGCCCCGGCCCTATGCAGAGCTGCGGGGTTTGAGATAGGAGACAGGGTCTGACTTGACGCCCAGCTGGGCATCAAACACGCTGCGACTCGGCGCCTTTTGTGCCCCCCTCCTCGCGTGGAGATAGATCCGGGCCCCTTGCGTGTCACTGCATTTAAATCCATCAGAGCAAGGCTGGCTCCAGGCCGAGACCTGAAGGCAGCGATTAAGAAACCCGTGTGCAGGGAGAGCAGCGGGGGGATCGGGTTGGAGGCCCGCACGGCAGGTGGGGAGGCAGCAGTCCCTGGCTGAGGGTGGAGAGGGTGCTCACAAGGAAGTGGAGAAGAGGCTTTAGCCAGCAGCACACCCCGGACCTGGGCTCCCCACGCCAGGCACCTGGGTCAGTTTGGCACTCTGCACAGGGCCCGGAGTCCCTGCCACCTTGGCAAGGCCCTGGCAGCAAACACATCCCTTTCTCTTAGGACATCAGAGTTTCCTTGTCACATTCGGGAGCCCTGGGGCTGAGGCAGGCTCCAGCCCAGGTCCCGTGCCAGGAATCAGTGCAGGGTTTGCCAGCATCGATGCCCCACGGCTGAGCCTCCCTGCCTGCGGCACGTGCACATGCTGGCACGCAGGGGCAGAGATGCCCAGGCACACAAGGCATCCTGCCAGGGCTGGGCGCTCCGTACTCGAGGTGCATGGGTGTGCACCCCGGTTTCACCTTAGAGAAGCGCCTGGGTTTGACACGCCTGGCACAGGATGGGGCACACGCTATGTGCGCAGAGGCCGTGCCCCCTGCCCCGTCTCTTCTACTCAACTTTAAACCCTTGGACAGGCAGAGCAAGAGCCGACTCAATCACTGCACCCCCTTTCCCAGCCCTTTCCCTTGCTTTCTTCCCAGACAGACCAGTTTGGAGCCACCTGGGCACATCTGCAGGCTGCTTGTCTCAGTTTAACCCTTCCACGGGGCCGGCTGTGCTGTCCACTGCAGCAATAGGCTCACAAGCACTGGGTTAGTGTGACTCCAGCAGTCTGTCTACAGACTCCTCTTGTTAGCAGCCCAGCTTTATCCCTGGATCCAGGTTCTCCACAGCACAGGCCCCAGTAAGTACTGGAAGGGAGGTGAACTGGGCAATGTACAACTGCCCCTGATAATGGACTGAGGCCTTCCCCACAGTGGGTAGGGACAGGCTATGCCTCATCTGGCCCTGGTAGTGTGGGGGCTGGACAAACAGCTGGACACGCACGCCTGCTGCCGGGACCAACAGACCAACAGGCAAGGTCCTGCCATCGGGAAGGATGGGGAGAGAGAAGCACTTCTATTGCAACACAGAACGCGGCAGGGACTGCCTTTGGGACCAGCGCCCGGCCCGGCAGCCAGACGGCCCCCGCTCTGCCTGTGCTTGCTTCCTGCGCGCCTGCAGCTCCAGTGACACCCCCAAAATGCCCACGATGTGTCCCCTGTTGCGACAGCCCCCTCCTCTGCCTGGAGGGCAGGGGCTGTCTGACCAGCATAGTGCTGCCCGTGGCGATGCATGGGCAGGGAGGGGGGGTCACCGACTCCCCCACTAAAACCTCCCCTGTTGACGAGCACGAGAGCAAAGAGGTGTCTGGTTGTGGATCACGGAGGATGGAAAGACGGATTCTGACCGATGGCTCTCAAGTGTCCCCGTGAAACAGAGAGGTCCAAGGAATTCACTCGGTGAGGTCCAGGTCCCAGCTCCATCTGTGACATGCTTGTGAGCGGAGGCTCACTGCGACAATGGCTCTGACTGGGCCATGGGCGCTGGGCAGGCCTGGTGGGCTGCTAGGAAGCTATTCACATCCCCGATGCCAATGATGCTGAAATCCGTGACCGATAAGGACACCTGAGCTGGGGCCACCACTGCCTCGGGGGCTGTGCCCAAATCCACGCGGCCAGCGATTAAAGGCAAGCCTTCGCCCATGTCTGCGGGGAGTGTGAAGTCCATGGCTATCGTCTCGCCGGAGCTCTGCAATGTCTCTGCTTTGTCCGCCGGGTCCGGGCCTGCCGGGGGCAGCGGGTAGATCCCCGTCTCTGAGGGGGTCCCGGGGCACCGCGTGCTCGAGGCTGGCTCCTCGGCAGGGTCGAAGGAACAGTTTGTCTCTGAGGGCGTGCTGCACTCGTAGCCCTGGCCCGACTCGCTCGTGCTGCCCAGGCTGCAGGCTGCACTCTCCACGCTCAGGGGCTCTGCATGGTGCGACAGCAAGGGGAGGAACACAGACAGGAGGGTGAGGGCAGAAGAGACGGTGCCTGTCTGTCGCATGCTAAGGGGCTTCCTGCTCAGGCCTGTGACAAGCCCGTGTGACCGAGCGCAGCAGTGACCCTTTGCTAGAACAGCCAAGCCCCGTGTCAGTGCAGCGCGGGATGCATATAAGGAGAGAAGAGGCAGGACGCTCACGGGTTAAGGGGAGACTTCAGGGTTTTAGGGAAATTTAGGTGAACAATTCATGGGAGACTCCAGGAGTCTTCTCCCCCTCCCCATCCCGCCCCTGCGTTTCTCCCCAACATGCAGATGTCAAGCTCAGGTTTATCAGGGTGGTGGAAGAGGGAGCTTCTCTAGATTCTCCCTACATCTGACCTGTATGGAGCCCAACTGCATGTCCCTGGCTACATGCTGATGGGGCAGATAAGCCTCTTGCCTCAGCACTGCGCCCTGCCCTGGGGTCTAGGCCGTGGAGAAGGGCCTTGGTTAGACGGCAGGTCGCAAGAGGCAGGCCAACAGAGCCCCGTCTCCAAGAGCCGCGGGACTGCAGCCGCTGCAGCACGCCCAGGTGGAAGGCAAGGAAGTTACCTGTGCTCTCGATGGCCAGGGGGTCCTGGCTGAAGTGGGAGTCCAGGCAGCTGGTAGCAGAGGGAATGGGCGGCGAGCTCCGGGCCCGGCCAGCGTTCTCCACCTCGCCTCCGTCCAAGTCGTTCTCTGCATAGTCCCTGCAGGGAGAGAGGTGGCCGTGACTCTCCGTGGAGCGAGGAGGGGCGAACACCCTGCAGAGGGACGTGGGGTGGGGGCAGCATTCCCTGCACCACAGGCAGCAAGCAGCCCACTGTGCCAACACCTTCCGCTCAGCACCTACAAGGCCCGGCTGGGATCTCGCACTGGTGAAGGGTGACAGTGAAAACCAGAGCAGATGAAACCAGCATCAAAACCCTGTTGCTTTCTAGCCTCAGCTGAGCTCGGCACCCTGGACCTGCAGCCTTCCCTTCTTCCCCCAGGAGTTTCAATGGATGCACATTCTCCCCCCCCGCGCACAGCCAGAGCCTGCTGCACCGCGAGCGCGCTGGCACAGAGAGCTGGGCTGGGAACTGCCGCCCCAAGAACTTTTTTTGAGCTTTTTCAGAATGTTTCATGCCCTGAATCAAGGCCAAGAAATCAAAGGCTCCAACATTTCTGTGACTGAACAATCCCAGAAACAAAATATGGGGTTGTTCCCTTTTTTTTTTTTGCTGCTTGTCAGCTGTTTTAAGTGGGATCTGCTCTTATGAGCAGCAGAGTCCAACTGAAAAGAGAAAAAAAAATAACAGGACATTCAAGTTTACAAAAAAGGCAAAAATAAGGGAGTTTTTCATTTTTTTGTCCCCCCTTGGTATTTTTGGAAGAGAGAAATGGATCCATGTGGATCCTCCACTCCTGGCAGTAAGGATGCGTATGGAAAAATGAGCACGTTAGGACCATAGATACTGAGAGACAATACTGCCAACTAGTGACACCTGGGAAAAAGGTGCCCAGGCTGAGGTTGGCTACGTCCTATGGGCAAAGGGTGCAGCTGATTGTCTGCAGGCCCTGGGGACTCCCCTCCAGGACACTTCCCATCTTCTGTGGTTTAAATAAAAGCGGGGGGAGCAATGTTTAAAGCAGTGATTCTCAACCAGGCACCGTGGCACCCTGGGGTACCTTTAGATCCTTTCAAGGGTGCTGTGGGGCTTCACACAATGTTAGCACTGTTGGGTGTGCAACCATGATTCACGAGATAAACCCAGAGATCTCAAATAGGAATCCAGAGTGTCCAAAGCACTGACCGGCTGTGGTCTCTCTGAGGTCCTTGCAATGGAAAAAATGCTCTAATATTCTTCCACAGTCAAAAAAACTGAGTGAAAACTAAGAGCTGGCACTTTCTGCAGGGTTCCTTGAGTCTAACCAAGGATGCCCTGAGTCTACAAGGGTCGAGAACCACTGGTTTAAGAGGCCCCTAGCTGGAGGGGAGGGGGTGGAGGCCGGGTTCCTCCGCAGGAAGGCATGTTACTGAGATTAGTGTGAGAATATTCCACGCACGTGGCTCCAGGGTGGAGGACGTACTTCTTCCTTCCGAAGCGAGTCTGCTGCGTGAAGTAGTCGTAGCGCTCCGACTTTTTCCACATGTAGTAGTACTCCACGCACTCGCCCACCGACCGGGTGCGCACCTGGGGGGGAGAGGGCGGTCAGCCACTTGCACCGAGAGAGTTTCACGGGGCAGCTGTGTGTCACCCTGCTTTATAGGTGTGGAGAAGCAACCTCACTCTCACAGCCGGGCCCCAAGCCCAGACCCAGCATCATCCACCCCATGTCCTGACTACCAGACCCCCCCAGCTCTCCTTGCAAAGGAGAGGTCTTTGCACGCTCCCTGCACATGGGACTCACCTAAACGCTGCAAGAGTCAAGTGTTTGGAAAGACTCTTGCCTAGAAAGTGCTAATGAGCTGGAGCCTCATGCTCTGATGTTGTCACTCTTATGATCTCTGCTTTTCAGGTGGGAGAAGCCAGCATCGCAGCTGGGCTTGGAACTTGGTAGTCTTCCTTTCCCCGGAGGAACCGAGGCTTCAAACCCGCGCCCAGCACTAGCTGACGCGCACAGCTCGTTACCTTGTTCGCTTGGATGAGATGGAAATTCTTCCCGTGGACCCGGAAGCCGTGCTCGAAGTTCCTGCACTCCTCTTCGCTCCAGGCACAGAGCTCATCTGCAGCAGGAGGAAATGGGAATGTCAAATGCTCCAGAGTCCCAGGAGTTGGGGCAGAGAGACAGACAGACGGACAGGACACTAAGCGGCTACTCCACGAGACAATCCAGCCCCTCGCATTGCTCACCTCTGATGACCTTCACGTTGAAGCGTAACCTCCGCAGAGCCTCTTCCGCATTGAAGTTGCATTTCACCAGCTCATACAGAGCCTAGGGAACAGAACGGATCCCCCAGCTGATCACACGCACCGGATTAGCATGTCGCCGATGGGCTCAGCTACAGCTCAGGCTCGCAGCCTGGGGAACACGTTTGCCTCTGCAGCCACCTCTCCGCCACCCCAATTTCAGACCGTCACCCAGGGCAGCTCCACATGGGAAGGTTCCCAGCACCTCTCAGGGAATGGGGGCACGCAGCAAGGGTGCATACGTGTCCTCCCACACCTGTATTCAAGGGCCAGCAGAGCAAGGCAGTGGCAATGTAACCCCTACAAAATGTCAGCTGAGCTTGTCTGCTGTGCTCCAAAATGGCAGGACCCAGCTGAGCTCAGTCCCTAACAGAGAATTATTCCCTCTGGCTCATCTCCGCAGCAGCCGTGACAGACCCGAGGGGCCCCTTCAGCTCCAGAGAGGCTCTGTAGGGTCTTGCTCTTCTCATCTGACCTGTCTTGGAGCTCCCTAATTCTGCTGCTTGCCCCTGCAGCCAATGTGACTCTGTCCATCCCCCAAACCAAACTGGCTCATTGGAAATTGAGACCCCAGTGGCTGGGCAGAGCCCTGGCTCCCACTCACCTGCTCGTTGTCCTTCACCATCTCTCCTTCGGGCAGGCTGATGCTGGCCAGCTCGTCCCACTGCCGCTTCACCGCTCGGTACAGGAACTCTTCCACCTCCCTCTCGGGCAGGATGTTGGGGTCCCACAGCAACTGATCTTCGTTCTCGTAGACTGCGGGGGACGGCAGGGCATGTCAGGGATGAGCTCAGCAGTCAGACAGCACCGCTGCTCCCCCAGGCTGGTGTGCAGGGGGGCATCTCAGAGAGAAAACCCATCTCTGGGGTGCTGAAGCTCACAGCACTTGGGAGCTTTCCCTCCTGAATCTACAGTAGAGGGCTGCTGGCTCCCAACTCTCCCCTTTGCCCCATGAGCCAGAGGCTCTTATTTTTCAGTGTTTTGCAAGGACTCCTTTAACCTTGGCTTTTCATGAAGGCTGGGGTAGAGGGGGGTGGCTGCAGAGAAGTCCTCTAGGATCACCGGATAACACAGTATTAACATGTTAATACAGGCTGCTTTAAAGGGCTGGCTTTAAGCTACCACTTAGCCTGTTCAATTTTGCCATCACCAAGGCTCAAAAAGGCGTAGCCTTCAGGCCACTCAACAGTGCACTAGCTTGGAAGGCGGTTTTGTCAGGTAAGAATAGCAGAAGCACGCTGCTTGCCCCCTTCCGCCCTCAGCTGCGAGCACAAGGCTGCGCATTGCTCTCTCAGCGGTTCGTAACAATACGGAGGAACGGTGAGAAAAAAGAAAAAAAAGAAAAGCCACACAAAGCAAACAGAAAACAAAGGCTTAGCAATTAAATACAAATAAAAGTCACAGAAATGTTTGTATTCAGATGCGTGGCTTTGTAACCCCCAGCACTGAATGTGCTTCTCAAATGATATTTATTTAGTTGGGAAGACAAAGGCTTTGATTCCCCATTGTCCTGCCCCTTCAGTGCTTGTTCACACTGAGTCAAAGCCAGCGCAGAAAGGACATAAAAAGGCCACTGTTGAGGGCTACTACCACTTCACATCCACTTTGGAAGTGACGTGCGACACCGGAGAATTAGTCCCCAAGCCCTTGGACCGCCGCCTGCAAGGCAGCCAGAGCCCTTCCCTCCCACTGATTTCCGGAGGCGTTAACAGCGCTGGGCACTTTGCAGCATTTGAGTCTAAAATGAGTGAAGGTATCTCCTTAAACCTACCCAGAGAGTGAGTGATGGAGGAAGTGAGTCATTTCTGAAGAGGCTTCTTGCTGCCTGCCTGCGTGGCAGGCCCTGAGAGGTGGTGCCGAGGGCATGAGTTTTAGGCATCGAAACAATCAGCCAACCTGATCCCCTCAGCCTGGCTTTGAGTGACCCGATCTAACGGTGAACTGAGATGGGCCCGAGTGGGGTTGCATGAAAATGCACATGCGAATGATGTCGGCTACCACTCATTGCCACTGAAAGACTAAAAGATCACTGGGAAGGAGGGTCTTCTCTCCGGCTGTGGCTGAGACCCTCGACTTCCTCTTTGCCACCTGAAAACCCTTAACTTCATGCCATTTCCCAGCCTGAAGGCGCGTCAGGAATGCAGGGACAATACAACCTTCCAAGAATGCAGGTGTCTGTTACTAGAGCCTCCAAAAATTAATCACAGCTTTGCATTCTTTCCCGTACATAATCTGATAGCCACTGCAAGCTGCCAGGTCACACACAGCAAACTGCACCTGCGGGTGTGTTGTAAACAGTCATGGCTGCTGACTTCTTGCGGGGCACCCATTTTGTGATTCAAAACACATGGGTGACAACTGTTCCATGCCCTTTGCTAGGAGAGTATAGTCAGACACACCGGATACATCACATCTGGGATTGCAATGCAGTGTGGGGATACTCGAGCTTGTTTTAAACTAGACAGCTAGCCTGAGAACCAATAGTGGTCCAGCTGTGGCAGCCCCCACAGGCTGCAGGGCCCGCTTGCAAAGCCGGATAAATCAAACCACCCAGGCTAGAGGCCTTGTACCCAGATGATACTCAGTGCAGATGTTGAAGCCAGAGAAAGGACAGTCTCTCACCTTTTTCACTGTGCCTTTGTAAATGGAGGATGGGGACTGCAGCCTGGTACTGAGGACCGACCATGATCTCCTGGAAATCACCACAAGAAAGGGATTTAGTAGGAGACTGCTGTGCACCATGCAGGGGCTAGAATCAGTTGCAGGACAAAGAAAGCTTATCTTGCACTGTTAAATACGGCAGCAGACTGTGTTCTGCAAAATCCACAAGGATTTTGTCTACCCAGAAACCTAGGAAGTATTCAAACAAATGTCGAGTTGGGGATCGTACGGGTTTGATGCCAGTCTGAATACTACAGGTTTAGGGCAAAACTGCTGTCAGCCCCTAGAGCTGGAGATGCAGCAGATCTTCCTCACCTTGCCAAGCACGTGAGTCACCTGCACCTAGATCTTCCTTCACCCATCACCCCTATCCAGGGTGGGTACTGGGAGTCTCCATCTCCCTCCTATCCTGGACATGTAAAAGCCATCATTTCTTCTACGGAAGGAGCAGCACAGTCCCCCCATAATCAAGATATCCTCAGCTGCAGACCACAGACGGAGGCTGCAGGCTGAGCGAAAAGCTGTGTCTGCCTTGACCTTCTCCAGAATACAACACACAGAGCATCGCAGCGGCTTCCCCACGGACACACCACAGGTTACTGTGGTCCCTGTGACAGGCTTTGCTTTCTCCCCTTGGGGCACAGAGCATGGGCTGCAGGTTCAGTGACTCACCTTCTTACACTCGTTGGATGGGATGGAGTCCTCTTCTGAATCCTCTGCCATGGAGGAAGCGCACGGGGAAGAGCAGGGCTCCTTGTCTTCATCGGCAAGGAAGTTGTTGGCTGTGAGAAAGGAGAAGTTGGGCGTTCAGTGACGTGCTGGCTTACTTCTCCTCCCTCATGCCTCTTTAGCTTCTCTTCTTCCCCTTATTTCCTGTCTTCGAGTTAGTTTAACCTTGGCCCATTTTTTCAGAGGTAACTTACCCAGATCCTCATTTATTCTCTTTGTAGGCTACAGAACTCAAGTCCTTTCCAGACGTGCAGTATTTGATCAATCAGCAAGACCAAGACTCTCAAAACTGGTAGGTGGCCCAACCCACACTTTTATCTGAAGCTCCTCTCTTACCCTGGGTCCTTGCAGATCCCCAATACAAAGGTGCAGCCATAAGATATTAGAGCACCGGTCCTACTTATATGCTGTACCCTCCTTCCAACCGCATCATACGGGATCCCTGGGCCCTCAGAGCTGAAATCCTGCCTGCTGCCCTACCACACAAGAGCAGGGTCTGTCTAGTCTTACAGCGGGTGATTCTGGAGGAGCATATGGCTGAGATATTTCAGGAAGCCAAACAAGCCCTGTATCAACCCACTTCACCCGCTGTGTAGCTGCCTCGGAAATCCACACCGAGCATGTAACCAGAGGTCTCACTTCCCCAGAGCTACGACTTGTAGCCAGAGGGAATTCTTTCCCGATGAGACAGCTGACTGGTATCCCTTAGCCCCTCGTCACTGCAGCCTAACTCTCACAAGCACACCGTCAGGGCCAGGTCCATCGCCAGCCCCAAGGACTGGCCTCTGCAAATGCTACTCTCAGCACCAAAATAAGTAACTGTCCCGCTGAGGCACTCAGGGTCCAAACAGTAAGTGAGAAATCAGAGACGTACAGCCAGGCTGGTTTGGGAAAAGGTCCGAGGCATCGTGGGACGTGACGGATGGAGTCAGGTCGTCGGCCGAGGACTGCGTCTCCTCCTCTTCTTCCCCTGAAAGCAAATCCTTCGCTATTTGTTCCTTTTAACAACAACAAGAAAGTGAAAAATGTTTTTAAATTAAAAAAAAAGGGGGGAGGCCTAGAATAAATCGTCCCTTGCCATGAGAAGCTGCCTCCATGTACCTCCCAGGACTCCCCTCTCATGCCTGGGGTCTGAGAGGGATCTATACAGCCGGCTGGACTAGATGATCCCTCAGGTCCTCTCTCACTGTGGCCGTTTCCTCAGGGCTCCTACTAAGAGGGTCAAGAGGAGAGGGGTTTCCTAGGGATGTCACAGGGAGGAGTGGGTGGCTTTCCTAGATCCTAGCAGGGAGAAACTCCTAGCCACAGATTTTAGACAGGGTGGGAGGAGTATCAGGTTCACACAGGCAGCGGGGAAATAGCTGTCCAAGCAGACATGCAGCTTCCTGTGAATCTCCTTTGATTCACAGCCCCACACGGACAGAATTCACATTCCACAAAGGGTTTTTAGTTTGTCCTTCGCCTTAACAAGGACCCTCTCCCTCGTCTCCTTTGAATTCCTTGCATTCACTCTCCTGCTATCACTTTCCTGCTGGCTTTCCTTACAGCGAGCCGGGATGAAGCAGGCCCCGTTCTTTTGGGTTCAAAGGGTCGGCCAGCTCCTGCCTACTGGAATTCAATGGCCTTGAACTCACTGAATAGGAGGAAGGCACCAGGCCAGCGATTCTCACCCAGGGTGTCGGGCACCCTGGGGTGCCATGAGACCCTTTGAAGAGTGCCACAAGGTGCGAGGAGATAAGCCGGTTTAAGGAAATAAGTGCAGGCTCAGGCTGGCAAAGCTCCTCTGCAAGGAGGTAACACTGTAATAAAGCAATTCGGTTTTCCTGTTCAATGCACACAAGTTATGGAGCGGGGGTGCTTTGAGTCTAAAAAAGGTTGAGAGCCACAACACTAGACACCCTAAGCTCTAAGCCCTACAGCGACTAGGGATACACTGCCTCCTTCCCTTGCTAGTAGCTTATGGGTGGCCAAGAAGTGCTTCTTACCTTATCGAGGGTCATGTCTGGCAGGTGAGGAGAGATCCCATTGCTCTCGCTGTCCTGCTCCGAGATGGGATCAGATGCCTCATAGCCATAAAGTGCAAGCAGCTCCTCGAATGGCATTTCACTGCTCTGAGCGAGAGGAGGACAAAGCTTCATCAGGAATGGAACAATCACCAAGCACAAGCCCAGCTGCAGTAAACACAGAGATGCGCAGAGGCAGTCAAGACCGCTCTGCGATTCAGGAGGTTCGGGGCTGCCCTGAGCACTGCTTTCCCAGGAAGGAGACCAGAGGCATAGGCTGAAGGGGCCGACCGCCAGCTGGTCTTCTCCGGGCTGTGGACTGACCTGCGGAATTTAAATCCCTAAGTGACAGCTTCGAGGGGATGTTTGTTCGAGGCTGAGTTTGCTGTTGGTGAAGAGGTGCCCCTTAGCAGCCCTCAAGACCAGAGTACGGGGCTCAACAAGCATCCATAAATTATCCTTTCACTTTATGCCCAGCCTGACCCGGAGGGACAACCCCCATCACCAAGAAGGAAGCTCATGCTCCACATCCCATTCAGCAAAGACCGTCCACAACGGGACCAAGAGACAGGGTCTTTGCAATGGGGCCCCTGTCCACCATGAAGCGGACTCCAAATCAACCAGCCTTGCCATACAGATACGAGCACCCACAAGTTCTCATCACTATGGACGCAGAGCAGATCTGAACGGGAAACCTAGAAGCAAAAGACTCCGAAGCTCATAGCTGGTCCCCTGAGCAAACCCATCCCACAAATCCAGATGCCAGACCACAGCCTTATACCTCCAGTGGATCCACCAGTGCTGGTTCATGTCCCTCAGTGGAGCTCTGTGCTTTCAATACTGTCAAGGAGGACAAAACAGTTGGCAGACAAGTCCCCTTCTCCTCCCTTGCAGTGTGTACCTGAGAGGGGCTGAAGCTCTTTTCCAGCTCCTCTAAAGACTTCTCTTTCTCCTGTGTATCTTCTTCCTCATCCCTCTCTTCTCGTACACCATAGTTCTGTGAAAGGATCTCGGCAAGGTTGAATCGGTGGTCAGCTGAGCCCATGGACACAACTGCAGGGAGGAGAAAGCTGGCCGTTAGCCCCACACGGTGCAAAAGCGGTCTGGAGGAAGAGTCTAGATGGAGAAGTGGGGCTGGGCTGGGGTAAGCCAAACATGGGCCGAGTCAAACCTGCTGCAGTCTGGAGGCCAGGCTCTCCGGGACATAGGTTGTGGGCTGGGTACGGCACCACCCGTGGACTCTGCCTGCCGACCGAGGCCTTCAAAGAGAAAAGAAGTTGGATAAGAAATCCCTTTGCAACAACACAATGCGCTGCCAGCTCCTGCATGCAATTCATTTAAATTAAAACCCAAAAGACACAAGTTGCAAAGGGCAGTCGAAAGGGCTGCCGTGGGCAGAAGAGGGACCCACTGTACATATATCTCATGGACCTTTAAGGCTTTCTCTCCTCCATCTAGACCAGCTTCCCCTTAGAGGAACTGCCTCCATCACACCAACCTCCATGCTCTCAGAAGTTAAGACCCCAAATCCTCAGGACATACCCTGCCCTCCAAGAGGATGATTTTTGGCTGCTACAAAATTACTCTAAAGACAAACGGTACATTTTATTTTAAGGTGGCGATTCTGTCCACTCTGATCCCGGCAGGGGAGGTGGAATTTAAAACTATCTGCCTTGAAAAGCCCCAGGACGATCAAGAGCTGCTTTAACAGCTGAGCAGGCCACAAGGAAATTTGATGCGACTGCAAGCGGCAAACGCGGGATGGGAACAAGATGGGACAGGTGGATAAAAGCGTGGGCACCTGCTTTCTGGCGCCCAACGCTCAATCGGAAGTTCAGGCAGCGACAGGAGCTGCAGTCTGGATGACAATCCAGACCATCTGCTGCTCCTCGGCTTGACGCACGTGGACATGCTGTTGACTTGAGTTCAGTCAAAGGAGGGAGCAAGTGGATAACAACTCCTGCCCCAGTCCTGTGGACTGAAGGCACCCTAGTGTGGAAGATAATTGCAGCGGCGGCTCCAAAAGTGGCAGCGTTCTCTTTTAATTAGCACATATTAAGACCCGGATCTTTTGAAGAACCGAGCTGCGCTGACTCCTCGTCACAGAATGGGACTTACCACCATCCAGTAACTCATGCCAGAGTAAGATAAGAAAGTAAAGGTTAAAAATCAAAAGGAGACAAAAATCCCACCATGGATAAAGCAAAATGGATGTTCGCAGTCTCACGGGACTTTCTGACCAGGACTCGGACTCCTGCCTTCGAACAACAGTCTTAAAAACGTGCCTGCCAGGTTCCCCGAAGACTGCAGAAATAAAAATCACTGTTATTTTTACGACTGATGGCCTAGGCTACAGCAGGAGGTACCGACATACGAGTTTGAAGCATCCTTGGGTTTCTTTCCTTCATCTATGAGGAACAGCGACAACAAAAAAATGTCTGGAGTCTCCAGTGGAGCAGGCAAGGTGTATTGCAATTCGCCATCCCCCAGTGTCTGATTATAAAGCAACGATGCAGCCCCACTAGAGACCACGCTGTCGGCTTGTGGAGCCAGCCCAGAAGCTGCATGTGCTAGAAAGGAGGGGTTTATGGCAGGATAAAAGAAGAAAAGAGATGGCAAGGCTTAGGAGAGGCTTTATTTTGGAGTCATACCTAGATTTTAGCATACAATCACAGAAAATGAGGGTTGAAGGGACATCGGGAGGTCACATCTGGTCCAACCCCCTGCTCCAAGCAGGACCAGCCCCAACTAGACTATCCCAGCCAAGGCTTTGTCTAGCTGGGTCTTCAAAACCTCCAAGGATGGAGAGTCCACCACCTCTCTAGGTACCCCGTTTCAGTGCTTTAGCACGGAGGAGATGGCTTATACCCAAGAGAAGAGGAACTGTCCCTTCGTTGGGGACCAACGGGATGCAACAAAGTATAAAAATACTCTATAAATCAAGGTCTGCGGAGTAAGCAGCCCTGGCTGCATGAGGACGGCAGGGTCCAACCTCACGTTCTGCAGCCGCGAGCGACTTGCCCGATCTGTCTCCCGTTCCCTGAGGCAACAACTTGCCCGTGGACTGTACCTCCCTCACTGCGCTGTTGGGAGGCCAGCAAGGAAACGTGTCCAACACGACTCAAAGAGGAAGGCTGCTGTTGTAACTAAGGACTGAGTATAATCGTCAGGTGTGGACAAATTGATTGGGAAACATGTCAGTGAAGACCATGCAGTGAAATAAAGAGTAAAATGAGCTTATATTAATGATGCAAACCCATCATGGACACCTTCAGATCAGCGAGGATGGGGAAAGACTCAAAACTGAGAAGCAGCATGACATCAAGGGGAAAGGGAAGCTGGCCCAGGTTGAAAATCACCATGAAGACGGCAGCGATGAAGACCAATCTAAAGGTGACGGCATATTTGGACAGAGAAGGGACCAGAAGGACCAGGCAGAGCCAGCAACCTGCTCTCAGACCTCCGCTTCGACCATGTTGCACGTGAAGCACCACGATGACACATCCCATACATTAATGGGTGGCCGTGGTGAGGCCAAGCCAGGCAGGGCAAAGCGACGGGCTAGGAAGCGAGACCAGGCTGCAACGGCTCCAGAAGGGAAGAAATGTTGCGGACTGCAGTCGTCGCCATCCAACGGAAGATGATTTCTCTTGAAGGCGAAAGCTGTGGTCCGACACTTAAAATTGTACCGTCAGCTTGGCAGAAGGAAGCCAACAGCATGGCCCCGAGGTATGAAAGGCCACCTCCAGATCAAGGATGGCGTTTATCCCAGATGCAGCTGCTCCTGCCCCTGGCCACGCTGTATGCTCCGACTGCCTGCCCGACTCACAGCGGTCGTGTTGGGTTTTGAAAGCCCCCCCCGTGATGATGCTGAAAGCCGCTCTCTTGCCCACCAACCTGGCTGGCATCCGAGCCGCTTCCGACTTGCCCCAAATCGCCGCTTCTTCGGCAGAATCGAGGAACGCAACCGCCGACTAATTAATCGCTTACGCTTTTGTGTTTGCCATCTTAACAAGACTCAGGGGTCCCTGTCCCTGATTGCAAGGTCGAAAATTTTCAGGGACTCTGTTAAAAGACACAGCGACCACGGGGCTGTTTTCAAGCGGAAGGGGATTATGTGTCTGTCCAGAGCACCGGCAGAGATAACACCTCCGGCGGCCGCTACCCTGGCAGGGAAGTAGGGGAGAGCGACGGAGAGGGACGAAGAGAGGTTTCCCTTCCCATTTATTCCTCTAATCACTGTGATGATTTCTCAGGACACTTCCAGGCAGCTCATGGCTGCGCAAAGGGTCTCTCTCAACGCCGGCACATTGCAGAAGCGCTCCTCCTTGCTCCATCGCCTTGTCCACATTCCTGAAAGTTTGGGGGAAAAGAGGGCTGGTATTCCCCACGTGTCGACCAGGATCTGCGGCCCGGGCAAAGAAAGCGAGTATACGAAGCTCACTCGCTCGGTAACGTCCGCCTGGCAACTTTTGAGCACCGAGCTCATCAAAACGAACGAGGCAAAAGACCCTCTGACCCATCTTGGGCCGCGCAGCTGCGACGGGTTCACCGCGAAGTCCGGTTAGCAGGATGTCAAACGGTCCCCGGCGCCTCCTGCGCGCCTCATCACTGTACGCACACGGCTGCTGGGGGAGAGGGACGTCTCGACGCCTCGCGCTCGGAGGAACTCCTTGACGCTGCTGCGACGAAGTCCCGGGCCGACGTTTCAGCTCAGCTACGGGCGCAGCGTCCCCGCGGCTTTACCGGGGCCGGTGCGAAGGCCGAGCCGCGGTGGGAACCGGCTGCCGCTTGTTGCGGCGAATGATGTCTCGCGGCGGTGGAGACGACGGCCGGGACTGCGGCGCTCGTTTCCCCAAGCCCACGGCACAGCGAGGGTCTCACCGTGGACACGTCCCGCCATGTCCCCCGCCTGGCACCGCCGGCCGGACCCCGGGGGCTGGCGGGGGGACGGGCGGAGCGCGCCCCGCCGCGCAAGCGGGACGTCTCCTCGGCCGGACGGGGCAAAGCGGCGGCCGTGCGATGCCGGGGACCCAGCCCCCAACGCCCCCTTCCTGCCCCCCCCCCCACATCCTGCTGCCCTCGGAGACCCGTGCCCCCCCCCCCCCCCCAAAGACCCCACACCCCGGTTCCCTCCAGCCCCTGCTGCCCCCTCAGGAGACCCCAGCCCCTGCTGCCCCCTCAGGAGACCCCAGCCCCTGCTGCCCCCCAACCAATGCCCCCCTCCCCCGAGACCCCAGCCCCCCAACCAATGCTGCCCCCCCTCCCCCGAGACCCCAGCCCCTGTTTGCCCCCAACCAATGCTGCCCCCCCCGGGAGCCCCCGGCCCCTGCTCGCCGCCCCCCCAGGCAGAGGCCGGGGCAGGCCCGGCCCGGCCCCCCCCAGCACTCACCTCCGCCATGGCCGAGTGTGAGCGAGCGGGGCCGGGGGGGGGGGGCGGGAGCCCCGGATGCGGCGCGGGCCGCTCATTGGCTGCGGCGCCGGGAGGAGGGGCGGGGCCGGGGGCTGGGGGGGCTTGAGGGGGAGGGGGCTTGGGGTGTCTGGGGGTGGGGGCAGGGGAGGGGCGCCTGGGATGGGGGGCAGGGGGTTTGGGGGGCGCAAAGGAATGGGGTGCCTGGGGGTGGGGGGCTTGGGGGGCAGGGGAGGGGGTTAGGGGTGCTGAGGAGTTCTGCAGGAATGGGGAAGGGGTGGGGGGCTTGGGGGGGCAGGGAAAGGGTGGGGGGTTTGGGGGTGCCAGGGGGTGTGCGGGAATGGGGAAGGGTGGGGGGGCTGGTGGGGCAGCGAAAGGGTGGGGGGTGCCGGGGGTCTGTGGGAATAGGGGAGGTGGAAGAGGAGGGGGTTTGGGGGTGCCAGGGGGTCTGCGGGAATGGGGAAGGGGTGGGGGGCTTATGGGGTGAGGGGGCAGGGAAGGGGAGGGGGTGCCTGGGGGTGTGCAGGAATGGGGAAGGGGGGGCTTGCGAGGACAAGGCAGGGGTCTGCAGTGGGGGGGGGTCCGGCTGAGGGGCAGGGGGCAGGTCTGGGAGGGATGGGGACGGGGGGGCAGGTTGAAGGGGCAGTTTGCAGGTCCGGGGGCAGGGAATGACCCATGGCCAGGGGTCCAGGCAAGCCGGAGGCGGCGGTGGGTGGCAGCCCTTCCTGCACGCTCGAGTTGGTGAGCAGAGAGGGGTCGTTAGCCCTGCCAGTATGAAGGCAAGGCAGAGATGCACCTTACAGACTAACTAAATCAGAGGCGTATCAGCTTTGGCAGCCCTGCGCTGACTTAGGCACCTCTGATTTAGTCTATAAGGTGCATCCGTGCCCGGTCTTCTGCCCCAGGTGAATGCGCTTGGCCGGGGGGAAACGTAACAGCCTGGGTTAAACTGGGCGTCGGACGCCTGCGCTGCTGGTTCCTTGAGCTTTATGAATCTCTGAGCCCGACTCCACGAACGACAAGTCGTCCATACAGGAGGGAAGGGCCATCACGTAGGCATGAAGGGACAGCTTGCAAGGGCTGAAGCTTTGGGGTAGAGAAGAGCCAACTGGATAGCTGGCGGGAACCTGGGCCCAGCTTACGGCATCGAGGGTTTATGGCAGAGGGGCAAGTTCATACAAAATGAGAGGTCTGAGCAGATCCTCGGGTGCCGTCTGTTGGCCCAGCTGCACCTAGATTGCAAGAGAGACGCTCGGCTGGTGCAAATCATTTCTGGCTGGAAAGGCCTGAACAACATCATCTGAATTTGAGGCCTATTCTTGCAAAATGCCCCTTCATGGATTGCAAAGAGAAACCGGGAGCTCTCAGCACGTCACGGGATAGTGCCACGCTTAGGAGATGTCATTCGTGTTGTCGGAGCGTGTGCCGGGTTGGAGGCCTCTGAAAATCCCACCTGCTTCACAATGGGGTGGGATTTTCCACTTGCCTTTTGTTCGTGTCACAAGGGAAGTCTGGTGACTTCTGTCCTGTGGAATTGGCCTTTCTGTGGCAGCTAATGGAAGGCCACAGGGAAACCCCCGATTAAGAGCTGAATCTGGCACCGGGTTTGAAAATCTGGATCGTTCTGGGAGCTACAGTCATCCTTTAAGTCTCCAAATTCACCTCTGGTGCAACTCCACCCATTTTGGCCTGTGGACTTGAGTAACATTTGGGCTAATGTTTTTATTCAAACTCTGAAACAAATCTGCCCATCTCATAGCGTCAGCGAGACTATTAAGGGGATAGATAGTAAGGTATTGGGTAATGGGCATGAGAAATATTATTTTTTTAGATATTGCAGCACTCCTGTTCATAGACCCGGAGAGAAAAAAGGGCAGCTTGTCTGCAATTTTTGTGTGCACCTATGCAAGTAAATTCATCCTGATGCGGTGAATGAGGAATTTAGCATTTTGCAGGCATGGTACAGATGTAACTGCGTGTTAGAAGGTGTCACCGCCTCTGCTCAAACTCCGTTTTGACTCAGCACCTCGTACAAGTTAAGGTCTTGTCTGCACAAGAAAGTGCTCCCGTTTAGCTAAGTTAATTTGTAAAGTGGTTTAGTTAAACCGCTCCCACCCTCTTCTGATAGCCACTTATTCTAGGTGAAGAGTCTGACTCGGTCCTATACCTCCCCAGTTTCAGCCCAATCCATACAACCCCCTCTTGAACAGATTGAAGGGGTTGCCACGCAAACAGGTTGTCCTGATTTAACTCAGTTGGTTTCTAAACTGATTTAATGACGTGTAGATGCACCTTTCTCATGGAGGCAAGTAGTAACGTTGTCAAAGGCATCTTCACTGAGAAGCCTGAATCCAGTTTTTTAAAGGTCTGGGGAAATGATTGTGTTTGAGTCCACCAAAAGTTGAGTACAGAGGCTGCAGAGCAGTTCTGGGTGGCAGAAGGGGACGTGCTGGTTGATGGCTTCTTGTGGTGGCCATGCCAGTAACCTGCAAAGGATGTGGTTATAGAAGCTGTTATGTGGATTTTCTACAGCAAAACCCTCCTTGCAATCAGCTCTTGTTTAATCCCACCTGTCTCCAAGGCTTTTCCTAACCAATGGTCCCTGCAAGGGGACCCTTGTATCCCTCTGTGACTCACCATCGCAGTCAGAGAGCCAATTGTTTCTCCGTGTACAGGGCGCGCTAATGAGGAGCCCGCGCTGCTGGGGAGCAGCAGTGGAGCCGTATTTGGACTCGGAGCTGTATTTCCTACCAGACCTCTCTATTTGATGATGGCTAGTGAAGCGGTTCTGTACAGCTTAATTTCTCCAGAGGGTAGGTCCAGGTTTGCCACTAACAATAAAGATTCAGCCGTTGAGATGCGCTTTATTAGCATTCAGTCATTACGGGAAGATTTCCTACCCCGCGGCCCGGCAATTTGCTTCGCCTTCGTTTTCACTTATGCATTTGAGCTTGGGAAGCAAAGTGCTATCAAGTGTTTCTGAAGTGATGGCGACCGCCCTTGAGCAAGGAACCAGCCCGCTTCAGCAGACCGTTATCCCGTGGCACAGCAGGTCCGTCTGGTCCTACTCGAACGGCTTCGACAGCTCACAGACAGTGTTTATTCGATACAAGAGGAACCCCAACCGTCTTGCTTTCAGACATATTTCTTATATTTCATAAGAAATATTTCTTATATTCTTCTATATCTGCAAGAACTACTACTGTCTCTCCCTCCTGACCACATTATGTGCCTGGGCTTTTATGGCAGCAAAAGCGGGAGGGGTCTGGAATTTGGATCGGGAATACGGCTGGATGAACAAGTCCACCTTTTCCTGTTAGCGATGTACCTGTGAATGGACTGGCTAATTTGTTTGCTATTCCCAATGACTTGACACATGGTTCATACCAATTTATTCAATCATTTCTCCACAGACCTTCACTTTTGTCCCGTGACCGACTGACACGGACACACGCAAAGAGCACGTGAGTGGGCCGCGCATCAGGATGGGCTGCGAGCACACGTATAAGCCCATGTTCACCCATTGACATCTCTTCTTCTCATCCCCGCAAACTCAAATTTACCAGCAAGGGCATGAGGGGTAGCTACGACTAGAGCAAATTCATAATGATTATTCATGTTCATACTTGGTTGCAGCATTTGTCTGATTTTACCCCAGCATACGGCTGCTCAGAGATATGCATGTTTTGCTGACTCCGAAGCAATGCTTATGACAGTTTTAATGACAGCAATGGCAATCGTTGGCCCATCTCTTGCTCATAGGAGGAGAGGATGGGAAGCTTTTCAACAGACTGACCCAGTCTGCCGGTCTGCCATCAGGATCATCGTCTACCCTCCTATCCTTCAACCAAACCCCAGCCACACTAATGGGTTCCACGCAGACGACCCAGCCACAGGTCACAGATCTACATTAAAGAACATTTAATTTGCAAGCAACAGCATTTGCAGAGAACAGCACGTGATGATTTAGAGATGCTTCGTTCTCAGCCTCCGAGGAGTACTAAGCTCCAAAAGCCGGGGACTGGCTTGTGCGTGCTGGGCAGCGCCGGACACCTTGTAAGGGTTGTAGCCCTCGAAGACATGTTTTCGGACTCTTGGGTGGGCAAGCTTAGAGACCCTTGCAGATGCCATGGCATTCTTGGCTCCTGCAGACACAGGCCATGGGACTAGCTTTTCGTGGCGGTAGCTTGGATGTTCCATTTTTGGCTCTACAAGGAACAAATCATGGGGTAGAGAAAGAAACGGCTTGTTAAAAGGACTCTGAGATTCAGTATTGCGAAAGGTCCCAAGGCTTGCTTTCTTCCATGGGAATATATTTTTGGGTAGGATCTCACAGCTCTCAATCATTACACTTCGCAATGCCCTGGAGAGATGGGTATTTGGGAGAAACAAGCACGGGGAAGGTGAAACATCTTGCTAGGATTCGACTCTAGAATTTGATTCTAGTATTCAGGTCTTCCGACCCCCACACCGGTGCTGGGTTCTCCCCGGTTGACAATGCCCCTTCTTAAAAGAAGAATAATACTCAGTACTTGGGTAGTTCATAAGGTCTACAAACACTAATGCAACCTAGACTGCAGATAAGACATTTGAGAACCGCTTGCTGGAGGCAGGACTTCTGGGACCAGAAAGCGGGATAGGAAGGGGAGATGACAGATAATGAGAGAAGCTACACATCCACAATGAGCTCTGTTTGAGAAGCTGGTCTTACAAGGCTCAGATATTTCTTTGTCTCTGAAAGACACTGATCGATTGATTTTGCTGTGTGGTCCCTAGGGATGGGAAGCAGCGGGAATGGCCTGGAGGGGAAAGGCGTGTTGCTGCTAATAGGGTGAGGAAGAGGCGCTCTTACTAGCTAAGGATTTGGTTCTGGTAAAATGCTTTCTTGGAGGAGGGATGGAAGTGGCATTCAGGCAGGCCGAGAAGTCCCGTCTTTTCGGCTTCGCTAGATGGATGGTTCGTTCTCGAGGAGCCGCTTTCCTGGCACCTTCGCTCACCTGAAATCAAAGGATTGGGTCAGTTTTCTCTGCCTCCCAGCTCCATATGTACGTCATCAGTTTAACACTACAGATTTGCGTGAACTCAGACTTCGACAACCCGCACCCTTTGGGCCTTCGCACCCTGCTCTGGGTCAGGCGGCATCTCATGCTCCCCCAACTCATGTCCCTATCGTTTGTGCGACACAACAATCTCCGCAAGCGTTAAAAGATCTGGGACGTAACCTTGGGCCCGCGGGGTACATTCAGCCAGGAAAGAGGGTTACACAAACACAACAGCTGTGCGGGCATGTGAGCAGATCCAGAGAATAGAGCAACTGGCAGAGTCTGTGCCGAGCCAATGACTTCCATGCGGACCAGGAGCTCAACCCAGATGGAAATGGGCTAAAGGGGGTTCTGAGGATGCAACAACTTCCCCCAAAAACCAGATGCTGCTTTGGAGCTGAGCTCTGCAGCGTCAATAGGAGAGAAGAGAAGGAACGTAAAACAGGAGCTGCAAGCTTCCGAGTTTACAGTAACTGGAGGGAAACAACAGCAGGCGTCCCATTAATTGAACAGGCATCCGTGCATGGAACACATGCAACTTCATGATTCATAAATAGGATGCCATATTTATGGGCCTCCTTGCCTGCCCACCCCCATATCTGAGTCAGGGACAGAATCAAAGAGAGTTGCTCCGAGACTTGTGCATTAGAGGATACGTTTAACCGGAGATCCTCAAAGCGCCACGCATTTGTCGAGCCCCGGAGGAAGAATAACGACTCTCAACCAGCCGTCGCTGCAGGCTGCTGATGTGCTGTGCGGCCCGATTTTGTCTTTCGGGATACAAAGGGCCTGATTTTCCCATTGGCCTGCTCATTGTACAGTCATTTAGGTTAATGCAAAGCAGGGTAAAATGTTTCCATGCCAAAAAAGGGACTGCCAGAGCCTTGTGGCCACGGATGTAAGAGTAGGAGTCAGTGGGCAGCGGGTGACTTGGGCCAGCAGCTTCATGCCGTGCCCCGGTTTCTTCTGCAGTGCTGACCCTGCAAGCTTTTCAGGCTCATCTTTTACAAGATGCTCATCCAGCCCCTGCGACTGCAAGGCTCCAGTCTCATGCCCCTGAGCTGCTGTCATAAAATGTGAAAAGTGAATGCATGGGTATGGTAAGGGTCTGAGGGTTCAAAACATTATGGCTGATGCAGAAACGCAACACGCACAGCCCCAAATACTCCCTCTGTGCAGAACCCCACAGATGGGCAGACGATGGGCTCCCCGACAGGCGGACAGACAGACAAGCGACGGACTCCCTGTCCCCGCGGATCTACGTACGATGGTGTAGACGGAGCGCTCTGCTTCCCAGGCCTGGCTGACCTCTTTTGGACGGGCCAGCTCCTTCACCCGAGGAGAAGCCATAGCATGTCTGGAGGCAGCACCCACCAGCCATTCAGGGGAGGGCCGGTTTCTGGCAGAATAGGGGAAGAGCGATTCAGTCAGCCACCTTCCACATTTCCATTGCACCTTCCTCGCTGCTGATCCCAAACCATCTAACCAAGCGACGCACAATTGAGAGGTGAGCATCGGTGCCCTCGAATGTTGGCATGAAGCCACTTCCGGAGCACAGCAGGGAAGGGGACATAACTGTATGCCACAATTGCACATCTGCTTAAGCGTTAAAAAAGGCAAAGGGAACAGTCTGCTGTTAAAATGGGGCAAGAGCTCCCCCCATTCACTTCAATTAATGCAAGGGTTTTGCTAAATACTTTCAAAGCTTCCTTTTCCCCCTCTTGATTGGTCACTCACTGCTTGCCAGGGGCTTTCCATACTCCCATCACATGATTGTTCATGTGACACTCATGAGATTTTTTTAAAGCAGGAAACTTGCAGATAACACTTCCTACTAGTCTCAATTTTCAGACAAATGCTTGTACTAAAATTCACCTATAGGATTCACCAACATACCTTGCTACATACCCGTTTCCATACTTCTCTAGCCTGTTATCGCAGCAGTTGCCCAGACACTCACTGGGTGTGTCTACGTGTGCACATTTATTGTGCATCAGCCCAATTTAATGCACGTTAAGGGCACGTGTCTATACATGCATGCCCTTAATGCACCTTAAAAATGGTGATTTTAGGCTATTTGAGCCTAAATTTGATACCTGCATAAAGCAGGTATCAAATTTATGTGTGAATAGCTAAGTCGCATTAGTGAATGTGTAGACACACAAATGCACATTAAGATGGTGTATGTCCATTGACTCGGGACTAACTTTAGTCCCAAGTTGGTCTGCATACTTTCAGTAATGTGCCTTAATCCACGTGCACATGTAGACGTGCGCCTAAATCGCCTTAATGTGCATTAGGCTAATGTGCATTAAGTTTAGTCGCACGTAAAAGCACGTGTAGACATGCCCACAGATAAGGATCAGTAGGATCTGCATAGCTAACCAGCCCGAGAACTTTTAATTTAGGTGAAACTGTTCATGAAGCCGAATTTAAAAAACCCCGTGGCTGCATCGATGTGCGACACGAATATCAACCCAGTCCCCTTCTCCGCACCTGTTTTCTTCAAACCCGGGGCAGATCTTTTTGGGCTGAGAAAGTTGTTCTTGCCTCGCAGTTAAGACTGAAACAAAAAACCAAGTGTGAGCCACAAAGCTAGTGGTTTAAAAGACACGCGTTTACTGTCTGCTGCAACATATTGAGCTCGCCACATTTTGGAGCAAGAGGGAAGGAGAAATTCCTGGCAGCAACATGGAGGTTTACAGAACAGCGGTGCGCCTGCACTGCTTTTGTAAATCTAGCCCTGACTGTGTGGTATTGAGCACCGGCAAACTGGCCCAGCTGACTCTCTGGTGCCACTAAAAGGGACTTTTGACCAGCCTTGAGCTGAAAAGCCAGTGGCCTGATGACACATGCCCTGGACAGCGTCTCGATCTGCTCGGGCATTTCCATAACAAGTGCGTTGCCACAGTATCTGCCCTATGGATCCAAGTACAGCTGGGGAGATGAAGGAGATCGGCAGGGCAGGCGGAGATGTGGGGGTCATAAAATGGTCCCTACCTCAAACAGTCATCTTACATGGCAACCTTAGACTCCCCGGATGCCTGCTGGGTGTCGGGGCTGCACTTTGCACTAATGCCCCGGGGTGATACTGGTCACAGGTCCCCTGGACCGCCGGTCCTGCTGGTATTAGTCTTTCTATCAATATGGAATCACTGGTTCATTTAATCCATACGGTGACCTTGGCCTCTTAAGGCCTCTTACCAGGGACGGTGAATCTGCCGGCCTTTGAGGGCACTTTATCCGTCCAGTAGACTGAAACCCTGTAATGACAACCCTGTACTTAGTCCATTTCTCAGCAAAGCAGACGCGGGACATCATCCCCCTTCTCTTCTGACCTCCTCCACCCAAGCTTCAGGCCACGATCACCCTCCCGCTGAAGACCCCGGCTGCAGCAGCGTCCAATTCAGCACCCGCGGAAGTTAATGCCGATTTCTGCGTGAATGGGATTGAACCCTTCATCAAGGTGAGTCAGCACAGTCCCCCCCCACTATGCAGGTGTGGAAACTGAGGCACGGGGCAGCAGGATACTTGGGGATGCCACCTAAGAAGTCATGGAAGATGCAGGGGCAGTATCCAGGTCTCCTAGTTTCCATTTTTGCGACACGCTCACCAGACTACCCACTAGAGACTGTCCTTTGGAAAGAGCAGCTGGAAAAGGCAATTGGTAGACGCTGAAGGATGGCTTGGGAGGCACTGGTGGATGCGCTGGAGACTGAGGACCCAGGACTGCTGGGTTCTCTGTCTCCCTCTGCCCTGGAAGTGACTCTGCATTGACCCCAGCCTGGCTGAGAGCAGAATCAGTCCCGAAGGTGGTTTCTGGAAATGAAAAGGGACTGGAAGATGTGGTGAAGCAGCAGGGCTGAGATGGCTCTGTCCAGGGCAGCACAGGATGCCACCTGCTCCCCGTCTCTGCAGCACTCACTCACTTGTTGTAGTTGATCTGGTGATTGATTTTCGGTCGGGCAAGATAACTGAGGCGACTCTCCTTGGTGCTGTCCCATGCCTGGACGTGCGTTACCGTAGCAGTTGACTTCTCAGGACACACTCCAGAACCCAGCTCCCTTCCTGGCGATGGGGACATGTCCAGGAGCTGGTTTCCTAAGAGGACGGTAGCAGAGAACGTCTGAGAGCCCCTTGGTGACAAAGGACATGGGGTGCTGGGGAGTTTCAAGGGGAAGCCAGGACAAAACATATCATTTTATTGTCTGTACGTACAGCACCTAGCACAGATCCATGACTGGGCTCTCTCTTTCCGTCTCACACATGCACACATGCACACACCCAGGTGCTAAAGCCGATACCCGGCCAAGCCCATCTTCCTCATAGTCCACATTCCTGAGCAATACCTTGCTGTGGGTGGTGACCTGCATCTTGCTTGGGCCAGAGGCTGTTATTGTTCCCTATAGGATCTCACATCTTTCTTACACCTGGCTGCTAATGAGGATGTGTTTGGTAGCCGTGTTGGTCTGAGACAAAAAGAAATGCAAAAATCCAGAACTCTTGTTCAGAGATGATACCTTTTATGAGGTTTATTTCCGACTTACGGGGACTTTTTACCATCTTGAACTTTCACTGCACCTGATGAAGGCCATGCGAGCCCGAAAGCTTGCAAACAAAGATTTTATATAATATATAAAATATAATAATATGTCATTATTATATAATAATAATTTTATAATAATATATAATTTTATTTATTTTAATTAATTTTAATATATATTTAATATATATTTATTTTTTAGTTAGTTTGAATATATAATTTTATTTTTTTTTTATTTAAAATTTTTTTTTTTGCGATTTCTCAGTTGGTCGAATAAAAGGTATCACCTCTGAACCAAGAGTTCTCGATTTTTGCCTGGCTGATAATGAAACACTGCTGGCTTCAGGGATGTTTCACTGAGATCATCACCCCACCACCAACTGTTAATAATACTTTGTGTTGCAGGAGGGCCTGGGAAATTCAGGGATGGGGACTCACTCTGCTGAATACGCTTACAGGAAATATTAGGTCTGAAAAGGTATAATATGGGATATATCCTATAGGTATCGTAGATGTTGATCCTATCCTATAATCGTATCATATCGTATTGATTCCGGAATAAAATATGGGATAGTGAGCTACATCCCAAACTGTATTTGAAGTACTAATAATCCGAATTAAAAGCAACTTGCTTATGTCTGCATGTAAACTCAATTCAATCATATCATATCATATCATAATGTCATGTCATGTCATGTCATGATATGTCACATCATGTCACACCACACTATGCCATACCATAATTAATATAATGTAATACAATTGCTAGAATAGCTGCTTCTCTGTTGTCATATGCATTTGTCCTGTCTCTAAAGCATTCCTTCCCCCATCTCTGATTAATATTCACAGTGCCACTGCAATATTCACAGTGGTTATTGATTTAAAATCCCTGCTTATGATAACATTCATCCGATTTATTAATGACCGCGCGCGCCATCCTTCACTGAGCAGCCCTCTCCCCGCAGTCAATAGGGATCATTCCTGGAAGACCACACGGTTTGGGCTGCGTTATTCATCCTAGTAGCAGGCCACGCTCATTCCCAGCCACTTCCCCTGTCCGACTAGGGCAGATGGAAAGGGCCGAAATGCTCTGGATTAAAACTCCAGCGACGGCCGGGAAGGGCTTGTTTCGACCACGCAACGAGGTCCCTTTCAGGCTTCTCCAGCTGCGAGGGGCTTGGAGCCCCGAGCACTGGAGGGCCGTGGCTTGGAGGAGCATGGGGAATGAATGGCAGACCTCCACCGCCTTCAGCAGGGCTGAAGTTTGCCCCCAAAGCTGGGAGGTTTCCCCCATCCTCCCCATGCCACTCTGCCTGGGGTTCCCCAACCCACCCTTGCTCTGATCAACCTGATCCCAGGCCCCCTTCTGTCCCCAGCTTCCCCTAGACACCCCCGTCCCCTTTCTGCCTCCTTGCCCTTACTCTCTTCCCTGTCGTTCCTCCCACCGTCGTATCCCGAGTCGGGGTCCTCAGCCCTTCCTCCCCTCCCAGAACCATACACGGGCGGTTGCCACGGGGAGGCGGAATCCCCCCCCACATCCCCGAGTGAAGGGAGTGGGGTCCTCCTGGCTCGGACCCCGGTTCAGCGCCCCTCTCAGTGCCTCAGTTTCCCCCCCGCCCCTGCTTGGTCTAGTGTAAGCTCTTTGGGGCAGGGCGCTCGCTCGCTCGCTCAGTGTCCGTGCAGCGCCCAGCACATGGGGACCTGATTTCAGCTGGAGGCTTAAGGACCTGCCTTTGCACAAATAACAGGAAACGGAGGCTGCTGTTGCACTGAGCCTGGGGGTTTCCCAGCAGGAAAAGGCAGCTTCCGGCCCAAGGGGTTTATGGGCCAGGCCACTGCACTACAGATGCAGTCAGACGGGAGCTGGTGATCTCCACCCGGGGGCTGCCAAGTGCCAGGGTGTCTGCACAGACCCCTCTAGCCCTAGGGATGGGCTGAGCAGGGTACCCTGCCTCTGCCCGGCGCTGGCGCACAAAGCCAAGGCATCCACCCAGCTCTGCGGCAGGGTCAGCTGCAACCTCAGCAAGCCTTGCAAAGTACTTCCTTCTCTTCCCCTGAAACTTTTCCAGCCCCAGCCCCCCCCCCAAGGGACTCGCAAGGGTGAATAAAGCAACTGGCTTAATATGCAGAGGCTGCTCGGTACCCAGGAAAGGACGTGTCTGCGTCCCTTCTTCCACCACCCACCGTCGTGTCTCGCCAGTGCAGCCCCGGCTAATTAAAAGCTGTCTGGGGATTCAGTCCGGCCCGGGTGATGGATGCGTATGTTGATGAGTGCGGAGGGAAATGCCTACCAATCCTCTCCCAGACTTCAAGTCTCTGTGACACCCCCTCCCTGCCTCCCTGCCCCCCCCCCACACCTCTCGCTTTGCCTAATTCCAGTGCTGGCAGGAAGGGCCGAGATGCGGTTTTAATTTGCAAGGCAAAGAGACCAGCCCATCGTTTATTTATATCAGTCACCATGACCAGCACGACAGGGCCCTTCATCAAAGAGGAGGGGTGCCCTTCAGTGCTGGCCTGGCTCCTGGGCTGCCCGTCACCCGGTGGCATCTGGGGAAGAAAGGGCTGGGCTGTATTTCTGCCTTTGCCTGGCTCTCCAAGGGGCTCAGCTCTCACGAGGGGGATGCTGGGTGTTTATCCATCCTCCTTCTTCCTGTCCCGTGTCTGTGCCTGGATCTGCCCATTCGCAGAGCACGCCACCGCTCCCTCTGCCCCCCTCTGCCCCCCTCTTTCTGTGCCATCTCCAGACAGAGCCTCTCCCAGCCTGGACTCAGCATCTGCCCCCTCTTACTCATCCGCCTCTGGCAAGGGGTGGATTGTGAGCAGGGGAAGTGAAGGGCACTCAGGCAGCTGAAAGACTGGGCAGGGCAGCAGCTGCGGTCTTCCCCTGGAGCAGTGCTGCGAGGGCACTGCAGCTGCAGACAGAGAGCATCCGGTGTCCTTGCTGCATGCTCAGGGAAACTGAGGCAGCAGGAGTGGGGATTTGCTCACGGTCCGTGGCAAAGCCCAGGAGTCCTGTGGCTCCCAAGAGCACCAGACTCTTGTGCCTCCACCTGCCTGGAGTGGGGCTGGCCCCGCACCCTGGCTTGAGCTGATCCATCCTCTTCACAACAGTCACCCCCTGCACCTCTTGGCCGGGGCTGGCCACATGGGGAGCGGCTGGAGCTTGGCTGAGACCCGACCAACTCGGTGCACAGAGGAAGGAGCTGCTGGGAGCCTCTCGCTGCCCAAGATGTCCCAGGGCAGCAGTGTATACAGGCTCGGGGGGTAAAGCTGGCTGGACATGAGCCTGTGCTGCCCTCTGCCCTATGCCCCTGCTGCCTCCTGTCTCCTTCGCCCTCCACGGAGCCTGCAGGGCGCTGTGGGAGCATGCGGGGTGTCCAATGCAGGTTTGCAGTGGTCAGCCCCCACGGGCATGAGAAGCCCCAGCCCAGCTGGCATGGCTGCTGGCCACGAAGCAACCCTGCTAGGCACCGGAGCCTGAGCAGGGAGCCAGGTGGGGCTTGCAAGGGAGGAAAGGGGATCTCCATCCCCTACCCCCCTCCACTGGGTAGCAGAGAGTGGATGGCTTTCCCCGCACAGCTGCAGCCAGAGTCAGCAGAGTCGCTGCTGGTTGCAATCAGCTCCATGATCTCCTCCAGCTGAGGCCCCAGCCCGAGCCTTGCCCCCAGACAGGAGCCACTGGAACCGGCTCCCAATTCCCTTGGTCTGTGCTGGAGCTGGAGCGTGCCCCTCCCTGCACCCCAGCTGCATCCTGGAAGAAGACGGAGGAGAAAGCGGGGTGTCTGCGGGACCTTGTCCGCCTCTTAGTGCCGAGCTAGGTCTTCGGGGCAGTTGCGGGGTGGATCTGAGCGCCTGAGACCTGCCTCTGGGCTGATGGAGTTTCCTGGGTGAGGTAAGGACAATGCTTGCCCCCGGGTCTGCCCCACTCCCTCCACCCTCCTGCTGATGCTGCCCTTGTCGGCAGCCGTACCTGGCACGTGCGGCTTTGCCAGGGGACACCAAAGCCCCGGTAGCAGCTACTGTGGCCTGCCCAGGTCTTCCTCCCCACGACATGACAGCAGCACCCTCAAGGACGATAATAACCCCTTCCCCGCTCCTAATCCCCTGCTCCAGCCTCACGAGAGCAATAATGCCAGCCCTGTAATAAATGCCGGAGCCCCACATAATCCCCCCAGCCAGCCGCTAGGGGTCGGCCCACGCGCTCAGATGGCAACATCTCCATCACCGGATTTGGGAGCCGATTGGCTTCGAAGGCTGGGCTTAGGCAGTTTATTAACTTGGCGATGGAAACCGAGAGCCGGGCTGGAGGCTGCCAGGCAGCTGGGGCCTCGGGGCGGGGGAGATGCGAGGCGGAGATGTTAGCAGGGACGGCGCTGGGGCTGTCGGACCCTCTGGAAGCCCCTGGGTCCTGCAGGGCGCGTGGGGCAGAGGCATCTTTGCAAGGTGTTTGTACAGCACCTGGCGCCGTTCTGTCCCACGCCGGTGCCTCTGTGGCCCTATCGCTGCAGCATGGAGCGTCTCTCAGCCGTGTGCGATGTGCCACGGCTGCGACGTGTCGCGTGTGGCACGTTCGTTCTCTCGCCCCCCCGCTAGAATCAGGCCCCGATCCTCGATTGGGAGTTGTGAGATCCTCATTAGTCACACGTGGGCTTTTCCCAAGGGCCTGAATCGCAGCGTGGCTTATTTGTCCCTTGGGGAAGGCCTCTGCGGGTGCTGCTAGATTGCCCCCCGCCCCTCGGCGCCGTTCCTGGACTGCAGCCGCCTCGCTCCACCCCAGAAGCAGCCGCGTTTTCACGGCGGGTGGACGCCTGAGTGCTTTGGGACAAGGCGGGGGCCTGAGCTATGAGTCATGGTTGTGGTGCTGCTTGGGGGGGTCCCCATGCAGGGATGGGGCACGGAGGAGCGGGTGGCACCGAGGTGCTGGGTACAGCCGTGCACTTGCTCCTGAGGCCTGAGCTCCGTGCTGCCGCTAGAGGGTAGCACAGCTCCAGCAAATGCCCGCCACCGCCAAGCTGCTGGGCACTAAACTTTGCTGCTTGCAAGATGAAATCATTCATCTTCCCCTTCTGGGAGCTGCCAGGGGTGCCTCTAGCCTCCACGTCTTGCCAGATTCTGCTCCCCTTGGCGAGGGGCTGGGTGAGCTGTCTGGCTACGCCTCCCCATCAGAGCTGGCAGATCTAGGAAGGGGTTAAAGAGATTTGGGCACCTTTCGCTGCAGGCCTGGGTGTCCTGTGGCCCTTTGACAGCAAGGGGCAGGGAGTGGAGGTCTGTCCTCTACTTGCCTATCTGTCCTGTGCCGGCTGCCCACCCGTACTGGTCGTCGGGGTAGCTGAGGGCTGGGAGAGGTAGGAGGAGAAACGTGCATGGAAAGGAGCTCCCCAACATCAGGCCGCCAGGCCAGGAGTGAGTGTCTGTGAATGTGCGTGTCACATACGTGTCCAGTAGGTGTGTGGCATGTCATTCCATGTGCACGTGTGTGCAGTCACCGTTTCCAGCAATGAGACGGAGCCTGAGAGCTTGCACTGATGGGAAAGCAGCTCGGGAACGGGCATGTGGCAGGCGGCCCCGATCCCTTCTGCATTCCCCGTGGGGGGCAGGCAGCCCTGAGCTGGGGGGGCACAAGGCACCTCGCTAAGCCTCCCTTCTCCGTCCCCCCAAGCCGGCTTGTGAGGCATCGGACAGCTTGCGGCGGGTGCTGGGCCAAGTGCCCAGGGCATCCCAGCGGCACTGGGATCTGAATGCAAGACCCACCTCTGACACCGCCAGCCTCAAGCATCCTGGGTTGGCCTCTTGGTCTCTCCAAGCTCAGGGGGAACGACCAGCCCATTGCAGCCGCTCAACCGGTGGCTGCCCCTGCCTCGCAACAGCTGTACAGCCCAGTGCAGAGGGGACCCCTCCATGCTCCTGGGATAACGCCATGCCGGCGGGGGCTGAGCAATGGGCGAAAGGCGGGAGAGAAGGAGGAAACAACGGGGATGGGGAGGGTCAAAAGGGAGCAGGCAGCCAAGAAAAGGCACGAGCCAGCATGCTGGGGAGGCTCCTAAGAAACTTCATTTGATTTCCCTGGCAGCAAAGAGTCACCGGGCTCTGATTCCAAGTGACTGAAAAATCCATCGCGGGTCCCAGGGGACCCAGCGCTTATTGGAGTCGTGCTCAGGCCCGGCTTGGCTCATATATCAGGGGAGATGTCGCAGCCGCCTAGAGAAAACCTCGTTAACTGTCTGCAGCCCGGCTGGGAGGCGGCTGGCTGGACTCTGCCTCTGTGCGGGACTGGAGGCAACGGCCCCCCGCAAGCTGCCCTGCAAGGGTGAGCGGCCCCGGATGCCTCCCTGGGTGAGCCAGGGGCCGAGCGGCGAAGGGCAGTCGGAGGACTGAAGTCAGCCCCTTGACTACAGTGATTAACCTCCGTCCTTCTGCAAGGGATGAAGCGATGGATGGATGCCTCCAGGAGGCATGTTGCTACGTGTATGCTGTGTGTCCTGGCATGCATCTCTGCGTGTCTTTGGCGTGCCCACCCATGCGTCTCCCTTTGCCAACACTCGGGGCTGGCTGCCAGGGGTTCGGATGCATTTGTCACCATCCTTCAATCAAAGCGGGGCTGAGAAGGTGGGTTTGGCCCCCTCTCTGGTCCCCAGAGCCCCGTGGAGATGGCCTCTTCCCCCTCCCCACGGCTTGTCCTCAGCTGCCCTTGGAAAAGAGGTGCCCGGGTGGGAACCGCGGCTGCCTGGCACCTCCTGGCAGATCAGCCCACTCGCCGGCTTGATCGGAGCCACCCAAAGCCCAGAGTCGGGGCGTGGCTGGTGCCTCACGTCTGAGCTCCCCCTTCTCTGTGCCCGGCTGGGCTCGCACCAGCAGGCGTGGTGGGAATAAAGGGAGCACATGGGAGTCTGGCTGCCCAGGGGATCTGCACAGCGAGGGAGTCAGCTTGCCTCCCCCAGTCTTTACAGCTGCATCCTGTCTGGGTGGGGGAAGAGGGGCAGGATCTGGGAGGACGGGCCCCACTGCAAGTGCCAGCTCCTTGGGCTCAAACCTAATTAAGGCGCGGGGCTGGAGGGGAGGCCCATGCTACAAGCAGAGCTGCCCATTAGCTCCAGGAGCGGGGATGAGGTGATAACAATCTTAATGGCCTTGCTATGGAGTTAATGCCATCTCCTCCTGGCATTGCGCCTCCCTCCTTGTGCTGGGGGGCTGGCATGGCCGGGCTGGGACCAGGGGGCTGGTTTGCACCTGGCCTGGGGGCTCCATGGCAGGGTTTTCAATGCTTTAGGGAGGCTCCCATGCACACACAATCATACGTGTAGACACCCCTCTAACTCAGAGGACCCAGGCGCATCCCTAAGAACCATCCGTGGGTTCTTCAAGCCTCCAGATGCACCCGCACACGCCCAAATACACGCAGACCCGCGCATTTGTACAACCGTGCAACACAGACACGCGCAAATAAACACATGGGGGCAGAGACATGAGCCTAGATCCGTGTGCTCCAGCTCCTGTGTGCCTACCCCCCACCCATTTAGGAGACTCAAAACCACGCGCACGTCATCACGCGCTTGCCACACGCACGCCCCAAGCACGTGCACCGCCCCTCCAAAGTTGCATGTCACACGCTTGTGTTGTACTGTGAGCATTGTATGGGCATAGGGGGACCCATCTAGCTAGATCCAAAGAGATGCAAGTGCCCTCAAGCCCCAGGATGCTCATGCACACGCATACGCGCACCCTTCCACCCTTAGCTGGGACCCGTCTCCCTTGAAGGATGAGCCCAGCCAGACCCCTGCTAACGTGGATGCTGCCAGCCTCGATTTCCCCCTGCACAGAAAGGGCCAAGCCCAGACACGGCAGCCTCCAATGCCACCCGCTCCTCAGCTCCCCCAGCCCCCTGGGCTTCCCCATCCATCCCTGCGATCTGGTCCTCCACACCCCCTCCCCCTCATCTCCGTTTCCCTGCCGAACTGATGGCTTGCCCTCCCAATCTCTCCTGATCTGATTATCCCGGCCCCTCCGCTCTCTGCCTTGCTGGCCCTAATTGAATCCAGGCTGCTTCTGCAGCAGAGGAGATGTCAGACAGGTCCTGGCCACTCATCAGTGCCAAAGAGCTGCTAGCGCCGGGGCCCAGCCCAGCCTGGACCCCTGCGTCTTGCCTCTGCGCTGTCTGGGGCACAGCAGAATGGGGTCCTCGTTCCCAAACCCCTCTTAATTTGGGAGCAGTCGACTCCCCCTTTCCTCCCCCCTCCATCTCCAGGCCCAGATCCCTGCCGGCTCTGACCCCCACGGCTCTCACTGGTGCCAAGAGCAGGTCTGGGACAAAATGGTCCTAAACCTCCTAGGTTTCTGAGAGGATTTAGGGTCCTCTTTCACTACAGGCTTATTAGATTTTCTGGCCTGGGGAGCACATGGGACCCACTGGACCCAGCCCTCATGAACACAGACAGCCCCAGAGCAGATATTTGCCTCCAGGACCCATCTGCACCCCCTCCATCCCCGCCCGAACATCCTCCCCCGATTCCTTCCCGGTGCCTGGGGGTGCTGATGTGTCTCTGCCTGGGGTCAGGTGCTTGGACCCCCACTTGGATCATGGGTGGTGGGGACTGAGTCTCCCTTCACCCACCACTCGACACAGAGTGGTGTCAGGGAGGGCAGGATCAGGCCGTAGGGCACGGCTGCTCCCCCCCTCCCAACCCTGCATGCTCATCCTTCTCCATCTCCTCTTCCCGGCTCGTGCTGACAGGGCCCCGTCTGCCAGGCGGCCGCAGTACGTTGGGATGCTGATTGTGGGCCCCAGGTCCTGCCTGCTTCATTTTTCATTGCAGGGAAATGGATGCGGTGACACTAGCTAATACTGGTCTCTTGTCATCCCCGGGGAAAATCCTCCAGCCCCTGGCCCTGATGCTCAGCTTCAGGTGCACGGTGCTGCATGGAGCCGGCTCCCCGCTCTGCAAGGAGGGAGCTACGCTTTGCAACCAACCCCCAAAGGGTTCATTAGGTGCCATGAGGTAGGTCGGCGGCTTAGCAGGAGAGGAGGGGGAGGAAGGCACCTCGAGGAGGAAAGAGGAGCATGAGTGGTGGGGAAGCCCCCCCGTATCTGCTCCCACGCGCACCCCCTGTCCCACGGCTGCTCCGACCGTCTGGCAGAAGAAGGCTTCTCCGGCAGTGCGGCGCCCCATGGCAAGGACTGCAGGGGACTCTCCAGGGGTGGTGAGCAGTACGGGGCACAGGACACTCGGGAGAACAGGCTTGATTGCCACCAGCAGCAGGCAGCCTTGTCACAGCCCCATTGCCCACCGTAGGGCTGCGTGTATACGTGCAAATAGACATCGTGCCTATCCTGGGATAAACCATTTTATCCCAGGACAACGTGCAATTGCACAGACGTCGGTGTCCATTGTCCCGGGATTAACCCTAAATAAAAAAATGCCTGGGTAAAAGATAGTAACAGTTTATCCCAGGATACTGCAACGTGTGTCTGTACAGTTATCCTGGGATTGTATCACGGGATCAACAGTAGGAAAGCGGCAATGCATTCATCTGCTCACTAAACCTTGACTAGCCATGCAATGTGTATGTGCCCATCCCAGGATAATTTTGATCTGGGATAAGCACAGGCACAATTTGTCTAGGGATAAAATGCAACGTCTCTTCCTAGTCTGTGCGTGCAGCCGTGCCAGCGCTAGCAGGGGGTGCTGTAGTGCGTGTGCGGGGCGGGGGTGAGCGTGTACAGCCACGCCACGCCACGCCGGCACAACCAAGAGGTGCTGGAGCGGTGCTGGCGAGACAGCACCTCCAGGCCCTTCCAGCCCAGCCCCTCCCGGCGGGGTCAGAGGCTCCGAGCAGATCTCGCTGGCCTGTGAAATGTAATTAATCCCATCCGCTCTTCAATGGCCCCGAATTATCCACTGCAAAAAGTCTCCCTGTTTAATTGTGGAACATAAAGATATTACCGGGTCATTAAAATACCATGAATATGGAAATGAGCTCAGCAGGCAGCCCTGCAGGGAAGGGAGGCACGACGGAGCAGTGGAGGAGATGGAAAGGGGCAGAGGTTGCGCCTGGACTCAGCTGCATTATTAACCCAGTGCTCTGGGAGGCAGCAGGCAGTGACTCGGGGAGCCCCAGGTCACTTGGAGGTGGTAGGGGAGGGGACAGGGGGTCTTAAACTGGCCTGGCTTATGGCAGCATCCTTCCCCCAGCAGCCTTCGACTCAGCCAGCGTCCCCCGGCCCCTGCCCCATTGCCATGCAGGAAGCTGCTAGCAGGGCTCACGGTCAGGGCACGATCCAGACTGAGGCTGGAAGGGATCCGGATTGCTCCCCTGGTCTCTTTTCAGCAAGCCAAAGGTGCTAAGCGTGGGGTGCTGGATAGGTGCATGCACCGCTCCGGCCTGAGCTGAGGGCATGAGGAGGGTGAGGGCAGAGCCTGGGCACTGAGGCTGGTAAATCAGGCTGAAGCGGGACCCTGGGGGACAAAATTAGCGGTCCGGGCTGCTCCCATTTCCATCTCTCCTGGGGCTGCTGCCTAGACTCGGACCTGGATTCGTGCCTCTCAGTGTGGACCCATTTCTACCAGAGCTCACGGCGAGGGTGATGCCAGCAGGTGCATTAGTCAAGGCCGCAGCTCTGCAAGGCCAGACTGGGAGGCAGTTCCACTCGGGGCTGTATTAGCCCTGGGGCAGGGGGGGGTAACAGCCTCCAGGGACCATGCCAGCCCAGGCCAGGGCTCAGCAGCCTGCTCTGTGACATGGCCTCGCAGCTCGTTGCCACTGGCAGGCAGCGGGCAGCTCGTTAGGCAAGTGAGTGACACGGCGGGCAGCGCCTCCCCACTGCCCCTCACTCCCCACCTCGAGCTGCCTGGCAGCTCGGGCTCTTTCGCACCACCGCTTGACACTGCGAGCTCCAGAGCGGAAAAGAAATGACTTGCGGGTTCGCTAATTGGAGCTGAGCCGGCCCGGGGGCTGCTATGCACGTGGGGCGTGGGTGAGGAGGGTCTGATTGGGGTCCCTGTCATGGGGGGGGTGGCATGGCTGCACCTGGCTGCTGGGGTCACCTGCAAAGAGATGTCCCACCCGTGGCCAAGTGCTGGCTGCCGTGCGGGCAGGAAGGTGGCCCTGTGCAAAGTGGGGCTTTATAAGCAGCAGGTGGGAGAAGGGGTCCAGGGGCACCGACATGCACCGATCAGCGGGCGGGATTGATTCGGCACATGGGGATGGAGGCCTAAGGATGCGCGTGGATGGGTGACATTGGACGAATGGGTGGGCAGGTGGAGGACAGCTCACGAGGTAGAATGGATGGAGGACTTGGTGAAGAGAGATGATAGCTGGATGAGGGGGAGGACGGACAGAAGAAAAGACCAGAGGTGGCTAAAGGTGGTCGGGGCGGCTCCACCGACTCTTCTGGGAGATGCTTGGGGGATGAAAGCGCAGGAGATGGCCCAGGTGGGGCTCACACCTTGGCCTGAGCCTGCTCTGTCCAAACCCCCAGCCAGCCGGCTGAGTCAGCCAGGGACTCCTGGGTTCCTCCAGCCAGGATGGGACCCTTCTGCCCATCCAGCCTGGCTCCCCCGGACCGGGGGCTGGAGCCCTGCTAGGACTTCAAGCCAGAGTTTCCTGGCTACAGGGTCATGCCCCTCTGCTCAAGGTCAGGCCGATCGCTGCATTCGGGGTCAGGAAGGAATTGTACCCCATGTCTGATGGGTACAGGCTGGGGAGGGGGGTTGCCTTCCTCTGCAGTAGGGGTACAAATCCTGGGATCTCTTGAGCATATATAAAGGATGCTGGCCACCGCCGTGCCCCTGCGGCAGGGTCGGGTGCGATGCCTGGCACTGCATCCGGCTTGATCGATTTGGCCAAGAGGTTGGACAGGTTTGGCTAGAGCTGGTCCTCTCGGGCAGGGGGTCAGGTGCACGGTGACCCCCGGTGCCCCTTGCAGCCCCACTCCTCTGGGACCTGCTTGCGTGCCAGGCTGCGAGTGCATCGTATCGCACCACCTACGCCCGGCTAAGGCGGGAGAGGAGAGGAGAGGAGAGGGACAGACAGGAGCAGCGGAGGATGAGGAGTAGGGGGGCGGAGGAGAAATAAAGCAACTGGAAAGGGGAGCGGGAGGCAGACCCCCTCCTCGCAGCCGCTCGGGCTTTGATCCCGGGTCCGTCCCCTGGGCGCTCGTCTCCTTGTTGACAGCTTCAGCTCCTCTCCTTTCTTCTGCGCTCGCCTGCCCCGGCTTCCCCACCCACGCGGCAGGCGGCTCTAGTGAAGTCGCTCCCCTGATGCCAAACCCCGTGGGGGCAAGAACGGCAGGGAGGGGGAGTGATGCTTTGTCGTCCCCCCCACCGCCCCCTCCACTCGCTCGTCCGAGTCCTGTTATTTTTTGGAACAATGGAGCCTTTGATCTCCGGGGAGAGAGACGGGCGAGAAACCCACGCTCGTTCGGCGACAGATCTGAATGTCATGAATGTAGCCGGCTTTAAACGCGCTAATGGGGACAAGAAAAGCCCTAGGAGTCTCCTCTAATGAGGGCGTTTGAATTGCAGGTTGTTTTTCCTCCTCTTCCCCTTTCCCCTCATTCGAAAGCGCTGAGGTTTTGCAGGAGGGGGGGCTGGGGTACAGGCTGCAGGTGCCCCCCCATCAGGGCCAGGGATCTCGGGGCCCTGGTGACCTTTCACCTCTGTGCCAGGCGCATCCCTGCCTGGAGACTCGGATGCGGGCCACGAAACTTTCCTGCTTCGGTTCCCATGGAAACAAGTCTTTTAGTTGGCCCGAAGTTCGCGGCGCCGGCGGGGGGGGGCGGAGGGCAAGGGAGACGGCGTCTGCTGGGAGGCCCCACGGAGCATCCTGGATGATCGGTCCTGTGCCGCGGCACGCAGCCGCGCCTGGGGTGACGGGGTCCTTTACGCCGGCTCCCTTGGGCCCGGGGTGGCTGGCTCTGGGGCGGCTTTGGGGTTTCCAGATGTGGAGGCAGGTGTGACCCCCCTTCCCATCCAGCCTGCGGCAGCCAGCGCACATCTGGGCGGACTTGGAAAGCCTGGTCCCCTGCACCAGGTGCTGCCCACCCTGACACCCCTGGGGTTCCCCTCCCTCATGGCTCGTTAGCCAAGGGGGGACGGACCTCTAACCCGCTCGTACTGGTGCCAGAGCCGTGGGCTGTTGGCACAGCTGGGCACCCCTGGGATGCCCAGTGCTATCCGGCGTGGGTGCCGGGGGCTGGCGAGCTGCTCCAAGCCAGAGGCCTGCAGGAAGATCAGTGCCTCCGTGCTGGGCTTTTCCTCCTGGCAATCGGGATGTGTCGGGGGGCAGCGAATGCCAACCCCGCAGCGGCCGGGCTGCCGAAAGCCGGTGGCACGCTGGGAAAATGTCCTGCACGGAGCCCTCTCTCCAACTAACCTCTCCCAGGCCCTTTGTGGAAGGCAGGAGGGAAGGGGCGGCCACTTGTGATTCATGCCCGCAATCACGGCAGGAAATTAATGTCCAGACCGTGGGCTTGGCCTGGAGCACGATTTGCCCGGGGCTCTGAGCGGTCGGGGGCTTCACGAGTCCAGCCTCTCCGGCCAGGCTGCAGGGAGAGGGGCGCGAGGGGAGGCTTTCCCAGGACCGTCGGCCTGGCAGGGGCTGTTCTGCAGTCGGGGGTTAATGAGTACCGAGACTAATGAAAATGCACAGGGTAAATTAGTGGTTTGTGTCCCCCGCGCCCCAGCCAGGCTGTGGGGCAGCAATCCCCCCCAGCTGTAGAGCTCCAGAGGAAACTCCCCTTGGGGTCTCCCCATTGCAGTTAGCCACTTGCAAACCTCCTGCATCGTGTGTGGGTCTGGACCCCGTCAGAGGCAGGAGCCCGGGCTGGGGTTCCCGTTCAGCCTGGCAGGAGCCTGCTTTATCTCACCTGATGCTGGCATCTGTCGGCGACGCTGGAGTCAGACCCACGAGCTGGCCAAGAGGATCCCGGCTGCAGAGGCTTGGAGTCCAGGCACGAGGCTAGCAGCACGGCCTTGACCCCAGTCCCCTCTGCCCATCTTTTGCCCCTTCTTTCTTCCTACCATGGCTATGCCCCTCCCGCCCCTCCCCTGTGCCCTGCGTTCGTGTTAACGATGAGCTGATGTCTGGCAGCTCCTAATGAAAGGTGTGTGATGGGGAAGGGCTTCGGCAGAAACGACTACAACTAATTCACAGCGTCGCGCCAGCTAACTCGGCGGAGGTGAGTGCTCCAGGCGCCGTAATTAGCCACCAACTAAAATAAACTCCCACCGCTAAATACAGCCTTTTCTCCCCAGCTGGGGCGCGTGCATGTATGTGCGCGCGCGCATGTGCCATGAGCCCAGCTGGCAGAGGAGGCGAATGTTTGCACGACAGGTGAGCAGCACGTGTTAACACGCTGACAGCAGATCCGGATGTCCTGACTATGTCCCGCAGGGCAGAAGGCAGCAGGGTTTGGCCCGTATCCTACACCCTTATCCCATGAGAAGCTAAGCCTCAGTGACCTGCTCCTCTGCCTCCGATGGGCAGGTGACTGCAGTCGGTGTCTGCGTGCCCTGGATGCACAGACACGGGAAAGCCTCGCCCTCCTGCGCCGGCATTGCCCACACAGGCAGGGTCCGGCTGGGAGCACAGTCAGACATAGCACCCCTGGGCCAGGGGGGCCTGCCAGGATGATCCTGCCCCAGCCCAGCCGGGAGGTGGCAGCTGGCACCTCTGCAGGGGCATTTCCTGGGGCAGCGGGGAGGAAGCATAACAGCAAAAGAAAAAAGAGCAACAGCCGGTTCAGACGGGAGACCTAAAAATGGCAATGCCATTAGAGGCCACGGCGCGGGGCGGGAGCGGGGTTAGCGCGGCCCTCGCTGCCCGCGCCAGCCTCGCTTTGTCTGCCCCGCGTTCCCGGCGCCTCCTGCCCCCTCCTTCTCCTCCCCCTCATCGCCGTTCCCGGCAGGTTTTCACACCACCCTCATCACCATAGTATCGGCTGCCTTCCCGTTCGGCGCCGAACAGTGAGTGGCAGGCTGGAGCGAGCTGTTTCCATCTCAGCCTTCGGCCGGTCTGTCTCCCTCCCTCCCTCCGCGCGCAGCCCCTACCTACCTGTGGCCATAGATACCCTCCTACCTAGCGAGCAAGCTCCAGATGCACCTGCCCACGTACCTCCCTCCCTCCCCCCGTACACAGACACCCGTCTCTCCATCGCAGAGATGCTCAAGCTTGTTAGGGTGGTTGCGTACGGAGGGAGGGAAGTAGGTAGGTACGTGGGCAGGTGCCCGTGGTAGACGCCGTTCCTTCCCCCCCTTGGAAGTTGCCAGCTCTTACTTTTCACTTCTTTTTCTGTAGTCAATAAAACCGCTAGTGCCATTCTCCAGATGCAAAGACCTCTCAAATGCACCAGTGCTGAATGGTTTCCATACTCTGGATTCCTACGTGAGACCCCCCCGGGACTCGGCTTTGCACGGCCGATGTGCCAGCACCCCATGGGCCCCCTTGAAAGGATTTTGGGGCACCCCAGGGTGCTATAACACCCTGGTCAGGAATCGCTGCTGTATCGCGATCCTTCTAGATGCCTTTCCCCCTCCTGCCCCATGCAGTGCTGCCAGCCCTTCTCTCTGGCACTGCCCGTGCCTCGTGGCCTTGCACCGCTGGCTCACTGAGCAGGTGGTGTGCCCCCAGGTCCCCAGCCCAGCATGTGGGACCTCACGATGGGCACAGGGGAAGGTCCTGGAGGGCTAGAGGCTGCCGCAGGAGGCAGAGGAATGGGTGGGCTCTGTGCTAGCAGCTCACACGGCCGGCAGCACTTCTCTTCTGCGCCCGGGGATCAGGTCAGCGCTGTATCCCAGGCAGGCGCATGGCTCCGTGGGGCCAGGGTTTGGATCCCCGTGCGGGTCAGCTTTGCTCTCGCCCCTTGGGCATCTTGCTGCAGCCTCGCGGCCGGAGAGAGGCAGCCGGGGTTGGGGGCTGAGCAGCAACCACGTAGGGTTGGAATCGGGCTGGATCCCCTCCTCCATGATCCGTGGCCTGGGAAAGGATGGGCAGGGGCTTCAAGGGGGGATTTCTGGAGGCGGCGCAGCAATGTGTGCGGGGTGATGTGATGCCAGGCCTCGGGCGCGAGGGGCTGCAATGACCGGCACATGTCGGAGACCTCTCCATTGCACGGCAGGCAAAGGAGCAACACTCTGGTCTCTCTGGATGGGGCCTGGGGGAGAGATGGGGGCTGCTGGCAGGGGGCACGGAGCCTCCCAGCTGGCAGGACCGGGGCTGCAGACTTGCAGGGCCTCTGCTCTTCCCTCCAAGCCTGGTCCTGTGCCCCTGGCATCCTCAGGACAGCCGAGAGCAGGGGAGGGGAGGGGGCATCTGCCTGCGTGGGGCACTGGGGGTTGTAGGCAGGGGCTGTCATGTGTTTTGCTAGCTCCAGGGGCTGCTCTGGAGCTGGGGCTTTTGTTGGGTGGGATTGACTCTGGGGTTGGCCTCAGAGTTAACAGAAGGTCAGGCGGGGGGTCTTGCCCAGCCACATTGGCAGGGCAGTGTGTGGGGGGGGGCCAGGGAGGGGAGATCCCAGGAGAAGGGGCTGCAGCTTGCACCCTCCTCTCCATACCATCGCCCTGGGCCTCGCTGCGCCAGGTGCTGCACAAGGGCAACGCTCCGGAGCTGACAACCCTGGCCCCTCGCGCCCATCGGTTGTGCCAGCCTCTGGCCTGGCCCTGCTCTACACTCGCTGACATGTGGCTGGGTCTATGGAGGGCTCCCAGGCACCGATGCACCCTGTGGTGCCAGCTCCCAGCATGGGGAGGGAGGGCTGCGTATGTTGGAGAGCAGCATTTATTTGTAGATGGAGGGAGGGATTTCTTCTTTGATCGCAGCCATATGCTGCAGGTCACTCCATGGCAATTCCTCCCCCCCGCCCCCTACCCAGCAACATGCCACCTGTCTTTGCATGGGGGGGGGGGGGGTGGCGCTGGCAGCTGGCTGGCACAGCCAGGCAGCATCCATCCCTTGCAAGAGGTGTGAGATTCAGCACGTCTCCGCCTCCACCCGGGTGCCCTCTGCCCTCCCCACCCCCAGAGACCCAGGCCAGGAGGAAAAATAGATCCATCCGATCAGGTGGGAAAACGGCTGCTGCTTCTGCTTGGCGGGGAGGAGGGGGATGAGTCAGTCCTGGGCACAGAGCGGGGGGGACTGGGGATGGCAGGGCTGGGCTCTCTGGGGAGGGGGGGGACCAACTGGAGCTGCCTGTCCCCGGCAGCGGGGTGATGGATCTGCGGAGCCTGTGCGCTGGTGCATTCAGAACAGCTCTGACCTTTGCAAGCGAGACCCTCTCGGCGCTGGCAGGAGGCCGGATCCGGATGGATGTGGGGCAGGATCTGGCCAGGAAGGAGGCCGCCAGCTGCCAGCAGCATGGGGACGCAGGTGTGCCATCAGCCATGGCAGGGGTGAAGGGAGCGGGGCTTGGGAGACAAAGCCAGTCGCTCCGATCTGCTGTGGCAGCACTGAGGATAAGAAGCACCTGTTGGGGGCCACGTGTGTGCCAGTGCACGTGGGCACTGATGCACGTGTACAAGCGTGTCAGTGCATGTATGCACTGGTCTGTGTGCATGTGTTTTTGTGCATGGGAGTGGAACAGCTTGTATGTTTGCATGATGTGTGTGCGAGCACATGGCTTGGGTGTGCATTTACACTCCAGCAGCGTTCTGCCGCACAGGGAGGGGCTGGGTGCATGTATCCCGCGGGCCAGGCTGGGTCCTTTGTGGACAGGGAGACCATCCTGCAGAGAGCACCATCCTGCACCCCCGCTGAGCTGCCCCAGGGAGCACCCAGCACCGCCCCAGCTGCACGGAGCAGGCGGCATCCACGTGGCAGCTCTCGTGCCAGGCCTAGCTCAGCACAGGGCTCCGGGAACCCGGGCATCCTGTGCCTACCATGCCAAGCTGGATGGGCTGCTGGAAGTCAGGCCTTGGCCCTACTGCAGCATGCACGCCCCAAGCGGGCCAAGTGCCCTCTCCCAGCTGACTGACGGTGCCCCTGGCATTGGCACCGGTCTCCCCTCCACGTGCTGAACCAGACCCGCTCCTGCTTAGCGCCTAACAAAGCAGCAAGAACCGGGGGACCCGGATGGGATCCCGGGGCCGGCGCTGCCGCCTCATTAGCTCTGCAGCTGCGAGCTCCGCATCTATCCCGGGAGGAGGATGGGGGCGAGGAGGAGATGAAAGCCCGGCTGGCGCCTGAGCTTCGTTTGACATCTCTCCCACCCTCCCGGAAACTCTGGGCCCGGTTCCTCTCGCTGGCAGGCGGCCAGCCCGACACCCCCTTCTCTTGGGGCCCGGTCCCTGCCTCCCTTTCTCGGGAGCACTTTTAATTGCAGATGGTGGAGCCCGTCATGCTAATGTACAGGTGTCCCCTTGATGCAGTTGCTATGGCGCTCGCCGCGAGGTGTGGGCTCCTGCTTTTTATTGATTTATTTTATGGCATTTTAATAATCATTGCATTACGTCAGCTTCATGCCGGGAGCAGCGGGGGGGCGGGTTCCCAGAGCTGGGCCTATCTGCTGTTGTCTTTTTTGATTTATTTTTTTGGGGCTTGTTAGCAGACATGGTATCCAAGCTACTCCAAGTCGCTGGGGCTGATACAGGAGCAGACGCCTCGCCAGGCCGAGAGGAGGTGCCCAGAGGCAGCACCCAGGGGCCGGCAGCTGAGATTAGGGCCCCTAAACCTCCCCTCCTTGCAAGAGGCGCTGTGCATTCACCTAGAAAGACTCCTACATGAACAAGGAGGGAGGGACGAACAACCTCCCTTTGGCAGGTGGGGAAACTGAGGCACAGAAAGATTCCCAGCTCGCCATCCTCCCTGCAAGGCAGCATCTCTCCTCCCCCCCCCCCCCCCCCCCCCCCCCGAGTAGGGATGATGAGCTCAGGATGGACGTGGACCAGCACCCTGGATCCCAGGTTCAAAAGACATTGATCCCAGTAAGTGGCAGCTCCACACCTCCAATCCCAGAGCACCATCCATCCTGTTGGCTGCCAAGGCCCCATCCCAGCTTGCACAGGACACGAGGTGGACTCCGATTGGCTGCTGCAGAGTGCACAGGGCTCCTCCCGGGTTTTAATTAGTGCCCCGGTCTGCCACCGACTCCCTGTGTGGCCTTGGTTAAGTCACTTAGGGCATGGGCCAAAGGACAAAAGCAGGGTTACAAGAGGGCAGGGACTTCTCCCTGGGTAGGTGTTCTTGGGAAACAGCTAATCCGTCCACTTTTCCCCAAAGGGGGTGGAGGCTGAGCAGGGGCAGCTCCTCTCCAAACGAAGCAGGGCTAAGCGGCCCCGCTTCGTTATCACTTGCTGCAGGATAAGAGCAGACAGACGGACGGACTCACCCCAGGAGCCCCGTCCCCTCGATCCGCCTGGACCTCAGCCCCATCTCCAGTGCAGAGATAACAGCACCGTCCTGCTTCCTGGGGGCAAAGAGAGGGTTGCGACCTGCTCAGATTGGAGTGCTAGGAGGATCCCCAGAGGCTGAAGGCTTGGGATGCAGCGAGCTTGTTTTAGCTCCAAAACCATGGCCACCCATGCTGTTTGGAGGGCAGAGGCAGATTAAGATTCATTAGGGCCCACCCCGGCCCACCCCACCGCCTCAGGCTCCCTCCCCAGCCGATGCAGTGGGAGCAGCAGCCCAAGTGGGAGGTGTTGCCCCCCAGGCCTGGGGCAGGGGCTGCAGCCGCCCCCAACCACAGGTCGGCACTGGAGACGGAGCCTGGGGCTGGCGGCCCAGGACCCTGCACAACATCACCCCGGCAGTGCCTGGCCAACGTGCAGGATCATGGCCGAGCCAGGCCAGGACCTGTGCCCCGCACCCGGCGGATCCTCATGCACTGCAGCCCGCTCTGCTCCCTGCCGCCGGGTGCTCCGGCCTCTCTCCAGCAAGGTCGCACCCCACGCCCTGCTCGGTACCCAGCAGCCACTGGTTTCATCTGCACCGAGCTGCCCCCTTGCTCACCCTCCAGGCATCGGGGAACCCTGTTTGGGCCTGGGTTCAGTTGGCCCACGCATTAATCCACCTACGCGTAGAGCCCAAACTCCTGAACTTCAACTCCATTCCTAGCAAGCTACAAGGACACCCACCTCCAACCTGCTCCCCAGGCTCTGGTCCCTCTTTTATATAGGCTCATAATTTTTTTTGGCCAATCCTGTTCTGCCACCTGTTCCTGCTCTTGGCCAATCCCATTCTGCCACCTCGCCATGAGCTTAACCAATCCTGTTCTGCCACATAGTCACTGTAGAGGGTATATAAGCCTTCAGCAACCACCCATAGATGCCTGCTGGTTGGGGTCAGCTTGCTGTGGTGGTCTCTGTTGGTGTCCTGTTGGCTGCTATGGTCCCTCTCCTCGCCCGCTTGGAAAAACCTCCGGCAGTGGGAGCAGACATCCTTCCCACGCCACTTTTCTCTATGCCCGGCTGTGGCTGTCCTAGCATTTGGTAGATGCATCCACCTCTGGGGCAAGCAGAAGGCAACCAGCTCCATCACTTGGCTTCGATGCACTCTAGCTGGAAGCTCGTATTATTGGAAAAGGGCCTCAAATCGGTGATCTTGCACATACTGTGGCCTTGCACGTGTGCAGATGGCTGGTGGAAGAGAGGATTGATTATTTGCTTGCTGAGCAGTGAAGCTTTGGCTGCTGGCATAATCCAGCCTTGTTCTGACCGACTTTGAGCCTGTGTTCCTGTTGTTCTCAATGATCTTTGATCCCGGCTGTGTTTGAACTGGGGAAACTTCCCCAAAGCAATTGAGACAAGATGATCTTTCCCGTCCCTGCCCACGCAGACTCCTCTTAATCACCAGCTCCAAGCAGAACTGAGCGGCCCAGAGACTCCACGCCTGCAAGGTTTGAACAATGATGTGAAGGATGAACTTGCTCGGGGCGATCCTCCTGCCAGCCAGAACTCCCTCGCCAAGTGCTGCCTGTTGATCAACAGCTGTCTCTTCGAGCTGCTTTTGGAAAAGGAGCGGTCTCACCCCCCAGGTTCAATCTCCCTCAGCCTCATGTCTGCCATCTGTGCGCAAAAGGAGGAATGTGGTGAAGACTGGACTGCGCTATGGGCACCGACAAGTTCAACTTTGCTCGTGCAATCCTGCTGCCCCTTGTGCTTCTGAGTTCAAGTTGTAGTCCAGTGCGACACACCCTGAGACTGCCCCAGTCCACTGCAGCGCATCCCATGCTCCGGATCCCGAAGGTCCGGTCTTCTGGTAACGTTGTGAGCTCCAGAATACCAGCCCAGTGCACCACACCCTGAGCTCCCGTCCAGTGCGGTATACTCTAATGCGACACAAGCCGAGCCAGCGTGACATAACCCAAGCTCCAGTTCTCAATCCAGTGTGATATTCCAGATCCTGGAGGTCCAGCATACTGTGGTCACGTGCTGAGCCCCAGTGCAGCACACCCCACGCTCTGTAGTTCCAGTCCAGCATGGCACACTCCAGTATGACACCCCCTGAGCTCCAGAGTCCCAGTGCAGTGTGACCTGATCCAATGCGACATGTCCTGAGCTCCAGCACAGCACGCCTGTGCTCCAGAGTTTCAGTCCAGTGCGGCACGCTTGAATGCGGCACACCCCAAGCTCCAGCAGTGCAGCACACACCGTGATCCAGAGTTCCAGTCCAGCGCAGCACGCTCCAGTGTGATATGCGCTAAACTCCAGATCCCGCAGTCCAGCAATCTGGTCATGCTCTGACCTTCAGTGCAGCATGCCCCACGCTCCAGGGTTCCAGTCCAGTGCGGCACACTCCAGTGCAACATGCTTCAGAGGTCCAGTCCAGTGTGCCATGGTCCAGTAAGACATGCCCTATGCTTCAGAGTTCCCGTCCAGCATGACATAACCCAAGCTTCAGTTTTGCAATCCAGTGTGATGCCCCTTGCTCCAGATCCTGAAGACCCAGTGTATTCTGGTTGTGTTCTGAGCTCCAGTGCAGCACCCTGCAATGCTCCAGAGTTGCAGTCCAGCACGATGTGCACCAGTGTGACGTGTCCTGAGCTCCAGAGTTGCAGTCCAGCGCGATGTGCACCAGTGTGACGTGTCCTGAGCTCCAGAGTTGCAGTCCAGTGCAACATGCTCCAACATGACATGCTCCAGACTCTACACTTCCAATCTAGTGCAGCACGCCCTACACTCCAGAGTTCCTGTTCGGCATGACACGCTCCAGTACAACATGCCTTGAACTCCAGATCCTGCCGGTCCAGCATTCTGGTCATGTCCAGGGTTCCCGTCCAGTGCCACTTGTTCCAGTGTGAGACGCATCCAGTGTGATACCCCCCAGTCTGTTCCAGTCCAGTGTGACACGTGATTGAGTTCCAGTTGCAGTGACGCACCCCTAGTGCCACTCTGTTCCAGTCCAATGCCACCCAGTCCAGTCCAGTGCTCCAGTCTGAGACAGAGTCCCAGAGCCGCAGCGCTCCAATCTAATGCAGCATGCCCTAAGCTCCATGGTTTGAAGGTCCGGCATCCTGGTGTCCTGCTCCAAGCTCCAATCCCATGCGACGCACCTGATGCTTCAGCCAGTGATGGAGCTCCAGTGTTCCAGTGCCGTGCCCATCGCTCCAGTGGGACGTGCCCAGCGCTTCAGTCTCAGGTGCTGCGTTTTGAATTCTTCAGTTCCAGTGCCCAGACTTGCAGTGCGGGGCCGCACGTTCCAGTCCAGCTCCCTCCAGGCCCTGAGGCCTGACCCAGCCCTCCGAATTCCCGGCTCCGAGATCCAGCAGTCGGCACTCCTTCCATGCCGCGCTCCAAGCTCCCTGGCCGAGTTCCCGTCCCGTCTCCCAGCAAGCTCCAGTCCTGCACGCTTCTAGCTCCCCAGTCCTGATCCCTGCTAGGATGCCCACTCCCAGTTCCTGCTTAGGCGGAGGTCCAAGGAAAGCTGATGGGGACTGGCAGGGAAGGACACGGAGCAGCTGAGCTATCTCATGAATCCACTGAAAACTGAGCCTACCAAGAGCCCAGCTGCAAAAACCTGCTTCGAGGCACCCGAAGTTCACCATAGGAAGAGGAGATGGGGTGTGATGGAAGGACTTACAGCTGTCCAGCCCATCCCAATCTGCCAGCTGTCCTCATTCGTAACCATGTGGTGGGGGTACAACCACACGGCAGGCATCCCATCTCCCTGTGCTGCAGTCACCAGCTCCTGTGCTGCTCCTCTTCACCCCCTTCTTGACTCCCTGTTTGTTCGCTGCATGGCCCAGGCCATCCTAGCCCGAAGCCAGGCAGACCTACACCTTATTTTGCCAGTTATTGCAGACCCCTCTGCCCTTCGGGAAGGTTCAGCCCACCCCCCAGCTCCTCCTGGCCCCGAGCATCCCTCCCTTATGTATTTAATAAGGACCTGCCAGCCCCAGGCATCATCAGGACTCAGTTTGCCATCCCCGCAGCCCACAGGATGGGCCACTTGCAGGCAGAGGACTGGCTTGGTCACAGCCTTTCCACTGAGCAGGATGACAGGGAGGCTTCAGCTTGGCGATGCTCCTTGCCCGGTTTCTGGGGGGAAGGGAATAGCTTCCAGGCTGGGATGTGTGAGAAGGTTTGCAGCCACCACGGGAGGCCTCTCCACATCCATCCCATGCCAAGCTCACTTCTTGCTCTGCATTGAGCTAGTGCAATGCATGCCTCTTCCCAGCCCGGCTCGTGACCGTGCCCGGCTGCCTGCCAACCACTCCAATATCTCTCAAGTCCTGCCAGGGGCTGCACCCTAGCCCAGCTGCGCCCTGCTGCCGGCAGCCACCCCCCCCGTGGTCCCAGCAGATGATCTCAGCAAGCCGCGGGGCAGCCGGTGGTAATGCCACGTTCCTGCTCTGCCCGAGCCCGGCTGAGCTGGGCGGCTGCCCTGCTCTAATGGGCGCGTTGGGAACAGTCTGTCTCTTCTGCTGGCTGGCAGGTTGAGCACCAGTGAGACCGGGGCAGCTCCATTTCATTGCTGCATGGTATAGGAAGGTGCTTAAATCAAAGCCACTGAGCCTTCATGATAAGGGGCATAAACTCGGTCTTACTGATCACCTCCGCGTGCATTGGGCAGTCCCCAGTTCCTGGCCCAGCGGGGTTGGGGGGGAATACAAGGTAAAACCTGCAGTGGGTTTTCTCTTTTCGGATGGATTTGGAGAGGAGGGAGGCCCTTGCTTCCCGGGGAAGCACAGCTGCTGCTCAATTAGCCGGTGGCACCGATGCTACGTGGTTTAGGTCAGGGTCTGACGGGTTTGAAGGGGATGTCTATGCGTCGGCCTCACCAGGGGGTGCAGATAGAGAAACCTATAGTCCCCGGGGAGCCCCGGGAGCCCGGAGCTAAGTGTAAGGGCACTCCTAGCCGTATCCAAGCCGAGTAGACTGCAGCAAGCGCGGGGGGTGTCTGATCTGCATGGTACCTGCCTTGTGTGGTAGCTTCTTCCCCTCCAAGCGCCACTGCTTACTCCGGTGTAAATCAAGAGCAGCCCTGTTGCTAGCAGGGCTCTGGCGGGGGGAGTCGGACCCGTTATTTCTGCTATAGGCAGAGCTTGATCTGGGACAAGGGGCAACGAGGGATGGCAGAAGAGCCCCTTCCCAAGACGGGGCTGGTTTCAGACCTACCCCATCAGTGCTGGGTGCTCTGGGTTTGTCCTGCTCAAGACACAGATCTCCGCAGCTCGTCTTGAGCTTTGGCAGAGGGAGCCTCCGGGCATCTTGAGTCAGGCCCCTGCGAAGCACAGCCTCCCCACGCCGGGCTTGAGTTTTGGAAAGCCAGGCCTGCAGCATTGGCCTCCTGCCTGCCTGACACAGCTCGGTGCCTTCAGTCGTGATGCACAGGAGACTTCATCCCCCCCGCCCCCACCCGGTCTGTGCCAGCACCGGGCACGGCATCGCAGCAGAGCTGAACCTGCTCCCGGCAGCTGCAGCTTGATGTAGCCAGACGCACCCAAGAAATCTGGGCTCTCGCTCAAGAACCAGGGCCTGCGGGAATGCACTGGCTGTACAGCTCGGGGGACCACCAGCAACCTCCTCCTCTGGTGCACGCACGGCCGCCCCCCTGCACCCCCTCCCACTTTATCTGTCGGGCCTGGAGGGGCCAATTTGCTCCCCCAGGCACCTGCAGGGTTCAAGGCTTTGCATCCCATGGTGCGGTTAAGGGAGCTCACTGAATCCGGCCCCATCCTGCACTGCTCTCCCCGGCAGCAACCGCCCTTGCAGATGCCCGCGCGCTCCGCGAGCCCATTAGTCACCAGCGAGCCGTCTTTTCTTTCCCAATTTGTCTCGTTTAAACTTGATGCTTCGTCTCCGCCTGCCCCGGCCTCGTTAGGCAGCAATTAAAGCCAGGAGTCAAAGCGATGCGGCGCTATTAGAACTGCACATGCCAAACGCGCGCGCCACCCGCAAGCCCGCAGGCTTCACCCGGGCTTTATTGGCAGAACGAGATGTCCTGAGTCTATCAACCAGCTTCAGGGCCTGTGCTGCTTGTGCTCGGGGCAAAGGGCATTTGATGTTGGGCTTTGCATGGAGGCGGGAATAAATGCAGGGTTGTGAAAGGCTGGGGCTGTTTGGCTGCAGTCTTTATGCCTCTCTAGGCATAACAAGATCTGGGAGCTGAAAGCCTGGAGTTGCGTGCGTTCAGTCTTGAAGGAAGATGAATTTTCCAAGCTGCGAGGGTAATTAAACCCTGGCAGCGTTTGCGAGGGCCGGTGATGGATTCACCGTTGCTTAGAGCCTCTAAGAAGAGACGAGAGCGCTCTCTGTACCGGGCCGTAAGGCAGATTTTGGGAGCCCTTCTGTGGCCGCGGGGCCGGCAGGGTGGTCCGTGTTGGCCGTATTGTCTCTGACCCGGGGGGAGAGCAGGGCAGGCTGCCACGCTTTTTGCACCTAACACACAGAGGCAATGGCTAGGATCACACTCGTGCTTCAGGGCTCTCTCCGGTTGCCCGCGTAGGTCAGGAAGCAAGGTTGTGTCATGCACCGCTGGCCAGATGTGGGCTCGGGGTGTCTTTCCACCTTCCCCAGCAGCAGCAGAGATTGGCCACGGCTGGAAGCAGAGGGTGGGAGTCTCTAGAGGCCATGGGATCAGGAGCGTTTGGAGGTCAGATCCATCCCGTGCCAAAGGCCAGTGCAGTGGTTACCCCACGGGGACTGGCAGACCGAAGGCAGAGCTGCTACCACGTGTGGAGGGCAGAGCCAGGCCTTATCCTCTTGGCCTCTGCCCAGCAGCCCAGAGAAGACCCTGTAACCCCCACTCCCAGGGGTCCCCTGAGGACATAATCTGTGCCCTATACTGAGAGCTTAACTGGGATTGCAATGGGCAATGGTCACGCCAGGAGCACGGTGCCAGGCTGGAGACCGGGGTCACAAGTCAGCCACTGACCAGGGATGTCTCGCCCCGAGCCCCAGCCGCGCTCTTGGGAGCCGATGCCAGGTGCCTTTCCAGAGGCTGCTCACGTGGCCAGATCCAGGCTATTTCCCCCCAGAAGAGCAAAGGGGGGTCCCCAGCCCCCCTGCCCCCAGCCTGGCTCCAAATCACAGACGCCCAAAGGCTTATCCAGGGGTCCATCAGCTGGCGGCTTTCGCGAGGCAAAGCGGCGCGGTTAGTTCCCCGTAGCCTCCCTCCTGGAAAGGGCCTGGGTGGTTTCAGGCTTTGGAAGATGTGTCCACCCGCGGCCTGGGAGATTGCAGCCCGCGCGGCTGCGGTTTGGCAGCAATCGGGCACTGATGCACGGGGCTGGTCGTGAGAAGCGTCTGGCAGCCGAGGACCGGGCAGCGCTCTCGGCGGGGCATTCGTCAGGTCCCAGGGGTCTGCCTTTGCCCGTGGATCAAGCAGGCAGCTGCGAGCAGAGGGCAGCTGGCCCCTGAGCTGGCTTCTCCAAGCCCGGGACGTGGTCGTGGGTGGGGGTGATGGATGGATGGGGCCTGACGTCAGCACGGCCCTGGAAGATGTGTCTCTGGAGTCCTCGCCCCGGGCACGCAGGCAGGAGCGCTGCCCACGCGGGGTCACCCAGGGGTATAATTGCCGGTGACTCAGCGTCCAGGCATCCGACGGGACCCTGGGGGCGAGGGCTGCTAGGGGCACGGGGAGCCGGGGCAGATGCACCCCAGCTCAAGCGGGGCAGTCTGGCTGCAGGATGGATGTGCCAGGCCCAGAGTCTGGTGACGGCAGCATCTGGAAGCGCTCCAGATAGACCGGATCCCGGGGCCGGCATGAGAGCTGGGCTGTTGTGGGAGCTTTGGAGCCACGCAGTCCTCCCACTCCTTGCTTGCATAGGTATTGCCATCACCGCCCATCTGGGTAGCGTCTGGAGGGTGCGAGGGCACAGCCTGGGTGTAGAGACCCCTGGCACTGCTGGCGCTGCCCGCAGCTCTCAGCCAGCTTTGTGCTTTAGCTTTCCCTAGTTGCAAACGGGACCCGCTAAAGAGCATCGTTCTCGTTAGCACGCAGCCCGAGCGCTTTGCCGTCCCGCAGCCCGCTCCAGCTGGGAGGGCTCTGACAGCCACCCCGAGCAGCTGCGAGAGAGGCTTTCGAAATATATAGTAACAAGTGGATGCAAGCGGCAGCGGTCGCAGCCATATGGTAGGTGTTGGAGTTTATTCCTGTCCGTGCGTGCGAGCGGCGACAGACGGCTGGGGGTGGAGAAGCGAAGAGGCTTGTAGGCATATGTGTTACATGTCGAAGCAAATAGGGCCCCTTCTTGTGCTGTTCTGTACGATGGCTGCACAGACGCTGCCGCCACCTCCCCACACCCGGGAGCCCTGAACGGGGTGGGTGTCCCGGGGCCAGGCCGGAGGCTGTTTGGTAACAGAGCGGGTTTGTAAGAGAGCAGGCGTGCGCTCAGTTCGGGGTTTGGAGGGGAAAGGCGGTGGCGCCTGCGTGATATACCAAGCCTGGCTCGGCTCTCCCCCCTTCCAGCGAAGGATCGCCGCGTGCTTCGCCGACACCGGTGAACGAAGCCACCTGCCCCTGCTGCTGGATGGGGGCGGGAGTGTAGGGGTGAAGTGACTTCACCCGGGGCACACGGGGGAGGCGGTAGCAGGGCCAGGGAGAGCGCTTGGTGCTTGGAAAATCAGACGCGTGAGACATGTGCTGTGCTTTGGGGTCCCAGGGACATTGCAACCCCCCCAAAAAAGCAGGGTGCCTGGGGACAACCACTCTCAATGGGGTACAGTGCTATGAGCCAGCAGGTGCTGGTGCCCAGGGGCTGGGGCGATGGGTGGCACCTGAGTCTGGTGCAAAATGCCATCCTGTGCAATGAAGGCAGAGAAGCAGCCGCTGGTGGGAAACAAGGGTCCCAGCCACTGCAGCTCCCACCCCGGGGGGGCAGGCAGCAACGCGGGGGCCACGTCCCCTTGGCCGGCAGGCGAGCGGGGGTGACGTTCCCTCCCGCCCCTCACCCCGGTGAAGCCAGGCGAGCTCCTGCTGCCCCAGCACCACCCCCTGAGCAGAGCCCCGGGCGCTGCACCCCGGGGAGAGCGAGCGGTCCAGGCTCGCCGGGGTGCAGCGCGCGAGCAGGCGGGGAGCGCGGCGCTCAGGCTGACACGTCGTCTCCAGCTCCCAGTGTTGTGACAAACCGAGGCGCAAACAGCTCCGTTTAAGGACGTCTCGCCAGCACCAACTCCCGCTTCCTCGGCTCCCCGCCGGCTGCGGCGCCGATCTTAGCAGTTGTTTCATCGGAGTTCACAGTCTGTTCCTCGTCTCCCAGCTCGCTGCCTCGCTCCTCCGTGGGGAAGGGGGGAAGCCTCAGCCGTCCCCGGGGAGCCTGGTCTTGGGTCCGTGCTGGGGGACAGGAGGGAGACGCTGGAGATCTGCGTTCGGTCTGTCCTACCTGCCCGCCCGGACGGGGAAGGCCGCGTGCCACGAGTCCAAGGCGTCACCATCCAGGGCACCATCCCTCTATGCAGATGCGCTGTGGGGTTGCCTGCCTAAGGAGCTCATTTGAATCCGTGGCCAAAGTGGGTTTGTTAAACTGGACTAAACCAGTGCAGTGGTGCTCCCAGACCCCCGGGTACCTTGGGTATGGCAGGTGATACAGCCACAGCCCTCTCTGCCTGCTGGGATATGCCCCGCAGCACTGGGATCACTGGGGGGAAGCTCCATAACTAGCCCCACGCTAGTCGGTGTCCTGGCCTGGCATGCGCCCAGCGTACTGCCCAGCCTGCCCTTGCATTGGCACAGGGGGCTGGGGACCGGGGAAGCGCCTGGTCCTCTTTGCCTGCACCGGGGACCCCATGGGAGCATAGCCAGGGAGCAGCTCCATTGCTCCGGCCTTAGCGAAGATATGTATAAAAACCGCCCCTGCTTCCCGGTGCCCCACAAGGCTGCAGTAATCATCTGCCAGGCAGCGCGCCTGTGTTCCTGTGATTGCTAATTGATGCGCTCCCTTCGCACCGATGTGCTCGAGAAGGTTAGAGATGAAGAAGTCGTACCTGGCAACCGGCTCCAATTGGGAACGGGGCACGGGAAATTGGCCTCGGCTGCACAGAGGAATGAAGGGCATCCCCGCAGCGGGCAGGTGGGAGGCAGCAGGAGATAGGCTGCCCAGGTCAATGGTGCAGCTGGCACGGGCAGGGCACCCCTGTGCACAGATATCAAGGCACCGTTTCAAACCTACGTGGCCAAGGCATTGCTGCCAGTGTTGCATTTGCAGGGCAAGGCCCATCTGTGCTTGCACGGCACCGGGCGCAGGTCCAGAGTCGGGACCAGAGGGTGCCAGGGTGCGACCAGCACACACCAGCATGCATCTCGCTCCCCTGCAAGGCACAAGCTGCTGCTGGACCCAGAGCCCTGCTGCCCCCCGCGCCTGTCTCCTGTCTCCGGTGCGGTTCAGCGGGCAGCGACCGCTGCTCTCGGGGATTCCTTCAGCTTCTGCACCGTGATGGACAAATTTTACAGCAAAGTTTTTTGCTTTGGTCTAAACAGGGGGGAGGAATCAGCCCTGGCCTCCAGCCGCTCCCGTGGATGGGAGCCTGCCTGGCTGCTCCGAACGCCGGGTTTGCCGACAGCTCTGACATTTCGCAAGCATCGCGCTCTGGTTTCCTTCATTCATCTCCCCCCCGCTTGGGCCTGTGGATGCTCTGGGCGTCTCAGAGGCAGCAGAGCCAGGCGGAGACGAGCACATCACTGGAGAGAGAGACAAAGAGAGACACCCCTGCCCCCTTCCCCAGCCAGATTGCAGACTCCGGCTGTCCCTCCGGGCTGGAGATCAGAGGCCAGCGGGAGCCGCAGGCCTCTCTGATGTCCGATGGGACCTGCTCATCCCCTGCCTGAGGGGCCTGAGCCCCTGGGAGGATGCGGGGCTCTTTCCCCTTGTAGATATGGGCAGCCCTGAGCGCTCGGGGCTCGGCATGTGCAATTGTGCATCCTTCTGACACCTGGTCTGGATGGACCCCGCGAGCGTCTTTACCAGGCTCGTGGGCTGGCAGATGAAAGGGAAATCACAACTCGCCCAGCGGGAGCCCCCCGCATGGGGCCTGCCGTGACAGGCAGCTGATGGCTGCGGGGGAGGCTGGCCGCGCCGGAGCTGTCCTCTCTGACAGCGCCCGCCCTTCCCTTCCCTTCCCTTCCCCTCCCCGCGCAGTGCCGGAGGGGGTCCCTGCCGCTCCGATAGGATCCATCCTGTGCCAGCCTGGCGAGGCAGGGCAACATGGGGACTTGACGGCATCCGCAGCTCAGATCCGCCCTGACGCCTGTGGGCACGGCTCCCCGTCGGGATAAGGCCCTGGGAGGCCAGGGAGTGGTGCCGCACGTGGCCCCGTGCCCCAACGCAGTGCATCGCTGTGGGCGATGGAGGTGGGCACCGAACCACCTGCTCCTGGGACCTCACTCGCTGCAAAAAATCCCCAACCCGGGGGATGCTGCTGGGGTGGGACGGGAGGAATTCGGCGCTGCCCCGCCAGCAGCTCCCAGCCACTGCGCCACTTGATGAGCACTTGCCCAGGCCACCGGCGGCCACGGACATCTCGGCGGTGAAAGGAAATTGGTGTAGGAGTGAAGGAGAGCAGAGGAACTAATCAAGGCACTGCCAGGCCCTGACAGGCTAATAGGTTCCCATAGCAACATAGGCCCTTTGCTGGGGGGGCGATGGTTGGCAGAGGAGGTTGGGAGCAGGCCAGGAGGTGCCCGGGGAGGCAGGGGGCATGCAGGCTGGCTCAGGGATGCAAGGGGTTGGGGGTCTCGGTGGTGACATCAGGACCTGGGGGTTTCCTTCCTCCCAAATGAGGCTCGTGGCCCTTGAGCCGGGAGCCTGGAGATGCACGGAGGGCCGGATCCTGCTTTGCTCCCCCGCAGGTGTCTGCAGCGCTCGCCTCTTGCTGCCCGCTTGCTGGAGGAGGGCAGTGAACAGTGACCGGAGGGGATGGGACGGCCAGGCATCGTGGGACTCGGCCCATCCCGGTCACTGCAAATGCCCTGCCGAGGTGGGAGACCCGCGCGTGCCCAAAAACAAGAAGTGCTGGGGACTGCGTGGCTGGCGCACAACCCTGCACCCTGCCAGCGTGTGTGCACACAGGCATGCAAAGCTGTGTACGGATCCATGCAGCAGGCAGCACCTGTTCGTTCTCTCACGCCGTCTCCTTCTCTCACTTACACACACAGAGTCTGCCATGGATCAGTGTTGACACGGCTCATCACTTGTGCAGGGGAACTGATACACACATACACGCATGTACACACACACACAATGCTTGCACTCACACACACGCCGGGCACCAGAGATCAGTGTTGACCAGGCTCCTCATTTCTGCAAGGGAAACAACACACATGCACACATGCATGCACACACATGCTTGTGCAAGAAGGTGTGTGTGCATGTGCAGACATACTGTATCCCCCTGCCAGGGTGAGTCTGGAAAGGCTGGTCCTTTTAGCAAGGGCCGGACCTGCCAGCAAAGGGCCGTGGGCTGGGGGAAGGGTTGCTGTCTGCACGCCGCTGCAGCCGGAGCTGGCATCGGCCTGGCGCCCCTCCTTGGGGTGCAACGCTGACTTTGGTCTCCATGGAAACAGATGCACGTTTATTCCCAGAAAGCCCCAACTTTGGTCCCTGCCCCGTGGCCTCTGCCCCACGGATGCTCTGTCCTGGCTGCTGCATGTCCCCTGCGTGCATCCCAGCCGTGGCCTTTCTCCCTGGAAGAAGTCGCTGCAAAGACCAGGATGGGCGGGAGAGCCAGGAGCCCAGCGCTGGGGCTGGGCCTGCAGCAGGATCTCCCCGATGGGGTGGGGATGGACTCTCGCAGGGGACAGCAGAGCGGCTGGTCACAGGAGAGTGGCTGCAGGACGCCTTTTGCTCTGGGAGTCGGGCTGAGCGCTAGGGGCTTGCACGCTAAGCAGGGATAGACCAAGTTGGTGCCTGGATGGGAGACCGCCCCGGGCAGTTCTTGCCCTGAATGCCTCTAGGCCTTGTGCCCTCCTGCACACGAGCTTCCTGTCCTCACGCGAGCAGCTCCCAGCACAACTCCCCGGTCCCCTCACGTGTGCCAAGTGCCTGACTCGCAGGTCCCTTCCCGCTATTTAGCCCATTGCCATGGTACCTGAGCGCCGCGTCCGCACGCTATTGTTTGCCAGATTAGATCCCGACCGCAGCCACGTTTCCAGCCGGGGCTCAGCGGTTCATAGCGCCGAGGCCGGGCAGGTGGTTTCCCAGCTGAACCGGCTCTCGGCGAATATTGCAGCCGCCTGGGCCCCAGAGCGTGGGGCAGGAGGTGGGTTTGTGGGGCATGCCAGCCCGTGTTTTCCCCCTTCAAAGCAGAATGCATTTTTAAACGCTCGCTCGTGACCCCTTCAGATATCCTCACGACCCACTTTGGGGATTGAGAAATGCCATTCCAGCAAGTGGGGAGCTCACAGCAAGGAGAAGGAGGTGTCCGAGCCACGGGCCCCGCGGGGAGAGGAGCACGGGGGCTGGCGAGACCCGGGGAGCCCGTTGCCCACCCTGCAGAGGGAGGCAGCCGGGGCTGGGAGATGTAGAGGTGCAAAGAAGGGGGCCCGGAGGAGCTGCCTGGCACAGAGGCAGGTTTGGACCATCCTGAGCACCAAGGAAAGCAAGCACGTTGCTCCCAGAGGCCCTTTCGCCCGCATCTCCCCCCACCTCCAAAACCAGGCCCGCCGGGCGCGCTGAACCCAGGGCTCCGGCTCCAGACCCCGGGATGTGTTGCTAGGCAACAGGAGGATGCTTTGCCAGGCCAAAATCATAAGCATCATTTTATTTTATTTGAGGGGAGGTTGGAGGGAGTCGCTCGGGCATCAGCGCCCCTGGATCGGGGGAAGCAGCTGCTCAGGTTGCCACTCCTGGGCATGGCTTGGCTTGGAGATCCCTTCCCCTCCTTCGTATCCGGTGGTCCGTGGACCGCTGGGGGCCATCTCGCTGCCTTCTGGCACTGGAGCAGCTGGCGGTAGCCTCGCCGGCTCTTGCTGGTTGGCTCCAAGCCACTCTTGCATGGTTAAATCCCCGGCTCCCGGAGTCCCGGGATGCCAGGAAGCTCTTGGCTGTCATTTAGCAAGAAGACGGAGGTGTTTGAAGTGCAGCCTGGCACGGACACGGGCCTGAAACACAGGTGCAATCTGAACCCCGCGTACCCCTGCCCCCAACAGCCCCCCATCGCGCCGATCCTCCAGGGCCCTTTGCTTGCAGCGCAGCTCACTCGCTTCCACTCGCTACCCCTCCGCCCCTCCGTGCAAACGAGGCCGCAACTAATTCATTCGTTCGCTCCCCCTCTGCTGCTCAGGCTCTCGGCTAAGTGAGCTGCAGGCAATCATCTCGGAAGCCGAGTCTTTGCTTTGTGGGAATGGGAGACTAAAAATAAGCCTGGTTTTGTCTACAGTATCTCGCCTTAGCGCGGAGCAGAGGCAGGCCCTGAAGCAGAGGACTGGGAGCCAGACCTGCTGGGTCCTAGTCCTGAAACCCCCCTGGATCAACTGGGTGCCCTTACGCCAGTTGTTCCTGCCCCTGCACCCTGCCCTATGTGGCTCAGTTTCCCCACGTGTAAAACCAGGATGAGAGCAGCTCCCACCGACGTGGCACGATGCTGGCGACCTGCATCATCCGTCCAGCCATGCGGCTGCTTCTGGGGTGAAGCTGTTTTGCACGGGAACGCCTGGCCAGGACACGCTCATCTTAAGGAGCGATGCACGACATCCACCCAGGGGACCTTGGGCTTGGTTGGGTGGCATCAGACGGATGAGCAGCTGCATGGGCTTGAGGAGCAGGTGGGTGCTTTCCCCCTGGACTTAATTATTAGCTCTGTGCTGAATCAGCCCCTCCCAGCTCCGGGGGCTGCACTGGGGCTGGAGGGAGGGAGGCTTTTACCCCCCTTTGCCTTTTCCTGGGTGTTTAGCACCCTGACGCCGTGGGTGCAGCACAGCAGCGAGCCCAGGCAGGTTGTACTGAGGTTTGCACTGAGCCCTGTGGGTGCCAGGCACCCACACGCCTTCTCCCACTGGCGCTTCCTACCAGCCTGTCGGACCAGATCCAGAGGGGATCCACTCCTCTGGATCCCCTTTAAGAATACAAGCCCCCTTCCCTCGGGAACTGGGCCTAGAAGCGAGCCTGCCAGGATCTGCATCGATAGCCAAGCCAGGCAGCCTCACGCCATTAACCAAGGGTTAAATCTCCCCCCAGGCCGTGGCTCCCAGGCGGGTGGGATCCCACGCTTTTGACTCAGACTCACCTAATGAGCCGGTTGCATTCCCAGAGCTGCCTGAGGCCACTGGGAAAATACAACACAAATTCCCCGACACCTGGAAACCCCGAGGTGCGGCTTTGTCGAGCTCCGGGGGTGAGTGGGAGGGAGGAGGGTCTGTTTAATGCTCTCATTCTTCCCTTCTCCCAGAAATGGCAAATTACTAGGTTGGTGGAAATTAGAAAATGGCATGTAGATAACAGACAAAACTCCCCTTTCCGCGGCTTCTGGTTAAAACCTGCAACCTGAGCGGCGGTGGCGGAGGCGGGGGGCGGACTCAGGCTCGAGAATCAAAATCCAAGGGCAGACCCTCGGCCCCACGGACGCGCGGATGTGTCGGCTAATACAGGCAGAGGAGATTTTTGGGGCTGAAGCAGGCATCGCTGGGATCTGACAGCATTTATGCTGCGTCTCTGCTCAGCCAAATAATTCGTGCTCCGATCCGGGTGCCTGCGGCTCTTGTCGGTTTGGGGCGTGGGGCTAGACCCGGGTGCAAATGCTCCAGGGAGGAGACCATGGTCCTGTGGAAAGGTCTCGGGGGGCAGGACAGCGTCTAGGGTGGTTGATGTGGAAACATTTTGAGGACCAAACGGGGAGTCTGCTTCTACCTCCCAGCTTGTCTGTTCCCAGGCTTTGTTTGCATGTAGTGTGTGTGTTACCTGCAGCACGTACACGGCATGTAGCATGTGCACTGCCGTGGTCTAAGCACAGGTATTGCATAGCACCCCTCCGCTACTGCTGATGCTGGCGGGTGCTCAGCACTTCCCAGGATCGGGCCCCTCGGTGCCACCAGCCCAGGCTCCATCGCCCGCAGTCTCCTGCAGAGCCCAGAGCTGGCTGCATGGGGGAGACACTTCAAGGCACCCCCGCAAGTTCCCTCCTGACCCCCCTAATGAGCGTGAGCTATGCCCTGACGTGGGTGGGCACGGATGTGGGGCAGGTATCTCCCTCCCAAAGCCATTGCTCTTGCTTAACGAGCTGCCCGTTAAGAGCCAGGCTGGATCAGAGCCGACTGATCAGTCTCTCCAGGCTGCAGCCCTGTCCCCAGGGCCAGCTGCCGCCAGAGGCTGTGGGTGCAAAATGCACGCACCCTGGGGTGTTCTGAGCCACATGCAGTGGAGCAGGGGGCTGGTTTGCTCCACTGGTTTGCAAGTCCCTTCCCTTGTTCCCATGGCAGGACCAATACCCACTTCCCAGGCAAGTCCTAAGCAAGGGGCCCGGCCTTCAACCCCCACCCCTGCCATCTCCATGGAGGGGTGTTACAGTGCGGCTACTACAGAGCTGCCCCAGAAGTGGCTGCATTGGTGGAGCAGGTGTGGGAAATGGTTATGTTTAAAAACCAGGTGCCGAAGCACCGTGAAATCCCACCCCCACCATGGGAAAAGCAGGGACTGATGAACTGTGCCCGGGCCTGAGCGCCACAGACGCTCCCAGCGATTCCGTGCGTCGGCCGCTTACCTGCTTCGTGCCTCAGTTTCCCCAGGCGTATGAGTAATGTGGCAGGAGCATCCTTAGGGTGACTTGTCCTGTCAATGTTTTGCAGCGGGGATGGTGACCGATGCGTACAGCACCTAGCACCGCGCCACCCCTGCTTCCAGGTGACCTGGGCTCTGACAACCGGCCCCTTGGACTCACCATTCATCGCCCCTGAGAGGCCGCGGGAAGAAACCGGAGACCTTTTGAAGCTGCATTTGTGCGTTAGAAATACCTTTATTGCACTAAAAATGTCGAGTTATTTGTAAAGAAACATTCCATTCATAGGGCTTTTTTTTTGGCTTTTTTTTCGGGGTTTTTTTTTGTTCCACTCCAAAAAAAGCATCATTTGAAATCCAAACACAGGGATATATCAAAGCGGGGATGGTAGAAAAGAGCCGTGTCAGGCAGGGAACAGAAACACCCCCACACCTTCCTTCCTGCTCGCGATCCAGACCCGCACGGGGATCACGTGGGAGCACGGTGCGTGGGGACGGCGGTCTCCAAGGGGCACTTGCACAAACAGGCAGCATCCACGGGTCATTGCACTGGCTGGGACGGAGGGAAAGCCGGGCTCCGGCTTCATGCAACGGGAGTGTCCCAGAATGCCTTGCAAAAGCATGCGCTGAGCCACTGCCGCATGCACTCGGTGGTCACTCGGTGGGCTCCCCCCGCCAGGCCGGTGACATCCGGTGTGCGGGACCCACCTGCTGTTTAAGGGGAGGTGCACCCTGGCTCTGGTGCGACTGATCAGCGGCACCCCAGCATCAGCCACCCCCACCCAGGATAAGGCTCTGTGCCGTGGCTGGGCCACGGACAAAGGCTGACATGCCAGCTCCCACCGGGGGCAGAGCCATTTAGCTCAGACAGGCACATGCATTAAGACACGGAGATCGCAGGTCAGCCCCCCCGGCGGGCGATGTGAGGACCCTGCTCTTTCCACCTGCCTCCTGCCAGCACCGCACGTGGGAAATTCAGATTCGACTTGGGAAGACCCAGACCTGGACACTCCCAGGGCTGGAAACTGGAGGAGGCGAGCGCCTTTCTGATCCTCCCAAGTCCCAGCCTGCGTGTTTTTAAGAAACAGCGGTTCTTTTGTTAATTCGAGGCAGGAGCACAAAGCGGCTCCCGCTTCTGCAGCTGCTTTGCTTTGATCTCTGAACCATGTTGCACCGAACGTCTCGTTTTGTGAAAAGATTCGGCCCCCCTGTCGCTGGGGACTCCAGGCCAATCCCGCTATCGCAGCTGGGGCTGAGCTGGCCTGGGCTGGGATAAGGCAGTGACGGGGCTTTCGCTTCTTCTGCAGCATGGCAAAATCCACGGGGGGGAAACAAAGCCCCCAAACCTCACCCCTGAGGAGGGCAAATGCTGCAGAAATACCGCTCCAAGGAAATGCCAGAATACAGCACTAGAGCTACATACGGGCTGTGTCTCCATTCACTCCCCACTCTAGAGGTGAAACTTTTCCACGCTAAAGGTCGATTTGGTCCCAGCACAGCACGAGAGCCGAGCCCCACAGCACTCAGGTAACGCGCCGAGCTATTGGCAAAGTGCTCATGAACTAATCTGGGGGGCTTGGGACTCTCTGCTACAGGCTTCCTATATGGCCTTGGCCATGTCACTTAGCACCAGAACTAAATCCACCTGCTCCGTGTTGAAGCGAAGGGCAAAATCCAATGCTCACAAAGCAAACCCCAGTTTTCTCTTCTGGCCCATCCTGACGTTTCCCCCTTTCAGAATCACAGAGCAGTTCCTTCCCATTCCACTTGCCTCCGTCATACACATGTCCATATATCTATGCATATGTATGTGCATGTGCATATGCATATGTATATCTTTTCCGCTGTAATTAGTAGGAAAATCCCTACAAGCAAAAGCCTTTCAAACCGGAAAATGGGACTTTTTTGCTTCTCGTTTGCCAGCGTCTGCCCCGGGGCATCAGGCAAATCTCAGAATGTCTCTGTTGTTGTTGCACGATAAAAGTCGGGGGTTGAGAAGTTTGCGGAGACACGGCCTTTCCTGGCAAACCGTGGGGAAAAGATGGCATGCTGGAAAATTTGCAGAGGTCCGCATAGCCGGTGTGAAGGAGAGGATGCACGGGTTGGCAAACGGGCCTGACGTGGTCTGCAGAGGCCTGAAATATTGGTGGCTATTGTGGAAAATGAGCCCCAGACGTGAAGAAACCCAGAGACGGCAGTGAGAAGAAGCAAGTGGAAGAGCCAGCACCGCATGCATCGGCCCCCAGCAGAAGCCTGAGAGGGGCCGGAGCAGTACACGGAGCCCAGAAGCTCCCCTGTACCTAAGGCCTGCGATCCCCTTGACTTCCCTCCTGCTGCAAAGCCTGCCCGAGGCCTCTCTGCAGCGCTCGCCGGCAGCCCGGGCCGCCGAGCGCAATGAGTCAGCACACGCGTGATGAGCGTGTCACAACACCGAGCGCAAGGGGCAATTAAAAATAATGTCCCGTCGCGACCCGCTGTCCGGGGATCAGCAGCACAGCAGGCGTGCTGCCAAGCCTCCCGCCGCACGGCTCGTGTCTTGTTCCAGCGGCGCAGGCTGTGCGCGGGGGGAGAGAAGCTGTTTTCCCTAAACGCAGGAGCTCTGCTGTCGGGCTGCCTGGAGGACCAGGGATTTGGGAATGTGCTTGTTTGGGCGGACGGCTGGTGGCGGGGTGGGAAGAGCTGGGGGCTTGCAGAGCCAGGGCGAAGCGGTCTCTCCTGCCCCACTGCACAGTCAGAGGATGAAAAGCAAATCTCTGCTGGGGATGTCACAACGCCGGGAACGTTTGCCCCATCCCAGTTCCCGCCACGTTCCTGATCCCACCGTCCGAGGAAGGACTCCGTTGGCGCCCATCACGCGGCTTTGTCCCACCGACTCTGCCACGTTGCGTCTCAGCGTGGACCTTTCCTGATCTTTTATGGACGATCATGAGCTCAGCTTCCAAAATGAAGCTATTTGAAGCCCTGCTTGAACCGGATCTTTTTTCTCCCCCCGCCACGTCAAAAATACTGCAAACGGGAGTTTCCCGGCCACGTCTGCCTGTTTTCCAAGCTGAGAAACTCAACGGAGATTAAGGCCAGGTGTTTGGTCTCAATGCATCTGAATTTGCTCCCTCCTCCCCCTGCAAAAAGGAACTATTGGCAAGAAATACCCATGCTGCTGTAGCCGGCATCTTCAGCGATTGAGGTTTTGACTGCGTGCTGTTTAGCCCTGCAGGATGTGGTTCATGAAACATGGATGTCTGAAGGTTTGACTAGGAACGTGACATTGCTGTTCGGCTGCTCTGGGAAGAAGCAAAATACTGGGGGTAAAACCAGACCAGACCCGATCTTGAGCAGAATCATTTCTTGAGCGCTTCATTTGCACAGCTCTGCTTCTGCTAGAGCGGTGATTCTCAGCCGGGTGCTGCAGCACCCGGGGGGGAGGGCCTTGAGGTCCTTTGAAGGGTGCTGTGAAATAGCAGCACTGTGCGGTGTGCAAATGCTTAATTCACGAGATAAGTGCAAGCACCATCCGGAGCATCACAAACCGTCTTCCCCGATGTGGTCAGGCTGAGTGCTTCGCAACAGAAGAATTGCTTGATCTCCTTTCCATCGGCGAGAAGGAAAGCAAAGAGCTGGCATTTTCCAAGAGGGGCCAGCATCGGCTTAGGGGCTTGGCCCAAGATCACAAACCCTGGCACGCGGCTGGGAAAGCCCGTTCCCTTTCGACTCCTTCACAGCTGCAGCCCTGTCAGCAAAAGAAACCTTTCCAAAGCATTTCCCACCCCGCGGAGAGCAAGAGCAGCCCTGGGGGCGCTAGCATCAGGGAAAGCAAAGTCAGCTGGAGACTGACAGGCCCATTTCGGGACAATGCTCGAGATGTCAAAACTCCCCAGCAGGTTTTGTTTGCCGCTGGCAGGAAAAGCTGCAAGCTGTCGAGGGAGTCTGCGGAGCGGGATGGTGTCGAAACCACCCAAGAGCAGATCAAAGGGCTTGTTGTTCGAGCCTGTCTCTTTTCCGCTGGCTGCGACGGGAGAGGTCGCCCCGGACATCAGCACCCTGCCCATCAAGAGCTCAGGCTGGACTGATGCGTCAGCATCAGGGAAACACCTGATCTTGATTCATTAAAAAAAAGCCCTCATTTTGCTGCAAAACCACCTCGGATTGGGTGTCCGAACTTCCACGGGCCAACCGGGAACAGGGCTCCTCACGTCCTCACCCTTTAGCTGCGGTGGTGAGAGTCCTGGGGTTTGGGATCCAGTCTCATCCTCCTGCCCTGGGATCCATCTGGATTGGTATCTCTGGCTCCGGGCTGGCCCTCGAGGTACAAACGCCGGACTGGAGCCGCGATCAGGAGACCCAAACAGCCCGATGCAGCTGCAGATGCCATGCAAGCAAAACTCCCCGTGCAGCCCAGTGGAGGAGAGCCCCGCTCCCAGCCCCAGCCACTCGCAGGATGGAGCTGAGTCCCTCTGGCCAAGCAGCTCCGCAGCTCCCTGCGTGTATCGCCCTATCTGCAGGCCCTGCGAGCTCTGGCATGCAAGCCCGGTGCCAAACACGGTGCATTAGGATTGAATTGGGACAGGGTAGAGACCGTGTCGGCAACATCCATCAGCAGCGCTCTAGAAAGGGTGTCTCTAAGCACCAGGCCATGCCCGCACAAGCCCTCCCATCACTAATTAACCTCCTCGTTAATCTTTCGAGCCACCGTCCGCAGGACTCTGCTCCATCAATCGGTGCCTGGCGCCATCACGAGTCCCCCAGAACTGCGTGCACTCCCAGGGAGCTCGGGGAGGGCTCCTGCTCTCATCTGTGACTCGGTTGACTTCGGCTGCACTTCCAAGACCATTGCTCCATTGCTTTGGAGTCACTAAAAGGCTGAAAACCAGGCTCTGGTGCCCAGGATATTTGCACAGATATAGCCAAGAGCTGAGATCCTGTCCTCAGGGCCAGGATCTCAGCTCCAGCGGTGTCGAGGCAGAGGAACGCCAGTGAAGCCGCTGCGATTGGGGCTTGATTTGCCTTCCATGGATCTCCGAGGGAAGCCGACCCAGCCCCTACCCTTAGCCCTGGGGAGGGCAGAGCAGGTTCTCCCCTGTTGACCAGGCTGAGCTTGAGGCTCCTGGTGATGACTTTGCCTCCTGAGCAGACAGGGACGTCCCCTTCGAAAGTCACAAACCGGGTCTTGCAACCGGGAGGAGAATTATCCCACCATGGGGCTGACGGGTCTGGCCCGGGACTGAGCACACTCTCCCCTGCAATTGCAGCAAAACCCCAAGCCCTGCGGAAAAGGCCCTTCTGCCCGTCACAGCTCGGCCTCACGTCACCTGGGCCTGCGCCGATCCTGCTCCACCAGATGCACCAAAAATTGGGGCAACCCCCAGCTCTCCTAGACAGACACAACCCTAGCCAGCGCTCAGCTGGCACCCATGGGGCTTCCAGGGTCCGAAGCAGATGCATGATCTGGGCCCCAAAGCAAGCCAATTGCTTTGAAGCACAGTGGTCCTAACCCAAGGCAGCTGTCCAGGCTCATCTAATAGACCACATATGCCTAAATTGGCCAGCTCCCCGCCTGCCCGACAACCCCTTCGCATCCCCGGTTCTCCTCGAACACCTGTCGGCTTTGCGCACCGACCACACAGAGGAGCACGCGTGGCCGTGGGTGGGGAGAGCCCCTTTGGCGTCCTCTTGCAAAGCAGGGTGCCTCCATAACGAGGTGCATCTCCTGCGAAGGATTTGAACATGATTAACTCCACCAGGCAAGTAGCTCGGCGCGCCTCGTTAGAGATGTTTCTAAATCAAGGGAACGCAAATCAACGCATTAGCAAATGAATTCATTAGCAGCAGATGCCGGAAGCCTATCAACACTCAAAGGCTGGGATGGATGAAGCTCCGTGGCAGGGACCTGACTCTGGCAGGGGACCAAGTGGATGTATATCTACTCCCTTTTCCCAGTGCTCCTGGGATCGAGGGCAAGGAGACGGGCACTTCGGGACCAGCCGGGCTCTGCAATTGCGTAGGAACAGGATGGATGAGTGGGTCTGGAGCAGACCCCGCTGTAAATGCGCCCCAGATCCCTTTGACCTTGTGCCTCGAGCCAACCCCCCGGATGCAGAGGGAAGGCTTTCCCTCGATGCAGCCGGCTTGGGAAGAGGCCCTGCACGGCACCTCTCAGAGGGGCGAGAACAGCCCCCGAGCTGCGGCACCGTCCTGCATTCATCGCCTCCAACCAGCCAGTCTTTGATCAGGCCCCTGAAGTTCCCCGCTGGGGCCAAGGCCAGAGGGTCTGGTGGGAGCAAACTTCAGCCGACCCCAGGACCGGGAGTAATGGAAACCTCTATCAGAAAGCAGCTGGCCCCCTTCTGCAGATCCTCCCGGGAGCCACTGGTCGGTCGGGCACCCTCCCCGCCTGAAGGCCACGCGGCACCTGTTTCGGGGACCGGTGCAAAGCACCTCAAGCTGGGTGGAATAGGACAGCGCTTAGACACCTAACAGGTGGGCGAAGCTCTTGCCAAGGCTGCTTTGTGAGATGGAGAGCAGCTATAAAGGCTCCACCAATCCACCTGCTAGCAGTCCTGCGTTTCCAGCCTCTCCTCGTCGCATGCCTCTCTTTCTGCCGCTTTCTTGTTCTGCTTTTTGGTTTTAAACTCACAAGCTCGGAAAACAAAATCAAAACCAAACGACCCGGTAACGAACCTACGGATATTACGCTTCCCCCTCCCCCCCTCCCCCACCTACGACATGCCATGCAAATATTGAAAGATTAAAACCCCTGCCTTGCGCGCGCCCCCCCACCCCCAAAAAACCATATTTACACCCAGAAGTAAAATACAGTGGGAAAGATCAGCTCCAAATATAAATAGCTTGCACTGAAATCTCTGCAGCGACCATCTGCCGCACGGTGCAGAGAAGTAGCAGCACACGCCGCCAGCAAAGGTTAGCACACAGAAAGGGACCTGCGATCGGCGTGTGTGTATGTGTGTGTGTGTTGTGTGTGGATGGGGGGGGGGGGCTGGTGTAGCCCTCTCCCCAGACACGCGGAGGACCTGATGCAGTGTGAGCATCGCAGAGAGCAATGGAGAAAAAAGGGGCTTGGTTGTTCCAGCCCCCCTCCCGGTCCAGATGATGGGCCCTATATATCCCTTCTGGGTTTGGCTGCCTTCTGGTTGCAAAGCCGTGTCCAGGGGGAGATGATGAAAGACATCCATTTGCCCCCCCAAGATGCACAAGGCAACGGGGAACCATCAGCAGCCCCCCTGGCCTTCCCCAATGGCCGGCGTCTGCTTGCCCCCAAAGGGACAGGGGCTCTCGGGACACTGCGGCAGCCGTCAGCGATGGACGGCGAAGATCTCCCGGCGAGGCAGGGCCAGGCTGGAAAGATGCGCTCCCCACCATCCCCCACCGGCTCAGTGTCAGCCCATTGTCTGATTTGATTATTCAAATGAGTCGGCAGTGAAAACGCACCCGATTCCTAGCAGGACCGGGGAGGAGAGGAGGGCCGCTGCGCGCCAGCTGCCTGCTGTCAGCCCCAATTCCTGCTGCGCGATGTGAACAAGGAAACGGGGGGGGGGGGGAAAAAAAGGCCAGGAGGGTTTTCTGTGGGGGTTCATCCCCCAGGATCTGGTGCCTGCGGAGCTGGGGTGTTGCTCAGCCCCTTTGGTTTCTGCAGAGAGGCTGGTTCAAACGCCCCCCGCTACTCCAGCCTTTGCTAAATTAACCTGCAGGCAGCTCCAGCTGCGTGTGAAGCTCTGCCTGCCGTGCGCCAGGCTCTGCTCCCAAAGAAGGTTATCAACCGGGAGGCAAATCGAGCTCCATTAATGCTCCCTTACACTCAGCCACCCCCTCTCTCCCCACAGTGCTCCCAGGTGAGGTCAGGCTGGGTCCCGGGCTTCACTTCCCAGCCCCAAGCTAGCGGGGTTGTGACCGGATCCACCCCAGGTTGGCTGGCCCTGGTGCTTTGGGCGGCCGGCAAGCTGGGAATCCTACGGCGGGGTTCAATGCAGCGTCTGGGCTCAGAGAAGTGGGGGCCGAGACATGAGCTTTCCTAGCAGCAGACAAAGGAAGGGGCCCGCGGAGCGGAGAGGAGATGCAGTGCCTGCTGGGGGGCAGCCATCTCTTTTCCGCAGCAACCTGAGAACAGAGGTCCGGGGCCCAAGGCGCTTCGAGGGGTCTGATTCAGAGGCTGCTGTGAGAGATGGGATGAACCTGGTTCAGGATCGGGCTCCCCGGGAACATTGCACATTGTCTGGGAGAGGAGAAGCCATCCCCAGGGACCTCTGGGTTGGGCATGGAGCTGGGAGGGGTGCAGACGCCCTGTCACCCTTCCCACCCCCTCCCCGGCATTCGCAGATCAGAACCCCGGCCTGAAAAGAGCACAAAGTTGGCTTAAAAACCCACAAGGGAGCTGTTTGGGCTGCCCTTGATTTGCTTTCTGGGCCCTGCCCCTGCAGCAGGACCTCGAGATTTGCTCTGCAGCTGCAGAGGCTGGAAGCAGCCTGGGGTGGGAAGCAGCCCAAAGCTACTGTGTCATCCCCTGACTCAAGGACATGGGGCTTTGCAGGCAAGTGCAAATGCTGCGGGGCCCGGCAGTGAGTCCCTCCCCAGGGGGCTGGAAGGGGGTGGGCAGAGATGAGGCAGAAGGGGTCTGCAGGGGCACCAATTGCCTCCCCCACCCCTACAGCATCACCCCCTCCCATTGCCGCAGCTCACGGCCAGATCAGTGCTTCCACGGCCCCAGCCCCGGGGCATCTGTACTGCACCGTGTGGGCTGAATCTACCCTCCAACGCCACCCGCCCACAGCCCGTTTGAGTCCTCTGGGAGCAGCTGGCACAGGACAAACCCGAGGCACGGTGAAAGCCAGGCGGGACACTGGGTCTGGCCCAAATCACTCCTTTCCCCACAAGGGACCCCTCGGTCTCATCCCCGTCACCCCTCGCCCACCCCGTCTAGAGAAGCCAGCCGCTAGCTCTCAAGGAGGCTGGTGCAGGGGGCTGCTCCACATCGGCCAAGGGGACCGATCCGGGAAGCATCGGACGCCTCCCCGCCCCTGGGGGAGGCTTCTGATGCCCGTCGGGCGCTGGCGGGGCGAGCGGGGCGGGACGGGGCAGCCACGAGGCTCATCAGAAGGGCAGCAGGGAGGTGAGGGGCAGCTCCCTCTCGCCCAGCAGCGTGTCCCGCTTGAGGCTGCCCCCCCGGTTGACCACCTTGACCTTGAGGGACATCTTGCGGGCAGCGCTGATGCCCAGGCCGTCGAAGAAGAAGTCCTCGTTGAAGACGGGGTTGCGGCTGTTCTTGATGATGGTGCTGCGCTGCTTCTGCAGCTTGCCCGGGTTCAGGTGCAGCCCCACGCAGCAGTTGATGCTACGGGCATCCCACAGCTTGTCGTACAGCTCCTCGGCCGCGATCACCCGCACCCGCAGCCGGGCCCGGGCTGCGTCGTACTCGGCCGTCAGCCGCAGGCTGCCCCCCTTGCTCAGGCTCAGCGTGTGCTCCCTCTGCTGCCGCTCGGGCCCCGGGGGCTCCGGGGGCGCCGGCGGCTGGGTCGGGGGGGTGGCACAGCGCAGGCGGCGCTGGGAGCTGGGGCTGGTGTCGGCCGAGCTGTCGTCGGTGGAGAGGGAGCTGTTGCGAGCCACCGAGTGCTTGAGCTTGATCACCTTGGCCTGGCTCTCCTGGCCGAAGAGCTTGAGCAGGGACACGGAGCGGGACAGCAGCGGGGAGCCGAAGGGCGAGGACTCGGCCGAGGAGCAGGTGTCGCTCTCGCCCCCGCTGAAGTAGCGGTAGGGGTTCATGAGCGATGCCCCCGTGTCGGAGGGGGTGAGATGGGCGCCGTCCCCGTTCACCTTGCCCCCTGCCCGGCGCTGGGCGCTGGGGGAGGTCGTCTGAGCCTGGCACAGGCTGCCGTGCTCGCTGTGGAAGAGCGACTCCTTGCGCCGCGTGTGCGGGCTCTCCATGAGCGTGGCGAAGCCGTAGGAGGTCTGCGCCTTGGGCACGTAGGGCAGGGACATGGCCGTCTGGGCTTGCGGGTCGGCGTTGGTGCTGAAGTCCTCCTCGTCGGCCCACTCGTCGGCGCTCTCGATCTGGATGATGTGCCGGCTGGCTGCCTTCAGCAGGTTCTTGCTCTCCGAGGCGGCCTTGGCCGGGAGCCGTGGGCTGCGCTGGGGCTTGCGGGCCGACAGGTTCTGCTCGGAGGCCGAGGTGCTGAGTCCAGCCTTGGCCTTGGCCTCCGCCCCCTCGGCCTCGGGTGGCACAGTGGCCAGCTTGGGCGGGATGAAGAAGTCGGGGATCTTGTCGGGGGTCAGCACGTTGCTGTACAGGGGGCCCTTGGCCTGCTTGTCCCCCGCCTCGCCCGCCCGGGCCGCCCCGTTCTCCACCGAGCCGCGGATCCGCTCAAAGAGCCACATGCTGCGGGCGCAGGGGATGGGGCAGGGGCCGCGGGCACCCGGCGCTCCCCCTCTGCAAGATAAACAAGGACAGGGCAGGGCTTCATCCGTGGCAGTCGTGGCCACGGCCGGATCGGGGCCCCAACCTGACCTGGGTGGGGATCGGGAAGGATCGGGCCCTTCCCACGGGGCACCTGTCCAGCCTAGCTGGGGCGTCTGGGGTGGTGCCCGGCCCTGCCAGAGAGCACAAGGAGCCCAGCCCTGTCCTGGGGGTCAGCGCATGGGAGGTGCAGCCGTCTGGCACCACCTCCCTGCCCGGCTGCTCCCCCAGCTCAGGCAGTAGCCGCCCCCATGCCTGCGGGGGGCTGAGGATCCACCCAAGCTCACCCCAGCTGGGCTATGCACCCCCCTCCCCACCCCGCCAACTTCAGCCCATCGCCGTCTGGGCTGAGACCAGAAGACTCGTGTTGGCGGTGGGTTGGGGGGCAGGCGCGCGCAGCTCGGCCGAGTCACCGGCTCAGCCCTGCGAGGGCCGGGCTGGGGGGGAAGGGGGTCGGCTTTGATTTACTCCGATCCTCCCGGGATGCGCAGTCAGCAAAGGCGGCAGGGTCTGTGCAGATCTAGGGGGCGAGGGGGGTCCCTGCTGGCCCCCCTTGCTCTGGCCTGGCTTTGGCAGCGATGCCCTGCCCTTCCCAGCCCTGCAGCCCCGAGCGCCTGGGGGAAGCCAAACCTCCTGCCTTGTTTAACTTCTTTCCCAGGAGCTGGAGCCCAGGGATGCCTCTAGTCCCATGCCAGCCCCTCCACAAATCCATACTGGGGGCAGGGAGAGGAGGGGAAGCAGCCACTGCAGAGCAGCTGGGGGCTGGAGAAGGGGCGCGGGGTGGGCTCTGTTGCCCCTCCGCCCTTGCACCCAGCCAGGCATAGCCCCACGGTCCTTGCATGCTGGAGGTGACCCCGGGCACAGAGCACCTGCAGGGCTGCACTGCCAGCCAGGTCCCTGCCATTGGGCACCTGCTGTGCCCCTCTGGTTCCCCCGGGACACCCCAGCCTATCCTCTGGGCTCTCCGGGGACAGCCAGGTGGCAAGTCCTTGCATGGGTGTTTTGGGACCGTCGGATGAGAGATGCCAGCCTTTGGATGGCCAGCAGTGGAAGGGTTAACCGGAGGTACCTAGTTAGCCTTTCCCTACAGGGCCCCATGGGGGGTCAGGGATCAGCCCCCCAGGTCTCCCCCCCAGAGCCTGGGGTATCCCCTTGGCACGCACAGCCCCTGCTTTCCAGAACCGGCACGAAGTTTGTCACCGGGCACCTGTGGCTGGCTTTGCCGGGTGGGCTTCCCAGCTGGCACCTGGGCCGTGGCTTCCCTCGGCGGTGCCGATCTCCAGCCAACTTCAGCGTGGGGACCGAGGACGGGAGTTGGGGGGAGCAGGACGGGAACTCTGCCAGCCCCCCGCTGCGCTGCCGGGGAGGCCAGGAGCCCAGCGGGGCACCGCCCGTGGGTGCCCCGCCATCCGGATGCAGCGAAGGAGAAATATCCTGCCTGCCTATGACACTGGCGCTTGGCTCCAGTCCTTCCCTCTCGAGGGTGCAAACTCCCTGCCCCGATCAGCGCAGACGCCCCTGCCCGCCGTGCCTACCTGTGGCTGGACGGTCCCCGGGAGCCCCGTGGGGAGGCAGTGTCCCCCAGCAGGCAGGTCCTAGCTCCTGGCCTGCGCGGCTGGCTCCGGGCTGGGAATGAGGTGCCCGAGACCTGCTGTCTCCTTTTATACCAGCTCAGCTGTCACAATTCATTCATTGCAGGCGCTAGAAACCTCCCAAATATAGACTTCAGCAGCCGAGCCGTATTCCTCCTAACACAGCTGCCGCTGGCTTTTTCCGTGGTTCCAGCTTGGCCTGGCTCAGCCTCCCGGGCGTGCTCCGACCCCGCTTGGCACCGAATAGCCCCCAGCCCCTGCCTTCCCTCTCTGCCCGCTGGACGGATCAAGCCTGAGCCATCCCAAGAGCTGCTCGTGCCAGACGTGATCTCGCCCTGACGTCCCCTGGATGGCACGAAGTGACAAGCCTGTCTGCACGAGGATGACATGGCCTCAAGCAGGGGCTGGGGAAGGCTTGACCCTCCCTGGCCCTTCTCCGTACAGAGATCCAGGTAAGCCCAGCTGCTGCCAAGGGAGCGGCAGGCAGGACCCAGGCCAAGGCACCACGGGTCCCAGCCCTGTCTCTTCCTCCAGGCGTGGCTCTGCACAGCGCGGGGACGATGAGTCTTGCATTTGCAGCCGGCCCGTGCAGAGATGCATGGCTCGTCTTCCTGGCAGGGAGGCAGGGAGCCCTGAGACGGGATCTCCCAGGCCTAACCTCCCCCCAATCCCTCCCGCTGCAGCCCCGAGCCGAGCGAGCCCGGTGCAAAGGTGCGCCGGCACGGCCGCCACGTGCGCGATCCAGGCACTTCAGCTCATCAAAGCACCTAATGAAGCCGATGGCTCTCAGCTGCCTGGCAGCCAAGCTCAAGGACCCGCCGAGTGGATTAAGTGCTTTAATATTGTCCAGGGGCGAGCGGGGAGGGAGAAAAGGCAGCGAGACATGCGGGGGTGGAGGCCGGGAGCAGGGGACTCTGCCGCTTTGCTGCCACGGCGGGAGCCGGGCGGGGGGTCTTAGGTCAAGCGAATGGGGGTCCGTCCATCCAGGGTAGGTGCAGCCCCCGGGGCCCATCCCAAGGGGAGCTGAGGCCTCGCAAACTCGCTTCGCACCAGCCTCCCCTGTTGAACCCATGGGAGGTCTTCAAGCGAGAGGACAGGCTCCGTGACCAGGCGCGGGACCCGCTGGGGTTCAGGCAGGTTCCAGCTGGGGTGTCCCAGGCAGGGCTGCAGAGCCAGGCGGGGCCAAGACCGTGCCTCCCTTTAAAAGATCCTGCTGAGCCCGGCACGGGAGAGGGTTTTGCATCTTCTCAGGGCATCTGGCCCCGGGGCTGAACCATGCCATCGTGCCAACAACCAGGGACCAGGCGTGTGCAGGGCCACCCCCCGCACCCCCAGCCTGAAGGGCAGAGGGTGCCCAGCGTGGTGTGAGCACCACCTGTCCTCCCTCCCAGGACTCATGAGCCCTGAATTAACCGCTGCCCTTTTATGCCTTGCTTGGTTATTTAAATCCGCGGACACCCCCCTCCTTCCCGCATGAGCTGTTTGCTCCGTGAAGAACAATTGCTGTGATTTATGAGGTGTCTCGGCACATGGCGCAGCCTGACGGGAACGAGCCGCGGTCGCGCTCTCCCTACCGCGAGCTCTGACGCTCCGGCCGGCCTACGACAGAGGCGCCTGCGGGGACGGGCGGGCTGGGGCGGGTGCCCGGGCAGCTCTGAGCAAGGGAAAGTGGGCAGCGTCATGGAGCAAAACCAGGACCTTCCATCGCCGGTGCTTTGCCAGCGCCCGCCTTCACCAAAGCCCTGCCTGGGATCCCTCTGGCCCTGGCATTTCAAATCAGGGAGCAAAGTCCTGTTCCCAGGAGGCTTTAGGGGGTCAAATCAAGGCAGCCTGGTCCTTCAGCGCCTCTTGAAGGCGGTAAGGAAGGGTCCCCCAAAGTACGGCTGGCTTGCGACAAAGGCAGTGAATCGCCCCGAGGCCTGAAAAGATGAAGTGGTTAAGGGTGAAGGAAGATCTGCACCATCTAGCAAGCCTCTCGCCCATCAGGGCATCTCTTTCCAGGCATGTTGGGCATCGACGAGGTAATCGAGGCATGCAGAGCGCAGATCAGACAGAGAACGGGACAAAAGGCAGGAGACGGATGCAGGCAGGGATTACCCCGCGGGCTGTTCGAGATTTGGTGCCTCTCAAAAGGGGTCGGTTTTCTGAGGATGTCTGGATTCGTGTCCCCGGGCGCTTACCCCTCCTGGCAGCCTCTGCATAGAGGCTCGGGGGGTTACGCAGCAGGGGGTGGAAGAAATGTCCCTCGACATTACCACCGCGGGGCCTCTGTTTCTTTGCTCGGCTGGTTTCTACCCATTTGAGACAGTCCTTGCTCCAACCCCAGCCCATCCTGCCTCAGGTCCTTCCTTCCCACCGGCCGGGAGGAGGGCAAACCCGCCCGGGGGGTCAAGTGGAGAAGGGCAGAGTTTGCGTTCAGAGTGCCGGGGCTTTTCCATCCAGCCGCTGGGGCTTCGGTGATTCGGGAACAAAGCTAAGCTTGAGTTTGATACCAAAGTAAAAGCAGATTCAGGCCTTTCCTGTCTTCCCAAGCTGCAGCTTCAGCTCAGACTGGAGGGGTTGGGCTAGCACAGCGGGGACGCTGGCACGTGCTTATTCCCCAGTACCCTACACATGGAAGCAGCCAGAGAGCTGGGCCCATCTCCCAGGCGCAGGCTGGTTTCTCATATGCCGGCTGCTGATGGAAGGTCCTTCCTCCTCCTCCATGCCCCCTACGCAGCGAAGGGACCAGGCATCGCACCTGGTGGGGGTAGGATGGAGAGGTGGGGGGTAGGGGGAGGAGATGCTTCGTGTGCGCAGAGTCCGGTCCAAGCAGCTGCAGAGCAATAGGCCTGGGACTGCCTATTGCAGGCAGTACGGTAGCACGGGGCCGGAGGGGAGGGAGGCAGAGGGTGGATCCCATCAGGGGAGGCCAGGAGAGCACTTAACAAAGGGCTGGTGTTTGCCTGCTCCTGCCTGGTGGGAGGAAGGTAAATAGAGCAGAGCAGTGGTTGAGTTCCCAGGAGATCAACAAAGAGCCTGGCTGGGAGCCAGCACCACCTGCCTCCTGGCCGTCCAGGTGACGAGCCCCGGGCAGGCGGGCTAGGGGAAGGGGCCACGTGCGCCGAAATGCGCCCATCCTCAGCCCGGTGCGGGGCGAGGGGGCGAGGCGGTGCTGGAAAGCCCGGCACCAGGCGCGCCAGGTCTGTCCCTCCAAAGGCCTGCCCCTTGTCCGTGGTCTCCGGCTCCAGTGCGTCTGCTTGTTCCCCCACGGACAGTGCGGGAGCTATTTCCGTGCCCGGGAACTCGCGCCTTCGACAGGGTGAGAGAACAAAGTCGCAGGGTAAGCAGAAGCAGGCAGATGGATTGGGGGAGCTCGCCCGTCCCAGCTGGGGACTGGGCACGTGGGTCAGGTCGAACCCAGGGGATGTTCCCACCTGGACAACAGGCCTGGGTATGCCAGGGCCCAGCTGATGCGGCCCTGGTACAGACCAGTCCAGCAGCCTCCCCCATCCCAGCTGGGCGAGGAGCTCTCCGCGGATGATCAGGCCAGGCCTTTCAGGGTGCTCCGTCAGCACCCACACTCCCTGCATTTCCCGGTGAGACATGCCCACCGTTGGCTGCCTTGGACAGAGCACAGGGGACCCTGACTCCAACAAGCGGCGCGTGGTTTGGGGGCTCTGCTGTCTAGTAGCACACGGGCCCCCTTTGCACGGACCCCAGAAGACAAACCCGTCGCTGGGTGGAGGAGTCCCGCTGAGGTCTCTGCAACTAGTGCATGGGGCCCTCAGGTTATCGCTCAAAGTAATGAGCTGCAAAGCACTCGCCGACTGGGAAGGCGGCAACCTCAGCTGGCCCCACGGGCACCGAGCATGGCCTAATGCACAGGGCAGAGGCTACGGTGGAGGAGCCTGCCGCCGGAGCAGGGTCTTGCTCCCCAAAAACAGCCGTCGTGGGATGCAGGCAACCCCGAGATCCAGCTAGGAACGGCCTGGAAATAGGATGCCGGCAGTGGCGCTGAGCACAGATGCCTGGGGTGGGGTGTGCGGTTCGGGGAGGAAGAGAGCTGGGAGTTATCCAGCAAAACACTGGGGGAACTGGAAGATTCCCGTCCGCAGCCCTGGGTGCCGGGGCTCAGCGCTGCTGGGCCGGGCTGGCCACGTGCAGCATTAGGGCACCACCTGCTGGAAGCAGAGGCAAAGAGATCTGTGTCCTTGACCCGGCTTCCCGAAGCCCCCCGGCTACAGGAGACCCCCTCCACCATCCCATTTCCCTCCGTGCAGGCCTGCGGGAACCCTGCTGACGCAAAGGGGAGCAGGGCAGGGAGAGACCGGGGCTGGCTCTGACAGCCTGTTGACCCCAGCCCTATATCCCCCCCCAATATTCGCGGGCAGACAGCCCTGGGGGCAGCGTGGCCTGAGTGCCCAGCGCCAGAGGAGGATGTCTTGATAAGCAGTGAGCTCCTTTGACGAGGGCATAGCCGCTGCATCGCCAGCCCCCAGGATTTCTCTAGGAGCCTTGCAAGGCTTGGTGCTTTCTGTAAAGCCTCAGGTCCCGGAGTCATGGGATGAATGAAGAGAAGAAGTCAGGTCTGGGCTCAGAAACAAGTCCAAGTCCAGCCCCTGGCAGGAGGAGCTGACCCCTGGGCTATCCCCCTGGAGAGCTGGCCTTGTTGCTTTTTTAAAGGCCTCTGGATTTGGCAGCCAACCTCATGATGTTTGGAGGCTTGGGGAGGGAGACGCTGCTCAGCTCAGACCCCTGAGCATTTCTGGTGCGTGTGTGATGTCAGCCCGGGTCACGCGTGGATTGTCCCCATGCACTGTCCACCCATGGCTGGGTGTGCTCTGCGTGCCCGAGGTCACGGCGTTGGCCACGGGGCACGGTCCCTACCCCACAGCGGCTCTCCAGGCTCCACAGTGTTCAACCAGTCAAGTGGGTGAAAAGACTGCCGCCGTGCGCATGCCCACTGAGCCTGCCGCCAGCCTGGAGGTCTAGCCTCACTGCCCCACCCCGCTAAACAGAGGCGTTAACTCTGAAGCCTACAGGTGACAGCGCCAGTCCTCCCACAACCAGCCATTTCCCTGCCAAGAAGTGCAGCAGAAGCACGCGACTAAAGTACTTAGCTCACCAGCGCCCAAAGGGCTTCCCCGGGGGCCGAGTCTGTAGGTCCTCGACGATCCAGGCTCCAAACTCCCCTTTCTCCCCTCCACACGCTGCTGCTTCTGCCCGCGCCAGGGACTGTCGGTCTCTGCAGACCGAACCAGCGTGGTTGCGAGGCCCGGTCCCTGGCCTGCTCCCAGGGCAGGTGTGCTAATTGCATTATTCATGTTCACACCTAACTCAATAAAAGCCTCATACATTTTTCATTTGAAGAAAGCGGCTGTGGCCTCTCCCACCTGCCTTATCACGGAGCAGCGCGTGCTGGGGCTGGGGCTGCAGGGAGAAGTGTCCAGCCTGCTGCAGGAGGAGTGGCTGATAGACTGGGACGACTCTGAGCCTCCATCTGCCCTCTGATATAGATAACCCAGGGGTCAAGCCTGGGTTTCCTTCTGGGAAGGCTGCTATGGACTCACGAGGTCCCTCAGTCCCACCCCCAATGCAGCGGCAAGCTGCACTGCCCCTACCCCACCTGGGACGGACGCACATCCGGGGCTTGGACCCCCCTGGGCTGTTGCTTGTCCCACTGCCCTGCTTATCTGACAGCAAGGACGGGGTTGTCCAGAGGCCTCATCAACACCCGCGCTGCTGGGCTGCCTATGCCCCAAAGAGCACAGGGTTGGATCTAGAGCCGCTGAGTGCATCAGCCTTTGCTCAGCGCGCTGGGCTTGTGCCCCAGGCTGGCACTTTCAGCACTGAATCTCACGGCGGCAGAGCGGGTGCTGAGCAGTGGTTGATCCCCTGCCCCTCTCTCCCTATAACTTCCCCTGTGCCAAGGCCCCAGAAGACCTCCACTCCTAAGCATCACACCTAATGCGTGCAAACCGCCCCGGGGAAGACGGACACGCACTGAGCTTTCCCTGCTCTGTGTGTGTTTCCCGGGGACGGGGCATGAGCGGGGGGTGTCACTGGATCACGGTTCTGTGCCTCGGAGACACGGGCCGTCAGTCATGTCATCCCAAATAGGCCGTGGGGACCAACGCGTGCATCAGATAGCCGGATCTAACGGAGATGAAACCCAGTAGTGGCTGCGGCACTGGAGAGAACCCCTCTCCCGGGACTTTTCAGAGCCGAAAAGCTGAGCCGAGTCCTCATCAAACCGATCTCGCTGCCTTTCCCGGCTCCTCCTTCCCCAGCAGATTCGGTGGCGGGGCTGGCATAAGCCCAGCCGACGCCAGCGTGTTCGGAAGCAATTAAAACCCTCAACTCAAGCATCAGCTCTCAGCGGCCCCGAAGCCGACAGGCCTGAGCTGCGCCGGTAATTGGTAGAAGGTGCCGGCTCCGTCTCAGGTGGTGACAGAAGAAGAAAGCACGGCTCCGGCAGCCTCGTCGTGCCTCCGCTCGAGGGGGACGATGCAATTATCTTTGCAAACCCATTACGAGACGAGACGGCAAAAAATAGCAGCGGCGGTGGCAGCGCTGCGTCCCTGGAGGTGTCTCCGGGAAAGCGATGCATTCGTTACCGGGCCGTACGTCACTTGGGGTTGGATTCATCCATTCGGCCGGCGGCACCAAGAACCAGGCGCTTCCCACCCAAAGGGGCAGCCGGGTCTGACCCACCCCTGTCGGGCCAGGCCTTGCTTTCATTGGGGACGAGCATCGACGTCTCGAGAAGCAGCCTGGCACGGGACCAGCATCGCTTGTACAACAGGGCACCGAGCAGGCTCGGCTGGGATCAGGGCCCTATTGCGCCAGGTGCTGCACATTTATGTAGGGAGAACTGGTGCCCGCATCAGGGACTGGCTGGATAGAGAGAGACCAGAGAGATAAAGGGACAGGTAATTATCTGCCAGGCGATATGACCCTGCTGCAGTCCCTGGGAGTTGGTGATGGAGCTGGGAAGAGAGCTCCTGTCTCCTGGTGCTCCCCTCATTAGCCAGGCCTTAAGGCTGCCAGAGATTTGCAATTAATTGCCCCCCTCTAAAAAAATTGAGGGCTGAGATGCTGCCTTTGAAAATCCAGGGGTTGAAACCGCAAGGAAGAAGCCACAATAGCTGGGGTGGAGTCCATGGGGGTTTGCTGTCCCGCCCCCACCTGCGGATAAGCAGACGGGGCAGCACCTGCGGTGCCAAGATGCCCCAGTCTCTCTGCAGGTTGCTGTTCTTGGCACGGCCCAGCCAGGTCCTTGCTCCCCTTTGAACCGAGCTGTTCATTAACCAGTGATGAATGGCAGCTCAGAGCAGGAGCTACATGCCTGGCTGCGCCAGTGCCAGGCACAGCCCAGCAAGAGACAGGCCCTGCTCAGGGGCACCCCAGCCCCGGGCATCCCAGCTGGGGGGGACCCAGGTCCCTGTCATCGCCCCACATCCAGGGGGCAGCTGGAAGGACGGCAAAGGAGTCCAAGAGCTCGGCTATTGGAGCATGGTCCCTAAGCCAGGAGCCACGTAGGCAAGGGACCAGCCGCTGCTTGGGGCCAGATCGGGAGTCCGTGGCAGGAGACGCGCTGGCCTGCCTGGGGCTGGCAGGAGCTGGGAGCAAGGGCCAGGAGCACTGATGTGTGTCAGAGTCAACGCACCTGCTGGGTGTGGCTCTGCTTCTCCAGGGCTGGCACCAGCCTTTCCTGCTGGCATCGATGCCCGTCCCTGGGGCACGGCAGGCACAGAGCACAGGCAGGGCAGGCAGCGGCAGGGCCTGTTCAGTACTGCCCCCGGTCCATGATACATCCATCTCTCCATGGCACAGCCGGGCTCTGAGGTCTGCGCCCCCCCTGCACCGACACACACGCTCCAGGGAGGGTCCCAAGCCCAAGCCCAGGGGGTATGTGGTCCCTGCCCCAGCCCTGCCCCAGTAAAGGACCAGCACCCCCCATGCTCCCCTAACACCCCCTTAGCAGGGTCTCTGAGGCACAAAGGGCCTTCCCAAACCCCGCCGGGGCATCACCTCCACCCGCTGGAGGGACACAGCCCTGCCAGGGTGTCCCCCCTGCAAATGGGGGCAGATCCCACTGCAGAGGGTCTGTCAAGGCAGAGGCAAGAAGAGGCCAGGGGGTCATTTCTGGGTTTAATTAGAAACATATTCCAAACGAGGAGGCTCTCGGGACAGCGGGCGTCCACACAGGTCTGTCCTGCCCCGTGCCGCTGTGTGGGGGGTCCGTCCCCATGGGCGGGTGCTCAGCCCTGCGGGCACCGCGTGAGCCCTGTGCGAAGCAGCGCAGAGCGCGAGCCTGGTGCTGCCGGGCGGGACGTGTGCATGGGCCCCTGCGGGATGCCGGCGGCGGGGCGAGCGGGGACAACGATCCTGACCCACAGGGGCCAGCCCTTGCAAGATGGGGAGCCCGTTACCCCCCAGCCCACCGTGCACGGTGCCAGGAGGCAGGGACCAGAGATGCTCCAAGCAGTGCTAACCTGAGCCAAGCTGCAGGGCAACAAATTTCCCCCTCCCCACCCCAGCCCCCTGCCCGAAGGGTGACTGGGCAAGCAGGAGGGTGGGGAAGAGACAGAGCCCTCTCCTAGGCAGGACTGCAAGGTGCTGGCATAGCCTCAGGCTGGCGGAGGGCATGCGGGTGGGTGGCAGATCCATCCACCCTGCCCCCAGCAGCTCTGCTCTTCTCTCTTCCAAGGCCTTTGAGCCCCCTGGTGCAATAAGCCTCGTGCTGGTAGGAGCTCTGCATGGCAGGCACATCCTCCCCCACCTGCTGAGGTCTCCCCTCCGCTCCGGGGGTCCTTAGCAGCTGACCTTGGAGCCCAGCAGCCCCCACCTATAATGACCCTACCCCCCACCCCTCTGCCTGCGAGGGAGCTCAGGCAATTTCCTCCTCCCCCATTTTACAGAGGGGGGAAACTGAGGCACAGAGTGGTGACACCACTTGCCCACACCTTCTCCCTCCCCGCGCTTCTCCCCCCCAGCCCCAAAGGAAGTCAGCAGTAGAGCAAGGAGAAAGGAGCCCAGGCGTCCTGGCTGCCGTGCTCTGCTCTCCGGCGTGTCAAGGGAACAAGGACAGCCGGGGGGCCGGGGTGGGGCCCGTTCCTGGTCCGTCGGTGCTGGGCTCCGTGGCGGGGCAGGGAGGGGGAAGGGGAGCATTGCTCTCACGCATGTGGGGTAAATAGCATTGCCCCGTCCCAGGCGGGAGCCCAGCTGGCGGGGGCTGCCGGTCGCAGGGGTGGGATGGAGCGCGGCGACCACCTGCGGGAGACAGAGAGGGGGGTGGGACATGGCCGCAGTCCACAGCAATCCCCATCAGACCCCCCTGCCTGCCCCCCCCAGACGAGGGGCAGCACTCAAGGGCCCCTATGGTTGCACCGATCAAGGCACCCCCTAAGCCTGGGCAGGGGAGAATCGGGGTCCCCGCACGAGGTGGGCGCTGGCTACGCACCCAGCGGTCACTGCTTCCTGGCCACCACCTGCCGCAGGTGCAGCTCGCTCTCGGCCGCCACAATGGGCTGCTGGTTCTGCAGGTGGAAGTTGATGAGGTGACTGATGCTCTCAAACAGCACGTCCTTGGTCCTCACCTGGGGGCAGAGAGTGCAGGGGCTGGGGGCAGGACCCATGGGGCACTGCCCGGGGCACGGGGCAGGGGGAAGGGAGCACGCCAGCCTTACCACGCCTTCTGGATCCACCAGCAAGAGGTGCTTGGGCTGCCCGCCGTGCATGCCCGTGAGGACATACTGCCCCGGGTTGGTGATGCTGTCCCGCACCAAGAAGTCCCCGTCCACCTGCAGCAGCTTCTCGGCGTCCCGCCGGCTCATCTTCCCGTGGTACCAGGGCTCCCGCTTCAGCTGCTCTTCCGTGGGGGCGATGGGGGCCTTGCGTGTGGGGGGGCTGGGCCACCGGTCCTCCAGGGCGGGGCTGGCGCTGCCTGCTGCCACTGTGCACTCGTGCAGCTTCAGGGCATCTTCGAAAGGCCCTGAGAGAGGGGCACAGAGGAGATGGGGGCAGCTCGCAAGGCTTTAGCATGGGCAGCCACTTGAGCCAGGATCGCAGCACCGAGCTGAAGCCCAGAGCATCCCTCTGAGTCCCCTGAGCCAGCCGGGGAGACCCCCCTCCCCACCCCCAGCTCCCTGGCCACAATCACCCCCCAGTGCTGCTCTTACTCATATCAAAGAGGTCCTTTTTGGGGCTCTCTTCCGGCACCCCGTGGCCCCCAGGCTCTGCCTCCCAGCCATCCAGGCTCTGCGTGTTCACGTACATGTGGTCCTCGTAGTCGCGGGGTCCCAGGGGCTGCCCGTCAGCCTGCAGGTACCCGTCGCAGGGCTGGCCTGGAAGATACAGCCGTGCCCGCTGGTCAGCTCCAGCAGAGCCCCGGAGAGAGAAGGCACAGCTCCCCCATCACTCCATGGCCTCCTGTCTCATTGCACGGAGATGCCAGCTCCAACCCTGGGGGGCATATCGGCCCACAGTGGGCTCCCTGTCCACCCGCCAGGACCCCCAGAATTAGCGCTTCCACCCTGAGCCTCTCGGGACCTCCTAGCCCCCTGCATGTGTCTCCCCCCCCACCCCATCCTGCGTCCCAGGGTAGCTGCAGCTCCCCTCCCTCCAGGGCCTCCCCCTGGTGCCCAGCACTCCAGCCTTTAGGCTGCTTCTTATGCTCAGGGGCAGAGGCCTTTGTTTCCAAACCTCTGTGTCACCTCCCATGGGTCCAACCCTGCCCCAAGGGAAGGAGCAGCAGCTTCCCCAGAGCGGGTGAGACCAGGATGGGACCCAGTGACACCCATCCCCACTTCCCTGCCCGTGGGGCTTCCTTGGCCGCCCACCCTGCGCCTATGAATTAGTGCCCGTTAAAGGATCTCTCTGCACTGACCGTGGGCATCAACATCCCAGGGGGGGCCTGGGTGGCTGCTCAGGTCCCTCCGGAGTGGGAATCCAGCCTGTGAAGCACAATCAGCCCCTGGTCAGCACTCAGGACCCGCACAGTGGCAGGGATGGGGCAGGGGCTGGGCACTGGCGAGGGACCACCAGGATATTGTGGCCTGGGACACGCGTGCTAACTACCCCATGGCCTGTCCAGCTGTGGGAGCCAGCCTGAGCCTGGCACGCAGCCTGCAGTGCCCAGCCCCTGGCACCTGCAAGGCTGGTGCCCTCGGCCCCCACCCCAGTGCTGGTGCAGCGCGTCCAAGAGCCCCCAGAGATTTGAATCCAGGATCTATCCGGGATTTGCCCCCTGGCCTGGCCCAGGCCCTTCCTTTGGACAAGGGGAAGCTGCAGCCATCTGCCCGGGGCAGGAGTCACACGGGTCAGGAAATCTGGGCATGTGGCTGCTCTGGGCATCTCCTAAAGTCCTGCAGAGCTTCCTAGGCTGGAATGGGGAGAACCCACCACCTCCCCTATGACGTAGAGGGAAGCCCTGCAATGCCAGCAACCAGCCCCCACCTCTCCCTGGGGACGAGATCGGGGTCAGGGCAGGGTGCTGAGGCCCCAGGGGCAGGGGGCTGGGTGCTCACGTGGCCCAGTGGTGGCCCGTGCCGGAGCCGGGAGTCGACGAGCCCCCCCAGGGGCGGCTCCTTGCCGGGGATGCTGTTGTAGTAGTCGTGCTCGCCCGCGTCCTCCTCGTCGCCCCACGCCGAGTCCTCGGGGCCCAGCGCTCTGCAGGGACAGCAATTAGAGGCCACGGCTAGAACAGCCCAGGACCCAGAGTTGGGGCATCTAGAGCCGTTGCAGCATCCCTGGACACAGCCACGGCAACCCGGGCATCCTAGCCCCTGGGGCCAGGGCGCCTAGGGACCCAGCCCCCCAGGGCAGGGTGCCCCCAGCCCTCCAGCAGTGCCACCCCAGCGCCTGCGCCCCTACCTATCGGGCGGCACCACTGCCTTCGGGGGGCTGTGCAGGTACTGCTTGAAGCGCAGCTCGAAGGCTTGCCCCACCGTGTTGATGACGCTCTGGGCCAGCCCGTCGCAGCACTCCAGGATGTGGCACGCTGCGGACGGACCGGCCGACAGATGGACAGACAGGCGGGTCAGGAAGGGGCGGGTGCCTTGCACCCTCCTTGTCGTGCCACCTACCAGCCCCCTCCCCAGGGCACCCCATTTAGCCTCCCCATCACCCATCCTCCGGTGTCTGCCCACTCCTCCTCACCTCTTTGGTTGATGGGGTCCTTGGCCACGTATGCCACGTAGTCCGTCGTGTCCTGGAGGCAGAGGCAGGGTCTGTTACAAGGGCCCAGGGTGCGGCCTGGCAGGAGCCCTGGGTGTTAATATGCCCAGCCCCGCACTGGGAGACCCCCGCTCCTTCCAGGAAGAGCCTGCCCCTCCGGAGGGCTGCAGAGGCAGCTGGAGCTGGGCTGATCCCATCCCTTAGGGACCATCATGGGGCCGGCAAATCCCCCTGGGCCCTGGGCCCATCTGGGGGACAGTGGTCCCCCTAGTACCCGCATGGGAGATAATGGACATACTACTCCTGGCAGCTCATGAGGGAGGGAGCTCCTTGCAGCCCCGCAAGGATGGAGATGCAGGGTCCCCAGCCCCCTCAACAGCGAGGAGGGGAGGCCAGGTAGGGGTGTCTCCCACCTCCCCACCCTCAGGGGTCCCGGGGCAGAGACAGGAGCCAGCAGCCAGAGCTGAACCTGCCCTGAGCCCGCAAGACAACTGGGGCTGCATGTTGCCCGCATGCAGGGGCAGCGCAGAGGGTGGCAAGGGGGGAAAGGGGCTCTTACCGTGTCCCCCCCGGAGGCGAAGGAGATGGACTGCATGTGGTGGTTGGCGATGATCTGCAGGCACAGAGGGGCAGAGGCGGGGACGGTCAAGCACCAGCCCCTGGTTGCAAGCACAGAGGCTAGAGCCCCCCTCCTACCCAGGACCCCAGTCCCCCCCCAGGACCTGCAGTCCCCAACCCCTGTGCCTCCAGTTTCCTGGAAGGGGGTAGTTCCTCCAAGGCTTGCAGCAGAAAGCCTTGCCTAGCAGGCGGAGCACAGGGCTGGCCCCAGAGCCATCCGCATCCCCCACCCAGCCCTGGTGCTACAGCCTCACCAGGGCTGGATGGTTGTGGGGCCGGCCGAAGCTGGGACCCTTGAGACCGGGCACAGCCAGGGCAGCTGCACCCCTGCCGTGCCCCTGGCTCACCTGCCGCGTGGTGGGGACCATGAGGTTCAGCCCGTCGATGGAGATGTTGACGGCGATGCTCATCCCGGCAAAGCGGAGGTTGCTCTTGCCCAGGATGGAGAAGAGAGCTTTGTTGGGGGCCTGGCCGGAGAGACACAGCCACGTTACTGTTACCGGGGGGGTTCCAGATGCTGATTTGGGGGAGCAGGCAGAGCAGGCAGGGAGGGAATTCAGAGCTGGGGCCCGGCTTTCAGAGGGGCCGCAGCCCCCACCAATGCTCATTAGCACAGAAGGTGTCTGGGCAAACTAGCCAGCTGGATGGGGTGTGCAGGAGGACAGAGCAGGAGACCCTGGGGAGTAAGCGTGGGCAGGATCTGGCCCTCCAGCAGCCCCACTCCCCTCTCCAAAGCCTGTCTGGCTCCCAGACGGAGCCACGCACCCACATCCCCACGCCCTGGCCAGCCTGCCCTTGTCCCTCCACCAGTCCTAACCACTGCTCCCTGCTGCCCAGACCCAGAGCACACGGGACGCAACCCACCTTCTTCTTCCAGGCCCCCTTGACGCCGGGCACAGCCTCGTACAGACGGTTGATTGCTTCCCTGCAAGCAAAGCGTTGCCTGGGCGCGGAGTCAGCCCCGCAGCCCCTGCACCCGGACGCCTGGGTCCACCGGTCCCCACCATCCTGCCCCACGACGCTCCCTGGAGCTAAGACGCTGCCTCCAGCCTGCACCGCATCCCCGGGGGCAGGGACGGGGAATGGTCCCAGGGGCCCTGCAATGACGTCCAGCTGTTCTTGCCAGGCAGAGCCCTTTAATAATTCAGCACCAGGCACTTTGCGCTCCTGCTCCTGCCTCTAAGTGGCAATCAGGGCCTTGGGGCTCCCCAGGGACTGCGCTCCCGGCTGGAGCCTGCCACCAGCTCCAGCAGCCTGGGGAGAGGGGGTGGAGAAAGGGGGCAGCAGCAGTGATGGGGGGAACTGTCCCGGCAATGGATCTGCTGAGGGCAGCCGGGAGGGTCCCGTGCAGATGCTGAGGTGCCCCAGTGGGAGAGGGAAGCCGGCCAGGGCTCAGGGTGAAGATCACTCCGTCAGCACCCAGCTCCGCATGCCCTGGGCAGCCTGGCACAGCCGCTGCTAGGGGAGAGGGCACCCAGCCCAGGTGCCCTGCAAAGCCTGCCTGGCTTGCACCTGCCTGGTGGGGGGTGGCCAGCACTGCCAAGTCGGTCCCTGGTACCCAGCCATCCCCTGCAACCCCAGCCCCAGACCTGAGCCCTGGGCACCCCCATGCCCTTGATGGAGGCTGAGCCCCCAGGCACCCTCTCCCCACACTCGTACCACGGGAGCCAGGGGGAGGGGCACCGAGCCATCGATACTCCCTGGCTCCAAGCCACGGCCCCTCTCCCGCCCCTGCCATCGATCGGCTGCGTCAGCAGGCAGCAGAGCCCGTGATCCTGCCCCCGTCCCCGAGCCCCAGCTCCCTCTCTCCGTCTGCCTGGGCTCCCCCCACCCCATGGGGGGGGGACTCGGTGTGGATCCAAGACAGCCCCCAACCAGCAGTCAGAGCTGGTCCTTCTGCCCCACGCAGGGCCTGGACTCGCCCAGCCAGCGGGGACGTTCGCAGGGACATGGGGGGTCTTACCGGGTCACCTGGGTCCGCGTGTTAAAGTCCAAAGACCGCATGGAGCGCAGCACTTCAATGCAGCCCATGTACTGCAAGAGAGGGGGGGCATCAACCAAGCTGAGCTGCCCCGGGCCTGGCCCCACTCCCAGACACAGTGGCCAGGGCAGGCAGGGAGGTGGGTAGTTGCAGGGCACCCAGCAGGCAGTGGGGATGTCCAGTCTGTGCCCCACGGCCACAGCTGTGAGCCAGGGATGCCCAGGGCACCCATGCTGCTACCCCCATGTGCCATCCATCCACCCCCCCAGTCCCCTTCCCAGCTCTGGTGACTTCCTAGCTGGGTGCTGAGACCTTTGTATGGGTGGGACTCGTCCCTGGGTGACCCCTCCCAGCCCCCAAGCCTCGTGCTGCCCAGACAAGGAAACCTCCTGGTGCCCCCACACTTATCCCCAAGGAGCAGAGAGGGAAACTGAGGCACAGCAGTGGTGGCAGCGAATGCGGTGCCAGGTGAGAGTCTCCAGTCTGGGGGGTGTCAGACTGGATACGCACAATGTGCCCCCCCACGAACGGAGCTGCTGAGCCCCTGCCCTGTGCTGTCCCCAGCCCCCACAAGCCATCCTCCCACCCCAGCAGTGGCTGCATTTCTGCAGTGGGTAGTGAGTTCGTGCAGCTGTCAGCACCCATGGATAACAAAGTTTATGCGGGGAGATGTGGCTGGACAAAGGTGCTGGGAGCAGAGCTGGGGGTGTGAATCATGCTGGCGGCAGGGTGATGCATGGGGGCGCTTGTCTCTGCCAGCCAGGACTCCAGGCAGGGACCGGGGCAGCACCCCAGGCTGCCCCTCCAGCACCCGGCTCTCAGACACCTCCCCAAGCCAGAGCCCCCATCCCGGTCCATGTGGGGAGATAGCTCCAGTGTCTCCTGCCCCCACAGCCAGGCTCTCCCTGCCCCCAGGCTGGGATCACTGACCGCACCTGGGACTTTGCACAGATGTCCCTGCGGGGCCTCATGGCCTGACGGCACTTGGCAGCTGCCTCTTGGGGCAGGGAAGGGGTTAGGGATGGGGGAGGTGGACTCAGAGCTGCTGGCCCAGCTCGGCTCCCTGGGGCAGGGCTGCTGTGGGAAGGGCAACGGTCCCACTCCCCCTGAAGCAAAGCTGTGCGGAGTGGGGCTCTCTGCGGTGTCCACACCCTGGCTCCATCCCCAGGTGAGCAGGGGCTAATCCCACATAACCCAGACCTTCCTCTTGGACCCTTCCCCACAGTGTCTGGGCTGTGCCCCACATCCAGAACCAGCCTGAGGGACCAAGGCAAACACCCCCCATTTTACAGATGGGCAACTGAGGCACAGAGGCAAAGTGATGTGGCCAAGTGATGGGGGGGCAGTGAAAGAGCAGGGATGGAGCCTGCTGCTGGTGTCGGTCAGGAGGGTCCCACCTCCCTCCAAGCCAATTACACCAGGGCCAAACAAGAATGGAAGGGGCAGTGTGCCTCTTGGGCGGTGAGGAGGGGCTGGGAGCCAGGAAAGTGGGTCCTGCCCCCCAGGTATGCTCTGCCCTGCTCTGACTCAGTGATGCCCTTGGGGGCTGGGGGGAGGAGAGACAGACGTGCTCCCCTCTACCCTAAGCTGGTTGCTGTGCTCCATGCACCTGCCCAGGATGGGACCCCTTGGGCAATGGCCTCATCTGAGACCGAGCATCTCAGCCATGGCCTGCCCCCCCACAAGGGCCTGGTTCCACCTCCCCGGACATCCCCTGGTGCAAGGGCTCCCACCCTCCGATGCAGCCCGCCGAGCTCCAGCTGGGTGGGGGGACCTTGGAGAATCCCAGCCCCAAATCCAGGGCCCCATCCCCTTTCCCCTGCCAGCTCCTAGCCCCCGAGAGCAGAGAGCTGGGGCCAGGGCAGGCAGGGCCCTGGGGGGATGCTTGCCTGCCTAGCTGGGTTGGATGGTGGAGGGAGGAAGGAGCAGAGAAAAGCGCTTACCCGGACGATATAGGAGACGCCTGGACCCAGGACCCTCTCGTCGGGGTGCAGCCAGCCCTGCGCCGGCTTGTTGATGAAGCTGCCCTTGCGGTTCCACTCCTCGCCGGCCGGCTGTCCCCCCTCGCCCCGGGGGGCCTTGCGGGAGCCCCCCGCCCCGCCGCGCAGCCGGCTCATGACCTGCAGGGAACACGGCGTGGAGCAGACGGGCTCGCAGGCGCCCAGCACGGCCGCCAGGCCCGAGGGGGCCCCCCCAGCCTCCCCTGGCCCCCCGGCCTTGGCCGGGGAAGACAGGTCCTTGCTGGCGCTGGAGGGGCTGCGGCTGAGGAAGCCCGAGGGGGCCGAAAACTTCCACTGGGGCATCTTGGGGATGAGCGTGCAGAAGGTGGTCACGGCCTCCTGCTCCTCGCCCAGCGTGGGGCAGGGGGGTGCTGGGGCGGACGCCGGGGGGGCCGGGGCCGGCGCCGGTGGGGCCGCGGCCACCTTGCCACTCATGGCTGGGGCTGGCAGTGGGTCCTCAGCCGGTGTCACGGAGGCGTTGTGGAAGCGCCCATACTTGGGCTCGGCCAGCATGCCCTACGAGCTCGGCGTCCTCGCCCGGCTCTGCGCTGCACTCCCGCCTGCCCGCCTGCCTGCCTGCCCCGCGCTCCCCCGGGGAGGCTCAGCTCACACGATGATGTCATGGTGCGATTGCTCATCGCCGGCAGACCGGCGGCTGCAGGCCAGGCCGCCGCGCCGCGCTGCTCCCCCCACCACCACCACCACCCTGGCTGTCAGTGCTGGAGGGAGCAGAGGGAGGAGGCTGCGGCGGCTGGGGGGATCAGGCACCCCACAGTCAGGGTGGAGAGGGGCAGTATCCTAAGGGCAAGGGTCTGCCAGCTGATGGGAAGAGCGTGCAGGTTTCCCTGCCTGGGATTTTCCAACAGGCCTCTGAAGGGTCCAGCTTGCTTTCCTATATGCAACCCCTCCATGCTGCCTGAAGGTGCGAGGTGGCAGCCCCCCGAGATCTGGGGGAGTGGGGAGGAGGGGACCCGTGACCGAGCTTTGTGGAGGATTGTGCTTAGCCTGGGAGCTGGGGCATCCTGCCCTCACTGGTACCCCCGGCACGGTGGAGATGCCTCCCCTTCCCCAGCAGAAGCAGAGCCCCCTACCCCTCGTCCTGCAGCTCAAGCCTCACCCGCTGGTTTGCTCTCCAGCTTTTGGGGCTCGATCCTGAGTCTGGAGTCGGGAATTTTTCCCCCAATCCCACTGTGGCTTTGGGGGTGTCGCTGAGCATTTTGGCCCTGTGCTTCTCCCTTTAAACCTCCATGTGAGGTGTTCAAAGCACAGCCCTAAGGGATCCAGAGGGACCAAGGCCCCCCCTCCTCAGAGCTGGGTCCCGTATCCCTGCACAGTGCAGGCTGCTTTCCTCCAGCTGCTGTGGGGTTAATGGGCAGCTGGAGATGAAGCAGAGCTTGAAGGAGCTCCCTTCCTCCTAGGCATGGGATCATAAAAAATGATGCAAGGTCCCCTCTAACCCCCCTGCTTAGTCATTAGCTTGAGTGAGGACGGGGTAGCTTCTGGAAGCAGCTGGCAGCACTGGGCTCTTTGGCTCTCTGGGCTGCTTCTCTCTGTTTACATCAAAGCCGCAGGGCTGGGCAAGGCGGGTGATGCTCTGCTGCTGGGTTTCCTTTGCTTCTTGCTGGCTTTGCTTTCTGATGCCTCCAAAACAGCCTGCAAGCAGGTTTGGGGGCATGGAGGCTGCAGCAGAGAGCCCTCTCGCCTCCCCGCCAGACTCCACAGCAGGTGGATGCACCTTGCTCAGATCTCCCAGGTCCGGGCAGTTCTTCCCGCTTGCAGCCAGGGATGGGAAGCCCCAGTTCCCATCACACCCCCCAGAAGCAACTGGCTTCTGCAAAGCAGCCCCTAACGTGGCCCAAGCTATGGCAGCTTGCCATCCTTGGGCTTGCTCCCCTGGTCAGACCCCAATTGGTTTCCCTCCACAGTCTCTGCCCCTTCTCGCATGCAGTGATGGGCTCCTCACCCCGGTGAGAGGAAGTGTTGTCCCCATGAGGGTACCAGAGCTGGCCGGTGCCTGCTTTCCACGCCCCAGCCCTTCAGCCCTTGTGCTCCCCAAGACTCCAGGAGGGGCAAGGGGCTGGTCAGTTTCTTTCCTTGTCAATTTCTTTCCTGGTCAGTTTCACCCTCCAGCCGGGACCTGGTAGGGGGCTGACCCCTGCTCCCATCTCCCCCAAGCCCAGTGCTGTGGCTTTGTGCAAAGCAAGGGGGGGAGCTGCAGGGCCCACTTTCACCCTCCACCCCCCTCCTCTGAGCAATGGCAACCTAATTCCCACTGTGATCCCACAGCAGAGGCAGAGCAGGCAGCTCCCAGTCCCCAAGCAAGGACCCACCAAAGGTGGGGGGAGAGAGGGCTCACACAAATGATCTCTCCTAACAGAGCCCAAATTAAAAAATCAAAGCTTTCCTCTGAGGCCCTTGTTTCCAAACGGTGGGAGGCATGTGTGGCCGCCTCTTTGTTTTCTCCTTCTCCTTGCTGTCTCTCTCGCTCTCTTCCACTGGCAGGTGATGGGGTGAAAGCCAGTAATTGCTCAGAGTGCAATCAATAAATCACAGTAATAGAATTACATTTGCTGTTGCCATATTAAGAACTGCTCTTCTCTCTCTCTCTCCCTCCAGTTGTTTGCTTTCTAAACAGTCTGAAAACACTGGAAAAGGGAGAGGAGACTAATATTCTCAGTTGCTGCCCCCGCCTCCATCCAGGCCCTAGGTTCAAAGGCAGGTTGACAGAGCAATAGCTCTGGGGTTGGGATTGAGGGTGGGAGCCTTGCTAGGTAGAGTGTCGGCTCTGTGGAGCCATGGGCTATTATTAAGCTATCTGCAGCCATCTGCTTGGGGGTTTCATTAGCTCCCATTAGCTTAGCAAGAGGGGGGCTGGTCACAGCTTGGATGGGAGGCCTGGGAGGGCAATTAAGTGGCACTTGAGCTGTTTGAGCTGGATCTCGTGTGCGATTCCTACCGGGAGCTGTCCGAGGGCTGCTGGTCCCACCCCAGAGGCAGCTGCATTGCAGCACTAGATGAAGCAATTCCAGACGGTTGGTGGAATGTGCTCGGCCGGTCTCAAGGAGCAAAGTGACTGATGCTCAAGTGATCTGTGCTTGGGGTAGGGGGGCTAGAGAGCCAGACCTCGGTGCCTGGAGGGGCTTTGGTGCTGTGAGTACTGTGTGACGATCCCATTGCTCAGAGGGTGGATGCATGATCTGGATGCCCCCCAGCCCCTCCCCACCCTGCACCCCTGCTCTTTGCCTTCCCCGCTCCATGTCCCTCTGGACCAGGCAGGGCCCAGAATAGAAGCTCCTTCTCCTCCGAGACACCAGCTGCTTTCCTCCCTGCACAGCTCCCAAGAGGCTGAGGGGTTGCTTTCATCTCCTCCACCTCAGCCGCCCGCTCTTGGGAGCTCACTCACGCCCGGGGCTTTCCCAGCCCCTGCTGCAGCCTCAGCTTGTTTTAATCATTGCTTAAAGCTTGAAGCTTCAGAGCGGAGCTGGTCTCTGCCTCACCTGCTGCAGAGCAGAGTCACCCAGCCCTACCCCAGCCGCAGCCGGGCAGTGCCCAGCTCAGCAGGATCTGGACCCCACCCTGTGGCATGATGATTAATGTGATGCTGCAGGGGTTGGGGACTGCAAATAGAAGAGCACTGGGTTAGTGCAAGGGAAGCACAAGCCAGACTTGCTCAGGGCCTGGGCACACAGTGCTATGTACCCGGGTAGTCTGCCACCCTGCTGTGCCCACCAAGGCAGCTGGCAAGAGGCTGCTGTTGCTGCCTCTTGAAGCTAAGTGGCAGGAGAGGCTGTTTTGCCCTATTCTGGGGTAAGCTGCACGCACACCAGCTTTGCATCCATGTGGTTTTACCCCAGGGGCTGGTGCGGCCTGTCTGCTCCTTGTTTACACTGCAGTAAAGCCCCATGGGAACGCATCTGGGATGCAGCTAAGGAGCTGGACACTTAAGGCCTCCCCAGCATGGCAGGATGGGGTGGGAAGGGGACTCAGCTCAGGGCTTTGACCTTGATAAGGGGCATTGGAGCTGCTGCCTTTGCCTCTCAGGCCTCTGGATCCACTGCTCCAGTCCGGTGGCTTTGCCTCTGCTCTGCCCTCACGTAGGGGGTCTCTTATGCAGCCTTTGTGGGAACCCGTCCGCCACATCTCTACACATGCCCCCTTGCACTTGCATTGCCCACCCATGCACGTTATATCTTCTTGCACATGCCAGGCATGCATGTGTGATCTTAGATGCACCCACTATCGCCATACATGGCACAAACATGCACAGACACATTTCCCACATGCATCAAGGCATTGAAGGGCATGCTTCTCTTTACACACCTCCCCCCCAAGTATTTTACACGCGTGCAGATGCAAAACATGCACCTGGGCCATTGTTGCAGGTGCAGACCTGGGATCCAAGGGGCTGCTCAGGATCTGTCTGCAAGCCTGCCGCGCGCAACTGTGTATGCACCAGAACTGCACACGCAGCAAGCACACACTGCCTGCCTGCGAAGGCATGTCTCGCCAACACATACATCACTTGCAGGGATGAGCATGGCACCTATATGTGCCTGTCTGCGCTCACATGCCCACATACATGCACACAATTTGCATGTGCATGCAAACACACGTTACCTATATGTTCCTTTCCATGTGAGTACCCATGCATATACATCATCTGTGTATACCTGTCTGAATGAATCCACCCTCCTCCACATACACATGCACACACATCCCCTATTCACCCCTGCCTGAATACACACACCCACACTTCTCACCCACCCATTCACCCCTTCCACGAGCACTGCGAGCATGTCTGCCGTTCCCCTTGGCACCGTGGCAGGGGCAGGCAGGAGGGCTCAACCGCCCACTTCGCAGCTCCCAGACGGCACCGATTTGCATGGCTTTGCTGCCGTGCGCCTAATTAATCTCCTTAAGCCTTTGGCTCTGCTTTTGTGAAGCCCAAAGCAAGTGCTGTCAAATCCATGAAGGATTCATTAGGAGAGGGGGTCATTAGACGAGGTGACACGTGTGTGTGTGTGTGTATGTGCGTGCGTGTGCATGCACAGACACCGGGCAGAGCTGAATGGAGCCTCCTGGCTTTATTCCCAGCCGGTGACTTCTGAAGTTTGGGGCCGTAGGGTGAAGCCTCAGGACCTCACCAGTTACATGGAGGGTAATCAAGTCTCTCCCCTTCCCTCTGTCCCTCCCTGCTCTCCGCTCCTTGCAACCAGTCCTGTACCTACTCCAGACACCATCTGCCAGACTGCAGGCAGGAAGGGGACCCGCTTACTGGGCATCAGGCCTTCTCCGTGATCCAACTCACAGGGATCAAGGGGGTACTTAATGCTGCCTTCCTGAGAGCTTCTCCCCATGATGTGTCCCTCTGCAGGCCCCAGAGTACAGGATCTCAGGGAGGGTCGGGTACTCCCTGGTTACCCAATCTGGGAAATGGCCCCAAGCCCCCAATCTCCTCAGTAAGGCACTTGGACTTGCCAATGGAAAGCACCGAATCAGGGCTAAGGCTCGTGGTGGGGATGGCTAGTGCAGTGTCAGCACATCCGCCCCGTGAGACATGTAAGTGTAAACAGGCGTGTCAGAGGGGGAGGGCGTGGGTGCTGCGTGCACAAGAAGGGCTCAGGAACCCGGGTAGAAGAGGCCAGGATAAAGTACCTTTCTGGGGCATCAGCATGGCCTTACACCTCTTTAAAGCCCTAGGGCTTCGTCCCCTCCCAAGTTCGGCCACCTCTGGGGTGGAACGTAGCAGCTTTTCGCCAGCCCAGCTGGCTGCAGCATGTCCTAGCTCATCTACACTACATTTAGAGCGCCAGCCTGTGGGTTACAACCCAGGGGAAGGTTTAGGGCAAGAAAAGAGTGGAAGTGGCCTTTGTATTCACTAAAACTTGCCCTTCTCAGCCTGCTGCTATGCCTTTCTACCCAATGTCCTGTCCGTGGAAGTGCCCGGGGGGGGCATTGGCTCCAGCCAGAGCCCAAATCCCACCTCCCACATAGGATGGGAAAGCCTCATCTGCACAGACAAGACCCCTTCCTGCACCGGGCTAGTCCTTAGTCAAGGTCTCCCGCCCAAGAAACAACCATGCCCAGCCCTGCTTAGCATAAGGCAAAGCCTCTTTTGCCAGGGTACTGGGCTGAGTGTGTTTGGGGTTGGCGCTAGTCTCTCACACCCACACACTCACACTCACACGCGTACCCCGACCAAGAAACCAGTGAGCTCCTAGTGCATCTCCACGCACCTTGCCCAAGGCAGGGGGTCACACAGGCCCTACCTGTTCCCAAGGCCGGCGGCTGCTGCTGCTTCCTTCCCTCTTACACCATCCCCGCGCTGCCTGGGCCAGGGCTGGCTGGAGCAGGTGCCCGCGGCCCCCGTCAACCCCTCGCTAGCCTGCAGCCCCGTTCAGCTGCACAACACGTCTGCTGCTCTCACCACTTCCTCTGGGCGCGCAGCTCCGAGCGCGCTGCCCTACCTGCTTGCTGCTCCCCTCCGCGGGCCGGCGAGGGGGTGGGAGGTTGGTGTCTATCAGCCGAGGGGAAAATAACCCTGCCCCAGACTGGGTAGGTTGTTATCTATTTATTTCAGGTCAGCCAGAGATAAAGAGCAGCCCCCGCCTTCCAAGAGGTTCTTGGAAAATCAAATGTAACTGATTAAAAAGGAATCAGCAAATGATTAATTTGCCGTGAGCGGTAGGAAAGTCTGCGGCTCTGCGCAGGACTCCTGTCACCCGCCCGGGGAAAAATGGGGAGGGAGCGTAGCCATCCCCGAGACCAATGCTGGAGAGGTGCCTACCTCTGTCTTTCCACCCCCGGGGGGTGGCTTTCCCACCCTGTGCCCACACTCGCTCCTTCCCGGGTCTGGCTTTAGTAACTCGGGTATCAAGAGTGAGCAGGAACTTTTGATCAGCCGCTCCCGCCTATGCACTGCACACGCGTGACCCTCTCGGCCACCTTGGGGTATCCGGGGTGGTGTGTTGGGGGGTGCTTAGCTCCCTAAATAGGCAGAACTCCTATGGGTTGTAATGGGAGGAGAGCCCCGTTGGACTCAGGAGAGGTGGCACGGAGTAGCTGTCAGCTCAATAGGCAGTGAGGTCCCTGCTCCACAATTCCAGATTTCGGGGCAGTCTGATCCCTGCAACCTGGAGGGTAAAAAAAAAGCCCCTTCCTCCTGCAGGGCTTTGTGTAGGAGACCTCCCGAGTGGCTCTGACGCCAGCCTTCCTCCATCTCAGCCCTTGCAGCCAGGCAGATCCGGTGTCTGGGGCTGGACGCTTCACAGCTCCCCGTTCACGTCCCATCCCATCACCCTTCCCTCATCATCAGCCCAGTTTGCCCTACAGCCGCCTGCGTCAGCGGGGGCTCGGTGCTGAGGACTTCAAAAGTCAGGAACAGGAAAGGAGCTGGCGCTGAAGCGCCCAGGCCAGGGCTGCTGACACCCCCGGGTCTGCATGGGGGCTTGCAAGGTGGTGCGGGTGGTTTCACAAAAGTCAAGAGAGCCGTGGGGCAGAGGCAAGGAGCCATGATGCCGGGAGGGCAGGCTGAAAGTCAGCATTTTGTCACTCCCTGCTGAGACGACAAGGTCTGAACCCAGCATCCTTCGCTGCCCTTTGAGTGCTTGGCTTGTGCCTTGTTCAGTGCCGAGGAAGGGCTCAGGGCCTGGCTGCGGTAGATCGTGGTAGAAAGGACAGGACTGGATGGGGGAGGCAGGTTGAAAACCTGCAGTGGCACAAAGAGCTGAGCAGGTTGGGGGCTGGGGCGACTGGAAATACCCCCTGCCCCGCGCAAACCCCACTGCACCCAAGGGAAACTGAGTCATCAGGAAGTGAAAATGACCCGCGTTTTGGGCGGCAGAGACAGGAAGCAGCAGCAGAAGCCAGCGGCGCTCGCCGGGCCTGGAGGAGCGCCGGGCAAGGGGGCTGCGGGGCGACACATCCTTCCTTCTCCCACTCCCCCTCGCCTGCCTCTCCAGGAAATGTCAAACGCCAGCTCCGAAATTCACTGCCTGTTTAATAAAGCAACACTGGGTGCCGAAGGGGAAATTAGACCTCAAGCTGGTGGAGGCGGCTTAACGAGCCACAGGGGCAAGCAGCCGTGAGCAGGGGGGCTCCCTTGTGCCCCCCAGGTGGGGAGTCTCCGCTGCTGGGAGATATCCCAGGCTACCCGGAGTGACGTGGGGATGGGCAGCTTGGAAGAGCCATATGGGTGCAGCAATGGGCAGCGGGCAGGGGAACAGCACCCAGTGGGATCCGGGCACTCGGAGCCAAGGAGGGTCCCTCCAGGAAGGTGCATCAAAGCCTGCTCCACTGCTGCATCACTGGGAAACATCCACAATGAGAGGGGTGAGGAAATCAGAGTGCCGGACGCCCAGGGAATAGGCTGGGGCCCGGGTCCTGTGAGCAGTCACCTTCTCGGGGCTGTGCGTGCCTGGACCCGGCGTCTGGAAAGCCGGCTTGGGGGCAATGCGTCGGCCCAGCATGGAGAAGGCGGGCGGCCGGCGCAGGTAGGTGCTGGGATCCGTGCTGTTGTATCGGCCTGGCCCGGGCGTCTGCGCCAGGTCTTCGGAGTAGCTGCCTTTTTGGTGCCGCCCGGAGATGGTGAAGCTGGGGCTGGAGGGCTTGGCAGGGACCCGCGCGCCCAGCAGGGAGGGCAGGGCGTAGCGGTTGGGCGCGGGGACGGGGTCCGTCACGCGGCATGCGGTGCGCGTGCCCATGGTGAAGGACGGTGCCTGGCGTCGGGTGATTAGCGGGGCTTTCTCTGGGCTGTACGTGCCCGGCCCGGGGGTCTGTGGGTGCCCTGTGGGAGACACCGCAGCCCGAGCTAGTGCAAGCAGGGAGAGGCTGCCAGGCCCAGCTCCAATGCCGCTGCAATGGAGCTATGAGCATGGGGGATCTCCATTCTGCATGCAGCGGCTGCATGCCCTGGCCCAGATCTAAGAACCAGGGAGGACGAGCTGCCCCCTCCTTAGGACTGTGGCACAGCGGTGTGGGGAAGACCTTCCCCTTGGCGCAAAGCATCTCAGGCTGATCCAGCCCCTTCGCAGGCAGCTCAGTGCTCCCCCAACACCCCCTGCCCCAGATGCAGAGCCCTCCCATGCACTGCTCACCTCGGGGCTTGGCCCGCGCCCGCATGGAGTAAGCCGGGCCCCTGGCCCTGCCGAAGCGGGTGAGCTGCGGCTCCACATAATAGCAGGGACCCGGGCTGGCGTCTTTCAGGTACACTGCCGACAAAGGGGGAAAGCATCAGGGCCGGGTTAGCACATCTCCCTGCCTGGCATCACCACCGTTGCATTGCACCCGGGGAGAATTTGGCCTTCCGTGGGGATCACCCCAGTTCGCCCGTGCATCGGCTCAGGGTCCCGTGCTGATCCGACTGGGGTGCATGGAGTCTCTCCAGCCAAACGCTGGCACAAACCCCGCTTAGGCAGGGTTAAGTCAGGACTGTGGAATTGCACCAGTGTAAAAGCCGGGATGAGCAGGATCAGATCTTGACCCTGGCTTCATCTGAGAGGTGGACGGGGCTGCAGTGAGCTTCCAAGCACTCATGGCTGGGCAGACCTGGCCCCTGGGGTGCTCGCTTCCTACAGGGTCTTAGACAAGTTCATTCCCCACTCTGTAAAAGGGGACTGCAATACCCCCTGGCCATTTGAAACCACACTGAGATCACCGCCTGCCAAGTACCTCCTCCCCAAAGCATGGGCAGGACTCCCTTGGTGACAGAGCGGGCGGCCCCCAACGAACACACCAGTTTGCAGGATTTTATTAGCTTCAGGGATGGATGCTGGGGTGCACGGGTTCACTTGCACCCCTTTCACTGCTGCTCTACCCAAAGTTTAAAACCACCTGCCTGGCCATGGCAGCAGCATTTCCAGGCAGGCAGGGCCAAGGGAGCCCCATTGTAGTCTACCTGATTCCTTCTAAACTCTTCACTCCACAGGTGTTACCAAATGTCCCTCTTCTTTTCAATGGGTTTGATGTTCCACCAATCAAGCTAGCCTTTGTTCTGCCGTTCTGCTGCCTGTTACCTGCTCTGGGTAAGGAAGTTCCCATTTCACAGCCAGGCAGGTTGTTTTTTAAACTCATTCCAGCGCTTCTTAGTTTTGGCTTCAGTCTTAAACTGAATAACACAGCCCAGGCCCCTAACCTATTCGTAAAGCTTCTAGCTTGGCTTTAGCTGGAGAAAAATGCATGCTGTGATGTATGCGATGATGCAGCTCGCCGGCTGCACCCCCCTTTTAGGTCTGCCCATGATTAGCTGCATGTTTTAACGGGGTCGGGACAGTGGTGGAGGGTGGACACGGGGCTCCGACCAGCCGGACAGCTGGTGTTGGAGATGGGTGGCAGCCTGGCCTTGGAGAGCGAGCACCGAGAGGATGGGGAAAGCAGAGGGGCTGGTCTGGTGGGGCCCTGAGCAAAGCAGAGGGCTGTTCCTGTCTGCCGTAGACCCCACCAGAGAGCAGCAGCCAGAAGAGACTTACCGCTGTCGTCAAGCCGCCTGTGGAGGGAGTACGCCGGGCTGGTTAACCGGGTGTAGTCGTGGTTGACAAACCCAATGGTAGGAGGCAGGCTGTACCGTCCCGGGCCGGGGCCTGGCACCAAGCAGCAAAACACCCACGTGACACAGCAGGGAATAGAGCTCGCATCTATAACAGCAGCATTGCCCAGTGGTTGGAGCACACAAGAGGAACAGGCAGGACTCCAGGCTTCGGCTCCTGGCTCTGGCGGGGAGCGGTGCCGAGTGGCCCGAAGGCTGGATGCAGATCCAAGGTGCCTGGGTTGCACTCCTGGCCCTCAGACGTCTGGGCGGGTGCTTAGAGGAAGAGCTGAGTTCAGTGCTCACCTCTGCCACTGACGTTGGGCAAGGCCCTTCACCCTCCATGCCTCAGTTTCCCCATTTTTTAAGCAGTTCCCTTCCCTCCAAAGAAGACCAGACAATGCAGAGCACTCATAGAGGCTCTGATTCACAGGTGGCAGCAAGGCCTTATCGTCCGGGTGTATTTATTTCTCCCCCACCCTATTCGTGCAGATCTCTGCCAGCCTGGAGCCCTGGCCTCAGACCAGGAGAGCTGGCATGAAGGGAGTCAGGGCGAAGATCCTCCAGGGAGAATCCAGCAGTGGGAAAGAAGAGGCTTTCAGAGTCTGCTCATCCCAGCGCCGGCAGGTGCTGCTTCCCGCCGGGAGCGCCGCTGCAAAGGAAGCTCCAAGCACCGTTATACCTCGAAATATTACAGCGCTGGGACCCACCTGCCACCCTGATGCCTGGTGTGACCAAGCACTTCCAGGACCCCGGCAGCTTTCCTACCCACACATTGCGGCCGTACCACGTCCCTTCTGTCTCTGATGCAAGGTAGGTCCTTTTCACCATTCCCCTGGTGCAAATGGGGAAACTGAGGCACCCAGCCCAAAGGGCAGCAGCCTGGAGGCAGGGCTAGAATGCAAGGGGGTCACGGAAATCAGGTTTTCAGCATCCAAAGAGGCAAAACTCCTCTTTGGTCCCAGTCTGATCCTAGAAAGGAGCAGCTAAGAGCCAGACCCGGGTTATCATTGTATTGCACCTGGAGCTGTACAAAAATGCAAGCAATGTCAGCCTGGAAATGATTCATTTTTCCCCAGGAATTTGTCCTTGGTAGGATCAGGGCCATGCTGTGCTAGGCCCAGTACCCCAGCATCACACGGAGCTGGTCTCTGCTTCCAATCCCTTTCTATCTCCCCCTGCCCCAGAGGAAGCTGAGACCCCAGGATGAGGAAGCTGGGACCCTGGGATGAGCATACCGGTCTCCCGGGCAGCGATCATGGGTGCCTTCCTGTGCTCTGCCTCTTGCATCCTGGCTGCAGCGTGGAAGCCCAGGTGGAGACGATGCTTTGAGAGCCTTGCTCGGGACGTGCTCCCGGCCCCGCACCCCCGCGCCCTCCGATGTGTGGCGCCCGTGCTAACGGCGCTGGTGGGACAAGGATGTCTGGTATGACAGCAAAGAGGAGCCCCCTGGGTGCTCGCTGCAGTGAAACCTAAGTCTCTTTGCACGGCTGACACTCGGGCGCTGATCCTTTGACATGAAGCAGGTTCCCTGGAAACAGATACAGGTGGGGGGGGGGCTTTCTGTGCCACTGAAAGCTTATCTACAGCTCCCCCCCACACTCCCCCACACGCAGCCTGCCAGCCCCCCCGCCCCGCACCGCAAGCACCACTGATGCCGGGCGAGCAGGACGATGGCAGACAGCTGCGGTGCCCTGCTCACCGGAGCATGGTGCCTCCGCGGGGGGCTGGACCAGAGTCGGTTTCCATGCAGGCGTCGGTGCAGGATGAGGCAGAGCTGTCTGGTGCTTAGAGGCCGTGGCGGTGTTACGTTTCTGCCCATCTGCTGGATGTTTCCTGGCCCGGCGGCCGCCCAGGTGATTAAGGTGCAGAGAGAGCGGTCTTTGTCCTTCATAGGACCGGGGTGAGCATGACAGCCGGGGCAGGCCTGGCACCCAGCAGCAATAAGGGTGCATCGCTCCTAGGAGCGCAGCGGCACTTTGTGATGCCACCTGCAGCAACAATAAGGACCCCCGGGGAATAGGAAGAGGGGGCCGAGCCAACCTCCAGCTTCCCTGGCTTTCCCACCCCCTCCTTGGCTCTAACTCCACTTCGAACTGTCCCGTCAGGGGCCGGGCTCCCCAAGGGAAGTGCCAGATGCTGGCAGGGCTGGAGCAGATGAATATATCTCCTCCAGGCTGCCCAGGTCCCTGCTTTCCCTGCCCCTGGTTAGTGAATGCTGCCCCCCGACAGGTCCCTTCTCTCTCCTTCCCGCAGGGAATGGGCCTGATCTAGGGGGCAAAAGCTCAGGGCTGGCACTCGGGAGATACCCACTCTATTCCCAGCATAGCAACCACCCTAGTTTGTTTTTCGGTGCCTCACTTTTTCCGCCTACCTGTCTGGGGAAGGGGAACACTGCAGGGTGTGCGTAGCCATCTCTGCATGGGGTACGTAGCCATGTCCAGGGGGGCTGGAACAGCTCAGCCCCATGCGACCAGCCCTGCCCTGGTAGCGGAGTGTGGTGTGCGGTGGAGGCTCAGGAAGCACTGCAGAGCAATGGTTAGAGCCCTCGATTCAAATGCCTGCTATGCCACAGACTCCCTCTGTGGCCCTGGGCTTGTCACTTAGCCTCTCCAGGCCCCATATCCACGGCAGGAGTGGGCAGCCAAGAGGTGGTATGAGGCTGAACACAGTAATGGTGCCCACGGGCTACAGCCATGGGTAGATCCTTGCACTGGGACCCCCCGAGGGTCCCACTGCAGGCAGGATGATGTCCCTGCACTGCACTGGGACCCCCTGAGGGGCCTCCAGGTGTGGCGGGATGATGTCCCGGGCAGCTGTGGCAGCAGCACACGTGTTGCAGGCTGTGAGAGGCTTGGGGGAAGCTTGGGATTTTTATAGAGCTAATAATTATTTTTATATTTCTCTCTGTCCGGACCACAGAACAGCATCACATAACCATAGCAACACAGCCCCGCATCCCTCGGGCCTCTCAGCAGGGCCCATCCCAGCCCCGCACCCCCACCAAAGGGGCTCCCCATTCAGGACATGTCGCCCGCAGCTGGAGCAAGCGCTAGCCACCCCCGGGCCAGGGGGCAGGAGGGCGAGGAGCAGGTACAGTGCCACCGTCATCCTGCCTGACTCACTGCTTGGAGTTGGTCCCCGGTGGAAGCTTAATTGCCAGTTGCTAATTTTAATCCAACACGTTTAGTCATTGCAGGCAGGGAGCTGGTGGGGAGCCCGGCTCAGAGGCTGCCATGACCCCGCTGCCCCTTCCCCACAAATAGAGCTCTGCCAAGCCACAGGCAGAAAGAAACCCAAGCCAACCTCCCCAGGTTTGCACGTGGAGAGTCAGCTGCAGCTCAGACCGGCGTTGCTCTTCTGTGGGAAATCGGGGCTTGCTATCGAAGCAAGCCGCAGGAGCGCTGGCCCCTGCAGAGCTGTTCTCCGTGCCCCCGGCGCCTGGCACCATCCCAGCTGGGAGCCAAGGTACCAGCTCCTGGACCTTGGATTATTAGCAAGGGGGCGGGGGCTCGTGGCATAGGGAAGGGGACCCTTGGCAGGTGGGGAAGTCTACCTCCTTTCCCCAGGCGGTGCTGGCTGGTGGGCTGTGTGTCATAGACCACCCCCCAGTGACAGCGAGCTAATGAATTGTCCCTTAAGCACAATCATTCCAAGCCCGAAGCAACACAACTTCTGTTTTCCTATGAGCCAGCCTCTGCTTTCCCTCTGGATTGCCCTGCTTGGATTGTAGTCTTCCTCCTGCTGAATGCACGCACGGGAGAGACGGGGCCCTGATCTCAGCTGGGACGTCTAGTAGCACAAATGATGATGCTGACGGTGATGATGATACCGAGTCACTTCCCGCAAACACACACACGGTCCCACCTCTCCCCCCCAGCCTGTGCCAACGGACAGCTCGGATCTCTGCGAGGACTGGATCGGGAATCTGAACGGCAACTTTCCTCCTGGAAAGGCAGGGATATACTGGAAAGTGACCCCGCTGTCTCCTGGTTCAAGGAGCCATCACTGGTGACCCTAGTGACAAAATGACTTTGCTGCACACAGCGGTGGCCTCGCACTGAACAGGCCCCTGGTTATGACCCCTTTGTGCAGCCTCGGCCCCTGCTCTGGATGTCCTGCAGGCTCAGGTGCTTGTTTAACCCCATGTTCCTCAAGGCATCCTTACAGCTCCTGGCTTGGAGATCGTAACCCCCCCCGCCGAACCTCTCTTGGTCCTACCAGCTAGCATTGGGGTGGACGTGGATCTCTCTCCAGGGTCCTCGTTGTGATTCCCTTTACACAACCCCTGGCATTTGGAGTCTCCGTTGACCTGACACACATCCCTTTAAAGTCTGCCCTGGGGGTGGGGACTTTTTGCACGAAGAGTGAGAACCTTTCAGACCTTTTGCGTTGTGGCTTATTGCAACGCAGAGCACTGAGCTCCAAAACCACATCTAAAAGCCACTCTGAACTGTTGCATTTCCTTTTCGAGACCGTGCGCATTGTGGGGAGAACGCGCGACCTTCCTCCAAATCCGACTGACCCCAGCCGAGCCCTTGGCTCTTGGGGTTTGACTTCTGGCCCAGAAAGCTGTCGCGACTGGACATGGTGGCTCTCACCGTGGCCTGGGCATACATTCATTCGTTATCGGAGCAAGGCAGTCAGATGCAATCAGCAAGGCGGCAAGCAGCACAAGGCTCAGAAGTTGACTGTAGCGCTGGAGCTGACTTCTCTGGGGAGCAGTAACTGCACGTCTCCATTTGCTAGGCAGAATTGAGCTGCGTGGACACGGCTGCCTTTTGATGCCCATCGACCTGCTATAAGGTGCAAATCTACCCTGCCTTCTCCAGATCTTCTACCAGGGGAAGGGAAGAAAGCATCTGAGGATAGGAGCCTTCCATGTTCATCTTCAAATGTTATTAATCATTTAGCATCTTAAATGATTGATAATGACCTCACTTCTTGGGCTCATGCCTTTTGCCGGCCCATTTTAAAGTGCCTCCAGCTTGGATGGAAACTGTACCCATGGGGGAGAGAGGGTGAGGTGGGCAAAATGCTGGCTCATGCATGAGTGGTTCGTTATCGGGACATCCCATGAAGGTGTACAGCGGAGGAAATGGGTGGTTGATACCAATCGGAGGAAGAGAGGGCACGGCGCTCAGCTTTAACCACTGTCCCCACCCATGAATCTCACTTTACTCTCCACCAGCTCCAACTTGCTCTTGGCCCTGATGACAAGTGCTTCTCTGTCTGGCATGGGGGTCACACTGGCTGTCTGCTCAGGGTCAGGGGGCAGGTTGGTTTGTGCTGCTGGCAGAAAGGAAGTGCTCTCTCTTGTCCATTGTGATCGCCGATGCAGCCATGCCAGCCTGCACGCTGCTCGCCGCAGCCTCTCCGGGACAGCACGTGTCTTTGTCCCCACTTCAGCTGGTGCTCGGAGGAGGAGAAGAGCCAGCTCCAGCCTGCCAGCTAATGGAGCATTAGCTCAAGCGTACGCTGTTCAAGGCATGTCTACATTACAGAGCCTCTGCCAGGGTAGTTAGGCTGGCGCAGCTCTGCCAGCAGTGTGTCCCGGTGGAAAGGTAATATGCCAAGGGAAGGAGGTTTTTTGCTGGCAAAACCCCCTCCACGCCGCTTGACATGACATAACATAGGTGGAGCTTGATGGCAGCACTCTTCCTCTGGCATAATCACATATATGTACGTCAGGGAGTCAACACCTGGCTATTAAGTCAGCGGAGGGCTGTGAATTTTGCACCCTCCCAACTGACCGTAGCTACATCAGCAGTATTTTGCAGCGCAGCAAAAGCCTGGAGTGCCAAACAGAGGCAGACCTCTGCACTCAGCATCTCATTAGATGCCAGCGAGCACCCAGCGCTGCTTCCAGCACATGGGGCGGGAGCTGGGATGTGCCCGCCTGGCGCGATGCAGCAGCTGGAACCGCTGGCTCCGTGCCGCCCGGATCTTGTGCTTGCAGCCACCGACCTGCGGGCTGGATGCGATCAGTTGGCAGGCCAAATCCAGCCCGCGCGCCGTATTTTGCCCGCCCCGATCTAAGGGAAACGAAACAAAGTGAGGGGGGCCTTGATGGCAATCTGGAGAAGGCAGGATAGATTTGCACCGTAGATCCTAATAGTAGATTATTATTTTAATAATAGAGAAAGAGAGTTGGAGAACTTGGAAGAAGGGATCAGACTATGACACTGGTACAACAGGGCTGAACCCAGCCAAGGGGGCTCAGGCCGTACAGCCCCCCCAGCTCTCAGTCCGAGCCCCTCTTGGCTTGGAGCCGTCTCGTGGCGAAAGGGACTTTGCAGTGACAAGGGCCCGGGCTGTGAGCAGCTCGGTGCAGCAGAGAGGAGGATGCTGGAGCCCAGGCCAGGCGGGATGAGGCGATCAGGAGGAGGAGGTAGCCACCTGGAGGAGGTTATAAATAACCCCTTCTGGCGCCGGAGCCGGAGGAGCCCTAGCAACGCGGCTTCCTTTCTCTTCTCCCCACGAGTGAAGCGGCGCTCCGAGAGAAACACGGCCGCGGCCCCCGGCCCCACCACCGTGACTGGGGGCCGGGCGCGTCCCGCTCTGTCTGCCCTCTGCATGCGGCCGGCCTGGGCAGGGGAGCTCCCAGCATGCACTGCTCCACTGCCAGCCCCTGTCATTTACAGGGATCCATGGTTTCCCAGCATGCACTGCTCCATGGCCTTCCCCTGCACTCTATGGGGGACCATGACTTCCCAGCATGCACTGCTCCACTGCCAGTCCCTGTCAGTTATGAGGATCCACGGCTTCCCAGCATGCACTGCTCCATGGCCTTCCCCTGCACTCTATGGGGGACCATGACTTCCCAGCATGCACTGCTCCACTGCCAGTCCCTGTCAGTTATGGGGATCCACGGCTTCCCAGCATGCACTGCTCCATGGCCTTCCCCTGCACTCTATGGGGGACCATGACTTCCCAGCATGCACTGCTCCACTGCCAGTCCCTGTCATTTATGGGGATCCACGGCTTCCCAGCATGCACTGCTCCATGGCCTTCCCCATCCTCTATGGGGGACCATTGCTTCCCAGCATGCACTGCTCCACTGCCAGCCCCTGTCAGTTATGGGGGACCCTGGCTTCCCAGCATGCATTGCTCCACTGCCAGCCCCTATACTCTATGGGGGAGCATGGCTTCCCAGCATGCACTGCTCCATGGCCATCCCCTGTAATTTTTTGGGGGGAAACTGTGGTTTCCCGGCATGCACTGCTCCATGTCATCTATCCTCTGTAATTTATGGGGGACCATGGCTTCCCAGTATGCACTGCTCCATAGCCATCTGTACTCTATGGGGAACTGTGACTTCCCAGCATGCACTGCTCCATGGCGATCCCCTGGGACAGCTGTCCTAGATCAGTGGTACAACCCGTCCCCCCCCTACGCAGCAGATTGATGGTACAGCCCTTCCCACTAGGGATGATGCCACCGGCCCCTTCAATCCCCCGCGCCCCCACACTGGATTAGTGGAACAGTCCACGGAAACGGTTTATTCCAAGAACCGACCGTTTCTGACAGCCACCCAATAACTACGCTCCTCGGCCCACACCCCCACATCCTCGTCCAATCAGATGGAGGGATGATGGGGGAGGGACGGGGCAGAGGAGCGGCTCCACCAATCCCGAGCGCGGAAGGGGCGAGGCTCCGCGGAAAGCAGGCGGCACCTGCTGCGCGGGAGGAGGGAGGGGGCGTGGAAATCGCCCGCCCGTATGGGGGCGGAGTGAGCGAGGTGGCGGGGAGCTCCGCGATAGGGCGTCGGGAATGAGTGACAGTGACGGCACCCAATAGGCTGTTGAGGTAGCGGGGGTGGACGTGTCGTCATCCGTGGGCGGGAGCGACCTGGGCTGCGCGCGCAGCAGGCGGAAGCGGCGGCTCTGACAGGCGGGGCGGTGGCAGGAGAGCGGCGGCGGCCCGGGGCGATGGCGGCGCCTCCTCCTCCCGCGTGAGGCGGCCCCGGGGGCCCCGAGTCTTCCCCGCCCCCCCGGGCTTGGTGCGGCCCGGCCCGGCCCGCGGGGGGACGATGGGGCAGCGGCGGGGCCCGGCCTCACCATGACCGGCGAGAAGAAGAAGAAGAAGCGGCTCAACCGCAGCGTGCTCCTGGCCAAGAAGATCATCATCCGCGACGGGGCCAACGTGAGCGCCGGGGGAGGGTGACCTGGGGGCTGGGGTGGCATTGTCAGCGCGGTAGGATGAGATGAGGGGTGGGGGAGGGTGGTCTGGGGGGGGTAGCATGGCCCCAGAGGGCTGGAGTAGGGTGGTTTGGGGGGTGGGAGTGAGGTACGATGGTCTGGGGGGGGGTAGCATGGCCCCAGGGGGCTGGAGTAGGGTGGTTTGTGGGGTGGGAGTGAGGTACGATGGTCTGGGGGGGGGGTAGGATGGCCCCGGGGGGCTGGAGTAGGGTGGTTTGGGGGGTGGGAGTGAGGTACGATGGTCTGGGGGGGGGGCAGCATGGCCCCAGGGGGCTGGAGTAGGGTGGTTTGGGGGGTGGGAGTGAGGTACGATGGTCTGGGGGGGGTAGGATGGCCCCGGGGGGCTGGAGTAGGGTGGTTTGGGGGGTGGGAGTGAGGTACGATGGTCTGGGGGGGGGTAGGATGGCCCCAGGGGGCTGGAGTAGGGTGGTTTGGGGGGTGGGAGTGAGGTACGATGGTCTGGGGGGGGGGTAGGATGGCCCCGGGGGGCTGGAGTAGGGTGGTTTGGGGGGTGGGAGTGAGGTACGATGGTCTGGGGGGGGGGTAGGATGGCCCCGGGGGGCTGGAGTAGGGTGGTTTGGGGGGTGGGAGTGAGGTACGATGGTCTGGGGGGGGGTAGGATGGCCCCGGGGGGCTGGAGTAGGGTGGTTTGGGGGGTGGGAGTGAGGTACGATGGTCTGGGGGGGGGTAGGATGGCCCCGGGGGGCTGGAGTAGGGTGGTTTGGGGGGTGGGAGTGAGGTACGATGGTCTGGGGGGGGGGTAGGATGGCCCTGGGGGGCTGGAGTAGGGTGGTTTGGGGGGTGGGAGTGAGGTACGATGGTCTGGGGGGGGGTAGGATGGCCCCGGGGGGCTGGAGTAGGGTGGTTTGGGGGGTGGGATGAGGTGAGGGGTGGGGTAGGATTGTTGGGGGTGTTCGATGGCTATGGGGGGGTTGGAGTGGGGGGGTGCTGGGGTAGTATTGTGGGGGGGGGCTAGGACGGCCCCAGGGGCAGGGCGGGGTAGGACAGGGCCAGGGAGACGTTCACCCTCTGCCGTTCCTTGCCCGTGGCCCGTGCCAGCTGCGCTGTGTCGTCATCGTCGTCCCCCCAGGTCTCTGTGCAGCAGCAGGCAGCCCTCAGCCCAGCTCTGAGGCTTGTGCCCCGGGGAAGCCCAGGCCCCAGCTCGCAGCCATCACCAGGTCCATGCGCGAGTGCCGCCCCACGCCTGGTTTCCGTGAAACGGACCAAACCGCAGCAAAGCACAGGCGTGATCCGGGCTGGAGCCGAGCGGCGCGGAGCAGAGGCTCGGCTGCTGCGCGGGGGAGGGGGGGGTCTGCAGAACAGCCCCGGGGGACCCGCCTGCCTGGTGGAGCAGCGCGTCTGCCTGAAGCTGGCACGTTGCCCTCGAGTGTCTGTGGGGCTGGCCGGCCACCTGCAAATCCAGCCCGGAATAGTTGCGTTCTGTTGCAAGGTTTTGAGGGGAGGGAAAGGCTATTAGCTGTCGCCAGCTGCTTGCAGTCTGTACCTGTAGCGCAGGTGGTAGCTTGATTTCTGAGACACTCGCGCGTTAGAACATCCCGGAGCCGTCGAGAACAGCGAGCTGTTGCTGCCCTTCTCCAGGCAAATTGCCGTATCCATAAGGTAGATTCTTGTCCCAGGGGATCCTTTGTGCAGCTCGGGGGCCGCTTGCAGCCCAGCTCTAGTGGATGCTCCTCTTGGGCTCAGCTGAGTTTCTACATTGGCTGTCTATCTCCCTGGTCCATCAGACCCACCAAATGAGTGATTCCTCGCCTGGGCCCCTGGAGATCCTTTCAAGGGTGCCATCGGGGGAGGGGGGGATCACACAACATTAGCACTGTCAAGTGGGCAGACGGAGTCACAAGATAAGCCCAGAGATTTCAGGTAGGAATCCATAATGCTAGGAAGACCACACCAGGGCAGGATGTGTCTGAGTCCTTTGCACCAGAAGAGTTGGCCTGGTATTTTCCGGTAGTCAAAAAAGAGTGAAAACTAAGAGCCAGCATTTCAGAAGGGGGCGGGGGCCTCGAGCCTAAAAAGATTGAGAACCACTTCACTAAATCGATCATGACGTCCAAGTCTTACTTAGGTTGGAAGTAACTCCTGCTGGGATCGTACCTGTGGTGTTTCTTGTAAAGTAAGAATCACTGTCAATTAGTTCGACTTATGATGCTTAACTCTGAACCAGGCCCGGGGCTATGGGTCTCTAAGGCCTCCAGATCAATAGGTTATTGTGCAATTCCTGCCATTAGCAGAATAAATATAAAATGTTCAAACGTGTTTTTTATTAGCAGAGCGTGCTCTGGGCAAACTTCAGTGGGAACAGAGCGTTTGCCATAAACAAAGACTAAGCATGTAGAAGATCCCAGAGCAGCTGAGCCATTTTAGAAGCTAGGAAAACATTAATTCACTGGGCTGTTTCCCCGTGTGACCACGAACAGAAGCAGGGGGTGAGGGTCATTCAGCACAGTAAGATCTGCCTCTGCAGGAGGGCGGCAGCTCTAGAGTTTCATCTGGTCTAGTGACTGACGCTGCTCTAATACGTCTGGAGAGTCTCAGGAGCTTGGGGTAGGATTAAATAGTGAATTCTAACAGGGGACGAGGTGCCAGAAGCTGTGGAAGTGGATAGAGAGGTCTTCTCTGTGTTCCTGATTTAAGACCTAATAAAAAGGGAATTCTAACTATGAAGTTGTGACTCTATCCCACGTGCCAGCAAGTTGGTGCAGAGCTGCTCACCCTCCATCCCAGGGTACTGTTTGTGTGAGGTGCTCTCTGTGAACGGCTTCGTAGCAACATTTGACGTGTTCTGAATGCCTGGCATAGCTCTAAAATGCTTTTGTACAGGCTTAGCACAGTTGCAAACCATGTTTGTGAGCCATATTTAACCAAGGAGCTGGTTACTGCTGTTGTCAGATGAATGGAATAGGCTAGCGCAGCGGTGTCCAAACGTATTGGCCAGTGTGCCACAAATTAGCCCCGTATGCTCCCCTAATGTCACTTCAGTCCCCTTCCCATACCCGATCTGCACTCTTCCTGCCCTATCTAATGATGTGCCGCCTGTCCCCTCCTCAGTCTGCTGCGTGCCCCACAGAGGCTGCCCGTGCCAAGAAACACGATTGTGCAGCCTAGTGACCGGCCTCGGTGACTCTGACAACCTTCTGCTTTGAGCTAACGAACGTGCTGTTTTGCTTCAGCCGTTTGAAGCTCGCGTGCTTAGTACTGAAAGCCCCAAGGTCAGTGTCCCTGGAGAGCTTGTGGTGTGTTTGGTCACACTTCACTACATTAGCGTGTTTCTAAGACACGGTCTCTATCCGAGCTAGCCAGGAAAACACGGTGTGTAACAACAGCCTTGTGAGAAATGGTTGACTCTTGTCCATTTTCTCTGCCCTGCTAATGGTTTGCAGGGTTCAGGCTGAGCTATGGACAGGTCTTGACAGGAGATCTGACTGCTGATTCTGTTGTGATCCGGGCTGCATGAATCCTTCATGCTGTCAGAAGGGTTTTGCCTGTTGCTCAAGATTGATAAGCTGTGCTTGCGTGGTTAGGTAGCACGTCTTTTTTTTTTTTTTTTTTTTTTTTTTCTAGTAGGAATTGGCAAAACAGAGGTATTTTGTTATACAAGCGATGGAATATGCAAAGTGTAGAGCAGTGGTTGAAAGGATGTCACAGGAGATGTGATGGGAAGGACTGGATTACTCTGGGGGTGAAGTGTGTACCACCCCCTCCTCCTATCAGGACAGGTTAGTGAGGGAATGATAATGAAACTTGTCTTCTTTTTTTTTTTTTTTTTTGTCTTGAATCACTGGCTTAGCACTACCTTCATATTTTTTTTATAGAAACAGAGAGGATTTGTCCTGTTTGCATGGAATAAAAATAGCTTTGTTTAATGACAGTATTTCCCTTGGGGTGCCTCCCGTTTTAAAGCTGTTGATTTGTCTTTAAATCAGACTTGCAGGCTTTTTTTAAGGGAAGCATCTCAGTAGAAACTGTGAAGGCAGCTGAGGTCTTGGAATGGACTGTCTTTTCTTGCCTTATCTTACTTTATTTCTGGCGAATCCATAGCTTCCCCAGAACTAGACTTCTCTCACGCTGCAGGCTATGGCAGGCTGTTAAAATCCAGTGTGCCTTGCATACTGCAGCCTGTGTAAATTAAAAGGAAAGTAGTCCCTCTATCTAGTTAAGAGAACCTACGCGCACAGGCTGAAGTTTGTGCAGCCGATTTAGGAGACTTGATATTCGGTTTCCATGCAAATCACTGGAATTTCTATCTCTGGCTCTTGAGACGCAGATATTTTGAGAGATGTGCTTTATGATGTATCGGAGCTCTCTGCCCTTTAGCCCACTTGCACTCAGAGTTTCTCCACCGGTGAAAAATGTGCTGTTCTCTGGGTGTTTGATCAGTGCAGTTTCCTGACGCAGGTGAGTTCCAACTTGTGTGCTTTTCTGTGCTGTCTTGTGACGGACGTTCTCCACTGGCATGTGACCTTGCCAGGTACATTCTGCACAGCAAAGAAACCCTCATGGGCCAGTAGGTGAGGGCTAGTGCTTTGAGGAAATACCCTTTCTGACTAAGCTGTGTCCGAGTCGTGTGTCAGTATTATTTGCTTTCAGCTTGCAGTGGACTTCAGTATTACCCCTCTTCGAAGCCCCCCCAGGAACTAATGGGAAGGTTTTCAAAGGCCCTTGAGTATCTCCCCCTACAGTGGGACAAATTTGTGTCTTGGAGCAGTGTTTCAATCTAACATTTCTTCCTCAGCGCCAGGGGATTGGAGAGCCCAGCGTCTACCATGCGGTTGTGGTGATTTTCCTCGAGTTCTTTGCCTGGGGGTTGCTGACCACTCCTATGTTAACGGTGAGTAACTGCTTGTGGCGACTGCCTCTTGCCCATCAGTGTGGCTCCGTACCTCCTTGTGCAGCGGCTAGGCCTTGCCTTGCAACACTGAGTTTGGGAGGGCTTTGGGTGGGTGCCACTTTGCTTTGAAACACAGGAGTCAAAGCCTGGGATGCTGTAACCTATCTGTAGAGCGTCTCGTTCTGAAGAGCGCTGTACATGTGGGAGTTGCCACATACGGTTCTTGAATGGAACCTGGCAGTTTAAAAATGCAGAGGAGCGCCGCTTGCTTGCTTCATTTGAAATGGCTTGGCTGGATTTAGGGAAGCCGAAACCTATCTCAGACTGGAACGGTCACAACATCTTGTGTAACCCCCCTGTTTTGGGGAGAACTTGCTTTAATGGCTAGACAATGAATGAAAATTAACACGGCCTGTCTTACAGCTACCCAGACCCTACACCATTTGAGTTATGCCTGGGCACAGGTTTAGCACTGAGACTTACCTCCCACTAAAATCCTACTTCCATGGCGTCAGGAGGATGCCCAGCCTTGCTGATCTAATGAGATTTTGCCAACAATTCATTTGGAAGTGACAGACTGCTCTGACTAAGACCAGCAGGAAAGGCTGCTCCACAGCAAAACAGGAAACAAAAGGATAGCTTTATCAAAAGAACTAGAAATCTCATCTCTGATAGTTGTCTCAAATGAGTGCTAAGTGACTGGAAACTTCCACGTTGGCAGCTTCAAGAGGAATTCTCAGCTTTCGGAGCTCGTTGGTAGGAATTGTTATGCCAGTTCACATTGGAGTTTAATGTACCATAGATATCTCTGAGCTGATCTCGGATATCTAGGTAACTGCCTTACAAAGCAAGGTTTGTTGTTCACACAAAGGCCCTTATGTTCATTTAATAGTGTAAAATGTAAGGCAATTACATGAGGGGCACTGAAGGAGGAAGAGGAGCAGAGAACACCAATTAGGCCAAGAAAAATGAAACTGAAGGATGGAAAAAGTTTGTACAGAACCACCTTAAAGTGTCAGACAAAATATGCCCCAACTGCTCCCACAGCCCTCACAAAGTCATAGAATCATAGAAGTCGGGTCGGAAGGGACCTTGTAGATCTTCAGGTCTGACCCCCTGCCTGGGCAGGAGGGAAACTGGGCTCAAGTGACCCCAGCCAGGTCGGCATCGAACCGCTTCTTAAAGACCCCCAGGGTAGGAGCCAGCACCACTTCCCTTGGAAGTCGGTTCCAGATCCTAGCCGCCCTAACTGTGAAGTAGTTCCTACGGATGTCTAATCTAAACCTACTCTCCAACAACTTGTGGCTGTTATTCCTTGTTATCCCGGGGGGCACTAAGGGAAACAAGGTCTCCCCCAAACCCTTCTGGTCCACCCTAGTGAGTTCATAGATGATCACAAGATCCCGCCTCAGCCTTCTCTTGTGAAGGCTGAACAGGTTCAGGTCCTGTAGCCTCATTGTAGGGTCTGCCCTGCTGTCCCCGGATCATGCGGGTGGCTCTCTGGACCCTCTCAATGTTGTCCACATCCCTCTTGAAGTGGGGTGCCCAGAACTGGACACAGTACTCCAGCTGTGGCCTGACCAGTGTGGCATAGAGGGGGAGGATCACCTCCTTGGCCCTACTTGAGATGCATCTGTGGATGCACGATAGGGTCCGGTTAGCCCTGCCGACCGTGACCTCGCATTGCTGGCCCATGTTCATCTTGGAGTCAGTGATGACTCCAAGATCCCTTTCTGCCTCCATGCTCTCAAGAAGGGAGTTTCCCATCTTATAAGTGTGCTGCTGGTTACTACTGCCCAAGTGCAGCACCCTGCACTTGTCCATATTGAAACGCACCCTGTCTGTGATACTGGTGTGGAAGTAATGGGACCCCTTGTAACTGGTGATCTGTGCAGTGTTTGTGGCAGGAGCGTGGGGTGTCACTGCTGTGTGTGACCACGGACTGCAGCTGTGTCTCCTGCAGTCCTGCTGTCCTCTTGCTAACAGCAGGGTCTGGAAAAGCTGTTGCTTTGTCTCCCTAGGTGTTGCACCAGACTTTTCCTCAACACACGTTCTTGATGAATGGCTTGATCCATGGAGTCAAGGTAAGAAATTTTCCACCCATATTAAGGAATCGGTGGAATGGAAGCATATGCAGCAAGCTAGACTGGCTTGTCATCTGGGCTTCATTCCAGACAGTACAGGGTCAATCGTAAGTAGAGTCGGCATGTATTTGGTTGTTCAGCCCAATATATGGACCCAATGTTCAGTTCAACCCAGTGTAAGGTAGCTGAGCTACTTTATTGGCAAGCTGAGCAAGAAAGTGCAGAATTGAAAGGATGTGAACACTGAATTGCATGCTTTCCCACATGGGTGGCCTCGTCCCCTCTAGCCTGGAAATCTGGTGAGGTAGCACAGGCCTCAAGGCTTTCTGAGCTGAGCTAAAAACACAGCAGACCAGTCTGAGAGCAGCCTAGTGATCTGGTCCTGGAATGTTAGAAGTCACGGCTGCTGAAGTAATGCCATTTAAAAACAACCATGATTTAGAAAGTGCACCTTCTCACAACAGAAAATAGGGATTGCAGAGCGGTGTAGCAACTGGAGAAGTGATTTTTTTTTTAAAGTTCAGCATCAGGAGGGGAGTGGCAGGTTCCAGCAAGCAATGAAACAAACTTTCTGATTTGCTTGGTAATGTGACAGACTAGCATAGTGACTTATGCCTTGGATTTGACAGGGGGGCTGCAATAAAGAGAGCGGAAGAGAGCTATCGTGGGGAAAGCACTTTTTCAATCCTGAAATGGAGCACTTCAGATAATCTCTTGTGTAGCCAAGGGAGTCTGTTCTGGCCCCCTGTTGTGAGTCTGTAAGACCCAGGCTGGAGAACTCAGGGGCTGAATGACCTGGGCCTCTGTTCAGAAACATCAGGTTTCTGTCTAGAAAAGTCAGAACTTTCCCCAAACTTCAGCAGACTCTGATGTTCTGGAGATGTGCCAGCATCTTCAGGCATTGTGGCAGTGACAACTCCCTGGTGCCCAAATGCTCGTGGGAAGGCCACAGCTGCAAGCTGTGCACTTGCAGGGAAAGGGGCAAGAATTTCTGAGCATTGAGCAGTGCCAAGTTGATTGCTTTTCCAGTATAAAGGCTTAAGCTGCCTAATGAACTGTCATGGTTTGCCTTCTAGAAAATAGGCTGAATGGATTGCAGCCTCCTGGCATCTGTACTGGTGACATTCAACTCTTGCTTTCCTCCTGACAGCTGGAGGGTTTGGGATTTCAGTCAGTGTGAATTTGTCTGTCTTCTCCTAGGGTCTGCTGTCTTTTCTAAGTGCCCCACTGATCGGTGCCCTCTCTGATGTCTGGGGCAGGAAGTCCTTTCTTCTCCTCACTGTCTTCTTCACATGTGCACCAATCCCTCTCATGAAGATCAGTCCCTGGTGAGTCCCTTCTTTTCCTAATGGACAGTGCTCATACAGAGCTGAGTGTCAGAAGAGGGCACTGGGGATGGCAGAGTGGGAGGTGCCATCAATGGATGAGACTTGCAGAGATTCATATCGTTCATAGAAAGCCCCTGGAGATGATGGAGCCTTTTCTTAATCCAGAGCTTTCTCCTTACTCAGCTTCACCACTGGATTCATTACTAGTCAGAGGGAAAAGTGCCTTCTAGAGTCTTGCTCCCCTAATGAGAACTAACTCATTATTGAGCAGTAGTTCTCATCTCATGTGGTCTTTCAAGCCATGAATTGTTGCAGGGCACAAAACTGAAGCCCAGCAGCCTTAGAATAGTGTGTGTGTTGTGTGGCATCCTTTAATTCTGTCCTGGAACTATCTCTTCCAGGTGGTATTTTGCTGTCATTTCCATGTCTGGAGTCTTTGCTGTCACCTTCTCTGTGATTTTTGCCTATGTTGCTGATATCACTCAGGAGCATGAACGGAGCACAGCTTATGGTTTGGTGAGGACTTGCATTATTGGTTTCCCCGTGAAGAGGGATGTTAAAGAACTGCTGAAAAGCTAAGGGGGGAAGGGGGGTCTTCTGGCTTTTCTATGGGTATTTTCCCCAGAATTTCTGCATCTCTCACAAAGCAGTTTGTTGTCTCTTCCATTACTGCCTCAGAAATCAACCCCGGCACTTGTTGCTATGAAATACAAAGACCAGCTGCGTTGTCCTTTGGTCTTTTATTCCAGCCTGTGCTATAAGTAGCACAGTGTGGGGAGCTCATTGGCTTGTTTCTCTGCAGCCAGAAGTGCTGGCTTCTCTGCTCTTGTGGGTCATACAGGATTAGTGCAAGTGTCTTAAAGGCACTGGCAGAGATGCCTTTTGTTCCCCATTGCCTAGAACCATACCAAGGGGGCAAGCTATATACAGAAGCCTGTGTCCTTATGAAGCATCACTTCCAGAGTAGATGGAGGTGCTGCCCGTAGGCTATACGGGGGAAGAGGTTTGGACCAGAGGAGGCAGCATTAACTTTTGTGTCATGCTTCAGGTTTCAGCCACTTTTGCCGCCAGCCTGGTCACAAGTCCAGCAATTGGTGCATATCTGTCCCGTGCCTACAGTGACACGCTGGTGGTGGTGCTGGCTTCAGGTGTTGCTTTGCTGGATATCGGTTTCATTCTGCTGGCAGTCCCAGAGTCGCTGCCCGAAGAAATGCGCCCTGTATCCTGGGGAGCCCCTATCTCTTGGGAACAGGCCGATCCATTTGCCGTAAGTACTTTCACTGCTGCTTATCTTTCCCTGCAGCTCCACATCTATATTCACCCAAGTCCCAGGTTCCCTCTTCTGAGAGGCGGGCGAGGATGAAAGTATGTTTTATGAGATGAGGGATGTGAAGTCAGCCCCTCTCAGGGGAGCAGTGCCTGGATGTTGATGACTGGCAGCTTTCCAGAGCTGGCTTCTGAGTTTACACAGCAACAGTGTCTTAAAAACAGCTCCAATCTGCCTGAAGCAAGTTTCTCGTGGTAGAAACATGTTGTTGTGTGAATTCAAGGCCTGTTGCTTCATGATTGCACTGTCTTACACAAGAGACATATCAGGTTAGTGCTGCTCTTTCCATGGGGGAGACCTGCTTAGGTCCCAGAAGAGGTGTGGAGCCTGGCTCAGTTGCATCTCAAGGGAGCATTTTATTTGCTAACACTTCTGATGGCACTGACTGAGGTGTCAGAGGGTAACGAGTCCCCTACTTCAGGGTGGGAGCTGCCTATCTGTGATGGTCCCGGCCTTTCTCACCCACCTCATCCACATGCAATATTCTGCAGCCATCCGGCCCATTATGGCAGTCTTCACACCTTCCTCTGAACCATCAGGTGTCATCTGCTGCCTTGTAATTAACAGACACTATGGAGAGGTGCTAGGATCTGGCAAGCTGTGTTTCTCTGAGCTTGGCAGCCACTGTATTTTCTTTAAGAAAAAGCAGTTCTACCAAGCACAGATGAAGTGAGAGGCCATGAAGGGCACTTAATTAAGAGTGACTTAGGAACAATTTCTCAGTATTCACCTGGGATAGAGAAGGCACCATTGTATGCAGTCGGGGAGGGGTTAGCTTCACTGATCTTCGTAGCATCAAGATGGAATTGCTGCTCTGTTTATGTTCTGAGGAGAGCCAGAGCTGCAGACATCCAGCTGGATTCTCTTGATGGTTTGTTAACTGGATAAAGCTCCCACACTTGCAGGGCGTGAGGGGTGTGAAGCAGGAGCTGTTTGTTGGGCTGACTGACTGTCACAGACGTATCTAATATCCTGAAATCCTGTTTCAGAATGAGCCCCGCAGGGTGCTCCGCATAACAAATAATGAATGCCGTCTGCTTTTTCCTTGCTGGAGATACATTTGAGCTCGGATCAGAGAGGGCTAATATGCTGTTTGCTTTGTCCCTTTCTCTAGTCACTCCGCAAAGTGGGCCAAGACTCCACGGTGCTTCTCATATGCATCACCGTTTTCCTCTCCTACCTTCCTGAAGCCGGCCAGTACTCCAGCTTCTTCCTGTATCTGCGACAGGTTAGTCATCGGGGTTAGGCTGTTGAAACATACAGGGTCTGAAGGCTGAGCCTCGGTTTATAATCTCGTGCATGTCCGTATTTCCTTTTTTGTTTGTGGTCTCTGGGGCAGCTTCTTCCCCACAACCTCCAGTTTATTGGAGGGACTTTCACCTTGACTGCACACCAGCAGTTCTGGTTTGAGGAGATGCTGTGCGGCAGTAACACCAACAACAGTGCAAGAGAGAGAACCAGTGACCTTCTCCCTCTCCTAGAAACGTAACATTTACGTGGGTCCTGCATTATCTGTGCAACCCTTCCCTGGATGGCCACTAGCTGCCTTCTCTGTCCTGTTACCTTCAGGCATTTTAGGGTGTTCCATTTACTTAGTTATCTGTAGTCAATAGGAGCATCTTCCATTTTATTGTTGTAATGGTCACTTCGCCACAAGTTTGCGGACAGTGTGGTTGTTTGATGTCCACTTTATGTGATATGTAGTCAATAAGCACTAACACTGGCTTGTATATGCAAAGTCCTATGCCTGGAATAGCGTTCCTTTCTGATGCCTTTGCAGGTCATTGGATTTTCCTCCGAGACTGTAGCAGCCTTCATCGGGGTAGTGGGAATCCTCTCTATATTGGCTCAGGTGAGAACCAGTATTCTGCAGTCTTTGGGAAACTATGCTCACAAACATCCTAGTTATGAAATGAATCCCAGTGCCCGCACACACACGCAGTGTTAGTCACGTGCGCAGATCCATAATGTATTTCTATCTTCTGTGATGGATGAGGTAGAAAGTACTGGTTGTTTGAGCTCAACACTAAAGAGCTGTCGTTCGTTCAGCTTTGCCCTTGAGTAGCTGTAGAGCGCTCTGGAAGACTCCGTAACCTCTCTGGCAACTCGGGAGTGTCCATTTTATTCATATAATGCTAACTGGAGTGGCAGTCTTGCCTTTCAAGCCTTCAGTTGAGATAGAAGGACCAAGCAGGATAGCAGTGGTGCCCTCTCTGAAGGGGGATGAACTTTCAAGTGATACAAGGCTTGTAACTGAAAGTAATGGGGTGAATTGAAGAGAAGCTTCTCAGCAGTCAGATGTATTGCCTTTAAAAACACTTGCCAGAGGAAGAAGTGGAAGCCTTGCTTCTGAGAACACTTACGTTTAGGTTAGACTGGGAAAAAGAGAGTAGCCTATAGAGAACACCTACACTTGCTGGGGGCACAGGGACTGAATTAGATGGGCCTCTGCAGGTGTCTCCATCTAATGATGATAATCCCTTCATCGTATGAAACCTAGCCAGGAGTGAAGGAGGAGTTTTTCTGCCAGGCGCACCTCTTAGCCTTATGATCCCTTATACAAGCACACTTTGCAGGCTGCAGAACAACCCAAGGCCCTGACAGCACAGCCTGCAGTGCACAGTCTCTTTGCTTTCTATCCCATTCACTTCCAAGTATGTTAAACCAAGGAAGATGATAGCGTTTCATTTTCTCTCTTCAGACAGTTGTGTTGGGGATTCTCATGCGGTCAATAGGAAACAAGAATACCATCCTCTTGGGATTAGGCTTCCAGATCCTGCAGCTTGCCTGGTACGGCTTTGGATCGCAGCCTTGGTAAGAGTTGATTAACACTGTCTGACAAACTGCATGTTGCTGTGCTTCTGGTCCATCCCCTCCCAAGGCAGTTCTGTGCCCTGTGCAGTTCTGTGAGGTGCTCTCCCTTTAGCCGCCAGGGGGAGATGCGCGCCTGCTCCTTTTGCCTTGGCTCGTATTGTTCTGTGTATGGGGGCCCTCCTCCTCTCCAGTTGATCTTTTGACTGTTCTTCCCTCTAGGATGATGTGGGCTGCAGGAGCGGTGGCTGCAATGTCCAGTATCACGTTTCCAGCCATTAGTGCCATGGTGTCCAGAAACGCAGACCCTGACCAGCAGGGTGAGTGGCCGGTTGTGCTTGTCTAAGGGTTCAGACCACCTGTCCCACGCCTGTCCAAACAAACCTCCCAATTTTACACCTTGTGTGGGGCGGAAATGCTATTGCCGCTCCAAGTGGTATAAATCTATCTTTAACTCTTTAAACTGTGGTGATCGTCTTGCCATGCCGTGTCACGGCTGTGTGGCTTCAAGGCCTCATGACAGCCATCATCCATTTTAATCCTTTAGCATGTGGAATGCAAGTCCTCTAAAGAGGCACTTGTACAACCAAGAGAACGTGGGACTTGATGGTATGAGCTAATACAGTTATCCTGCCTGTATCCTGCTTGTAGCAATATCTGCTGGTTGAGGAAGGCAGTCTTAGCAAAACTTTCATAAACCACATGAGCAATCATTTGAGGTCAGAGGGGAAGGATCTTCTGGATCATTTCCCTATCTCAAGCTTGCCCCTTGAATCCTGAAGTCTGACACCCTTAAATGTCTTGCGTGTCTTTGTACAGTTTACCAGTGTTCGTCACATTCTGGAAAGCGGCACATTTCCTATTGATGAGTTTGTAGGCGGCTGTAGCCAAGTAGGAGCTTGGATGTGTCTTGAGACACGTGTTGGCTTATACGTGTTTTACCAGTCTTCCAAGTGTTAGGGAACCTCTTATGTGCATGGTGAAGCCCTTCAGAAAGGTGGAGGCTGATGTCTTCCCTGTCCCCACCTTGTTTTCCCAGGCGTGGTCCAGGGGATGATTACCGGAATTCGGGGCCTTTGTAACGGGCTGGGGCCGGCGCTTTATGGCTTTGTCTTCTACCTGTTCCACGTGGAGCTGAACGAAATGGCTGAGGTGGAGACCTTGGGAAAAGCCACAAAGCCCAACATGGCCAACCCCACTGATGAGGTACCTGCCCAGCGTCATCCCGAGTTTTGCATCTCTTCTCCACACGGCTCAACATTAATCATTCCTCTCTGCTTTGCCTTACAGAGTAGCATCATCCCAGGGCCCCCTTTCCTCTTTGGAGCCTGCTCTGTCCTGCTGTCGCTCCTAGTGGCCTTGTTCATCCCAGAACACAACCTCGCGTTGAGATCAGGCAGCCACAAGAAACACAGCAACGGGGCCCAGACCCACACCCACAGCCCGCAGGCTGGAGGATCGGATGGCAAGGAGCCCCTCCTAGAGGACAGTAGCGTATGAGGGTGGGAGGGAAGAACTTGATTCACTCACATTTCAACTCCAAACCCAGGGTGGACTGTACCAGTTGGAGAGTGGAGGGGAAGGAGGTAACAGACTGTGCACCACTAGCAGCGACTGAAAGGGGAGACTGGCGTCCCTCCCAAGCCAGATGCATCCAGCTGGTGCAAAAAAAAAAAAAAAGGAATTGTACCATCTGGTGCTGATGAAGGAGGGAGAAGTTGGACTGCGCCTGCGAAGGGATAGTTCTTCAAACGCCAACCTATGTGAATAGTGAACTTCATGGTGTAACCTGCCAAATATTCAACTTGCCAGTGGAATAAGTGAGGAGCTAGAATTCTACCCTGCTCTTTAATATAAACTAAATGATCCAACCGCCAGAGTAAAACCAATGCCTCTGTTACATGCCCCATTCCCTTTTATATAATCAGAAGTAGCCACTGGCCCCATCACAGCTTGATCAGCTAAACCACTTCGGGCTCAGGATGGGAGGAGGGTAGGAAGCCTAATCCAATGCTGTACACTCGCCTCATGCTGAGGATACAGAGTGGTCTAATACACTAAATAGAGAGCAGTGTGTGCGTGTGTGTCGAATAGGCCACGCAGCCTCCGGTCGAGGTAGATCTGATGAATTTGCCCATTCCAGCCTGTGAGAAACAGACCGAAAAAGGAATATTTTAGTAATGTCCTGAAGGAAGGGACAAAAGATGGAAATAGTTGCTGGTGACGCTGCCTGTAGGTCAAATAGGACAGGCTGAGAGGTGAAAGGGCAGTTGTGTGAGTTAAAAGGAGATAGATGGTCAAGCATTAGCTTGTTTTGTTACAGCTGGACTTTGCACAATAGAGGCTTGTTGCGTGTGGTACCCTCTTCTCGAGGGGGATTGAGGCAGTTCAAAAGAAAAAAACAAACCCACCTCACGTGGAACTGGCAATTTAGAAAATGTTTCCCTCAAGGAGGTGAGAGCCATGACCAAATCCTTGTTAAGCACTTTTATTAAAGCAGTTGATTTAATAAAATCAAACTGCTGCCATTACAACTGATGATGGCTCTCCATAAAGTACTGGTCAGATGAGGTGCAGCCATTCTGGTCAGCATTATATCATGGGTCAACCCGAAGGGTCCCAGCATCAATCTTGCAGTACGTTGGGAACGCAGTAGTTTGAAATCCGGTGGCATTTCTAGACTTTTAGCAGAGAGTGTCACTTGGTGAGGCCTGACAGCTGAGCTCGGGTCATGCAGCAGCAGAATGAAGCAAAGGTACAGGAACGCGTGCGCACGCAATAAGGAACCTGTGTTTCGCATGTGAGGAATGCTTGCTATTTCCCAGCGTATAGAGGGGCATTAAAGAGGGCAGGAATCGATTCTCGTCGGTCAGTGAGGTCGGAATCAAAATGAAAGAGAAGGCATAGGGTAAAGATTAGGGTAAAGGTCAAATCCAAGGACATTTAAACAGGAAACTAGTTGTTAAAGGAGTTGTGGGTTCATTCATTCATAAGAATCCTTCAAACTACAACAGGTCTGATGCTGTAGAGCTCTCTGGAAAGGAGAGAAGTCCGCCATCCAGTCATTCTGGTTGGGGTCAGTCGGCTCGTAGCACGGGTTTGTAGTAAGCACTGAATGGAAAGAGAGGTCAAGAGCAATGGATGCTACAGGTAGGGCACACCAGCTAGCCTCTGGGGTCACTGGGAGCAGGGACAGGAAGTCTGGGCTGAGTCGACTAGGGAGGCACAGCTCCATGGGTCAGCTCTGGGTGCTGATGCAACGTCCATGTGTCAGGACTCGAAACACCCACTTATTTTGGTGAGTTTAGAGCTAGGGAAGGTGCCGGTGGTTTGCCTTGGAGATTGAAATCCTCTTGCCACACTGTGGACCCAAGGATGGGGACCTGTGCTGCATGCTCCCCCTCTCTGCCCTGCCAATATACCTCAACCCCATCCTGGAGGGAGTGCTGCTAGGGATGTTTTGGGGGGTGGGGGAGGGTTCGTTTTCTGGGGGTTATTTGGGGGGACCAGTTATTGTCAAGTTTTTGTCATGTCAACAGCTGTTTTCTAGAAGACGGACTGAGGTCCACAAAGTGAGCCTTATAGGTCATGTCAGAGCACTCTGCTAGTAACAGCTTTGAGTCGCTGTGTAGCTAGATTGGGCTTGAACTAGTGACCTGGTATCCATTTACCTATGCCCCCGAGCCAGCCAGTTGTTCATCCAGATCTGTACACGTAGCCCACGTGCCCGAGTGCAGGCCAGCTGCCTCCAGTGGTGGAAGGGTTTGCCCGCATGGCTGTGTTGTGGGACAGGATACAAAAGTGGCGGAGAACTCCACTTGCGGCTGGCAAACAGTCAGGAAGAGCTTGCTGGATAGTACGGCATACCCATTCGTAGAGGAAATCAAAGCGCTTAAAGCCGTTTCTTATCCAGAAATCCTTACTCGGTAGATCCAGGGTAAGTGCAGTTGCAAAGAAGCCACTTTGCGAGCACGACAAAGCGAGGCTGCCCACCCCGATTGTCCATTTTGTATTACAGTTGGGACAGCTGTTTTCCCTCCCTTCGTCCACGCACACAAATTAAACCTTGCCTTGTGGACATTGGGGTTCTCAGAGGTGCCAGGTAAAGTAACCAAAATGCCACAGAATGAACAGACCTAATTATTATTATTTTTTTTTTTTTAAACCTGTCCCTTTATTTAATTCCCTTACCTTAAATGTGGCATTTCCTAATCCCATTTCCCTTCACCGTTGCCGCTGATTGTGGCTTTTTCTTATTCCTTCGCTCCACATGGACGGTGAAAGGCGTCTCGCTCAGTTGTTTCACTGATTGTTCCTCTTAACACAACAAGATGTTTGAGTTTCCAGGGTTTCTCAAACTCCTGCAATAGCGTGCTTTGAGGCTAACTCGAAAACCCAACGCTTCTTAATTTTTGTAGCATGACTCAGATCCATCCGTTTTGGGCCCAAAAGACAGTATCCCCATAGGTAAAACAAGCTACTGGCTTGAGGTGCTCTCCTTTACGAACGAGTTCTGCACAGAAACGAATTTCTGTGGCTCAGTCTGGACTCGGAGGTCTTTACAGCATAACATCTATGGTCAAGGATCTGATTTCTTTTCTTTTTTTTTTTTTAAAGTAAATAGTTATGCTTTAAAAGTCCTAGTGTGGATGTAATTAAACTGGTGTAAGAAAGGTGACGTTGGTACAGTTATACCCTTTAACGAGAGGGTGGAAACTATCAATGGAAAGAATCTTTTTACCACTAAAACGGCATCCGTGCTTTGGAGGTTGTATTGCTCCAACTGTACCAGTTGGGTTCAAATGGTACGATGTCTAGCGCAGATCTGGCCTCGGTGACAATGCTGCTGAACGGCTTTGGAAACTTGAATGCAATGTAGCGGCAGGGATATTTGCATCCCCTGGGAGATCCCACTGACCCTCGAGTAGTGAAGCAGACGGGAAATTGTTTCCAAGTCCTTGAAATTGGATCTACCTTCCCACTCACCTGGGGAGGCTGCCCCAACCTCGTCCCCTGACTCCTTCCGCCTTCATGGGTAGGGATACGACCCGCCGTTTTGTCTCTCAACAGAACGCGAAGGATTTGGGGCCAAGCTGTAGAGGAGCCAAAATTACTGGACCTGAATGAAGAATGCCCTTATTCTGAAAGGCCGGTAATTTCCTGTATCACTTCTCGTGGAGACTAGAATCTGTACAGAACATTTAGACTACTTTTGCCAATTTTTTTGTTACTTTCTATGGAAAAGCTAACTATTTTTAAAATAGCCTTTTTTTTAACCCCCCCCACCCTTGACCTGCAGTGTGATACCCAGCGCTGGCTGGCTGTCCCGTACTGACATCTCCAATAGATCAACGCCGTCGTATCGCAGGTGGGCAAGCAGTGGCAAACTCCACCGTGGCTGGAGCGTTTTCATTCTGGTGCCCCCTGTGATATGAGGCAAAGATCACTTATTTGGCCTTCCTCTACAGTTCCAGTGTTCATTGCAGGCAGTTCAAGTGAGTTTAAAAACTGATATTGTTGGATTTAAAAAAAAAACAAACAGTCTGTTCTCACTTGCCTTTCAGTTTTGCAAAAGGATAAATTTTCATTTAACCGTTCTTGGGTTTGTTCTGTTCTCTGCACCGCTAGCGTTCCTGGTGACGGTTGGAAGGTCTTGTATAGGGGAAGGTCCACGTATCCTGATGAAGAATTCTTAAATTAACCAAGTTTACTATTGCTCTTGTTCTTTTGTGTTTCTTTTTCTTTTCTTTTCTGTTCGGCTAATGACGAAATGTATTTAGTTTCTTTTAGATTGTGTTTAGAACTGGCTAATCTCTCCCATTCGTGGGATATTTATTAAACTGCTACTTTCCTGTTGCAGTGAAGTTCTCTGTTATCGCTTTGACGCGCTGTTTGGGAGATGCCTTTTTTTCTTTAAAAAAACTCAAACCTGGGGCCTGTGATGCTCGAAGTGACTTTTTGCAGGTGCTCTTTGCTCCATTTTTGACCCTTGGGTGAGGTGTGGTTGAGAAACACATGACGATTCCTGGAGTTGTCCCCTCCTCTACTGAAGGAGAGAGCTATATCCAAACTTGTGCCCTTTTAATGATGCCAGCTTCCTAAAAAAAAGTCTAAGTTATTTTGACATAAGTATTAGTGCAATGACTCTTGATCCAAAAAAGGGCCTGAATTTGATTTTTTTGAAAAGCTAGTAACGAACTTTGGTCCTGAAACAAGTTTCCAGGTAGCAGCGAGTAGGAATAACTACAGCACCTGTGAATTCACTCCTGCTGTTCACTGGGTTGCTTTAGTCGGAGATGATCCTGTCTTGAGCAGGAGGCTGGACTAGATGACTCCTTCCAGTCCTATTTTCCTGTGATCCTATTACTTTGGGGCTGTGTTTCAGACTTGCCCTGAACCCACTGCCCTTTAGAACTCCTTGCCCCTCAGTGTCTTTACACCAGTGGTTTTCGACCTCCGGGGATCCTCAGACTGTCTAAAGGGTCCATGAAAGATGACTATGACCAATCAAGAGCATGTGAATACTCAAGCTTACAATCCAAAGGGGTCCCCACCTCCACTCGACGTTTCCAAAGGGATCCGCAAATGAAAGAAGGTTGAAAAACCGCTGCTCTACGCCTTTCTTGCGTATCTGGGGAGCGCACGGGGACTTGGATAAGTTGAAAAGTGCTTGTCAGATCCTTGAACGGCAGGTGCTATATTAGAAATACTTCTGGGTGTCAAATAATCTGTTCACACCACGAAGCTCAAAATAACCACCCGTTCAAGGTGTTATGGCAGGCATCCAGCTGCTGTTTGAAGTGTGGGGGATACAGCAGGGCAATCGCCGTCAAATGTCTTCCGATTTGTGGTTTGCCTCAGTCTTAGGTTAAACAAGGATACTTCGGGACTCGGGCTAGCAGCAAAATCGAATCTGTGCGTTAGCAGCAGTCATTCCGGCATCTGTACTGGCCGGGATACACCCAACGCGGCCAATTCAGTTTTGTTTATATGACTGGGCATGGAGGCACAAAGTTATCAGCTTCTCTGCTTTTTATTCTATTGTATTCATTTCCCGGTCAGGCTTAATTTAGATCTTATCTTATCGCTTTTTCAAGTCTTTCCAAACATTTGCTCCTGCTAACATACACAATGGTTATTGTTAGAAACCAGATAGAAAGGCTCTTGGATGGACTCTCCAGTCTGTGCCTGGAATCCCCTTTATCTGGGGGGAAAAAAATGGCCCGTCTCTTGCAAAAGATGCTGTTTTTGGGGTGGTTTTCCCATATTTCCGTTTTTTCTTGTAATGTGATGTGTCCCTTCTCTGGAATGAGTGGAGGTATTTGAGCTATGGGGCTGGTTGGAAGGGAGGGTGTAATATCTTCCACAAAAAAAAAATAATTAAAAAATGACATGGAAGAGTTCAGACTGGGGGTTTTCAAAAGAACTGAAGGGTTTTACTCTGCTAAATCCCTTAAACTCTCTGTGAACATTTGGCATTTCAGTTCCTTGGGGAAATTCCAGCGTCACGTGAAGGGCCTCTGCCCTCCGCAACCACTAGCTGTGGAAATGGCTCGCAGGCACCCCTGTGGAGCAGGCTGCTCTTCCCTTGGCTCGGCGTCTTTGCAGAGTGGCTTGGTGATGGGCTGACGTGCTGCCCTGCGGCACCCTCGCTTGCTCTGCGCTCCCGCACGTTTCTATCCGGGACTGGCTCGTCTCTGCCCCTCTCGTTCGGAGTTAGAGCTCTGCCTTGAGGAGTCATTACTGGACTTGTTCTTACCCAGACATGCTGCAAAACGGCGCTCGGCACACGTTACCCCATAACCCATGAAGGTAGGGATCTAATTCAGTTGTTAGTCGGTGTTTTGGCGGAGGTGACCCGGTGGCAGGGATTAGGGACTGATTCAGCCTCTCCTTTGGCTGACTGAAGTGCTGCAGGGATGGATGCTGGAGATGGGGAACGTTGAAAGGGCAAAGCTTAAGGCCAAATCCTAACCACTTAAGCCTGGGAAGGATGCACTTTTATTTCCCGTCCTTCCACCTCCAAAGCAACTTCGGGAAGAACTGCTTTACTGCCCGAGCCCCCAAGGTTTGAATAGACTGCCGCCGGAGGTGGTTCAAGCGCCTACCTTAGACACCTTCAAGAGACATCTGGATATTTATCTTGCTGGGATCCCATGACCCCAGTTGATTTCCTGCCCCTGGGGCAGGGGCTGGACTTGATGATCTTCCGAGGTCCCTTCCAGCCCGAATGTCTATGAATCTAGGTGTCTCTGCGTTCGGGGCAGCATTTTGCTCAACCACAATGGTTGACTTTCACACTCCTCCACTTCAGCTTCCTCATCTCTCTTCCTCCCCAGGATTCACGTAGACCACATCTTCCAAACCTTGCCACCTCTGCTGTCCCTCAGCCACGTAGAATTAAACCAGATTCTGGACAGTCACCTTGCTGGGGTCACTTAACCCCAGGTGTCTTTCTGCCCGGAGACGGGGGCTGGGCCCAATGAGCTGCAAGGTCCCTTCCAGCCCCTAACAATCTGAATCAAATAGCCCTCCAACTGCATTGTGCTTATCCCTAAACTGTAGCATCCCAACCCACCTGGAAACTGCTGACGGCAGAATAGCGAGCGCAGCCGGTGAGCTGTGTGCTATGTGGAAAGGACCTGGTTGTGTCATGGCAGGATTGGGCACAGTCTACCCTAGCAGAGACACAGAGGGCTCGGAGCCTGAGTCCGTCGCGAGAAACTTCAACATCGAGTGGCACCAAAGTAGGATCAGACTGAAATCCCAAGTCCCTCTCCCCTGCTCAGAGCTGTGCCAGAAGTTCCCAGAGCAGCCTCAAACCACACGCATTGGTTTGGGCGTCTGGCCCAGGCTGGTTATGCTTTTTGGGGTTTCTGTTGTGGGGACTGCAAAATAGATATGAGCCAGCTGGGGCAGTCAATGGAGTGAGTTGTGTATGAAGGAAGGATAGTGTGATCCTAATGAAGCAAAACCTGTGGCACGTGGACTCTTGCTCCAGGGTCATGCGAGCCTGGTTCGCTATCGGGTTGAAAAGACCTCCTGCTTCTGCTTCTCGTGCTTTCTTCTCATCTTGGATCTCGCCTACAGCCTTGTTGGGAGGGGAGAACTGCTAGCCCCTCTTTCCGCACTGCTGCTAAGCTCCCTGCGAATATATCCCCTTCCCTCGCCATATTGATAGGAGACCCGTCGATGCCTTGGTTGTTCTTGCCTTGTTCTCGTTCCAAAGGGATCGTTGGCGTCTCGGCTATGACCTGTGAGTATCCCATGCAGGAAGCTAACCCTCTTCTCCGTGGGTTTGTCTGTCTTCCTCGCTGCGTAGTTTTGGGTTGTGTTTCCAGAGAGCCTTTGTGCTCTGGATGGCCAGGAAGAGAAGCATTATCAGGTTCCAGGAAAACGTTTCATTTGTTGTAATCAACACACCCTTGGTTCTGACCCAAAGATTTCTTGCTATTTAGAGGTTTCTGGAGCCACTGGCACGTCTCTTGGTCTCTGTGCTGTTCCTGGACTGCTCTCCTGACCCTCTGCCCTTGTGGGAATAGGCCTGGCTAATTCGTCGCCCCTTGGCCTAGAGACGCCGTTTGCCAAGAGCCAGGAGCTTGCTTCTGCGATGCTCAAGAAGGTACGGGCAGTTAGCCGGGACACGTGGCAGTAGTGATCGGACAACCTCTTCAGACGGGGAAGGTTTGCAAGGTTGCCATCAGGCCCGGCGATGGAGGCGTGCCGACAAAAATGGGATTTCGGTGAAGTCGACGTTGTCTGGGCCAGGCAGCGGTTCGGCAGCACCATGTCGGCTCTCCAAGTGGGAATCCCACCAGCACAGTCCACCTCCTCCCAGCGCTTGCATGTGGGAAACAGGAGGAATGATTGAGGAGCCGACCTTGGGGACAAGTGTCCCGAGGCCTGTGCTCTGTCTCTGTGACCTTGGGCAAGTATTTTTGTCTTTGTGCCACTCTTCAGTCTTTCCTCTGGCATGGGTGATTCCAGGAGACTCCCATGTTCCCAAGGATTCGGGGCCTGGCACTTTGCCTGGCTTCTCCTGGTAGCTCCTGCTGATTCTGTCCTTGCCCTCTCTCAGTGGCCAATGCATGTGAAACACCCAAATAACCTTAATTTCAGCTACGCTGCAGACACTGCCTCAAAGGAAAGATGATATTAGGCATTTCAGGTTCTGCTGGTTACTTTATTCTCTTTGTGATTCATCCAGGAAAGTTAAATGCCTCCTTCCCTTTGCCTGCTTGGCTTTGGTTTAGGTTCAGCTTGATGCCTTTGCTGCCTGGAGTTTCTGGGTTGAGGGTCTGGGTGACAGTGGAGGTATAGGGCTCTGTGCACAAAAACTGAACCGTCTACGTGGGCCAGCTGAGGCACTGAGCTGCATCATTACAGACCGTGTTTCTTCTGTGCTCATGCCTTGCATGTGGCGGGGGGGGGCCATAAATTAATTCGTAATGCCCTGGCAAGCTGGTTTCTCTTTACCTACTGTTGCTTACTGTCATCCAGGCCTCCACAAGAAGGCACGGCACGTAAGATGAATGAGGAACCACTCATCCAAGCTACGTGCAGTGGTGCTTCTTACTATAAGCCTGCTCTCTTGCTTGCATTGAATAAGGTACATTTTATTATCTAGTTTATATTGCCGTAGCAAGCAGGGTCCTTTGTGCAGGGTCCCACAGCGCTAAGTGCTGTACGAACACAGGAACAGGTGGAGTTGATCCCAGAAAAGCTTGTGGTCCTCGGAGACCGACGTTGGAAGGATTCTGGGGCAGAGATGATTGAGACGGGTACCATTTCTGCATATGAGCGGGCTTTCATTCAGTGTCTCTTGGTGTCCCACTGGTTGTCACTAACTGCCTGGCATCATCTAGGCATTGCAGCAGAAGCAGGATGTTGAGTGGCACGGAGGAGATGGCAGTGACCTCGGCTTCAGTCCAGGGAAGGCGTTCTTCACCCAGATGAAGGCCCAGACGCTAGCGAGGAAAGCTGGCCAGGTCAAAATGGAGAGGCAGCATCCCATGCTAAAGGGGTGAGAGTAGATGAGCAAAGTTATTAAGAAGATGAGGGTGAGTGCCTTGTGTTGCAGCAGTGGAGACCTTCACGAGGGATAGGCTGCAGCGTTATCCAAGTCACAGGCCTGGAAGAGGCTTCGGTGGCTGCACTGTACAAGCTGCAAGAGAGCAACCTGGGCTAGAGAAGGGTCAACTGGGACTGACGTACAAGGCGGAGGGGCTTAGAGCAAATCCTCGCCCTCTGAACAAGCTAAGAACTGGATCTCAGGCCCAATAATGAAGGGAAATGCGGCCAGAACGCTTAGATGTGTTGCACAAGAGGAAAAACCGAGTCAGAGGTGACCACAAGTTGACCAGCTTGAGTTTCCTATGGAAAAAAAGACATTCTGATCTTTGTCCAGAAGAAGAAACGTTTCCACTAACTGCAATAAGTGCTGCGGAGATGTAGGCAGCTTCCTGCGTGAGAGGCAAGCAGAGGGGGTGCCAGCGGACATGGACCACCCGTCTCTGGCTTAAGGTATTGGAATCTGTCTGCTGATTATCCAGAAGCAGTAGTGGAAAGTCCAGGAAATAGATCTGCTAACACAGGATGGAAAGGAACAAAAAAATCCACAGCCATTAATCACTCCGGGCACGGCGGTTCATATACAAGCTGTTTATAAAAGACTTCCCTGGCCTCCGCAAGAACTCTAAACATGAAACGATACATTAATCATCTGGCCTCGGCGGGGGGTAGCGGGGGAGCAGCACGCCTAATTCTGCAGGGTAGGAGCTGTCTGCTGGGAAGTGGCAGGAAGAGCGTCCAAGTATAAGGGGCAAAGTGCCCCCCTCCCCTTCTAGAGAGAGCAGCAGATACCCGCTGGCTCCCCCAGAGCCATTGAGTAGGGTGGGAATCAAGGCACTGCTCTTGATAAGGCAGAAGCAGGGGCCAAGAGTCTCTAGGAGTCTCAAGAACAAGCACCGACTCTGGATATGTCCCAGGGGCTTGGAGGTATATGTGTGGGGGTGTCAGAAATGAGATGCTCCCTTCTGCTGTAGGCTCTGATGCCCCTGCCTCCACCCACGGCATATCCCTGACCTTTTGCAGAAACTCTCCTGCGCGCCCCTCGCTTGTTCTTGTGCAACTGCTGTTTCGTGCATCCGGTGGTGGGATAGGACACCCTCCCGTCCTGCCTTGAAGATGTACCTTCGCGGTCCGGCACTTAGAAGTTGCTGCTCTGACCACCTGAGGCTCCATCTTAGCACGTGCGATGGGGACTCTGCCTCCAGGCGCCTGGGATCTGGCTGCTGCTTGGTTCAAGCTCTGTAGGCCATGCACACACTTATATCACAGCTTGGGTACACCAGCAGATGAGCTGCTTCACCAAACACCATTCAGTGCTTGGCTTCTCCACCAAAGGCCCTGCCTAACTTGGACCACGGCAGGATGCAACCCACCCTCCTTAGCCTCTTGTGGAAGTCATCCCCGAGATAGGGTCACCGGATCTGGCCTTGTTCTTTCTGATCCCTGCCAATAAAAGACCCCACCTCGCCTGGCATGCACCCACCTATACTTGGGCCCAGACCCTACCCCACCCCGCTCTGCCTTTTGCTGTCCGTGCTGTGGACAAATTCACCTAGAGGATCCTAAGAACAGTCTGTCTTCCTGCTAAAGAATGGTTAGGAGCTTCTTCGGCACCCTCTTGTCTACTGCAAGAGGGTCCTTCGATCCAGGGCTCTGAAAGATCCCTGAAATGATGAAATCACCAGGTTAGCAGAGCCCTCAGGCCATCCTATACAGCACCTGGATGTTGTGCAAGCCACACTTATAGCCCAGCGCGTGTTCTCGGCTAGTGACTGGTCTGCTCGGAGGTTGACAACCTGCTGCTGCCAGAGTTTGCTCCGTTAGACCAGGTCAAGGGACTGGCAGTGCTGACTTGGGTTCAAATCATTGCCGCGGGCTAGGCAGGGGACCCCGTGCTCTTGCTATGGGCTGCCCAGCATCGCGCTGGCATGGCTCCAAGCACTCGGCCAGCTCCTGTGCTGCTTTGGGATCAGACATGTAGTGCCCGCTTCCCCTCCGATGGGGTTTAGTGAAACTTTGGGGTCTGCTGGTTGCATCGCAGCGACTGCCTCATTTCAAGGGAAAGCAGCTTCACAAAACCAAAGCTGGTGCTTTAAGACTCTGGCTGGTCCTGGGGATGAATGATGATCTTGTGGCTAAGATGGGCCTCAGCCAGGAAATCTGGACCCCAGCCCTGAATCAGCAGCAGGCTTCCTGTGGGACCCTGGACGAGCCACTTCTGCCTCCTTTTCCTGCCTGAAAAAATGCCTAGCTCAGCATTGGCCAGTGTCACCCAGCCAGCAGCCACACGTCAGCGGGGTAATGGGAGAGCCAGGGGCCCTGGTGCCTCGACCCCTTAGCAGTGTTCGGTGCCTTTTCTTATTTCAAATGAACTCACTGTTGCTGCCGGGGCCAGGGGTGGTAGGGTGAGCAGAGAGGAATTTGGACTCGGCGCACTGCTGACATGGGGGACGGCTGAAGATGAGGGTTGTTTTCTGCTGGGAGAGATGTAGGCTGAGACTGGTGCATCTGGTTCCTACTGGGCACCCGCCCAGACTCGCTGCTACCACATTCCCCTCTGCCATGTCCCGGGCCAGACCCTTGCCCCGTCTCTTGCCCCGCAGCGGCAGAGCAGATGCTGAAAGGAGAGTGACCTGGGCTTGACCAGGGTTTTTCCCACTCTTCCTCTTCCACTTGCAGCCTCCAGCATTTAATGTCTAGGAAATTCTGATTCAGAGGCCGTGTCCGTCGCTCCCTCCCCTCGCTCAATAGCGACCGATGCCCCTTTCCTCCAAGACTGCGCCCAATCCCTTGTTGAATCGGGCTTAAACCACACCTTGTGGCAGTGAGTCTCCACGCTGGGTGAAGACCTTCCTTTTGTTCGTTTTAATGCAGCTCTTCCTTGTCACCCAGCCTTTCTGGGATTTACCAGGTGTTTTTGCTCTCCATCACTCCCTGCATACCTGTAGCTGAGCGCTCACGTGAGCAGATGCACGAAGCACGCCTATCTGCTAGCCCACGCAGCCGCGAGACCGGGTCCTTTGGCTGCAGCCCTGATACTACCCCCTCGTTTGCTATTCGAGGGTGGGCCCGACGTTTCTCCTACCGTGCCTCCGTTTCCCTGCCCTGGGCATAAGGGGGACGGTTACTTCCCTGCTGGGATTTCTGCGTGACTCACAAGGCAGCGGGAGGCTGTGGATTGTCTTATCCAGCTCAGCTTTCTCCCTTGCCTGGCTGAGACTTGCTGAGAAAGTTGGGCTCGACAACCTTAGCATTAGGGAATTTGGGATGGCGATTAAGATTGCGCACCCGTGCTTGCGCTTATGCATCTGCTGGGTCTACAGGAGCAGTGATGGGACATCTGGGGACCGGATCTGGCAAGGGAGGATGGAAAGGAGCAAAGTCTCCAGCACGTGGCTTCTAGGAAGCAGCACTTCTATTGTGGCGTGGCCTTCAGCACGCTCTGCCGTTCTTTGTTCCCAAACCTCCTTATCGCAAGGGACCTTCCAGAAAGGCTGCGTGGTACCCGCGGTCAAGGACAAGGCTGCGGGCTGCCCCACGGCTGGCCGACGGCGCTCAGGGTGGGGCCTCCGGCCCCCCTCACCCTTGCCCCTCCGACAGTCAGAAATGAGTTTGCCACGAAAACAAAGACAATTGTGTGAAGGAGATGATTTCCATTCTGAGACGCTTTCGTTTTGCCTCTTGCGGTAACGGGAGCAGGTTTCCTGCGGAGTGTGAAATGAGGGCAGGAGGCCGGTTATAAGCCAGGGTCATCACCGGGGCAAGCATGGGGAATACCAGGCCAGCCCTGAAGGGTGACAGCCTGCCGAGACTTCGTGGGAGCTGGGAAAAGCCCTGAGCCCCGCCAAGACCACACTTTTCTCTCTGAACCCCATAGCATCAATGCCATGCACCCCCGAATGGGATGCATTTGGTAGCCGTGTTGGTCCGAGAACAAAAGAAACGCAAGACTCTACAGCTCTTAGCTCAGACACGATACCTTTCATTAGACCAACTAAGAAATCGCAAAAAATGAGCTTTCTTTGCAAGTGTTCGGGCTCTCACGCCCTTCTTCAGGCCAAGGGGAAATTTAAAAGACGGTAAAAGTCCCCGGAGGTAGGCAATGCACTTAATTTTTGCACAGATGAAGCTGAAGGTGGAAGTCTGTTCCTCTGGGTCCCTGAGAGTTTCTTTGTGTGAGTGGGATGTATTTGGTAGCCATGTTGGTCAGAGACGAGAAGAAATGCAAAAATCCAGAACTCTTGCTTCACAGATGATACCTTTTTATTAGATCAGCTGGGACTAATAATTGTAGTAGACCAGTTGGTTAATCAAAGGTATCTTGTCTGAACCAAGAGATCTGGATCTTTGCATTTCTTCCTTGTGCGAGTTGCTCTTTGATGTGCAGATGAGGCAGGACTTCTCCCCTGGCGGTGTCAGATGGTGGGGAGGTGCAGAAATCTTCCTTTGTTGTTTAGCAATGAAGTTGATCATTTGAAAATCAACTACAAGTTTGGCATCTTCCACGTTTCAGAGATGGATTTGGTAGCCGTGTTGGTCTGAGACACGCAACCCTGAATGCATTTATCCTCCCAGCACCCCTTGAAGTGGGAGGAACTGAAGCACAGAGAGGAAGCAACTTGCCCATGTTGCGGTAGTGGGAGCTGGAAATGGGTCCTGCTTGAAAGAGGGGACCAGTCTGAGCCTGGACGGTGCTGGAGAGCCCCGCGGGACCGGAGATGTTGTCAAGGGGTCCACACCAGAGCTGGAGGGGGGGGTTAAGGATTGGCCCCTGCCCCTGGCATGTTGCATGTCTCCCAAGGATCCCTGAGGACGAGGATGCCTCCTGCCACATGTTCCAACAGCTGTGCAGTGGCTTTCTCCAAGACCTGCCTGTGCCATCTCCGCAAGGAGATCTCATGCCCCAGACCCTGCCTCTAATGAGCCCCATGGAGTAACAAGCCGAGTGGGAGCTGTTCTTGATTGATTTTTGGGGAAGCAGGATGTGACTGCAGCCCCGCTGTGCCCCGAACTGCGCTGTGCTCCTCTTCTGACCCTTGTCTTGCCTGCCAGGAGCAGGGGGTTGGACTAGATGGTCCTCTGAGATCCCTTCCAACCCTCAAATCTATGGACGATGTTAGGGGCACTTGTACACGTCACGCGTTGCTCGGGCTAGACCAGGAGAAGACCCAAAGGGAGGCCTGCCAGAGATGGAGGCATTGCAGAAGTGGTGTGTGTCCTGTGAAGGGCACTCGCTTCCTAAAGAGAAACTGTTTTCAAAGCAAAGCCACAACTGGACAGCAGGGATGGCACAACCGGACAGCAGGGATGGCATGGGAGCTGCGGGCTGCCAAGTTCCTTAGCACCATGGGGATGGGAGGGAAAGCTACGGACGACTGAAGATTAGAAAGTCTAATGTGTAGGGAAGAAACAGCTGAGCTCACTCCTGCGTGGGCGTATGGTATTCCTCCCTCCCCTAGGAGCCAGCTGCTTGGAAAGATGCTCTGTGGCCTCTACTGCTATCCGTGATTGCATTGGTTGGCCCAGTGTCTGCGCAGTGAGATCTCTGCACTGCGACCAGTACCTTGGGGGCGATTGCACTATTAGGTGCCTTTTGCTTCTCATTGCTGTGTTCTCCAGGATGTCCAAGCATGCGCCCACTTTCCTCCTGTGCAACTTGCTCTGCCATGGCCCCGGAAACTGGGTGCCAAGGACCCCGGCTTCCCCTTCCTTGCGGCTTCAACCAGCTGGTTTCCTTCACCACGCATGTGTGGCTTTCCAAAGCTGGCCGATCTGTTTGTCCTATCTTTGACCTCCAGCTTCACCGATCTCCTCCATCCATGGATAGCGCGGAAAGGAAAAGGAGTGACTCCAAAGCAGGAGAGACATGAAGCTTCCCACGTGTTTCGCCGGGCGGCTGCAGGACCAGCTCTTCAGGGTTTGTCTTGGTGGCAACGATGCGACAGGAAGTGCCAACCATAGATGCTCAAAGCTAAGGAGCCAAGAACCCCAAACCCTCAAATGTGAATTGATTTTTAAGCGGGGTGGGAATCAAACCTTGGGATCTTATTTACCCTCTGGCTTTTGAAACCTCTGCACAAATCTGGTATGAAAATGTAATTGCAAGGGATTAACTCATTTCTGGATGAAAGCTGACATCCTCATCCCCTCGCTCTCATAGAGGCAGATATACACACATGCACGCAGCTTCCTATGGGGACATCTGCTTCCAGGAGGCTTGACGTTCGAAAGCCTGTGACCGCAAGACTGGTGATAAAGCCACGAGAGCTGCCAGCACTTGCACTGTAGGTTTGGACGTGACCGCCTGGAGGTGCCTCGCACGTCGGCCGCTCTTGGAGCCAACCGCAAAACCTCCAGGGATGCAGCACCCTCCGCGCGTGAGGCTCTGCGGCCTGGCATTGTGCATGAGGCCGTACCCTGCCCATGTGTGCCACGGGTCGTGCAGGTGGGCTCAGCCTCTTGCAGCCGGGGATGCCCGCGCGGGAGTGTTGGCACCCCGGGTCCCCCGTAGGATGGGTCATTGTCTGATCCGTGCTCGGGGCTAGGCAGTGGGGCAAGATCTGTGCTCGGGGTGCTGTGGCATGCGAGGAGCTGAGAGCAGATTGCCTCGGGAAGCAGATTGCAAGAAAACGCCCAGCACCCGCAGCACACAGGCCTCTGGGGAGCTGGGCGGCGCCTTGGAAGGCTGCTAGGAGCATGTTGTTCTGCGTGTCTGGGATTTGCTGGTACCAGCTGGCTCGGGAGCTGCTGGAAAGCAGCTGCCTAATTCCCCGCTGAGCTGGCCTTTCCTCGCCGGGTTTAACCCATTTAACCCCAGCTTCTCAGTGCCCCCTCTTCATGTGCTCCCTCCAGGGGCAACTCAGGGCTGTGCTGCCTCCCAGGCCCATCCACCGCTGTCCTCGTCCCTTCTCATGCAGTGCTGTCTCTTCAAAGCCCTACGTTTTAATTTGCACTGGGTCCGGGTCACCTTGACGCTCCCCAGCTGGCGTGAAATCCTGGTCCAGCGGCCCCCGAACGGGTTCCAGGGCTGAGCTGTTCCCGTTCGCCTCTTCCCGAGGGCAGGTGGGATTAGCTGGGGCCTCCTTGCTGTTGCCCCAGAGCAAACGGGGTGGTTCTCTGATCCTCAGGAGCCCCCTTCCTCCCCAGGGCTGATGGATGGGGCTGCACGCTTGGAGCTACGAGCCGCCATCCGCTGCCAAGGGCCCCGATTCCCCTCCCAGGCCCACATTCCTGTAGCCAGCCTCCCCGATCTCCCCCGCAGCTCGAGCCGCAGGAGCTTGGCCGTGCTCTCTGGTTGTTCCTCTCCACCTAGTTTCAACCCCAGACGGAGGCCGCGTTTCGGGGCCGGGCAAAGGGATTTCTGTGGCGCCGGTGGAAGGTTTGAGTCGAGCGCCTGTTGTTTCTAGGGTAAATCCTGGTGTCCCCGAGGATGCCCCGAGCTCCCGGGCGGGGAAAACAGATGCAAGGGGATTTCGGAGCGGAGCTGCAAAGTCCCCCAAGAGATGGTAGTAAATGGTGGTTCTTGGAGCCCTTTTCAAAGCCGCTATTGCTGTGTCTCAGATGAAGAAACTGAGGCACAGCCAGCAGGGAAGGTCACTAGACATCTTGGTCACCAAGATATCTAGTGACCTCAGAGACCTTGGGGGTTATCAGAGAATCATCCCTGGGCTGCTTCTGTTGGGATCTAGAGATTTGGGGAAGACACGGGGCATCTGAGCATCCCCCAGGCCCGGGTTTGTCTCCCCTCACCAGCCTTTAAGGGGGGTGCCTCAGCTCTCCGGCTGTTCAGGGGTTAAAGTTATTCTTAAAATAAGCTAGAAATCCCCTCTGAAAATACCCAGGAGGCCGGGAGGGTCAGGGACCTACCGGCAAGGGGCCGGTTCTGAGTCCCGGGGGCGGGTTTTCAGTACTTAAAGCTCGTGGGCAGACACAACCGCACTGGTGTCCATTCGGCTGGTGGGAAGGAGTGAAGCCGACGGCTGCCTGTCGCTCCTGGCATCGCAGAGAGAGGAAAAGCAGCCATGAAGCCAACTCCTTTCCTCCCCTTCTTCCTCCTCCACCTGGGCTGGAGCTGCGGGGGTAAGTCGCCTGGACATGCAGCTGTCTGCGCTGGGTGGCATCGTTGCCTCGGCTAAGACCTGAGCTGCTTTGTGCAGCGCCAGGTGTTGCTGGCAGCCTGGTACCCACCGTCTCCGGGTGTGATGCCGCCCCTTTGCTTTGACCCACCTGTCAAGGCTCCTACTGGTGATCTGTGCCCGTTTGCATGGAGCCCCCCCGGAAACGCACCCGTCTCCACCCTCCAACTCGGGCAGAGGTTTTATCCCCACTCGCCTGTAGGTCTATAATCCATTGATTTCCTTTCTTTTTTTTTTTAATTTTTTTCTCCCCTCCCAGCTTAAACCTTATTAAAACCGGCTCAAGGAAGGGAGAAAAATGCACGTCCGCGTTGGGGGAACTTTTTTATCCCTTAGCTGTCTGGCTCTGCCCAGCACGAAGCGAGCGGGATTAGAAGTGTTGACACAACTGAATCTCCGCAAGGGCTGGCTTGAGCTCTTAGTCCAATGTAAATAGTTCAGGGCCTAATTTTGATACCGCGGGGGCATCTGGAGCTGCGGCTGGGCACTGACCCCGCGGGTTATGCGGCATCTGTCGTGACACGCGGGTCCCCTGCGCTGTGCCAGCCTGCGCCCGCGGCCGTCAAAGCCGGTTTAGCGGCACAGGACGGGATCGCTTTGTGATGGAGACTCCTCTCTGCAAAGTGGGTTTCGAAACGCCCCTCTTGCCCCAGGTCTGCAGACCCCCCCCCACCGTCCCATCCCATCCCACGGGCTCCCTTCCCCTCCCAGTCACAACTGGGACCTCATTCATGCCCCGTCCCCCTGCTTCTGCCCTTGTGCCACCGCCTGCTAGGAGGATTTGAATAATATTAACGGAAGAATATGCATGATACGCATACTAATAACTTGAATGTTGAATTTATTGATATCCGTATCTTACTGTTAATCTCAGGATCATATGAAGAGGCATAGCGGCGGTCGCAATAAGACTTTGTAGGTTAATTATAATATTCTCATCTCTCAGAATAAGGATAATACAAAGTAAATAATATGAATGTGTTTGAATAAGAGGGGAAGCATCGGGGGCTATTTCTCGGGGGGCAGCAAATGCCTGCCTGCCACTACCAAGGGCTGGGGGCTCTGCCGGTCGTCCCCGTGTGTTCCCGCTGGCTGGGGGCAAGGCTTGGCACTGGGACGCCCAGTCCCTTGTGGGCAGCAAGATGGGGACTGCTGGGTTGGGGTCGCAGCCGGATCCTCAGCTGATGTAAACTGCGTCGGCTCCAACGCTTCCAGTTTACACCGGCCCAGCGGCGAATTCAGGCCCTTTTTGCTTTTTCTCTCGACGGCGCCGTGCAAGCGTGACGCAGCGCAGCTGCGATCTCTGTGCAGGGGCCTTGGTCAAAGTTTCCTTGCCGTTGCTTTGCAGTGATGTCTCCCCCGGCGGGGGCTGCGTGTGCGGACCGCCGTGGGTAGGGCCCCTGGGTACGAACATCTCATTAGAGATGGAAAAATACGATCCGAGTCAGGAACGCAAGCTTTTATTTCCATAACCCGTCCCTCTGCATTGGCAGCGAGCGTGGAAGAGGGCATTTCGCATGCACCTGGCACTTCCTCGCCTTGCAAAACCCAAGGGGAAGTGGGGGGAGATCTGAGTTCAGCTTTAAAAAACCAGCCAGGCCTTTGCCTTTAGATGTTGTAACGAGCCTGAGAAATTTGCATTGTTCGTCTATGATTGACAGTGTTTCTACTCCGCACGGGCTGCCTGGCTCCTGGGGGGCAGCAGGGGGTTAAAGCACTGGGGAGGACGGCTGTTCGGGCCTGGTTTTTAATAAGCAGCTGTAAAATCTCTGCGGTAGGTGGAGATGGACGGCGAGCTTTTCACCCCATGCTCTGAGATCCTTCCCCGAACTCACAGGGTTTTACAAGGAGCGTTGGTGAAATGCAGCCACCTCTGGGGTGGGAGACATCAGCCCTTGCACAGCATCAAATCTCCCTGTCTGGGTCAGGCTAAAAGTCCATGTACCCAATTTCCTGCCGCTGCTGGGAACAAGCAGCAGCTGCTTTAGAGGAAACAGGACCTGGGTGACATGGGCTGTCCCGTCCCTCCGCACCCGCCACCCCGCTCGGCGTGACAGCTGCGAGAGCGGGGGTTTTGGCCAGCCACCCTGGGACAATGTTTCCTCATCCTGGAAATGCCTGGGGGGATCTCTGACTGTCTGTGGATCCTTGGCTTTGGAGGTTGCCCATCTGCAGGGAAGTGAGATGTCCTGGATCCACGGATATCAATGGCAAAATCCTCCTGGGACGGGCGGCCGCAGGCTTCGACGCTCTGCCACGCTGCAAAATGGGATCCTTTTGTAACTTTTGGAGACTCGCCGGGTGCGAGATCTCTTCCTCCTTTGTCTCAAGGCCCGTTGCGTTCTCTCCCGCCAGGCCCGCTGCCCAGCACCAGCCCCGCGCTGACCGTGCTGCCCCGCGAGCCGCTGGTCGAGCTCGGCGGGTCCATCCAGCTCAACTGCTCTCTGGACTGTCCGAACGGCAAGGTGGAGTGGAAAGGGCTGGACACCAACCTGGGGAACATCCTGTCCTTCCCCAGCCACAGCGTCCTACAAGTCACCAATGCCCACGTCACCACGCGGGGCACCAAGATCTGCCTGGGGCTCTGCCAAACGATCGTCCAGACGTCCGTCCACCTGGAAGTGTACTGTAAGTGTCCCACGCGGTGCCCCTCGCAGCGACGTCCTGCCACGCTCTTGCCACCCGCTGCAGACCGGGCGCTGAGACGCTGCCTCTGTGGTCTCCAGCTCCCCCGTCGTCTCTTCTGCAGACGAAGTAGTCCCAGGGTGCCTACGTTCCCACGGACTTCAGGGCTCCTGGACCCCTTTGAGGCATTGCCTCCTCCCTCGGTCCAGGGGCCTGGCTGAAATGCAGCCACTTCTGGGGTGGAAGAAGCAGCCGGCCAAAGCAAGACGGCACCTGGGACCACGATGGGGGGCAGGTTTTCAGAGGGGAGCAGCAACCGCAAAGGCCCTGGGAGCTGTGCGCCGCCCCCCTGAAACCCAAGCCCTGTAGTTCGGTGCTCTGGCCTGCGTGGGGCTTTGATGCCCACCCCCTCCCCGGCTCCTAAACACATCAGTCCTTTTGCAACTAACTCCTAGCCACGCGGCAGGCAGCCACGAGGGACAAAGCTGGCTGCTTCTCACCTGTAATTCTTCCTTCAGCTTTTCCAGACACGCTGCAGCTGGACTCCGAGCCCAAGGAGCTGGTGGCCGGGCAGCCGGCCCGGCTCTTCTGCACCATGAGCAAGGTCTACCCGCCTGGCGGGCTGATCCTGAGCTGGTACCGGGGGGACCAGAAGCTGGAGACCGCGGAGCCGGAGGAGGACGAGGACGAGGACGAGCTGTTGTACTACCGCGCGCAGCTGGACGTCCCCGCAGCCGACGTGACGGAGGGCGCAGAGTTTCGGTGCCAAGCGGAGCTGTTTCTGTCCCAGCCCCAGAGGCATTTCCAGCAGGACCGAGCAGTGGCCGTGCCCGTAGCAGGTGAGTTGGAGGACAAAGCCAGGCCTCTTAGTGCCTAGATCTGGGGCCAGGCTAGTGCTATGCAGAGCTTCAGCAAAACTCCCCTGTTTTGAACCTACACCCCTGGGAGAATTGCACTGCTCCCTCCCTAACCCCAGTCGCCCCCTGAATCTGATACCTTCACCTTCCTCGGCCCTCTATACATCTCCCCCCTGTTCCTGAGGTCTCTGACTTCTTTCCGCGAGAGCTATCAACCTCCGTGGCTCTCCTCCTTCCCTAGCTCGAGTCCTGCTGGGAGAGCTGCTTGTCCCAGGTCGGGTGCATTATGATGGGGAAAGCAAAGGGGCTGATGGGACTCGAGGTTTCCACGCCAGCCCCCTCTGCGGCTGGTTTCGGAGGGGAGAGGCAGCCAGGGGGACAGTGCCTCCCGGTGTAAAAGGGGTGAGGAATAGCACCTATGTCATCCCAGCTCCTGGGAACAGGGGGCATTGATAAGTTTTAAGAATCAACATCTGTTCACAGCTGTAATGAAGCCATCCCTGGAGCTGGCCACCACCCCAGAGATCCCCAAAACCGAGCCACCGTCTGCTGCAGAGACCTCCAGCACAGCCAGGGACCCTGTCAGCACTGCAGGGCCGGAGATCCCCAGCTCCCCCAGTGGGACCCTGAAGCTGGAGTCCCCGGCCCCCACGGAGAACGCGGCCACTGCCTTGGTGGCTACAGCCGAGACCCTGACCCCTGGATGGACTGCTCCGACCGAGATCCCCACCGCGGTGCTCGCCGTGACGTCGCAGCCCCCGGGGACCGAGGCTGCCTCGCTGGACCCTGCAGACACCACTCGGGACTCGATCACCGGCACTAGCCCGGACCTGGTGAGCTGGAGCCCCAGCACGGAGCCGAAGGATGCCACAGGGAACTCTCCAACTCCAGAACCCATTAGCACCTGGCGCCCCAAAAGCACCACCCACGATCCCCTAGACAGCCCCAAAACCAAGGCCACCTGCAACCTCTTCATCAGACCAGTGCCTCCCAAGGGCATCACCGGGAAAGCCCTGAATGTGGTGTGCTACACCGAGTGCCGCGAGGAGGTCACGATCCAGTGGGTGAAGACCCCGCTGGCGCTGTCCTGGTACCAGGAGGAGCTGTCCGAGGGCAAATCCACGCTGAGGATCGACCGGGTAGCCCCAGAGCACCAAGGAGACTATCAATGCGTCCTGCTCAGCGCCAGACCCCAGATAGCACGTCTGCACATCACCGTGTCTCCTGGTGAGTGAGGGCACGCGGGCTCGGCCGGTGGTCCCCGGGCGGGGGCAAGGGGCTGGAGCTGGACGTGGGGAAATGCCCCCGCAAGTTCATTGCACGGGGAGATCGGGCTGTCCCGAGCAGCCGCTCCATCCGGAGCATGGAGCCGGGTCACTATAACCTCCCCGGCGGCTCTGGCAGGCATGGGGCAGGGAACGTACTGTGCAGAGTTGAGGGCAGAGCACTGGGCTCGTTCTGGTGTCCATCTCCCGGTGACATGGTGACCTTGAGAGCTGGGGCAACTGCTCCAAATCCCACCCCGTGGCCCAGGCACGAACAGCACAGGTCTCCCTCCCAGCCCAGCCGGCGCACTCCTGCCCCGAGCTGAAGGGAGTAGACCTTGTCTCTTCACTGGCCTTCATCCTGCGAGACTTGCCCACGCAGCTGTAGGGGCTGGTGGAGACCTGGTGTCCAAAGGGCATCTGCACCCAGCCCCGGTTGGCCAGACCGAGTCAGACCAGTGGTCCGACTGGCCCAGTCACCCATCTCTGACATGGCAAGGGTGGGTGCTGTAGAGAAAGATTGTCGAACTGGATACCTCTAGAGGTGCGGATGGTGCCCTCCTTGCCATCCACCACTTTAGGGCTAGAGATGGCAGAGGAAACGCCTCCGCCTGTTGTGTTCAATAGCCGTTGCTAGATCTCTCCTCCGTGAATGCATCCAGCCCCATTTCGAGCCTGGCTCAGCCCCCTGCCAGGCCAGAAGCTCCACGGCCCGTTCTCAGTGCCCCGGGCTGCGTGGCACCCCGATCTGCTCTTCCGCTTTGGCACGGAGCTGCTTTTTCTATTGCCCCGTGAGCCTGTCTGAAAGGTCAGCCCTGCTTTCCGCCCCCTTTCACATGTGAGCTCAGGGAATTTCCCCGTCGGAGAGGAGAGCATCTGAATCACAATGCTTTTATCCAGTGCCAGGCGGCTCCGTGCCTACGTGCCCCGGGCTCTGACACCCCCCCTGGCTTCTCCTTGCAGACACATTCAGCGCCAACTCAGCCATCGCGGTGGGGATGGCCGGCTCCCTCCTGGGGCTGATCATCACGGGCTTCGCGTCTCATCGCCTCTGGAAACGGCTCAATTCCCGGTACAACGTGTCCTAAGGGGCGTGCGCAGGCCTGTCGCAGTCGCCCTTGGATGACCCCCCGTTGTTGCTGGGATTGAAGGGGCCTAGGGCAGCGCCTGGGCTGGTGCCGAGGTCAGCCAGCGAGCACCGAGCAGAGGGGAGCGGACAGGCCTGGAGCAGCCCGTTTCTGTCCCTGCCTCCATCCTGCTCCCGGACGTTGTGATTTCTGGCTCCAGTGCGCTGCAGTGGTCGGGCCTCTCGTCCAGCCGGGTGCTGGGGCTTGGCTCGGTGGTAGCTGCGATTAGTGAGCGGCTTTGAACTTCGTGGGGCGGTCAGACAGGCCGCGGGGAGCAGCCGGCTCTCGGAAGTGCCGTGGATCTCCCCTTCGCTGCGCACTAACTCCCTCCTTGCCCGAGCTCCAGGCGGAGAGGATGAGTCGAATCTCCCTGGACTTGCCTCCGTCCCTTCCTTGGGGGTTACAGCACCCGATGCTCCCAGGGTCTTTGGTCTCAAGCACGTTGGTTTTAGGGCTATGGAGAGGTGACCACGGAGGCTGATGCCTGGTGCTGGATCATCATGGAGGTGCCCTGTGCAAGGGCAGGGGTGTCCTTGATCTCCCTGTACCCCGTGAAGGCTGGGGAGGGGGCTATGGGGTGCCCGTCCCACTTCCCTCGACATGGCCCACATCCACCGCGAACCAGGTGGAGACCGACATGCGTTCCCTTTCAGGGTGCCCAAGACCTTCCACCCTGCCCCCCTCCGCAGCTGGAGCAGGGATCCAGCTGTGTCCGTGGCGCGTCGGCAGTGCCGTGGCGCCTGCTGCGTGGAGCACGGCTGTCCTAATAAAGTGGCCTTTTCAAGGGTTTCTTCTGCTCCTTGGCTCTTCTGTCTCTAGGTGGGGGTTGGTGCATGGGGCAGGGTGGTGGGGGGCCAGGCCCGTTGTTCCCCTGCCTTTAAAACCCAAAGCCGGAGTCCAGCCTTCAGCAGCTCTGGGAGCCCCCGAGTTTGCAGGAGGCTCAGACAGAGCGGGCGGGTGGGGGTGGCAGCCGGGCTGCGCCGACCTCACCGGGCTTCACAGCAGAGCCCGGTCCGAGCCGAGGAACCAGGACTTCTGGAAGGAGCTGACCGAGCTCCTTGCTCCGAGTCCAGCGCAGCACCCGGCTCTCGCTTCCCTATCCCGCTGTCTGCGCCCCCCCACACCGTGTCACGCAGTGGAGAAATCCCCCCCAGCTTCCCCGCCGCAGGTCCCTGGGGAACTTCCTAGAGAACTTCCCCATCGGGGCACAGGGTTCAGGGCTGGCGTCAGCTGCGGGGGGAGGAATCAAGGACCAAGCGGAGAGACGAAGGGGAGATACTGGCCTTAGGGCCTGGTTGAGCTTGTAAGTTCCCAGCCAGGGCAGGAGGGGCTCGTGTTGGCCCAGCCTGGCCTCCGTGACTCGCTGGCTCCCTCCTCGGGCGGCCGAGCCTCTGCTGAGACAGCCGGTGGCTGCCGAGGCTAGCGCAGCCCAGTCTGCAGTGGGGGCTCCTGCCCTGGCAGCAGGGCTCTGGGGGAGACAGCAACCTGCCCTTCGAGGCCTTGTCCACACAGCTTTCCCAGATGTGTGGGGACCATTCTCCCCAGCCTCTGGAGAGGCAGCGTGGGCCCTAGCTTGACGAGACTCCTCTGAGAGCTTCCCCGGGCGTTTGCTCCGTAACTGGGCAGCGCTGGATCACCGGGCCTTTTGCACTCGGAGGACGGCTGCCCTGAGCAGGCTCGCACCCCACCCCCAGCTCTGCCAGGACAAGGGACTTCAGCCCGGGGGATCCATCCGGGCACTTTCACGGGCAGCAAGTGCCGCGAAGCCAGCGCAGAGCCCCTCTGGCTCGTTCCAGCTGCGCTGCTGTGGCAAAGGCAGAGCTGGGAGTCCCAGGGAGGATGAGCCCAGTTGGGCACAGCAACTGGTAAGAGGGGAAATCCTTTCCCTGCCCTCATGTGTCTTTCTGCAAAGCCAGTGCCCAGCCAGAGCCAGGGCAGGGTGCCGTCTCCTGTGGGATGACATGCTGCGGCTGTCATGGGAGCCCCACAACGGGGCCCCAGCTGCATCTGTACAAGTAGCTGCACCCTCTGGGGTAACATAGCAAGCCCTTGTCCCCCCACACCCACTGCTTGGGTTTGGGCAGGGATCTTCTTGCCCTGTGTCACCTGCTGTTGGCTAATCCCTGCCCCACACTCCCTCACCCCCACTCTAGCTCCAGGTGCAATAAGGGGCTCGAGGCCAACTTTGTAACCCCTTTTATAAAGGAAAACATGGGAAATGTTCAGGTGACTCAGTCTTGCCAGAGCCCACCTCCCCCTGAAAGCTGCATGTCAGCAAACGAGGCAAAAGCCCCTCACTTACGTTGTAGCCTTGGTGCTGCGATAGTTCCCTCTGGCCAGAGTCCGTGCCCCGGACAAGGGGGGAGAACGTAGGGTTGTAAAGAGGGGGATTCTCCTTCTCCAGCATGGGCACAGAGCAAAGGACCCTGCTCCCAGCCCCTCTCCTGCTGCGACTGGAGGTCAGACGTGCCTCCCTCTCCTCCTTGTGTGGCAAGTCAGGGGAGTATAACCGAGCTCATGGAGCAGCTTTAACGCCGGGCTGCATCTCGAGTACGTGGAACAGTGCAGGCGCATGGGAGCACGTACTCAACGCTGGACATACAGGCATAGGTGAACTGGGTAGCTGCCCAGGCCCAGACAGAAAGGGGGCCCAAAAATGGTCATTTTTTTAATTATTATCATTATTTCTAGCAAAAGGGAGCCCAAAACTAAAAGTTCACCTGGGACCGCCAGGAATCTAGCTACGGTGCTGCATGTACTCAGGACGAGGAACCCTGGCGTCAGCTCCCCTGCCCCTTCCCCAAGCCCCAGGAGCTCAGATGTTCACACGGTGAAGCTGGGACAGGGATGTTAGCAAGGTCAGAGACGTCTGACGGGAAAGAGCAACTGCTTGTTGCAGCCAGCTCGGATACGACGCGCCCACGTCTCCTGCTCAGCTGGCAGGCGGCGTTGCTGCCCGAGCAGCGAGGCACAGTGCAACGACAGGTCGTAGTCTGGAGCGGTAACCAGCTCCTGTGCCACTGCCACAGGCCGGTCTGCAGCCTCCCGCTCGATGGGACTAAGAGCTCGGCAAGAGGCAGCTCTTCAAACCCCTCCCCGTCCTTCGAGTACTCAAAGCTCTGTCCTTCCTTATAGCTGGGCTGGGTCGCAGCATCTTCCCAGCCTTTCATCCAGCCACCACCAGGAGAGTCCAGCAATTGGATCAGCCTGCGTGCAGCCACGTACGAGTCGGGCTTCGAGGAGAACCAGATCCCACAGCGTGGGGTACCACCGAGTGGAAGCCACGGCACTACAGCACCCGCACGCAGCAAAGCCACTGTCGCCCAGCCACGTGGAGAAGACGCACGCAGGACCTGACCCCCCCCCCCCCCCCCCCCCAAAACCCCCACTGCCCTCGAGTCGTCCTGGGAGCCGCGGGGACCCCTGCTAGCCGTGGACCTTGCGCTGGTGCTTCAGCAGATTGGACTTGTGGTTGAAGGCCTGGGCGCAGTCCTGGCAGCGGAACTGGCGCCGGTTCTGGTGCATCCTCTTGTGCTGCAGGAAGGTGGAGAAGTGGGTGAAGCGCTTGGGGCAGGCGTCGCAGCCGAACGGCTTCTCCCCCGAGTGGATGCGCTGGTGCTCCTTCACCGAAGCCTCCCACTTGAAGCGCTTGCCGCAGTGCGGGCAGGGGAAGGGCTTCTCCTCCGTGTGGATGCGCAGGTGCTTGATGAGGCACGAAGTGCGCTTGAAGCGCTTGCCGCACGTCTCGCAGGCGAAGGGCGCCTCGGCCGAGTGCACCTTGCTGTGCTTGGCCAGGTCGCCGGGCAGCTTGAAGCGCTTGCCGCAGGCCCGGCAGCGGTGGGGCCGCCGGTTCGAGTGCACCAGGCGGTGCTTGATGAGGTCGGCGCAGCGGGTGAAGCGCTTGCGGCAGACCTGGCACTGGAAGGGCCGCTCGCCCGTGTGGATGCGCTGGTGCTCCTGGAAGTTGGACAGGTGCTTGATGTCCTTCTGGCACTCGTCGCAGCGGTACCCCGGCACCTCCCCGCCGTCGGCCGCTGCCGGCAACGCTGCCGCCACCCGCTGGAACAGGAGCCGGGCCGAGCGGCGCGGCTCCGGCCACCCCGGGGAAGGCGGGGGGCTGCCGCGGGCTGCCATGGGGTGGGACGCCCTACCTGGAGGGGGAGAGAGCGGCGAGCGGGTGGCGCGGAGCTGACGGGCCGTCACCCGCAAGAGACCTCCTGCAGCCGGAGCTGGGGGTGCAGCCCCTGGGGCAGAGCCATGGGGCTGGGGGGTAGGGGGGCATGTACCTGCCCCTACCCCTTCCCTCACCCCCCTACACCTGGCTCTGGGGCAGATCTGCAGAGCTGGGGGGGTAAAGGTGCCCACTCCTGTCCCTGCCCCCCACCCCATGCCCTGGTCCCTGGGGCAGATCTCCCAAATATACCTGCCCCTTCCCTCCCCCCTGGTCCCTGGGGCAGATTTGAGGGGCAAATGTCCTGTCCCTGACCCTTTTTTTCCCCCCACCCAAATCCCCACTCCCACCCCATGCCCTGGCCCCTGGGGCAGATCTATGGGGCTGGGAGGCAAATCCCCCCCAGGGCAGATCTGTGGGGGTGGGGGTGCTCCTGCCCCCCCCCTCCCCCGGCCACGTGGAGGCGCCTCCTATTACCTGGGGCCACGCTTCAACCCACAGCACTTCCTTCCGGGGGGGTGCCAAAGGGCACCGGAAGTTAAAGCCTAGGTCAGAACTGAAGGGTCCTTCGCTACTGGAACTTCGCCTGCTCCGTTGCTAAGGGCGGGGCCCTCACCCACAGTCGCTCTGGCAACCGAAGCCTTTCAAAGCCGCAGCTGGCGGAGGCGGAGCCCCGAGGGCCCTGAGCTAAGACGGCAGCTGCTTGGCTTCGCTGCCCGCAGACAACATGGCGTCGCCAGCGCCCGCTCTCATTGGCTGCGACTGAGAAAGACGCCGGCCGGCCGCGGGGCTCGCCAAGGGGATTGGCTGCGAGGATGCAAGATGGCAGCCTCGCGTATCGCCGCCCAACGGATGGACTGCCAGCACCCAATATGGAGGCCGGGCGGCAACGGCGCCCACGGATTGGCTCGCCCTCAGCCAAGATGGCAGCGGCGCAGCTTCTCAGCCCACAATGAAAATGGCGGCGGCGGCGTGCGAGAAGCGGCGCCCGGCTCCAAACCCGGCGGCGGGGCCGGTACGAACTGGGGCTGGGGCGGAGGCTCCGGGCCGGGCGCTGGAGGGTGCGGCCGAGTTCCTGCGCCAGGCCGGGGTAACCGCTATGGTGCGCGAGGCGCTGCTGAAGGTGCTCGAGGCGCGGCCTGAGGAGCCCGTCGCCTTCCTTGCCGACTACTTCGAGAAGCTGGTGCTGAGCAGCCCCGAGGCAGCGGACGGCGGCGGGGATCCTCGCGGGCAGCCACAGCGCCTCGCCCGGGCGCTGTGGTACGTGCGGCTCGCCCACCACTCCCACAGGTGAGGGCGCGGACTACGCCTCCCGGCATGCCCCGCGCCCCGCAGCGCTTCCCTGGCCTGGGCGGGCCGCGGGGGGCATGCTGGGATCTGCGGTCCGTAATGGCTTCGGGTTGAGTGGGAACCGTGCATTCTGGGAGTTGTAGTCCATAATGGTTGGGGAGCGATGCATGCTGGGAGCTGTGGTCCTTAATGGCTGCAGAGTGGAGTGATGCATGCTGAGACTTGTAGTCCCCAGCTGGTGCTGAGAATCCGCGCCCAGGCTGTGCTGGGTTGGGGTAGGTGGGGCACCTCATTCCCCCTGGCTTCTCCCTCCTTGCTCCTTGGCCCCACGGTTGCTCACGAAGCCAGAGCAGGCTGCTCTTGCGCTGAAAATCAGGGGCCCTCCGAGGAGCTAATGGGCTGAGGAGCAAGGCTTGGCTCTCCCAGCCTGGCAGAGCTCTGCGAGAAGCAGGCGTGGGCCTCCATGCTGTTGGAGCTGCCAGGCAGGCTTCCCTCTGTGCTGCGTGAGGCCTGGAGGCCTCTGATCCGACTCCCTTCCCCTCTGGGCAAGAGCATTCCCTGCCCCTGCATGCTGACAGGTGTTTTTCTCCGTGCCCCGGCAGGACGGCTTTCAACAACAACATCAGCATGGCTTATGAGTGCCTGGGCGCCAGCGGCAGGAGGAAGAAGCCCGGGGTCAATGGGAGGATCTACAGCGAGCTGCTCAGGAGGATCTGCCAAGACAGCGAGGCCCCTCAAGAGGTCACTTCTCCTCTGCTGCAGAGGATCCAGTGCCGGGACCACGAGGCGGTGCCGTTTGACGTCTTCCGCTACGGGGTGCTCACCTGCTTCGTGCTGCTCGAGTTCGTGGCCAAGGCGGACACGCTGTATGACGTGCTGGACGATGGCTCTGGCGTCGCAGACAAGAGGGTCTGCCAGGCCGTGCTGGGCACCCTGGAAGAGGCCCTTGGAGCCAGCGACTTCTCTGTGCCCATCCGGTACTTGGAGGCTGGCTCCAAGCTGGGCCCGGACTGTTTGGCCGTGGCCATGGACCGTGCGTTGCTGGAGAGGAAGCTCAGCACCTCCATGAAGAGGGAGGAGTTTCTCAAGAAAGCCGCGGTTCTGTTCATCGCGAAAGTGAAACCTGTTGATTGATGATCTCCCTGGGAAGAAACCCCGCTACCCCCTGGCCTTCCTTTTCCCACACTCTCAGTGCTGTTTTAGGGAAATAATTTATTCTTAGTTGAACTGCAAATCCTAGGACTGGAGATCTCCCATTGAGGCTGCAGAGAGAGCCAAAGGGGCTGAGCAGGTTCTGCTCTTTGCTTGGAGAGCCCTAGATCCTCTGGACTTCCATTTCCCTCTTGTCTCCTCATTGTCCCAAGTGCCAGAAATGCCACGTACGCCCCTGAGCTTCCTGTTCTTTACAGTGTTTGATTTTAGTAGGTATCTGCAACTTCCATGTCAATTGTAGCCTGGGATGCTCCTGGAAAGCCCATAGCTGGCAGGGCAGCATGAGTCACCTGGACTGAGGCAGTGGACTCGATGCAGAAAGAGGAGTTGGGACCTTCCTGGCTTCGACAATGTAGCTTTTAATGCGTCACTTTGATTTTATTTTCCCTCCCTGTAAAATGGGGTGATTTTAAATCTACCTGCCTCGCAGCCTATTGTGAGGACTAACAGGTAAAGAGGATGCCGAGTACCACATAAGTGTTAACTTGTATATTAAGCAATTTTTTTCAGTGCTTTAGAGAGGACAGATTCATCGTCAGAAAGGAGATGGTTAAAAAGTCACTTCTGTGCCAAGTAGCAGCAGCGTTTCCAGAGCCTCTTTTAGTATGACCAAGAGCAGCCGAATGCTATGTTTTACTGACCTTATGTCCGTGCTGTAACCTGGATGCTGAACTATTGGGTTCGTACGAGATGCTTTTGAAGCAAAGTGGGTGCAGGTTGGCTGGTGGGTTTGGATTGTTAGTGGGCAAGAGGCAAAAGCAGCGTAATCTCCTTAAAAACGGGAGTCCTTGATCTTTTTTTTTTTTTTTAAAATGGTGCTGGTGTTTGAACCATACCTTATTTATTGGCATCCTAGAGTGAGTATTTATTACTATGGCATGGTTTTTGGTTTATTCCAGGATATTAAACTTTTTTTTTTCTTTAGTTGCAAACCTCTTTCCTCGTTACTTAGTGCGCTGCTGGCATTCAGGGCTGCTGTAGGTCTCCCGTGCTATTCTGAGAGAAGCATTTACTCAATTTTTTTTGGCTTTGTTTTTGTTTTGTTTTTTTCAAAAAGCTTTCCAAATGCTGCACTAACCTTGCAGTTTCTGGTACTCCAGGCTGGGGCCAGGAAGGTGAATAGAGCTGAACAGTCGAGTGCCAAAGTTTTGAAGAGGCCTCTGATCTTTCTCAGGGTTTAATCCTTAGGACTTTGTTTTTCTAGTGATTTGAGGTCCCTAACTTCACAGCAAAAGCTCCCTACAAAGCTAGACTTCCAGACAATGTCTCCAACCAAGTACCCAAGTCACTAGACTGGTGGTTTTCAACCTTTTTAGGCTCAAGGCAGCCTTCAGAAAATTCCAGCTCTTTGTCTTCTCTCCCTTTTGACTAGAAAAACTGTAATACAGCAATTCTTTTTCCTATTGCAAAGAACTCAAAGCACAATAGGGTAAAATACTTGAATGCTGTGGATTCATTTTTGAAGTAATTGCTTTATTTTGGGGATCGTGGTTGCACACTTAACAGTGCTAACCATGCAGGGCATTCATGGCACCCTTTAAAGGATCTCCAGACACCCCAGGGTGCCACCGGGCTCTGGTTGAGAATTGCTGCACCAGACGCTTGGTGATCTTGGTCATTAGGCCTCACAAAGTCGGTGATGCCAGCGCAGTGTGTCCCATTGAAGTGCCCAGCTGTGGGACTGAGAACCTGCTCTGTGCTTATCCCAATGTAAGGTAACAAGTGCTCCTTGAGTACTTCCAGTGCTTAGTGCTTAACGAGTATCATCATCAAGGCTGTCAGCGCTGTCCTATTTCAAACCCTGGAACTGATTAGCTCCTCTTGGCTTTCTGGGCTTCTATTAGGTACCTTTGAAAATAAGGAGAGAAGCAGGCATCAGTGGGCTAGCATTTTCAAGGCCTCTAATTGCAGCCTTGTGACTGCTAACTCCCCCTCACTATTTCTGGTGCAGTTAGAGTATGCTTTGTTACCTAAAGATCTTTTGTATTTAATGGGTTTGTGCACTTAACTGATGTACAACCAAGTCTGCTTCTGTGTACAGTAAGGTATGGGCAAAGCATTGGGCCCAGCGCTGGGTCACGTGAATTACCCACTTGTCCGGTGTGCATGTGAGTGCAGTACCCTGACGTATAATTAGTATTGTACAGATGGCAAAGGAAGAGGTGTAAGGACTGGGTTTTTAAGTGCTGAGTCTCCTAACCCCTGCTGAAATTAGTGGGGAATTAGGAGCCTAAGTGCTTTACATAGATGACCTTAAGCAAGCTGCCTTGGGGTATTAAATGCCATTACCTTGTTTTGTAAGGAAGTGCAAACGCCTGCCTTCCCAGCAGACTCCACTCAAGTGTTGAAGCCCTGCAATTTTGGGGTTCTTGGGCAATTTCCTGCATTTAACCCACATGTGCTTGAGCAGTGCACGATCCCCTGCCAAAGCTGACTTTAAGCATGGTAATTGTGACTAAGTGCTCCACTGAAAAGCAGGTCATTCAGCCACATTTTAAGACCATGTATTCCCGTGGACCCCTGCTCCGGAGCAGGAGGCCTGTTGTAAAGGTCTGCAGAGGGGAGTAGGGCAGCTGGGGGCTGGGAGTGACTGGAGAGGATGCCAAGCAAAGGCTTGGTGGGTGGCATCGTTCTGGCTCCTTGGGACAGCTGGAGAATGGCCCCCAAGGAGCGTTGGAGGCTGAAAAGTTCACGTATCCTTGGACGCCACGGAGCTGCTGTAGCTCCCACCCCCTCTCCTCCTCCTGCTGCCCCCACCATGCTAGGGCCACGGCACGCACTCTGCTCCCTCCTGCACCACGGGCAAGGGCAGAGCTGTGCCACCCACCCCTCTGCCCCAGGGGGACGTGCTGGTGGGGCCTTCACCCCCCAGGGGGGCTGGAGTCCACAGCAAGCCCCAGGCCTGGCAGGTGTGCCCTTGATGGCAGCTCTGCCATGCCCAGTTAATGGGGCTTCTGTTCCCTAGGCCCCAGGGTGGCTGGGCTGGGACACCAGGGTGGGGATGAGCTGGGGAAAAGCACCCTGCACTGCCTCTTTCCCCCCCCCCCCCCCCGAGTGGTCTGGTCTCTTTCCTCCCCCCCCCCCCCCAGTGGTCTCTTCCCTGATTGGGGGGGGGGGGGGAGAAGAAGAGGAGAAGAGACCACTGCTGGGGGGGGGGGAGGGTGGAGAAGAGGTTTCTTCTCTTCTATTCTGCCCATCAGCAGTGGTCTCTTCACTGCTGGGGGGGGGGAGAGGAGAGGAGACCACTGCTGGGGGCGGGGGGGGGAGAGAAGAGGACTCTTCTGTCCTTCTCCCTACCCCCTAGCAGTGGTCTCTTCTCCTTCTCCTCCTCCTCCCCCTCCTCTTTTTCTTGCCTATTCTCTGTCTTCTCGGTTTCCCTCCCCCCCCCCCGGCCTCAGTGGCCTCTTCCTCTTCTCCTTCCGCCCCCCATGAAGTCACAAATCCCACCCGTCTCGCACAGGCTGCCGGGAGGCCCCGCCCCCCGCACTCCGTCATAGGCCGGCCAGCGCGCGGCGGGGGCGGGGCTGTCCTCCCCTCCCACCCGGCGGACTACAAATCCCGTGGTGCCCCGCGGCGCAGCGGCTGGGCTCGGCTCGGAACGTTCGGCTCGGCTCGGCTCGGCGCGGCGCTGCCCGGCCTGTCCCGTCTCCCCGCGGCCGCCGCGCTCACGCGAGTCCCCGGCTTCCGCGCGGCCTACCCGGCTCGCCCGCCATGGCGCGGCCGCTGATGCCCAGCTCGCAGAAGGCGCTGCTGTTGGAGCTGAAGGGGCTGCAGGAGGAGCCCGTGGAGGGGTTCCGGGTCACGCTGGTGGACGAGGGCGACCTGTACAACTGGGAGGTGGCGATCTTCGGGCCCCCCAACACCTACTACGAGGGCGGCTACTTCAAGGTGCGCGTCCGAGGTGGCTCGGGGGGCTCCAGGGGTCTTGGGATCCCTCCTCCCCGCCTGCCTTTGGGCGCTTTGTTCCCGGGGCTGGTCTCCTCGGGGCTGGGGGGCTCCCCAAGGGGCCCTGTACCGCGGGGGGGGGCCCAGGCTTCCTTCCTCCCCTTGGTCCGGGCCGGGCGCGGCCGGGTGCTGCGCCCCATGAGTCAGCCCGGCGCCCGAGCCGCTTCGGAGCAGCCTCGCTACGTCGGGAAGCGAGAAGAGAGAGCTCTGGGGCCTGCTGGGCGCTGCCTGGTTCAAGGGGGGGCGAAGGGACCCTCCGCCGGCATGGGCGCCCCACCTGCGGCTGTGCCGCGGGGGCCCCTTCCTGGGCGGCGCTCGATCCCGTCCAGCGCCACAAAGGGGCTTGCTCCGAGCACGCCGACTGCGTAGATTCGGGCGCGTCGGGGGTGGAAGGGACCTCGGACGATCGTCGGGGCCAGCCAGGAAAGATCACTGGGGGTCAGACATAAAGGCGGCGAGGTGCCCGTCCAGTCTCCTCTTGAAGATTTCCAGGGTAGGTGATTGCACCGCCTCTGGAGGGAGTTTATCCCACAGTCCGGACACCCTCGTTGTGAAGTTTTCCCTAATGTTGCGCCTGAATCCGATCTTCCAGGAGTGTGGCTGGTACTCCTGGTTTTCCTCTCCGATGCCTTGGTGAACAGTTGCTCGCCGAGCCCTGGATGTTTTCCCCTGATGTAGCAGTAAGCTGCTACCAAGTCCCCTCTCGGCCTTCTCTTCTTCAGGCTGAAGAGTCCCAGGTCCCTCGGCCTTTCCCGTGCGAGTCTCTGATCGTACGGGTGGGCCCTTCTTGGGACTCTCAGACCTGGATGCGGTACTCCAGCTGCGAGTGCAAGGCTGCACGCATGTCGGTTTAAAACCCCAGCACCCTTCACCCCTCGACTTCCTGGGGAGCCACGCAAGGGCTGCGTTGAAAGACAGGATGGAAACGCGTCAGTAGAGCGAACTGGCCTGTAGTCCTCCCTCTTCCTGCGCTGACTTCCTGCAGCCAGCCGGGCTCCAGCCTGCACCTGAGGATGGGAGTTCACGGGAGCAACGTTCAGGACCGCGTGGGGTTGCGGGGGAAGGCCGCACGCAGCACGACAAGACATCCGTGTCTGCATTTTGCACTGAGCTTCTGGCCGCTGTTAGCTGACAGCTTAGCTTGGCTGCACTGGCACGGTTGAGGTGCTGTTGCCAAGCTAAAATCAAGGTTTGGACAGGCAGACAAGCTCCTGGTGCCGGGCAGCTAGCAGATTCCTCCCCAGTCCCGAAGCCGGAGGGTGAAAATCTCTCTCCTTGGCTCGCTCTAACCGTCTGTTTATCTGCTGCCTGCCACGGGACCCGGCGTGGGAGCACGAGACATGCCGCGCGGTCAGCTGGGCACAGCCACAACATTTGCAGGGGCTTATTTTTAGCACCTGAACTCGGTTGTGCTCGGTCTCGTTCTCAATGGGGACCGGCTATTTTTAGGGCTTGAATCACCGGGTGTTAAGCTCCGAGCGCCCGTCTTGGAGGCTGTGTGAGCGGCTTGAGGAAGCGATCGTTACCGCCGCTCTCCAGAACTGATGCGCAGCCAAAGCTTGATTGTCGGAGCCTGGGTGTCCCGAGTGCTGCTTGCGTTCGTATCGTGGAAGATGGCTCTCAATGGATGTTGAAATGAATGGTTGGAGATGTTTCCTCTGGCATCTCTAACCCAGTAAATGGTAGATGCCAGGGAGGGTGTTAATTAGGAGATAAATCACTTTAGAGGTACATGGTTCAGCGCTACCCCTGCCACTGTTGGAGATGGGACGCTGGGCCAGCTGGACCGGGGGTCTGAGCCAGTACGGCTCTTGTTCTCAGGCTTCTCCTTTCTAAACCATTACGGGGGGGACGGCGTCTCTTTGAAGACGTGTTCAAGTGGTTGGTGGAGCCCCGTATGATGCGAGGAAAGTTGTTTTCCTTCGTTTCATGTTTCCCACACTGGCTTCAGAGCCATCGCCTGGAGTTCACCACCCCTATGGCACTTCCTTGGCTGCACTGGGAGTATGGGGCGAAACGTGTCCCTCTGCATTTTGCTTTTTTAGGGTATGCAGGGGAGGAAGAGCGGAAGGGATGTTGCTTGGAGATAGGTTCATGGCTTGGTTCAAGCCTTTATCTCGGGGCAGCCCTTGCTCTGGCTCGTGTATCTCATCATCAGAGGCCTTGGCATAAACTGCCCTTGGAAATCGCCCCTGCTCTCAGCTCGGTGGCTGCCCCTTTCCTTATCCAGTCAGTGGGTTTGGGAAGGGGACGTAGTCAGGAGTCCAGGACCTCTGACTGCTACCACCCATTGTCAGGTCAAGTCCCTTAACCTTCTCGCCATCTGCCCAACAGATCTGCCTTGTGTGCTGCTTTAGCTGACACGGCTTGTAAGATCCAGTAGGAAATGGACTGGGGAGGAACTCGGTTAGAGCTGGGAACAAGCTGTCTTCTGAGCTCCATCCCAGTCCGGTTTGTAGCGGGAGTTAGAGGGGAGATTTTAGACCCTTGAAGCTGACATTTGTTCTTTCAAGGGTGCGTCTTGACTAGCTCCTGCCAGGTGGATCCAGGTCAGTGTGCTTAGCCCCATGGCTGGGACAGCTCCATGGTCTGTCCGCTGGGTCCTGTGTTGACACTGGGATCTGCACGAGGAAATAAATAACGAGGGTTGTTTTCTCTGTGGGCCGTCAAGCACAACAAGCCCTCATCCAGACGTCCGGGGCGGGGTGCTGTGGCCCGGGGCAGTGTCGAGGTTGGTGGAGGAGGGTAATTGCTGGATGAGCCGGAAAGGAAATGAGCTGATGAGTCTTGAAAGGAGGGACCCGGGCAGAACGATCAGGGAGGAGGCACCGCACCAGCCTAGTTTTGATAACGAGGCTTAGCCTTGGAGTGCGGAAACCCCCTGACCAGCATTGCCACTGCCAGCAAACCTGACCTAGTAAATGGCTCTCCCCACTTCAGACTTCCTCTGTGGGCAGCGCCTTTGTGCCAGCGAGGCCCAGCTGCCTGTCCCCAAGCTCAGACCTGCTGGCATCGTTCCCCCTGCCAGTGTCTGATGGACAGTCCTGTACCCAGAGGCAACGTGTGGCATTTGGCAGCCCCCATTATCTGGAAGCCCTGTGGTCCTGGGTGTCCAGATGGGCCTTGATGCAACTGAGCGTCTTCCTTTTGGGATCAGGGAGGCAGGAGGGAGCAGGTTGCCCCCAGCCCGTGACACCAAGGTCGCAAACTTGAACCCTGGTTGGACTAGATGGTCTCTTGAGATCCCTTCCAGCCTTATTTCTCTATGAAGTAGTAGAAGTCTTCTCTGCCTGGCCTGTGCCATCGTAAGGGGAGATAGGGCATGGGATGTGCCTAGGTCATGCAAGCTGCATCCCTAACCCTGTGGGCTTGGCATCTCCTCCCCTAGGGCAAGATGGCAGGGCCTTGCTCACTTGTTGTGTCCCAGATACTCTGAGCTGGCCTGGGCTCTGTCCCCTGCCCCTGCTCGGGGGCCAGGGATAACAGCTCCCAGTCACACGGTCCCCCCACCTTGAGGAAGTCATCACCCTCCTGTTGATGGGCAGGGCTGAACCTGTGGGCTGGTGCTGCCGGTTCCGGGGTGGAGCGTCTGCCCCCAGGCTCTGAGCCCTTGATTACTTCCATCCTCTCTGAGGTACGTGGGCGGTCGGGGGGCTGAGCCCCAGCCCATGATGCAGCCTTGGGGCTGCCCTGAAGGGCATCCATGGGGTTCGTCTGGGCCTCCACAATGCATCTGGCACCTGAGCCTGCTTCCTCCTGAGCCAGGACACTGACCTCTCCCCTTTCCATCGCAGGCTCGCCTCCGGTTTCCTGTCGACTACCCCTACTCCCCGCCTGCCTTCCGCTTCCTCACCAAGATGTGGCACCCAAACATCTATGAGGTGAGTCTCTGTGGCTGTGCTCATGAGGGCTCCCATTCAGCCACTGCTCTGGCCCCGAAGGGGCTTTCTGGGCTGGATCCAAGCACTGGGTGAAACCAGCCTGCACGTCACCAGGACCCTGCGCTGTGAGCAAACCTGCCTCAGCCAGCCCAGCCATGTCCTGGGCTTCGCTTGGTACAGCTCGGCCACCCTGGACCTGGCCTGCTCTGGCTCGGGCTTTTCCCTTCTTGAAACCTCCCCGTCAGCTGGACATGACTGGCTACAGGTGGAGCCGGGGACGAGCAGTCTGCAGGTCTCGCATAGTGGCCAGAAGCATGTCGACGGCACTGTGCGGGTGTGTACCAGACAGGGAGGGGTATGAGCCGGCCCAGGGAGTGCCCCAGCTGGTCTGCTGGTGACTCACAGCTATTCCACTGCCTGGCACCTGCCTGGGCCATGAGGATCCAGAAGGCTCGTTGGGCAGGGTCAGGCTCTAAACTGCCTTTCAAGCCTGCTTGGAGCAAATGTCTCCCACCAACTGCCCTGGAGACCACCAAGGAGATGGGTCTCCAGGTGTGGAGGTACAGTATGGGGTGGGGGGGCTGCAATCTGGATCTGTCACAGCAAATGGCTTCACAGCTGCCCTGAGAGGCCTCAGAAGCCTGGGGGAAGCCTCAAGGTGCTTCTTGCTTTCGGGCACATGTCCTGAGAAACAGGGAGAGCCACGGGAGGGGTGCTGGGAGGTAGCAGGGGTTTATCATTGGCCGTGAGCAACTGGAGGAATTGGCGCCCTTCCTGGGCTGCGTTGTGGGGCTGAGACTCCCAGCTAAGCTCCGTCTCCCTGCACTTCCAGACTGGAGACGTTTGCATCTCGATCCTGCATCCTCCAGTGGATGATCCGCAGAGCGGGGAGCTGCCATCGGAGCGGTGGAACCCCACCCAGAACGTGCGGTAAGCTGTGGGGAGGCTGGCAGGGCTGCAGTTAGCAGAGCCCCCCCTTGGCATGGACTTTCAGCTCTATTTGGTGTCTGGCCTGCTCATGGGCAGTGCCCACAATCACTGCTCGTGCAAGCTAGGTGGGATCTAGGCACTACAGCCCTTGGCCCTGGCGTAGCGCTGTGCCTTCCTGCTCCTTGTCAGACCTGGGTGGTTGCTGAGCCTCCCTCCCTGGTTCTAACTGCTCCCCTTACCCGTGCTCACCAGGACGATCCTCCTGAGCGTGATCTCACTGCTCAACGAGCCCAACACGTTCTCACCGGCCAATGTGGACGCCTCGGTCATGTACCGCAAGTGGAAAGAGAGCAAAGGGAAGGACCGAGAGTACACGGACATCATCAGGTAAGGGGAGCGTGACTGGCACTTGGATGAGTTGGGGAGACATGTAGCTGAAATCACTGCTCAGGAGGGCACTGAAATGCTCACACCTGGGCATGGGGGCAAAGGCCTCGGGGCGATTTCCACCACCACCACTCTGCTTTTCAAGGCTGGTGGTAGAGATCAGCAAGGCCTGGGTGACTGCCAGGTTGGCCGGGGGGGTCTATGTGCATTCAGGGCTCAACTGCCCTAGACGTTGAGATCTCATGGGCAGATCTGCACGTGATCACCCCATGAAGGATGGCTGTAGCATGAGTCCCGGTCTGCCCAGCCTCGGAGGTGGGGGAGACGCTTCCCCCATCTGCATCTTGGCTGCACGTGCAACAGCCCATCCCCTGCAGCAGGGCAGTGCCCACCTTCCTGCCCAAAGGGGCTGGGCTCTTGCAGGGCTGAGGAAGCCTCACTGAGGGAGGGGGAAGTCAAGGCTGCTTCAAGGCCCGGTCCACCCACATCTAGACTATTCTTGTGATAATGGTGCCTGGGGCAGTCCTGGCCAGGCAGTCTGTGACACCTTGCAAAGACTTCAGGCTCCTGCCTGGCACCCTATGCCAGGATTAACCTATAAATACCTATGATCCCTCCGCTGCTATTGCCTCAACCCTCTTCTCACTGCTCCTGGCCCCTTGCAGGAAGCAAGTCCTGGGAACCAAGGTGGATGCAGAGCGGGACGGCGTGAAGGTGCCCACCACGCTGGCTGAGTACTGCGTGAAGACCAAGACGCCAGCCCCAGACGAGGGCTCAGACCTCTTCTACGACGACTACTATGAAGACGACGAGATGGAGGAGGACGACGACGACGACGCTGACAGCTGCTACGGCGATGAGGATGACTCTGGCAATGAGGAGTCCTGACGTCCCCCTGCCCGCGCCAAAGCTCCTTTATAAACTCCTGAATTTTACCTCGGCTCGGATGCCCTGGTTTGAATCTCGGCTCGGTCGGCCCCGGCCCTCGCACTCTACCTCACGGGGAGACTGTGCTGCTGTGCAAGAGAAACCACCGCTGTCTTTGTAAAATATAACCCTGTTTTATATGGGGGGGAGGGATGGGGGGGGGGGATTCACTGAGGTATTTTCTGTATCTGCCGGGATGTGGAAGCTGGTGTCTCTGGGTGGAGTGAGAGGGGATGTCTCCGTGGGGTGAAATTGGTCTTGCACCCTGCCTGGGAGAAACAGCTTGGGGGTGGCTACATGGAGCTGGTGCAGCCTGTTGGGTGGAGAGGTGGCAGGGGCTGCTGTGGTCCTCCGCAGCCTACCCCGTTCACAAGCCATGGGAACAGTCCTTGCTCCCACTAGCCCCTTCCCTGCACTTCAGGAGCCCGTTGGGCCCAGGGGCTGAGATCCCAGCATGCACAACCTGGGCTGGAGCAGCTCCCTTCCTCCCTTGGGCCCTCCTTCATGGGGAAGGGGGCAGAGGTGAAGGGTGCCCCAGGGTGGATCATGGCTGCACTGACAAGCTGGGGGGGAGGGTTGTTTTTAAAGGGGGGGGGGTAGTTTTAACTCTTCCTGCTGCTTTGGGGGTTGTTTTGTTCTGTTTTGGATTTTTTTTTTTTTTTTTTTTTGAAAACTATTTAATAAAAGTACTTTTAAGGGAGCGGCTGTGCTGCCTTCAGTCATCAGAGGCACTGCTTGTACCAGGGTCGGGGGGCTCTGCCCTGAAGTCTACAATGATCTCAACCCTTAAGGAGAGGGTGGGGGCAGGTGTGGGGACTGCAGGGCAGGGAGGGGAAGGAGTCCAGGGATCAGTGATGCAGCAAATGTGCTGGTACCCTGTGGGGGGAGGCAGGCAGGGGCAGTGGACAGGTCAAATGTAACAGGTGGCTCTTGCTGTGAGTGGGAAGTAGCCAGGCCTCCCTGCCCCTCCTGTGGGCGAAGGACCTTCCCTTGCCCTGGGAGTGCCCGTGGTGGACTGACCAGGCCAAACGAGGGTCCTCACTGAGAGCACCAGGTGTCTCTAACATACAGGATGCTGCAGTTTCGGTCCCTGCTCCATCACCAGGATCTGATCGGGTCAGAGCAGGCTGGACACGCAATGCGCCAGGAGGCTCTTGGCCTGGGCTGTGAAAAGCTAAAGACATCTGAGAGGCGCCGTGTCGCAGAGGGATGTCAGGGCCCTGAGATGTAGCAGGTGGGGGGAAAAGGGAGGTTCCTGGCCTGGTAGATCTCTGGGGAAGATGGAGGGCATGGTGACTGGTTTTCTGGCTGCCTCCAACTGTTCATCTGCTGGGGAGTGCTGTGGGGTGGGGAGACCAGGGCGTGGATCCATCTTGGAGTGCTGGGACCAGGAGCCAGTGGGGCAGTAGCAAGAGCCTGGCTCTGCCCCAGCTTATGCAGTACAGCTGGCTCCAGGAGGGGCCCTTCCTGCCAGGTTGGGAAGTGGAGGCGGCTGGTTTCCAGGGAGGTCGGGTGTTTCACCAGGAGTAAGCTCATACGAGCCCTGTGCAAATCCTTCCCATCGCCTGTCTCTCCCGGGGTTCCTGTTGTTCCTGACCAACCCATCAATTCCCATCCCTTTCCTCTGCCTGACCTGCTCTGCTTTCTGCTCCTTGCCCTATCTGCTGCTGTGCTGCCTGTCTGTCCGTTACTCTGCCGTGTGCCACAGCTTGGCCACCCTGACGTAGAACGACCTCGGTGGATGTGGAAATCGATCCCAAGCATGGGCCTGACATCACGCAGGGACGCTCCGCTGCTCCAGGCACGGCCGGCAGGCTGAGCTCAAGGTAGGTGCCTCTCTCTGCAGGTTTCATGCTTTATAACTCGACATACGTATTCTCCAAGGCAGATGTGACCATGTTGCCTGCAGCCTCTGGCAGTCAGGATTTGTCTCCTACGTGGCAGAGGTGGATCTGGTTGTAGTGGCCCGAATTCCCCTCCCTGTCGGGCTGTGAGATTAGCAGCAACTCCTCCATTGCTCAGCCCCTGCTCCAGTCTTGTGCCTGCCTGTGTGATTCCAGCCAGAGGCACCGTACGTAAGTGTGCAGGCACGTCCACGGGACCTGAATTTCAGTGCTAAGTCTGACAGCCAGTGCTCAACACAACACGGTGTTGGTCCTAACTAGGGGGCCTTGATGCTGCTCCAGTAACACATGTTATTAAGAGCCCTTCTGAACTTATGGGAGAGCCAGCTGCTCTCTCTTCTGCTCCGGCTTCCCTGGAGACTGAAAGATCTCTCCTTGTGCCTTTGATCCGAGGTGGTGTCTGATGTGAGCAGCAAGGGAAGCATTGCGGCGCCTGGACCGGAGCAATCAATGTCAGCGCAGGCTGGATTGTGTTTGTGACTGCAGCTGTCTCTCTCCAGGGATAGGAAGGCAGAGACGAACCCTTCCTATGAGCCCAATCTGGCCTGAAGGTGGTGCTCTCAGCTAGCTGATCCATTTAGAGAGGAGACGTAGAAGTAAGGTAGGGCTGAAGCAACGTCGCCTGGATGGTCTGTGAGCAGCCAGGAGGGTTTTGGTGAGATCTTATTAAACCAACTGTGCAGTTGGGATTGATGTTGGACAAGCTCTTGGGCACAAAGTGCCCTGCGTGGGTCAGCTGGGGTGGGGGGCGAGCTTCCTACAACCTGCTTGGGCCCAAGCGGGGGTTTCCTTGAGGCAGAGGTGAGGCTCTTGGTGCTCTGTGCCATGGCAGAGCGGATTTGAGTGTGTAGCTCCAAATGCAGAGAGAGGCTGTGGGTTCTTCCACCAGCGAAACCAGGCTCTTGGCCACAGCTGTGACCACCCGTGGCAGGCGAGCTGAGCTAAGGAGGTAGCCCTGGGCTCCTGCCTGGTTGCTGGGGCTGGGAGACTGCTCCAGGAGTCCCTGCTGCATCAGTCCCCCCGCTCTGGGGATCTCCAAGCAGTGCCCAAACGCACCAGGCCTGAAACCTCAGCTGAGGCCTTGGTGGCCTGGGAGGCTGTTTTTGACCCCCAGTGCATCGGAGCTGGGAATGGAGTCCAGGAGTCCAGTTTCGTGCTACCCTCCTCTGGGTGCTGCCAAGGGCTTGAAATTCCCCCATGCAAGTCAAGCTCCAGCTCCTCCCAGGAGCAGACGCCTGCCCCGGCTGCTTGGCATTACCTGGTCCTTCCTGCCGTGCTCTCGCTTCCCTTGGGCGTCTGTCCCCAGCGGGATCTGTTCCCTTCCTGAGCTCAGACCAGTTGCTGTGGGACTTGGCCACCTCGAAGGGCATGCCCTATGGTGCATGTTCCGTGCTGTTACTACCATGCTCGGGGAAGGACAGGGCTGTTTCCAATTCTCCAGGCTGGTCTGACAGGGAGAAGTAGTCTCGTCTTCTCTTCCCCACCCCACCCCCAAGCACATCATTCCCTATCCCCACTGGACTGGGCAGGGATGGGGACTCTTTGCAGGTAGGCGCCATGCGAGACCCTCCTTGCAGCAGAGCTGATGCAGGAAGCAGTCTGGCCGACTGGGCTGAGAGTGCAGGCTGTTGCCAAGAGGCACTTGAGTGCAACCCTGCAGGCTTTTCATGCTTCTAGTCTCAAACCTCCTTCCTCCGCTTTGGAGGAAATCAGCCTGCTTGACCTCCCCGCTCCGGCAGCTGTCTCCTGCCTGCGGGTCCTGGAAAGCTTCACTGGCTTCTCCATCATGTGACAGTCGGTAGCCTGATGCTGGAATTGCCCCGCTTCCTGGGGGTTAATGGAGGCCAGGTGCTGGAGTAGCAGGGGCCTGGCAGGAGCCCCGAAGCCCCGTGCTCTCCAGGGAGAGCACAAGCAGCCTCTTCTGCAGCCTGGTGCATGTTGCCTGGTGCGGAGGGGGCAGAGGGCTGGCAGGGCCAGTGCATGGGGGATAGCTGATGCATATGTCCCCAGCCTGCGCTGTTTCGCGAGCATGGGGCTGTCCTGGGTCCACATCCTGGCTCCTTCCTGCCACCAGGTTGGGAGCAGGATGGTTTGTGCTCTCATGGCCTCATCCACCAGCGCCTGAGTGCCCAGTGCTTGGGCTCTGCCAGCTGTTCCCGTTGTGGAGGTTACAGCTGTGAGTCCCTGTCTGGTCTCCTCCGGAAACAGCCTCCAGCTGGATGGAGCAGCTGCAGCTCCCTGTCCTTCCAGAGTTTCTCTTGCCCCAGCCTGTCGAGGTGACCCTAGAGTGGGCTCCTTGCTTAGCTTGCAGGTGGTGGCTGTCCCCTGGGGAGGCATCCATTGCAGCAGGGGTCCAAGGCAACTCCTCTGGCTTCGGGTCGCTCTGACTCCCTGCTGCTCTCCAGCTTACAGGGCTGGAGTCCAAATCTTTGGCTGAGACCCTCCCCTGGAGCTGAATTCCAGCCCTGGGGGGCCCATTCATGCTATCAGGTGCTATTGCCGGCTATCGGGCAGTCCTAATGCCTGTCTAGACATGCTGGAAGGAGCCGGGCCACAGCATTGAGCTGTTTGGATTTCTTCCTTCCCCAGGCCCTGCTGTGCTTTCTGCTGGCAATTCCTCGTAGTCTCATTCCCTCTTGTGCTGCCATCCGCTGTCCTGGTCCCCAGCTACCTGCACCCCTTGCCCTAGGGCTCCCCCCACGTGGTGCTCTGGGCTCAGACCCGTCTCTGCTCGCTTGGGCCAGGCCCTAGGGGCTACCCTGAGCTTCACACAGAGCTCAAACCTGTTCTCCGGTCACAGGGGCTGGCTGCTCTCACTAAGCAAAGTGCCACTGAGTGAGAGCAAAAGTGTTTGGGACCTAATGTCTGCTGCATTTTCAGCTTGGGTGCAGCCAGGCCCATACCCCCTACCTTTCTGCTGCTTTATTCATCCCCCTCTGTGCTTGGTTTTCCTTGTGCCTCATTTGGGGCTGTTACTGCATACAGGGCAAGCGGCTGGGCACCCAGCAGACCCAATCAGTCCCTCTGCAGGGCAGAGATGCAGATTTGCTCGCACAGGTGCTGAGGCTTGGCATTCGTTCCACATCCTCACTGCCCTCCCCACTACCAGGCAGCCGCTGTTCTCTGCTGGCAGAGGCTCTGGTTTATCATGGCCCAGATTCCTCTTGTCCCCAGGCAGGACTTCATGGAGGGCTCCAGCGAGCACTAGGCAACCCTTGCTCGTGCCTCTGGGAAGAGCTGCTTCGCTTCTCCTGTAGCACAATCATTCCTCCCCTTCCCCTCGGCCACAGGCGCTGCTGGGACTGGTGCCGGGAAGCTGCCAGCAGCAGACGAGCCCACCTCTGCCTGCAGTAAGTGCATTGGCATCCTTGCACTGTTCCTCTTCCCTCTGAGACTAGAGAAGCACTTGCTGCCCTCCAGGCTGGAGGCTGTTGGCTGGCCTGGCGGTGGCATGGCATCCCAGTTTTGCTCCCACCGCTTCTCTGATGCACGGAGCTGGATCTCGGTTCACCCGGGAGCTACCTCGGAGGATGTAGGTGCCTTAATCCTCTTGCCTCATTGCTCTTCAGTCTCAAGGCTGAACCCGTGGTGTGGTACAACAGGATTTAGGCACCCACCTGCCTCGTGTCTTGATGCTGTTTTGGAAACTAAATGTAGGCACCTAATGGGTGGCACAGGATCTGATTGGTGGTATCTCGGTGAGCCCTTTGGATCACACTGCTCCGTGTCAGTCTTCCCATCCCCTCTGTCCCCGCTGCCCGTCTCGTTCCCCATTTCGCTCTTGCAGATGCTGTGGGAAGAGATGGTCTCCACCTCTCTCCCCTGGGGAGGAGGCTCTTCTCAGCCAGACTGGCTGACCTGCTCCACCGGGCTTTAAACTAAGCCCGCTGGGGGACGGGGGCACGACCGCCACTGCTGGCCCGCTGAGCAATCCTTGCAAAGCCAGCGGATCACGGCACTCAAGGGAGCCCACCCCAGCCCCAGCCCTGGTAAAATCTGTGGGCAAGGAAGGAGCCCCCCGGGGGGCACTTGCCTGCCTGTACACAAATGCCAGGAGCTTGGGGAATAAGCAGGAGGAGCTCATCCTCCTGCTCAGTGCAAACAATTACGATGTCATAGGGATCATGGAGACCTGGTGGGACTCCACCCATGACTGGACCACGGGGATAGATGGCTATACCCTGTACAGGAGGGATCGTGTAGAGAAGAGGGGCGGGGGTGTAGCTCTCTATGTTAAGGAAAGCTACGTGTCCCTGCAAGCCGATGTTGGCGACCAGGGTGGACGACGGGAGACCCTCTGGGTTAAAATCCGTGGGGAACACGGCACAGGGGACACAATGGTGGGAGTCTATTACAGACCTCCCACCCAAAGTCCTGAGCTAGACCAGGAGTTTGCCCAGGAACTGGCTGAGGCAGCTTGCTCCAGGACCATGGTTGTCATGGGTGACTTCAATTACCCAGACATCTTGTGGGAGGATCGCTCAGCAAAATCTGAGCGGTCGCAGAGCTTCCTCTCATGCGTGGATGACCTCTACCTGACTCAAGAAGTCTATGGGCCAACGAGAGGCAAAGCGCTGCTCGACCTGGTGCTGGCTACTGGGAATGACCTAGTCGGCGACCTAGTGATCGATGGGAAGCTGGGTGACAGTGACCATGAGCTGATCACCTTCACCATCCGCCGAAAAGCTGGCAAGTCAGTCAGCAACACGCAAGTCCTTGACTTCAGGAAAGCCGACTTTGACAAGCTCAGGAGGCTTGTCAGTGAGGCCCTAAGGGACTGTGACCGCAGGGAGAGGGGAGTTCAAGAAGAGTGGTTGCTCCTCAAGGGAGCGATCCTCAATGCACAAACTAAGTCTATTCCATCTCGGAGGAAAGGCAGCAAGAGGGCACAGCAGCCCCCCTGGCTCTCCAGGGACCTAGCAGACCTCCTGAGGCTAAAAAGAAAGGCCTACAAAGGATGGAGGATGGGAGTCGCCTCCAAGGAGGATTATTCTGCACTGGTCCGGTCCTGTAGGGAGCAGACCAGGAAAGCCAAGGCTGCAACTAAACTCCAGCTAGCTTTGAGCATCAAGGACAATAAAAAGTCCTTTTTCAGATACGTGGGGAGCCGGAGGAAAAACAGGGGCAACGTTGGACCCCTGCTGAACCAGATGGGGCAACTGACAACTGACGCCCAGGAAAAAGCCAACCTATTAAATAGGTACTTTGCGTCGGTCTTTCATCAGCCCCATGGGACGCCTGTGCCTGCTACAGGGCCGGGAAGTCCGGGTGAGGGTGATCCCCTGCCCTCCATTAATGCTGACTTCATGAAGGAACATCTTGAGAAGCTGGATACCTTCAAGTCAGCCGGCCCTGACAATCTTCACCCCAGGGTACTCAAGGAGCTGGCGAGCATCATAGCCCAGCCTCTAGCACGGATCTTTGAAAACTCTTGGCGCTCTGGTGTAGTGCCCGAAGACTGGAAGAAGGCCAATGTGGTGCCTATCTTCAAGAAAGGGAGGAAAGTGGATCCGGCTAACTATAGGCCCATCAGCCTGACTTCTATACCGGGGAAGATCTTAGAAAAGTTAATTAAAGAGGCCATCCTTAATGGACTGGCCGACGCCAACATCTTAAGGGATAGCCAGCACGGGTTTGTTGCGGGTAGGTCTTGCTTGACCAATCTCATTTCCTTCTATGACCAGGTGACCTATCACCTGGACAAGGGGGAAGAGATTGATGTCATATATCTTGACTTCAAAAAAGCCTTCGATCTGGTGTCCCATGATCGTCTCTTGGAGAAACTGGCCAATTGTCGCCTTGGGTCCCCCACGATCCACTGGCTGGAAAATTGGCTCCGGGGTCGGACCCAGAGGGTAGTAATTGATGGAAGTCACTCATCGTGGTGTCCTGTGACCAGTGGGGTCCCCCAGGGCTCTGTCCTTGGACCCATACTGTTCAACATCTTCATTAATGATGTGGACACTGGAGTCAGAAGCGGACTGGCCAAGTTCGCCGATGACACCAAACTTTGGAGCAAAGCATCCACGCCAGAAGACAGGCGGATGATCCAGGCTGACCTGGACAGGCTCAGCAAGTGGGCGGATGAGAATCTGATGGTGTTCAATGCCGATAAATGCAAGGTTCTCCACCTTGGGAAGAAAAACCCGCAGCATCCTTATAGGCTCGGCAGTGCTATGTTGGCTAGCACTATGGAAGAAAGAGACTTGGGGGTCATCATTGACCACAAGATGAACATGAGCCTGCAATGCGATGCTGCGGCTAGTAAAGCGACCAAAACGCTGGCTTGCATCCATAGATGCTTCTCAAGCAAATCCCAGGACGTCATTCTCCCCCTGTACTCAGCCTTGGTGAGGCCGCAGCTGGAGTACTGCGTCCAGTTTTGGGCTCCACAATTCAAAAAGGATGTGGAGAAGCTTGAGAGAGTCCAGAGAAGAGCCACGCGCATGATCAGAGGTCAGGGAAGCAGACCCTACGATGACAGGCGGAGAGCCCTGGGGCTCTTTAGCCTGGAAAAGCACAGGCTCAGGGGTGATCTGATGGCCACCTACAAGTTTATCAGGGGGGACCACCAGTATCTGGGGGAACGTTTGTTCACCAGAGCGCCCCAAGGGATGACGAGGACGAATGGTCACAAACTACTACAAGATCGTTTCAGGCTGGACATAAGGAAGAATTTCTTTACTGTCCGAGCCCCCAAGGTCTGGAACAGCCTGCCGCCGGAGGTTGTTCAAGCGCCTTCATTGAACACCTTCAAGATGAAACTGGATGCTTATCTTGCTGGGATCCTATGACCCCAGCTGACGTCCTGCCCTTTGGGCGGGGGGCTGGACTCGATGATCTTCTGAGGTCCCTTCCAGCCCTAATGTCTATGAAATGTAACAGGGAGCAGATGGGAAATCTTTGGCTCATTGAGATCCAGCTTTTACGAGGCAGCTCCAGGCTCCCAAGGGCCCCCTCCACGGCCACCCAGCAGCTGCTTGAATGCTGTCATTCCCGTGTCCCGTGTATGCTCCATGAGCCTGTCCCAAACGGTGGCGTGGAGGCCCCAGGGGTCTTATCCGCAATGCTGCCCTCCTTATGCCCCTACAGCCTGTTGCAATGAGGATGCCCTTGGCTAGGAAAGGCCCCCTGCAAGCGTGCTGTGGTGACAGGCCCATGCTGTGTTACTGGTGCCACTCTTACATGTGGATGTGGTCCGCGGACTTCTGGGTACCGTCATAAGCATCTGCCCCTTCATATCCCTGAGAGCTGAGGGTTGGTTTCACCCTTTAGATCTGCCACCTTCCAAAATACAAGCCCTGGATGAACTGGCTTCCTCGTTTATGGGGTGCAGGTTGTGGTCCCGTTGGTCTAAGGATGTAGGCAGACAAGGCTCTTTGTGTAAATCTGATATCTTTTGGCCTAATAAAAGATACCGGCTTTATCCAAAAGACCTCACTTATAATGTCTGTGGGGAGACTAAGAGCTAAGCTCTCCTTCCCTCCAGGGGTGGGAGAGGCGCACCACTAGGGAAGCTGGCCCTGTGGTCACCTGTCATGTGAACTAGGAAAGGGTGCTGGCACTTGAGGGACTAACTGGACTGCAGACACCATCGCTTGCTGCTTTTAAGCCAGGGATTTGGAGAAAATGGGCTGCTCCCAGGTTTTGTTTCCTAAGTCCATGTGTCTCCCACCTCCCCAGGGGCCCTAAGCCCCAGTGCAAAGGAAAATCACACCTCCCTTGGAAGAATGCACCTGGCCCTTTGTGCAATGTGATAACCGCATATCCTTCCTGATTCCTACCTGATAATCGCTTCAGCTGATTAAGAAGCTTCCTCTTACCCTGGGTTTGATCTCAGCAGTTGCCCCATAAGCCAGGGACATTCTTATCCTCTGGAAGGAGCTGGCGGCTGGCTTTGGCCTTTGTTCTGCTGTCCTGGTATTGTTCTCTGCATCCCAACCCCCATCTCCCTCCTCATTAAACACTGGCCCCTGGAGGGCTAGATAGTGCTACTAAGGAAAGGGGAGAGCAAAGCAGCTCTAGGGACCAGCTAAAAATAAAAATAAAATAAGGGGAGGCCTTTTCCAAGAGCTCCCACCCTCCTTCCCCACATCTTGGGGTGCCCCCAGATCCTCTGCTGAATAAGTCCATCAGTTTATCCATATGATTAACTGATCTAATGCCTTCCCAGCCAATTTAGAAATATTCATTGCAAATTTCTAAACACCTCTAACCCCTGCCCCAGGGCATAGGGGTTGTGAGGAAGGGCTCTCATTCTTTGCATTCCCAGCTAAAGGGTTTTCAGGCCATGCTCCAGCCCAGTAGAAAGGCTCAGGGTTGGCATATTTTAGTGCAGGTAAGAGCGCAATAATGAAAGTGCCCTTCCTAAAGCCAGTGGAGAAGCCTGCTCCCAGCTCTTCAAACCTGAGGCACCAGCTCACCTACCTTTTCCCCCATAAAAATTAAAGATTAACGCCAGGGTGTCTGCAAGACGGTGCTTGTGCAGGATGCTGACTTGCTGCTGAGCTAGGAGTCAAAGTCCCCGGGTGTGAGATTGGGGGTGGGGGTCACCGCATGGGCACAGGTTGCTGCTGAAGCCTCTTCTCCAGAATCCTGGTTGTCCTCCCTGATCCCACTTGTGTTTCTTGTCTCATTTCAGGCTGGCAGCAGCCTTTCTGCACTTTCCAACCCCTCACTAAAATGCAGCCACTTCTGGGGTGGAACCTAGCAGCCGCTTAATGGCTCGCAGCAACAGCGGATAAATGCATCCTTCCTGCGGCTTCTTTAAAAACAAGAGTGATGATGCTGAAGGGCTCGCGGATGGGATGTAACAGGCCATGCAGGAGTCACTGTGCTGGTTATGTCGTTCTTGAGCAGCTTCCTTAGCTGTTCTGGCCCCTTATAAAATGGTTAGCAAAAGAGAGCAGGGTTAGGGGTGAAAGCAAATCCATTGGGACAGGGGAGGGGAAAAGGATCTCACATGAGCAGAGCCTAATCAACCCAGCTGGAATTTGGCCAGGACGCCAGTCTACTGGGGCCCTTCCAGGAGTCAGAGACCTGCAAATACAGACGGGATCAAAGTGCAGCGGTGGCCTGAGCTCTCCCAGAACGAGCTTTTAACCCTGTGCTACTTCTGCAGCCCTTGCCAAGGGTGCTTGCCGTGGAACTGCCCGTGCCACGTGCAGGTTGTGTCTGTCCAGGCTGGTGCGCAGAGCCCCAGAGATGCAACATTGCCATGCTCCTCGTGACTCCTCTGGCAATTAATTGCTTGAAGGAGGCAAGTTCTGAATAGAAACTTGCTGTGATCTGCCACGGGCAGTATGCTTGCCGCAGCTCGTGTGGGTTTCCCGATAGCAGCCGGCAATGAAAGCGGTGCAGACTTCTGGAGGCAGAAGGGCGCCGTTACAGCTGGCTGCTCATGTTTTAAAGCCTCTTGCAGCAGGGCAGTCTAGACTGCACTCCTAGATGGTTAATGTGCGCGCTTGGGGACTATCTGTTCTGCTCCCAAGCCCTCTCTTGAATAAGCTGGCTGTGTTTTCTCGTTGGCACTCTTTGAGGAGGCCTCTAATGCTGGCCCTGGGCATGTGTTACCATCATCCAGCAAAAGAGGCTTGAGAGTGGTTCCATGAGGTGGACTCTACTGGCAGAGCTGGTCTCAGATGCAGGGTCTGGCTGGGCTCTCACTGATGGGTGCTTATCAAGCACCGAAGTAGCATAACTTTGCTGGGGGCAGCAACTCCTAAGTGCTGCTTTTTTGGGGGCGCAAAAATAGCTGCTGCCACAGTAGTGGCTGATCATGCTGCTGCGCAGGCACCAGGGCAGCCAGCACCATTGCACGGCTGCCCAGAGCTGCCTCTGAAGCATGGACTGGATCCTAGACGGCCCTAAGCACAAGAGCAGCAACAGCAAGCATGTGTTGGGTGCCACTTGGTGCACTGCAGAGGCTGGCCAGGCGTGGGGGGTAGGAGATGTTAACCATTCACGAGTCCGGCCACAGGACCCTGAACACACAGTGTTTTCCTCTTGTGCACAAACCACCTAAGACGCACTTTGGCCGTGCTAATCACTCCGGACACTCTTGGCCAGGGTGTTACGGTGAGGAGTGTCCTACCTGGGAAGCCTTCCTGCAGCTTGATCTTTAAGACTTTGCATTTTGTTTTGCTGCTGCTGGGTGCTAAGGCACTCGATGAAAAATGAGCACGCATTATCCTAGGTAGGAGGCTGGTTGACTCAGCCCCTATATAAATATGTGCAGCTCCCCTGTTAAACCAGTCAAGGCACGTAGGCTAAGGGAATGCAGCTGCCACTGTCGTTGACAAATGAGACTAATTAGCTGCATATAAAAAAGGAGGAGGAGGAGGTTTTCTCTCTCTGGGAAAAAGACTCTAGGAACAGCCGCAGGTTCAAGATTCAACAGGGCTGTTTTGGCTTCTCCGGTCGTTTAGATGATGACGGTGCTAGAGGAGCAAGGAGACGGTCAATTAGTATGCGGAGGGTGGGGAAGATTTACCCTGTTCTCGTACAGTTGGTATTGGTATGTGGAAGCCATGGCACTGAAATGAGATAACCTTGCTCAAAGTCAGGTGGAAAGCAGCAGAGCCAAGAGCAGCCTAGGAAGCCCCACTACCTTTGCTCGAAGCACTCGCCGCCGGGGGCCCTGGGCAGCGGCCCCTTTCGTGAGCACGGCCCCTAGCACGGTGAGAGCCCCGCGCTTTGTTGCATGTCTGATTTTATTTCTAACCGTGCCTCAGTTTGCCTGTCTAAAATGGGAAGATTACGCCTCAACAGCCTCATGGAAGGGCTGGAAGATGTGGGAGGGTGGAAAGTTTCCTGCTCCATTGATTGCCTGATCCTGCCTGAAGCAGGTACCATTGCATGGGTCCTGTACCTAGACTCCTGGCAGCACTGGGGCAACGTTTATTGTCAGGCCCTCCCTTCGCCAGAGATAACAATAATTATTATTGTCACCATTTTTGGGCCCTCTGTCTGTGTGCGGCTGCCTGTGTCCTGCGGTGACGGTGCCTTCTGCTCCTCCCCGAGGATGACGCGGTCCCAGGTGTGAGCGAGACCCGTCCGTGCCAGCTCCTCGCGCTCCCAACAGCTGCGTTTGGGCTGGTGATTGCCCTCTGTGCCACTGCCATTGCACGGAGCCCCTCAGCCCTATTACCCCCGCTAGGCCACGGAGCCCGCGGGCAACTGGATGTCGGGGCAAACCGGGGCTGCTGGGCCGATGCCTCCGTGGGGCGGCTCTGTTGCAAGCCAAGCCGATGGCAAAGATTGCTGGTGGGCTGGGGGCAGGGCAGTGCTCCCTGCAGGTGCTAATGCTTCGGGGCTGGGGGTCAGGCTTCACGCAAGGGTCTGCACTAGACTAGACTAGACTAGTGCTCTGCACTGCACCAGACGAGGCGACTGCTCTGCACTACACTGCAGTGCACTAGAGTAGTCTGGTGCAGTGCAAAGCAGCCTGCACTGGACCACTCCACTGCACTACTTCTCCCCCTACCCTCCCAGGCCCATTACCCCCCCAACCCCACGTGACAGGCGCCGCGCCGTTCCGTTCTCCGGCGGCTCTTGTCCCCTCTCGCTTGCCGTTCTCCCCGCGCCCAGAACTCGCCTGCTGATTGGCCGGCCGGCGGGGGCGGAGCCCTGTAGCTAGCTGGGTCCAGTGGAACCGGCCGGGACGAGCCAGTGCCGGAGGCGGCGGCCATGAGGGCGGGTGGTTGCGCGGCGGCCATGCTGGGCCTGGCGCTCGTGCTGATATGCGGGGCCCGCGGCGGCCTCGGCGCAGGTACGGCCGGGCCTGGGGGTGGATGGGATTGGGGGGGCCTTGACGGCTGCTGATCCCGGCCCGGATCGCGGTATATTGGGGGCTCGCCCCCTCGCCTTGTACTAGCGGCGCCTCATGATGACGGGGTGGGGGGGGGCGAATCGTGCTCCCCCCCGGGCTTTGTGTCCTCCCACAATCCTGCAGCACCGCCGGGGGGGCTGGGATGCGGCCCTGTGGCCCCACGGCCATTTTTGCCCCCCCCCCTTTGCACAGCGAGGTGGAGGGGGGGGAAGCTGCTTTGATCCAGTGGCCCCTCCCCCCCCCCCCCCCCCCCCCGAGCGTGGTGGGGGTCGCGATGGGCGATCCCTCGATTCAAGATCGAGCTCCCGGGGGAGCCCCTGCCCTGCGGAGAGTAGGCCCAAGACTTGGATCCCCCCCCCCCCCCCCCCCCCCCCCCCGGCCCATTTGTGTCCAGGGCCTTGCGGCACCATTGGAGCCGGCTCCTCCCAGCTCTCCACCTCCCACGGCTGCCTTTGGGGGGGCAAAGAACAGCAGAGCCCCCCACCACACCGGACTAACGAGGCCCTGCCCTCCCCCAGTCTCTTGAGTCCCTAATGAACTCTCTTCTCTCCCTCCCTCCTACCCCACGCGTGAAGGAAAGCCATTAAGTCGAATTACCTAGCCCGGGCTCTTCGAATCGAGGTCATCCCATGACCCTAATACAGAGCGCGACCCGCCGGGGCTTGTCCGGCGTCAAGGTCTTGCTGCTGAGAGAGGCTTTGGCAGCTGGATTGGACCCTTTCTTGTCCTGGGGAAGCAGAAAGCTTTGGTTTATTTAATGACCAAACTGACCAGAGACAAAGAACTATATATACACACACACACACATTGGTATGTATTTTATATATATATATATATATATATATATACACACACACACACACACACTGGTGTGTATGTATTATATATAATATTCATATACAGACACACCAGTGTGTGTGTGTGTGTGTATTATATATAATATTCATATATATACACACACACACACACACTGGTGTGTATGTATGTATATATATATATATATATATATACACACACACACACACACACACACACCCCTCCAGTGTGTATGTATATAATCATATTCTCACCAGCATTGGGAACTTATTCTCTTCGGGGTGCTGGGCTCCCCCGGTTGGGCGGCACGTCTAGGCAACGTGGCAGCTGCGGTGCTGTCACGACTAGTGTCTCTGGTTGGTTTATTCCCTCCTATGGGTGTCACCTTTTGGTTCCAGGTCCTTTCCCTGTTCCAGTTTTTTGGGTGCCGATCTTGATTTACCAACCTGTTGTTTTTTGGTGTTGCGTTCAGCAGGGACCGGTTCTTCGGGGTCGGTTTACTTGAAATGCAGTTTCCCCCATCAAAGCCACATGCTACCATCCTAGCTGGAGCAGCTGGGGCAGTAGTTCTTTCATAAGCTGGTCAGGGCTGGTAGTAGAGATGATATCTTGTATCAGACCAACACAATTTTTGCAAAAAAAACAAATAATTCTTTCATAAGCTGGTCAAATCTGTAATGTGGCCTACAGCAATGTAAGCCAGTAGGGCTGGGCGAGACCGTACAAGGTCACCTACTCTGACCCCCTGCTCGAGGCAGAATTGTCCCCAAATAAACCATCCCGGCCAAGCGTCTGTCCGACCTGCTCTCAGACAGCTCCCGAGATGGAGATTCGGCAGTCTCTAGGCAGCCGGTTCCAATGCTTGACCACCCTCGTAGTCGGACAGCTCCTCCCGATGTACCTAAGCCTCCTCTGCAGCTCGAGACCATTGCTTCGTTCCATGCCCTCGGACCACAGAGAAAAGCCCAACTCCACCTTTGCTATAATCACCTATGCTTCTTTGCCAGTGGGATCTAGACTGTCCTAAGCGCGGTGTCTCTAGCTTGTTGCTTCAGGGAGTGATGGTATTTCGTGTGTAGGGTGGAACAGTGGGCGGGGTCCTCGGAGTGTGTAAAATAACTGCAGAATTGACATCGGCTAACGAACCAGACGATTAGGGTTTCATCGGGGCACTGTTTAGGAAGATTCACTAGCTTAGCTGCTCTGGGAATTGAGATACTAGTATAACTATGTCCTGGCTTCTTTTATTAGGCCTCGACTCTAAAGGTTACAGCTGCAAAGCGCAGACTGAAAGAGCTCTCTGGCTGTAAACAGAGCCTTTAGCTAGAACATCGTAACCTTTCTCTTGTGACTTGGGTCTGTTAATGGGATGGCGCTTAAAATCTTCTACAAAGTAAAAGCACGCTATGGGGAGAATCGTCTCAAGCCGGACTCTTTGCATTGTGTGTTGATTGTGGTCTGGTGCAGTGTGTGCAAGGAAAATAGTCTTGATCTCCCTTGCTGAATGCAAGAATCGGGATCAACATCAACAGTTGGGTCTTAGATGGCTCTGCTACAGACCCTACAGATCTAGGCGGTTATTGAAACACCTGCCTGCTGGGTGTTTTAATTTCTTCTCCGCTTTGCTAGACTTCTTGAGGGTCCCCCTTAGCTTCCAAACAGAGCTCTGCTTTTAAATAACTGATGAGATCTCAAGGAAACAGTGTTCCTGTAACTTATTTGTGCTTTCTTCTCTTTAAAAAAAAAAAAAAAGTGGTGCACCTGCTCCCAAATTCCCTTGCAGCTTTAGAGCTGTACTTTCTTGTTAGTCTTGCCTAAGTAAAACAGTGGAGCTGGGGAGAAACCCCTGTTCCTTCCAGTCTCTTAATTGCATAGAACAATAGGTTTAAAAAAAATCACAGGAGATTTTTGTACGTTGATGTCTCTCTCTCATAACCTCACCATGTGTTACTTGGCGAGCTTTCCTGGAAAGAACAATTGGTCGCCTCTTTAGAGTAGATCAGCATGGCCCAGCTCTTGAGTACATCCCATGAATGCCTGTTCACTGCCAGATTCCCAGGAAAGGGCAAACAATCCTGACTTCCTGTATTTGTTCAAGGGCTCACCCCGCTAATTGGATTACGAGTTGACGCACTCAGCTGTTATTATATAAACTTGCCTTTTCTTGGCTCTGGGAGTGACGAGGCTCGCGCACAAACCTCCACCCGTACTTGTAAAACTACACATCCCTCCTTCTTAGGCTGGAGAATGAGCTGGGTTTCCTGCGTCCTGCAAATGGAGGCTGCCAGGTTTAGCTGAATGAAGATGGGCCAGATCTGCCAGACAGTTTACTGCAGGGGCAGGCCCTCCTTCTGCTGGGGCTGTCCTTAGCTGAAGGTGACTTTCTTGGACAGGTCGTGCGTGGCTGTTTCCTGGGGGTCAGAGCAGTTTCAACACCTGGAAAATAGCAATTTTTTTTTTCTGTTATCAGAATGAAGGGCCCTTCCCTGATAATGCCTGTTGCTTTCCCTAAACCAGAGCCAATGGAAACCAAGTAGGGGGCACTGCCCAGTCGCAGTGGGTGCGTGCTGCGCGGTGCTTGCTTCACTGCAGTGAACGCTCTGCATGCTGCCTGCCAGCTTTCTTGTGGGCCGCGAGCCAAGCGAAGCAGTCGTGGCAGTGGGTGCCTTGTGAGGACTGCAGACCTGCTGAGCTTTCAGCCTGTCTGCGCTGGGGATGAGAGGTGCCCTTTAATTCCCCGAGCCAGTAACCTTGTTCCAAGTGATTTTTGCAGCCCTCTGTAATCAGCTTGGATCTCTGGAAGAAACCTTTGCCTCTAATAGCACCTCTTCAAACTAGGCTGCAGCCGAAGCAGGACAGGCTTTCTCGCAGGACTTGTCGGTCCTTGCTTTCTCAAAATTAGGTGGCTGAGTGCTTACTCACAGGCTTGAACTTAACAAGCAAGCAGGCTTGGAAAATGCCAGCCCGGAGGCGCACATTTCCTTGCTCCAGAGAAGCAGGTGAAAAACCCAGAAAGCTGTTCAAATGGCTGTCCAGCCCTTCTGTATTTGAAGGAGACTCAAAGACTCGCTCTTATTCCTCGGTGTTAAGAGCATGTGAGTCTGGGTTGAGGTTTCAAGGAGAGATCCTTGCTCCTGTAACACCTGCATCTTGCAAATCCCCCTCTGGTTTTTAAAGAGAAATGAAACATCTGAAACAAGCTCTTTGCCGTAGCAAAGCTGATTACAGACATGATGCAGAATTGTCTTAGAGGTGCTAAATCCATGTTAAATGGATATCACAGGAGTGCCTTTGACTTGTTCTAGTTTTAGTTTGTGGATAATATGTTGTCCCCCAAGCCCTCTGAGGCTACAGGCAACTGGAAAGTTAAAACTGAAGCTGCAGTTACTATGATCCAGAGCGTGGATGGCAGCATGCTGTGTCAACACGCTGCTTGCTTGGCCTTGTGGATTATAGGCCATTTAAGTTTGGTATAGAGGCAACCATGATTTTTCCCTGAAAGAGGGTCCTCATACCTGTACCGAGCCTGGCTGGCTGGGTGTAATTCTGCGTAACCACTGTGCATTTATTAGGCAACCAGCTCCCGTTTTAGTAAGGAGGCAGGGCTTTCTAGGTGACCTGGCAACGGCACTGGGCAGGATGCATGCGTTGCATACGTAACTAGCTTTCTCAACTCTTCCTGTGAATTCCTGATTCATGCTGAGTAAATGCACCCGAAACCTGGGGCTGGGTTTTCCTGTGTTTCGTAAAGCTCTTCTCTTGAAGTGCAGGCCCTCCCCTGCTGATGCCTGCCTTCGAATGGCTTGAGCAATACTTGCCTTTTGAACTGTTTGGAGCTGGTGGTTACTGCTCAGTTTGCTGATGGTAAGCCATTTTAAGGCTCCTGTTTGGGAGCAGCAGCTTATTGATTTACAGGTCCACCTCTGCTGAGCTACTCCTTCACCTCAAAGAAGGGGTGAACTCGGCAAATCCTTTGGACTGCGCTGCCTTAAACATACCGACACCTACTGTACTTAATATCTACCATCTTACCATGGCTGTCGTGGTCTCGGAGTCTGTATAGCGCTGTATTCAGCCCTGCAAAGGCTGATTTGCTTGGGATGAGGACAGCCTGGCTTCCTTGGCTGCAAGTGGTGACGAATGCCACGGATAGATTTTGTACCCAGGCTAGGAAACTTTTGTGACTGCCTAGCAAAGCTGCCATTGACTTTCCCATCATGGGCATTCATCCCTAGCTGAACTCATCTGAAACTGGTCGAAGCAGGGTGACTAAGAGCGGGTCCAGAGAGGCTGTGGAGCAGAGCAGATTGCCAGGCAATGTGGACAGTGCCATAATTGGACTGCTACACAGTGCTGCCCGGTCAGTCCCCATGGCTGGGGTGGGTGCCAGACTCTGAGCAAGTCTAAATTATTGTCAGCTGGCTTGAAATGCAGGAGGGTGGAGAGGGAATCGGCACGTCTGCAGCGTGGATGTGGGGATGTGTGTCAAGCTTGTGTGCAGACTGCTTTCCTGCCTGCGTCCTTTTGTCTTTGGTTTGGCATGGGGCATGTGGGTCACTGGGCTTTCGTGGTTCTCTTCACCCCCTAAGTGGGAGCAATGTCTGCTGACTGTATGGCTGGCTTCTAGCCTGTGGTGTGGCACTGACCAGATAAAACCCTTTCAGAACTGTCCTGGCCCCACTTAAAAATGAATCAAAGCTTACTCTCTGGATCTTGTCATCCACGGAAGTTGTGAGCAGTGGGGATCCTTTTGGCTCGTCTTCTTGCTTCGAAGACTTTCCTCTTCCTCGGAAGTGCTATCTGTACTTCCAACGCGATCATTGAAAATGACAGCCCGAAATAAGATTAACTGAATCTCCTCGACTAACACACAACCTTGGGCAAGTGGCTTTCTACCCGGCTTTGCCAGTTGTGGGCTGAGGATGATGTAGGTAGGACTCTGCTTGTAAGAGCACTGAAGAATTACAGTGCTTATAGCTTCTGTATTTGGTGTCTTTTTGCTCAACGTGCTTCGATCATTAATATATGGGAGTTAGATAAATACCCGCATGCCCAGGAAGTGATAAACTTTGCTCACCTGCTCCTGTCCTTGCCTGGTGGGGATACTTTTTCCTTTCCTTTGAAAGAGGAGTTGGGCTGCAAAGGGATTGAGTTCAGCCATATATGCACACTTTTATAAGCCTCTTGCCTGTGATCCATATTTGAATTTAGCAGATCTGATTTAAAGAAGGGCTTGGTCTCTCCCTGGGCTACTGATCCTGAGCACATGTGATCAGGGAGCAGACATCCCTAGCTTCTATGGGGGAATGTGATCTTCCACGGGGTTGTGACTCTTCCTGCATCAGATGGGAGAACCCAGACCGTAATGCTTCTCTTGCATATCCCCACAGGTGGGAAAAAGGAACAGACTGTTCAGATCAAACTGCCTTGCAAAAGAGTAATTTTATACAGCTATAGACTCCTCCTGCCCATCCTACATCCAAAAGGACATAAAGACAGAGCTCAGCTCGACAGGCAAGGGGGGCCCTTTGCCGAACTGCATATACATCAGACTCCGTGGTTATAGCACGGAAGTCCCTTGCCATGGCTGGCAGCTTGGTGGCGAAGCCTCCGACTCTGTAAGACCAAAGCATCCCTGTTCCAGTAATGGAGCAACTGCCTGATGGGTTCTCCGTGGCAAAGATGTTCCCAACCCCTTGCAGTAAAGCAGTAAGCGCCCTGCATGCTGGCGGCAGAACAAGGCTGCAGTGGCAGGCTCAGTAAATGGTGGGGTAGTTTTGAATTAAATGCAGATAAGAGAATTGTCCTGGTTGAGTGGATAGAGTACAGTGCTGTGTTTGGGAGAGCAAAAAAAAAATGGGGTAGTGAAAAGTGATTGGGAGCTTTGGTTTGTGGCACCTAGAATATAGCTGGTGCTTTGGCCCTGGGGGAGGGAAAGCCTTTTCTTTAAGTTCCTTGTGCCTGACTACAAACAGGCAGCCTCCAGTGCCTCTCTAACCCTCAGCATTGAGCACCCAGTTAATCCTCCAAAGATCCAGCACTTCCTCTGGCACCGAGGGGGGAAGCATGTGATTAGGAGCTGACTCGGTGTGGACTGTAGCTTCTAGAGCTGCCACTCATCCTGAGACTGTTGCTGCCTCTCCTACCTTCTCTATACATGTGAACAGAGACCACAGCCTTGATTTACAACCTACTTGCTGGGGTGGGGGGGATTCCTTAGCTGCTCTTGGGGCTAGAAATGACTCCTTGCAAAGCACAGGTGCTTTGTCTAGCTTAGGCTCTCAGAGGTGGGGGGCAAACGTAGCTGGTCCTTCCAGATAAGCTTCCACTGTCTGCTTTGTATGTGCCTCTGGCCCTCTTGCACAGGAAACTGGTCTTGCTTTACTCTCAGGCTTTCTGCATTGCTACAGAAGGCGGATAAAGTGCTGTCTGGTAGCACTGGGTTATATAAATGCTGGCTGCTGTGTTGCATATGCAGCACTGAATAGCATGTTGGCTGCGCTCTGCTTGTAGCAGGTTACCAACACAGCAGTCCCGTACACTGGGCCTAAGGGCACGGCAGACTGTATAGTGTGCAACGGGGAGGGGCTGCTGGGGGGGGGGGGGACCACGCTTGCCTGCCTAATTAACCCGTTGCACTTTTCTGGAGGGTGGAGTCTGGCTTTTCACTAACCCTTTGCACTAATACCTCTCCAACTCGTAGCCGGCTTTATAAAGTCACCGCTGTCTCAAAAGAAACTGACTGAGGACAGCGTGGATTTGCACTGCGAGGCCGTGGGGAACCCCATCCCCGAGATCCAGTGGTGGTTCGAGGGGAACGAGCCCAACGAGACCTATGCTCAGCTCTGGGACGGGGCGCGGGAGGACCGGGTCCAAATCAACGCCACCTACAACCTGCACTCCACCAGCAGCATCCACATCGCCAACCTCACTCTCAACGACTCGGGCATCTACGAGTGCCGGGCCAGCAACGACCCAGACCGCAACCACTTGTCGAAGAGCCCCAAAATCAAGTGGATCCGTTCCCAGGCGAACATTTTTGTCTTCGAACGTGAGTGGCCGTGCCGAGGCCTTGGCATTTGCTCAGACAGAGATGTCTTGAGTGTTATATTTTTGCCACCCCGCACCTGTCCTGTGACTTCCTGGCAACTCCCCTCACCCTCCCATCCTCACGGTAGAACTGAGAGACTCCTACCCTCCTGTGATCTCCCTCACCACCCGTGACTCCGCTCCACAGTGGCCCTGCTCAAAAAGGGTTGTGGCTTCCCAGCCAAAAACGCCGTCCTGCAGTCCCGTCCCTTTTTGGAACGCAGACAACTGTTAGAACGCGCTGCTTGTCCCGAGACTCCTCGTTCCAAAGCTGGCTTGCAGATTTAAGGGTACCGATTCGGATCACCGCTGACCTACCAGCCCTTCCTTGCTACTCCCATGACTAGTCTTGCTTTAAGCTCTCTGCCTTGCTAGTGATAGAAGCTACGGGAGGCGGGGTTAAATTGCCTGTTCTTTAGCCTTCTGCCGATGCAACCGTTTTTGAAGCGGCCGTGTGTCTGTCTGACGTTGATGATGTGACCAGGTATTTGTGCTGTGGAAGTGACCAAATTCCCTTTCACTTACAGAGCTGAAAGTCCAATTTCTGAGCCAAAAGTTCTTTTTTTTTCAGTAGCAGAAACTTGGACTAATGCAGGGAAATCAAGCGATACCTTACTACCTAAGACGGTATCCTGATTCCTGGCATCTCTGGAACCGAATGGCTGTAGCAGTCCCTCTGGATGGCTTAAAAGGTTCTAGGTAGCACCAACTCCAGCGGAAGAGACATTCAGTTGGAGTTTGTTCTTGGTGTGAGGGGAAAACGAATGCCTTTCAGCCCTGTGTGACATGGTTTCTCTGCAGTGGGTAGGAGACTGCTTCATTTCGTCATTTTTATAGAATGATTTTACTAATGGCAACTACTTTCCCAGAGGCTTTTCTCTGAACAGAACTGTTTTCTTGAGCTGTTTGCTCAAGTGGTGTGATCTTGGCTCTCCGAGCTATGCAAACCCTCACTGGGCTCATTATTATTTTTTCTCCTGACTCTAACTGGGATAAACCCAACTCGGTTAAGTTTTTGTGTGTCTTCTACTTGGACTGGTGTTAATGATTTTTCTCTCTCCCGCCCACAAAAAGTTGGACTGTCATCCTCTCTCAAAACTGATGACTCTTCAACTAGTTAAATCATCATGGGATATAGGTGTTAATCAAGAAGCGGGGAGCTGTGCCTGGGGATTGCCAGTCAGTGTGACCTCTCTTCCATTGTGTGTTTGAGCTCTTGGCAGAGGTGGCTTGTGTTTTGCTGCAACCACTTCTGAGGCTCCGGGCAGTCTAGGGTTGGCGAGGGAATGAGGGTGTGATTCTTCCCATTGGGGTGGAGGGCTAGGGGGGTATCTACCAAAGAGTCACGCTGGGCAGACAGTTCTTGAGACCTGGCTCTGATGTCCTTTTGCTGGTGCCACCTCTCCTCGGAAAAACTGGTTGCTGGGTGAAGAGCTGCTGACACAGTGATGCGGATCTCTGTGCGTAAGGTCCTGAGGCAGGTGCAGCTGCTGCCCAGTCCTGTGAATGACTCTGTGCTTGTTCCCAAACGCAGATCCCATTATAGTCACCACCCCGAACGTGACGTCCGGCTCAAATGGCCAGCTGTACTGCAACATCAGCGGGGCTGCTTCTGCCATCGATGGGCATAAATGGATGAAGGGGGAAGAGGTCCTCCAATCGGATGATACCTCATCTCACCAAACTGTCTACAAGTAGGTATCTGGGGTCTGGCCTGGGACTCTCACTGGGAAGGGCCTTCTGTCCTAAACTGGGCTGGCTTCTGTACAGAGGGTAACATGGCCTCAGGCTCTCTGCCAAGTTGTGGGTTTCAGGAACACTTTCTGCTGCCATAGACAAGGCAGGCATGTTGGATTTATAGCGAGCTCTAAAGCACACAGCAACTTGAGACACCTGGACTGAGCTTTGGTTGGACTCTGGCATCCTCGACTGGGCTAAGAGTCGAGGTGGGGGCATGGTACTGCAATGAGGGACTGATTAGCTTGGGGACTGAGGAACCTGTGTATCAGTCCTGTCTAGGCAACTTTCCCTCGGTTGAAAGGACTGGGCTTCGCTCGCTGGGGAGAACGTAGTGCTTCCCAAGGTAGGCAGGAGCCCCTTGGATGAGAGATCCTAGGAGAGATTAGCTGGCCCCAGATCCCTTCCTGACTTTAGCATGGTGCCCTGAAGTGCTGGGTGGCTGCTCTGCTAGTTAAGGGTCAGTGCCTAAGCCTTTATACCCAGGCTGTGGCTAAGCAGGAACCAGAATACCAGCCCCATTGTAAGGGTGCAGCAAGCTTTCCATTCCCATTAGTCAGGCCCTGTTGGCACTGGCCCAGTCAGCTGGAGAAGCATCGTGTCCTTTTGTGTATGGCACAGCCGACGTGCACCTCTCCCCATAGCAACAGGGAGCTGAACGAGGATTAAAGTATTTATAACCCAGCCTCCTTCATGTGACCTCAATTCCCGCGCTCAGAAGGGGGAAGCTCCATGCTCAGCAGAATGGACAAGCGCCCCATTGTGCCCTGGCAGGCGGGGTGCCCAGTCTGTGCCCTGCTGTGGGGACCGCTGCCCTGCAGCCTCCCAGCACGTACCAGGTTCTGCTAAAACCAGCCACAGCAAACCTCTGTGCTCCGAGATCAGGCTGTTACTTCGTGCTGATCCCTAAAGCCACTACATAGCACCATGTGCATCCTACCCAGTGTGGGCCTTCCCAAATGGGAGCTGTTCTGCCACTTGCCTAATTGACTTTTTTCCTTTTTCCCCCATCTTCCGATAGCCACCCGGAGGCTCGAAGCCTGGGTTAATGGCTTCTCTTGTTACCAAGGGCACTGCCAACATCTACCTCCCATCAGAAGTGAAGTTTTGCTGTGCCCAGTAGTCAGCATTGTTGGGAGTCCCTGCTGCCTTATGGAGAGGGCAGGTAGAGGGATTCTGTCTGTTTGGGGTTGGCTAGTCCTGCCCACGCATTTGTGGGGTCTTGATAACTACACTTTCAGAACCAGGTCTGGTCATTTGTGCCCTCTGGCAAGGAAAAGGGACAGGCAGGTCTATTGTCTCTGGCTCATAGCACCCAGAATTCTTGGATGTGTAGGCCCTACGAGAGACCCAGCTTTGTTCCTACCTTTTGGGGAGCAAAGGGGTACGAAGCAGATGTGTGCTTGATGTCAATGCACCACTGACCAAGCCTAGTGATGGTTGGGCTGCCTTTACCACAAGACACCAATTTCCAAAGTCAGCCTGGTGTCCAGTTCTCTGACACCAACAACCATCAGACATCTCTGGTGCCCCATCCTGCTTTAAGTGGGAAAGTCGGACCCTTTCAATAGGAAGCTGGGTTGATCTTCCTCCTGCCCATGGGCCAGAGCTCAGGACTGTGGAGTCTCCTACTGCCGCTTGGGCGCGAGTCTGTTGCACGTTCACGTCTCTGCTTCCCTGTCTCATTGCAGTCTAAATGAGGTGAATGCCGAGAGCTCTGGGGAGTACGTGTGCAAGTTCCTGACCAACCCGCCCGCAGAAGGGACTGTGTTTGTGACAGGTAATGTCTAGTGCCCCCTTGGAGCTAGGGAGGAGGGAGAAGCTGGACTCTATCCAACAGTTTTGTCCATCGTGCTAAGAGCCACTTCCAGCAGCAAGTGGGAGATGAAGGGAAAGGGTCGCTTCCTACTGGCCTCCTCTGATGGGCTCTTGGGACTTGAGGTAGGCACCTCCAAGCCTTCGGAGTGCCATAACAGCAGAGAGGAAACTGCAGTGGGGAAGCTATCAAGTGGCTCAGTTCAAAGCCCCACAAGCCACCCTCCTGCTCTGGAAACAGCCCAAGTGCTTGCTCAGAGATGCTGGACTTCATGAAAGAGTGCAAAGAAGCAACAGGCTTCTCGGACTTTGGGACCAGGCTTTTGTGGGGGAGGGAAGCCTTGCCTGGGAGGCTGGCTGGCGTTCTACCTTCAGCCACCCAAATTCCATGTCCCACTTGTCTCCATACAGTTAAGCCACATGTGGTGGCGTACAAGAAGTCTGAGCATGGGAATGAAGGCGACACAGGTGTGCTGGTATGCAAATGCAATTCGTATCCTTCAGTCACCGAGTGGACCTGGTACAAGAAGGAGAATGACCACTATATGGTGAGTCTGTTGCCAGGAGCCTGCTTGCCAGAAGAGGCAGGGGGGCAGTTTATTCCTCCTCTGCAGCAATAGTCCCTGGAAGTGGGAAGGCCTGTGATGAGGCAAGGCTGAGCCTGGGAGGAGCTGCCCCTAACTGCTCCCGGCTTCCCCCTCTAGCCTGTTGTCAACGGCACAGAGGCTCGGTTCATCATCAAGTCCTCTGGCAACAAGACGGAGCTGCGTATTATGAGCCTGGATATCGAGAAGGATCCAGGCGAGTACATCTGCAACGGCACCAACGAGTTGGGCCAGGATGGTGCCACGGTGAGCCTACGGGTCCGCAGCCGCCTGGCCGCGCTCTGGCCCTTCCTGGGCATCGTGGCTGAGGTGCTGGTTCTCGTCACCATCATCTTTATCTACGAGAAGAGGAGAAAGCCGGATGAAGTCCTGGATGGTAAGAGGCACCGGGGGCCAACTTGGCCTGGGGCTAGGAGCGGTCTAGTTTGGGGACCCTGGAACATGTGGATTGAATAGCTTTGCCAGCTGAGCTCCCTGGGTAGGAGTTGGGATGCCCCCTTCATGCACTCCGTTCTTTGTCGCTAATAATCCCCATCTGTTCCAAGTGCCTCCTGTCCCAACCAGTGGTCGATGCGCTCCCCCCTCAAGGGCGTCATTGGCTGGTAGAAGAATACAGCTCTTGAGCCAAGCCAGAAAGGGTGGGAGTGAGGATGTTGCCTTGCTAATGCAAGTGTGGCCTGTGGGAATTGGCTCTGTATGGAGGACAGCAGCTTGGCGACAGGATTGTCTGATGGAGAAACCCTGACGGGCTCCTGTCAAGGGGATTACAGGCCCACTGAAGTGCTGGAAGCCAAGCCCTGCATCTGGTGGCAGCCTGGGTCTGTCTTGGAAAAGGTGCCTCGGTTCTGGGCTCTGACGCAGTGTTGCAGGACCCCACGTGCGAGCTAGTCTGAATATTCTTTCCATGTTATGTTGGGTGGGGAGTAGAGCGGGCTCGTGGGAGGGGGGGCACTGTTCCCTCCCTGCCCTCCGGGAAGGAGAAGGGTGCACCAATGTGTAGGTTCGGTGTCCTTGCTGGCATTATCTCTCCGCTCTCTTCCCTCCTCTGCTGCTGGGTGGTACCTCGCACGGTAAGTGGAAGAGCTGGCTCCAGCTGTCGTCCTGCATCTGTCCTCTCGCCAGCAGTCAAATCTGTCAGGCACCCGTGGTGGCCCCATTGCACACAATCTGGGTCACCCAGTTGACATGGCCCTGTGGAAACAGTGGCCTAGAGTCCTGTTCCTGTTAGATCACAGTGTGCTGGTGAAAGGTCTGAGCACCCCGACTGACTGACAGCAGAGGGGTCTTCCCCTCGCTCTGATGCCGTCTGTAGAGCCAGTGCATGGTGTGCTGTGAGTCTTTGGCTTTGGCAGAACATAACGGGCACAATATGCCTCGGGAACTTAAAGCTCCCTGTCTGTCCTGCATCCTTTGCTCCCTTGAAGGTCTCCTGCCTGGATTAATGGTTGTTGGTCTGAATTTAATCAGGCTGCAGCCCTTAAGATGGGAAGCAACTAATTGCAGCTTGCCTGCTGACTTGCTGCGTGGCCGGGGCAGGCTCCATGGCTTGGTTCTGCTTTGGGAGAATATGGTGGGAGGGGAGCAGAAGCTGGAGTGTGCCTGGCATGCTGGGAAAGCAGAGGCATCTTGCACCTGGGCCTGAGTGGAGGACCTAGCAGGGACCCCACGGCAGCCCTTTAAGAGCGGCAAGATCTGCGCTAGGCACAAGGAGAATGTGCTGGGCTGCTGTTCTCCCTGGCAGCTAAGCTCGCTATGTGTTAGGATGGGCAAGCCGGGAATAGCCACGTGCTTGTGCTGCTTCTGTCTCGACGTCCCCCTGTACAAAGGGGATTGTGTGGGGGACTGCAAGAGTTCTTCGGGATTGTGATCCTGCGTGGAGGAGGGGTGATGCAGGATTTCCTGGAGGCCCTTCCTGATGGTTTCTTCTCCTTCTTTGCATGCTGCTGCATACCCAAAGATGACGATGGAGGATCTGCACCGCTGTGAGTACCTTGCTTTCCTGCCATCTGCTGACACAGGTGGCTGCTTGGCATAAACACTAAGGCTTTTGGGTTACAGAAGCCACCACACTCCCCTGGCACAGGCTAAAGTCCTACTTGTGCTGGCTCTGGGAGCAGCGCAAGGGAAGAGCCAGAGGTGGTGGAATCGCCATCCTGAAGACCTGGCTCAACAAAGCCTTGGCTGGGATGACCTAGCTGGGGTTGGACTAAATGACCTCTTGAGATCCCTTCCAACCCTAACTTTCTACCATCCTAGCTGTTCCCTTCTTCCAGGCTCTGCCTGGGCGGGGAGACTTGTCACCTTATCCCACCCTGTCAGTGAAGCAGGGTGGGAGTTAACTTACAAAGAAATGTGTCTTTGTTCTCACGGCCTTCTCTTCCCCCAGGAAAAGCAATGCCACAAATCACAAGGACAAGAATGTCCGCCAGAGGAACGCTAACTAAGAGTGGGCAGGCAGGCAGGTGAGTTGTGGAGGGCAGGGGAGGCTACTGGGAACGCTAGCAGGGGCTTCTTCCACCCAGTGCCCAATCTTTGGCTTTATTGGCTGTTTTAAGCCACTCTCCAAAGTACATGTGACCCCAGTGCTGGGGGTTGCCATGGGTTCTTAACTTGCAGGCTTCAAGGTGGACGAGCCTGGGGTAGGGGCAGGGGGCGAAGAATCCTTCCTTTAGCTCAAAGACCCTTCCAGGGAAATGGCCGTGGTCTTATGGTGTGCATCTGGGAAGCTAAAGGGCTTCAAAGAACAGCTTAACACCCCACCCCACCCCTTCTTGGGACCTAATAAAGCAGGAAGCAGGGTATTGGAAACCCTAACTTCAGACTGACAGGGCTAGTGGAAAGTGGTAGAAGAGGTGTATTCATAACGCCTGTGCTGGGCACAGGGGCACACAGGCTAGATACCTTTTTGTGGCAGACTGTTCCTGTCTTGGCTGTTGGGGTGGGCAGGTAGAAGGATTCCTCACCATGTCTGCGGGGGTCGGGGGTGTGAAACCTGAGCCAGGGACAAAGCCCCCAGCTCAGCAGTACAGTCCGAATTGCTGGCAGGGCTGGAAGTAGAGTGCCAAGGCAGTCCCCTCCATCTCAAGGCAGCCTTCCCTTTCTCCATGTCTCTCAGATGGCTGTAATGCCTTGCCATTGCTGCTTCAGCCACATTCTCCCTCACCTCTCTCTTGCTCTCTCCCGCACCAGGTGATGCAGCCGACGAGCTTGCCCAGACATCCCTTCTTGTCTTGGATTTTTTTCTTTTTTTTGGCGAAGTAGCCCCAGACTGCTCTAGCATGTCCTTGGGACTCCACCACCGCGCACGGGGAAGAAACACAGTGCAGTTGTAGATTCTCAGACACACTTTTGTAATATTTTAAGGAGAAGAGTTGTGGGAGGGTATCTTTTTTTTGTTTGTTTTTTGTGTGTCTCTTTTTTTTTTTTTTTTTCTACCCCTAACTCGACCCCTTCTGCTGGTAGTCTTGATCACTGGCTGTCTTGTTCTAGATCTCAGTGTTTTGTTGCAGAGAGGGGAGCAAGAGTGCCAGCTGCTGCCCTGTTGGCTTTCTGCACTGTGCAGAGCTAATGGAGAAGAGTGGGAGGGAAGAGCTGAAACTATTGGTGCTGCACCTTTTTCCTTTGACATTTCATCCCCTGCCCCTATCTTGGGGGAAGTCACACAAGGAACTAACAAGGGCAGGGGTATCCTGTGAAGCAAGGTAGCAACCAGGCAAGCCTGTGCATCTCTCCAGCTGTGGCCTATGTGCCCAGTGTTCCTAATATCCCTTCCTGTCCAGGACATGCGAGGGAGAAATGGCAGTAACCTGGTCTCACCGAGGGGCAGCAAGATGGTTACTCAGGAGGAGAGAAACCTTATTAGTCAAGTTGTGTCCTGGGAAGAGGAAGCTTCTCCCCCTCCCACCCCTGCAGCCCCTTGTGTTGCATATTTTTGGGTCGCATCCTTTCGGACTGGCAGGGCTGGAGGATTATTTCCACCCCCCCGATGACTAGTATGAGCACCCTCCTCTTCTCCCCTCTCTCCTCTTTCCCCCCTGAAGAAACAATAGTGCCATAACTCCTTCAGACAGGCTCCCCCCTTCTAGCAGGGCTGCTCTGCTGGCTCTCCTCTGCCACCACTAACACGGACAACTTGCAGGAAGCAAACTAGGAAACAAGTGTGCTGCAGCAGTCGGCTCAGCCACGTGCTCTCCTTGGTCTCTCCCCATTGCTACAGCAAAGGGATGGGCCAGCCCCTCCATGCTCACCGGGCTCCAGAGCTGGTGTTTATCCATGGCTTCACGGGGAGCAGATCAACCATGTGTTTCCTTGTGTTGTGAGTCTTGCCACGTCCGTGCGAGGCCAGAGCCCACAGGTGGCCAGCAGCTTCCCTACCTTTTTTGTGTTCCCTACCTCCATCCTCGCGCTAGTGGCAGGATCAGCCCTCTGTTATCACTTTACCAATAAAGATGATTCCTCTTTTTTTTTTTCTTTCCTTCTTCCCCTTCCTTCTCTTGGGTGAAGTCTGGGGCCTGCCTCAGCTGTGTGGGCAATGCCCCTGTGCTCAGATACACAGCTTAAACCACTGGCAGCAGGCAGCCTCTCTTGCTGCTGATGGGTGGTGTGGGTTTGGGTTTCTACTTTTTACCCAGCCAGGTGGATGTATTGTGATTTAAGTAAGGCAGTAATTCCCTCCCTGCTTGCACCTGTCACTGGGGGGGTGGTGGGTTGTGTTCTTGCTGCTCTTTTGTGGGTTGGGGAAACCCGGACCGATGTGTCCTGGTGAGGGACACTGCAGGCTCGTGGCAGAACCAGGACTAGAATCCAGGTCTGCTGAGCCTTGGCCATCGACCCCCGTCCTCTGTCCCTTGCGGGGGGTCTTCAAGAGGAAGTTGCATAGATATCTGGCTGGGGTATTATGATCCCAGCACTTGTTCCTGCCCAGGGCAGGGGGTCAAACTTGATAATCTGTTCAGGTCCCTTCTGACCCTAGAAAGTATGAAACTAGCCCTGGGTGCAGTGGTATTGCTCCCATTCTGCACACCCCCGCCGTTGTGTTTTAATATACCTGTAGCTCCTCTGGTGGGAGGACATCGTCCCTCAGTGCATTGTGGGCGTGGAGGTAGCCGGAAAAACATGCTGCTACCTCGAGCTGGGTGCAGATGGGTGATGGAGCCCATGGGGGCTGTTCAGTCCTTTGTCTGCTACTCAAGCTTTTCTTGCGAAGCAGTGGTGGTGCTGAGCTTTGTGAAGTGGCCAGCTGCAATCATCATAGCCTGCAGCCACCTACCCTTGGGGCCTGGGTGCCGCACAAACGGACCTGGGGCGTGACTTCAGAGCGTAGCAATGTCTGGCACCCGAGTGCCTGCAGTGTCCCAATGCACACACCCAGGCAGAGCAGCAGGCTGGGCAGGTGGCTGGGTTGAGCCTTCCCTCTGGCTTTGGGTACCTATCGCTCCATGCTTGGATGAGGGGAGACATGGGATGCTGAATTGTGCACTTTCTAGCGTAAGCAGCTGCACCCTGGCAATTCCCACTGCTCCTTGGCCTGCTGTGTGGGCTACTCCAAGGGGCTTCGGAAAGGGTGGGCATTTGGCCTCTTCCTAAAGGGAGCGTGGGGGGAGGAGGTGTGCATGCACCTGTTATACCTCACCTTGCCAGCCCGCTCCTGAGACTAGCCTGGGAAGCTGGAGAGGGGGGGTCTGAAACCTGCTGGGGCTTGGCCAAGAAGAGGCCCCCGGGGAACCAGGTCCTGTAGGAAAACCCACCCACCTTGCTCTTCCTGATCTGCTGAACCAGCTGGGCAGGGGCAGCTGCTGCGGCAGATAAAGCTGCTCGCAGGGTAAAAGCTTGCTCTTGCAAAGTCCTGATAAAAGAGCCGACACTGGTGGGAGGAGGCCAGAGCAAGGATGGCTTTGCAGGAGCCTGAGGCTAGTTGGGACCCAGCTTGCAAGATCCAGCAGCAGCCTTAGCTCATACCCAGCTCTTCCAGGCAGGAGCAAGGCCAGAGGTGTCAGCTGGGGCAGAGGGAATGTGCCCTACCTCCATCTCCCCCGAGGGACCCAGTCTCCAGACACGGATATGCTTGCTGGAGGGGGAACGGCTGTTGCTGCCCTGGGTCAGGGTGACGTGAGCAGAGCCGGGACATGGAAGAAGTAAAAGTATCTTAAGAAAAGTCACTTGTGGTTGACGGGGCCGGGCTGAGGGTGCTGGGTGCTACAGCTCAGAGGCCCGTTTTGCTGCTTTCTCCATGGAGAAAGGATCTGGCCGGGTAGAGGATCAACCTGGGCATGTGAATGGCAGGCCTGCCTGGCACCAGGTCAACCCAGGCCTAGCAAGGTGGCTTCTCTGGACACCATGTCAACCCAGGCATTGGCATTCCCTTTCCTCCTGCTCCAGCTGGGTGCAGCTGCTGGAGCTGGCACGGAGTTGCCCGTACCTGGTGCCCACGTCTGTGTGAATCCCTGGTAAAGTAGCTGAGCGGCCTGGGGGAGCCGTAGCCTTCGGCGGTGGGAGCGTGAGAAGCAGCAGGCGGGGGGAGTTGCCGCCCCTGGGCGTGCTGGCACCATGGCATGCATGCAGTGGAGCTGGCCTTTGGATGGTGGGGTGAAGCGTAGCCCTGGCGCTTGCCCTGAGCCTCTCTGCAAGCGCTGCCCTGGTTAAGGGGAGCAACTGAGAGCAAGGCGCCTACATGCACATCCAGGCAAAGCAGGGTGGCTGGGGGGGACAGCGTGGCAAGGTGCTTCCTGGCGTGAGAGCCCCGTTTGCATTGCTGAAAGGAGACCGAGACGGACCACGGACCACGGAGGAGCCAGTGGGGCCAAGACGAGTCCGGATTCCTCCCCACTTTGCTGTCACTCCCCAGCTCGTAGCCTCCCCCACCGCACCCGGCTGCTAGGCCCGCATCGGGCCCTAAGTCCTCGCCTGCAAGCTGGGCCTTCGCTGCGATGTGTCCGGGGGCATTGCAAGAGCAGCCTGCCCCTTCCCAGGGCAGTAGGCAGCACTTGCCCCCTGTGCTGAGGGTGGCAACAGGCCTCGGTGTTTGCCTGTCCATGAGCTGGTTGTGCAAGGGGCTGTGCCCGTGCGGCTCTGCCCGAAGGGTCCTCTGGCCCAGGCTTGGGTTGTGTCCCACCGCCTTGGTGCTGGGGGGAGCAAAAAGAGCACCAGCCAGGGGGGCATCAGCTGGCTGTGTGCTGCTCCCTGCTGGCCACACACGGCCAGGGCAAGGGCACTGCAAAGGGTTCCCTCCACAGCTGGGGGAGGCAAAGGGGCTGGGGCAGTGCAGTCGCAGTGCCGCAGTGAGAGCCAGGGGCTGCAGCCAGCGGTTGGCACAAGCAGAGGCTCCTGGCTGCAAGTGGGCATGCAGAGGGGCAGCCCTGGGGGACCCATGGGGAGGAGCTGGGGGCACTTGGGGAGGCAGCGGATGTCTCCGAGTCTCTGGAGCGGGGTGGGGGCTGGCAGGGAGGGGAGATGCCTGGTCCTGGCTGAGCAAACTCCCGGGTTGGAAGCAGCGATGCAGTGACGTGTGGGTCTTGCTCCTTCCCACTGGGGGGTTGCCCGTCTCCCTACCCGCGCGCAGCTCCTGCTCCAGCCCCCTCAACCCCCAGCACAGCAGACCCCTGGCAAGGAGCCGGCCATGACATCTCCCTGCTTGTGGCTGGAGGCCTCCTTCCCAGGGCTAGGCGGGAGGGCTGCAGCATCTTGGCCTGCATCCAAACCCCCAACTCAAAAACATAGCCCTTCCTCGCACATCTGCTACCCATTTTCCTGCCAATTAAGATTGCCATGACAAGCGGTGCTACTGTCCTGCTCTTTAGATGCCTTGATGGACAAGGCCTCAGGAGCTGCTTACTTTGATCTGGACCACTTGACGGCTGTTGCCGGATGGGGCGTAGGGGAGCAGGCGAGCCTCTCCTGAAGCATCTCTGCCGGGGACAGTTGCATGCTCCAGAACAGACACAGCTGCAGCACGCAGCCCCATGCTGTGCCAACGTGGCACCTGCCATCAGCAGGGACATGTCTGTGGGAGGGTTCTGCTCCCCAGCCATGTCAGGGCAGGGGCATGTGAGCTGAGGCATTGGGGGGCACTCGGTGCCACCGCTCCTTGAACCAGCTGCAATGAGGTGTAAGGAGGGTGAGCGGGACACGGCCGAGGCAGGAGCAGCGTTGGATGCAGAGGACTGTGACTCTCAGCCCTGCCCGGTGAAGGGCGAGCTGCAAGAGATCTCCTTGGAGCATCTTTGGCCTGAGGAGCAGGTGAGCGACCCCCTTCTGTGCCATGCACAAAGCCAAGGACCTGCATTTTTTTTTTTCTCTGCATGTGGTTTCCTGGCCTCAAACAGCTGGCAGCTGCACCCGTGCGTAGCAAGGCCTTTGGATGGCATGCAGCGAGTTTCGTGGTCCTGGCGAAAGCATGGACTGGGGTGCAGCAGTGGGCTGGGGCTGTCCAGCTAGAGGCTGGTGCTCTATTGGCACCAGTGCAGCGTGCAAGCTGGTCCCTTCCTTGTCCCAGTAGCTGCTGACACCTTGCAGCGATGGGTGTTGGGAAAGGGGGTTTCTTCCTAGAGCCTGTTGTGGGGAGGCGGATTCTCCCAGTGCTGGGCAGGGACTGGTGCCCGGTTGGGAAGGTCAAGGCCATCAAATGCCCCCAGGCTGGACAGGGATTTGAAAGGGAACTGGATGCTGGGGAGGCTGTTGTGGGAAGCCTGGTCCTGCTGCAGCTCTGAGCCCCAGAACCGGGCCATGCTGCAGGGCTTGGTCAGACAGAGCCGGCAGGTCTGGGCCCAGAGACTTGGCAGGACTGCCCAGAGACTTCCTCTAGCTGTGGTTACACAGACAGGGCGGCAGAGGGCACCCCGCTGCCGTAGACATAGCACCATCCAGCCCCGCGATGCTCAACGGGGGACCCTGGGCCTTCCCTCGCTTTCTTCCCTAGTGAAAGCTCCCAGCTGGCGTTTCCTGAGTTGGGGCAGGAGTCCAAACAGGCCAAGACCCGCTGATCCAGACCGAGTGCCCTGGATCTCCCTCCGCAGCCGGGCCCGGGCCTTCTGTCTCCTGCTTGACTCCTCGTAGCAGCAGCCCGAAGCAGGGCCCAGGAGGAGGATGCCCATTGGTCCCCTGTGCCCTTGGAGCTGTCGGGGGACGTGGTGCATCCCAAGCAGGCATGCTTGAAACGGTCCCACGGGGAGCATGCAGCTGGGGCTGGAAGCGTGGCGTTCCTGGCGCCCAGGCCTGTGCTCGGCTTGCTCTGGAGACCCGTCTGCTTGGTATCTCCAGTTCCCTCAGCTTGTCCAGCCATGCCAGTGCCTGTAGGGGCTCTGCCAGGCCCAGCCATAATGCTGGTTTCCAGTGCCCAAACCCTGGGCATGTCACCAATGATGCCCAGCCCGTCTTGCCCCCAGAGCCCCCACAGACACTCCCCAGCTGGGGCCTGGGCCACGGTGGCTACATCAAGGGCTCTTGTCCTGCCCTCTTCCTCGTCGCAGTTGCATCAAACCATTGGGCCTGCTGGAGACCAGAGCAGGATGAGGCCCCTTCTTCTGTGCCCAGCGCACGGAGCCCTTGTCCCCTCTGTCTCCTCCTGTCTCCATCCCCGCTACCTCCTGCCCTCTATCTGTCCCGCTTTGCACCAGGAGCAATGAGATCTCGCAGCAGGATATTTATATCCCTGGTTTCAGGTTCGTCCTGCGGCGCTGGGAGGCAGAGGAGGAGCCCCGGGAGCAGAGCTGGGAGCCTGTGACCATCTGCAGCAATGGCAGGAAGGGTTCGGTCCAGCCCTTGCAAGCTCCGTCCAGCCACCAGCGGGTGGGAGGGCAGGAGGGAGATGGCCCTGGCTGGGCTCTGGTCCCTGGCAGGGAAACTCCTGGTATGTTAGCAGCTGCCTTGGTGCATGGGGAGGCGGCTCTGAGATGCCCCCAGGATGACACACGGGTGGGTCCGTGGGGCGGCGCCGGACCTTGGTGGGCAACTGTGGTGCCCGCTTGTTCCACTGACCTCTGCCTTTTCCGCCGTGGGGTGTCTTGGGCTGGGACTCCAGGGACGTCTTCCCCGTGTTGCTGCCAGATGTGAGGCAAGGCTCATCCTTCCCTGCCCTGATCCTGTCGGGGACTCTGGCTGCCGGGCTCATTTGGGGCCACTTGGCAGACGTGCTGCTCGTGGTATAAGGTAAATGCTGGGCTGCTGTCACCAAGATGCAGAGTTTGCGTGTTTATCCTCCTAGCACAGATGGGGAAACTGAGGCAGGGAACAGGTGAGAAGGGCTGGGGTCCCAGCCTAGCCCCATGCAGAGAACACTGCCCGTGCTAGACTGCACGCTTGGGCCGCTCTCTTGCAGGCATCAATAAAGCCAGCCCAGTGCCTGCTCCAGCTCCCAGCCTGCTCTGCCACCGATTTCCTGGGGCTCCTTGGGCAAGTCCCTTAGGCTGCCTCCCCTCAGCAAGAGGAAGGGGGATGGTGGTAGCTGTGCCCTGGTCCCTGGTGTGTGCTTGGGGGCCCAGGCTGCTGTTGCCCCGGCTCACTTGACTGCCTTGCAACCCCTCTTCCTCTTGCTATCTGGCCCCCTCCCTCTGCAACTTGTTACCCTTTGTAATGGAGGGGGAAAGTCCTGCCTGCTTTCCAGGGAGGGGAAGATACCCAGGTACCCCAAGAAGGGGTAAGTAGCTGGCCTCCTGGCTGGCTCTAAGCCCCCGCAGCTCCTCTAGCAGGAAGGCTGCACCCTTGTGCCATCCCCTGTCTCTAGCAGCTCAGTGGCAGTGCCAGGCTGATGCCCCTGCCCTCCCCTTCCCCCAGCCTTGCTGCTGGGCAGGCCAGGCTGGCTCCATCACCCCTGCAGGAGTAGGCTTTGATCTCCCTCCAGGGATCAGCCCATGGGAGGGTTGACACAGGCACGACATCCCCCGAGACGTGTCTCGCGCGGTGCCAGGAGTGCCTGCAACGTGGGGGGATCCGGGATGGTGAGTCACTTCTCCCGCCCACCATGCCCAGCCCGGCAGCCCCTGGGCCTGAAGAGCAGGGAGTAATTTGGGATGCAGCATTGGGATTGCACTCCCCAGCCCCACTTCATGTGTGGCCGGGGCCCTGTCCCTCCTCCAGCCGACTGCCTGGCACCTGGTGCCCTGGGGAGGTGCGCTCCGCAGGTGACTGGTGCTAAGAGGCTCTGATCTCGGACAGGGGAGTGCAACACGAACCCGACTCTGCCTGTCATCACCAGGCGCCTGACATTCGCTTGTCCTCTGTTATCCCGCTGTGCCCAGAGCCCACGGGGAGGATCAGGCCCCATTCCCAGAGACCTAAGAAGGTGGCACTGGAGGGGCTTATAACGGGCAATGGTGGGAGAGTCTCATTCTGACTCTGCCACCGACTTCCCACAGAGGCCTTGGGCGAGTCCCTTTTCATCCCAACCCCTCTGCAGGCAGGAGAACACTGCAGCAGACGGCCCTGGGCCAGCAGGAGCCACAAAGACACGTGAGCCATGTCGGGTACATCTGCACAGCAAAACCACGGAGGCTGGCGAGTCCCCAGCGCCGTTGGGCGGCAGGATTGTTTTAGAACAAGGGCAGACGGGCACTTGTCTGGGATAATTTGGACCGGGTTGATCCTTCCCGCAGCCGGAGGCTGGACTGGATCCGAAGCCTGGCTGCTCAGCGAGATGAATCTATAACTATCGCTCGTAAGCGAGGAGTGCGGCGAACGTAGGAAGCCGTCTAGGAATGTGCGCCGTGATCTGGAGTTTGACTCAGCATCCTGGCCATGGCTCTCTCCAAGAAGGAGGGAAAACAATCATCTCATTAATCCTTCGAGCCCATTAACGAATGAGTAGGGCAGAGCCAAAGAAATGGAGCTCTTCATCGCCCTTCCAAGCCAGCACGGGCCAGGAACCGGCAGCTGGAGGTGGGAGGTTGGTTTCAGGTCTGGGAGGGCAGAAATTCGCCCCCTGGGGTGGCTGGTGCCTGCAGGTCGGCTCTGGGGCTACATGGGACCCCTTTTCTTTGGGATTGGAGCTGCCCGCTGGGCACAGGATGAATTGCAAACAGCTGTGGTAGGTGGATGACATCTGCCCCAGGCCTCCCTGCAGCCAACGCAGCAATGGCTGTTGAGAGGCAGCATTGCCAAATGGAGAGTGCCCCGGCCAGGAGGAGAGGCCCTGCGATGCGCTTCCTGGGTGGCCACCGGCTAGCCCCTTTGACTCGCTCTCTGCCTCAGTGTCCCCAGCTATCAAAACCAGGCTGAAGACTACTGATGGAAACAGCACCCCGCGGGTCGGGCACTGCCGCTCCCTGCACTGTCCAGAATGCCATTCATTGCCAACTTCTGGACGGCGTCTGCAGCCCCCTGGGGGCACGGAGAGCCCAGGCAGGGAGAAGCAGGGCGCCCCATGAGCAGGGTCTTGTCTCGAGGCTGGTGGTGGCAGTTCCCTGCTCTCCCCAGCCGGACAGGGGTGTGCAGCACTCCCGGCAGCGATGGCAACTGGTAGCTGTGATGGACACAGGAATGCACTTGGTCTTGCAGTGGAAGGGGGCTGTTCCACCATCGTAGATCTCCGCAGCCTCCACAGCTGGGGGCAGAGGGAGACCGCAAGCTGGGTTCAGAGCTCGGGGAGAAGACGATGGGTCCAAGGTGCATGCAGATGCTGAGATGAAATGCAGGGACTTACCTTTGCATCTGGGTACCGCTGACCCGGTCCAAGAGACAAGGATAAGTAACAGAGCTCAGACCCTGGAGACTACCCCGGGAGTCACCCGCAGAGAGTGGGTGCAGAGGGGGGCTCTGCAGTGCCCTCCATGACGCCCCGCACCTTCTGCCCCTATTTTTGCTGCCACTCCAGGCAGGGGGAAGGTGACACAGGGGGCCAGATCCACCAACCCCTTGTTAGGCCTGTCCTGGATGCTCTTGCAGGTCCCAAGCCTGTGGAAAGACACGGCTTGTGCAGGGTTGGGGGGGTTGTCAATGGAGAAAGGCCAGGCTGAACCCCCCATTTTGCCTGCAGTCTTGTGATGTATCAGGGGAAGTCCAGAGAGAGGCAAGTCCCTTGCCCTGAGCCTGGCCTGTCACAGCCTGTCTGGGCCCCTCTCACCCACACCATGGGGTCCAAAGCAAAAAGCACCAGAGGCCCAGACGACAGTGAGGACGCAGCTAAATCCACCTGGCAGAGCGACACTTGGCACAGGATCTTTCAAGACCCCTGCCCCAGTGGGGAAACACACAGCGAAGAGGACCTTGAGACAACCAAATCGGAAGACAGTCCTCCAGTGGGTGAAATGAGTTTGCAACCCCTTCGTTGGGGACGGGACTAAGAGGCCAGGGGCTGTAGGGAGACGATGCCTTGCAGACGGGCCTGCCTTTCCACGGGTGCGAGGATTGTAACGGCTGGTGGGTTCCTACGGTGGGTCAAGGAGACAACGATCAGTGAGCAGAAGGTGTGTGTGTATACGTAGATACGGGGCAAGGGCAGTGACCATGGGTGACCAGTCACTGGTGGGTTAAGGAGGCAATGATCGGTGACTAGACTGTGTGTATGTGTGTGTATATATGTGCACGCTTATGTGTGTGTGTGTATATATATATATATATATATATATATATATATATATACACGTGTGTGTGTGTATACATGTATATACAACCTTTATATGGGTTAAGGAGGCAGTGATCAGTGACCAGAAGGGGTGTATGTATACGTAGATATGGGGCAAGGGCAGTGACCATGGGTGACCAGTCACTGGTGGGTTAAGGAGGCAATGATTGGTGACTAGACTGTGTGTATGTGTATATGTGTGTGTGTGTGTGTAGATAGATAGATAGATAGATAGATAGATAGATAGATAGATATGTGAGTGTGTGTACATGTTTATACAACCTTTATATGTCTTTATATGGGTCAAGGAAGCAGTGATCAGTGACCAGAAGGTGTGTGTATACATAGATATGGGGGAAGGAGGCATTAACCATTGATCAGTGACTAGATCATGTGTATATCTATCTATATCTATAGATATATCTTTATCTATCTATCTATCTATAGATAAAGATCTCTCTCTCTATATATATATAGAGAGAGAGATCTTTATCGATCGATCGATAGATAAAGATATATCTATATCTATCTGTATCTATCTCTATATACAGATCGATGTAGATCTAGACGGAGATGCATGCTGTGCGGGCCGAGGCGGCAGTGGTGGCTCGGGACGAGCTCGGTGCCCGGGAGGTGCGTGTGTCCGTGCAGACACGGGGTCGGGGTCGGGGTCGGGCGCAGTGGCGCGACGGGGCAGGGGAACACAACCTTTCTGTGTGTGTCTCTCTCTGGGCAGATGACGTTTATTCTGGCCCCCAAGAAAGCCGCCGAGCCCCAGCGGCGGCCCCGATCCGGGCTCCGCCCCGGCCCCGGCTCCTCCCGCGGGCGGGCGGGCGGGGCGGCGCGGGTCGGGCCCGGCCGGGCTGGCGCTGCAGCATGCGGGGCGCGGAGGAGCGGGAGGCGGGCGAGGGCGAGGGCGAGGACGAGGCGGCCCGGCGGGGCGCGCAGCGGCGGCTGCGGGGCGGCAGCATGGGCGGGCGGGCGGGCAAGGGCTCGCCGAACGGCGAGTGCCGGCGCGGGGAGCCGCAGTGCAGCGGGGCCGGGGCCGAGCCGCCGCGGGAGCCCAAGGTGTCGTTCTCGTGCGGGTCGGAGAAGGCGGCCGAGGAGGGCGCGGGGCTGGCGGACGAGGCGGCCGGGGAGGAGGCGCGGGGCAGCCAGGCCAGCTTCATGCAGCGGCAGTTCGGCGCCCTGCTGCAGCCCGGCGTCAACAAGTTCTCGCTGCGGATGTTCGGCTCGCAGAAGGCGGTGGAGCGCGAGCAGGAGCGCGTCAAGTCGGCCGGAGCCTGGATCATCCACCCCTACAGCGACTTCAGGTCCGGGCTGCGCCGGGATCGGGCCGGGGTGGTCCCCGCCCTGGGGCTGGGGGCAGCGGGCACGCGGCCTGGCTCTGGTGCCCCTGGAGAGCATCAGGGATCAGACCCTCGGCACGGCTCGGAGGGAGAAGCCTGGCTTGGTGCCCGCTATAAGGCTGGGGGTCATCGGGGATCCTTCCCCCGCACCCCAGACAGGCTGCAGGGTCAGGGATCGGGGCCCTCGGCACGGCCGGGGTGGGGAGCTGCGCTTGCCCCCCTCTGTAAGGCTGGGGTCGTCGGGGATCTGCCCCAGCTTCCTTCCCGCTGTAGAGGCTGAGGGCCTCATCCCTGCTCCTGCAACCAGGCTCGGAGGTGGGGGGGTTAAAGAGGGGAGCCCGGCTTGGTTCCCACGATAAGGCTGGGGGTCGTCAGGGATCGAGCCCGGCTCTGTCCCCACTCTGGAGGGGCTGTCGGATCAGGGACCGGGGCCTTCTGCAAGGTCGGGGCAGGGGTGTGTCCTGGTCCCCACTATAAGGCTGGGGGTCATGAGGGATCAGGCCTGGCTCCATTCCCCCTGTAGAGGCTGCAGGATCAGGGCCCTCAGCAAGGCCCTGGGGGTTTGGAGATGGGGGAGCCCAGCTTGGTGCCCGCTGCAAGGCTGGGAGTCCAGGGATCGGGCCCGGCTCCAGTCCCCGTGTAGGATCGGGGAGTGGGCCTGGCTCTGCAAGGCTGGCGGGGAGGGGTGGTAGGAGCCTGGCTCAGCCCCCTCCTGTAGGGCCAGGGTGAAAGTGGGGATGGGGATCAGTGCCCCCTGCAAGGTGTGTGGGGGGGCATGGCTGGTCCGTCCCCCCTCCAGGTGCTGGTGGGGGAGGCAGAGGAGTGGGGAGGGGGCCCAGCTGCTGCCATCCCCCGCTGGGGGGGTCTGGGAAAGCGGCAGGGTCTGGGGGGGGGGTCTGTGATTCTGCCCCTGAGCTGCCATGGGCTCCGAGCGGGGGCTGCCTCCTGGGTGGTCCTTGCAGCCCCATAGCGGGAAGCAGGGGGGGCAGCTGGGGGGCTCCGGATCCCCTCGGGCCCCTCGGTGCTGGCCGCGGCTGCAGGGTCTGGAGCCGCAGACCCGGCAGAGGGGCTGGAGGGGCGGCGAGGCCCGGCTGCAGCCGAGAGGGCACCTTGAGCTGGGGCTGCAGGTTGGAGGAGCGAGGAGCGGCCCAGATGCTGGCTGCAGCCTCCTCGCTAGTGATGGGGGGGAGGGGGCCGGGGAAGCAGCTGGGTCCAGGCGCCTTCTTTCCCCCCCCCGCCCCCCTGCAGGCCCCGACCCCTTTGCTCTGCCAAGGACGTCCCTTCCCCATAGCCCAGATCCTGGAGAGACTGAACTTGAGCTTGGCCCCCTGGCAGGAGGACCCCCCCCCAGGACGGGGGCAGTAGGGATGCCCCCAGGGTCTGGATGTAGCTTGCAAGGGGCAGGAGCAACCCCACCCTCGGCCGAGCTGGCTGGGCAGAGGCTGAGCCCCACCAGCCAGGCTCCCAATTCCAGTGCAGCGGTGCTGGGGTTGGGGGGGCCCGTCGGTGCTTGGAGAACCTGTCTTGGAGGGGGGAGGGGAGCCCCGGGCAGCCGTGATGCAGCAGCTTTGGGTGTCCAGACTCGGACATGCTTTAGCGGTGGGGTCCTCTGGTCCTGCTGGGCAGGGGGGGTGGCAAAGATGCCCAGTTGTGGAGGGCAACCTCCGGGAGCTGCACGACGGGGGCAGAAGACCCTCCCTGTGTCTGAGCCCTGGGAGAGCTCGGGGAATGGGCTGGTGTCTTCCTTGAGGGCAAAGGGCTGGTTGGGAGACGCAGCGACGCGAGGCTTTTTGCAGCGCTTAAAAATACAAAGCTCCTTCTTCCTTCTCCCCCCCACCCAGTAATGCTAATCCTAAAAGTGGGGGGGCCTTGTCTCCCCGCTGGCTGGGCCTGCGTCCCCGTGAGGCCCACGCTTCCCATGGCAGGCTCTGAGGATGCTGCTGTCATGGGAGCTCTGGGTACCACGTTCTCCTCCTGCCTTGGCTGCCTCTGCCTTCCTGGAAGCATCCAGGCGGTAGCAGCCGGCCCGGCGCTCCCCCCCCCACACCTCCCCGAGCCGGCAGGCACCGGGAGAGAGCCTCTCCTCTCCGAAGCGGGGTCCTCCTGGCGCTGCCCCCGTGGCTGGGACCGGAGGGACCGGATCAGTCTCAGTCTCCTAACGATGCTGCTTCCTGTCTGATGAGCTGTGGGGGGGTTCAGCGGCTCGCCAGCCCAGACCGGCGCGAATCTGTTTGGAATACTGATGGTCCCTGCCGCGGTCTGGCGCTCAGACATGCCAGCCGCGGCCGGGGCCTTCCCCCAGCAGGTGCTGTGCAGACAGCTGCAAAGAGCCGAGCCTGGCCCCAGGCAGCTTGCAAAGGCAAGGGGCAGGTAGTTGCCCGAGGTCACCCTGCTCGGTGCCGGGGGATCTGGGATCCCTGACTCGGCCATCCCCGGTCCCCCGTCATGTCCCCCAGCCCGGCAGGGGTCTGCTTTTCTGTGCCCGCTGCCGTCCATGGGAAGCCTACATAAGGCCCTGCTCCCTGGGTGCCTTACGGCATGGGTCTGGCTTGCCGAAGGGGCCCTGCGCGCGGCAGAGAATCTCCCTGAGACGTGCCCTTAATTGATCCTATTCTAACAACTGCCAGGGTCGTTAATCTTTCCAGCCTCCGAGCCCCGTCTCCTCGGCTCGCCGCTTAAGACCGCACATTGCTCATCCCGAGGTGTTTAATGTAGCCTAAGCAGCAAGTGCGGGGAGCCCCGTGCCGCTACCGCCCAGGCGTGGGACCGTGGGAGCAGTGCCCCAGGCATCGAGTGGGCTGGCTGGCCTTGGTTATGCTGGACGCAGCTGCCACCCCCACCGTAGCCTTGGTTTCCCTGGGCTGGAGCATAACTCAGCCTGACATCTGCTCGTTCCCTCTTGCCATTGCCCTGTCATCTCCATCGCCTGCGATGACCGGGGTCTCCTGAGCTTGCCGTGACAGTGCCCCGGGTCTGGGGATCAGCAGCTCCGGCCTCCCCGAGGGCTCTCCGGCTCGGCCCAGTCCTTTGACCATTTAAAGGCTGGCTCGGAGCAGCCAGTAACTAGCGGGCCCTCGTTCTCCTTGCCCTGCTTTTCCCCTTGCCGCGTTGAAGTCCCCGGAGCCCGTTGCTGTCCCGTGGGGTCCTGCCTGCCTGCACAGAGCGGCTCTTGCTGAACTCATTGCTGAATCGAGGCCCAGGAGACTTGCTCGAGCCGGCACAGTGAGTCACTGGCAGATTTGGGAGTGGAAGCTACGTATAATATCCCTCCCATCACGAGCTCCTCTGCCAGGCAACGGGGCCAGGGTGTGAGGCATCGTCTTGAGCGCCGGGAGGCCCAAGGTCTATTCCTGGCTCCGCCGTGCGACCTTGCACCTCCATTTACCTCCCTGAATGTTGCCCGCCTTTGCTGCTAGCCCTTTGGGGCAGAGACTCTCCAGCCAGGTGCCTTTGCAGAGTTTCTAATCCCACAAGAGTCCCTTTCCCGGCTGGCACCTCCCGCTCCGTTGCAAGCGCCCCGTCTCCGTGTGTTGGCATGTGACGAGCGACAGCGGGGTGGTTTCACTCTGGGGAGATCAAACCGCGGTGCCCGGGAATTGGCTGTGGCTCTGCACGGGGGATGCTCCCGGCAGGCATGCATACGTGCCGTCGTCCGCCCTCCCCAGATCCAACAAGGATCATGGCCTCGGTACCGGCAACATTTCCCCCTTGCCATACCCATTTTCTCATCTTAAGATAAAATCATTACCATCTGCATATGTGACATCACTTCATAATCGGCCCCATTTATAGATCATATCTCATCCCAGGCAGAGCACTGTAATTATTCATGCAAAATACAAGGAGGTGGGGTGGGGGGAGGAGATGCGAGCCAGGAGCTGAAGCCCCCATTTACACCGCTGTTGGATGATTAGGAAGCAACCTGGGTGGCTGTTTCAGATCACGAGTTGCCAATCTGATAAAAGAAAAGCCTTTTAAATTACACGGGGAAATATGTGAGGTTGGGTCGACCCGCCCAGCTATGAGTTGTCTCGCTCAATCGTGCCTGTCCCGTTCCCGGTGCCTATTCAACGAGGCCCAGCCACATTGACCCCCCCATTTATAGCGAAAATACATATGGAAGGAAGAACAAAGGAGGACTCGGGGCGGTTTTATTCCCATTTCTGTACCGACCTTTGACAAGCTATTTAATATCTTCAGGCCCCAGCTTGCCCGAGGGGCTGGAGGCTTCACACGCGGGATAGTTTTTATGCCAGGGCTTTGCTGTTGGCAGGTGGAAGGCGCTGGTGTGGTTTTCCTTCTCGGGAAAAGCAGCTCCTTTCCGGCACGTACGAATGTCCAAACCAGATCCCAGCCCAGGTCTCTCCAAGCCCGGACCCCGTGTCTGGTGGTCGTACCAGATGCTCTAGAGGAAGTCCCAAGGCCGCCAAACGCAGGCACTTTATTCCGCCTCCTCCCTCCGATTTCTAGCTCGATATCGGCACAGGCCCGAAGTCCACCCAGGGACGTTGCAGGATGCATTAGTAATGCGAGCTCTCCCGGCAGATGGTTTGGTTCATCGCAGCGGCCAGTGTCTCTCTCTCTGATCTCCGCGGGATTAGTCGATGCAGAGGCACAGAGTGCTTCTGAAGGGCCCCGGGCGCCCGGGAAGCACTGGCTGGCAACCCGGGCACCTGCCTGGAGGGCTCGGGCTCCTTGTAACGGCAGGTTGGAAATGAATCGGGCTCTCGAGTCCCAGGGCTGAGTCTAAGCAGGTTCCCCAACAGGTGTGTGTTTTTCGGTGCCAATTAGCTGAAGGTTTTCTGCTAATCCTAGTTTGCGGATGCTGCAGTTCAGCCTTGCCCGGCTGCTGTGCCAGGCTGGGGGCCCGTGTCCCCAGGGGCCCTCCTAGCCTACATTTCCAGGTATTAGCATGCGGTAGGTCTGGCGTCAGCAGCTCTGCTGCCATTTGTCCAGCGCCTTCTCCGTGAGCCGAGATCTCTCTCTGACAAACGGGTTATGAGCGTTATCCATCACAGGACGATTCTTCCTCTCTCCAGACTTCATGGGGAGCGGTTGGGTCTGATGGATGGCAGTGCGATTGAGCTCATCCATTAGGAAAGCGAGGCCTGGGCGGGGGTTTGAGGGCCTGGGGAGTTTGCTGGCGAGGCCTTGACGGTCATTTGTGGGGCCGTGGCTTCAGGCCTGGGCAGTTTGCTGAGTTTGCTACAAAGCCACGTGCCCGCATGAGGCTCCTCTGCGAGGGCAGGTGGAAGGAGCACGGTGATGTTGGCAGGCCCGGCGCTCTGGCATGGTCAGATATGAGGCCTGAAGTCTTCTTCGAAGGGGTGGTTGTATTGGAGGCTTGCTGGCCTGGAGGTGAAATAGCGAGACGGTTGCTTCGGAGGCGCTTTGGCGTGCTGGGAAGGGGGCCCGGGAAAAAGCTCCTCGAGCAGCAGCTCTTGAGATCCTCTGGCTGCCTGAGGGTTATTAGCAGGCCAGCAGCACAACAGTCAATTATGGTTAAATTCGTTAACAGGCAGGGAGAATGACTCGATCGAGGAAACGGCTCCCGGCGGCTGGTTTAGGCCCTTTGCTCCTGCTCCGGCTCTGCCGCCCAGGCCCCAGGGACGAGGCCTGTCCCAGGCTGGCCTGGACGAGAGCTGCTCCTTGCAGGGGCTCCTTTTTCCCCCAATTTTTCCCTGGCATTTTTGCAGCCGTTTCCAAATGTTCCTGGCTGTCTGTAGCTGGAGGAGCTGCTCGTGGTGCTGAATGAGAATGAACTGGAGGGTTTCTTCTGCTTGCTTTTCCAAGAAGGCGAGAGCCTTGGTGGGCAGAGGAGCTTGCAGAGGCCTTTGACATGCCCAGGGCAGATTTAATAGGGGTCGGAGTCACCTCCCGCAGGGGCAGCACTGGGATGCCACCTCCCCTCCCTGTTGCTCTGAGTTCATGAGCACCCGTGGCGAGTCCCCAGGTGCCGCTAACACCGACCGCGGCGCTCGGTTTGGGCGCTCGGCGCTGTGCAAAGTGCCCTGCCTGCTGCTTCCATCCTCCCATGTTGCAATAGCGCAGGGAGGCTGGGCTCGCGGTGCCCGTCCCGGCATCCATAGGATGGCTGGGATGGATCCCCGCTTCCACATGCTCGTGATCCCCCAGGGCCAGGAGGCTTTCAAGCCTGGGTCCGCAGCCAGGGCTGAGCAATTACAGTGCATCGTTCATACTCAAAAAGCAATAAGCAATCAGGCCGGCGGGCCAGCATCCGGGGGGGATCTGGCCCTTGGCTCTCCCAGGGCTGGAAGCCAGCGGGGACTTTGCCCAGCGTGCTGGAAGCTGGAGGCGAGGTGTGTGCCTGCCGTGGGGTGGGGAGGCGGGGGTCTTGCCCTAGTGCATTAGAAATTCCCGGCCTAGGGCTGGCTGTCTAGGGGGACAGTCTGGCCCCTGGATCTGAGCCCAGCCCAGGCGCTCGGGTCTGGACTCCTGGCTTTGTCACTTCCTTGCTGGTGCCTCAGTTTCCCCGTCTGGAGCACATCCCGTTGGTGCAGGAGGATTGCAGTGTGCAGCCCCAGGGAGCGGGGGGCTTTAGTAATGTGGGCTTTGCTCAGCCTGGCTATCCCCTTCCCCGGCAGATACTGTGTGGAGCACGCGCTGGGCCCGGGAGAGTGTCCGAGGGGACCGTGAAACTCTCGTGTTGCCGGTTCCACCCCTGACTCTTGCACGACCTTGGCCATGACCTCTAACCTCGGGGCAACAGGCGCTTCTACCTGAGCTCCGCTGGACTCGATCCGTGGCCGGAGCCCCCCGGGCGCGGGGGCTGGGTCGGGACCAGCGCTCCCCTGGGCTCGGAGCCCGCTGCCGTCTGGCTCTGAGCTCCCGCGGGAAACCTGCCCATCTGGAAAGTGGGGCAGCCAGGCCTCGCTGCTGCCTGCGAGGAGGAGGAGGAGGTGGTAGGACTTCTCTGCGGAGAGCCGTGCGGCAGCTCGTGGCTTGCCTTCCTCCCTCCCCTGAACGGACCGTGCCAGCAGGTCCCAGAAGGGCCTCTTTGCAAAGGCCGTTGCGTCGCCGAGCCTTTCCCCCGTCCCTGCGCATGCTGCTCTGTCCCCTTGAACCGTGGGGTTGCTGCAGGCTCCCCGGCGCAGCCCAGTTCTCCAGTAGCCTGGGCCTGGCTCGCCGGTCTGGGCCTGCTTGTGCCATGCAGCCTCCTGGAGCAGAGGCACTGGCACCGGGCAGGGTGAGGGGACTTGCCCGGGGTCACCCTGAGAGTCTGTGGCAGAGCCAGGAGCGCAGGCCCGAACTGCCCCCCTCCCGTGCTTCACTGAAGGGCACCTAGGAGATGGCAGCTGATGGTCCTGCTTCCCCCTCTCCCGGCCTGTGCTCTGAAGTCATCGCTGTGCAGCCGTGATGTCACTCGCGTTGCCATAGGAACGGCTCAGGTGCGGGTTGTCATTGGAGGAAGGTCAGGAGGCTGGAAGCAGCTCTCCCTTTTCAAAGAGGGATGCATCCTGCTGTCGAGGGGGAGATCCAATCCCCCCCCAATCACTGCCCACCCCCGCCGTCCCCTCCGCCGCTCTGCTCCTGCAGCCAGGTCTCGGCCGGGGTGCCCGTTTGCCCCCCGACTCCCTGTCGCTCCCCTTCCCCAGGCAGAGGCATGGCCCTGCCGGCTCCGATGGGCCCCATGTTGCCCCGATGCAGTGAATCCCACCCCCCACCTTGCTTCCAGCCTTCGGCAGCTGCATAAAGACCTGGCCCAGGCCCCCGTGGGCAGCAGTGACATAGTTGGGGGGCATTTTGGGGTGCCCCAACACGGGGCCAGCAAAGCACCCAGCTGGATGGCAGCAGGGCCAGGGGGGGCTGACCTCTTAGCGCGCGTGTGTGCGTGTGGGGCCCGCAGTCACTTTGCTGTCACCTTGCAACACGCCTGGGAAAGGCCGTGGCTGGCCTGGGAGAGGGGGGTTGGACATAGAGGAGGGGGTGGAAGGGGGCTGCGGAGGGAGCTGGACCCCCATGCGCCCCCCGCCTTCCCCTCCCCTCCCCTCCCCTCCGCCGGGACCGGAGGCAGCTGGAGTGAGCTGCAGTCGTACGTGATGATCAGCCATCAGCTCCGCTGCAGCCTCTTGCAGGCGGCACCGGCAAGGACGGCCCCTGCCTGGCTCAGCATCCATGCGGCCCCCGGCAGAGGGGGGCTCTGTGGCTGGTGGGGGGGCCACAGGCTCGGTGCTTGCCCTGTTCCCCCCCTCCAGGGCTCGGCTCTGCCCTTGTGCGGCTCTGGGTCAGGGGCCTGCATGAAGATGAGGGTGGGGGGTGTCTCGAGGGGTAAGGAGTCCCCCTGGTATGATCTCAAGCCCCTCTAGGGAGCTGCAGAGTGAGCCGAAGCCCCCCAGGCCGGGCTGGCTCCAGCCTCCCAGGTCTATTGGGACTGGCCTCGGCGCTGGCACTGGGTCTCCTTTTGCTTCGTGCCACCCCTTTGGCCCGGGGTTCATCCACCCGCATGAGCCTCGGGGATGCAGTCGTACAGGGCAAGGTTTAAAAGCCCCGACCCCAAGCTGACAGCTGCAGGGCCCGATCCTGGGGACAAACAGCCCCAGCTGGCCAGGCTGTGGTCCAGGGCTTGGCAGGAGGAAGGAGAGCTGGGATGCCTCGGGCTGGGGTAACCCTGGGGTGACGTGTCCTTCTGCTTCCCCCCCCCGTGCCAGGTTTTACTGGGATTTCACAATGCTGCTGTTCATGGTGGGCAACCTGATCATCATCCCCGTGGGCATCACCTTCTTCAAGGAGGAGACCACGGCGCCCTGGATCGTCTTCAATGTGGTGTCGGACACCTTCTTCCTCATGGACCTGGTGCTGAACTTCCGGACGGGCATCGTCATCGAGGACAACACGGACATCATCCTGGACCCCGAGCGCATCAAGAAGAAGTACCTCAAGACCTGGTTCGTGGTGGACTTTGTCTCCTCCATCCCCGTGGATTACATCTTCCTCATCGTGGAGAAGGGCATCGACTCGGAGGTCTACAAGACGGCCCGCGCCCTCCGCATCGTCCGCTTCACCAAGATCCTCAGCCTCCTGCGGCTGCTTCGCCTCTCCCGCCTCATCCGCTACATCCACCAGTGGGAAGAGGTAAGGGCTGGGGACCCCACGCCTCCAGGGCTGCGGCCTCTCGGGATGCTGTTGCCCCGGGGCAAAAGGATGCCTGGACGGGGGTCTGCCATGAGGGTGCCGGGTTGCGTTGTCCCAAACCACGGGCCAGGCCTGATGGCCGTGGCTTCGTAGCGGCCTTGCTGCTGTTGCGTCGCTGAGGTTCGGGTGTGGATGAAGCCTCCTCGGGAGGTAGCCGGCATCCCCTGCAAATGGGGAAACTGAGGCATGTGTCCTTGCATGAAGGCAGCGTGCAGGAATTAGTGGTTCTGATTCTGCTGGAAGTAGAGCAGGGCTAACGAGGCAGCTCCTAGGTCTCGGCAGCCAGGAGCTGGCCCCTGGGGCTGAAGATGGGACTGGGCCCTTGGCTCCTTCCTTCCTTCCCCGTAGCTTGTTTCCCTGTCTGGAAGACGTGGGTCGCGGAGGGGGAAGCATGGGGGGAGTTTCTTCCCTGGGCTGGACAGGCCACCTCCCCCCAGGATCAGCCCCGTCTGATCTTGCCCGGATGCCACAGCCTCTCCTGGAGGAGAGGAGGTGCTGGGGATCACTACTGGGCTTGATTTCACGGAGGGTGTAGGAGCAGGGGGCATGGTCCCGGGCCCGAGGCAGCTAGGAGAGGCGGGGGGTGTGGAGGGGGACACGGATGCTGCACGATCAGCTGGGGAATGCCCTTGCGCCTGGGTCCATGCCGCCCGACAGCTCTGATGGATGCGGTTTTGCACCGTTTGCAGCTCTGCGCGCGTGCGGTGGGGGCTCCCTCTGTCCCTAGAGCGGTCCCAGCACCCAGCTGGGACATGCTGTCCCCCCGCGCCCCCCTCCTGTCCCTGGGCAGGTGCCGGGGAGAGGTAGCCTCCCTCCCCATCCTTGCAGCGAGATGAGCTCTGAGCCTGGCACTGAGCAATCGCCTGGCTGCAAGGATCTGCACTGCGGAGCTGCGTCGGGTGATGGCAGTGCTGGAGGTCACCGGGGGCAGTCGGACCCTGCACCCCCACCTCCTTGGGGACTCCCCAGGCCCGCGTGGCAAGACCGTGGGGCGGCCAGAGCCAGGGGCTGGGAGGTGAAGGTCACCCAGATGCAAGCTGCCTGCTTCGGCGAGAGCGAGCACGAGCCGAGAGTCTGGGCCCTCATTTCCATCTGGTTCCCTGCCCCCTTGTCCTGCTCTGCTTTGGGGCTGGGGCGAAGGGAGCAAAGGATGCAGGCACCCCCCCCGGGCCCAGCAGGGCTGGCTCGGCTCCCTCCCCTGGCCCCAGCTCCTGCCTTGTCGGCCCAGCGCTGAGATGAGTTTGCTGGGCCTCAGCCCAGACCTCAAGGAAAAGCCTTTGCTCTGCACAAACTCAGCTGGGTCCTGTGCCCGGCTCTGCTCTGGAGGTGCCCAAATGCCTGCGGCTGCCAGAGGTAGGGGTCCTATCTCCGGCGGCACGAGGAGGGGGGCAGACGGGGCGTGCGGCTGTGTGTGTCCATCTGTCCAGCCGTGTCTGCAGGCAGGTGTCCCGCTGGCTGGGGGGCTGTCCTTGATGGGGGGAAGGGACGTGTGTGTGTGTGCACACGTGGCACACATGCACACCCACTTAAATCTGTTTTCAATCCAGCCGCTGAATTAGGCACTTCCAGCAAAGGGATCTGGCTGGTTTGGAAGGAGAGGTGGGGGCAGTGCGTGGATCTGGGCAGAGCAGACAGCGCTCGCTTCCTCTTTGTTTCGGGGTCTGGAGGCACCTGGGTCTGGCTGGGACCCCCCTGCCCACCCCTGTCTGCGGCACCGGCCCTGCCGCCCCTGCTCTTTGGCCTTTTGACTTTTGAACAGGGGCTTAGCACCAAGCCTGGGGATTACTGAAACCCATCCCAGCCTGGGCGGATTAGCCCTGTAATCAGCTCTACTGACAAGGCCAGATCCGGGGCACGTGGGGGAGGCCATACCCCCCGTGGGGGCTGTCTGGGTGGGAGTGGGTCAGGGTTTAGCAGGCACCGCATGGCGTGGATGGGTTAGAGGGGTCTCCCCCACCCTGCCTCGAGACCTAGAGGATCACAGTCGGTCTTGGAGTGGAAATCGGGATCCCGCCGCGCCAGGTGCTGCACATAATCGTAGCCAGGCCCCCTGTTTGCAGCCTCGCACGGAGAGGGACCATGCCTGCTTTGCAGCAGGTGACTTGAACGGTCCCAGATCCCCTGGGGAGTTGGCGGCAGAGCTGGCATTGAACCAGGATGCCTGGGCTCTGCGGGCACCAGCGGGGTGGGCAAGCACTCGCTCTCCCCTCCCACTAACTCCTGGCCCTCCCCGCTCCCCATCCCACCCCACTGCCCCAGCTGGGTGCCATTTGTGCCCCCCACATCCTCCCAAGTGCCATTTCGGGGACCCTGGAAGGCTGCGGGGTTTGAAAGGGAAGAAACCAGACAAGCCGGGGCCAAAAGCATCCTGGCCGCAGGGGGAAGAGAGACCCGGGCAGCCACAGGCGCTGCTGCTCTGTGCGATGGCAGCCCATGCCCGTCTGGCTGGCTGAGCCAGGCCTCCCACGAGCCAGGCGCCCACCCGCCTGGCCTTTCAGGAATGCATTCTGGGATGCTGGAGGACTGGCGAGAGCTCCCCTGCTCCTCCCCACCCCACTAGGCCCCCCCCCAGACACTCCCATGATGTGTGTTGCCCCATCGGTCCTGCCCGCACGGCTGCATGCCAGGATGCGGCGGTGATGGGCGCAGCCTGGGGCCGGCTGCATGTCCCCTTGTGTGGGCAATGTTCCACTAGACCCAGGCATCGTCCCCTGCAGGGGCAAGTGCTTGCATCGTCACGCATGTCCATGCATGTTCATGGCCCTTCTTGTTCCTGGCTGCGGCCCCTCTCACTGCCCCTCCATTAACCCTGCTCCCTCCTCCCAGCCGAGTGCAGGGGGCTCTGGGGCTGGGTTGGGTGATGGCCAGGGTCTAATCCAGTCTCGGCATCACCCGTCCATGCAGGGCTCTTCTGGGCAAAGCCCCTGGCGAGAGATTGCAGCAGCTTCTGCTTTCCTTCCCCTGGGGGGGACACGCTGGCTCCCCAGGGTGAGATGGGGGCACCCAGCTGGGCAGTGCAAGAAGCCTCTCTGGGGCGCTGGAGCCTTCCCTTGGCGTTGCTTTAATGGGGGGTGAATAGCAGCAGCCATCGGCTTCACTTGAGGGCCTCTGTTGTGGGCTGAGCTCTCCCCGCGCAAGGGGCTGTGCGTGCCCCACAGGGCAGATGGAGACCGGCTGGGGCCTGGTACCTGGTGCAGGGAGAAGTGCAGCCCCCCCCGTTGCCGGCTGCAATACAAGGGTGCAAACAGGGAGTGTCGCACACGTGCACATGGTTGTTCAACCCCCACCCCGTCTCCCTCCAGCCCCTGTGTCCTCAGAGTATCCATGTGCGCGTGTCTGTCCCCAGCCAGGACTTGTCCAGAGCCTTGTTTCCCAGCTCTGCCCCTTTGCTTGGTGACCTCAGACGCACTCGTCTCTGCACCTCCTCGGCAATAACCCAGTGGCTGGAGCGCAGGACTCCCGGGTTCCCTTCCCAGCTGCCTTCCTGCAACTATTGCTGACTCCCAGGCAACACTGGAGAAGTTGCTGTCCCTCTTGGGGTCTCAGTTTTCCCATCTGTACAATGGGGATGATAGTGGTGGTGATATAAATGAGCTTTAGTTGCATGGTGGAGCCCGGTCTGGGCCACAGGTGGGGAGCTTGGTGGCAATGGGGTCTCGCCTGCCTCTCCCTGAACTGTTTTTAGGGTTGGGGGGGAAGAGATGTTAATTGCTGCTTAATTAAGACGGGGGAGCCCCTTCGGACACCCAGTCCCTTCACTGGTTCACGGCCCTGTCAGGCCCCTGCTGTGCTGCAAGCCCCATGTGCAGCCTTGGGTCTCTTCCCGCAACCCTGTAGGGCCCTCACTGGGTGTTCGTACAGCACCCGGCACCCAGGCCTCAGCTGGGGGTGCCTTCACGCTGCTGGAAGATGCCTCTTCATCCAGAGGCACCCTGGAAGTTGGCTATCGCTGGAGGCAAAGGCAGGCATACAGGGATGAGAGCAGTAGCCTGTTGGGAGCGGGGTCTGCTTTGTCCTCTGCCACTGGTGTCCCTTGTAACCTTGGTTGAGTCACTTAATCTCCCCAGGGCTCAGTTGTGCAGTGGAGAGGCTGACTCTGCCTTGCCCCAGTGCTAAAGGAGCTGGAGGACTGTGAGATGCTCAGACTCCGGGGGGGGAACAGGGGCCAGGTTAATGCCTCGGAGCTGGAGCCAGAGCCCGCAGGATGCCACTTTCAGAGCTGGAAGCATCTGAGGGCAGGAGAGGCCCCGGTCTGGGCCAGCTGGAGTCCTGCCCGGGGGCTGGAGCTGAGATCCTCCTGCTTACACCACATGGATGCTGCCCCTTGCCCTCTTCCCAGAGACCCCCCTCCCCAGCACGGGGCAGCCCTATGGATGCCAGGAGGGGCCGCAGCACGATGGCCCACGTCTGGCAGCTCGGGGGAGAAAAGCAGCCCCGGGGAAAGCCCTGGGCCTCGAAACAACGGCAGCCTCCTGCCAGGACGAGAGTGCGCTCTCCCAGCCAGGAGCAGATGCCCGTGGGAGCGGGGCCGCCTACGCTGCCCAGTGGCTGCGTGCAGTTGATTTCCATCCATTAAAAGAATGAGGCAACGTTGGGGCAGGATGTCCCCGCGGGGATGGGAGCCCAGTGGGCATCGGGCATTGTTTGGGCATGTACCGCGCACAGAGGCAACGTCCCGGGTGTCTGGGGGTGCAAAGAGCTGATGCAGGGGGTGCTCCGTGCTCCCCGAGTCTGCCGCTCCGCTGAGCCCCAGCAGCCCCATCTCAACGCTCGCTCCCAGAGTGAGCCTCTAAGATGCCCCCGCCTCTGCCAGGAACCGGGCAAACCCCTCAGGCTCGGGGGCTGAGAAGGGTGTGATGAAGGAGGCTTACGCGTCTAGCCCTGGTGCGGCCGTGGGCTTGCTGGACGGGTTTGTGGAGCAGGAGGAGAACCTCTGCTTGGCACGGAAGAGAAATCGGTGCGGACACTCCCCCCACCCCCAGTGAGGCAGGACACGGTGGGCTCTGACTTAGCCCCCTTGAACGCAGATGCCCCTGGGGTCTGACCGGGCTCGAGCCCGGGGGTCCAGGCTGCTGTGACCTCTCTCTCCTCCAAGCATTTCACGTGGAAAACAGCTGCTGGAACCGGGGACTGTTTTCCAGGGGACAGTTTGCTGCCACCGGCCACCTCTCTCCCCCCTCGTGGCCCAGCTGGGACCCGTCGTGCCACCAGAGCCTCGAGCCAGCGCTGAGCTGAGCCCAGCTGCCTTGACTGCATGAAAGGGAGGGATGAGGGGGGCCCTTCATTGCACTTGGCTTGACTGCGGCCTGCGATTGTCTCTGTTTTGAAGGCAAAACCCCTCTCCCCTCCGGGCAAGTGGGCAGGGAGGAGCTGAGCCATCTGGGGCTGGAGTCTGGCTTGGGATTTGGGATCTGCGCCCACTGCCTGGCACCGCGTGGCCTGGGCTCATTAGCGTCATGGGTGGGGGGGTCACGAGAAGGGGCCCGATGGGTGCAGAAGAGAGAGCCGGGACCCAGGACGTCGGTGCACGGGGTGTTGCGTGTCTGCTCTCTGCTGCCGGTGCTGGCCGGGGGGTGCACGTGTGTATGGGTGTGTCAGGGGGAGCAACACCCCCTGGACTTTGTACATGAGGGTCTGGGATGGCTGTGGGGCATGGGGAGGGGCAAGGGGGTCACCAAAGGGTGACCCTAGAGCTGTGGGTCCAGGCCCAGGGCTTGGGGCCCGGTGTCAGGGGCAGGGTGGGGGAGCAGCAGGGGCTGCCGAGCCCCGGTTGCCCCGTGGGAGCCAGGAGGGGCCGGAGGCTGGGGTTTGAAATGGGCTCCCCCCCCCCAGATCTTCCACATGACCTACGACCTGGCGAGCGCCGTGATGCGCATTATCAACCTCATCGGCATGATGCTGCTGCTGTGCCACTGGGACGGCTGCCTCCAGTTCCTGGTGCCCATGCTGCAGGACTTCCCCAGCAACTGCTGGGTCTCCATCAACGGCATGGTGGTGAGTACCGCCGGGGGCCTGGGCAGGGCCAGCTTGGGGCCTCCTTTCTGCCCACAGGCCTGGGGATGCCTTGAAGGGTCTCCGAGGGCTGCGGCCACCCCCAAGGAGTCACTGAGCAGCAGGTGGAGCCTCCCCCCCCCGCCTCTCATTTAGCAACAAAGCTGCTATTAATACATAACGAGCCACACTTTTAATTGCACCTCGCCACCCTGCAGCCTCTCAGCAACAGCCCCCTGCCTCTTCCCCACGCAGGGTCTCTGCTCTCTCCATCTGCCTCTCTCTGCTTCCCTCTCTTGCACTCCTCTTTCTCTTCCTGGTTCATTCCCTTTTTCCGTCCTTCCCCCTCTTCCCGGCTCAGCCCATCTCTTTCCATGCCCCTCTCGGGCTCCCTGCCCCAGGAAGAGCTTTTCAACCCCCTGCAAAAGGGCTTCTGTAGGCAGAAGTCGCGTGTTCCCATAGCCGGATCCATGCCTGCCGCCTGGCACAACATGCCCTGTGTTTGCTGGGGTCGCGCATGAATGCCCCTGCTCCTGAGGGCCGCGGGGCAGCCAGTGGGTGGGCGCGTGTGCCCTTATCATGTATGAGTGCCCCTGTTCCCCAGGAGCTTGTGTGCTGATTGGCACGTGGGTGTGTTTCATAAACACGCGTGAGCACCTGTCTCAAGGGGCATACGTGTATGTTTGCGTGTGGGTACACGCACCATGTACCCAGATCTGGATGCACCGAACGGGGGGGTGCAGTGCAGCCCACCCCTCTGCCTGGGCATCACTGCCCAAGTTCACTACCACTGGCATGTGGGTAGGGTTGGGGTGTGTGTGTGTGTGTGTGTGTGTGCAGGCATTGCAAGCATCCCCACCCCATGTGCACACATGCGCGCGCGCACACACACACACACACACACACACACACACACACACTCTCTCTCTCTCATCCCCCCCCCCGGGCAGGGATCAGAGCAAAACTATGTGCCAGCTGCTCTGCCCAGCACTTGATAGCGCTGGTGACACCGGCACTGCACGAGGGCACAGGGAGAGACCAGGCTGGAGCAGCACCCCGAGGTGAGGCAGAGCTGATGGGTGGGGGCACGACTTGGCTTCACTCCCCATGCCCATCACGGCCTGCCTGGGCCCCCAGGGGCAGGACACACCCCACCTGCCATAGATCAGCAAGCAAAAGCATGTGCTAATGCCCGCTGGCCCCTGGCAGCATCCATCTGTCTGCTCCTCCCTCCACTGGTGCAGTGGGATCTCCTGGCCATGCCAGCCTTTTGCCCTTTCTGTTTGAATTGAGCACTTAACTTCCCCCACGAGGGGGAAACTGAGGCACACAGAGGGGATTCTTGCCCACTGGGCCTGGCTCTGAGCCCTGTCCCATCCCAGCTTCTGTGTAACCCCTCGCCTTGTAGGAGTGGGCAGTGCCCAGCTGGCTGGCACACGCAAGAAGACTGCAGATGGCATCACTCAGGCGCTAAGTGGAAGGGGTGGAAAGGAGAAGGCAGGCGGGGTCCCATGCTGGACAGGTGAGGCAGGAGAGAGGAGGCAGGTCAGGGAGCAGAAGCCGAGAGGATGGAGCAGCTCCATCCAAAAGCCTTCTTGTGTGTCAGCCTTGTGGTGTGCAAAGCCTTGTGGTGACAGGCAGCGCACGCGTGTGTCCAGGAGGACATCAGTTCTGTGCACGGCAGTGTGGAGTGGTGCGTGTCCCGTGCAGGCATGTCAGTTGTGTGTGTCAGTGTGTGTGGTGTTGCTGCAAACCTGCATGCATGGGATGGTGGTTGTGTGTGCATGTTGTAACAGCTGTGCACACTTGTGTGCAAACTGCAACAGCAGCCTGTGTGTGGTGGTGGGTCTATAGATGGGCATGATTGCACTGTGTGTGTGTGTGTGTGTGTGTGTGATCCTCGTATCTCATCAGACGCTGTTGACGGGGTTTGACAGATAAGGGTCAGGCCCTTGCTGTGACCCTGGAGGGCTTCACCCGCGTGTGGTGCCAGCACCTTGGGAGGCCCATCCTGGGCTTGTAGAAAGTGTATGGCCCCTTTGGATCATGCACGCACGCATGCACATGCATACATACACACACATGCCCTAAAGAAGTGAAGAGCCAGATCTAACCTAGTCCAGACACACGCGCACGCCAGTAGTGCTGGCCGCAGGCTCCAAGGGAACTGTGCTCTGGACCCGGGCAGCTCCCTCGTTGCACCCGTGTAGCCCGTGGCCACAAGCCAGTTGCACTTTATCTGCTCATCCCCAGGCTCCTGTCCCCGTCCCCCTCCATGTACCTTCCCCTCATTCCCCTGGTGACCTGGGCACGGTGACGCAAGGTCACAGCCGCCCCCGGTGCTGTCTTTGCAGAACAACTCATGGAGCGAGCTCTACTCCTTTGCGCTCTTCAAGTCCATGAGCCACATGCTGTGCATCGGCTACGGGAAGCAGGCGCCTGAGAGCATGACTGACATCTGGCTCACCATGCTCAGCATGATCGTGGGCGCCACCTGCTACGCCATGTTCATCGGCCACGCTACCGCCCTCATCCAGTCGCTGGACTCCTCGCGGCGCCAGTACCAGGAGAAGGTAGGGAGCGGGCAGCCTCCCACGCCAGGGAGGGCAGCAGGTGCAGAGGGGGTATTGCAGACGTCATCTCCCGGGCTCGATCTTGCCCAGGGCTGCTCAGTGCGACTCCAAGCCCAATCCCAGGGGTCACGTGGCTGCGGGCACCGTCTTCTCCCTTGCCTGGGCTCGGGGCCATTCCCTGGTGCTTTCGGCCTCCCCCCAGGCAGCCTCAGTTGGACACACATGTCCTTCCCGCTCCCTGCCAGTGTCTGGTGCTGCCCACCGCTCGCCCGGAGGGCATGCATTGCAGTGGCTGCAGCAGAGAGTCCTTTGGGCTCACCGGGCAGCGCACTGGGGCACCAGCCTGCTTGAGTCGAGGTGGGCCCCACCACCGGGCTCTGGGCTTTGCTGGCTGGGGCCATGTTCAGCACCGTGGACAGTGGGTCCAGGACCAGGGACAGAAGTGGACCCTCCACCACCCCACCTCCACCACCACCATTTCCCATGGCTGGCCAAGCAGAAGGCAGGTCCCCGGGCTGAGACACTGCGGGGAGAAGCCAAGCCTCCCCGCAACCCCTTCCACACCCCCAGGATCCCGCGGCCGGCTGGGAGCCGCACTAGGCCCCTCCACCCGCCCAGGGGTGGGACGAAGCCCTTCGTGGAGGATGGAGCAGGTGCCTTTCCACCCACTTTCTTTCCCGAGCAGCCCCGGAGACCCATGGGGACCTGCTTTCCCAGCCTGCCTAGCTGGGGATGGACAGAGGCCACCCAAGATGGGCCACTGTGGGCTGCAGCAACAGGACGGGGAAGCTCTCGGTGTCTTTTGGCCCATGGAGCGGTTCCCAAGCGGGGAGCAATCCCCAGCTGGCTCCAGTGGGATCGTGGCTTTGGAAGACAGCTGCAGCCTGGCGGGGCTGGGCGACACGTGGGCTGGCCGGGGTCAGGGGACTCGGGGGCTGTTTTAGGGTTTGGCTTATAGTAGAGGGAGATCCCCCGTGCTAGGACAGCCTCATTCGCCCACCCCGCTGCACATGGCTGGGAGAGCCGGGGCCGTGTGCCGCAAGCTGCTGTGCCTTGCTGGGCTGGGCTGGGCTGGGCTGGCAGCCGACAGCCTCCTCATCTACACCCCCCACACGTTGCAAGGGGCTCTTGGTGCCCATCCAGATGTATCCCCCGCTGTCCACAGCTTTAATTACCGCCCCCGGAGCAGATAAACGCCTGGGGACGTGCAGGCTTGGGCATCCCCAGCCTCAGCGCATGGCAGGGCGGGAGGCTTGGAGCCATCAGGGCACCAGCTAATGCTACCGTGACCCCAGCACTTGGCATCCGTGCCAGGCGGCCGTGGCTGTTCACTAGCATGTGCCCCCGGGAGCACATCCTGCACCTCCCCGGGCAGCTCGGCCCTTTGAGCTCACATGGGGCAAGCAAGGACGTGGCTGCTCCTTGGGGGGCTGGCGCAGGAGGGGCCTGGCACCCCCTTCCCTCCCCTGAGCCGGGAGCAGAGCCCCCCTTCCCTGTTCTGCACAGCTCAGATGCTGGAGCTCTTCCCGGGGCTCGTGGCTCCCGGTCCTGCGCTCCCCCCCAGAGCTACGAGCCCAGGAGCGGGGGCTGCTCTTTGTGCAGCCCCTGGCACGTGCGCTGCCCCTTGGGGCCCTTCGCGCCTCCCCAGCCCCGTCTGCTCCTGGCAGACCTTTCGGGGCAGCAGGATTAGGCGGGCCTGAGCCATCCCCGCACAGGCAGCACTGTCATCTGGTGGAATTAGGTTGGATTATCCCAGCCGGGGCTTGGAGCAAGCGGCCCTGGGGGGCTGCACTCGGCAGGGGGAGGGGTGCTTCAGTGAGTTATGGCGCGTGGGGGTTGCTGGACCCCTCCGTGCACCGAGCTGGCCCCTCTGATCACGGCCGGTCTCTGTCCCCACAGTACAAGCAGGTGGAGCAGTACATGTCCTTCCACAAGCTGCCGGCCGACTTCCGCCAGAAGATCCACGACTACTACGAGCACCGCTACCAGGGCAAGATGTTCGACGAAGACAGCATCTTAGGCGAGCTCAACGAGCCTCTGCGAGAGGTAGGGCATCCTCCCCGGCACGCGGCGGGGAGCCACAGCATGGGCCGTGTCCCCGCGCCGGGGGCTGCCCAGTCCGAGCCCAGAATAGGGGGTGGGAGAAAGCCAGGCTCCGGGCCCCTCCATCTCCTGCCTGGCTCGTGGTTTCTTCCTCCGGTGCCCGTGTCCATCTCTCCATGTCCTTCCCTCTGCCCCGCAGGAGATCGTGAACTTCAACTGCCGCAAGCTGGTGGCCTCCATGCCCCTCTTTGCCAACGCCGACCCCAACTTCGTCACGGCCATGCTCACCAAGCTCAAGTTCGAGGTCTTCCAGCCGGGCGACTACATCATCCGCGAGGGCACCATCGGCAAGAAGATGTACTTCATCCAGCACGGCGTCGTCAGCGTCCTCACCAAGGGCAACAAGGAGATGAAGCTCTCGGACGGCTCCTACTTCGGGGGTGAGCGTGTCGGGGACGCCGGTCTCACAGCCCGCCGCGGTTCACGGGGTCCCCGATGGGAGCTAGTGGGGAGAGCTTCTTGCGGGAGGGATCAGGACTCCTGGGTTTTATCCCCAGCTCTGGCAGAAGATTGTGGGATGGCCATTAGCACTGTTTTGGGAGCCCGGGGCTCATGGAGGGCGGGGGCAAGTGGTGGCGGGGTGTTTAGAGCCGGACTGCTGGGTTCCTGTCCTGGGGTGGGTCACAGCATCCCCGTGCCCTGGGCGGGGGGCATGGGGCCGTGCTGTTTCATTGCCGCCTCTGCCTCCCCCCGCAGAGATCTGCCTGCTGACGCGGGGCCGCCGCACAGCCAGCGTCCGCGCCGACACCTACTGCCGCCTCTACTCGCTCTCGGTGGACAACTTCAACGAGGTGCTGGAGGAGTATCCCATGATGCGGCGCGCCTTCGAGACCGTCGCCATCGACCGCCTGGACCGCATTGGTACGGGGCCTGCCGCCCGCAGGGAGCCCCCGGGCAGAGCTATGTCCCTGCCTCCTGGCTCGGCCGCAGGGCGGGGAGGCAGCGCCTGGCCCGGGGGAATTGGGCTGTGCTGGGGTCGATGCGTCCGGAGCAGGAGGTGGGACGGGGATGGGGTCTGCAGAGGAAAAGCCAAGGGGGTAGGAGTGGAGGGTGTGTGTGCATACATGTGTGTGCAAGTATATGCTTAGTGCATGTGCATGCATGTGCTCCGTGTGTGTGTACATGTGTTGAATGCATGTATGTGCATGCTTACCGTGTGTGTGTGTGTGTGTGCTCAGTTCACGTGTGTACACATGCTGGTGTAAGCCACGTGCTCAGCTGGCATCACACGAGCAGTCCAGGGCGCTGCCGGCCAGGAAGGGGCTGGAGAGCAGTTGTCACCCCCGGGTGGGGGGCTGAGGGGGCACCAATGGGCCACGATGGGGCTTCTCCCACCCCCACACCCTGCCTCCTCCTCCTCCCCGCCGCAGGCAAGAAGAACTCGATCCTGCTCCACAAAGTGCAGCACGACCTCAACTCGGGCGTCTTCAACAACCAGGAGAACGAGATCATCCAGGAGATCGTCAAGTACGACCGGGAGATGGTGCAGCAGGCAGGGCTGCAGCAGCAGACCGCCCTCTACACGCCCGTGCAGCCCCAGGTCACCTCCGCCATCGCCACCCTGCAGCAGGCCGTGGCCATGAGCTTCTGCCCGCAGATGGCCAGCCCCTTGGTGGGCTCCGTGGCCCTGGGCTCGCCCCGCATGATGCGGCGCCTGCAGTATGCCCAGGCCATGCCCGGCCCCTTCTCCATGTCGCCCGTGCTGCTGCAGCAGCAGAACCCGCAGCTGCCGCAGCCCAACCCGCAGCCGGCGCCGACGCCACCGCCCGCCTCGGCCGGCGCCTTCCCGGCGGCCGTGTCCAGCCCGCCCTCCCAAAGCCCCCTGGCCGGCCGGACGTTCCCGCATGGGGCCAAGGGCCAGTTGGGCTCCCAGCAGTCCCTGAGCCAGCAGAAAGCCCCCGGGTCGCCGCAGCGGCTGGCCGCCCACAAGAGCACGCAGGCGCTGCCCACCAGCAGCCTGAGCCAGGAGACGCGGCCCCTGTCGGCCTCCCAGCCCTCGCTGCCCCGCGGCGTCTCGCCCACCCTGACCCAGAGCCCGCCGCCGTCGGCCCACGAGTCCAGCACCTCCATCGCCGCCGGCCAGGCCTCGGCCTCGGCCTCCCCCAGCGCCGGCCCCCAGGCTGGGCTGCGGGGCGCGGTGCCCGCCCGTGCGGCGCTGTCCCACCCGCTGCCCACCAGCGCCACGTACGTGGGGGCAGCCGGCATCCCGCAGGACTCGGGCAGCGCCCGGAAGGATTCGGTGGCCAGCGCCACTGACACGGACCCAGCCAAATCCCGGCTCTCGTCCAACTTGTGACCTTTGCTCCCTGCCAGCCGGGCCGGGGCGTGGGGGGAGACTGTGTGAGCTGCCCCCGGCTCGCTCCTGGAAGACGAGGGGTCAACGGGCCTCGGCGCCCAGCCCTGATGGACACCGGAAGAGGCCGAAGGGGAGTCGGGGAGGGTGGGGGAGCACGGACGGAGCCCCCCACGCCCCGTCCCACGCCGGGCAGGGCGGCCTGGCCCCGCTCCATCTTCTCTGACCAAAGCGCGGCCCCCATCTCTCCTGCTGCTAGCGTGAAGAGCCTTGTCCCCGCGCCCCTCCTGACTGCACCATAGAAGCCATAGCTAATTAATCTCGCGACGATCCAATATGTATATTATATATATATATGTATCAAGGCCTGGCGCGGGGGCACGGTGCGTGCGTTGGGCACCCTGCGGCACAGAGAGACCCCCCTGCCCCCATGGCGGGGTGGGGGGTAGAGGAGGAGGGGGTCTGGGCCCTTGCTGGCTCTGCCACGCTTCCTGCCCACCCCCGTGGTCTGCCTCGCCCGTGCCCCCCCAACCCGCCAGAGGTGCCCGGCGTGAGCTCGGGGCTGCCCTCGCTGCGTGAGCGGGGGGCTGCCAGGCTGCTGCTCCGTTCGTGTCTGTTTTCTGTGTTTTAAATGGGGAAGGAAATGGGGTGTCCCGCTCCCCGGCCCCCTCGGGCCCCCCCTCCCGCTCCTTCCCCAGCAGGGAGAGCGAGGGCCTGGGAGCCAGGATTGCTGGGGTCCCTCGCCCGGCTCTGCCTCTCACGGGCCGTGCGACTTCGGGTGAGTCTCTGTGCCTCGGTTTGCCCATCTGTGAAATGGGTATGATAATGCTGCAGTACTACCTGGGGCAGGTGCGAGCCTCGCTGGTGAGGGGAGCATGTTGGGGGCCATGGGAGGGATGAAGGTGAAGTATTATTATTCCTCTCCCCTTGACGGGGCGTGGTTGGCTTTGTGCCGGCAGCCCAGCAACCCCTGAAGGAGCCCATGCCTGGGGGAGCTGTGGTCGCAGGGGGTCTCTGGGTGTTGGGGGGGGACCACGGTCTGCTCCTCCGTCCCTGGTGCCCTCCCAGCTGGCGAGGCGGGTGCACTGGGAGGGACCCCCACAGCCTGCCCCTGCCCGTCTGTCTGTCCTTTAAGGCGCAGTACGGATGGGGACAGCTCCCACCACCCTCAGAGCTGCAATAATGAAGGCAGGGCCAAATCCTGATCCTGCAAGTGAATGGGGCGAGGTGCGTGTGTGCGCACATGGGGGGGGGTCCCCCCATCTCGGTTTCCTAAGGGCTTCAAGGAATAGGAGGGAGCCCTGGAGCGGCAGAGGTTGGCAGTGGGCGCCAGTTCCCACGCACTGCATGCCCAGGGGCCGGGGCTGGAGGATCGGGGCAGGCGGGGAGAGGAGCAGGCAGGAGGGGACCAGGCCTGGAGCAGCCCCCCCGCCCCACGCTCCCCGGCTGTCTCTGCTCTCCGTGTGGCACCAGCGGGGCCGTTCTGCATGTCCTTGTCCTGTGCCCGTCTGCATGTCTGGGGTGGCACAGCGCTGCCTGGGCAAGGGGGCTGGACTAGCCCAGAGGGATGGGGCGCATCGCACCCATCCTTCCTCCACCCTGGCCCTCTCCAGAGACTCCTTCCAAGGGCCCCGTTGGGGGAGCCCGGGCTCCCCATTGGGGGGGCAAAGATGCTGCCAAAGCAGATCCTAGGGCAGAGCCCTCAGCACCGCCGGGGATGCTGCGCCTCCCTGCAGAGCCCCGGACCAGGCCTGGAGTGCGAGGGGCAGGGCAGGCCGGGGAGGGTCTCCAGCGGGGCAGGAGCTGAGGACTGGGGAAGGGGCAGCTCCTTTCGGGCTTGCTTTGGGTTCGGGGCAGGGCATTCTCTGCATCCGCCGCCACTTTGCAGGCCAAGGCAGGGGGAAGAGGCGATGTGCCAGCTGCTGTGATGGGTCTTCGAGTCCTGCCTCCTTCCCCAGCCCTGGGCTGGGCCGTGAGCCCCTGGCGAGCTCCAGAGGCGGGTAAGGAGGGTGGCACGACATCCGCCGGGGTGGTTTGAGAGCCCTGGCATGGGCAGGGGGAGTCCTGGGGGGGTTGTCCACCCCCCCAATTCCCCTCCTCATCCTCCGTCTCCCGCGTCCAACCGGACCCTTCCCCTTTCTTGAGGCCGGGGGTGGGGGGCAGGCGGTGTGTGTGTGTGTGTATCTGTGTCCGAGCCACGCAGCTGCCCCGCTCTGCCCCTCGCGCCGTCCATGTTGAATGTATAACCTGCCCCCGAGCTCCTTGTGCCAGCCGGGCGTGGGCACCCGGAGCCGGCTGCGCCCCGCACGGGGCACCCACCGCGTCAGCCAGCCCATCCTGTGCAATAAACACATCAGCGTCTGGCAGAGCTACGCCCGGCTCCGGCTCTGTTTGCTGCTCACAGGACCCCCGCCCCCTCCCCAGGCCTCTCGGGGCCTGGGCACTGCCAGGGGTCGGCCAGCCTGGGCAAAGGGGACCCCTGCCAGCAGCAGGCTGGGACCAGTACTCTGTGGCTATGGGCTCCTGGCCTCCATCAGTGCCCAGGGACAGGCTGGAGGAGCGGAGACCCCCCAGCACAGGCCCGGGGGTGGGACCGACGGGGGAAGCTGGCCACCCTGCTCCCCTTGCACTCATGGAGAGGTGTTCTGCAAGCTGGCAGGAGCCACAGGACGTGGCTGCTCCTTGGGGGGCTGGCGCAGGAGGGGCCTGGCACCCCCTTCCCTCCCCTGAGCCGGGAGCAGAGCCCCCCCCTTCCCAACAGGATTGCATCTCTGCCCTGGACAAAGAAGGGGCCCGATTTCAGGTGCCCAGTCCTGGCACCTGCCACCTCCTGCCGTGGGAGGGAAGGTGGTGGCTGCATCCTGGGGGGCGCCGTGGGGGCAGCTCCAGGAAGGGCCGATGCCTGGAGCCTCCAGCCCTTCCCCTGCTGCCTTCAATAACCCCCAGCCCCAAAGTGCCACGGGAGGGAGGCTGGCCAGGGGGTGACGGAGAGCCGAGCCAGGCCCCCAGGGACTGAGCCTATGGCCACGGGGCAGGAGCCTGGGGTTGCAGACTTGCAGGGCTTGCTGGAGCCCATGGCTCCCCCTGCCCCACCGGGCCGCTTCGATGGAAGCAGAACTAATAAATCACAGCACAAATAAGCCGCTGTAATCCCAGCAGCCGGGCTGCTGATTAACACGGCTGTTAGGCCTAATCCTGTCCCCTGCTAATTGCCCCCCCCCCCAAGTCCCCCGAAAGGGGGGGGGGGGGGGGGGTGTCCCAGCTGGTCCATTTTGCACCATTTGCAAATGTGAATGGCTGGTGCCTGCTTCCCTGTTGTGTGCACAATATGAGCCACATGCACGCACATGCACATGCACATGCACATGGGCTCCAGTGCTTGGCCGGCTGCCTGCCCAGCGCGGGTGCATTCCTAATGAGCCACGTGCCTGCCTGAGCTGGCACCGCTCAGCTCCAAGGTCATGCCAAGGACAGCCCTGTGCTGGGCGGCAGGCCGTGGCCCTGGTACAGGGGGCAAAAGTGCCCCCATCTGTCTCCATTCCTCCCCCACCAACTGCCCCTCCCAAAGGGGTGCAGGGCAAGGCTCCAGCAATAATCAAACTGGAAGGGCCCCTGGGAGTCTGGTGCCCCCCCACGGCACCGATGACACTGGTGGGAGGGTGGTGGGGACGGCAGCGTCGGCCCTGCAGCTCAGGTGGGGAAACTGAGACATGGGGGGGGGGGGGGGGGGGGGGGGGGGGAGGGAACCAGGACACGGTCCATGCATGCGCCAACCCTTCCCGACGCCCATCACTGGGCAGCTGTTTAAGCGGAGCGCCCACCTCGCCCTGCAGAAAGCCTGGCTCCCCCCATTAGACAACCCCCCCCCCCTCCCTCCCCCAAGCACTAACCACTAGACCCCCCCATGCCAAACCCCACACCTTAACAGACCATGGTGCCAACTTCATGCCCACTCCTAGGTAAAACCCAGCTCCGCCCTCCCCCCCCCCCTGCCTCCATGTAGCCCAGGGGTGTTGGGGCTGGTGTGACAGCCCTGGGAGCCCTGCCATGGAGAGCCCAGGGGTGCTGGTGGCTGCCTGGGTTGAGCTCAGCGCAGGCACGGGGTGCACAGCTCCCTGCAAAGCCCAGCCCCAGTATATCAGAGCGGCAGGGGCAGCCCTGGTACAGAGCTCCCGGGGCACTGCCGGGACCTCAGGGCCTCCCTGCCTGAAAGCAGAGCAGCCCCTTGGGTCCAGCCAGGTTGGAAGCGATGGGGATCAGGGCAGCACGGAGCTGTGGGGAACAAGGGATGGGGATGTGCCCTAGTCCAGCCTCACTCAGGTGCTCTGCCCACTAGGCCATACTGCCTCCATCATGCTCCCCCTCCATCCCTAGGCCTGGGCTGGGGTAGGCAAGATGCCCATTTCCAACCCTGGCACATGGCTCATCTTCCCCGTGGGGTGAGGGGGCCGTGATGCACTTTCGTGGCAGCTCCGCACCTACTGGGCCCCATCTGCCCCTGTGGATGATCAGTGCCGGGGGGGGGCCCACTACCAGTCCCACCCAGCGCAGGGGATGCACAGCTACTGCCGGAGCAGTGGGCACACACCTCCTTCCGGGCTGGGGTGCGGGGGCGGGCGGCCCGGCGTGACTCAGCACCATGGTGTGTGGGTGTCACGAGCGCAGCTCCCTGCCTGCCAGCCTGTGACGCACAAGTCGCCGCTCGGTGCTGAGGCCGTGCCAACCAGGAGAGCAGCCAGGCGGCCCGCTGAGCTCCCGGGTCCAGCCCCAGCAGGCCAGCCATGGTGCAGGGACCGCGACGAGATCCCCAGGATCTTGGCGAAGCAGTTTGGTGGGAGGGTTCATCGCTGCAGCGAAATTGGAGCCGGGCTAAGTCAGGATGGGAGCCTGGGGGAGCACACCAGAGATCTCAGAGAAAGGGTGGCCAAAGACCGTGCGGTATCCCTAAAACACTGGGTGCCAGGGATGCTGCCTGCCCTGTGCCCGGACCTCATACATAGATTCATAGATGTTAGGGTCGGAAGGGACCTCAATAGATCATCGAGTCCGACCCCCTGCATAGGCAGGAAAGAGTGCTGGGTCTAGATGACCCCAGCTAGATGCTCATCTAACCTCCTCTTGAAGACCCCCAGGGTAGGGGAGAGCACCACCTCCCTTGGGAGCCCGTTCCAGACCTTGGCCACTCGAACTGTGAAGAAGTTCTTCCTAATGTCCAATCTGAATCTGCTGTCTGCTAGGTTGTGGCCATTGTTTCTTGTAACCCCCGGGGGCGCCTTGGTGAATAAATCCTCACCAATTCCCTTCTGTGCCCCCGTGATGAACTTAAAGGCAGAACTTAAAGGGATGAACTCAGCCAGCCCTTCCCTGCTGTGCCCTCTGCCAGGCTGAGCCCAGCGCCGATCTCAGCCCTAACAGCCGTCCTGCATCAAAACCACCGTGAGATGATGTAAAAACGTTTTATTTACGCTATGATATGCACTGGTTGCAGCTCAGCACCGTGCCCTAAGCCTGGGCCGCGCTGCAGCCAAGGGGCCTGTGCATCCCCAAAAGGGGACTCGGCCTCACAGGATTAAGCAAACACCCTCAGTGCAAAACCCCAGCTCCTAGAGGGGCAGGCCGCTTCCCCCTTCCCCTCTTGGAGCCAGGGAAGCCTGCCATGGCGCAAGGGGCTCAGGGACACCAGGGCAGGGAAGCTTCAGCCTGGGTCTCCACTGTGGCCAAGGTAGATCACACGGGTGCAGCCAGCAGCCGCAGAGAAGTCCCCCATTGTGCATGTCCCCCACCACCGGGCTGAAAGGGCACAGAGACCCCTCAGCCCTCGAGACAGCCTTGTCTGGAAGCCACTTCTGGAAGCCCTGAAAGCAGTTTTGGGGTCCCAAGTGGTGCTCCCTTTGATCCCCAGACTGACAAGACCCCAGGCTGGGAGGGGCCATAGGCACCACTGACACCGAGAGCGCATTTGCAGCAGGGACACGTCCCACCCAGACACACAGGGAGGGCAGGGGCCAGCAGGCTGGAGCCCTGAGTGAGCAGCAGCAGAGCAGACCTCCTGCCAGGGTCCTTTGGCATTTGAGGTGAACTCTCAGGCAAGGTCAAGCCTTACTGGGGGGAGATGGGCACAGGGGGCTCCAGCTCGGCCCACGGCTCCTGCAGGGAGCTCAGTGCTCCAGCGCTCTGGCAGGCCGTACCCTGGGGCCTCCCACTGTGGGCACTCCCACAACCAAGGCCACGGAGCCGAGCACGGCAATGTCCGGAGTCCAAGCAGGCAGCCACCGGGACAGAGCAGAGCCACTGGTCAGCGCCAGGTCAGCTGAAGAAGTAGATGGATTCTATCACCTTCTGCAGGTCCAAATCACCTGGGGGGGAAGAGGGCGAGAGCGGTCAGAGTTGGGCAAGAGAAGGCATCAAGCTCAAGGAGGGGGCATCCCAGGTCCTCTGGGCCTGCTGGTCCCCCCACTCCAGCCAGGAAGAGGGTGCCGGGGCACCCACCAGGGCTGTGGCACACCCCTGCTGCTCCTGGAAGAGGGTTAGCAGTGGGGTCAGGGGCTGCAAGGGAAGGGAAGGCCTCCCCCTTACCCATCAGCAGGCACTGCTGCCCCCCGAAAGGCAGCCACCTTTGGGGTGCAGCGCTGGTTCTACCCACTGGCTGCTAAGAAGCCTCCATAGCCGTTGGGTGCCAAGCACAAGAGATGCTGGCAAGGGATCAGGGGCCTCAAAGTCATGATCCCGGTCCCAGCACAGGTGATGCTGCTGGCAAGGCTGGCGCTCCTTGTTGGTGGGAGCATGGGGCATGGAGCAAAGACCAGAGGCTGTGCCAGGGATGGGGCAGGCTGGCACCGTGCAGGGAAAGGCCTCGCCTGGCCCCATCAGCCCCCAGGGCTGTTTACTCCCCAGGTGGCAGGGACCTCCTGGCAGTGAAGGATTGAGCCGGTAACCCAACTGGGGCCCGGTTGGTTGTACAAACACCTAGGCACCACTGGGCTCTTGGGCGTGAGCTCCATGACTGTACCTGTCTCAGGAACTTTGGAGAGTATCTCCTTCAGCATCACGGACTTCTTGCAGCTGGGGCTGGATCAGAAGGAAGCCAGGGCAGGAAGGGGTGTTGAACCACAGCTTATACCTGTTATACCCTCCCACAGCAGCTCCCAGGCAGGACCCTCCCGGCAGCCTCGGGCAGCAAGTTGGACACAGCGAGGGAGGTAGGGAAGCAGGGGGCCAAGAAGCACCAGCTCCCCGCAGAGAGGCTTGGGGTTGCAAGCATCTTCCTCAAGGTCCCTGTGGCTCTGAACCCACCCCTGGTTCTTTCTGGGTCCTGTCACTACCTCCCAAACATGCCTCTGCTTCCCCCACTTCAGAGAGGGGTCGGGGTGCAGGGACTGAGCAACTCATCCCAGCTCATGCAAGAAGCCGGAGAACCCAGCTCAAGTGCCTATGGTCCCAACCCTGGCACACCAACCGCTGAGCCCCCCAGCCCTGCAGCTGGACAGCAATGTGAAGAACGTGAGTAGCATATGGGGGGACAAGGCCCAAGCCTGCTCAAGTGTCCCCTGTGTGGGCTGGGTGATAAAGGCACTTACGGGCTGGCCGTGCAATACTTCTGCAGCATGAACTGGGACAGGTCCTCCAGGATGGGCTGGCTGTGCAGCTCCACAAACTGCTCCCGGCACATCTGGCAGGGCAGGGGCATAGGTGAGTGGAAAGGAACCAGATCCCTGTGCCCACCCCAAGCCCAGCGAGCCCCAGCTGGCTGGCTCCTGCCATGCCCCATGCAATGGCCGCCCCAGGCGGGTCACCTGGTTCATCATGTCCACAGAGCACGCATGGGTCCAGTAGCAGTCATGTACCGAGACGAAGGTCAGGCCTTGCCTAGAAGGCAGCAGGGTGGCAGTGTCACGTGGTGCCCGCAGTCCTTCCTCTAGTGCCAGCTCAGCCAGTGCCTCCTGCTGCAGGTGCACCCAGGGGGGCTGCCAATCCTCCATCCCCGGCTCCCCCTGGCCACAGACTCCCAGTCCCTGGGGCAGGGTCCAGGGGAGGCAAAGTGGAGACCAGGCCCCATTCCAGCACCCAAAGGTCACCCAGAAGTGACCGTAAAAGGTCCAGTCTCCCATCAGCCTGCACCTCATCTCTCACCCTCCCCTGCTGGGGACCCAGCTGCACCCAGCAGACAGAGTCCAGGTCCTCCAAGCCCTCCCATCCCGGGGGCAACCAGCTGGCATGCCAGCTGCCCCCCAGCCTACCTGCAGCAGTGCAGCGCCGTGAGCATCATGTGCGTGGAGTCCAGCGAGTGGATGAAGTTGGGTGGGAAGGCGTTCTTTTGCTTCGTTGTGTTTGGCTTCCTACAAGCAGCATGGGGAGTAGTTGGACCCTGCCTAGCCCAGGGGATGTAGGAGGAAGCATGGAGGGGTGGGCCACATCTTGCTCTAAGCGTAGCACTGGCCAGGCCAGAGGCAACGCATACTGGATCCAGAGCCTGATTTGCCCCTCATCCCCAGGCGATGGGCCTGCTCTGGCTCTGACTCCCATCCAGCTGTCCTGCTCAGTGAATGCGTGGGGCTGGATGCCAGGAGCTCTGCCCCACTTCCCTCTTAGGGCTGTTTGCACCACAGCTCTGCTGGAGGAAGGGACTGGGATCCTCAGGCAGGCATCGGCTGAGGATCCTGCTTGGTGCCTGCGCTAGGGACCTCCAAAGCACCTGATGGGGGAGCTGGAGACAGTCTCCTGTGGCTGTGGGGTGGACCAGCCAGTACTTACTGCTTGCTGTCGACTTGCATCTTGAGCGTCACGGCCTGCATTGTGCTCCGCACCTGCAGGGAGATACAAGTCTCAGCCTCAGTCCCCATCCCTCTGCTCCTAGGCGCTGTGGGGTGGGGGGCACGGAGGGATTGGGCCCTGAACTGAGCCACTGGGGTGCCCCCATGCTAGTGTTGGGGCAGCCCTGGCCCCCTCTCCATGGCTTCCCAGTCATCCCTGCCTGCCCCTGCCCCCCAAACAGTCACGGGCAAGGCCGAGACAAGCTCCTGCCTTGCACAGGGGATGTCGTGGCCAGCTCAGCCCCGAGCCTTGTGAGGCAGATGGAGAAGGAGCGGAGGAGCGTGGGATGGGGAGGCTGAGTCACTGAGCCTCGAGAAGCTGCTTCTCCTACTTCCCCGCAGTGCTGGACACACCTCTCCCGAAAGGTTAATTACCCACCGAGTCGGGGGGAGGGGCTGCCAGGAGAAGCCGACACGGCTCTTCTGCACGCTCCCAGCCCCTGCAGAGGAGGGGGTGCAAGCGCGTGCATGCTACATGCAGCCTGATGCTGCACACGCGCACGCAGGCCGGGCCTTCTCTGGGCGAAGCGCATGTGTGACACCACCAGTTTCCAAGCATGGAAGCTTGAATAGTCTTAGTAGTATGTGCATGTGCATGTGAGCGTGTCTGCATGCATGTGTGCGCGCGCGTGCAGTGCGTGATTCCACATGTGCAGGCACTGGCCAGGGACTCTCCCTGCTCCCAACACAAGGCAGAAGGGAGCTGATCTAGGTCCCCGGGTGCCGTGTTGGGGACCCAGCTCCCAGGCAGTCACAGCAACACTCACTGAGGTGCGCCGGCTCTGATGGTAGGGCTGCACAATGGGCAAGCCCAGTGGCGTCACCCACTCCACCGTCCTCCCAGATTGGGAAATGAGGCGGGCGCTGTCCGTCAGCCAGGCCTGCAGAGAGAACCCCAGTCAGCTTGGCCTCCGCGGAGCTGGCCCTTGCTCCGTGCCCCGAGTGGCTCAGCCTGTCCCCACCGTCCCTGCCCGTGCTGCAGCAAGCACGAGGTGATGCTCCCACTGGGCCAGGAGCCCAGACCCCTACTGGTCCAGCACCCAGGGAAGCCCAGGGGAGGGGGCAAGAGAAGGGGCCTGTACCTGGATCTCCCGCGTCCTTGAGAACATCTGCTGGAGGATCCTGAACGCCTTCTGGACCAGGTAGTGTGATGCTGCCCACAAGTACTCCTGGGCAGAGCAGAAGCTGGCTGAGGGGCTCAGCTTGGCATGGCACCAGGACCAGGTGGGACAGCTGCAAGGTGTCTCCCACCCCCCCAAGGACCCCCTCTCCCCTGCCAGCCAAGGCCCGTGGTGTTGCTGCAGGCTGGGGGAGCCAGAGGCTGTAGCTCTGATCCAGCTGCTGCGTGCAGAAAGTGGCTGAGCTCTGACACTCCAGGCACCTCCTTTAGCTCTGACCATACCCCTGGGGGTGCCACGCTGGGGTCTCAGCTCCTGAGCTGCCGTCACCCGCTCCCCAGTGAGGATTGTGGGGTGAAACCAGGGAGTCTGGGGGGTCCTGGGGGACTGTGACCCCCCTTGAGAGCAGCCCAGGCTTGAACCTAACATAAGAAACTGGCTGGGCCTTGGGGGGGTGCGGGGCAGGGTACAAAGGAGCAGAGGCCGGTGAGTCTGTCTGAAGACTGCTGCGTGGCCCCTCAGATGCGCCAGGGACAGGCCCCTCCCTGGCCACCCCCTGCCAGGGCCTGATCTGGGCACCAGGGGAAGGAGGCATGGAGGGCGGGAGGGAGAGGGGTGGTCCTGGGGCCGTTTCACACCTCAGGGAAGTCACTGTTATCCTTAAGCTGCTTCTCCATCTGGAGCCGGCTGCCGTACCGGGTGACACCGTACACGACCGTCATCACCGTCTGCTTCACCAGCTTGCGCTTGATGAAGCCCTCCAGGAGCTGGGCGATGTGCACACCTTCCTCTGCATCCTGACGCCGCAACTCCTCCACCTGTGGCCGTATAGATGGCAAAAGGAGAAGGGGGCATTGGGATACAGCTTCCCCAGGAGCAGAGCCCCCTTGAACAGTGCTGCCTGGGGGTCATGGGGTCCCCTGGGGTCCATCCAGGCTGCAATCTCCGTGCCCCCCACAAAGAGCAGCTGGGGGAGCTTCAGGACCACAGCAAGAGCTGACACCCGCTGCAGAGACCAGAGCTGAGACATGGAGCTACCCACGCTGACTGAGCAGGTACCCACTTGTCTGCTGGAGGCTGTGCCCTGCCTCTTGCTATAGGGGAGATCCCACGGGGAAGGAAACCAGGGGCCTGGGGACACCGGCTCTCAAGCCCTGCTCAAAGAGGACGCAGCAACCGGCTCTGGCTCCATGCAAGATGCCTCCTTCTTCAAGGGTTGGGACAGCACCGCCTGACCCCTGGGGACAGGAGATGCCCACTCCAGGGGAAGGGAGGTCTCAGGGGGGTGGCAACCCAGTGGCCCCCGGGGCCGGCTCACCTGTTTGGCCACGGTGGTGTAAACGTCCTGGGGCTCGTCACAGGGCATGAGGTTGACAGAGGTGGCACCGATGAGGTCCCGCCCGAGCGCGGCATAGTGCTGCAGGCCATTGCAGGAACCGTCCTGCAGAAGAGGACAGCCTCAGTGGAACCGAGACACAGGTGGCTCGGGGGAGCGCTGAGCCAGGGCCAAGTCAGTGCAGGAATCCACAGCGGGGGGGGAAGGAGCTACACCACCTGCCAGCATCCCACAAGTGAGGGATGGAGGAAGGCACGTGCTGCCTGCCGTGGCCGCAGAAAGACCCCCCACCCCTTCCCCTGAGGCAGGAACACTGTTAACCCCTGTTCTCTGCATCATGAGGGCACCCAGGAGCCACCACCTGGGACTGCACCAAAGCCCAGGACCCTCAGGTGACAGACACATGTCACTGCTCCCTGCTTGTTTCCCCACTATGAAGCACAGCTTCCCTATGTCCCAGGGGTCTGGGAATGTTTGGGAGGAGCTTGGACGTGACAGGGCATCTAGAGGCAGTGCATTCATCCCTGGATGGCAGAAGCAGCTGCTCATTAAGAATCAGCCCAGTCATGTGCGTGTGTGCATGTTTGCATGTGTATATGGTCGTGGGTGCATTGGTAGGTGAGTGTTTACGCATGTGGGGGCATGCATGTGTGTGTGTGTGCACACACTAGCTCCTCCTGCGCATACCCTGGGCTGGGCAGGCGCAGACGGCAGGGAGCACTTGCAAACAGCCTGACTCCTTCCCTGGAGTAGATGTGGGGCTGTGTCTGGCTGATAAAATCCCACCCCCTTGCCTCACTGCAGTCCAGGGCCTCCAAAGCTCCCCAGGGTTTCCCTCGGCTCCCCCATCCCACTGAGCCTGACCTGATGGACGGGGAAGTACGAGACGTAGGCAGCAGGATCAGGCACCCGTGAGGCCCGGGCGATCTCCATACAGCAGGCCAAGACCTGCCACGGCTCCTCTGTGTCCATCCACCACTTGCGGCCCTGCGGGGAGGAACGGCACGGTGTCACACAGCAGAGGCAACGCATATAGCCTAGAGTCCAAGCCAGGTACAGACCCCAAGGGTCCCCTCTTCCCCCACTTTGCCTCTTTTGACTGCAACCACACAAGGGCAGGGGAGCCCGATGCCACCCGACCCCAGCTGCGGGCTGACATAAGTGACAGTCTGTGACGAAGGACCCTGGGAGAGCTGGATTCTAGCTGCGGATCAGCGGGGAGCACTTTGGGGGCGGCTCCGCACGGGCAAGCTTTACTGTAAATAACACTGGTAAACAGTTCCCTAAGTCAGACGTCTAGATGCCCATCACCCCAGGGGCAGATGGCAGCCTAGGCTTGGCAGCAGGGTCCAAAGACTGCCCCCCTGCCTGGATCCCCATGACTTTGTTTCATTGTACTGTGTGAGGGCTGTCCCCGGGGTTAAGACCATCGTTTTGTAATTGGTTTGTGGCTGACTAAGCCTGAAAAGAAAGGAGGCGGCCCTGAGGGAGATTGGGAGAGACGGTCCCAGGGCAGACGCAGTAAAGCCTGAGCGGGGCACAGGGAACTAAAATGGCTCAATAAAGACAGAGCCTGCTGTGCTGCTGGAGACGATCAGCACCCTGATCTCCCTCTTGTTTAAAGGAAGAAAACCCCTTTCCTCCCCAGAGCTGATGGAAAAGGAGTTCCAGAGCTGGGGGTGCTATGGATTGCCAGGGACTGAGCCAGGGCCTCGAAGCCAGAGGCTCGGTGGGGGCTACCAAACCAAGTTAATCTACCATGGGCCCTCCTCCATTGCTGATGCCAGGCTACTGCTGGGTGGCACAGCCCCTGTGGCCTCATGTTGGGAACGGGCGGGGGGCTGCCCGCATAGCCAGAGATTCCCCCTCTCACAACCTACCGTGAGTGGGTGGTCGGCTGAGTCCAGGATGTCCTCCATGATCTCGTTGGCGTAGGCCAGCCGGTCCTGCAGTGACTTGTTCTTCTTCAGCCCGGTGAGGTTGACAAGGTGGATCTTGAGCCAGTCAAAGCCACGGGGGCCCAGTGGCTTGCCCTCGGCGAAGAGCAGGATGCCACGGGCGACGTCGTTGCGCAGGTGGCTCAAGTAGGGCGGGCAGGGGTAGGTCCTGCCCCGGAAGTCCATGTTGTGCGGAAGCCAAAAGACCTGGTCCCGCAGGTAGTTGGCGATGGACAACATGTAGAGGGCATCCATCCGCAGGCTGTACATCTCCGCTGCCTTTTTCTGGCACCGTGCCAGCTCCTGCTTCCAAGCTGCCTTGTTCTTTATAGAGTCCATCTCCATCGGGGTCCGCTTTGTCGGCTTGGGGGCCTCTGAGAGTGGGGGCGGGATGTCCAGCTTCTCAGAACCCTTGTCATTGAAGATGGAGATCACGACGTCCAGCACAGGCTTGTTGATTTTCCAGGGGCAGTTGCCCAGATAGTTCAGGGCATCCAGCACAGGGTACAGGGTGGCAGAAGGGCATTCATCCAGCAGCATCTGGTGCTGGGTGGCACCATCTGTGCTGCGCATCAGCTTGGTGGGGGACAGGATATAGGCGCCGAAGCTGGGGGAGATCCAAGGTATGGGCGGGCACAGCATGGGCACGAGGGAGGTGCTGAAGGTCAGCATGGGCTTGGCTGCATCTGCCACCACGTGAGTGAAGATGGGGTGGGGCTTGATGAGCCCAACCTGAGGGGTTGAGTCGCAAGTGAGAGCTGGTCACAGCTGAGCCCAGAGACTCGGCACGGCACAGCCCAGAGCCAGCTGCACCAGCAAGGCAGGCCATGGATCGCTGATCACCTGAACCCCCTGCACCCAGCATAGCAGCCCCAGCACCTGCCCAGCTGGGCTCCTCATCTGTTGAGGGCCATGGGGGACTCTCATGGAGAAGCCCAGGGGATGTAGGGTGAACTGGATGAGAGAGAGGCATGAAGAAGATGCCCACGTGTCCAAGCACACATGTCCATGCATGCCTGAGTGTGGGCATGGGTCAGAGGGCCTGGGCAGAGAGCAGGAAGGAAGCAAGGCCCGTGCACAGCACGGGGGCGGGCATTCCAGGCAACTATAACTCCCTCCAAACCTAAGTAGATACCTGCCTTGCTTCACCCGAGCCACCTGGCACCATAGGGCAGAGACGGATGCCACGAACCCCCAGCATCCCCTCAACCAGGCAGGGACCAGGCCTCCCGCCCTTGAACAGGTCATGGCCTCCCAGCTTGCAGCCCTCCCCACTCCAGGCCCATGCCCCGCTGTACCCGATAGCTGCTGCTGAAGGAGTAGACGTGGTAGAGGACAGGAATGAGTTTCTGCTCCTGGTTGCAGTTCAGCAGGTTGCTCCGCACCTTAAGGACCTGCACCATCAGCTCCAGCAGGCAGATGCCCAGCTCCACACGCAGGGCGTCGAACCAATCTGAGTCACTTTTCATCAGCAAGGGGCTGGTGCTGGCCTCCAGCTTTTCCCAGTACTCCCGTGGCAGGTAGCTGTCTGGCTGGTAGGGGAGAGGGGGAGCCAGGTGAGCCAGGGAGGGGCAGGCAGGCTTCCAGGAACACCCTTTCTGCTCACACATGCCCTGTCCCGGACCCTGCCCCATCCTGGCTGTCAGGCCCAGGGGCTCTGTGGAGTTGGACAGCCCAGGGAACGAGCTATGTTCTGGCAGAAGGAATTCCCCCGGCCACTCCAGCCCAGGGTTCCTTGCATTAGTGGGATCCGCACCCACCCCAAGTGCCACTCAGATCCCCTTCCCCAGCCTGATCAGCAGCTCTGCTTTCTGCTCCCTGCTTGATTGGCGGTTCTGCCCTCTACTCCCTGCCCCATCTCCCACTGTGCTACCCATACCTTCTTCAGTCCACCACATGCCACACTCAGCAGCTGCCTGTGGCCCCCCCAGCCTGCACAAAGGAGGTGCTAGGGATGATACCTCCAGCTTGGAGGGATGTACCCGAGCCTGTACTTCCTGCAGCACCCCCAGGCTGTGGAGCCTCAGAACAGGGGGTGTCTGCCCCCCAACTCTGCCTGCCCAGCCCACCTCCATGCTTAAGGCTGAGCAGTCTCCAAGGGCGCAGGAGCTGTGTCTGCCCCGGCACACATCCGGCCCCTTGCCACCCACCTTGGAGCCAGCCTCACCTGGGTGTCTTTAGCCAGCAGGTGGACATAGTCCTTGTAGAGCCTCTGGACTTTGTCCAGCACCTGGCTGGACACCTTCTTCTGCAGCATGTACTTGGTGTAGACCTTGTTGCCCAGCTCCTTAGCCAGTATTACCAGCAACTCACCCTGGGGCGGGAGGTTCACCAGGGTCTGGAGAGGAGGACAAAAGTGAGGATCTCAGGGCAGACGGGCCCCTGCCATGAGGCAGGACCTTTCCCAGCTCCCCGAGGATTGTGGAGACCCCGCAGGGCCAGTGCCCTACCTGGAGCATGATCTCTACGTACTCCTCGTCCTTCAGCAGGCACAGGTAGGGGTAGAGGGCCTTCGGGCCAGCCTTCTTCATGCATCTAGCCTGGTGTTGCCTGGACTTCTGCAGGCCTTGCAGCAGTGCCTGCTGCCACTGGGAGCGTAGCGAGGCCAGGCGCTTCTGCTGCAGAGGCGAACAGACGAAGAGGTGGGGGGTCAGCATCTTGATAGCCATGGCTGCTCACACATGCAGATGCCCCAGCTTCCCCCTGCCTGGTGTTGCCACCAGCCTCTTAACCCCACCCCCAAGACAACTCCTTGCCCTTCTACACACCTAACATACCAGCAGGAGGTGGCCCCCCGCCCCGGATCATCTGCTTGCCCAGCTCCGAACATAGCAGCCATTATCTGCCCCTTAACTACATCCATCTCCCTGGACAATCCCTAGCTGGAGAGAGCTGCTAATGAGCCCAGTTCAATGTGGGGGCCATATCCCTGCAGGGCTGTGAGGTGCTAGAAGGGCTCTCCAGCCTTGGAGGATGGCTGTGGGAATCTTCCACTCTGCTGGGGCCTGCGGAGATGCCGTGGCCACATCCGGACATACCAGGCCGATACCATACGGGCTGGAAAGCAGCCCCCACTGTGTCCCACAGCCTGTGGCTGGCCCCTCTCAAGGTACCCACATGCTTACCGCTTTGACAGTGTGCTGGCTCGGGGACCCAGTCATAGTCACAGACGGTACAGTGATGGTGCTGGCCATCTCCATGTCCAGCTGTTTCTGGAAAAGCTCCTGCAGCTCTTGCACTGAGAAGTCCAGCTTGGGGTAGGTCACAGCCAGCTTCTGCAGGGAGGGAGAGGATGGTCACAGCAGCTCTAAGCTGGGCCTGGCATGGCCAGGCCTCCCCTGTGCGCTGCAGACCCTGAGGGCTTTGATCCAGGCAGGTGGTGGCACAGCGGGGACTCAAGCCCAGGGCACAGGCAGGCACAGAACCCGCTGCAATCTCCAGGTGGGGAAGATCCAAAGCTGGCGGCACTCCCAGCCACGTGTCCTCACTAGGGACTGACTTAATTTGCGGTGAGACAAAGTTTTTCGCAGGCGGCAGAACCAATTTAAAGGGCATTACACAGTGGGCTCTGTCCCTCACCACTGATTGGCAGAGGACCCCCCCAGTGCCCCCGCCCCTTGCTGCTGATTGGCTGCGAGGCAAAAACTGCATAATTAAAGAGCAAATCCCACAGAAATATCTGTATTATTATAAATCTAAGTGTTAAATTTAAATCTAAATCTTTGTCTTCCAGTAAGCTTTTGCAGGGTCGATTTTGTGGGAAGTCACGGCCAAGACCATTTTTCGTTGTTTTTTGTGAAAATCATGAAACCACGACTCAAGCAGGTCCCTACCCAATGCCCATGGTGAGGCTGGGGCTGCCCAGGGATCAGGAACCTTCTGGGGATGGACGAGAGCCACAAGGAGAAGCCCTGGGTCCCAGGCTGGGGGGGAAGGCTGGCAAGTATCTCTTGGTGCTGAATGGCTCAAGCTGGGGAATCCCAGGCAAAGCCCCACAGCTTGTTAATGCAGGGCACAAAGGGGAAGGTGGCAGCAGGCAGCTGGCGTGGGAGACTGGAGCCTTCGCATCAGTCGCTCTCCTTCCCAGGCCTGCTGGGGAGCCATGGCCCCCTCCTCTCCCAGGACAGAGCTTCTCCAGCTCCACTCAGGTCCAGGCCACAGGACCCCCACTTGGGCTCCAGGGGCCCTGTGAGGCCATGCAGAGGCAGGCAGCACCAAGTGAGGTGGATGCCACAGAAACTCATGCCCGGGTAACCAGATGGGTCCTGCGTGCTGCCAAGCAGCAACGGGCAAAAGCGCCTGGTCCCTCACAGCAGCCTCCCTGGCCCTGCTGGCACCCTCCTGCTACAGGGACCAGGGGGATTTCAACTTGCTGCTTGGTTATTACTATGCAGAGAAGGCCCGGCCAAGAGCAGTGCTCCATTGTGCCACGCTCTGGACGTGCATACAGAAGACAGCCCTGAGGCTGAAGGGCTGAGAAATGAGGCCAGGGGCAGGAGGGAAGCTTGAGGCACAGAGGGGAAGTGGCTTAGCCAGGGTCCCCAGGAGGGCAGGGCAGAGCTGGGAATACCAGTCCAGTCTCCAAACCACCCTGGGGAGTTTGGTCTCAGCTGGGCACAAGCCCCCTCCCCAGCTCAACAGCCTCTTCTCCCCATCACCCTGGGACCTCTCTGTGCCTGGGGTTAGCTCGGCCAATGCTGCAGCTCCCCAGGGAAGCAAGGGCTCACCTTGGAGTAGAAGTCCCGGAGCATGGGTTTTGTGTAGGACTCGGCCTGGGGTGGGGGCGGTAGCTGGTAGCTGGGCTGGATGACCCGCAGAGCTGTCAGCACCATCTCCTGCCCATCATCCTCGTAGGTGACATGCTGGAAGAGGTCATCCAGGTGGAAGCCATCCTTCTCCAGCTGCTTCACGCACCTGGGGGGGGGGGGGGGGGGAGGGGGGTAAGTTGGGGTGGAATTGATCCCCAGCAGCCCTTGCCCCACTCTGTGCTGCTCTATTCGCCTGGGAGGGCTGCTCCTCTCTGGTCCCGGCGGCCGCAAGCCCCCCATGTTCGGCAGGCTCCTGACATGGACTCAAGGCCAGCTCCCCCAGCTGCGATCACATCATCATTCCCTGCTGCCCAGAGAAGCTGCTGTGCTGGGATCCCCTGAGAGCCCAAGCGCTGGTGTCAAGAGCTGAGGTGTGGGCAAAAGAACTGCCAACCTGCAAGGGCCTGGGCTCCGAGCACCATCTGGTGGCTGCCACATGGTAAGTGGTAAGTGGCAACTGATGGGTGGGCAGCAGAGAGGAGGGCAGAGTCCCAGGAGCCCTGGGACAACTGCAGGGAGGTTGGCATCTCACCCGGGCATGTCTGATGGCGATCAACCCTCCCTCTGCCAACCCAGGGTCCAAAGGAACCCAGCACCCTTGGCTTCAACTCCCCCACAGGGCACAGTGCCATGCACCTGGCTGCCATGCTCCGCCTGAGGCAGCTGCATCTCAGCAGGTAGAACGGGTCCCCAAGTGCTTGGCCGAGGCTTTGCAAGCTGCGCCGTTTCCTTCTCAGGTCTCAAGCCCTGGCTGAGAGACCTGCATTGCAGCAGTGCCCGGGAACCAGGCAGGATGGAGGTCCTGCGGTGCTAGGGGCTCAGTAGGGACAGCAGCTCGAAAGAGGGGAGGGGACCGGGCCAAGGTCATGCTGGTTCCAGCCCTGTGCTCTGCCCACTGAGATGTACTGCCTTGGAAGGCAGGCCAGGCACTTCTGAGGGTGGGAAGAGGTGGGTATCTGGAACCTAACAAGACACCAGGGTTGTGTCAGATGCCTGGGAATCAACATGAGCAGCTCCTATGCGGGGATTTGAAGCTGAGCTCTATGGGCACCTGGAACAGGAGCCGCCAAGGAGACAGCACTGCTGGGAGCAATAGAGCCTTTCCCGATCCACCCCGCAGCATCCCCGAGTCCAGGGAGGGGCTGGGACCCTGCCCCGAGGGATTTGCCCAGGCACCGCAATCACCACCAGGCCAGCCCGAGACATTCCCTCCCAAAGTCACCCCTGGCTGCCTCTTGAGATGTCTCCAGAGTCCCCCACAGGCCCCAATCCGCTCTGCAACCCTTTCCAATGCACTGTGGCTGCCTGTGGGTCCCAGCGGGGCAACAGGCTGGGACCTGCGGGCAGCTGCCGGTTCCTGGCACCGGAGAGGAGGGAGCAGGAAGCAGGGGAAGGGGCAGTGGAACTGCCTTCTGCGCACCGGGTTACAGAGCCTGGAACAAGGCACACCCAGGAGGAAGGGCCCCAAGCCAAGGGCAGCTGAGGAGAGGCTAGAGCCATAGCCAGCAGACAGCAAGGGCACAGCAGCTCCCAGATCTCAGCTACTGCCCAGATCCAGGTGCTTGGGATGGATGCACCTGCCCCTCCGAGCACCCCTGCCACGGTGCAGTGGGGAAGCTATGCCCCAGGCTGCTGGGAACAGCGGCTAGAGGAGGCACCAAGCAGAAGTCAGCTCCGAGCCCATCTCACAGGAGCCGGAGACCCAAGAGTTCTGGCTGGCTGCGTCCATCCTGGCTCTGGGCCTTGTCCCCCAGGGCGGCACGGACTCACTGTTGGATTTTCTTGGGCGCACAGGAGACGCGGCCCATGCACTCCAGCGCCATCGCGTAGGACTCCACGGTGGGCTTCAGGCCGGTGTTGTACAGCATGAAGAATATGCCACTGACATGCTTCAGGGAGCCCTGGAAGAAGAGAGGAGTTGACCAGCGCTGGGGGAGGAAGCAGAGAACCAACCGCCCTCCCTGTTTTCCCAGGACAGGCTTCGAGCCCTTCCACCCCCTTGACCTCTCCTGAACCGGCGCACCGAGCGCCCCCATTGAAAGAGCCACTGAGTTTGCTGGATCTCAAACTAAACTGCCGATGGAGGTGGCACCGGAAGCACCAATGTCAGCTCCGGGCCAACTGGAGCCAGGCTGCGGGGTCGGGGAAGCTCCCAGACCAGCTCAGGTCCTGCCTCTGGAACGGCTCAGTTGATCCCTGCCCGCGGATCCCAGCCGCACGGAGATGTGGAGTTCGGCCCAAACAGCTCAGGAAACCCAACAGGAGAAGCCGTCAGCCCCTGCGCCCGGCTCACGGGGCAAAGCCCCATCGATGGCGCTTTCGGGGCTCGAATCCAAGGCCTCTCCACGCGACAGCACGAGAGGCGAGCTCAGCGCCGGAGCCTGCATACCTTCTTGGCCCAGCCACGTAGGAGGATGTTGTACATCTTGCTGCACAGGAGCTTGCGGTACTTGGGGGACTGGCAGCAGAAGACCAGGCACTGCTGGGCCCACTCGGGCTTGTCCAGGAAGAGGCAGGTCTCCAAGTAGACCAAGATGCTCCGCTGCATGCCCCGGTGCTTCTCCTTGCCCACCAGCTTGTCGGCTCTGCCCTCCCCGGGGGCCGGCGAGCTCTGCTTGGCAGCCTTGTGGGCACCGGCTTTGACCTTCCTCTGCTTCTTCGTGCCCTGCTCCGGCGACTTGGCGCGGGCGAGAGCCGCCGAGACCCGCTCCTCCAGCATCGGCTGCAGCTTGCTCTCGCTCAGGACCGACTCCGCGGGGAACACGGCCGCCCCGACCCCGACCCCGACCCCGACGTGCCCCGCGGGGGCCTGGGGGCCGTCCCGGCGCGGCGGGGCCAGGCCCGCCCTGCCCAGCATCACCTCCGGCGCGGCGCCGGCTTGCAGCTGCTGCATGCGGGCTTCCAGCACTGCAGGGAAACGGGCGCGGGGGTGGGGGGAGGACGTCAAAACGGAGGTCGCGCCCACGCCGCGCCCAGAAACCTCCTGCCGCCGCCCCGCCCCGCCGCGCCACACTCACCCTCCAGCAGCTGGGCCCCGCAGCGCCAGGCCTCCTCCTTGGTGCTGGCCGAGCAGCCCCGCAGCGCGGCCCACAGGCGGTCTGCGGGGACACGGGGCGGTGAGGCGCGAGCCACGTGCAATTGCACGCATGCACACGCATGCCCACCCGGAGGTATGCACCTAGGCATGCACTCACACACTCACTCACACACACCAATGCATGCACGCACCCAGACAGATAGGCAGGCGTGCCAAGTGCACACGCGGGCCCCCTCCCCTGTGTTGGGGGCTGCCCCTGGGGCGCCCAGACGGATGGGGGGACACTGCCAAGGGGGTGCAGAGGGGCACCAGGAGGGCTGGGGGGGGGGGGGGTACCTGCTCCCCGGGGCCCCGCTCGCGCCGGCAGTCGCAGTGCCCACATGCCAGCCCTGCCAGGCCGCGCTGGCCGCGCCGCCACTGCGCAGGCGCGAGCCGCGTGGTCCGCCGGGAGCTGGAGGCCGGTTGGAACTACAACTCCCGGCGTGCCCCGCGGCTCCAGGGCCCGGCTGCGGGAGCGGGGCGCGCTGCGGCTCCCCCTGGCGGCCGGAGTCGGGGCAGCCCGCAGAGCTTGGGATAGGAGTGTAGGACAAGCGCCAGGGCTGTAGGGCACTGGGGTGCACCGTGTGCCAGACAGTGGCCGGTCCCAGACAATGAACAATTGTGAGTCCAGTAAGCTGGGAAGGCCCCGGCGGGAGCTGGAGTCCCACTGAACTGTGCCCTTCATCCCATCCTAGAGCTGGGCACTTGGGCTGGCACCTGGTGCCAGGCAGCCCTGCCCTGCAGAGCTCTCCTCTCCTCTCTCCACCCATCCCCTCACATAAATTTGAGCCCCATGCATTTCAGTGGTAGCCCTGAGGTTTCCAGCCCATCTTCTCCACCTCCTCCCTGCCCCCAGAGCCACTTTTCAACAACCTGGATGTTGTTGCTGCTCGTGCAACACCCCCGAGGTTTGGGGGGAGCAGCCGGGTCCCTTCCTCCCCCAGGTGCTGCAATATTCAGCAGCAAGAGGAAACCGGATCTGCTGCTGCCCAGATGAACAGAGGTCATTAGCTGCCCCCCTGGGGGGGCACTGAGCCAGGGAAAGGGGTCCCAGCAGAGCCAGGCCTGTGTTGGAGAAGGAAAAATCAAGAGTGGGGTGCCCCGGGCTTCCCAGTCCTGCTGCCGTGCTGGTCCCAGCAGGGCCCCAGCCTGCCTCAGCATTGCGTTTGCGGCCCATGAGACAGACTCACCAGCAGGAGGGTCGTGCGTGTGTGCAAGGCACTAGGCTAGCCATCCTCAGCAGGCACCCACAAGCCATGAGGAGCAGCTGGGGGGTGCTTTTCTGCATTTTTGTGTGCATGCATGTGTGTGATCATCGGGCACACGTGTGTTGGTGTGCATGTGCATGTGCGTGCGGGGAGAAGGATCAATTAATCTTCAATTGTGTGTGGGGAGGGTTGGAGGGCAGTGTTTACCAATCCCGTGTGCCTTGCTGTGCCTTTACATGTGTGTGCACGGTGGGTATGTGCAACATCATACCTGTGTCGGTGTGCGTGCGCATTCTCATCACATGACCAGCCATTGCATGTCCATGCACACACACACACTCACACATCACGAGGCCTGCAGCTGTCCCCGCGTGTGTGCCTGCATTGCCGATAACACACCCATTGCCATCCCGGTCACGCGACCGGCAGTTCGTACATGTCTGCATGTTGCCAAAGACACACGACACGCCGCCTCGTGTGCGTGCATAAGTATGACCACGTCAAGGTGCCCTCCCCAAGGTCACCCTCCGCTGCAGACCCGGGCTGCCCCCCACCCCCGTGCCCCACGCCGTGTCTTGCTGCTGCAGCCACGAGGCCTGGCGGTGACACGCAGTGATTCACGGATGCTATTAGGCTAAAAAACCCCAAACTGGCCCGACCAGCCAACACACGCATGTGCCAGTTTTCCTCCCGGCCGCTAACGAGGGAGAGGAGTGTCTGCAAACCGAGCCGGGCCGCCAGCTCCTCCGCCAAGCAGGGCAGGCGGGGTGGCCGGGCCCCGAGGGGCCTCCCATGGATCCCGCCAGGCATCGGGGCACTTCTGGGGGCAGGAGCTCGTGCACCGGGGAGCAGGTGCAGGGTCCGTGCCCGATGCCCAGCAGCCGCTGCTCTGGCCCTTCCTCCACCAGAAAACCCAGGCTGGGATCCAGCCAGGCTCCATCCCCTGGGGGTGTAAAGGGAGGAAACTGAGGCACAACACACCAAGGGACACCAGAAACTTTGGGGGTGGGTGGTGAACCTACGACTCCAATGCCCCAAGGGGGGGGGGGTGCTCTAACCACTGCCCTGGGCTGCCTCATGCCTCCTCCATAGGCTGCTCCCCAGAGTTTTTTTTTTTTGGGGGGGGGGAAACTGAGGCACGCCACGCCAAGGGACACCAGACATCTGGGGGGGTTGAACCTACGACTCCAATGCCCCAAGGGGGTGCTCTAACCACTGCCCCCGCCTGCTGAGCAGGCCCCGCCCCCAGCGCGGCTGAGAGCACCGCCCCTTCCACCCCCAGCACCGCGGATTTATGAATGAGCCGGGCCCCGCCCCCCCCCGCGCTGCCATTGGCTGGGCGCCGCCCCGCCCCGCCCCGCCCCGCGGGGAGTAGCCGCGCTGCCCTGTCAATGGCACGGCGCCCCGGGGGCGACCGCACGGCCCCGCCGGGACCCCTCGAGCCGCCGCCGCCGCCGCCGCCGCCGCCCCGGGGCCGCGATGCCGCGGGCGAGCCGCCCCGGGCCCGGCTGGAGCCGGCGGTAGCGCATGGGCAGCCGCCCGGCCGCGGGCCCCCATGCTGCGCGCCGCCTTCTCGCCCCTCGGGCTGTGCCTGGCCCTGGCTCTGCTGGCCCAGGGCCGCGGGGCCGCGGGCGGCCGGCCGGGGGGGCCCCGCGGCCGGCCGCGCCGGAGCTACAACCACCTGGAGGGCGACGTGCGCTGGAGGCGCCTCTACTCCTCCACCCACTTCTTCCTGCGCATCGACGGCGCCGGCAAGGTGGAGGGCACCCGCTGGAAGGAGGCTCCCAGCAGTGAGTACCGCGCCCCGCCGCGCTGGCCTCAGTTTCCCCGGGGAGGCAGTGAAGGGAGCTCCCTGGCCCTCCAGCTCTTCCTCACGGCGGGGGGACAAGGCAGGCGACTGGGGGACCCAGCCCTGGTTCCGGTGGCTTTGGCGACCGGGAGATCCCGAGGGGTCCCTGCAGCCCTGCGGCACAGATGGGGAAACCGAGGCGCGGCAGGTACACGAGCAATGTCCAAGGAGGGTCTAGGAGGGTTCGGACACTTGCGTTCTCATCTGCAGCCCGGAGGCACCCAGGGATTTGGGCACCTCCCTTCCCTTTCAGGGCTGGTGCTGGTGGGGGTGGGAGCCGGGCCCCTCCATCCCTCGGTGCCGCTGGCTCTGGGTCTGCCAGCCGGCTCCTGGGGGGGGCTGTGATAAGCACATTAAGATTGTGAGATGTTCAGATACTATTGTCAGAGGGGCCAGATAAGGTGGGGGTGGGACTGCAGCGTGGGACCCAGCCTGGCCTTTCCCCAGGGGGAGCTGATTATCCAGCAGCCATGGAGTATCTTCCCGGTCCCTTTCCCCCCATCAGAGCAGATGCTAACAAAACTCCAGCAGCAGCAGCAGCACTCTCCAAGGGGAAGGGAGGTGAGTTCTCAGAGCAAGGGGGTAGAGATCAGCTAGAGCCGAGCCCTGGTTTGGACCCGGGGCTTGGACGAGATCGGCCCCATCTTTGCTGGCGAATGAATCGACTAACCCGCGGCTGCATCAGATTCATTCCCCACACTTGACCCCCGCAGAGCTGCCTTGACCCCCGGCACAGCCGCCTTTCCGGCCCAGTGGAGCGACAAAGACGCCATGGCACCAGCACCTTCCTGCCCCTGCCCCGTGAGGCCTGAAGGGGCCGGACAGGGGGCCTGGCGGCACTTTTTCCAGCTCTGCCCCCGACTCCAGACATAACCTTGGGTGAATCCTTTAATCCGCCCGGGAGGGTCCCTCCTCTTCCGGACCTTCCCCTCCCCAAATGGTTAGGTTCCCATAGGCTGGGAGGGAGGAGGTGGCTTCTATCCAGCAGGGCAGCCTCCCTCATAGGAGCTTTGGGGGCTAGCTTTAAGCTGGACCTTGGCAAGGGCACGAGGAGGATGCCAGAGCTGGGACCTGGAGGCTCCATCCAGACCCAGCCCTTGCAGCTGAAACCGTCCTGCAGCCTGAAAGCTTCTGACAGGCTCATCCTGCCCCATCCAGAGCCTGTTCCCTGCATGCTTGGGACGCCGTTGGGCTCTGCCTGCAGCTGGAAGGCAGTCCGATCCACTGGCACGGCTGCTTTTGCCTCTTGGCGGTGCCCTGTGTGGCCACTCTGCTTCCCACGGGGTTTACGGAGAAAGGGGACAGCCGATGCTGTCGTCACGATGTCTTCGTGGAGGGTTCACGACCTGCTATGCTCTCAGGGAAAGCCACCAGTCCGAGGAGCTGGCACAGCTGGACGTGCATGGGTGGCAGGGCACGGAGCAATGGGCTGAGGCTGCAGCAAAGCTCGGGGAAGGGGTTTCCCATCGCTTCAGAGAAGCGGGAGCTGCCAGGCGCTCCCATGGCAGCACTGAGGGGCGACGGGTAACATCACTGCATGGAGCTGCAGAATTGTTCCCCAATGCTGGCCCTCAAACTCCAGCTTGGCACCGGCGCCAGCCCCAGAGTACAGGCAGCTCGGGTTCTTAAAGGCCGACAATCCTCAGGCTTCGGGGCCCTGGCATCCCCCCAGCTGGCATCAGGGAGGCCTCTCCTTGCAGGAAGTCCCAGGGTGGGCACTGCAGCAGTTGCCAGCCACAACCTGTATCCCTGCTTGGATACAGCAACAGCACCACGGGCATCAGGCTGATGCCACATCTGCTCTGCCTGGCACTTGGCTCGTGCCAGGTAGGGGCGGCCTTGGTGCCCACACCCCCAAGGGTCCCCGGTTCACCAGGCTCGGCCAGTGATTATCTGCTCTGCGGAAGCAAAGTCCTGACTAAATTCCACTCCATCTCCGCCGGTCCCCACCCTGCACGTCTCCCGGTAACTGCGCCAAAAGGGAGTTGGCACCAAAGTGTAGCTGCCAAGTGGGGGAAGGGAGATCAAGGAAGTCGCGGGGGGTGGGGGACGGGGGCAGGTACATGCTGACCCTGTTTCTACCTGCCCAGCTGCCCCCCACACCTCCATGGAGCTCTGGGTTATTTGCCTCCTGCCATAGCTGAGGTCTGTGGTTTATCTGGGGCACGTCAATGGGCTGGATGCTGCCTGCCCCTGTGCGGCTGCATAGAACGAGGCGCTCTTCCTCCTCGATCCTCTGGACAGGGGCCAGGGTCCTGCTGGCCGCTGTAGTGCTTGGCTCCGCTGTCCTGCGACCCGGGTGGCATCGGCTCCTCTGGGGTCCTCCAGCAGCCAGGCAGTCCTCCTTGCTAAGCCAGCACAGGATCCAGCTTCTCATTGCAGCGACAGGTTCACGAAGCCGGAGAATCAGAGATACTGTGGGGTTTCAGCTCCGGGGACAGATCTGGCTGTGACTGAGAGCAGGAGAGCGCTGGCTATTTTTAGAAAAGCAAACGGCCTTCATTATTAATAGCAGCAGCCCCAGACGCCTGTAAATCGGAACGGGTTTGCAACTGCCTAATTAGCTCTGCGCCGGCCGGCTCACGGCTTTGCTGGCAGCGCAAAAACAACTGGGCAGCTTCGCTTCTGAGCCCAGCCAGCGCCAGGTCCTGGGTTCCCCCACAGACCCGTTCGCTTCCCAAGGGGAAGATATTCCATAGGCCAAACAGCCGGGACATTGCTTGACAGATGCCGATTTTGCTAGTGCCAAGGGGAGACCGGGCAGTCAGCCAGGTGTGAGAGTGGGCAGGTACGTCTGCGCTGCAAAGCTAACTCGGGCATCTGGGTGTCCATACGGATGCTTCCTGGCTGCAGTTTGGTGGTGCTTTATTCCTGCACTGCCTGGCCGAAACCAGGGCCCGAGAAAGTGCAGAGATGGTTTCAGGTGCCCTGGGGAGAGGTGAGTGCACCCTGCCACAAACTCCTTGGCAATAAGTGCTGTCTGGGGCCACGATCTGGGCACTCAGGTCCTCTCCGGCCAGTGATTCCCATCACTCTCATGTCCAAGGTGCCCATTCCTTTGGTGTCGTAGCTCCAAACCCCTTCCCTGACCCTGCTCCCAGTGCCGTCCCTGTGTCTGGATGCCCTGCTGTAGGATCACGCAGGCCTCTGCCTTCCTCCTCAATCTTGCCCACTTGCCAGGTGCCGGCTTGGGCCCTGGGAAGTAGCAGGGAGACAGATGCCAACCCAGCGGCGGCCTTGACTGCGGGAGCGCGGGGCGGGTGTCTGGAGGGGGGGGCGTCGGGAGCCTCTCAGTTCCGGCCGCTTCGCCAGCCGTGACGGGCAATCGGAAACAATAACGAACCCGGTGACCTTTGGTCTCCGGAGGCGGCCGTGCTTCCTCAGAGCTGGCCTCTTTAATGAAGGGCTTCCGTTCGCGCTCAGCCACCCCAGAGCCCCTCGCTGCCGCCTCTGCCCCTCTCCACGCAGCTGCTCAGGACCTGGGCGTGATGGTCAGCGCGGCTTGGGCTGGGATCCTGGGTTTGTATGGGCAAGCTGGGCTCTCGGGGGCAGCAGTGGGGACAAGGGGTCCTTTGAGACTGTACTGCGGGGTCTTGGACCTCGAATATCCTCTGGCTGTTTCCATTGTGCGTGCTGCCTTGTCCGATCCCAGGTCTCCCCAGTCAGCACCCAGAGCCTGGGCCTCTGTTTTATCCGAAAAGCCTACTACCGCTGCTGGTTATGGAGTCGCTCCTTTGGCTCCAGCACTGACCCTGGGCAGCAAAGAAGCTGGGATACAGCAGTAGTTAGACCAGCTCTCTTGAGACTCATTACAGAGGGAGGATGCAGGAGGCCTGAGAAGCCCAATTCACGTTAGTCTGTGCCGGCTAGGAGCAAGCGGGCAGAGGGCGGCAGCTGGCAGGACATCCCCGAAAGGGGCTGCAATCTCAGGGCTTTTCCTAAAGCCCATCCCAGCAGCTCCAGGACGCAGGAGCTCTCGACTCCAGGGCCTAATCCTAGCTTGGATGCTGCTTAGTGCCTCAGCTCCCCCATTGCAAATAAGGCTGCCAGTGCTTGCTCCCCCTCTCCCCAGCCATGGCGTGAGGACAAGCCATTTCCCGGCTGCTCCAAGCGAGCGTGCCAGACGGGCGTGCTGGGGATCAGGCGTTCTGCTGGCCGAGCCCCACGAGCGGTTGCACGGCAGCTCGTGAGCTCCAGCCTGGGTGGGCGTGAGCTAACACGGTCCAGGGGCGGGGGAGCGTGTCTGGGCGTCTGGACAGAGCAGGGGCTTCTGGTGCCTGGAGCAGGAGTTTCCTGAAAGGGCTCTGGAAGCTCCCCCTGGCCGGCCCCAGGCCTTTTCCAGCAGCGCCTCTGCAAGCCAGATGCACGCTTTGGACCAACACGCTTGCAGGCATGCCCGTGTTACAGCCGCACGCTCCAGGCCTCAGCATATGCTGCCCCCCCCATGCACACGCTCACCAGCCACCGGGCACAGGCCGTCCTTCTTCCCCAGCTCCCACCCACCCACCCACATTCCTGTCCACGAGCTCAAACCCACCCGCATTCCCCTGCGCACACGCCCTCCACATTCTCACATGCCCTTATCATCTGCACCTGCACACATGCATGCCACGGCTCCCCTGGCTGCATTCTCCGCCTCGCACACGCACCCTGCCCCTCTCCTTATTCATGCCTGCACAAACACGGGGCCGTACGCCCGTTCACGTGTGCACCCCACCCATTGGCATGGATGCTTGCCATGCGCGTAGCATGCCGATGGGCTCGGCCTTTGCATGTTCAGCATGGCAGGGCTAATGCGGGCGCAGAGCATATCGTGTGCGGTGTGCCTGGACTTGGAGCGTCGGCATGGCGTGGGTGCTTGCATGCAATGTGTAGCGTGTATGTAAGTAGGGTACATACTGAGCACGTGTCCATACGCACCTGTGTGCCCGTATACACCCTGGTATGTCCCATTATGCATACACACACACACAGTATGCACACACACCCTCTTTCCTTCCTCCTGGTGTAGCTTCCCTCTGGGTCCAAACCTGAGTCCTCAAACCTTCCTTTGGAAGCAGGTCAGGTAGGACGGCAGGCTGGGGAGGGGGTGCCAGGAGAGGACAGATGGGCACAGAGCAGGGACGAGACCAGCTCCAGAGCAAGGGCTGCGGGCACGAGACCAGTCCACCATCTAACCGCTTCCATCTGCGCCGTTCAGTCCCTTCTTTCCCCTCTAATCCCTTTGCTTTTCTCTGGCATCAATGGAAGGGGCCGGGAGCTATTGTCTGCCTCTGTGCTCCCCTCCATCCCCCTTTCAGGTGAGCGAGCTCAGTGTAACTACTAGGCTGAAGCCCCCAGGGGCCCGCTCTTCAAGGACCACACAGGCCTGGGGGCCACGGAGGTCAGAGAGATCTGGATGATCTAACAGCAGGGTCAGTTCCTCCAGGTCAGGGACTGCAGTTTGGCTAAGCACACAGACACGCCGGCTAATTAAGGAGGATCAAGGTGGGGGCAGTACAGGTCAGAGACCGGCTGCTTGTTCCTGACGAGCGGAGGTTTTGCTTGGATCCTGCCAGCTTTGCTCCTGGGAGAAAATCCTCGCATGCAGGTCCAGGACTTTGAGCGTGTGGCATGAAGGCCCAGGCTTCGCTCTCTCTGAGCATGCAAAAGTGGCTGGGATAGTTGGACCAAAGCTGAGCAGGGGGAGCTCCCAGCCCAGGGAGGATCATTGCCCATGGGATGGACACAGCCCCTCCACGTCCATCCACTTCAATGGGGCAGCACCCCGGAGACTTCCATCATCCAGATAGGGAATGAAGCCCAAGGTTCACATTACTTAGCAGCTGCCTTCATGTCCTCCCCCAGGGCCCTTTGGCCGCCTCTCGCTGCATCGATTATACCTGATCCTTGGACAGGCGCATACATTCCCACTCGCTTTGCATGGTCTGTTCTGGGCTCTGAGGACAACCCATTGCTACAGTGGACGTCATGGTGCACCGTGAGCTGCACCAACTGCATCTGCTCTTCACCAGGCTCCGTCATGAGCTACTGCAAAATCAAGGGTGGATAATTGCCAAGACGAGTGTCTTTGTCCAAAACTCTGGGCCAGCGTCCACAGGGGACCTCTGTCACTGTCAGCACTAAGCTTGCACCGGCCTGGTACTGGACCAGGGCCTGAGCACGCTCGGTGCAGTACTAACAGAGTGAAAGGCTGGCTCCTGCCACAGAGAGCTGGCCATCTAAGCATAATGCAGAGACAAATATCATGGAGCAGGGAGAAAGGGAACCGGATGAGATGGCATGCCTATACTGTGTCCCCAGAGCTCTGGGACAGGGGCACCCACGCACCTGCCCCTGGCTCACACCCATCCAACCTGGAAATAATACCCCCGGAAGGAGAGGCATGTCTCTGCTTGGTGCCTCTGAGCAGGCAGGGGTGCTGGGGGCACGCTCGAGGGTTCCCAGGCCTCAGCTTTGGCTGCAAGACTGGCACACCCATTTAACTGCCAGGTCCCCTGTAGTGTCAAAGGGTTTTTAAGGGGCTGAAGCAAGGCCAACAGAGTTTAGGCCAAGTCTTGCTCATCACCAACATTGCAGGGCTGTACCAGCCCAACCCGAGATAGCAGCACCCGGAGAGCTCAGGGCCCGGGTCCAAGGCTTGGATTCAGACCCACAAGCACTGGAGCTCCAATCTCCTCCTCTCCTGGGCACTGCAGGTAGCCGCCCTCCCAATGTCCCAGGTCTCTGGGAGGCAGTTTTCAGACGTGCCTTTTGTGTGCGCGATGTCTCAGCTCCGGGGGTGCCCATTGAGCCCGGCTCAGCTCCTGAGGGCCCGACCCGTTCACCGTGAAAGCTGGAGCCCTCCCGCTCGTTCCGTTTCAGTGGCCGCCTACGAGCAGGGGCACAATAGCTCTGAATGAGAGGCTCTGGGAAACCTTGACACAAGAGGATTCCTCCAGGGCCTTCAATAGAGCCGGGCTCTTCAGCCGGCTAAGACGACGGGAAGAGGGCGGTGACCACGCAGCTGCGGCTGTTTTGTGGAGAACCCTTCCTCTCGCCCGCGTTCAAACTGATTCTTGTTGGAAAAAAAAAATCAAAAGGCTCCTCTTGGGATTAAGTACTGTCTCACCCCAGGCCAGGCCGGTGAGGGCCCCCCGGCCTTGTCCCCTTTGTGGAGAGCATTTAAAAGAGGAAGAAAGAAAGAAAGGAGGGATGGAAACCCTGCTCCTTTGAAGCCGCCAAAACCCATCGCTTGGAGCATCATCCGTCAGACCCGGCCCGTCTCAGCCGTCGACTCCCACCGTTCATGGCAAAGAAAAGCTGGCTCAAGGCCTCGCCCGCCAGGGAAGACCAGGTTGGAAGCAGCTTGGTGATTTGTCTTGCATTTGACTGAAGCTTGTCGGAGCTGGAACGCAAGGAGAAAAGCCGTCCCAGCGCTCTCAAGTTGGGGGAGGAGGGAGGCGAGGGAAACCGGACTCCTCGGCCCCGTTCCTAGCTCTGGGGAGGACTGCAATGGTTGGACAGGGAAGACCTGGGAGTCGGGACGCCTGGGTTCTCTTCCAGGCAGCAGGCTGGATGTCGGGACGGCTGGCTGGATGTCCACCGTAGCAGGATGTACCAGGATGCAGAGCCGTGGCAGACGTTCAAGGCTGGCTCCAGCACCCCCCATCAATCACAGACGTGACAAGCGGGCGGGATGATCCATATACACAGGAATGCTGCGACGGTCAAAACACCTGAGTGTCACTGGGCCAGAGGCCACATCCGGAGCCCGAGCCTGGATTCCCCAATTCCACCGAGAATTCGACAGTGCTGCTGGGTGAGAGAGAGAAAGATCATGAAAGCACATCGAGCAGCTACATGGAGGGGGAAGACAGCACTGATCTCATTCTGTCCAGGGGATGCAAAGCCCCCTCTTTTCTCCTTTGGAAAGGCAGAGCGCTGGCATTATCCTGCTAGTGTCTCCTGCCCCAGCGATCAGGAATATCGGGATAGAGCTGTCTCCAAGCCAGGTCTGTGGCCTTGGGATGCTTGGCGAGCTGGAGGATAGTCCACATGTTGGATGCCTGCTCCGACCCAACCGCCCTTGGGCCACGTTCCAGGCTGGAACGAGTTACTCTGCCACAAGCAGCACCTGGCCGTGGACCTTGGTCCAGACCAAAAAAGTGCCCCAGGCAATGTCTCCAGACACCGAAATGATGGGATCAGAGAAGCCAACTCCCTCTGCCAGCTTACAGGGCCCCTCGCTCATCCCCCTACCTGGCCTTCATCTACCCCTGCCCTCCAGGCGCTTGCCAAGCACAGATGCAGCTGGCCCTGTCTGGCTGGGCCCCCGTCTAGCACAGGCTCCTGGCACGGTCAAGCCAGTGCCAGGCTCCTAGGTGCCAATGCCATCGTGTGGCCGGGTGGGAGGGCTCTCCCTGGTGATCCTGCTGACAGGCGACTCCAAGGAACCGTTGAAGGAGAGCGGGAGATGATGAAGGGGTGCAGAGCGAAGGAGGGAGAGCAAAGTGGCGCCGTCCTGCATTGCTCCAATCCAGACACCCATCAGTGGACAGGGTGAAAATTGCTATAACAACATGGGAGAGCAGGGGATATTCCCTACCCAGCAGGCTGCCGGTTCCCACGACCCTGGCATGTTCGTGGCAGATCTTCAGGACAACCCATGACCCCACAGGCCCACCACAGCCAGCTCGTAGCTCCTTCTGTGTGGAGACTCCAGCTAGAGGGACAAGCTGCTCCGTCCTGATTAAAGCTCCTCCAATGACCTGCTGGGAGACTGCGGGCACCTCTCCTGCCTCGGTCTTCCCCATCTATACAATGGGGATAATGGCCCTGACCTCCAAAATGCTTTGAGGTCCATTGACAGAGAGTTCTCTAAAGACTGAGACTTAATTAAAACTCCCAGGTGGAGCCGGACTGCCAGCAGCTGAGTGAAGATTCCCACACAAAAGATTTCCTAGCTGCAATTTAGCAGCATCCTGGTTTTTGTTCACTCTCTCACGGTATCACACCTTCCCCATTCCACAGCTTCCCTGTCTGTCAGCCAAGAGATCCATATTCTCTCCGAGCCCAACGTGCTTTGGGATTTGAGAATGAATCCCGCAGCCAGGGACCTTTCTTTCTCAAAACTAGCCACAGTTAAGCCCGGCTGCTAACCACTAATTGCCGCTGCCAGCCTGCCACTACAGCAAATGATTCATTTTGCCGTGGTTTCCAGCTGTATAATGATGCAGACCTCTGTGTAGGGCCCCGAGCTCTGTGGAGTGACAGAGAGCTATGGAAGAACCAAGGAGGGTTACTTTAAAACCAAAAGCACCCTCAAGGCTTTCCCTGCATTAAGCCTAGACAGGTTTGCACTGATTAAACTAATCAAGACTTACAGTTGCTTGTGATTAGCTCAGCAAGCTCCATTAGCGTCCTTCTCTGGGGCTCCCAGGGCATTTTGTACCGTCAAAGCGAGGCCCTGTCCCACCCGGAGCCGGCTCTATCCCCATGTCTGTCACTGCCTCAGTTTCCCATTTCCCTCCTGCCTCAGTTTCACCTCCCACCCCAGGTCTGCCTTGGTGACTTTAAAAGGTTTTTGGGGTGGGGGCTCTGCTTTATACCTACATTGCTTAGCTCGATGGCATGAGCAGCAATCCAACTGCAGTAAAGAGAGAAGCCACGGGTCCCATGAGAACAACCCACAGGGCGATGCCCCCCTACTTTCATCAGGCTGTTGACTTTGAGCCAGGAACTGTCACCTTTCCCACTGCCTCTGCTTGAGACCAAGAGGCTTCAATGGAGCAATTTAGTCATTCACAGGTTCATTTCCTTGCATCACTGTCCTGGCAAGTGATAATGTCCTGCCGCCAGCTAAGGAGCAAGGCTGCCTTAGAGCACCGGGTTTCAGCAGCTGGCTGTCACCTTTCTGACCCTCCGGTGTGGGGATGGACCCTTGGGAGACATTCAAGGATGTGTTTGGTAGCCGTGTTGGTCCTAGACAAAAAGAAATGCAAAACTCAAGAGCTCTTGGTTCAGAGAGGATACCTTTTATCAAGCCTCACAGGGCTGGTAGTAGGTGAGCAGAGGTCAGCAGAGCTGGGCACCACGGGTGTGCAGGGAGATGGTCTGAGGCTGCTGTGCTGCTAGGGATGTACAATGGACTCAATCCCTAGTATCCTAAACAAGTTCCCACCAGTGCTTTCAATGGCATCAAGGGTCCCTTGTTCACTCGAGGCCCTGCTCCATACTGTTACGGAGGGCTGTTAACCAGCTGCCACCTTCCACCCCAGAAGTGGCTGCATTTCAGTAGCAAGCAACACACTCCCTCGTGCTGTCGCATGTAGAGCCATTGCACTCAGACTTGCTGAGGCTATTTGCTATGTAGGGAAATCATATACACCCCCCACCCACACACACCCACCCACACACAGATGGGGCCTGTGCCATACCACGCTGGATCTCAGCTCGCAGGACCAGGAAGCATGGCTGTCCTCAGTGGCCATCCCTCTGATCCGTCCCTGTATTGTCTTCCTCTCTCCCCCTCCAGACATCGTGGAGATCCGCTCGGTGCGTGTGGGTGTCGTTGCCATCAAGTCTGTGCACACAGGCTTCTACTTGGCCATGAACAAGAAGGGGAAGCTCTACGGGTCGGTAGGTACAAAGCTGCACCTCTTCTTTGGCCTTCGTGTGTCACTCGCGGCACTTGTGGTCTGTAGCTCCCTCCTGGCTGGGAATCGGATTGGGAACCGCGAGCCCGGGGTGTAGACGCTGACAGGGCCCCGTTCCAGGATGCTGTGCCTGATGCAGCGAAGAGGAGCGGGCCCACGTTGCAGGAAGGAAACCCTCGTTCTTGGGGGAGGGACTGTAGTGGGGCCGGTGCAGGGGGGGAGCACAGTGCTAGAGGGGCTGGGAGCAGAACCCAGGTACCTGCCTGGTCCCTTGTTGTAACTGCTGCCTCCCAGAGCCATGGGCAGAACAGGGCAGTCCTTGGCAGGGCCCCAGTCTCAACCCCAGACCTCCTTGGCCTCCAGGAGCTGGGGGTTGAGAAGCCAGAAAGTCCTGACTCCGGTTCTCGTGCTCTAACCACTAGACTTACTCCCCTCCCAGAGCAGAGGACAGATCCCACGCTCCACATCCCTGCCTAGAGCTCAGGGGAGAATCCAGGAGTCCCGATGAGCTCGCTCCTGGTTTAAGCAATTAAATCAGAATGACTCGAGCACCAGGAGCCCAGAACTCCCCAGCAATGCCCTTTAGACTGGAGAAAGCCCCTAAATCCCCCGCACTGACCCCCTCTCCCCATCTCACCAGCGGGCATACAACCCCAACTGCAAGTTCAAGGAGCGCATCGAGGAGAATGGCTACAACACCTACGCCTCGCTGCGCTGGCGGCACCAGGGCCGCCAGATGTTCCTGTCGCTCAATGGCAAGGGGGTGCCTCGGCGGGGGGACAAGACGCGGCGCCAGCACCTCTCCACCCACTTCTTGCCCATGCTCGTCTCCTGACACCTGCTCATTTTATAGCCGGGACTTCTTGTTGCTATTTATTTTTAAATGAAAGCACAGGGTGAGGGGGAAACTCCCCTTCCCCGGGCACTGGGAGATGAAGGATTCCTACAAGTGCTGCTTCAAGCTAGCAGTGGGTCATGCTAGAGACACCAGCTCCTGCCTGGAGACCTCAACTCCATATAGACCTATCTTGGGTCACGCTAGGAGACCCTGGCTCCTACCTGGAGACCCTAACTGTACGCAGCCCCTTCTCGATGGCTGACAGCCCCCGAGTCTCATGCAGCAGGTCGCAATGAAATGGCCCAAAGATCTACGAACAACCAACTGTACTCAACATCCCCTCCAAGAGAGTGGAGAGAGCAGAGAGAAACCACAGAGGTGGGAGCAGCCAGAGACTTTGGGGGGCTTTTGATTTGGTTTTCAGATGTATGTGTGCTTATATTTATTGTATCTTATAAGGTCCATGGAAATTAAAGAGGTATTTCTTACAGTAACCCGGGGCTGCACCTTGGCCAGAGGCAATGCTTGCGACATCTGCTCATGCCGGTCTGGGTCCTCTGGGCACGGTCAGCTGCAAGGCCTTCTGTCAAAGCTGCCAGTTGTGCGGAGGAGGGGGAATGCAGCCGTATCTGGTGTGGAACGCGGTTACACTCCGAGTGCCTTCCTGAAGCGGTAGGAGAAGCTCGAACCACCTTTGAGGTGCCTGTGAAATGCTTTGCAAGGGTCAGATGTTAGCTAAGGGGAGCACAATCTAAGGGGAGCACAGGCAGCCAGGATGGGAGTTTGCTCAGAAGAGCGGAGCCAGAGGGTTGCTGCTCCAAAAAGCAACAGGCTCTAGAAAGAGATGCCAGGAAACAGGAGTCAGTAGATCAGGAACAGCAGGGTCCCCCCATTGAAGAGCAAGGGGTGACCCTGCATTCATGCTGGCATGGCTGAAATGGGCACGTAGGCCATAGATGGCTCTACAGCACCAAGCGGTTAGCAGACAGGCCTGCATGGCTCCTGCCATTCACTCAACTGTCCTGGTCACCCCAAGGAGGGAGCACAGACCCTAGGGAAAGGGGAAACCAGGTCCCTGCTTGAGCTATCACTTGCAACCAGAGTCACTTGCTAGAAGGAACAAGGACTAGAGAAGCGCTGTGATAAGATAGCACATGAGTCCAGGGCTCACCCACAGCACAAACACGTCCCAAGAGGCCTTGGAAAGGCAGGGCCCGAGGGATGGGTCTGTTTTGATGGCAATCCCGAGGCGTCTCCCCAGTGCTATGCCCGAGCACTTGAACTTCATCCTCAACAGCACTTCCGCGAAAGATAAGGGCAAGTGCAGGGGACAAAAGGGCCAGAGCACAGTCCTCTGCGGCAGGAGTGGAGTTAGCGACAGCCAGGTCTGGATTCCCGTCCCACCCAGGAACTCGCGTTTCCATCCGAGTGTCCCTAAGGGACAAGCGCTCCCATGGCCCTGTTTGGCCTGTAAGGAAACTCCCTTGCCCAGCATCAGCAACAGGAGCTGGAGCTGTAATTTGGGACCCCTTTGTTCTCCACCTTGCACGCAAAACCTGTACTGCAGCTGCAGCCTTTCCCCAACACTTGGCCCACGAGTGACTCTCCCCCGGGCTGGCCTTCCTGGTCCGGCCAGGGGCACGCAGACAGAAGCGGGGAAGCCAAGAGGGTTTTCTGATGTGAGATATAGGCCTGGTCCTTGTGGGAACTAGCTGTGTCAGAGTGATCCCTGTAAAGCCGAGACATCTGGGGAGCACAAGGTGGGGGCGGTGAGCCGTGGCATCTTGAATGTGAACAAACACACACCAATTGCTGAACCCCAGACCCCTCCAGACATGCCGGGGTACACGGTACAGCAGCTAAGACCCAGTGGTCCAGGAGAGGGTAACATCTAGCAATAGAGCAAAGTCTCCAGTCACAGTCCAGTGCTCTCCCAGTTAGACGACACACAAGGAAGCCTAACTGGCAGCCTTCCCTGAGACACAGCCCAGCCTCCTTCGTGCCACAAGCTGCTGGCACGTGAATGGGGCGCTCTTAAATGTGCTGTTGACAGTCTCCGGTGCCAAGGTGGCACTGGGCCATGCCCAACACATCAAAGACTCCGCTGTAATCTGGGAAAACGAGTTGAAGAACAGCTGCCTGGTGCTAATCACTGCACTGCCCGCCCTGGCAGCACTTCCTAGGCCTGGAAGAGGCGGAAGGAGAAATCCCTGTGCCACCTCTGCTCAGAGATGGCAATTCCCAGGAGCAGCCTGGCTTGCCCGTAACCAGAAGGCAGGGCAGATATGCCCCTTTCTACACTAACCAACTAAGATGTATAGAGAGGACAAACTTTTGTCAGCCTCTGTAGCCACCCAAGCCTCCACAAATGACTGGACAGAAGCTTCCTCTGAAGAAACCGTTTGGGCGAATGAAGCAACCTGGCCGGTGAAAGACGGTGCGCCGGCTGGAACCAGAAGCAGCCCGAGCACGACAGCCGCCTACGCAGACCTCCGACAAGGCTACAACACCCCTTCCGAGCCCCAAAGTTGCAGGGTCATTTTGCAACGCCAAAAATGCACGCTGGCCTGAGCAGAAACCACCGAACTTGTTCCCTTTGTTACCAAACCAGATTTCAAACCCGTCTGCGCTCCAGAGAGAAAGCGTGTGCATTAACCCTGTTGTGGCTGATGCTAAACAGACCCGGGTCTTGCGTCACACCAGTAAGGACTAGGAGGTCTGGAGAGGCCTCCGTGATTAACCCTTCTCTCACGCTGCCATGCCGTACGTGCCTCCAGCACCTCCTTTCTAAGGATGTCCAAGTGCATAAATACCTGCATGGTACCTCCATGGAGGTAGAAAGTCCTCCTATTTTACAAGCAGGCACAGTAAGCACATAGGATCATAGAAAATTAGGGTTGGATGAGACCTCAGGAGGCAATTGAGTCCAACCCTCTGCTCAAAGCAGGACCAGCCCCAACTACATCACCCCAGCCAAGGCTATGTGTAGCCGGGTCTTAAAAACCTCCAAGGATGGAGATCCCACCACCTCCCCTGTTCCAGTGCTTTACTACCCTCATGCCTCAGAGGTTTGTCTGTGGAGGGGGAAGCAGTGCTTTTGGTCTCCCGGGCATATACTTCTTCTATCCATCTTGATCTCCACTCCACGCTTCCTCGGTAGCAAGCCTGCTAGGTGTCACAATAAGCACAGCAGACCTGCTGACAAAGCTTCTGGCTCCTCATCCGGCTAAAGCATCAAGCCACCAACCCTGATGTTCCAGTCCAAGAAAACAACCTCATCGCAGAGGCACCAACCTCTGGAAAGATCAAAGGAGCCACTGACCTACACTTGTCAGGCTGGCAAAGGCGACTGGAGAAACACGTTCCAAGGCTGTTGCTCAGGCCTGGATCCCTTTGGCTTCGCTCCATCAGACCCAGCTGCTAGAAGTCCGGACGGGGTTTTGGCAGCCGCTTGCTGCTCTCCGCATTGGGGATCTTCTCCAAAACATTTTAGCAGCTCATTTTTTTTTAAATCACAGCAGAGTTTAAGAGGCCCTGGGCAGACGCAAGGGGCAAAAAGACCCCTGCTCTTCTATCCTCCCTCAGAGAGGATTCATGTTGCAGACCTGTGCTTGGCCTTTGAGGCAAAGGCATCCTTAGACTTCCCCCACCACATAACCAAGCTAAGAGGGGCTGTCACCCTAAACGTGATGTAACCTAATGAACTAGAGGGAGTGACTGCGCTTCAAGCCAGATTTTCCTGAGCTCAGTACCCACAAGCTCGCACCAAGAACACCTGAAGCCCTGGCTGCATGCCTATACAGAAGCAGAACTCTTTGAAGAAACCTATACTTTACGATAAGGACCTGTTACCCTGATCTGATGGCAAAGAGGGGTCCGTGATCCTTTTCAAAAGCCTTAGATGCTGCCGCAGTACAGTCCATTCCTACCACGTGATGTTCAGACCCCACCTGTGCTTTCATGGTGCAGGTCTTTTATCGGCAATGACCCTGAGGTTGTCCCTTCTCAACAAGGCAGGGCTAGAATCCTTTCTCCAATGCATCTCTAACCCATCTGTGGTGCGCAAGGCACGTCGGGCATTTCCCTGGAAAATCTGGGTGAGAGGCAGGGTGAAGATGAACGTCGGAAGTGTAGAAGACACCCTCCAGAAGTGCTGCAGCAAGTTCTGGCTCTCCTGGCCCCTTACGGGCAGTCAAACACAAACAGGAACCAGGTCAAAAGTTACAAGAGCAGGAGGCAACCGAGAAGGGAGATCAGCATGCTTAAAACAATACCACTGACCCAGATGGCTTCACACGGCAAGTCGGCTTTGTGGTATGTCACCGGGACTGATGGCACGGGTGACCGATTGCTCAAGTCGCCCTGCCCTCTGCCCTGCCCTGCCATGACACAAACTGGGGCATCAACACGGGGCTGGCATCCCCATAGTCTCTGCTCCTCCTTCATTCCACAGCCCAGCTCCTTCCTGGTTGCATTCACAGCTGAGTTTCTGTGCTTGAGTCATTACAAGAAACTCCAGCGAGAGACTGCTCTGGAAGCCGAGCAGTCACGGACAACAGGGCTCATTAGACAAAGGGGCAGGGGCAGCTTTATGCAACGGGAACCAGTACGGAGGGCACAAGGAAACTCCAGCTGCGATCAAAACACAGCCCGAGAGGTTCTGTCCAAGTCAACAGAAGGGGGCACTGGAAATATACTGTGGAAATACAGGGATGGTTCAAACTGATGTTTCCAAGAATTAGAGTCAAATCCCCACTTGTCCCACCTTGGTACTTATTGGCCCAGCAGACGATAAACTGGGTGCAATGAGGACAGGAGGCAGATGGGCATTTGTTCATGATCATGAACTGCAACAGGGTTATCAAACTCCTCGAGCTCACTTTTGCCTTTACAATTGATGTCCTACAGCAGCACGTGTCAAACATACAGCTATAGGGCAGCTCTGCTCTGTGACTTACCTTATTACTCGGCCCTCCAGCTCATTCACAAATCTGGGAAAGCCTTGTAGCCCTCTCTGTTGCAGAGATAAGGATTTAACTGATGCAGACAGCTCCAATACATAAACTTGCAGACTGCCCGATCCAGGGACAGGAGCCAGTTATCACTAATCTCAGTGTGGTGTTAACTCAGACACTTTAGACAATCAATGCTATCTGCTTCACTGCTGGGTTTAGTTGCTGGGAAGGGGAAGGGAAGGGATTGACTGTAACGGAGAGGTGGGGAGCCTGGAGTCAACAAAAGGAAGGGAATGCACCAGGGACAAAAGGAGATTCCCAGAGAAAAGTGGAAAGAAAGGGAGAAAGCACTGGTCCTAACATGGACAATGTTGCTTCCCTGCTTTTTGTGGCAAGAGCCAAACAGGAGCCGAATTATAGACTGGATTCTCCCCTCGGCCTCTGTGCAAATGGGCATCACAGACCCAGGGCAATGCAGGGTCCCAGAATTCACACCCTGAACCAGTCAGAGACAGATCAGGCCTTTGACCCATTTGCCCTATACCCATAAAAAGCCTTCCCAGAAATGCTGGGTTAGTCGGGTAGATGCACAGCTCATCCAACTGCCAGGACATCCCTTGCGGAAAGAATAGGTGACAGCCCGCAGCTGGAACACGTCACCCTTATCATCCCAGCGCAGCTCCCAAAATATTTCCCTGGTCTCTTGGCTCCACCTAACGGCATCACGCAGAACTGCCGCAGGGAGCCGGCAGGTTGACAACAGCAGCAAGGGTCTACCTGGTAAAAACCTAACATGGCCCAGCACTCGTTCCTGCCCAGGGCAGGGGGTCGGACTTGATGATCCGTTCAGGTCCCTTCCGACCCTAGAAACTATGAAACACGCCACTTGGAGGAAGGGTGTCTTGCCACAAGGCCCCATCCAAGAAAAGCTTCTCTAGCAGAATTCCTGTCCTCTCTGCTTCATGCATGCACTTCTCTGCAGACCTTTAGTGCACACTGCATCACACCCCCCCACCCGGGATCCCAGCTAAGCCTCCAGGACTCCTTGGAGCCAAACTGATCAACACTGCCAGCTCTCATGAGTAAGGTCAGAGAATCCCGAGTTCTGCTTCAGAAACTCACGTCTGTCTCCTTCTTCTAAGACGCACCACTCAGCATCTAGGATTCAGAACGGATTCCCTACCTGGATCCCTTCTTTGCTTGCTCTGAGCACACCAAACACCATGCCACCTTCCAGGGGGATCCTTGGAATCTGTCGCTCACACAATCCTGAAGTTGTGTTTGTGGCGCAGCTTCCCCCTGGAAGCCCGTACACGTTGCTTTTATTCATCAGGTCGGCCCGGAAAGCCCTTACAGATGCTGTACGGGTTTCTTCACCGAAGCTTTCAAGTGACTGAAACAATCAATTGAAAGCACCCTTCCCCCAACCCGTGAGAAGGTAACTTTGAGCAAACCTGAATTCTCTTCCACCCACCACAGAGCGAATCAGCTTTTAAACAAAAATGCCACACACAAACACACACACGGTAGAAACCCCTCAGAAGAGGAATACAAAAACAGTTCTCCCCACCCCAATTAAATCTACTTAAGGAAACGGATTCACAAGCATGCCTGGAAGGTTTTAAATCAGCTGTATTTTTTTTTTTAAGTAGCTTTGATATACACATTTCTTCCCCTCCCCTCCCCCACCCCCCCAATGTCATTCATCATGTATTTTATGTATTTCATTTGATCACGATGGCATCTGTCTGGTCCTCGCTCTGATGCACTTCCAGGCCTGATGTCAGACACTCCACACGATTCCATCCGGGACGAGAAGGGCCGGATTGCGACCGGGCAGGATGGAAGGGATGAAAAAATACAAAAAGCTGCAGGCCAGAACGCTGCAAAGTTGCAGTCCCGCAGCTGACGACGATTGACAGGCTGGCAACGTGTGTATGGGGCGTTGGTCACGGAGGAACCCGGGGTTAAAGAGGCATTGGGTGCTGGCAGACGGCACACTGCCGAGGGTTCCACAGTCCCAGTGCAGACTGGATTTGCACTGGGAAAGTACAGTACTCTCAGAAGAGTTTACCCTGTATTTTTCCACAAATCATGCGTAACTTCTCAGTGAGCTGAAATGTCCATTTATTTAACAGCAGTAATAATTTAAAATTATAAAAACCCTTTCAGTGTCGAATATCAGAAGGGTGAGGTTATCGAGAGAAAAATGAAGGATCAGAGGCAGGGAAAGGGAGGAAGAGTCGGGCCTATTTCAGGACTTCACATTTTGCGGTGGCAACTAGCTAATGCCTGCCAGCCCTCCCCGCCTGGAAATCCTGGGAGCAAACCACAGTATTACACTTTCATTTCAAAGGTTTAAAACTTCCAAAGCAGAAGGGGAGGCAGGGAGGGGGGGAAAAAAAAAAAAAAAAAAAAAAGAAGAAGAGATGTGGAGAAAAAGGAATCTCAAATTCACAACCATACAAACAGCCTTCCCATCCGGAATCTCAGCACCTCAGGTTTCCATTCGGGGACCCTGGGCGGCCTTTTCACTGCAACGTTAAAGAGTCCATGCAGCGACCAGATGAGCTCCCAGCCAGAGAGTGCTTCCCCCCACCCCACACTGCAGAACTTGAGACTTCTCATCTCGGAAGAACCAGAGGCCTCTGACATATTCAGAACTCAGAAGGGGGGATTTGGGGGGTTTCTGCTTCCTCCCCTCGCGCCCCTGACCCCACCCTCACTCTGCTCTGGAGGCCCGTAGTTGCTTGTGTTGGCTAGGGAGGGAGGAAGGGCACTGGAAAGCGCACAGGGCCGGGGTAGGGGTGGATGGGGAGAGGGCTGGTTTACGATTCAAGAGTTGTTTGACGAGTTCTCATTACTTGGTGAACTGGAGGAAGAGGAGGAGGAGGACGAGGAGAAGTTCATCCCTGTGAGTCCTGGGGGGTTTGTGGCAGTGTTTTGTCCACTTAAACTTTTCCGGCACACTGGGCATGTGTCGTGCTTTGGGGATTTAAAAAAAAAAAAAAAAAAAAAAAATCAGGAAAAAGGGTTAGAAATAAAGACATGGGAACAGCACAAGCAACAGTCTAAACTGACCCCAGCTGCCTCCTTCCTCAGCGGGTCAAAAGGCTACTTGTGCTCAGGTGTCACCAGCATTACACAGGTACATTTACTCAGAACAGCGCTGCCTGGGAAACTCCTGGGTTTTATAACATCCTCCTCGGAGCAAAGTGCCCCGCTCCAGTGTAACTAACCTGTTCCAGCCAGGGGACTATACAGCCGTTGTGGAATAGGTGATTGCAAGGTAACTGCCGGACGTTTTCGCCCACTGTGTAGTCTTCTTTACATACAGGACACTCCAACCCAGAATCTGTCAGGTCACAAAGAGAGAGGATGCTAAGAACAAAAAGGCTGAAGTAGGTATCCTCTCCCCCCAGCTCAGGAACAATGCGACAGCTCCCTTCCCCAATCCAACTTTTAACACGTTCCCTTATTGTCCTCCCTTCGCTCACCTGGCTACTGCCCCTTCCACTCTCAACACTACCAGGTAGAAAGCTTTCCTCTGCCGCCCCACCACCTGGGACTCCACTTATTCCAAAAATCTCCCCACTCCTTTTGTTCCCTCCCTCAGTCTGCTGGGGTACATGGATTATGCATTATGCAAATATATGTATTTGGGTAACTCTGTCCGGCATCAGGCTATGCTGAAAATGACAGCTTGAATGGTTATTCATGGCTAACATTTTTATGCAAGTCACATCACTGACAGCTATAGAGCAATCTCACACCACCACAGGCAGGCAGCTGCCTGGCATTTTTACTCTGTTGCCTTCTAATCCTGCTACAGCCAGACAGCAAGGCCTAGCAGTGTGCCAGCAAGAGCTGGAGTACACCACTCTTACCAACAAGCTATAGCAGAGCAAAATCCCCTAAGATGGAGGATGCCCAGCAGTTTTTGAAGGCTCTGCATTTTTAAGACAGACTGTCTTGGTCTCCCGTTTGATGAATTCTCTGACATTCACCCACACCCAGCTCTTACAAAATGAGACAGGTTTATTCCCCGCTGCAAATCCATCAGTTTTACAGAGCTCTCTTTTTTTCCCCGCATGAAGAGAGCCCTGCTTCATTCTTCCTTCTGAATTCTTTAGGCCTTCGAGAAATTAGCAGGCAGAAATGAAAAGCCCAAGCAGAAGGCAAACAAAAGCTTTGCAAAGCACTCTGCTGAGGGCTGCAGGCTACATACCTACGTGTTCCTGTGTTATCTGAGTGGTGGGGAGGGCCTGGATCTTCTCCTTGTCTGCTGGAGGCGGCCCGGTATTTTCAAACTGATTTAGTAACTGCAAGAAAAAAGATGGTAGAAAGCGCAGGAACGTGAAACAGGCTTGATGGGATATGGGAATCTGCTAGAACACAGCACTGAGCCACCACCCCCTCCCCTGCAAACCTGTGTCATGGGGCAGGTCCAGGGTGGGGGGGGTGGGGAATGCACTGGTGCAGTTGCACCCCCTCTATGATTCCTTCTCCACCTAAAAAGTTTAAAACCAACTGCATCGCACTGGCAGCAGCAGTGAGGGAGTCTATTGACTTGATGGTTTATTATAATCTACCCAATTCCTTCTAAACTCTTCATTCCACAAGTGTTAATGACCCTCTCTTCTTTTTCATGGCCTTTCATAGATTGTAGAGTCAGAAGGGACCACAATGGATCATGTCCGACCCCCTGCCCCTGGCAGGAAAGAGGACCAAGATCAGATGACCCCAGCCAGGTGACTATCAAGCCTCCTCCTGATGTTCTACTAATCAAACTAGTCTTTATTCTGCAAATCTGCTGCCTGTTAGATGCTCCTGGTAAAGCAGCTCTTATGTCACAGCCCGGCAGACTGTTTTTAAACTCAATCCAATAAAGTTACATTTGTTTTAGCTTTGATCTTAAAAATGCATACTATGGCTCTAGGCCCCTAGTATATGAGGAAAGCTTCTTGTTTCTTTTTACCTGGAGAAAGATGCGTGTTGTGTTATATGGGATGATGCACCATACCATCTGCACCCTCCTTCTCAAAATCCTAGATCCGCCCCTGCCTACATCTAACTGCTGCCTAACTCCTGGTGTTTCACAGGTTAAATTCCACATCCATCACAATGGATACGGGTGATTTTGTAGCACTGCGTGGAGGGATAAAGGTTCCCTTGTGTTCTCAGCCCAGCAGCTGGCAACTCTCAACATGAGGTTCAACATGCATGCTGTCACATCGGGGTTATAAAACTGTGTGGCATTCCGACTCTGCTCGCTGCAGCAAATTCCACAGGCTGAACCCACACTACAGGGCAAGTTTTCTCAGGATGTTTTTGTCACTTTTCTAATGAGTACCTGGGTTAAAAACCACTGTATGCATGTGAGGGGTACAGTCAGAAGTGGCCCCTCTACCCCGCTAAATCACAAATAGCTATACAAACAGGTCAGCTGCATCAGGCAGGTAAACAGTCCTGACTTTCAGCCCAAGCCGAGCTCAGACTGAAACATGCCTCTGATCATGCTCTTCTTTCTACATGTTCTCAAACAGATTGTTTCCTAAAGGACAGGTATCAAAAAACCTCAGTGGCAGCAGATGTCACAGAGATGCCTCCTGCCAATACATTTCAGTAGGATGGATCAAGAAACAAGTGGCATTACCACCACAGGCAAGGCAGTGTTAACCAAACTCCCTAGGAAAACATCTTTTTATGTTGGTGGCTGAGGGTTGGAGAATTGGATTCTCACTCTCCACCAGCCAAGACAGCTGTCAACTCATGTACACTCTTAGAACAGGGCTCTGATCCAGTACAAACCACTGCACACATCTCCCCAGCAGCACGAGAAAGGAGGGGCCAGCTTTACCTGTGTAATAATTGCATCCAAGCCATTAGCACCCCAGGCATAGTCCATTGGATTCGAATGCAAGACTCCCCTTCAAGAAGAAAAGCAACAGGATATTAGTTTCCGCCATGGCTGTAAGCCAGAACACCCTCAAAAAGAGCAGCTTGTCTCTCCAACTCACCAAGGACCTATTCCTAGGTTCGGTATGGTAGTAGGTGCAATAATTCCATTCACCAACTGCTGTATAATTCTGAAAGACAACAATATTAAACACCACATAAGAACTAGAATACATCAAACCACCCTGAGATATATGTATAGTAGCTAGAAAGATATCTGGCCTTAGTTGGGGCAAAACGGAGGGTAAGACTAGTGATTAGTTCTTCCTGTGGCACGAATTTGGAGGATTTTATCTGGAGAGGGACTCTTTCTGATGTGAAGGCAGGAAGGAGCCTCTGGGGCATACTCAGAGAAAAGTCTCTAGCACTTATTCTCTAGACTGATGACAGCAGCATTTCCAGCTGCCGATTGCAAAGCACATTGGGCCAGCAATGCCCAGGAGAAATCCAGCAGTAGCAGGAAAGTTTCATGTCACTCTCCTTCCAAGGAACATAACGGACTATATTCTTAAAGAAAAGAAACAGGACACATGAATGGCTGCTTGGCCAGACAGCTCCTGAGGGTAAAATCTCCCAGGCATAGTCTTTTCCTTGGAAGGGAGAAACTGCAGGTTTAAGTACTGCAGAGCTCATGAAAATGAAGCTGAGCTAATCAGTTTGATTCAAGATCAAAGCCAAATTAAGGGTTCTAATCCTGGATGAAATCTCCCGTTCCAGAAGTAGCAGTTTCAATAAGATGAAGTCAGGCATCTACGTAGGCTAATCAAGCCCGACAGGCCTATTTAAAAACAGTCTTTAGGAACAGAATCTTCCTTACAGAGAGATAAAACATCACTGAGCAGGGCACTGTGAAGCTGTTCTCACCCTTCTAGCGTGGGAACTCCTTCATGCCTGCCAGCGGCACGCCGTGCGGTGAGACGGGCTCGGGGCTGCCGGGCCCCATATCGGTGCCGAGATTGGTGCTCCCTCTCCCGCCGGTTCTCCGTATCCCTGTTGTCTTCAGATTGCACATTGGACCCAAAAGCAGGAAACTCAAAGCTGTCATCGAAAATCCCAAAGGCAAATTGGCCATACCCCTGTGGCAAGGTGAATAAGTGCTGATCCACATTCTGTAGGGAAAACATGCAAGAAGGCAGGCTGGTTACAAAGAGGGGGCTTAAGCTTTTTCTTCTCTTACTGATACCGAGGTTCCCATAAAGGCCTCCGAAGAGAGCAGCCCACTCTCTGCTGATACCAACCAGCGTCAAGATGCAGCAGATGGGCTTAGGCTGAGAAGCAACTCCATGGTGAATAAATAGCACAGGCCAAAATTAAGCACAGCAATAGGAACCAACAATGTGTGATTGCTGCAGCTAACTGCTGACTTCTTAATTGCAACCACTGCACCAAAACACCCTGGCAAACAGTTCGATATACAACAGCACAGCCCCTCCTAACAATGACTGGGTATGTGGGCCAGAAGCACTAAAAAAGGAACCTGCTGACAACAACGCCATATTACAAGCATCTACACAGTGGCACTTTTGATGATACTAGCCCCAAACGTTGGGCAGAGTCCAAGGGGTACAGACCCGGAGGGGCCGTGAAACAGCTATCGCTCACCTCGAACGGATGCCTGCTCTGATCGCTGGTCGCTGTGGAAGAGCTGGACCCATTGTCAGCATTCCTGAGAAGAGCAAACAGTATCGGTTAGCTTCAGAAATACCAGCCTGCTGGAACAGGTGATGGGGAAAGGCTTTTTCAAGGGAGGGAGGCAAGGAATGCGGCCTCAGCAAGGAGAACAGACAGACGGCCAGCATAGCAGGTCACCATCATGGGGATTTATGTTCTCATCAGCTGTTGTTCTCCACCGTAACTGCACACATTATGGTATAAAGCATTTTTATTGCAGTCCCTTCTTCCTATGTTTAGACCCCCCTGCCCCCCTCAGGCACATCTTCCCACTTTAGCTGCACAGCAGCAACTTTGCTGGTGAAAACCATCTGTAACACAGCACCTAAAGATTCACCACTACCTGCCATGCCCTTCTGCAATGCAGCTCAGTCCCCTGGAGCACCTGGAAAGCTTTAAGCGAGCACTACGTATCTACGTATTATAATTCAAAGTATGGCTTAACGCTGCCGTCATAAGCCAGCCCACTGAAACAAATCCCCTTGTCTGTCTTGCAAAGTCACGTGACTAGGGGATGAACCCTGATCAATAATTGAAAAAGAACCATTAGCATCACTTGGCTGTGTGCTTGCAAAGAGCTGTAGGAACATCCTTCGGTCCTCATTCCCCACGCCTGCACTAGCTTATCGTTATTTAATAACAGAGCAAATGATGGTGCAGAGACCAAGTCAGATCAAGCCACTGACACTGCTAGGATTGATATGCAGACTCAAGATTAGGCTATCAGACCTATGCTGCCTTTTAGTGGAGATGGGCTGTTCTATAGCATTGGAAAACCAGCTGCCTTACATTACAGGAATAGCTAATTACTCTACTGATGTGAGCAAAGTCTTGCTTATACGTCAAAGAACAAAAGAGCTTCTGACGTGCGGCTGCCTTTCAGAGCTGCTCTCTCTGCAAGTCAGCACTCAAACATCTTACGTGTAACCAGGTACCAACCTGCCTCTGACTCCATTACAGTGCCGTGAAGATGCACTGGGTTGTATGGAAAGTATTTTTACCTAGAAAAAAAACATGTTGCCTTGTCCTCGCATACTACAACTATGTCTGCATCTTTGCTTTTTAAGAGCATACACTGCACCACAACACCCAGTGGTAAGAATGCCTCTCCTACTTGCTAACCCCTACAGACAGTGTAACTGCTGTAGGAGATTCCCCATGCTGTAGAGCCGGAATCAGTTTCTCCCACCTCCTTAGCGTGAACAAGTTGAGTTTACTAGCCAAGAGACCATGCCTCATGCCACGATGGTTGGGAAACAGGGCCAGCTTACGCATGGATGTAAATTCTGCGAGTTCAGTCTGATACAGCCTTAATGGTACGAGCGGATGGGCCCCCAAAGTTTTCACCAAAAGCCGAATGCTGGTAGGAGCCACCAAAGTAGTAGCTACGGGATACGAAACCCGAGCACAGGATATGGAAACAGAACAGAAGAGCCTCAAGTTTGCACTAGTGGCAGCTTTCAAAAGCAGTGTGTTACCTTGGCTCCTCAGGAAGTTCTTCAATAAAACCAGACTCACACCTCGGGCAAATGTAGTCCTATAGAAAAGAAAAACCACATGAGAAAGGCGGATGCTATGAAACCCTAGAAACAGTACCAGCCATCAGACAGGATGAAGAGAACCCCCCGCGGATGCTACAGCTAGCCAAAGGCTCAGGGCACAGGCACCCGGCAGGGCCGAGCACACAGCGCACTAAGAGCCAAAGCCACGAGGTGCTTCACACATCCCAGCCTCCACCGTGCTTTAAATCCCCAAGAAATCTGCTGGTTTGAACCGTTCTGACAAGAAGGAAGTAGGCAGCTTTAAGGATTAAAGAGAGTAGGACACAGGATCATAGCCCTGCGCACTGCGACCTGCAACCCCATCCACACAAAAGTGAAAGGACTAATTAAAAACCGGTCTCATCTGACTCAGATCACACCAGCAACCCACAAGAGCGGGAATGAAGGAAGTTTACTGCTCCAGAGAAAATGCCACTTGTTCCAGTTACCGCTTTCCAGCCCCTCCCTTGTAACCCTTCTCCGGACTGAGCAGGCTTAGCTAGTCTCTGAGAGAGCTTCTTCCCTAGTATCCTCGTTTGAAGACTCCCCAAATATTCACTTGGTGCTTTCTGATTGCAGGAAGTTTTGCAATTCTTACCCCTCAATAAAAACCATCCTCGAGCCCCACTTAACAGAATAAGGGGTGCCCCCTCTGCCTCTTTCCACCTGCTCAAAATGCTGCAGAGATCTGCCGCAGGCTGCTCTTCCAACCAGACGCAAAGAGGAAAACTGCTATAAAATCATAGTCGAACTGCTCTCAATTGCATGGAAGTTAGAGACCACGTGCAAGTATATAGCACAACGTGTCAAAACATTTGAAAACTACTGGCCTCTGCTTTGATCTCCCTAGCCAAGCTACTGAGCTGCTTGGAGCAGACTTTAGAAGCTGTTCAGAGAAAGGCGGTGTAACGAATGCTGACAAAGCTGCGGGCAAAGTGAAAGCAAAACCACCAGACCTCCTGGCAAAGCAGCGTGAATTTGCATTCGTTTCAAAATGGCTGGTTGGTTGGCGGGGGCAAGCTGTCAGAGTTTCCGCACATGTTAATTATAAAGTTGCCAGCACTTGGGGAGAACTACAGGGGAAAACAATTACCAATCAAGTCTGGGTTTTACACCACACAGAGGCTTCCAGGAGACGCCAGTGAATTACTGTGTACCACGCACACTAGAATTATTCCCCCCATTCCTCTATTCGTCAGGGAGACCTGCGACCATCAACTGACACTTATACCATTGAAGACTGAGCTTTTTTACACCAAAACCACAGTAGCAGGATTCCTCAGGACTGAGTTTTCTATACCCGTCTTTCTTGTTATTCCCAGACATGGCCAAGAGCTCGTATTTAATGACTCTTTCTGGAACCTGAACATACTTCCATGCCAAAAGAAACCCTATATTTAAGTACTTAAGATCACATGAAGAAATCACTTCACTTGTCACTGCCAAGCCATGACTCCAAACAGCGCACAATGCAGTGCATTTTAGGACAGAAAGTGAATTAGGTCATGCCCCACCGGACCCATACAGAATATTTAAAGGCAGGCCAGAATATTACTTAAGCAGAATCTAAGCCGGACATAGGGGCTAACAGCAGGAACTCACTTATTTGACTTTATTTAGTATTAATGTCTGCTTTAAAAATGTAGCTGCTGCATACCCATCCTTTTTCTGCTTGTGGGACTGTTCTGCCTACTAAAACAAAGATATTTTGATTAAGACCCAAGGTCCTTGATTCGCAAAGACACAAATGGTTTGGCATCACCCAGACAAAATCTGTCCTCAAGAGATGGGGGAAGAGTTTCCTGTAAGGCCCCATTTACACACCACAATGCTGGACAGACATTTGATCCTGCCCCTGCTTGCTCAGGAAGAAAATTGATACCGAGACACCACCCAGCTGCTAAGCATGGCCAAAGAGGTTAAGAGCAAAAAAATGCTGCTTCCTCGTCCACACAAAGCTCTCGAGATCTGCCACAACCCAACGACCGGTCCTACACAATTTCTGCAATCGTCTGCATTGCAGAACGGTCCCTGCTTCGCTCCAGGCCCTGCGCGGGGTTGGCGCACGCGCACAAAATCAGATCCGTTGCTTTGCTCTTTGGCATAATCTCCACTCAGCTCCATTTCTGCCAGTTGCCCTACGCAGCTAAGAATTTATAAAACCAGCTTAATCCACACCCAGGAACTGCAACCCTGCTCAAGAGAAGCAAGCGGTTTATTCCTCTCGGCTTTCCTGTTAGAGGGAGGTACTTATATATATTTTTTTTGCTTACGGACAACCCTGAAAACAGCAATCAGCAAATTCTTTGGAGGCTGGAACAGTACAAGCACAAATGCCAAGTTTGCTGGCCCTCAAACTGCTAAAATCTTTCCTTTTGTAGCACACACAGTGACAGCTTCACTTGGGCAGTTTAATTTGCTGTCAGGAGGAGCAACTTCAATAATCCGGATGTTGGACGTGGCTACTTTCTCAAGCACCAGCTGAACTGAACCTGGATTTGGACCAGGTTGGGGACAGGCAACTGTTGCTTTCACCTCTGCAAGGTTTACTCCGATGCACTTGGGGTTTCACGCAGGGTACTGACCAATGCATCAGAACGGATTTCCAGTGGCAACATAAAGGCTCCCTAAGCATCCTCCATCTGAAGCATGTTGAACAGGAGTGTATCATATGGTTAGCCCTCAGACGATATCTAGGTGTCGGATGTCTAAAAAAGGCTTCACTTTACCTATTACATGAAGGTAGGTACCTCCAAGGTGAAAGAGTAGGCAGATGTGGCAGTACTTGAGCTGGGATCTGGCCACAAAAGTTGTTTTTCAAACTTCTGCAAGAGCTCCAGCATCTCAGAAGCGGCCCTTCCAGTAGCACAGAAACCGACAAGCCACGCGGGGCCACCGGGTTCGGCAATGACTCACCACCATCTTCCACAACGTGCTAAATTTCCCTGAAGTCATCCAGTCAAGTAACAACTAATCTTTCCCTCGGTCAGCTCATGAATTACCAACCAGAAGAGGTTAAAAAAACAGAAAAACCCACACGCTTCAAACAGTCTCACTTCTTATTTTAATCTAGTCCTTGGGTAGAAATACCAAGACCGTCCTTGAACAGGGAGCTGCAAGAGCCTGAGAAGCCGCTGATTTAAAAGCTTCAGTTATTTCAAAACCGTAAATTAAAATGTAACAGCAACCTCAACTCACCCCCAACGGTGGTGGCCTTAGGGCCCTGGGCAAGAGTCATTTGGGGCCCCGCAGAGCCTTAATTTTGATGCCCGATAAGCAAATCGGACACGTGCTGCAAAATCTTGGGGCCGCCTAAAGCATGCAGGGCCCTTCAAGGTTTAATTTTGATGACCTATAAGCAAGTCTGACACGTGTCACAAAATTTTGGGCCTGCCTAAAGCGTGGGGGGGCCCTCAGAGGCTTGATTTTGATGACCTATAAGCAAGTTGCAAAACTTTGCCCCCCCCCCTGAACTGCAAGCGGGGGGGGGGGGGGGGGGGCTTAGAGGCTTCATTTTGATGACCTATAAGCAAATTGAGCATTTTTTGCAAAATTTTGAGGGTGCCTAAAGTGTAGGGAGGGCCTTCAAGGTTTAATTTTGATGACCTATAAGCAAGTCTGACCTGTGTCACAAAATTTTGGGCCTGCCTAAAGTGTGGGGGGGCCCTTAGAGGCTTAATGTTAATGGCCTATAAACAAGTTGCAAAACTTTGCCCCCCCCTAAACTGTGGGGGGGGGGCCTTAGAGGCTTGATTTTGATTACCGATAAGCAAGTTGGGCATTTCTTGCAAAATTTTGGGGGCTCCTAAAGCGTAGCGGGGCCCTTCCAGGTTTAATGTTGATGACCCATAAGCAAGTCTGACATTATTTTGCAAAAGTTGGGGGCTTCCTAAAGCACGGGCGGGCTCTTAGAGGCTTAATGTTAATGACTTATAAGTTGGATATTCGTTGCCACGTTTCGGGGAGGACGCCGCTGCCCCGAAACGAAACGAATCCCGCCGTCTCGGGCCGCCCGTCGAGGCGAACCCCGGCACCTCCGCAGCCCGGATCTGTCCCAAACCACCCGCTCCCCCGGCCCCCATCTCCTCAAAACCAGTCGTTCCCGCGACACGGCCCCTCTCCTTCCCCCGGGGCCGGCGGGCCCTCCCAGGAAGCAGGCCGGGACGGGGTGATTTGGGGGGGCCGTTATACCGCTCCCCCCCTCCTTGAAGTGTCAAATCTGTTTTCACCGGGGAAGAAACCGCCGCCCGTGCCGGGCCGGGCCCACGTGTCCGCCCGCCCGCGCCCCCCGCCAGGCCAGGCCGGGCCGGCCCCGCCAGGCCGCCCCCCGCAGCCCCGCGCCGGGCCCCGCCGCCTCCAGACCGCCGGCCGCAGCCGCCCCGCCCCACCCGGGCCCGGCCCGGCCCCGGGCCGCGCTCACCGGCAGGCGCGGGGCGATCTCGGCCGAGCAGCAGTGGCAGAAATAGCGCCCCGGCTGCGGGGAAGCCTCCGCCATCTTGCCCCCTCCTCCCCCCTTCGCTCCGCCCCGCCCCGCGACGCGACGCACGGCCTAGCGACGGCGGCCGCGCGGGGACATAAGGGCTCGCGGGGCGGAGGGGCTACGGAGAGGGGGCGGGGCTTGGTGGGGGAGTCTGAGTTGGGGAAAGAAGTGAGTCTCAATGGGGAGGCGGGTGACCCCACCTTCAGGAGGGGCGATGAGTCTCAACCGGGAAAGGTGGAGGGCAGGGAGGATCCTCAACTGGGGGGAGAGAGGGTATCTTCAACCAGGGAGCGGCATCCTCAACTGGGGAAGAGGCAGTGACTCTCAATGGGGCTGAGAAAGGGGGGAGTGACCCTGCTTTGAGAAGGGGCGATGAGTCTCAACTGGGAAGGGGGGAGGTCAGGGCGGGATCCTCAACCAGGAGAGGGGGAGATCATTCGCCAGGGCAGGGACAGCGATTCCCAACAATGGAGGGGTCAGACAGAGGGACGGGCAGGCGGATGGGCAGAGGGGACAGATCCCAGCAGGTGATCCTCAACAGAGGAGTCATGACGGTCCGCTGAGGGTAATGATGCTCAAGCGGGGAGCTGCAATGCCTGTCAAGGGTGCTGCGCCGTGCAAGCACGGTTAGGGGTGCAAACGTGACCTGCAGGATGAAGTGAACCTGGGGTGCGGGAACCATTCGGCCCTGCTGCCTCTTTTGGAGCGCTTTGCAGCAGGCTCTGATCCTGCGTCTGCAGTCGAAGCAGGAGGGAAAGCTCAGAGCTGGTGTTTTTGGGGGGGGGGGACTCGCGTCTAAGGTGGTTGAGAGCCACTGATCTAGGGTGGTGTCAATGCTGGGGGGGACTGCTCAGCTATAGGGGACGGGCCCATGGGCAGAGCCAGGATTTTGAAAAGCAGGGTGCAGACGCCGTGGTGCTCCCTCGCACACAACACAACACGCTTTCCTCCAGTTATACGAGGAGTTTTACTAATAGGCGAAGGGCCTAGGGCTGTATCGTTCAGTTTCAGATCAAAGCAAAAACTCAATCCAACTATTGGAATGTGCACTGATTTGCTAGATTGCACAGGGTGTCCCCAAAGTCAGGAGTCATAGTAATAGAAGGTGTAAAGCTCTCTGGCTCCTGACTTTGGGGACACCCTGTATATACATTTAAAAAAAAATATATATATATATATATATATATATATATATATATGTATGTATGTGTGTGTGTGTATATATATATATATATAACAAACTGGGCAAAAACAGTCCAAAGATGTCGTGTCAGGATGTTAGTTTTAAAGTTGGGGTGCAACTACACCCCCCCCCCCTCTGCCTGGGATATACAGCCTGCTTGCCTGCCCTCTTGCAGGGGGTAAACTCAGGCTGCTACTAGCATTAAGCCTCTGCTTGCTGGCAGTGAAAGCAGCTGCTCCTTTGGCGGGTGCATCCGTGGCGCTGCTGCCAGTGCCAGGTTCAGTCTCTCAGGGGTGACCTAAAAGCGCCCTGTGCTCGCATGGGCAGTTTTATAAACCCCATCCCTGCTAGGATGCAGCCACCTCTGGGCTGGAGCCCGGAGGTCGGCTGCCCATCTCAAAAGGCGTGAACCTCTCTGATGTCCCGCTCTGTCTGTCCTGGTTTTGGGGCCTTTCCTGGTACTTTCTCAATCAGCTGCATGCCAAAAACTAGCTATTTTCAATGGAAAAGGAACAGCTGGAGAAAGCAGGACTCCTGCGGCTGAAACACCCAAAAGGAAAGGACCGCGGGGAGCGGAACGATCCCAGGGTGACCAGACCCTGCAGTTTCCATAGCCTGCACCATGCACGCGTTACCGGCTGGAAGCCTCTGACGGAGAATTGCCAACCGGGCGCTCTCCCGGCTCCTGTCCTTGGCGCAGCTGCCCACAAAGCTCCTGAACTCAGGCAGTGACTCCTTTACCCTGGGGAGACTACAGGTCCCGGCATGCATTTCATCTGAGCTGGGTAAGAGCATTGCATGCCGGGACCTGTAGTGTCCGGGGTGCATCTCTGCTTTCTGCTCCAAATTACCCCCATTTTATGTGGCTTAGGTGGAGGCCCCAGACTAGGGTTGCCAGTTCCAACTGAAGCTATTCCGGGAGATTATTTTTCCCCGAATGTGACTTAATGTCATTAATTGTACTGTTCAACCCGTTCACAATATCAGTCTCCCGGACTGATTTCGATAGTCGCCGGGAGATTGATGCTAATTCCGGTCGGCTCCCGGCCAGCCTGGCTGTGCGCATGGAGGGTAACCTCTCTGCCAGACAGGTGGGATCGTATCCGATCTCGGTGCCACTCCGAGGAACCTAATGGTTCACAGCAAAGGATTTTTTTTTTCGGTGGGGTGCCAAATCGGTTCCGAAGTCTATCGACTGAGCAGATCTGAATTGTTCACGTCTATGCGGTGCTGCCACCTGCAAGTCTCCTCCCTCCCGGGCTCTTCAACCTGGGGCTTCAGATGCTCCCCATCCATGGCAGGCATCCTATGTGCGAGCCCTGGAGGCCTTGGAGCTCAGATGTCCCCTCATCCTGCTTGCCCAAAGCCAAAAGGCGGAAGGAGCCAGCTAGAGGGAAACCCCGAGAGCAATCCCCCATGGCTACAAATTGCATAGCCGAGGTCCTCGCATTGGGAGGCCACAGTAGACTCTGGCAGGGTCTACAGTTCAAGGGACAGGCCGTCACCCTCAACTACGCCGCGTCAAAGGAATATGCACCCACATCCTCTTCCCCGCACAAAAAAACCCTACTGCTTTATATCCAGCGTCACTGCATCCAGGAGATGGCGCCTCTGACTCAGGGTTTGCGCTCTGTGTTTTAAGGACAACCAAAAGCTGACTCGACCCCGCTGACTATCTGCCCCCGGGGCGGGGGGCTGGACCCCATGATCTTGCGAGGTCCCTTCCAGCCCGAATGTCTAGGAAACCTATGATATCATGAAAGGAGCTGGGGATGGTTTTGCTCAGGGCACATCCCAGCTCCTGAAAAGAGAGGAAATGTTCTGGGATGCCGTCATCTTATGACAAACCCCCCCGAAATTAAGACACTGCGGGGCTGATTTCCCATTGCCGACTAACCCATCAGGAATTCTAATGGTAACGGGTTAGTAATTAGCCAACGATTTCGGGAGCTGCTTCGTAATACTACAGTCAATTAGTAACTGATAGGCTATTCTAGTAATCAGGCTCTGATGAAGAGCGTCAGCAGTTTAGTTGGAAGGGAGGGGCGATTTTCTGATGCATTCCTGCAACAGCCTCTTTCTGCCAGCTGCGGATCCAAATGGAAACCTCCCAACCGAAACAGCGGGACAGTTCAGTCCCAGATCCAGCCCTGAGCTTTCCCGGCCCACTAAGCACCGTGATTTGACCCCGAGCCCCGGACTCTAGAAGGGAAGTTCATGTGTGAGTTCACTGACTTGGACTCCTGGGGTTTTCTGTTGTTTTTTTTACTTTTTTCCATTGTACGACACCAAATTGTCACTCAATGAATCAAACAGCTGGTAAATTTAGAACGAGGCGGAGGAAATATCACTGTGCTTACTGCATCCCTGTGGAATTCCTCGGTACAAGAGATGATGAAGCCTCGTATGGCAGCTAGCCCTTCCTTGCAAATAGCCAGAAGGGCCAATGCATGTGGAAAGAGGGGTCTAGCCCTCTTGCAAAGAGCTTGCAGCCATCAGGTGGGCATCTGCAGCACCGTCCCGCTCCATTGCGAGAGGGAGATAAACCTAGGGGACGTAGCTAGAGACACCCGATTATGTGTACAAGTGCGGGGTTGTTGGTGGTAGCCGTGTTGGTCTAAGGACATAGGCAGGCCAGGTTCTCTGGACAAAGGTGGTATCTTTTATTAGACCAACTCAATAGTTGGGAAAAAGTTCTTTTGGGCACAGACAGGCAATCTCCAGGAGTCTCCCAATGCCCCAAAAAGGGTGTTTGCGCCCAAAAGCTTGCAAAGAACTGTTTTCTGACGATCCAGTTGGTCTAATAAAAGATATCGCATCTGCCCAAAGAAGAACCTTGCCTGCCTTGGTACTTGTGTGCATTTCGGGGCGATCCTGAACCCCGGACCATGGGCTGAGAGCCGCCAGCATTCGATCGTAGCAGCCGTGGACTCGCAAGGTGCAAGACGTGGAAGGGCTGTACCTGGCTGCCACCCTTCAAGTGAGACATCACCTGTTGCCGGCTGACTCTGCAGCCCAGGCGAGTCACGGCAAATCAAGCACCGATTTCACCATAGCCCTCAGACAGGCCAGAGGCAGTGGCAGGCAGGGGCTAGCTCCCTGTCTGGTTTCTCTTGCCAAAGACCTGGAGATCTGCTCGCCCTCCCAGCCAGCTCCTGCCTGACTTGAGCTCCTCTTTGTAATGCCTGCGGGTGTAATGGGGCAGCTGAGGGTTACGTTGGGGAAATCGGTCCCGCGCTGAGCAAGGCCAGTCGGACCAGACTCGCTTGTGAGCGTGCGATTGCAAACCAGCCCCTGACCCCGGCTCTTTTCTGCACTAGCGAGTAGAGGAAGGCTGCGGTCTGCCCATGCGAGACTGGCCAAGGGTTCTCCCTTTAGGAATGCGTTCTTCCGTATGAATCAGTCGCTTTGCACTCATTTACCGACGCGCAGTGCCTGCATCTCCCCCAAACGCTGCTTTTTAGGTCATGGGCCTGCAGCTATCGCACCTCGGGGGAGGCACCAAGGAGGCAGGCAAAGGCTTGACTCAGCGCACCACCCCTGTCCAGCGTCCACGCCAAACCCAGGCAGCCCTGCTCATCTTCACGGACAGGCATGGGGTGGAAACTGCGTGGGGCTGGGTTTTACCCTCCGCCCGAGCCCTGCTGGGATATGGATCGTTTGATCCCAGCTCAGAGCAGGGGGGGGTGGACTCGGTGATCTTTCGAGATCCCTTCATGTCTACGATTCGATGAACCTGGGTTTGCAGGAAACCTTCAGATTCAGACGCCCAGGCTGCTGGACACAGTCCCACCTGCCGCGCAAGGGACCTGCCAAGGCAGAGGACTCCTAATGCTGGTGCCGCGCTCCAGATCAGCGCGGTCTCTGCGCGGCCTGGCTCGTGCCTGGGAGCCGGCGCACGCCCAGGGAGCCTGGCAGGGCTCGGGTTAGGCAGGGCACCTCTTGTTCCAGCCACGTGATCCTGCCACTCGCATTCCACCGCGGGGCCCGTGGGCGTGAGCGATGAGATCACATCCTGAGACGTTACTTCATGCAGACAATGCCCGTGTGCCAGGCGGGTGCGGGTGCGGGTTCGGGTTCGGGGGGGGCAGGGGCGGGGGAGCCCGAGGCTCCCGGCTGGGCGTGCAAATCACGCACGTGTCCCCGCCTCGCTGCCAAGCTCCTGCAAAGCAGCGCCGTGCGCAGTGAGGCTCGTCTCGGGGCGTCCCGCCAGCTGCGGTGGGGGGGGTCCAGTTTACACTCCCCAAAGGTGGTCTTCCTCGCCCGAGCACACCCCGTGGGAAGAGCCCTGCATCCCTCCTTCCGCCTCTGGGGTTTGCTGACATGAGAGCTGCGGTGTTTATATAAATCCCAGACGCACAGATGTTATTCCACGTAGACATCTCATTGCAGGGATGTGTTTCCCGGCCCTTCCCCGCCGCATGCACCAGGCGCTCGGAGGCAGGGGATTTCTGCTTCGAGACGCCAGGGAGGAATCATGGACGAGGCTGGGAGTTAAAGCAGAGCAGAGCCAGCCCTCCCGCACCCCGCCCAGGCCTGACTTACGGGGCCCTGTGTGGGCAGAGAGCCTCCCCTGCTCTCTGGATCGGGTCTTATATAGGTGACAGCTGTTTCCAAAGTCTTCCAAACTCCAGGGTGGTTCGCATCCAGAGCCTGGGACGGAGCTGGTTCGTTCCACCCCAGTTCTGCCTCGCCCGGCTCAGATCCAGCCCCCGATTTTGCCTCTCAAAGATCCTTGCAAGTGGGAGAGGCTGCGAGAGCGAGCTGCTATCCGCAGGCAAGAATAACCCGTGCAGCTGCGTCTCCCCCCTCCACTCCCCGCCACCACCCTAGATTAGACCTAATTGCATATTTTAATTAATAAATTGGAGACCATTCAAAGGAAAGCGGCGAGATTTGACTTCAGGGACCGTCTGCCAGCGCTGAGCCAGTCACACGCGTCACGGCGGATTTGAATCGGTTTCCCTTTGAATTAATGTACAGGCAGATCAGAGGAATAGCAGCCCTCCCCGCCTGCCTCCCAAAAGACTTTCCCCTCCGGGTTGCGGGTTTGAATCCAGCGCCGGCCAGTCCTGATGAAACGCTGGGTGACAGCCGGCAGAGGATGTAGGTGACATGAGATGACTGGGTCTCGGTTGAGTCCCTTAAGGCCCTATCAGACCCAGCACACCCTTGCCCATCTGTGGCTGGCTGCATGCTCTAAGCAGAGAGGGGAAGAAGGGATTATTGGCAAACACGTTACTTAAGAGATGCTGGAAATGCACATTCGGTTTCCTGGTGCTGCCACCGACTTCCTGCATGACGTCAGGCAAGTCACTTAGACATCTGCCCCATCAAAACCCGTCATCTGTGACTGAGTGAAGTCTGGTGTAACGGGATCCCAGCCTGGGTCAGGATTTTGCAACTACAAGCAATGGCGCCTCCGTCCCCTTGTCTTTACGGCGTCCCTGCAATGTTGCTGATCTTTGGGGACAGCACGGGGAGAAGGGGGAGATCCCACCTGCTTTGGGGTAATCCATGAAAACACTGGGGCTTTTTAAAAAGGAAGGGGGTTGGAGTTTCACAAGACTTTCCCGACTTCCGCTGCACCGTTCCACCCCGGTGGGCCTGCGCGCGTCTGGGGGCTTGGACTTGTTCTTAATTTAAACCATGACACAGGCGGCTGAGGGGTGTTTAATACAAAAAACCTGTTCCGTCTTGGATGCTAACTGGAAGCATCTGCCATGCAAACCCTCGGGATGCTCCCCCGCGAAACCGCGGCTGGGGAGGGGGGATCAAAGGTCTCCGCAGCCCATGCGGCCATTCACAATGTGCGTTCGGCCGGGCCCGTTTGCAAGTGGAAGCTCTCGCCCCGTGCCCCAGGGAAGCTAAGCTGGATGTCTGAGTCCAGGCCGGCTGGCAAGGCCACATCGCCCCCGCCCTGCGGGCTGCTCCCCGGGCCAAGGCAGCTATTGTCTTTGCAGTTCTCTGAACATTTTCTCTTTTTCCCAGTTGTGAACCATGCCAGCTGCAGTCACACCGGACCTGCCAAAAGAGCGTGGATCCAAGCGTCTGCCTTGGGGCCCAATCCTGGGGAGATGCTGCACGTACCACCGGGGCTCGAGCCAGCGGGAGGGAATGGGAGCCAGCCAAGGCCAGGGGTGTCTCGGGGTTTGCTTTTCCTTCCAGTGATTCAGCGGGTTCGAGCCCGAACCCCAAGCGGGATGGCTATAAACAGCTTCTTCTTACTCAGCTGGCCAGCTCTCCATGTGTCAAGCTGTGCGTAATAGCAGCATGCCTCAGTTTTAAAAGCCTGCACCTATTATTCTGGTTAGCGCTTGCCCCGGCCCGTGGTCTGCATTCCTCCTCTGCCCTCGCGCTATCTGAAGGAGCTTTGTCATCGCGGATGCAATGGAAAGGGGCAAACCAAACCCAGCTGGGACTTCAGGTCTTCCCGGGGGAGCATACTTGGGATCTGGGAGCACGGGCAGGTCCTGCAGGGAGGTGGATGGGGCAGTGGTTGGCACCGGGTAGTCCCCATTGGGGGGGAGGGGGGGGGATTTGTCCCTCCATCCCCAGTGCAGAAGGGCCTGCCTGGACCCCTTGGCCCCCCAGACCATGCTGATTTGCCTGAGGTCTCCTCTGGCAGGTTTTGGGGAAGCTCTGTGCCTCCCCAGTTGCACAGCCCCTGCCCTTGAAACCTCCCCCCCGGACCGATGGGGTGCCCTTAAAACACTGGGACCACCTACTTCTATAGGGGAAGGGGACACTGATGGACAGAGGTCCCCTGCTCAGCCCAGATCACAAGGGATCTCACTCTGGGACAAGCCCTGTAGCTTCTGGACATGGGTTTTGCCCTGTGTCTTTACAAGCTGCTTCTCCTGGTGACCAGCTGTGGATGTCACCTGTTAGCACCGTCTGTGCCCTTCATCCAGCTTACTCATCCCCCCTGGGCCAGACGACACCCCCTCTTGAACACCCACCACAGCTCCCCTCGGCCAGCTTTGTGAAATGATGTGGACAAGGGCCTTCATGCATGACAGGCTGCTGAGTACCGTGCAGAGGCATGTTGTGTTGAGTCAACGGACACGCCGGCTGTGTGGCTTCCCTGTCCTGTCAGCCACCCACGGCCAAAGGGAGCCTGGAGGTAAGAGGGACGCAGCCCCGTTCTGGACCAAGGGCTTGCATCTGGGTGGAACTGAGCGCGGAGGCGCAGAAGCAAAATCAGACGACAAGGGGATTTTTTTTCAATGCAATAGTTGCACGGGGTTTGCAGAGCACGGGGTTTTTTTGTGCGCGGTGCTACTGCTCCCGAAGCCTGGTGCCAGCTGAGCCGCCTCGCAACCCCGGGGCAGTGGCATCCTGGCAGGGAGCTCATACACCCTGCTATTTCCTCCGAGGTCCAGAGCGGCCCTGGCTGCAGCTGTTGGCTGCTGTTGGGGATGATCTTCATGCCCCCTGATTCTCCCTCCACCGCACTGCGTCCGGAGGATTGCTCACCTGGTTCCAATTAGACCCGGGCAAGTGAGTTGTGCAGAGAATCTGGGTTATTGAAAACATAACCTCATTGACTACACCAGGAATCCTGCCATCCAGCTCTTCCCTTCTTCTTGCATCGCCTGCTTACAGGCGCCCCACCCCCCCGGTGTAATGATCAGAAAACCATCTGGGCAGCTAGGTCATTTGGTAAGGAACTAATTAAGGCAGCTATAAATCTCCGCGCATCCACAGACCGAGTGGGGGGGAAGGGATTGAACGCCGCGCCAGGAGTGAACCAGAGACAAGCGGTGTCTGCTCTTGCACTTAGCTGGGAAACACACTCCAGCAGCCCCGACCTGAGTTTATAGAGTTCAGGGCAACCTCCTCATCCCCCCGCCTTGCTATGGCTATAGGCTCTTTCCTCCCCATAGCTCCAGCCCAGAGCTCCCGCATGGCTCCTTCCGCCCCCCCACTCCAGGTTTAAGGCACGTCTCCAAGTCAACCTCGATGCAATCAGGCCTCAGAGCATTCACTCATTAGGCCCTGGTTGAGTTTGCTAAGCTGCCCAGCCCCTGTTACAAGAGACGAAGGGGCTGCTAAAGGGAAAAGGTACAATCCAGGCTCTGTTGCAATCGCAAGACTTTTGCTCTGTTAGTTAGGGGAGGTCCCCGCGGACGTACGTTGCCTCCAAGTGCAGCGCAGGTGCTAGCCGCATCTGTCCTTGCAAGGTAGGAAGCTCTGAATTATGATGACCGTTTCAGGCATGGAGGGGCCAGGGTCCGAGATCACAGCATCGCTGGCACATGTTGGTGAGAACGGAGAAAGTCCAAAGCTCTCAGGCCTGGATCGGTCGTGTTTCGGAAGCCACCAGTGCAGAAAAGGAGCCGTCTTTCCGCTTCTGCTTGAACTGCGAGGGAGCTGTAGGGGTATCTACCCCATCCCCATGTCCAGAGATGTCCCACCTACCTGCTCCCACTCACATGGGAGCGTCTCTGCTGCATGTCTGGGTTGGCACGTGCAGGCAGGTTCAGGGAGCAACCCTGGCAATTTGGGTAAATGGACCCCCTGCAAGCAGGTAGAGCAGCCTGATTCCTGCGGAGTTGCTATCATTCCTGGAGACCCCCCACACGACTGGGGAGACCCCACACATGACCCTGGGAGAGGGGGGATGGGAGATTTGTCCCCCCATCCCCAGTGCAGAAGGGCCTGGGGATGACCTAGACCTTGACCTAGACCGCGTCCATCCCTGTGGGAAACCACAGTCCCTGCAAACAGAGATCAGCATCCAATTCTCAGCTCTTTTAATCTGGAGGCTCCCCTCAATAGGCTCCAGAAAATACCAGCTCTTAGTTTTCACTCTGTTTTGGAGTAACAAGGCAATTCTTCTGCGGGAGAAAACTTGGAGCGCGCTAGGTCAGACTGTTTTGGGCACCGTGCATGCCCATCTGACACCTCTGGGTGAACCGTGTGCAGCAGCACCCTGCATGAGAATCCCTGGTCTAAGTAGCCAAAGCAAGTATCACCCTTTTCCACCCTGCTGGGAAACTGAGGCACAGAGAGAAGAAGCGGTTTGCATACAGGAAGCCCCGTGGCAAAGCTGGCCACCAAACCCCTCACTTCAGAGCCAAGAAATGTCGACAAAAAGCTGCGGCCCCCGTCTGCGTAGCAAGACCCAGAGCCATAAACAGAGGGTCATTGGGTGGCAGCCCAGCCGGACGGCCTCGTGAGCTCTCCTGATCGAATTACAGGCGGCATTCGGTGGGGGCCGCTGGGCAGCGTGCGTGCGATCCAGACTTTAATCAAGCATTTGACACGGTGAAATCGCACCCGCGTAATTAATTCAAATTGCTGGGGATATGAGCGCCTGCCACAGGCGGCAAAATCTGGCCCGAGGACCGTAAAGAAATGGTAAAGCATCAAGTCAGAGCGGGGAAAATTGCGGGGGGGATGAGGGGGGCAGTGGGGGTACAGTCAGGCTGGGGATCATTTAACCTTCTCATTAGCCATCTGGAGGATGAGGTAAATAGTGTGTTAATTGTATGGGCGATGGATGCGGCATTAGGAGGCGACGCAGCCATCCGCCGGGCTGAGGAGGGAGAAGGCAGTGTGAGAACGCAGTTTTGCTAGCAACCCATCTCCCCCCAAGTCGGTGTTGGCAAGGGGGTACATGAGTCTTGCAATGCTCCCTGGGGTTTTCTGGGAGGACGCTGTTGCAGAAGAGGCCGAACGGGTCCAAACAGCAGTGGGTCCAGAGGGCTGGCACTTGGGAAAGCTGCGTCTATTAGGCATGGCCGTGGCCCAGGAACATGAAAAGCTGCTGTGGCCAGGGGGGACAGCACTCAGTAATTCCTGGCATTTCTTCGGGGCGTTTCATCTTCAAAGCTCTTTGCAAGCCTTGAGGCGCTAATCCTCCCGGCTTCCCCGCACGGGAGCCATAAACATTATCTCGGCTCGGCAGATGGGGAAACTGAGGCACGGTGAGGTGAAGCAACCGCCCCCCGAGGGAACAGAGGATGCAAACGCCAGAGCTGGGATTAGCAGGCAGAAGTCTAGACCGTGTGGGCTCCGGCTGCCGGCTTGTGCGTCTCGCTCCCCAGCGCCGTCGATAAGGCCGCGACTGAGAACATCTTGCTCTGGCGAACGAGGTGCCGTGTGTGACCCTGGGCAAAGGGCAGGGTCCCACATACAGGGCTGCTGGCATCCCAGCTATGGGGCCAAGTCCTGGTGTAAAGCCATACAAGGGATAGACTTGCCCTGATTTATACCAGCAGGCCCCTGGCAGCGCCGGCACACAGAGCTGTCTTCGGGAGGATGCCCATGCCAGGCCAGTGACCAGCGTCTGATCCTGGCTGCAGCACATGGGCAGCAGAGCATGTGTCGGGAGCAGAGCATTGCCTCTGCGCTGGCTTTGCTGGACGGACACAGATGCAAATCCACCCGACTCCATTTACTCCCCTGCAGCCGCACCAACACGCACCGGCTTAGGGACCATCGAATCCTGGAGAAGCCGGGCTCTGAAGAAGGGACCTCTGGAGGTCATCACGTCCAACCCCCTGCCTGGGGCAGGATAACCCCTGTCCAAACCAGCCCAGACCAACCCGTTGTCCAACCTCTTAGCAAAACTCCACAGCCGACCCTGACACAACGCGGCATCGCACCAGGACCTGCCACAGGTAAAGCAAGGGGCAGCCAATGTCCTGCTGCTGCAAAGGGTGTTAAGAGATGCTCAAGAGATCCCACGGAGAGGCCACACACACTGCTATAGAGGAAGGCAACCCCCGCACCCACCTCTGCCCCCTAGTCCATACCAATCTGACCCTGGGGACAAATTCCTTCCTGACCCCACCGATGCCATCACCCCAAGGCCAAAACATCAATTAATAGAAAGTCCTTCTATTGCTTCTATTGCTGTCAAGTGGTCGTCTGGATAGAGCCGTGTTGAATCGAGGAGGAGGAAGGGAGAAGAAATTCCTACCCCAAAACCCCTGCTCAGGGGTCTGCTTGCCATGTGTTTGCTTGTAAGCTTCCTGATGACCCGTGCCACCGCTCCCCATTGCCTGGTGGTATCTGAGTTACCCCATTAAGGGTGGGGCGATATGAATGCCCCATTGTACTAACAGGGAAACAAAGGCAGGTAGGGAGACTTAAGCAATTTGCCCTTGACCACCCAGCAAATCCACAGAGTCCATAAAACTCCCTTCCCCATCCCTCTCCAGCCCAGGGATCCTTACACGGCTCTATTATCATTGCGCTGCAAATTGCAACTCTGCTTTCTTTAGCGGCGTCTCATTAGCCCCAAAAGAGGAGAGAAGCATGATTCCCTTCCAGGGGTCTTGCCACGGGGGGGATCATGGGCAGAACGGACACCGGGTCTTTCTCCGCTGGAAGATTCCCAGGGTTTTTAACGACCGCCACGGGCCAACACATAACTGGAAGCCACCGGCCCCAGAACAATGCCAGCGCCCAGACAGAGACCGCAACAGCCGACCCGCATTGTCTAACGGAGGGAATATAATCAGACAGGGAGGGGCAAGTGTGAGGTTACCCTTTATTGTGTCTGTAAAGAGCTGCTTTATCCCAGCTCGCCAAACATTGTCCTGCCACCAAAGCCCCGTGCAAAAGCTAGGGTTAGGATATCCACCACTGAGGAGGGGCAGAGCAGGGAGGAACGTTTGAGCTGGGGGTGAGAAGGGCTCAGGACATGTTTCGGGGCTCATAGGCACCAGATGTGCTGCAGGCGTTGTAGCAGTACTGGTTTAATGCCCCCCCCCCCCCCCATTCTCCCCAGTCCTTTTATTGCTGGCTGTAAACCAGTTGTTTTCCCCGGCTCTAGCACGCACTGTTCTTGTGGCCTGGCGTATCCCAGCTGTGCCTTTGTTGTTCTGACCCCTGACGCGAGGGGCTGGATGGCTGGTCTGTGGGTGAAGGCAGGGGAAGGGCAGGCTCGGCTTCATCCCAGCCCTCCGGCACGACAGTCGTGCCTCAGTTTCCCCGCACTGTAAAACAGAACCTGTCCCCGGCCCGACCCTGCTCACGAGGGACGATGCAGCCGGGAGCTCTGCGTCCCTGCTCTGAATGCGGCCAGCGCTGCGTGGCTCTGGGGAAGGTGTCCTGCCCTAGCACAAGTCCACGGGTCAGCTGAGTTGGGCCGGACCGTGTGCAGCGGAGGAAAATCCCTTCTCAGCCCCTGCAGAGATTGCATGAATGCCCCCTCCGTCATGCTGCAGAACCACGCTGGGTCTCACCAAATTCCTGCTCGTGCCCCGTTGCCCAGAGAGAAGGCAGCAAACATCCAAAGGCCACAACTAATAGGCACCTGGTGCAGGAGGAAGCAATATTCCCTACACTAAATGGCTGGCATGCTACTAGCTCACTATGCCCATTGAGGAGGGCACACAGGAGAACATGCATCCCCTGGGCATAGGCAAGCAATGCTCTCAAGAAACCCCTGCCAGCTGAGACTGCCTTGGCCCTGCCTCTAGCCCTTCCCCAGCAGCCGGTGAGCTGCACCAACGGGCTCTGGGCCCTTCTGGGGAAGTGAGAGCTGAGCTGGCCCCACTGGCCACCCCCAAAGGGAGGTTTTGCCACTAGGCACCCAGGCATTGAGCGTGGCCAGCTGCCTGGGTGTTAACATAGCCGAGAGCGCAGCGTGCAATAGAAGCGTTAACTAAATATCCCCGGGAAGCTGGCGAATACAATCAACCTGCTCAGACAGAAGGGGAAACTGAGGCATGGAGCTGCTAAGTGACTCGCTGCCACCCAGCAAATCAGTGGCAGGATCCAGGCCTCCTGGTGCCCTGAGCTGGGCTTTAGCCAGCATATGGTTATCTACTTGTTTTATCCCAGTGGCTCCAATGGAGGTCAAGGCTTCACCGTGCTTGGAGCTGCACAGTGCGTGTGCCAGGCAGTGCAAAGAGGCAGAGCCAGCGTGGGTGAAAGGAACTGCCCCTTACTCCGCTGCAGGTATTTGGTCTATGCACAAGAAAAGGATCATTCACGAGTCTGCATTACAACCCCATGCACCCTCCTCTGCCCAGGACCGCCAGGCAGTGCTGGGATCAGATTCACACAGTCCCCTTCTCCAGTTACACCAGCGGTGCAGGTGTAAAGCCCCCTCCTGAGCAATATAACACACTCCCCCACTTTGTATGGGGACAAGCACCCCCAGAAGGCAAGGAGTGACGGGACACCTGGCTGCCCTTTTCCATCTCTTGTGATCTGAGCGATGGGGAGAGGTCCGCACTGCCCCCCTCCAACTCGGTGACATTTCATCCCGGGTGGATCCGAACGAAGGATCCAGGGAGATCTCTCCGATAGCGTCAACTCCGAGAGAACAGGCTCGGATGAGCTGGACGGCAAAGCCCCGGAGAGGGGTGGTGTTAAGCGAGGGTGGGGCTGGAAAAGTCCCCTGTGTCTTCTGGAAGGGGCCTCACTTCGGGTCAGCCTTGTGGAGCAAATGACCTCAGCGGAGGCCGGCGTGAAGGGTCTAACGTGCAGGACACAACTGCGAGTGAAGAGGGTTAGAAAAACCCTGCAGAGCAGCAGCAGGGAGGACTAAGGGCAATGCAGCCTGTACCCCCAGCCCCTGGAGGGCTGGATGGGGCTGGGGCATGATCTGAACCCGGGGGCTCTTTGGGCCAGGAGAAGTTAGCTCTCCTGCTGGCACCATTAGCGTGGACAGGCATGGGCGTACGGATCAGTGCTCGCAGAGGGGAAGGAGAGCCAGGCAGCAGCACCCAGCTGGAGCCTCCTTTCCCAGTACGCTCCCTGGTCAGTGGGACAGGAAAACCGTGCCCCCCACCCCAGCCTGCCCTTGGAAATGGGGCAGCAATCCCTTCCTAGAAAGTCCTTGGCTTCACAGGCCAGCCCCAAAGCCTGCCAGATAAAACACAGTGCAGGCACCTGGAAACCTCTGACGCTGCCTTTGTGACCTCTGACAAATTCAGGGTGTGCCTTAGTTTCCCTGTGGGGAGATAACACCGTTCCACTAGAAAGCCCATGACGCTTGATTCACGTTTCGGGGGTGGAGATGCAAAGGGCTGCGCAACACCCGAACCAGAGCGCCACGGCTAGAGTCTGCCCAGGTCTGGACAGACCGATGGACGAGATCTGCCCGAGACCCCCAACCACTTGCTTGAACCTGGAGGACACTCGGTCTGGACCCTTCACCGGTGTACATGAGTGCAAAGTGCGTGCAGCGTGGATCCAGTGGGTCCGTTGTGGTCCAGCAGCATTTTACATCCTTTTTGAGCAGCAGTGGTAAGGGATGGTGCTGCATCGGACCCCAGGCTTCTCGGAGGACTTGCAGTTGCTCTTGTCACAGATCCTTTGCTATATCCAAACCTCTCTTCAGCTTGTTCCCCTCCCGCCGCTTATTTTTGCCCTCTTCACAGACACATGCACACACATACTCACATAGACACACAAACACACACATACCTACACACATGCGTACGCATGGGCATACATAGACGCACACACAGACCTACACACACATGCACATACAACGCACACAGACACACATATACACACAGACAGACACCCACTTACCGACACACTGACACACACACACAGTGCAGGGGTGTTGGTGTAAGGACACGGGCAGACAAGGTGGAGGTGATGATCTCTTTTATTAGACCAAGTATGGAAAAGAAGTTCTCTGCCAGCTTTGGGGCACAAACCCCTGCCCCGGGCCCTGGGAGTCTCCCGAGGAGCGGCCGGGGGAGCGCAGCCCGGGGCCGGGGCGGGAGCCGCTCCCATAGCGGAGCCGGGCGCGGTGCGGAGGGAGGGCAGGGAAGGGAGGAACAGAGTAAAAGAGCATTAATCCCGGGAGTGTGTGTGTGTGTGTGTGTGTGTGTGTGTGTGTGTGTGTGTGTGTGTGTGCGTGTGCGCGCTCCCCCCTCCCGCGTGGGTAAAGTGAAGAGAGTGTGTGTGATCGGGAACCTCAGTCACACACGCACCCACAGGCGCGCGCACACACACACACACGCACACACACAGAGTGATCGGGAACCTCCGACAATCACACACACACACACTTACACAATGCCCTACACACACACACGCGCGTACACGCACGCACACACAACGCCCCAGACTCGCACGTACACACGCCATGCCCTGCACACACACACACTCCCGCACACAATGCTCTCCACGCGCGCACACACAATGCCCTTCACACTCACACGCACACACTCACAAAGCCTTTCCCGGCAACTCCAGTGGCTGCCGCGCAGACGCCGCCCACCGCCCGCATGATTCAACCCCGCACAAAAAAATCTTTATATAGCGCGGGGCGCCCCGGGACTCTCACCCGCGCCGCAACAGGTCGGGCCGGGATCGGGCAGCGCCGGGCGGGGACCGCCCGCACTCCGCTCCCCCGCGCCGCCGGCGGGCCCGGGCCAGCGCCAGCGCCAGCGCCAGCGCCCCGCCAACTCCTGCCGCCGCCGCTCCGCTCGGGTCCCGCCATGCCGCCCTGGCTGGTGCTGCTCGGGGCCGTGTGCTGGCACGCCGCCGGAGCGGACCCCGGCCCGGGTAAGTGCTCTTGGCGGGCGAGCCCCGGGCCAGGTGCCTGCAGGTGGGCTCGGGCGGGGGAGCCCCTGCACCTGGCTCCCGCACTTGCATTTCCTGGGGCTCGGCTTGACTTGATTTAACGCCCGCCCCCCTTTGCTGTGAGCCCCAGGTCTGGGGCGGGAGGCACCCCGCACCCAGGGGAGCAGAGGGGCTGTGGGGTGAGGCAAACCCAACCCAGCCGGGGTTTCTCCCCCAGCTGGATCAGGATTATCCCTCACCTGAGACCCCCCCAGGCCCTTTGCTAAATGCAGCTGGGCCTGTCCCAGGGGTGGGGGAACCGGTTCCCAGTGCTGCAAAGAGCAAAAACTACCCAAATACACTGGTGTGGATTGTCTCTGCTTCCTCGGGAGCCTTCAGCATTGGCAGCTACTGGCACGGCTGGGTGTGTTTTCTGGCTGGTATGTTAGTGCCTGTGTAGGATCCTGCCCAGTGCTGAGCCTCCTTGATAATAATTCCCTGCCCGCCCCGTTTGATCTGCAGAACGCCCTGACGAGTCCTCGGTCCGGGGATCACAGGGCTGCGATTTAGGGCCAGGAACACTTGCTGGGAGGTCGCTGCCGTCCTTAACCTGAGCAGCAGGGAAAAAAATCTCAGCTAGTAGAGAAAGAGCCGAGGGATCCTGAGTGCAGACCGGCCAGGGAGCCCACGGGGTCCTTAGGCCGCAACTGATCTTGCTCATCAAGCTGACTAGGATAAGAGTGTCCCCCCGCTCCCCTCATAAAGGCTCATCGCCTAGCGGCACTTTGCACTGACACCCCTGAGATCTCAGCGTCCATCCAGATCCCCGTGCCGAGGACTGCGAGAAATGCAGCCGGAAGGCCAAGTGCCTTTTCTCTGGGCTGGAGGCAAAGCCCCCGGAGCCTCCTGATTGCCTCGGTGCAGTCACCCCGGGCACAGTGAGGTGCCGGAGGGTGTAGAGCGCTGATCCGGTCATGTCTGACCCCCTTGGACTGCCGTACAGGACTAGGTAAAGTGCCAGCTGATGGAGAATAACCCCCTCCCATCATTATAAGGAACTGAAGCCCGGTCTGTAGCACTCGGCATTCAAGCTCAGGTGGAACTAACCTTCCCAGTGCTTTTCGCTCCCGCCGGAGGCTTGCCCCTGATATTAGGTAATGGCTGTCTCCAGCCCAACCTGTCCCAGACACCGCAACCACCCATAATCCCGGGAGCGGTTGAAAGCCTCCAAGTTTCCACTGCGGTTTCGCTCCGCCTGAGATAAAACCCGACTCCCGCCAGGCAGCTTTAGCTTCTTCCGCGGCTGATCCTCCAGTTTCCATGCTCTTGATGTGATCCCCATTGTCTGCATGCCCGAGGGACGTGGAAACACAAATGATTTGTAGCACAGGGAAACTGAGGCACTGCGCCTTGGGTCTTGCAAGAAGCCTGGGTCACGGCTATGCTTGACCAGGGAGTTGAGGGCCATGCTTGGACCGTAAGACCACTCCTCCACATTGCCCTGACCACTCGCAGTGCCTCTGGGGCCCGTAAAACATGAATGAAATGGCTGTGGCTTAGACCCGGCGTGGCAGGGGCTCTGGGCTGAGCCAGCTGCAAGAGCAGGGGTCACTCAGTCCCTCGCTGAAATCAGGAGGATTTGCTACCGATATGGCCTGAGCCGCTGATGAGCTCAATGGAGTTGGAGGCTCTCTGAGCGCTGTGTGGGCAGGTGGTTAATTGGCTTTTTGCCGTAAAGGAAAGGCCCTGGGATGTGGGATTCCCAGCTCCACAACCGATTTCCTTTGTGGCCGTGGGCACCTCTCTTTGCCCCAGTTCACCGTTCAAATAGCTCTCCCCTAAGCTCCTAACCAGGGTGGCAAGGTGGAGCGCTTTGAAGGTTGGGTGCTGCTCCATTAGCTGTAGGTCCACAGATTATTCAGCCCTTGCCAAGGCACTGGATCTCCTTTCCTCACTTTCCTGGGCAGCTGCATTCAGCATGGCTGTACCCCTGTTAAATGCTTCCTGAGTTCCTCCCTAGAGGCAGCTGCATTTCAGCGGGTGATCCCTGGAAGCATTGCTGGCCAAAGACCTTTTAGACCAAGTGCTTTGGGATGCCTTCAAGGTGCTGGCCGCCGAAGGCAGTGGTGGCCTTAGGGTTGTTGCAGCCCTGGGCAAGAGAGTCATTTGGGGCCCCTTAGAGGTGTCGTTTGGATGGCATATAAGCAAATCGGACATTTGCTGCAAAATTTTGGGGACCCTAAAGTGCGGGCCCCAGGCGGTCGCCCGGTTTTCCCTCCCCTAAGGCTGCTACTGCTGAAGGGATATAAAGACACCTAGATAGCGTGGTAGCTAGGCAGGGGTATACCTGCGGGAGTTTGTTATACTTGGCAGTATCCTTCATTAGCATGGCCATAGCCATCGTGAATAATAATGTTTCACAGATAAGTATCCCCAAGCAGTGTGATGTCTCAGACCCTCGAGAGCTCAATCCAGGCCGGCTTCTCACTTGCAAATGATGTTGTCAGCTGGACAGTTTTTCTTCTTTAGTCCTAGAACTGCTCTGGTGATGTTGGAGATTCGACACGATCTAAATTTGGAGGTGTCTGAGTCTCCCCGATGATCTCAGCATCACGCTCCCCCCAGGGCTGGGGTTCAACCCCACTGGAAGGAGAAGGTTGCTTCACTGAGCAGTCGGTAGGGTGGGGGTCCTTCCCCTTCCCATCCCAGTGCTGGCATTTCCCACTGTGTTTTGTGGCTGGGGCCTTTCTCTGGTCCTGAGATGACCCAGGCTCAGGGCGGCTTTGGGTAATTGGAATTAATCCCTGGAACTAATTTGCCCCTTTGTCTAAGGTGCCCGTCATGGTGGTTGTAGCGTCCGGACAACGAAGGGGTTAGTGGGTCAGGATGGAGATGCATCAGCTTCAGGGCAGAGCATCCAGGATCTGGCCTGTGGTGATAATGGGGGAAGCCTGACTGAGCTGGGCGTGAGCTGCCCAGGTGCCGTGAGAAGGGTGCATGGCTTTTCGGCCGGACACCTGGTAGCACCAGCTTGGGGGAGAGCCGGTGGGGAGAAGCCGCATACACACGGCGGGGATTAATCCTGGGAGATGCTGGGATCTTGCCACTTGCATTTGCTTCAGTGAGAGAGCTCAGCGCTTCACTGGGTGGGGCCCAGCATGCTGGATCACCCTGGAACAAACCCTCTGCACCCAAAGGGCTTTTCCCCGGGGGAGGCTGGGCTGGAATCTGACCCCCGGTCCTTTTATAACAAGCCAAAGAAGGATCGACAGGCCTGGACTTTGGCCGGTGCCACTGCTGTCGCTCCCCTGAATTTGGGGGTTTGGGTCCTGTCCGTCTGCATGTCGCATGGCGCCGGGCATGGGCGGCGTGACCAGGCTGCCCCGTTCTCCTGGTGCTTCCAGGCACCGCAATGTCCAGGCTACACGTATTACTGCCTTAAAAGGCACTCACGCCAGCTGCGGGTTTGATGTAGATGGCGGTCCATCATGGAGTGACTCCACTTGGGTTTGTCCGGTGTAACAGGGCAGTGCGTGGCCCCGCATGCCCCCTTAACAAATGCTCCCTTGCTCCTAAGAGCCAGGAAGAATCCTGACTGGAGCAGAGGGCAATGGTTGGGTGGGGGGAGCAGTGTTGCTGAGTGGTTAGATCAAAACTCCTGGGTTTTCTCCCTGGCAGCTGGACAAACAGGACAGTCCGGCTGTGTTTCCCATTGTGGCATGGGCTCACTGTGTGATCTCGAGCAAGCCTCCGATGGTGCATTGACATGAGCAAACGCTGATGGTAAATCCTCTGGTTTGCATTGCAATGAGGTCCCCCCCAGAGCACCTACCTGGGGGAACACCCTGATTTAGGATAGCAGCTTTGTGGGGGGCTGGGAAGGGGTTGAAAGCCAGCTGGGACCAGCCAGGCTTGCACTGGGATAGAAGTGTCTGCGGTGGGGGGAGTCCTGCGTAAAGACAAGCCCTTGCCTTGCCCTCTTTCAGCTTCTCTGAGCTGGGGAGGGCAAGTCCGCTCAGCGCCCGCCCGGGGGCTGCTGGGGAAATCGGCTTGCTTGTTCTCCTGCAGCACGGGGGATATGCAAAGGGCAATGCCGCTGCTTAGGGGCTAAATCCTCTGCTTTGCCTGCTCACGGTGCGGGGCTGGGAGGAAGGCTGGGAGGAGAAGCACGGGGGGCGATGAGGAAGGAGCCAGGGGTCCCTGGACACATCCCACGTGCATTGTCACTGCCTGAGCAACCCATCCGTCTAGACCAGCAGCCGGGGGAGCTGCGAGAGCCTCTCTTCCCGGGTTAGCGACAGGGCATCCTGATGGCTGGCGGCTCAGACACAGAGCCCGTTATTATCTGCTCCGCTGGAGGCCCGGCCGCGGCTCCCTGCGAACCTCCTGCAGCCAAGCCCCACCGCCACCCAAGCAAGGGTGGGTTAGCATAGGGCCCTGATCTCAGCTGCTGGAGGCCAGGGTCCGGCCCCCAAACCCTGGATAGAGCCGGTGAGAAAACAGACCCGCCAGCGTCAGAAGAGGCCACTTCTCCGAGACGGAAATGGCAAAGGAATCACTCACAGAAAGGGGAGGAAGAAAAAAAAAATAAAAAAAGACTCACTCATGAGATTAAGAAACAAACGGGCTTTTGACGCAGCCGGAGCGCATGCCAGTGGCCTGGCCGCGTCCCAGGGGCCCAGCGTCAAGTGCTGTCTGCTGAAAGCATGGCTCGGCGGGCTGCGGGGATGGATGGATGGATGGATGGATCACCAAGCCGGCACGGCACAGCACACGTCCGCTCCTGGACCGCAGCTGGCCATGCCGGGGTGGCAGCGTTCCCCGCGGACCGGCCTGCTCTGGCTCCCCGGTGGCAGTGGGATGATATCGTGGCATGGTTTCAAACTGAGTTCATTTGCAAACACATTGTGCTGCCGGGGTGGGTATGAGGTTCCCCCCTGCCAGCCCATGCAAATGATCCCTGCTTTCTTTTTAGTTCCTCAGGTTGAATCTCCTCTGCCTGTTACGAAGTTACTAGGGTTTGAAAAGGCTCGTCAGGGGTTTTTTTTTCCTAAGATCCTCCTGATTTCTGCCGGCTGGGTGTCGGTGGCTCTGTCTCACCTAGTGATGCTCACAACCCGGCGCCCATCTGTAGCGCCCAACCCAAGGCGAAGACAGAGCAGCAGGGTTGGGAACAGCCAAGAGTCAGAATTGGTGCTAATCCTTGTAACGCCGCTCCCCCACCCCGTAACCCTGGGATCTGGTTTTCAGAGCTTAATTCATGAGGTCTGCGAGGGTCAGTGGGCTCCAGAGGACCCCAGAACTGGGAGCAAAGGAGTTGGGGGGGGGTGGGGGGGGGTCTCTCTTAAATGCTGTAGTTTGCAGACAACTGGGCACTTGCAAACCTAGGCTATACACTTGAAAGAGCCCCGTTGCCCAAGCTGGGGCAGCTTGCAGGATCCATGCCTTTATGCAAAGCCCTGCACACAGGGCAGCGTCAGGGGTGCACAGGGCGGCATGTGTCCAAAGACCCTGTTTTAGTTTTGCATTGGCTTCCTGGCGCTTAACCCTTGCTGCGTCTCAAAGCCGCCGGCTCCTGAGCCCGGTTCTCACGTCCTGCTTCCTCTACACAGAGGGGATCTGCTGGCTGCAGCAGGGGAAGGAAGCCAAATGCACCATGATCCTCCGGACGGGCGTGACCTGGGAGGAGTGCTGCAGCAATGGCAACGTGGACGTGGCCTGGTCCAACTACACCTACCCGGGCAACAAGATCAGCCTCCTGGGCTTCCTGGGACTTGTGACCTGCCATCCGTGCAAAGGTACAGGCGCCAGCTGATAGGATGCATGGGCCCGGTGGCACTGATCCCAGCAAGGGCCTGTAATGCCCCCAGACCCTGGCATCATGTGCTTGCTCGATGCCTATTTGCATTAGCCCGGTATCATAGACTCATGGGCTGAAAGGGGTCACATCTCGTCCAAACCCCTGCCTAAGGCAGGATCAGCCCTCTCCAGCCATCCCAGACAAATCCATCATCTAACCTCTTACTAAAGCTGTTGTTAAACCTGACACTACACAAGACGTCACACCCGAACCTGACACAGGTGAAGTAGGGGGACCGCGGTGGGCAATGTCCTGCTGCTGTAAAAGGTTGTTAATAGAGGCTTAAAAGACTGCAGACAGAGACTAGAGCCCTGCTGCAGAGGAAGGCAAAAATCCCCCCAGTCCACACCAGTCTGACCCGGAGTAAAACTCCTTCCTGACCCCAATGCAGCGATCGGTCTGACCCTGAGTGGAGGGGCAAGACCCTCTAGCCAGGAATCTCCGGCTTGAAGTCCCAGCAAGGCAGAGGTTAGGGATAATAGAGATCTCTCAAAAGACATCAAAGTCCTAGCAGGAGCACTGGCACAGCCCAATCCCCATCCCCAGCCTGGGCAGCAGCCAACACCCCCATCGGCTATGTCTCTACCACCCCACTGCCCGAGTCCAGCGATTAGGCAGAGTACATCGGAGGGGGTTGCAGAGTGAGGAGACAGGCACAGAGCAGGGAGGGGGATTTGGGCAGGGATGGTCCCCAGGTTGCATGGAGCGGCTGAAGCAGGACCAAGAGTAAAGCCCCCATGTGCTGCTCAGAGCCCCAGTGCAGCCTCTGGGCCCCAAGCAGCTCCTGGGCTTGGAGGTTTGGGTTCAGATTTGACCGTGGCAGGTTCTCGGGAGAGGTTGGCCTGGCCGGGCAGGAATCCCCGTGCGAGACGTCTACCATCCTAGGAGACCTGGACCGTGCCAGGCAGCGTGGGTGCAGAAGGGAGTCTGAAATGATCCGTATCACACAGCGCAGCTGTCTCAGAGCTTGTCGCGGATGGATCTGGGGGTTTGGGGTTTCTCCCCAGTCCCGTCTCAGTCCCCATCCCGGATCATAGAGCGACCGGAGTAGGATCGGCAGGGCGGAGGGATCGAGGCGACTGCAGTCACATCGGCTGCTTCCCCTCTAGTAGCGAGGCCAAGACCCCAAGAGGGGAAAAGGGCTGAGTCGGCCTCCTGCCCTCTGGATATTGCACCAAGGAAGGGAACAGGCTCTAACACAAATTAACGTGGCTTTGGGGCTCCCTGGAGCTGCCCACGGGGACCAACACATGCCTGCTCCAAAGGGCTTTTCCCCCTCCCCGTGCCCCCCAGCCCTTGCCATGCAGTGCCAGCCCTGTATGGGGGAGAGAAAGTTCATCCCTGGCTTCCCCCTGCCCACTGGAGACATAGGGCACGACTCTTGGCCAGACAGCCCACGGTCGGAGAGGGCATGGAGCCAGTGAGCACCCGGGGCCTGTTCCCGGGTAGTCCTTCCCTCCAGAGGTTCCCTCCGGGGGGATTTTCCCCTCCCCTTTCCTCTTTCAACATCTCCGTAGCGTTTTAATTTTTATTTTTTGCAAAAGCGTCTTTATATAATGGGCGCCTTCCCAGAGCGGAGAGGCTCCAGCTGTGTGTGCTGAGCCGTCCAGATGTGGCGGAAGGAGCCAGCCACTCAGGTCCTCCCACCACGCTTGCGTGGCCATGTGAGGACAGGCCCAGGGACCTGCTGACCCGGTAGGAAGGGTACGGGCTTGGAGGCTCAGGCCGTAGGAAACAGGAGCCAATTCACAGACCACCAGGCTCCCTGCGCTGCCCTTCAGCTCCAGCCCAGACCCCGCAGTCTCCCGGGCTCTAATGCAGCCTTGGAAAGCTTCCAGGAAGGGCAGAGGAGTCAAAACAACGCAACAGCTTGGAGGGGAGGACTGGGGTGGAAGCCAATCCTACCCTCCTGACTTCAGAGCCCTAATAGAGACCAGGCCAGGCTGGAGGATTAGGAGCTGGAGCCCGGTCCTGATCCCCAGAGCACCGGCATAGCTTGGTGCCGAGTAGTGAGCAGCAACGGGGAAGAGACAAGGGAAGGCAGCAGAGGCCTGGGAACTCAGTGCCATGCAGGATCAGGCCTCGGGGCCGTTCTTGCTAGGACACGCGTGATGGCAGGGATCGGAAGTACTGAGCCAGGCTCGGAGGCAGATCAGTTCCCAGAGACTACGGGAGGAAAGGGCTGGCTGCAGGCTGATGAAAGACTTGGGTGCGCGGCCGGAGCCTGATGCCGCAAGAGAAGCCAATGTCTCCCGCTTGGAGCCGTGAACAGCCTATGTTCAAACTGCCCCAAATGGCCTGGGCTCCTGCCACGGGGCAGGGACTGGAGCACAGGTCAGCTGAGGGCTCAGGACCAGCCCAGCCTTGGCCACGGCATCAGCTGGATCTGCTGGACCTTTGCATGGCGCCCTGCGTCCAGCTGTCTCCAGTGGGGCGGGGGGTCTCAGAGTGGAGATCAGGACCAACCTAAAGCCAGAAGAGGAACAACCGCCCCCCTCCACCCCATTCAGGCAGTGCTAGTGCCATGTACTCCCCGGGCCCCTGGGCCGTGAGCCAGAGGCCTTGGCAAAGAGCAGCAGAGATGACCTCTCTTGTGCTCTGGTTCCTGCTGGGAAGAGATTACTCCAGGCTATGACAGGCCTTAGCTACGGGCATGACGCATGCTGCTCCACCCCACAGCCAGGTCAAAGCCCTGGGGCTTGGGGAGACGAGCGGGGACACGTGCCTCCAGCTCCTGCAGGACACGTGCCCGGGCCACGAGTCCGCGGTGCAATGAATGGGGTGCGGGCAGAGCCCCCCTAGGCTTGCCTCTTCCCCCTGCCTGCAAGCAAGCCCTGGCACGGACCCTTCTGGGACCATCCTGCCCGGTGCCTGGGGCACGGGGATGCCCCACACCCCCCAGAACAGATCCAGGAACCCACCACTTCAGCCCCAGCTCCAGCTGTGATACAGATGCTTCCGCATCCCCTCCGGGATCAGACAGGGTCAGCGTTTGGTCTTCTGCCAGGGGGTTTCTCTCCTACCCAGCAGCCCCCATCTCCCAAGCCCTCCCACGGTGGTAGCCAGCCCGCGACCCACGCCAGGCTCGGTTCCCAGCCCAGCCGGGTTCCCAGCGCTCTCCCCCGCTCGGGGGAAATTCCACCGCCCGTCACGCACGCACACCGGCTCAAGGGGCCCTTTGAACCCAGACAGACGCCTGCCGGGGTGCGACCCCACGCGACAATGCTGCTGTCTGTCTCTGCCTCCCCCTGCTCCGGCCCCCCCCGAGCGGCCCAGACGGGGTCTCCGCGAGCTCCGGCCCCGAGTCACGGAGTCCTGCTGCAGAACAGGCCCTGGCATTGTCTGACGGAGGGGACGTGTTGATCGCAAAGGCCAGGCGGGTGGGAGGGTCCCGGGCGCTGCCTGCTGAGGATTTTCCATTGCATGAGAAGGAAAGGAAGCCCGCTGGCCTTTGGAGGATGTGGCCAGCTGTGCGGCTGGTGCAGTTGGCAGCCTCAAGCAGGATGGGCCTCAGGGGACATCGTTTGCACAGGGGACATCATTTGCACCTTGGCGTGCTGTGCTGGGCGGTGTCTGGGAGGTCAGCCGGGGTTGCCCTCAGTGCTGCAAGTGCCCGGCAGAGATGGACCAGCATGGCCCCTATAGCCAGATCTGTCCTGGCCCAGCGGGCCAGCCTCCAGCTTGGTTGGTGGGGGCCATCACGAGCTGCCTGGAGGAGCCTTGCTAGCATGGGAGTGACCCCTCTCTTGTCCCCAGAGTCCTGCGAGGGGGTGGTGTGCGGTCCCGACAAGGTCTGCAAGATGAAGCACGGCCGCCCCCAGTGCACCTGCGCCCCCGACTGCTCCCGCCTGCCCAGGAAGCTGCAGGTGTGCGGCTCCGACGGCAACACCTACCGGGACGAGTGCGAGCTGCTGACGGCCAAGTGCAGAGACCACCCCGACCTGGAAGTGATGTACCAGGGAAAATGCAAAAGTACGTGGGGCGCCCGAGCTCTCCCAACACACCCTTTTTGTGGCACCCTCCAAGCTCTGGGGCATGGTGCCTTCCCCGATCAGGGCATGTGAGTCCATGCCGGCGCCTGGCGCCCGGCTCCTCTCATGCTGGGAATTCCCTGCTTGCCTACCGAGCAGCCAACCCCTTCCACCGGGGCAGCTATATATGCACTAGATATGCCCACTAGTGCAATCCCTGGTGCCCGGACCTGGGGGTCCCTGAGCTGTGAGCAAGCCAGGAGGAGAGCCGGAGAGAAGCAGCAGGCCTGTAGGTCTCTGGCAGCCTCTGTGGACCTCCCAAGTGGCTGGTAAAAGCCAGACGCGTGTGACACTGAGCAGCCTGCTGGTACTCCTCTGTGTGCAAAGCGTGTTCCCGCTGGGCTTGCTTTGTCCAGCATAGATCAAGGTGACAGGCTGTAACCCCAAGGCTTTCAGCCCTCAGTGGAGTAACTGCTGAAATGCTGCCCTCGTGGCTTCTCTCTTGCTCTCGTGGCAGCAGCATCACAATTACAGGAGTGCAAGTGCAGATAAGCTGAGGATTGGGCTCGGGGTGGGGGTGTGCAGAGCCTCCCAGATCAGGGGAGCAGGTCCCCAGCTGGTGCGAGTGGCTGCAGTTGGGAGCACTGATCATGTATACCAGCTGTGCTCCATCAGACGCGGCTCCAGAGACGGGGAGGAGGGGAGGGATGAAGAAGGAAGAAAGTTGCCTGTTAAGTTCAGATTTCCGCTGGAGAAAGACAAAGAGACAAGGTTGGGGGGGAGCTCCCTGGGCTCCTGCTGTCTGCTCACATCGGGGAACCGGCCTCAGGGGTGCTACGCTGCGAGCTGGGGGTTGAGGACTAAAGGACAAACCCAGATGGGTTTCTGGGTGTCGGGTGAGTTCCCCCAGGCTGAGATGGCTTGGCAGGCTGCGGGCTTCTTTCAACTCAAAGCATCCCAGAGAGATCTGGACACTGAGATATGGCTGTACTATCCGTCCTGGAGATGCAGCCAGCTCTGGGGTGAGGCGAGGCAGGTCTTCACCAGAGCACAGCAACATATCTCTTTGGACACCATTGGGCATTACATAGGGTATCGTATTGACCCCAGACAGCCTGCAATGCCTAGGACATAAGCTGAAGCCTCCTTTGCCCCGTGCCTTTTCCATTCGGATGGCAGCAAAGCAAGGCAAAAACATCCGTGTCCTCAAAAAATGACAGGAGTGGCGGTGAGGTCACGGGGCGTCCGGCCGCAGGCTGACCGAAGCCATGGAGGGGTCTTTAAGCATCTCTGAACTCTGTATTTACCAGCATAGGATGCGCAGACTGGGATGGGACGTCTGCTATTTTATAGTACGGTAGCAGCTTCGGATACTTGCCAGCGTCCGGTGGGTCTTACGTACCCCCTGGCTTGAAGAATAACAGCTCGTGAAAGGTCACTTAGAAGCATCAAGCTCTCTTTAAAAAAAAAAAAAAAGCAGACCAGCAAAACACGGCACCCCTGCCAAGAGCTGTCAGCGGCATTAGGCTTCGCTTTGCCAGCCCCCGTGTCTGACATTCCTGCCTGTCAGGGCCCCCTCCGGAGTCCAATCCGGGGGCAGAAATCTGAGCTGGGAATTTGTGCACGGAGCCACCTCCCCACCCAGCGCACAAAGGAGCTGGAGTTTGTAAACCCCAGCAGAAGACTGTTTATAACAACCCGGCAGCGATGACGCACGCCTGCCGTGCCCCTGTCTGCCTGTGCAAATACGGAGGCTGCGGGAGGGTTGTCCGTGCAGAAATTCACCCTGGCTACGTGTGTCGGCCGGGCCGGCAGCCCCGTGACCCGTCAAAGAAGAGCCCAGCCCTCTGCCTTCGTCTGGAGGTGCAGCTCCAGCTTGGCTTGGCCCGTGCCTTGCACTTGCTGATTAAACCTGGTGGGGATTGCATGGCTTGGGTCAAGGGACCGGAGCATTGCAGCGGCAGCGGCAGGGTGAGGGAGTGCTCCACGCACCTCCGGCTGCTGTAGCTCTGGGCGCCTTCAGGGCCAAGCCGAGCTCAGGTCTGGCCGGCCGCTTTCCCTGCTGTCCAAATCCTTACGCAGCGCAGCCGATGCCCCCGGATCCCAATGCAGCGGGTTCGCTGTCTCAAGCCGGAGGCCTGGCATTGCCGTGCTGATGCCTTCCCATCCCAGCCTGCGTATTTGAGCTCCCAGCTGCTTTCAGGGCACCTGCCCTCAGCTGTGCTGGGTAACAGCATTTCCTAAGAGGGTCCTGGAGTCTAACAAGGGGAGCTCTGGAGTCTAAAAGGGTTGAGAAACACCGATCTGACCCCCATCCTAGTCCTCTGCCTGCTGCAGGCAGAGAGGCAGTAGCAATATAGGCGGTGTCCTGGGTTGCATGGGGGAAAGGAAGAGGGGAAGCAGTTTATTCCTAGGGTGTTGGTTACTCCGGTGTAGAGCTGGCTGTCCCGGGTTCACCCTGAGAGCAGAGGTTGGCCCAGGCTGCCCCTCTGGATGTGCCAGCGGCTCCGTCACCTCCCGAGGACGGACCTCCCGGTTGATCGGCCACCTCTGATTGCTCCTCCAGAGTCCTGCTCCAGCGTGATGTGTTCCGGGACCCACACCTGCGTGGTGGACCAGACGGGCAGCGCCCACTGCGTGATGTGCCGGGCGGCCCCCTGCCCCGAGCCCACCAGCCTGGACCGCGCGCTGTGCGGCAACAACAACGTCACCTACCCGTCCGCCTGCCACCTGCGGCGGGCGACCTGCTTCCTGGGCAGATCCATTGGCGTCCGCCACTATGGAAGCTGCTTGGGTGAGTCGCCCGTCTCTGCCGGGACGGATGGGGTCCTGGCTGGGGGGTCAATTCGTAGTGGGTCCTTCCATGGCACCTGGCCTTGCATTGAGATACAGCGGAGCCAGCACTGTCGGGGGTCATAAATGGTTCCCAGTCTCTTTGCTCCTCTCATTTTAGTGCTGGCCCAGCACAATTTCTGCTTCTTGCTGAGCATGGGGAGGTGGGGATGTCATGCCAGAGCAATGGGCCTGTTCCCACCAGAGCTCGGGTGCCATCACGGCAGCATTTCCAGGCCCGCTCTTCATGCTAGCGGCGAAGGGTTGGCATCAAACCAGCATCTCCCATGAGCCTGGGGGATACGGGAGCTCAGCCGCTGTATAAAACGGGAGCGTCATGGCCTGGGGGAAAACCAGCCCCAGCGTGGGTGGTGGTGACTTGTGGCTCCTCTTCTCCTGCCCCACGGTATACCAGTGACCCCCAGGGCTGTCCCCAGTCCCTGGAGCCACCCGTGCCCACAGCGTGGCTCAGTGCTTCCCAGCATCTTACTCTCTTCTCTGGCTCCATTTCCAGCTGTGCCTAAATACTCCCCGGATGAGGACGATGCTGAAGAAAACTACGTGTGAAACCTTCCTTGTGCGCCGAGAGGCTGAACCCGGGAGCTAGGGGCATTATGTGTATATTGTACGGACCATATACCCGATATTTATTAAGATAAAAGATCCTTATTTATAGCTGTTTATGTTATGCCGATGCGCGCCCCCAGCTCTCAGTGGCTCCGTTCCAGCCATCGGGGTGTCAGGGTGGGAGGGCATGGGGTGGGGGGGTCTACCCATCGGTGCTGAGGCAGCTTGGACCTCGGCGTAAGTTAGAGCAGCCTCAGGGTTGCTTTAATTTATGCTCTGCTCCCCATGAAAAGCAGAGAGGAGCGGCCAGGTGGGCCCGGTCTGGTCCCATTGGTCCTCTTTGCTAGGGACTTGGAGCAGGATGGGGGCATTTCTACGCTTGCTGCCACCACCAGTCGGGCCCACGCTGTACATTCGCCCCTAGATGACAGACCTGGGCTTATTTATTCACTTGTCTTCCCTCTTAGTGCCATGTCCGCAGACGCTTCCTGCCTGCAGCTCAGCGCGTGGGGGGACGTGCAGCGCTCCCCTCCCCTTGGAGCAGGTGGCTGATGGGAGGGAGGGTGACCCACGTTTCTGAGCCTTGCTGGAGCTGGGTTTGCAAGCAGAGAGTATAAAACAGGGAGGGGACCCAGCTTCGCGCGCTGTCCAGGCCTCTGCATTGTGCAGAGTGGGTGCAACCAGGCACACTGGCTTGGGTTGTCAGCTAGGCAAGGAGCCTGGGAGCCGTGGGGTAAATGCAGGAGCCTTTGTTGCTTGAGCTGAGATCCCTCTCTAGGCTGCAGCAGGCTCATCGCTGCTGTGGATGTCCCACCGCCCGGCTGGGGCGGGGGGTGACGGAGCCCCATGCTGAGAGCATTGCACCCTCTCCTCCATCTGACTTCGGAGCCTGGGGTCCATGGTGCGTGGATCAGGGGATTAGTTCAGGCCTCTTTTTTGGCAGCAACTGTCCATGGACACAGCTGGTTCACGCCACTGCGGCTGCCGATGCTTGTCCAGAGCACGGTGACCAAGTCAGGGTGACACTTTTGCCCTGGTGGGCAGGGAGCGGGGCATCAGGCCGCTGGGCTCCCTTGGCTGGTAGCTAGTGGCGTGCTTCACACGAGCTTCGACTCCTCGCTCTCTCAAAGCCCATCACACCCCCTCCGGCACGTGACGCCTAGAAGGGGCTTGGCCCGGGCTCTGCCGTCCCTCGATGTTGCTCCAAACACCCCCTTGCCAGGGGCTAGAAAGCCACAGCAGCTAGGCTGCAAAGCCAACCCACTCCCAGACCGTATTCCCCACGTACCACCCTTGCCCCGCTCCGGCTTCCGAGCGCTGCATGCATCAACCCCAGGAACAAGGGAGTTGGGAGGGTCGACCCAGGCACCGGCGGGCAAGGCTTATCTCCCGGGCCATGCCACTGCCAGGGCTTCCCCGGCCCTGCTTTTGGGGCAGGGCCCCTTCTCTCCTGCACAGCGGGGCCTTGCCCTCTCATCGCTGAGCACCACATGGACCTCCCGGCCATTCGAACCGGACACTGGCCCCACAGCTTCTTGCTACACCTGCCTCCCCCCCTTCCCTGTATTTATTTTGTACTTCCCCTGCGCCACTGTGTACATAGCGCGTCATCTCCGACACCGTGCAATCCGGGAACTTTTGCCTTTATATAAATAGGATATATATATAAATATATATATATATATATATTAAAAATCCCCTATTTTCTATTTTTGTATGGTTGTGTCCCCTTCGGTTAGAACCGCGCAGCGTAACACGGGCCTCTCCCATCCCAGACTGGTAGAGGCATTTTATGGCTATGGTACATTTTGGGTTATCATTAAAAAAAAAAAAGAATAAAACGAGTCAAGCATCTTCGTTTTCCTTCCGGTCGAGTCTAACGGGTTGGAGGCGGCCGCAGAGGCCTAGAGCCGGAGTCCCGGAGGGGCTCGACGGATCTGACCTCCTACCTAGCCTGGGCTGGAGATTTTCAACCGGTAATTCCTGGCAATTTGTGGTTGCGCTGGAGGGTATCTTTTAGAAAGAGACCTTCAATCTTGGCTGCAGGACTCCAGCCGGGCAGAGACACAGAGCTTTCCATAGCTGGCCTCTCCCCAAAACGTCCCCCCCGCCGTTTGCTTCTGGTTTGAAGGACGGCCCTGGGGACGAGAGGCAGAGAGCGACCCGCAGACTCGTCCGCCCACCTCCTTAATGACCTTGGCTTCTCCCCCGGGGATTGCCAGCCAAGCTGGTCAAGGGGCAGGAGGCAGGGCTCTTTGTGGGCTCTTGTCCCCTGGGACGTTGGCTGAGACCCACTGAACTGCCTGAGGATAATGTCAGATGGGAACGTCTGTGCCAGGCTCAGACCAAACCTATGGGCCCATGCCACCCCGTGAGTCCCATCGCGTGCAGTTCCTCTGGCGTAGCGGGCCACGGAGATCAAAGGCAGCTGTTTCTCCCACGGCACGCGGTTCTCTCTCCCGAGCGGGGCTGCGGCTGCTTTGGAGGAAGAAGAGCCGCCCCATGAGAAGCAATTCGGGAGCCACGTGCTGCCACCGAGCTCCCGGCTGTCGAAGCCGTGACCGGGGCAGAGATTAGGTTAAAACAACAGCCCAGAACATGGGTGGGAGGAGCGGGGCAGCAAGGCAAAGCCCCAGACACTTTGCAAAGGCATCCGTCTGTCTGCAGCTGCTGCCGGCTGGGTCAGAGGCTGCGTGCGTGTTTGTGTAGGTGGATACAAGCGCTCGCGTGCGCCGGTCCTCGCTCATGGCACAGCCCCGTGGCATCGTGTCAGGGCACGATGGATGCGAGGCCCAAAGCAACCCAGGGGCTTCTGGAGTGGCCTGTCGAGCAGGGGACAGACCCACAGCCGGAGAGGCGACCCCCCGGAGCCCTGAAGTCTTGCCCCTGCGTTGGCTCCCGGCAAGGTACACTCAGCCCCGGGCAGCCGGTCCCACAGCTCGGCACCGCTCTGGCCAAGATCTGGGGCTGCTAAAGGGGCCGCTGGCAAACTGGGTGGGAAGGATCCAGCCAAGGTGAGACCGGAGGGGGTGCGACCCCTGCTCCCCTGCCAGCTTCTTGTGATTGCCATCTGAACTGCCGGCGCCCTCCACGGAGAGCTGGGAACCAAACCCAGGTGTCCTGCCCCTCCGTCCACGTTAACGTGCCCCTTGCCGTGAGCACGCACTGGCCAACCTGGCCTGGACGGATCCAGCTGGCCAGGGAGCACCTGCCTGATGCCTCCGCAATGGTGCCCCGTGCAGCTCCGCAGGCAAGACCTGCCGTCTGCCTCCCCCCGACCCCATCCCAGCCTGGAAGCCTGCTCTAAACGGGGTCGCAAACATCAGCACGCCCCGCTGAAGCCCCTGGCGGGCTGGACGGCACCCCTCCCGGCTAACTGGTGAAGCCGGCTGCCGCCTTAGCGCCTGCAGGTTTTGTGCCTGGGAGGCTGCAGCAAAGCAGCCGGTTGCAGTTTGCAGGGGGGGGTTTCCACCCCAGCCAAGCCCCCTCTCCGTGCAGCAACAGCAGCCTCCGCCATGGGGGGCTGGTATTTCACAAAGCAACAGCTGCCATTAATTGAGACCCGATGCGTGTCCGCCCCCCCTGAACCACCACCCTCTGCAAAATCCCAGCCCCCCAACCAAGGCCCGGAGCCCACCAGATGCTACACAGAGGGGCTGTGCCGTGCAGCCCGCCGGGTTTACCCATGGCCACGCGCTGATCTGATGGAAAGGGGCTGGGTTCAGCCTTGCCATGGCTAGAAATGCCCGCTCCCTGGACAGCCCCCGGATTCAGGCTCCAGCCAACACTGCAGTGTTGCAGCCGGCTGGGCAGTGCACTGGGCCCTCCACGGCTCTGGCTGGGCTGTGGGGCTGGCAGGTGCCCGTGAGGGGGGTAGATGGGTCCATCCCAGTGGTGCTCTCTGGACTGGGACATCCCCTCCCAAGGGTGGGAGCTGGGGGCTAGAATGAGACTTGGTGGGTCTGGGCCATGTGGGTTTATACGGGGGAAACTGAGGCACGGTAAGGCAAGAAGGGTGATACTCAAAGGTCTCCCTGCACTCAGCGCCGTGCCCCTCTGAAGTGAGCCCCAACCCCCTCCGTGTCCTGGACCCGCTGCTGCTCCCGGAGCCGCGAGAGGGGCTATGTATGAGCTGCGAGGTGCCAGGCTGCCGTGCAGCCCAGACATGGCAGGACGTAGAGGGCTAGGTTAGGATCCACACGCACACGCCTGTGAAGGCAGGGTGGCCGAGCAGAAGGGAGGAAGCAATATCCCTCACATCCCTGCCCCTGCCCCGGCAGGGGACTCGCCACTGATCTGCAGTGGGGCCCTTCGTTGCACCAGGGTGGCCAGTGACCTCACTGGGATCAAGAGCCAAACCGCAGCTGGATCCCACACGGCCTCGTCCCTGCCAGCCGGGACCATCGGACGGCTGCTGGTGTCCCCCAGCTACGCATCTGGCTGGGGTGGGGGGATTGCAGATTCCCTGCCGCCTCCCCAAGGCACTGTGGGGTCCCCTTCCCAGCCTCTCCAAGGGCCAGGGGGAAGGAAGGGGACTAGTTTGTCCTCAGCTGGAATGCAGCTGCCTCTGGGGTGGAACGCTGGCTGCGGCAGAACAGCCCAAGGGAAACCTGTCCAGAGGCTTGGGCCCAGGTGTGAAGGAGAAAGCAATAGAAAGGGCAGCGGGGAGGCTGGGCAGAAAGGGGGAGGGAGGCAGGGTAGTGGGCAGGGAAGGGTTAAGGAGGGCCTGTGGGCTGCAGGTGCCCTGCCCTGCCCTGCCCTGCCCTGCTGCACCTGGTTAAAGGGAGGCACCTGGAGGGGCTGGAGCTGCTGCCAGAGCCCAGGGGCCGGGAGCAGAGCGGAGCGGAGCGGAGGGGCTGGCTGCTCCCCGGCAGGTAGGTCTGGGGCACCCCATTTTTCCACTGCTGGAGCCTGCGCATGGCATCTGCACCCGCTGGTCCTGGCTTGTGGGGTGGACTCCAGTGGGCCTCGAGCGGGCAGGGGATGGGAACGGGGAGCATGAGGCTGGACCCCCCCGGCTTCCCTGGTGGGGGGCTGGAGGGCAGCTCTAGCTGCCACAGGTGGGCAGGGGGAGTATAGGCAGTGCCTCCATCCCTTTCCACCCCATGTGGCCCTGGCCCAAGGTCCCTGGAAGTCCTGTGGGACCTTCCCTTGAGTCCCTTCCCTGGCAGGCAGGAGAACAGCAGGGCCCCAAGGATACCAGCCTACTGCTGCAGCATCCGCACCGTCCAGGCTGCCCCAGGAGCTCTGCCACGGCAGAGGGGAGCAATGACTAGGACGGTGCAACGTCCAGGGGGAGATGCACTTTATTTTTACGCCCTGCTCCTGGGGAAAGGGCTGGTGTCCTGCCAGGCAGCTGCTGGAGGCAGGGGCGATCCCAGCCCCGCTGGCCTAGAGAGTGGCCTTGTGCTGCCTCCCGGCGGCCACGCGGTGCAGCACAAGGGGATGCAAAGAATCCAGAGGGGGAAACTGAGGCACAGCGCAGGGATGTGATTTGCTATGGACCCGTTGTCGGTGAGCTTGGGAAAGAAAGCACCCTGACATCCTGATGCAGCCCCCACCCCCTTCCCCTGCCTCCCAAACCGCTAACCCTGGTGATCCCAATGCAATCCAGCTCTGCCACTCTCCCCCTTCCACAGTCCACGCTCCTGACCCATGCTGCTTGGGGGCTGCAGGGGTCTCCGGAGCCCGGCAAGGGCTGGGGCACTAATTGCTCTTGATGACCTGATGGAGCCAGTGGATGTAGAGGGAAACGCGTGTGTAGATGTCGGGGAAGCGGCGGTCCCCGCACTTCTGTCCGGAGAAGGACACGACGCCGCAGACCCTGGCCCCGCAGACCAGGGGGCCCCCCGAGTCACCCTGCAAAGCCAGAAAGAGCGGAGGGGGAGGCTCATGGGGCATCACAGGCAGGAGGGAAGGCGCAGGGCCCTGCTGCCGTGTTAGATGGAGGATTCCTCACAGACCTCTGCGTCCAGGTCCTCCTCCTTCTCCCAGCCAGCATTAACCAGGTGACAGACACTGGGCACTGTTACAGGGAAGTTCGCAGCCTCGGGGGTTTGAGCTTGGGTTGGATGGCCCTGCCAGCTGGGTGGGCAGCTGCTTGTTTCTGGCACCAGGCTGCAATCTCATGCCAGCCTCATAACCCACCCTGGGGCAGCGGGCTTCCCTCCCAGCATTGCCGCCTTGCGGGGGAAGGGGGTAGCAGTGGTACTCACGGAGCAAACCCCCTGGAAGGTGGCGGTGGGGGCAGCGGTGCAGAGCATCTCGGCCGTGACGTGCCCCTTCCAGCGGGCGTTGCACTCCGTGCGGTTGAAGACGGTGATCCGGGTCTCCATGAGCTCGACGGGGGACGTGCCAAAGTTGGAGACGTCGCCCCAGCCCGTGACCCGGCAGGCAACCCCAGGGCGGAGGTCGGAGTTGGGCAGGGGCAGGCGGATCAGCTTCACAAACTGGTTCAGGGTGGCTGACTGGTTCAGCTGGGACATGGGGGATCCCGTTGCTGTCTGTCGCCCTCGAGCAAAGATGCCCAAGCCTGCTCCTGTCCCAACCCCGCACACCTTGGGCTTGACTTTTTTCCCCCCCCCACTTTTACCCCCAGGAGTCTCCCTGCACCATGCAGGCCTTGCTCTGTGCAGCTGCCCCTGCCCTCCAGTGCTCCGGGGCAGAACGGCCTCTCCATCCATTACCGGGCATTTAAAGCTGCCTCCGGTAACTGGTGGCTTTGGAGGCAGCAGCTCCTGGGGGACTTCTGCAGGGCAAGTGGGGGAGAAGAGGCAGTGATGGACCCATATTGGATCAGCTGAGACTACCTCCTTGGAAAGGGGGTGGGAAAGTGGGTGCGAATTCCCCCCCAGCCCAATCTGGCTGCATCGGGGCTGAGCAATTCCTCGAGGCTGCGGCACCATCTAGCGTCCAGCTCGGTTATTTGCCTGCCCAGAAGAGCCCAGCTGCCCGGGGGGTGCGAGGTCCCCGTGGGGCAAGTGGCCGCCTCACCTTGAGCAGGCGGATGTCGTTGCGCACGGTGCGGGAGTTGTAGTGGGGGTGCGGGATGGACTCCACGATGCTGAAGACCTGCTGGGCTGCCTCAGGGCGCTGCAAGTGGTGGGCGCCCAGCACCACGCGCACCGAGGGGTTGCGCCTGGAAGGCAAGTGTGGGGGCTCAGTGTTGGTGCCGGCTCGGGGCAGGGAGAGAGGACTGGCACTTGGGGGCTGAGCCCCCCACCCCTGCCAGCTGGGCAGGGATTTACCCCCGTGGCCCTGGATGGTAGTGGGGGTCCCAGGCAGGGGCTGGGCTGGGCTGGGGCTGGGGGAAGGAAGGGAGCTCAGGACGGGGAGGGCACCATACCTGGGAATAACGCAGTGTGCAGCCGTCATCACCCACTTGCGCAACAGCAGGCAGCCCCCGCAGACGTGCTGCCCGTCCATCTGGATGGAGGCCATGTACGGCCGGGAGTGCGGCTTCACCGCCTTCCCCCCGATTATCCAGCTCCCCTGGGCACCTGGGCCGACAAAAAGCTGCTGAGACCAGCCACTGCTTCCCTATCCCTGCCAGACTGGGCTGAATGGGAGGGCGCTGAAGGAGCCAGAAGCTCGGAGCTGGGCATCCGGGAACCTGGTGCTGGCGCCCTCACAAATACCAAGGTCCCAAGGGCTGGGGGTTTTCCCCTGGCTTGTCCCCTGGGTTCAGATCACCCTGTGCACATGTAAATGCACATCTGCTGCCTCCAGCAGGTGCTGGACCCAGTCCGGCTGCCATCTGGGCTCCGTGGGACCACAAGCACCAATCCTCCAAGCAGAGCCCAGGGCATTCATGCCCCGTTTGGCTTGCATCTGAGCTGGGACCAAGCTGCATGGCTCCTTGCCGCAGTTTTTGCTCCCGAGGGCACCACGTCAGTTGGGCGAAATGAAAGCTGCAGCAACCAGCCGGAGCTCCCGTGCATCTCCACTTGCCCCTGGCCGGCCTGCAAAGCACAACCCAGGAGCAACCTTCCCCCTGCCTGACCCCAGCTTGGGCCCAGAAGCATGAGCATGGGTCACCCCATGAGCCCATTTCCTTGAGCCCTGACTTAATTCTCCATGGCTGATGGACTCTTGTCCTGTTGGGAGAGCAGAACCTGTTGGCAGGCCCTGCCGTGATTTTCCCTGGAAGATGCTTCCAAAGCCTGAAAGGCAACAGCCCCTGGGAAAGCGTCCCGGCTCCGCTCCTTTCTAGCTGCCCCCAAGCTACTGGTTCTGCCTGGCTGCAGCGACGTGGCACGTCTTGTTCTGTTTGGGGATCCGGGGGGGAGTTTTTGCCACTGGAGATGGTCTAGTGGAAGGAGAAGCAGTGCCCAACCCTGGGCAGTGCCATGGTGCTGGATGCTGTCCTAGTGCATCTGATCCTGGCTCCTGCCAGAGGTGCGCTCCAGCATGCACCGAGCGGGGATTGAGACTTGGAGAACAGCCAAGCAGGAGAGTGGGGGGGGGAAAGACTGAGCAGACGGCACTCCTGGCTCCCAGGCCTGTGTGCGGACAGTGAGGCATCGATGCAATGCCACGAAGAGGACAGGTTTAGGTAATAGATGGGGGGTAATGAAAGGGGGCAATGCCCACTGCTTGGGGGCAGAGGGGTGTTTTCCTTGCAGCATGGGGCACTGGCCCTGCTTCCTGGGTGCCCGTGGCTGAGCTCTGAGTGGGGGAGCCAGGACCCAGTTCCCAGCCCCATGTGCAGGCCAGACCCTCTCGGAGCATAAGGGTGCTGGCCCCAGCTCCGGACCCACCTCCCTGTTCGGAGACATGAAGTGACATTCCCCGGTCCCTCTGCAGCCTCGGTGGCAGAGCACCTGGCTCTAGCACGTGGCAGCCCAGCACCACCCCACCCATCCTCCTGCCCCCCACGCCCCCTGCCTAGCACCGACGGCCCTTTACCTGCCGGCGCCAGGGTCAGGAGCAGGACTGGGCTGCCCAGAGCCAAGAGGAGCAGGCTGGCGCTTGCCATGCTGCAGAGCTGAGCGGGTGGGTCCGTGCTGCCCCAATAAATACCCCTGCGAGGCATGTTGCAATGCTGTGGTCACAACCCCCATCTCCCCGTGCCCCACAGGCCTGGCGGAGCAGGGCTGAAGGGGCCCCTCCTGTCCCTCCCCTTCAGTTGGCTTGTGCAATGCCCGGGGGGGGACAGGGGGCTCAGATCCACGTGGAGGGGGTCTGGGGAGGGCACTGCATCGCAGCCCAGCCATCAGGGCACTGTGCTAACACCCTGCCTTGTCTACCTGGTGAATTGTGGTACCCTCCCCCAGGCTCTGCTGCTGCCTGGAACATCACCCCTGAGCTAATTAGCGTGGGCTAATTGGCCTCGTCATCCTAATTGTGCAGAGAGGCTTCGGGTGGGGGGGGGAGGAGTCAAAGTGGGGGACGCGTGTGCTGCCCACGGGACAGCCGCCCTGAGACGTGTCTGGCTCTGAATGGCCACAAAAAGCAGCAGGAGCGGGATTTGAATCCCGAGCAAGAACAGCCAAATTGCGGGGTCGGGGATCTTAATCCAGATCACCTCCCCTTGTAGACAAGCCTCTGGGCAGCTCCTGTGCTTCAAAGTTGCCTCCTTGCTTATTTAGAAATAGCTGCCCCATGAGATGCCCCGTGCAGGGGCACGGCCCCGCGGTGCAAGGTGACGGGCACGCGGGTCGCTTGGAAGCGCGCAGCTGCCCAGGCCGCCGTGGGCCGAGGGGGAGGCAGCAGATGGGACGTGGGTGCCCGAGGGGGAGAGGAGGCCGGCTGGGCCTGGCTGCTGTCCTGATGCCAGCGCTGGAAGGATCCTTCCGGTTGGGGCTGAGAACCAGGCAGTCGGTCCCCTCTCTCCGATCCATCGGGTTTGGGACCCAGTGGGTTTTGCTTGTACGCCTGGCAGACGAGGGCCAGGGGTGAATCTGTGACCCAGGCTCAGCTCGGGCTGTGAGCTTAGCAATTTTGGGATGGATTTTTTGGCTCGTCCCTTTATAGATGCAGAAGCTGTGTGGAGTTGGGGCGGGGGGGGTGTCACGGACAGGTTTGAGTCACAGGATTTGCCCCTTTTGTGCTTTCACACCTGCCCAAATACCCCAGGCGCCTGGTCCAGCCTAGGGCCTTGCTGCGTTCACCATAGGATTGCCCAACCTCGCCGGTGGCTCTGTACTGCTCCATCACCTGTTTCCTGTGTCCGTTTGCTGGAGGAAACAGTTGTTTGAGCAACACCCGCTGCTTTTTTTCGTTGTTTTTAACTCCTCTGGCACCCAAAAAAGTCTCCCCCCTTTTCCCTCCCCTCCAGCCCCCAGTTCTGGTGCACCCGGGAGAGGGCAGCGGCCGGGACCTGCCCCCCGACCTTCCCACTGACAGGTCTGGGAGCTCGCTGCTGATGGCCTGGGGAAGGTGCATCCCCTGGGGAGCGGCAGGGTAAAATGGGATCTCTTTTATTAGACCAGCTAAATAGTTGGAAAACAATTGTTCTTTGCAAGCTTTCAGGGCATGAACACGACCGGTCCTCTGCAGAGAGGGATGAAGGGCTGAGCTGGGTGTGGATGGGGGGGTGACACTGCTCTGGATGCCCAGCCTTTTGCTATGGGCTAGGATGGGGCTTCAGGGCTGGGACTCCCATTGCTTTCCCAGCCCTGAAGCTTTCCCAACAGAGACCGGGGCCTCGGGAGTCTCTGCTGCCTCTGTGATGCTCAGGGGAGACCCAGCAAAGGGGACAGCCCGGAAGCAGCAAGGAGGAGAGGAAAGGGAGTGATGTGGGGAGCAAAGGGCCCTGCCGAGACCCCAGGTCCCTCAAGCCCGCCAGCCAGGCCGTGCCCACGGCTGATGTGTGCTGTATGCGGCTGTGGCCCCCCTGGCTCTTCCCACCCAGCCTCTGCTGCAACGCCCAGGCCCGTGGGGGCGCAGGAGCAGGATGCCCTGATCAGGCGGGTGGTTTAGGGTAGGCAAACTGGCAAGCCACAAACCCAGCCCCAGTCCTCTTCCAGCTCTTTGTGCGAGTAGCACCAACGGATCCCGGCTGCCGCAACAGTCGCCAGCCTCCTGGCCCCCTGCACCCGCTCCTGTAGCAAATGTGCCTTTGGTCGGGGAGCCATCTGTGGGCTTTCCTGGCTCTGCGGGGGCTGGAGGGAGCATATCCCAGGCCATCACTGCCATGTGCTCTGCCCCGCACAGCCCACGGGGCTGGGCTGTACCCTGAGCTGGCTCGTGGGAGCAAGGCTCTAGTGCCCAAATCCAGATCAGGCAGGGATACCCAGCCCTGCTAAGAGAGGCCTTGGTGGGGAAGGGGTTAAGTGGGCAACCTCCCATGTGGGGTTGCAAGCCTTAGGGCACGGAGATCAGAGCTGGGGGAAACTGAGGCAGAGAGAGGGGGCAGGGAGAGACCCCAGGAGTCCTGGCTGCTCTAGCCACTAGGCAAGATGCTTCCTGCACCCTTGCAGGTTGGTGAGGGGAGTCCTGGGCTGTTATGGGCTCTTGTAGCTTGGTTTCTCCGGCTCTGACATGGATTCTTGGGCATTATTGGCACCTAAAGACCCAGCTAGGATCCAGGTGCCTGGGAGCTTCCCCCTTCAGGGAAACCGAGGCACGGAGCAGCCTGAGTGTGTTACTCACGGAGTCAATCAGTCAGGGCTGTTGCCCCTCCAAGGCTTTCTGCCTGGTGAGATGGATGGGGTGGGGGGGGATCTGCCCATGCGCCCACCTACCTTCTCCCATCTGCCAGGGCAGCCTTCCTCACCGACAGCTGTATGTCCATGTGGGACACAAACACGTGCATCCTCTGGGCTTCCCTCTCCTTTCTCCACCCCAGAAACAGCTGCATTTAGGGCACAGCGCAGCCATGACACCACTCGCTGGGGGCCCTGCTCTTTCTCTCCCCCCAGGTCCGGCTGCATTTGGGACACCGTGCTTCCGTAGCACAGCTTGCCAGGTCCGTGCCCTTTCTCCCCCCACCCCAGAGGCAGCTGCATTCCCTGTGCGCCACTGCAGGTTGCAAGCTCATAGAAATTGGAGAGCTTTCTAGGGACTTGCAGAGGTCACATCTAGTCCAGCTCCCTTCTGGAAGCAGGATCGCCCCTCTCCAAACCGTCCCGTACGAATGCTGCTCTATCGCACCCCAGCGCGAGGCTGTTTGTGGTCCTGGGAGCTCCGCGCTCGACCCAGGAGCCCTGCCAAGACGCTGAAAAATGAGGCCATCCCTGTGGATCGCTGTGGTGCAGCCCCATGCTCGCCAGGGCTAGGAGAGGAGGCTCAGTCCAGGCCGGGCTGCGGGTGGGGAAGTGGAGATGTGCCAACTCGGAGCACGGATCCTATTAGACCCGCCGGCCCTGCCTGGGTGCAAGGGGGCAAGGCGCCAGGTCCGTAGGAAAGCCTGCGAAGAGATGCAGGTCCAGGGCCTGGACAAGCCTCTCCGGAGGCTGCTTCGGGGGGCCTGTGGGCTGGGTGGCAGTGGCAGGCGATGCCCAGCAGACGGTGCTGTTAGGATGCTGGAGACTGGGAAGAGGAGGAAAAAAATAAAGCTCCCTTCCCATCCCCAGCTCAGCAATCCCGAGCCAGCCGCACGCCGGACAATAACCCAGCCGGGGATGCGGAGACACCCGCCACGGCTGCTCTGCCCGTGAGCCCAGACCGCGAGAGCAGGGGGCACCGGCTGGGTGGGGGCTGCTGGCCACCGGCTTCCTTCCCCCCCCACCCGGTCGCTTCGCCTGGATCCTTGTGAGCCGGAGCGTGAGCCAGCAAGGGGGCTGAGGAGGCTGGGAAAATGGAGTAAGTACCAGATCCTTTTTCCACCCCGCATCCGTCCTGCCCCAGCCCCACGCGTGTGCCGGGCGCCAGGGCCGTGCATCCATCCGTGCCCTCTCCAGCACAGCATCCTGCCTTCCCCCCCAGCCGGCGTCACCCCCCGAGCGAGGATGCCCAGGGCTGGCGACGCTGCTCCGCCGGACCTGGCTTGCACCTGCAGGCCCAACCCTGCCTTGTCTGGGAAGGTGACTGCTCGACGCGGGGGCTGGAGACGCTGGCTGCGCCGGGGGGCACGGCGGCATCCTCCCTTCTAGCTGCGGGCGCCGGGGTCCTGTGTTACCTGTTGTCACCGGCTGGCGTGACCGCGGGGGGACAAGTGGGAAGGGGGGGTCGGGGTGCAGAGCCCCCCACCCACCACGGTGCCCTCGCCCGTGCCGTGACTCAGGTTCCAGCCCGCTGCACAGGCCCCGCACGGCGATGCCGACATGATTGGTGTGTGCGTGTTGCAGCCGGGCCTGGAGAGCCCTGCTGAGGATCGGGCCCAGAGCAGGGCGCCAGGGGGCTGGCAGGGAGGACGGGGAAGGGGCAAAGGGGCTGGGTTGCGGTGGGGGGGGCGCACAGCTGTCTGCAAGGGGTGAGCACATGGCGCCTTCCCCTTCCCCTGCCCCTTGGAGCCAGCTTTGGGCATGATCTCTGGGAGGGGCGGATAGGTTTGCCACGGCTCAGTGCACTCCAGGTAGCTGGCTGCGGGGAAGGTGGGTGCAGGGGGTCAGGCTGGGCTGGCTCCGCTTTCCCGGTGGCACCTTCCCTTCGCTGCCAGGGGCCGGCTGAGCTACAGGTTGCCCAGAGGCAGCAGGAATCTGTGCATGTCCTGGCTGGGATTCGGTGCCAGCTTTCGGGGGGCAGCGCCTAGCTCCCTGCTGGCCCTGCCAGGGGAGGGAGGCATCTCCTCCCCGGAGCCCCTGGCCCAGGCTGGTGGCTGGCCATCTGGTAGCCAGATGCCAGGTGTGCAACAGGTCCCGCTGGCAGGCGAGACGGGGCCCTGGTGCCATGCCCTGATCCGTCCCCTGGTGCAGGAGGAAAGCCTGGAGCCTGGGGAGGTGGCTCTGCTTGCACAGTGGGACCCGGGCGCAGGGGCAAGAGCGCGGACGTAGTGTGTGGGGGGCTGCATCATCAGCCTCTTCCAGCAGGGGGTGCTGTCAGGAGCAGGGCCATGGGAGGGGATGGAGGGCACGCGGTGAGCGCGCTGGATGTCCAAGGGCTGGGGTCACTTCGTTTCTGGAGCAATGTAGAGTAAGGGGTCGGCACTGGGGGTGGGGGGCAGCTGAGGACCCATTACTAGCTCTGGGAGGAAGCAGTTTGAGCAAAGGCGCTGGGAACCAAGACACTTGGGGGTTTCTTCCCAAGACTGGGGGTGGGAGGGGAGTGTGGTGCACTGGTCGGAGCAAGAGGGTAGGAACCAGGGGGCCTGGCTGTAGGCCCAGCTCTCTGGTGTGACCTGGGGCACTGCCCTCTCCGAAGCGGGGGGAAGGATAAGACAAAGATTGGCAAAGTGCTTGGAGACTCTGTAATGAAACCAAGCTCTACCTCTGGCTCTGCCACCGCGGCTTGCTGTGGCCTTGGCCATGTCCCTTAATGAGAGTTCTGCCCCTCGGGGCTGTCTCTGCGCCGCGCTTTGCTTCTCCATACAATGGGGAGTGCCGCCTTCCCCTGCCTGGTAGGGGTGCCCTGAGCATAGACGCCCTGCGGAGTGTGGCATCCTGATGCCAGGGCCCTCTGATACGTCCCGCCGTCCGGGGGTGGCTGCCTCGCTGGCCAGGTTTATACATGTACCTTCCTCTCGGCTGCTGAAAACTTTAGCGCGAGGGAACTCTGTGTTACTAGGTCCCCCTCATGGCTCCAATCTCTGCAGCTTGAGCTCCGGGCAGTATCAGCCTCGGCGGGGCCCAGCCTTGTGCTACCTGCTCCGCGAGCAGACGCCAGCAGCCTCAGTCTTGGAGGTTGTAAAAGGAGCGGAGCCGGGTCCTGGGCGGGAGTTTGTTAGAGCCTAGAGGTGCAGCCGCTTGCCTGGGACCCCAACACTTGGCTTCCTCCCTCTGCTTCAACATCCCAGGTCTCCCATCTCTTGCCCGGTGGTGGGATCTGAAAGCAGAGGACCCTCTGGGCCCATTCAGTGCTGGATTTACCCGCTCAAAGCCCCAGCACGGATTTAAACCAGAGACGGGCTCCCCTTGGCAAAGGGCCCGCTGACTCCACGAACGCAAATGGAGCCAGCTCTGGGGACTGCAAGGAGCTGGGGCTGGTCAGCTTCATTCATGATCTTGGTTTCACTCTCCAGCTGCGTCTGGGCTGCTGTGGGGGGTGCTTGGGTTTTGTTTTAATATGGAAACACAGTGGTCCTTCAAAACAGCGGTGGCTGGTGGAGGAAGCACCAGAGGATGGAAGGGAGGGATCCAGCGGGGATCCAGAGGCCTGGGAGCGCAGCACTGGACTGGAGGAGTTGGACTGGAGTCTGAGTTCTTCAAAGAGGGTCTCTGGGGTGGGATGGGACGGGGCGGGGGGGTCTTGTAATACCCAAGCCAGCACCTACTGAGAAGGGAACACGTGGAGGGCACAAAGAGGGTGTTCTGCATGTCCGGGCACCTCCGTGCTTTGCTTTGCAGCTCGCCTGCCCCTGCCTGGGTGCAAGAAATGGAGAGAAAGGATGGACAGGGGGCCCGGGTTCTGCCTGGGGAGGGTGATCCTGTCTGCCCACAGGTATTGCCACTGATGTTCTGGATGCCCCATGGAGATCAAGTTCCCCCGTGCTCGGTGCTGTACATGGGCACGGCAAGGGGCAGCCTTTACCCTGACACATTACAGCAGGAGACAAGGCGGGGAACAGAGAGCAGAGGTGAGGGGTGGATGCATGGGGCCACCCTCAGCCCAGTGCTCTGACCACTGGGTCACGCTGCTGCCGCATGGAGCACACCAGTTTGCAAAGCTGTGGTGGGAGCTGCCAGCGATGAGGGCCTGGGGCAGAGGATCTGAAGGAGATCAGAAACCTTTGGGCAGGACCTAGACCAGGGGTGGGCAAAATACGGCCCGTGGGGCCCCTAAAACATTTAGAAGATTTAATATTTATTTGCTCCTGGCTGCCTGTCAAAGATGACAGGAGCCAGGGATGTTAGGACCCGGGGGAAGCTGGCAGCAGGACCCAGCATCAAGGCCCCCCATCCCCATCCCCCCAAGTAGAAGAGGGTTCTGGCCTAGGACCGTGGGGCTGTTCCTGCTTCCCTGCACTGGAGGGGGAAATATGGCCCTCAACAGCTTACCAAAACTTGGTACATGGCCCTCTGCCCAAAATAATTGCCTGCCCCTGCCCTAGACCTAGATCCCCAGTGTCTGAGCCGAGCCCCAAGCACCTGGGCTCCCGTGGCTTCCTAGCCGGCCGGCTTGCCCGGAGGTGCCGGATCCAGGGCCGGGGTGAAGAGTTTGTGGCCGCCACTCGGCCCATTCATAGCCGGGGCGGGTTTTTCGAGGTGGGGCCTATCCCGACCGGGGGCTCCTCTTACTGGAACAGGCCTGGAAACCAAAGTGTCTCGAGGCTGCGAGTCCCCACGGTTGGAGAGAGCTGTAATTTTCCAATCAAGCTGCCTCCCTGAACCCCTGCCATCAAATATTCATGGAATCCATTTTCTCCTGGCACTCCCGGCCCACGTCGGAGCCCGGCGAAGCCATCTCCTTCGCTCTAATGCATCCGGCACTTGCGGGAGCCTGGGGATGTCTCTGTTTCCTCCTCCTTCTCCTCCTCACTGGGCAGGGGCTGGTGGGAAAGGCATGTCCCCCCCCCCCGCAAAAGGAAAAAAGGGAAGGGGGAAGCGCTGGGCTAGTGAATGGGGTGGGGGGAAGGGGATGTGGGAAGCTGGTAATGTGCCTGGAGGTGGCAAAGGATTGGTGGAGAAGGGGCGGCACTGGCTTGGGGGCCTGGATCGGATGCGGCTGCTTCTGGGGTGGAGAGCAGGCTGCACGGCGGGGGAGGAGGATTGCACGGCTGTGGCATCTGGGAGAAGGAGCCCCGGGATCCGGAGGGTCTGCGCACCTGTGGTGGATTGGGCTGGGGCTTGTCCGCAGCACTGGCCGTGTCGATTTTGAACCCCCCACCCAAGCCCAGAGACATCTGCATGTGAAGCTCACGGTGACTGAGCCCTAAAAAGTCCTGAAAAGCCAGGACCCGAAGGGGCATTAGGAGCTCAGCCCCACTGCAGGTGCCTAATTCCATTCGGCAACTGTCGGATCTTTCCGATGAGCCGCACATGCCGAGCTTAGGACGCAGCTTGCAGCCTCTCAAAGCATCGGGAGTTGCCGGGGCCCGTCTACACTCCCTCTAGCCGCCTTGCTGGCGCAGATGGCGCCGGCAGGAAGGGGAGCAGAGGTGCCCTAGTGTAGCCGAGGCTCAGGCGCCGGCCGCCCTGGCTCTCGAAGCAGTCGGGAGGGAGCGGCAGCCACCAGAGCTGCTGCTGGGAAACTTGAAACCGCCCTTTGCACATTTGGATGCTGCAGTGGGGGGAAAAAAAGCCAGAGGAAGGCAAATAAACACGGCTGTTCTGTGGCTGGGGAAAGAAACAAAAGGTCATGGGCTTTCCTCCAGGAGCATGGAAAAAGGCCTGGTCAGCACCGGGGGGGAGGCGGAAGGCGTGAGCAGGGCGGCACGTGTGCGCGGGAGGCTTGGCGACGAGATGGGGAAAGCTAACGGCACAGCTGGGCTGTGAATTCAGTGCTGGTTCCCACGTGGATGCACAGCCCACAGGCTTGCTTACCCTTCCCATGCGTTAAGTGCGTCCACACAGGCCCTTAGCGCGGGCAAATTCCTGCTACCGAGACATCAGTTTGTGAGTCCCTGCATGGGGCTTGGATCTGATGGAGCTTCATTAACAGAGGGGACAAGGGGGGTCTCGAGGTTTGTGACTGCACGTAGAGGAAGGCGGGGGCACTGCCAATGCCCGGTGTCCGGAAACCCAGGAGGCGTCCTCGGGAGAGCATCAGGCTGGCAGGAAACGAGCCCTGTCCATTCCTCCTCGTTTGCCATCGGGTGTCTGGGGCAATGGGGTTGCGGCTTCCAGCTTTTGGGGGCTGGAAACAACCTCTCGTGGGATCCCGGGACTCCGGGCGCTGGGGATTTAACTGAGATTGGCCGCACTAGGAGGGAGGGCACATCTTTGCCCGCGGGGAATATCAAGGCATCACAGTCGGGCGCTGTTTGCAAAGCGGGGCTGATACCCAGCAGCTGATCTATGTGGGGCTGAGCCGGGCTCGGACCCACCCTTCCCCAGGATCGCAGAAGCGGCTGTGCCGGGTGCGTGCGTGCTCTGGATGGTGCTGGATGTGGCGGGTGACGGTGCACACGCGTGCGTGTGTGAACAGGGAGGTTGTAGGAGTGGGTGCCGTCACCGGGGTGACGCCGCAGGGCTGGCACTGACGAGCCGGGTGCTGATTTCCGGTGTTGCTCAGCCCGGCTGTTGCCAGACAGGCGGCTGGCGGACCCCTCCCTGGGGCCAGCCCCTCCGTACCTCTGGGTATATTTTGTTTCCAGGCCAGACTCGTCCCTCTCCGCTGCTCCGCTCTGCCTCCCCTCCTGCGCATCACCCGGGTCCCTGGATGCCTGGTTAATCTCCGTTACCATGGCGACGTTGCCAGGGCACCCGCCTCCCAGTCGTGTAAACCATAAATCACCAATAAGTGGCTTCTTCACGCGGAGAGCCAGACCCGCCACCCCGGCCCGCAGGAGCTGGGGCGAGGGAGCCACCCTGCGACGGGTCCAGCTGTGCCCCCCCGACCCAGCTGTGCTTCGCTTTAGCCATCCCCATCGGGGTCCCACGAGCAGGAGGGAGGAGCTGGCAGCAAGGGCACGAACGCGGCTCCGTGATGCCCAGGACCCCCTTGTCCGGTCCGGCTGGGTGGGTTTTGCCTCCCTGCTTCTGAGATGCCATCGGCTGGCGAGAAGCAGAGGGCGAGCACCCCACGCCCTGGCCGTGCCATTCCCGTAACCTGCCTTGCTGATAATCGCACCTTGATTAACTTAACCAGACAGTGGCTCCCCGGAGACAGGCACACAGCCTCCCTGCTCCACTAATTGCTTCTCGCCAGCCAGACACTCCCGTCCCCTTCAGCTTCCTCAGTCTCTCCCAGGCCCACATCCACCCGAGCAACCAAGGCCTGTGCCCAGGGGGAGCCTGCCTGGTGCCTGGTTTAGTGCCAGGTCCCTTGGAGGGGTCATGGGCTGCGGGCGCTGAAGGAGGAGAAGCAGGTGGGATCTGGGTGCTGCACCCGGAAAGCAGCTGCAAACTCAACCCCGTCCCGGGGATGCTGCGTTGCTGCTTGTGGACCCGCCAAAGGTGGTGGTGGTGGGACGTCCCCATCTCCGGGCACCCTTGGGGCTTCCTGACAGCGAAGATGGGCTTGCAAGATCGAGTTGGAGGCCGGTCCTGCTTTGAGCAGGGGGTTGCACTCGATGCGCAGCCCTTCCGAACCTCCTTCTATGCTCCTATGAAAGCAGAAGCGACGGCTGACCCCGGCGCTCGGGGGAAACGGAGGAAGTTGGAGCAGCCTCAAGGCTGCTCTGCTTTGCCCAGAGAAACCCCCGTGGCCCTGCTCATGTCACGTGGCACTAAGGATCGGACTTGGCATCATGCTTTTTCCCTCCCTGCTCCGGGAGTCCTGGGGTAGCTGCTCTCCGGCCTCTGAGGCAGAGCTCTGCTCAGACCCCTGTGCAGCCTCCCCCGTCTGCTCCTGGCTCGGCACAGGACAGGCTGTCGGCCAAGCCCTGCTCCTGGGAGCATCGATCTAGAAATGCTAGAGGGGAGGCAAGAGCAGGGGGGGTTTCCAGGGCCGGCCCAGCTCCTTGGCTGCACCAGGCATCCCCTGGCCTGGCCAAGGGACCGGAGGAACCCAGGGGGAGAGGAGCAGCCGGGCTGGGGCAGAAGGGAAAGGTGCGAGGAGGGTGGAAGGCGGCAGCCAAGAGCTGGGAAGTCCCCGGGCTGTGATGTCCTGGCCTCCTGGTCTCCTCCTAGCTTGCAAACTCGATGCAAAGGCTCTGACGGCTCAATTTATCCCGCATGTGACCCGGCAGGTCCCAGGCTCCGTGATGCACCCACCCCCAGCTCCGTGCCTTGCCCCTTCCTTCCATCCCCGCTCTCCGGGGACTTGCAGACCGATTCCCCAGGATCGGGCTGGCTTGCACGAGGCCGGGCTGCGCCGCGGGTTGAGAGCAGGTCGTTCCCCCAGGGCCGGGGGCGGGGAAGGAAGGCCTGGCCCATGTTGCATCTTCCTAGGCCAGGACGTGTTCCTGGCTGGTAGCCCAGGAATGCAGAGGCCGCGGCAGTCGCTGGCAACAGAGGAGAGACGGGAACGGGCCGTTTCGGAGGTGGCTGAAACGCTCAGAGCTCGGGGTCCAGGTGGGCGCCTGGCCAAGCCCCTTGCACATCTGGGAGCGATCGTATCCTGGTCTGATCTTGGCACGTGGCTTTGGGACAGTCTGGCCCTGGCTTGGCCAGCCGCTGGCCCTGGGGCAGGGGGCCTGGGGGTAAGCTTGGCACCGTCCCACCATCCACGCCTGGGAGCTCGGTGGGGGCTCTGCGTTCACAAAGGGCTGGGTGCGATGGCTTCTGAAGTCCCTTCGGGCTCAGAGGTTCCCATCTGGTGCCACAGGACGTGTCTGGGAGCTGTGGACCGAGGCTCAGATAAGACCTCCTGCTCTGCAGGTGTTGAGACCAGGCGATGGCAGGAGAGCTGGGACGAGGCGAGGAGCTGTGCTGGGGTGCCCCGTGTCCCCTTGCTCTGCAGGAGGCTGGGAGAGCTGACCCCAGGGCTGGCATGAGCTACTTCCCTGGGAGGACCCCCAGCTGGAGGGGGTCCCTGGGAACGGGCTTCCTGCCGCCCGTGCATGTGTCGGGGTGCATGTGGTATGCGAGTCAGTACGGTACGGGCCGTGGCAGAGCCAGGATGAGCCCCTCCATCCACGGAGCTTGTTCCTGGCAGGGGAGAGAGGAAGGCAGCTCCCGGCCCTCCCTGCAACACGCCTCCCCCTACGCCTGCAAGCGCAGGGTGGGTGCTCTTCGGTGGCAGGCGGGTAAATACGGTAATGGCTCCTGGTTGGGCTCTCTCCAGCACTCCCCGAGAGCCCGTTGCCACCAGCTCCAGCCTGCGGTGACACACGAGAGAGGGGAAAAAAGGCCCGGAAGGTTTTAATCGGATGGACAATGTCTTTTGCCCCCGTGTTTTTACCTCTTCTCTGCCGCTCAGCTCTTGGTTCTGCTTGACAGAGCCCCGCACCCCTGCCGGAGACGGTGCCCGGCCGTAGCCATCTGCGTGATCATTGCTAATGGCCCGGGCTGTCGCTGCCTTATTTACGAGGAGCCGTTTACCGCGGCCGTGACCGCACGCGGCGCCTCTGCCCGGCCGTGGGCAGCGATGACCCGAGCCGTCCTCTCTCTGCCAGCCTCCGCTCCGATCCCCACCTGCCCAGCCGGAGGTTTGCTTTGCCAGCACCACGGCCAAGCCAGGGGCAGACGGCAGCCGCTGGATGCATCGAGGAGCCTGGGAACGACATTCGAAGGGGCTTGTCGGGGGGCAGACCCCGCTGCAGCTACCCTGGGGGGTAAAGGCCCATAAAGGCAGAGCGAAGGGCCCCCGGGTCACCTCTTACTCTGCACAGATCTGCTCTCAAGACGTGCGATGCGTCTCCCTGGGACTATGGGGAAATAACGGCTTTGGCTTTAGAAACCATCTCTGCCCTTACTGATGGCAAAGAAAAGTTTGAAACAGCCTGGGCGTGGCTCGGGCACCGCGATGCCAGCTCGTTTGGAGGGTCCTACAATGGCTCTTGACTCTCACAAGCACTCGTGGGTTTTTGTGGGGATGGAGGGGGAGATGCCCCAGCCCACGACTCGCGCTGCCTTGGATCGCAGGACACTTGCCTGCGGTGATCTCAGCCAGCGACTGCAGCACTGACCTTTCTCCCCGCTCCGTGCCAGGCAACGGCTCCTGGCGAAAGGAAGCGAGGCTGGGCATTGCCAGCTGTCTACGGGGCAGGTTCCCAAAGGGCGAGGGGGTGCCCGGCCCGTCTCCCCCCGGGTGATTGATGCCCGGCGTCTCCTGCTCCTCCACGCGGGCGCTGGCTCTGGCCCGGCAGAGCAGTGACATTTGGAAATCGCTCCCCTCCCATGATCTCAGCCCGGCAGAGTTCAGCGAAAACAATCGGGGAAGGGAAGGGGCCGTCCGAGCCGGGCGGGATTTCATTGTTGGACGTCGCGTTCCCCGGGCAGGAGCTCTGGAACAGAAGGCGAAGGGCCAAGCATGACAAACAGGCTTGGCTGCCTGGAGATGGTGCTGCGTGCGCCTCTGCGTCTCCAAAGCGCCGTCACGTCCATCCTTCACGTCGCCCCGCGCAAAAGGACCGCAGGAGCAAACCCTGCCCTGCTGCCTGCGTTTCGGATCCCAGCATGGGGGAGAAGGAGGGAAGAGCGCCCACACGCTCGCAGCTCCATCCCCACGCCATGCCCGGGGCCCACCACCACGCGCGGCCCCCTCGTCGCCTGCACGCGCGCCCGCACGCATGCACGCGGCCCCCTCCTACTGTCCATTTGTCACGGGTTTTTGATTAATTTTTTTCTTAATTTTGCCACGGCTGCATGTGAAGCATCCTCCCCAGATATATCAATTCCTTAATGGGGATTTATAAATACATCTCTTCTGCCTCCCACGCCGCCTCCGGTAGCAAACACCATCTGCAGAGAGTGTAACCTGCAGCCGGCAGCCGCTCGCTAACCAGATTAAAGAGCATGGAGGAAGCGTGGCAGGGAGGCTTGGAGGAGCCAGCCCCTTGCTCCAGAGGTGCCTGGCAGCACGGGGGGCTAGAGGCGGCGGTGATGGAGATCAAGGTTGTCTCGCAAGGGGCTCAGCTCCTCGGAGCGGCCTTCTAGGAGCTGAGAGCCCTCAGCACAGGATTGGACCTTGGTACCGTATTTTCTTGCATAAACACGCACGCTTTCCACATGCCCAGAGGGGGAAAATGTAGGTGCCTGTTATATGTGAAAATATGGATCCCTACAGACCTGGAGACTTGGTGGGAGCAAAGCCGTGGCAGTGTTAAGTGCTGCAGCCACGGTACTTAATGCTGCCACGGCTTCCCCGCCGCCAAATGTCAGGACCCCGGAGGCGCTCCGAGGACAGCTGACCTGGCACTACGTGCGCAGGATCAGACTCGGTGCGTGGCTCAGTAAAAACCTGAGATTTTACTCTTTTTTTTTCCCCCCTCCTTGAGGCTTTCCAAAAAAGAAAGGCGCTTGATTTTCAAGGGGGTGGACTAGGCAAGAAAATGCAGTCATGGAAGGTGCTTGGAGCCCCGCTGCCCTCTGTGCACATGCAACGGAGGTGCTGATAAGCCTGCTCAGGCCTTTGCTGGGTCTCAGACCCGGCTCTTCCCTGGCTGCGCCTGTGACTCTGGCAGTGCTGGGGGAGAGGGAGTGACTGGAGCATTTTTCACCTCGAATGCATGCTTCAAATGGGAAGACGGCAGCAATACAGAGCCATTAGCAGCGCGGCCACGCTGGGCTCTGGAAGGCACAAGTGCTGTCAGATGCAGAAGGACCACAGCGTGCACCGATCCAAGCCAGAGGTTCCTGGCTAGAGGGTCTTGCCCCTCCATTTGGGGTGAGACCGATCGCTGCATTGGGGTCAGGCAGGAATTATACCCCCTGGTCCAATTGGTACAGATTTTGGGGGGTGGGTTGCCAAGGGGTCTGCGGAGAACCAGCCGCCGCTTCACAGCTGGTGGCGCCCGCTGCTTCATGAGACACATCTACAGGTTGTTGGATGAGGCACGAGCTAATGCTGCCTCCAGCCGGCTGAGGGCACGTTGGCATCTTATTATAACCTGTAACCAAGCTCCGTGCCAACAGGATTTGTTAACGGGCCCCTGTTATTTAACCACGTGCCTTGCGATTGCAGCCAAACAGGTTCGGGATCCCGCGGTGCCAGGAGCTGTACGAGCCCAGGGCAGTGTCCTGAACAGCTTGCAATACAAACAGGCGGGGGAGGCTGACAAAGGAGAGGGGAAAGGAGCACAACGGTGGAGCCAGATGCCGGCGGTTAGCCCAGCACCGCAAACACTGATACAGGGCATCGCGTGGCACCTGCTTTATGCCGAAGGGCAGCCAGAAATAACGTGGGCCCCGCATGAGACCGCACCAGAGCCAAGGGGCTGCTTGATGCTATTGTGAGGGGCTGCGAGCAGCGTCCGGGCTTTAGATCTGAACTGTTTTAATGCAAGATGCCAACAAAATGAAGGTTTCGAAGGGGCCTGTACCGTTCTGGGGGGAACGAAAAATATTGATGTTTTCTCGGGGGAGATTACCCAAAAAATCCATCTTTTTTTTTTTCTGTAAGCCGTTTTCTTTGTGTTTTAATGCCTGTTTTGAATGGTGGGTTTCCCTGGGGGGGGAAAAACAGGAGAATTTCCTATGGAGCAAACACATTTGTATAGGAAAAGTAGAGCCATTTGTCACCGGGGGGACGGGGGAAATAGCAGTGGAAAGGGTGGCGGGTTTGGTTTTTTTTTCCTACTGGCTGAAGTTTGAATTCGGCTCCAGAGAGATGATTCTGTTTTGTGTCCGCGACGGCTTTTTTACCCACGGTAGGCTTGATTAATAGTCATAGGTGTATGACTCGATCCAGCTCGACAGATCGCTTGATCGAATTCCTCAAGTACAGACCTGAGCGTCTTGCATATGGAGACTGGTCTCTCTTTTCCTTTTTTTTTGGCTGGGTGCGAGCGCACGTTTCAGCCTAGATCTTTCCATGTCACGTAGGTTGGGATCGAGTGTCTCGGGCTGGAGACTCATCACATCGGCCTTCAGCTCCCTGCCAGGGGTTGCGCAGAGGATGGAGCTGGGCTGGTCTCGGTGGGGGCAGATGACAGGACAAGGAGCAATGGGCTCCAGCTGCAGCAAGGGCGGTTTAGGTTGGATATTAGGAAAAACTGGGGAGGTTTTATATTAAGAAGGTTGGATATTAAGAAACTGGGGGGTTGGATATACTGGGGAGGTTGCATATTAAGAAAAACTGTCTCACTAGGAGGGTAGTAAAGGGGTTACCCAGTGAAGTGGTGCAATCTCCATCCTTGGAGGTTTTTAAGACCTGGGTAGACAAACCCATGGCTGGGATGATGTAGCCAGGGCTGGTCCTGCTTGGGTTGAACTGGATGCAACCTCCCGAGGTCCCTTCCACCCTCATTGCCTCTATTCTATGATCAGGAGCCCCTTGCAAAACCCGGGCGCCCTGCTTTCCAACCCGGAGTGCTGCAAGAGAGAGCCGTACCCCTGGGCAGCTTCGTCCAGCGGGGTGCATGGGGCTGGGTGTGTAGCTGTTCATTTGGTTTTTTATATTTGCTTCACTGTAATGGCTATTCCTTGTGTGGATCAGCCTGGGCACGGAGTAGTGAATGCTCCATCTCCTCCCCACCCTTTCCCATGAGACCGTTCAACCGGACACAAAGCAGCCGCGCGCTGACGAGTTTTTTCCCTTGTTTGTGAGCAGGACGGCGGCACCCGGGTGCCCCCACCACTAGGCACTGCATGCCCACCTGGCGCAAGGCCACCTCTGCCCCAAGGAGCTTGCAGATGGGCTGCAAAGCAAAACAGAGAGAGGGCCAGGGACATCGGAGCGGGCAGGAGCAGAGGACTGGAGGTTTAACCACTGCCCTGTGCTTCCTGTCAATGCTTTGAGCAGAGGTTAGTTGCAAAGGCAGCTGGGTGGTGGAGGAGGGTTGCAGTTGGACAGGGGTCAAGGTACGCATGGCCTAATGGACTGGGCTCCAAGACTTATGATGCCCCTGGCCCGGTACGGATGGGGGCTGTGACCCAAGCAGCCCCCAGCCATCCAGCAGGCCCTGTCTGCAAATGCCACGCCGCCGCAGCTGGGCGCTGGTTGCTGCTGCAGCCTGCATCCCAGCCAAGCCCTGCTGCTGCCTGCCCCGTGAGCCACGGGGAACGGTTCTCCACGATCCATTTTAATTAAGCTCCGAGAGCCAGGCCGGCTTTCGGCGAGCGGGGTCGGCTGGCGGCTCCCCAGGCCCCGGTGTGTGAACAGCACGTGAGCCCCGGCCTGCAGCCAGCCTGGCACCAGGGCTCCCGTCCAGGGCGGGGGCTCCTGGGACCGCGCTGTAATGGATTTGCACATAACCACAGGCAGAAATGCAGATGAGAGCCGCTTCCCCCCAACCCCCACCCTCACGTGCTCATCCTTCCTCCGTCTGCTCTGGAGCGCGCTAGCCCCCGAGGCAGCCGTCCGCCTGAGAAATAGTCAAGGCCACGGTTGCGAAGCCGGTCCCGTGACGCAGGTGGGGGTGGGAGATGCAGGTAGGACGGAGATTCCTCTCCCAGACGTATGGCTTGGGTCAGGCCCGGACCCAGGAGAGATGCGAGACCCCGCTGCCGGCGCCACGGAGGAGGGCAGGCCACGGAAGATCTGGGGAGGGCACGTCTCTGACACTGGCAACCTGTGGGACCCTGGGCACGACACTTCACCCCTCTGCCGTCCATCTTTGCACGGTACACAGTGGAAACCCCTTCTCTGCCTGTCGCATCTGCTCCGTCTGTGAACTTTTGGGAAAAGGGACCCTCCGCGGGGTGCGTACAGCCCCTAGCACAAGAGGATCTGCCTCTTTGCCTCCTGCTCTCGCGAGTCCAGCAAGGGTCTGGTCATGTGCCCGTCTGGTGACGACCCTGCCATTGAAGGAGGTGGCATTTTACCCCCTCCTGCTGATGCCTGCCTGTTGGAAATGAGCTGTACACCGGGAAGGAAGGCCAGGCTTGCACCTTCATGGCCACTGTTTGGGGCTGGGGGCAGGGTGGTGGAGGGGTGGCACAGCTGGGCTCCTGGGAGACATGGCTGTCACAGCTGGCCCGTGGCCACGTGGCATCTCGCTGGTGTGCACAGGGCAATGGAGGAGTGATTTCAGGCTGTCCGACCTTCATCTCCAAGCCCTCCGCAGAGACGCCCATCTCCGGAGGTGTGGGACTGTCCCAGCTGAGCCAAGGGGGGCCTGCTGCTCAGCCCGGCACAAAAAGTGGCTTCCTGCCCCGGTGGCTGCTTGACGGGTGAGGGTCGAGTCCGCAGCAGAGAGCTGAGCAGACACGGCGAGAGGCAGGCGCTGCCCGGTGTCAGCCTGGACAGGGCAGAGCCGTGGCATCTCCCTCTGAATGGAGGAGGCATTGCCGGGGATGAAGTGACTTGCCCGGGGTCACACGGGGAGCCTGTAGCAGAGGTAGAAATTGGTCTCTGACCCCCAGCCTTAGATGCAGGCCCGTCTTTTGCTGGAGACGCACAGCACAGATGCTCTGACCCCGCTGCCCTGGAGCGGGCACCAGAAGTGGGCTCAAGCTTTCTCAGTGCAGCTGCAAATGTCCATTTTGCCCCAGCTGCCTCTGCGGCAAATCGGGTTCAGACGGACGGGGAGGGCGTCACTGTTTCGCTTTAGCTTTCGATTCTTGAGAAGGGGCTTCGGACCGTCGCCGCCGCAGCCTGAGCTTCGCGAGAGCCACTTCGCAAGACCCCGCGGGCATTGCTCGTGGCCATGGGGAATTGAGAAGTGAAAAGGAAGCTGCAATCTGCGGTCCAGATTGCCGAGGAGAACAAAACCCTGCGTCTCCCGCATCTTGCTCGGTGAAGAACGGGAAAGCGCTGGTTTGCGATGCGCTGCCCGGAGCCACGTTTATATTGGAATAAGTGGATCCACGCGGGGTTTGATTGGCGTAAAGCCAGAAGCCGTAAAATGGTCTTGTGTAGCTCATACGCCCATACATCAAAGGTGCGGGGGGAGCTCTACCTGGGATCTCTTGAGTGCATGTTAACAACCACGTACAGAAGAAAAGTGCTGCTTCCCCTGCTTTACCTGCGGCAGGCGCGGGTCCGACGTCTCGTGTTGGCTCGGCAGGGGCGGTAGTCTTACAAAGAGTTGAGATCCCAGACAAATCCTTGACGGTTTGCAGAGGACGTGACCTCTGGAGGTCCCTTCCAGCCCTGCTGCCCTAGGATTGTGGTATCAGGCTCCCATACCCTGATAGACTCGTGTTCGTCCCCGTCTCCATACAACATAGTTCCACCCGGGTAAAAGCGACTAGGCCTCGAAAGCAAAGCCGGAGTCTTTAAATGCTATATTCACCGACTATTTTTTTTCTGCGTGACGCTGGCTTCGTTCGGCGCGCGCTGCTTCGGCCCCGGAGGTTCGAGGCTGGGAAAAGCGTAAGCAGCTGGAAACGGGGAGGGGGGGGGGATCATGGAAAGTGTTAGTCAACCTTAATAACAGAGCCAGCGGCCAGCGGCCCCTGTAATTAGCATTTCTATAGCCCTTTCCATTTTCGAATCCCTTGGAGCGGAGGTATCTGCCGCTCGCTTAATGTCACCAGCTCCCTCCGTTTGTCTGCTTGAAGGCCGAGGCAGGGAAACTGAGTCGCGGGGAGAATCCGAGGGGGATGGGGACCCATTCAGAGGCCTCAAGGACAAGGAGGAGAGCTCGGGCAGAGCAGACAAAGGAATGAAGGAGAACTGGAAAGGAAGAGGAAAGTTCCACTGCTGTCTGTGTGCCGTGTCCGGTTATGCACAATGGGTCTATTGATGGATGCACACACGCACAAACACACACACACTTCACCCCCCACTTCCCCAGCCTGTCTCACGTCCTCTTCTCCCTCCGTTCACTCTCTGCCCTCTTGTTGCAGGGTCATCGAGGCTAGCACCGCTCAGCAGGAGAGGCTGCAGGCCATCGCGGTAAGTGGATCCCGCCCGTCTCTTCCCAGCTTGATGCATTGGACAATGACCCCGGCGTTCGGGTCTGTACCGGGCGAGCAGAGACCCAGATGGGCAAAGGCAGCGATCCCTTCCCAGCATCGTTGCTGTGCGGTTTTCACCCAGAGGTGGCTGCATGTCATCACATGTACAAGCGCCCTTGGAGCTCAGAGCTGCTGGAAGCGCGGCGTTTCGAGCCCCTTGGAAATGCAGCTGGGAGCAAAGTGTAAATCGCCCTGGTTTGCATTCATGGATAGCAGGGAAGTCTGGGATAGAAAGAACCAGCATCCCTTGAAAGGATTAGATTGGGGGGGGCATTTGGGGCGGTGCGGAAATCAAGCTGCGGGGAGCACAGAGGTTTATGCCTTTCTCTCGGGAACTATGTGATGTGCGGTGCTCCTCCAGGGTCCCTCAGCCTCGCCCTGGTCCTCCTGCCCTGCACAGTTGGCACCCTCATTAGCCCCAGCGCCCCCAAGTCAATCGGGCAGTGGCATCCCTGGCAGCAGTGACCCCGTGCCATGAAAGACGTGGGAACATCAGGCCCCGTGAGCCACAGAGAGCGTGTGTGCATTGCTGGAAAGCAGCACCAGGCCCCAAGGAGGTGGTAATGTTGCCTTTGCAAAGACGCCATCTCACGAGCAGGCAGCTTGTGCCAATCCTCCGGGGTTCACGTCACAGCTGCTGCCTGTCTGGTCGGAGCAGAGCTGGCGCGGTGTTGTTCCTGTGCCGGGGTTAGTGTGTGCGTGCATGCATGTGCGTGCACATGTGTGTGTTTCAAGCTAGGAGGTAGGGCAGCTTTGGGGCTGCTCTGGTCTTAGCCAGGTACCTGAACTGGCCTGGAATAAGAGGAACGAAGGGACTGCTTGAAACCTGCTACTGCTCCCTGCAGTCAGTGCCTCATTGCAGGGCCACGGCAGGCCCCCAGTCCTTCAAACCCCTCCCTTCCCCCTGGGGCTAATTATTTCCCTGTTCCTTCACTGGGGCCTTGCTCTGCGAGGAGCAAATGACTCTCAGGAGAGCCGCTCTGACAGCTTCCCGCTCCCCAGCAGCCTCATGGAAGGCGCCTGGCGCCACTGCAGAAGGAGCGTCTGGCTCAGGTACCGGCTCAGCTGGCGCACACGGCAGGGGAATAGGAGTCGGGATGCCTGGGCTCTGCGACTGATTCACTGCAGGCTCTAAGGGACATCTCCGGGCCTTGTGAAATGCAGGTGGAGATTGCTACGGGGCAGCTGAGATGCTTAATGAGCCAGCTGGGGTAGCATTACCACTGTTAATTATTACCGTATTTTCTGGCGTACAATGCATCCCGAGATAAGACACTGGAAACGGATCTATCCTTGTCACAAGTGGCCGAGTGACATCAAACCAGCGCTCCAATTTCCAGCGGCTTGAGTTCAAAAAGGCTGTGTGTTGTACGTGAGAAAATACAGCTCTCGAGTATGGTCCTGAGCCAGCCTGTTGCAAACACACCCTGGCTGTTGTTAGTTAAGGAGCTCTGGGGCTAGAGGTGTTGGGGGCACCAGGGTGTTGGGGGCACCAGGGTGGATGCCATCTGTCCCTTCAGGGCTGCATCCGCCCAGCGCATGCTGGGAGTGCCAGTGTCTGGTGTTAGCTGGGCACGGGGTGAGACAGAGCCCGGTGGCCCGAGGCAGCGACCAGCGCGGTCCTTGCCCGGCTGCGGCAGGCTGGCCTCGTGCCCGCCCCTTTGTGTGGCAGCCTCGGCTCCAGCTTTCCCAGCCCGGGTTGTTATCGGGTTGGGCTCAGCTGCACAAAGAGCAAATTGTTCGGGGCTGCGGGGGGAAAACGGAGACACGGCCAGGCGGACTCGGGGAAAGGAATCTGGGCAGGTCCCAGCTCCGTGCAGGGACCCCGGCGCCGCCTGGGTCTCCTCTTGCTACCAGGTGCAAGGTCCCTGGAAGTGATGCAGCTGCGTGGTCCGCGCACACACGTGGCTGCGCCAGTCCAGGGGTCTGGTCCCAACCGTGCTGGGGGGCTGTGGGCAGATCACCCCCAGCCCCCTTCTGAAGAGTGGGTCCAAGGGGTTTCCAGTGACGCCTCTAGCCCCAAAATCAGCCAGGCCACTGTGACTAGTGCTGATTATTACCGTATGTTCTCACGTACAACGCATCCTGGAATAAGCTGCACTCCTTGCTTTGAAAGGCAGATTGAAGTGGGGGGGAGGAAAGATCTGCCCTCATAGCAAGCCCCTCTGTGGCCTTCTCCCATGGGTGCCTCAGTTTCCCCACCCACCCTATGCCAGCAGGAGGAGCTGTGGGCCGCTGCGGGTTATTCCCTCCAAATTAGGGCCTGAATCAGCTCGCACCAAGCACGGGGTTATTCTGAGCAGCCTTGCGCCCGCCAAGCCCGAGAGCCACGTGTTCCAGGCAGTGGAATTCAATTACAGCTCTCCCGGGACAGCACGGGGGTAAATGAAGGGCAGATACGTTCAGTGCAAACACACGCCAGGCCCCTCGCGCACCTAGCTCACCAGGCCTGGCCCTGCAGGAAGGTCCCGGGGTGGGAACGTTTGAGTGAGACCCCAGGGTGCAACGTGCTCGGTGCTGCACGTGTGCGCATTAGGGAGAGGCAACTGCTGCCCCCAGGGCTTTACACTCAGAGAAAGGGGAGGGATGTTCCTACGCTTGCGGGAAGCTGGGAATTGCATCCGGCTCTCCCGTGGCGGCGTTTTGGAGCTGCCCATCACCCCCACCTCGAGCTGCTGTACTTCATACTGGCTTCCAGCCACCACCCCGGGATGCTCAGGACTCTGAGGGTCCCAGATGTGCCTGGGGGGCTCAGATCCAGCAGCCAAGGGACCTGGGGGCTTTGCCGTGGCAGTCCTGGGGCTGGGTTTTGCTCCAGGTTCCCTGTGTTGCATCTTCAAGGAAAATGCCCGGCCTGGCAAGGAGGAGCCTTTGCTCTCGGTGCGCAGGGAAGACACAATAGCAGCCTTGATAGCATCCAGCGGAGAGTACCTGGCTCCCTCCCAGCCCTCCCCCCGGCTTGTCTCCCCGCTCACACCACTCCGCCTTGCTGCCTGCCACGTCACTCTCTATCGATCGTGGGCCAAGCAGCCTATCGATCTCCTGGCAGAGGCCTGTGCAGGGAGGGGGGTGCTCCGCTGTGCTTCCAGGCCCTTGGGCGGCTGCCTTGGCGGTTGGGGAGGCGGGGAGCTGGGCCCTGCAGACGTGGGAATCTCACGCACGAGCTCCAGGAGTGTCTTAGCCTGATGCCCGTGGGCAGCCCAGAGTGCAGGGGTCAATAGCCCAAATGCTCTGCCCGGTGTAGGAAAAGGGAGTCTGGGGGGTCAGTGGTGGGCAAATCCCTTCCTGCAAGGAGCTCTACAGGGCGGGGTAGGGTGGTGGGGCGAGGTGGTTGTGTGCAAAGGATGGGAAGGCAGGAGAAAGGGGCAGTGCCATGGAGCGGGCCAGAGGTTGCACTGTCCGGCCCCCTGGATTTGCAGAGATGCAGCATTGGTGTGTGCAGCTGTGCACACTGGGGTGCACAGTGGAGCTGGCGCAATTGTGCAACTGTTGCACGGCGCTTTCACTGCTGCTCCGCGACGTCCAGGTGGCGTGCTCTGTGTGCGTAGGTTTGAGGCCCGGGGTGGCTGTCAGGCGCCGGGTATGAAATCCTCCAGCACTTTGCCCCTGTACGTCCAGGTGTTGGGCATCACGTAACGGTTGTGTTGTGTTTGTCGGGCATGGTGTGTGCAAGCGTGTCACACGATGGTACATGGCTCGTCTGCGTTGCCAGGCATGGTGTTGTTGCCATGTGCATTGTGCAAGTGTGCGCACAACAGCTGTTGTGTGTTGCCTGTAGCTTTGCACCATCCTAGACCCCCCCGTGTGTGTAGCAGTTGTGCCTCGCGCGGGTGTCATGGCTGTGATGCCCATGTGCTCCGCACTGTTGTGTATCATCACAGCTGCGGCATCTGGATGGGATAAAAATGCAGAGCAGCTGGGGGCGCGGCGGGCAGGGTGCTAAGGGAGGGCAGCAAGAAGCCAATAAGGAGGAGAGGCCAAGGGGAAGACTGTGGCGGGAGTGGCCTGAGCACGCCAGGCAGAGAGGAGATGGAGAGGGACACAGGGAAGGGCACCTCCATCCACCCCAGCCCAGCCAGGGAGGGCTTCCTGAGCAACCTGCCTCGGCTCAACAAGCTTCGGGCCAGGTTCTCAGTGGGTACAAACCCCCTAGGCCCTGACATTGCCCCTGCTGAGGAAGCAGAGTCCCCCGTATAAATGTTGGTGGGTGTTTGGGCATGGTCAAGAGCTTTGGAGACCAGACTGGCAGTGGGAGACCTTAGTGAGGGCCCCAAACCTGCGAGACACCTGGGGTGTTCCGGGATCACTCTGAGCCAAAGCATCCGACGGGGTGCGAGGGTCCACTCCCCCGGCTTTGCAGGGCCTGACTGTGTCCCGCCGGCTGTCACGAGGGCTCTTGAAAGGTGCAGCTCCCCTCTGCTGCCGCCATCGAGGCCTTGCTGTGCTCAGAAACGGACCCTTTACTTGCTCCCTCTCCCCTTGCGCCTTCAGGAGAAGCGGAAACGTCAGACAGAGATCGAGAATAAAAGGCGCCAGCTTGAGGACGACAGACGCCAGCTCCAGCATCTCAAGGTAGCGGCTCTGCCCTGGGCCTGGTTGGGACTCGGGCTGCGAAATGGGGCCAGATGGAGAACTGCGACCCTCCAGTGTCTAACTCCGCTAAAGCTGGTGGGAACGAGGTGCTGGCAGGGGAAGCAAGCACCTAAATCCCTTTGCCTTGGGTTCTATCTGGGCCATGCCTGGTGGGTGCACAGGTCGTACTAGATGGTCCTGGGATCAATCTTATGGCATAAAGGCCCTGAAAATCACTGCCTAGATGCTGCCCAGAGCCAGTCCCCTGCAGCAGAGACATCTCTCTACTGTAGCGTCCTCCAAGTCCCCACTGCCTCGCCACCGCCCCCTGCCCAGCAGCTCCTCCCGGGTCAGGGTACCTCTAAGGCTGCCTTCCCCCTCCCCTCCCATCAGGAGAGCCCTTCCAGGTAGATCCCTGGTGCTGCCCCGAGTGCTCCCCTTGGTGTCCCTCAAGTCCTGGCAGAAATGTGACCCCCATTTCTCCATGCTCCTAACTCCCCGCAGTCCAAGGCCCTGCGGGAGAGATGGCTGCTGGAAGGCACCCCCTCGTCTGCCTCCGAAGAGGACGAGGCCATGAAGAAGCAGATGCAGGAGGATGAGGCGAAGACCAGGGAGCTTGAGGACACCATCCAGAGGTAACGGCGAAGGCGCGGGGTGACGTCAGCCCGGGAGGGGGGCTGTGCAGAGCTGGCAGGGGAAAGAGGGAGCAGGACAGTAGTGAACGGAGGCACATGGGCAGCATAGCATGGCCAGCTGCCTTTACACCAGCAGCCTCGCCTGTCCCTTCTCCACCCTCCACCCACTCCACATCTCGATCCCGGGTGATGCCCGAAGCCCACTGGCTGGAGCCGAGCAGGACGGCCAGACGAGGGTTGCGATGGGACGTGCTGGCTCCCTCTGCTCTGGCCGGGCTGCCTTCTCCTGCAGGAGGGGGGCTGGACCCGATGATCTGTAAGGTCCTTTCCAGCCCCTAACAACTAGGAAACCATGAGATCTCCGATTCACCACCCCAGCCGGCCCCGAGGACGGCGCAGCAGCGCGGCCCCGTGTTTGGAGCAGGCGCCCGGGTGTCAGGACCCCCGGCTTCTCCTCCTGCCTTCGTGGACGAGCGCTGTCCAAGTGGTAGAAAAGGTGTTCAGGAGAGTCAGGACACCTGGGTTCCCATTTCTGGGGGGGTCTCATGGTTATAGCGGTGCCAGGGGGATCTAGGACTCCAGGGTCCTCTCCCTGCCCCGGCCCCCCGTTGCAAACAGAGCCGTGACCCATGCAAGGTTTATACCAGGACCTTGGAGATCCCCTGCCTCGAGGTGCTCGCTGTCACATATCTGGACACATACTTCACCTGGGCTTGGCCTGAGCGGGGACAGCGGCTCCCACGCGCAGCTCCACCCTTGCCAGACGCTGTACTCCCACTTCCCCAAGCTGGAGTGTGTCCCGCTGTGTTGCAACTGGGCCGGGGGCGGGAGGAAACGCCGCACATGATGGCCCCGGGCTTGGGTGGGGTGCAAGGAGCTGGCAGAGGAGAGAGGAGACAACTCAGGGCCTTACTGGGGAATGCAGCGGGCCTGAGGTCCCGGTTCCCTGCACTGCCTCCCACGCTGGACGGCCCCCCTGCCCGGGTTGCCGAGAAGCTGCTGGGAAGATCCCTCCTTCTAGGCAGCAATAACACTGAGTGCCGGGAGCTGAGTAGAGCCTCTCCAGCCACTACCAGGATTTCCCTTTCTGACGGTGAATTCCCCCCCAGCACCATTTCCGAAGACCACGTGTTTCTCTGGCAAGGTGGCATCCCCTTCCTAAAGTGCAAGCGGCAGTCCTGAGCATGCCGTGCCCAGCAGAGCCCGTCTAGGGCCATTAGGAGTTGGCCTTATTTAAAGTGAAAATCCAATAGAGACTGCGAGACGAGAGGAGAGGAGAGGAGCGGTGGGGAGTGGGAGGAGTGCATCCATCAGCCTGTAATGCTGCCCCGGGGTTGCGGGGGGGCACGTCTGAACACAGATGGATCTGCTCCCTAATGGCACTTAGGCCTGTATAGTGCTGGAGGCAGCAGGAGCTTTCCCAGCCAGGCGCGCAACTTCGGGGAAGGGGCCGTGGGGAGCGGGGGAGCCTCCTGAATAACCCCAAGGAGCAGGCGGATGGTAAGGTGGGCCGTGAGACTGACTCTGCCCATCCCTGGGTCCGCGCTGGTGGGCCTGATGCCTGTCCGCGGCCTGGGGGCTCTGCCAACCCATCCCCAAAAAAGCACGGGGAGCAGGTCCCTCTCCCCCAACATCGCCCTGTTGCTGCCTTTCCCTTCTCCTCCCACGCGGATTCGGATCTCGGGGAGGACGCGCAGAAGCTGCTTCTCTTTGTATCCTCTGCTACGTGTGGCCTCTTCTGTTACGCGGGCTATTACCCAGGGTGGAATACAACCCCGGATGGGACCCGTCATGCCCTCCTTACAAACCGCGGGGAATCTCTTTTCCTCCCTGCTATGACTGTGATGCCTGTGGGAAGCATGCGGGTGCGTGGGAAATTATATAGCCAATGAAAGGGCATCGTGTGTGCGATCCGATTGGCTCACCCTCCATTGAATCTCATAGAAATATATTGATTTTGTTTTTTCCACCCCCAACACGTGGCCGTCCTCGGCCAATCCTGCGTCCTCACCTGTCTCGGTGCACGTGTGGCCTCGGATTTGGTGGCCTGGGGCAATCGGGAAGGGGGGAAGAAGCCGTGGCGGCTGTGGGAGGCATCTGGGGGGTGTCTCCTTCTATCCCAGGAGGCTCGGGGGAGTTAGGCCAGAAGGAGAGACTTTTGCCCTCTCTTCCCAGCCTCCTTCGCATTCATTTCACTGCCAAAAAGGGGGGGAAAGGCAGCCGGGAAGCCGCCGCGCTAATAGAGGTATCCCAGCAGCCAACCGCCGCAGGAAGCATGCCATAAATCACCCTCTGTGCCCATTAATTACAGCGCCTCGGTGCAGATATGGGTCAGATCCGAAGGGGCCCTTTGTGTCACTTAAATGGCCCAGTGAATTCTTCTGAGCCTGGAAGGGGAAAAGCGGCTTGTTAAAGATAAAGGAGACAGGGCATAAACATCTGCTGAAGAGCGGGGTTGTCAGGGGGAGAGCAATGCGTTTTCCAGGCTGGCTTCTGGGGTCGCTGGCAGGGGTGTAAATCCAGAGGGATCCCAGGGGTGTCAGCGGGTTTCCCTTTGCCTTGCAAAGGCAATCTGGAAGCATTTAAAAGCCCCCCTTCCCTTGGAGACGGTGGATAACTGGGACGCGTTAGGGCAAGAGGGACGGCTTTGCAAGAGGATTGTTGCAGCTTTCCGGGGGAAAGTTCCCCGCGTGGTTGGCAACCTTTAACCCGGCGAGCTGCCTTGGCTGCGGCCCCGGGGAAACCCACGGGATTCTTTCCATTCGCTCCCATTGCCTTTGGATAAAATCCACTTGCTTGCAGCAAAGCTGCGCGGTGGTGCCCGGGGGCTCGTGTTGTTTCGGGAGCGTCCCGGGGGTGGATGCTTTGCTCGGCCGCCACCTCCTGGAGTCCCGTGAAGGTCTCGTTTAGGAAAAAAGAGGTGGTTTCCAGCCCTCTCGTCCACAGCGAAAACCTTGAAAGAGCCACTGAAACCAGGAGGCGAAGATCAGGCCACGATAGTTGTCTTAAATGTCACGCTTTCTGTGCCCCGGCTGTGACGTGGGGCGAGTCCCGCCTGCTTTGAGGCTGGCTGTGCGGTGGCAGATTTGGGCTGGGGCTGCCTGGTTTCATCGCACGCGGGTTTGGGGAGCCAGCGAGCCGTGGGTGGGGGTGATCTGCTGTCCTGCCTTTGCTAGGAGCTGCCATCAAGACTAATGCCGGCTCCGGGCATTTCCATGGAGATGTTTCTAGTCGTGCGAGGCTCGGCGCTGGGAAGAGTTCAGGGCGCTGTTGCCTGGAGATGGTCGGGTTGAGCTGGAGGCTTCGCCGGGCGTTTTTCCACCTGGGGGGGTTAAGGCAATGGAGTGGGACTGTGGAGAGCTGGGGCTGTATTCCCAGCTCCGCTACTGCCCGCCTGCGCGACCGAGGGCAAGTCACATAACATCCCCACGGCTCAGTCCGTCGCGTGGGTCTTGCAGTATTAGCGTTCCCAAAGCCTCAGCTCCTGGCGTCCTGGGATTGCATCCAGGCTTCCCCTCGATGTGATCCGTGCCAGAGCTGACACCAAACCCTGGAGGCTCCCCAGCGCCCGCTGCTCTGCCCCCGCATCGCCGAGCCGCATGGGCGCCTGTGTCCCGACTCTGCCTCTCCCCTCCCCTCCGTCTCCTGCTGGCTCCCACGGAGCCAAAACCGGCCGAGCCGCCCAGCTCGGGTGGCCCTTTTCCAAACCAGGATGGTATTTTGTGTCCTGTTTTTTTGTTTCGTTTTTTTTAAGCGGCGGGAGATGCTGTTGTCCTGGCGACAGCGGCGGGAGGACGGTAAGTGCCGCGGTGGGGTGGGGGGGCAAAGCCTTGAAACGCCTTGTTAGGACAGAGGGTCCCCATCCTGCAAGGGGATCAGAAGCCAGTGGGTTCCTAGCAGGCAGGAGGAGCTGCCTCCTTGCTCCCTTTGCAAGATCCCCGAAGTCGGGCCTGCCATCCGCTCCCGAATCCACGCGGCTCCCCCCACGCCCTGCACAAGCACCGGTTTGGGTGCACAGCTTAAAATGCTTGGAAACTCGGGCTAGAAGATGCTCCAGCTTCAGGCTGCAATAATGGCAGCACCCTAAATCTTTAGGCGCTTTGAAGGAGCCCTGTGAGCCCACAGTCCCACCTGGGAGCCCTGGCTCTCGGGAGCGGCCTGGGACGGTGCCTCGCCAGCCCCTGCCGCTGGGAGGTGCCGTCTCATTATTCCAGGGCTCTGCAGGTGGCGAGAACCTCGTTGGTGCCCGTGGCAGGTGCGTGTCGTCCCCTCGTCATGCCAAGTGTCTGGTGGAGGGGCTGCGAGGTGCAACCCCTCCCAAGCCGGTGGAAACAGGGGAGGAACAAAGGCAGCCAGCCTCCACGCACGAGGCTCACGGCAACGTGCACTCAACTTTGCACGGGGAGCGCCTGCTTTTCACGAGTGCCGCACTCCAGTGGTTGCAGGAACCAGGGCTCGGACTGTTCTCCCTCCTTGCGTGCATCCAGCAAGCACTGAGATGCAGGCTTGGGCTTCGCGGGGCTGGGGTAGGCTGCGGCCAGGATCTAAACCGCCAAGATGACGTGGTCCTTTTGGATGGATCCCTGTGCAGAGAAAAAGCAGTGGCTCGGGGATCCAGAACCAGGGCCCGGCTCCGTGCCCCGGGGGGGGCTGGACTCCAGGACCCTGAGCCAGCCCGCTGAGCACGGGGCCCGCGGAGCAGCTCATCCTCCTCCCTCCAGCCTTGCAGCCGTCCTGGGGTCAGATGAGTTACAAACCTTTTGGACCCTCTCTCATGCTGTGCCCCCCTGCCAGCCAGCACTTGGGCACCTGGCACCAAGGGACTGGCTTTGTTTGAATCATCCTCATCCTCCATGTGCTCCCCGCCTCGCAGCCATGCCAGGTCCTGGGGGCCGGGCCGGATCCTTCTCTCCCTTGCACCGTGGAGGAGGCTGGTGTGCAGTGCAGGAAGGATGCTCATCCGTGCCCTGGATGGGCTCAGACTTGGGGTCTCCCAGCTGCAGGGGCTGAGTGTTGGGGTGTGTAGGAGAGAAGAGGGATGGGCAGAGGATGCCCGTGGGACTTGGGCACTGCCAGCCTCCGCCCGCGAGCTCAAGCCGCAGCTGCCCAGGTAACCCAGAGCTGGCTGCAAGGGCTGAGAGGCCCCGACTGGGCTGCTCCCTGCTCATCTTCACCCTGCCCCGAGCTGCCCTGGGAGTCAATGGGGTGCTGGGGACCTCACCCTCCTCCTCTCTGTCGGGCCAGGGCTATGTCTTCATGGGCACGAGCTGGTTTTCGCCATGCCACATGCTCCAGCATCTCTTTCACGGGCTCCACAGGCCTCGGGGCCTCTGGCTGGTATCAGGGGCTGCCTGTTCCCCTTGGCTCACAGCCCTGACCCCCCTTCCAGGCTAGAGAAGGAGCTGGAAATCCTGGAGAACGGGGAATCGGTGCCTTCCACCACAGACAGCCTGGCAGAGGGGACCGCCGCCTCGGCTCCAGCTCCAGAGGAGAAGATTGAGGAGAAGGCACAAAAGGTCAGGAGGGGATAGGGATGGGGCTGGGCAGTCCCTGGGGAGCAAAGCTGTGGGGTCTCCAGGCGGCGGGTGGGAGAGGGCATCTTTCTTGAGGCAGCTCCTTCCCTCGCCTGCCGTGTGAGGACACACCAGGAAGGAAACCCTTCGATGCAAGTGTGGGGTTCATAGAGCAGCTCGAAATCCAGCCCATCCACCTCCAGGCTGCAGGGGGGCAATGGGGCACTTGTGATGGGCAGTGGGCACACATGCAAGGACCAGCTTCTCGCTGCTGGGGCATCCTTGCTGACACCCGCGCCTGGGAAACCCACTTGGACACGGGGGGAAGCGGCTGCACCGGTCGTCCTGATCAGAGGCCTCTTAAGCAGCCAGGGGACCCTGTGCCCGGGCTGCGTGGGGGGATATATGGGGGGGGGCTCCTTGGTTCTCTGGCCCTAACCTCTCCATTGTATCTTGCAGACTCCAGTGGCTGCTGCCAAAGGTAAGTCCTTCCTCGTCCTGTCCCTGGGGTCTTCATAGCCCAACCCGTCAGCTCCCTGGGGTCCCTGCACCCAGGAGGCGTGGGGCACAGCCGGGTCCCATTCCCTGCCTGTCCTCAGCACCAGGGCAGCATCGCTGGGAAGGGTGGACGGATGAGGTTCCCCCTGCTCTTGACTCCTTCGGACAGCAAATGTCCTCCTTGTCCTGGGTGAGCCCAGCTCTGTAAATGCCCCGGGCCTTGATGTGTTGGAGCTGCTGCCCGGAGCCAGGAAGGGTGCTCGGGGCAGTTCTGGAGGGCAGCTGGGGTGGAGGTGGTGGGGGCTGGGAACAGGACCCCCCTCCCCACTGCCTGGCTCAAGAGCTGATTCCTGTTCCTCTTCTCTCCCCAGCAGAGAAGAAAGTCTCCAACAGCCCCATGAAGGCCGTGGAGGGCACGGACATGATGAAGGCAGGTATGTCGTCCCTCCTCCTGCTTTGCTGCCCGGCAGCTCAGGGGGCAGAGGGGTCGTAGAGCAGCAAGTTGCAGCAAAGCCAAGCGCTCCGAGTGCAAGCGCCCGTCGGCGTGAGCTGGGGTGTGGGGGGAGCTCATCCAGCCGGGAGACTGGATTGGGTTCCCAGTACAGCGCCATGCACTTGTACGTGGGACCAGTCCGCGGGGAGCTGGAGGGATCGGAGCAGGGCTGCGCGCTGGCAGGCGTTGGCCAACGCTGGGTCTCCTGGAGCCAGATCTGGTGCATCCAAAGCCTGGTGTATACAGGAGCTGGGTGTTTCTCATCTCCGGGGTGTCCATCAGGCTGGGGCTCCCACGGGAGTGCCTCTCTCTGGGCATCGGGCGGGAAGGCAGCAGCGGTGCGATGGGCGCAGCAGCCCTGCCACCCTACACGGGGTGGGCGATGAGCCACGTGCTCTGACCCGGCTCCTCTGCTGTGAATTTTGGTGCTCACCACCCCAGTCTGAGCCCGGTGGGGCCAGTCCATGTGGAGTGGGCACCAACCTCATCTGAACGCCTGTGCCAGCCGCTTCATCGTGGGTGTAGGAGAGCTACTGTGCCCATAAGCTCTGCCTGGGGTCCTGGGCACCATCAGGGGAGCCACCCGGGCAGCCCTTGCTTTTGCGAAGCCGGGTAGCTTACTAACTGTAAACTGGGAGTGATGCATTTACGGTCGCTTCATGTTGGGCGCGATGCGTGCGGCTTGGCTGGTTTCCGAGCCCCGGGTGGAGCGCATTATTTATACGATCTCGGCTGCCTTTTCCGGCTTTTCCCTTCTCTCTCGCTTGGAGTCACGCTGGGGGTGCTTGTGTATGGACAGAAACCACCTTCTTCTTCCTTTCCCCTTCAGTTCCTCCCTCTTCCTCCTGCTTTGTGCAGCTTGGTGGCCCCAAGGAAGGGGCACGGATCCCTAGCATGGCTGGTCTAACCCCTCACGCGATCCCGTGGCCTCGCTAACCCAGGGGCAGCTTGCAAGCTCCGGGCATCACGGCTCTGGGGTCGCTATCTCTGCAGGGTGCTGCATGGAAGGGGTGAGGCATGAGGCTGGGGGGGTAGAGCTACCTCCTTGCTGGATTTGCTTTAGCTAGGTGAGTACGGACCATGTCTGAGTGCCGGGGGAGGCTGCATCTCCACCTGCGGGTCTCCTGGAGAGGGGTGCTCTGCGGGGTCTCAATGACCCCCAGAGCCCAGAGGACCGGGGAGGGTTTGCGTAGGGAAACGAGTCCAGAGTCAAAGCCTGCGGACACCAAGGGAGGGCGCTGGGTCACCCAGTGGGGACCCATGTGTGATCCTCCACTGCCCCGGCCCGGCGTGGTCTCTGATCCTGCATGCAGCAGGGGTACTCCCGGGGGCCGTGGGAGCATCGCGGGGAGCAACAGAGACCAGGCCTTGCTCTGGAGGCCACCTCCTTGCTGCTTCTCCCACCGCCATCAGGTTCGGTACTAAGCAAGCCCGCTTGGACCCGGCTCGCTGGGCTGGCAGGGCCTGATCTTGCCCCCTCCAAGCCTGGCAGGGCCCGATCCTGCTTGCACGGCTGCAAATGCCAGGGGTCAGCGGACTGCAACTTAGTCTCGGCAGCCGGCAGGGCTAGGGAGCTAGCGACCGCGCGAGCAGGGGCCGAAGGCTGCTGGCAGGTAACACGCACCCCGCCGGGACAGGGGCTGCCGGGCATTCACGCCTCCTGGCTGGACCGCGCACCGCCACGCCTGCCCCGTGACACCCCCGCTCTGCTCCATCTCGCACCCCCTGCTCCTGCTAAGCTTCCTGCTTCGGAGCCCGGCTGCGGCGGGGAGGTGGGTGCAGTTAACGCTCACTGTCCTGTTTGTATCCCAGCCATGTACTCGGTGGAGATCACAGTGGAGAAGGACCGAGTCACTGGGGAGACCAAGGTCTTATCCAGCACCACCCTGCTCCCCAAGGATCATTGCCTGCAGGGGGTCAAGGTGTACGAGGATGAGCTGAAAGGTACGGGCCTGTCGCTGCCCCCCCTCCCCACTGCCCCGGCTGCCTGGAGGCTCGGATGGAGGAGCAGGAAGCAGGCAGGGCCCGATGGCAGCAGGTGGGCAGCGAGGGAGCCCCGGAGCCGTCTGCCTTCCCGGCGGCTGGCGTCCAGCCATTGCTGCAGCGGCTCGTCAGCTCCCGAGCTGGCAGCCGTGCCTGCGCCGTGGCTCCCTGCCCCCTCTCCAGCGCCGGGCTGCCCGCCCCGAAGTGCCGGAGGCTGCCCGCGGTCCTCAGAGGCTGCAAAGAGATGAAGATGCCTGCGGCCAGAGTCTGGAGCAGCTGCGGGGGTGCAGCGCGTAGGCAGCTGGGTGCTAGACAGCGAGTCCGGAGACCTGGGGTCTGGCCAAGTCTCTGCCACGTGACTGCCGTGTTTCCTTGGGCAGGCTGCTTTCCCGGTGTCTCCAGGCAGGGAGACGGGATCGTGCTTCGCGCGGTGCCCTTGGAAAAGGGATGGCTGGGGAAGAGGGGGGAGCCAGCTCCCCAAATGCCGTCTGCTCCGAACTCCCCCTGCTCCCACACCACGGGCTGATGGAACAAAGCGCGGGCGCTGGAGCCGTGCGGATGGCTAGGTACCACCCAAGTGTAACGGGAGGGATCAGAGTGACCTCGGCTCCTTCCCCTCCCCTGCCAGGTGTCTCCAGCGCAGCGAAGAGCGGGGCAGCATGAAGCAATGGCTTCCCCCGGTCAAATCCTGCAGGCTCTGCCCGGTCCGGAGCAGGCCACGGAGCCGGAGGTCTGGCTGAGAAGCAAACACAGCTGAATTAGCCAGGACCTTCAGTCACGATGGGCGGCCTGAATGGCGCTAGTCAAGGGTGTGATGTGACCTTCTCTGCTGGGTGGGAGCCAGGAAGGTGCTGCTCCCCGCACCAGACCCCGCCGCCTGTCTAGACGGGGTCGGAGTAGGGTTTGCGCGGGACTGGAGCCATGCACGGGGCTCTAGCAGCGGTACGTCTTCCTCGCCGTGTATGTCCCGCTGCGAGCCCGGTTTTGCCCCTGCTTGCTGGCGTAGGCCCTGGGCGCCGATAGCAGGCACCGCGCTCGCCCCATAGCACGCAGACCAGGAGAGCGCGGCGACCCAGCCCAAAGCGCAGCGCTGGCCAGCGGAGTAGGAGTGCCACCCTGTGGCAGCCTGTGCTGATGCCAGGGGTGCTTCTGCAGGCGGCCGGCACCGATTCTGCGCATCGCCCCCGAGTGCAGCAAGCCGGGTTCCCGTGCGGAGGGGTCACTTGTTAGGAGAACCCCAGGCAAGCGACCCCATTGCAAGGGGGGTGGACAGGGCTGCAAATCCAGGAGCGCGGAGACTGGCTGCCTCTTGGAGGGCATCGGAAGCTGCCTGAGCCCAGGGATGCTCATCTCTCCTCCTCCGCTGCGCAGCACTGGGTCTCATCCTGCGTTTGCCCTTCTTGTTGCACCCAGGCTGGACTGGCCGCAGCCCTGCACCCCCTGCGGCGCGGTGGAGGCAGGATTGCAGCCGCCCTCCCCAGCCCCACAGCAGGACGGCGGGGCGTTTGCAAGGGCTGGCTGACCAGGGGCAGGCTCTCCCGGGAGGCCGCGTTCACCTTGGCTGGCCTGATTTTTTGCCTCTGTCCTATTGATCCTCGCCTGCTGCTGTGGGCGTGGGCAGAGCCCCGCGGGCCAAAGCTGCTCCCAGCGCGTCCCATTGGCTTCAGCAGCTTGCACCCAGCCCTGCAAAGAGCATGGAGAGCGGCGCTGAAGTCAAGGGGGGGGCTCGCAACCTGGGAGCCAGAGCGGTGCTTGGCAGGAAAGCGGGCACGCCCGGCCCATGCTGCCATGTCTTCTGGTCCATGGGGCTCCCAGATGCACCGGGGACCCAGGGGTGGGGTGAGTGCAGTGGGGCCTGCTGCCAAAACCCAGGGCCCTGCTGGGGTACGTGTTGGGGGTGGGGAGGCGAGCGCCGGATGTGTTAACCCCCGTCCTGCCCCCCACCCTGCTGCTGGAAGTGGCTCTGGCTCCAGCCCGCCAGGAGCCCCGCAGTCTGGATCCGGCCCCAGGGGGCCAAGCTAGGACACCCCTGAGCTATACTCGCTCTCCAGGCGGTGGATCTCGCTCTTATTACAGGGCTCCCGGTCCTCTGGGGGGTTATTAAATCCACAGGCCCAGTGCCAGAGAGGGAAGTCGACTGCCCTAATGGGCAGCTGGAAAAATAGTTTGGAGCCGTGGGTGATGCTGGGGCTGGCGGTCATCACGGGGCTGGCTCCAGCAAGGCTTGTCAGAGCTCATCTCCCAGGTCCGGCCAGGTCCAGAGATGTGTTTTTAATCCCCCGTGGTGTGAGGAGCCAGCTCGGGTCGTGGGGACTGTCTGGCAGCAGATCTGACGGGCTGCTCCAGAGCTGGGCTCTTGGTGCGAGCTGAGACCCGAAGGAGCGGGCCAGCGGGGGCCAGGCAGAGCCACCAGACCGAGGTGGATTTGCTGATGACAGCAGCCGGCCAAGGAAACGATCCCTGTGCTCTCTGACCTGGCCCTTGGCTTGCCTCCTACGGCCTGGTCTCCAGCTGTGCCCACAGGGTTGCATGTGCCAGCTCCAGCTGTGCGGTCACACCAGCATCCTTGGGAACGGGAGCTGCCTCTGCCTGGTGCCTTGAGCAGCCTCGTTAGCACTGCCGATGAGCCCAGCCCCGAGCTAATTAGCCGGCTACGAGCTAATTAGCCTGCCCGCGGTCACATGGTGCTGGGGTGGTCACTGCTCACTCTGTCCCATCCCGAACCCTTCTGTAGACTGGTCCGGCCCCCGGCTTCCCCCTCCCTCGGTCCTCACTGTCCTCTCCGTCTCCCCCGCAGTGGTCCACGCCGTCCGCACGGAAGACGGGGCCCTGGAGAACGGCGTCCACCTGCTCAGCTCCTCGGAGGTGGACGAGCTCATCCACAAGGCCGACGAGGTGACCTTGAGCGAGGCCTCCGAGCGGGACTTCAAGGTCAAAGAGGCCCCGAAGGCGGGTGGGGAGAGCCACCCGCCCGGCCAGGCGCCCACGCCCCGAAAGGAGATCACGGGCGTGCAGGCCAAGCCGGTGGAGAGCCCCAAGCTCCTGGCCTCCGGCGAGGGCGCCGAGCCCAGCAAGGAGCAGCCGGTGACGATGATCTTCATGGGCTACCAGAACGTGGAGGACGAGAATGAGACCAAGAAGGTGCTGGGCCTGGAGGGCACCATCAAAGCCGAGCTGGTGGTGATCGAAGACGCGGAGAACAAGCCGGCGCCGGCCGCGGACTCCGTGGTCAAGAACCACGGCCCGCCCAACGGCAGCGCGGTGGCGCCCGTCACCACCGCCCCCCTGCCAGCCAAGGAGGACGCCCAGGCCGGGGAGAAACCAGAGCCCAATGCCACCGATGCCAAGGCGGTAGAGCAGGACCTAGACATGAAGAAGCACCGTTGCAAGTGCTGCACACTGATGTGAGCCCCCCCACCCCACCCCTCCGCCCCCCCGCTCGTCGGAGCGGTCCCCACCCCTCCCCTGCCCCGTCGTACAGCCGAAAAGGACTGTGTGCCCCCCTGCCCGCCCGCCCGCCCCCTGCTCCCCACCTCCGACCCTCCCTAGCGATCGACGCGCGACCAGCTCCGGGCGACGCAGTATTTTCTGTACGTACCAGACACGACTCCTTGTCTTCGGGGCCCGGCGCATCCCGCGCAGTGTTTGTAACGTGTATAATAAGCAGCACCACATCGAGGCCAAGGGACCCCCCCTCACCCCCATCGTGATGCCAGCTTCCACCCGCCAACCCCCCACCCGGCGCTGAATATTATATTTATTATAGACACTTATTTTCCCCCCGAGCCCTTCCTTTGCCCGCCTCAGTTTCCCCCACGCCCTTCCCCCCGTGGTAGCGGGGGTCTCGCCGAGATCTTTGGGCCGTCGCGGGGGGCTGTCCTCATTAAACTCTCTTTCCCATGGGATTTCTGGTCTGGGGTCGTGTGTTTTGTTCTCTCCCCGGACGCACGAGCAGGCAGCGGCATTTCTCCGGGATCGACAGCTTGAAGGAGGATGGCGCCGAGAAGGGGCACACGACGAAGGGTGCCCTGCTTGCAGACCAGCTGTACGGACAAGGACCATGCCATGCCGGCACTCCCTCCTCCAGCCGACCGGCTGGGAGCCACAGGACTTAGGAGCCCGTTGGCCAGTTTCCTTGGCTTGCACGGCCTTTTTATGAGCCGTCCCCCGTGCCCCGTTTTGGTTTCCAGCAATGGGTCCTAGGAGCAGCGTCGGTCACGTCCCCTCTTCTGGTGACCCCCGTGCCACCAGGACCCTTCAGCACAGCCTCGGGCGCAGCACGCTGGGTCGCGCCGGGCAGAACTGGCTGCCAGTGTTTTTCAGGGACTTGATCTGCAAATTGGCAGCAAAGGGAAAGGACGGTCTTAGGGGCGCTGACAAAGCCCGGCTGCTGCGTAGCTCCGGGGCCACGAGTGAGAGACGGCTCGGGGGGCAGAGCCAATGCCAGTCACTGGTGCCACGGGACGTGGACAGCTCCAGCTGGATGTGGCCACGTGGAGGAGAGCACGCACGTGTCCTCAGGGGCTTGCAGCCGGCCCAGCCAGTCGTCCTGGAGTCACAACGCCGCTGACCCGCGTCTCCCTGGCCGTTCCTTCTGGATGTTGGCGGCTGAGCCATCGCGGGGAGGCGGGGTGGGAGAAAGGGCGAGGTGCTTGGTGACCAAGGGGCATCGAGGGCAGATGGGGGCTGTATTGGGTGGTTCTGATTTGCCTACAAACCTCCCTAGAGCCCCAGCCTTGGAGCTGCCGTCACGGCCCCCCAGGACCTCCTCGAGCCGGTTGCTGCCCAGCCTTTGCAAAGCAAAACCTTTGCAAAGTCCAGTAAGGGCCCCATGCAAGGGCCTTGCAGGTGGTTGGCAGCTGCTGCCCAGGTCCCCTCCCTGCCTCTCCTCCTCCCTCTGGCCTGCTAAGGTCAGCCCTGCTGGGTGCCAAGGTCACGTCCATCCCATCTGGGTAGGGGGCTGCTCCCAGGGCCCTTCTGCCAGCCCTGGGGCTGGTCCTGCCCAGCCAGGCCTGGAGTTCAGGGCCTGCATTGAGGGGCTCCCCATGTTCCCCTCCATCCCGGGCAGCGAGGGGGATCACAGAGGCCTGAGCTGATATGAGCACAGGCAGGTGGCTAATGGCTATGGCGTAGGTGCCAGGGGCTGGCTGACTCAGGAGGTCCCTTCTCCAAGGAGAGGTCCTGGTACGCAGTGGCAACTCTGGGGGATGCCACTTTGCTCTGGGTTCGAGGTTCACACAGCAGCTTCAGACCTGGCACCTCCTGAGGCTAATGCCCATTGACTCAGCAGGGCTGCACGGCCAAGCATGCAACAGGGAGGCTGTGGCATCTTCTCCAGCCCTGGAGGGCTGGACAGATACTTGGTCAGGAGGGTTGATACTGCCTGGAGCAAGGGGCTAGATGAGGTGTGGCCTCGTGAGGTCCCTTCCAGCCTGACTTTCCTCTGATCCTATGAACTGAGAGGGTTTTAGTGGCCGGGACGATGCAGATCCGGTCTGAGCGGTAGGTGCCAGGTGCTGCCACGTGTGGCTCTGAGGTCTCCAGGAGCTGGAACAAGGGCTTAGGGCTCATGGTAGGATGAGAGCTTGGGGCATCCATCGCAGCACAGGGAAAGGCCAGTGCTGGCTAGCAGGATGCTGTGGTCTGGATGTAACCTTTTCTCTCCCATCTGCAAACAGATGTGATTGTGAACTTGCTCCCAATTCGCATCAATTTGCTGCAACCCAAGAGATCCCCGGGCCGCGGGCTCCCCGCCATCCTGCTTGCAGAGGAAATGGAAGAACAGCTCCTCGGTGCCCGCGCCGGGCACCAGAGAGGATGCAGGCCCCCCAGTTGTGCCAGGGCACCGTGGCCCTGGACCCCGCGGCCGTTCCACCTGGCAGCATCCACCTTGGCATTCGCGACGGTTTGGTAATCCTGTTTGCAGACCCCCCCCGCCGTAGCAGGAGGCCAGGGCAGTGGCTGGGAATCCAGTCCCAAAATGCTGCTTCATGACTGCCCAGCCCCGTGTCTCGCTAGGGGCAGGAAGGAGGCGTTGAGGTGGGTTAACCCAAGGGTAAGTGCTTCCTTCCTCTCTGGAGCTGATCGCACGCAGGGGTCCCCGCTTAGCTGCCATCTCTTCCCCCAACTGCGTTGGTCTGGGAGGGGGATTCATCCCTTGCACAGCTTGCAGATCCCCCAGGCACCCAGCACCAGTTCGGTGCATGCTATGGGGGGCAGCTAGGGACGTGAGGCTGAGTCCTCCTCCAAGGAGCCTATACAGGCATTGCATTTGTCCTGGGATGAACTATTTAACTCCAGGACAAGCGCCGTTATGCAGGCATTTGCGTCCGCTGTCTCTAACCCCTAAAAGGTTGCAAATGCAATGTCTGTTCCTAGCCTTGGGGAGCTCTGGGCCTGACTTCCAAGGGCTTCAGACCCCAAAGGCCTTTGGGACTACTGAACATCCCAGTCTGACCCTCCTGCGGGCCCTGGCTCAGCTGCTTTTACCTTGTCTCCTCTGTATTAAGCCAAACCAAGGGAATAAGAGGACACCTCAGTGTGTGGCTATCAGCCAAGCTCCTGTGTTGGCCATTTGAAAGCCATCCCTTGCCAACTGGGTCTTCCCCTGTATTTGCTATAGGAGATAAGTGCATCTGTTGATATATTAGGTTAGTTAATGCCAGCCCTTCTATAGTGATAGAGCTGTAGTTTCCATTAGCAACTGGTTTCTTTGCCGAGTCTCTGCGTGGGATAGCTGCACGTGTGTCCACTCCTGATCTGGGTGTAGTTTCCTTTGGTGGGCGCACGCACCGTGCCCAACACGCATGCTCCAGCCTGTCTGCCCAAGGGCCGGAGGGGGATACCCAGGTCCACAGCTCTACGGCCCAGCTCCATCGACCTGCGTAGCGTGGCATTTGACCCACAAATAAGATCCAAGAGGTTAAACTACACGTGTGCATGCACATGGATACACACACACACACGTGCACACTCGTGACTGAAGCCTCCATCAGCAGGACTGAAGCCCCTGTCTGACTTGATGCCGGATTGCTGCTGGAGCAGAGCTCCGGAGAGAAAAGCACGCGGAGCTTTCCGACTCAGGCAGGGCTGCTTCTTCCCAGGCGGTGACAATCACTCTCCCAAGAGAAGGCAGGAGTCTGTTTTTCCATGCTCTGAGCTGGGACACTGAAGGCAGCAGCGTCGGAGATCCTTCTTCCCTGGGCCGCGGTGCCCCAGGCTGGTACCCTCCGCCATCTGCCATCACGTTTCATCCATGATCTTCTTCCGTGCAGCCGGGATCATGGCCAAAGAATTGCGCTGGGGACCTGGGGCTTTGCTATGGACCGTGTCTATGGGGCAGGCCGGGGGCTGGGGAGATGCCGGGGGCATCGGAAGTCGAGGGCATTTTGTGTGGGAGCTGGGAGTTGGATGTGCATGTGTGTGAGACCAGCTGTGCTGCTTGGACCCACCTCCCCGCTCTGCCAGGGCCCCCGCGCCTGGATGGCTGATGCTGCGCAGGGAGGAGTGGGCTCAGGTGGGCACCCCCCTGAGCTGGGAGAGCTCAGACCATGCAGGGGTGATGGGGAGCCCTCCTCAAAGCCCAGGATGAGCTCCCGGCTGCAGGGAGCATCCTCTCCTCCCTGGCACCCTTAGTCCAGGCCTTGCCCCCTGCCACGTGGGAGTCGGCCCTGCAGGGACTGCCGTCTTCATGCCAGCAGGGGAGTGGGGAGAAAGCAGGAGCCCGGGGTGCCCTGTGCGGAGGCACCTTGGCCAGCCTGTAGCTCCTCTCCCCCGCAGTGTATGTACAGGACGACCCTATTCTGCACCCCCATCTCTGCCCTTCCTGCTGCCCACCCGTGCGCCTGGCTCTGGCAAGCCGCTCGGGGCCCCGTCGCCTTGTTTGTAACATCCCAGAACCAAGCAAATAAATTGTGTGAACAACCAGCCCGACACCTCTGCCCACTGCTTTGGCATCGACACCCCCCGCCTACCCCATCCCTGGGCCCCCGCACACCATCGCCTCTCCAGCCAGCACCCGCAGCCCTCAGCACCCAGGGAGAGGGACGGAGGGGCCTGTTCGAGCTGGAGGTGGGTGGATGCATGGGGATGTTTAGACAGATTTAGAAGCATCCCCAGGGGGTGTAGAGGATGGATCGATGGGTGGACGGGTCGATAGAGGGTACGTAGGGTGGGAGAGATGGATAGATAGAGGGCGTGAGGGGGTAGGTCAGAGACAGACACATAGGAGTGCTTGGATGGATGGATAGATGGAAGGTATATGGATGGATGGAGGGATAGAGGGATAGAAAGGGTGTGTGGGGATGGATGGATGGATGGATGGATGGATGGATGGATGGATGGAAAGGGGGGAGTGGACGGGTGGATGGAAAGAAGGGGTGTGTGAGGAGGGAGAGCGATGCCATCTGGAGATGGTTTCCAAACCATGCCCTCTCTTTTGGACCCAGGCTTTCCCCAGGCCCCCCAGACTGCCTGTCCCCATCTTGACCCACCTAGAAGGTAACAGCCTACTGCTGCTACCTGCCAGGAGGGCTGCTCCACTGCCTGGGCTGGCAGGATCTCCAGGGGGCTGGTGCCTGGGGCTCGGTCCTGGGCGATTGGGGTCTTTCCTAAGACGGCCTCAGGAGGGGAAGGGCCTGTCCCGTCCCTGCCTCCACCCGCCCCGGGGCTGCCCAGCGCCTGGCTCTGCCCTGGTGGTTTTCCTGGGAGCCGGGAGCCTGCTGCCTCGTGACCATCCAAACGCTCCAGGGTGGGGGGGAGGAGATGATAGGACAATACTGGCTTTAATCCCTCTGCGCCCTGGCGCCTGCCCGAAAACAGGAGGATGTCTCTGCTAGCAGGAGCAGCCCCATCCCCCCGCATGCTCGGCCGTCGCTGGCGTCTCCAGGGGCCGGGGGCTCCAGGCAGAGGGCAGTCCATGCCGGGGGAGCACGGTGCAGGGGCTGGGGGCAAAGCCAATAGGGCTGGTGGCCGAGGCGCTGCTCAGGCCCTGCGAGGGGGAGTGGAGGTTCCCCGCCGCCTGCTCCTTCCCCCATGCTGGGCTGTGAAAGCACTGCCAAGCTGCACCCCAGAAGCAGCTGCATTTCAGCAGCAGCGTGGGGTCCTGAGGCTGAACCGCCCCACCCTGAGCTCCCTGGACACAGAGCCCTGCGACCAGATCTGTGGGTCTCGTTAGGCCATGGAGCCATGATGTGGCAGGGAATCTCCTTGCGGTACGGGGCCTATGACACACACACACACGCATGCCGATGGGACCCCATATTCTGGGGCCTCGGCCCCAGCTGCCCTGGGGGTGCTGCTCCCTGCTGCGTCTGGCTTGGCCCCGGGGGGGCAGGGAAGGGGAGGGGGTGCTGCTGTCGGCACCGACAAAGGCTTTCCCCAGCTCAGCAACATTCCCGCGCTGCCCCGTCAGCACCCCGTGCCCATTGTGTGCCCGGGCCGCCGTGCCCCCGTCAGCTCCCGCGCCTCTGCCCGGCCACCAGCCATTGTTGCCCGCAAATCCCAGTAAAGCCCGGCTTTAGCCCACAGATGCTGCGGAGCGCCGGGCCCGCGGATGCCGATCCGGGGCCCCGGGGCTGTGATCCTGGACGCGGAGGAGTCCCCCCGCCCCCCTCCACCCCGATGGGAGTGCCAGGAGATGGGTGCCTACTGCAGGTGAGTGAGGCGAGGCTGGGGGCAGTGGGTGACCCAGCCTGGGTGTCCTACCCCGGGTACTGCTGGGCTGGCGCCGGAGGGGCAGGGTCCTGGTGGGGCAGGATCCTGGAGAGTTTCCAAAGCATCTCTGCGACCCCCGGCCCAGCCCGCAGCTTGAGCCCCCTCTGAGCTCCAGCTTGAGGAGCTCCCGGGGGTCCCAGCAGGCAGCCCTGCCCCCATAAGGTTCAAGGGGGCCAGGCAGTGGCACCCGGGGTGGTCGTGCTCCTCTGGACACAGGCCTGGCCTCTCGGTTCATGCCCTGGGGCCAGTGGAAGAAGCTGAAGCCCCTAACCCAGTTATCTGCAGGGGGGAGGGAGAAAAGGGGGCACCCCTCCCCAAACCCAGATCTCTGCATTGGGCTGGAGGCTGTGGGCATCGCAGGGGGAGCCCAGCCCAGAGCTGGGGCTCGCCTCCTTGTCACCCCCTTGGTCCAGGAAGCACCGGGGTGTGTGGCACGGCGGCTGGACGGAGCATTGGCCAGGCCCCGAGACACCTCAATTCAAGCACAGGGTCACCGAGTCGCTGGGAAGTGCTGTTGCCTCCCCGTGCCTCAGTTTCCCCCATCAGACGGCGGCTGTTGACGTGGGGCAGGGCTTGACCAGGGACAGAGAAGGGTTTGCGGCTGCTGCTGAATCCTGCCTCCGCAGCACAATCCCGAGGTTCCCCCCCCCGGCTGCTGGCTCCGGGCCGTGGCCAAGAGCCCTGGAAAAGGGCAGGGCCGTGGCCTGGCGGCTTCTAGAACGAGCCTGCCCATTCCCTGCCGCTCCCTCCCCTGTCCTGCTGCCTCGGCGCTTCCTGCCGGGAACGCCCCACGGGGCCTGGGCGCCGGCACGGGGTGCCAGGAGCCCCTGGCATGCAGGAAGCCCCATCCTGCCCTCGATTCGGGGGTCCTGGGGTCACAGCGGTGGTCCTGGGCCTCGTTCGGTGGCTCTGGGTGTGGAAGGCTGGAAGCCCCTGAGCTGGCCACAGGCTCTTTTTGCTTTTGCTTTCCCTGCTCTGGAGTTTGTGCCCCCCTGAGCAGGGGCTGGGCAGCCCCGGGGGTGGCAGGGCTGTTGCCAGGGATGCCCAGAGCCGGCAGCAGGGCCAGGCAGGGTCCCATCGGCACGGGACAGGCCCTTTGCAGCCATGCACCCCCCTGCTCCCCCATCTGGGAGCCTCACCAGCATCTGTTGGTGCTGGTGCCCTCTAATCCTGACTTGCAGCTACCCCACACCGTCCCCTTCCCAGATCTGCCACGGCTCTGCCCCCCTGACTGGCAGCCTCTGGCTTGGGGGTGAGAGCGCCCCGGATGCCCCAGCCCTGTTCATCCCCATGCTGCCCTGCACCGGACCTGCACCCTCATCTGGAGGTTTCCTTGCCCCCTCCATGCACCCCAGCCCACAGCAGCCGCTCTCCAGAAACACATGGGCTCAGCTGGACTGTGGCCAGCCACACAACCACGCAAAAAGGGCAGAGATAACACGCTGCTCCCCCAGGGCTGGGGTCTGGGGCACCCCCTGCCTGGGGCAGCAGGAGGAGAGGGGTACGGTACCTGCTTGCCCACAGCGAGCCCCCCGTCCCGGTCCACCCCCAATGCAGCTGGTGGGCTACAGGGGGTCGAACAGCCAATGCAAGCAGGTCGCTGGGGCTATCGTGCCCCCTTTGTGGGCCAAACGTGAGCTCGGGGCAGACGCCCATCCACAGCAGCTGCAGGGATCTCAGTGCCACACAGGGCTATGCTCAGCCCCAGCCCCGCTCTCTTGCTTCCCCAGGTGCGGCTGGCTCCCTGCCACGCCAGGCAGGGCGTGGAGCAAGGCGCCCGCGCCACCCCCATTGGTTCCCGCCCGGGCAGGTGTCACCGCAGCCACACAGGGAATATATTTAAACCCTCCTGCTCCCTTCCTCCCCACCCAGCCCTGGGCGCTGATAGATCGGGGTAGCCAGCCGGAGACGGACGGACGGACGGCTTGATGCCCAGCCGGCGTGCATCCTCCCTGCCATTGGGCAGCGTGCTGGGCACGGACGGCAGCTCCAGGAGCTGTGCCCCCCAAGGGAAGATGTTCAAGTACACCCCGCCCTGGCAGGTCCTCTGTGCCACCCTGGAGCCCCGGGGACAGGTAAGAGCAGTGGCGCCCGGTCCGTCCCCGGTCTTGGGTGGTGGCTGCATGGCCTGGGGAGGAGAGCAGGGAGCTGGGAGGCAGCATGGCCTAGCAGGCAGAGCAGGCAGGACTCCTGGCCTCCACCCCCGGCTCTAAGGTGCTGCCACAGCGGGAGCTGCAGCAAACCCGCGCTTGTCTCCCCCCCCGTGCATGACCCTGGGGAAGTAGACCGGGCTGGTTGAATGGCTCTTCCCTCCCCGCCTGGCACTTGTCAGGGCAAGTTGCCGGCACAGGGCGGTGGCCGTGCCCTTCCCAGCTGCTGCCCTGCATGTGCCCTCTGCCCCACGGCCAGTCTGGCAAAGCCCCCCTCAGCCGTGGCCGCGTGCTGGACAGCCCAGCAGGCTCATGCCTGGCTTCTCCCTGCACCCACACGCCCGGCAGCTGCTGATCAGGAATGAGCGCCGTGCACCAGGAAAGCAGCACGTGCCGGGAGCGCGGCCGCGCGGCATTGCTATCTCTGTAGGGAGATGGCACCACCAGGAAGTTGGTGGGAGCCTGGGGATGAGGTGCCCGGCTCTAGCAGGAAGAGGTGGCGATGGGCTCTGCTTGCGGCAGGTGGTGGCAGGCTCAGGGTCCTGCCATGGACCCCCTTGGCACTGCCCTTGTCCATGGGGTGGAGGGGGTCTCTACACCGAGCAGAGGGGCACTGCCTATGGCTGGGGAAAGATCTGTCCTCTCCTTTCCCCTCTTGCTCTGGCTCTCAGAGGGGCGACACTGGCAGCCCCGGTGGCCTTCACACGGGCAGGGGAGGGCAGATGCCCCGGGGATGGCAGGAGCCTGGGGGCAGCTGGCGGCTGAGTGCCCGAGGTGCTCCACTCTGCTGTGGGGCAGGGCTGGGAGCGGAGATGCAGTGACGTTGCTCCCAGTTATGCCAGAACAAACCCCGGGGGTGGCAGGACAGCTGGGAGAGGAGGCATCCTGCCCGGGGAGGGGCCCAGCGGCATGCAGGAGGATGCATGTCCCTGCAACCACCATATTTGCTCAGGCCGGCTCCTGCCCTCGCGTCACCCTCCACGTCCCCTGGAATGTGCTTCCTCCTCAGCCGCCGGCTGACGTAGGTACCACACTGGGTGTGGGGGCCGGGCCTGGCATCGCTGCCCCACACGGGCACGAAGCCGGCTTCCCCCAGCTGCAAAGAGCTGCACGGATACCTCGGCCCCCCGCCTGGCATGTCAGCAAGCTCAGGCTCGGGCACTGGTGACCTGATCCCTCCTCGGCACGGACCGAGGCGCCGAGAGAAGCCCAGAGCCACTGACTGTGGCTGAGGTGGGAGAAAACCCCAGGCGTCCTGGCTCCCCAGCCCACATGCTTCATCCAGAGGTGGCCGGGCTGGGGCACGTATGCCACAAGTGGCACAGGCAGCCTCCATGCGTGGTACACCACGGATCGAAGAGGGGGCAGGCAGCACAGGGGCAGGTGTGTTCCCTCTGTCCTACCCCTGGTACTGCTGGCCTGGCGCCGGAGGGGCAGGATCCTGGTGGGGCAGGATCCCGGAGAGTTTCCAAAGCATCTCTGTGCCCCCCAGCCCAGCCCGCAGCTTGAGCCCCCTCCGCAGGGAGCAGAAAGCAGAGCAGCTGAGCACGTAGGGAGCAGCCAATTGGGCAGGGAACATGGGGCAGGGAGCAGAAAGCAGAGCAGTGGACCAGGCAGGGCAAGCAGCCTGAAGCATCACTCAAGGAGGCTGTAGGGCTATTCTGTGACACACCGGCCCACACAGTTGGCTCCCATGGCAGTCGACCACCTTCCCCCAAGGTCAGGGTTGGTGTCCCAGGCTCCGGCGGGGTTCACACCCAGGGGTCTGTCTGGGAGCTGGACAAGGCAGTTGCGGCCGACGAGCATTGGCAGTCCTCGAGGGCAGGCAGGGCTCCGAGCCGCGGTGCCACGTGCTGGGTGGGTCGCACCTGCAGCCGAGGGGGTCAACGCAGGTGGGCAGAGCTCGGTGCTGGGGAGGGCTGGGCCCTGCCAGGGGCCACGGCAGGTTCTCGGAGGGAGGCAGGGACATGGCAGGTCAGTGCCCTTGGCTCCATCAGCCGCGGTGGAGCGAGAGCTGGGGAGTTGCTGGAATTCTGCCACGGACTCGGGGCCGGAGCTTATCAGGGCCTCGCAGCCTCCCTTCTGCACCCCCGCCCAGCCCGGTGTGCCCGGCGCGCAAACAACCAACCGCTCACATACGCCGCAGGCCCCGCCAGGCCACCATGGGCACCAGAGAGCCCCATGCCGAAGCCCTCCTGCCACCGTGAGTGTGCAAAGCTGGGAGGGGGGGGAGGCTTTGCTGTGGTTTGAACGTCCTGGTTAGGATTAACCGTAGAGCAGGGCAGGCGTGTGCTGGTAAGCAGCAACCCTGTCTTGGGGCGGCCGTGTTAGTGTGCACGTGTGCTGGCCTCTGTGCATGCATGCATGTATGTGCGTCTCTGCAAAGCACGTGGGTGTGCATGTGAGGGGCCTGTGAGGCGGTGTGTGTGTGTAAGGTGCATGGGAGGGGTTTGCAGGTGTGCGTGCATGTGTGTAGAGGGTGCACACGTAGGGCTGTGTGGTCTGTCCAGCGTCCAGGCAGCCCAGGAGAGCCCAGATAGCTATAACCCAGCAGCCCGGGCCAGCATTCGGGTGCTAGGGCTGGGCTGTGACTTCTTGCTCTGTCCCAAGACCCTGTGCAGGTTCCTAAAGCACTCAGGCCCCCACCAAATCCCTCCCTCAGACCCCACAGGCCCTGCACAAACCGTGCACTTTGGCCTCCTGCCTCCTGGGAGGTGCCTGGGGCAGGACCAGCCCCTCCAGACAGAGCAGCTCCTGCGGCCCCCACACCCTGGGAGGGCTGGGAAGCCCCCCGGGTGGAGGAGGGGCTCAGGCAGAGGACAGAGAACCAGGACTCCTGGGTTTCTGGCTCAGGGACGGGGGGTCCCTGCACCTCTTCTTTCCTATCCCAACCAGGAGAGGAGCAGGGGCCCTTCAATGCATTGCTTGGCTTCAATATTCCTCAAAGTCCTCAGGCACGTTGGCTCCTAAGTGATTTAGGGGCTTTGGGGAACATTCCCTCCTGCCCGGCCTTAGGGCTGGGAGTCTCTTGGGGCGGCTGGACTGTGCAACTGCCCCTCAGCGGCCCCCTGCTAGCAGCTGCAGACAGCAAACAGCATTCCCCAAGAGCCAGCCACTCCCAGCCGGGACCCTTGACCCCCTGCAGGAGATAAGCAGCTGGCAAGAGGCCTCCGAGCTCCGTGCAGCAGGGGCCATAAAGGAATGATGATTAACTGTAGGTATGCGAAGAGTGAGACGAGCGGGAATACCCACACCCAGCTCTGAGCAAAGGGATTCCTGTCCTCAAAAGCCCCATTTTTCCGGGGTCAGCGGACCCGTCCCAGCCTGCCCAGTGCCCCCCCCCCCTCCAATGGCTGCACCTAGAAAAGGCAGCTCCGCAGCCTTTTCACCGGCTGGCTGCACGGCCTGGGCCAATCTCAGAGCCTGGGATAGCTCCAGGTACTGGCTGCTCAAGGGTTATGCTGGGTTTCAGCCTCCTTGTTGAATGATTGAATGAGAAAGATGGGGTCTGTTAGTGGGATTGGGGTCCTGGGAACCAGGACGCCTGGATCCTAGGCTCTGTTGTGGGGGCAGCAGTGGGATCAATGGATGGGAACTCAGTGAGGAGGGGCCAGCGGCTACAGCATGAGGCTGTGATCTCTCTCCCAATTGTCTGGCTGAAGCTGGGACGTGGCAGCTAGGCTAGAAGGTCTCCCCTGCTGCTCTCCCCTTCCCAGCCTGGCACCCAGGTCTGTAACGAGCCCTATTTCAGCTGACAGCTGAGGCAGTGAATGCCAAGGTCAGGGCTGGAATTTACTCCTGTTTTGCCTGATACTTGGGATAAAGTCCGCTCGGTTTTATGAGCCACAAAACTCCGTTTATGGTCCCTGTCCACGCAGTGATGTCAGGAGTGGGAACCCAGGGCCGCTCTTCCCGCAAGTCCATCAAGGAGGCAGAAGGTGATTAGCTCCGTTCTTCTTCCACCGCGGATGTATTCTCCTTTGTTCCCTGAGCATATCCGCTCCTCCGGGAAGCTCACCCCACCCCACATCCATGGCCTAACACAATCCCTGTGCTGACCCTGGGGACGTTCGCTGCAGCAGAAGCCCAGTTCTGCTCTAGACACCTGGGGAAAAGGCGAATCCCCATCCGTTCTAGCAATATAGAGGCTATGACACAGTGGAGCAATCCAGCTTTCCTCCGGCAAGAGGCAGTGATGCCATGGATGTTGTTTTTTAATAGTCACCAGGGGCACTGCCGCCACACCGCAGCCTAAGTGTGAGCTGGTGTGATAGCGCAGCTGCATTATAGTTAGCTTAAGGTTATGCAAGGTCGCTGTGTACAAAGAGGGGCTGCGAGAGCAGCTCACCGGAGCAGGACAAAAGTTTGATCACTGATTAGATTTAATCCCTGGGGACGAGTCGCTATCGGGGAAGTGGCTGAGACTCCTAGAAGGGGCTTGGACTATGTGAGCTATGGAGGTCCCTTCCAGCCCGACCTCTCTAGGACTGTGTGCTTATGCTGCATGCTGTTTGACCACCTCCGTCCCAGGACCGGTGTGCGTGTGCGACCAAAGCGAGTCCCGGCTAGGTGACACCCGCTGGGAAGCTGCAGTGGCTGATCAGCAAAGGAGTGGGGCGCGGGGCGGTGGGATGCTCTCGCCCATTGTGAGCTTGGATCCTATAACGTGGCTTTTCCCCCCTTTCTAGGGACTGAAAGGCCCTGTCCCTGGTGCCGCAGTCCACTGGGGGTATGAAGAAGCTGTGATTGATCCCGGGCCCAAACAACAGCTCTGGGGCCAGGAAGACGCACTGGATGAGGAGCCTTCCTGGGAAATGGATAGGGTCACCCGCAATCCGATCTTCCACCTCCCTCAGGCAGCTCCCCAGGCCAGCCCCCCCGGCGAGAGGAAGTCTCAGCACAGCCACGAGGGACACGGCGGGCAGCAGGTGGAGAATGGCCACGGCTGGGGATCCCACCGGGCCCTGGAAGATGCATCCGAGTTCCCAGCGGACGCCCTGGACAGCGGGAGGGACCTCTGGACGCCACCTCCAGACCGTGAGTCCAAGCTGGAGGTCGTGAGGGCCGGGACGCTGTATGACCTCAGGGCTTACAGGGGGGAGAAGAAGCCCTCCAAGCTGTACGAGGAGGATGAGGTGGAGCAGTACAGGTGCGTCCCGGCCGAAATCTCCCCCGAGAAAGCAAAGGAGCTAGAAGAAGAGAGGCAGCAGGTCATCAAGAGCCAGGTGGTGAAGAAGAGCTCCACCATGGCCGAGAGGTGCAGCTCCATGGACGAGCTGAGCTCTGCAAAAAGCACGCCTGAGAAGAGCGAGGCCAAGCTGGGGGGCAGCCGTGCCCCCAGCTTTGCCATCTGCTTTGACAGCAGCTCCCCCAGGCGGGCGCTGACGCCCGTCGACCGCGAGAGCATAGACACGGATCAGATCAACTTCGCCACCGCCCGGCAGCAGTTCCTCCTGCTGGAGAAAGCCAACCCCGGGTCGCTCTTCAGGCCGGGACAGCAAGGCATATCCCCGAAGCCGGAGTCAACCAGGAGAGCTTACGAGTGGGTATGGCAGTGTCCGGAGCTGTTCCTTGGCACCCCCAGCCAGCGCGGGGAGGACGGGGGTAATATCGCCTACACGGCAGGTGTGGAAGAGGAGCCGTGTGCTCCCAAGAAAGCCGACACACCAAGGTCCCATCCCAATAGCGAAGCAGCCTCTTTCCCCCAAGCATCCTCCCAAGAAGACGTGGGCTTGAGCCTGGGCAAGATGTCCACCGAGTCCAGCGCCGACTACGCCAGCGATGGGAGCGCGTCTGAGGTCTTCGAGGCCCCGTTGCCATCCAAGCCTGACAGCCAGGATGGTGCCAAAGAGCCCAAAGCCAGGACCGAGACGCCCATCGAGAGGGAGATCCGCCTGGCGCTGGAGCGGGAGGAGACCCTGCGGAAGGAGAGAGGCCTGGGGAGGCAGTCGAGCAGCAGCGAGCTGGTGGAGATCTACACCAAGCCCCTCCTCGCCATGTCCCGCTCACCTCCGCCGGGCAGGAAGGGGAAAGACAAAGGCCGTGCTTCCTTCTACGTCCAGCGGGAGATCGAGCAGGAAACCCAGCGGGAGGAGGCGCTGAAGCGGGAAGGCAGGCTGCTGGGAGCCTACGACAAGGGGCTGCAGCAGGAGCTGGGCGAGCGCAGGAAGGTGTTCGAGCAGGACGATGCCGCGCCAGCCCCGGCCAAGAGCCCAGAGGAGCTAGCCCGGACCCAGACTGGCGCGCCCATGATGAGCCACGGTGCCGGCTCCACGGTGGATGCCGTGGACCTCCTCAGCATCCAGGCTTATCCGCCATACCAGCGGGACCCTGGCCTGGAGGGCTTCCCCAGGGCAGGGGCAGAGGGTGCTGAGGCCAGCACGAGGCCTGCCAAGCCAGGCGTGGTGAATAGGGAGTACTTCTCCTCCCCGCTTTGGAAGCCCAAGTTCTCCTTTGCCACGGACCAGGGCAGCGGAAGCCAGCAGCGTGCAGAGCAGAGTGCGGCGCGGCCAAGCGCCCACGAGGAGCAGTACACGCTGAAGTCCTGGAAGCCCCAGGCGGCCGTGCTGATCGAGGAGGACATCCAGCACACCCTGCAGCGGGAGCAGGAGCTGCGGGAGGAGCGGAGGAGGAGCGAGCGGCTGAGGCAGGGCAGCCAGGAGGAGAAGGGCTCCCCATCACCGCTCTCCTCTCCCAGCTCAGGTATGGGGGTGGTAGGAGCTGGGGTGGGGATGCACTCTGTGTGCAGAGCCCTGGGCATCTTTCACACCTCCTGATGCCCAGGGCCTGATGCTGCCCGTAGGGAGGGGGCTCCCTGGCTAGGACCGTGGGTACCATAAGTGTGCTGCCCAGCCCCTGCCAGGGGGATGGAGCTCAAACCTCCTCAGCACCAGCTCTTCTCTGCTGGAAAAGGACAGAGCCCCGAGCTCCCTGCCCCGGATGGGGCAAATATCCCAGAACACAGGGGCTGGGGAGATATGGAGAGGAACTCCTTTGAGCTCTGAACTGGGAGCCAGGGCTTGGCACCTTGTGCCCACACCGGTCAGGATCTGCTGGTGGGGCACCGATGGGCTGGACTGAGCCCGGGGTCGGGCAGGATGGGTATGCAGGAGATGGAGGGCTTGAGCCTCTGATCCAGCCTGGGGCCCTTTTGGAGAGCTCCTTGCTGCTGGTTGTACGTCCTCTCGGTCCGCAGGGCCAAAAGGTCTCTGGAAAACATCTCCCCATGAAAGGGGATTTTACGCTCTCACATGGCCCCGTTGTCCTCTTTCAGGCGCCTCCGGCATCAGTGGCAGCTACGTGGTGTCCGAGTCCCCGGTCTTTGCTCCTCTCTCCATGAACGTGCCCAACCCCTACCAGGGCTACTCGGGGAAGTTCATGGCCCTGCAGAGCCCCCCGCTCAGCAGGAGGAAGTTGAAGCAGAAGGACGACAGGATGGTGAGTGCTCCTTTCAGGGCCCTGGGGATGTCCTGGGTGCAAGCCGCTGTCCCGCTGGGGGTTGGGGCACGGGTCCGGAGCTGCCCAAGTGCCCTGCCTGGCTCTGAGGGTTTGGAGACACCAGGGGTGAGCCCAGATCTGAGCTCGCTTCCTGGCTGTGAGGCTCCCCTTGCTATGGTCGTGGAGCTGCAGACATTGGTGCCGCCTCGGGAGTAGGCAGCCACGTGCACCCCACTCCACCTCCTCTGTGCTGAGCACTGCGGCTGTAGCCAGGCACAGGCCCTTCCTTGGCCTCGTACCACCCACCATGGGAGTCACTGTGTACTGCGCTTGCACCAAGCCCAAGCAGGGCAACCTTCCCTCTAGCACATAGGCCTGGTCGGTCCAGCCGGTCCAGTCCCTCTCCCCCTGCCCGGTTCCTGCTGTCTGACCCTCTCCTTTCCTCTTGCAGTATGCAGGCATCGAGCCAAGCGACACCATCAACACAGAGGTACGGTGCAGCTCCCAGCCTGGGGGCACCAGGCCCTTCCCTCCAAACTTTCTGGATAAATAATAAGCATCTTCCATGCCCAGCTGCTTAATTGGGCTGACTATATACATCGCACTGAGGCAGGGACGTCTCAAGGCATGAGAAGGGCGGTGGGGGGCCGCATCGCCAAGAGCAAAGCCTAGCTCCACTGCCTCTGGGCAAGAAGGAGGGGTATCTCATTATGAAGGTGCTGGGCTCGGGCATAAAAAACCCAGCTTCAAGCACTTGGGGTGCCACAAGCTCCTTGGGCCTGGATACATAGTGGTAGTTAGGTGCCTAATGCCCATAGAAACCCCTGCCGGCATTTAGGTGCCTGAATATCTTTATGGATGGGTGTCTTAGTCTCTTGTAGCTCAGCTCCCGTTCTGCGTACCACCCGAGGGGTGTGATGGAGGATAACCTGGATTGCTGGGGGATGGGGGTGGCTTGACTGCATGCCTGCCTCCTCTCTCTGCAGAGGATGGGTGATGGCTGGAGGGGGCAGTTTGCTGCCAGGACTTCATCTAGCACAATCGGCCTCTGGGCCGATGCTCCCTCTGCTCCTGGAGGCTAAAAGGGAGTGAATAATTCTGGCTCCGGGTGCCAGAGAGCCACTCTGCCCTTCGCAACAGGGATGAGCAGCTGGGAGAGATCCTGGTGATGAACCAGGGATGCTTCAGATTGAACACAGGTGTCCTCCAGCTGTTCCCTCGTGGGCCTGGCACACGGGCCACTGCTTTCAGGCCCAACTCGGTTGTCGCTGCATAACCCTGTAGCGGTGTCTGTTCTGCAGACAGGACGGTACCCGCCGTGGCTTCAAGCTAGCATGGGTGCATTTATGCTGCACATCTATACCCACCTAAAGTCACCAGGGCCTGAACGGTCAAGGAGTTGTGGGCGCTCAGCTCTTCTAACCAGCTGGGAGAGCCCAGCATTAGAGACACTTCACATCAGCTGTTGCAAATGGCACACCAGGGCCCAGGAGTATTGTTAAGACAGAGATCAAATAAGCTGGTGCCTAAGAAATCTGCCTCTAATGTCACACTTAATGGGTCTTTTAGGTGGTCGAAAGCACTAGAGTGATTCGCCACAAGAACGTGCTGGCCCAGCGCTGGGAGGCAGGACAGTTTGCCAACAAGGACGATGACTGAGGCTGCTTCAGGCCAGCCAAGACTCTGCGATGCACTTGCGTGCGGTCCACGTCGGACCCCACCGGAAGCAAAGACTCAGCCCGTCCCCGAGCCCTTCCAGCTCCAGCTGACCCCCTGAATGAAGACTGTGGACATTGCACTGGCCGAATCGACAAAGCGACCATTTACAAATCTCTAGTTTGCGCTTGCTTATTTTTTTCCCTTTCCCTTCTGCTCCAAGAGGACATTTTATTATGGTTTTTTTTTTTCCTTGAAGATGGAAAACCAGATCACTTCTTCTGAAATCTCTTTTGCAAATCAACAGCTAGATTCAATGAAATCAGACTGTAATTTCACTCCTTTCCCACTGGAAGGTGCATCCCTGCACTGGGGAAAAGGAGTCCTATTTTGTTTCTGAAGATGCTTTGGGTTAGGTATGCCAGGTGGAAGCTGGCCTAAGAAACTAGCTGGACAGCCAGATCTCTGGATCTTTAGAAGCAATCCAGTGGGCAAATCAAGATGTTAGACATCAGTCAATGTGATCTGCCGAGATGCAGTGCTATACATGATACGTATTTTTAATGCTGTCGGTTATTTGGAAAGAGGTAATTTATTAAAGAGCCACCCTGCTGCATCAGCCTTCCAGGCTGCTCTTCTCCGTGCAAACGGCCTGTCGATTTGTGCGTCGGGGATCACACGTGTTTAAAAAGAACGGGGCAGGGGAGGGAAAGTTATGTCCGAAGGTGGGAGATGGAGGTCGCTGGGTCCCTGAATTGAGGCCCAGGAATTGGTGAATATTCTCAGGGATCTGGGAAAAAGCAGAGGGGTAGGAAATCAGTGGCACATGCTGAATTTGCCTTCATCTCCCTCCATTCGTGCAGCAGCCTGGGAGCTCCAAAAGAAGCATCCCTCTCCGAAGCCAGACCATGTCGGAGCATCCCACTAGAGGGCCCCAGAAGAGCAGGGCTGGCGGCACGGTCAGAAATCTCTTGAAGCTGCTGCAGTAAAGAACTCGGGGACCTTTTTCGGATCTAGGGTGACACGCGTGTGTGTGCAGCAGGCCCCGAACGGGCCCGTGCGCCAGTCGAAAGCTCTCTGGGAACTGCCCGCGTAAGGTACCGGGCCACGGGCCCAACGAGAGGTCACCCTGTGAAGTGCCGAAGCGATGGAGCCAGACAAGGTTCTTTGGGTAGATGTGATGGCCTTTATTAGAGCAACCGATTTAGTTAGTCTAATAAACCAACTAAATTAGTTGGTCTAAATTTAGTTGGTCTACTAAAAGATATCACATCTACCCAAAGAGCCTTGTCTGCCTGTGTCCTTAGACCAGCACGGCTGCAACCAGCACCCCTAAAGCATGAGTGATTTAGCTTTATTCTCATTGCCTTTTGCTGAGCTCGCGGTTCCTAGATGCTTAAGCAGCTTCTGCCAAGGTTTTGCGGGTTTTGCCAGGGTAGATGCGATCTCTTTTATTAGACCGACTAAATCATTGGAAAAGTTGTTTTTTGCAAGCTTTCGGGCACAACCCCTCCCTTCTTCAAGCATATGGAGGGTCTCAAGCATATGAAGAAGGGCGTTTGGGCTTGAAAGCTTGCGAAGTACTAGTTTTCCCACTATTTAGTTGGTCTGATAAAAGATATGACATCTACCCAAAGGACCTTGTCTGCCTGTGTCCTTAGACCAACACGGCTACAACCAAAACCCCTGCGAGCAGCTTCTGGATGTAGGATGCAGACTCCTGAATTACTCGGGTGCTTTCGAGAAGGATTCTCTCTAGAGCGCAAGTGAAACGAGAGTGGAGTCCTCCTCTGAAGGCTCACCCTCGCAGATCCAGCCTGAGCACGTGGCCCAGCGCTGTCCTGGAAAGGCTGAGGCTTTGGGTGCGGCAGTCGTGAGTCCATGCAGAATAGCAGTGGGAAGCCAGCCAAGTGTCAGCCTGCTGCCTGCACGGGCCTCGCCTAGCAGGCCGACCATCCTCAGCTTGCAATGCAAGCGGAAGCGTGTAGCGGGCGCACGGGCTGGGTTTACTTTGGGAGACATCGGAGTAACAGGCTTTCCTTTCACTTCCTCTTCTGCTTTTCTAGTCTTAACACTGGCTGCAGGGAGGCACCACATTAAGAACCGCATGCATGAAAAGAGGAAAGGGAGCCGTGTCCTGCGTGTTCACTTCCCTCTCATGTACAACACACCCTCCCTGCATTTCCCTCCTCTGGTGAGTAAGGAATAGGCAAGGGGCTTGTGATTATGAGGTGCCAAGCCCTATTTAATACCCCCTGGTCTCGGCAGGGCAGCAGGGCGAGTCCTGTTCCTCCATGTACGCGGTTGTGCAGCATCTGGGTTTCTTCTCCATCCAGTTCCTGGGCTGATCGAGGGGTCATGCAAAGCCAAGCAGTGAGGGAACGGGTTGGGGAATTAGGAGACTTGTGGGGAGGAGGCTAGTCTCAGCTCTGCCACTGATTTACTGTGTCACCTTGGGAAACTTGCTTTCCTGCCTCAGTGCCGCTGTTTCCGGCAAAATGGGGAGAACGATTTTTTCGTTTGCAATGTGTGTTGAGATCCGGGGGTGAAAAGCACCCGTGGAGATGCTAATTCCCCAAAACACTGGCTTCCCAAACAGTATATCACCGAGCTGAAACAAAATGCTCCATGGGGGCACGCTGTTTCCATGGGAAGCTCCAGCAAAAAGCAGACCTCTCTGCTGGGGCTCCCAGGGGCTCCCAGAGCTCAGCAGAGGACCCCCAAGGGGCTGGGATTCACTGGCTGTACACCTGGGGAGCTGCCAGCTCCGGTGCTACAGGTGGCTAATGAAGCCAGAAAACTCTGGCTCATGGGCACGGTCCTTTCCATCCTTCCCTGCAAAACACATCTGAGATTGAATTTTTCCTCCTGATTCAGAGCACAAAAGATTTCCAAGTGCTAAGGACTGTCAAGGGAAGGGATTTCCACTTCCCACACATGTCACCTGTTTCCTTTTAGCTACATGGTGTTATTAAGCAGATGCCAACCATACCAAACATTTCCCAGAAAAGTCTGCTACTGGGATGGCTGTAATCTCTTCCTTTCAGGATGAAAAACAGGCATCTATACAGCCTGGGGTCATGGTGTATCCCCATGGGGGGATAACCATATCACAGCCCTGTATTATGCAGGTGTCTGGCTAGATCCAATACAGAAATACTGGAAAGCAAAAGCCAACACAGTTCTGAAGTTTCTCTTTGGAGCCACTGCCTACAGAGGAAAAGCAGCAGGTAAGATGGGATTTTGCTAGAGATACAGCCAGCACTGCTGTCTGTAAGGAAGGTGATGTTCAGGGGCGTTTCAACTTTTGAGAAGTTTGTAACTTGGCCATTTTACATTGCAGCTGGCTGAGACCTGGCCTTCAAGCTCTCGTTGAATCCTTTCAAATTCAGATGAAGGGTTCTGCTGTGTTTCAATCAACTCATACCAAAAGAGAGAAGGCAAGGAGCCTTGCAACTGGAAATTACAGGTGGAAGCAGAGGCCCCGAGAACAGTGGAGGCCGGAGGGCCCTGGCCCCCCTCGGGACGAGGGCCATCACCTGAAGTGTGTCAGACGTACCCGTGCCTTAGGGCCCCCCTGGCAAAATATATGTCAGAGCCTATGGGTGGAAGAGAGGAGTCTAGTCTGAGTCTCTCTAAACCTCCATTCTCCTTGTTCCCACCGAAGACATGAGGTCTGAGCTCAGCCATGCAACAGGGAGAGAATTGCCATGCTTTTCTTTCAGCTATAGACTATATCTCCTGCTGGGACCCCTCTAGACAAGAAGGCAGTTGAAAGGATTACCCCCAAACCATTTTTAAGCCATCTAATCCTTGCAGGGAGAGCAGGTGCCCTCACCTAGCATGTAGTGCAGTTGCTAGCTCTCTGGACTTCCTGCCCTCCGAAAAAAGCATTTGGAAATCGCCTAGGAGGACAAAGGGTGTGACTTTTTCAAATGCAGGTAAGGGTTAAATGTTTCACCCTGTGCACCTGAGAGTCTCAACCGTGTCAATAGACTGACGGCAAAGTAGAGCTGCAGCTTCTCTTAGTAAAGTGATGGAAAGCCTGGAAGTAAAAGATAGTCTCTGTGGTAGAAGGGGCGGATGTACTTAGCATCCAGCTTGCTCTAAGGTGTGAGGAGCCACAGAGAACATCTGTGCAGAACGTTGCAGAGAAACGAATGTATTCTCCTCGCTGGGTATGTAAACGCATCTCTTTTGAACAGCAGGAAAAGGAGCAAGTCTACCCAACTCTCTCTCCCCCTGAGCACCCCAAAGCTGACGCAGCTGAGGGAGGTTGGATGCCCTCCCTTCCACCCAGCTGTTGGCTAAGTGGCAATCAGGAGGGCTAAGGGCTTCAGCTGCAAGACAGCGGAGTGGCAGAGAGTTAGTGTAGGTCCTGGAGAAGTAAGGCTTGGAGAATCGTTAAGGATAATAAAAGAGAAGGAAAAAGTCCAGCTTGGTTGCTGGATCTCATCTTGTGGAGGAAAGGCTGGCAGTCGAGGGGTCTCTTTATATTGATGCCGAGCCTGCTTGAGACGCAATTACATTGGACGCTTTTCCTCTGGTTGTATTTCAGTGTGGGAACGTGTGCTGAATACTTCCGACCGTGCCGGCTCGGTGGCCAGCTGCATCCCTGGAAGGGCCCGTCTGCAATTAGCCAGGCTAAGGAGCGGCTTGCAGCTACTAGTCCAATTTGAGCCGTGAAAAGAAGCAGTGCTAACAGTCCTGCGGCACTGCTGGTGCGGAGTGTCTCGTTGCTTCTGCAAATGAAATGGCTCTCCGGTTTATTTGCTCCGCTCCAAGTAGCAATTAAACCCTTGAAGATATCTCATTTAGGAAATCTAGGCAGAATGCTACCCAGGCCAGCAAAGCGCACTTAACTAGATTTTTAGCTTAAGAGCACCACAGGATGTGAAAAAATGCAATGCGCTGACAAGTCTGGTACAAACAGGCTGCACCTGAGCCCTCGGTCCAAGCAGGCTAGGGAATGAGGCACAAAGCTCGTTAGAGGAACTGGTGCTGCTCTCCTTATCTTTAGTACTTCTAGACCTCTCCTTGGGTTCACAGAAGCATTTAAGTCACCCTCACTGCCAGGATGCTGAGCACCTAGCAGCAGGGTGTTAACCTGTCAAGTGTCCATCGTTTCCTTCTGTCCTGTGCCCAGGAGGGAAACCATGGACTAGAGCCCTTGGTGGGTTAATATGCAGAGGCTGCTGTGCCTTCAGTTGGGGAAAGCAAGGTTGAAGCGCATCTTGCCCAAGGCCCGTGGCATTTATTTTCCTGGCCTGTGGGCTGGTCTTTCCAGAGGCCTTGCTCAAAGTTGTCTGTTAACTGTCTGCTGAGCAGGTTCCTCTTATGACAACCCACGCTGATATTTCAGGGATCTGTTTTTGTAGCCGTGTTTTCGGCTCCTAAAAGGTTAACTGGGCTCTGCTGCCTACTTTATCTGACTATAAGGGAGGCAAGAGGTGATCTTTAGGCTGGGAGGTTTAAAGGTAGTGGGTCTCTGACCATGTGTGAGTGGAGTGGCACCCCATTTCGAACGCTAATTTTATATAGTGCAATGCTTACCTGTTTGCAGAGGGGGCAGACAGTGGAGGTAGGGGATGTGCCAGGCAGGGCCTGTGCCTGTCTGCTTAGCTTTTCTGCTTTTCTTCTCAGGCTTCTTGACACCCTTCAAAGGATCTCAAGGGCTGAGAACCGTTGTCCTAGGGTGTGCACTAAGCAGCCAGGCCTGAAAAAAGGGGTTGAGGCTGATTGTTATCAGGTTGTTTTGTTCTTTATTAGTAAAACCCAATCCCCCAGGGAAAGGATCCCCCAGGGAAAGGACTTTTGGATTTCATGCGGCTTGCAGATCAGTTTGGCAAAGGTCCCTACTCATGCTGCCTCTTACCCAGAACCTATATGTGCATCTGTGTCTGTGCATCATTGGGACACCCACAGTGCCCCAAATTGGTGACAGATTGCTCTGATTTGGGCTTTTGCGATAATACCGTATACTGCAGGAAAGGCAAGCTATCTTCTAGGCACTTAGCTGAGGAAGTTCAGCTCTCTGTGCCTTGTTGATGGGCAGAGTAATGTGCCCTTATCCTTTCTTGAGAGCTACAGGTTAAATGCTGCTATGGAGGGGACTGGACCCTATCAAGGGAGTGACCCACAGAGATCTTAGGTTTCTGGAGTCTCAGGAGGGCTTCCCACAAAGGGATCCAGCTGCATGACCTGCTCTGCAGTGCAAATGGGACCCACGTGAAGAAAAGTCCGTGGCTGATCATCCTAGCGGAAATGTGATGGGAGCAGTGGGAGTGAACAGGCAAGTCTTTTGGTCCACCTGATTGCCAGCTCTGGGCTACTGATTTCGCCTTCTCTGGGCAGACCAACGCTGATCAAGTCAAACTGAATTTATTAAGAGATGCCAGCGATCCAACAGTTGTAACCAGACTTTAAGAAAATACAGACATTGAAGAACTCTGAATACACCAACGCATTGGCTATACTCTCCTAAAACAAGAACTGCTATACTGAAGGAAATAGCTTTGTTAGAAAACGTTGCGCTGACTTTGGTAACTTCCTAAAACACAGAATGAAGTAAATCTAAGAGTCCTTCCCCCTCTTAGAAAAGGAAAAGAGAGAGAGAACTAGTTTGAACACTGTTTAAAACACTCTGAATAGCTATAGATTAGTATTTGGCAACCACTGGTGGTATTTCATCACTTCCCCGCCTTCCCCAAGCCAACTCCACCTACTTAGCTTTTCCTTATACAAGGAGATGTTACACAAGACTGCTGCTAAATACAGTTTATAATCGGGTCAGTTCCAGCCCTCCCTAAACTGCACAGACCTGTAATTCTTAGCCATATTATTCAAATATGGGCCCTGTCAACATTAACATTAGCTCTCTGAGGCGCTGAGCTAATAATTCAGCAGAACATTAATGGTTTAAATCTGGGATTATGTTTCATGCTTGCATTGTGCGTTGAATAATTCATTCCATTCTTGCTATTGATGGAAGCCCTGCACTTCATCGGCAAATGAAGGTGATGGTAATTTTAAAGCCAATTTAAAATCTTTACGCCAAACTCCGAGGAAAGGAGCTGTCTCTCTCTACCTATGCTAAGTGCTGCCACGTTAAACGATTCTAAAACTACCGGACCAAAAAAAAACTTCTCCCAAAATCGGGATGCAGAAATCCAACTGACCCTCTTACTTGGTGGACCTCTTTTCAGATCCTTTAATTTGCTGGATGATAACTTTCATCATTTTTTCCATTTTGGTTTTGGTCAGCGATTTTCTACAGTACCAGATTTGGTCCCATATGGAGCACAAAGGTTTAGGAGAGAGGTAAAATGGATCGTGATCATGAAACATATCCAAAGGCCTCCTCCTAGCGTACTCCTTATAGTCCCAGACAGGACAGCTGCCTGGGTTATCAGGCTTGGCATATATGCATGGACCTGACTCCTCTGGATTTGCCTTTGCATTGAGATTCTCTTTCCACTCCAAGTACTCTAATCCCTCCTTGTTCTTTTTCAGTAAAACCTGCCCCCACCACACATTCTGAGCCTGATGGTGCGTGTTTGCCCCGAACCCTCTAACGATGTTTACGAGCATTAAGTGTAGGAAGCCTTCGGGATGCATTCGGCTGAGTATGCCTTTCTTGCGAAGATCCTCGACGTCTCTATCTGTCAGGTTTTCCAGGATGCTCCAGTCTCTCTCCCTCTCTTTTTCTGCTAGTTGCTGGCCTTTCACTTTTAAGGCTTCCTGAGACACTGCGAATTCGAAGCCTTTCACCACGCTATACTCGTACTTGTGTTCCTTGAGGTACCTCTCTATACTGCTCTGGAAGAAGAATAAGGAGCTGGCCGAGAACTCGGCGCCGTTCTGCTTCCTGACGTTCGTGTAGAACGAGGCTAGGTAATTATCGAGGGCTTCTGGCGGCAGCGTGAAGATCTCCCGCTTTTCAGAGGGGTAATGTAATGCCAGCCAGTCTCTGAACATTTTTATGTCGCTGATGTTACGGATTCTCTTGCTCTCTGACTTCCTCACTACCTCTAAAAGATAAGAGACAGCTCTAGGGAGTAAGGGAAATGCAGAGTTGTGTTCACGTACCTCTAAAGAATTAAAGGGAGCAGGATCCCATTAGGTTGGGGCTCTTGTCCTCCCACCTGCCTCTTCTTGAACTGTTTTACCCCTGCCTGTACTTGGCCACCTACGCTGAAATTTCTGCCTTTGCTGCTGCTGCTGTTCTTCTGCGGATGGTAGGTAACGCAGTGTCCTCGTCACAAGGGAGCCTGGTTTTCTCCGCTTTAAACAAATCCCCAATTTTCAGTTAAAAAAACAAACAAACAAAAAAAAAAAGTAATCCCAAATCCACCATTTTCCATGGTTTAAAGGAAACACAACTAATATATAGATATGTATATAGCGGCGTTTCATTTTAATCGTGGAAAAACGTGGATTTGGGATTGCATTTTTTTTAACTGAAAATTGGGGATTTTATTTTTAATTGGAGAAAACCGGAGCCCTGCATCACTCAGTGGAGTTCCTATACCCGGTCATATTGCTTTGAGCTTGTTTTATTCTATGGGAGCAGCATTAGGCCAGGTGTGAATTCATGCCATGCGGTGGCTTGTAAAATGCATCCCAGCACAGCAATAAGTTCAACCCACCGGTAGCCCTTTAGAATAGGATTTACGGTGGAACTTGAATTGCCTGCATGTTGGGAATGGGGTGAATTTTACCCAGCCTGATTATGATTCATCAAGGGCACACCCAGACCGCACTTCCTTATGAGTCCAGTCACCTAACTAAGGCATGCAAGGCTGCGCCTCAAAATCCAAACCTTAGCTATCCAGAAAGCAGCAGATAAACCTTCTTCTCCACTTGCAAACACTCAGATGTATATTTTATCATGTAAATTTGGATCAGTGAAGGCAATGGGAGCTGGCCTGCATACAGGTGAAGGTATAAGGCAATGTCTATATACACCTTATAGACTAACCAAATAAAATATATATGGAGAGAGAGCATTTTCTTTAGTAGGAAAAAGTGAATAAAAATATCTTTTAAAAAAGGGCTGCCAGGATTCCACCTGAGTTTATTTCTCAGGTTGTCATGGCAGTAGCACATCCATATCGTTCTAGTTCGGTGTCGTCTAAGAAGCAAATTGCTTAGGGTAAAAATTCACTCCTCTTGCAGAGGGCCAGAATATGATCTAAGCCTTGCTGCATGCTGCAAATGCCCTAAAGAGTGGGGAGAAACCCATCGCAGAAAGTAGCGGGGACTGCTTACCCAGCACTTCTGATCAGATGGCTGCGCTAGCCATGGGTTACGCAGGCATATATCTTGGGGCTCTTAATGGATACGGCAGCAGCTTGGTAGTGGGATTTCTTGGTAGTGGCAATGGTCGAGGGTGCACGTATCCTGTTTTCTGCCTTTTATTTCGGATGCAAGGTCTCGTTGCGGTCCATCTCGTGTTAGCCACCTTAAAGGTGCGTGGTTGTAATGTGAACCAAGGGATGATAACTATACATCCATTTGGTAAGTCACTAGTGCAAAAGGTAGCACACCATCTATTATAAGGCATTTTTCATGGCCTTTTGCCTTTGCTCTTTGTCCACATGATCTCACTTCCCTGCACATATTACACAACCCAAATTCGGTTGTCTTTAGGGTGTCCAGGTCTTTTCTTATTCCCCCCCACGCCAGCGTCTGTGCAAGAGAGGCGGGCGCGGGGTGGGGTCCTGCAGCTGATGGCTGGGATGTCTGGGGTTGGTAGCTAGCGCTACTGAGTGGTGTATGCAAAGACAGAAATGGCATGTGAATCAATAAACACAGAGACTAGAAGCTGAGCTCTGTATCGAGCCGCAAGCCATTTATCTTGCTGTCTGGCAGAAATGATCGTTGCAAAGATCCTCTCGGAGGACTTCGCAGTGGCGTCTGATGAGAGATGGGGTTTTCAATTTCAGCAATATGCATGCAAACTGTAGTTGTGCGTCAGGGTTTCTTCTTGTTTGTGAGGCCTTAGCTACACCTAGAATGAGTGAGTCCCCATATGGAAGTACTCAGGGAGACCTACTGTGTTTTAAATTCACATCCTACCTCAGTCTGAATAAACTTTCAAGTGGAGATGAGCCCTGGAGTGCTATTTCAGCATTTAATTTCTTTTCTTCAAAACAATGTCAAACCTATGGCAGCTTTACTCAATTTAAAGTACCACCTAACTTAACTATACGCTCAGTTTTCCTCTACTGAAACGTGCAAACTTCCCAACAGTGTTATAAGTCCATACACAGCAAAAGTCTACAGCGATTTGTCCTTTAGCTCACGTTGTAGGTGCTGGCCTCAAGAATTATACAAATCCAATGAACGAGGCTTCACCAGAGCAGCAAGCAATGGCCCAGATATGCTATTTACTGCCAGACAGGTTTGCTTCAAAATCCAGATGTGTGTTTCTAGTAAGCATCCCTCTGAATTGATATTCAGGTTGCTCTTGGTAGCCAGGCAGCAGTTCAATGGAGTCACAGCGCTAAGCAGCTGGATGGAGCAAGGGATGATGAACCCAAGAGCTCCAACTTCCAAAACTGCTTCCCCAATTTTTTTTTCAGAGTTGTCTGCAAATGTCAACCTACATTCAAATCGGGGAGATGTTCAGCTACTCTGTACTTGAGTGAAACAGTTTGCAAGCACGCTGACAATTACAGGTTCAAATGTTCTGGCTCTTTTTATAGCATCTTTAAATATTCGCATATTTAATGTGCGCTAATTGCCAAAGCTGAAGCAACTTGTTTTTAATGGGCCACTGATTCCCGTATGCCAGCGGATTAGCCACAGGTGGCAAAAAAACCTGATCATTTAGGAAAGGAAGCGGATCAGTTCACTAACGGACTTCCCAATATTTGGCAAAAAGCGGTATCTGCTTGTTAGATATGCACAGGGTGTAATTATTATGTCTTTTTGTACAGACCGTGATTGTTCACAGGAGGGTTTCAAACAGCCACAAGGCAGGGCTCTCAGTTCTTCGTCAAAGAGCATATTCTTACCAAGAGTCTTGTGACACCGTGTCACGTAAAAATAGCTGATGGAAAGCGGTCCGAGCGGCCTCTACCAAGGAGTGAATTTTACAATTGAAAAATGCTTGAGTATTGTTTGACTACCAGAAACAATAGCTAAACCCACATCCTGGCCAGAACACATTTTAAATCTCTTTATTAAACTGCATCTATACCTTTTGGGCTCTAAGACATGCGATGAATCTCTGGTGCCACGGAAGTTTATGGGAAATTTGCCACTGACTTCAGTGGAGGCAGAGTTGCACCTGTGATGTCTGAACTGGGTTTGTTTTTAAAAATCACTTCCTCTTTCTCTTTCCTTCTGAGACCAGGGCTCATGCTCCTGGGTGCCATTAACTGCAAGGACTGTAGTTTTGTGTGCAGCTGGTACCACGCATGGGGCTAGCGTGGCGAAGGCATGCCCGTTTCTTTAGCCAACAGCACATGAGGGAGTGATGTGGCTTGCTGCCTTTGACCACAGCCCTACTGAGGAGGTGCCCATTTTACAGCTTGGTTCACTGGAGAGTCCAGAATAGCCCTCAGTCGCATCCCCCCGGAGCCCTAGTGAGACTCCTTGACCACACTGCGACACATCTCCCTAAAGCATACCGTAGTAAAATGTAAAGGCCAAAACGTTCGACAGGTGCTAATACTAGCCAGCCAAATCTATGTTTGGGCACCCAAACGTGCGGCCCGGTCTTCTGAAGTAAGGCTTGTTTGAAATGCCTAGCAGCACCCAAGGTGCTCAGCACCTCTGAACGTCAGGCACTGTTAGGTATCCAAATACAGAGATGGGTGGCTGAATGAAGCCACGCAAGGTTGAATACGGCAGCTGAAGAGCTTAAAACCCCCCACGTAGGAATAAAACTCCAGACACTCTTACTTTTGTTTGAAGGTGCAGGCAGGCCGTCCTGGGCGCTCTCGTTCCCTGGCGTAGGTGAGGCTAAAGCGCTTGCTGCGGTCTGGGATCCTGACTGTTTGCTTTCCTCGCCCGGTGTTTCGGCAGCGTTCCCGACGAACCCCGTTCCCGACGGAGCGTGCTCAGAAGGCCACAGCTGGTGGACCACGCCAGGCGGTGCGGAGTCGTGGAAAGCTCTGAATACAGGGGGCTCAAACAGGGCCCTGGTTTCCACGCTGGGGACGGGAGTTGCTGGTAACTGCTCTTTAGACACCGCTGATTCAGAGGGATTCCCTGCTCCAGAGGTTTTGCTTCTGGACTTAGCAGGAGGAGGAACAACTAAATTCAAGCAGTGCTTTTCCAGGCTCTCTGGACTGCTGCGTTCTAAAATCTCTTGGAAAAAGGGGGTCGTCACAGCCTTCCCTTTGTAGACAGAAATAGATGTCTGGGTGGCCGTATCCTGGCTAGTCCCCCTGTTCCTATCGCCTTGCACTTGCAGTTCATACTCAGCCAAGGCTTCTTTATTCTGTGAGTCTGAAAGAATATTCCAGTTTATTTTGGGTCCTTCCTCTGCTTCAAACTGTTCCTCGTCAGAGATGTCTTGCAGGTCCTCCATGCTTTTCGTCGGCCCGGTAGCTCGGTCGGTTGTGGCACGACTAGCCGTTAGAAGCACGTTCTGTTCTGCGGTGCAGCACGGTCTGGTGGAGCTGCTGTCTTTCGGAGGAATAAGTCCACTCTGGTTTTCTGGTGGCACTGCTATATCGCATGCTGTGAAGCACGTGTTGGCTTCGGTCTTTGGAGCTATCCCTGGAGATCTGCTGTGGCATCCTGTGCTCTCAGAATCGGCTTTCAGTGAGCTTACCCTGTATCTTTTTTCGCTTAAATTATGCTCCGCTGAGCAGGAATCAGAGGTCTGGGGCCTCTTCTTCTGTTCCACGCTTTCCTCCCCGCTTCTGAAGTACAGCGCCCCGCCGCAGCGCCAGTGATAGGCATGTCCGGTGACACATATCCATAGAACAGAATTGTCCCTGGTGGGACGGTCCATGCCCTGTACAATTTCCAAGGCTGGGATTTGATTGCATATCGTCCCATGAGTGTGCGCCCAAGTCACTAAGTTGGTCAGATCCTTGGCGATTGACCTGATGTTGCTGCAGGTTGCATCTTCAAGGTTCTCGTCCTGCAAAGGGGTTTAAAACTGGCTTTAAAACGGGGTGTTCGTTACAATGGGGCGAGAGGAGCTGCTGTCTAGCACCTTGCTAATTTTAATCGCTTTAACTGAATAATTGATTTGATGGCTTTTTTCATGCTGTTTGTCAACAAACTTAATTTCCAAACTGTAGGAGCTCATTTGTGAAGATCTCTGAATGATGAATTTCACAATAAAGCCAAATGCAACTTGTTATATTATGATATTGGAAATATGAATGGAAGATTGTTTTCTAATGTGAAAGTATAAGGTATAACCATCCAGGTCAGTATTCAACCAGTTTGCTCCCCTGAAAACAGTATCTTCATCAGCGATCTGGAAGATAGGATGCTGTGCACCCTCAGCAAGTGTGCAGTTGACACCGAGTTGGGGGGAGTAATAGATATGCTGGAGGGCAGGGCTGGGATTCAGAGTGACCTAGACATATTGGAGGATTGGGCCAAAAGAAATCTCACGAGGTTCAATAAGGACAAATGTAAAATCCTGTGCTTGGGCTGGAGCAATCCCATGCACCAGTATAGGCTGGGACTGTCTGGCTAAGAAGCAGCTCTGCAGACAAGGACCTGGGGGTGACAGTGGACAATAAGCTGGATATGAGCCAGCGGTGTGCCCTTGTTGCCAAGAAGGCCGATGGCGTCCTGGACTGCATTGGTAGGAGCGTTGCCGGCAGATCGAGGGCAGTGATTCTTCCCCTCTATTCTGCACTGGTGAGGCCACATCTGGAGCACTGTGTCCAGTTTTGCCCGCCTCCTCCCCACTATAGAAAGGAGGTGGCCAATAGGAGAGTTCAGCAGAGGACAGCAAAACTGGTTCAGGGGCTGGGGGAATTGGTTTGGAAAAAAGAGGCCAGAACGGGGAATGAATAGCAGCCTTCAGCTCCCTGCAGGGGGGCTGCAAAGAGGATGGAGCTGGGCTGTTCTCAGTGGGGGCAGATGGCAGGACAAGGAGCAATGGGTTCACATTGCAACAAAGGAGGTTTAAGTTGGATAATAGGAAAAAACTTTCTCACTAGGAGGGTGGTGAAACACTGGAACAGGTTACCCAGGGAGGTTGTGGACTCTCCATCCTTGGAGGTTTTTAAGACCCGGCTAGACGTAGCCTTGGCTGGGCTGATGTAGTTGGGGTTGGACTAGATGTGACCTCCTAAGCTCCCTTCAACCCTCATTTTCTATGAGTCTATGACCTTTGTAACTAAAAATAATTTCTTTTATAAAGAATCCCCCTTGCAGTGAGGTACTTTCTCATCGTGTACAAGATCGTATTTGTTAGAACAATTTTGTAAGACTACTCACAAGCAGCACATTTTACATTTTGCCTATGGAAAAAAAAAGATGAAACGGGCTCTAAAAGAATTAAAGTCAAGTTCAATAACATATTTAAAGCTAATTAACAATGTCCAGTGAGCTATACTAAACTTGACAGTGTACTCACCATGCTGCTGTGGAATATGCTATTCTGGTAGAAAATACTGTCTGTCGCTTAAATACTCCTCCTTCCCTTCACAGAACCTGGAATGATCAGCATATATATTTCATTTCTCGATTTTGAGTGACAGCTCCCAACAAACGTCTCATATTGAGCAAAAATTGAGTGGTTTCACTCCTGCAAATACTTTACTAATGTGAGAAGCAAAGGTTTTTTTGGTTTGAGGTGGTACCTTTAACGGGGACTAGCTGTATAGAGATGGACTTACTAATGGGAATAATTCCATTAGGTTGAGTGGGACTAAACAGAGGAGAAGCTACTCATGTAAATCTCTGGTACACTCTAGGGACCTGATCCTGCAATCAAAATCAAAATAAAGCATGAATTATACATATGGAATATTTTAAATGCTTCTCTGCACTACCTAAAGCACAAACAGAACAGCACTGTAGCCTTTAATTCTCCAAGCAGGAACAGAAATATAAGTAATTAGGAGCAAAATAGACTTGCCCTATTATTTAACGTTTTTAAAGGGAAATTTAACGGTGGAGGAACTTTAAGGTATTGTCTATTTCTCTCTGTGTATTTAAGCTCATGTTTGGAACAAAACCTTCAGTCTACATAAAGCTTCTTTGAACATCCTAAGCTTGATGAATAGAAGCACATTCTCTATCCTTGCATGGAGAGCTGGTGTATTAACTCAAATAAGTTACTGTGATGGAGTGACGCCCAGAGGCGTCAGCACAGAAGGGCCGGACCGTGCTTGATGCTGTAGAAAGTTACAGGTCGTGACTGGGATCCCTGCATCACAGAGCTTGCAAGCTGTCCTGTACCTTGCGCATTTAATGCTGGTAAAAGGTACTAGACTGAAAGCGTTGGAGAAAGAAATCCGCTGTCTGCTCATCCAACTGTCAAGCTGATCGCTGTCCCCAGGGTGACATTTCACTCTGGTGAGAAAAAAGCCTGTATTTGCTTCGCAAAGGATGCATGTTGCATCCCTTGCTCTCTGAACAAGGGCGAGTGTGCAGAAAGGAAGGAATTTATTCCCTCGGCTGATGGGAATGGAGCATCTGTTTATTATGAATACAGTGTCTAAGGGGGTTTATGGCATGGATACATCAGCTGAATTCAGGAAAAGCCTGGCTGCATACAAGCAGGAAAGAGTACAATGGTTTTGGATGTCCGTTCATCTCCCAGCACCAAAGGGACAATGCAAGGGTCATTTGGTTTGATGTTCCACCCTTGACCCCCTGATGAGCTCACCAGGTTGCTTTTGGCCAAAAGATTCAGGAAGAAGAGACATAGGACTGCTGCCTGGATGAAAATGAAGCCTCTGTTAGTCTGTGGGGTTATCGACTCAAACGTGCCAGCAGGGAGAGGGCTGAATAGGTCATGCCTTCCTAAATGCCTTCACCTGGGGTTGGGGGCGAATGGTTATATAAAGAGGTGTCAAGACAGTCCTAAACTTAAACATCTTTATCTCTTGTTCCTCCTGGGTGCATCTACATGTGAAATGAGTGAGCTTAAATAAACTCTGGTGCAATTTGTGCTGGAGTTTATTGCTCCCAGGTATCACGTTTACACATGTGCCCGGGGCCGCAGCCCTGGCTGGCGGGGGCCCAGGGAGTCAGTCTGCCAGCCCGGAGCTGCTCCACCCCAGCTCAACGTGCTGCGGAGCGGCTGGCTGGGGCATGAGGGTGCTACCGCGTGGGGCTAGCAGGCAGGTAGCCCACGCATGGTAGCACCCTCAGGCCCCAGTCATCCTCTAAATGCATGTTGCAGCAGAGTAAATAACTCCACCGTAGGATAGTACTTGAGTCGGCCAGTACAGTGGAGTTAATTAGCTTGCGCTGGCTCCTCTGCCAGGGGGCAGGTGCAATGGGGGAGGCCACCCCTGGCAGAACTGCAGGGGCAATCGCTGTGGCTGGCATGGGGCATCAGGCGTGGAGGGTGCTGCATGTCATTGAATGCCGGATGGAGCAGCCCCTTTCTGCTATGTTTTAGCCCCAGTAGCTGAGTACTTAGGGCATGTGCCCAAGAAATGGGGGGCTGGGGTTCTAGATCCACCCCCCTGTTGCTCAGGGGGTGTTTGGACCCGTATCCCTGACTCTGTGCTCTAACCACCAAGCCACAAGCCAGGCCCTTTTCCTATGCTTTTTTGGGGGACGGCCCCTTGGGCAGCCAGGAGGAAGAGAGCAGGGCATGTGGGTCAGTGAAATGGGTGCTGGCCTGGGTTCTAGCTTGCTCCTAATGGGGCAGAAATGTCCCCATTGCATTGTCCTCCAGGGATGGCTAAATGCAAGGACCAGAGGCTCAGCTAGGGACAAAGGCCACCAATTCAATGACAGATAGCCGAATGGAAAAACAAATGAATTTCCAAATGCTCAGCAAAGCAGCAGCCAACAGGGAAACCAAAAAAACCCCCCAACTGAAACCTCAGCCCCCAAGCCAGATCACTGGTTATCTCCAGTCAAGAGAGAGGCTTGGGGGGTAAATGCTCTCTTGCTGAGTTTATTTTACCTCCCAGCAGGAAAGGGATAACGGTCATGAGAACCGTTCCTGTTTTGGAGCGCAAATTGTTGAGCATTCGCAGAGCCTGCGTCCCCATTCCTCTGCAAAGCTCTCCTGTTCCAATGTCTTTCGCTACTGCCTCCCCAGATGTTCCTATTTATGGTTTTTTCTAAGGCCGGGAGGGATAATTTTAGCTTAGAAAGCTGTTTGACATGTTCTTCGCAAGCTGGGTGGTTGAACCACACGTAAGACTGGGATTTGTGAAAGCGCTTCTCAGCAAAAACCAGTGGCTCCTTTTGAAAAATGCTAGGCTTAAATGGTAGCAAAAATCACGTTGAAACCTGAGTTTTATACCACTTCAGCAAATGTATTTTGAGTGCAGGATCTGGCTGTCGACAAGTCTAAGGCCAGGCATTTTACTGAATCCACCCTGCTTCTGGATCCATTCTTGCCCGTCGGCCTGTTCCTGTTCTCTTGTGAAGTCCAGGCAAGCCAGGCCTCTGACTTCCTTCCGCCTGAGCAGTTTTTTTCCCAAAAGGGTTGGATTGTCTGGACAGAGAAAAGGAACTCTTATGCCAATGCTCTGGCATTTACAGCTACTGTACTGTGGGAAGAAGATAATAAAAAGAAATTTTGCCTGGTCATAAGGCCGTGAAATTTCTGACTTGGCAATTGAACTTCTTGATTTCTATCGCAAGCTTCCTAAATGGGACCCTTTCATCTCCCTTTATCTCGAAACACATGCTTTCCCTTTCCGGATCTTTCTTCTAAAAAGGCTTTTTCTTTTTATAGTTGGCTTTTAATGAAAGTCCAGCGACCCACTAAAATAACTTTCCAGCCCATGCCTGCTCTTGCATGGGGAGTAGCATCAGAGAAGCCAGTCAATGGAGTTACTCTGGATTTACACCACTGTTAACTGAAAGGATGTATTTGCCTTAAATACATGAGATTCTCAGCTGCTACAAATCAGTATTACTCCTTGATCATAGTCAATATAGCCACGTGCAGATGAAGATAAGGCCCTATGCAGATTTTGTGGCTGTTTTAGCAGCACTGCAACTGCTAGCGATGATGTGGTGTTTTAATGATCTTTCCAGGAAGCGCTGCAGTCCGGTGACGGGCTCTGAACAGAACTGACATCTTTGTTCGGGAATCCCGAAGTGTTCTTGGTAACCAGCTATAGTTAAATGACCCCTACCCTCACTTAAATAAAAATGGACCTCCCAGCTGCTGGATTGTGCCTTTTGACCAACTTAATCTGCATAATCAAACTGACACGACGTCAGCTGCTGATCTGATGACTCGTTAATCCCTGTATCCTAGAGAATTTAGCCTGGTATTTTCAAAGGAACATCTATCTCCTATGGCTTTTCAATGCCACTAGGACATCAGTGTACAGCAATCCCGCTCTCAAGCTTCTAGTAATTCAGGATATCATATCACCTTTGCTCCTTGTGTGCATCCAATTTTGGACGGTTCAAAGGGACCTGGTTTTTACAGGACGGGCATTCAGCACATTCTGAAGATGGTTTTCTTGCAAGGTGGGGGGACCCAAGGCACCCAAAAACACTTTTGAAAATGTGAGCCTGTGTCATTTACTGGTATGAGTAGAAGGGGAGGCCTGTGTATTGTTCATGGTATGCTGAAGACCCTTAAATCTACTATAACGCACGTAGACTTATGCCAGCAGCATGAACGGTAAAAGGACTCTTTGTATAGACGTACAAAAGGCCCATCAGTGACCTTGTCTTTAGTTTAGTTCCTTTCCCCTCCTACTCCTGATAATCTTGGTTCTGTTTCTTTTGCCTATTTTGCAGGCTAAAAGTTCAGCTGCCAGGCACAATACCAGCAAACGCACGAGCTGGGAGCATGTCAACCTCCTGACGAGGTGACACGGGAAACGGGAACAATTCGAGTCGGAAAAACAGGAAACCGTTCACCATCCAGCAAAGCCCGGCGAGGGAGGGCCAGTTCCCTTTGCACGTGCCAGCTTAGAGACAGACACAGACCAAACTGACGGCTAATGCTAGTTCACAGAGACCTCACATACGTTCTTCGTCCAGGAGTCCAAACACATTCCCAAAGAACGGGGCCCTAAAACCTATTTTTCATCGGTGACCCCATCCTCGTCCCCACCATTCCTCTGCATTATGTTTCCACTCCTAAGGGTCTTCATTCCAAAGCCAAGATCCTTGCAATGTGATCTTAAGTGCTGGGGTAAACTGTATTTAGACAAATCTAATGGAAATCTGCAGCCGGTTGGCAGAGGAGAGCCTGGATCCGAGAGTCGGTAATGAGCCACTAAAAACAGATGTAGTAAAGGAGAAAAATAATTTTAAAACATGGAATGATATAAATAGAACCTAATATTTTACCCCCACAGGGGAGGAATAACAAGGAGTTGAAATGAAAAGGAAATTAGCTACGGAGCACATGCTCTGAGCCTTTGGCTTAAAAAATCTAAAAGGGAGACGACTGATTCTGACCCTCCAAATTCCTACCGCCACGCAGGGCCTAGTCCCACGTTACCCGGAAAGTTGCAGGATTAGATCCTGCATTTGGAAGTCACGTCCTTTGTGGGATCAGATCCTTACTCTGCACGGGGGGAACGTGAAGGTCCAATCCTGCACGCCGCTCTGCGTGCAAACTGCAATGCAGGCAGCAGTGTCGCAGCCCAACTCTATTCTCCTACATGCAAATAGGAGAAGAGCAGGAAGAGGATGCAGGATGTCAGAAGAGCGTCTAGATGTGTTGTCTGCCCTCCTGACTGAACAAGCTACCCAGAGAGGTGGTGGACTCTCCATCCTTGGAGGTGTTTAAGACCCGGCTAGACAAAGTCCTGGCTGGGATGATGTAGTTGGGGCTGGTTCTGCTTTGAGCCGGGGGTTGGAATAGATGTGACCTCCTGATTTCCTATGATTCTATGATTGTGCTGTAAATCTGACTTGGTTTGGTGAGTCACGGGGGTCATTTTGTTGAAAAATCATGTCTAGATCCTCTGGTTGCAGAAAAAAGCTTGAACCCAGTTGGTTCAAAAACCTGAGGTTCTTTGGAAGGGTTTCATGGCTTCAGCGCTTGACTCGTGAACGCTCAGGGCTGGCCAGCCTGCAGCAGCGACTGGCCTGCTGAGAACATGATCCGATAACTTGAATTTTAAAGTGTCCAGAAGAGAGACCTCGAACAGATTTCCACCAGAGGGTGCTAAACTGCTAATAATGCCGGGACTCGGACAAGAAGAGCAGCTTGATTCCAGTCGTATTTTAGGTGTACGCCCAATCCAGATATCGAAAGCATGCCCTTTGTATGGGCCAGGTTGGCAACAGGCTTTACACATCCATCCCCCTGCCCTTGCCCCTCGTCAAGCCCACGCCGGTCGTGGTGCTGGCCGTGACCTCAACAATGCGGCAGAGAAAAGCTTGCTTTTAATGCGCGGATTCATCTTCTCCTAAATTTAGATGTTGCAGGGGTAAAAATACCATCCCTGCGCATTGCCTCCAGTGTTGTAAAACAACACAGGACCTGCAACCAGCCTGGAAATAGCAAAAATGAGTGCAAAGTTCTAGACCGAGGTCTCCTGGCCCGCCAAGATGCTTACTCCGCAGGAAGCTAGAAGTACGGTTCAGTGTTTAGTTTTAGCAGCGCACAGAAACATTGCTGTTTATAATCCGGGGATGAGAGCGGTTCATAGCTTGTGTGTCTGTCTCTTATCTGCCTGACACTTGGCCTAAAAATTCCTGTCTGGAACTGCCCATCCCAAATCAGAAACAATCCACCCATAATTGCGTCTTCTTATTTTACGGCGGCTAAAAAACCGGTATGATTTCCAATATTACTCGGTGGTTCTTTCTCCAGTTCATCTAAGACAGTGAAATAACAAAGGCCGTTTTCTGCTAATCTATTAACAAAGGAATGAAACAGCGCTGGAGGCAGCACGGTCCAGTGGCTCTGTTTTGACTCCCAAGGACGTGTCCTGTGACTGAGGGCAAAGTGCTCCCTCTACTCTGTGCCTTGCTTGCCCCATCAACGAACGGGGGGAGGAGAAGATGTCCTTGCTGAAACACTGTGTGATGAGTGAAGATGCACCGTGGATACCAGTGAGACTTTGCAACCTAAATTTTCAGCTGCCTTTTTGAGTCTTCAGGCATCTCCTCCCACCAGGAACACTTAAAATCTGTTTTATCACAGGTGACTCAGTACAGGGATGGGGGCCAGGAGCCTTGTTTGCACCCCAAATGGAAGGGCTTGAGGCAGCCTGGCATAAGAGGTGGAGAACAGGCAGGAGAACCTGGGACACATCATGGGATCTGGGTGCCGGGGGGCACAGGGCTTATTTTACCCACTGCAGCCTCCTCCTCCATGCTGCCCAGACCCTGGGGCCAGCAGTATGGCAGCACGAAAAGCCAAGGAGAAAAAGCCTCCTGCATGATTCAGGGTCCCCTGATGCTCAGGAAGAGACACTATCCCCCCTTCCCCAAACCACTTCTAGAGGCATAAGAGATGTGCAGTATCCTTGCAAGCTTGGGGAAGGCTCACAGCCCGAGGGCCCTGTGCCGTTCTACCTGTTTCTAACAGCTGCTGCTTTTGCCCCTTTCTGTGCCAAGAGCGGGCTGCGATGCCTTCGGAGACCGTGAAACCCCATGAGCACCTGGAGCAATAGGAAAAGCTTGGTCGCGGACGTGGAGAGAGAGGAGCAATGGGTCACCGGTTTATAGAAGCGACATTAAAGCCTCGGCTGCTTGCATGTTGCAAGAGCGGGATGGGAAGATGATCCAGGAGCGGTTTCTCTCTATTTTAGCCAACGTGCTTTCAAGAGTTTCCAAGCTATCGTTTGGGACTCCAGCCTGAGGCTTCAAGGTCTTGCGCAAGGAAGGATTTTTTCCGAGCTGTTCTTTGGCTGGGCCAAAGCTGCTCAGAGCCCATTGGGATCAGTGGGTCTCGACCTTTTTTTGTACCAGAACGAACCCCTTTGTAAACATCAGTGACCGGTGCCCCTCACCCCCGACCCACTGCCCCCTACCCCCTGCCCCGCCACTGTGTGGGGCAGGAGGGCCAAGCAGCCCCTTGCAGGCTGGACCTCTGCCAGCCTGCAAGGAAAACCCATGGTTTCCCACATTTTTCTTCTTTAAAGCAGAACCCGTTTTTAAAGACTGCTTGTGACACTTTCATATATTCTTGCAACCCACGGGTTGGGAAACACCGATCTAGAGAACGCGCGTCGGGCGTGCAAGGGACACAGCTGCATGTGAAAAACTGGGTGCACGGATTAAGCCTGTACAAGTGATAGTTCAGGCCCCAGTCCTAAAAAGGACTAAGCTCTCCTGCATAATGCTATCTGCCTTTGTTTCCTGCATGCTCACTGCCCCAGTATCAGTCTTACCAAATTAAATATTAAACGTGCTAACAGATAGTGTTTCTTTTGTTCCTTTGGCTCCTGAGAGCTGGGTGCCCTCTGTTCCCACTGCCTCTCGCCTCTTGTGAGATCAGGCCTCCGTGCTCTTTTGACAGTCCACGATATTTCAATAAGCGGCGGGATTGGAAATATTTGTCACGCGTCGGTTTTTGCTGAGCCGCAGAATCGCCTAAACTACGTGGTGGCAAGGATTCCTAGCGTTATTTCGGCAGCTGCGCTGACTCTCACAGACGAGCTGCAAGTATGAAAATCATGTGAAAATGTAGCCGGCCTCCGTTGTAGGAAAATAAACAGGTCTCGCAGGCTGGCGCCAGGCCACGGCTGTTCGTGCCCTTCCATCTCGATAGCTGAAGTACGAGCAATGTTAGTCTTCAGCAGGAGCCAAAATGGGCATGTTGGCTCTCGGGGTTTTTAACGACCTGAAACATAAGCAAGTCTTCATGCCATGAAAGAAAAAACCTGGTAGCTGCGAGAGAGAAACGCCACTGTGCTTTTTCCATTACATAACATCCTTCAGGAACATATGGGCCAGCAAACGGGAGACGTCCGCTGCATAATTACGGTACTGACAAACCAATTGAACCTCAGCAGCTGCCACTAGGGAGGTTTCATTCATTCCCAGTATTCTTGCCTTTTAAACTTAAGTGGCACTGGAACAAACGCATCTTTGATCCAAGAAGGAAATCGTTTGGAGCTTCATGTTTAATAGAGCTGAAGCCCTGGGAAAATGATGTCTTTATCAGGCGGCATGACAATGCAGGACTCATGGCAGGCATGGTACTCACAAGGGCTTGCTGTCTGAGCCTTACTGCTTTTGCAGAAAGGCTTGGGCATGCGGGATCTGTAGAGAAGCAACAGCAAAAATATTTTGTGCGGCTGTAGCGCACGCAGAGCATCCCCAGCTGTGGAGAGACGCTTGAACGGGGCGAGGAATGAGGAGCTGGGGCAAATGGACAGAGGAACAAATTATGCTGGGTTTAAAAGACATGCAGTAACCATTGCATGTGGCTGCCCTTATCCTACGGCACGTGGAAGAGACACCGCTGTCATTTAGCCATAGGCAGACAAGGCTGTTAGGGTAAATGTGATATCTTTTATTAGACCAAGTAAATAGCTGGAAACATTGTTCTTTGCAAGCTTTCGGGTACAAACAGAGGACAGACAGAGGAAGAGTCTACAGCTGGGCCATGTTTCATTCAGGGGTAAACTGCCCCAGGTTAGATTTTACTTACCAGGGAATAGAAGCAGATATGTGTGACACGGCTACCGAGGAGCAGCTGACAATGATAGAAGTCCCCCTTGCTTACGTGACTCGGTATAATACGTTCATCTGCCCGTACCCTGGGTGAGAGGAAGAGGTGGAGATCATGGCCTCCCATCTAACAATTGCCATAATGTCCCTTTCTTTTCCCTCCCCGACTCACTGCAGCCGCAGGCTCCAAATACCCTTCCAGAGATTGCTACAGGGAAGCAAGAGGATGCCTACAGTAAATCAGGATTTCATAGACGTTAGGGCTGGAAGGGACTTTGTAAGACCATCAGGTCCAAGGCTTAGGTCCAGCAGATGACAGATCTGCTCCAGGCCCTGTTTAGCCATTCTCAAAACGACTCATGGCAGCCCATGGGGAGCGAGGCAGATCTCCGCTCCTTCCTCCTGAAAAAGGCACTGGCAGGTCGTGTCCTTGAGAGCAAGGAGATTGCTGCTTCGTTCTAGCAGGACGTGCTTGTCGCACATGCCGCTCTTCAGTGTACTTGCATTATGCCAGATGAGTAATAATTGATGAGGCACGTGGATCCTGTGGTAGCCAGGGGCTGAATACACGCGTTTCACTTATGTCGAAGGTGGTACGGCTTCATGTCTGCCAGACGTTTTGTTATAAAGTCCTGGCGAAGGTTAAAATGCAGCACGTGTAACCTAGCACAGGTGTGCTGCAGCCTGCTCCGGGACCACGGATTAAAATTTGCAAGATCAGAGCTAAACCCTACCCCAGCCAGCAGACTGGTGCAGGGGAGGTTGCCAGCTGAACGTTTCCTGCCCTGCCGCATGTCGCTGCTGAGGATACGACGCCAGCTCAGGGCCTAGCCTTGCTCCCGAGCGCAGCCCCCCTTTACCCCGCACTGTGCAGGCGATGCACCCCCTTATCTGCAACCTCATGCATCGGGGGCAGGACTTCACCTTAAACAGCAGCATGCTGGAACGGGCACTTGCAAGGCTTCCAACGGTGAATTTATGGAGAACGTAATAAAATAAGAGCCATAAAAATATCAATAATGATTCAGCAAATATAGTCGCTGAGGAAATTTAGGTTCCAAGTTCATTCATTAGACTAGTTCATTGATTCCCTGGTTGTGAGTGTTACAAAAGCTGCCTGTGTTTTCTTTCTGAAAAGGCGGCAGCAAGAACATAGCTGAAAACCAATTTTACTTCCTTCTTGTTTGTGTGTGGGGATTGTTTTTTGTTGGGGGCTTTTTTTTTGGTCATATTCCCCTTCGATGATTCAGAAACTGTTCTACAAAACAAGTCTTGTCTATACAAGCTGCTTCATAAATAAGAACGCCAGAAAGCAAACCCCCCCCCCTGGTTCATGACTAATCAAATTCACCAGCAGATTACATTTTAAATTAATTGGGCTGAACTCCGCTCATGTTACGAGCCCATTTGGTTGCATCCATTGAGAGCAGAATTTGGCTCTTGCTCAGAGGAAAAATGGATTGTGTTTAGACTCAGATAGCTCGTGTCTGCAAGCTGCTCGCTACCAGCGTGGAGAATTTCCTGCAGGTTTTTTTTTATAGTGCCCCGGTTCCCTTGTCTCAAGCTGCAGAACACAAATGCCCAGGTTCGTTGCCATCTAGCATCTGTGCAATCCCCAATTAAACACCAGATGCAATGGGAGGTGACCTGCCAGCCAGAAGACACAGGTGATGAGCTACTATTTCAGTGAGCGATACCGCAGTCCGACAGGTGAGAGATGGAGAACCCTAAGAAATAATGGATGAGCTTTTGTGCTCCCAAATTGCCTTTCCCTTCTCAGTAGCACTTGCCTGGTGGCTGAAGTTTCATCTACCGCGCTGCTCGCTTTCATGTCGGCTTCTGCATTTGATAGTAGCAAGAACTAATACATCTCCATGGCGGGGCTAAGAAACTGGGAGGAAAAAATGATTTGCAGAATGCTTTTGAGGAAAATCAGGCCTTTGGGTTTCAGGGCTTGAATTTTTTGCAAGTTCCACTGAACTGGAATGCTTTTAAATCCTGCCTGGCGAGCCCCCTTCCCCCACAAAACCCATTTGAGGGAACTGTGGCAAGATCTTTGGAGAGTAATGAAATGTTACTGTTGTAGGGAAATGAAAGAGTATTTCAGTCCATGTCTGAGCAGATCTGCCGGACGGAGGAATGATCAAAGTGCACTAATCTTTCCCTCCAAAAGTCCCTCCTGATTAAAGGCCTGGAAATGTAGCAATGTAAAGGAGATCAGAAAGGAAAACCGAAAAAAAGAAAGTGTATTTCTTCGCCTTAGGGATATAGCCCTGAGATGTGCAAGCAAGGATGGTTGTTTGTATAAATAAATGTTCATTCTTGCCTCTGGAATGCAAACTATGCTGTAGGGCTGGAAACGGACCACTCTGCGAAGCTGAGGCCAGGGGAAGGGAGAGGCAAGGAGGTTGTAGGGAAGAAATTCACGTTCATTTTTAGCAACTTGGGCAGTTTCTCAAGCTTTTTTTGTCCCTGGCATTTCTCATTCTGCTGATGAGAATGCTTTTGAGAACAAAAATCAGGACTTTTCCAAGTCTTTAGCGGGAGATAATTAAGGAAAAAAAACCCTCCGTGCCAGCTCTTCCCATTGTGCAAAGGGAGACCGGGCTGCTGCACGCAGTGTCCCGTCTCCTGCGTCCCAGACAAAGGGAACTGGTATGTGCGATGCAGATTGTGTGCTTGGGATATGCATTAAGTCCCAATCCTGCACAACGTTCCTGCGAGGGTAGTACCTACTACCAGGAATAGTCCAAGGAAAGGATGACTTCATGCCGTTGCTATTTGATCAGCTTCCTGCAAGGCTGGGAAGCTGTGCGCTGTGGCTGTTTACCCTGGCTGATTTAGGACCTGTAGCTCTACAGGGGGAAACCAGAGAAACTGAAATGTCCTAAGACAAAAATTTAGGGTTGTTGGTTGTAGCCGTGTTGGTCTAAGGACAGAGGCAGACAAGGTTCTTTGGGCAGATGTGATATGTGTTATTAGATCAACTAAATAGTTGGAAAAATTGTTCTTTGACAGCCTTCGGGCACCTACACCCTTCTTTGTTTGGGCCTGAAGAAGGGTGTTTGTGCCTGAAAGCTTGCAAAGAACAATTTTTCCAACTATTTAGTTGGCCTAATTATTATTAATAAAACAGTATTAATTAAAATATTATTAAAGACTATTAATACTAAAAGATATTATTAAAAAGGTATTATTATTAATACAAGATATTGCATCTACCCAAAGAACCTTGTCTGCCTTCAGACAAAGATGTGATTTCTGCCACAGAAAGACATGCAAAAATCTAGAAGTCGTGGTTCAGAGATGATACCTTTTATTAGACCAACTAATAAATTGCAAAAAAAATTATCTTTTTCTGCAAGTTTTTGGGTGCACGGCCCTTCCTCAGGCTCAGGGAAAATTAAACATGGTAAAAAGTCCCCATAGGTAGAAAATAAACTTCATTTTTGCACGGAGGAAGCTGAAGGTGGAAGTCTGTTCCTCTGGGCCCATGAAAGTGTCTATCTTCTACCTATGGGGACTTTATACCATCTTTAATTTTCCCTGTACCTGAAGAAGGGTGTGTGTGCCTGAAAGCCTTTAGAAAAAGATAAAGGTAAAAGAAAAAGCCTGCCTCTCACTCACTCACTCCTCAATGTACATCTTCACTGACTGCCTGTCTTGCATGCAGACCAGCCTCTGGCTTCTTTACTCTTCCTTCCATCCAGGAAGAGCACACGCCAACTGCAGATGCTTTGTCAGCCTGATGAAGGGTTTTTAAATCTGAGAGCTTGGAAAGAAAAATATTTCCAACTATTTAATTTGGTCTAATAAAAGATATGATTCACCCAAAGAGCCTTGTCTGTAGAAATATATATATCTATCTATATATCTATCTATATATATAGAGAGATATATATTTTTTTTTGCAATTTCATAGTTGGTCTAATAAAAGGTATCATCTCTGAACCAAGAGTTCCAGAGTTTTGCATTTCTTTTTGTCTCAGACCAACACGGCTGCCAAATACATGCCATTCTGCCACAGGGCGTTCCCACAATTTAAAATCCCAGGAGCCACATTTACTTTGAACTTATCTTTGTTAAGGGTGCCTCTTACACACTACTGAAGAACTACAGATGTCATCCCCCTGGCCCCACTTTTTTTTTAACCCCCCAAGGAGTTACTTTAAAAGAAAATATAATTCCCTGTACCCAGACTGAAGTTAGTTAGATCTGGCATTGGATCTGCAAGAGCTTCGCCTTGACTGCCTTGCCCAACTATCTGCAACACACCGCAAGGGACTGGCTTTGTCTGCACACCTGCTCTGTTCATCCGAAGTTCAGTTAAATGATATGAAAGTCTGCAGTGCTAATGGCTAGAAAACAAATGCTGCTGTAGGCACTTTTCAACTCCGCTCAGTCTAATAGGGACTTTCATTCTATCTGAGATAATGGAAAGTCACAGAGGAGGTATCCAGCTCTGGTGCATGAATAAATCATTAAGGGTATGAATTATTCAGTGATGATCCACACAACCGTGTGCTATATTCAGTCAAGAGACGGTATCCCTAACTCAACCATTTTTTTTCCATTTACCTGCTTCAGCACATTATAGTAGAGGCATGGCAGAATAATAAATCTGAATATCATGGAAGAGGTATTTAAAAGGAGAACACCTTTCTTTTAGTATATGTTAAGCAATAAATTATTTGAAAGACATGAGATAATGAGATGGGAACAGCACTGCTGTACCATGGGTCACTATGCAATGGCCAATTTTTGTAAGTAGGAGGCTTTGATGGAGGTAGGTTTGCACAGCAGGTATGTGGCTATATGGTGAAGAAGTATTAGGTAGTAGTCGTTCAAGAAGGTGGGGGTATAGGGTAGAAATAGGAGCTCGAGTTATGAGAACAAAATTAATAAGGAAAAACTAGAGCAATATCAGAGAGCTACCACTCCGCTGAATATTTAATTTCTTTAATAGGAACTAGACAAAGTTCAGTTCCAACACACGGCATGGCTGGCGCTTAGCTGAATCATGAGAATGTCATTGGAATAGTAACCCGCTGTAATGCACTTATTTAATGCTAGCACTCAAATTATCTTTTTTAATTCCTGGTTTCATGCTTTGAAACTGGCTCGTTTAAATTAAGACAAGATGTTGGCTCTAGTGAACTGATGCATAGTTCTGCTAAATTTGGAACTGTTAAATTTGGCAGGAGTGTAATTCCATAGCCCAAAAATTGAGTGTCTAAGCCCAGGCTGTAGGGAGTATCTGAATGATATCAAAGCAACTTTTGCTAACATGGTTTGTTGTTTTCATCCTTATATAAAACTGAAAGCAAGATTGGCGTGATGGGTGGGGAGGGAGGACCAGAAAATACATCGACTAACTCAAAGTTAGGACTGCCTGATAGAAAAAAAATCCTCAACTCAATAGCCAGGAAATGGCTGGTTCATCCTGCACAGGAAATGAGTCATCTTAAAGCATCTAAGAAGAGAAGTGAAGACATAAAAGTGCTGAAATAACACGGGCAGATAACACTGGAATAGCACGGAGAGAGGTCTCATTTTGTACTGGATTAGGGAGGTTGGGGTGAAGGGCCAGGGGAAGAAAAACAGCACTGACTTCTAAAGGAGTTTCACGAGATGCAAAAACAACTTGGTTTATGCACAGAAAAATGGCATCTTGCTATGTCTGTCATATCAGATTGAAACACGGAAATCAAAATTTAAAAAGGAAACCCTGGTGGAAGTCGCAAGCAGAGCTTTCTGGTACGATGCTAAAAACTGTTCCCCAAAAGGATGGACCAGACTGTAGCCTGGCCACCAAAGCAATTCCATTTGGGGAATTTTATTTTAGGGATTTCATGACCTGATTAGAAAGAATTGCTCCTGAAATCTTTCTAACCAGGAGCAATTCTTTCTAACCAGAAGCAATTCTAACTTAAAATATATTAGGGTCTCAATTCCAAGTCGAATTTGTTCAGTAATATAAGGTTATATTACTCGTTGGATATGGTTACACAATGCCAGCCCACTGGTTTCATTTTTATTTGTAGTGCTTCTTGTACACTCAACATCAGCGACAGGTTGATGGGAAAAATAATCCTCCGGTCTCTAACACTGGATATTGCTTCCCAATTAAAAAAAATCCATGGCTAAGAAATATGTACAGAAAAAAAATCACCCTTAACAAGAGGGGTATTTTTTTTAAGAGTGCAAGAAATGCAAGCGAGTGTGTTCTCTTTCTCTTTTCAGTCTAGACTTTCTCTTTCTCTGTTCGTTCTAGACTGACTGTTTCCAGTGCTGCGATGTGGCATTGTGAATGATGTGCCAGAAAATGTTCTGGTACCTTATGGTGTAGCAGATACTGGTTTAAACCAAACCACTATTTGAACTGAAGACCACTTATGTTAAAAAAAAAAAAAGGGGATCGTGTTTGACAAGGAGGAAAAGGAGAAGCACTGGAGTTCACTGGAACTCTTCATGGTAGTAAAGTGGCAAGTGTATACGTGTTTGTAGGACTGGGCATGATAAAAAAACTGATGAGTACAGAACAATAGAAAGTGTATGGAATCAGAGCTCGCGGGAGAGGTGATATCTTTTATTAGACCAACTAGATCTTTGCAAAAAAAAATCTTTAATTGCAAGCTTTCAGGCACAAGCACCCCTCTTCAGGCATAGGAGAAAGGATTGTAAAAGTCCTCCTGGGTAGAAATGAAAGGGTATGGAGGTGATCTTTAGATTATAACCACCGTGAGCATGTATTGTATACAGTCCACTAATTATGTTCGAACACAGAATATCTTTCTAGTGCCTAGCGCAGGGGGACTGGACCCGACGATCTGCAAGGTCCCTTATAGCCCCTCAAATCTATGAATCTATGACTTAATCTAGAGAAAGAACATTTTAATTTTTTTTTCTCAGCTTATTTTATCTGGAAAAGAGGAGCAGCTGTCAGAAAAGCCAAGTTGTGGGGGATACTGATTTGCTAAGGAAGAGAGTTGCATGGAAAAGTCTCCCACAAGAAAAAGCATTATCAGCTTGAAAATCTTCCTCTAAAAGGTAAGGAAAGAGGGGCAGGGAAGGTGTCCTGGCACAGTGTGCTAATCTCTATACAAGATAGCTAACAGGAAGGGTTCAAAAAGAAAGAAAACTTGGGTGTGTCTCTTGAAGGGCTTCAACTGAGAGATGAGATGAGTAACCACAGGGGCTGGAGGGCAGGGAGAAGCCTTTTACGCAACCAGAACTCCCTGCTGGCTTGTGCTAAGTACGAAAGTTAATTCACGCTCAATGTCTTTTCCTTTCTTTGTAGCCATTTTCAGGTTTTTGGCTGTTGGGGTTGGAAAGAGAAGCAATTCCTCCTTCCAGCAAGTTTCCTAGGGAGCGATTTTTCTTTCAAATGCTTCCCTGTATGTTACCAGGAGGCATATCTGCTGTCTGTGAAAAGGATGAAAGGATGAAAAAGTTGCTCAGTAACTTTATTACCTGAGCAACACCCTTAGGAGGAGTGAACAAATGGGTAGTTCAAGACGCCAAGAACATATCAAACCTTTTCAGTTAAAGGCTAGCAGTCAGAGGAGGCGCCTGCTTGGAACTGGATGCTATAGGAAGAAATCTGATAAACTGATTTTCGGTTGTGCAACTTTTTATCTAACAGGTTCATGGGAAAGCTGAGATTGCTTGAGTCAAAATAGTAGGTCCCATTTATGGCATTCACTCTTTCCTGTTTTTTTTTAGAAACCGCACCGTGACAACACAAATGACGGCTTAGAAAAAATAACCAGTTCGTTGATGGCACGCACATGTATCTGGGTTCGCTTCTGCTTTAAGTGCAGGTGATCAGTAGTTGGGGATGGCTGCACATGCCGTGGACCACTTTCGTGTTAATAACTGCTGATAAAATGGTTTTCATTCATATTAGTGTTAAGTAAATTTAGTACTAATGAAACTTATGAATGCGTTTTCTTCAAGTTTTTCCGTACTGGCCTAGGTAACTTTCATTATCAGCAGGTAAAGCCAGTTCTCTCCCACCCATAATGAGGGTTTTCCAATATCCTATAGGTCTTCCCTTAATGACGCTGGCATAAACTATCTGCAAGACTCAGCTGAAAAACTCTCCTCGGGCAGTAAGTCTCGGCCGGGGCATACTTCAAGGAGCAGGACTGGGCTTTGTGAGATTTGGGCTTTCCCATCTGCTTCGTTGATCATAGATTCATAGTTGTTAGGGGCTGGAAGGGACCTTGCAGATCATCGGGTCTAGCTCTAGGCAGGATCAAGTTGCTTGATCTCCTTGGGCCTCAACTCCGCGGCAGACGCATCCTTCTTCCCATCCTCTATCCATTTCATCTGAATTTCAAGCTCTTGCAGGCCTATATCTTTACTTATCCAGCGGCAGAGTTTTGATTTCAGTTGGGACCTTTGGACGCTGTTGTGATACAAGGAAGTAATAACAGGTTAAGAACTTACTTTCTTTCCCCTAGATGGTTGTGGGACACTGAGACCTTGGCAGCAACCACCAGCAGAGCGATCTGTGTGTAAGAGGAAGCGGTGATTTGTTCCAGAATTTTTATAGCTTTTCTACCTTTATTTTGCCCGCCCTCTGCTATCTGGCAGCATTAAGAAATGTGCATAGTTCCAGGTTTGCACTTGCCCAACATGCCCGAGACAACGTGGAAGCACAGTCTGTAAGGCACATATATGCCCTTAAGCTTCATCTATATTAGACCCTTCGTCGTCTTCTTTTTTAACCTCATACCACTAACAATATTTGCTGTCGCTGGCCCTGGTCTATTCTAGCACTTCCATTTTGTAATTGCTAGAGGAGACGTGCAGCGTTGCCAGCTCTCATGATCGTTGGGCTTCTTCTTAAAGTCTACGCTTCGGGAATGGGAACAACTTAGCTCTTTCTTTGATATATATTTATAGTTATAGACATGTACAAAAGCAAGAACTAAGTTGTTCCCATTCCTGAAGCATAGACTTCAAGAACAACGCCAAAAATCATGAGAGCTGGCAATGCTGGACATACAGATATTTCCAATCCTGGATTTATATTAATGGATGTGCAAAGGCGGATCAGAATCGGGGCCTTATGGGGCTTTGTGCAGCGTAGAGACAAAATACTAATAAAGTCCCTATTGGAGGAGCTTATAGAGGGACTCCACGTGGGCACAGGGACGTGAATTGTTGCAGAATCGTGGCCTATACACATGCAGCAAAGAGGAAGGAATGAACTATTGGGCACTTGTTAGGATAGACGGAGGAAGGGAGATTTGGGATGTAAACATCAGTCCTTCTGGTAAGCATCCTGTCATCTGCGTGGAGCAGATAAATGTTTTGCACGCCTTGGTTCCCCTCCGGCATCTGAAAACAGTTTTATCCTCTCCATGCAAACTGATGTGGTTGGGTTCATTTTTAATAAGTGTCATTTTAAAAGGAACAAGCCAAGTGCACGTTACATCACTGCCTTTTAGGACTCCCCCATGCTGCACGGTAACTTGAATCTGGCATGGGTCCCTTTGCTTTGTGCCCCTACTCAAGATGGCTGGCGGAATGACGCCTTCGGGCTTCGTTGCCCATGCTCAGTATGGCCGGCAAGCGTTTTCAACAGCATACCCACATTCAACATGGCTCCCTCCGTGAGTCTCTGACCCATCCTAAAGATGGCGACTCCATGTGCACGTTGGCGCTCGCGCCCGCATTCAAGATGGCGTCCCAGTAGGCTGATTCCGTTTTTTTCCTGCCCCCATCCAAGATGGCGCCCTAGTGTGGCGCATGGGCTTCTTTCCCGCTCTCAAGATGGCGCCCCTGAAGAGGCCTCCCCCGACGCTTCTCCAATGGCGCCGCACACTCCCCCTTTGCCCTGCCCCGAAACTCTCCGACAACCAATGAGCTTCGCAGAAGGAGCTCCGGAGCCCTCCCCCGGTGGCAGGGGATGCCCGCCTCACTTGTCAGGTTGACAACCGCGGGAGCCAATGGGGGGCGGCGCGGGTGAGGCGGGCCGGGCGCCGCCGCCATTTTGTGAGTCTATAACACGGAGCCGTTGGGTTCGTTCCTGCTATTCCGGCGCCTCCGCTCCGTTCCCTGCGGGTCTCCTCCGTGTGCAATGGACGGGTGAGTTCCCCACCGCCCGCGGACGGGCCTCGCGGGGGCAGGAGGCCACCGGAGGGGGGGTGAGGTGAGGGGCGGTCCCTGCGGGGCCGCGGCTGAGGTGAGGCGCGGGTTACCTGAGACCGAGCGAGGAAGGGGGGGCACCGCCGCCGCGCTCCGACCGCCGCCCGGGCCCCGCGGAAGGAGCCGCCCGGGCCCCTCGGCTGAGGCGAGGCGAGGCCCTGGCGCCGCCGCGTTCGGAGCAGCGCGCGCAGCCGCACGAGACCCCCCCTCCCCCCCCTGCGTGCTCCCCCCCCCTCCCCCCCGCGTGTGTGCGTGCCAGAGAATCCGGCCTCCCCCGTGGGACCCGCCCGGGCCTTGTGCAAGAGGCGTGCGTGGGTGTGAGGCCCGCCCGGCTCGGGAGGGGGAGGGCAGCGCCCGGGGCGGGGCGGGGCGCTATTGTCTCAGCCCTCAGTGTGTGTGTCTGTGTGTGTGTAAAGGGTTGTACACACAACTTGTGCCACGCCGCGAAGCGCTTGTGCGTGTAAAGGGGGTGTATGCACAACTTGTGCCACGCTGCAAAGCGCACGTGCGTGTAAAGGGGGGGTGATATGCTCCAAAGCGCTCTGGTGTGTGTGTGTGTGTGCGTAATAGGGGGGTGTGTACACAACTTCTGCCACGCTCCAAAGCACTCATCTGTGTGCAAAGGGGGGGGTGTACACTACTTCTGCTATGCTCCAAAGCGCTCATGCATGTGCACGTGTGTGTGTAAAGGGGGGGATGTATGCACAACTTCTGCCACGCTCCAAAGCACTCGCCTGCTTGTTGGAAGGGAACAGCGTGGCCAAGTCTTCAGTTTGAGCGTCCAAGGCTCTCCTCTCATAAGGATTGTGTTCACTGGGGAAAAAAATATGCAAAGAAGTGTGCAAATACATTTTCTTTAATTTTTTGGTTGCTCGCCAGCGCGCGAGTGAGAACTGGGTCGTTCAAGTTGAAGTATTTCTTTATTTTGAAGCATAATAAAGCGCTGATAGCAAACCCCGAAGTCAGTTGAGACTCCCTGGGAGTGCGGCGTTGCCAACTCCCATGATTTTTGGCGGCGTCTCCCATGATTTTTGGCGTTGTTCTTGAAGTCTACACTTTGGGAATCTGAAAAAACATAGCTCTTCCTTTTTACATGCACTCGTGCACGCGTGCCCACATGCACATGTGCGCGCATACACATATACAAATAAAAGAACTAAGTTTGTATGTGTGTATATACTGTGTGTGTATATATGTATAGGTGTATGTGTGTATTGCTACTTTTTTCAGATTCCCAAAGCGTAGTTTTAAGAACAAAGCCAAAAATCATGAGAGTTGGCAACACTGGTAGTGGCTTGGGTTTTGCATATGTTGCATCATTTAGTTGCCTCCATATGTATCGCACATCTTGAACACTTACCATTATCGATCATGCATCGTACAGGAGTTAGAATTATCATACAGATGTGATAATTCTCGTACATCTGGCAAGAGTAGGAGTGAAAAGCCATGTACAGTGTACAGATTAGCTGAAAAGCCCCAGTTAAAGCTTTCACAGTAAAGCTAATGCTCCCTGGCCTTTTTGTGTTGTTTAGCCATCAACTTTAACCTTCGTTACCAATGTAGAGCGGTGTCGCCCTGTTTTGTATGTTAGGTAGCATTTTTTTTCTTTAGTCACCACCCCTATGATGCCTGGATTTAGAGGCACTTGTGTAAAAATCCCCTGTGTAATAAAAGCAACTCGTGGAAGGAAATGATTTGTTTATTTCAGATCATGGTGTTTTTTAGCTTGCTGGCTCCTGGAGAGAAATATTATTAAGTTCAAATGAAATATTATTTAATACCTCCTAGCAGAGTTGTTTCTGTATCCCCAGACCTTAAATTAGAAAGCCTGAACTATCTTTTTTTCTCTGCTGATCCCTGACTTTTAACCCTGTGAACATCTAGTTTTCTTAACTATTTCCTGATGAAAGAAAATGTTGATTATCAGTGGTTCCTCCAGTGTGACTATTTAAAATAAAATGGTGCCTCACTTTTCCCCCTAAAAGCAGGACATTCATGTTTCTTTCTAAAAGGGAGCATGGTCTGGCTGCTTGTCTGAACCATACTTTGGTTTATTCAGCACAGCAGTATTTTTGTGGTTAAGATAGTTCAAGGTTTAACTGAAATTCAGCTCTTAACAGATAAATTGCTCAACATACTGAGTTGAATAAAACTTAAACTGATAGCACATGCTGCTTTTAAAATTCAAGGGAAGTGCTTTTACTGTATATCCTGCCAACTATTTAGGTTTGCTTTTAGGAAAGAAGGCTTGTTAAGAAAGTTAAAATAGTTCACATTCCATTCAGTACAGCAAAAAATGAGGGGGGGAAAGATGCGAGTCCTGCAATCTTAATTATTCCTGGCTAATTACAGGTCTCAAGTCATGGTTCACATTCCTTTCAAAAGGTAGTCACTGGCAGCCGTGTTTATGTTGGAATAAGAGTTCCTTCTAGAAATTGTTCCACATCTCTCAACCCCCTGTCTGTGACCTCTGGGATCTTTAACCTGTGCTTCACAATAGCATCACTTACAATACTGCTAAGTTTGCTTTATTTTTGCATTACTTGCCTTATTAAAGGCTCAAGGACCTGGGTAGGGAAGGAGACAAAATGGAAAACAGCCTAAAGGAATGTCCTGGCCTGTCTCTGCAGTTCCACTTTTTTCTCCTTTTATTGCAAAAGAAAGACATTTCATTTTGTGTAAAAGTAGACTTTGAAAGGTTTGGTGGCTCATTCTCTTCAGAAGTAGGAGACTTAAGGTTTTTAAAACTTAAGGTTGCTAGGGCAAGTGGAAATTGCAAACTACTGCTCCTCTAGCAAAGCTGTACACATTGGGAAAATATGTCGTTTTAAAACAAAATCATGTTAAGTCTAAATGCTGTTGACATATTGTACAAGGGTGTTGGGATTTTTTTTTAACCATGTGGTTATTAACTAACCAGTGAATTGGCAAGATAGTCTAGAACTTAATTTTATTGGCAAATAAAAAAGGTTTTCATATTGGATACTTTTAAATACCATTCCTGCTGGATAATTGTAAATACCATCCACTGTTAAGGCTACTTTATGTAAAACATTTCCTCTATGTGAGGCCCTCTTAGAAGAACAGGAAGTCGAAGAAATTGCTTGGGGGTAGCTCCGAGAGCTCTGGAAACTTGAGATGCCCCTCACTGTTTTTGCATCTCTGGAAGGATTTTCACCAACTCGCCACCTTTTGATTAAGGGGTACAAAAAGCACTTTGGTAGAAATTACGTAGCTTAATTTGTAGAAACACATGCTTTTTCTTTTTTTCCTTTAGTGTTGGAATGTTTATATGTAACAACATTGGGTTGGATTTTTCTACTGATGTGCCAGATGGGTTTAATTAGTTCACTAGAGGTGACCCTCCCAATGCAACAAAACCCATCTGTCTTCATCAGAGACTGAACACAGTGGTATTGTAAAATGTTGCATTCTCATACCAAGGTTTTTCAGTAATAGTCTGAGCAGGAGAAGATAGTATAGCTTCCTGGCATCAACCACTGGATTAGATCGTAACTGCAGCTGGAAATTGCTGGGTTATGATGACATGGCAGCTTGGTTTTGAGGAGGAAGTGCGAGATGCTGAGCTGACTTGTACTGCTACTTAGGCTTATTTGTTAAGTTGTCAAAGCATGAATGAATTTTTAGAATGTTCGACTAGTATTAATTCCCTTAAGAAATAATGAAATGCAAGGGGAAAAGCCTAGCAGATGTAGGTATTAGTAGCGTTAAATCTTTTTGAATTGTAAAATGGCTCTTGATGCAAGCATGGGAACTTCTGTTTTCATACTGCCCTGCACGAGTGAGCCAAGCCTACTTCTTAACTGCCTGCTGTGTTTCCTTAAGGGTTTGCTGCAGCCCTGTTGATTTTCTGACTCTTGGATTCGTTTTCACTTGAGTATTTGTATAAATATTGCAACAGGATGACGTGACAATTCAAAGTATGTAGCCTAGTGTGTACCTTTAAAGGGTTGGAAAGCCATTGGGCCTCTCCTCTGTCTTGTACAACTGCTTTACTATGTTTTTAGACTTTGCAGCTATATCAGAAGTATTGGTCAGGGTTCCCCACGTTCCTCAGCCTAAGGGTACTTGTACCTGAAAGCTTGCAAAGAAGAATTGTTCCAACTATTTGAGTTGGTCTCATAAAAGATACCAGATTTACCTAAAAAGCCTTGTCCACAGAGCTAAAGAATGCTTCCTCCTTTTGCATCTCATTACAGAAAGGTGTATATGTTAGTGCTGTTCCAAGGAGTATTTAATGATCTCAAACTACAGTCCCCATGTTGGCAGAGCAGTGAGACTTGATAATGGAAATTGCTATATTAGATTAGCCCTGAGGTCCTTTGAGTTTACTACTACTATCTCCAGTAATGCCTAGTACAAGATGCTTCAAAGGCAGGTTTATCAAACCTTGTAGGAGGTGGCTTACTCTGGTTTTTGATAGAGACTAGCTTAAGCACCGTTTAAGAATTTTCATTGCTTCCAGAAACTGTTCTGGATATTCTTGATGCCTACTTATTTTTGGTGTTTTAGTATGTGGCAGTAACTCCTAGCTTAGGAAGTATCAAGTTTAGGCTGCCTGTCGTGGGGGGTGGGAGTCATTTGGGCCTTATCATCACTAGATCCAGAAGCAATCTTCCCACAGTTACTCTAACTGTTAGATCTGTTTATGCCAGCAAGGCTGGAAGTTCTGTTTACCGGGGACAAGGTTTTTTTTTCAGCACAGTTGAGATAAGAATAAAATGCCTGGCGGGGCTGTGGTAGCACTTCCGCTTTTTTTGGCACCACTGAAGTTCCACCAGTGTGCAACCAGTGGTGGAAGCATAAATGAGTCCTCACCACTGAGCGTGCCCCCTTTATAAATCCTTTTGCTGAATATTGTGCGATATTGTGAGGCTGACAACAGGGAGGGAAAGGGATGAGTGAGCTTACTTTGACACTTCTTTTCTTGCACTGACTTGAATCTTGGTTCTGTGCTGGTTATGTTAAATACTAGACTGTTCCCTGTATGTTCCTTTCTTTGGTTCACTGGCGAAAGAGGGAAAGCTCCCCTGTAGAAGGTGGAAGAGCTGCAGTTTTCTAGCACTGCTGGGTCTTGGGTCTCCACCACCATCTAATATATTTTTCCCCTTGTATAAACTGTCCTTGGCTCACTTGCAAAGACAACTGTGCACTTTAACTAGCTTTTTTTTCTTACTGCTGTAAACTATGCTGGATATTTGTGGCAAACCTATCTAACTTTTTAATCCCTTTCTTTCTTTTTTTCTACAGCATTGTCCAAGATATAACAGTTGGTACAAAGGTAGGCACTTCTCACTTTTTCTCTCTTTTTACACTTGCTCAGCATCTGACCTAGTTTTAGTGCGAGCTGCTTGCTTACTAGGGTTAGCCATTCAATCTTAAACGGTCTATTTCTGGTACTGCATATCAGTTGCTTTTAGTCAAAAGCCTTTTTTTTTGTAAACTTATCATGCTTAGACTTAAGTTTATAACTCAATTTTTACCCTGCTGCATGAAGAGACTGTTTCAATATTATGTTAAAAGCAAAATTCCCCACCAAAACCAAGTTGTATCCAAATAAATTTGTTTTTTTGTATCCATGTAATGGACAGTGCTTCTTGAAAAAAAATTAAAAAAATCTGGCGGTGAATTTATTTGATAATTTTAAACCTCCTTTGTGTTTTTGTGAACTCCCTGTCCTGCTAGATGTTGCAATACTTCCTTTGTCACTAAAAAAAAAAAAAGAGCATTTCGCCTATTGATTCTTATCTCTTGGAGCTATAATAAATATGATCTTTATCCTAGTAGTTTCTAGTTTTGATAATGCCAGACCTAGCCCTGAAACTCAAAGTGCTGGCAGGACCCTCCCTATCAACACCGCGTGGTAATAAGTTGTTGTGTTCAAAGCTCATTTTTGAAAACTGCTAGCCCATTAGTTTATTGTGAATATTTTAATTAATGTTCTGGAGGTAGGATATATTACACACGTGTATGCGTGCACACACCCGTACACACATGTTCCCCACCCTTCAAAATCATTGAAGATAAATTTAACTTTTTGCCAAATTGCCTAGTTTATTATTTAAGTATTGAATTAAGGATTAAGGTAGTCTTGGTGAGACAGGTTTAAAGTATGCTGGTTTGCTTAGTTATAGATATATCACAGCTCATTTTTACTTCATCAAATCAAAAATACTTAGCAGGGAAGCTATTCCTACATAATAAACATGATTTCTTTTATGTTAAAGGTGCAGAATTGGACATTAGTAATGCACTGACTGTAAGCAGTCTTCTTAAAAAGGCTTTTGAGACTTCTGACCAGCAGCAGACAGATAGAGATGTGTTCTCTTTAATATCTGTAGTGGGAAGGCTATAACTGGCTTATTCCTAATGGCAATGTATTAAAGAGTTTTTGCTACAAAAGCACTGAAATGTTAAGTGACTTGGTGATGTTTCTGCTGGAGTACTTTGTCTGCAATTAGGACGGCCTTTGAATGAGTGTCCTGGCTACTTAATAGGGGAAGGAAGGAGAAATTTTAGTTTTGACAATTAATGGAGATAGGCTTATGTAGTATAACCTGAATCATAGAAAATGGTCTTGAATAGAGTCCATCCATCACCTTACTAGTGTAGGATTGTTCTGTGCAGCGCAGCCTCATTATTTCACATGTTCAGTTAAAATTCTGTAACTCGCCAGTAGCGCTAAATGCTTTAAAATTCTGAAGCCATAGGAAGATTCCTAGGTAGGTAAAAGCAAAGCTGCCATGAAGATCCATCAGTCTTTGTGAAGAATGGAAAAAATCAGGATATGGTATTACATAGGAGATACACACCTCTTACCTCCTTTCGTTTCTTTTAATTCCTTAAGAGGGTATGTTGTGTCGTCTAAAATGGGGGTTGGAGGAAGTTGCACTTTGGCAACTTCTTCAAATTGAACAAAGAGTACATTAGAAAAGGTAGACTAGAACAAGAAGACGAAGCCATCAGAAAAGCCAATGGCACTTATCGTGCATCAGCAGATGCATGACAAATAGGTCCAGGGAGGTGATACTTCCCCTCTATAGGGCGTTGGTCAGACCGCAGTTGGAGTACTGCGTGCAATTCTGGGCGCCACACTTCAAGAAGGATGCGGATAACCTGGAGAGGGTACAGCGAAGGGCACCTCGTATGGTCAAGGGCCTGCAGACCAAGCCCTACGAGGAGAGACTAGAGAAACTGGACCTTTTCAGCCTCCGCAAGAGAAGGTTGAGAGGCAACCTTGTGGCTGCCTATAAGTTCATCATGGGGGCACAGAAGGGAATTGGTGAGGATTTATTCACCAAGGCACCCCCGGGGGTTACAAGAAACAATGGCCACAAGCTAGCAGAGAGCAGATTTAGACTGGACATTAGGAAGAACTTCTTCACAGTTCGAGTGGCCAAGGTCTGGAACGGGCTCCCAAGGGAGGTGGTGCTCTCCCCTACCCTGGGGGTCTTCAAGAGGAGGTTAGACGAGTATCTAGCTGGGGTCATCTAGACCCAGCACTCTTTCCTGCTTATGCAGGGGGTCGGACTTGATGATCTGTTGAGGTCCCTTCCGACCCTAACATCTATGAATCTATGAATCTAAGAGGAAGAAGCGCATATGTTAGAAACAGGTACCACCTGTCAGCTCACGCAGATGTTATCTTCAGGGGAAGCAAAGTGAAGTATTAAAAAGTGGCAAGAGCAAAACGGGGGGGGGGGTGTTGCAATAACCTCTAAGGGTAAGATTTTTTTTTTTTTTGCTTAAATATATTTTGAAAATAGTTTTGTACCTGGGCACTCTTTAGTATTTTGCGCTTGAAATGCACATTCCACACCAGGCTACATAATAGAACTTCATGTATGTTCTGTAATAGTGCACCTTAATAGGCCTGAGCGGTCATGGATTTCATTTTTGGATGAGTACTTGGTTATACAGTGTTGAACTAATTTCTAAAGTCCATTTTGGGCAAGGGAGAAAGTGGTATTCTATGATTACTGCTGGGTTTTTTAACCTTTTTCTGATCTTACTGCATCACTGAGAGCCTTCTGATTCCTTGCTAATGTGTACTTCCATTAAGTCTTAAAAACTATTCAGTCATATTTTGTATGAGCGATTTTAAGTTGAAAATTTGCTTTCTCAAAGGTAAGTTGACTGGCAGCAGTCCTGAATTATATTTTTGCAGTTGCTCTTACTAATTACCTTCACTTCATGCTAACTTCCTATGTTTTTTTTCCCCAATAATTGGGTTAAATGAAATGCAGAGGAAAGTTTCTGTAAGGTCCTGGAAGCATTTCAGTTTGAATGTTTTTTTCTTGAAAGAATTTTCAGTGATTCTTTGCAGCAGCATTTTAAATCTGATCCTTTGGGCATCACTGAAATCACTTTACAAATTAACTGATTTTTTCTTTTCTTTCTGAAACAGATGTTCTTCTAGCAGTGCAGTTGAACTATGGTTTATGTATTTTATAGGTTAAACAGTGAAAAATGTGAATAAGATTCCTTTGGAGATAAAATAAGTGCCAACGCTAGCATCCATGCCAGAAAGCTGTGCTCTAAAAGAAGCTTATGGATTTGGCCCCTAGATTGTAGACACTAAGACATTTAAGGTTGGAAATCAGTACCATATCTTTTTAAAATTTGATTCTCCTTCCCCACCTTATTCGTTCAAAATATGCACGAGCAGACAGTAGTAGTAATGATTTTCTTTCTGTTTTGTATAAGCTTAAATTATCTTGGGCTCTGACTTCCATTTTGTTAGTACAGTAGGAGATGTCTAAATTTAAAACAGCAGCAGGGGGCCAGGTGGGGTGGGGTTGTGCGCTAGCTTAGCCCATGTGTTGTAGACTAACCCCTCCCACCACTTGGATGACCATAACTTAAATGATGGCAAACGCTAGTATGCTGGCGGGGGGAGGAGTATTAAACGAAAAAATTACATAAAACATAAGTGGAAAGAAGGGTTATGAAATACTTTTCTGAGGTTTCCTTTTAAATCTTCAGACCTAAAGCTGTCCAAGTTCATATATAGCAATCCTGGATTTTAAACCATTTATTTTAAGTGATTAAGTCAATAATTGGATTGGAATGGTGTGCTGTACTTCGTCCAGCCCCATAGGCAAAACACAATAATTTGCTTGACCTCCAGTTGTTATTTCTGGTATATTTGCACATGAACTGTTTTTCATTTATTCATTCTGAATGGTGTAGTGCCCATTTATTTATTTTTTTTTATATTCTTTGATAACCTCAGTAGACACTATAGGGCTTCAAACATGCATGAAACACAACTGAATTTCAAATTCTGACATTCTGAAAAGATTATCTTAGGAAACTCATTAATTCACATACAGAGCCTTCCAGTCACAGGACACCTTGCTGGAAATAATGCTGCAACCAAACATATGATTCCCTTATAACTTCCCTGTTCTTTAACTGGCTTTTCCTATCTAAAAAGGAAGGATAGATAGCCTTGCTGCTGGGGCTCTGAATTTGGACTTGTGATCTTAGGTCAGTCCCTTAATTTCTCTGTGCCTTGTTTCCTCTTAAGGACTGGGAACTGTATTTTGTCAGGGATATACACTGGGACCTTGAATTTCAGTTGGCTCCTCTAGACCCTACTGTAATAAAGACTATAATATATGATAGTTCATATATTATACCAAAGTGCTGTTCTTTGAGCCAAGAGCATGCTGTTACATCTCATTCTCAATGAATTCCTGTACAGATATCTAACATTAGGAAATTCTATAGCGTAGGCCTAAGCAGACGGCTCCATAAAGTAAAATGGAGGGGAATGTATAGTTTGGTGGCTGAAAAGTGTGGCACTTGAAAAGTTAACTTTGCTTTTTTCAAACATTAAGAAGTTTTTTTGGAGTGTGATACAGGCTTACTGCATAGAAGTGGTTTTGTGGCCAAGCCAGGATCTTTGCCATGGGAACAGTAATTATGGCTTCAGGCAGCAGGCCAAGAATGTGGTGAGGAAATTCCAGTCCCTCCTATGGCTTTAGTTCAAAGGCTGCAACAAGCTGGCTCTTGTGGATTTTATGTTACAGGCATGATCACACATGTAAGCCACATGCGTTTATGCTGCCTTCCAAGTATCCACATTAGCAGTCGGAACCCAAGGCAAATAAGTATATGCAATAGGAGTGGTAACATGTCTTACAGTAGATACATCAGGAGTACATGTTAGTGATTGGGTATAATTTAATTTTTCAGTTGGCTCTTTTCCCTGCCTCCATCCCTTTCCCAATCCCTCACTTTTTAATGTTCCCATGTCTTCAACTCAGGAGTAGGTTATTGGTCTTTAGGGAATGGGAGAACCTCCCCACCCATGTGAGAGCAGGCACTGAATATTCTTTCATTTTCTTTTTTTATTTCTTTTTGCAATGAAGTGAATAATACTACTATAGTATTATCCCTTCATCACCTCACAGTATAGGTTGTAACCAAGAGTCTTAATAGAATAAACTCATCTGTCATAGGGGGAATTGTGCGGGCATGCCTCAAGTCGCTTCTTAACCTTTGTTTAAACTAAAAATTGTTATTTTACTTTTATGTTGAAGCAAATAAGCTGTGTGAATCTAGTCATTCTTTCTTAATCTGTGCTCTGATCTCTACTGTAACCTTTTCCCCTGGATGGGGTTTGCCGGAAATCCAATTAAGATGTCCACTTGGTGAAATGGATAAATGAAAATATTTGTTTCGAAGTTTGAAAGCTGGACTTCTTTACACATCAGCTATTGCATTCAAAGTAAAATGTTTCACAGGTATTAAGTAAATCCTCATTCCTGTCATGTAAGCCCTGTTCATACAGGAACATCTGTAAGAGAGTCTGCCTCGGTCACAGGGCATCAGAGTGTGTCCATGGCTGAATTTGAGGTTGAGGGGTTTCCTAGCTTCCTGTTTCCATCATGTGTCTGCATAAACTAGCATATAAAGGTGACTTTATCTAATTCCAAGTTCACAGGTATCTTTTGTTAGCAGCATGTCTTCTAGCTGATTCTAATTTGAAATTGGTCTTTCCTTTCACATAACAGATGTTTCATTTTTAGAAAGCCTTACCTAAGGATGTCTGCAATTTGGCAAAGTAGATGTGACTTGCCTTTTTACTACTGTGTTAAATGCACATTCTAGTTCAGCTTCTTAAGACTATACCTTGAAGTTATTCCTTATTTGGAAAAGCAAGACAAGTCACTGGATCAAATTAAATGACCCAGAGAAAAGCAGTATTTTTATACAGGGTGTATCAGAGGCTGTAAAAGCATAGCTTTGTGGTTGGAGCACTCCAGCATTGTCGTATTGGTCACAACATGGTTAATTAGCTTGGGAGTTGGGAACAGCATATCATAAAGCTTGGGTGTATGCTGCCCTATGGAGCCAGAATGGCTGCATTACTTGATTACTTTTCAGCTCAAGTGTTTTGGGCTGTTTAAAATGGCCACACCTTTTATTCATTCAAAGGGCAGGTTTGTTTTACAAGGTGCTTCCATAGTAGCTGAGGCTAGTTTCCCTGAGTGTGAAGGTCAGGGATGGGCAGCTTAGTAGAGTGCAGAGGTTCAGTGGGTTCCTTGTAAACCCAGTGATAAAGATCTTTCTCTGCAAGGAGCCAAAAATAGAGTAGAGATTTCAGTTTTATAGAGGCAGTGAACAGCCACGGTGTTGCTAAAAGGGGTGGTAAAGAATAGGCTTCTACAGTAACACATTGGGAAGCAAGTTGTTTTCTGTACTTGTAGCAGAATTCAAGCAGCAGTCACATTACAGTTAGTATACTTCTATTCACTACAGGCTGCTTTATGCTAGGCGCCCAACATCCACTTTTGAACAATTCTATTTTTTTTTAATACTGAAAAAGTAGAAGCTTGCACAAAACACCTTGAAGTTTTCCAATAAAGTACTTTAATGTGCTGACTGCTGCAGCTTCATCTAGCTTAGGTAACTTTTTTCAGGTATTGTTCCTGGTACTTGTGCCAGAGGGTTGTTTGTACAGTTTTAAGGATGGATTACACAATCGCTTGTTTAAGATGGTTGCCTTGTCCAAACCCATGGTATAAGATGGTTAAGATCTGTGGTTTTCAGTCTGTGCTCTGCAGACTCCTGGGGGTCCACAGACTGTCTAAGGGGCCTATGGAAGATTATTGTGATCAATGAGAAGTATGCAAATACCCACACTTAGAGTTCAAAAGGGTTAGCAACTCCATTTTAATTTTTTTATGGGTTCACAAGTGAAAAAAGGTTTAAAACCATTGGACTAGATGACCCCCTGAGGTCCCTCCCAGCCCTTCTTTTGTTAGATTCTGGTACTTTTCTTAAATTCTGGTAAATACTTTGACAGCCTACTGCGGATGCAGTTCAGCCTCTAAATGTAAGTTATTTGATCATGGTTGACCATAGTGAGGAGCCTAGCATCGATTGAGTTTTTAAATAAAGCATTAAACTGACAGGCCCCTACTGGAAATGCCAGACAAGGATACAGTTTAAAAAGCATTAATATTTCAGCAACATAAAATCATTCTGGTCAATATAGGCACTTGATCTTGAGTGTTTTTTTTCAAATGCGGCTAACAAACACTAGTTAACATGTTTTTCCAGCCTAGGGAAGATCCTGGTGCTCTCCAGTAACTCCCTAGATCTACGCACTTGCTACCAACAGTACAGAGGCATTGCTCCCATTGTTAGATTAAGCTTGCTTTCAGGAACTGTAGAGAGACTCTCAAATTTGATTTGGTAAATGGCAAACCACAGTGTAAGTAACTATGCAGAGAACAGAAACTTGTTTTCTTGAGTTCAGATGAATCGGAAAGCCTCCGGTTTGATGGTCAGGACCAACCGATGCTTCATGATCCTGGCTGCAACTCAGTGAGAGCTTGTGTTCAAATAAAGCGTTAAAAAAACAAAGGATAAACGTTGTGTGTTGTCGTGTGAGTTCTTTCAAGCGCTACGCTGAGGCACACCTACCTGCCCCAGCCCCATTCCCTCCCTCACCATGGGCACCTCAGTCTGCCCCTACCCCTGCCCCTTCCCCCACAACAGACTTGCCAGCCCGACACTGGTCTCCAAGCTTCCTGGCTGCATATCGGATTGGTATTGGCTGATATGGCTCCTTAAAAATCGGCTGTCGGTATCGGCCCAAAAATCTCTTGGTGCACCCCTAATCCAAGGGCGTCTTAAATCACACACATGCTACATAGCTGAAAATGGAAAGTGCCCAGATAGGTGACATATGAATCCCAGTCTTGGACCTTTGGTTGAATCTTCTTATGAAAGAGCTGGGGGAATAATGTAGTTTGAGTAGCTGAGGAGGAGGTGAGAAGTAAACTTTCCTATTCTTAAAAGAAAATCTAGCTATTTGAAACCTCTCCAGATCTTTCCCTCAAACCCCATAAAAGCCTCCAAAATCTCCATTTAATAGCACATAGGTCCAGCACAGTATACTTCCAAGAATTGTGTTCTGGCACAGACTTGTTTGAGTTCTCACAGTGATAACCAGTAACTGTTCTGAAAAGCTTACTGTGTTTCCTGTATTGTGTAAAAGACCACCTGAAGCTCTCTGGGGAGCTATTATAATTTAAATTTCTTGCTTTACTGATATAGATCCTTTTTATTGATCCCTTTTAAATAAACTGTATAATGTTGAATGTTGAGCCGAGTCACCAAAAAGTCAAAGTGGTCAGCTCACTTCTCCAGGATTGTGGACAAAATTGCTGTCTAGTAGAAAAATGACCTGTTGACAATGGCTGTCAGCCACAATCTCCCCAGGGACCCAGTCAATTAGTGTTGAAAGCTGTTTAGCTTGTACCATAGATATCTAGGTTTTCAAACCTGTTGATAGGGATGGCAGAGTAGGGTGCCCAGCTCCCTTTTTGTAACATTTAGTTGCCAGCGTAGGTAGGAAATCTTTACATTTTATGGAATAAAAAAAAGTTTGTAATTTTTTTTCTCAACTAAGCTCAAGGAAGAGGGGGAGGTTTTCAAGCCTAAATTAAGTGCCCATCTTTTGGTGACTCTGAACACTAATAGGACTCCTGAATTTCTCACTTGTACTAAGTTGCAGGACAGCCTTTTCTATATTTGTTTCATCCTTTGCCATCATTTAAACTGCGTCTCTCCTTTCTAAATCAGATTGCACAATATGGTAGAAGTACAGGTTTAATTATGTGTAATAACTTGAAATTAATGGGGTCGTGCATTTCATATGCTGTTTAAATGTTTACCGAAGCTGTACCGTAGGCTTCCTCTCCAGTAGTTTTGCAGGGCATGGTACTTGGAGTTTCCATTAGCTGCCCCTCTTGAACATCACCAAGCTTTAGTCTTGACCTGAACCTGGAAACAGTCTGCCTTGGCCAGATTGCTTTCACATTCTTTGCAGAGTCAGAGTTCATCTGACCCATTCATCTTTAATGGGTGGCTAGATTTTAAGTAGATGAGAAATAGGAACAACTGAGGCTCTGTGGTTGTGCTTTAGGACAAATGAGGGCCCTTCATGCATGTCATCTCTGTGTGTGCTTCCAATCAAAGTCAAGCTAGCCAGCAAGGTGGTCCCTAGTTTTGACATGACTTCAGGAACCTGTTATTTGACTTGCGAAATTGGGGGGGAAACTACAAACTGCACTATTTGTTAGACTCTTCAACGCTTTTTTTCCTTAGTGAAGGTAGGGCCTTTGAGTCAGTTTTTGTGGGATGGGGAAGGAAGCTAGCACTGAAGAATTGTGGGTCTTAACTTCTACAAATGCAAATTTATACTTTTCATGCAGTAACTTCTCCTTCCTCTGGATGTTTTGAGGATGGGATTTTCTGAAGTTAGTATTTTATAACTAGGCTGCTTGGAACATGAGCGTATTTGAAGATTAATGCAGCTACTAGAGCAACAGGCCTGTAGCTCTGGGTGTGGTAGACGAAAAGCAGGCTGCCGCCATAGCAACAGCCACAGTCAGTGTTTTACCTGTTAATAATTTATGATGTTGTTAATCACCAGTGATTCTGGACTACAAAAACAAGGTTATTCTGGTTGGAATTTGTCAACATTGCATTGAAATACAGTCGTTGTGTTTTCTGCAGTCAAAAAAAGCAGAAGTATGATGCCAGCAGCTGTAATGGGAAAATGTTTTCAGACCAGCAGTCTCCTATAAAACTAGACACCACTCTTTATAAAAATATCAGGCAGATAAAGACCATGATTTATTAAATCTCACGGTGAGATTGTTGACTGTCAGCAGGGACATGAACCTCAATGTGAAGATCTTTTTGTGTTTAACTAGAGTATAGTTCTGAGGTTGGGTTTTTGGTTTTTTTGTTGTTGTTTTGGGGTTTTTTTGCAGTAGTAATCTGGGGAGAACTGCAGTATAAAAATTAATGGTGCTGTAATTAGTGGTGGAAGAGTGGACTGTAGTATAAGACCTACAGGAAGCAGAGAATCCGTTTACTCTGCTTTCTGATGACTTCTAAAATACAAATGTAGACTCATTTCCTGAACCTTCAGATAACTCAGTAGTCCACTATTGTCACTGTTATCTTTTTAAATATAACCTGCATTCCTTGGGTCTAAAATGTCAGGGGTTTGGATACATCTTTCCTTTTGCTCTTTTAATAGAGGAAACTTCGAAGTGAACTAAAACAGTTTGCTTGGTTTCTTTTGACTATTTTTACAGAATAAAAATCTAATTTCAACTCTAGATGCACCACTTTTTGTTAAGTGTTGCAGCATCACGCCTAACATGCCTCCATCATAACACATGCAGAAGAGGGCTGATTTAAAGGCTGCAAGGAAGGCATAGTGCAATTAACAGTCAAATGATACATACAGGCTTCTGTTGAAGTTGTCACTAGCAAATGTGGATTAACTACTAGTTTTTGTTTATTTTTTTTAAGATTATGCTTAAGAAAGGAAACCACTTTTAAAAATCTAGTTATAAAGCTGTAAAATTTATCACTTTTTTTTTTCTTACTGGTTCAGCTCTGCCAGGGGTAACAGTTACAGATGATCCTAATCAGTGTTTCTAAATGCAGCTTTATATGACTTAAGTTATTTTTGCTCAAGAAAATTTTAACAGCGTTTCTGTGCCAATATTGCCATAGTTTGTACTACTGTAACTTCTTGTAGGAATACTCTTGTTTAGAGTGGGGGTTTTTATTGCTCTTTGACAAGGTCACTCTTGCTCTGAGTGTCCATGAGAGGAGTTATAAAATAGTATAGTAATATAATTATACAGTAAAGCTTCCCTCTATCCATGAATCTTGAGCATAATTGTTGTTATTGCAATCTCATCAGTCCTCCCTCTCTTTTGCACACATTTCCAGCTGGGAAGCTTATAAATTAACTGCTGCTTCTTTTGTTGTAAAACAATCTTCCCTTTCTGCTTCCTGGCTCTGGTCACAGCAGGCAACTGAGAATGTCTTGACGATAACAGGGGAGTGGATTTGTGAGGTTACATTCTTTGATTTGAAGAAAGAAAAAAAAAAAGGCTGAAGTGTGGTGGAAAAGTAGCAGCAATAAACATTCCTGGTTTAAGTGCACTCAGTGAATTGTTAAATGTGCAAGGAGAAAATAATGCAACTTTTAAAAGCATCAGGGAAACTTAATTCAAGCTGGGAGTTTAGGGGAGCCTAAATTCTATGATGTACCATCATGGTACACATGTTTGTGTTTTCAGTTTCTGGTTTCCTCTCCTTGCCCCCCACACTGGGCAGATAAGTGGCTCATTTTGCAATTTCTGTAGGTAGATTATGTGGGTTTACAGTATGAGCAGTGCATCTCCACAGACCAACTGATTGTCATTAAAGTTACCTGATTTCTCTCTTAAAAAGCATATTTGAATTAAAATGGATATTTGAAAGTACCTTAGGGAATCAATCAGCATCTCAACCCATCTTCCTTTAAAAAATTATAAAAGCTCAGTGTAGCAATAGCTATTTGATGTACAGCTGAACTTTTTAGGTTCTCATGCAAATCACAGTTACCTTAAATGCAATTTTTAAAGTTAAAGGCAACATGCATATTTTCATGCTTTTCTGAATTTAACTTTTTTTTTCTTTTCAATTACTGTGGTTCAGATTCTCTAACTTTCACAGGTTGTGCTATATCTGAAGAGTATCATAGTTTAGTTGGCCTCTTGTAATCCTGGCATCTTGGTAGTAAATACAGTACTTGCCTATGTGGAAAAAAACTTGTTAGGAAGACTTCAGAAGATCTTTTCTTAAGATCTTTTCTAGCATTACTGATGGGCTGGGAGCAAGGTGACAGCACCAGGTGATCAGTGAACTCTACAGACCTCATGCATACTTTGCAGGTGACAAGTGGCCTAAAGACAACAGTTTGGGAGCCTGCCCTACTTTTATCTTGTCCAGTACATTCAAGTATTGCATTTATCTTAAAGACTTGGTACCAAGTGAGCTAACAAGAAATTCAGGACCCAAGCAGCTGTAAAATTATGTTGAATGACTTCAGAGCTCCTTGTGACCTACTTTTTTAACTAGCTCATTGATGCAGTGAGTAGGGAGCTTTTGTTCTTTAAACTGATAATGTTACCCCAATTGTCACTAGATAGCACAGGGTAAGAGATAGTGTTTCTAGTAATCCGAGAGTGTGACAAAGCAGAGGGTATGGTTTCATCAGGGCTTCTGAAAACAGGACAAACTTCCCATTTGGTTCCCTCTTTCTTTAGTCTCTGCCTCAGGTTCTGAGTTATTTGAGGAAGTCTCTGTTGAGTGAAATTTCAGGTGTAGGGCAAGTAAAAAATGGAACTGCAGCTAAAGAAATGTCTTTTTTATATTAGCCAGTTTTTCACCATGGGTTTTCAGGCCGTTGGCATACTTTTTAAGGATTTGTAGTGTTGTAACTCTTCTTATGTTGCAGTTGTAGCATTAATAAAATTAAAGCTACCAAAGCCCATTTAACTTTATGTTTAAAACATTTAATTATTTTTTAAACTTACATGCACTAGTATGGGCATAGGAGAGCCTCCAGTTGTCAGTCTATCTGAAGTTTTGTTTGGGTTTTTTCCCCTTCAGAATACACTCTTAATTTCAAATGCTGCTCAAGTAATGTGGACCTTGAGCAGAAATAATATATTGAATGGCTTTACCTTCCCTATCATAACCCAGGGAATTGTGTGAATAGCCGTAGTTACTGCAAGTGGAGAACATGGCATTATTGAAAGCTTCCTCTAAATTTGTCAGTAATGCCATTCTGATTAGAAATTGTTTCTCTTAAAGCAACTTGCATGAAGCTGTGTCCAAATTGTTGTTTAGTTTGTTTCTTTTTAAAGCCACTGAAGGAAGTCTGGATCCTTCCTATGTAATATATGTTTATATTTATAATGATATTATCTCTATGTATTATCTGTTTAGATCTATGCAGTTTGTTTATTTTAAATCTTAGCATTGAGTTCATCAGTGCAGATTGTGTTATCTTTTAAATGGGTTGTTCCACACTAAGTCCTGTTAATTTTGATGTGATTATATTTATGGTGTATGGTACCATGTAGATTGAATAGGAGACCACTCTCCACTCGATTCTTTTAAGAAATATCTGTATTTAAGAATAGTCTTGTCCGAGTTCACTGTTCTTAGACCTAAACACCGATAGTGTACAACTCTCCATTGCACTTATTTTATTTTAGGTGCTATTTGGCATTTTTATTTTACCCTTGCACCTAAGGTACATATTCATAGGCTGAAAATAAGATGTCAGGTAAGTGGCCACAGTATCTTATGCTGAAGGTGTACCCTCTTGCTAGAGTACGTGGCAGGACTTTTACTTTAATAAAATAATGTGGAAATTTCCTTAAGGTTATAGCATGGGAATATCAAATGACTGGAAAAACTATACTTTATTTAGCTTTTTCAGTTCCTAATCTATCTATCTACATCTCCTTGTCACTGGAAAACATGCATCACATCTTGTTTAATGGTGCCTCACTGTCCTTTTGTGTATTACTTGATACCATACAGTGATATTATTGAATATTATGGTCCTAATCAGCTTAATAAGCAAGGCATAAACGACCAATAACATTTAGAGTTTTTTGGCATGTTCTTTATAACCTAAGACAAAATCATAATCTACTTTTCTATTAATGGATGCAGGGAAGGGTGGGTTATTTTGATGCTGTTAACAATATGACTACAGTTTTGCTTTGTTCCTTAAACTAAGATTGGTTGAAAAATTTGCCTCCTCATCAGTGTCCACAAATCTAGGTTTGGTGCATACTTCAGCAGGTATAGCTACACAGTTGAGCAGTGCTTCTCCTTAGGTCTTCATAGTTGGCTCAGACAGGGCAGTATAAAGGTCTACATATTGGACTGCCTGGATGTGGCACACCATTTTGTTTTAACACTTCATATGAGCACATGAATAATAGAGCTGCTCTTAGGTTTTTAACCTTTTACCTTTCTGCTCAGTTTGCCTACCAACCTAATATCTGAATTGTGCTTCATTTCTCAAAATACCTGAACAGTAAAATGCTGTCAACTTACCCTTTTTTCTTTTTTCTTTTGTAGCGGGGATCTGACGAGCTCTTCTCTACTTGTGTTACTAACGGACCCTTTATCATGAGCAGCAACTCTACTTCTGCAGGTAAAATCACTTTTTTTTGTTTTTAAGGTAGCAATCCACCTTGAGTACTGAGGGTACAGTTAGCAGGGCTACTTTATTTGACTTGCTCTTGGCTCGTAGTCTCTGCTTTCATTTCAGTGCTTGTTTTGACCAGATTTTAAGACAATGCTGAATATGAGAAGCTGCTACCCTATGTCCTTGAGGGCTAGCAGCATGAATATGATTGGTATCACAGGGCAGTTGCTAAGATGTTCCTGCGAGGGATTAGACCCCACAGTTTATGCTAGAAACTTTTGCACTTTAAACAAATGGAGTCTCACAATGAAATATGGGGCCATATGCTTGCTGTTTGCTACTACCCTTTTAAGACATCACCTCAAAAGCAGCTTCACCATTGAATATGGTGCTCAAAGTGAAAAATAACAAAAGTGACTTAGACTACAGAACACAAATAAATCTTTGTTTATACCAGTCTTTAAAACAATAAATTGTGATTCCAGAGCTTAGGCATTCAGCCGTGTCACTCAGATTCTGGATATAGCTTTGAAAAATGGGCAAAATTATGTATTTGTAATTTGGTTACCTTTGACTCTAGAATTTAAATGGTAAAACAGTAAATGGAAGCTAAGTGAGGAAGGCAAGATGAATGCAAAGTGTTGTTAAAAAATGCTGTGATGCTGTTGTTAAAATGTGTTATTCACTCTTTCAGCTAATGGAAATGACAGCAAAAAATTCAAAGGTGACAGTAGAAGTGCTGGGGTCCCATCACGAGTAATCCATGTCCGCAAACTCCCCAGTGACGTCACAGAGGCAGAAGTCATTTCTCTGGGCTTACCTTTTGGCAAAGTCACCAATCTTCTCATGTTGAAAGGAAAAAATCAGGTACTGTCCCAGCAACTGAATACTGGGGTTATATGGGAGGTTTGGTGGAAATTGTTGTCACAGCATCAGTAAACAAGACACAGGGTGCTTATAGTATAAGCAACTGCCATACTGGGAGCCAGTAACTCCTTGATGCAACTTTTGCTCTTTGAGATCATATGACCTATACAGAGTAGTATTTTCAGATCTATGAGGCATTTGAGTGCTGTTTACTTACATGTCATCATCTATAATTTACCTTATAATTTGCTTTAAGTTGTAAAAAGCAGTTAAGTAGTTTAAGGAAGAATGGTGTGAATTGGCGCACTGTGGCCTTGTGCTTGCCCTTTGGTTTTGTCTGATACTATCTAATTTTTGCAGTTAAAGGGTCTTGCTGAATGTAATAAGACCAAATGGAGCCAAGACCCCATTGATCAATATAGAAAGTATGCAGTAATACAGAGGGACTAAGGAATGCATTGTGGATTACAAGTTTGGAAGCAAAGAAGCAAATCATGTTAAGATGACTTGCATTCCATGAAATATAGAATGTAGATTATGTAGTCTAAACTCCAGACAAATATGAATTTGTCTCTTTTAGTTGGTGCACTAAAAAAAAAAAATGTATCAAACATACTTACCATAAAGTAATGACTTGTTGCTACACACTCGCATCTTTGTTTGGAAGTAAAGCAAGATTGCAAGGCTTTTCAAAAGAATAAGTAGGTTTACAGATTAGTAGTGAATTAGGAAGGGTCTACATTACATGTAATAATGCACAATTCCATAGCTTTATGCTAGCATAACACTTCTGGAGAACCCACATGGTTTCATCTAACAGTCTGTCATTGTGTGCAGCTTTTAGTGGGGGGATTCAGCTGCTAAGGTTAAAATATACAAGGTTAGGTCTTGATTTGGCTTTGCAAAAGAAAAAATTAAAAGGAGGCTGCAATTTAGGATAGTATTTTGGCCTGAGCTCATGTCACTGTCACCCTTGCAAATGAGTTTCATAATGCCATCTTCTCTCCCTCCCCCCTCCTCCCCCCCCCCGCGATGTCCAGCTGATCTTTAACCGCGCTATGAAAACTCTCATGTTTTTAATGGGATTAGTCTCCTCTAAAAACAAGCCTTTTAGAGTCAAATCTTTGGCATTTTGTAAAAGCAAATGGCTCTGCAAACTCTATGTAAATGCAGTAGACTTGGAACCCACTACTACCTCCTTGTTAAACTTCAGCTATATTTTCTCAAAGTGAAGATCCTTTCATTACAGTTGCATCATGGCACCATCCAACTTTTTGAACTACCTACCACCTAGTGTAAGCTGCTCTGGTAATAACCTGGACATGTTGTACTTTTGTGTACTTGCAGGCTTTTATAGAAATGAACACAGAGGAAGCAGCCAACACCATGGTAAATTACTATACTACGGTCACTCCAGTCCTTCGAAGCCAGCCCATCTACATTCAGTTCTCCAACCACAAGGAGCTCAAAACGGACAACTCTCCAAACCAAGCAGTTAGTCATTATTCTTTACATTGTCACATTTAATACAACTGCCTAGATATTTCATTAGCTATTACTTGGTTTCAGTTTTGGTGCTAGTGGCCTGCTAGTCTTGTAACTGAAAGGCTTGAAGGAGTTAAATTTATGCTTCGTTTTATGTTGCACTTTTATATGAAATGGGAATTGAAAATTACACTGATCTTGGGCTGTCTGACAGTAGTCTGTCTAAATAACTGTCAAAGCACTACTTATGCTCTGTCTACTAACATGCTAATATAGCCTCTTGTCTAGCCTAAGATCTAAAGGTGCCAATTGGGAGCACATGACAGCTTCCATGGCATGATAACTTAAGAATTTAATTACTTCCAGTCCTGTTAGTACACAGAGAATTGGGCCTTAATCGCATGATTCTGATCTTGCTCTTCCTTCCTTTGGTCATAACTTTTGGTTCTTATCTGAACCAGTAGAACTAAAGCATATACTATTGAAAAGCTTAGAGATGCGGCTCTCAAGTAAGTAATACTTTTCATTAGAACCTCAAGCAGGCCGGCATAGATGACCTACTCTATCAGCTGAAGTAGCAGGGGGTATGGTATAAAGTGAATATTAATTGGAACCCTAACTTTTTTTAGGTTGAGAACTAGTGATTGCACTTTAAATCCCCAGGTAAAATTGGAGCCAAAGACCCTATTACATCTACAGAAAAAATACCCAAATACCTTGAGTAAGCTTTAACTTTCTGTGGGTATAGAAAAGATACTTTATAACCAGCCATATGTTTTGAGACTTTGAACAGAAGAAACTTAACCACTCTGAGGAGGAAATAGTACTGTTTACATCAGAGTGCAGTATGTTAGCAGCAGTATTCACCTTTTGATGCAGGGTAGACATCACTTATTTTGAATGCTCAAATTCAGTATTTCTGTTCGAGTCTTACTTTGCGAAGAGTCCATTCATCCCTTTTTTGGCAGACTGCTCTCCCTTCAGAATGCACTTGTCTCAATTAATGTCAGTGACTTTAGGTTAACTGTACCTGCTTATCAGGCCTAATGCATTTTTACCTCCTCTCATTTTTGCAATCCAGGTTTTCATCAGGAGCGTACCCTTTTATAATCCGCAAATCGATTGCTGGTACTTGGCGTACATGACAAAACAGGGGTTTGACACAATAATAGTGAGCATGTTCTGATATTAGTCCAGTTCTATCAATAGGGTTAAAAAAAAATCTATGAAAAGGGGGTAGGCTCTACTATCCCTTTTATGGACTATTTTTTTTAAGTATTAAATTTAAAAATAGTAAGCCCTAAACCAGTTAATGCTTCTGTTTTGTCAGGTTCTGTAGCTTATCAAAAGTTCAGGATTTTGTTAGTCCTAAGGTGCCAGTATTTGCCATACTTTCAAACAGAGCACTTGAAAGTACCATAATAGACGTCTTGATTCTGACTTAATTCAGCAGCCTGTCCTTGGGGACTGGGTGTGTTGTTGCACGTAGGTAGAGGTCTTTACTCCCATAGGAAAGTTCTCTTCTCTCTCCATGTTGTATTGTAGCCTTCCTTGCCATCCTGATCTCTGCATTTCCAGTATAACAGTAACAATTATAGTTTATAACTGTATAAATACCACTTGTTTTGCACAGGCACAAGTAATATTTCTAATGATCCACACTGCATCTAGGGCTTAGTCTTTCTTGATGCTTTATCAAACCTTGCACTAGCAAATGTTGAATAAGGTTGTAGTTAAGACTGAAAAGAGAGCAGTAACTGAAACACAGCAAGCGTAAACTCTAGCTGTCTTTCCATTTAAGCAATTCACATTTTGCATGTACGTTTGCAGTTTGTGGATTTTTATGTTGCAGTGCTTTTATTGGCTCAGCAGTGTACAAGTATTGTCAAACTTTATAACATACTATTATGTTAACATGCTGTGTGTAAGGAAACTAAACTTGTGACTGATTTCTAGTCTGCAATTCTGCTGTTCTTATAGTAGTGTGCACGTAGGAAGCTTGGTAAACTTGTACTTCTATCAGCAAGAGACTTAACCTAACATGATTTTTGGTTCCACAGCGTGCCCAGGCAGCTCTGCAAGCAGTGAACTCTGTCCAGTCTGGAAACCTGGCACTTTCAGCCTCTGCGGCAGCAGTGGATGCAGGAATGGCAATGGCTGGTCAGAGTCCTGTCTTGAGGATCATTGTGGAAAACCTCTTCTATCCTGTCACTCTGGATGTCCTGCATCAGGTAAAATGGGGTGTCTAATTGCCCCTTGCAGAACAGCGTGGAAGAAGTGACTGCTGTAATTTGTATGGGGTAGTGCTGCTCTGTCCGAGCCCCGTTTGGAATTCATCATTTTTGAGGAGGGGGTTATCTTTTTGTCCCAGTTTAAGGTCAGTGTCTCTGTTTGCACCTGAAGAGTACGTGTGAAGTTAGAGGTATAGGAATTATAGGCCAAGGGTATACAGGGTTGTGTTAACAAGAGTGTTACTTGCATATCAAAGGAGTATAATTCTGTCATCCTATTCAGCACTGGTGAGGCCTCATCGGGAATTCTCTGCCCAACTTTGGGCCCCACATTGCAGAAAAGATGTGTACAGATTGGGAAAGAGTCCAGTAGAGAGCAACAATAATTCTTAGAGACCTGGAAACCGTGATTTATGAGGGAAGGCTAGGGATATGTAGTCAGAAGGAAAAACAGGGGATTTGATAAGTCTGCAATGTGAGTGGGGCAAAGCGTAATAGTTCTAGCATTAAGTATCTGCATTGATTTACCAGCTATTGAAAGAATGGTTTGGATCTCTTGTGAAGAATCCAGTTCCACAATGTTTGCCGTAAGGGTGTTAGTTGCCTCTGTTTCAATAGAGAGTTGCAAATAAGTTGACAGGTCTTTAACATAATAAAAGCATGACAGATTTTATTCCCATCCCGCTGGTTAAGCAAATAACTATTCAAGGAAATTGCTAAAGCATTCCTCTTAACATGGCTTCAGTTTGCATTAAGCAAGAGAAGGGATAAAATGATGAACTTCCTGAATTTGCAAAGCCGTTCTAGGAATCCACCACTTTAACACAATCAGAATATAATTGAAACTCCATATTTTAATAAAATCCTAATTTTGTACATTGCTCTTCTGTTCTCATTTTAATTTTATAATGTACAAGTACTCTAAACGGTGCCTGCAGTATGATTGAAAAAACATAATCAAGTTTTGTGATGAAAGAGAACCTAATTACTGAATTCGTCTTAAGGAGTTTATGTAATTCCCATTGCATGTAAATTAAACTAAAGCTGATAGTTGCTTTTGTCTGCAGTTTCTCATTTTTGAGAAATTGAGTTGTTTAAATTGTAAGAGATCCAGCTATTAGAAGTAATGCGTACAAACTTATCTTGCAGATTTTTTCTAAGTTTGGAACAGTGCTGAAAATAATTACATTCACCAAGAACAACCAGTTCCAGGCCCTGTTGCAATATGCTGACCCTATGAGTGCACAGCATGCCAAACTGGTGAGTTTATTTGCATTCACGTGCATTGAGCTTCTTAAGGACAGTTTTGTAAATTGGAGTGCTTCATGTTGGAACAGGAGATGCCTGTTGTTACGTTGGATACAGAGTACCATATTCCCAAGTCATTCTACACTTGATTTTACATGTTCAGCCTTTGACTTCAGTGGGCATTTGTGTACAGTTGATACATTTCCACCATGAAGGTTGCATTTAAACATGACTAAACTAATTGTGTTAGGATGCAGTTAAATAACTTTGTAGCATGTGTTATCTGAGTGTGCTACTTACCTTTGGTATATATATCATGATCTAAGACTTGGCATTTTGCTTCAGGTTAGTCATAGAATAGTAAGGGAAGTAGCACTGGGAGGGACTTCCAGAGGTCATCTAGTCCACGGGTTTTCAATCTTTTTTTGTACTGGGACCCATTTGTTAACATCAGTGGCCAGTCCCAGCTCCCCCCAGTGTGTGGGGGGCATGGGGGGCGCCAAGCAACCCCTCGCAGACGGGAGCTCTGATAGCCTGCAAGGGAAAAGCCATGGTTTCCCACGTTTTTCTCCTTTAAAGGAGAATCCATTTTTTAAATTTGTTTGCAACCCTTTCATATATTCTTACAACTCATGGGTTGAGAAACTCTGATCTAGTCCAGCCCCCAGCCTGAGGCAGGATCATCCCTTTCCAAACCATCTCATACAAACCATAATCTAAACTCTACGTATATTCACATCTGTTCTTCAGCATAAATGTATCTCTAACAAGGTAAATGTGCCCTGGTTTTTCTTGCAGTCTTTAGATGGACAAAATATCTACAATGCCTGTTGCACGCTGCGTATTGACTTCTCAAAACTCACAAGCCTCAATGTTAAATACAACAATGATAAGAGCAGAGATTACACACGGCCAGATCTTCCTTCTGGGGATAGTCAGCCCTCTCTTGATCAGACTATGGCAGCTGCTTTTGGTGAGAAATCCTATGGAATATGATGACTTTCATAGAATCCTGTGTGGTTAGGGAGCTTCCATATCCATGTGCTATCTGCAGGTTTATCTCGCTTAGCAACCAGGTTTCTTGCACCCAAAGCTGGATTTTCTGTTTGATCCAACAGAAAGTCTGTTAAACAACTTTACCCTTTAGTGTTTTTAAGGTGTGAAAAGGCTTGGGTTAATAAGGAACACTAAAGGTGGCTGTGTTTGGAAGACAAGTGCTCTGCGTATGTGATCCCTGCCTTATTCTTTTGCAGAGGGCCTTTGCAGATGTTTTTCTGCTTTCTGTATTGTTAGTGCCACCTGCTGTTCTCTCACTGATACTGAGTGCCTGAGAGCTGGTTAGACTATAGGCTTTTTTAATAAATGGTTTTGAAGTCGATACAACACAGATAAAAACGGCAGCCTTTGAAAAGTGTATAGAGAACTGAACAGTTGATTTTTAATTGCTGTTTCAAAGTAGGGGGGAGCCTTCCAAACTAAACCCTGAATACGCCATTAATCTTCATTCAGTGGTGAGACTTCTAGAAAAAAAACTTGTGAATTGTATTAGGTTAGAAGCAGTTCTTAATTTCCTGTTATGTCCAAAAGTGATGGTTTTCCATTCTGCCCTGAGTTAAGTAAGTGCTTATCTTGAAGTGCAGATATCTCAGAGGAGATGTATTGGTTTTCTCTGAAGTGAAACTATCTGGCATGAGAGTCATTGACTTAATATCTTACTCTGTTTCCCAGGTGCTCCAGGAATAATCTCTGCTTCTCCATATGCAGGAGCTGGTTTTCCTCCTACCTTTGCAATTCCTCAAGCTGCAGGTACTGTATTTAGTAATAAACTTGAATTATTTAGCTAGTCCATGTTGCTGGCTGGCTGCTTTAAAAACAATCCTCTTTAAAGAGCTCTGACTTCTACCAAGCAGCCAATTCAGTAAGCATCCCTTGGAGTAATTAGGCTAGAGAACATTTTAGAGGAGATGAATATTTTGAGTATTGATCCTAGAATATAGAATGGAATGATCTGCAATAAATGGTACTTGACTGGGAATGGAAGGTCCTTGAAGTAATCTGCCTAGACAATTGTGGCTGCAGTAAATAAGGCTATTTAGATAGGGGGAAGGAAAGGGCAGGACAAATGTCACATGTGCCAAAACTGCCAATTACAATTGATTTAAAAAAATTTTAAAAAATCACATTTGGTAGGTCATCGACACTAGAATTTCAGCCTTATAGCACCTGTCTGAAAGTTTAATCAGAAACAGGAAACTACTTTTCCATTTTGTGTTTTAAATATTTCAGCTGAATAAATTTAACATGATAAATCAGTGGAGGGCACTGAACTTCAATGCTTTTCTGTTACAGGTATCAAAATGGTCCATGTGCTATAATAAGGAAAAAGCCTAGTCAACCGTTCGTTCTCAAACGTCTCCGTTTTTAGTTAGTAGGTGCCTTGTTCCGAGCTTTGAATTCTAAGCACTTCGGGCTTTTGCTTATTATAAGCTCTGAACTAAGTCATGAAGCTAAGAAGGCAGTGCAGCCAAACAGAATTTGGATGTCAGTGGGTTAACGTGGGTACAAACCAAGCTGATGGCTCTTAATTCTTTGTTGATGTCGCATTTTGCAGGGTTATGCATAGGCCACCTAGATGGGTATATACCATTTATGAAAAGTGTGTAATAGACTAGTAGCTCTATCACCTAACGGGATTTAAAGCTATATCTTGTAGAGGTTGTGTGATGTGTGCTTGACATTGCAAGGTGTCAGATGCTGCAGTAAGCACCCTAGAAATGCCTGTACATAAAATAAATCCTTCTCAAATGGAGCAGTGAATAATGGACGGGAATGTACAATGTCTCATTTCATCAGATGCATGGTCAAAGAGTGAAGCACTTGTGGCATGCATTGGTTGGAAAAAAATCTTACAAAAATGCACTGCTTGTAGTACCTTTCCTGCACCCACAGAATCGAGGCTTTGCGTTGAGACAGTTCTGCAGCCTGTGAAGTGCACCAAATACTAATCCCAACCAGTTTGCCTCCAGAGGCATCTGGTATGCACCAGGCACCACAAGAGAGCAGATAAACTGTTAAAACTGAGAATTGCTTCCTGCATAGCAGCACCAGAATTGGAGGCACCTGTCCCTCTTAGAGTAAATGGTTGTTTTTAAATGGAGACATGCATGTTTTAAGAAAGGTGGGGTTTGAAGTTCTCCCTCCTGGTGCGGCTGATTACACTAGAGTACATGCTGTTAATTTCTTTACTGGTTAATATTCTTTAATTTCCAGGCTTGTCAGTTCCAAATGTTCACGGAGCACTTGCTCCTTTGGCTATCCCATCAGCAGCAGCAGCAGCGGCTGCAGCAGGACGGATTGCCATTCCCGGCCTTACTGGGGCTGGGAACTCCGTTCTGCTGGTTAGCAATCTGAACCCTGAGGTTAGTGGAGTTGTAATTTTACTTTTTTCTCCTTCCAGTTACTTCTTCTTTCACTTTCTGAACACTAAGATTGTGCTGAAAGTCATTGAAAGTGAAATCTTACTATGTCCTAAAGGAAACGGCAAAACTAGAAAAGCAGACAAAAGGGGCTCTGCCGGTCCTAAACCTCAAAAGCAAATCAGTACTCTAGTCACTGAAGGAAAATGGGAAAGTCTGTCTTAAATTGAAATCTTTGCTCTTCCTTGGTTGAAAGCCAAGGGTGTTGCCTGTCTGCTCTGGTCCCATAAAACTACAAAGCCTGTCCCTTCTTCCCGTATTTGGAACCACCTACTCCCATGGATCTAGTGCCATTTGGGTCACGGTATAGCTAAAATCCTTCCCTTCCTTCCTTGGCATGTTCTGGTTTTCAATACATTAATTCAGAACTACAGAGAGAGTTCATTCTACCCTCTACTCTTTCTGTTTTAATGTCTCGACCCCTGCCAGCTTGTCTTCATTGTACCTGTGCAGTGTTTCCTCTGCCATGTGCTCGCACATTTTATTTTTCCTTTCCAAGATTCCTTGAAGATATTTCTTAGTTATAGTCCTTAACAACTCACATTTACATTTTCAATTCCATTTATCTCATTGAGTTGAAATATTTACTCTGTTTTGAACGAAGCAAGTAAAATTGGGAAACAAACTGCAGCCTTTTTATTAAAAGGATTATGAGAGATCATTCAATAAGAATGAAATGGTTTTCTAAGTCATCTTTTGACTTTGTTGGATTGAAAGTGTAGACCATGTTCCAGTTTGTGTGCAGTAGAGGATGACGAGTCTTTGCTGCTTGAAAAATAATGCTTAACTGTAACTGGTAGGACTGCACATAAAATATAATCTCTACTCCATGTAGTTATAAAACTTATCAGTCATGTCAGAGTAACCATTAAACCTCTTTGCATCAAAGGGGAAGCCTGGATGAGATGAAGAATATAATAAAAATATTTAACTCCTTGATAGGATTAACAAAATTCAATCAGTATTTCAGACTGTTCTTTTCACCTGTCTGACTATCATTACTGTTTCTACAGGGCATGAAATAATATCAGTGGTACTCCTAAGGAGCTCTGGTTAGACTAGATCCTGGCCCTACTCTTAAAAACTCCTGTCATCCTGTTTCAGGAGCTGTTGGCAGTTGCTTAATCCTAGTGACTTCCTGTGCAAAACAGATTGCAAGCCCCTTAACTGACAGAGGCCTGACGTTTACGGGTTTTGGATCCATTGTGTGCCTGTTGGTGAGGGGCACGGCATGGTACTTTTTCTATGTGGATATTTAAATTGGGTTTTTGCTTCAGTCTTGTAAGTTTGACTCTACTTTCAAGCAGCAGTTTCTGAACAGTGTGCACAGCTGTTTTGTCAGAGTAGTAGTTAAGCAATTATTTCATGCCTTGCATTTTTTATGAACTCTTCACTCTCCCATCCAGCTTGTCTTTGGGCTAGAGAGACTTTGATACCTGTAGTGAAGCTGTGAACTAACAGACTTAAACTTTTTCATTGCTTGTGTAATCAATGTTTTAGAAACTTACCTATGCCACAACTGGTTGGTTAAGAGACAGTATTTCTGTGGAATGACTCTAGCAATACACAAGCCTTCTTTCTAACTCTTGAAAGTTTAAACTATGAAGGAAAAAACTTTTGAGGAGGGTGGAAAGCCTGGATTTTCTTCTGCTCGACTTGGGATTTATTTTGATCACGGACTCTGTGCCAGAACAGGTCTGCATGTTAACTTAATACAATGTTCTGGGAAGAAAGGCTTCTTCCACTTGATATTCCTGCTGACTTCTATCAGTCTGCTCCCCTGCTCTGGCAGACCCAGCACACTGCACGCATTAAGCGAGTGTGAGCTTCCCTCCCACGCTAATGGTACTGTGTCCTCTTACAGCAGACAGTTCTTCGGCAGTCCCTTCTGATGGGTATTTTGCAGTAATTCAGCAATGCACCCAGTTAATCTTTTTGCTTTGGAGGCAGTGATTCCCATCCAGACTACTCCTCTGAGCTACAGTGAGATAGATAACTATCCAGAAGACATTCCTGCCTTATACAGCAGCTTGAATGTCATGCTGTATTTTGTTTGAACCATTAGGCCTCCTTTTGCTACGTGGTGACTTTTTTTTTCTTCAAGAGGCCAGGAAATCTCCTTCCAGAAAAGTGGTCCAAGTATAGTTTGGGCTTAATTTTAGTATGAATGGTTCCAGAAGTCACTCTACTGTGATACTGTCTCTTACCTTCTTTATATATCTTAAGTAAAAATGCTTTTCTTTTATCATTGTGTTCCACTAGGTAAAACCTTATTAACTATTCCTGTAAACAAGTATTGTATGTAGAAATCTATAAATCTGACTGATGGAACACTACATATTTCCTTATGTATTTACTGACCTGTGTTTTTTGCTACTTTTTTCTTTTCTCCCCCATCCCTGAATATTTTTTTTTCTTCCCCTGATCCGGAATTTCTTTGCCAACTGACTGCACGGTACTTCTGCTTCCTGTTGTTGCTTGAAACAAAAAAAAAACCAAAAAAAAAACCACAATAAAAATTCCCTTTCCAAAAAAAAAAAACAAAAAAAAAACCCTGCTCTTCGGAAACCAACCTGCCCTTCAATATTAACCATCTTGAAAACTTCATCATCCATCAACCAATTTCGCCATTTCCTGCGGGGACTCTGCCCTTCCTCGTTGTGGACGATTTGTGCAACCTCGCTCTCCCCTTCGATTCCTTACCTCTTCCCTGTCCCTCCGCTGCCTTGCTCTGCTGTTCTCTAAAGAGAGTTACACCCCAATGCCTCTTTATTCTTTTCGGTATGTTATTATTCACACTTTTTATTACCTTGTTTTTCATTTATTTTGAGATTTTACTTTTGATACTTCAGAAATGTACAGTTTGCAGTTTGCCATGTTTTTGAATGCATAATTTCATTTTGTTTTTACATTGTTTACATAGTTTTCTGTTTAATTTTAGTTTGCCCTTATTTTGATGTTCAGTTATGCATGGGTTTATTGCTTTGCATGTCTTTTTATAGAAGTTTAAAATTGTGGTAGCATGCTAAATTGTCTAGTTCAGTCCTCTGGCAGTTAGACTTTTTTCTTTTTTTTTCTTTTTGCTAAAATCCAGATCTGTTTCTTTAATGTATTGTTCCATTATTATTCTGCTATATATCAGTTCCCCTCAGTAGAGCAGAATAAACAAAAATGGTTGGAATGAGATCAATCTGGTTGTGGATGTTTTTGCTGTTGAATTGATTGACTGATTAATGTAGAATTGGATGAGACTTTCCTTTTCCTGCCTAAAGACTATTTTCTTGTTTCCTCACTTTCCGAAGGCGTCTATGGTGATGTGCAAAGGGTGAAGATCTTATTTAATAAGAAGGAGAATGCCCTAGTTCAAATGGCAGATGGAAACCAGGCTCAGCTTGGTAAGCTTACCTGCAGAGGAAGCAGAATAGCAGTGCTAGAAAACTCTGCTGCAGTAGCTGCAGTTGGGATTGTGCTGTTATGGCTGTCAGGTTATAACAGAATAGCTTAATAACGCCTCTGGGGGGAAAGGAAATAGTCAATATTCTCGTTGTCCACGAGGTACAAAATAAGCGTCCTTGCACTGAATTGCTTGTCTGTAGGCTGAGATTTGGGTGTTACATGGAAACAGATACTATATTGTCAGGTATCTTGCTAATGGCAAAGGGGTGGGCAATACTGAAAATGTTCAAAATAATGATATTGTTGGGAGTGTTGATGCTGGGGGATTTTTTTTGTGGGGTGGGGGGGAAAGGAGTTGTAATTTTGGGTGAAATGTCCAATGTGCTGTTTAACTGTTGCAGCCATGAGTCACTTAAATGGTCAGAAGCTTCACGGGAAGCCTATCCGTATCACACTTTCCAAGCATCAGACAGTACAGCTTCCCCGCGAGGGACAGGAAGATCAAGGGTTGACTAAGGACTATGGGAATTCTCCTCTACATCGTTTCAAGAAACCTGGCTCTAAAAACTTCCAAAATATCTTCCCACCCTCTGCTACTCTTCACCTCTCAAATATCCCGTAAGTAACCCTGTGAGCATTCCCGATTGGCCAAGTGTGAATGCTGTGGGGAAGGACTAGCTTTGTAAACTGAATAAGGTACTAGGTTCAGTGGCGCTTAATATTCAGATTCGCATTCTCTAGGACCTGGGGAGTTCTGGGCACTGCTCATTTTTAAAAGAAATGGGATATCAGCGGTCATCCACTGGTGCGCATTATGGCATGGTTTTAGGTTCTCTCTGCAGCAGGTTTGGTTGTACGATCCATTTCTCCCAGGAATGTCAAGGTGCCAGCTGTCCAAATGAATCCCCCCACTCATGGGGTCTAGAGTATGTGTATCTTTTGTTGCTGGTACTTTAAAAAAAAAAATGTTACTTGCAGCTCAGTGCTTCTGTAAACTAGTTTGTGGAAGTATCAAGGCAAAAAAGAAATTGAGTGAAAATCTCTGCATGAGCAGGTAGGAGGGAATTCCACTAGCTGGCAGTGCTTTGTGTGTTTGCCAGATTTCTTTCTGCTTTCATTTTGGGGCTGGTTTTTTTTCCCCCAAGATCATTTTGTGGGTCTTCTGCAATTCAGGATATTGTAGCAGCTCATGTAAAACATTTCCAGAGGGAAGAAATGCGTATGTTTTGCTGCAAGGCAGCAGTGTTTTATCTCTGGAAAAAACAGCGGTAGTTAAACACAAACATACTGCAAATCTATAAAGAAGACATCTCTAAAGTACAAAGCAATAACTTTGTCTAGTAGGAATATAGGAAACTATTCTTCCATTACTGGCAGGAGAAAAGACTTGGCTATTGTTAAGGGATCTTAGAAAATGAAATGGCAAAAGATGATGTTTTTGAGAGTTAAACTTCTAATCCGTGCCAGCCTAAATCTGACTTCTTTTCTTTTTTTGTTTTAAATCAGACCTTCAATAACTGAAGAAGACCTCAAGATGCTGTTCGCAAGCAATGGTGGCATGGTCAAGGGATTCAAATTCTTCCAGTAAGTCTGAGGTTTTAAGTGTTCTGTTTTGATGAGGTTATTAAAAACCAGTGAGTTCTCCACCAGTTTGAAGCATTGGGTAATAACTGCCACAGAGCAAAAACCTGTATTAAAAGGTTGTTTACGCTGTTTGCCTTCTCTGGGTAAGGAAGTGGGGGCCACCCACTTGCAGTAAGTGCATAGAGAGCACAATGACCTGGTATTACAGTCGGACTGAGCAGGTCAATGGCTGAGAGGTATATTTTCATTCTGAAGACTAGCTCGGCCTAGTAAGAGGAACAAGATAAACTTCAATTATGTGAGCCATTCTTGCTGAGATATCTGGCTCCCTTGAGCTTTGGATGGTAAATTTGAACGGAGTCAGAGAGGTAGTCTGAAATCAGGCAGAGTTTCACCTTTGAGACTTAATTGAGTGATGCATAAGCTTTCATAAGCAGCAGCACATCTCCAGTGAGCTGTTGCATGCAGAAATTTAAGCACCACTACACCAGATAATCTGAAAGGTGCAGCTCTGCCCTGCTTTCTGCTTGAATGGCCTCAGAAAGAGCCTTTACAGACCATGAGAGCAAACTCAGTATTTTGGACTTTTTTTTTTTGTCTTGCCAGGAAGGACCGTAAGATGGCTCTGATCCAGATGGGCTCTGTGGAAGAAGCCATTCAGTCGCTCATTGACCTCCATAATCATGATCTTGGTGAGAATCACCACCTGCGTGTGTCCTTCTCAAAGTCCACCATTTAGAACTTTGGAAGGTGTGAGACCGAATGGACCTGACTTAAAACCTCATGGGTTCAGCCTTGACCTTAAATGGTTGAACGCTATGGGACAACTTCCATCATTCCAGAAAAAAAAGCCACTTTAAAAATGCAGCTGAAGTGACCTTAAAGACCAGAGATTTTATTTTTTTAAAGAGAAATCAGTTTACCGGTTTTTAAAAAAATTAAATCTAATTCCTGTTGCTAACCTTGTGGTGATGGGATAACAATCTCGATGACTGTTCAAACAACAACAAATAAATCACAAGTTAAAGTTTACACTTTGGAAACTACTCTGGGAAATTTCCCTTTTCCCCCCAGAAAACGATCCTAACAAGCTTATCAGGTTTCACATTGATGCCTTCTTTATTTTCTTTACCCATTCAAGCCTTGGAAGACCCAAAACCACTGTGCAAATTCACTTTAGCGCCTTTGAGTCAGGATCTTGCAACGTGCATGGTGTGTGGGAGTTCCCAACTCACCCAGCGCAAAGGGCCTAGGCCCTGAGCCGTGCATCTGCTATCCTGTGCCTTAAACTTTTTCTTCTTATTGGGAGGGGGAAAATATTACCTGAAATGTTGGGATTGGCTTGGGAATGTTGAGGGAAATAAGTTCTAGTTATTGGATCAGCTCATTGTAACGAAGGACAAGTGAAGCTGGCAAAGTGGATAAAGAAAATATTGGGCTTTGACTCCTTAGGCAGTTACTGAGTGTCCCACTGTCCATGAGACGTCTCAATCTGCATAGTATCATGCGTAATCTTGCCACTGCTCCAATCTGTGTGTGGTTTGATTTCCATCTGTGCATTCTTTCAGGTGGGCGTTAAGATGCTTTGTTTATAACATTCAAACTGAGCAGAAAGGTCTGGGCGAGGAAAACGCTCCCACGACCCATTTACATTCCAGCAACTATAGCAAGTTGACAGGCTCTCCTTTCATTAGAGCCTTGATCAAGCTATGAAAATTAACCACTGTTGGACACTTGTGAAGAAAACAAATCAGTATGAGCTTGTCTAAATTGTACATACATCTAAATACTTGGCTAGGATTTGAAGAATTATTGGATATCCCACATTAGAAAGGTGTTTATCTGTCACCTTCGTGCCCCTAATTTGAGAAATTAACAAGACCAGCGTAGCTCCGCCATCGTTCTTATAGCATGTCTTCAGCATTTGAGCTTTTGTTTTAATCCTTGTATTATACTTTTGATGCAGTTGCTGTCATCTGTGCCTAGCAATATTTCCAGTTGACCAAATATTCTAATCTCTTTATATGCAAAAGAAATAGTTTAAGTACCTTTTTATAGAACGATAAGATGGTATAAACGTAATCTAAATTTACTTCTTTTGTGGTATTACCCTTGTATACTGTACTTCTTATTTTATTTTTATTTTTTTTTGTTGTAATTAAAACTGTAGGGCAGGAATTTAGTTTCAGGCTGAGGTCATGACTGAGGATGAGTAATGTAATGAAACTGTTCAAACATGTTAAGCTAAGCAGGCCCTTTTTTTTTTCCTCCTTTATTTTATTTTTTTTAAAGCAAAAGGTGTTTGAACTAGCAGACACCCCGTGGCCTTTGAATTCAGTTAAGTGGACCCAGGCTCAAGTTTTTACATTTTTAATCTCTAAGCCCATATCTTTTAAGTTATAGGAAGGGAATCTATTAAAAGAATTAGAAAGCAGCAGGTCATTTTTTCCCCCTCGGTAACACAAACCTAATTGAACTGAAATATCATTCCTCTGGCTTACAACTCTTTTCCATGCCGTTCTGCCTTCTCTCTTTTGTATAATCCATTGTTGCCTTACATTTCCCTGTAACCTGCAACCTGTTTTGGATGCAAAATAACAAGAATCTTACACTTTTTTTCAGGGTTTCTCTGCAAATTGTGGACCAAAGTTTGTTTTTTAATTGTCTGTCTCTTGGTGTTTGCAAGTCATGGGTTCCCTTGCCTAGCATGAGATCTCCTGACTTGCCTGACACTAAAGCAGTTGGAAAAGTCTTAACTTGTCTTAGTTCCTCCCTGAACTCTTGTGGGTGTGAACTGTGCTGGAGAAATGTGTGAAGTCTGAGTGGAAGGTTCTGCTTGGGTTGCTGGCATGAGTGATGTGGTAGTACTGGCCTGTCTTATTGCCATCTTTTTTTTTCCTTGCCTGTGGCTGAAAGGTGTTGGAAGTTACCATGAATCAGCAGCATTGCCCACAGTTCAGAGTTGAAAAGCCTCATGTGACAAGTACGTGTCGGTTCCATTTACTGCACATCCAAATAAGCTGGTTCCTGAAAAGTCTCAATCTGTTTATCTGAAAGCTCCCGGTTTCCCTGGCCGGCATCTTACACTCAGTAGGGCAAATTCTGATCACCAGCGAGGATTCATTTGCTCTTCTCCCTCCCTCCCCAAATTAAAAACAGTAAATCAGTTCCCCTTACAGCCGGGGGACATTGGCTACTAAATGGGTACACTTGAATCTACTACAGGCAGCACTCTACCTTGACTTAGAGATCTATGCGCAACCCAAGTGGAACAGCTGTTTAATTCTTAAATGCATTCAATCAACCTCACCCAAGAAACTGGGAAGAGGCTTATTGGAATGAAACCTGTCTGCCGGCCTCCGTTGGTTTGGTCAGCAAACAGACTTATGTATTTTACAAGATGCAAGCAAATAAATTGAGGTGACCCCAGAACCCAGACAGTTATGGGTTTTCTCCTTTGGATCCCTGTGTTTGCATGTAAAGAATGTGAGTAACAAAAGGGTGTACATATTTATAATTTTTTTATACCTGTTGTAAGACATGAGGGGGCAGCAAAACCCAGTTTTTTTATGGTGAACAGATGTATTGTATATTTTGATAACAGCTATTACAGGTTCAGTATTGTGGAAAGCGGGGTGGGAGGGTGACCATACACAACATCAGAATTCCATTGCCTCTTTCAAAGAATGTTTGTAATGCAAAAAAGAATTGAAATTAAAACTATTTTATAACAACCTTTGTACCTTTCTGTAGCTCTATTATTTACTGTTCCAATTGTAGAAAGCAGTTATTGGCCAGTCTGTACTTGTGCTTTCAATAAATTTCTTCTGTATTCTTTGCTTCTGATTTTCCTATCTTTTTATTGTGCCCTTTTTAAACATTTTTTTTTTTTTGCTTCTGATTTTTTCCTTCTAATGTAATTTCAGCTGCCTCATTTTATATAACTGACTTTCACATACCTCTGGGCTGGTGGAGTGTTGTTCACATTAGCATCTTTGACTCCGCTGTGTAAAGGGTGGTAATGAGACAACCGGAAAGGACAAATATAGCCCTTTTTATCACTGATTTACTCTAAACTCTTCACACTCCAGCCCTTCCATGTTTGAGAGGTGAAGTTCAGAGGTATGAAGTTACAGGGTCCTTAACTGATCCTCTGCCTTTGTCACATTCCAGTATTTCTTACCTCATGTTCCTAAACTTTCCATATACTCTAGCTAATATTCATGGAATAACCTAACCTTCAAGTTAAATATAATACCCTCTGCAGTACTATGCTCTAGACGTGCGTGAAAAGCTTGTGACCAGCTGGATGTAGTGTCGAGTGATCCATAATCTGGGTTCCTGTCTAACCAGGTGAAGTTCGGAGGTGCTGTATTGGAACAGCGGGCAAACCACAGGTAATTAGAGAGATGCCCCTAATCCTTTGCAAGTAACTACAACACGCGTCTACACAGTCAGGGCACTGAGCCTTTCATTCTTTCCATGCCTCTGCAAACATCTCTTAAGACTGACTGTTTTGAAGGGAAAACTAGATGTATAAAACTAGACTCTGCTGAACAAAGCCAGTATGGTCAGGATGATTTAAGGAATATACTCCCATCTCTGACGCATGCTGGTCGCACACTTGCGATTTAAGGAATGTAATCCCATCTCTGACGCATCCTGGTTGCATACCTAACGTGCTGTGCCCACCTGTTCATTTTTTTTGCAATATCCTTTCAAGTCCTACACTCGAAAGGAAAATAGCAGCTTAATGTGCGAGATGCAAGGATCTCTCAATGTCTAAGCAAGTGATAATTGAAATTGTTTTAAATAAATTTGCCCTGTGGACATTAAGGTTGAGAGAGGATAAATATGCTGAACTGCATTCAGATATGCTTTTTTTCTAAGCATTGGCTGCATTTCCTTTTTGCCAAGACTAATATTTCCCATGCCTGCCTGCCTCATAGTGAGGTGGACTGTGTACGACTTCATCTTCCAGCATTTACCAAGCTGGCATTTTCAGGCATTAACCTTTTAATAGGATTTGTCTCAAAGGGGTGCTTGGATTTGTAATGACTCTCTCTTCCCTCACCTGCGCTGCTCTGAAAATGTCACACGTCCCATGAGCCTCATCGCCCACAAGAAAGGGTGAAGCTAATTGCTATACACAATGGGTGTGTGCGAGAGTCTTCTGCAGGAGAGGGTGGCAAGGCTGCAAAGCCCAATGCTGCATGTCAACGGTTTAGGGAGCGAAAGGAATAGTAGGGAAAATGGACCCTTTGCCCCTCTCCAGAAGAGCAAATCCTGTCTCTGCTGGTTGCTGGCAGGAAGTCGGTTGCAACCTAATCTCTTCTGTCAAAGAGGAATGAACAAATACAGAACAACCAAGAGGTCCAGGGATGTCCTTATTTGAGATAAAATAATTCCTATCTTCCAAACAGGTGAGTAGCCAGCGCTGCAGCAGGTGGGTGCACAGCACTGTAAAATCCTGCCTGGAAGCAGAAGCACTGAGCCACCTAGGAGGCGCAAGGAATCCAGGCTTGCCACATACTGCTGTTCCTCTCCCCTCTGGCCAGTAATGAATTGCTAATTATCAGCTGTCTGGTGCAGTAATTATGCCCTCCCAGCTCTGCCCCTCCAGGCAAAGCAAATATCGATTGAGGGGATGGGCAGAAGCATGCACTTGGGGCTGGATCTCCATGGAAACGGTTGCGGCTGTCAGAAGATGTGAATTAAGTGGAGTGACTCCTGTTGGCAACTGCGTCTTTTCCCCCTCCCTTCCCCCTAGCCCCACGCACTTGCTCTATTGCCACACATGCAGTTGAGCAGCCTGGCTCATTGCCATGGAAACTCCTCAATGGGTCCCTGCGTGCACATGTGCGTGCGAACGCATGCGTGCGCATTCGAGGGCTGCAATTTCACAATGCAGAGACCGGAGGGAGGACGTTCTCCCTCTGCAAACTGAAAGGGCTATTTTTCTGGCATTCATCCCACTCAGCGCTGCCAGTTGGCAATGACTCCGGCTTTGTTCTCTAAACTGGCTCCTTCCCACATACTGATCTAGTGGGCCGGGATGAGCAAACGGGGAGAAAACAACACGCAAACGCATGTGCAGTCTGACCTGTCAGCAGATTCCAAGCGTGTGTTAGATGAAAGCGTAGGGGAGGGGGAGAGAAGGGGGTCAGGGTATATGCCGGGCTTAGTCTGCATCTTCGGATACCAGAGCTACTATTCTTCCCTTCTCCGTGCTCTTATACGTACCGCCTGTATTAGCCACTTGCTGTGGGTTTTGGAGATGGTTTTGTTTCAACCCAATGGCTGTTGAAAAATGTCAGTTTAAAGCAGACCTGCACTTTCCATATTGTCTTAAGCTTCGGGAAAGCGTGCAAACGCCAGCAGGCACTCCCTGTGCCTGAAGAAAGGTGTTTGTGCCCCGAGAGCTTGCAAAGAACCGTTTTTCCAACTTGATCTAATAAAAGAGATCGCGTTTATCCAACGAACCTTGTCAGCTTCAAACTGAAACACTTCTGCAGGACTGCATGCCTCTCAACTAGACCTGTTAGGTAAAAAAGCTTTGTGACTCCTTTCTGCCAAAGCAAAAGAAAAAGGGGGCACGTCTCAGCATAACTAATGCCTTGAAGGTGTGCGCCCTACCCGCAAGGGGCGAAAGGCATATTCCAGTCCCTGCTCTGGCTTGACTCGGGGTGAGGTACTATCTAGGTCTTCCATGAAAAAATCTGTAAGCTGTTTCATTCCCTTACAGAGTGTGAAGGTTGGGGGGTTTTTAAGTCCTAGTTCACTGCAAGATGGGGGCGCGGAAATGGACAGGGATGGGGACTTTCCTGTGCTGCCTAACAAGTTTCAATCCTCTTTTATTACTCCTACTTCCCTTTTTTTTTAATTTCTTGGTAACTGTAAGCTGCTAGAAGGGACTTGGAGAACAAATTTGCTGCCCAGGTAAAGTATAAGCTGTCCAACTGCTCTTACTGTCTGCTGGAGTTTTCACCTTGTCTTTTGGTTTGCTAGCATCCTGATCCTGACCAGCTGTTGAGCATCCTGACCAGCTTCATACCCTGGCTATGGAAACTGGCATCTCTTCGCCATGCTGCCCCGATGAACTGCTAGGTTCAGGTAATCCTTTGACCCGCACTACTCAAAACTGACTCCTTTCCTCTTGTACGATTTCTCCTGTAGCCTTGAGTCGAGTTTCCCAGTCTATTTGAGCACTGATGTGAAAGCCTGCCTCGTGCATTTGTTACCTCCATTAAGAAAACTTTGCTCACTTAAACCAGGTGTTCCTCAAAGCAGAACTAAGGGACTTTTGAAATGCTGCCGCCTGCTCTATAACTAGCATTTCCCCATTGTAAGCAGCAGGGAAAGGGAGTAGCATTTGCCGTTGCCTGGTAGAGTAGGAACAGGGGAAGTCCCCCAAGAGAGGAGGGTCTCTGCCTCTGCTCAGTGATTTGTCTGTGCAGCTGGAAGGTTTCTGGCTGAATCAGGTGCAGGGTTTAGCAAGTCACTCCTGGGGGAAGATGTATTAGCTTGTGCCACTTTGACAACTTAATGGATGCTTGCATTTTCCCTTGCACCTGGGAGCCTGGGCTCTATCAGTATTCCCTGCTCTATCACAACTGTTGTGCTCGCCAAAACCTTCCCAGCCATTTTCACTTTGAGTTAGGCTCAAAGCTTTCCTTTAATTAGCCTCTCCTGCCCACTGCTGCTCCTGCCTTATTAGGCTCAGGGCTGCAGTTCTGCTCTACAAATCCAACCTTTTCTGTTATTAATCTCCCCTCCCTTTGAAGTCTTACCACTTCCCATGTGCTCCTCATCCCACTTAGCTGCTCTCCATGCACAAGATGACTGGGCAGCCTCCAGGACAGCCTTATCTCAGCCTTCCAGGGTCTGCTGAAGAGGCTGAACTTTGTGTCCAAGATTACAGCAGCTAGATCGCTTGCTCTTGATCTGCTGCTTTGGGGAAGTTTTTGCTATTTTCCCAAATCTCTAATATATCTCCCTTTCACTGCTGCCTTTGGAAGCCTGTAGTAAATTTGAGATTGTCCCTTTCATCTATCAATGATCATTTTTTGCCCAGTCAGCCATTCTGGAAGTACACACGCACGGGGTTTCCAGGAATTCAACTTCAGGGACCCGAGCCAGGCTCCAAACACCACAATGTCCGGTTACCTACCACCAAAATACATGCAACTTCACCTTTTTAGACCCTGATTCAGCATCCTTCTCTGTAAAGACGCAAGCCACCAGGTCAGAGCACCAGCGACTCGGTTCTTCCCCTCACTGCCCTTCCATTGTGCAGTTCAGAGGGACTTTAACCCTGCTCCCAAAGCAACCCCCCCAGCTCGGGGTAGGGACCTCGCCAGATGCAACTGCTTCAAACAATCAGTCTATTCACAGAGCCTGTCTGTCTAGGTCAACCATTTCGCAACTTGCTTAATCTAGCATGCAGAATCTATATGCTGATTACTAAGACGGGCATCCAGGTTGTGGCCATATTGGTCTAGAGGAAAAGGCAATCAAGGCTCATGGGAGAGGTGATATTTTTTATTAGACCAACTACATTTTTGAAGAAAAAAAAAATTCTTTAATTGCAAGCTTTCGGGCACGCGCACCCTTCGTCAGGCATTGGAGAAAAGATTGTAAAAGTTCTCCTGCGGAGAAATGAAAGTGCATTTTTCATAGGATTTCACTTAGGAGTCAATAGATGGAAAACTTCTCCGGGCAGGCCGTTTTTAGCTAATAGTCTCTTGTGAGGCTCTGTGATGAAGCAAATTAGCTGGAACAAAAACAGGAGCATTATCTCAGGTGTCAGGTGGTCAAAGTTGCTTCCTCCTTGGGGAAAAATAGGAAGATTTCATTTTAAAAATTGGCTAAAACTTGATATCTTTTATGTGTCGGGTATCCAGGATGTAGCTGTATTGGTCTAGAGGAAAAAGCAGTTGGGACATGCACCTGGACTCCCTCCCTTCCCAGGCTGACACATGAAGGACGCACAAAAACATCAAGAAAAATCAAAGAGCTTGATAAAAGAGATCAGATTCACCCACATAACCTTTTCTGCCCCTGTCCTTAGACCATCACGGCTACAAGCTACACCCCTGTAAAGAAAATCAAATACTCCTTCAATGTGTTGACAGAAGACTAGGAGCTCTGGTTGCTAAAAAAGACCTTGCCCTGGGATTCGTGGTATGAATGTGCCGCAATCACTGCCCCGAGTCTCCTCCAGACAGCACTATTCAGGGTCCAACCAGCTGTTGCCAACAGCATTAGTTTTTTCTGTTACTTTAACACTGCTGGGCTCCGAAGAAACATCGTCTTGGGACCCTTAAAAGCAGCAATGCTGTGACCGAGGGGACTCTCAGAAAAGCTCCCCCTTTTTAGTGGCAAGTGAGAGCTCCTGTAGCCTTTATGGTAAAACCAAAGGATAAGGCAGCATAAAAAGCAAGGTGTCGCTGAGCTCAAGACCATGCACCTTACCTGGCACCTCAAGCCGTGATAAAACTGGAATCTGTTCTGTAAGCAATATTTTCTTTTTTTCTTAAAACCTTTTTGGCAGATGTAGCAACAGTAGGGGCTATTCTCTTTGCTAAGTTTCCCTATAGTAGCCAGGACTTTGCTCGTAGGAAACTCCAAAGGAGCAAAACTCCTCTGTGGTGTTGCCTTCATCTAACCGCACGGAGCACAAAGGTGCAGAGGCTCTAGGTGTGTTACTACAGCTCCCCGAGACCAGATCTTTCCACCCCCCACTAACATCTATTGCACAAAAATAAGCCTGTCTGCATCCAAGTTGCTGAGCCATGGCTTCAGAGGCGGTTAAATGCAGATGTGCCTGAATTGCATAGCTTGGTGTGTAGATTGTACAGATCACAATCCCCTGAGCCAGATGCACATTCGTGTCTTGTTGGGCTGTGCTACGCAAGCAAAAATCCTTGGCACAGCACCGGTGAGAAGAAACCTCAGTCCTTGCTAGGAAGCTTAACCTTTCCTTCCTGTCCTAGCGCCCCTAAGGGCCTTGGCAAGGCTTGCTCAGCATGCTCTGATGAAGCTTTCCACATTTTTGCCCTTTGGAGACTGAAGTGCAAGGTGACTTCCACACTTTAAACCCCCTCCCTCCTCTTGTTTCTACATGTATTGGAGTGGTGCTGGATGGCACAGGTTACCTCCTACAATTGTCCTCCTCTATCTTTCAGTGCTGTCCCCCTGCAAGCTCCCTCCTTAATAGCTCTGCTCTACTATTTGCTTGTCATCTTTGGTCTTTAGTTACTCCCTGACTGCCGCTTTAAAGAAGGCTGATAATTGAGAGAAGAGGGTAAATTTCCAGTAATCGCTTCCCACTAGCGAGTCGTTACTATACAGGTTGCAAAGCTCTGCAGATGGGCAAGTCAGAAAACTGACCCCCCTCTATTAAAGAAAAAATGACGGTGGTGCAATGCATTTGTCAGCATGGGATTAAAACAACGCTGGATAAAAGCCTAGGAAATGTAGTGTAGCAAACCATTGTGCCTTAACAGGGACCTGGGCTGAATCAATAAGGGCTTTCCATCTCGAGCTGATTTTGCGAGGTGGGATTCGAGAGAGCTGCAGCCATTTGTCTGAGCCATTCAAGAGAGCTGTCCTGGCAAAGAGAGAGCATGCTTTTCTTGCTAAAGCCTCTTGTACGCGGTTCTGCAGCAGGAAGGGGAGGTTTCGGGGTTGACATCGAGGCCCCCAGGAAAGGGAAGTTATCAAAAGCGTATGTCTTGGAAATAGACGGGAAAGATAGGGGTGTCAAAAGAGGAAGCTAAAAGTGTCCAGACATCAGAGGGCAGCTAATTCTCCAGCTGTTAGATGATGGGATCAGTTGTTCTTTCTAGACTTGGCTGTATGAGAGACCAGCTCCCTTTGAAAAGCACTTGGCAGAAGGACTCGTTGAACAGGTAGGAGCGCCCTGTGCCTTCAGCTCCCAAAGTGGGACGCCAGGTCTTACGGCTCTTTCTCTCACTCTGAAGGTGGAGTTGAAACCCTAGAGAGAGGGACGGGCATGGACATCCTGCTGTGGGCAGGGGTTTTCACACCCCAAGGGAATTAGGCGCTCTGCTCTCCTGGAATTTCAGTAGGAGCGACGGGCTCCCATTGCCCAGAGACCCTAGGCCTGTGTTATCCCCGTTGAGACTCGCGTGGGAAGTCATGCACACACCTTTGCCCCGAGTCCTGCACCTGTTCCCGGGGTCAGGCCAGGTGAGCTGGAATAGCAAGGTGGTTTCTGCCTGCTGTTTTGTAGCGCTAGTGGAAAGCGTGCAGGAGGACATGGCAGCTCTGACAGCTCGTGGCTGCCAGCTCAGGAGGCAGAGGCGGTGACGCTGCATAGGATCGTGCTGGCAGGAGTCGCACCTGCGACCAGGAGTCCCTGAGCAGAGTCTGACAGCAGAGAGCACAGACACAAGATGGGCCTCCATGCCGCTTTGCTTCTACTCCCAACTACGTGACTTGGGGCAAGTAATTTCCATGCCTGCCTTCTATCCGCTCTGTCCAACGAGGCCGTAACGTCCTCAGCAGGAGCCGTCTTGCAGGGAGAACGTGCAGCTCTTAACACACAGGGACTTGACCTTTGCCGATGACCTCTGGGTACTACCATCATATCGATAAACACCTGTATATGCTGCACCTTTCTGTCCCCTTTAAAGCTGCCCGCAAGCAAACTAGCTGAGCCCTTCCTGTTGAGCTTATCTGCAAGGTTAAGCCAGTGGAGGTTTTTAACCTCGGGATGCCGTGTACCGATGAGCTACACCCCAAATCCAAACAGGCCTGAAGTCAAAGCCAGGTGATCTTCCTTGGGGTTTTGCGGCCTCTTAGCTGGTTTCATTTTCAAGTAGCGAAGGCTGGTCCCACGCGTGGGAATCGGCATCGCTGCACCCAAGTCCTTCAGGGTTTGTCCAAGAGTAGGCAGCGCAGACAGGACATTAGGAAGTATCTGCAGGTGGGAAGGTAAAGTGGGCTCCTTGGTCTGCTGTGCATGGACACTTCTGTTTCCAATGCCAGGTGTCTCCATTTGATTTGGCTGAAGATGCTTTCCAAGGCTGGGACCAGCACCTCTCCATCGCTCTCAAGGCCCCACATGAAGGAGGTTGGTATCATTGCTCACCTGTGGGGAAACTGAGGCACAAGATGGTTGCCCATATCACCCAGCAGGCCAGAGCTGAGCTTGGACCTAACCCAACTCCAGCTAAGTCCCAGTCAAGACAGCGGCAAGTGTCGGGGAACTCATAGCCCTGTCCAGCCCACGGGAACAAAGCTTCTAGCATGGCAATGTGCTCCCCAGATCTCAGATGCCCACTGGAGGGGTTTGGGCATTGCCAGAGAAAGGAAGTCTGCTTGGCTCCCAGCACTTCCAGCCCCGCCAGCTTCTCCCAGAGCAGCCTTCTCCCCTGCCCAGGGTGGGATCAGTGATGCTCCACGATGGCGCAGGACGGCATCAGACAGTGCATCCTCCTGCTGCCAAAGCAGGTGCTTTGAAAACCCCCTGGGCCCTTGGCATCTCAATCGGAGCTCTATTTACAAAGCGCCGGCGAGGCTGCAGTGCCATCTTCCCGTGACAGCCCGGCTGAGTCCTGTCTCCCAGCATGGAGCCCTGTCAGCTCCCATCAGGCTGGCGGCAGGAGCAGGTTCCTGGGGTTGAGAAGCGTGTCAGGTTTGATCTGTGCCCCCCAGGAGGTCGTCTTCATTGCCTCCCCTCCAGGGCCGAGTTGCGGGGGGCTGCTCTTCCCTGACTGATGCAGCCAACACGTGTCCCCAGACGGCCGAGCGACGCGGAGCTCCTCGGAGGGACACCTCGCCTGCATGGCAGAGGTGAAACGGGACCGCGGCTGGGGGATCAGACCGCGGGATTCGGGCTGGAAGCAACAAAGAAGAGGCAAGTGGGGGGATCCTTGTCTCTGTGGCGTGTAGGCCACCCCATGGTTCACCTGTAGCCTTCCTTGGATGTAAAGGAAGGCCGTGCCCCTCTGCGTGCGTGCAGATCAGCAGCCTGAGTCGGGGGACGTCTTACCCAGCTCCAGGGGAGCCGTGTGCCCGTGCTGGGACGCCCGGGTTCTTTGCCCGGCTCAGCGTGGCAGCATAGTCGAGGGCCTTGGTGGTCAGGGCACCCCTGCTAGGCAGGTCGCTCCCCTCCGGCCCCTCCTTTTCATTCTCCTAGACGGTAGCAGAAGCTACCCCAGGGCAGGGGGCTTCAGCAGCACTCCGGGGGGTCAGCGCCAGCACCCTGGAGACAGCAGGATGCGGCCCTGCAGCCCTCGCCCCCCTCCCCGGCCGCATAGAAGGGACCGGGATGCTGGTGGTAGGGGGAGATGGAGAACGATAGCAGGGGATGGCCGTTGCTATGGAAACTGCTGGGTCAGAGAAAGCATGAAGCAGAGTGTGAAGCCATTAATCATTTTAATGAGCTGTGAGAACTGTGTTATGTGGAGGGGGCGGGAAGGCAGGCAGCTTCCCCTCCCCCCAGCACCCAGGACACCAGCGCCTCTTACAACCCAATTGCCCCCCTGTCACTCCCCCGCCGCCCCCATGCAGAAGGGCAGGGGGTGGATATTGCATCTTCCTCCATCACCAACCTGTGGCCCCGGGAGCGCTCAGCCCGGAGCCGCCCCGGTCCTGGCCTCCCTTTGTTCCACTCCTGGACCCTGGTGGCGCGGCTGTAAAGCAATTTCCAGCTGCCAAGCAGGGTGGAGAGCCTCCGAGAGCATCGCTCTGCTCCTCCAGACAGTTGCACGTGGGCAGTGCCCGGGTCCTGGCCCCATGGGCTGGACAGCAGGAGGCAAAAGGAGATGCTGGGGGGGAGCAGAGGGATAAGGTGCCTTGCTAGGGATCCAGAAGCTCGGGTTTGTGCCTCCTTCCAGGCCCAGTGGGGTGTGGGTTGCTGTAGCTCAAGGCGATGCTTCCCACGTGGGTTGCTCGTCTAGCCCCCCAGCTAACTACGCTTTATTGCAGTTGCATCTCAGGCCCTTGGGCCCAGAGCGCAGCCATCCAACCGGTGAGCACCCACCTGCCATGACCCCCAGGCCACAAATGCTGCCCACCAAGCAAGAAAAGATCAACACCTCCCTGCCGGACTTGGTCACAGCCCCCCCACACCCATCGCCAGCGGCTGTACTCAATCCTGGCCCTAATCACCAGATGGCTTTTCCATTGCAAAGGGCCGGGATAATCCATATGTTTGCAAGCCCCAGGCTTTTGGAGAGTTGCTGCTAATTCAATTGGCGAGAGCAGTTTAGCACGATCTTTGGTGGGTCCCTAGCGGGCTGTGGGCCCGGCCCAGGTGTGGGGACAGTGGGATGCTGTCTGTCTCGATGCATGGCCTGTGGGAATCGTGGCTTTGATTTACTGCTACCTGGAAATCGCCTTCTCCCTCCCTGCACTCTGCTGCGGCGTCTAGGAATCTGCTGCATCTCTGGTGTCATCCGGAGCAGCCACGAGGCTGCTCCAACTTACGCTCTGCAAAAAATAGGACCAGCCACAGTGCAAGGCACTCTGTACAGACTGCTGATCTCTCCCCCGCTCCTCTCCTGGATGTCCCAGGGGTCACATTTCTGCATCCCTGCATGCACCCGCCGCAGCACAAAGGTGCCTTGGCTCCAGCATCACGCTGCAGGGCTGGGTATGTGCTGAGTGCAGGGGTGAGACTGGGCAAGCAGTTTGCTCCTGGGCTTATCCCACATAAGGCACAGATCAGGCGCTGGTCCTAGCTGGGCAGGGATCTCCTCCCAGCGAGACTGGGCTGGACGAAGAGGAGCAGGCTGCTGCCACCAAGTCCAGGGCAGTGACTGGGCTGTGAGCGGCTGGTGCTGGGGACCCGCAGGTGTGGTTTTTAAGTGAGATGCGGCTCAGGCCAGCTCACCAGAGGCAACGACTGGGGTGGAGACGAGGCAACAGGGGGTTTTAAATTCAAGTTGGCAGCATCAGCGGAAACCAGAAGGGGAAGTCTGGGGCTGGACCTAACATCCAGGCCTGGATCTGCTGGTCTTTGGTGTGGCTTTAACCCGGGTTAGCCGAGCTCGGCAGGCACGTTCTTTGCCATCTCTCTCTCGCACGTCACTCCCACCCCTGCTATTTTTAAGCACGGGGCTGCTTTGCAAGACCCCCGCTTGGCCCCTGCCCTTGCGATCTGATCCGACACGAATTTGCACCCGGAGCAAACCCCACCCCAGCTCCTCCGGCTTCTCGCTCCCCCTGCGTGCTGTTGAGGCCCCTCGGGGCCCATTGGATACGGAGCCTGCCCGCCTGTTCCCTCCAGCCTGATTTACAAGCCGTGACAAATGACAGCAGATGCTTCGCTGCACTGGGGCTGGGGTCTCGCTTGTCTGGAGATGGGGAGCGGGGAAGGAGAGCAGCAGGAATCCAACCAGCCCCGGCACATTCCTCCACTGGGCCCAGCTACCGGGGAGCTGACGGGAATGGCAGAGCCGGTGCCTAAGGAGAGGGGCAGGGGGCTCGTGGCAGAGATGGGGATGCTGTTAATGGGGACATCGCGGGTGTGACGTTACACTGCCTGGGTGGAGACCTGAGGGCTCGTGCCAAGGACCCCAGTTGCAAGGCAGCCCCAGGATCAGGGGATCAGGACAGTGTCCAAGGGCAAAGCAAACCCCTGCTGCCTGGAGCACTTTGCTCCAGGTGGGCTCCATCAGGGGCTTCCCAGCCAGCTCTAAGGTCACCGGCCTGATGTGCCCCAGCTGCATCCGCTCCGGACGGCGGGCCCCAGGTCGGAGCGGAGGATCTGCATCCTCTGAGCACTTGAAAGCAATTGTGGGGAGAAGGGGAGTTGGAGATGGATCGGAGGGATGAGGGGCATCACCTGCCGGGCGCGCAGGGGGGGTTGGCTCTCGTGGCTGTCCCACGGGGGCTCTGGGCAGCCGCTCCCTGCCAGGGTGCGGATGGGCGGGCGGGCAGGCAGGCGGGGAGCTTTGCTGAGCGCAGCAGAAACACCCCGCAGCCCTGGCGATCCATGTCCTGACAGCGGGCGCTGCGCCTCGCCCCCGCCTTGCATGTATTCCCGGAGCTGGGCTCCAGCTCACGGCTCCTCGCCGTTGTTATGGCAACACAGCAAAAACCTGCCGGGGTCGGCACTTTCCTGCTGGTGCCAGGGTGGGCTTCTCCCACGCGCTGGCCAGGGCCACGGGGAGCCCAAGCCCACATGGCACATGCCAGGGTGAGGCGAGGGTCCTCTGGGGAGGTCTGGTTGGCCCAGCACCCCCAGCAGTCAGAGGCATTGGCACCGCGGGAATGGAGGTGTCTGCACCCAGTGGGAGGGAGGTGGTGCCTTTGCACGAGTGCCCCATTAGCCTCCTCGCTGGATCCCCTGCGCGCGCGTGTGTATCCGTCCATCCATCCACCTCCGAGTGTGCACCCAGGTCTGACACCTGGCCCAAAGCACCAGGCAGGGTGGGAGAGCTCACACTATGAGCAGATTACACGGCTCCTCCTTGGTGCCTGTCATCCTCTGCGCTGAGCGTGCCAGCGCTGGCATCTGCCGGCCTTCCCGTGCCCTCCGGCAGCGGTGGGCATCCCAGCCCTGGAGCCCTGCTGGGCTCACGAGATGGGCCACGGGGCCCCTTCCCAGTCCGGTAGCAGCCGGGGGCTCTCCAGCTGTCACGGTCCTGTGGATGCTCCAGCCTCCTGTTGCTTTTCATCAGTCGTGTCCAGCCTCGTGCATCCAGTGTGCCACGCTGCACCTGTGGGAGGGGAGATGAGCCGCCCCAGGTAGGGAAGGAGAGGGCAGCCAGACTCCCACGTGCCTCAGTTTCCCCACCCATAAACCAGAGGCCCTGACCCTGGGTGGTTCTTGCACTGAGCCAGAGGGGCTGGAGCGGCCCTGCGGCTCTAAGGCCCTGGGGGTCACTGCCCGAGGCCTTGGGGGGTCAGTGGGATGATGCTGGGGCTGTGAGAGCAGCGTGCCCGTCTCCACGTGTCAGGGCCGGGGCTGAGAGAGCCGGGTTAAAAATAAACAGTGCGGCAGATGGAGCAAATGGAGGGAAAGCAGCTAGCAAGCAGGGGATGATACGCCCACCTAGAGAGCTGTGAGCAGCAGCCCCTTCCCTTCCCTTCCCTTTCCCCTGCCATGCTGGATAGACGCAGGGGGCTCAGCTCCGACGTGGGCAGGCCAGGGGCAAGGCCCCGCGAGAGCCTGGGGAATGGGTGCATGCACCCCTTGGCCTCTGCGCAGGGTGGGGGAGGATAGGAAACGGGGCTTGAATGGGGGTCTCCAGCCCAGCCCCCGGCTGCTCCCCGCTTCCCAACACAGCAGGCAGCAAAGTTTCAGGTCTTTATTTCTTTAAAATCCCAGCAGGTTCAGGCGGTGCCTGATGGATGCCTTTACAAAGCGGGGGGCGAGCCCCCAGCCCTGCCTGGATCCCCCGGGAGCCCCAGGGCTCCTGGCGGCAGGGCGCCCGCCCTGCCAAGAGCGCGGCATTTCTGACCGCGGAAACCCCCCTCCCTCCCACCCCAGCATGGCACCAAGGGCCTTAGGGTGCGACCACCTGATCGGGGTACAGCCCAACCTCCTGCCTGTCCCCCAAAGCCTCCCAGCAATGGCTGGGAAGGAGGATCAGAGCAGCACCCCCTAATCACCCCTCCCCTGTTGCCCCAGAGCCTGTAGCCGACCGCCGGAGGCCGAGTTATAGCACCTGGTCTGGGTGAAATGTAAGAAAACTCAGCCCTGATCATCCGGCACAGACTCCCCATCTCCCGGTCCCCAGTGTTACAACCTCCCATGCCCTCCTTCCCCCAGCACCAATCGAGAGCCCTCCCTCCGGGCTCCCACCCTGTCCTGGAGGGGGTATTTCTCCCGCAATACAGCCCCCCCGCTCCCACATGCATGCTCATATTCGCCCACCGCTGTCTCCGGCCCTGCCTAGCCGGGAGACCCCCAAAGCCCAAGCCCAGATCACGGCCGCACCCGTGGCAGAGGGTGGGACTGTCCTGCACACTTGCTCCCTGTCCTGGGCTAGGATCCCGAGCCCCTCGATGGTGCCAGCAGGACAGCTCTGGTACCCACCCCAAACCCCTCTTCCAATGACCCCGACTGGCTGCATCCTGCCTCCTTCAGCGGGGGTTACTGAGGCCACAGCCCCCCACGCTCCCCCGGCCAGCAAGCAACTGCGGGGTGCCGCTGTGGGCCACAGCCAGCCTTGGACCCCCTGCTGCAGCAAGCCAGCCCCTCGGAGAGGTGTGGCAGGGGTCTCCATGGTGCCCCCCTTCACCCCCATCTCCAACCAATGCCATATTTACAGGGTCCAGAGTTCAGCCACCGGACGGATGCTCTCCATCCGCATGGCATCGCAGAGCCGGGGTCCCCCAGCTGCACCTCCGTCCAGTGCCTAACAGCGGCAAGGCAAGGCTGGGGGCACGCCCTCCGGGCATCGCCGTTGCCCTTCTCCGCACGCAGGCACAGTCGCCAAGTCAGGATAAATTAACCTCGTCCCTGGGGAGTTGAGCCCCCAAGGGGGACGCTGTTTGGGGCAGGGTCCCTGGGGCAGCCCCGTCCCCCGAGCCGTTCTCCCACCAATGTGCAGTTCTCTCCCAGCCCCGCAATGCTGCTCCACGCCCCTCCACGGGCATCTCGGGCCGCGTGATGACGAGACCCCCAAGGAAGCAGGTATTTACAAAGCTCCCCGCTCTCTGCGGCTGGGGCAGGCGGGAGGGGAGGCTGGGGGCCGGGACGGAGGGTTACTCCTTAAACCTCCGGTTGGCTTGGATCTTCTTGTAGTAGTTGTCCGTCTCGCTGTCCGCCTGCCCGTCCTTCTCTCCGCCCGCCAGGCTGGCCGGCTTCCTCCGCAACGTGGACTCCCGGCTGGCCGTGCCCAGCAGGCTCTCCTCGCCGCCGCCCACCGCCACGTTGATGGTGGCCACGCTGCCGTAGCGCGGCTCGTCCTGCTCGATGTCGCTGACGGAGGAGCCCGGGGACACGCCGGCGCTCTTGGTGGGCCGGAAGCCGCGGTAATCCTTGCCCATCTCGTTCAGCTCGTAGGCGTCCGGCCCGTCCGCTCCTTTGGAAGCCGCCTTCCACTCCCAGGGCCCGTTGCCGGAGGAGAGGTGGACGACGGGGTGATGCGGGGCGTGGGCGTCGATGGTGACGATGCTGGAGCTGTCCCGCTCCGACGGGGAGCGGTACTGGGAGGAGTCGGAGCTGGTGGAAGACGAGGACGTCTCCGAGTGCTTGGGCGTCACCGTCACCAGGCCCTGCTGCTTGGACATGGCGATGACCTGCATGAGGCGGGGCGGGTTGGCCACACGCTGGGACGCCCCCTTCTCCGCCATCATCATCCACTTGGCCCTCACGGCCGAGCTGCTGTTGGGCGACAGGTTGACGTTGCCCTGGCTCTCCTCGGGGATGTGCACCAGCTGCGAGGCGCCCGGCCGGGGCTGGATGAGGACCCGCGGCCCCATCGCGGCCCGCTCAGCCGTGCGCGCCTGCACCGTGGGGTAGAGCGAGGGCGGGATGTGGTCGTCGTCCTCCCCGCCCGTGGCCTCGGCGGCCGCCCTCCCGGCCTCCTCCGCCAGCGTCATGCTGCGGCCCTCCAGCGACTTCTGCTTCCACTCGGTGATGAGCTGCTTGGAGCGGGAGGCGTCCACGGGGACGTGGATGGTCATGTGGCGCCGCGCCGGGTCGTCCAGCGAGGGCGTGTTGACGCGGGGCAGCGTGTTGCTGAACGTCACCATGTTCTCCTTGCCCATGGGGCTGCGGGGGGCCAGCAGGTCCACGTCCACGCTGGCCCGCTTCAGGCTGCCCAGGGAGTTCTTCTCCCGCTGGACCTGGCGGTTCACCTCGTCCAGCCGGGTCTGGGGGTTGAGCTCGTCCGTGCTCACCGACTTGTTCTGGTGGTACACCGAGTCGTGGCCCCGCTGCGTCAGCGCCCGTAGCGCGTCCTTGGCCGGCACCTGAGCCGGGGCCTTCTCCGTGGGCGCGCGGAAGTTGCCCACAGCGTGATAGGCCTGGAAGGACAGGGGGCAAGGGGCATTGGCCTCCCAGCTAACAAGGGGCTGGGAGCGAGCATCTCTCCTGCCATGCTGCAGAAGGCATTGAGATGCTCCTGGAGGGGGAGGCTGAGGACACTCCCTGCCCCAGCCCTTCATGCCAGGCCTGGGGCAGCTGCCAAAGGGGCTCTGCCCCCAGCATCGGGCTCCCAGCCCAGGCAGGGGCACTCACCAGGTAGGCAGCAATGCCAGAGCCGATGAGGAAGCCCACGTAGACGTCGATGGGGTGGCTGCGGTACTGGGTGATCTGGGTGAGGCCGCAGACGCCAGCAGCAATGGCGAAGGCAAAGACCAGGATGGGCTTCAGGAGCTTGGTGCTGTCCGAGATGATGGAGTTGAAGTACATCTGGAAGAGGGCAGAGCAAGGCGGGAGCCACCAGTCAGAGCCGGGGGCCTGGGGTACTGGTGCAGCGACTGCCTGGAAGCCAAGGGGGTGCAGGGCAGGCAGCCTCCGTGTCCAGGCAAGCCAGCCCCTTCCACTCCCAGGAACACCTTCTCTGTCCCCAGGGTTTGAGGCACATCTGTGCTTTAGGGGGTTTTGCACACACACGAAGCGAAAACTGTGCAAGTGTGGGCACTTGTGTGTGCATACGTGAAAGGAAAACCCCGGGTACCTGCACGGGCAAAGCACTCCGTATGCTTTCACTTCACGAATGTGTCAGAGGGGCATTTGTATTTGCCTGGTGGGGCAGTGCATGCGTGTGTGTGTGTGTGTGCGCGCGCGCGCACGCATGCATGCATGAGAGCATCACATGCATTTTATCCATGTGTAAGAGCACAAAGTGCTTACCTGTTTGTGTGCATGCACGTGAGAGCATCACATGCAAGTTTACCCACGTGTGTGAGAGCATCACGTGCTTACCTGTGCACGTGAGAGAGCATCACACGCAAGTTTGCCTTTGTGTGTGTGTGTGTGTGTGTTGGAGGGCAGTGGGGGGGAACCTTGCAGGCCAGCCTAGAAAGAAGACACACACGTGTCCACGTGCACAGGAGGGTCTCACGGGCAGGATCACGCACTCCCCATCCGTCTTGTTTCCGTGCACCTCGGCAGGCGTGCGGGGGACACGAGATTTCCGAGGGCGCCGGCTGTGCTTGCTCGGCCTTGGTGAAATTTCGGCCCAGGCTCAGGTACCGGTACACACAGCATGTCTGCATGGACGTGTGTACATGGACACCCTAGATGAGCACAGGGCAAATCCACAGGAGACGAAGCAAACTCACCGACACGTAGACGGCGGCGAAGGCCGAGAGCGTTGCATGCTGAGACGGGAAAGTCTTCCTGCAAGGACACAACAGAGCTGAGCTACAGGAGCCCACTTCAGCCCCTGGCCCTGCCCAGGGGTGCATGCCTCCAGCACTGGGGGTGCCAGGGCATGAGGAAGGCCCCTGTACCCCACCACCCTGCAAGGGAACCGCCCAGCCCTGCTTGCCTCAGTCGTTACCTGGCAGAGAGGATGGCATGCTGGTCGGGGCCCGAGCAGATGTCCTGGGTGATGTAGGGGTTGGAGTCGCAGGAGATGCCCAGCAGCGTGTAGTTGGGCTTGCAGACGGTGAGGAAGAAGGGAGCGTGGTAGCCCGTGGCCAGCTGGATCACGTCGGTCACCAGGGCTGTGGCGCAGAGGCCAAACACGTGCACGCCTGGGGAAGCCAGGAGGGGGTTGCAGGCGCCTCCCCCGCACCCTGCCCCCTTCCTGCCTCACTGGGACTTTTTGGGGGGCAAAGGGCAATGGCATGCTCCAGATCCACCCCTTCCTTCCCTGGTGAAATGCAGCCGCTTCTGGGGGGTCAGGCAGAGCCCACAGCAACAGAGAAGGCTGAGGACTCCTTCCCCAGAAGGGAAGAAAAGCCTAGGTGTCCTCAGGCAGGCGTAAAGCAGGGAGCTTTGCAGAAGCGCAGAGGGTATAGGATGGTCTCTGCCCTGCCAGGGGTCATGAGCTGAGGCCTTAGAGGTGCCCGTGCTCCTCCTGGCTCCCCCCTCAGCCCCCCAAAAAGGACAAAGGTGCCGCAGCCAAACCTACCCACAAACCTGACCGTCCTGCGCAGGAAGGAGTTGAAGTTGCAGCCGCCAGCGTTGATGCTGCCCTCGGCCCCGCCGCGCCCCTTCAGCTTGGACTGCAGGCAGTACACGATGCCCTCGCCGACCATGATCTGGGGGCAGGGAGCAGGAGGGGGCAGACCTCAGCGTGGGCATCCCCCCAGCCGACGCAGAGGCTGTTTCTACCTTCTCCCAGCAAGGAGCAGGGTCTGGGCACCATTTGCATGGGTGGTTGCTCTCGCCACCCTCCTGCCCCTGGCACCGCCCAGCCGGACTCCGAGCCCTTGCAGCCTGGCACTGCCCGGACAGGCGCACAGCGCGGCAGGGGCCGGACCGGCCTCTGCATAGAGGTGCTGGACTCTGCTTCTATGGCCACCACTGCCCACCCCGTGGAGGCAGCTGCCAATCCGGGTCCCAGCACTCACCGAGGCGGCCGGCGCCGCGAACGCCAAGCTGAGCAGCATGAGCAGAGGGATCATCTCCTCATTGGTCTCCACGTAGGGCATGGAGAGGGCCCGGTCGTAGCACTGGAAGCCCACCTTGGCCGGCTTGAAGAGGTCCGTCAGCTCCAGGAAGTACAGGGTCACGATGGAGGAGGCCACGATGGGGAGCTGAGGCCGGGGGACGTGGCAGCCGGTCAGGAGCCGGGGCCAGCCATCGCTCCCCCGTCCTGTGAGACACCGGCTCCCCGGAGCCCCGCTCTGGGACTAGGGAAGTCCCAGCCCCCTTCCCCATGAAGAAGTTGGACAGGGAGCCCCCAGCGCCCACATCAGAGCCCCGGATGTGCACACCAACTCGCCCCTGCTCTTCCCACTTGACCACACTGCCCTCCCCAAGCCTTGGCCGGGCACCCAGGAGCTCTCATGTCCCGCCCTGGCTGGCCACGTCCTGCCCGGACCCGGGACGGGGCTCCGATCCCCGACTCCAAGTCAGCCGCCCACCCCGGGGCTGCCTGGGGAACGGAGCCAAAGCTGCTTCCCAGTCCCTTTTGCTCTAACCACTAGACAACGCTCCCCCGGGGAAAGAACCCAGGAGTCCCGACACCCGGCCCTGCGCCATGGCCCTCCAGGACGTCCCCGACGGGCTTGTACAGCCCCAGGCACCGTACCACGGGGATCCTCATCTGCACGGGAGCCGTGGGGAACGGAGGGCAGATAGAGCAGCCCTGGGGCGGCTCTGCACTGACTGCCCCGCGCCCGCAGACCGGAGGGGCAGGAAGGGAGCTGAGAGCTGCAGCCCCCGCCATCTTCAAGCCACCCGGGCGCAGCCCCAGGAAACACCCCCTTGCCCGGACCACCCCCGGTAGACTCCCCCAACGCTGCCTCGGGGGCCGGAGGGGGGACCCTCGCTCACCTCCACAAAGTAGAAGCAGGGCAGGAGGGTCATGCTGTCCTTGGGAGCCTTGGACTTCTCCTTCGGGGAGATCATGGTGTCAGCTCAGGGGCTGCCTGCAGAGCGGGCACACGGCAACGGGACGGGTCAGTGGGCATCGGGCCGCGAAGAGGGCAGAGCGGGGCGGGGGGGTCCTGGGGCTGGCGGGGTGGGCGTGCATCCCCGCACCGCACTCCCACCCCACCAGCTCCACACTCGGTGGCAGGCTGGGGGCAAGGAGACGGGGAAGCACCATGGGGGGCTCGGACTGGCATGGGGTGGGGGGGGACCCAGCCCCCAGGACAAAGGCAGGGCGGGAGAGCGAGGGGCAGGGACCGGCCCCCCACGCCCCACCCGTGCGGTCTAACAAGTGGGGGCTGAGTCCCCTCCCCCCCCCCGACCCCCCCAGGAGGCGAAGGGGCCGATCCTGCCCCCCCCGCCCCAGCCGGGATCGCCCCACGCGCCCCCCACTCACCTCTGCGGCTGCGGGCGCCGAGCAGCGCGGCACTGCCTCTGCCTCCGCCTCCGCCCCCGGCCGCGGGGAGGCAGGGAGGGCGGGGCGGGGCGGGGCGGGGGTCCGGCGCTCTGCGGAGCCGAGACAAAGGGACCCCCCCGGGGATGCGGCCGGGGACCCCCGGGCACGCGCCGCCCCGCACCGCCCCGCACCGCGCCTGCTGCAGCAGCCGCCGCCGGGCTGCGCTGCGCTGCGCTGCGCCGGGCTGGGCTGGGCTGGGCTGCGCCGGGCTGGGGGGTGGGACCGCGACGCCCCCTCCCCCTGCCCAGCTGAGGCCAGGCGCACTCCTTGCATGCCCCACACCCCCGCTGGGCTCCTGGGTGCCCCCCCATGCCCAACCCAACAGGGGGGCACCCCCGGGAGCCTGGCAGCAGCCTCCCACCCAGCACCCTGGGTGGGCATCGCTGCCCTCCCTGTAAGTTGCGTGCCCTGGAGCACCCCAAAAGCTTTGCAGCCCATTTAAAAGGAAGCGCGGGGCTGCCAAGACCCCCCGGGTTGGCATTGCTCCCCTCCCCATAACCAAGGGGGCTGCAGGCAGCCACAGGGGCCCCTGGAGCACACGGGGAGCACCCCCGGAAGCGCCACACCCCGTTTAAAGGGGAACTGCTGGGGCTACTGAGTCCCCCAGGTTGGCTGAAGCCGGGCACTGGGGTGCCCAGGATGCTCGCTTGCTTCCCCCGTACCCAGGGGGGCTGCAGGTAGCGACAGGGTGCCCTGGCGCACACGGCGAGCACCCCCAAAAGGTTTGCAGCCCACTTAAAAGGGAAGCATGGCCTTCCACCGGGGCTGCTGAGTCCCCAGGAGCTGAAGCCGGGCGCCTGCGGGGGCTGTGGCTGGGTGCCAGGGCTGTGGGTAGCAACAGGGTCTATTGCTCGCGGACCCCCTCCCCACCACCCAGGATCCCCCCACTGCAGCAAGCTTGCACATCCTCTGCAGACCGGGTGCTCCCTCCTCCCAGCCCCACCACCGGGCTATGCCAGAGTCCTTTGCAAGGGGTGCCCCTGCCCTGCCTGGTGCAAGGGATGCCCAGGGGCTCTCAACGGGAGGTAGCAGGGGTGCAGGCAGGGCTCTCCCAGCTGGGCAGGAGGAAGGCCTGCAGCCAGGCCCTCAATGCCCGCCCCAGCTGCCCCAGGGACCTGGGGCTGAGCCCCTCCTGGTGCCCGGGGCCAGGACATGCCTGGAAGATGGCAGGAGGAGGGGAGGAGAAGCCGCCTTACGGGAAAGGGAGCATCCCCGAGGGAGGGGCAGGAGGTGTGCAAATGTGACTCGCATCGCAAAATCCTCGGCCGGTAACCTAGCAACACGGAGGCTGCCTGCGCCTGCATCTGGGGCTCCTGGCATCGGGTAGCGCCACCCTGCAGCCTCCCGGGGGCACATCTCTCGGGGCCCCTCGCCTGCAACCCCAGGCCCTGGCGCAGCCCCTAGCCCTGAATGCCCTCCTGCGGCTAGGAACGAAGCCGGGGCATCCTCCATCCCAGGTCTCCCCAACTCTAGCCACTGCATGACCCCCCCCCACCGCGCACACATGGCTTCTGGGTTTCGATGCCGCTCCTAAACCCGGGCTTGGAGGTCGGCCTCCCGTTCAACCCCCTTGCCCGTGCCTCTTGGCACAGATGCTGGCAGAGGTGGCGGTTAATGCCAGCCTGTCATCGCTGTTGCATTTGGAAGTGGCAGGGGAGCAGCCCACTGCCTCCGAGTCCTGTATTAAGGATGAAAGATCCTTATTCTTCCTCCCCTGGTGCCTCTTTGCCAGCTGCTCTGCTGCTGGGGGTGGGGGGAGAAGACAGTTTTCCACCCAAACTCTTTTGGGGAGGAAAAAAATGAAGGTTTCTAATCAACTTTTTGGGGGTCAGGGTAAAGCACCTCTTTTCCCCGCTTGTTTTTTCATCCAGAAAAAGAAATCCAACAGCTCCATTCGGAGACACCGCTGCCCGTTGGAAGCTCTCGGCGAGCGCAAAGGCCCCGTGGGTGCAGGCAACGCGACCGGCGACACCATTTCCCCTCCTGTCAAGCCTCGCGCTCCACGGCGCAGGGCGCTGCTCTGCGGAGAACGGCGACGCGCATCGCTCCCCGCTGGGCTCCATAATACCTGGCCTCATTATTGTCTTGGGGACGGAGCGAATCCTTCCTCCCTCCCCTCTCCCCGCAACCCTGTGATTAATCTAACCTGGGAGCCGGGATGAGCGATGGCAAACGATTCACCGGGTGGAACGAGCTCGGCCTCTCCGGAGGGAAAATGACGGTGGAATTGGACGCGTCTCAGCATTTTCTTGCAGCTCAGGGTGGGAAAAGGCACAGACCAGGAATTATCTGTCCATGGGAAGCCTCCCCCGCCTGCCCCACGGTGCCTTCAGCTTTTGCCCTGGCTCTCCCAGAGGGGATTTCCCGAGTCTGGCCTGTCCCCAGCACGGGTGGGACAATCTGGAGCCCTCTTGCCTGCTGGGAGGAGCAGGGCAGCGGGTCAGAAGAGGAGAGGAAACTCCTGGTGCTTGTGTCCTCACCCTGCCCATGCAATGGGCACCTGCAAGGCAGGGCACTTGCACACATGCAGACACATGCATGCACATGGGCCAAAGTGATCCTGGACACCGCCTGGGTTACTCCCATGTGCCAGTGATCTCTGTCCTTCTCTCACTTGCACACACACCCCTGTTCCCTTGTGTCCCCTCAGCCTCTGGAGCGTGTGAGCCACGCACAGGGCAAAACAGACACGGAGGAGAAGAGTGTGCACTTGAAGACAGTAGGTGCCATTGCAGCAACTGGACTAAATGCCACAGGGGTGTGAAAAAGGAGCCGGCGGGGGGGCACGCCCAGGCTGGAAGCAAGCAGGATCCTCCCAGCTTTGCTTAGCTGAGAGCATTCGTGAGCAGCAGGATGACCACACAAAGCCATCCCGGCACCGCAAGAGAAGGGTCTGGGGCCTCCCAGGCTGTCCGGACGGTCCTGAACCTGATTCCAGGCCGGGAGGGACATGCAGCCAGTGGCAGGGGCCAAGCAAAGCCAGACCGCAGAGGTGGAGAGGGCCGGTACCTGGGGCAGCGGTACCCAGGACCAGGCCTCAGAGGCCAGGTCTTACCCCGCACTTCAGGACCCAGCTGTGAGCTGGAGAAACATCTCGGCAGCCAAGCCACCGGCTCTCTTCCCCATCCCTGGGAGGAAGGGGGCAGAGCATCTCTCCTGCTTCCATGGCTGGAAGCCGACCTTGAACCTGGGCTCTTGGCTCCTTCTAGCGGCGGATGTCAGAACAGCGGTGCAGACAGACGAGTTCATCTCTTGGAGTCGTGGGCTTCACCCAGGCCCCTGCTTCTGGCGGGGTCCCGATGAGCCGTCACCCCTGCCCTCAACGAACATCACAAGCTGCAGGCGCTGCATCTCCCTCCCTGCTTCTTGTGCAGCGCTGCCTGGCAGGGCCCTGGCAACCCCTTGGCCTACAGATTAGTCTAAGGTGCCACCCAGCCCTGAAGACTTTGCAGGGGGGAGCAGGAGCCCTGCCACGGGCACAGAGGGACATGCTGGGGCTGCAGACGGAGCTGGCGGGGGGTGCCCGGAGCAGGGACTTCGGGCTAGCTTGCACAGCCCAGCTCGAAGCTCGCAGGGGCAGGCGAACCCAGGGACGGGTCTTTGCCCTCACAGGTGGGCAGCTTGCGAAAGAGCCCCACAGCTCTGCTGTTTACCCAGAGCCCAGGCAGGAGGTGCGATAAGGGAGGGCGGGCAGAGGTCGTGCACAAACAGCCTCATTGTGCAGTGTTGTTTGGAGAGAAACCGAGTCCAAGATCCCCCGTCCAGGTGGTGGGAGAGGCCGTATCCTCCTCCCCCCGGCGCTGGCAGCCAGCACGCCTGACCTGACCTGATCGGGGCAGCCAGCAGCTGGCGACAGCTTCCTGCCCCCCTCAGCTCTCCTGGAAGTCCCCCCCATTCGCCCGACCCCGGCGCGTGGATAAAAGGGAGGGCTCTGCCTCCGCTCCCACCAGAGCCATCTCCAGCCCGGACACCGAGGCCTTGCGGTCAGCATGGCGCGCCCCGCTCCCCTCCTGGCACTGGCTGCGCTGCTGGGCACCTTGCTGTGCGGTGAGTCCCGGGCACCTCCCTGCTTCCCCTACATCCATCTCAGACTGCCCCAGGCAGGGGCTGCTTTGGGGACGAGCCCCTGATACCGGCTCGGAGCTGAAACCAATGGGGAACTGGGCTGGGGCTGTGACGGGATGGGGAAACTAGACACATTCCCCCTCTTTCTACCTCCCCCAGGCACTTTTCCAAGAATCGCTGCTTCTCCATTTGCACAATTCAGCCCTTCCCTCCCTGCAGTGAAAGCCTACCGGCCCATTTCACAGACAGGGAAACTGAGGCAAGGAGTGCTGCGGCAGCAAATGGGTGCCTAACCCCCTCCCCGGCCAGCCCAGCTCCCGGCTGTGGCTCCCAGTGACAGAGGCAATCAGGCCGGTTCCTCCCTGCCCACGCTGGAAACTGGGTGGCAGGACAGGACGGCAGCCAGGAGAGGGGTTGAACTGAAGTGCCAAGCCCGTCTGCCCGGCTGTGCCCCCACCCCGAGCACTGACCGCCACCCCCAGAAAGCCAGGCCCTGGGTGCATCTCACTAACCCCTGTTCTCCTCCCAGTTGCGTCCAGGCCCCGGGGCCGCATCCTGGGGGGCTCCACCGCCGGGGCCCACCAGAGGCCCTACATGGCCTCGCTGCAGGTGGACGGGCACCACGTGTGCGGCGGGCTCCTCATCGCCGAGCAGTGGGTGCTGAGCGCCGCGCACTGCATGGAGGACATGTGAGTGCCGGGGTGGCCCCTTCAGTCCCGCCAAAGACCCATCAGGCCTCAGGGGTGACCCACAGGGTCCAGGGGGGAGGGTCTCCGGGCTGCACCCATGGGGGGGTATGAGGGCACCCTCCTCCCAGCCCCGTGCACTGCAGCCTCCCTCTCTCTGTCTCCGGCAGGAAGGGCAAGACCTTCCAGGTGCTCCTGGGAGCCCACTCGCTCTCGCAGCCGGAGCCGCACAAGCGCTTGTACGCGGTGCGCGCCGCAGTGCGCCACCCCGGCAGCAACATCGAGACCAATGATGACGACCTCCTGCTCCTCCAGGTGAGCGCCGCCCCGCTGCCCTCTGCCCACGCCGGACCGGTGACCCCAGCGGGTCCCAGGCTCTGCCAGCCCTGCCCCTTTGCCTCCCAAAACAGCTGGAGGAGAAGGCAACCCTCAGTGAGCACGTGAAGATCCTGCCCTTCCAGCGGCAGGACGTGGACGTCCCGCCCGGGACCATGTGCGAGGCGGCCGGCTGGGGCTTCACGAGCCACAGCGGGAGGAAGCCGGACGAGCTGCAGCAGGTGGAGCGGCCGGTGAAAAGCCGGGAGGAGTGCAACAGGCGGCCCTACCACGACAACACCATCACGGACAAGATGCTGTGCACCGACTCCCGGAAGAAGGACACCTGCAAGGTACCGGGGAGCCGGGGCTCCGGGGAGACGATACCTCGACCTGTCCTGCTGCAGGGGGCACGTGCAGCCCGCAGCTGGAGACAGGCCCCCTTACTCAACCCCCCGAGAGACTTGTCCTCCTGCCACGGGGGTCTAATGCCCTGTGCCGATTCATACCCGGCCCCGCGCATCGCCTCTTTCCAGGTGCACAGAGGAGATACGTGGCTGGCAGGTTGGCATTCAGTGCGTGTGCAATCCTCAGATGCTTTGTTAGGCCTGCTTTCTAGATAGGGAAACTGAGGCACGGACCCCAATGGCAACATGAGAGCAGAAGGCAAAGCAGGCTCTGTCCTCAGGGCCAGGAATTCTCCCCCCTCTCTGCAATCTGCACCGTCCCCCCAGCTACGAGCCAGCGGCTGGTGCCCCGGCTGTGTCGGCAGTGCCCCCCGGGGTGACGCCGCTCCTGCTGAGCTCCCCATTCAGCCACATGCCCTGGGGTGCTGCCGGTCTTGCCCCTAGCCCTGCACTGGCTTTTCCCCCTGTCCCAAATGCATCCCAGTGCACGGAGCCACGTGACTACGGGCCAGACACACCACATCCTAGCGGGGCCGGGCTCAGGCACCCCGTGACCTGCAGGTTTTGAATCGATGGCTCTGCAGGAGCTTGTGCTCCCCCTGCCTCAGTTTCCCCTTGCTGAGTGAAGCTGCAGGCCCCGATTACGGTGGTAGTGATGAGCCCAGCCCTCCCAGCCTGGGGTAGCTGCAATCACTCAACCCCAGCCACCTCCCTGGGTCCTGAGCGGCCTGCCCCCCACAGCCCTGCCTGGCAGGCCGCTCCAGCCTCCTACCCCGCGCCTGGCTTGCTTCCACAGGGGGACTCTGGCGGACCGCTCATCTGTAACGGGGTGGCCGAGGGGGTGGTGACCGCCGGCGCCCGGGTCTGCGGGAACTACAAGAAGCCCGGCATCTACACCCGCATCGCCGCCTACGTCGACTGGATCGACGGCGTCATGGCTGCAGCAGAGGAGGGACCAGCCTCGCCAAGCCCCTAGCACCTGGGGCACACGGCGGCTCAGTGCATGGAGCCCCCCCCAGGCTTGCCCTCAGTAGCTTTGCTTGCCTAGTGCCCGCTTTGCTTCCGCCAGCTCCGGACAGGGAGAGGGGCCTGCAATCAGCCGGACCAATAAAACTACCACGTGCAGAAACCAAGGGCTCGGGTCTCTCCTGTTGGCAAAGAGCAGAGCAATGCCCTGCTGCAAGGACACAGCCGCAAACCCTGCCAGAGGGAAACGGGACCCCGGTCCCCAGGTCTATGCACGGTGCCAGGGTCCCCCAGACCACGGTGTGCGCTGGGGAAGGGGAGCACAGCGCCTGCCAGCTACCTCTGTGCCCGTTGCTCAGGGCTGGCACCAAGGAAACGGTTGCCAGGGCCACGGTTACCCCAGGAACTGGGGAAAATGACTCCCCAGGGTCCATCTAGGGATGCGCTTGGCCCCTCGCTGCCCTGATAGCGCAGGCGCTGGCTGGGGATGTGGCTGTGCTCTGCCACTGGGTGACCTTATGACCACAGTCATGTCACCGAGTCTCTAAAAGCTGTCTTTGCATGGAGTGGGGGGGACTCACTGCCTGTCCCACGCTAACAGAAGGGGCGTCAGAGAAGCCCGGTGGGTGCTGCCCCACGGCACGGGTTGTGGCTCTGCAGGGAGACCCGAGTGGGCCACTGGCCCTCCCTCCTTCGAAACAGGGCAAGCATCAGCACCAAGTATGTGTGGCCCCCTTGGGAAAGGGTAGGGTGACCACCCATCTCTAATTGGGGGAGAGAGTCCCGAAATGGGAACACCAAGTCCCAGTCCCGGGCTGCGTGACTCCGGGACAGCATTTGCCCCGGATTCCCAGGAACATGCTGGGATCCGGGTTTTCCTTTTGCTGCAGAAAGACGCAGAAAAGGGTGGGTTTCCCCTGGCAGGCTGGCAGCGTTTCAGCCTTCAAGGGGCTGGGGGAGTGGGCCGCAGGGGGACTGGCAATACAGCCCCAGAGAGAGCAGCTCTCCCAACTGCCTGCAGGTAAGTCTGTTTGGGGCAGGGGGGTAGATTAAGGCTATAACCCAGGTCATACAAAGATCAGGACAAGCTGTTATCCACCCTGCCTCTGCTTCCAGGGTCAACGTGACCGGAGAGGGGTCAGGAAAGGGAGCGTGCGTCACTGGAGGGAGGGAAGGAGATGCTGGGACCTGTCCTAGCCAGGACCCCACTTGCACCCTAGCAAGTCACAGGGACGGCTCCCAACCGGTCCACCCAGCTGTGGAGTTGGACAGCACAGGCCACGCGGCGTTTCACAGAGCCGGCACAAGAGAGCGCCCTCATCCCTCACTTAAAAGAAGAAATCCCAGCCCTAGGAAGGTCTCCTGGCACCACCAGCTTGTCTAACTCTATGCCAACTACAGCGCAAGGAGAGATCACCCCCAAAAACCTCTTGCCTCTTGCATCCTTTCCTGGACCATTACGGCATCGCTCTCAGGCCAGGCCTGCTTGTACGTTGCACGTGGGGGGACGACAACAGCTCATGGACCCGCGAGGGGGTTTCACCAGGCCAAGACCTAGTGCAGACACAGGGGTACTGGTATAAAGGGGACAGACACGTGCCCAGCTGGGTAGAGCGCAGGCTGAATCGCTCTGCCCTCGTGGTTTAGGGACAGTAGGTCCCGGGTTGTGCTTTATGGGAGTCGTTAGGGATGCAAGGAAGCCCACTGGGGAGGAGAGGGGCATTAGGCTGGGGTCAATGGTCAGGGCACTGGCTTGAGACCCACACCTGCCTGCCGCAGACTTGGGCCCATCACTTACCCGGCACAGCGCTGGTCCTGATGAAGCGCGGCCACTCTACTCTGGGACAAATGTGCCATAGGAGCGGTGGGACCAGCTCCGTGCACCCTTGGAGAGATGGTCACCGGAGAAGGGCCTGGCTGCGATTCAGCACCGGTGCCCAGCTCAACCCAGGAGGCCGCAGGGGCCGGGTCTCGCACGCCGGATGGCAGTGATGGGGCAAGAAAATGAAATGAGGTTGTGACGGATTGCCATGTCGCGCTAGAAGATGAAAAGCTTTCGGGAGAAGCTGCAGTTCTCTAATTAGCCATTTGGTTTCCCTTAATTATACGACAAGCACCGCCCAGGCGCTGCCAGCCCAGCACTGAACGGAGGAGCGAGGGGGCCGGGCGTTCCGTAAGCGCTCTGAATTTTAAATAAAAGTGGCTTCCCAGGAGAAGAGAGGGGAGGGAAAAATTCTGGTTCATTTTGTGAAACGAGGCCTGGAGAGAGCGGGGCTAGCGAGCTGGGGCAGCCGAGGGGCCTGATTCTGAAAGGGCCTGAACATCACGAGGTCTCCAGGTATTCAGGTACCCCAGACCCCTCCTTGGTGTCCCAACCAGCCCATCTCCCCCCAGCCCGGCCCCAGAGAGGCCCGCTAGGACACACCTGTGGCTCGTTAAACTCCTTAGCTCCTGGCCCTAGAGTGCCAAGGCCCCCTCCTAGCCCAGGTGAAACAGCTTTGCTGCAATTCCTCCTCCAGACAACGAGCAATTTAAAGCACGGGTCAGGACTCTCGGCTCCCAGTAGCTTCACTCAGCGCCGGGGGTTACTCCGAGCTGCTGCACGAGGAAGATTTCCCTTCTGCGATGATCAGCGGCCGTAAGGAAGAGAGCGCGGGGGCCTCTGCTCTCCGGCCTGCAGGTACCACTGACCAACGAACCTCCGCGGCCGCGGGCAGGGCAACTCAAACGGACGTGGGGCTGGAGGCAATGTCCACGGGCAATCGGGCATGGGAGTGTGGGCCTCTGCGTTCCCAGGACATGCGGGCTTTTGATTCAGGCCCCTCGAAGGTAGCCCATACCAGCAGCTGGGGGCATAACCAGGTCAGCCCCAACCTGCAGGGGAGGGCCGTAGTTTTCCTGCCCCCCTGCCTGAACTCTCCTGCTAGCACATGCAGTGATGCCAACTCTCATGGGGAAATCAGGGGTCTCGCGATTTGTTTTTTTTCCAAGTCAAATGAACTCGGACTTGTGATCGAGAGATCAAATCTCGGGATTTTGTCTTCCGGCGCGCGTGGAGTGCCAAGCTGACTAAGGGAAGGGGCAAGGGAGGCAGATCGAGGCCCCCCACGGTGAAGGAGGGAGAGGGCAGCGGTGAATGGAGGCATGGGGGGCACATGCCCTGCCCCAGATTTGTGCGCGGGGCAGGGGCAGGCTGCCCACCGTGGGCTGGGGCTCTGCGTCCTGCTGCCTTTGCCCTGGGAACCGCACGCCTGCTTCAAAAATAGCATCTCATGAGTTACATCCTAAATCTCTTGATTTTAATGGGTTTTTTTAAGCTGGTCTCATGATTTTTGACCCAGAGGGGTGGTGATACTGCACGCGTCTGCCTCGGCTTTCTAGGCAATGTTACGTGACTGAGGGGGTGGGAGGGTTTTGCACTCCAGGCCGATGCAGCGGTGCTGGTTGAGCTGCATGGACCTGGTTTAACGCCGCTTGCTACGGTCCTCAGCAGCAGAGACCAGGGAATTGTGGCAGCGCCTCGGGGCCGGCAGCTACGGAGAGCCTCGATGGTTACTTCGGTGGCTGGCAAGGCCAGGGGGATTGCCTAGAAATGCCACTTTTGCCCACTTGAAGGCTTTAGGGTGCCACTGAGAGCATCAGATCTGATGCCTAGGCAAGCCTGCAGCTGGAAATGTTGAGTGAGACCGTAGCTAGGCGGTTGCTTTAGCTTCCTTACATCACGATGCACACCATGGTTTCAGATTCACCTGGCCCCAGCAGTCCTGCAGATGGAAAACCAAACAGGAGATGCCCTCTTCCGTCCACAGGAAGCCTGCCCAGTCTCAAGCATGGTTGCATTCACCTGCGTACTTGGAGGGGAGGGGAGAAGCACGTTTCCTGCTGCAGCCCCATCGCCAAGGGACCTGAAAGACTCTCCTCCTAGCGAAGAATCCTCTTTACACCCTAACCCTCCAATAAAAAAAAAGCCGGCGGAGCAGCCTGAACAGAAGTAGCCTCTAAAGGACCAGCCGTCTGCACCGCAAAAACCCCAGGGCAATGCTGTGCAGCAGATGCTCCAATCCAGACATAATTAATGTGCGATTGCAGGTGATAGAGTGCACGCAGGGAAACGGCAGGGGAACGCTATCGAACAAGGGCAACAGCCTGGCCCACCTGTAGCCCGCTTTCCCCACCACCACCCAATTAAGATGAAACTACCCGCATGCGACCTTGGGGTGGGGGGTATGGGCACAGAGCGGCAGGGAGGGCAGAGCAGACCGCATACTACAGCTGCTGCTCTTGCTGGGGCTTGTAATATCCGTCAGAAGCCGGGAAACATTTCTTCCCCTTCGGATATCAGCAATGATTTTGCCTTTTTGTAACCAAGCACGAACGACTGCAGCTTTCCAGCTCCGCTGCCTGCTTGCGTCCCGGGTGGACGGGGTGCAGCAGTTTGCTTCCGTGCTACGGGTGGCAGATTATAGAAGTCATTACTGAGATGGGCCCCATATCAAACACTGGCAAATGGGCTCTTTTCAGACAGCAGCTGCCAGGAGTTAAATTAAATCAGAGGTTGCTGCACCCGCAGGGCACATCCAGGGTTCATCTCTGCTGTAAGCTTTTGGGGCAGGGACTGGAAGCTGTTTTCCCTATTAAAAAACCCCCATTCTTAAGACCCAGAAGAGAGCCTTAAAATCCTCATCTCCAGGATAACTCAGGCCCCCAAACCTTCATCCAGTTTCCCCCTATCTGGAGCTCCACAGCCTGTTCATCAATAGCTTATCTCCCCAGGCAGGCGTGTAAAGGCTGATTGCAAGATACCAGGAGATGGAAAATCCATCCCAGCCTCAGCTGTTTGTTCTGATAATAAATCGTCCTCCCTGATAAAAACGCATCTAATTTGAGTCTGTCTGGCTTGAAGTGCTAACCCTGCATTTTCATTAGATTTCTTTTTCTGTGACACTGGAGCCTTTTAAGGCCTGCCCTTCTCACCCCCGTGAAATCAAGCCAATTAAGACAAGGAAACAAGGGCTCTCAAGCTTTTGCAAAGATGTTTACTGAGGCATTTGGTACAAAATTTAAGAGAAGCTATGTACAAAGGAGCTGCTGGTTCCACGGTGGCTGACTTCCCGTGCTCTCTGATGCCTCATCTGGTCTTGACAGCAGCAAAAAACCTTCTGGCAAGGCTGCTTGTCCCGTTCAAAACCCTCGTTTCTTTTCATCTTGGAGCACAGAAGTGCGGGAAAGTAAAATGAATTCAGGGAAAACGAAGGAGGGCCTAAAAGCTGCGTCTCATCTCTTCGGCTGATAACGAAGGGCAACGCATGTGATCTCTGGGTTCCAGAGATCTCTTCCGGCCCCAGCCCTGAGAGGTTTCTGAGCCTGCTCTTGGCTGCCTTTCCCCTTCCTAGTGTGTGCTGCTGCCTTGCAGGAGGTGCTGTCAGAAATAGCTGAGGGGCATCCGCCTCCACAGCCCCCCGCACAGACAGTTTTTGATCCACCGTTGTTCCCACTGTTTCACCGCCGTGGTTTTGTTGGGCGATTTCAGCATGGTCACGCAGCCGCACCTCGGGGAGAGTTGAACAGACAAAGGGTCAGTTAGTTCAGCACAGATAAGTCGGGGCGCAAGTCAGCACGACTGGAGCTCTCTTACAGGCAGAGCGCCAGGAGGGAAGCAACTTTTTGTCTTATGCAGGCAAGGCAGAGAAATCGGAGCTGAATGGAGCCGTGTGGAAGCAACGCTGACTGGGGGAGGGAGCAGAAGGGAACAGCTCCCAGTGACTGCTCATATGAAAAGCAGCAGATGCCTGTGCTTGGTGCGAGCAAACTGGTATGGAGGCTTTCTATTGAGGCCCACAATTAAGACCGATTCAATCACACAATCAAACAGAGGGTTGGCACCTGTTGCGTATGCTAGGCTGGTTTTTAGGAAGGGGAGAGAGGGGGCTACAGCACAGGAGGCTTCAGACACGCTGGCCCCTCTCTGAAAAGAAATGCTGACAATGGGGTTCTGCTGTGAACCCCTCTCCTCGGCTGCGGGGGAAGTGCGCAAGGCAGGTTTAAACCAGCAGGTCTGTGAAGCCAGCCAGGGATCTTCCCTTTCATGCACAATCGCCGTTAATAAAGCTTCTACATTTTGCTCTGTTATATCAGTGCAACACACCCCACTGCTCTTAAGGCAATATCCTGTGGGTGGGACAGAGAGCAGAGCTCAGTCTTGCAAATCATATGGTTAAAGTCTGCTGACAGGCAGGATAAAAGTCTCTCGAGGGCTGGGCTGGCTTTGCAGCCCCTAGCAAGCTGCTAAAAGATGGGCAAGAGTGTGAAGACACCCCCAGAGCAGGCATGTGGAATAAGGCTGGGGCCATGCTATAAGCACACAAAGGATTTAAGGCGACCAGGGTAGAGCAGCTTAGGACAGGCGAAGGGAAGCGCGTAACAATGATGGATGCAGCCCACTTCTAATGCAAGGGGCTTTAATGTAAGCTAAGAGCCAGGTCTGACAGGGAGCGTTCCCTCATTCAGAGTCATTACTGTGGAATGAACTCCGGAGGGAAGGACAGATAAGAACTCAGACTTGTCGCTGTAAAAGCTGGTACTGCTTTGAAGCAAGGATGGAGTAAAAGCCAGCTGTGAACCCCAGCTTTCCCGTCTGGAATGGGCCGAGTCTGCATCGCTTACCGGGTGCAGGACTTGCACTCCTCAGTGGGGTATGCCCCCAAGTGCAGCCGGCGCAGGTGGTCGATTTTGGGTTGTCCCGGTGCCCTGGGTAGGAGAAAGGGTCTCAGACTCCAGCTGCCAGGGCTGATGCATTGCATGCACAGCATGAGGGGCCCTCTGACAGAGGAAAAGTAAACTGGCTGGAGGGGTTATCCACTAAGATCCACTGTATCAGTCCCACAATGGCTTTTTACCTTCCTGTTGCAAGGCAGCTCCTATTGCCCGGAAAGGCTCCTATTGCCTAACAGCTTGGCAAATCTCAGCCTTCAGCCTACATAAATTTCCCAATAGTTTCAACCCAATATGGCATTGTTCCCTCCTAATTCTTGTCTAAAGCCTGATATGCTGAGTTTGCCACAGAATGCCTGCCACGTTCCACCCCAGAAGCAGCTGCACTTCAGTACCAGATGTCATAGTCCCCACTCATGCAGCTTACAAGAGCGTAGCCGAAGTATACAGAAAGAGAAATGCAACATGTATAGGACATTTTTCCTCCCTTCTCACACAGAAAGCGAAGGTGGGCAGGGAGCTCAGGAGGTCACATCTAGTCCAGCCCCCTGCTCCAAGCAGGACCAGCCCCAACGCCATCATCCCAGCCAGGGCTTTGTCTACCCAGGTCTTAACCTCCAAGGATGGAGAGTCCACCACCTCTCTGGGTAACGTGTTCCAGTGTTTTACTACCTTTCTAGTGAGAACATTTTTCCTAATATCCAACCTCAACTTCCCTTGCTGCAGCTTGAGCCCATTGCTCCTTGTCCTGTCATCTGCCTCCACTGAGACCAGTCCAGCTCCATCCTCTGTGCAGCCCCCCTGCAGGGAGCTGAAGGCTGCTATTCAATCCCCCCCCTTGGTCTTCTCTTCTCCAGACTAAATCAGCCCAGTCCCCTCAGCCTCTCAGGCCTTTTAGGCTTTGAATTCCCACCTCAGACTCCTCAGCAGCTACGAACGGTAGGTAAAGGTTTTGTATCATCTTTAGAGCAAACGAGGCACAGAGAAAGCAAGTGGTGACTCTAAGCGAGCAAGTCTGTGGCACAGCTGGGGGCTGACAAGGGGTCTTAATGTAATCCCAGTACTAACTGGACAGGCATCTGGCAGGGGTCATCTGACCCCAGCACTCTTTGTTGCCTAGGCAGGGGGTCGGATTTGATGACCTGTTGAGGTCCCTTCCGGCCCAAGCATCTCTGAATCTATGAGGCTGCAAGGTCCTGCCACCCAGCCAGAACTGGACATAGGACCCAGAAGTCCTAGCTCAAGGCACCTGCTGGTCCAAGCAACCACTCCCAGAGCTGGGAGCAAAGCCCAGAGAGCGCCCGGCTCCACGCTGGTTATGTCTGTACCTGACAAAGGCATCGAACTGCGAAGACACCGTGTAGCCGATGAGCCCAGGGGCTTTCCCAAACTGCAGCCTGACCAGCTGCTTGTTCTGCAGCTTGCTGATGATGCCGTCATTGATGGGCAGCCAGTCAATATTAGGGATGAGCAACTGGCTGGGAAGCAGGCAACACTCGTCAATCAAGGTATCGTCCGGCTCGGTCGGGTGATTTTCGTCGCGGCCTACACAGAGGACAAAGCCGAGAGAACCTGCTCCAACCTACTCCTTGCTTAATGGAGAAAGCAAGCTGCTGCCTGTGTTTTCCCCGCTTCCCTATCCAATAAGAAACTTTGCTCTGCGGCCTCGCTGCCCCTTTCTAACTGCTCTTGGGCCACCTAGCATTGTTTCTGCCAGCTGGTTTTTGTCTGTGCACCATCACAGAAATCAGAGAAGCACGGCTGGAAGGGACCTGCAGAGGTCACATCTAATCCAACCCCCTGCCTGAAGCCGGATCGTCCCTGTCCAATACATGCATCCATCATCTAAACTCTTCATAAAACTGCCGTCAACCCTGACGCAACACACGACATCACACCCAAACCTGCCACAGGTGAAGCAGGGGGGCCACGCCAGCCAACAGCCTGCTCCTATAACAGGTTGTTAATATAGGGACAAAAGATCCAAAGTAGAGCGCCATGCCCCCCACTACAGAGGAAGGCAACAACCACCCGTCTGTACCAATTTGACAAGGCGGTTAAATTCCTTCCTGACCCCAAATGTGATGACCAGTCTGACCCCGAGCAGAGGGGCAAGAGCCTCTAGCCAGGAACCTCAGGCTTTGATCTCCACCTTCCCTAGGCATCTACTGCACTGCCTCGCAGTCTTAATGAAGAGAGCATCCCTTGCTCTCCAAGGGGAAGGGCGAGGTTCTGGGAAGCATGAAGCTCTTACAGCAGAGCCAGAGCTTGGTCAGCAGCCTGAAGAGGAGGGACATGCTGTCCTGGGTGTCTGAGGTCGCTGTGTAGACAGGGAGGCAGCTTGGCTTCAGCAGGCCCCAGATGCGGATCACCACCATGAGCTCTCGGAGCATACCCAACGCTGCGCCATCCCGCAGGAAGCTGTGCCCTGGGCGCACCGGGGAGCCCTGCAGGGGGGCAGGAGAAAGGAGATGCGTTATGTGCAGGGCTGATGGATACTGCAAGCTAAGCCTCTACCCCTGCGGGGGTGATATAGGGCTTTGGGGGACCTTAGGATCACCTGCTGCTCTCTTCTGTAGTATCAGTGAGGTTATTACCGTGTCAAAGGCACTGAGCAGGCCCAGGGAGCCCTGACTCCAATCTCACTGTGTTGGTTTCTTCAGACACTCCTGATTTACTCCAAAAACAGCAAGAATAGAAACCAGGAGTAACTGTGAAGTCAGTGAAGAAACCAGCGTATAGCAAGATTGGGACCAGGCTGGGAAGAACGCTGAGAAGGATTATTCGTTGCTCTGAGCTATTTGTACGCCCTCCATTTCCTGCCGCTCACTGCCAGACGGAGAAGTACACCGGAAAAAAGATCTAGCTGGGAAGCAATCAAACACCCCAGCACAGCTGCGAGGTACTGATATCATGCTACTGTGAGGACACTGCAAGAGGGAAGGGCCCTCAACACCATGTTTTTATACGGGCATACCTATGCCTCCGATCCCAAGCCGGGGGTAGGTGGCAGCCCTCACCTGGTTAGGAAGGCTAGCTAGCAGGTAGAGCACGAAGTCTCCCACCCACTGGATGAGCTGCTGCAGGGACTGCAGGGTGGTCATCTCCAGCACAAACTCCTCCGTCTTCAAGTTAATCATCACTTTGTCAATGTCTGCAAGGGGAGAGAGACAGCTCCTAGGACCAGGAGGAGAAAGGCTCTGGGGTTTCCATTGGGTGGGGCACCCTCCCCACCAATCTATCCGTTTAATTAGCCCTTATTCTCTTCAGATACCAGCTCTGCCACCTGTGCCTGCATGGCACCCAGTGGGCTGACTTTAGCCGGGGCCCACATAGATCATACAACACAGTCACTGGAACCCGCATGCCTGGCAAATGCAATGACTCGCACGGTGCTGCCACACTATCCTGATTGGGGCAGGTGTGTAGGCGGGGATGCTACTAACTCCTGGGCTACAACCTCCTGCCTCAGATCCACAAGCAAGCGGAGCCTTGCCAGGGCTGGCTGATAAAGGTGAGGGAAAAAAAACCAACACTCCTGCCCAAGGCATTTACTTGAATCAAAGTGCACCCTCAAAAGACTTATTCAGGTAAACAGGAAAGCAAGACGATAAGAAAGCCGCCAGCCATTCCAGAGGATGCAGATCGCTACCTATGTCTGTGATCTTGGAGCAGATCTCGGTGAGCCTGTCCCCAGGGCTCTTGTCAGGAGTGTTCAGGAAGTGCGGGCGGAGCAGTGACTTCAAGGTGCAGCTGATGGCAATGAGGAAGAGCTTAGCGTGGTAGTCACACACACGAGCCACCGTGCTGGAGGACAGCTTGCAAAGAGAGGCCTTCATGGCAACAATCCGTGTGGAGAGGACCTGTGGAGCAGAGACGTGGTGAGGAGGGGAGCAATAGTGGAGTTGGAACAAACCAGCTGAAGTAAAGGCCCAGCCTCGCTCCATGCAATCGGGGCCAGCTCATGGGCAGGTTTCCAGACCTGCAACACTAGGATGCTAGAACACAAGGAGTATTTATATGGGATCTGCGCTGGGCGAGCAAGGTGCGAGTAACCAGCACTTCATGCCTCAGAGTAGAGCAGGGAATCCAGACAGGCAGAGCAGCCTGGGCATTCAGGCCTCCTGATCTGCTTCTGCCCTTTGATGCCCACAAGGGCACACGCTCTAGGCCAAGCCTGGCATTACCCCCCTCAACCCTCCCCGCAACTCCCCCACCTGCTGCAGGGCGGCATTCTGGCGCATGTACTCCTCGTGTAACTTCTCCACCAGGTTCTGCACCATGCTGGGCTGCACGTGAAGCAGGATGTCCCACCAGTCATAGCCCGTCACCATGCAGTACTCCAGCAGGAAGAGCAGGTGCCGGAGGGACATGTTCATGTCCAGTGCGTGGCCCATGGAGGGAATGATCCGGAGCATGCTCAGCTGAGGAGAGAACGGGAAGGAAACACACATCAAGGGGATCCACCTGTAGCAGGGGAAGCACACAAGCTATTGGGCCCAGCATCTGACAGTAGCAGAGTCTGGTCATGCTGACAAGGAGATACAGTTCTTAGGTTAAACCAGGGGAAATGTAAGCAGGATAAGAATATAAGCAGTGCCATACTGGAGCGGACCAGTGGTCCACCTGGCCTGGTAGCCTGCCTCCCACAGTGGAAAATAGCAAAGGGAGCGTATGTGAACAGGGCATATCTAGTGATCCATACCCTGTCACCTACCACTGGTTTGACTCTCAGAAGAAACGCCTTAAGTGGGGGACCAAGTGGACTGGAATAAGGTCCCAAAACATTCCCAGAACACCTGCTGCATGAGCTGTTTCCAAGCAGATGGAGCCCAGTCCTGGAGTCATAGGGAGGTTAGTCCGGCCTAGAGGAACGAGGAGGGCTTTTCTCACACCTCACCTACCCAGGCGCATACCTTGCCATGATTGTCGATGCCAACCAGAGCCAGGGAAGTCCATGAGAGCTGCATGGCTTTGAAGTGGACCAAAGGACCAGCTGTCCGCTGCCTTTTGATAGTCTGCTCGTCCACTGGGCGTTGGGAGGAGGACCCGTAGAACACGGCCATGGTCTGCAGGGACAGGCGATGCACGATGTGGACGCTGCCATCATGGAAGGCCAATGCGAGCCCTGGAGGCAAGAGATGCCTGGGGTTTATCAGGAGACTCATCTTGGTATAAACCATCGCATCTCATCAGAGCCGGGCAGCATCTCTGCCGGTCACCAACAGGCTGTAGCCTACCACAGACTTCTGCCCCAAGCCCCAGACGTTAACAGACCCTTCCAGTGTCTGCTGTTGGAAATCCCTCAAGGCTAGTACCGGTCTCATAAATTACTGGTCAAGTTCTAACGTGCTCAGCCCCAAGGCTGGAAGTCAAGATGATGCCTTTCCCAAAGCTCGGTCTGAGACTGGGTCAAGTGGAGGTAGGGAAGAGTGAAGGTCCGATTGACAGGGCCACAGGGCACCCACCACCTCCATGGGGAGGACGAAGGGGGTCTAGCCCCTTATAAACAAACACTCCTCTCCACCTCTCTGTGCCCACTTGCAGACATCCACAGTTCTTTCGAGTCATGGTGCAACGACAGGAGACCTCGAGCAACCCGCTGGGCGTCATCACAACAGTCTACTACCTACACAGCTGATCCTTCCACCCAGGGGATGTACCCCACTGCAAAGGGAGTAAAGAACTGCGTGCCTTTCAAGGACTTCGTCACTCCTACAGGCTGCCTTCTACCAAGACCTACCCAGGCTCCAAATTAGCCCAGCTCTCCCTGTTTACCAGAAACAGCCAAGCTCCAGAGTACGACTAGAAGAGCCTCCTTACCCAATCCAGGGAAGAATTTAGTGTCATTGGCCACTTTCAGATCAGTGTTGGTTAAGGAGATGGGCAGTTTAGGGAGAGCCACTGCAGAAACACGGTCCAAATCGTTGGTGGCCGAGAGAATCCGCCATTTCAGGATCATGGGCTGCTTGTCGCCGACTTCAAAAGAAAAAGAAACAAAGGACAAAATGTCACCCAAAAAAGGCACCAAAACTGTCCCCGAGCTCTCAGATTGGAACGATTACCTCCCCCTTTTCTTGGAATAATCACTGTTTGATGTTTGCTCATTCAGAGTACTGTGTTCTCTCAGAAAAAGCCTTTCTTTCCCCCCTGCAATGATTCATTATACAAAAATAATGAGCCTTGCCAAATCTATCTTGATGGAGGGCTCTTCTCGCGGTGATTAACAAATCGCGGTGCATTAACAAACTCGTATATTTAATGACGGGCCTGCTACACCAATTTGTTTGTGCTGTCTCTGAGATCAAGTGGAAATCTGCAGCCTACGCAGCTTGATTAAGCTGTTTGCCTCTTGCATAAGTGTTTTGCTTTGGGAGATGCAGATCGCCCTGTTCTCAGCAGTGGGGGGAAAATACATAAAAAGAAAAGTTTTGCTGGAAGCAGCAAAAAATAGAGTCCATCCATTTCTACCCAGCAAAAGCAACAATTTTCCATCTTTCTCCTGGAGACGTGCGCAACGGGCCACAGAAGTGAGATGCAAACAAACAGATGGAGAAGGGCGCCGGAGAGAACGTGCCAAAGGACAAAGGCGGGATGAGGAACTACAATGGATTTAAGAGGCTGCACTGAGGACTGATATATCAGGGGCTCGGCTCTGCTTCTGGGGCAGCTTCAGGCACCGAAACTCACCCACAGGAGAGATCTGCTGGAAGATGTTATTGACTGGTAAGCCCTCTTTCCGCAGAGACCAGCACTCCACGATGCTGGTGTTTTGGTTGGAGGCACAAAGCAGTACCTTTAAAAGCAGAAAGGCATCGTCACACCTCGGCTGCAAGGCTGGGCCTGTTCTCCAGACCAAAGGCGGGGATCTTGTTACTGCACCTGTCTGCAATCACAGCCTCTATCCTCCAGATCGTGAACACTTGTAGGGGCCCTTCCTCACCCAGGGCTCAGGTCCCCTTCATGCAGGAGGAAAATACCCATTGCACCAGAAATCAAGGACAAGGCAGGAAGTGAGCTTGACCTTAACGCTGGCAACAGAACCCCAAATCCTCTGCCTGGCCAGAGGTTACAGATGCTGCTCAACCCTGAACTGGAGAAAACAGCCAGCAGTGGGGAGCTCAGCTTTCCTCACCAGTCAGCTCTCACAAATCCTGGCTGATTCGTATCAATTAGGGCAAGCAGTCTCCTAGCCAAGAAGGCTTCTATCACCAACCTCACACTCACTGCTGGGAAGCCAGTGTAGCTCTGAAGCAGTGAGCCGGAGGTGAGAGATTCTGTGCCCCCATCATTCCCTGAACAGCCAACATGCAACAGTGATCAGCCATTTATTCCACAGATCTGCCCATCTCCCAGCAAAGACAACAACAACAACTGAGACTGGTAAAAGCCTGGCTGTCCTATCAGAAGTGGGATGGTTCCTCCCTCCAAGTCTCTCAAACAGTAATTCTCAACTGGGGCACCCTGGGGTGCCTCGAGAGCCTTTCAAGGGTGCCGCAGGGTGCCACACAACATTAGCAGTGCTGGGTGCACAGACCTGATTCATGAAAGAAACCCAGAGATTTCAAATGGGAATCCAGTGTCAGACCTGCCATCGTTTGCTGAGTTCTTTGCAACAAAGAAACCCAGAAAGAGTTTCCAGTGGGCAAAAAAAATGCTTACTTTTTTCTTGACTATGGAAAAAAATTAAGCGCTAAGGGATGGCATTTTCCAAGAGAAGGTTTGATCTAATGAGGGGTACCTTGACTCTGAAAAGGCTGAAACCTCAGTCTAATGTGTGGTGCAAAATTTACTGCTCATCACAGGCAGAAGGCCTGGCTGTTGTAGGAGGAGATTAAGGTACCCTGGCAGAACCATGCGGGGAGCTGGAGGGTAACAGTTCAGTGCCACAGCAGTGCTGTAGGGTGAAGCCAAGTCCCCCCCTTTGCCTGCTGGTGGGACACAGGAAGAGCTAACCTGCTCCGACATGTCCCGGGCCAGGAATTTGAGGTGCGTGATGGCCGGATACTTGTCCTTGCGGGCAGGGTCGGTGGTGCAGCGCATGAAGAGGGAGGGCAGGATCTCGGTGTCGATCTTGCACTTCTCGTTCACCACGCTGACGCACACCTTGTAGAACTGCACAGGGGAGGTGCTGCTCCCATCCGACGTGGCCACCACAATGTTCCCCCCACCCGTGAAGGCAATGTCCGCCAGGGCCACGCGGCATCGCAGACGGCACAGGCTCTCCGTGGACGTCAGCACCTGCCCGTTGGGCTTCAGGAGGGAGACTGTCACCAGGCCGCTGATGGTCACGGCGATCCAGCCTTCCATGGGCTTCCCCCCAAACAGCGTCAGCGACGGAGAGAACTTGACTCGAGAGAACTTCTCTCCAAAGTTGGATGCTCCGGACTGCAAACAGAAGAGATTGGCACATGCGGAGCGATTACCATATGCAAAGCAGTTTGACCTCAAGGCTGACGGGCTTTACTGCTGTTCATCATGGCAACCTGGTTTTGGGGCTAGAAATCAGCACTGAGCCTTTATCCCTCACTCTGACACTTACTTGCTGGGTAACCCTGGGTATGTCCCTTTGCCTCCTGCTACCAGAGATGTGCTTGGCGTATGGGCAGCACCTTTTTAAAGTTCCTAGAGCTCCTCCAGTGACAGATGATATAAAATGCAGAGAATCTGCATTTTGTGTGTGCAAACTCAGGCTACAGGCCTCTCTTTCTTACTCTTCAGAAAAGCTTATCTACTAGGTTCTTCCAGAGGCGGATGGAGCACACCACCAAAAAAAATACATAAGACCAAAGGAAGTGTTGGCAGCTGGCCGAGCAGCCTGTAAGGTGTGCATGCACTCGAATTCTACTTTCAGCTGGACACAGTCTTGCTACACAACATTAGGCAACATGCTTCCTCCCCTTCTGCCTGAGACCCCCAGGCAGAAAATGGGTAACCTCGGGCCATTGCAAGAGTCAAGGCTTATAAACCACTGAAAGCGAGTCCTGGTGGGAAGAGGAAGTCTGCCAAAGCCTCTCTGATGGCATCAGCCAGGTATTTTGTATCAAGCAGATTATCCTCGGCACATTTACAATTCGCATAACCAGACCATGATTCACTGCGGTCAAGGGCTTTGACCTCCCAGCACACCCTTCAGTGAGGTCAAGGTCAGTACTTTCATTTCAGAGCTGGGGAACTGATGCAGAGGGGCCCTCGGCATTCAGCTCCTGATGACATTCAGCGCCACCGGGACACATCGCTTGAAAACCGCTCTAAGTGCCTTACACAAGGTCACACAAGAAGGCAGGGCAGGGACTGTGTCCCAAGTCCTTGGCTAAAGCCCTAACCACTACACTATCCTCCCTCTCCAGCTCCCTGTATTGAACTGGGACAAACCTTTTCCACATGTAGGGCCAGCTTCACCCCATTGTGCAACCACGAAAGGGCCACGACTGGATCTCCTTCTACCATGCTGCCCACCGTGTTCTCCCAGCTGTTGGCCAGGTGATCCGTCATGCTCCAACACTTGATGTGTCCGTCCGCATCTGCTGACAAGAGCCTGGAGCCTAATGCAACACAAGTGCTCACAGAAACCATCAAGATGCCAGCCAAGGGCTTCTCATTCAACAGGAGCCCAGCAGGAAGGAGGGCACATTCAGTGCAAGACAAAAGGGCTGGGTGACATTGCAAACACAAGCAGGAGACTCGAGATTCAGGCTGTGATTTAACATCAACTAGCTCCCATCAAAAGCCGACAAGACTGTTGAGTGCTCGGCATTTAACTCTGCAGGGGAGATTCTAACCGTCCTTTCTCCAGCACCTGCAGCTACAATAAAGTAAATGTACACCCTGCTATTCAACCCCCTACTTTTCAAGAGATTACAGAAAGACTGAAATAAGAATGACTGCAAGAGTGAGCAGCTTGCTGGCAGCTGTACAGCTAATCACTGATGGTTAAAATAAAACCATAACTCCTTTGAATCTGGAAGGGGTGAGAAGCACAGCAATCAGTGCAGACCCAGCTGACCAGATCCATGCACAGGGCCACAGAGAGTGGGAGGCAAAGGAGAAGTCTGTCCAAACCCTCCTCCTGGCATCTCACCACACTCTGCAATGTTGTGAAGCCAGGGAAATAAACGCTGTTTGAGCAGTGCTTACCTGACTGATCCCATTCTAAGCAGGTGATAATTTCAACGTGCCCAGAGTTAATGGAATAAACGTCCCATGGATGCTCTGTGTCGATGATATGGACCATGTGGGTGAGATCTAGGAAGAAAACACACAAGGTCAGTTCCAGGTAACCTCCACTGCAGGTTTTTAAACTGTGACAACTCTCAGAGCAGGACACCAGCAACAGCTTCCCTCATTTCTACAGCAACACATATACACAGGCTTCCTTACCTGATGTACCAAACGAGCCACTCACTGCTCCAAAGAATTAACTGTCTACAGCTCCTTAGCTGGCGTTTCTCAATCTCAGGATTGTGAAAGTGCTGGAGGGGTGGAAATCAAAACCACCTCCCATTCTGCAAGCAGTATCTTTAATAAAACCAGCTGAAGGAGCAAGGCACTTCCAGCCTGGGAAGAGGAGCCCTTGATTATAAAAGAGGCTGAGAGTCACTGCCCTGGTGTATGAAATGACTATGATGTTTTGCGGAGAGGAAAAGAGAAAGAACCTAAATCTCCCACACTGTTTGCACTAGGACTCACTGATGTCAGAGCCAGCAGGGCCCATGACCGCACAAGTCCTAGCTGCCCGTGTACTACAGGCCACAGAACTTTGCCCGGTTCCCCTTGTATTGAGCACGGTTCCAGGCGACTAAGGCACAGCCTCTAGAAAGGCATCCGATTTTGACCTAAAGTGATCAAGAGACGGGAAATCCACCACTACCCTAGAAAACCTCTCTGCCTACGTTTTCTGGCTGCAGCCTGCTTGTCGAGAAGCCCAGCGTGCGAGTCTCACAAGGTGAGAGGCTTGGTTATTCCCCAAAACAACAGGATAACATGTCCTATTGAGAACAATTTAAGCAGGCTCTGACTCTGCACTGAACCCCTGCAGTCAGACCCCTCAACTCCCTGAAACCAGTGGCACCCGGTTCCATCCATGTGGATCTGACAACAGAATTAAGGTCACAAGCAATAAATCAATGGTGCCTGGAGATGAATCCCCAATCCTTTCCGCTGCATTTGCTCCTGCCTGTTGAACCACAGAAAAGGGGAAAACTTGTCACTTCAGCCAGGAAGCACCTTGCTTCATTGGAAGGCAGCAGAAGCAAGAGACCCGTGCCATGGAGGAGACTAAACAGCAAATGCCAAAGTCATTTTCATTCACTGTGATAGGATGAAACATTGCTGCTGTCGCATCCACCGCAGCAGCCACTGACACCTGCTTGTCCCAACTCTTGATAACAAGCGTGCTGTCTACCCAGAGGAGCACACAAAACACCAACAGACTCTCCCTGTGCCCGGAAAAGGGTGGTTTTTTTGCTCAAAAGCTTGCAAAGAACAATTTTTCCAACTATTTAGTTTAGGTGCAAAGAACAATTCTTCCAGCTCTTTCGTTTAGATATCGCATCGACCCAAAAAACCTCGTCCACAACCAGCAAGGAGAATAAATAAGATGTGCAAACAACCCTCTCACGCAACCACCGGGCAATCAAAGCCAGTGAGACTTATACTCTTAAATCACTTTGGGATTCGCTAAAGCACCTTTCTGAATGCTTTATCCCCAGCTAGAAGCAATGCTAGGGGGGACTACAACAGGACACCGCTCTTCCTCGTGGAAAATTCCCATTGTAAGACATCGTTCAGGAAAAGAGGAAAACACACAATTTTGCCCTACCTTTTTCCTCTTCATTTTTGAGGTCTGTCGTGAAGGCGATCAGGTTCCTGCAGGACCAAGCACAAACCAGTGGGATTGAAGGGCAGTGGTTGCTTTTGGGCCTCTTCTCCCACTCGCAGATGTAAGCCAAGTCCATGCTGCCTCGGGAAGGCGTCCAAGGCACCGCTCGCCTTCGCGACGTCTAGTCATGGACTTTGGTGCCTATGGAAGAGAAGAATCGCTGTTCTCTGCTGTCGGACTCTCTCCCCCCGTTTCACCCCGCTCAGGAGACCCGGGCCCATCGCTGGAAAGCTGCTTTATAAAGTAGCAGCTGCTTTCCAAAGGAAACGCGCTGCGCTGAGCCAGGGCCCCCAAATACCGAGAGGGTCGCACTGGGCAGGGCCAGCGGAGGGGCGAATGCCTGGCACTATTGACATGCTTTCTGGCACGGTCTCGGTTGGTCCAAGAACGGTGTCATCTCTGCACCACGAGTTCAGGCTTTTTGCATCTCGCACGACTCGGGAATCCTTAAAAACGCCTCGGGTCCTGCCCCAAGACCTCGCCGAATACCTGCCTTTCAGGGAGATGGAAGGGGGGGCTCGCTGCCTCCGCCAACGCCGTCAGCATCGCCCCCCACCAGCAACCCCTGGCCCGGACACAGGGCAGCCAAAGCGCCCCCCCAATGTGCAGCCAGGGGTGCCCCCCAGGGGTAAATGGAGTGCCCCCCCCTCCCCCAGGGGCAACTAGAGTGCCCCCCACCCCACCCAGGGGCAACTAGAGCCCTCCCCACCCCACCCAGGGCAGCCAGAGGCCCATCCCCCACTCCTCCAGGGGACAACCAGAGCCTCCCCCCAATCAGGGGCAACTGAAATGCCCCCCAGGGGCAACTGGAGCTGCCCCCAGGGTAGCCAGAGCCCCCTCCCCTCCCCAAGGGGCGACTGGAGCCCCCCACAGCCCCCCCCCTTGCCTCCCCTCCCCCCGCGCAGGACTCACCCCCACCCCCACCCCAGCGCTCCTTCGCCGCTGGCTGACGAAGGCCCCCGGCAGGGCTGCCCGCGCTGCGCCTGAGCCAAACGTGCAACTCAGGGCCGAGACGGAGCCCTCGGCGAGGGGGGGAGAGGGAGGCTCCTCGGCGGGAGGGCTGTTCGGCTCAAGCCGCAGGCGGTTTCGGAGCCGCGCGCGCAGGCATCGTTGCGGACGCCCCCAAGTCGGGGTCTTTCTATATCAGGCTGCGCTCCGGGCCGGGTGTTGATTTGTATACAAGCTCCCTCTCCCAGAATCCCTCGCATCGCCGGCGCTGGAAAAGTGGAAGTTTCCTAAGATTTTACCACAAATAACTTAGAAATTAAAAAAGTATCTGCATCATACAGTATTTTTCATGAATCATTCATCTAATTATACTCCGTAACGTGCTATAGTTAATCACCATAAGAGTAAAAGTATGAATAACTATGAGGTATAAATATCGATCTGGGAGAAGGGACATTCGTGCTCGCTTCGGCAGCACATATACTAAAATTGGAACGATACAGAGAAGATTAGCATGGCCCCTGCGCAAGGATGACACGCAAATTCGTGAAGCGTTCCATATTTTGCTCCTCTCGGGTCCATAGTTTGCTCTCCCAATGTTCCGCTTTGTGCATTCCCTTGGGCCCATAGTTTTGCTCTCCCTTGCAGCTGCAGCGGGACCCCCACCCCGAGCCCCTTTGCCATGTGGGGGCTGGAAGGAAACGCCCCCTCCCAGTAAGCCCCAGTAGCGCTGCCTAGTGCACAGCCTAGCAAACTGCGCTGGGCTTCCCAGAAGCCCACGGTGCCCCTGGGAGGGCAGGTCTACCCAGCCCCTGGCCCTGCTGCCAGGGTGCAGGGCAGCTGCCCCAGGTGGCAGGAAGGGGCACGGGGCAAGGGCTCCTGTGCATGCTTTTGCAAGGCCGGGAGCGGTACCACCCATGGGAAAGCAGGTAGAGGGCACGAGGGGCTTCATTTCTTCTCCCCTGGAGGTCCTCATGGAGGAAGGTTACGTGCCACTGTGCCTGCCTCAGCCCAGCAGGCGCCTGGCATGCTTGTGGGTGCAGCACATCTGTTTTCTTGGGGGTCTCCCATCCAAGCCAGCTTGGGCCTGGGGGCATTAGGCACCCCAACCCCAGCCCCTTTTCCCTCCCATGTCCACGTCCTGCCTCTTCCACGTGGGGTTTTCCAGTTGGCACAAACTGAAGCTGGAGCAAAATGCTCATTGCAGTCCCACGTGCCAACAAGGGGATGCCCCCTTGTCTTGTTTGCCACCAGCCAAAAGGTCAAGCTGGGAAGCCCAAAAGCAATCCCACCGCTGTCCCCATAAACTGCACAGCTGAACCCCTTGGCCAATGCAGTGCCTATCTTCAAGAAAGGGAGGAAAGTGGATCCGGCTAACTATAGGCCCATCAGCCTGACTTCTATCCCGGGGAAGATCTTAGAAAAGTTTATTAAAGAGGCCATCCTTAATGGACTGGCCGACGCCAACATCTTAAGGGATAGCCAGCACGGGTTTGTTGCGGGTAGGTCTTGCTTGACCAATCTCATTTCCTTCTACGACCAGGTGACCTATCACCTGGACAAGGGGGAAGAGATTGATGTCATATATCTTGACTTCAACAAGCCTTCAATCTGGTGTCCCATGATCACCTCTTGGCAAAACTGGCTAACTGTGACCTTGGGTCCACCACAATCTGCTGGCTGGGGAACTGGCTCCATGGTGGGACCCAGAGAGGGGTGGTTGAAGGAAGCCAGTCCTCTTGGTGTCCTGTGACCAGTGGGGTCCCCCAGGGCTCTGTCCTTGGACCCACACTGTTCAACATCTTCATTAATGATGTGGACATTGGAGTCAGAAGTGGACTGGCCAAGTTCGCCGATGACACCAAACTTTGGGGCAAAGCATCCACACCAGAAGACAGGCGGATGATCCAGGCTGACCTGGACAGGCTCAGCAAGTGGGCGGATGAGAACCTGATGGTGTTCAACGCCGATAAATGCAAGGTTCTCCACCTTGGGAAGAAAAACCCGCAGCATCCTTATAGGCTCGGCAGTGCTATGTTGGCTAGCACTATGGAAGAAAGAGACTTGGGGGTCATCATTGACCACAAGATGAACATGAGCCGGCAATGCGATGCTGCGGCTGGTAAAGCGACCAAAACGCTGGCTTGCATCCATAGATGCTTCTCAAGCAAATCCTGGGACGTCATTCTCCCCCTGTACTCGGCCTTGGTGAGGCCGCAGCTGGAGTACTGCGTCCAGTTTTGGGCTCCACAATTCAAAAAGGATGTGGAGAAGCTTGAGAGAGTCCAGAGAAGAGCCACGCGCATGATCAGAGGTCAGGGAAGCAGACCCTACGATGACAGGCTGAGAGCCCTGGGGCTCTTTAGCCTGGAAAAGCGCAGGCTCAGGGGTGATCTGGTGGCCACCTACAAGTTTATCAGGGGTGACCACCAGTATCTGGGGGAACGTCTGTTCACCAGAGCGCCCCAAGGGATGACGAGGACGAATGATCACAAACTACTACAAGATCGTTTCAGGCTGGACATAAGGAAGAATTTCTTTACTGTCCGAGCCCCCAAGGTCTGGAACAGCCTGCCGCCGGAGGTGGTTCAAGCACCTTCATTGAACACCTTCAAGATGAAACTGGATGCTTATCTTGCTGGGATCCTATGACCCCAGCTGACGTCCTGCCCTTTGGGCGGGGGGCTGGACTCGATGATCTTCCGAGGTCCCTTCCAGCCCGAATGTCTATGAATCTATGAAATCTTAAGATGTGCTGGAGAGCGGCCGTCTCCTGCCCACGTGCACCTGGCGGTCACGCAGCCTCTTATTGAAAAGCAATTGCAGGGCAGGAAGCCTCCCGCAGCCCCCGGCACCTGGCAGGGGAGATGCTTTCAGCCCCGGTGGCTCTTACTTCCCCTTCGTCTCGGTTTCGAAGGCCGTGGCACAGGTACAGGTGAGGCCTGTCCCTTGCTGATCCCTGCCAGAGTCTCCGACTGCCTCCAAGTGCAAGGAGCTCAGCTGTGCAGTTTATGGGGACAGCGGTGGGATTGCTTTTGGGCTTCCCAGCTTGGCCTTTTGGCTGGTGGCAAACAAGACAAGGGGGCATCCAACCTCCAAGGCCTGCGGGGCCTGGATCTGGGACCACCTGAAGCATCCAGAGTTTGGGAGGCAGGAGACTTGCTAACGGACAAGGCAAGAACTGGGGCCAAGGGCTGCAAGGGATAGAAACCCTCTCCTCCGTCCCACAAGCTGCAGCGCAGAGGGACAAACACGTGGGAGACATTTGAGCTCAACCAGCTCCCAGGCTCCCGCGTTGCACCCCACCGTCTCCTGCTGGAAGCCCCCCGGGGACGGACACCGACGGCTGCGCCCCCCAACAGAGACGCGGACACAGGGAGTCCGGAGCACCATGGTTTATTGTTCTCGTGCAGATGCCTCCCGGCTCTGTACGTGTCCTCGCCTTCCCCAGCCCAGCCCCCCACAGCAACCAGCAAAAGGAGCAGTGGCAAGAGCTGGAGCTGGATTCGGGGCATCGAACACATTTAAGAGGAAGGAAATCGTGATGCCATGCTCCCGAAGCAACGACACAACCACGGGCCACACGCCGCAGGCCCCAGTGTGCGCTCGGCTGCACGGGACGCTGGCGGGGCCACGAAGATCACTTTGGCTTGCCAAGAGGGCAGAGGTGGAAGGAGGAGGCACCAGTGATGGGGACCCATGGGAGAGCTGGGCCTTCGGGAGGATTTGATCGGAGCAGAAGATGCTATAAAAGGGCCCGATTCGCTCCCCGCTGCTGGGGGAGCAAGTCCTCCTTGCCCCCAGCGCTCGATGCCGTGGTGGTGAAGTGTGACACGGCCCTGCTCTCCCCAATCCTGCTCGCACCCAGGGTGAATCGGGAGCGATCCCAGCAAAGGCAGCAAACCCCATCCATCACCCAGCGCAAGAAGCACCACGACCCCCCATCCTCGACCCACCCCAGCTCCCCCCCGGCACGGGCATGCACGAGGCTTTTGTACAGCCGTGAGCAGTGACGCACACAAGTGCAAGGCAGCAGCACCCCGAGCCCAGCGCGTCCCTTTCAAACCAGCTGCTATATACACCGAAGAGAAGCCCTTGATACACAGACACACGCACAAAAACCCCACAGAGCGTACACGTTAAAAAAACCACAGGCGGCACAGTCTGCAGCCCTACAGCGCTGGAAACCAAGCCCATTTCACACAGCACCACAGCACGAAACACTCCCGTGCCCCGGCGCGCCCAGCTGCCCAGGGTGGCGGAGCTGCAACGCTGAGCTCCAGCCACCTTGGGAGCGGCGGGGCAGCCGGGGCCCGAGTTAAATCACGCACACACAAATATGTATAAAAAAAGGACACGCTATATTACATTTAAAAAGGATGGGAGCCCTGCCCTGCAGAGAAAGCCAGCCCTTGGCATTAAATCTCGCTGCTCTCTGCATTGACGCTTCAGCTGCTGCAGCCCAGCTTCGGTGCCAGGCTGCAGGGAGAAGCGATGGGACGGGGCTGGTGCCAACACCCAGCCCGTCCCCCCAGAGCTGCCACGAGAGCTAAAACAGACCCCCTTCCCCTGGGACCTAACCCTGGAGATGAGCCTTTAGCTGGAGGAAGGCAGTGCTCGGGGCCGTTTGGCTACGGCAAGACCCAGACCCCTGAAGAGGCAAGTGTTTGGCTCTGGACGGGCACGGGGAGGCAAGTGCCGGGGCAGAGGCTTTCCACAGGGCTGCTCTGGCTTTAGGAGTGCTTGCCCTGGGAGAGGGAAAAAGAGAGGCACAAAAAACTAATCACAGGCTCTCACAGCTGCCCCCGTCCCAGACAGCATCACTGATGCAGGGACGTCCCCCCACCTATTTGCAAAATGTAAATGGAGGAGAGAAATCCTCCTCCTCGGAGGACCACCCCCCAGACGCAGCCCAGCACTTAAGCCCAGGTTTAAAGCTTCAAGCATGGGCTTAGGTATGGGGCCGCGAGCTGCCCAGCTGCAGCTGCACAGCTCGCAGGGGCGGAGAGGCAAGAGGAGCTGTTTGATCGTCGGGGCAGATTTCCCCGGCAGCAGCGCCACTGGCACGAGGAGGGGGCTGGAGTCGTCGCGCCTATTTTTAGAGCCAGCTGGGTTATAAATAGAAATGCTTCCACCCCGCCGGACCCGCAGCAGGTGCAGGGGCTGGCCATCTGCGCGCGGCGATGTCTGCACAGCAGGTCAAGGCCCTGGAGTCCCCTGCGATCACAAGGGCAAGGATCGAAAGGTCGAATCATCCCGCCTTTGAGGCTCACCCACCCTACGGGAGAGACCTGGCCTCTCCAGTGCAGGGAAGAGCCCAGGGGGGTCGTATCCTATGGAGATCACTTTAAATACCTGAAGCATTTAGGGTAGCAGGGCAGCTTGTGCGGGGAGCTAAGCCAGAGTAAGGCTGCTGCAGCCTCCGACAGGCTTTTAATAGCCCAAACGAGCCCCAAAAATGTGAGTGAGACTGACCCATAAAACAGTGCCTCTCCCTGCTCCCCCCCAGCCTGGACATCCAGAGAGGTTGCAGCCCACAGGGGCTGGTACCTGCACACAGCTGGGAGGTGGCCCCACCACGGGGACAGAGATGCCAGGGCTTCTGCAAAGAAAGGAGCTGGTGCCTTCCTTAATACAGACCAAGCAGGCTCTGTGCCGGAAGGGAGGAAAGAGCCAGCTAGAGACCCTGTGGTACGTTTGTGCCTCCCAGGGGAGAGACAGGAGTTTTGGGAGATCCCTGCAGAGCTCCAGGGACGGGGAAGGGAAGAGATTTCATGCCTTGAAGCAGGGCACACGTTGTGGATTGAGCCCCGCTCCACACAAAGCCGCCCACCGGCCAGGCCACCGCGCAAGGGGGGCAGGCGGGCAGGCAGCAGGGAGCGGGGTCGGAGCAGGAGGGGCGGGGGTCCGCGGCGTATCAGCTCATCTGCTCCAGGTAGGCCGAGAGCAGGAGCTCCGGGGGCAGGAAGACGCGGTGCTTGTTGCTCACTTTCATTTGGCGTTTCCCTTCAAAGTCGGAACCTGAGACAGAGGAGGAGAGCTGCGGTTAGAGCCAGGTCGCGCTGCCGTCACTGCCCGTGCCCCAAAGCAACGTGGCCAAGCCCTGCAGGGACGCAGACGGACACAGCGTGGAGCTCGTCAGGGCGCGCGGAAGGAGAGGCTTTGCAGGGAGAAAAGGCCGAGCCACAGACACGCTCCGCCGTCCGACTTGGATCAAGTTGATGCAGGGCGGTTGTGGCAGGGTGGGAGCCCCTGTCTGCGGGCGCTCCCAGCCGCTCGGAGACAGCGGAGGACGGCTGTCGGCGTCCACGGGACAGGGAAGCCGAGGCACTAAGCATCTTTCCCTCTGCAAGGCTGTGGCCGGGCTGGAGGAATCAGGACTGGCTACACCCCAGCCGGTCCCAGACGAGCCGGGGAGGACTACCCCAGGTGCAAAATTGTAAGCTCCGGGGGCATCCAAATGAAAGGTTGGGCTCGGACCAGATGTGACGTCCATGCCTAGACGAGCCAAGAGCCACTGCCCTGGGCCACAGCTGCTCCCACCTCCGGGCTGCCGCCTTCCACCAAGATCCAGTCCTCACCCCATGAGACGCGCTGGCAGCGGACACCACGTGCCCTCCTCTCCTGCTCTGGGCCCCTGCCAGCTCCCCGCTGCACAGCTCTGAGCCATTAGAGCTTCCCTGGCATTTTCACACCCACCTGCTAACGAACCAGCAGGCAGAAAGGACCAAGCTGCGCACGCAGCAGAGCTGGCAGCCCCCCGGCTATAGCACGCTGGCACCCCGATTCCTCCCCAGACTTGCCACCCTCCTCCCTAGAGAGAGATGGTCTCCAGCCCAGCTGCATTGCACTGCATCATTTCCCCACCTCTGCATCACACTGCAGCAAGGAGAGGGGTGGGAATGGAGCCGAGGGGGACATGCAGGCAGGGAGCATCCTGGCACGATTGCAGGCTCCCTGCTGAACCCGCCCGCTCGTTTCAGGGGCTGGATGTCTGGAAGCGCAGGATGCAGACAGCCCAGTACAAACCAGGGCTGACACCCACCGTGGTGACCTGCACACACCGCGTGAGGGGAGGCAATGAAGCCCTGGAGCCAACAGACGGAGCCCCCCCAAGGCCCATCGCTGCCCCCAGCACAGCCAAAACCCCTGGCTGCCAGCCCCACGCTCCAGCCAGGGGCCGACCAGCCTGGATTTGAAGCCCTGCTTAGCTACATGGCCAAGTACCCAAGGCCAAGGGGCTGCAGAAGAGGAGGAAAGCTAAGAAAGGGGAGGAAGGAAAAAACAAAGCCGAGGGCTCTTACTGGCAGAGACGAGGTCCATGTACTGGCAGAGCGCGTGGAGCAGCAGCCGCTCAAAGCTGGAGGGAAAAAAAAGGGATCCAAAAGTAGTGGGGTGAGATCACAGGAGGTTTTCTAGCTCTGCCTCTTCCCCAGGCCCTGGGGGCTCCCTCCTCCCCCCGCTGTGAGCCCCGGGGTGGAGATTTCATGGCACGGGGCACCCAGCAGCGTGGACAAGCCAAGGGGGCAGCGGGTTCCTGTTGCTCTTGGGGTGATGCTCTCTAGCCAGCAGCGGGGCAGATCCACCCCCTCCGGTCCGGTAGACAGAGGGTGCCAGGAGCGGGCTGGATAGAGGCGGCCCATTCTCCACTGCAGCCCTTTGGCCCGTCTCCCCGGGGCCTTTGATGGGTCAGGAACACCCAGCGTGGAGGAAGCCACGTGCAAAACCCCCTGCACAGCTCGCTCCATCCTCTGGGACAGGAGCAGCCTCCCAGCACCGTCTACCTGTTGTCCATCATCGCGGTGTACACGGACTGGGGGGTGACAGAGAAAAAACCCAGGAGCTCCTCCTCCAGGCCCTCCAGGGTCCCCTGCAGAAGAGAGGCAGGCGCCTTAAGGGTCGGGGGGGCTGGCGAAGAGGCAGGAGCCCCGGCTCCCCAGCAAGGCAGCGCCACTCCCCAGCCCAGGAACAGCCCCCTGCCGCCTGGGGGCTCACCAGCGGGATCCTGCCTCGCTTGAGCGTGGAGCGGAGCCGGCGGCTGATGCGCTGGAAGCACTCCTGGGGCGTGTAGGCGGGGTGCTCTGCAACACAGACGGGGCAGGACACGCACGTCAGCTCCGGGAGCAGCCTGCCCCACCGCAGCTTCGTCTCGGGCACGTCACGGCCGCGAGGCAGCAGCAGGTCGGACTGACGTCTCCATGCAAGACCGAGCAGCTGAGACCACGGGTCCAGCTCAGCTGTTTCCCCTTCTTCACATGCAGAGGGCATGAAGTGTTCCCCCCCAGAGAGGGCACTGCCATGATAGTCGCCCTCTGCCCAGAACAGGGGAGATCGGAGCTGGCTCCCTTCTGCTGCAGGGGTAGAAGTGGCAGCCTTATCCCCAAGTGCTCAGGCAGCAAGTCCTCCCTACAGGCCACCTGCATGGACCTCTGCTCACTGGAGAATCCACAGCAGCTGGGGAGCCCCTGATCACCTTCGTGGCCAGGTCAGGCTACAGCAGGTAGCTCCTAGCCCAACCCCAGAGGGTCCTGGCAGGCTTCCCCCAGCCCCGTACCTTTCCACTTGTCCTCCGCTTTAACGGGCAGCTTCCTCTTGTGCTTCTTCTTGGCCTCTCCCTCCAGGTAGAGCAGGACCCTCTCCTGCTCCTCGCCCGACCGGTTCATGAAGTCGTTCCAGATCTGACAAAGGAAGCATCACACAGCTGCAGCTGCCATGTGCCAGCCCCCCGCCAGCCCTGGGCCGTGTCAATGCTTGGGACCCTGCTGAGCCTCTGCTCCTACCATGGCTAAATCAGTGCCTCCTGCTCCATCCCTGGAGCTTCCTACCTGGGACGAGCCGGTCCAGACACCTCCTCCCAGCAGCCCAGAAACCCCAGGGCTGGGAATGGAGAGGAACAGGCCAGCTTGGCATGGCTCGATCAACACCTCCGAACACCCACACTGACTCCAGTACAAATCCAGTCTCCCCACCGAGAGAGGAGGAAGAAGAAAGACGCTGCAGGACGCAGCAGGTCATCCTCAGGCACTTTGATATCAGTGCCGTGTCCCCACAGCTGCACTGGGGCTGGATGGTTTAAAAGGATCCCCCGCAAAGCAAGCTGGAGGCTCTGACTCATGAGATCAACCAGGGTCCTAGAGCCCTTTGGCTGAAGGACAGAGCGGGACCAGAACGGGAGCCTTTCTGCCAAAAACGGAGCGAGCCCGCAGCAAGCAGCCGCCCCCGGCCATCGGCGAGGCCGAGCCCCCTACCTCCATGTAGGTCTCGTTGTTGCAAGCCTCGGTGAAGATGCTGGGGGTGGCCGGGTAAGCCAGGTCCCCCTCGTCGGTGCCACACTCGTCTCGCTCCAGAAGGGTCATCAGGTAGCGGGCTGGGAGAAAGGCAAGCCTGTGAGGGGCGCGGGGCCAGAGTGCCAGGCACGAGGGGCTCCGAGTGCCAGGGGCCAGGCCTGCGATACCGGACAGGAGGCAGCAGGGACGGGGCAGCCAGGAGCCAGGCCCTGCGCTGGAGTCGAGCGGGGATTTCTCGGTCCTCTGCCACGGCCCCTGCTCTCACGGGCAGCTCAGAGCGTGCCCCAGGGCTGCAGCCTGGGTCGCATAGGGAGCTCCCCCATCCCTCGGAAACCTGCTCCCCCCATTTATAACCCAGGCATCCCGATTCCCTCCTCCAAGACTCAACCCAAGCCTCCTTGGGCAAGTTTCGGAGGACTGGAGTCGGGCGCCCCAGGGGAGAGCCACCCGGGCCTTTAAAACATAGTCTCGGCCGCTCTGCAGAGAGCTCTGCACAGTCACCGTGACGTGGCCTCTCTTCCAGCTGCTTTATCAACACCCGGCTACGCAGCACGGGCGAGCTCGGGGCCACGTGCCAGCAGCCCGGCTCTCCTGGGCAACCCTGCCCCGACGAGCTGCGTGGCGAGGCCCCGGGAAGGCAGAGGGAAGCGGTGCCCGCGCGTGCCGTCTCCTTACTGTTCTCCAGACGCTGGAGGCTCTTGCGCCCCTTGGCCTTGGGGATGAGGTCGGAGTTGCGGATGGCCTGGTTGATGTAGTGCTGCTTGCGCTTGGAGGGGGAGAACCTCTTGGCGGGCGAGCTCTCCAGCGGGGGCAGGCAGTCCTCGATCCGTCTGCGGGGGACACAGACAACGCGCTGATGGGGGAGCGCCAGCTCCGGCACCCCGGCTGCACCCGGGCCTGCCAGGGGCTGGCGCAGCGGGGAGACTCTGGGGGTCTACGGCTGGAAGAGCAAAGGAGGGGGGAGGGCAAGTCAGGACCAAGATGCCCCAGGGAAGCTGTATAGGGCTAGCGCGGGAGCAGAACAGCTGGGCTCTATGTGGGGGGCACAGGAGCCGGGATAAACACCTGTCCGCACCAGGCACGTGGTTATCTAAAGGAGTCTCCAAATGCCCTCCGGAGCCCAACCCCGACTCCGAGACATCTGGAGAGGCAGACACGGAGCGACACGCCTGCCGGGCTACCCCGCGCTATCTCGTCCATCAGCCGCCCACAAGGCAGCAGCCGCAGCTGATAACCTCAATCACTGCCCAAGTGCAAAGGCTTTTAGTACAGTCTTCGTTTGACAGGTTCGGAAACCTCCCCCACCCCCGCCGTTATGCAAATGGCACTTGCAAGCACCACGACGGGCTCATTTCACCAGCCTTGATCGTCAGAGCAAGTCCGCTGGCTAAAATAAACGGCCTATTCACTTGCTGCTTGTGCCCGGCTGGACGTACAATCCTCCGGGCCGCGCGGCAATGGACAGCACCATCCCAGCAAAGGCACCCGCGGAAGATAACCCACGTACCCAGACCGCAGCCCCTTTGCTGCATCTTGATAGCATCTATTCATGTTTAAGGCCGGAGTCCGACATGAGAAACAAGCCAGGCCTGGCACAGCTGCCTCTTACGTTAACCCGGTGAGCCCTTAAAGGAATTCACCGAACCTTCGACGGTTTCCTTTCCAGAGGGCGAGACTCACTCTCCCAAAGCATCTCATCCAGCCACACTTCCCCCAGCAGCTCTGCATCAGGATCTGCATGGCTGGAGCCCCGGGGCCTGCTTAGTGACAGGAGCAGGGGGCCGGTTTGATGGGCAGTCCCTGCGGACACCAGGCAGCTTCGCTGAATTTTCCATTCGGTATTAAGAAGGAAAGCGGCAGAACACGCTAATGAGAAGTCTCCTGGGCTCTGGCTTCAGTTGCCAGCTTAGAGCCGGTCTTCACTGCCCTTGCTCCCCCGAGCTGGGCAGTCAGCCCCAATGCATCTACCCAGGTCATCAGTCTCCCCTCCTGACTAGCGCACGGCGTCGGGGAGACTCAGCAGTGTAGGAGGTAGCAAGGATCTGCCCAAGAGACATGCACAGGGCACCCCTGCTCCAGCACAGAGCTGGGAGGGAAGAACCCTCTTTTTAGGGTCACACCATCCCCGACCCATAGCCACAGAAACCTGCCTGCCCGCACTGCGCCCGCCTGCAGCCCACTATACCCTATGCAGGGAGGAGCACTGGCACAGCTGCCCCCAGCATCTGGAAGACGGTAGGGCCACGCTGTGAGACGACAGCACACCAACATGGGACATCAGACAGATTATCATTTTGCTTCAGTGCCTCATTTTCCACCCGCCCAGCCGAAATGGGCAGCTGTGTCAGGGACACAGCGTCTATTGTCAAAGCCTCCCAGTCCTCCCAGCCGGGGAGGTGGCCCCACAAGAAGGCATGCATGGGGGAACAGCACGGAGCCCAGTTTGGGCTCAAGGGTGGTTGGAAACCAGCTCCCTGGGTGCCTTCTCCACTTCACATCACTTCAGCGTCAGGTGTAGAAGCACATGGAGCTCACCGGCAGGCTCAGGACGGATAGCTGGCTTCCTAAACCCATCCTGGTAGCCAAGGGGCCCATTGTATTGGCACGGATTCATCCGACGGGAACGGGGAGGAAGGCAAGGCAACGTGCACTAAATGATTCAGATCTGAAGAGATTTCCAGGCAGTCGCAGCTCCCCAGAGCAAAGCAGGGTGGTGAAGATGAGGGGAAGGATGTTTCCCCATCTAGCCTCTGCTGCAAAGAGCGCTCTTAAACCACCAGGCAGGTTTCACCAGCCAGCGAGCGTTCCCAGGTGGCTGCTGTATTTGATCCATCTTGCGCCGTGACCTTAACCCTGAATTTATCATCCCGTGTCTGTACGCGAACCACGGTGCTGGTGGAGACTATCCAGTTGTCATTTAGCCTGAAGCCTGGCCGAGCAGATCACATGTGCACTGGCACTCCTGGATCCCGCTACTCGGTGGAGCCTTCTCTGGGAAGGCACTTAGAGAGTGGATCACCACACGGGTCGTGATGCACTCGAGTCCAAGGCAAGGGAAGCACGAGGTGTCAGTCCAGAAGGGCATGGGATGCATCAGGTACTAGAGTTTGTACCCGCTCGGTTTCTCCAGCGGCCAAGACACCGGACTGGGACTTGGGAGGCGCGAGCTCCGATTGCAGCTCTGCCAACAACTTGCTGGCACGTCATCTCTCGTCTGGTGCCTCAGTTTCCCCACCTACAAGCCACAGCCCCTCCGCTGTGGGCTTGTGGTGCGATACACAACGTAAAGCATCCCACTAAACGGCATCGATGCCAGTTACATTACAGCTGAAGCAGGTTGCGGGCACGACGCCTTGCCAAAATCCTGCCAGATCCCAGGACATCTAGTGAGATCTGGGATCCTCCCCTGCGGGTTGAGAGCTGGCAGGGCAAGGGTTGTGTTTCACAATCCTGGAGACTCACAAGATGTGGTGACCTCAGAACCGTGCCTATCTGTAAAGAGCACCGAGGCTTGGCACCCATCCAGGCTCTAAAGGGCAAGTCCCAGACAGCTCTGTGCAAATCATGCCAGGCAGGCCAGATCCCCTTACAGGCGGTGCAGCTAGCTCGGCGTGGCATTCAACTAGCAGCACAGGCCGGGCTGCAACTGCTGGCAGGTTCCTTGGAGCAAGGTAATGCTCTTCCTGGCAACACCTGAGCTGGGCTTTCCTGGGCCACTGACTTACCAGCCGGGCCAGTTCTCCCCCACCCAGTTACCCACACCCACACGTAGCTCAGTCACACGACGCGTGCAACCAGGGACAGAACATCCTCGGCTTGGAAGCTGTCGTCTACAGGCAGAGCTTCAATGCTGTCAATATGCCCCAGGGAAGGTCTTCGCTGCTCAGCATGCTCCCGGGGGGACGCAAGCTCTCCGCATAACCTGCTTTTTGCTCCAACAGCCAATTCAGGCTCCCTTCACTGCCTGCCCGGTTATTACCGATATCCGAGGAGGGGAAGCCTTTGGAAGCAGAGACAAAGTTAAAGCATGTGCACTGAAGTTGCTGCTCTGAAGCCCGTATCCTGCAATGCAATGAGCAGCCCAACCCCCTCCAGCCACTGAAAAAAAAAACCCAGCTAGAGCCAACAGGTAAGCAAGCCACATGCCTTGTGATCTGCACTTGGCAGATTTCTGCATCATTGCAACAAATACAGTGCTTCCCCCTCCTCTCCAGCCCCCAAACAAGCTAACAACTCAGCCGATTTTCCTACCAGAGATCTCTAAACCGTTTCTAGCATTTGCCACTTCGTCAACAGGACACGCCACCATGAATGGCAGGAATCCCCCCGAAGGTTAGCAGCTGGCTTTGCAGAATTAGGCTTCCCACAGCAGCCCCAGAGACAGCCCTCGGTCACGCTACTGCAACGGGCATGCCGGCAGGGCTGCGGCCGTCTGAAATGCGCGGGAATCCTGCTCCTTGGGACCCAAAGGACCTTTTAAAGCGCTAGTCCCAGAGAGATACCATGGTAAGGTACTTTTTGCATGGGGTCCCCAGCCCACAGCCTGCAACTCGATTGCATGTGTGGTGTGACACCGAACACGTGGCAACTCTCCAAGTATTGACCAGTTGCCCAGCCACCGTGCCCTTCCCGAGCTTGCCCATCTACCCAGCAGGGCTGATGACGTTACCTTAGCTCCATAAAGCACTTGGTGACTTTGGATGACAGGACTCATGACGCATGCTCTGCGCAAAGAGTCACTACCCAATTATCCCAGCCCTAACCCCCTTGCCCTCGGACACCCAACACCTTCCAGCCCGATGCCAACAGGAAACAAAAGGCGGAAGGTCTCGCGGAAGAAGCACCGATTGAGTCACCCAGCTCAGGTCCTGTCTCTTCCGTGTCCATGGCACCAGGTTACAGCACTCCCATCTAGTCATGAACTTAATAGTTAGTTAATCCCCTACAGATCATTTAGGGCTCCCAGCCCCATCCGCTCCACTGAGCGGCCATCGAGTCCGCTTCTCCCATGCCCGAGATGTGGACGGAAGGGCTGGTCCGGGACTCAGGCGCGCACCACACGTAGTGTAAGAGCATTCGTTTTATTTAAACCGCAGGTGAGGAAGCAGGTCCCAACATCCTGCTTATAAGCAGACCTCCCCTTCCCACCCCGCTGCACCTCTGCTTTGCAAGATTGACTCCCTTTCCCTCCCTGGCACCAGCGGAGGGGAGGCCTTTGCCAAAGGGATGCTATTAGGAGCCTGGCAAGGGGTGGGGCCGGTCAGGTGTGGTGATGCCCCTGGAATGGACAAGACTCCCCGCATTTCCCAGCCTTTGGGCATTTGTCAGTTTCAGTGGGGGGGGCTTGTCAGTTTCAAGGAGCCCCATGCTGCAGGGTTAAGGGTGGGGGCTGGCAGCTGGGAGCAGGCCGGCCCAGGGGGGGAGCGGATCCGGATCATCCGGCCAGGCTGGCCAGGACAGGGGGATGGGGCGGCACGGGGGGGGGGTCTCACCCTGCCTCCCCTCCCGCTGCGGGCCCTCGCAGCCCCCGACCCGGCGAGGGTCAGCCCAGTCACCCCAGCACTGCGCCTACCCGCCCCACTCCGCGCCCAGGGGGCAGTTAGCACCCGCAAAGGGGAGCGCTGGGGGCAGGGGAGGGAATCCCCTGCACCGACCCCGTGACGTAAGCGACAGAACCCCGCGGGTGGGGAATCCCCGTGACGTGGCAGGGCGCCCCCCGGGAGGCGGGGATGCCCCGGGCACTCACAGGAACGGCTCCGCCGCCTCCCCGGCCCCGGCCGCGCTGCCCTTCAGCACCACCATGGCGGGGCCCGGCCCCCGGCCCGGCCCGGCTCGGCACGGCTCGGCCCCGCCCCGGGCGGCTCCGGCCTTAAAGGGGCCGCGACACTCGCGCCCTGCCGGAAGTGGCGTCACACCCTGGGAGGGAGGGGTGTGTCGGGCACGGGCGTTAACCCTCTGCTGCCCGGGCTGGGGGTGGAGGGGAGTATGGGGGTGGTCGTGGGAATGGGGTGTCATGGGGGTTGCTATGGAAAAGAGGAGCAGTGGGGGGTTGCCATGGGGATGGGGTGCAGTGGGGCAGGGTGCAGTGGGGGTTGCCATGGGGATGGGGTGCAGTGGGGCAGGGTGCAGCGGGGGTTGCCATGGGGATGGGGTGCAGTGGGGCAGGGTGCAGCGGGGGTTGCCATGGGGATGGGGTGCAGTGGGGCAGGGTGCAGTGGGGGTTGCCATGGGGAAGGTGCCCTGGGGGGTACCATGAGGATGGGGTGCAGTGGGGGCTGCCCTGGGGGCGGGGTGGGGATGCTGGGCCGGGGCAGAGGCTGCGGGTGCCCCGGTGAGAGGGCGCTGCCCAGCTCCCCTAGAGCCGCCGTGGCCAGGCCAGCCCCGTGCAGCCCACGGGGGCCCCGTGGGGCTGTGGCACGATGCTGCTCCCCTGGTGCCCGTGCCCTGGTCTCTCCAAGTCCCCTGCCAGCAGGGCGGGCGCCCGCGGTGGCTGCTGCTAATGAGGGTGACATTTGTGCCTGCACGCGCGGGGCTGGCTTGGAAGCGCAGTCCGCCTCCCGCTGCGCCCTCCGCTCCTCTCGCTCGCGACGCCTTGGACGACCCCGGCTCGTCCGAAGCTCTTTGCAGTGGTCCGGACACTGGTTCTCCTTCCCGGCCCCTCGAAGAGCAGCAGCCAGGCCCGCGGTCGAGCTTCTCGGGGGAGGCACGATGAGAAATGCGGGGCCCAAGCCCCGAAGCAGCCCGACTCCGTTATCTGGCTTTTCCCTCGCTGCAGAGATAGCAAAGGGGCCTGGTTTACCCATTGAAATGATAACTGAGTTTCAGATTTAAAGCCCTGAGCCCCTTTGCTTCCTCTCCTTCACTTAAGCTGCCTCCCGCAGACCTCTGGCAGCCAAAGATTGGGTTGGTTTTTAAGAGCTTGGGACGCACCGAGTCAAATAAAGGATGCCAGCAAAGCCAAGCGGATGCGAGCTGGTTGTCTGCATCCCACTGGATCCTGTCGGCTCCACCTGCAGACAGGAGGGCTCGATCCCTCCCTGGTCCAAAGGGGATCTGTAGGATCCGGCCCAAGAAAAGAGGGTCGAGGGTGCAGGCTGAGCACGGCAGAGAGGACCCTGGGCACAGCCAGGTGTGGGGTGAGCTGGATTTATTCAGTGCTATAAATGCAGGTGTGAATAAAGATGAGGAAGGGGATGCCTTTTGGATCCTATAAACTGCAAGGATTGATCCCGGAGCCGGTTGGGAAAGGCACGTGCCATCCCTTGCAAACAAACCCGGCTTTTCCAGCCCGAGCACCACTGTTGGGGGTCTAATAAAGATATTTTTTGTAGCCAGCTTATAAGTGGATCCCACGGCAAAACTTGCTACGGCAGAGATCTGCAAAGAAGATAATTACCTTTCTTTTGAGCAGCTCTCTAGACCGGCTTCTTTTCTGAAGCCCAAGGACGATGTTGCGGAGCAGTCTGCGGAGAAAATTGCCTTCGGAGGAAAGAAAGTCCTCTTTTTCCCTGCGCTCGGAGTGGTAGGACTCTGCTCCCTTTTGCGTTCGTCCCAGGCAGGCCCAGTCTGGTCCAAAGGAAATGGGAGAAAGGAGCTAAAAGCGAGGCTTTGCCGCGAGATGAAGTGATGGGTGTTACCGGGGACGACGCCTCCTGGCTCAGTGGTCTGGTGTCTGCAGCGACCATCTCCAGCCTCTTCCCAGTGTAGGATTCACCGCTCTCTTCCGCCTTGCCCCCAGGTTAGCCCCACTGCGTCCCAGCGAGGGTGAGAGACGCACGGGGGGGCAGCTAACCGGACAGGGGAGAGCACCCTGCCCCTGCTCGCTGATGTCACGGCTGCCCCACGGTGACCTCGCTGCACCAAACTGTGGGTGGATCTGAGGGCATCCTGATCAAGAACAAACTTCCCTATTCAAGAAAGCGCTGAAATGTGTTAAAGGGGTTTCCTGGGGGAACGTGGGTGGGAATCAGTGCCGCACCCAGGCTCCTGGCAAACTTTTAGTCTCGGGCCCCCTCCGCCAGAGATAATGATATTTTTGTTGCAAAAGTCTTGATCACATCTGTGGTGATCACCCAGCCGCTAGGGTCATTAGATCAGGACTCCAGAGATCCGAATAGTGATACCTTCCCTGCTACTGCCTTCCCTTGTAGCCACGGGCAAGTCACTTAGCCTCCAGCAACTTCAGGCGCCAGCCCTGGTGCGAGGATCTCGACAATAAACATGGTAAGAGGACAGCTCATCTTGGGATACAGCCCTATGAGGAAAGATGCAGAGAACCAAGCATGGTTTCATAGTTTCTAGGGTCGGAGGGGACCTGAACAGATCATCAAGTCCGACCCCCGGATGGTTAGCCTGGAAAAGGAGATGAAAAGGGGCCCGAGCTGCTTTCTGGTGCTCAAAGGGCTGCTGTAAAGAAGACGCGTTCTCCCTTGCTGCAGAGAGCAGGACACGAGTCTAAAGTGCCGCGACGCAGACGGAGACGAGATCTCAGGGAAAACGTCCTCCCTGCCGGAGCGGCAGGACGGTGGGACAAGCCGCCCAGAGACGCTGTGGGATCCCCCTCCTTGGAGGTTTCCAGGCAGAGGCCGGAGGGGCGTCTCTGGGATGGTTTGGGAGCAGGAGGCTGCATCTGTGCGAGGCAGGTGGGTTAGGCGGCCTACGAGAGCCCATCCAAGCTTGAGAGGCTCTGATTCAACCCATATGGCACGACACCAGAGCGCTCATGCCATATGGAAAGCATCAGAAAAGTGCGTCCCCTTCAGTACTTCCCCGCTGTCTCTTCCTTTCTCCCGTAAACCTCCAAGGAAGCAAGTACAAACCCAACCAAGCATTTGGAAAGCCAGGCCTGCCGGGGCAAGAGGCAGCCACACCACCTCGAAGCTGGGGTGAGATGCGTGCCAGCAAACCTAACTGAGCAAACAAGCGGCAGGATGGAGTGTTAATTAAACCTGCACAAAACCAGATGATTTATCCTTGAGAGACCCAATGTTCCCAGTTAGTTCCAATAATTACAAGGGCTTTGTTTTTTTTTCCCTTCTTCCATCTGCTCTCCTATTCTTTCTCCTTAATTAATAGATTGTCCTTAATGGACTTAGCGCTCTTTTTTAGAGCAAAAACAAAACCCACTGGTAAAATGGTTTCCTGGCTCCGGATAGCGGTGTGATGCTCTCTAAATGCATCAAGCTCCAGGAAGGGAGTCTGAAATGTAAGTGCAGCGTGGGTTCGTCCAAACAGGGTGAAAATTTTACATGAGGGGGTGTTTGCAAGGGGGCTTTTAATCCAGGGAGAAATTGGTGCTACAGGGTACGTGGATGGTGTGAAGGGAAGGGAGCTCAACAGCAGGGAAATAGGCACGCTGCCCTCGCCTTCGGGGGTCAGGCAGCTTAGGTGTTCTTGGCAGCAGGGCTGCTGATGCTGGGGTGTTATCTATACCCAGACACCACCGGCATGACTTAAAGCCGCCCCGAGGCTGTTCTAACCCATGCCAGCATCTGGTTTCACACTCAGACCTGCATCCCGTCCCTTCGTGCTCTTCACTGCCGGATGCAATCAGCCCCTGGATCCGTTACACCGGTGATGTTGGCAAAATGCAAAACATGAGATCCTGGACCACGTGTGCCGGAGATCCGTGCCCCAGAGCCGGATCCTGGAGGGTGCCCGGTGATTTCAGCAGGTCCCACTGGGCCACTGTGAGTCAAAAGGCTCCAACCTGTTCTCCTAGGAAGTCCTGGTTTCAAAGGAAAAGCTGCATATCCCCAGCACAACTCCTGGCCTCTGACTTTGATTTATTTGCTTATGTATTTAAGGAAAAAAATGTTGTGTTCCAAGTCAAACCTTGCAAGGAGGCACTGGGCAAGCCAGAGCAGCTCTGCGGGGCGTTTTCCAGCCTGCGGGACCAGTGGACGGTCCCCACTTTTAGCAGCCAAGGGGGCTGGGATGACCTCTAGTGCAGCAAAGCAGGGGGGTTGCACTGGATGTCACCTCCTGAGGTCCCTCCCAACCCTCATTTCCCTTCTAAGAGGCTCCTGGCCCTGCCCCAGCCCAGGCTGGAGGGAGGACCCAGGAGTCCTGCCCTGCGGGGTGGTTGTGCTGGCATAGGGCTGAGCTTGGCTTTGGACCTAGCTGTCTGCAGCAGAGCTGGGGGGTGGCACAGGCACAGTCCCCGCAGGACCTGCCCATCCTCGGGGGTGGGCAGCGCTCAATGCCAGCCCCTCGGTCCCCTCCCTCCGGCAGCGCAACGCCCCAGGCTCTCCTGCAGTTGATCCGAAGCAAGGAGCGGACAGACACTCCGGGAGCCGGGACAGCCCCTGGGTGGCTGGATCCGGGACGCCTGGGGTCTTCAAGGAGCCTGGGCTGGGCGCTACAAAGAACCCCCCCCCTCCCCCTTAGTGGGGAGAAAACCCAGGGGTCCGGCTGCCCCCCACCAGCCATGCGGGCAGTAGGGATGGGCACAGCGGGCAGCGCCGGGCACAACGCATCGCTGCTGCCCCCCAACGGGTCATGCGGGGCCGGGGGGCTGCTGTGCGGGAACAGCTCGGGGCCCCCTGGCCCCCCGCGCCTGGTGGATGCCTGGCTGGTGCCCCTCTGCTTCGCGGCGCTGCTGGTGCTGGGGCTGGCGGGCAACTCCCTGGTCATCTACGTGATCTCCAGGCACCAGCCGATGAGGACGGTCACCAACTTCTACATCGGTGAGTCTGGGCTGGGGCAGGGTGGGGGGCCCTGGGAATGCCCAGCCAGGGGGGGCCTGAGGCTGGAGGGAGCCACGGGTCCCCCCTGAGGCTGGGCACTTGTCATATGCTGGAAGGGGCATAGGGCTGGGCGCTGGAGGGGGCATGCAGCATCCTAGGGCAGTGGCACTGGGCATCCCAGAGTGGGACTGGGCTGGGGGTATCCCCACGCAAGTGTCTCTCAGCTGGATTGGGAGCCCTGGGCATTCAGGAGCCAGGCAGGCAGGGATGGTGCGGGCTGCCAGCTGTTGGGAATGCCAGGCTGAGTCCCATGTGGGGTGGGATGCACTGTGTGTAGCTTGCCAGGTAAGTGTGCAGGTGATGCACGGAGCTGGGTTTGCGCCCAGGCGTTTGAGCAAGGCTTTGGGGGGGGGCTGAGCTGTCCTTTGCCCCTGGAGCCCTGGGTGTGCTGCTGCCTTGAGACCAGGCTCAACTAGGGAGGCTGCAAGACCCCTCATTTCATCCTCATTCACCTCCTTTTACCCCTCCCCTGCTCTGCTTACCCCAGCCCTGGTACTCTCGGATAAGCTTTGCTGTGCCCCTCTTAGACAGCCCTGCTGTGCTCGCTCGGTGATGGAGACCACAAACACACGCGCGCACACAAGTTCGTGCTCCAAGGCGCACGCACGTCCATGCACGCGGTCATACGCAAGAGCTGCACCCATGTGCGCAGACACAGCACCCGTGCTGGAAGGCGCGTACACGTGCAGATACGGTGATGCACATGCCTTGCTCCAAGGGACACACAAAGACACGCACACAGAGCCAGGGTGAGGGGTCCAGCAGCTTCACCAGGCCCCTTCTTTCCCGTTAAACCCTTGAGAAGGGTGGTGAGGGGCTGCGATGATACCCCAGATCTGACTCCAGTCTGCTGATTGCAAACGTTTGAGCCCTGCTGCTGTTTCCCCAGGGCGTTTGACATAAGCTTCGCGCTGGGGAAGCACTAAAAACTGCCTCCTTGTCCCTTGCATCCTGCCCCCGGGGGCAAGGGTGGCCCCTCCGCTCAGCGCAGCGGGCATCTGCCCCATGCCTGCACCTCCTGGGCACTTCCAGTGTAAACCCATCGCTGCTATTAACTCCCTCCCTGGTGCTTTGAAGCTGTTGGGCCTGATCCTGCCAGTGTCACTCAGGGAAAGCTCCCTGGAGCCTGTGCAGGTGGATTAGTCCTTGATCCTAGCTATTACCTGCCACCAGCCCGGCTGTGATCGCGGGCACGGGGGCTGCAATATCTCCGATAAAGGGGACCGTGAGGCTTCTGGACAAACTCTTGCTTGGCGGCTCTCTGAGGCTCGTGCCACACTGGCTGCCACCTACCTTTGACATTTCTGCCCAGCTGAGCCGAACTCCGGGTCAAGGGACCAACCATGCAGGACACACGAGCAACAGCACCGCCAGCCCAACTCGTGCATGCACTTCCGTGCTGGGCAGCAGGGCAGAGCTCCCCGGGCCGTGTGCCATGCCGGGCAGAGGCAGCCTGGGCTCTTCCTAGCCCAATTCCAGCCTTGCAGCAAAGTGGTTTTTATTCCTCTCTCTGCATTCGGTTTCTGTTGTGAAACCTCATCTGTGGCCTAATGGAAGAAAATAAAGGTCTACAGCTAGCTGCTGCTGCTTCCTCCCTCCCCAGCGTAGCAGCAGCTGCTTTTAAAAAGATTACAGGGCCAGGCTTCAAACAGCTCATTTTAGGAATTGCAAGAATTTCCTGTCTCTGTGTGCAGTAACCCAGGTGATGGAGAGCATTGAAGGGTCCCAATCCTATACCATTCAAGTGAATAGGGACCTGATCCTTTTCTGCCCTGCACCTTTGTCCTCAGTTACCCTCCAGGTAAATGGGTGCAACTCGGAGCACTCAGAGTCTACTCACTCCCCTTTCCCCTCTCCTGGAAATCAGGCTGACGTACCCCAGCAGAGGCACTCAAAATGCGAGGCAGGGGACAATCTGGCCCCTACATGTGTTCAGAGATGCCAAGTACATGGGGCCCAAGGGCCCTGGCCTCTCTTGGGAAGAGGGCTGTCACGTGAAAAGCATAAAGCTTTCCACTTGTCCATCATCTTAGGCCCCTTCCGGCAAAAATAATGCACGTGTTGCTATTGGTTTCACTGCAAGTGGCACCAGACCCCTGAGATGCGAGAAGGAAGCAAATAACCCAGCTCCTGGAGCAGAAGACTTGAGCTAGATTTCCCAGGGTGGAGCTCATCTGCCGCCCTAAAGACCTGTCCAGAAATCCAGAAAGACTCTTAACAACCCATGGTGCACTCGTATAGTAACTCCACGCACCTCCCGCGCTGCCCTAGCTACCCGGCACATCCCCGATGAAAGGAAGGACGATCCGCTGACAAGTTTCTTTGGGTAAATCCGATATGATCCGCTGACATTTACTCAACTACTGCCACGGCTCGGCACGCAGGGTTTAACCAGCAGCTGCAGCAGAAACAGAAGGGCGTGAGTAGAGCCATCGCCCCATCATTTAAAGAGCGGCAGCTTCTGTGGCTACTCATTTCCATATATAATTGCTTTAAAATTACAAAAATCCTCCTCTTGCCAGCACACCAGATAAAGGCCTGACGTGCTTAATTGCATAACACAGTGACTTGGCTATTACCAGCTATAAAGTGTAGCCCAAATACTAGCCTGATGGGTTTTGTTTTTTGTAAAAATATCTATCTATCTATCTATAGATATATGTATCTATATATCTATCTATAGATAGCTCTATATCTATATATCTGTCTATAGATAGCTCTATATATCTATATCTAGATATCTAGATATAGATAGATCTATCAATAGATAGATATATAGATACATCTGTCGATAGATCTATCTATATCTAGATATCTATAGATATATAGATACATATATCTATAGATAGATAGATACCTTCTAGTCACTGATCATTGCTTACTTAACCTATCATAAGAACCCGCGCACCCGTTCCAACGCTTGCACCCACAGAATGGCACTCCCACGCGCCTGTCCACAAGGCATCATCTCCTTCAACCCCTTGCTCCTTAGTCCCGTATGTGAATACAGGGTTTAAAACTCAGTCCAAATACTAGCCTGGTGCTCCCGTTGTAGCAAGTCCTGGTTACCTGCCTCTTGGTTAAGTGCACAAACCACTTAGGTGCATAGCATCTCTGAGCCCCAGAGATGCTACCCTGTTGAGCAGCATACGGATGGATACCAGATTCCTTGGTGTGTTTTCTTCCTATACCATGTAGAACAAATATGTGCCGTGCTCTACCCCAGAGGCACTTGCTCCACAGATTAAATGCTTTGGGTCCACGGGGTGTCATGCCCAGGGGCTGTGTAAAATAGGAGCCCCCCTCTGCCACGTACTCTGCTGTCTGGAGTCACTGCAATGCCCGAGCTGCTCCCTGGCACGGGGCCCAACGAAGGCGGCGCATCATTCGTCAGGGCCTGAGTAATTAGGTCCTGTTGAGCGTGCAGGTATACACCGGATCAGCAGCTGCACATTACAGAGTGATTCATTATTCACTCTTGGCTTGTCCAGGTGCCAAGCCCCCGCTCCATTCTCAGCCATTTACTAGGGATTAGTCCCAGGGGGGAAACTGGGGAAGTCACATTGAACTTTCGGAAGTAGGTAGCCGGATGGATTCAGCTGAGGATAAGGCAATCCATGGAGGAAAGCAGAGGGCAGGGAAATCCCTTCCCATTCCCTGCCGGGGGAGAGGGCAGGGCCTGGCATTAGGGAGGGTGGATTCTGTGCCCCCTTTGCCTTCCCTCTCTGCTCTGTGCCAGTGCTAACGAGCTCATTAACAGAGCACAAGCAGACAAGGGTCTTTGGGTGCATCTGACATCTTTTCTTAGGCCAACTCAAATAGTTGGAAAAAGTCTTCTTAGCGAACTTTTGGGCACAAGTGCCCTTCATCAGGTTGAGGAGGCGCAAATGGCTGCACCCACCTGGTTCTTCTCCATCCTGCCGGAGGAGGAAAGTGGAGCCGATCCCCTTTGTACAGATGGGCAAACAGGCACAGGGTTAGGGTTAGGGCTAGGGTGACTGGTCCGATGCTGCCCAGGGAGTCGAACGTGAGAGCCAAGATTGGCCCTTGGAAGTGCCTGGCTCCAGCCCCGGGGTGGGAGCCCGCGGCCTCCCAGCCTCTTCACGCAGTTGCTAGAAACTCTCTGTGCCGCGCGTGCCCTATGCCAGGTGCTCTCTCCTCTCGGGATCTGATCCTGTTAGGAGCTGAGCAATGCCCACAGGGCGCTCAGCACCCTCTCTATGCCTTCTGCCTTGGGAGCCCGGTTGCTGCTCCTTAGCCATGCTGAGGATCCATGGGGATGGGGAGAGAAAGGAGGGGGAGATACCTGGCAAGTGGGTATATTTTGGGCGGCAGGAGGAGGACATCACAGACTGGCTTCTGAGGCTCCATTATTAAATAGTGACTCATCCTGGCTCTTCTTTTTTTCCCTCCCGGGGTGAGTAAGCCCAAAAGCATGCACACAGAGAGGCTCGGGCACTCTGGCTGGGCCTGTTCACTGCTCTCCAGCCTTCAACCCGCATCCTGGGAGCTCATGCTAACCTTCGCCCCCCCACCTCCGCCTTCCTTTACAGCCAACCTGGCCACCACCGACATCATCTTCCTGGTCTGCTGCGTGCCCTTCACTGCCATGCTGTACCCGCTGCCCGGCTGGGTTTTCGGGGAGTTCATGTGCAAGTTCGTTAACTACATCCAGCAGGTGAGGGGGCTGCCCCGGGCTCCCCCAGCCCCAGACAGAGGCAGGTTGAGACCGTCGGCTTCTCCGCTGAGGGTGCCACTGGATCCTCACTGGGGGTGGTGCTGCACCCCATCTGCATTGGCAGTGGGCAGTGCAGCCATAGAAAGAGGACTGAGAGCCACCAAACTCATTGAACCAAACACCTGGTGATGGGAGCAGGCTCCCCGTTGCTCTCCATTCAGGCTGGACGGGAAATATCTTCCCCACGTCACAGTTGCAGGGGAAGATGGCTTTCATCTCCCTATAGCTACAGCTCCCCAAGGGTCCCCCTGCTCCCCATGCCAGTCCAAACCCAGCGGGGACACAGTCCGGCCATGGCCCATGCCCACCTCCTCCCCCAGGTCTCCGTGCAGGCCACCTGCATGACGCTGACGGCCATGAGCGTGGACCGCTGGTACGTGACCGTGTTCCCGCTGCGCTCCCTGCGCCAGCGCACCCCCCGCGTCGCCGTCGCCGTCAGCCTGGGCATCTGGAGCGGTGAGCTGACCCCCACCCCCTGGCCTGGGGCCGGCCTCGCATTGCAGCCGGAAGTCCTTGAACCCGTCCCTTGCACACGTCTGCATGTCCTCGGCTGTGGTCCCAGTTCCCATCCCCTGGCCCTGATCCGTGCTCCTGATGCCATCCTGGTAACCCTCCCCTCCTACCCTTGCCCCTGCCTCTTAACCCTCTCCTAACCAGCCCGGTGCCGGTCGCTGGCTCTGGCACCTGCCACCCCGCACAGGTTCCTTCGTCGTCTCCGTCCCGGTGCTGACGTACCACCGGCTGATGGAGGGCTACTGGTTCGGGCCCCAGACCTACTGCAGCGAGTCCTTCCCTTCGGCGGCTCACGAGAAGGCCTTCATCCTCTACAACTTCCTGGCTGTCTACCTGCTGCCTCTGCTGACCATCTGCGTCTGCTACACCGCCATGCTCTATCAGATGGGGCATCCTGCCGTGGAGCCGGCCGAGAATGGCTACCAGGTACCAGCGTCCTGCCCCTGCGCGGGCCCGTGTATCCCCTCCACCGGCAGTGTGCCTCCAGCAGTGGCAGCTGGAGCTGGAGCTGATGGTGCTTCCGGCTCCTTGGCCATGGAGCCAGACTGCTCTTCCCCATCAAGACACAATGACATGGGTGCACATGCACGCACCTCCATGCTACAGGACCCATGCCTGTGCCTCCCTGGTGCACACACGTGCCTCTGTGCTACATGCATGTGCACAAGAACCGTGCCCACACATCTCTGGTGCACACACTGCCTCTGCGTCACATACACGTACACAAGACCTATGCCCGCACACGTCTCCATGCTGCATGTGTGTACATAAGACCCGTGCCCACACACCCCGGGTGCCCACATTGCATCCTGCATGCATCTTCAGCACTGATGGCATGGGACCACGTACACAGATGATCCACATGTAACTCATCCTGTGCAAGGCTGAGCCAGCCCCATCAGGAGAGACTCCTGCCTCCACACCCAGCACCCATCAGGCCAGTCCCCACTGCCTGCTACCCTGTTACTCACGCTCCCATTTATGCACGCACACCTTTGCACGCCTCCCCACCTGTGACCAGCTCCCTCCTCCCACCCTGCTAACGCCCGGGGTCTGGCCGATTGCAGGTGCAGCAGCTGGCGGAGCGGTCGGAGGCCTTGCGCGCCCGGATCTCCCGCATGGTGGCCATCATCGTGGTGCTTTTCACCGTGTGCTGGGGGCCCATGCAGTTCCTCATCCTCCTGCAAGCCTTCGCGCCTGGCTTCCAGCGCAACTACTACACCTACAAGGTGAAGATCTGGGCCCACTGCATGTCCTACACCAACTCCTCGGTCAACCCCCTCGTCTACGCCTTCATGGGTGCCAACTTCAGGAAGGCCTTCAGGAAAGTCTTCCCCTTTGCCTTCAAGCAGCGGGTGGGCGGCATCGGCGCGGGCAGCGCCAACGTCAACACCGAGATGCACTTTGTCTCTTCCGGCAAGTAGCGGGTGGAGATGCCCTGAGCAGGGGGTGGGAGGAGGGCCCTGAACCCCCCAAATGTGCCCCGGGGTCTGTCTTGTCCACCCCAGTCCTGCAGCCACTTCTGGGGTGGGGAGGCAGCAGTTGCTGGCGTGACCCAGAGCTACGCTCCATGCCAGGTGAGGGCAGGATGCGGAGAACGCTCCATGCTGAGGGTGAGATGAGCAGGCTCACCCAGGCCGACCACCTCTGCTAGCCACCGCCTGGGTCTTCTAGCCACTGCCATGCCAGGACGTCTGCTTTTCTGAAAGAGGCTGCACCGTCCAGCTCCCGGCGCAAGCTCAGAGGAGGAGGAGCAACCCTTCTGGGCCCTGGGATTCACACCGCAGGTCTCTCCCACTGCTATGAACCATGCGAGCCCCTCTGCACCCCAGCCCCAGGGGGGAAAACTGCTCATCGTGATGTCCCCATCCCCGCTGCAGAGAGCAGCTCTTGTCCTGACACAGCTCTGTGCCGCTTCCCATCCTGGCTCGTGAGAGGCACTTTTGCTTGAGGGCAGGGAAAGCCCAAATGATTCTCCCCGCCGGATGGATGGGGCTAAGGGACTTGGCTGAGGCCACACAGGGGATCAGTGGCAGAGCAGAGACTAGACCCACTCTCTCCAGGCTGTTTCTGCTGGGTACCGTCCTCAGAAGCATCCGATACTGGCCACTCTTGGTGCTGGGATCCTGACGGGCCGTGGCTTGCAGCAGCTCTAAGGCAGCCAGCTACGGTGATAGTGGCTCTGAAGGCACCCGACCCAGGCCTGCCGAGGCAGAGAGTGCCCCAGGTCTGCAGCAGCTCAGCTGTCACAGGCCTCTGTGCAATGCTCTCCACGCTTCCCCTCTGCAGGGGAGGGAGGCTGCTTTTGTTCCAGGTGTGGTTGGGGGCAAGGGGGGGCTGAGTCTGCCCCAACTCATGACACCTGCTACCTGTTCAGCCCGAAGAGGGGGGGGGGCGGGTGAAGCTCTGCTCCCCTGGTGCAAAGGAGGTACCACGAGGTTCCTCTGCAGAGGCAGCCCATGCAAGCGCCCACGGCAGCTTTGATCCAAGCCCACGCCAAGATCCTGCTGCTTCTTTGTAAGTAGAATAAACCCAAATCTGCTGCTGTCTGTGGGCCCGTGTCGCTTCCCATCTGTTCCAGGGACCTCCAAACTCCTCTGCTTATCGCACACGAGTCCCTCCGTGTTGTCAGGGAGCTGATTCCTGCCCAGACAGGGTGCAGCTGAGAGCAGGAGACTGGCCTGGCTTGTAAGCAAACTGCAAGAGAAAGGAAGGAGGTGAAACCTCCCACCTTCTTTGGTCCACAGTTGTAGGGCGTTGGGAATGGTACCTTTAAATGGCTTGGCTTTTTGGGCACAGGAGGGCTGGCGGGGAGGGACTGCAAGAGCCCAGCTGGGGCTAAGCAGAGGTGGTTGCAGCTGTGTTGTGTGCAGGGTGATTCAGGAACAAAGCCTGGTGCTGGGAGCTCACGGGAATTAAAGGGAAAAATTAGGAGCGGTGGATGCAGCCGAAACCCGGCCCCGTGTGGGAGCTCCCGGGGTGCATGGGGGAGATTCGCACAATGGCTCAAGACAAGAACCTCCTAGAAGTGATTGAAGCCATTCGCACAGCGCCGCTGGGACAGCCTGTCCCCATCCCCTGGCATTGATTTGGGGGAGAGTTCTTGGTGCTGGATGGGTTTTTATTTTAATCAGGACACTGATCCATAGAAAGAACATATTAAATAGGATACTTTGAAGTCATGCAGGGTTTGGGAGAGAAGAGCTGGTGATGGCTTATAGCGGTTTCAAGCGAAGGGGTCCATTGAGGGAGCTATCGGTGCTTGCTGCGTATACCAAGGACACAGGCCAAATCCAGCTAAAGAGCCTGTGACGGTAGCACAGGAAAAAACTCCCCCCTGCAGCAATGGATTTGTTTATGCTGCCTTGAACCCCCCTCCCCGTGGGCTCGTTCCAGGTTATTCTTCTCGCTTCCCGGAGAGCACTTTCACTGGAAGTTACTGCCACTAAACAGCTCATTGTGCGGGTTTAATGCAGTTTGACCAAACAAAGCTCGTGCTGTCTGGACGTGGACTGCATTTCAGAGAGGCGGGCTCGCACCGTTCACGGCGACATGCGGGCTGTGATGTGCGACTGCCGCTATCCATTCTCCCCCACCTGTCGGGTTGGGGGAAGACGGTCTTCAGATAATAAGGGGCATAGGGCCAAGCGCTGAGCCGTGCTTAGTACCAGAGCAGCCCCCGGGAACGGGGCTCAGGCCTTGTGGGTGGCAAAACACTGAGAAGCCGCCTGCCTCTCGTGGGAGATGCTAGGCGCGGGGACGTGGGGATTTCGAACCGGGTCCTGGGAGCAGCTGGTGCATCACAAGCAGGGTGGGCATCTGGGATAGAAATCAACGGTTGCAAATAGCAGCAGTGTCTGGTGAAGAAGCCCTGAAGCCGTCCACCCAAAGCCACGCGTCAGGGCTGTAACGGGGTGTTTTGCCTGAGAAGGTCTCAGTTAAGCAACAGCCCCAGCAGGGCAAGTCCCAGGGCGTAATGCCACCGGGCTGGCTGGACTTGCCGTCTCCTAACTACAGTCATGCTGGTGTCTCCTGGGAGATGGCGAGCCCAGGGGATCGCATAAGGAGGTCGGGGAGCGAGTGAGGTCCCTTTCGTGCACTGGGCTCAGAGTGATTCCTGAACACTCCCTGGCCCATGTCCGGCTGGCTGGCTGGAGCCATCACTGGAGCGCACCTGGGAGCCAGCTGCTCTCTGCTCTGCTTGGACTGGGGGGAGACGAAGGGCCAGCGGCCTCCTGCACCAAACCTTTGCTCATTGGAGACATGCTCATAATAGGACAAAGCCCCCTGAGCCCAGCATCCCTGGTGCTTCTGGCCTTCCCCCGCCTTGCACTTGTTCCTCTCATGCTGCTGGGGTGCTGTTGGTGCCCCCCTACTCCACTCCCCAGGTGGGCAGGGGGCACCGGGCAGTTGGCACTAGCATTGCCTAGAAGAAAACTGCCAGTGCTGGGTTGCCTAGCAACAAGGGCCACCGGGTACCGTGGTGACTGGTAGCATCCCTCATCTCTGGCTATCTCCCACGTAGCGTGGGCAGCAGTGGTGGCAGCTCGGGGTGGCACCTGGCACTGGCGGCATCGTTTCCGCGCCCTCCAGGACTGGCAGGTAGGCGGGCAAGATCGACCCCAGCACCGACGCTGCCCCCACCCTGCTCTTTCTCAGGATCCTGCACCCCGCCACCGAGCCCCAAATTCTCCCCAGTCCCCGCACACCCTCCCCTGTTCCCACGGTGCCTCGAGACGTGGCAACCGCATGAGGAGGTTGGCTTAAAAGTGTCAATTTAAGCAAGGGGGAGTCGGTCGTTGGAAGGGACCGGAGGCCGGGGCGGGCTTTTCCATCATTTGGACTCACCCCACGATCCCTGCTCCCAGGTCAGCCACGAGGGGGACTCGTTAGCAAGATGCTCATTAGACCCTTGTTTGATGTCCAGTGATGTGGCCCAACCCCCCCCACTTCCAGGCACCTCTCCTTCCCTGAGGGACCCCACTACCGTGCGGGCATCGGTCTCCAAGGGGGCCTTGCCCTTGGATCGTGAAGGTTGGCAGCAGCTGGGCTGGGGGCTGGAGCCAGCCTCGCTTCTGCCCCTCCTTTCCCAGTTGCCTGCCGCCAAGGGAGCTGTGCACATCTCGCTGCTCCGGCGTTTTGCTTGGTGTGGTGATTTCCAGGAGCTCAGGCAGGGTCCTGGCTCTCACATCTGGAGGGCAGTTTGACCGCGCGGGTGGGAGCAAAGGAAGGCCTGGCTCCGGGGTGCAGAGAGGTGGACCGTGGACTCTCCGTGGTACTGCTGCGGATGGGGGACTTTCAGGCTAAGCCGAGGGCTGGTAGCGAGGGTGAGTCCATACTGGCTGCAGCTTTGGCGCTGGAGGGGGGCACAGAAGCATCTGCATCCACCGGTGATTCCCAGCCCCTCTGCTTTAGCCGCTGAACCCCACTCTCCGTCGGAGCAGGGACTGGAGCCCAGCAGCCCTGGATCGGCCTGGCTGCTGACCGCTCGGACGTGCTGCTTGCAGCTAGGGAAAAACCAGGCGTCCTGGGAGTCCCCGTCAGCTGCCCCAGCCGCTCTGCCTCTTCCAGGCTAAAACTGCTCCGAGGTCCCTCTGGACAAGCCGGCTCCCAGCTCCCCCTTTTAAGCCTCAGGCCAAGCCGGGCTGCCAGCTCTGCCCCCCTGGGTCCTGGCCTGGGTGCTCAGAGCGCTCCCATGCTAGGGTCCTCATGCAGTCTTTGCCCCTCTCTCCGCTAGGTGGCACCCGGTCCCCACCAAACCAGGACCCCGGGGCTGCACGTGGAGAACAGACTGGAGATGATGAGGACAGGCCCCAGTCCTGCACCTTTCCCCCTCTCAGCCCCCACCGACAAAGCCCGGGCTCCCTTCTTTTGCATGTGACGGGAAAGGGAAACTGAGGCACGGGTTGAAACCTCAGCCCCTGCCACTCAGTGCGTCGCTTTGACCCCAGCACGCAGGAGCCATTGTGCAGCCGTGGAGCCTGGCCCTCATCCCGCTGCACAGAGCGAGCAGGGAACAGGTCTGTGCAATGCCGTTAAGGCCCTCTGCAGCCACCGGAGAGCTCACCGGGCTGCACTCTCCAGCCCAGGGCACTGGCAGGGCTGCTCTGAGCCCAGGCCGTTACAGGGAGGTGGAAAAGCCTCCGGCAGTGGCATAGAGAGGTCATCAGGTGCCAGGGACGACAGGGATTTGGTGCTGGCTGGAAGGCAGTGGGTCCCCAGGCTGCCGTGCGATGCTGCAGAAAGAGCAGGGGCTCGTGGGGAGTTTCTGGGCTCTGTAGGACAGCAACACCAGTCCCGCCTTGTCTGTGTTTTTTGGGGAAGGCACCGGCTTTTCCCGGGCATCTGGGCAGTGCCCAGCACAAGGGGGCAACGACACTAGCAAATCCCAGTGCAGCCAGGGCTGCAGGGGACACGGAGGGCAGCTCCAGCACCCCTGTGATCGCTCTGAGTCTCTGGTCCCCTTGGGGATGCCACATTGCTTTGCTTTTTGGTGGGTATATTGCCATCGTATAGGTGACATCAGACTCACCAAGATGTCGTCGGGCACAGGAAGGGGCACTGGCCCCTGCTGGAATCACCGTCCTTGTGGACACAGCCTCCGGGAGCTCTGCCTGCCAAGCCCTCCCAAATCCGATCCCTTCCTAGGGCAGGGCATCGGCGTGGGAATCCTCATAGACTCACAGAGAAGTGGGGCTGGAAGGGATCTCCGGAGGTCACATCTAGTCCACCCCCCTGCTTGAGGCAGGATCATCCTTATCCAAACCACCCCAGGCAAACCCCTGGTCTAACCTCTTAGCAAGGCAGCCGACCCGTGCCTCAGTTTCCCCTCTCTGTGCTGCACAAGAAGTGAAACCCCAGATGCTTTGGCCAGATCACCCGCATCTGCAAGGAGGATGCCGCAGGCCCAATCTGCCTTCTGAGCGCGTTATACCGGGTGTGCGGGTGGGAGGAGGGGGTCCGCCAGCCCCACCAGCCTGGTTTGGGCTGTTCCCTTTTATTTGCCTGGCAGCCCTTTCGGTAGCCGCTCCTCTTGCCTGTAATTCTACCCTCCCACAGGAGGCCTCCCTGCTACTACCCTGCCGGGCAGGAGGATCCAGTTACAGCCACTCTGGTTTGTTTACTACCAACCGGATCCGCTGCAGGGAGCATCCCGACAGGCAGCCCCTTTCTTCCATCCGAGCCCAGGGGACAGCTTTCTCCGGCGTGGAGCCCCCTTAGCCTTTCACCTGCAGGCTCCAGGCTGTGGAGGGCTGATAGCAGGAGCCTTCCACATCCATCTCCTGGGGAGGTTTTCTGCTCAGGTGTGTCACCCAGCAGGCTCCAGTAGTTTGGGATGAAGGAAGCGCAGATTGGATGAATGGACTGTAAGGCGGACAGATAACCGGCTGGGTCGCCTGGCTCAAAGGGTAGTCATCAATGGCTCAATGTCCGGTTGGCAGCCGGTATCAAGTGGGGCGCCCCAGGGGCCGGTTTTGTTCAATGTCTTCATCAGCGGCCTGGAAGATGGGATGCGGCGCACCTGCAGCAAGTCTGCACGTGACACCAAGCTGGGGGAGTAGTAGATGGGCAAGAGGGCAGGCCTAGGATTCAGAGTGACCCCGACAAATTGGAGGATTGGACCACAAGAAATCTCATGAGGTTCAATAAGGGGAAGGGCAAAGTCCTGCAATTTAAAACAGAATAATCCCGTGCACTGGTGCAGGCTAGGGGTGACGGGCTGGGCAGCAGCTCTGCAGCAACGGACCTGGGGGTGACAGCGGACAAGAAGCTGAACAGGAGCCAGCAGTGGGCCCTTGGTGCCAAGAAGGCAAATGACATCCTGGGCTGCAGTGGCAGGAGCATTGCCAGCAGATTGAGGGCAGTGATTCTTCCCCTTTATTCTGCATTGGTGAGGCCACATCTGGAGCACTGCATCCAGTTTTGGGCCCTCCACTACAGAAACGATGGGCACAAATTGGAGAGAGTCCAGTGGTGGGCAGCAAAAATAATTTGGGAGCTGGGGCCCATGACTGGTGAGGAGAGGCGGGGGGAACGGGGCTTATTTAGTCTGGAGGAGAGCAGACCGAGAGGGGATTGAAGAGCAGCCTTCAGCTCCCTGCAGAGGGGTTACACAGAGGAGGGAGCTGGGCTGGTCTCAGCAGGGGCAGATGACAGAAGGAGCAATGGGCTCAAGTTGCAGCAAGGGAAGTTGATTGGATATTAGAGAAAATGTTCTCACGAGGAGGGTGGTGAAGCGCTGGAAGGGGTTACCCAGAGAAGTGGTGGATTCTCCATCCTTGGAGGTTTATAAGACCCAGCTAGACCAAGCCTTGGCTGGGATGATGTAGTTGGGGCTGGTCCTGCTTGCAGCAGGGCGTTGGACTAGATGTGATCTCCTGAAGTCCCTTCCCGCCCTCATTTTCTAATGATTCGATGATCAGGTTTAGCTTCCTGACTCCGTGTGCATGCATGTGCCTGGATGCACATGTCCGTGTACAAAAGCAGAGCCTCGTGAACCACTGACATGGATCCTCACCGTTCGCATCTGTGGCCTGAGCGAGCCTGGAAGCAGCCTAGAGGGGCCCTGGGCCAGCCCCCAGCAGAACGTGCGGGTTCCCCAAGCCTTGCTCCTTGCATCATCGCCGTGACCTCCTCCCAAAGTCGAACTCCCTTGACAATCAGGCTTTCCTCCTGCAGGCTGCACCTCCGGCCCTGCATTGCTCACCCCGGCAGGAGCCACCAGCAAAGGGTGGAGGGCGGTGCGGTCCAAAATAGCACCTGTAATTACGCACGCTTGCACCGAGGGCAACGGCTGAATGTCAGGCTGTGGGGTGGGAGTGCCAGGCCTGCAGGGAAGAGGAAGGCATTCTTCCCCACCCATCTTCCATGTTGCACAATGCTCCGGGTCACAGCGCCCCTGCCCTTCCCCAAAGCGCAAGAGCCATTCTCTGGCTGCCAGACAGGTGCCAGGCCCTCGCATCTAGCTTGCCGCTTCCGCATTAGCTTCTAGCCTGCCTTGACGCCCAGCTGCAAAGGCTGGGAGTTGAAGCTACATAAATGCAAGCCTGAGACCACGTTTTAATCAGGAGGGTAGTTACCCAGCAGAACGACTTACCGAGGGACACAGGGGATTTGCTGTCCCCATCAAGCCTGGACTTCTGTGCCGAAAAGGTCCATCCCGTGATTCTCCTCTTGCTGGGCACCTGTTTGAGACTGGAGGTGCTGAGTGAGATCCTTTGGCCTCTGTTGGGCAGGAGGTTGGAGCAGGCCAGCGGAAAGGGCAGGCTACCCGTCCTGGAGGCAGGACGCCGGACTGGCTGGATGCACGGCTTGGTTTGATCCAGACTCTCTCCGGAACCTGTCACCGGCTGTAGTGTCCTCTGCAGAAAGCCCCAAGGCCGGGGGTCTCTTCTGCTGAGATGTCAGCAGGGAAACCACCCCTCTCCCCATCCTTTCTGAGGCCACCGATGTCCCTTGAATGGCAGAAAAAGCAGCTGGCCGAGGCACATTTAGCAGTGCATTCAGAAACAGGGACGTTTGCAGGCAGCTGTCTCTCTCCTCTCTTCTCTTGGTCGCAAAGCACACACAGGGCAGGTATCATAAATAGAGGGTGTGCAACCGATGAGCAGCACGCGGATCTTCTTGAGATCTTTTCCCAAGATCCCGCCGGCGGAGACCAGTAGGCCTTGTCCTCTCTCTGCTGGACCCCACGTGTGCCCTGTGGCATACAGCACTGCAAACGTGGGCACTGCCGGGCAGAGCACCCTGCAAGAGAGGCCCAAGCGCAGGTCAGGAAGCCAAGACCTGCTGCTGTATTTCTGCTGCTCCCGTTTCTGCAGCGGTAGCTTAGTCACTCAAGGTCACAGATGGGCACAGGTGCCTATGGGGTTTGGACACCCCCAGGGTTAGGCTGGGCTGCGCAGGGGTTTTCAGCATCAGTTCTGGACACCGGGGCCTCAATTCCACCTTCCTGGGACCTGCCGCTTAGGCCCAGCTTTATCTGAGCAGCAGATTTGAGGGGATCAGCTTGACCCTAATTTTGCAAGGAGCTGGGTGCACCTTTTAAAACCTTGCCCACTGGCTAGCAGGTTGGGCACCTCAAATTAGCACTGAGCTCTGGACCTCCTGGCCTTCAGGGTCCTGTGCCTCAGTTGCTTTGTCTGTAAAATGAGGCTGTTGCCATTGGCTTCAAGTCAAGCCAGGCCAGTCCCGATGCAGCCATCGGGGCACCTTAGATGCTGAGCTTAGATGGCGATTCTTCGGGCAAAATGAACCGGCAGCGTCCATCTCCTCCCCAGGTATGGGCGAGCTCCTCACTGGGAGTTCATCCGCCCTTCGACAGGTCTTGTTTTTAGTCCTGCTGGGTGTCCACACACCCTCCTCAGCCAGGCTAGCGGTTTAGTGCCGACAACCCGACCATGGGCCAGACACGGGCATGGGTGAACTGGGCGGCCTCCCGGGGCCCGAACAGAAAGGAGGCCCCAAAATGGTAATTTTTAAATGATTATTATTATCATTATCTCTGGGAAAGGGAGGGTGGCAACACTAAAAGTTCACCCGGAGCTGCCAGGAGTCTAGGTACGGTGCTGGGTACCAGATAGCAGCCCAAGAGAGGGCCATTGGAGTAGGTGGGGGATAAAAGCAGCTCTTTTCCTGGTCCCCAACCACGGGCAACAATACCGAGGAAGTGCCACGCCGGAGGCAACGTCCATCCTTTGTTCTTCACAAAGAAACGGCATCTGTGGAAGGCAGAAATTGCTGTCAAGCAAAAGGGGCTGAAGCCAAGGACTGGGGATCACTGCTGTAAGGGAGCCCGCCTGCATTTACACGCGCCCGTGACACCCTTGTACACGGCCTAACCTGGGATTAAGCAGCGTGCAGCAGGAAATCACTTGTGTTCACCAAAAAAAAAGCAGCTGAAATTCAGGTCCCCCGGTATTGCCGTGTTTGTTTGCAATAAACTGATTTCCTGCAAGAAATTAAACAGTGGCGAGCATCACATCCGCTGGGGAACCCAGACAATAATGCCCACAGCCCGGCTCACGGAGACCGCCGGCTCCTAGGAACTGCAGCGGCAGCTTGGAAAGAAAGAGGATGGATTTGCTCGGTTAGCAGAGCCCCGCGCACGGAGCTGTACAAAGCGCAGCGGTGCGGCCCGGAAAATGCCTCTTTCATGACAAAGCAATCGGGACTCGCGGGAGAGGTGATATCTTTGATTAAACCGAGTAGATTTTTTGCCAGAAAATATGTTGTTTTAATGAACGTGCTGCTCCGGTGTCCTCCACGGGTGTGACGTCCCCCCTCTCTTTCTCAACTTGGAGGGAATCTCAGGACTGTGTTTCCAGGCTCCAGAATATGAAATCGCTGGAGGCTTGTAATAGGATTCGGGGGGCTGGCCCTGCTCGTCCTGGAGGTAGGTGACCAATTAACATGTCTTAACACTGCGGCGGCTTTGTTCGGGCGAGGGGTTTAACACAGCCCTGTCCGCCCGGTGAAAATACTGCCTCATTTCGGAGCCCTGCCATTTCTAGATGGTTTCTCAGGCATGCCAGGCCTTGCCTTTCAGAGGTGCTGAGCACCCCGCAGCCTGGGGGAGCCGGTTCTCTGCACCCCGGGCCTCTGATTCATGGAGATCTTGTGGCTGCTAGAGGCCCAGGTCAGCGGGCGAGTTCGGCTTTGAAACCCTGCTCTGTCCGAGCCCCCCTGCCTGGGGGAAATTAAAAATTGCCTCTTCTGCAAGTGCTTGGAGGTGCGCGGGCGAAACGCGCCGGGCGTGGAGGAGAGGGGACGCCCACCGTGCCACCCGCACTTCTGCTCCCGGGTTGATTGCAGTCTTTAGTCCCCACGAGACACGGGTGGGAGGAGGATCAAGATCTTTCTAAGGACCCCCTGAAGCGGGGATGGCCCCTAATGGGATCAGCTGGCTCCAAAGTGCAAGCCACAGGCTCCCTCCCCATTGCCCCCATTGAAAACCCGGAGCCCGGTTTGGAGGAGGAAAGACACCGGGGCTCGCCTGGGCCACTGGCAAGAGCAGGGAGGGGAAGGAGCCAGGCGGGCGCTGGCCCTTTAAATCCGACATTCGTGTCACTTTGCAGACGCTCCCTTAGGCGCCGCGGCAGCCTGGGGCCGCTGCACAGCCCGGCGCGCGGGGGGGGGGGATTTAAAGGAGCCGCGTCCACATATAGGCACTGCCTGCGGGGAGGGGGCATCGGCGCTGCTCTGGGCTTCTTCCTAGAGGGGAAGTCACTGGACACAGGGAGGGATTATTATTTTTTTTTTGGGGGGGGGTCACTGTCACTCGCATGCAAACGGGGAAACTGAGGCACGCCCCCCCCCCCCAGTAAATTTGCACCCTCCCAATCCGACTCCCAATGCAAATCCATGCCTGGGGGGGGGCACGGCATCCCACCCCCAGAGGGGTGTAAAGCACCCGGCAGGGGGAGACCCCCCCCTCCCCTCCCCTCCCCCGGCCCCGGCCCCGGCCCCGGCCGTAGTGCACGCTTGGCGCGCGGCGGGCACACGGCAGACGGCCCCCGGCGGCCCCCTCGCCGCCGCCGCCGCCGCCTGATTCACGGGTTTGGAATTTGCGTCGGAGCCGAGCGCGGCGCGAGCCGGAGCCGGAGCCGGAGCCCGGAGCCCAGAGCCGGGGCGGGCCCGGCCGGGCGGCGGCGATGCGGCGTCCCAGCGCGGGTAAGGGCAGCGCCCGGCTCCCCTCCCCGCCCCGCCCCGCCCGCGGGGGCCCTCGCACCCCCTTCCCCAAGGGGACCCCCTCCCCTGAGGGACCCCCTCCCCTGCACCCCCTTTGCTAAGGGGATCCCCTCCCCTGCACCCCCTTGCCCACAGGGGGCTGGGGACCCCTCCACTGCACCCCCTTTCCTGAGGGGCCCCCCTCCACTGCACCCCTTTGCCCACAGGGGGGGTGGGTAGCCCCCCCCTCAATTGCACCAGAAGGGGGTGGGTGGCCCCCTTTGCAACCCCCCCCCCCCCCAGTCGCTCTCTGTGTATTCCCCCTTTCCCGTGCCTGCTCCCACGCGCCCCCTTTTTTTGCACCCCCGGAGGGGGCCGGTGCATGGCGTGGGGGGGAGGTGGAAATCCTCTGATCCGCTTCCCCCCCTTGGTAGCTGGGGGTGGGGGAAGGGGCTTTTTACCCCCCCCCCCGCTTTCCCCACCCAGGTGGGAGCAGAGCGTTGCCCCGCGCGGTGCGGTGCGCCCGCGTCCTCCTCCCCAGGCGAGCAGGGGCGTGCGCGGGGAGGGCGGGGGGGCCGAATGCAGCGCGGCTGCCTGTTTTATTTTTAAAGCGCAGCCCGGCTCTATTTTTGCACCGCTCGCTGCTGGCGCAAGGAAGATGGAGCCTCTGCCTGCTGACCCGCCCGGGTATGGCCCAGCGCCTCCGCGCCCCTCGCGTCCCCCTGCCTGTCCCCTGCCAGAGCCGGAGGGGTCCGGCGGTCCCGGGCACCCCCCGTTTGAATGCCCTGCGGGGTTGCGAGGGGGTGGGCCGAGGCGGGCAGGCCCCCCGCCATGCAGGGAGCCCAGGAGCAAGCGGGAGCCGGGGGAAATGGCCCCTGGTGACCGTGGGATGCTTTTCGGTGCGTGCACGCGCGTGTGCCGTTTCCCGTCCCCTTCCCACCCAAGCGGCCTGCGCGGGGGGCGATCGCCGAGGGCAGATGGCAAATAAAATCGAGGTCGCGGGAGCCGGGCACCCTCGGCACGCTCGAGGCCTGCCCAGCGCTGCCCTTCGCGCTCGGCCCCTTTCTTCCCCATCCCTCCACTTTTTAACCTTTGCTACTTCTGGCTCTCGGCGCGGCGGGCCCCACGCCCAGGGCCGGCTCGGCCTCCTCTCCTGCACCCACTGCGTCCAGTTGTGCAACTGGTCGCGCGCGTTTTGCAAGCCGGTGAGCGTCTGACTCGACATTTTATTTTTAAATTTTTTGACGACTTGGCTGGCAGGAAGGTGGGGTGTGTACGCGGGGTGGGGGGGCCGCAGCGTGCTCGCCTCGTAACCGTTTGTCTTTGCCCCTTCCCTCCTGGCTCTCCACGCAGGATCACCGGCGGCCTTGTTTGTAGGGACGGCGCATCCTCGGGGCGGGGGGCCTTGTCTGCGTTCAGCCCCGTGCCCGCGGGTTGCTGCCTGCGAGAGCTGAGAGGAGGCAGGCCGGGGCGGGAGGAGCGAAGCGGCTTGCCCGAGGTGGCCCGGCGGGAGAGCCGGGGCGCGAGGGCCAGGTTCCTGGAGAGCCCGTCTGGTGCCTTGTAACCACTAGCTCACACTGCCTCTCTGCGTGTCTGGCGTGTCGGCAAACCCGCCCAGCCGGCTGGGGAGTGATCACGCCGTCACCGCCGGACTCCTGCCTCCGTTTGACTCAGTCGCTTGCTTAAGACCATCGTCCAGCTCCCAGCAAGCGATAAGCCCTTGCTCAGCTAGAGGGTTGCGTCTCGACATGGGACCCCCTCTGCTGAAGGTTTAATTTAATTTAATTTAATCGGTGGCTTTAGCCCCCGCCAAAAAACATGTAGCAAGGCTGACATGGCAGCAATCGGCTGGGACCGGCTTCTTCCATGGGACCCTGATCCCCTTTTGGGCACGTGAGTGTTACTAGAATATAAATAATTCACTGCCCAAGATGAGAACAAGCCGGGAGGCTTTAGCAAGTCAAATGAATATGACTTTTTTTCCCCCCCCCCCCTTCCTCCACCGTCCCTTTGCATTGCCGTACGCTGCGAGTACGGGACTGCGGCCTGCCCCAGAAGTGGCTGCTTTAGAGCGACACGCAGGAGTGCTGCGATGTGCCTGTGTGATACTCCGGGGGGGTATTTAAAAAGCTTGCGAGACTTTTAATAGTAGCAGTTAAAGTGGCGATATCAATCTTTGTTTCGTATTTCTCACTTCTGTGGTTTGGCCGCTTTTTCGCAGCCAGGCACAATTTTCTTTTCTTTTTTTTTTTTCTTTTCTTTTGTTTTTCTTCTTCTTTCTCTCCACTCAAAATGCTCAGTAATGTGGACTTTTCCCTCTGAACTCGTTGGCTTTAATTGCAAACTGATTATCTGCTTCATCGCGTAATTAGTTTGCTTCATAATGTGGGTGACTCCTTGCTGGCTCAAAAGGACCTAATTTTTATGACTGTGCTGGCAGAGCTGGGCAGACGGCGGGGCTTTCTTTTGAAACATGGGGGAGGCGGGTGCCCACGCAGCGGGCACGAGTAGGATCCGGGGGCTGGACTCCTGGGTTTGCCCTCCGGCCAGCCATTCACCCCCTTGAGTGGGGGTGGGGCAGCATTTCTGCCTCGGTTTCCCTATCTGGGAAATGGAGATAATATCTCACTAGCTGGGCAGGTGGTTAGTTTTATAACCTCTCTGGGGACCAGGCTGTATTGACGGAGGGCTCTGCTCCCTGCCCGGGACTCGGAGCTAGCCTCATAAGTGGGTTGTCAGCCTTAATTTTTGTAAAATGCTTGACAGTCCTGGACCCTTTCTCTCCTATCTGGTGCAGAGGGAGGGGGTGGGGGATAAGGGCAGTGATGACCAAGGACACAGGGCAGCAGCGACCTGTGTGCAACCCCCCTTCCCCGCCTCGTGCATCCCAGTTCGGTGCTGCTTCTTAATTAGCAATTACCCTGAGCTGTGACGCTCCCAGCGTCCCGGGCAGGTCTTGCACGAGCGTCCCGTGCAAATCTCAGCCGGTTTTCCCCTTGCCCTTGAGGAGGGTAAAACTAGAAGTGGAAAAGGGGGGTGGGGGATCCTCAAGTGCTTGCAAATCCCAGAATTTTAGGGGTGGGGGAGGATCAAATGCCTCTGGTTCTGAGCACTTGGGGCTGCTGCTCCCAGCCGGGCAGCCCAAGCTGGAGATCTTGGCTGTTGTCTCAGCGCTGGCTCAGCCTCTGATGATAACAGGCTCTGGAAGGGAGGAAATGGAGCTGGCGGGTGGAAGGCCCTGCCAGGGAAGCGATGGGCACGTGCATTTAAACATGCAACTGTGCAGCTGAGCTCTCCCTGCTGCATCAGGGGGCGGTGGGAAGCCGGCTCCCCCCTGGCCTGGCCTCTCTGACTTTTGCCTTATTTTAATTTTTCTTTTTTCCTTCTGCGGCCTCCGGGCAGCACCCTCCACCCCCACTTCCCCAGGCTTGTTTCGAGCATTGTTGACCTTCTGCTTGTTCTCTGAATGTGTACAGGGTAAACCGAAGCCGGGTTTTTGTTGGGTCCAGTTACAGATGTGCACGCGACACGTCATCTCTGCCCATCCCTGGACACGTCACCAAACCCAGCTTATTTTTAGCCTGTTTTTTTTTGGTTTTTTTGAACAGTCGTCACTCTCTTCCGAGCACCTGTCCTTGTGGGAGGTGGATGGCGAAGGCTCGGTGTGCTCTTCCTCTAGCACTTCTCGCCCTGTATTGAAAGTGGGCCCCACCCAGCACAAAATCTCCCAGGTGCTGGGTCCCGTGGGAGCAGGAAAGAGGGGGCCGGTTTCTCGATCTCGCCACCTCCGCAGGAGCCTCCTCTTGCCACCTCCGCGGGAGCGTGCAAGAGAAGTGGCTGAGGTTGCGCGGTGAGTCGGTAGCGAATCTGCCAGAGTCCCAGCCCACTGATTCAAAATGCTAGACCCTGTGGTCTTTAATTGGCTTCCAAGGAAGCTAATCAGGCTTCTGCATAAAATGGGGAAGGCTTCTTGCAAGCAACCTCCAGATCCTGACCTGCTTTAAGACCCACTCTGGTTTGGTTGCACTTGGACGGGGGGGAAGAGGAACCCCTGCTCTTTGCACACTACTTGTTCCCGTGTGTCTGTGGAGGAAATAATCCATCCGTAGAGGTCAGTGGGCAGCTGCCGCCGACACCCTTGTGTCTTGAGTGTTGGGGTTGGGAAGGAGACCGCCAGCCCTGCCGCCAGGTAGACTTGCACGGCCTCGAGCAGCCTGGGGGAGCCGTCTGGTCCACCCTGGAGCTTCTCGGGGTTCAGGCGAGCGAGGCGCTTGAAACAATAGCACGGGTGCCCGAACCCATGTGCGAGAGCGCTTGCTTGCGCTGACTCCCAACAGCTCTTGGCCCACGACAGCCTAAACCCCAGCTGCGCTCGCTCTTTATTAGAAGGCATTTGTTGTATCGGGAGTTGTCCGCACGCACCTCTCGCTGACCCAGCCCCCTGGTGAGCGATGGCTTAATTCAGCCTTCTTTGCATTGCCAGAAAGTGTTAAGCTGAAACTCATCTTGCAGAAAAAAAAAACCAAAAAAACAGTGCCAGTTTCTGATTGGTTCACGGGCCAGTTTGGGGACTCATAGCGAGACAGAGCCAACCACCAGAGAGGTGACTCGCAAGCTTGCGGCGAGCTGAGTGACGCGTGCTCCGGTTCCTCTCTGTCTATGAATGAATCTCACTGCTGCTTGTAAAGGGAGGGGTGGATGGGTGCACGGAGCCCATGCTTGCCGGGAGGATCTGCCAGAAAGCCCTCTTGCCCTTGCCGTGGTCGATTCGGTTGCAGCCGGTAGCACGCGGCGTGGTCCTGACCTTGTGCCTGGAAGCCTTTGCCGGGAGCGGGGGCCCCAGTGCATCGGGCCCTGCACACACCGATAAGAGGCCCATCCCTGCGTCCAGAGAGCTTATGAGCAAACTAGACAAGAAGGTTAAAAAGGGGACAGAGCAGAGGGCAAGGGGATGTGCCCAAGGTCCCTCCGCCGGCAAGGGGCAGCGATGAGACCAGAGCTCAGGTCTTGTGAATCTCTCTGTTAGCCGAATCCTGGCGAGCGGGGCTCGCATGGGCCAGCGCAGCTGGGGGCTTGGCTGCTGCATCCCATATGCTGCAGGGGCGAACATGGCAGGCTGGAACATGGACCAGCAAGACGGTCGCTGCCCCAAAGCACGTATACTCTTGACATGAGATGACCCCCTGCGTGCATGCAAATGGAGAAAGGCCGGGCGTAAACTGCACCTGCGCTGTTGGAGGGAGGTCGTAGCCACGGTGGTTCAGAAACCGTGCGAGAAGCTGGGATTTGGGCAGGCTGCCTCTTATCCCGATCGTGCAGTTGGTCCGATAGACAGACGTGCGGGCTGTTGTACCTTGTTTTGGGTGCGTTTGGGGCAGGGGCCTTCCACGGATGTAGCTATAGCAGTTGGAAAGCCGTACAGGTCCGAGAAGGTGCTTTTTGCCCAGAAGGGAGGAGGAATAAGCTGGCCCGTTAGTGGAAGGCATCTCGGAGGGCTTGCATGGGTGTCACTGGGCCCTGCTCTGCTTTCCAGGCTTCCCCAGCCCTTCGGGGGCTGCCGCTGGGTGGAAGAGGAAGAGCTGCCATTCTCTCTCCCAGGGAGCTACTGGCCCTTGGAAACCTGCTTTTGTCTCCCGTCTTCCCCTCTGCCCACAGCATCGTTAACAAGCGAAGGTCCCGGCGTCAGGCGCGGCCTCAAGGTCTTTCCCAGCCAAGAGGCTGGCTCAGCCCTTTTACGGGTCTGCCTCCCCTGCCCTCTTGCTCTCAGCACTTTGCGCTCTCTAGCAGCTCAGCTGAGACGCTGCCAGGGTCCCGTAAGATCCCGGATCTCCGGCTGCGGACAAGCCCCCACGGTCTGGCAGCGACCTCCAGGAACAAGGCTTGAGGCTTTCAGGTTTTTAACTTTATTGTCTTTGCCACTGACATTGCGTGGGCTGCACAAGGAGACTTCAGTTCTTCCAGTGATCCGGGCAATTGGGCCTGGACCCATCTCTGTTCAGGCCACAGACTCGAGCTGGCAGGGACTCTTGTTCCTGCTAATACCAGGTTAGGGCTAGCCTCCCCCCCGCCCCTAGTTAGACTGCTTAGTGGCCTAGTTGGATCAGCACGATGCAGTTTTAGAGATGCTTATGTCGGCATGGCTTATTTCCCCTGACCTCACCGCACCGCTGTATTGATAGGGCGGCATCCTCGTTGGAGGGCCGTGTCACGTTAACCACAGGACCAGCTTCTGAGCGCTCGGCACAAAAGCCAAGCTGTGCACACGGGAGAGCTTTGCCCTTCAACTGGACCGTGCAAAGTTCAGCAGCCCCCACAGCTTGGGGAAGGTCTCCTGCGAACCGCGTAAGTTATCATGAACAGCTCTCTATGGAAATCAGTTGCCTTGCTAGGTTTCTGTTCCTTGCCCCGTAGCAGGGCGCATCTTGGTTCAGCTGAGAGTAAACCCACGGAGGGCTTCCTAGTCAGGTCGGTGTTCACAGGATGGGTCCTTGCAGCCTGGTCTCGCGGTAGGTCCGTTCTGCACTGCCGTCGCTCCGTGATGCTTGGGAGCAGTCGGTCGTAAGCAGGGACCCACAACATCATGCGTGCCCCGGCGTTGCGGGACCAAGCTGCAATGCATTGGACCCAGCTGACAGTACCGATGTTGCATTACTCGTGGTTCCAGAAAAGGCTGCCCGAGGCACGCAGCAAGGACGTGCAAAGAGAAGAAGAGCCACTTGTGGCTTGGAAGTCGCAGGCTGGGCATTGGTGCCCTGGGGACCGCTGTTTCAGGGGTGGCAGTGGCTGGGCTGGCGATAGCGGGTGCTTATAACCCTGGTCTGGAGCAGGTCCGAGCCAGTCCATGCAGCTGTACCTTGCAGCAAGCACCCATGTCCGTGCTCGCTTGGGAGCAGTGCCATCACTTGGGGTTGGCGACTTAGTTGGACCTTCAAGTGTATGCATGCCCTTGGCCGAGACCCCGTGTGCGGACAAGACCTGTCGGTTGTTAAAAACTCTCTGTATGGGTTCATGCTCCTACAAATTGCAGCTGTGCCCTATCCCAGGGACTTCGGTTCCCACAACTACACACCTTGGCAATGAGGGGTGCAGTCCTGGAGCACTGTATCTCTTCCAGAAGTCGATTATCCTGGCACAGCTGTACATTCATTGACCTGGCTTCTTTGCCAAGGGGGGGGTGAGGGGATGGGGATGAGGTACGCAGCCTTATTCGACAAGCAAAGTACAGCTCGGGTGACACGAGCTACATCCACACTAAGGTGTTTGGGCTGGATGTACTGGTATTCCCCTGCCTGTCAAGATGCAGTGTAATATGGGTACATCCCCAGAGCGTTTCCTGTGTATTGAGAGGATCTTCAAGGGGCTTTAATAAACTGGATTCAGCACCCCTTCAGTTCTGGCCTGGGCCTGAGGCCCGATTCCACTGTAATTCCTGTCCCCTTACGGAGATCGGTCGGTCATAAGGCGATGGCTTCCTTTGCACGGAAGCTGTGCTTCTTGCTGCCAGGAGTGAAAGTGCGACTCGTGTTGCGCTGTCGTGAATGCAGAAGGGGCTGGAATGAGGTTCCTTGCTCTACCTCCTCCCCATTTCCCCAGCTCTCACCTGCCCTACAAATGCAGTTTAAAGCAGCGTGGCTTCGTCTCTGTCCCAACCCCCTTTCTTCCCTGCACCAGGTGTATGTAAATTTGGAAAGCCCACGCTGCAAGAGAGCTTGCAGGGTGTGGCTGGGGCTGGGAGGATCGCTGAAAGCCGAGCCCGGAGGCTGCGCGGGGAGGCAGGTGCAAAGCCAGGCTGGCTCCGAGCCCCAGTCACACAGCCTGGCTGGGTGGGGGGAGCGGGTTAATGGTTCTCCCAGAGCGGGGCCTCCGTCCCGCGAGATCCCCTTGAAAGCATTAACTGCATCACCTCCGCTGCTGGAACCAGTGAGGCTTTGCCCAAGGGCATCCTCTCCACCCCACCGAGGACGCGGGAGACCTAGGTCACCGTGTGCCCAGTCCACATCTCTGGACAGTGGCAGGCCACTTTCCTGCTTTGGATCCGTCTCTTTCTCCCTTGTTCAACCTCAGCCCAGCTGGGCCGCAGGTCTGGATCGGGTCCTGATGGGATCGGGGTCCCTGGGGTCACAGCCTTGTCAGGCAGGTGGCAGGGGTCTCTTACTAGGCATGGGCCATTTGCTTAAGCTTCCCTCCAGCAGCTCAGCAGGGATGCTGCCAGGATCCCATAAGATCCCATATCTCCGGCTCTGGCTCTGGATGTGGCCTGGCCAGTTGCAAGCCAGCAACCTTGGGGCTTTCAGGTTTTTAACTTCTTTCTTTCTGCCACCGACTTGCAGCTAAGTCAGACCGGCCGGCCTCTGCACCGCGCCGCAGGGCTGGGTTTGTAGGAGGGCGGAGGGGGTGACTGGCTTTTCCAGCAGCCCCTTCTTCTGCCGTGCATGTGCGTGCCTTCAGCTGGGAGGAGCCGCAGGGGCCTGGGGAAAGGGTCATGTTGTAGGTGTGTGTGTGTGTCGGAGGGGAGGAGGGAGTCCATTATCTGTGGGTCAGTGGCGTGGGGCTGGGGGTGGGGCCGTGCGGGGACCAGTCTGTCCTGATCGGGGCTCTCGGATTGCACAGGCTTCAACCCAGGCAGGCGGGAGGCTTGCAGAACAGGCTGCCCCCACCCCCAGCCTGGCAGGGCCTAGCCTTCCTCCTGCATTAACTCGGGATTAATGAGGCTCCTGGTTTAACCCTTGGCTCCCTGCAGCCTCTGAGAAGGTGGGTCCCGGGGACCACGCTGACCCACGCTTTCTCTTCTCTTTCCCCTCCGGCAGGTTTGCACAGGCACCTGGATGAAGCAGAAGCGGCCCAAGAGCAGTGACCCCCGACTGGCCGCAGCCCCGCGGGAGGAAGGCAGGCAGCCGGCCGCTGGCGGAAGCTGGAGCTTGCAGCGCAGCTTGGGAAGTGCCTGTCCAGCCAAAGAGCCTGCGATGTGCAGGGCTGCAGCCTGAGCCAGCCCGACGGGGGCCTGGGTTGCAGGAAGGGGACTCGCTGCCGGGTCCCTGGAGAAGGGAAGAAGGACCCAGCCTCTCCCCACCGCCTGCACTAGCGAAACCTCTTGGGACGTCTGGCGCCTTGTGGCAGAGCAAGGCTTTGTGTAAAGCACTGGTCAGCACAGCAACGCCCCCAACCAAGGACATTGACTCCCCCAGACTGGACCCCCTCCTGGAGCCCCGGCCCTCCACCGCTGCCCCTCCAGGGGCTTGCTCCCTGGTAGGGCCCTGCTCTCCATCCCCCCCTCCTGCTGCACCCTGCCGGGCATCGTGCCCCAGCTCCCCCTCTGCTCCAGGGCATTGCACCCCAGGTGCGTTGCCCGCCCCCTTCCCCAGGGAGCTGCCTCCGGCTGGCAGAGCCATGAAGCTGCAGGCCGTGATGGAGAACCTGCAGCGGCAGCAGCGAGCCCGGCTGCAGCAGGAGCTGGAGGCACGGCAGCAACAGGAGCAGCCACCACGGCCACGCTCCACACCTCCGCCACCGGTGCAGCCCCCAGCGCCAGTCCCCGGGCACAATGCCGCCCTTGCTGCAGGGGCCTCGCCGCTGGCACGGAGCCGTAGTCAGGACCCAGCCCTAGCTGAGGAAAGCACGGAGCCTGAGAGTGCCCGGATGCAGCGGGCACAGATGGCCGCTCTGGCTGCCATGCGGGCTGCAGCCGCCGGCCTCAGCCACTCGTCCAGCCCGGGCGCATCGGATGAGAGCCAGGCCGAGGAGGAAGAGGAGGACGAGGAGGAGCGGGGCGAGGAGGACGAGGACGGTGACGGCGGGTACCAGCAGGACATGGGCTCTGAGGATGATGACGACCTGTGAGTATGGGGCATGACCTGATGGCTCTCACGGGCCTGGCATCAGAGGCTAATGCAGCAGGGCATAGGCTAATGCAGGTGTGGGCAGCCTCAGTGTCACATGGCAGATCTTGGAGGGGGCAGCAAGCAGAGCAGCAGATCAGACAAGGAGTACAGGGTAGGGAGCAGAAAGCAGAGCAGCTGATCAGGAAGGGGATCAAAGTTGGAATTGGAGTATGGGGCTAATTCTTGGCAGTCCTTAACTTGTAGCAGTAGTAGGCTCTTATCTTCGGCACCAGCCCCCGGGTGAGGACAGGGCCAGGAGGCTATGCTGAGTGTGGGCCGAGGGGAGGATAACACTGCTTAAATCCAGCTGCTTTGCCTACAGCTTGACCCTGGTGATGCAAATGAGCACAAACTCGTTCTTGGTTTGGGTGCTCGGAGCTGAGCCTCCGACGCAGATTTTGCATGAATGGAAACTATCTCGCTTGCATTTAAATGAGTGGATATTTTTAAAGTCATCGTCTCCTTGAAATGCAATGGCTAGTGTTGGGGGCAGGGATCTGTGCCCTGAGCTCTCAGTAGGAATCGCTGGGGGCGGGCAGGGGCATGAAAGGGGTGCTGTAGCCTCCAGCCTGTCTGATTGTGGTGGTCTGATCCCGCACGAGAAGGGACGAACCCGAGCGTGTGCTCCTGGGGCCCTGCTGTGTTTTCAACCCATTGGGGTGGAGAGTCTTTTCCAGCCCCATTGGCTGTTCACCGGTGGGTGTTGCATTGCAGCACTGCGGTCTTGGCTGTTGCTGAGACCCCAGCCCAGAGGCAGGACTTCCCCGCTGAGTGGGGGGGGGGGGGGGGGGCTTTGTTTGGATAACACACTCGAGATGATCTCTGTGTGGGACTGAAGCCTGGCGGGGAACTCCGCTTGAGCCCTATACTGTGCCCAGTGCAGGACCAGAGCACCCAGGGGTACCGGCTGCATTAGAGCAGGGCACAGTGCTACATTTTCCACTCTGGGGGTTGGGGTAGGGTCCAGGCACAGCCTGGCATTAAACTACCCCAGGAGCAAGCTGCCGTATTGCCTCTTCCCCTGGCAGCTGCCTGTCCACGCTCGCAGTGTACACAACCACTGGAGAGAGGCAGGAGTTGTCCCTGAACACCTCTGTGCCCCGGATGCCACTGCCTTGCCCTTGGAGAGTAGTGAGGCCCCTCAGGGTGATTAAACCTCCCTTCCTATGACATCCATATTCCTCAATTGACCAAATTGGGCATTGCCATCCTAAAGCGGAAAGCGTTTGTCACGTCAAGCCTTTGCCTGGTGGACTTGAGTTCAGGACTGTCCAGCCTGTTACTAGAGGGGCTCTCGAGGGGCTAGATTCCCGTACCCGCCTAGACTTACATCCGCGCTGCAGCTCAGGCCAGTTGGATTCATTATGGTGTGTCTGGAGGCCAGTTTGCTCTGGGGAGATTTCAAAACCCAGGGCTGGCTTCTGGCTGGAGGTTTTGCAGCTGTCCCCAGGGAAACTCTTCTCAGACCAAGCAGGCTTTTGGCTCTGACTTGAGCTGGCTTCAGGCGCTCCAAAGGGGCTGCTCCTGCCAGTGATCCCTGTCTCCGATGACAAACCTGGTCTGGGCGGGTGGTGTCTGCCTGTTCAGAAGTTGGGGTGAGGAATATTTTTTTTTTTTTTTTTTTTTTTTTTTTTTTTTTGCAGATGCATGAGAACTATGACAGTTAGTATACTAACTAATGGTAGGGGTCTTGTCTGCTGCTCACCCCTCTCTGGCCAGTCCCCTAAGTCCCGGGCAAGGTTAGCTGTTGCAACCGGCTCTGTTGGAGCATCTGGAAGCTGCAACCTTCCTGGTGCTCCTGTACAGTGGAACTGAGAGCTTGCAGCATGAGACCTGTTCAGTCCCACCGTTGCAATGCAGGCGGCTAAGAGCTCCCACTCCAAACACACACCTCGTGCAGATCAGAGCCCCACTGTGTGCCACCCTTAGTGCAGAATCAGAGCCCATCTCTGCCCTGAGGTGCTAAGCAGGGAATCATCCATCCCATGCAGCCTGGGAATGTGCATTGTTGCTGCCCAGAGCTTGGAGCTGATGTGCGATTCACAAGATCAAGGCGATGGTCGAATGCTGCCCCGCTCTGATGCCTCCGCTCTTGGTGGCTGGTCCAGGTGTGGGCTGTTCCTCCGGGTACTTGTTGGAGATAAAGCAGGTCCGCCACGCGATCAAGCTCCTTTGCTTATCCCCAAGGACGCCTGTGTCTCCTACAAGTGTCAGGTGGCTTAGCATTAAGCCTCTTCAGTTGTCAGAACCAACACTGGGGCCTTCTTCTAGCCCCTGGGAGAGGTGACCCCACAGCAGAGCACTGCCTGGGGAGACGGCTCTTCTTGGAAGTGGCTTTGAGCCTGGGAAAGCTCCTTCCTCCCCTTGTCCCTGGCTTTCCCCCAGACAGGAGCCATCTCTCTCCAGTCGGGTATCAGGTAGCCAGGAGGAAGCTTGCTGGCAGGCTTTGATGGATGGTGGAGGTTTGGCAGAAGGCCTGGGGTGGGGGGAACGGAGCTGAGCGACCTCCTGACCCTGCGGTATGTTGGGAAGACGGGACGGACACACGTGCTTCCCAGCCCATCTCCAACCAGTGTACGAAAAGCTGGTGCCCTGAAATAGTAAGGAGCGCTGGCATCAGCCAGCTGGGGTCCAGCTAGACCCCGTATCTCCTCTTGCCTCTAGGCCAGTGCTAGCCACTTCATCCGGAGGGGTCCCGGCATAGCTTCCTCTTGGGAAATCGGGAGGAATTGTCTCCCACTCTCCTCGCTGCGAATTGGGGCCCTGCAGGCTGCTGGCACGCAGTGCGAATGGGGATTTCCTCCTGCCAGTTGCAGATCTACTCCCCTTCTGGTGTCCCCTCCGGGTCCTGCCAGGCGCTGTTGGAGGGGGTTCGCGGGGTTGGGATCGCTAAATCGGGGGGCAATGTTCTTGGCAGGCTTTGCTATGAGCTGCCCGGCCCATGACGGATTCTGTCTTCTTCCTTTAGGAAGCGCAAATGGGATGAAGGTGACTTTGAGGAGGACCTGGGGGAGGAAGAGGACGAGGAGGAAGAGGAGGAGGAGGAGGAGGAAGACGACTACGAGGAGGATGAAGAAATGGGGGAGGAAGGGCTTGGCTCGGCCGAGGCGGTAAGAGCGGGGCAGGGCTCCCTGCTCCTCCGCAAGCCGCAGGCCCCTCAGCAGTACCGGGGAGAGCCGCAGAGGTTGCCTGGGGGGCAGGACCGCCTCTCGTCCGGATTGAGCCATCAGGGGCACTCGCAGCTGCAGCAGCAGGCGCCAGACCACGGAGACTGGACCTACGAGGAGCAGTTCAAGCAAGTAGGTGCCCGGAGAGACGCGCGGTGCTTTGATCACTCGCTGGTTGCTCTGAATGCCCCTGCCGCCTCCGGGGTCTAATCCTCCGGGGTCGTCAAGGCGGGTCCATCGCTCATCCGCGCCCCCGGGAGGAGGTGGTTCTCCTGCGTGTTCTGAATTGAGATGTCTCCGGAGGCGCAGGCATGGGGTTGCGTCGCTGGCTAAGCCCCAGGCATCACTGCATCCAAAGCTGCCCCGGGCAGGAGGCCGCAATGTCCTCGTCCTTGCGTGTGTGCCGGCAGTGAAGCTGGGGCAGGGTGGATCTGATGCTGCAGAGGGGCAGAAGCTCTGAGATGCGCTGACATGTGCCCAGACCGGTCGGAGGGGGCCCGTCCTTCCCTGCCCTGTAGCTCTCTTGCATCCATTGATTTTTGGCTGCTCCGCTGGGAGTTGTGCCATGGGTTGGAAGCAGGGTTTTGTCTTTCTGGTGACTGTGCCTGCAGGCTCTGGGCTGGCTCCTGGCACAGGAGAGGCTGGGCACCGTGTTGGGGACAGCGTTACACAGAGGTGGTGATGCCCCTGGAGGTGTTTAGTACGTGGATCCCTCACCCTGCATGGACAGCTGCCCTCCTGGGGCTAAATGGGTCTCAGGGGGGGGCCTGGTTTTGCCTTGATGGCACAAAGAGCAGGGGAGGGGTCTTGTGGCCTCTCATTTCCGGATCAATATGTCTTTACCTGCGTTGCTGAGGTCATTGAGCTTCTAACATCATGCATTGGTCTGGCCTCCCTCTGTGCAATACTTGCTTTGCAAACCTGGAAGGAAACAGATCTGTGCGCCCTGCCCTTCTAGCAGCGCAGGACCTGGCAGTCCTGGTTGCTTCAAATCTATCTGTTCCCTTGGGGTTCAAGTCTGTCTCTTCCTGGGTCTGAGAGCGAGGGGATCCTCATTGCCGAGCCTCCCTGCCTCTTGGCCTGCCTTCCCTTCCTGCTTGTACGAGCACAGACCTCCGACCGCGGCCCGGCTTGCTGCATTTGAGGGGTTTCGCGATGACAGCTAAACGGTGCAGACTCGCCTGGCAAAATGAGCCTTTCTGAATGCGGCGAGGCCCCGCAGACCGCCTGGTCCGGGACAAACGGGAGCTTCCATGGCCAGGCGGAGAGAGAGCAGCCCAGAGCCGCCGTTTGCCTCCAGAACCACGGCTGGAGGCTCCTGGAGAGTGAAACCCAGGAGAAAGCGAGTCTAACCCCTGCCCCTGCCCCCCACCCCTCTTCCTCTCCCTTCTGGCTCTGTGTTTGCCGAGCCTCGCTCTCTCCTTGCCTTTCTCCCCCTCTCCCGCTGATTGGTCAGCCCTGCGCATTGAATCAGTAAGCTGCTGGCTAATAGAAGGAAATGTGCTTAAAGCAGGACTCCCCAGGGGCACAGCCAGGCGCCTTTGATGTATGTGTTTAAGTACATCAGAGTTTAGGCTGGGGGAGGGGACAGGGAGCAAACAGCAGCAGCAGATGGGATCCAGATGGGGTGGGGGGGGTAGGGTTGTGTGTTGCTTTTGGGGAGGGGGCTTTTAATTCCCATTTATTTAGGGTTCGTCACAAGGAGGAGAGCTGGGATCCCAGCAGAACGGCTGCCTGGTGCGATCCGCCCAGGGTGCTGGGAGAGGGAAGAGCTCGGTTCGAGCAGGGAAAGTGCCTGCCCGAGAGATGACGGCTCCTTGGCGCGGCGGGTAGTGAGCGTGGCCCCCCGCGCCAAGCGGGCGGGCGGGTGGGCGTGCGATCCAGGTGGGATCCATGTGATATGGTCCAAGCAGTGACGGGCGAGGAACAGCTATCCCGAGGGCTGCGGTCCTGCTTTCCGGAGTAAAGCAGGCTTCCTAGATGCTGCCATGCAAATAATTTGCCTCAGATGAGTTGCAGGAAGGGGAAAGGCATGGTGCGGTTTTGCTAAGTGTAAAAGCACGTAAATAAGGGGGTGGCTGTAGGCAAAGGTGCGACTGCAAGTCAGGAAGCTGGGTAGATACCCGGGGATGGGATCTCAGTAGGAGAGCCGAGTGCGTTTCCAGCTGGCTCAGGTCTGCCTCTCCGATCTGTGCTATGCCCCAGACCTCCCCAAAAACAGTATCATCAAATCGTAGAAAATGAGGCTTGGAAGGGACCTCAGGAGGTCATTGAGACCAACCCTTGCTCCAAGCAGGACCAGCCCCAACTACATCACCCCAGCCAAGGCTTTGTTGAGTCAGGCCTTCAAAACCTCCAAGGATGGAGACTCCACCACCTCTCTGGGTAACCCGTTCCAGTGTTTTACTGCCTTCCTCGTGAGAGCTTTTCCTAGCATCCAACCTCAACTTCCCTTTGCTGCAACTTGAGCACATTGCTCCTTGTTCTGCCGTCCGCCCCCACTGAGAACAGCCCGGCTCCATCCTCTCGGGCATCGCCCTTCGGGTTCGGGTATCTTTGACTTTGAGCTTGCGGCCAGAAAGGATGGGGTGGGAAGGACTGCACCGAGGGGAAGTGACTTGGCTTCGGGTTTGATGTCACTGGGTGATAGGGGTCGGAAGCACCCCCATCACCAACATCACCAAGTCCCAGCCCACCCGGAGCCCTGGTGATGGGTCTGGCCCTAACGTTGCAGGTGGGAGTAGCTCCCCTACATGCTTGCTTTCCAGAAACTCTGCAGATCCTCCCACACTGGTTACAAGCTGGGGTTTAAAAATACACGAATCCTTCCTGTGTTCGCTCTTATTTACATCCACCTCTTGCTGTGTCTCTGTCTTTTTTCTTTTTTTTTTTAATGTGGTGGTTGTGTTCTTCCTGTAAATAGTGGCGGCTGTAATCTCTCCTTCTAATCTGTGAAAAAGCTCTTAGCTCTCCGGCTGTGATCTTCCTGTCTTGTCACCATGGCGATGTCACTTCCAGACCTTGCTCCCTCCGGGGTCTCGGGACATTACAGCCTTTGCCCCCGACCTGTTAGATCCCCACCCCAGAACAGGACCCTATACTCCCGGGAGCCTGAAACGGCCTGATGCAGCAGGTTTGCGGCTTGATTTTGTTTTTCCCAGGGGCACGTCGCCGGCTGCAGCACTCGAGCCCCACGTGAGGCCGTTGTGCAAAGCTAGTGTAACTCGAATGCAAGTGGTGACACCGCCTGGGTAGCCACAGCGCTGCCATCCTGCGCCGGCTGATGCAAGCCTCGGGGCGCTTGCTGTTTCTCTTCGTTGCACGATTCCTGCTGCTGAGGCTTTGCACAAGACCTGGGTTGCATTTTAAGGGGAGCGAAAGTGGGGTTTTGCTTGGGTTTTGCAGGTCCTCTTTTGCAGCAAGCAGGTAAATGACAGTTTAGGAGCCCTCTCCTGTGAAATCCTGAGTGTTTTAGCAAGCCGACTGGATTTTAGGGCCAGGGGAGGGGAATGGGATGAGGCTGCAATGTTGTCTGAGTGATTGGCTCCACCTGAGCTGGCCAGGCTAACCCTGGGGTCTGTTATGTGCCGTACCATCCTGAGCAGGGCTCCGGGGTAGTGGAGACGCGCTGTTCATGCCCAGCTGACTCCTCTCCCCGCTGCCCCAGCTCCAGGGGAGACCTCGCGGTGGGGGGAGCGCAGGAGATGCTGCCAAGGTTTGATGTAGCAGGTCTGGAGCTAGCAGGGATGTTGGTGCACCCAACGGATCCAAATCCCAGAGGCTGGGACTCCTCGAGTCCCCACTCCCTGCAATCCCTTGGGTCACTCGATCATCCCAGCCAGGCCCTCCCTGTGCTGCAGGTCTGCTTTCCAGCCTGGACCCGAGCCTGGCAGGCTGTCCCCGTGGGATAGAAACATCGCCCCGGCTGCTACAATCCCCGCCCGGGAGCGTCCGCTGCGGGCGGAGGAGCGCGCGCTGCCGACCTGCTGGGTCTGGGGAAAGCCTCTTCCCCGGCACCGAGCGTGCGGCCTCTGGATCCCCGCCAGCCGCTTGCTCAGCGAAGCATTTGGCCAGGAGCTCCAGTTGGCCGCCCTCCAGCGCGTGCTTTCGAATGCTCTCCAGCCCCAGCTGATTGGGCACGGCCTCTGCAGGGAGCAGCCCTGGTATTGCTGGGAAGCAGCAGCAGGAATGTAAACAAAGCTGGCGAGCAGGATGCGTGCGGCCGGCTCCCGCCAGCTACCGTCGGGGCCGTTCCCCAGCAGGCCTTGGCAGGGGAGGCGATAGCACTTCCTCGCCCCCCGCGTTCAGTGGCTGCGATCCAGCTCGCAGGGTTTTCCTTTCCCCTTAGGATGCAGTTAAGAAAACGCAGGGCACGCAGCAACCTAAAGACTCTTGATTTGTTTTATTTTTTTTGCAGGCAGCAACAGCATCGCCAATAGGGAGCGAAGGGTGGCTTCGTATGGCTGGAGTTCCCCAGGGCCCCCTGCGCGCTAGGTGCTGTACAAAAAGGCCGTCCTCTCCACAGCAAGGTGGCCTATTCTTGGCCACGTGCTGTTTCCCCGTGCAGTCGGGTCTGTGCCGTTTCTGGGCGAGTATATCTGACCCGATTTGCAGAATCCTGGGCTGTGCTGGTGACGGTGCTGGTGCCGTTGCCAGCTCTCTGTTAGCAGCCATCTCTTCTGTACAGCAACGGGCATCTCTGCACGGGGCTCGAACAGCAGCAATATGTGCCGGGGGGCCCTTATTGCTCAGGGCCTTTCCTTCAGCCAGGTCACATCAGCCAAGGACAAAATTGACTCTTATCTTTTTCCCTTGTGCAATGACTTAATTTTCTCAGCCCCATCTGACTCTTGTTTGCCTGCGTGCGGATGGGGGAAGGGGACCACATGTGTGCACGGATAGGGGGGTGGGGGGTTAATGGGCATCTGATGCCCAAGGGTGGCCTTGTGTGGGCTCTTCTGGTCTGCTACCGACTCCTGAGGGCATGTTACCCCCCTGGTGCCTACAGGGCTAGTTCAGGGGCGCCACGGCCCTCTGGGTTCTCAAGGTACTTCAAACCATTTGGCAGCCAAATCGCATTAGTTTTCCAGGGCAGGTGGGCTCACGTCTAGAACGGCAGGGCATGGGGCACAGGATGCAGCCAGCAGGCAGGACTGGCACCGGAGGAGAACAGACTGCCTCATGCCTTGTGGAGCTAGCACCTGTTTCCAACGCAGCGTGCAAGCTTTCCTCCCTGGAGATGGAAACCTCAGCTTCTCCCAGGAAGATGTCTCACCCCCTTGCTGTGTTACACATGACACCCACGCAGTGGTCCATCTGTCTCGAGCTCCTCGGGGCAGGGAAGCCTCGGGGTGTTGCACAAAATTAATAGTCCTAGTTAATGGCATTCAAGTAAACATTACTCCCCAATTTTTTTGGCTCAGAGAGATGGATCTAGCAAGGTTGTGGGCACTGGAGAATTGGCTGCAGCATGTAGCAATGCAGGTAGAGTCCGTCTCTGCGTTTGCACTGCTGCAGGCGGGACCGGTATCTCTTCCTCTTGCTATCACATCCCAGTCGAGCGGTGCACGCTGCCTGTTCGGGGCTGCGGCGGCCTGCGCTCTGCGGAGCGTGATGGAGCCTGGGGGATACGGCTGTTTGTCTCCTGACTGTTAATTGCACACGAGATGCTATTCTTCAGCTCCTCCTTCCCTGTCAAGGAGGTGCTCGCGGGGCTCTGGTGGGAGTAGCTGTGCTCAGCCGCGTTCGGTGTCATGTTAATATTGATGAAGCAATTACCTCCTCCGCTGACTTCCTGTCTTGGAGGAGTGGGTGGAGGAACGGGGCATTAAACACCCCTGGAGAAACCTGAGCTGTGCTTGGGGGGTGGGGGTCACATAAAAATAGACGATGCACCGGATCTGGCCTGCAGCGGATGCACATGGAGGGCAGTGGACTCGTCACTATGGCCCCATTTAATAGCCGTACGGCTCTTCAGCTTTTAGGTGTCTGAACGCAAGCTCAGTTTGTCTAGGAGCAGGGTTTGGCTGCTTTGGGAGAGGAGGTAACACTCAGTCAGGACTGGATGCAGCCTCCAGGCTCGAATCTGCGAAGGCATTCAGGTGCTCTGCTTTTGCACCGAAACCCATGGGAATTAGGCACCAGGTTCCTACATAGTCCCATACACATCTCCTTATGCTTGTTCTGTCATCTGGCCCTTCTGCACAGCACGAGGAGCTCTCTGCCTTTTGCCCCCGTCACTAAGTCATAGAAGTCTGGGCTGGAAGGGACCTCCAGAGGTCATCGAGTCCAACCCCCCTGCCTGAGACGGGGTCGCCCCTACCCAAACCGCCCCGTCCAAATCCATTGTCTAACCTGTTAGCAAAATTACACACCCAACCCTGACAACCGCATGGGATAACCTCACAGGTAAAGGAGGGGGAGCATGATGGCCAGTTTCCTGGTGCTGCCCGGGTTATTAAAATGCACGTTGGAGAGCCAAGGGAGGGTGGAGCGGAGGTTGTGAAAAGTCCCCTTCCCCAGTGAAATGGAGCGTGCTTCCCCCACGGAGGGGGCTTGTACTCTCTTTAATACCCATATTGCTGCAGCTGGACAGAGCCTCTTGTTTGACCTGCCCCTCATTAGTGCAGAGTCTTTCACTGGTTGGTGAAACCATCCTGTCTGCGGTGGGGACGGCCGAGCCGGTGTGCCCGTCGGTTTTGCTGCCAGTACAGAGTGGGGCATGCTGCTTCTCTCTGCCATGCATCTTGGGGCAAGCCCAAGATATGCTCCATATGCTTGGAGGCTTCTGGTGCCAGGTCTGCGCCATCTGTCAAGCTTGGACCCGTGATTTGGAAGGGTGCTTTGGTCTGTGGCTGCTGTGTGGGGCTTAGACCCGATGCGGCCAAGTGCGGGGGAAATGCATTGGTTTTGGAGTGGGGGTCTCCCGTTAGCTTTCTGTGTCTCGCGTGCAGAGATGGGTCCTGTTTCCTGAAGGCGGGGGGCATCTGTGCAAAGAGGTTGGGGTAAGAAGCATCCCTTGAGCCACGCGAAAGCTGAGGACAGACTTGGTCCGGTGCACTTGCTGGCTCAGCGGGGGGTTTAGGATGCAACAGCCATCCTGCAGGACACTCTGCCCTCCCAGAGCAGGACCTGTCGCTGCCTCTGCTCCCAGGGTGCAGTCAGGTTTAACTCGCCTGACTGGGAGGGATGCTTCTCAGCCAGCCCTCCCGCTGGGTCTGGCCCTGGGAGGAGCGACCTGCTGTTCCCTACAGGACTTGTGTTGGGGGCGGAGGGGGACCTGCTTTGCAAAGCCATCTCTGAGGGCATGAGCCGGGAAGACAGGAGGTGAGGAAGCCGGCGCGGGGCCACCCCCCTTCCCTCGAGAGCGCTACTGAACAAGCGGAGGTCAGAGCAGCCGGTGACCTCCTGCACGCTAACAGCTTCCAGGGGAACAGAACAAAGGAGGCACCAGCAGTGTGTCAGGGCGGTTTGGGGATGGAGCTGGGACGGGCCATATGCATGAGGACAGGTGGGGCTGGAGACAACGCCGTGGCTGCGCAGGATGTGGTTGATTCTGCCTCCTCCCTGGTCCCTGCTGTGTCGGTGCCAGCGCGGCAAGGGCACCCTACAAGTCAGCTTTGCCCGTAGGAATATTCCCCAAGTGCCCGGCCCCGTCTTCTCCAGGGGTTCGCTTATCTGTGTCTCTGTCCCACTGCCTGGGCTCAGGTCCGGAGCTGGGCGTTGGTTCAGTTCCCTGTCACCGGCCCTGTTTCGCCATCTGCCACGTGGGGATTGCAGCACAGACTTACCTCCCACGGGGTTGCTGGCGGCGTGGCCGAGTTATCCTGACTCTTAGCCACCACCTTGAAGTCGCTGGATGCTGTGATCCGTGATTCTCCCTGCCTTGTTTAAGCCGTAATGATGGACCGGGCACCAGAAGCCCTGCTTGCAGGCTCTGAAGCGGTGTCTGGCACTGAGCAGCCCAGACAGCATCCGCATAACTGCCTCCCGGCATGGCAGGGGTCATGGCTCTGAGCCCCCTGGAAACGCTGACACCCCGTCACCCCCTCCAGACCCCCAAAGCCCATCGTCCTATTAAAGGGAACACTCCTTTTAATTTGATGCTTCCTGGCATTTGGGGCGCATGATCCCAGTGGCCTTGTGCTATGACTTCTTTTAAAGCCCGTGTGGAAGGCCATGTGCCTGTGACACCCGCTGACAACTCAAATGAAGTCTCCTTCACGCTAATCCGATGATCCACGACCAGAGCGACGCGGTGCCTAGGGATGCCTTGAGATCCTTTGTAATGTGTGGGTACCTAACAGTGCTAACACGAAATCTCTGGATTTATCTTGCCAATCAGCTGGGAATTCATAGCGTTAACAACCCACGGCCCTGGTGCAGCCTCTTCTGTTTGCAAAGGGCTTGGAAAATTACTCTGGTATTTTCCCTGTAGACAAAAGAAATGAGTGAAAACCAGAAGCTGGGATTTTCCAAGGGGCCGGGAGCCTAACGAGAGTCTCGAGGAGCTGGGAACCGCTGCACTAGTCAAAGGTACGGCATGGGCCGTCCTGCTATAATAAGAGCAGTACAACCTCCTACCCAGCCCCTGATCGTGGATCCAGTTACAATGATAGATGCCAAAGTGCTATTTTTGTATAGGAGGAGGGATGGCCGTCTTATTTTCAAGGCTCTTTTTACACAGGTATCATTGCCTCCACGCTACGGCTTGTGCTGGTATAAAGATAGTACATGTGCGCGCGTGTTAACAAAGCCCCAACGGCGATGATTATGTCGGTACATGTTTAACCAACGTAAGGCAGGAAAAAGGCAAAATGGAGATGGCGTGGAGCATGTAATGGATAGGGTCGCTATGAAACTATAAGCAAAAGCTGTCGGTGGAGCCACTTCTGATTTTTTTTTTTTTTTTACCGTGGCATGAAAGGGAAGGAGAATCGAGCTCTTGGACCCTGCTTCTCGAGAGGTCCTGCCAGTATCTGGCATGGGTGGCTTTTGTGCAGGAGGATGCTTGAGCAAAGGAGCGGGTGAATCGTGGATCGCAGCATCCAGCGACTTCAAGGTGGTGGCTAGGAGGTGAAATTTGGGGGTGGAGTGAATTTTATGTAGCCGATAGCTAAGGGAGCAGATCGGACTATAGTGGAAGCAGCCTTATGGGCCTAACTCTTGCCACGGAAAGTTGTCGTCCCCTGCAACCGGAGATTTCGGTGCAATTTTAGGCCAGGCAGGATGGTCCGAGAGAGGACACAGCTGCTAATGAAGGACCGAATCTTTGCTCATCTTGCTAGTCCCATTGTCCTCTCCTGAACTAACTTGATGGATTAAAAAGGCAGGGAGGGTGTTGACAGGATTGAGCCTTGGTGCTCCGATTTTGTACCGTGCCTCCCTGGCTGAGCTGGGGTTCGGGCACCTTTTAGGAGAGCCCCTGCCTCCAAAGTTTGCTGCGTAGGTGCAAGGAAGGGAAACTGAGGCACCAGGCTACGTGGGCAGCCCAGGCTCACACGCCCCGCCGGTAGCACAGCTGGAAAGAGAGCCTGGCTCCCAGCCCCGCGTCCTTTCAGCCCATGCAGGGAGGACCCGTCCACAAACACGTGGCTGCCTGAGCGCCGGGAGCCGTGCGCACGGCTGACGCGAACCGAAAGGGGCCAGAAGAGAGATCTTTCATTTTTACTTTGTGCCTTTCGTAGCAGTCAGTGCCAAGTAGCCCTGGCCAAACGGGGAAGTGGGCGGGGAACGGCAGAACGGCGCCGTTTCAAAGAAAAGGGTATAAAATCCTCCCCCCACCCCTTTCTCCCCTGATCTAACCGCCGTCATCAGTTTTGCTGCCTTGTTCCTAGAGTTTCCCGGCACGTGTTACAAGTCGGCACGTTCCCTTCAAGCAGCTGCCAGCAAGCAGGGGGAAGAAATGACCCCAAAGTACAAAGCTCAGCCTAGGGGGTTGGGGAGCGCACATCATACCCCAGGAGCTTTGGGAATGAGCTGCCTCCTTTATTTTAAACATAAAAAATGTTTTAACCCCATGGAAAATCCCAGCAGGTGCTGCTGGCAATTCTCATTTTGGAACCGACCCGCGCAGAGGTACCCGCCCAGCGTCTCGCTCCCAACGCCAGTTTTCATCCAACCAACATCTACCCGCCTGATAACGTATCAGCTTGGCGCCTTTCTCTGCTGGCCCGGGAAGGGGGATTAAGGGTGAGCTCCACTTCCCCACCAGCAAAATGTCCTCTCGGCTGCAAAAGCCGGAGGCAGGTTGTCTCCCTTTCGTATCTCGCCCACATGACGTGTGTGTTGGGTGAGGGGGGGAGATTTTCCAATCGGATGGTTGCTGCAAGAGGCATAGCAGAAATCAGGGCTGGAAGCTGAAGTTGGGGTAGGGAAGCAGGCAAAAAATTTATCCCAGCTGAAAGGCCGCACCCGCTGGCCACCCCTCACCAGGGCACCGCGGTCCTCCATCACGTGGTCGTCTTTAAATCGGTGTCGGGCACCTCTTTATCTGCAGCTCAAACGCGCCCGGGCTGTGGTTCCAGGAATTGCTGAGTTTTTGGGGCTCTGATGTGGCAGCTCCAAGCAGAAGCTTGTTCTTTCCGGCCTTAAAAATCTGCCTGTAGTCACTGTCCTTTTGTGTCTGATGGTGCAGGCACCTGATTTTGTCCCCACCACCGCGGCCCCTGGGGTATGCTCATCGCAAAGCATCCCCTGGCCTCGGCCTGCACCTCTCTTTTCATGATCTCCCTTCCCGCTTTCTGCAAGGATCGTGGAGCTCTCTACGCCTCGCGAGCTTGGAGAGGATGACAGTGATGCCCAAACAGCATCGGGCTCCTGTGGATCGGTGAAAATCCCCCTTTTTGCCCTCGAACGAGGGGGCCCAGCAGCCCTGCCTATGCTCTCATGGGCAGGCAGCTCGGGTTGGCTCACAGAGCGGTTGCAAGCCTTGGTGCGTGCAGTGCCAAGTAGGCATGGCATTTTTGGGGGGGAAGGCAGGGTATGGCGTAGGGTGATGGGGTTGCCATCTAGGAGCCTTGCTTTCCATGATGATGGAGGTCCGTGCGGGGAGAGATTCATAGGTTGTTAGGGGCTGGAAGGGACCTTGCAGATCATCGGGTCCAGCCCCAGATGCCCTGCCCTGGGTGACCCAAGAATGGGAGATGTGCCTAGATGCCCCACGTCGCTGCAGTCTGCTGCGTAACGCCCCTGCCCCTGGCCCCACGAGGTTCTGCTTAAGCAAGCCGCATCTGTATTTAGTCAGCATCTCAACCGTCCTGGGCGACACCTGCTTTTCGTGGCTCACGTGCTGGTGGGGGAGGGCTCAGGACGTGCAGGGCCCATCCGTCTCGGAGGGATTTAAGCAGAAACGATCCCCCTCGGCGTGGCAGTCCGGGGAAGAACCCAGCCCCGACCTTTCTGTTCCAGGTTGAATTCTCTGACCGCAGCGTAGTGATATCGGGAGTACTGAACTGAAGCGAGTTCGCAGCACGCGGCGTCGGGGCTTCCTGCCGCTGCCCCTTTCGGAGTTTCCTGTGCGTGAATGCGAAAAGCAGCTGCTTTCTGCTTCGCGCGCGCCTGTCCCGGAACGTGGCCCGGGGCCAGCACAGATTTGATTCAGCGGGCAATGCACTCCGCAACCTCGGGCTGGGCAGAATCCCCCGCCCCGGCATGCAGGAGCATGGCGTGCCCGGCTGCAGTATAAGGGACCCCTCCGCTTGTAGGAGCCACGGTTGGTGGCATGCCTGTGCCTCGTTCCCAACGGCCTGGCACGCTAGGGATGGCAGTAATGTTGACCGCTGCTTGGAGCCTTTTGCATTTAAAGAGCTCCAGGTTTGATGTCAGGCTGCTGGAAGGGGAGGAACCGGGCCTCCAGTCGGGTGCTTCTCTAGTCCCGCTCCCCCGTGGCCTTTTGGGGGTAGGGTGCTTGGCGGGAAAGCCTCAGCCTTGCGTGCTGACTCGGTTCTTTTCACAGCTGGCCGTGCAGCGTTTATGAAGCTTTTTGCACAACCCAAACCCAGTCCGAGGGTGGGGGGGAAAAGAACCTAGACCTTTTTATTTCATGCCACCCTGAGGGCCTGATTTGCAGAGAGCAGAGGCCCTCAGGGTGGCATGACGGGGCGACCCTTTTAAATTGGGGCCTTTTTGGAGGCACCCCCATCCTGCGTCTCCGCTGGCTTTCCTCCCCCCACCCCGACATCCCCCGCTCCCTTTGTCTCTCTCTTTTAAAGCTCTCCCCCTTTTCTTTCCTAGAAAATAAAAAAACACTTTGCAACTTCCGCGCAGTGTGCATCAGCAGAGGGACGGGGAGCACAGCTCATTCTTCTCCCCACCTTCTCTTCTTTTTTTTCCCCCCCCAGTTTATAGACCAGTCTAGACTCTGCCCTTAACTCCAGCTGCTATTTAACTCCGAGGAAAAACAAGCCGTGTCTGAAGACTCAGCTTTTTTTTTGTTGTTTTCCTCTGAATGATGGGGTAATTCAGTAAATGAGGGGCCGGCCCTGTAAAAGCAAGGCAAGGCTAGTCGGTGCTGGCACCTCTTGATCTGGAAGAGGATGATGGTGGGGGGTGGGACTTTAGTTTCTAGTGCAATTTCCTTTTGGGAAAGCGTGTGCATGAATGTCTTAATTTTATATAATATATATATATATATACATACACACACACAAAAACTTGAGCTCTAAAATGCCTCTGTAACTTTCCAGGCCTGGCCAGACCCTGCACAGAGATCCTGGAGCTTGCTGCCCTTAGGGGCAGGTGCTGTAAAGAGCTCCATGCTGTTCACATGACTCAGCCAGCAATTAAAACTGAAAAGGGGGAAATGCAGGAGGGTCTGGGGAGGTGGAGGAAATGGCGATTTCGCCTTCAAAGGGGCCCTTTGAAAAGAGCTCCTCTCTCTCTATTGCTCTATTGCTCCTCAGGATATGGCTGGGTGTTGGATGATACTTTTGTTAGGGAGCGGGAGACTTCGCTAATGGGTTTTAGTGCAAAATTGCTGGGGGGGGGAGGGGGGGAGTGGCAGGAAGAGCAATTTTGAGTTGAATTTTTAATCAGCGTTTGCATCTCGGCGCTGTAGATGCATGGGGCTCTCCGTCGTTCAGGTGTGTGGGCACGACTTGCATCCTTGCAGGGCCCCAGCTTTTGGAGTTGTGGGAATAAGAGGGAGTCGCAGCTTCTGTTGGGGGGGTGGAGTTTATTGGATTTTAAGGGCAAAAAGCTTCAAGCGACTCCCAAAAGGCAAAATCACCCTTGCCTTTTAACCAAAATCCGTCCAGGGGAGGTGAGCATCTGGCTGTTTATGGCCCAGGGGGCACTTGGTTTCTTAGTCCCTGGGGGTGACGGCACTGGAGGTGTTGAGAGATACGGGGCTTGGGCCCTCCATTGATTGGGGACATCTGCAAGAGCCTCATAGTCTCTAGCTGTGGAAAAGTCTGTTGTTTAGGTAACCTATAAGGTACAAATCCCCCCCGGCCTCCTGCTCGTTCCAGAGAGGACAGGGGTCGATTGCCCACCTAAGGCAGGACAAGGGGTAATCCGCTTAAGCAGCAGCACTGGTGATTTAGATTAGATCTTGGAAAAACTTTAACTCGGCTTCATGCTGGAAGGGGCAGCCGCCACTGGAGCAAGGAGGGGGGGCGAGAACAGCTCGCCCCGGATCGGACAGGGCTGGGCTGGGCAGGGCAGCCTTGATCCTGCCTCGGAGCCCAGCCATGGCCTCCGCCATCTCCCAGGCCCTTCCCTGCGCGGCGTCTGGGATTTTGTATGAATGTGGTTCCCGGATTCAAAGAAAGCCGCGGCAGGCAGGGCCTCGCTCCCACACCCTGGCTTCCCCGAGCCCCTGGTTTTCTGAGCTCTGCCCACCCCCCTGTTTGGGGCAATGGGAGGGGGTGTTGCTTATTAGTACAGAGGGCTGTTTTTCCCCTTCCTCTGTCCTCCTCAACTTCTTCATCCACAAAGCTGTCAAACGTTGCGCTGCGTTGCAGAACGGGGCGGTTGAACGCCAGCCCCATGCACGGGCCTGCCTCCTGTTTATGTAGCCTGGACTTGATGGCTTATCTACTGCGTCCAGACTCCCATAACTATTTCCTAATGCTCCCAAGCCCATCTCCCAGCTGGGGGGTGGGGGCGGGGAGGGCAAAGGAAAATGGCTTTGCTTAAGCAGATCTTGGTGCGCTCGACTCCCAGGCCTGTGAGGACATCCCCTGTACAGTGCAGTGGTAACGTGCCCTTGGGAGTGCCATCTCCTGGGCATCAAGGACAGATGTGGGGTGTTTTCCCTCCACCCTGCCCATGGAAAACAGCAGGTTTTTTTGGTGTAAATTGAAAGGACTGTTCAGTTTAGTGTTGCACTTTCTACACGAAGGGGTTTCCCCCTCCTGCCCCCCCATGGAAACTCATTCATTTCATTTGGGAGTGGGCTGAGCTTTCTGTCCTCTGGGGAGGAGACCCCACGTAACGCTCTTTATACCCATGCCTGGCACTTGCGATGGGGCTCGGCACGTCTACCCTGCAGAGAAGTCTCTTGGGCACCCCATTGCAGCGGTGCCAGGATGCCGTGGGTGGCTCTGCTTGGGAGCAGCATAGGCTGATGGTTAGCCCTGGCACGGGGAGGGCAGGGGGGAATGGCCATGAATCTCTTAGTCATGGCAGAAGGGTCAATTTACGTCCTTTAAAATATTGATTAGAGCTTTGCTCTGTCAGCTTGGGAGCAGATAAGCCGCACGGAGCTGGTCAAGAAGAGGGAAGCCACCGTGGCTGCATGGCGAAGGGCCTGGGGAGGGTGGTTGTAAGGGGCTGTAGGGGCAGCGGGTTCTGCTTGTCCTTCCTCTTCCCTCCCGCTGCCCAGTAAAAGACCTTTGCCTTGGCCGGAGCGCCGCCAAGGCAGCGGTGGGGACATGCTCCGCAAAGCGGCTCTTTCCTCCTCACCCCCACCCCCCAAGCGTGTTTGGCTCTTGTCAGCGCAGCCGTAATGCAGGGGTCGAGCTGATAAACCCGCAGGGACCTGCGTCACTTGGAGGGGCCTCCGAGCTGCCAGCGCGATTGCCGCCTCTCCCCAGGCCCCGGGGGCAGATAAGAGGGCGCAAAGGGGAAACGCCGTGGGGCATTGCAGAAGTGGGGCGGGAGGGGGTGCTGGCTCCGCTCTTGCCTCGCCTGCTAAAGCCGGACGGGCATTCGGACACTGTGCACAGGAGGAACGGTCCCATGTGTCAGGGTTGGGCTGACCCAGCTGTTGTTGCCTACTCCGCCACTGATCTCCTGCATGCCCTTGGAGAGATCGCTTAGCCGCTCCAGGCCTCGGTTCCCCATCTGTACAATGAAGCTGAGGAGCTTGGGCGTCGTGCAAACCCCTCGCCTAGAGAGGATGGCTTCCTTCTTGCTACCCCCAGGCACTTGGAGGCTGCAAAGCTGGCTCAAAAACCAGACTCCTCTCTCCACCATCCAGGCTGTCCGAGCCCCTGGGCCTCGCCACGTCCCACCGCTCCCCAAGCAGGAGGGCTGGGAGTCTACGGTAGCATCCGATTTGAGCTTTTGTCTGCTGTCACCTGACGCCCGAATCCTCGAGCAGAGCCACGAGTATCCCAAGCCCAACGAAACCTTGAGGGCTCTTCCTTATCACCCCTCTTTCCCCAGCAGCCAGGCTGCTGCAGGCTCCTTCCAGAGCTTGTGGAGCCTGAAGCCTTGTCCACACCGGGTGCCTCTGCCCCGCCAGCCGGCAGCTGCCCCAGCAAAGCAAACGGAGAGCGTCTGCATGCACGTCACCAAAGCTGGCTCTGTGCGGCCGCTACCCTGGGTGGGTCTCGAAGGTGCCAGCTAGCAAGGGGACCATGCCAGAGGCCTGGCAGCAGCCTTGGCGGGGTGAGGAGCGATCACCGAGCGGCTCTTAGCGTGGACATGCTTGTGTCTGCAGAACGGTTGTGGCCGTTGGACTTAGTCCGGTGCCTTTGCAACCCCTTTTCCCCTCCTTGGCTCCATCTCGGGGTGCTTCGAGTCACCGTAATAACACGATTGCACGGTTTCTGCCTCCCCAGGATCTGGGTGCCCTCTGCGTGCCTCCCTGCTTCCCTGCCACCCTGGATAAAAACCTGCTGGAAGCCACGGGCACCCGTGCCCAGCATCCAGTGCCCCTGCACAGTCTCCCACCGGCTCTGGCACTTGAGCTACGGTTGGGACGTTCGGGCTGCATCCATTCACAGGCCATACGAGACCCTGCCTCCTCGTGGGCCGGGGCTGACGGGAATACGGGGTTGCAGGGGGTGGGGGCAGGAAAGCCAAGCAGCTGCTTTGTCAGGGAAGTCAACAGCCAAGGCTGTGGCCCTGCAGCAGAGGAACTGTTGAGCAAGGAGGGCCATTGCCCCATCGTCCCTCCTCCACCCACAACCGCACTGGGAAGGGAGTCGGGCTCCAGCCCCGGCCAGCGATGGTGTAATTTCCTCCCTGCTGGGCAGAGCGGAGACAGGGGAGCTGAAGAGGAAGGAGGTGGTTTGTTCATGGTGGCGGCCCTTGGCACGCACACATGCCTGCCCCTGGCACCGCTGCCGTGGGCCCGTGACTTTTGGGGACCCTGGCAGAATTGTTGCTACCGAGCGTGGAGGGGAAGGGGTGGCCATAGGGGATGGAGCTGGGCTTTGCTGTGCCACCAACTCGCTGCATGGCTTTTGCATTGATTGCTCCATCTCCCCCATGCCCCGTTCTGTGTCCGCAAAGCAGTGCCAGGCAGCATCACCCCACCTCCTTGGCTCGTAGCTGGGTAGATGGCTTAGTCTCTGCTTGTATCATCCTAGAGAGTGGGGAAGGGGCTGTTGGGGGAGCTGCCCTGGGTCCCCTTCTGCACTGGGAGGGTGGTTGCCTGCCTTGGAAGCGATGGAGCAGACTGGGGCCAAACTGGGGACCGGCTTTTATGGGTCTGAGATCTGCTGAGTGCACTCAGGAGTTCCCTGGCTTGCCTGGATACAACAAACAGTCCCCTCGGAGGGTTGATCTTGGGGTCTGCGAGCTGCCGTGGGAAGGTTGGGCCCGGCCGGTGGTCTCGGGACGGAGGCAGAGGTAGGCAGGCGTGTGCATTGGGGGCACGTAGCCAAGGCCACGTCCCCCACGGCACGTCGACACGGCTCTTGATGCCTCCCACTCCCTGCGGGCAAGAGGCCTGGCGCCGTGCCACCCCGGGGCTGGCAGTCCCGCCTGCTTCCCTCCTCCTCGAAAGCAGCTCCGTCTCGCCGCGCGCCTGCAGAGCTTTGCGGCGCTGGCTCCCAGGGCCGCCGGCCCACAGCTGGCCGCCTGTCAAAACCCGCTGCGGCTGCTGGCTGCCTTCCAGCTCCCGAGCTCTCCGCCGCGGGCCCGGGGCTGGGCGGGTTTCCCGCGCCAGGGCACGGCGTGGCATCCCCAGCACGCGGGAGCCCATGGCAGGGGCGTGAGGTCGCGCGCTCCAGGAACCAGCTCGCCCCGGGCTGGAGCGCACGAGCCCCGGTGAAAACCCTGGTGATTCATCGCACCGGTTCAAGCGGTGGAGCATTTGCCTACAGTGGGATTGCAGCCCAGCAGCCGCCCACCTTGGCACCTCGCTGCTATTTTCAGAGCAGGTGTTTCCTAGGCATCCCCCCTGTCCTCCCCCACTTATTTTCGGTATGAAACAGGCGCTTGCCTATATCTCGCTAGCTTCTCGCTGATGTTTGGAGCACCCCCCTGCCAACAAGGCCACGGCTGATGCTGCCCAAAGGGCTCGGCTGGTGTGATGGGCACGTATAGATCTAGGGCAGAGCAATATGGAGGGCGAGGCGTTCTGTTTTTGATGCTGCATTGTTTTTTTTTAAGATAGGCTCACCAGCTTTCGTGCCTCAGTTTCCCTATCTCTAAGGGGTAAGATCAGCCATTGCTGCAGCCACCATCCACCTGGAGTGGACCCAACTCCTCCAGGGAGAGCCAGAGGGGGGGCGAGCAGTGTGAATGGGAGCTGCAGCCGTCTCTCTTCCCAGCCAGGCTGGTGCCCACCCCAGCTGAATTAATATTTGTAGAAGGCAGGGGATGATAGGGAGGGTGCGTCCAGGGTGTGCACACACGCTCATGCACCCTTGCAGCTGCTGGAGAAAGCTTCGAGGTGGCTGGCGTCTAGTTTCCAAATGCAAATCTGTTTTCCTTGGGGCATGGACGGCAGCTCTGGGGAGGGATGGAGCCCCGCAGCTTGGCTGAGGTGGGGGTGCCTCCGTGAACACCCTGGAGACCTAGGGACAAGGCTTGGAGCGGATCAGGGTCTGGAGCCAGGGTCTCTTGTGTTGCAGGCTGGCGAGGGTTTCCTGGCCCCTGTGGTGGGCACCCAGGGCCTTTTCTGCAGCTGCCACCCACTTGAATTGAAGCAAACCAAGCTCAGGCCAGGGAGCTGCCGGGAGAGCACCCAGGCATCCTGGACTCGGGTCCCCTGATCCCTGGGCTATTGGCCATGCTCATGGGGGAAGCATTTAGAAATATAAGTCTCCCAAGAAGACCCCCCAGCCCCAGTGTTACATCAAAGCAGATGTCTTGAAACGTCGCAGGGGTCGTGCAGACTGCTTGGGAAGGTGCCCAGGAAGCCAAGGTCTCCTTGGGTCCATGCCCCTTTCCCCAAGTTCCCCCCCTTCCTTGCAGAGCCCTGTTCACCAAGGCCACGTGTCTGCTTCCCCCAGTAAGAAAGCTGGGTGCCGGGTGCTGCTACGGGCGCCAGCGCTGGGCTCCATCCATGCCGCTGGCTCCCCTGCCTGACAATATCTGCCAGACGTTAAGCCGCATGGAGTCTGTTCAGATATTAAGGCCTCTCCTCTCCTCCCCCCCGGCCTTCCTGTTCGACAGGACGGGTCGGGAGCCATCGGCTGCAGCCTGTGCAGCCGGTCAGGCGAGGAGGAGAGGCGCGAGGGATCGCCAGCCGGGGTGAGGAGCCCGAATCCCATTGCCTTCGGGCCGATCGAGACCTATGCCTGCTGGCTCGTGCAAGGAAAATCCCAGCTTCTGCTTTAAGTCATAATAAGGCCCGTGACGTCCACAGCTAGCAGCAGCTGCTCAGCCCCCTTCATCGCCAGGATCTTTGAAATGCAGCTGAGAGCACGGCTCTGGGCTCCCCCTTTGGAGTTGGGTGTTGGCGCCTCAATCCCCTGGAGGACCCCCCATGGGGGAGGGCAGCAGCACGGCCGTGTCTCCCGCAGGGGCTGCCGGTGTTGTCAGCAGAGCCGATTTCAGCAGAGTTGCACCGTCTTGCGCTAGCGGAGGATCCGCCCTTGGCGCTGCCCCTTGAGATTCGCCCTGCTGGGCTTTGCAACCCCCGCGCCCTGCTAGGCAGCAAGGCCTGATGTCCCCCCGAAAATCCATGCAACAGGGCCCGATCCAGCACGACTCCCCCCACCCCCTCGCAGTGTTTGGCAGGATTAGGCCACGACAGGATCTCTCACTTCCACTAGAGCCAATGAGCCGGAGGGCACGCAGGACCATGCTCCTTGCCGTATCCTCCTGCCATGTCCCCCAACCCCCTTCCAGGCCATGCAGGCTTTCTCCTCGAGGTAGCAGAGGGGAAGGCAGCTACAAAATGAGGACAATGGGGGTCACGAGGTTAAACAGGCACTAATTCTCCCAGTGAATGGCCTCCTGGGCCGGGGTGACACCCGCATTGTTGGCCGCTGACACTGGCCCCCAGCCTCCGAGCGGGGAGTGATGCCACTCCTGTGATGCTGCAAGGCACCTGGCAGGGCGTTCTGCTCTCCCCAGGGATGCTGCACCCAGCAGTGTGCCAGTCTCCAGGCAGAGATGCCCGGCTCTACACGCATGTTGCCCGCTTCTTGCATTAGGCTCTTCCAGTCGTACTGGTGGAGGGGGTCTTTAAAGCTGAGCTCTCACCAGCTGCTTCCAAAAAAAAATCCTTTATGCTTCCCAGGTTGCAGCTGGCCGTGTGGGATCACGCTGCCCCAGCCCGCTAGGATGCATCGGGGCACTGCCTTCTGGCTTAAGTCTTGCGGGCGTTGCAGTTGGCGCCTGCTGAACATCAGACATTGTGCGGAGCAGCTTGGGGGTGAAACGGGGAGCCAGGACACCGGGGTCCTCCCTCCCCTTGCCTAGCTGCGTTAGCTGCGTGACTTCCTCGCACCCGGCAGCAAACAGCGCTGCCCTTTTGCGGGTTGGCGTCACCCCCAAGCACCGCGTGCCATCCCCGTGCAGCCCGGCGGGCTCGCTAAGAAGGGCTAGCGCGGCGGAGGGGCCGCGCCTGAAGCCCCAGGGGGGTCAGGAGGCCCAAAGGGCAAAGTGTGTGTTTGCTTCTGCAGCCGGGGAAGAGGTTGCAGGCGCCTGGTTCTGGTCTCGTGCCTCCAGCCGGCCTCTTGCTTCACTCTGCCCCTTGCCCCGGCGGCCGCCTGGGCGTTGGCGGGGCCGCGGCTGGCTCTGGAATGCGGCTCCGAGGGGCACGGAGCCGCATTCCAGCACCGGGGCGCAGGCTCGGACAGATCTGGGCAGGGCCGGCTCCCACCCCCACCGCTTCCCAAGGGGGAGGAGGGGGCGGCCCGCAAGCTCTCCCGAAACTCGGGGGCCTGACCGCAGCCCCTTCTGGCCGCCTGGTTCGGAGCCGTTCCTCTTCCTTATAAGGCCACGTTGCTGAGATGGCCTCAGCCCGCGGGGATTGTAAACTCTTCCCCCCCATTGAACAGGGGGAGCCGGGCTGCTTCTCCATCCCCCCCACCTCCTCCCTGCATGCAGGCCGGGGCCCCGTTCCCGCTGCGTGGGGCGTGGCGGGTTTGTTCTTTACATCCTCTTTGCTCGGCCATAAATAACCACGAAACGGTAGCCGGCGTGAGCTGGCAGGGCCCTCGGGTCAGCGAGCGCGGCCCCCCACCCCCAGCTCCAGGCAGCATCTGCTCGGTCGAAACCAGCCCAGGCAGGGGGTCTGTCCAGCTTGCACTTAAAAGCATCTGGGGGCCCCCGCGGCCTCCCCCGGCAAAGCCTCCCCGTGAAGGTGGCTTTCCAAGCCTCGGAGCAGGGAGGAAGGCAGCCAAGCTGGGCTCCCCGGGGCCGCCCCCGGAGCACGCACCGGCTCCGTGACGGCTCTGCAACAATCAGAGCGCCATCACGTCCTAACGTCTATGCAACGCACCCCTCTCCTGGCACGGATGCCAACATCTCGGTGTGGGCAGGCCCCTCCCTGCTTTGCCGGGAGACAAAGGCTGAGACCGTGCAGTCGGGAGTCATTACGAAGCCCAGACGTTAATGAAAGGGTGCAACAGGTACATCCCTAGCTAGGCCGTGTCTGGCTCCCGTCCTAGGGCCGGGAGGACGATTGGGAAGTCCAGCATCCTGGAGCGGATCTCAAAGGTCATCTCCCCCTGTGCCAAGGCAGGGCCTGTTGGCTCTGCAGCATCCGGGGTAGACACCCGTGTAGCCTCTCGAGTCTCCAGTGGAGGGGATTGCACCCTTTCCCAGGCCAGGGCTCCCATGGCTGTGCCCTCCTTGCAGCTGGGAACTTTTCCCTGTGCTCTGGATGCCACCCGCGCTCTGTGCAAAGAGAACAAGGCTTCTCCATCTTCGTTGGCGGCCTTTCAACTGTTCAGAGAGCATTATTGGTGCCCCCTGTCTCTTGTTCCTTCTGAACTAGACATCCCCACTTTCCCACGGACCCTTAATTTCATCCCCTTTTCTTTCCAAAATAGTTATTTTTATGTACCTGCTTCTCGGCCTTCAAGGAAAGTGAACCTCTCTCCAGGCACGAATGGAGCCCCTCTCCTGCTCTTTTTTGTGGAGCTGCTTGTGGAAGGCACCCGCCTCACTTCCAGGGTCCTGCGCTTTGCACCATTGAGAGCCTCACAGTCTGGCCTCCTTGCATGGTTGCAATGGGCCCTGGCGTGCTAGGTGCTGTATATGTGCAGAGAGTGAGAACTGGTGGTCTAAACAGAGTGATAGCAGACCGATTATCTTTCCTTGGTAGGGTGGAGGGGTGCAGATGGGTCAAGTGACTTGGCCAAGGCGACACAGGGAATCGCTGGCAGAGCAGGAGATTGGCTCCCAAGTCTCCAGCCAGCACTGTGGGTGAGGCGTAGGGTGAGAACGTAGAAAGCAGGGTGAGTTGAAGAAGGCAGATTGGGAACATCGTCCCTTTCCCTTATTCATAGCTTGAACGCGAGGATGTGAGCATTGAAGGCGGCAGCGAGCTGGCACGTGCAGACCCAGTGCCAGGAGATGCCCTCCTACCCCGAGACCTTGGCGAGGGTCTCGAAGGGCTGCAGGACACTCGTGCTCGTAGCAGACATATCCAAGATCTGGGTATCGTGCAGCATCTTCGCACCGCTGGGTCCCCTGCTGCTCTTCCAGTCCCTCCCTGGGCTGTTCCCTCCTCGGGGTCTTTCCCAGCCGGGTGCTGAAGCGATAAGCCCCCCTGCGGGGCCGGGCTGAGGACCCCAGTGAACGCGGCTGCCTAACAGTGGGGTGACAAAAGGCGACATGCCCTTGTTACACACGGGTGAGGCTTCTTTCCCTGTGGTCCCTGCCCTTGCCCAGGCAGGGAAGAGAAACACCCAGCTCAGCGGTGTCTGGCTTTGGGTGGGGGAAACTCTGCCTCTTGCTGGGTAGACTAACCCCCCAAATCAGCGCGCCCTGCCGGTTAGAGATGCCAAGTGGATGGAGAGGAAGGGAAAATCGGGGTGACCTCCCTGTTAGCAAAGGGGTCAGGACTGCTGGAGAAGGCAGAGAGATGGGATCAGCCCTGGCCCAGGGCAGGCCCTGCTTGTCATGCCCGATATAACCCCAATTTTGCTTCGGAGATGAGAGATCAACAGGCTGATTTTTATTTCCCCCCCCCAGTAAGCTGGGCAGACTGGACATGAATACTGTAGTGACCGGACAGGGCACTTGACCCATCGCTTTGCCGTCACTCCTCTGCTTGGGTTGGGTGTCTTTGCCTTGCCTGTGCTCTTGAATTAGGATGATCAAAATCGATTCAAATACGTCCACCCCCTGGAAATGTAGTTGCACCTCATGATTATCATTGCCAGGCTCGCGATTTTGGGTGCGGGGGGGCATTCTTCTCTTGACATGACATGGGAACTTCGACTCCCATTGCTGCGTGCGTGTATTTTTAATTTTTTTTTTTTTTAAGAAGCAGCTTTCTAGCTCTGGTGATTTGTAGGCGCAGAAACCAGACGGTAAATTTTAAAAAAGCAGCAGCAAAGACCTGTTCGTTTTGTGGGGGGGGATCTGTTCATTAAAAATCATCTCGCTACTTTTTGCAGAAGGATGCGCTGGTTTTTGGCGTCAGCAGGACTAGGAGCCGGGGTAGGTTTGACTGCACTGAATCATTTCAGGATCAAACCTTTTAGAGTAGCTCTTGAGAGGATAGGAGACTATATTGGGGTTTCTCCACAGCATCCTGGGGTGCCTTGAGACCCTTTTAAGAGCGCGGTGATGCGCTGCGTAATATTAGCGCCGTCAAGTGTGCGGGCACCTCTGCACGTTTCACAAGAGAAATCCAGAGACTTCCCGTAGGAATCCAGATAGCCCTCGCCGTTCTTCCCCATCTGAGATCTTTGCAACGGAAGAATTGCTTTGGTAGGGTTGGGTTTTTTTTCTGAGTCAGAAAATGAGTGAAAGCCCAGAGCTGGCACTTTTCGACGGGGACCTTGGCTCAAATGAAGGCCTCAGATTGCAAACTCACTGCTCTATATAAAGCCCTGGCAGGGCGGCGGGGCCGAAAGCTCTCGGAGGTGAATTGGCAGCCGGATGGTTTGATTAAAAGATTTGTCTGGCTCCAGCGTAAAGCCCCGAAGTTGCAGGGTGTCTGCTTTATTAAAAGGCGGCCTCACGTCAGAGCTTTCCTCTGCCTATTTTAATTCTAGTTTGCACTTCGAATGGTCGGGCTGGGTTTATCCAACCTGAGCTTTCCTCTGCCGATAAGGCGGGGAGGTGTGGGGACTGGGTGGGAGTGGGAAGCGCCGCTCGTCTTCCCCACCCCTCGTCCATTTTGCTCCACGGATCCCGCTCCGTCTTTGCTCCGCGGATCCGCCTGATGCACGTTTCCCCGAGGGGGGCAGGGGACCCGGTGGGTCTGGCGTGTGCTGCGCTGGCTCCGGCATTCCTGGCATTGTTGAGACGGGGGAAGTGTTCTCCCCAAGCCCATTTAAAGTCAACCGGCTGGGATTTGAGCGTAATCTGCCTTGAAACGTTAATCCACTCGTCAGCTAATGGCATAAGAATGTGCACTAAATGCCTGGGCTGGAAAGCTACCAGGGAGGATGGGCTGGCTCTCACTATTGTGTCCGCTGATCTCCCGTGGCTGCCGCCGGCCTGCCTTGTCCACTGCCGCGGTCTCCTTTACGGGGTGGCGAATGTCCGAAGACTTTTAGATCGGGGTCGAGATCTCGGCAGAGCGGAAGCAGACGAGGATGGAAGTAATGCCAAGTGCATGCAGCCATCCTGGCCCCTGTATTAGCAGAGAGGGCTGCTCTCCTGGGTGGTCATCTCAGGGCAGTAGCCTCTGCCTCCACGGCTTGCAGCTCCGTTAGCCGGTAGCAGCAGGAGGTTGTTATCCTGCAGGGTGTCGGGGGCATTTTGCCGGCGCTGTGTCAGCCTAAGGCACGTTCTCCGCACGCAACGGGCTCCTCAAGCCCCGACGTGCGATCTCCCGCTTAGCGGGGGATGGAGAAGAACCAGACATGGCATAAGGCCCGTTCTCACTGCGGCACCCGGCAGCTTCACTCCGGGCTCCCCCTGCTACCCAGCTCTTGGGCATCTTCCCTCTCTCCACCTGCACGGGCAGACCCACTTTGGTACCCAGGTCTGGCATGCTTTCAAAGCGCACCGAGTGCCCGCGAACCCCCAGCTGATCATGTCACCAGGTGCCAACGTCCTCCTAAATGCCCCCCGACGAGCTCTTTGTGGAGGCTTCGGGTTTATGGATTTGCTTCCGAGCCCCATTTCGCCCTCCTTGCCTGTCTCCAGGAGCCAAACCCCGGCAGCTGGAAGCAAAGTGTATTATGGAGGAGGTTGCTAGTGGCTTGTACCTAGAGAGAGGGACTCGGCCCCCCCATACCTGTGCTAGGCGCTGTGCAAGCACGGGACAAGCTGGAGACGGCCTCTGCCGGGGGAGCCCTGCCCAGAGGAGTTTTCCGGAGTATTTGCATGAACCAAAGCGAATCCATTGCCTTCCATTTGTCCCGTTTTGGCTGCACGCTCTTTGGGCCCGATGCCTTCCTACCCCAGCCAGGCCTCATCTCAGCAGAAGGTGCCGCTGCGGTACGATTGCAATTTGTCTGACCATCGCAGGTCTTGCAAGCGCGGGTCTGGCTTTCCCTGCACCCTAATGCCGCACAGAGCCCTTCAATCCATTTGCACAGCCCCTCGCAACCTTGAATCGCCTCCCTGGTTGGGGGCTTTTAATAGCACCGCCTCGCAGTGTGTGAAAATCCGCCCAAACCCACGTTCTGCTCCCCTGCACCTGCTAATTTCAGTCCAGTGGCGTAATAGGTAGCTGTCGTCCAGCTGGAGGCTCGCTGACGGCTGAGCCGGTTTCACATCTTGCTCAAACCAATTTCGGTTCCTCAGTCATCGTCAAGAAAGAGCCCATCTCGAAGCTCTCTGCCCTGAGCCTTCACAAGTTTCGTGGGCCGTAAAAGGCCAAAAAAAGGCACTTTGGGATTTCGCATTTATTTTTGTGCCTGCCGCCCTTCTCCTTTCAGCTGAAGGGGGGGGGGGGGGGTGGAAAAAAAACCCTACGTGGCACGGAGACATCTACGTGGGAAACGAGGTGCTAAATGCACAACAAGGATGTCATCAATGCAAGGAAATCCTGTGCAGGATTTATGGAAGTCACTCGTCCTGATTTCTTTGCCTTTGCTCGTCTCTGCCTTTGCGCACGTAAAGCCAGTGGAGCAACAAAAGCTTAGTGGATTGAGCAAACGCCATTTTTTAAAGGCGTTTCGGAGGGGGAGATATTGCGAATGGACACGCAAAAGGTTTGTGGGGGGCTCTTTCTTTCCCCAGGAGGTGACTGTGCTAAGAAAAGAAAAGCTGCGTTTGCAGCTTGGAGGTGCCCCGCTAGGTGGGAACGCTTTCCCTCGGCCTGCTACACTCGTGAGATGCTACGAATTTGATTTCATCACCTGGCCTTAGCAAACCCGAGCCTGCATCTGGTGTGCTAATGAAGACACAGCGTGCTGGCCTGCTAAAGCCGGTGGTCAGTCACACCTGCCACTAGTCCTGGGGTCCCACTGTCGACTCGTGGGGGGTGACACAGAGCCCCAGCCCCCTTTCAAGGGCCGGGGCACTCTTCTCTTCCACCTAGCCCAAGCCAAAAGGCCGCCTCTGCCATTGGTAGTGTCTTTGGGATGCACCATCTCTAGGGCCGAGCCGCTCTCAGCCTCCTTCGGGGTATGGAAAACATTCTTGCTATTTGTATAGCGAAGGGAGGGGGGCCTAATAAACCCAGGATGTGTTGCTTATCTCCCATCCTGCGTTCAGCAAAGCGTCCGCTCCCTCTGCATTTCGAGCTGCCTCACCTGACACATTGGCAAAGGGACCTGGCTTCCACTGAGCGCGGGGCTCCCTGCCTTGGAAAACCAGCCCCCCGCGGCCCTCTTTCTGCACCAAGGGGCTCCGAGCTGCTGGATCGATGGACTTCGGCCCAGCCGCTGGCCTTGGTTCATTTGCTTACAATCCTCAGGGCAAGTCAGCATTTTCTGCCCAGCCTTGGCAAAGGGTGGGAGGCAGGGAAAGGCATGCGCCGCTCACAGGCTAACTTCTCCTTCCGGATCTGAGCCCCAGATCCCCTTGCCCATGTTGCTACAGCCTGAAAAACTCCCCTCTAGGATACGGTCGCCGCCAGTTGTTTGCCCCCCTTTAGCATCGCTCTCGGTAGAGGCTTCGGCTGCCGAGCGTCTGGCCTCGGCTCTGCCAGTGCCCCGTACCCAGGGGGTTATTGGGGATGGGTGGATCAGTGTTCATTGGCTTGGCTGCAAAGGGACTTGCTTGCATTGGGCTGCATACAGCAGACTCTGCTCCAAAGGAGGGTCTTTTGCCATATCCACTGGTTTGGTAGTTGGACCAGATTCAGGTCCCTGAAGATGGAGATGAGGCTTCTCCCAGCTCTGCTGTCATTCATCTCTGCCCCGACTGCAGCCCTCTGGGTGTATAGATGTCTTCGCAGGGTCCCCAGAGCGGCCGGCTCTGCACCCAGGACACGTTTCCAAGTGGTTCATAAACAGTCTCGGTAAGCGGGTGCCCCGTTCTGGGTGCTACCCAGGTTACCAGATGGCTCATGACCATCTGAAACCTCCGCTTGTAGGGTCTCCTCTGGCACCCAGCACAGCGTCCCCTGTAGTAACGACCCCTTTACAAAGGTCTCCTCCCTGCAATTGCATCCAGGCTGTCAGTCAAGTTGCTCCTTTCTTCATTCCAGTGTTTGTTGCTTTGCACCGGGGAGGATTGGTGCCCCGGGGAGGCAAAGTGACAGGGCCAAGGTTACACAGGCCAAGAGGACTCTTCTCCAAGCTGGTCCCGCGGGTACTAGATGGCCTTGCCCTTCCTCCCTGGCTGCCCATCGGCTGCCCGTGCTTCTGCCACGCGCTACCTGCTGCACGGCCACCCTGCTTGGAGGGAGAACAAAGCAGCTATTCAGCCATCCTCCCCGCCCAGAACAAGCGGCTCTGTGTGATCTGGCGGGTTCGAGGGGCCGAGGAGCTGACCTCAACTCTGCCCTGCTCCCCTGCCTGCCTAGTGCTTCCTGCCCGCCCTTCCCTGTGCCCCGTGCTCTCATCCAGGGGAGATTAGGGGGGGCTGTGATCTTGCACGGCCTTTCCCCCAACTGACATGGGTGTGGACCCCAGGTGCCCCCCAGATCCTCATCTCTGGTGGACTCAGTGGCTTCAGTGCCTGATTTCACATTCAGGGAGTTGGGGGGGCATGTCCCCCCCTACCCTTTTACCGCATAAGGGGTCACGTCCCCTCCCCTGCTTTGCCGAAGTAGCACGTAAGTACAGCACCTAGCGCAGCAGGGCCCGGGTGGCCATCTGGGAGCTGCTGGAGCATAAGGAAGGAGCAGGGGAAAGCCCAATCCCTAATTATGTGCTGGCATCTGCCGGCAAGCGAATCTTGTTAGGGGGGAATTGGCTCTGGCGGCCTTCGTCTGTCAGCTCTCATCAGAGCCCCGCTCCCACGGCCCGGGCTGCTCTCTCCTCATCGCCTTCGGGAGAGGAGTCTCGGCCCCACCAACTGTTCCTAGAGCCAGAGGAGCTGGGTGCCCCCCCTTTAGCATCGGCCCGTCACGTTCCCCTTCCTTGGTGGCATTTTCTCCAGGCCGCTCTAGAAGTAGGGGCTGAATGGCTTTGCGCCAGGGTGGGAGCGGGCACAGGGGCATGGGGCAGGGGAATTCCCTGCTGAGCCCCCAGGCAAAGGCAGCCATGGCCTGGCGCCCCGTCCTGGAGGAGGGGAGGGGAGCGCGGGTGTCGGGGTCAGGGTGGCAGCTAGACCCGCCGTGCCGGACCGGGCCAGGAAACGGATGTGGCTGAGATGCCACCAGGGAAGGATTTGAACCTGAGGTTTCCCAGCTCAGGAGCGTCCCCCGATTTTTCCTTTCTGCTCCGTGCGAGCAACCTGTGCCTCCACGCCGCAGCGGGGCTGGGGTGTCAGGGTGCGACGGGGTGGGTGGTGGCTGCAGGGAGCTGGGGACAGCAGGGAGTGCCCGTCCCTCTGCACTGGCCCCACGACAACCCCCTTTTACAGGTTATGAGCTGCGTCCAGCCCCCCGGGGTGCGACAGCTGGGGAGGGGGAGGGGAGCCACGGCACAGCCCTTCCCTTGCAAGCCGCCCCGGCAGCTCTTCCGCTCCAGGGAGGGCGTCCGGGGCTCCCAGAGCTATCTGCGTCCTCCTGCCCTGTTACTCCTCCCTGTGTCAAGACTGTCCTGTGGCTCTTTGCTTTTGCCCCCAGACGTCCTCCTCCCGAGGACCTGGAGGATGCAGGGTTGCCCGTCTCCCACCTTTCTGCAAAGGGGGAAGAGCCCCTGCTCGTCAGACTGGCGTTCCCAGGATCCCTAGACTGGCGCGGCTTTTGGGGAGAGCTTTAAAAGAGGTTGGACTTGCAGCTAGGGGCCGTGATGGAGGCAGCTTCTGCATCAGGGCTGGCGGAGCTGCTCGGTGACTTCCAGGGGAGCACGGGGTTATGGTTTACCCGGGGCATCCCCATTATTGGTGCCATCCCTTGGAGAGGAATTGCAAAGCTCAGGTCAGCTCGTGCCACCAGGTTGTTAATGTACAATTAGGGGATCCCAGGCAGAGGCTGAGCCCCTGATACAGAGAAAGGCAACTTCCCCCCACCACAACCGCTCATGTCCATGCCAGTCTGACCACCTCCTGACCCCAGATGTGGTGATCAGTCTGACCCTGGAACAGGAGCATCGGCACAGCTCAGTCACTGTCCCCAGCCTGGGCTGCAGCCCCCAGGAAGGCTCAAAAACCCCCTGATACAGGTAGCAGAAGCAGGTAAACCGATTGTCACGGCGGGCGGGCAGGGGCAGAGGGGTAGGATCCAGGTGAGGACGGTGCCATAACAGTCCACGCGGCTCTGGGCAAGCGGGGAGCAAAAGGAATCGCGTCTGGGTTGCCCGGTGTTGATCTGTGACAGCGTGGCGCATGGCCCGTGGGACGCGCCTGCCGGGTGACGTGTTGGTATTTATAGCTGTGGCACGGCAGCCCCCGAGGCCCCGGCTCCGCTGGCAGACATTCAAGATTGTCATTGAGAAAAGCGAGTGGTGCTTGGCACGGAGACGGGCTGGCGGGCAGGGGAAACGCTGCATATGCCAGCTCGGGGGGCTGCAGAGTAGTCAGCACTGGCGGAGGGGGCTTGGATCCGTGTTGCTGGGAGAGACGTGTCCTTTCATAGACGTGGTCCCTCCCCGCAGAGAGCTGCAGGGATTCAGGTCTCAGCCAGCCCCTCTATGAATGGTTGTGGGCTCCCCCCCACGCAGAGGATGCATGCCGTCCTAGCCAGGGGCCCGATCCTGCCGACCTGCACGGAGCCCAGTGCCAGCCAGCAGGTGCCGAGCGACTTCTGTGCCCCAGCGGGAGCAGATGCAAAACCTCTTCCCCATGACGCTCTGGGCCTTCAGCCCTGGGTCCAGCCAGCTTGCTGCTCAGTCGGGTCATCCTTCCTGGTGCTGCCCGGGCAGGGGTGCAGACAGGGCCCCAGAGGCCTCTCGTGGGGACACCGACCACAAGCCACTGGTGGCTTTTGAACTAGGCACGTCATGACTAATGCAGCACGTTCGCTCTCCATCCATCCCGGTCAGGCCTTCCCAGCTCCCCAGGCTTTTGCCAGGGTGGACTCTGCAAATATTAACTCAAGTACCGTAGGGTGAACTGGGTGTGTGCGGTGTGCACGGACCAGGCAAGGAGAATAGTCCCTGATTTACAGCAATTGCTTTCCACTAAGGGTGCTGGAGACGAAGATAGGGCAAGAGAAAGGGAAGGATGTACGTGAGGCTATAGCAGTGCAGTGCGTTAGCTCCTGCCTGGCAGCGGTAGGAAGCAGCTCTCTGGGGCAGGCGAATTTTCTGCAGACTTCTTTATTGTTGTTGCAAAAAGCACCTGCTTTGCCTGGCAAATGCTGGGATTTTGTCAAAACCAAACTGAACCCCCGCTGCAGTGCTTCCCTGGGAAGTCTGAGCGCCCGCAGGGTCCATCGCTGCCCGGATCAGGGTTGCACAGTGGAAAAGCTTCAGCAGGAAGAGAAGCAAGCGTTGAGTTGGCACTTCCCACAGCTGCAAAAATCAACCTCAGAGCCCTACATGGGCCAGTTGTGGGGGAGATGGAGACAGACAGACACTCTGCCTCTCTTGGATGATGCATCAGCAACAGGACCGCGCAGTTTGCATTCTCATTTACCGTGCCAAGCTGCCGTTGCTTGGGTGCTGGGTTTTTGTCCGCAACCAGGCACCCTGCTTGCCCATTCGTTGGGCAGCTCCTCAAAGAGACGAGCAGCCTTACCAGATGATGTCCCCTGTGCAGACTCGGGGGTCCTGCTTCCAGCCCAGCTTTACCCACACGTATCTAGACCTTTTTTTTCACCCCCACCACCTTCTCCTCTTGAGGCAGCAAAGCTTGCTCCCATAAATCAGGCCTGGAATGTGATCTGCTGTCAAAACAAGAGGTGGGGCCGGGGCTTGACAGCTGGATGAGTCTCCTTTGCAATGGGGAGAGCGATTGCATCAGGAGATCTCTCTGTCGGGGCTCCTAGAAACATCTCCCACACACATCTTCACACAGTGAAGGCTCTGTGCAGGGCTGGTCACCCTGCATTTGCTTCATCTAACTCGCCCGGGGCTTGTGCCTTGGGTATCCTAGCATGCAGCTGGCAGGGAGGGAAGCTGGCTCTTGCGGATGCAGAAAAGGTGGCACTTGCAAGTAGGTTGGGACAGATTCTGACCTACTGGGATGAGATGGGTCGTAGCGTAGAAGCACAGCGGCCGTGGCAACGTTACCACGTCATTAGGAGGCTGATGCACGCTGGCAGGAGTTGGCACCGTTTGATGCCAGCCCGTTTGGGTTGGGAGAGCCCAGGGGTCAGCTTGTAGGCCCCCAAATACATCTGTACCGCTTGAGCTGAAGAGCCAGCCCCAGTCTCTGCCAGCAGTAGTTGGGTTGTAGGAAAGTCGGGCTGGAAGGGACCTCACGAGGTCACATCTAGTCCAAGCAGGATCCGCTCGGACTAAACCAGCCCAGCCAAGCCTCCTGCTCTTGAAAATGTCCAGGGATGGAGAGTCCATAACTTGTCTAGGCAGCCTGTTGACTGGCGATAGACTGGGATCCTCTGATGGACCAGCTGCAACACACGTCCTGTCTCTGCTATTACTTGTGCAGCCCCTTGCACACTAGAGTCCAGGTCCAGGGGCTCCCGGGGCAGACGGTAGCACGTTGGCGGAGCAGGTAGGTGGCCGCTGCTGCGAAAAACTTCCAGGCCAGCTGCCGTGAGCTTTCTGCGGGCCTCTTTGCATCGCCCCGGCCGGGCGGTCGGAGGCCTGTGGGGCAGGGGCCAGCTCGTTGCGTGTGTCACGTGCTGGACCGAGAACGCAGATGAAGCTAAAAATAGCTGCAAGGGATCTGAGGCCCGGGCTATCGGGGGCCGGGGTTTTGCAGTGCTCCTGGGTTACGTGTCTGAGAAGGTCAGGGCTGTGCTCTGAGCAAGGAATGGGTGATCTGGGCCACCCTTCAGTGCAAAAGATCGCTCAGAAATGCTTGCGACAGGAGCAGCTCAGCCTTCAACAAGCAGCTACCTCCCGTCCCTCCTCGTGCCCTGCCTGCTTGATCCTGCCGGCTGCCACGTCACCCAGGAGAGCGCGCGCCCTTTCCCTTGGCAAAGGATTGTCTCATAACCACTCGGCTTGTTGCATCCGTATCCACAGGACCCCGCTGGGACATGCCTGATGGTGGGGATACCGTCCTGTGTGGTCCCGTCATTGTTGCTGCTAGTGTCGTGTAGCCCCTTAGGGCCTCCAGGCAGGATCAGGACCCACGTGTGTGCATACATGTCACAGGGCACAGGGATGGCGACCCCCTCGTCTCAGTGACGGGGTTTCTCTTCAGCGAGTGGGCACTGAGAGGGGCTATTCTAGCTGGGTTCCCTTTGCCGGCTTTAGGATCTGGCCGTCGAACCCCCTGCTCCGATCTTCTTGTGCTATCTCTGAACCCCCGGTGCTGCCGCAAGCGGTGCCGTGTATGCTGCCTGTTCTCGGGGAGGAAACATCGCTGCTCCTCGGTGCGGGAGGGAGGAGGGTCACAGCAGCAGAGCATCAGCTGTTAGTACAGATCAGCTGGGTTGGCAAAGCCCCCGGAGCATCACTCCTTGGGAGGACCATGGGGAGCATCTCGCCCAAGCCGGGTACTAACAGCAGCTTTCGCCGCCTCCTAGATAAAGGTTGGACCCAGGGAGAGGCCGGAGGGCTTCGGCCTCAGTCCTGACAAGCACCCACAGCCCCGGGACTAGCGTCTTGCTGCACTGCCTGGGCATAAGGTCGAGATTTTCACGCCAAGGGCCCTAGGGGGTTTAGGCACCTGGCTCCCAGTGTGCATGCATTTCCATCCGATGCTTAACTCCCTTGGGTTGCTCTTGAATGCTCCCCAGAGGATCGGAGCACCCCACGTCACCAAGTCGTCGTTCGAGGGGATGGGGCTCATCCTGTTCTCGGCTGGTGTCAGCCCTGGTTGGGGAGCCGGGGACAGCAGGGTGCCCCGCGTGTCAGGTCTCTGGGCGTCACTGGAGCGATCTGGACTCAATCTGGGGCTTGGGTTAGCCCCTCACAGCCTCTCGTGCATTCGGCCACATCCCCACTCCAGCGCCAAGGCCACCCAGGGGGTTATGGCCAAGCAGGGACTCAAAACCCACCTCTCCCAAGACCTGGGCATGGCCCCTATAACTAAGCTTCCAGGTGGAGGCACTTGGCCAGTTGCTCCTGTCTCATCCTCTCCCCGGGGAAACCAGTGAGTGCTGCATCACGGGGCCCCCCGTGCCTGGGAAGAGAGTGGCTTTGCTAAGTTACTGCGGTTGGAGCAAAGCCCCCCTCTCCCCAGTGAGGGTGAACCGAAAAGCTGGGGTCTAGATTTCCAGAGACGCAGGCCTGGCCACATATCGGGCATCCGTGTTTCCCCCGGGCTCCTGCCACCGTGGAAATGGTGCTTCGTTCCAAAGGATCCGCTCTGTCCGGCACGATCAGCCCCCTCTGACATGGGGCTGGGGGTGAAGGGGGGCTGGGGTGAATGTCTCCTGCCACGGGTGCCTCACGACTGATCCTCTCTCTCCTTTCTCTGCACAGCTGTACGAGCTGGACAGTGACCCCAAGAGGAAAGAGTTCCTGGACGACCTCTTCAGCTTCATGCAGAAGCGAGGTGAGGCGCGCCGCGCCGTCCTGGCACGCGTGTGCATGCGTGTCGGCTCCCCCTCCCTCCCTCGTGGGGTCCAATAGTGTTCGGGGAGCCGCGGGGTTTCTTTCCTCTGGCGAGTCCAAAGCTTTGCTTGAGCCACCGCCTTTCCTTTGCTCCGGGTAGACCCTCTCTGCTAGGCTCAGCAGCAGAATCCCTCATCAGAGCCAGACTCAGTTTCCCCCGGCTGCTCTGCCCACCTTCCCGCTGTGCATCTGCTCACATCTGCACCCGGATAAAAACCCCAAACTCCTTCCTCCCAGTGCTCCATCGGCCAAGTCTAGTCTCGCCTCCGACGTGCCTTCCTAGCACCTCCTAGGCTCCAAGCAGGAATCACCGCTGTAATAACATGACGCAATCGCTGCAGAAGTAGGAAAGTCCCCGTCTCCCTGGCCAAGTAGCTTGGAGTGAACCAGAAAGCTTGGGCCCACCTTTCCAAGGCGGAAATGAGCTCCGTGTAGAGACGTGTCCTCTTAGCCAGCCCTGCTGTGAGGCTAGCGACTTGTAGGGAAAAAATGCTCGGGCCATTAACAGAGTGCTGCCAGGTTCAGGGCGTGTGTTTTTGAGTCCCTTCTTGGCCGTGCAAGCCCCAAAGATCGGTGCTGCTCACACTTCCGCCCCGGTGGGCTGCATGAGGGGACCAGGGCTGCTCTGTGGGCTGAATCCCATAGGCAGGATCTGTCTGTGGGGCCGGATCCAGCGTGGGGTGAGTGCGCCCTGCATGCTGAATTCATCCACAGAGCACCGCCCCATTAGACTGCTGTCTTTCGGGGGAAAAATAGTTGGCCTTAAGTTGCTGGACTATTGATTCAAATCTAGTTCTTTGGCGTCTCTTCCTGGGGGTGAAAGCTGCACAAAAGGACTCGCGCAAGGTACTTGCACTGTAGAAGATCCCTCTAGACCATAGGGCAGTGGCTCTCAACCTTCTCAGACCCCCGGAGCCCCTCTCAGAAAATGCCGGCTCTGAGCTTTCGCTCGTTTTTTTGATGACTGAAAGCTCCTAGAGCGATTCTTCTCATCCGGACAATTCAGACAGGGTGGGGTGGTTTTGACGTATGAATTCCTGTTGGCAGTCTCTGGGTGTATCTAGGGAATCGTGTGTAGGTAGGCTCTTGCACACCTGACCATGCTAATATTGAGGCTAGGATCTCACGGGGGCCCTGTGGCACCCTGGTTGAGAAGCACGGCTCTGAGGACTCGGGTCCGCAGCCAGGATCACCCCAAGGACCCCGTGGATTCCTGACAACTAAGGGTCTGAGCCACAGAAATTTCTACGGTGGAGGAAAGCAAGCTGGGATGCAGCTGGGGGGACACGGGACCCCTGAGCCTCATCTGTGCTGCAGCAAAAGCCCCCTTGAAGGCCGATCCAACCTCGCGCCCTGCACACTAAAACATCCAGCAGTGCGTGAGGGGAGAGCCTTGGGGATAGGAAGTCCAGATTTCCCTTGGAGCCAGGATCTGGGTGGGGGCTTTGGAGGTGATCTCCCGCAGGTACAAATGCAGAATTGCTCTCGGCGCCGGGAGTGTGCAGAGAAGTGCAAGCAGGTGTGTGCCCGGTGCGGGGGGGGGTGAGCGGTACAAGACAAAGCAGGCAGCCCCCACCCCCACAAGGTGGGAGGAGAAAGCCCAGCGGGAATTTTTTCTGCAGATAAAGGGAGGCCTGTTCCCGACCGACCGCGCCAGGGCCAGTCATGAGCATGTGGTCAGCAGGGCGTGTGACTCAGCCCCGCGGGCCGCTGACTCCCCTCGGAGAGCAGAGACGTCGCCTGCTGCCCCTGATGAATGGATCCTGCACTGCCCGGGCACGGGGTCCGGGGCAGGGTCCCTGCCAGCTCCAGGGGCAGGGGCCCGAGGACCCCTTTGCATCCTCGGTGTGGACCCAAAGTGGCACATGGCAGAAGGGGATGCTTCAGGGGACAGGGCTAGAGCTGCCCACGGTGCGGGGTGGCAGCAGATGCCCGGCGCAGACCCGAAGCTTGGGAGCGGGGGGGATTTATGGTGGCAGGCTCCAAGCCCTCCCGCTCTTGCTTCTTGCAGTTGAGCGGCCGGGGGCAGGAAGGGCCCAGGCACTGCCTCTGTTTCCAGTGGGGGGGTATTTGCCTCAATTGAGGACTGCGCTTCCCAAGGAAGTCAGGTGAGGCTGGGAGGGCCGATACGCCCCTGGCCTCGGCGGGGTCCGCCTGGGGCTGGGGAAGACCCTCGGCCAGTTCTCCTCCCTGGCACTGCTTTGTGGCGCGACCTTGGGCAAGGCCCTTGACCTCTCCCTGCTGGAGAGGGGCCCAGCGAAGCTTTCCTTCTCCTCCTCTGCCCCTGATGCAATGGGGCCCCGATCCCTTTTCCGCCCCGGCGCTCCCATAACACGCAGCGCTCCCGCTGCTGCCAGTGCCCACAGCCAGGAAGGGTTTTAACGAGGACAGTCCCCTTCAGCAGCGCCCCCAGCCCCTTCCCTTCCTCTGGGTGGGAGCTGCAATTAGCAGCCTCACAATGGTGGGGGGAGCTTTGGTTCCTGGGTTTAAAGAAGGCAATAAATCAATACCGGAAGGAGCAGGAGGGAGGGGAAACCCTCCTCCGCTTCCGCCGTCCCCTGCCCACCCCCACCCCTTGTGTAATGGCCCGAGTGGACTTCCGCTTTGCTCTTTTCCCCTCCACAATAAACCAGCCCAGGCCTCCCCCCAGCCCCCCAGCTCTCCTGTCTGGCCCTTGAGTCAGGGGCATGAGCATGGAGGGCTGCGAGTGATGAATGGAGGGATTATAACCCAGCCCGGAGCAGATTGCATGTGGGCTCTCTGCCTCCTTGCATAAACATCCTCTCCTCCTCCCTTCCCATCCGCCCCCGCCCCAGCTCTGTGATAAGATGGTCCCGGTGGGGCCTCGCTACCCAGCTGCCTGCTCCCCGCATGGCGGATCCAGCCTCGGGGTTTCACCCTTTCCTCCATGTGCATGCCCAGATCGGGGCGGCTGGTTGCACGCCTGCTCGCTGTGCATCCGCGTGTTGCTCACCCAGGTGATTCATGCACATCGCCCCCATGTCTTCTCCTTTGGGGGCAGGTCCAGCGCCATCAGGGCAGGCAACCTGCCTGGTTTGATCACGCTTGGCACCGAGGCCTCTGAGACGTCAGGGGTAGTGGAGCTGACGATCCCCATGAGCCTTTCTTCTCCTGCCCAGATGCCCGCCACCTTTAGTGGCACGTGGCCTGGCTCCCCGGCACGGTGCGCGGGGTGCGATGGATCATAAATGCCCCTCTTTGGCCCCTGATTTCCCAGCGGGCTGGGGTAAATCTTACCCCTCTGGAGGAGCAGGGCCTGGTGCAGATTGGGGCAGGTGCGGCGGGGGGAACATGGCTAAAGCGGATATGGGAGACCATCTCCTCTGCCTCTTCCTGGTAAAAGCCCCTCTGTGGGCCGTGCTCACAGCTGCCCGCTGCTTTCAGGGGCAGGACCTGGACTAACGAGCACCTGCCCCTGCCTCCAAAATGCCATTGGCGTGGCAGGAGAGTGGCTGCCACGGAGGGTGAAGCCCAGGGGCAGGAGCTGGGGGTGCATCTGATGCTGGAGGAGCCAATACTGGGTGGGTGGGTCGACCTCCACCCTGCTGCATTCCCAGAGGCCGTCTGGTCCCTCCCTGGCTGCCTGGAGCCTCCCAGGGATCTGCCCCGACTACGACCGTGCCGCAGAGCAGGCGGCCGGTTCTGCATTCAAGCCTCGTCCCACGCTTCCGGCTCCAGCGCCCGCCTGCCCGGGTCCCCCCTGAGCAGCAGAGGAGCAGGATGGGTGTTGACCCCAGCTGTCCGCAGCCCAGCTCTCTCCAGCTCATCCGTGTTCCCCTTTTCCCATCCTGCAGGGACCCCCGTGAACCGGATCCCCATCATGGCCAAGCAGGTGCTGGACCTGTACATGCTGTACATGCTGGTGACCGAGAAGGGCGGCCTGGTGGAAGTGATCAACAAGAAGCTGTGGCGGGAGATCACCAAGGGGCTCAACCTGCCCACCTCCATCACCAGCGCTGCCTTCACGCTGCGGACCCAGTGAGTGTTGCCCCCCTCCCCATCCCATCCAACTGATCAGCTGCAGGGGGGCCCTGTGCCAGGCCAGGATCCATCCCAGCACGGTGGGGGAAAGGTCCCCAATCCCATGGGTGTTGGGCGGCTGCCTCCCTTCCAAGGCACTCAGCTTCCCCCTTGGTCTTGTGCCCCGCTCCGGCTTGGAGGAAAAGAGAGGGGCTGTTTGTTTGCTCTGTTGCAGCAGGACAGGAATGAGGAAGGAGTCCTGTCTGGGGAGAACGTGGTTGTGGCCAGCAAATGCATGTCCGGAGCATGCCCTGCACATGGCTGTGGGCCTGAGCTGGGGCAAGGGAACATGGAGGGGTCGGGCTTCCTCAGATCTCCACTTCCCTCCAGCCCCATGCGCACTGCCCCTCCCCGCCCTGGGCTCACCTCCTGGTATGGGGGAATGAACTCTGGAGCCCGGAGCCCCGGGTAGGCAGGGAAGTGCGTGTGTCTGCATGTGTGTCATCTTTGCATGTGCGTGTGTATCTGTCTGTGTCTGCGTTTGTCTTATGTTTGCATAGGCGTTTGTGTGTGTGTGTGTCCATGTATGTGTGAGGGTGTGTCTGTGTCTTCTTTGCATATGTCGTGTATTTGTCTATGTGAGTGTCTGTGTTTGCATGTGTCTCTCTCTGTATGTCTTGTGTGTGTAGGTATGTGCCTCTGTGTGTGTGTGTGCATGTATGAGTGTCTTTGTCTTTGCATATGTGTCTGTGTGTATCTGTGTTTGCATACATCTCTGTGTCTGTGTGTGTAGGTGTGCGTGTGCATGTATGAGTGTGCCTATGTCTGCATGTGTGTTTCTGTGTATCTGTTTGCATGTGTCTCTGCCTGTATGTCTCTTGTGTGTGTCTGTGTGTGTGCATGTATCAGTGCGTCTGTGCCCTTGTGTATGTGTCTGTGTGTATCTGTGTTTGCATGCATCTCTGTGTCTGTGTGTGTGCATGTATGCGAGTATCTGTCTTTGCATGTGTGTATATGTATCTGTGTATCTGTGTTTGCATGCATCTGTCTGTGTGTCTTGTGTGTGTGTGTGTCTGCATGTGTCTGATTGCATAAGTGTTTGTCTGTGTGCCTGTGTTTGTGCGTGTGTGTGTATGAGAGCTGGCACTCAGTGTAACCCTCCCCTAACTCCCAGCCCAACCACAGGGACCCGCAGCTTCCCACACCCCCCAGCAGGTGCTACCAGGAACCCACCCCCTTCGCTCCAAACACACCAACCCACACACTGCCGCCTGGCCTGGTGGAGCCGTGCCTGCCCCGGGGCTGGGGCTGGGGTGCAGTTGGGGCTGCCCCGGCAGCTCTGACGGGTGCTTCCCCGGCAGATACATGAAGTACCTGTACCCCTACGAATGTGAGAAGCGGGGGCTGAGCAACCCCAACGAGCTGCAGGCCGCCATCGACAGCAACCGGCGAGAGGGCCGGCGGCAGAGCTTTGGCGGCTCCCTCTTCACCTACTCGCCCAGTGGCACCCACAGCATGCTGTCCTCCCCCAAGCTGTCAGTGCCTGCCCTGGGGCTGGCCGGTGCCACCAACGGCAGCCCCATCACCCCGGTGCAGAAGATCAAGAAAGGTAATGGTGCTCCCGGTCTTTCCCCAGGCCCGGGCGGTGTCTGCAGCAGCCAGGCAGGCCCTGCGAACGCCCCCGACATCTCCAAGGGATAGGCTTCATGTTGCCTTTCCTGGGGCTTGTCAGGCAGGTGCTCCACAGAGCCGTGCCGTGCTGCACTCGCAGCCTGGCTGGAAATGAAACCCAAGGGCTGTGCCTCCCACAGGCCCTCCTTGCTCTAACCACTGTAGCACACATCCCCACCCCAGCTTGGGCTAACCTAGGACCCAGGTGTCCCAGCATCCAGGGCTCAATGCACTGGATGCCCAACTCTTTATGCAGCCTCCCTTTATGTCAGCATCTCAAAGTGATTTAGGACCCAGGGGTTGGCAAGGGGGAGGTTCTGGAGTTGGAGAAACTGAGGCAGAGGGGCTTGTCTCATGCTGTGCAGCAAAGCACCTGGGGGCAGGCTATTAGGGTGGGAATCTGCATCTTCAACTCTCAATCCCCACCTCCAGGCTGATTCCCATACCCCCCCTCCCCCTCCCCAGGTGCGAGTGCTAGACCCCAGTCCCGTGCCTGGGGTATAAAAGCTTAGGACACCAGGTTGCAGAGACCTAGCAAGACTTGGCACATGCTGCAGCCTGGAGCAGCCCTCACCGAGCTCCCACGCTCTGTCCCCATTGCAGAGGAGGACACCCCCATCCCCATCTCCGTGCCCAGCCGCCTCCCTGTCTCCCTGGCCGGCCACCCCGTGGTAGCAGCGCAGGCCGCGGCCGTGCAGGCCGCCGCGGCTCAGGCCGCCGTGGCCGCTCAAGCCGCCGCCCTCGAGCAGCTGCGAGAGAAGCTGGAGTCCGGGGAGCCCCCGGAGAAGAAGATGGCGCTGGTGACGGACGAACAGCAGCGGCTGATGCAGCGCGCCCTGCAGCAGAACCTCCTGGCCATGACGGCTCAGCTGCCCATGAGCATCCGCATCAACAGCCAGGGCACCCGCTCGCCAGGTGGGTCCAGCAAGGGCAGCGCAAGGGGTTGGGGGCACCCGGGCTAACGCTGTACGTCTGCACAGGGAGCTGAACCCAGGCCTCTAAATCTATGATACCCGAGTCTCTGCTGGCCGCCCAAGCACATCAGCCCTGAGGGCCGAATCCTCCCAAGCAGAGGATGGAGCATCCCGCAGGGCAGGGGGTCACACTGGGAGCTGCCCCCCGCCCCGGGGGAGCCTTTGTGAAATGGGGCAAATGCCAAGCCTAACTCTGTTCTTGTCAGTGTTTCCAGCCCTGAGCCAGCTCCCTCCCCCGTTGTCTGGGTCCTGTTCAGCCCATGCTAGGGCTCTTTCTCCATCACCCCCTGCTCCAAACCCACCCGGCGCAATGAGATCGGTCTCCTTCATCTCAGTGCCGCCTGCCCCGTACAGCCGAGCAGGCTCCTAAAGCCCCGTGTCCCTAAGTGTCTGGGGACCGTATCATCTGGCCCGGTGAGCAGAGCAGAGAAAGGGGTGGTTGGCATGAGGGGCCCAGGTGACTCGATCTTCACCCTCTGATGTGTCTCATAGCAGAAAACCGGCAGGATTCCAGCCTGAACCTGGGCAGCAACGGCACCAACAGCATCAGCATGTCGGTGGAGATCAACGGTATTGTCTACACAGGTAAGGGGGCCTGTGCGAGTGCGGGGCCTGCAGCTCTGCAGCCACTTCCTGCCCCAAAGCCCGGTGCTACAAGGCACCCAGAGGTGGGGGTGCCTTGGGTGACGTGCCCTTGGGGACAACATCACTGTCCTGCAGCTGGGGCGGCTGCGGGCATTGTGTGGATCAGAGCAGGTTCTGGACTCGGCGTCTGCCCGGACTCAGCCTTCCCCAGCCCTTTTGATCTGGGGACCCGGGCAGCAGGGACTCCTCTCCTGGCGGTGCCCCGAGGTGGCTGCCCTGGGGTCACAGGCTGCTGCAGCTGGAGGCTGAGAGCAGGGCCCCGCGGTGCCAAGAGGAGCCTGGGCATGAGGTCCTTCCCCAGCGCACCTCCATGGGGACCGGGAGGAGAAACTGAGGCACAGGGCAGAGCAGGGGATGGGACCCATGCACCAAACACTTGCTTTGCTGCAATTCATCCAGGCTCTGGAGCAGCCTAGCAATTCCTTAAGGGGGGAACAACCCGAGGCAGCTCCAGCAGAGACAAGGGTCTCCGGGAGAGATGTCTCCTCCTCGCTGCTGGGGGGGATCCAGGCTTCCCAATCACCCCCCGACTCTGTGCTCTCTCTCCCCAGGTGTGCTGTTCGCCCAGCCCCCCGGCCCTTCGTCCTCCTCGCTGCCTCCCTCCACCTACAGCAAAGGCAACACCAGCACCAGCCGCAGCAGCAGCGGAGCAGGCAGCGCCCCTCCGGCAGCTCCCCCGGCGGGTTTGTCAGCCCCTCCAACCTCGACCTCCAATAACTCTTCGCCTTAGCCACCCCCTTCCTCCCCCCCCACCCCGCGGCAGCGCCTCATCTCGCCAAAACCCTAATAAAACCCAGCCGTACAGAGCGCTCCGATCACAGCTAACGCCAAAAAAAAGGAAAAAAACCCCAAGAGCCGCTTGCCTCTGGCTGTCCAGGGCTGGGGCTGTTCACTCTCGGCCCCCAGAGGGTTTGGGATGAAAATGAGCAAAAAAAAAAAAAAAAAAAGCTTTAATTTTGGGGAAGGGGAGGGGGGGTCATTGAGAAGCCGCCCGGGCCCCAAGCCGGCGGCTTGCGACACGATGCATTGTAATCCCAGAACCGATTACCTCACACACACGCCACATTGCACTGGACGGGAATGAACATTATTCCTATTTCGAATCATCGAGGGTGGCCCTTGATTTGACCCCGGGACCCCTCCAGCCCGAGGCAGAGCCCTGTGATTTTTTTTTTTTTTTCATGGAAACCCCCCCTTTTCCCCCTTCCATCCCCTCTTCTTTCTTTTTTTTTTTTTTTTTTTTTAATTTTATTTTATTCAGGTCGGGGGGGGGCAGGAAGGCCTTGGGAAACTGGGGTGCCGTTTTATTCCTTTATTTGACGAGCGATGTTTGTTTGAGAGACGTGGAGTTTGACCGGGGGGGGGCGTTTGATCGTGTTGTTGCTCTTGCTCTTGTAAATAGCTTCTATTTTATTTGCTAAGAGAATCGAACCTTAACACACAGAATGATATATATTCGCGTTCGTTCAGGGAGACAGAACTCGGGAAAACTTGTAACCTCTTTTTCTCCCCCCACCCCCTTTTTGCCCCCCGCCGCCTTCTCGGTGCTGTCGACGTCGACCCCCGTCCGTTCCGGTCCGTGCTCCCCTCTTCCCAACGCTGCTGACGCCCGGGGGCTTCTGCAGGCCGGGCCGTTGGCAGCGCATGAGCTCAGGTGTTTGTAGGTGGGGGGTGGGATGTGGGGGGGGGGTCAGGCTGGGGCTCGGGGTTGGGAGATGCGGAGGGGCAGATCTGTGTTTCTTAGGAGCCTCGTTTCTAGCGCTGCCTCGCTTGGGGTGGGGGGCAGTCTGCGTTCCTAGCGCCTGCTTGTTTCAGGGATAAAAGTGAAAGGGGGGTCGGGGTCCCCCTCTACTGCTAAACCCGCTCCGCTTAACCTGGTCCCCTCCGCCTGGGGAGCCCCAGGAGGTGCGTGACCCCGATCCGGCAAACGGTGCCGCCGCGCGCTTGTTTGGAGGCTGGACCGGGGGGCTTCAGAGATTCAGAGCTTAGCGCGTGACTGTCGGTCGTCTTTGCTAAGCACAATCGGCGAGGCCCCGAGGCGGCCGGACACACGGTCGAGGCCCGGGGCGGGGGGGGTTGCAAATGTGTCGGGGTTCAGGTTGGAGCAGCATGTCGGTTTGGGGCAAGGGGGAGCAGGGGGGTATTGCCCGCGAGTTGAGGGGCTGGGGGGTGAGGCTGGTCGCTTGCTCCAGCCGGCCGCTGCCCTGGCCAGCAGGGATTCTCCGTGAGACCAGCAGCAAGGTTGGGGCGAGGGTCCTCAGCTTTCCAGGCAAAGACCTGAGCCGCTTTGCAGAGTGAAGGGACGGGAGCGGGGTGGGCACGGGGCTCGGTAACCCGTGGGGTCGCTTGGAAGAGATCCTGCAGCTGCCACCCTCAGCCTGGAGGTGCAGACGGGGTTACCCCTAGTCCCGGGGTTTCCGCACAGTGGGACACGGAGCAGGACCTGGGGCGTGTTAGAAGCCGAAGCCCACCCCACTCGCCTTCACAGTGCCATGATCCCGGCCCAGCACCCGCAGTTCCAGCCCTGTCTCCCTGATCCAGAAGGGATTTGGGGGCTGCCTGCCCCTCCGCCCCTTCTGCACCCCCCCAGCTCCAAAGGGGCTGGGGGGCGGATTTGCAATGACGCTGGCGCCCTGTTTGCCAGTGCGAGAGCTGCTCCTGCCCTCGCCACGGGGGACCTGCCGGCCTGTCGCATTCCCCACTTGTATTTTCTCGCACTCACTTAATTTCTCAGTGGAGAAAATTAGCCGAGGGGCAACCTGTGCTCCGATGCGCCTGGAGTGCAGCGCTCTGCCTGTAATTAGATCCAGGGAGCAGCCTTTAACGAGCCCGGCACAGGAAGGCTCCCAGAGGAGAAAAACAAGGTTCCTCTAGAGAAGAAGCGCCATTTTGGAGACAATCGGAGGGGGGAGGCTGGTTGAAGCCGGCTAGAACAGAGGCGCGGAGCCTGATGCATCCCTAGCTGGGAGTCGAATTCAGGATCGGGCCCTAAGCCCTGTCGGACACGGGGCTTTTTCCCTGAGCTGGGACGGGTCAGAAATCTCCCTGCCTGGGAGCACTCGGCAGCAAACAGCATGATGCTTGGTCCTAGGTAGGGTGTTTACGGCAATAGGGAGCGGGCGTGAGTCTAACGCAGGGCTGGGCATCTGCCCGAGGGCCAAGGCAGTGATACGTCGGAGCCCGAACCCCCCCGGCGTGGCCGCCAGTGGCGAGCCCAGAGCCAGCAGCTCGTGGTACAAGGGGTCGGTCGTGGAGGGGAAGCTGGATTTGTTTTCTCGTGTGTTTTCCTGCTGGGTTTGGTGCTTTGCTGTTTGATCCGCAGGCTCTTTCCAGACTCCCCCACTGCGTGGCCCCGAGTCAGAGAATCATCCAAAAGCAGTCGGGATCGGCGGCGGGATCCCCCAGGCTTCGAGCCGCTTCGCGCCTGCCGGGATGGGGAATGCAGAACAGCCCCCCGCCCCCCGAGTGTGGCTGCGGTTCGATCAGGGCGCAGGCACCGATGGCCTTGTCCCACCGGTGGCTATCAGGACAGCAGCTGCTGCTCTTACCCGGCGGCATTGCAAAGAGGCTTCGAGCAGGTCCGGTTGTACCAGGAGAATTATATCAGTAGAAATCACACCGCTGGTCGCCAGCATTGCTCTACTGGCAAAAAAATGGACTTTGAAACAGGGCGGGGATCTCGGTGCAAAGCCGGGGCAGAAAGTTGCCTCGTTTTCCTGGAGGCGTGTGCTCCGGCGTGCCTGTCGCCTTCATCAGAGCGCGCGGTGTAGATGCGCCCCCCGCTTCGCTACGTTCTCGGTGTGTTCGGCCGCCTGCCCCCGCACTCGCGCCTGAAGCAGTCTGCCGGGATGGCGGGCGGGTGCATTTTTGGGCAGGGAAAGAAGCGGAGCAGATAACTCAGGGGAACCGGATGAATGACTCAGTGAATTGCAATCAGGTGGTTTCTTTCCACCAGGGAAGCTGCAGCACAAAGGAGGGGAGAGGTTTCCCAGGCACCTGCTGGATTTTAAGGGCTGAAGGGCACAGCTGCCATGTCGGGATCTGAACGTGGGGAATCTTGAAAAATCTACCCCGTCTTTCAGGGTCTCGTCTTACGAGCTCGCATCGATTGCGGGGGGCCGGGCGCTGCACTAGCCGGCCCCGAGCTCTTTGGTCTTGGGTGCTGACAGGGGCGACGAGCCACAACGGGGGGGTGGACTGCGCGCACGTGAAACTTTGCGCCCACCCTCCAGGCTCGTCAGAGCCCAGGAGTCAGATTTTCACGTGCTGGAGCGAGGCTGGGTGAGCCCCAGCTGGGTCTGGAGCTGCCGCGCGGCACGAGGGCCTGCTTGGGAGCGTACGTGCTGCGCGGGGTGGAGGAGCAGTGCCTGCCGTGCTCCCACCTCCGTGTAGCCATGGGCCTCTGCTTAGCTCGGGGACCAATTTCTAACCCTGCCCGTAACCCCTCGGTCGTCAGGGAGGTCCTGGCTTGACTTGTCGGTGGTCTGGAGCCGTGTCCTTCTCTGGGGGCTGAGATCCTGGGAGAAGACTTGCTCTCTGGGAGACACCCAGGCAAGTCGAAAGAGCCCCAGCCTGTGAAAAATCCTGCTGGAAGGGCGCTACCTGATCAGCCTTGTTGCCCCAGCACCTCTCTGCCCCCACCCCAGCAGCAGCTGGGAGCCTTTTCATCCAGCAAGACCCCCCCCTCCACCCTTGTCAGACCTGGGGTCAAACCCATCGCAACCAGTTCAACCCCCCCCCTCGCCTGGGGATCCAACAGGTTTATGTGCCTTCACGCTGCCGGCCAGTTGCTTCTCACTGGACCCGTTCATTTTAAACTCAAGGACAATTTGCGGTCGACTTCCCTTCCCCGCCGCCCCAGTACTGTGGCCACGAGTCCAGAGGCTGCTTCGCTGCCGGGATCTTGCTCCAAGCTGGGGCCGCGGTTTGCTGTCCAGCAGCTGTCCCGTGTCCGGCTGTCTCTGCCTTTCTGCAGCTGGGGGCGTCGGGGAGAGAGAATTCACTTTAGCGGCAGCTGGGAGATGCTCCTGATAGTGCCTGAGACGGGGGAGGTCGAAGGTGTCCCCTTCCCTGGGCTCACGTCAGCCCAAATCCATGCAGAGGTCACGCCAGAGGGAGGAAGCCCACCCGTGCCAGACAAGCCGTGCACCCGCCGGGCCGAGGTGAAGATCATTGAGGCAGGTCTGAGCCAGGTGATAGGGAGGGACTCAGACTGGGCTCACCCCGGTGCCAGGGGCCAGGGATCAGACTGGGCGGCAGGTATGCGGGCTGGTGGATGTGGCAAGGAGGGGATTCATATAAAGGGCCTGGGGTTTTTCCCAGAGGAGCCTCTCCCCTGACCTGCAGGCGCTGCTGGGTGATGGGTGGCCCTGGGATTCAGCCCTTGGGGTCCTAGCACACAAGGGTCCTGTAGGGCAGAGGGACCCTCCCCATGTGATGAGCTGGAGGCTCTTGGGAGCCCGTTCAGGTAAAGGGAGCAGCACCCGCCTGCACTTGGGGATGTGCCTCCAGCCCTCTCCTTTCACCCCCCTGCACTTTGCCCAGGCCGGGGGCAAGCTGCACCCCCATGGACTTACAGCCCCGCAGCGCCCAACCCTTCTCATAAACACCTCCTAGCACTTCTCAGCCACTACCCTCGTGGCTCCGGGACCTGGCTTTTGGCAACCCCCATCCCAGTTGGTGCGCTGCGCTGATCCAGGACCTGCCCGTGTCCCCCAGGCTCTGACCTGTACTGGGAGGCGCCTGACCAGTGGGACCTGTGGGCTCCTACTGGTGTCGCTTCTTGCTCGGAAACAGCTGCGGCAAAGCTCACCCGAGCCTAGAGCCGGCAGCCGAGATCATCCTGCCACACCATTGAGATGGGACGCATCCCCTCTCCCGGCAGCCGGATCCATCGGGCATCTAGACCAAGCCAAGGGACGTCCTCCCACCGCGTGCCTCCGTGCCCAGACCTCTTCCCCGAGCCGTCCGAAAGGGATGGACCGGGGTGCCTCCAAATCCGGCGTCACGGAGGGGAGCCGGCCGTTAGCGCAGAATCACTCAGCCGGCGCCAACCTCGCTTCTCTGCAGACCTCTGGGCGAGCAGGGGCATCGGCCCTCGCTGCTGCCCTCCGAGCCCCTGCTCGAAACGGATCCTAGCAAGACGGAAGCGCGTTGCTATTCTGTGTATAAGAAGGAGCCTTAGAAAGGGGTGGCGGGTGGCGGGGCGGGGGGGAGAAATTCTATATCAAATTCTATATATTGTGTGTGTTTGCGTGTGTGTATAAAGCAAAGGAAAAAAGAAATAATAACCCCCAAAGCCGAACAAGGAAAACCCTCCTCTTTTTAGTGTAAAACGTGTTTCTAATGCAATCGGAGCTCTCGAGGGAAGAGCCGGGATTGTAACTCAGGGGACGAGGACCTGCTGTCCGCTCAGATTGTACTGGGGAGGGGGGGCGGGGGGCCGGGAGCAGGGCAGGGCGGTGCTGCGCTCGCTGTGTCATTTATTTCGGGGTGCCAGTCGGGGAAAGGGGGGGGCAGGAATTCCCGGTTCTTCGCCCCGATTTTTTTCGCCTTAAAGTTCCCCGGCGCGGAGCGGGGGGGAAACCGGCTTGCGGGCTGGGGACCGGGGGGCTCTGGCCGGGGTAGCACAAGGCCTCGGTCTCCTGCCATCGGGCCGCGGGAGCGCCACGAGGATGCCTTGCCCTGAGCACTACTGAGATGCTGGGCTGGGGGACGGGGCTGCCAGCACCCCGTGCCACGGATCTGGGGGGGCGGCCAGCGAGGCCTCTCCATCGGGGAGGGACCGTCACTGCCGCCACTTCTTGCTGCTGCCCCCAGCCCCTCGCCCCCGCGCAGGCCGGACGGAGGAGGGTGGGATCCAGCAGGGACAGGCCACGCGGCCCCAGACGGAAAGCTCCTTCCCTTGCCTGGCCGGCCCCCCCAGATCTCCAGCCCGGGGGCCGGCTGATCCCGTCCGCCTGCTTCTGAAAGCCTGTCTGGAAAGATGGCACGGGGCTTTTTGCTGCTAGGACTATCAGATGCCACTTTCAGGGCTGGCCCGACTACCTTGACCAGATACTCTTCCTGTCATTTGTTCTTGTGCTGGGGGTGGGGAGGGGGGGCGCGTTTAGATCTATAGTAGTTTTGCATTTGTACAGTCACTGTTGGGGGGTTTTTTCCCCCCTCCCCTTATTTTGTTTTTTGTTGGGTTTTTTTTTTTTTTTGAGAGCGTATTACATTCAGCTTTTATTTCTCTCTCTCTTTTGCATATCGATTAAAAATCAGTTTCTCTGGGGTTTGAAAAGGAAAAAAAAAGAAAAAAAAAAAAAGGAATGAACACAGCTTGCCGATGCATTTATACAGTGTGCATATCTGAACTCAGGAAAAAAAAAAAAGAATATATATATAAAAAACAAAAAATAAAAAAATAAAAACCACATTCTACCTCTGATAGCGGCGGGACCCGGACTTCACTGTTCCCAGGTTCCTGCAGTGAAATATTTCAGTTTTGCAAACATTCAGGTGTTGAAACTTTGATTATTAAAAGAAAAAAAAAGAAAAAAAGAATAAAATAAAAACACTGAAAGTTTACATTTTATAATAACATTATTATACAGATTGTATTTAAACTTCAGAATATTTAAGACAATTGTAACCCTGTAAAGTTGATGACATATTAAAAAAAGAAAAAAAAAGAAGAAAAAAAAAAAGTTCTGACTTTTAAGGTTGTGGCCTGATCTCTCTCTCTCTGCGGGCGTCTCCTCTTCATCGGCCGGGTCCTCGACTCTGGTCCCTGGAAGACAGTTGTGCAGCGGGATCCGTGGCCCCGTGGTACAAAGTGCTGCACAAACACAAAACACAGATTGACGCGGTGCACAACGTAAGACCTGCCATTTCCTGGCTCAGGCCGGGCCATAGGAGACCTCCCTTTCCTCCGAGCATGTGTCCAGTCCCTTTTTTGAATCCAGCTTGACCAGGGGTGGGCAAAATGCGGCCCAGGGGCCGGATGCGGCCCGCCAAGCCATTTATCCGGCCCGCGGGGCCCCTAAAAAATTTTAAAAATTAATACTAATTTGCCCCTGGCTGCCTCTCATGCGGCCTTCGATGGCTTGCCAAAACTTAGTAAGCGGCCCTCCGCCCGAAATAATTGCCCACCCCTGAAGACTGTCACCTTCCACATCTTGTGGCAAGGAGTTCCACGCTTTAACGACACGCTGGGTGACAAAGAACTTCCCTTTGGTTAGCTTTGACCTTACTGCCCAGTGTATGACCCCTAATTCTTAGAGTAAATATGAAATCCCTATCTACTTCCTTGTCGCCGTATAGTATTTTGTAAGCCATTATTGTGACACGCCCCGCCCTTGCAAGTGTCTCTCTTCTAAGCTGAATAGGCCTCTGTAGCCTCTCCTCGTCGGGCAGCCCCTCCAGTCATGACGCACAACAAAGATTGTGGATTCATAAGAAAAGTACACCTGGAAGGGATCCCAGGATCAAGGTGGGATCAGCCCTATCTAAACTATCCTATAGGGTTGCCTCCACACATGCGGGGACGTGCGCTTGAAGTGGCCCAAATTTGTGCCTCCGCGCACATGCCTGAACATGCGCTTTGTCGTGGGACAAGTTGTGCCACTTGGGGCAAGCTGCCCTTGCCCGGCTCCTTGCGCCCATGCTGTATAAACACGGTGGCCTCACAAGCAGCTCAGGGCTACTTGCCCCCAGGAGCTTCTCGAGCCGGGGCAGTTGGCGTCTGGGGACACTAGCTCCCTGTGCAGCAGCCCTGACCTAGTGTCCCCTGTACCCACCACAGGCACTGCCGCCTCGCTGAGATGCGCTGCCACCTGCTCCAGCATCCTCCCCCCTCCCCCTCGGACCATGCATCCAGCCCTGTCCAGGGGCAGCAGAGCCGGCCAGCCAGGAGCGTTGTCGCAGGTGAGGACCACCTGGCAGAGGGCACAAGGCCATCGCCGCCCATCTGCAGGCTCACCCCGCTGAGTAGGGCACCAGCGTGCCCACCACCCACCCAGGGGCCTCCACCTCCACCCATTGCCAGGGCCGCAACAACGCAGGTAGTGTGGCTGTTGTGAAAACAAAAGCAACTTTATTGCCTTTCCATTTCCCCAAAACTTTTGCAACACCAACAGCTCAGCATTGCAGCAGTACCCACGTGAGGCCATCCACCCCCCGCCCCCTCCCCCTGCACAAACCCATTCAAAACCAGAATTAAACTGCAACTCATTACTTAAGAACCAGGGGGAAGAGAGAGGGTCCTTAGGGGGAAACACCAGGGGAGGAGGGAAACAGGCTGGCAGCCCCTCGGCCCTGAGCCCTGGCCCTGCGTGCCACCGCCCTGTGTGCGGGGGCCGTGCCAACTTGGCCAGGGAGGAGGACGGGCGCTGCTCCTCGGAAGCAGATGCTGCAGCTAGGCCCAGGACCGGGAAGGGGAAGGCAGAAGTGGTGCCCCTCGACGGCTGCGGCGGGCCCGTGGGGCTTGCTGGGGTGCCAGCTGAGCCACCAGCCAGGCAAAGTGCTCCCAGACAGGCCCTGGCCCTGCTGGGGCGGGCGCAGGAGCCTGCACCGGAGCTGGGGCTGGGGCTGGCTGGGGCGCAGCGGCAGGAGCGGCCGGGGCAGGGATGGCGGCCAGGAGCTGCTGCGACACCCTGCGCTCCTCCTGCACGGCTGTGTTGATGGAGGCCCGCAGTTGCCGCAGCTCCTCGTAGCTGTCTTGGGCCAGCTGCTGCTCCTGCCTGATCTCCGCCACGAGCTGCTGCAGGGCCACCCTGCCGGCCTGTGCCTCCTCCTGGGCAAGGGCCTGGTCGCGGCGGAAGTGGCGGAGCTCGGCCAGGACCTGCTGGCGGAAGGCCTGGGCCTCGCGGAGGCGCGCCCGCTCCGCCCGAAGCAGCTCCTCCTGGATGCGGTCCCGCCGCGCGTCTTGTTCTCGGCGCAGGCGGCGCATCCGGATGGCCCCCGGCGTGCGTGAGAGCGGGCGGGCAGCTCCCCGGCTCTGGGCGGCGGGCTCTCCCCTGGCAGATGGGGTGTCTGTAGAGAGAGCAAACGCAGGGTCGTCGTCAGCCGCAGCAACGGGGCACGGGGCGAGAACGGGTCCCCGGGGAGCAGCCTCGCGCTCGGGCACAAGGGAGCCGAAGCAATGTGGGGTCGGCATCCTGACGAGGACCCATCCTGTCCCCTCCCACCGTGTGCGTGGGCATCCTGCTGCCCAAAGGGCGCCCCCCACTTGCCCGGGGTCCTGCCCGGAGGGATCCTCCTGGGGACAAGCGTCAGAGCCGCCCCAGCCTGCAGCGCCCAGCTTCTCCCCCTACCAGGATAAACGCAGCATTGCCACGAGCCCCGCGCTCCAGCGAGTGCGGAGCTCAACCCGACGGGCACGTGGCCCCGGTGGCGACGCCACCTCCCCCCCGTTCGCGGGAGTCCTGCCCCTGCACGGCGGAGGAGGTGGTGGGGGCAAGCTTGGAGCACATGCAGGGCACAACCCCCGGGGAGAAGGGAAGGGCAGGGGGGTGGGGAGAGGCTCCCAGGTCCCCCCGCCGTGTGCGGGACTTACCGGGCCTCGGGGACAGACCGTCGCCTCGGCCGGGAGACGGCGGGTCCTGGTCCCCGGGTGGCTGGGGGGAGCTGGAGCCGGACGTGACCTCCGATGGGGGCGAGGCCTCCGCCGACCAGCGCGACGCCGCGGGCAGATCCTCCCCGCTCCTGTCGCCGTCCCGTGGGAGCTGGGGGACGGACGGCTCCGGTCTGGCCTCGGGGCTGGCCACGGCGGCGGGTCTCGCCTGCGGCGCGCGTCCCTCCTCGCTGTTGCTCCCGGCGTGGCCGGGCGGCAGAGGGGCGGCCGGCCGGGCGGAGGGCCCTGCTCCCGGGGACTCGGGCCGGAGCGCCGGGCCGGCTGCCACCGGCTCCGCTCCTCCCCTGCTGGCAACGGGGTAGCCGGGGGGCTTGGTGGCCGTGAGGCCGAGGATGCGGGCCAGCTCCTGGTAGTAGGGCATGGGGAACCGCTGCGTCCTCGAGCGCCGGCTGGCGCCGCGCGCGGCGTAAAACTCCTGCCGCAACCCCTTGGCTTTGGTCCGGCACTGCTGCCACGTCTTGCTGTGGCCCCGCGCGGCCATCTGCGTGGCTATCGCCCGGTAGATGTGCTCGTTGCGCTGCTGTCCCTGCGCGAACTGCCGCAGCGTGGTCTCCTGGCCCCAGATAGCCAGGAGGTCGATCACCTCCTCGTGCCGCCACCCCGGGCCCCGGTGCCGGGCCTGGGCCGAGCCCTGCGCCTGGCTGCCTTCCCCGGGGTCAGGCATGGTCCCCGCAGCAAACCACGGGGCCTCCCGCCGCTCCCGGCTGCCTGCAGCTGGCTGGGGCTGCGGGCGCGGCTGCCCCACGTGCCCGGCTGCGCCGCAGCCCCCGGGCTCCCGTGCAGGCCCGAGCCAGGCCCCGGCTGCCAGGCAGACTCGGCGGCAGGAAGCTGCGAGCTCTGCTGCACTTCTGATTGCTCCAGCACGCCACGCAGCGTGCCGGAGCAGCAGCGGCACAAACGGAGCATAGAGACGCGCTGGCCGGCAGCCAGAGCGTCTCCCCGGAGCGCCGAGCCTCGGTTTGCTCCGGCGCATGCCACTGGCGTTTGCTTTGCCCCGGGTTTTTTTTGCCCCGCTTTTTTTTTGCGGCAGCCCCCTGGGACGTGCCCCCTCCCCCCCGCTCTCCTCCCTCCGCCCTGCCCGGGGGAGGGGGCAGGAGCTGCCCCGGAGGCGAGCCCCATCTCCTAGTCATGCCAGAATAAAAAGGGCGATACCCACACCGGCTGTGCCGGTTTCCTGATTGCGGCCAGGGCCGGATTAACTCTTTCGTGGGCAAACCAACTTGTGGGCCCCCATTTAACGCGGTATATTTGTGCTATTTTGGGGGTTTTTTCCCCCCCCCGCAACGTGAGCACAGCTGGGCCCCTTCCTCGCTCCGGGCCTGGTTTGCCCAGGGGTTGATCCGGGTTGTTACCGCCCCGCTGGGAGCAGCAGCCCAGGTTGCAAGGCAGAGCTGCATGGACTTGCCCCCACCGGAGCCCGGGCTCCCACCCCCGGCTCCGGAGTCATAGAAAAGCAGGGCTGGAAGCAAAGCTCCGGAGCGAACCGGTCCACCCTGCTGCTGGGGCAGGATCACGCCTGCCCCAGCCATCCCAAACAGGCCCCCGCGCAGCAGCCGGCGCTGCCCGAGCTGGAAGGGGAGCCCAGGAGCCCCCGCTCCCACCACTAGCCCAGGGTGACCCCAAGCCCCGCTCCCAGCACTGCACCATGCACTGGGGATGGGGGCCTGGGGGCGGCCGGTCGGGAGGAAGGGCTGAACTAATGGATCCTGGTGCAAAATTGAGAACAAGCGCTGGATGGGAGGACGGTCGTCACTTTGGGGTTGCACTCTAGCAGCCTTGGGGGGGGGGGGATTTTTTATTTATAAAAATAAAAATGAATGGCAGGAATATTTGTCTGAGAATATTTGTATGATCATTGCACGACGATACTTTCACTGCGGTTTCGTGAAGTTGAAATCAGAAATGTCCGACTTGCTTCTAGGCGCCACGAATGACTCGGGGACCCCGACGGCCCGAAGGCCACCGCTGCACGCCGGTCCCTGCCAGCGCTATCAAATGCAGCCCCCGAGGCCCAGCTTGCAAGGGCTGCACAACAGGGGAGCAGGAGGGACGGGGGGTGACCCATGGAGAGCAACCCCAGCAGGGCTGTCCACCATCCAGACTGTGCATGAACTCCCCAGTGTAGACAGGACTGCCCAGCCTGGGCCAGCACCAGGCAGAGGGGCCTGCATGCCCAGAGCCCCCCTGCTCCAGCACAGAGCCCCCACCCCTGGGGGAAGCCTGGCCCCGCCCCAGTGCAGCCAGCTGGGAGAGCAGAGCAGAGCAGGGCGCCCCCTCCAGGCTCTCCGTAGGGTCTCCCATCCTCCCCGAGGACGCGCCGGACCCTGCTTAGCTTCCGCGCGCCGCCTGGCGGCCCCCCCTCTTGGCGGCCGGCGCGCAGGGGGGCGCTCTAGGCCGGCTCGGCGCGGCGCTCGCTGGCCCGGGCGGACCGGGCAAGATGGCGGCGCCCACCGAGGTGGTGCTGGCCACGGACGCGGCCGGGCTGCTCTGCAACTGCGCGGCCTGGGAGCTGCACTCGGGCGCCGCGCTGCCCGGCTACCGCGGCGGCAACTGCGCGGCGCGCGGCCTCGCCCTGCTGGGCACCGACCACCTGCTGGGCGCGCAGCTCGGCAAGAGCTACATCAGCGTCTGGGAGCTGCAGCGGAAGGTGCCCCCCCCCCCCCCCCGCCCAGGCCGCTTCCCCCATCTCCTCTGAGAGCCCCTGGCCTGGTGGCCCCCCCCCAACACCTCCTACTCCTCCCCCCATCCTCCCAGGCCTGCCCCTCCCCCCCCACCCCTCCCTTGGCCTGGACTCCTCCCCATGGGGGGGGGTTTCCCCCCCACTCACCCTCTTCCCTGGGGTCCCCAATCCCCCCCCAACCCCCCCTCCCCAGAACCCGTTTACCCTTCCCCCTGCAAACCCCCCCATCCCTTTCTCCCCCGCCGCCCCCGTCTGCCTCCTCCTCTCTAACCCCGTCCACGTGCCCGAGAGCTCCTGCCCCGAGCGTGCGGGCGCGGGCGGTTTTACTCGTGTCGCGTTGTTTCCCCGTCACCTCCTTAACCCGCGGGCTGCTTTGTGCCGAGTCTCCAGGATTTCCCCCCCCCGCCGTGGAGTCGGCAGGGTTGCTTCCAGGGGCTGAAACAGGGCAGGGAAGGAGGGAAGGAAGGGGGAGAAGAGCATCTCTCTGAGCTAAATCTCCTGCCCCTGCGGTCCCATCCAGGCGGTGCCTGCAGCCAAGCCAGCAAACCCCCTGGCAGCTTTGTTCCAAGAGCAGCCTCTCCGGCATGTACCCGTCCATCACATATATCTATATTTTTCCACAATTCACCTCCAGAGCCTTGCGGCGCAGGCAGAGACACCATGTATGAGTTAAGGCTGCTCGTTAAGTGTTGTCTTCCTGTGGAATTAAACCCGCGTCCTCACTTGTGTTCCCAGCTCCTTTACTCGCTCCGTCCCTTTTCCGACCGATGTTCTCTGCTCCTAGGACCAGCTCCAGCAGAAGATCATATGCCCTGGGATGGTGACTTGCCTGACAGCTTCTCCCAGCGGTCTGTACATCCTGGCAGGCATCGCTGAGAGCATCTATCTGTGGGAGGTAAGAGCCACACGGGAGGTGATGTTCAAAGTTAGGCGGGTTAGAAATGACCCCTCTGCAAGTAGCTGATGCATTCCCAGCAGCGCAGCTGCAAAACAGCAGAGGTTGGGGTAATGAAATGGCTTTGCTGTGACTCACACGAATGTGTCTTTTCCAGCCTCTGTGCCCAGGGCTGACCCAGCACCGAGTGCTTTGGCGCTTAATAACGGTGACGAATTCTCACCGTTGCGCTGGGTGTTTAGATGGCAGCTTGAGGGAAGTAAAAACGCACCGCAGGCAAAATGAGCAGAACCGGAGGCCTTTGAAGCCTCCCATCCTGAAACCGTCAAGCCTTCGGTTAATGAAGCTCCCCACCTCTCCTGAGACCTTGTTGTATTATGCCTGCTTGTAAGCTGAGAGTTGGTGACTTGCTTGGGGTAAAGCAGTGGTAGGACCTGGAAGAAAACTCAGCACTTTTGTTTCCTGACTCTGAAAGTTGGGGGCTGTGTTAGCGCAGGAAATGATGAACGGCAGCATGCAGCGTCCTGGGAGCTCGCCAGGGCCCTGCGTCCTTGGCAGCAGTCTCACCCCTTCAGACTCATCCACCTCTTTTCCCTGGAACTTCGCCGCAAGGGCAGAACCTGGGGAGCCCTTTGTCCTGGGCACAGAATCGTGGCTGGAAAACAGGAGAGGTGGTTTGAAAGTTCCCACAAATGGCTTTGAAGACCTGGCTAGGTTCGAATACATTTGGGTCCCATGAAAACCCGAGGCCTTGGCAGTCCCTGGAGAGGGAAACTGAGACGCTTCTGCATCAGGTAGATGCGAGTCTTGGGCAGCTGCTGCGGCGTACACAGAGATCTGCATCCTGTGCCATTGGTGAGAGTTCCCGTCCCATCAGACATCAGTCATCGCTCCTCTGCGACTGGCTGAAGACTGTCTAGGCCGGTGGTTTTCAACCTTTTTTTCATCTGCAGACCCCTCTGGAAGTTTTGAATGGAGGTGCAGATCTCTGAATTGTAAGCGTGGGTATTCACATGCTTTTGATTGATCATAGTCATCTTTCATGGACCCTTTAGAGTCTGTGGATCCAGGGGTCCATGGACCCCAGGTTGAAAACCACAGCTCTAGGGTAGTTTCTTCATAATTTCTTCTGACTGCGGGCTTTCCCAGTCATTTCTGTGCCGTCCCAAAGTGGCCGCAAGGGGGCAGGGGCTGAGCTTGGAGTTCCCTAGGCACTTGGACGCGATAGCTGGGTAGATGCACTCATCAGACCCTCATGAGTCCGGGCTCGTCGGAAGAACAAGGGCACAGCGGGCTGGGGGGCTTGCCTAACCCACCTGGGAGGGCTGTGTTGACTGAGCTAGGTGTGGCACCTCTGCTTCCACTGAGCAGTGCGGGGCAGTCAGAGCCATGCCAGTGCAGCCTGGGTCCTGGGTAACCAGGATCTGGCTCCCTGTTAAATCTCTGTAACCTGTGCCCTTCGGTTGCCATCTGCGCGGTGGGACTGTGCTGCGGATAGCTGCGTTCCAGGCAGGCACTCAAATACCCCAGCGGTGGTAACCAAAATCCTCCCCAGCCCTGCCTGGCTGTTCTGCTCCTCCTCCCCACTCGGACCTGTGGCTCAGGCTGGCCGTCCCCTCCTTCCCTCTCTGCAGAGACCTAAATCATTCATCCCCAGACTGCTGACTCCCGGGCTCCTTGCAGGCTGTGTACTGCAAGAGCCAGCCAGGGCTCCTGTCTCAGCAACCTTTCACCCGGGCTTAATGAGCGCACAGAAGGGAGTGGAGTATTTCAGCCCAGCTGCTGTCATGTTTATGTCCCCACAGCAGCATTGGTGCAGTGTCCCCTTGCCAGACAGCAGCTCCCCCAACCTTCAGGGGAACGAGCTGTGCCTGGGTAAGTGCAGAGAGGACCAGAACAAAAGGGGTTTCTTCTCTGCATCTCCCCGCCCTGCTGCTTCAGTCGTGGGAAGAACCAGGTCGGCTTGTTCCGTGGGGAACCCAGCTCCGAGGGTCAGAGGGAGACCCTCCCTCCATACACCTGCTGGTTTCCAGGCAGTGAAAGTAGCACGTTCTTGCTCAGAAAACACTGTGGTGCCCAGCTGCACTGGGGTTTACGTGGGAGAGCAGAGAACCCACCTATTGGTAGAGCAGCGGCTGTTTTTTGGTTGTGACTCTTCCAGCCCTAAAATTCCAGCTTAATTGGACTTCAGGTCAACAGTGTGGGGGGAAAGCAAATGCTGGAGAAACTTCAGAGAGTGGAAACAAGTCCGCTTGGTCCCCTTGTCGCATTGACATGATACGGTTGGCAGTGGATTGGACCAGTCTTTGCCATGTTTGATTTTCTTGCGTGATCTGAAGTGTAGTGCCACGCTTAATTGTGTCGCTGTATTAGTCGGTGTTAACCCTGGCACCTAGTGATGACCACTTGAGACTTGCTACCTCGCAGGAGGTGTTGGTTCAGGCTCTCTGCAGACTCAAGCTACACTGTTTTCACCCTCTTTATACTTTGAAGGCTGTCTCCACCACCGTGAGAGCCAACACCTGCCTTTGAAACCGATTGTGAAGAAGTCTCTGGAAATAAAGTCCCACCTCCCTTTGCTGTCAGGGGCCGGGTCCAGTTATATGCCCTGAGCTTCCTGAGGCAGATCAGAGGCAGCCTTCCTACCTCACTCGGGTTATTTTGTTCACCTGCTGCGTTCCATCCCCAAGCTCTTTGCTCTGTGTACAGCACCTAGCACAAGGGGTCCACCACCAGTAATGAATCGGAAGCAGGGCCTGGGCATCTCTGTGCTTTCGCTCCTGCATTTCCTCTTGCTCTCCCTTCATGCCAGGTCTCCAGCGGGAACCTTCTCGCCATCCTGAACCGCCACTACCAAGACCTCACGTGCCTCTGCTTCACCGATGACAGCAGTCACTTCCTCTCGGGAGCCAAGGACTGCCTGGCCCTGGTGTGGAACCTGTACAGGTAACTTTGCACCACAAGGCTGGGGAGGGGGGTCTCTGTATGCATCTGGGGGTCTCCGTTCCCCAGCTCTATGAAGCCTGGTGCCATAATGGAGGAATTAGCTTGGGGGTCTGTTGACTGCCTAGGAGTGGGGGAGCAGTAGCTGCCTGGCTCCTCTCCCCAGGGGAAGGTTCCACCCACTGCACCACCAGGGATGTTCTGTCCTTTGCAGCAAATGGACAGAGACCAAGGAGAAGCAAAGATGAGCCAGCCCCATAAACAGGTGATGGATGGCCCCTTCCTGGCAGCGTTCAGAGCACCCTGCCATCTCCCCCCCGCCCCTGGGTTGCTTCAGAAGGGAGTGCTCTGTGGGCAGCCATATGCTGGCTCTCCCTCGCAGGCTGGTATCACTGTATCGCTGTCATCAGGGCTCTTGTGTCCTTTATCTACTATGGTGTAAGTAGTTACAGCTGGGACGTGGGAGCCAGGACTCCTGGGCTCTGTTTCCAGCTTTCGGAGGCATCAGGGACTCCCGGAGCTCTGGGAAAAAGGAGCTTGTTCTTGTGGTTAAAGTGGGGGAGAGGTACTGGGAAACTGGGCAGGAGAGGTCTCTTCCCAGCAGCGAACAAGGTACCCAGGCTGGAAGAGGGGCAGAACGCACTGATCTCTGTCCGATGTCTTGGGGATTCTGGCTGGGCTGGGGAGTGGCCTAGCCCCGTTCTAACTGTTGGCAGGATCCCACCCCTCTCCCCATCGCTGCGGCTGTGGGCTGCTGCAGGCTGTGGGAGCTGTCACTTGCTCCCTGTTTCCAGCCTGCCAGGAGACAGTAGCTGGCTGAGCCAGCTGCATCTCCGTGCCAAGATCTCACACTCTGGAGGCGCCTGGCACTTGGCAGTTGCGAGCCTCTTTGAGCAGGTGCGCAGGTAATTAATATGCAGATTCTTGCTCCTGGGCAGTAGCTGGTTAGACAGCAACTGTTCTTTGAGTGCCTTGACCTCTGTGTATGGATTGAGGGGGGTGGGGTAGGACTGGGCAGGGGGTGTCACAGCTGCCACCATCAGTATCCAAACCTGACCCCATCCAAGGGCACCTAGGAGCTCGAGCCAGCCCAGAAGGGACCCACACTGGGAGGCATGCCCTGAGCTCAGGGGGGCTCTTGAGTCCATCCCAGAGCCCAGTGGGCCATCCATGGCGTGGCACAGAGAGAAGGGGAACACCAGGGAGCTCCAGTCTGAGTGGCGCTGCCCAGGACTTCCTGCACCCCTCTCTGACCCAGCCTGCCAGAGCTCAGCGTTGGATCTCCCTACTACCGCATCCTCTTTGCTGTCCTGCACTGGCCTGGATGGCTCTGTCTCTCAGGCAGTGACATGGGAGACGGCAAGTCAGCTGTCATGGCTGAACCTTGCTGTGGAAACCTGCAGGTGTCTGACCCCCCCACCACCTTGTTCTGTCCTCCCCCTTTTGCAGTGTGCTGCAGGTGGAGAGCACCCAGATCCCCGACCCCCGCCATGTGTGGTCCCGGCACACCCTCCCCATTACAGACCTGTGCTGTGGCTTTGGGGGGCCCCTGGCACGAGCTGCCACCGCGTCCCTCGACCAGACGGTGAAGGTAAGGGTTAGGGTCAGCCACTCAGGGGTCCCTGCTGCTGTGGAGCAGCCAGTCCCCACAGGACATGTGAGGGCTCCAAAGGGATAATAAGCCTCCTTCAGGCGAGCTGCAGCTGCCTCTGCAGTGACTCAGCCCTGCCAGCTCTGATGAGGTTCCTGCACTCCAAGCATCAGCTATCAGACCAGGGTCTCTGGGTATACTGCAGCCTCCTGGGCACTGGCTAGAGCCCAGCTGGCCTCCCCTCCCCAAGGCAGGAGACAGTCATCCAGGATATTACCTGTAAGACTGGCTCATGAGCACAAGCTATTTCAGTGGGATCTCAGATCAGGAGCTGGCCCAGAGACCAACCCAGGCTCAGTCTGATGCAGTCAGGAGTCCCAGCTCTCAGTCATGCTCTGAAGTTGATCTCTGTGGTTTGAGAGTCTTTCCTGAAAGGTGCTAACCCTGTTGTAATATGGTTATTAACCATTGTGCCCTTTGTGTCCCACCCCCAGCTCTGGGAGATCTCCTCCGGTGAGCTCCTGCTCTCCGTCCTCTTCGACGTGAGCATCACGGCGGTGACCCTGGACCCTGCTGAGTACCACCTGTTCTGCGGTGGTATGGACGGCTCTGTCTTCCAGGTTGAACTGTGTGCCTGGGTGAGTCTCCTGGTGGGTGGTGGAGCTCACAGGGCTGGAGATGCCCTTGGCTGTGCTGCCACCTATACCTCTACCCTCCACAGGGCTGATAGGCGACTGCTTGGGCACCAAGCTCTCCTCCCCATGATCAGAGCCTTGCTCAGCCCCTCACCTGGGGGATCTGCCAAACTGCTGGATGATTCAGAGCCCAGGGAGCTGCATGTTGCACCCCCAGGGGAATCAGCTCAAGCCTTGGGGCAGGAGGCAGTGGTGAGGGGGTGGTGTGAACCCTAACTCCTTGGCAGCCTAAGGACTGGAGGCAGGCACAGAGGGGGTCTTTGAGCCTGGTTCACATCTGATCGTCGTCCACAGGAGCTGAGGCCTGTAGCACCTGGGGTCATGGAAGTGTTGTGCACATGGGGACCCTTTAAGGGTTCTGGGAATGCTCCTGTGAATGCCCTCTGTGCGCTGGCTACCTGCCTCAGGGGGCTGCGTCCTGCTCTGCGTCCATCTCTGCTCCTCATCTTCCCATCTGACCCCTCCTGGATCGTGGGCTGAGGGCTCAGTCTGCTCCGTTCCCTCTCCTGCCCCTTTGTGCTGGGGTCTGAGCTTTGTAGTACCATGTCGCATGAGGAAGATTTGCCACCGGGAAGAAGGCTGGATGCATGTGGGGCCTTGGTGGCATTGGATCAGGGGCCCCCATGGCAGCCCGGCCTGGCCTGCTCGATGCTTTCACTGCGGTGCAGAGTATGAGGGTGGTTGGGCAGACTCGCCCAGAGAGCGGCACCCTAATTCAGCCCTTTTCTCGCTCTGTCTTGTGCAGCCTGTTCAGAGGGACCGGAACTTCCAGACGGAGCGGGAGAATGGGAAGACCTTCAAGGGACACAGGTGAGGTGTCCCTCAGCTGCTCTGAGCCCTGTCTGCCCTGCTGTGCTCACACGTGCACATGGAGACCTCCATCTCCTTCTGCGTGCTAGGCCGCACTCTGGCAAGGGCAGACTCCTTCCTTTCCTGGCCCGGGTGGCTCATGGCAGTAGCCCCAGCCTTTCTGGGAGTGGGAGACTTGTGTGTGGAGGCAAATTGTAGGCTAGAAGCAAACTCTGGCCAGGCAGAGGGAAAGCCCCGAGGGGCAGGACATTGGGTTTCTGCTTCCTGCTCTGCAGGCGAAGGAGATTCAGAGGCTAGACCAGAGAGCACAAAGCCTGGGTTCAGCTCCCAGATCTGGGAGCGTGGTGTAGAGGGTGTAGTGAGAGAATTGGAATCCAAGCCTCTGGGATCTGGGAGGGGAGTTCGGGTCAGTGCTTAGCATGGGGGGAACAGGAACCAGGGCCTCAGTTTGGCTTCCGCTGTGCCTGGTTAGCTCTGTGCTTTTGGCTGCTGCTTGTTTGTGATGCAGAGGGGCAGGCAGAGGCTGCAGAACTGATCCTCATGGAGGGCTTGGCCTTGGCCCTGGGCAGTGCCTGGTGTAGGGAACTGGGGAGCCAAAGGGCAAAGGGCCGCGACAGAGGCAGCAATAGATTTACCCATCTGCTTCCCAGGGAGGGAGAGAGGAGCTAGGGCCATTGCTGCGCCTCCAGGCTGGTCCCCATGCCTGGTTCCCCCTCTTGCCCTCTGCCTGTCTCCAGGAGCACATGGCATCGCTCCTCTCACCATCCCGTCCCTCCATCCACAGGAACCAGGTGACGTGTCTGTCCGTCTCCACGGATGGCAGCCTCCTGCTCTCCGGCTCACACGATGAGACGGTCCGGCTGTGGGAGATCCAGAGCAAGCAGTGCCTGCGGACAATCACCCACAAAGGTAGGGCTGGCCCTTGGCCCCTGGCTGAGCCCCTGCAGAGCCAGCAAAGCTCCTCCCAGCAGGGTTTATCACTGCCCGTGGTATGCAGTCAGGGCTGCCACATGTCCCCCGAGGTTCCCTGAGCTGCTCCAGTGTCCTTTCTCTTCCTCCTCCAAGTGTCTAAACCCTTGTGCCTGTCCTAGCTGCAGTCCCTTCCCCCTGTCATTGCCCGAGGGAGGTATTGCAGCCATTATCTGCAGAGCTCTGTGCAGCCACGATAAGAGGAGCCAGCACTGGTTGCTCCTCGGTAATGCCTCCAGCCCTCATGCATCTGCCACGTGGAGTTCCCCATCCTGTCTCCCCCCAGGAGTGATTGCTGTGCTAATGGCCACACTCATTGTACCAGTGACCTGCTGGAGGACGGAGGTAAGCAAGGCCCTGAGCACCAGCTGCTAATGTTTTCAGGGTGCAGCTGGCAATGCTTCTGAGGTGCCAGGCTCTTACGGCAGTGATGGCGCATCCTCTGCTCAGAGAAGAGCAGTCCTTGAGACAGAGGGAAGGCAGCAGGGCTTGAGCATGGGGCTGATTCCCCCTCCCCAGCCCTTGCATCCAGCCAGCCTCCTGCTGCCTTGATTTCACCAACCTGGCTGCCATGGGAAGTACGGAGAGAGGATCCAAGCTATCCCGCCCTGCTGGCAGGAGCAGGGTCCGGGTGGGCTCTTATCAGCTGGGGGGTGGAGCCAGCAAGCCCCCAAGTCCCAGCAGCAGGTGCTCCTTCCCTCCCAAGCCCACTTCAAAGCCCACCTCTTTGCCCCTTCCCCTGCTCCCCCAGTTCCCCTGGAAACGTCTCTATCCTCACTACTTTTCTACCCCCGCATTTCTGAGCTCCATGCAATCGAGTCCCCTGCCCCTGAGAATGGGGCTTGTGGGGCCCAGAGGTTGCTGCGGGGGCTCTCTAGCATCGGGGGTGGGAGAGATAGGCCAGGAGCAGTGATGGGCAGCAGCTACCTGCGTGGGCAAGTGCAGTAGTTAGAGTGCTCATTAACTGTGCCACGCGGGTGCTAGGTGGTTCCCAGTGACAGCTGGCTGAGGCGCAGCCCCATGATGGATGGCTTGCTCTGCAGAGGACAGCCAGGCTGCTGTGCGGGCGTGGAGTGAGCTGTCCCCTGCCTGCACTGATGTGGGGCCCGGGTGCATGAGGCTTTAAGAGCAGAGAGATGCTCCCTAGTTCTGCTTGCAGAGGGGTCTTCCTCTTCCAAGCAGACTTGTGGGGTGGAAGGAAGGAGTCCCGACTCAGCCTGTGGGGAGGGGTGGACTTGACCAGCGGGGAGGCTCCTGGGCACTCGTTACCTCTGGGCTGGGGACCCCAACTTTCTCAGGGTGAAGCTGGCATGACCGAGCTCCCTGCAGCAAACCAGGGGTTCCCCCTGGTCTTTACTCACTGCTGCTCAGCAGAGCCTCTGCTGTGCCCACTGCAGCCCCGCTCCTTTCAGCTGCTGCCAACGCAGCTCCACTCATGGACAGATCCTCCTGGCAAGATCCAGACCCCCCCTCCCCTCTCACACCCCCAGCATTACAGGGTGTCTGGGACATCATCAGTTCTTACCTCCACCATACCCACCTGCCCCACTTCCCATATTCAGACCCTCTTCATCCGAACTTGCTTGGGCATCTTGACTCAGTGTGCTGAGACCAGTGTCTCAAGCCCTTGGGTCAGCAGGATTATTCCACACTGCAATCCCCTGGGTTAGGAATCCAAGTGCCCTGCTCCCAGCTCTCAGGAGTTGTTACTCTTGCTCCCCCCTGCTCTGTAGACAAACTCCTAGATGCAGGAGGAAAACCCAGTTGTCGTCACAAGAGCCCCTGCTTGCTGTTTCCAGGGCTGCCCAAGGCCAATGCTAGCCCTCAAACATCCACGCTGCATCTGTCTGACCTGCCCTCTCCTATCTGTCTGTCCTCAGGCCCGGTGACCAACGCCTTCATCGTGCTGGCCCCGGCCAACATGTTGCACCCGGACAGCAAGCCCAACGTGCCTCTGCCCAAGTTCAGCAAGCACCTGCATGGCACCGAGAGCAGCGATGCGCAGGGTGGTGAGGGGGTGACTCTGCGGCTTGGGCTGGACCAGCAGGTACTGGCTTGTCCCACGTGTGTGTATGAGTGAGTGATCTCTCCTCCCTGCCTGAGCAGAAGCAGATGGCTGGTTCCTCCTGATGTGATGCTGACAGGCAGCAGCTTCACAGTCTGTCCTAGCACAGGAGCCCCTTTGGGGCAGGGGAGAGGAGAGGAGAGGAGGGGGTGGAAGGACCCAGAGATTATGGAATAACCGGCTGCTGTGCATTGTGTGGGAGGGGCTGGACGTAGCAGGATAGAGCAAGGGTGGGGTGGGATGGGGAGCATGATTCCTGCGTGGTTCTCCTGGCTCCAGAGGGAGCAGCATGGTCCTTTTAGAGCCGGAGAGCTGCCTTTGGCTGGGAATGTGTTGTAGCAGAGCCGCATTCTCCTGTTCCTACATGCCTCAGTTTCCCCATGAATAAACAAATCCCCAGGGAGGCGAGTGCTGCCCTCGGCCACGGCCACTTGGGTACTTGCAATGAGCTCCTCAAGTGGGAGGTGGAGGAGAAAGTGGGGCCTGGGGAGGGGAGGGACCTGCCCATGGATCCTTGCTGCATGCGGAGGTGGCAGAGGCTGCCTGTCCCTGGATCCAGTAGCTCGAGGGAGGGGAGGTGACTTTCCTGCTGCAGCCCCTGCTCTGTGCAGCATCCACCCCGCCTCCCGCAGGCAGAGCCCAGCAGCTCACCCACCTGCCCCTCCCCTGCACTGACCTTGGCTGAAGGTGGTTCTTCCTCCCCAGGTACCTGGAGACCACGTGTAAGGTTTACCTAATGGCTGGTTTTTAAGGAGGATTCTGATGAGCTGATTGTGGCGGAGAGCTGAGCTCTGGCTCTGAGGGGGAAGGGGAGCTGAAAGCCCATCTCTCTCAGCTCTGTGCCAGCAACTGGCTTCCTTATTGCCTCCGAGTGATCCTGAGGCTGGAGAGGTGCTCAGCATGCCCCTGGGAGTGAGTGAGGGCTGGAGCAGGGGGCTGCCCTGACCCTAGGAGGCAGGGGATCTTCTGTGTCCTCTCTGCCCTCCCATCCATCACCTGCTACAAGGGTTCTCTCAGCTCTCACCTGCAGCCTCTGCGCTATAGAGAAGCAGCCTGAGCTGCCCTCCTGGGCTTCCAGGGGCAAAGGGAAGGTGCCTGGACATCCTACCACACCTCCCCAGTGGGCAGTCGCAGCTCTGGGACCACCAGCGCTCTTGGGCTGGTTCCAAGATCCTGCTGGAGCCTTGCTGGTGGGGCATCTGGTGTCAAAAACCAGTGTGAGTGCAGGTTGGAGATCAGGAGGGGGCCAGTGGGGGTGGGTTCCCTCTGTCCATACTGGCTCCTGCCCTGGCATGTTATAAAGGGGAGGGGACTGTCTGCTCTGAGCAGTATAGCATCCCCTTGGCATCAGTGCTGCCTTCTAATGCTCTGGCATTTACTCTATGGGGGGGCTGGTATGCCAGGTGCACCCTCCCCTGGGGCATGAGGGCTGGTCTGGTGGCCCCAGCCTGAGGTCAGGAGGTGCCAAGCGTGCGTTCCAGTGTGAGCTGAGGCCACGGCGCTCCCTGCCAGCGCCTGCTTCCCCCGGCCAAACCTCTGCAGCGAAATCCTCCCCCTGGCTCCGGGCAGGCCCTATTTGGTGCAGTAATTTTTCCTCCCTGCCTGCTGCTCTGTGCCACTGAACAGCTGCCGCCTTCCGCCCCAGACACAACCCCTGCCGTTCGGGGCCTGTCCATAGGGCCAGGGGCTGGCACGCGTGGAGAGAGATTCATGTTGGTCATTGCTGGGGGCTCGTCCTGCTTCATGAAAACCCCCTGTCTGCAGCCAGACTCTTCGCCTGCTGCAGGTCACAAGCTCCCTCCGGCCCTCGGTGGCGTGGGAGGAGCGATTTTTTTAGCTGGATAAGGGAGCAGTGCTTGGGGCCTGACCGGTGGCTTTGGAGCAAAGCCCTTTGACTTCCTGGCTCTGTGCTGAGGGGCCCAAATAGCAGTTCATCTTGCCTGGGTTGGATGGGGCTGGGGTGGAAGTGACTGCTTTTTTCTGTCTAGCAGGTGTTCTCTGGGCAGGGAGGGCCACAGTCTGGTAAAGCAGGGATAGGGCATCTTAGGACCGGCCTAGAGAGATCTTGGGGCAGGGGAACAGTGCAGGGCTGGGCACCCTCCCTGCAGGCCTTGGCGTGCCCCTGAGGGGAGAGCCTGGCTCTTTGCGTGACTCTCTGCTTCTCTTCCTTGCAGGGCTCTGGGGAGAGCTACCTGGAGAGGGCCAAGCGGCTGTATTCGCAGATGTGCTCCACACGGGAGAAGGTGAGGCCACGCTGGGGAGAGGGCTTGGGCAGGGAAGGCTGGGCGGTAGTGGGGTTCCCTCCCCCACAGTGAAACCAGGCCCACAAGCCTCCTGAACACTTCCCCTAAGGGTAGGGCCCAGTGGGGTGAGCTCCCTGAAACCATAGGTCTGACTGGGACCAGGTGGGGCTGGAGAAAGGGGGGCAGGGGGTTGGTGTGGTATACAGCCTGGCTTTGGGAGGGTCGTGCTTTCTGAGCCCCATAAGCTCCTGCCTGGGTCTGCTGAGGGCCAGGAGTTTGGACTGCCCCTAACCCCTGCTGTCACCTCCCCCCCTGCAACAGAACCTGATGGGAGACCAGGAGCAGCTGAAGATCCAGGTGACGGACCTGGAGGAGGAAGTGCAGACCCTGAGGAAAATCAACAAGAACCTGTTTGAATTTTCTGCCCGTTTCCTCACCAAATCGACCAAGTAAGAGCCCACCCTGCGCCCAGCCCTGCTCGCCTGCCTGCCCGCTCACAGGCATGTGAGCACACGTGGCGCCTGTGTCCAAGCAGCCCTCTGCCAAAGACAGCACACTCCGGAGCACACGGGTCCTTGGACACGTGCTGCCCAGGCCGTCGCACGTCCCTGGTTGCACGTGGCTCCATCTGGGTGTGTCGGGGGAGCGCAGGGACCACGTGGAACCATGCAGCGGGGCACGAGGCTTGGGCAGCCAGGACCAGAGACACTGAGAGGACCTGGGCTCCCTCGGACTCCTCCTTGAACATGCTGTGTGCGCAGGCCTGTGGGCTCACCCCAGCCTCTGCAGATGCCCCGCGGGGTCCTGGCGATGGGGCAGCAAGAGAGGACACCCCCACTGCCATCCAGTTGATGCTGCCTTGTGACACTGAATCCAGCGCTGCCAGGAAGTCGGGTTGGACTCCTGTCAGCAACAACCAGACAGAGCTGCTGAGGTGCAAGCCCCCCTCAACTCGGGCAGGATGGAGGGACGTGGCTGCGCCCCCCGCCCTCCCCAAGGTGCTTTGAGGGTCCGGGAGCAGGTTATTCCAGGGTGCGCAAGTAACTTCATGGGGAGGGCAGTGAGGGGCTATCTGGTTGGCAGAGGCAGGCAAACCCCAGCCTGCTTTCTCCATCTTTTTCTTTCCCCTGCCCCAGGTCCAGTAATTTGGTTTCCCTGTTGGTGGCAGATCTGCCACCGTTCCCTTTTGTGCGCTGTAGCATAGCCTGGTGGGTTTCATAAACAATGGGTTTTGTAGCGCGACGTGCTGGGGTTTCCTTGCTGTCCTCTCTGCCTTGGCGCAGCCACCTCGGTGCCTCCTTCGCACTGCTGCAGGTCGGGGCACTGCAGCACTGTCCCCGCTTCGGGGACAGGAGGGGAGCATCTCGGGGGACCTTGTTGAGCATGAGCTGGCTCTGATTCCTCTGCTCTTCCCTGGCTGGCCACCTGGCTCTCTTCTGTCACGTGGTGTAGGACCCCCAGTCATTGTCACCCCACCCTGTAGCCCTTGGATCTGTCCTCCTTGGACTGCCCTTGGTGGCTTGTCACTTTGTCCATCTCCTCTGCCAGTGATCGATCAGCAGCTCGTCCCCAGCTCCCTTCCCTAGTGACTCCGGAGCTGTCCTGTGCCCGGCCGTTGCCATGGGGGATGCGGTGACTGCTGGGCTGAAATGTTCGACTAGCAGGCACGTCCCTGCTAGGACTTCCTTATCCCCCCCTTCCCTGCCTTTGTCCACACCCACGTGTCCGTGTCTCACCTGAGTGGGTGCTGCCTCCAACAGAGCAGCTGTCCCGGGTTGGGCTCAGAGATCACTCACTCCACCCACTACCTCCTTTGTAAGGAAGGGCACAAGTGCTGCTGCATCCTCCAAGGCCTTCCCACGATCCCCTGGGGAGGCACCTGGGGGTGTCTGTGCTTTCTGCAGCAGCTGTGCTGCCAGGTGACTGCAGCAGCCTGGAGGTGGCAGGGAGGGCCGGCAGGGCTTGGCTGGTCCCTGCGGGGGGAATGCTGTTGGTGTCCGTCGCCTGCATTACCCTGCCGTGCAGACTGCCCTCCCTGCTGGGGTGCATGAGGGAGCAGGCAGTCGCTCCCTCTCAGGAGCTCTGGGTTGAGGCCCTGCTCTCTGGCTTCCTCTCCCCAGCTTGAAGCAGGCACCTGTCAGCTCCAGCTCTGGGTAGAAGCCAAGCAGCCCACGGCCCACCCAGCAGCAAGGTGCTTGCACCCCCTGGAGCCCGTCCTTCAGCACCGTGGCTCTAGCTCCTCTCCCCTCCTGGGGTGAGCCGGGAGCTGGGGCAGGCGGTTTTGGAGGCTCTGCAGCTGGGAGAAAGCCTGGTTCCCTGCACAGAGCCCAGCAGGGGCATCAAACAAGAGCCAGGCGGGCTCTGCGAGCCAAGCTGTCTTTGCTTTCCGGAGCTCACAGCTTGGTGTCCCCACGCTGAGCAGTGGGCGCGGAGCTGGAGATGCCATGCATGCAGTCTGTGAGCTACAGGACAGCCGTACAGGGGGCTGCAGTGTGGCATTGATCGAGGGGGACATTTGGGAGCAGGGAGGGGCCAGACCCCTGGAGCCACCCGCACCCCGTCAGCAGACTCCACTTGTAACGAAGCAGAAGAACCCACAGACGATCACGAGTGCATCCAGATGCTGGCGCGGCCGGGCTGGGGCCCAGCTGCTGGCAGTGGGCCCAGATCAGGCTTTTAGCCCTGAGGTGCCTTTCCCTCTCCTCTCCCTTCTCCTTCACATCCCTCTGATGTGCTGGATCGGCGCTAGGGGCTGCGTCGACACACCAGCGAGCCCTGCACGGCTCCGTCTGTCCCCAGCACCCAGGTGCCACAGTGACTGGGGAGGTGTCAGGACTCTCCCGGCCGCTCGTGCCCTTTGCTCCCTCTGGGCTGCCCGGGGAGGGACTGTGTGAGCAGGGCCTTTTCTGCAAGCAAGGATCATGTCTGCAAGGATGCGGGATACCTGTGTGCCTTCCCTGCCACCCCTCTCCCCCTCCTTGGAGCTTCAGCTTTCAAGCCAAAAGCAGCAAGATCCCGCAGCCCAGGGCTGGGCTCCTCCGTCTGCCCTCCTGCAGGCAGCAAAGCCCACCTCCCTTGGACAGGTGGGTAGAGGCCACGGGGAACCTTTGCGAATGGCCCCCAGGACCCCGGCAGCATCCGGTGGCTGGTTCCCCGAGGCCAGTTCCCAGAGCGGGTGCTGGAGCTCCTGTCTCTGTCTTGCCCCTTGTCCTTTCGGCCCTGATCCCTGACTGGAATAGAGGTGCCCGCAGGCCAAGGAGGATCCCGCTGTGAGCTGCCCAGCAGCAGTGCCCTGAGCAGTCAAGACGAGAGCAAAGCCCCTGAAGGGCCTGGGGCAGCGTGGGCCCAGGAGGGCAGGCAGACGTGCCCCACAGCCCCTGGAGTCGCGCGACAGCCCTGCGGTAAGCTACGTACGGGGGAAAGAAGGGTTGGGTGGTGGGTCGGGGCCAGCCTGGCTCTTGGGAGATGCCCAGTCCCCCTGTTCTCTTGGTACTAGCAGGTGCCTCAGTTTCCCCTTTAGGGGACAGAGAAGTCCTGTCCTGCCTCCTGGCTGCCATGCGGGCCGGTATGTTCGACAGGGCCCTGCACTCCTCCAGGAAGTCCTTGCACTCAGCCTGCGGCATGCCCTGCTTGGGGGCGGGCATGCCAGGCAGGAGAGTCCTTGCCCCCAAGGTTGGGGAGCCGTCCTCCAGCAGTCTACAGCCAAGGGGGGCAACCCCCCCATCATTGGGAAGGGGCACCCCAGGAAAGCCACCCCCCCATCTGCCTCCAGCACAGCTCCCCCAAATCCACAACCCCACGGCTCCGACCTGCCCTCCCTCCTTATAGCATAGCACGGCCTGTGCCCACTGCCCGGGCACCCTGCAGGCATGGGGGGGAGCAGGGCAGGGTGGGTGGTCCCCAAGCTACCTGCTTGCAATTTATCTCTTTAATTAGCTGCCAGCTTGCAGGTGATAAGCTAGCAGCACGAAGGATTGGCTTAATCGCCTCTTCGGCCCCACTGCTAATTTTTCTCTAGCAGCAAATTCCCAGGCCAGATGGGGCTCGGGAACAGGCGGCGGGAGGGGTTGAGGGGGGAGGTTTCCAGCTATTTTTTGCCACCGAAAACCTGCCTGAAGCTTTGTTCAGGGCTTTGCTAGAGGACCACACATTGGTCTCCTCCCCGGAGCGTGGGCTTGGGCTCTGCCGGGCTCCCATCGCAGGGGTGCATCAATGGCAGGTGTCCGTATCCGTCCCCGCTCCCTCATCTACCCCTGAGTTTACGGCTGCTGCCCTGCAAGGCTGGGTGAAGCAGAGAGAGCCACTCTCGGCTGCCAGGTACTCCAGAAAGCAAAGCAGCCCAAGTCCACCTGCCCGCGGGGTATGTGGGGTCAAGGGAGAGGGGGCCGGCAGGAGGAGCGACCCGGTGCCAGGAAGGGGAGGCTCTGGTTAATGCGAGGGGAGATCCTGGAATCACTAAGGACCAAGAAGGGGGTGTGAGTGTGAGTGCACGCTCCCCTCTTCTGTCCCGCAGGGAGTCGGGACTGCTACGCCGTGTGTCACGAGCCCCAAACTGCTCCCAGCAGATGTGCTTGCTGGCCGGGGAGGTGGAGAGGTCTCCAGGACCCACTGAGAGATCTCACCCCCTGGCCCATCCGAGCAGAGCGAGGTGGAGGGACGTGCGAGGGGTGGCCGTGCAGCCTCTGGTCTCCTCCCTGGGGCAAGCGGGGCCTTGGGATGTGGCCGGACGGTGGATTTTGATGGCTCTCTGCCTCCTTGCAGCTCGGTCCTCCCTGGGGTCGCGGGGAGGCTTCACAGCTGGACGAGCTGAGCCAACACGACAGCACAAAGGATCCGGGTGAGTGGCAGAGACCCCAGGAGCCAAGCCACGTTCCCTCGGGCCCGGGTCGGAGCCCAGGGCAGAATCTGAGCCATCCCCCTGCTCCGTTCCCCTCCTCCTGGGTGTCATGGGAAGCGCCATTAGGACCTCCGGGCCGGCTCCATCCCCCGAGGCGCTTCGCCGCGTTCGGCGGCGTCACTGTTGCTGATGCTGGTGTTGCTGGTGCCTCCCCCCGGACCCCCGGGCCTCCCCTTGCTGCCTGTGTGCGGCACCGTCCAAATGCAGCTGCTTCTGGGCCGCAGCACCACAGTACGCCAGGAAGAACATGCCGGGCGAGGCAGCAGGGCCGGGCTCAGGACCCCCAGTGCCAAGAGACGCCCACAGCTCCTGGATCGGGCTCGGAGCTGGTAATGAAAGCGCGGGCGTCAGCTCTGCTGTATCCCGGGAGCCAGATGGGATCCGGGCCCGGCAGCCAGTGCCATCTCCCCTCCCCAAGCCACAGCCCCAGTGGAGGTGGGGGGCACTCGCCCCAAATCACAGTCCTCCACCCTGCTCCACCTGCCCCATCCCAGCCAGCCCCCCCCTGCTCATTACTGAGTTCATTAGGAGCATGGGGGGGAGGGAGCCTACTCCAGCCTGGCAAAGCAAAGCAACGCGGTGCCGCAAAGCCCTTTCTCCTTGGCAGAGCCATCTCCTCCCCGGGCATTCGTTAGTGTTTCCTCATTAAATCTGGCAGCTGATCGATAGTTTTGCCAGCTGGTGCATGACTCTATTTTTCTTGGAGGTTATTAACATAATAGGTTTCCCTCTCTCCCATTCTTCCCCTGGCAGCAGGGGGTGCCGGGGGGCTGGGGAGCCCGCAAGAGCCCTTCCTGCCACAGGTGGCTTGCCCGTCCCCCCCCTACCCAGCACACAGGGCCTGGGTCCAACCAGCCGGGTGTGGGATCCCTCTTCTTCCCCACACTCTGGATTTTCTTTCTAGGAGATGGCCCTGGCTTTCAAAAGCATCCAGTTAGGAGGGGAGGGCGTCAGCAGTGAGACACCCCCCTCCCCCCCCCCCAGTCATCCTGGGTTGGGTTAGAGAGGCTGGTGTCCTGCACCCCTAGCACCCAAAGGGTTAATAGAGCCATTTCCCTGCACCCCAAGGGTTAATAATTGCTTTGCTAAGGACCAGGGGAGGCATCCTGACCCCCAGGCCTGGTCGGTGGAGGCTGTTGCACTGGTTCCCCGATGCTTCCCGGGCTGGGTGAATGCATTAGTGCCTCTGCATTGCTGCATCACACCTGCAGCCCGGCCACTGCGGGCTGGACGGCTGCCCCACGTGGGCTCCTGCGCCCAGCCGGGGTTGGGGACGACGCTGCAGGGACAGGGACCCAGCCCAGGCTTGTTGCACCCCCTCCTCCTTCGCCTCCATCGCATCCTGGCCGAGGGGCGAATCCAGAGAGCAGGGACCAGGGCGCCGGGGTTCTGCCACAGACCTTGGGCAAGTCACATCCCTGATCCCTGCCTCAGTTTCCCCTCCCGACCTGTGCCCGTGCAGAGCAGCAGCCCCGGTGGGGGACAGGCCACGGCTTTCCCTGCGTCTGTGCCATGCCTCGTGGGGTGGGGTGGGATGCTGGAAATGCGAAGAGCAGAGACTGGGGGGAATGAACTGGAAATGATCGTGTTCAGGGAAACAGAGGCAGTGCCTCTCCTGAGCCCCCTTAGCTCTGCCACACTGCCAACCCGGACTCCCGGGTCCTACCGCCGGACCTCCAGCAACCCAGTTATGCTCCTGCCATGGCAGACCTCACTGTGACAAACCCAGGGCCCCGGGGGAGTTTGTGGGTGACGATCAGCAATTCCTGGCAGTGCTGAAGCTGGACTCCAGATCCCCCTGCCTGCCCTGCCAAAAAAGACAGAGCCCACCTGAGACTCTCCAGTGACATTATAGGGCTTATGACACACAACTACACAGCAGAGGCAAGAAAACCCCATAAGGAGATGAGATGCACTCTCCTGTCGTCTCCCAGCCACTCTGCTCTCAGGCCAGGTCATTATTTAGGACTATCACGAGTCCTGACTCGAGCCTTGCTGCTTTCCAGGCCTCTCTCTATCTCTTGTTGCTCTGGTTGGTTTTTTCCTCCCTTTCTTTACAACGCCCCATAAATCGATGAAACACCGAAATAAGCTGCTGTTCCCTGAACTCAGCTGTCCTGGCCATTTAGGCGCTGACACCCATTACGGGCTTAAAAACCACACAAGCCAAAAAACATATATATATATAAAAGGTGCCTTGATTTTAAACAAGATCCTTCCTGGCAGCACAAGGTCAGCGCCGCACTGCGCCGCCGAGGTCCTGGACCGGGACGCTGGCGTGGGGAGGGGAGGGGAGGGAATCTGATGGAGCCAAGAGAGCTGTTGCAAAGCCGCAAGGTGGTTTTTGCAGCCCCGACACTGCGGGTCCTGCGGCTTCGGTGGGGCTGGGAGGGGAGCAAGTGGGAGAGTTTCGTGCCGTGCTGGGGGATAGGCCAGAGTCCATCCCTGGGGCCAGGCAGGTGCTGTGAATTGCAAGAGCCAGGCTGCTGGGGACCCACGTTGGGGGGGTGCCTGTGCTAGGAGGGTTGCTGCGCTGACCGGGCCCCGCTACTGTGGCAAGGCTGAGCTAGCAGAGCCGGCTCCGGGAGCAAAGCAAGCAGAGGGTGCAGCTTTGCTGGGGGGCTGCCTCCTGGCTGACATTGCCCTGCTCCCCCCAGCTCTGCAGTGCACACCAGTGTCCAGACAGGGGGCTGGTGCCTGCTGCGATCCCTGCGTCTTTAGCAGGGGAATCCTCGTTGGTCTAATGAAGACACCCAGCACCGGCGGGGCGGCGAGACTGAATGCGTCGGAGGCTGGCTGGTGTCCACGTACAGCCACTGCAGGGATGAGGGGGTGTACGGGGGGGGGGCATGAAGATAAGCCCTGTACAAGCCTCCCCCCCACTGCTGCGTCGTGCAAAGCCTCATCAGATTGGGCCCCATCTGCTGCTCCAGCTCTTATCCTGACGTGCCCGGGTAGCTGGCAGTCCTAGCTTTCTCATTCATGTCACACGCGCAGGAAGGCCTGGCGGGGACAGGCAGCGTGGGAGGGTGGGGAGCAGTGGCGGGGAAGCGCTGGGTGTTGCGAGGGGGCAGGCATCCCTCTGGATTGATGCTGCGAGGCTGGCAGGGGCCTGCGCCTGCATTGCAATACGGACCCTCGGCATTCAGGGGTCACGGCTGCCTGCATGGTGCCGCCATCGGCGTGCTTGCTCGCGGCTGTCACAAGGGCTCGGCCAGGCCCGTGCACACGTGGTGGCCCACACGAGGGGGTGCAGAGGCGGTGTGTGGGGCTGCAGGGAGTTTTCAGGGGGTGGGTGTCGGGGGGGGATGACGATGTGTGTTGTGATCCATGCAAGACTTGTGCCCTCGGGTGTGGGTAGGGATGGGGCTCACAAGCACCACCGGCTGTGCTGAGACGTGTGTTCGTGGTGATGTCCTGCGTGTGCTACACACCAGCCCAGACCCTGGGGGTGTTGTGTAGCTTGGAGTGTGTAGCTGGGGTGGTGTGTGCGTGTGTGCGTGCATGCGCATGCTGTCCGGGGGGGGGGCCGAGCAAGTTGTGAGCTGTGCACCACGTCTGCACAGTGTGTGGATTGTGCGGTTTGGTGAAGCTGGTGTGGGGGATGTGGGCACCCTGGGTTGTGCTTAGGCCTGTATGCCATGGCAGCTGCTGCAAAGGGCTTTAAGTGTCCACATACACACACTAATAGACACAGCTAGGACACCCACCTAGAGCAGCGATATCATGGTCCTCATTTGGCAGAAGGGGAAACTGAGGCAGAGGAGGACCCAAACATTGCGGCAGGTCACTGGGGGTCGAGCCAGTGCCCTGCTTGGCTCTAACCACTGGGCCCCCCGCCCCTCCCTTTACACCCACCCACCCCTCGGGGCTCAGGGTACCACAATCCAGGGTGACTAGGAGGCTCCTCCGCAGAGGAGGCAGCAGCTGCTTCCCTGGGGGAGCCACGGGCCACCTGCCCTGTAGCTGCGGGGGCTGAGGCCGAGGGTGGGGGCAGGAGCTCCCCCCTCCGGTGTTCTGGAAACAGGGCTGGTCCCCGGGGCCTGAGCCAGGCTGCCCTCCACGGCCCCACTCCTGGGGGCTTGGGCCTGGGGTGGGGGTGAGCATGTGTCTGTCTGTGTGTGTCCACGTGCACGTCTGTCTCTGTATGTGTATGCACTTGTGTCTGTGTGCATGCATATATGAGTGCTGGTGTCTGCCAGTGTGTTGTGTGCGCATCCGTGTGTCTCTGTGTGCACGTGTCTCTGTGTGCATGTGTGTCTGTGTGTATGAGTGCTTATTTCTGTGTGTGTTCTGTTTGTGTTGGTGTGTGTTGTATGTGTGTGCCCATGTGTCTGTGTGCATGTCTGTCTCTGTGTGTATGCCCATGCATGTCTGTGTGTGCAAGTGTGTGTATGAGTGCTTGTGTGTGCATGTGCATGCCTGAGTGCTGATGTGTCTGCCTGTGTGTGTCTGTGTGCATGTGTCTGTGTTGTGTGCACACATGTATGAGTGCTTATGTCTGTGTATGTGCATGCATGTCTGTGTTGTCTGTGCAAACACATACAAGTGCTTATGTCTGTGTGTCTGTGCACACGTGTCTGCCTGTGTGTGTCTAAGTGTGCATGTCTGTCTGCGTTGTGTGTATGTGCATGCATGTCTGTGTGTGTTGTGTCTGTGCGCATGGGTGTACGAGTGCTTTTGTCCGGGTGTGCGTGCATGTCTGTGTGCAAACACGTACAAGTGCTTATGTCCGTGTGTCTGTGCACACGTGTCTGCTTGTGTGTCTAAGTGTGCATGTCTGTCTGCGTTGTGTGCACGTGTGTATGTGCGTGCATGTCTGTGTGTGTTGTGTCTGTGCGCACGGGTGTACGAGTGCTTTTGTCCGGGTGTGCGTGCATGTCTGTGTGCAAACACATACAAGTGCTTATGTCCGTGTGTCTGTGCACACGTGTCTGCCTGTGTGTGTCTAAGTGTGCATGTCTGTCTACATTGTGTGCACGTGTGTATGTGCGTGCATGTCTGTGTGTGTTGTGTCTGTGCGCACTGGTGTACGAGTGTTTTTGTCCGGGTGTGCATGCATGTCTGTGTGCAAACGCGTACGAGTGCTTATGTCCGTGTGTCTGTGCACACGTGTCTTCCTGTGTGTGTCTAAGTGTGCATGTCTGTCTGCATTGTGTGCACGTGTGTATGTGCGTGCATGTCTGTGTGTGTTGTGTCTGTGCGCACGGGTGTACGAGTGCTTTTGTCCGGGTGTGTGTGCATGTCTGTGTGCAAACACATACAGGTGCTTATGTCCGTGTGTCTGTGCACACGTGTCTGCTTGTGTGTCTAAGTGTGCATGTCTGTCTGCGTTGTGTGCACGTGTGTATGTGCGTGCATGTCTGTGTGTGTTGTGTCTGTGCGCACGGGTGTACGAGTGCTCTTGTACGGGTGTGCGTGCATGTCTGTGTGCAAACGCGTACGAGTGCTTATGTCCGCGTGTCTGCGCACACGTGTCTGCCCGTGTGTGTCCAAGCGTGCACGTCCGCCTGAGTGCGTGTGTCCGCGTGCGGTGTGCACGCGTGTCCGAGCGCCGCCGGCCCGCGCCCGCCGCAGGGCTCCTCCTCCTCCTGCTGCCGCCCGCCCGCCCGCCCGCCGGCCGGCCCGGCCCGCCCATGGCCGCGCGGAGCCCGGGCGCTGCCGCATGGCGCGGTGGCCGTGGCCGTGGCCGTGGCCGTGGCTGGGGCTGGGGCTGTGGCTGGCGCTGAGCGGGGCGCACCCGCAGCCGTGCCGGGTGCTGGCGCGGGCGGGGGGCGCGGTGCGGCTGGGCGCGGTGCTGCCGCGGGGCGCGGCGCGGGGCCGGGTGCGGGGCGCGCTGGCGGCGGCCGGCCGGGCGGCGGGGCTGCCCTTCAACCTGAGCGTGGAGCTGGTGGCCGGCGCGCCCCCGGCCCGCGACCCCGCCTCGCTGGCCGCCTGGCTGTGCGGGGCGCTGGCGGGGCGCGGCGTGGCGGCCGTGCTCGCCTTCCCGCAGAGCCGCCGCGAGCTGCTGCAGCTCGACTTCCTCGCCGCCTTCCTGGGCATCCCCGTGCTCAGCCTGCCGGACCTGGAGCGGCCCGCGCCCGCGCCGCCTCGGGTAAGGGGCCGGCCTGCGCGGGACCCCCGTGCCAGCCCCGGGGATGGGCGGCTGGAGGGCACCCCCTGTGCCAACCCCGGGGCGGGGGGAGTGGAGGAGGGACCCCTGTGCCAACCCCGGGGATGGGGGAGTGGAGGAGGGACCCCTGTGCCAACCCTAGGGATGGGCAGGGGGAGTGGAGGAGGGACCCCTGTGCCAACCCCGGGGCTGAGGGAGTGGAGGAGGGACCCCTGTGCCAACCCCGGGGATGGGGGAATGGAGGAGGGACCCCCTGTGCCAACCCCGGGGCGGAGGGAGTGGAGGAGGAACCCCTGTGCCAACCCTAGGGATGGGGAAGTGGAGGAGGGACCCCTGTGCCAACCCCAGGGATGGGGGAGTGGAGGAGGGACCCCTGTGCCAACCCTGGGACAGGGCAGGTGGAGAGGACCCCCTTGTGCCAACCCTGGAGATGGGGGAGTGGAGGGGACCCCCCCTGTGCCACCCCGAGGGGCTGGGGTGGCTCAGCAGGTGCGGCGAAGAGTTGGCCGGTCCCAGCAGGGCTCAGCTGTGACTCACAGGTGTCCTTGGGGGGTCGGTGTGCAGCCAGGAGAACCCCTGCCCTGCCCTGCCCTGCCCTGCGCCCCCTGGAAGGCTGGATGGGGGGAGAAGCTCCAGGTGCAGGGGATGGTGCCCCCCCCCCCCCCCCCCCCCCCCGGGCTGTGCGGGAGCTGCTGGAAGGCAAGGAGCGGGGGCCCGATCCTGGCCAAGGCAGCGTGGAGGAGCCGGGCGCGAGGAGCGCGGTCAGAGATGCAGTGGGAGGTCTAACCCCCCCCCCCCCGCTGCGCCCCGAATCCTGACGGGATGGGGGCCTCTGGTTTTCCCAAGAGACCCGCACCCACCCCCCAGCGCGGCTGCGCAGGGCCCAGGCTGTCTCCCGTGCCGGGTGCCTCTTGCTCCTTCCCACCCCAGAGGTGGCTGCATCTCTGCAGCTGGTGGAGCCCTTGGGTGCTCTGCATAGCTCCGCTTGCCTGGCAGCTGGGGCAGGCCGTGCCAGGGTCTCGCTGCCCTTGCTGGCTTGGGGGTGAGGGGCCGGGGAACGTGCCTGGTGCGGCTGATCAGCCCCTCTGCGCTTTCCAACCGGAGGCTTTTGCCGGGCACCCGGCTGCTGGGGCGGGCAAGCGTGTGGTGGCAGCCAAGAGGAGGCTGCTCCGTGCGGCAGGGAGCTGGGGTCGGCACGGCACAGACGGCCGTGTTTGGGATGCTTGCGCTGGAGGATGCTCCGAGGCTGCTCCCCCAAACAGCCCCACGGGGCTCCCTGGCCTCCAGCCATCTGAAATCAAAGCCGTGATTCAAAGCGGGGAGAGGTCAGCTTGAGATGCTTTCAGAAAGCTTCATGTCCCCAAAGACCCCCGTCCGCCTCGGGGAACGCAGTCCCTTTCCCATCAGCCAGACTCCAGGGAAATCGTGGCCTGGGTCTCCCCAAGGCCTGGCCTGGCCGGTGGGGAGGGCAAGGGGCTGCTGGAGACCCATGGGGGGGCTTGGATCTGGAGGCGAGGCCGACCAACTCTAGTGCCCCATGCACGTGCCCCCCAGAATTGCAGAGCAGCTGCCTTCGGGGTCCGGGAGAAAAGTGCGGGTGAAAGGCAGGGCCTGGGTCTCGTGGGGAAACGGGCCAGAAAGAGACCCCCCCCCCCCCCCCTCCCATGCGCTGCCAAGGCCTCGTCGCGAGGCCCGGGCCAACTTCCACGCTCGCCCTGCTGCCGCCCACGCACCCGCTGCTCTCTCGCTTTTATGATGCTGAATTATTGATGGCGCGGACACGGCTCCCGAGCCCGGCGGGTGGGGGCACGGGGGCTTGTCACCGGCACTGCGAAGCCGGCCGCGTTTGCTGCTTTCCCCGGGAATTTGCAGCCTCTGCCGGCAGCCCCCGGTGTGGGGTTTGGGCAGGAACTGGGTCCTCGGTGTGGCCGTCGAGTATCGGGGACAGCGGCCTGCCGGGAAGGGCCCGCACAGGGCCGGGAGAGGGGCAGGCAGGGGCAAAGCTTGCCGTGGGGACAGATGCAATGGACGCAAGGCAGGAGGGGAAACTGAGGCACGGAGAAACTCCGTGGCGTGGGTTCCCTGGCAGGTCGGTCGTAGAGCTTGGAACAGACCCCAGGTGCCCGGGGCGCCTGGCCGGTAGCCCGTATTGCTGCAGAGCCCTGTGCCTCGTGAGAGAGCAAGGGCAGGGGGGGCCACAGCCTCCCTCCAGATATTCAGACCCCCCCCGCCCGCATCCTCTCCTGTCTGGCTTCTCGCTTCCCAGCGTCCCGGGCCGAGCAGGCCTTCTGCCGGCCACTCGCCTCCCAGCCTCGTGCATCCCGCGGGGGTGGGCAGTGTGGGGGCCGGGGGGCTCGGGGGCTAGAGGGTCCTGCGGACAGACAGGCTCTCCGGAGCAGGTGCCGGACTCACCTTGTCCTGCCGAGACATATCCAGCGGCTTTGCGCCTGGGTCCAGCCACAGGGCAAAATCCCCCCGACTTGTGCCCCGCAGAGTCCCCTGCTCTGAGCTGAGCTCTAGTCCCAGAGCCGATGGGCCCAGCAGCAGGGGCGTGGGACATCCCAGGGGGACCCCACGTTGGCACCCTGTAGACAGCGGCACAGCCCGTGGGGCCGGGTCCTTAGTGCCCCGGGAGGGCACAGCTGCAGATGGCAGCGACAGGGCCTTTTCACCCCTTGGTGAGAGCTCCCCCGTGGCTTCAGCCACTGCTCTGATGGTAGCGGGGATCCCCCTGCCTCGGTGGCCTCCATCCCCCTGGCAGCAGGAGATGGACTTACCCGCACCCTACGGGTTCTCCGACGCTGCCGGCGCTGCGCCCCTTGCTTCTCCCCCTGCCTTAGCCCTGTGGGTCAGGAGCTGCAGGCTTGCTAGCAGGGGCTGGGCTGGCAGTGCCCCCCCGGGGTGGCACTAGGGGGTGGGGGCCAGCCAGGGTGACTCAGCAGAGCCCCCTGCTCCACCCTAGCGCGACGCGGCTGCTCCTGCTGAGCAATGCCCTGGCTACGCACCAGCTTGGCTTCCTCCCTTGAGTCTCCCGCATCCCCGGCCTGCCACTGCCTGTCTCAAAAGCCAGCCCTGACGGCAAGGACCGGGCCCCCCCATCTTCCCCCCGGTGCTGGCAGGGTGCTGGGGCTGGGAGCATCCTCTCCTGGGCAGGGGAGGTCCCCAGGGCAGGGAGGATGTTGCGGGGGGGCTTGGGCAGCCTGCCCGCAAGCCCGCCGGAGGAAAGGAAGCTCAGGGCTGCCCACGCCTGGCTGCCATGGCCTGCGCCGTGCAGCTCCGAGCGCGGCGGGGCCCTCACGCCCTCTCTGCCCGCAGAACCCCTTCCACCTGCGCATGGACCTCCACAGCCCCCTGGAAACGCTGGTGGATGTGCTAGCCGCCGTCCTGCAAGCCAACGACTGGCACGACGTCGCCCTGGTGCTCTGCCCGGCCTGGGATGTGCCCGGCTTCCTCGACGTCTGGATCAGCCGCACCCGCCTGCGCCCGCAGGTCCTGCTGGACCTGAGCTCCCGGGATGAGGCGGGTGCCGCCCGGGGGCTGGAGGAGCTCCGGGACCTGCCGGGCCCGGTGCTGCTGTTCGGCTGCGACGCCCGGCGCTCCCGCCAGCTCTTCCAGGCGGCCCAGGAGGCGGGCGTGGGGCCGCAGGAGCTGCACTGGGTGCTGGGCCAGCCGCTCAGCGCCGAGGAGCTGCAGACCGAGGGGCTGCCCCTGGGGCTGCTGGCCTACGGGGAGGTGGAGCGGCCGGCGCTGGAGCTCTTCGTGCAGGACGCCGTGCAGCTGGTGGCGAGGGCCATGGGCAGCGCCGTGCTCGTGCGGCCCGACCTGGCGCTGCTGCACACCATGGTCAACTGCAACGACCGGCACACGGACACCGGCCCGTCCTCGGGGGAGTACCTCTCCCGGTGAGCGGGCACGTGCCGCCGTGTCCCTGGGCACTGGAGTCCTGGCCTCCCATAGCTTGGGGGAGCGGGGACTGGGAGCGAGGGCACCCATTCGGTGCCTCGGTTTCCCTGGGGCACCAACTATCCTGCCTGCTCTCAGCCTCGCCACTGCCTGGCTCTGTGGCCTCGGCTGGGACACTTTGCCTGGCGCTGCCCGTCCCTTTATATCGCATGCCCATGCAGCCACACCTGGTCGTGCACCAGCACCCTGCCATGGGCACACGTATCCGATCTGTGCCATAGTGCTACATGCCCGGGCACACGTGCGTGGGACACGCGTGTGCCCGATTCTCACGGGGTCTTCCTCTCCCCCGCCAGGTTCTTGGCCAACACGTCGTTCCAGGGGCAGACGGGCCCCGTGTCGGTGCACGACACGTCGGCGGTGCACACGGCCCGGCACTACCGCCTCTGGAGCCTGCTGCAGGACTCGCTGGGCCGGCCCACCTGGGTGACCGTGGGCAGCTGGCGCGAGGGCAAGCTCACAGTGGAGGAGGGCACCTGGCAGAGCCAACTGCAGCACAAGAGCCCGGGCGACGGGGACGGCTTCTCCCGCCCCAGGCTGCGGGTGGTGACGCTGGTGGAGCACCCCTTCGTCTTCACGCGGGAGGTGGACGAGGACGGGAGCTGCCCGGCTGGGCAGCTCTGCCTGGACCCCCACACCAACGAGTCGGCCGTGCTGGACACCCTCTTCGAGGCGCTGGGCTCCAAGAACGGCTCGCTGCCCCGGGCCCTCAAGAAGTGCTGCTACGGCTACTGCATCGACCTGCTGGAGAAGCTGGCCGAGGACCTGCCCTTCGACTTTGAGCTGTACATCGTGGGCGACGGCAAGTACGGCGCCTGGAAGAACGGGCGCTGGACCGGGCTGGTGGGCGACCTGCTGAGCGGCACGGCCCACATGGCCGTCACCTCCTTCTCCATCAACTCGGCCCGGAGCACGGTCATCGACTTCACCAGCCCCTTCTTCTCCACCAGCCTGGGCATCCTCGTGCGGACCAAAGACACGGCCTCGCCCATTGGCGCCTTCATGTGGCCCCTGCACTGGACCATGTGGGTGGGCATCTTCGTGGCACTGCATGTGACGGCGCTCTTCCTCACGCTCTACGAGTGGAAGAGCCCCTACGGCATGACGCCCCACGGCCGCAACCGCAGGAAGGTCTTCTCCTACTCCTCCGCCCTCAACCTCTGCTACGCCATCCTCTTCGGCCGCACCGTGTCCAGCAAGACGCCCAAGTGCTGGACCGGCCGCTTCCTCATGAACCTCTGGGCCATCTTCTGCCTCCTCGTGCTCTCCAGCTACACGGCCAACCTGGCCGCCGTCATGGTGGGCGAGAAGACCTTCGAGGAGCTCTCGGGCATCCACGACCCCAAGGTAGGGGGCTGCCCCCGCCCCATTCTTGCCCCTGTAGGGGGCAATGCCCCACTGGGCTTATTGGAGTAGGGAGTGGGGGGGGGGGGAATACCCCTTGCTCCCCGCAACACAGTGCCTCCTGCTGGCCAGTGGGGGTGCTGCACTTAGCAAGGACCCCCGGGGGGAGATGGCAGGGCACCCCCAGTGTAGGGGGTGTAGAGGACATAGGGGTTTGCAAGGGTCGGCGGGGAGGTGCCCCCTTTCCAGGCCGGCCTGGCCCGTGGTGCTCACCAGGCGCGGTCGCCCTCGTTGCAGCTGCACCACCCCTCGCAGGGCTTCCGCTTCGGCACCGTGTGGGAGAGCAGCGCGGAGGAGTACATCAAGAAGAGCTTCCCCGAGATGCACGGGTACATGCGGCGCTACAACGTGCCCGCCACGACCGACGGCGTCACCATGCTCAAGTAAGGGGGCTGGGGAGGGGCTGTGCATGCACCCGCACACTGGGCAGAGGCGTCCGGCGCTGCACAAACACCCCCGATTGCTCACATTCACCCCCCTCCAAGGGTTACATTAGCCCTACAGAGGCTCGGGCTGGGGTGGGGTAATAGGACCCAGCACACCCAGCTGGCACCCCATGCCCAGCTCCCCTCTGCCGGGCTAGGCTGTGACCACCCCTCAGAGTCAGTGCTAATGCCCCCATCCCTGGGGCTGGAGTGGCTGCGGGGGAGGCTGCCCACTGCCCAAGGCCTTGGCGAGGGGCAATGAGGGGGGCAGCCCCTGCAGCTAGACCCCCCCCCTTACACCATCCTGTGCTCTGACCATCAGGACAGAGCCTGCCAAGCTCAATGCCTTCATCATGGACAAGTCCCTGCTGGAGTACGAGGTCTCCATCGACTCCGACTGCAAGCTCCTGACGGTGGGGAAGCCCTTTGCCATCGAAGGTGAGAGATTGGGGGAGTCCGAGGGGGGCAACTGGGCTGCTGCACGTAGGTGCCCTTGCCTGGTGGGAAAGCCACGCCAGCCTGCACGTCTCTGCCCAGCAAAGCGGCCAGCGATGGCTGAGAACTGCCCAGCTCATGTCACCCAGGAGGTCAGCTCTTCGCTTGACCCAACATCAGGGCACGGCTGGATTTTAACCTCAGCAGCAAAAGATACCCCGGTGCAGCTGTGCAGACTTTGGTCCCGGGTCTAATATGGAGCAGGGCACGGTCCGATGGGCACGGTCCCCTCCCTGCACTGCCAGGCCCCGCTGCCTGCAGCAGCAGCTCTCCTTCTGCCGTCCTTCCCCAGGCTTGGAGAGCAGCACGCTCCCCCCTCACGCTCATCCTGGGCTAGCAGGGGGCCGAGAAGCGGGGGGAGCTGCGCCAACCCCCCCGGAGCAAGCCCCCGCGTCCAGCAGCCAGCCGGAGAGGCGCTGCGGTCTCACGGGGAGGACTCGGGCTTGAGCCCTGCCTCCAGCCCCGGCTGCCTCCAGCCCCCCTCCAACGCTGGCATCTTCTGCGCGTCCCTCCTCATTGCCTGGGCAGTGCAGGAGGAGAATTGAAATGAGGCCCCGCGCTCCCTCCTTCCCTTCTGAGCTGCAGCCTGAGCCTGCGGCCTGGCGCGGGGACCGCTGCTCGAGGGGGGTCTGAGCAGGGACGGGGCAGGGGTCTTGGTGCCCAGCATCCACCCAAGGCCTGCCGGCTCCCAGCTTCGCACGCACCTGGCTGGACCACGTGCCCAGCAGCGAGGACAGTACCAGCCCCAGGCAATGGGGCTCCGGGCCAAACCCTCGGCTTCCCTAGGAGCCCGGCCCTTTCAAATGGGATGGGGGGATGCTTGGTCCCTGCCGCTGCGACTGTGACCCCTCTCCCCTGCCCCCGCCAGGCTATGGTATCGGGCTGCCCCAGAACTCGCCCCTGACCTCCAACATCTCCGAGTTCATCAGCCGCTACAAGTCAGCCGGCTTCATGGACCTGCTGCATGACAAGTGGTACAAGATGGTGCCCTGTGGCAAGCGCGTCTTTGCCGTCACCGAGGTAGGGGTGCGGGCGGTCCCGGGGGGCCGGGTAGATCTGTGGGGGTGATGCTCACCTACCCCCTCGCCTTCCCACCACAACCCTGCTGTCCTGTCTCCTGCCCAGACCCTGCAGATGGGCATCTACCACTTCTCGGGGCTCTTCGTGCTGCTGTGCATCGGGCTCTGCGGGTCCCTGCTCACCTCCCTGGGCGAGCACATCTTCTACCGCCTCATCCTGCCCCGCATCAAGAGGAAGAAGAAGTTCAACTACTGGCTGCATACCAGCCAGGTGAGCGCGGCCAGCCCTGGCTTCCCCCTCCACATGCCCTGCTGCAGTGCCCGTTGCTCCGTGGTACCCCTCCCACCCGCCCCTTGGGCATGATCGTTGGCCAACCCAAGGTCTAAAGTTGGGGAAACCTTCTCTGGAGGACTCCTTTGCCCTCCCATCCCACCCCATGGGCTGTTTGGGCTGGGGTGGCTCCCCCCAGCAAACCCCCAAGGCACGAGGCTGAAGGCATGGCTATGAAAGTGCCCCAAAGCCCATCATTGCCCCCATCCCTATGGCTCTTGCTTGTCCAGTGACTGAGGTTTGGCTTCTCTCCCCGCTCCTGCGGCACAGAAAATCCACCGGGCGCTGAACATGGGCTTGGAGGAGCAGAAGAACCAAAAGCTGAGCCTGGAGAAGAGGTACTGGTCGCGGATGCAGCATGGCCAGCCCTGCCAGCTTTGGGGCACTGCAGGGCAGCACAGGGGTGACTTCTGCCTTGCTCGCTGTACTGCGGGGCTGGCTCCTTCTAGTAGGAAACTAGTCTCAGTTTCCCTTGCTGCATTTTGAGATCGCCGCTCCTCGTCTTGGCAATAACCCATCGCCGTCTTCCTTAAAGCCGTCCTTCAGGGGCTGGAAGGCTGTCCGCAAGCCTGTAGCTGGTGGCGTTGCTTTCCGAAAGGGAACCCAGAGCCTGGGCCCAGGGGACGAGGCAGCTTCCTTCTTGCAGGGCAGTGGTCCAGGGCACAGGACCCCGACCTCTTTCCATCTTCCCTTGCAGCTGCAACATCCAGAAGAGCCAGGAGCCCCCGGCGTGCCCCCCCAGCCAGCCCAGCTGGAACAACCTCCGGAAGGCAGGGGGGAAGGAAGAGAAGCGGGTGCACTTCAACCTGGCGAAGGAGCCCGCGGAGGCAGAGCCGGGCCCGGGGCAGGAGGTGCCCGTGTGGCACTGCATGAACGGCCGGGCCCCGCAGCAGGAGGCAGGGGACAAGGCGGCCGAGCTCAGGGAGCTGGAGGAGAGGATCAAGGACATGAGGGACCAGCTGCGGGCGGCGCTGGTGAGGAAGAGCGAGCTGGTCGTGGCGCTGGGGCCTGCTCCGAGCCGCCACGCGCTGCCCATCAGGGCCATCACCAAGAAGAGTGCGGACAGGTAACAGTGCGGGCCCGCGGCGTCCTTGGCCCCGACTCTTGCCGGGCACAAGCAACCTTCCTGCCTCCTACCTGAGCCTGGCCGGGAGGAGGCAGGTGGCGCAGACCCACCTGCAGCTTGCTCACTTGCCTTGCTTTACCCACAGCCTGCCCCGCTGCGTTACGGGCAAGCAGCTGCTTCTGGCTGTTAAACCCCCCTCAAGAGTAAGCGTGCAGAGCAAAGCAGGCCTCCATTCACAATGAGCCCCTTGTCCCATCCTGTTTTGGGGAGAGGTCCTGGGCCTTCTGCAAACGCATTCCTCCTCCCCTTCTTCCCCCCAAGCCGGGTACTTTGGACAGCAGCTGTCGACTTTCAATGAGGACCCATTTCCCCCAGGCCCAAACCACAGTTCTTCCCCTTTTAGGCCCTGTACGGAAAAGCATCAGAGAAACCAATAGGTCTCTTTCCTTCCAGCTCCAGCCCGGAAAGCAGGCAGCCTCGCCTTCAGGGCAACGTCCCTGTCCCCTCCCTGCAGCGGAGGCTCCCTGCACACAGCAACAAGCCACTGTGAGAGATGGGTCTTGCCTCCGTCCCTTCATTGCAGGCGCCAGAAAAGCCCCTGCTCTGCCTCGATGGAGGGCTCAGGTAGGAACTAGCACTCATCAGGCCATGCAAGTAACGGGGCAATCGGCTGCTAGCACTTAGCAGTTGCTCGAGACTCTCAAAATTAGCAGATCAGGAGAAAGTGCAACTGAGGATGTACATACAAGCAGGCTCGAGCCAGGGGCTGAGTCTTCCAGACGTGACCCTGCAGAAGTGGAGGGGCAGCACTCCCCCACTGGGTTGGAGCCTCAGCTCTGCCCTGGACAGGAGCCCTTGTCCCTGCGCCTCAGCTTCCTCCTCCGCGGCAGGGGGACAGACCCTTCCCCTACCTCGTGGGAGTGCTGCAAGGCCCTCGGGCACTAGGGACGCAGCAGCGGCTCACTGGGATAAAGACGCTGCCAGCTAAATACGTTCAAACCCGCACTGGACCCAGGAGGTGATCGCCAACCGCACCCCAGCATGACTGATAGCAAGGCAACCAGGCCCAGCGGCACCACTGCAGCTGTTAGATATAGTATTTATTATATATACAAACACCTTTTGTACATTAATTAAATAGAATGAACTCTACTCTCCATTAGCAAATGATTCGGTTCCTTTCCCCCCTCTCCCCAACGCATGCCCCCCCGTGAAAAACCTTACAGCTTTCTGCCGCCTCGTGCCGACACTTCTGAAGCTCTTAGGCAGAGTTTAGCTGCCGACGAGCTGCATCGGCGGAGAGGGAATGTGCAGGTCACTAATGCACCCTTCTCCCCACCTCCTTGGCACTGACGGACACCTAAAGACAGGCTTCCTGGGTGGGAAACGCCAAGAAAACAGAGGTCTCTGGTTGAAATCCCTAGCAGCAGGCTAGGTTTCCTGCAGCCCCCGGTGCTATAGCCCACCTGTCTTGGTGCATAAGCATCAGGAGGCGAGAGGAGGTCTGCCCTCACCTGCACGAACGTGGCTGTGCTCCTGTGGACAAGGCTACAGCTACTGGGCATTCCCACAGCATCATCCCCATGCCCAAGCTGCCTCTGCCCCTCCTAAGAGTGGGTCTAGAGCCCCACCATAGTCCTGCCCCTGGGGCCTTTCCATGCACCCTCTCTCCCTCTTGGTGCCTTGCTGGGGGAGATGTTCCTGTGACGCAGAACCCACTTGATCACATGCGCGCGGCTCCAGTCAAGCCTCATGTACCATTGTCACCTCCTCCAACCCATCAGCCAGCCTTTGGGGCCACCTCTGCCCGCTCCTGTCCCAGCTCCTCACCACCAAGGCAGGACTGGGGGAGGTTTGCCTGAAATTTGTTCCAAGCTTTAGCGTTGTGGCTCTTCCCGCTCCCACTGACCCACGCGGAACAAGGGTTCTCGACCTGCAACGACTCCCTCCCTCCTGCCGGCCTTGCAGCAGGAGGGCTCCTAGGCTCAGGGAAGGGACCGATCTAAGGATGCGATGGTGTCCCGCTCACAGGACAAGGCACTGAAAAACAAGCGAAGCCACTGAAGCAGCAGCAGCTGAGTGTCAAGGGGCACCGGGCAGCAGGACTGCGGTGCGCCAGCTTGCTGGATGGCTGTCTTGTGCTCGTGAAGCTGCACACTGGTTTCTAGCTATCACCCGCCTGGCACTAGCTGCTCTGCATGTCGTTGAGGCCGGGTTCCTAGAGCCCTTGCTGTGAGAAACGAGCTGGGTTTGGGCAGACTCTTCCAAACATGACCCCGGTCACGTGCATCTAATACAGGGAGGAAGCTCTAGCTGAAACACCACTCTTGCACTCAGAAAACCAGACAGTGCCAGGAAAGCAACCTCATTACTTGGTTTGTTGGGGTTTTTTTCTTTACCTCTGCTCTCACCCCTCCAAAAATAGGCCAGGCAACTGCAGAGGCAAGAGGCCACAAAATGATCCTCAGAGACAGATCAGGTTGAGCCCAGCTTCTCACTAGCGTAATTAAATCTGGTACAGGGGAAGGGAAAATTTTGCTGACGCGGTCCCCTCTGCCTTGAGTCGATCTCTAGAGGAAACCTTACCTGCAGCCTGTTGTCAGATGACTGTGGCTCAAATGAATGGGCAGCAGAATGAGCCCTTACAACTGCCACGGCTTTCTAAAAATAGGGGAAGATTCTGCCTTTGTGGCAGCCAACGTACACCGCCGCTAAAGGTGTCACCCCCCACGCACACCCCGTATCCATGGGGCCACGTGATGAAGTCACCAAGGCCCTGTCAAACACTGCCAGAGTACAGATGTAGAAGTAGCATCCACCCAGCTTCTTAGCTCTTGCAATGGAAGGAAACTGCTCTTGGTTTCAGCAAGTGGCTTCAGAAGACCGCCGAGGTCTGATTTTCCACTCCTGCCAGTAAGCCTCCCCCAGCCTCTATGCCCATCTCAAAACGTGCTGTGTTTGATGCGACGCCTGCTTGTTTTTGGTTGAAACCCAGAAAAAAAAAAAGTAATTCTATCGCAAACTGGAGGACACTGGCAAAGGCAAACAGGGCCGGGGAGTACCACAGGGAGCCCTCCCTCCTGAGAGCTGCCCACCCTCCTGGGGTTCGAGCAGGGAGACCTGTAGTGTGACACCAGAGAGGCAAAATGACCAGTGCTGGAGCTCTGTTTGCCCGCAGTGCAAGAGAAGCGGGGCTTGCTCTGAAGAATGGCTTCTCTGGATGGATGGCTTCTCCCTTGCTGCAGGGGAGGCTGGAGAACAAAAGACCCCAGGCTTATCGGTCCCTTTTGCTCTCGCACATTTACTTTCTGGGGGGAAATTTCCTGCACCATTGCTCTGCCCCAGAGGCTGTGCTTCCACTGAGAGGAATTACGGGTTGGGATGGTGAGATGAGAAACAACAAAAGAAATCCCTTCCGGCCTGCCAGGAGTCCCTGAAGGAGAGGACTCAAGACAGGCTCCCACGGTCTGGGTCAGAGCAGGCTGTCCCACCTGCTGCTGCAGGGCAAGGGCTGGTCTCCCCAGGGTCCCCACTACTCGGATCCAAATGCTGGAGTGGTTTAGTACCTGGCACAGAGGCCCCCGATGCCTCTGCCCAGGTGCTGCTTGCAACACAGTCCTTGCCACTCTGCTCTGCTTGGCTGAGAGACCCCTCTTCAGCCTCAGTTTGCTCGGGGAGGGCAGGGCTGGGGACAGGGGCTCCATCCTCCTGCACTGGGGTAGGGGGAGCAGCGGCAAGAGGGGGAGCCGGTGCGTCTTCTGCAGCAGCAGGCACGGCTGGCGCAGTCACTGGAGTCGAAGTGACTTCAATTGTGATGGAGCCACCAGCAGCCTCTGGACGATCACTGCTGACTCGAATTCGGGCTAGCAAGCTCGAAGCAGCAGCGGCTGCATCCTGCGGGCTCCTATTGGCCATGGCTTCGTGCACCATGTTCGGCTCCAAGAGGCTCAGGTCGGACAGGAACGAGGCTTCCGTAATGATGGCAGCCGTCTCGGCTACCCAGTTCAGATCGCTCGCTATGGCAGAGGAGGTCGCAGCGGCGCCAGCCCCCGGGCCTTCACCGGGGGCCAGAGAGATGGGGCTGCTGCTTTCAGCAGAGGGACCAGTGGGCAGGTGGGGCCGCCTGGTGCCCATGTCGATGGGTGCGGCCGTGGTGTTGTTGTTGAGGTTGTCCTGCAGCGTGGTCTGGGTGCCCTGGCCCACCTGCTGGTTCTGCAGCAGCATCTCCTGGATGCGGATTTGCTGGAGGATCGCCGGCAGCTCATAGTGGTGGAAGAAGTAGATCATGGAATGCTGGGGACCCAGAGGGAAAGACGTTACCAACCCCCAAGAGGAACCACAGAGACAGCAGCAACACAAGCTTCCCCCACCGTGACCCACAGGTCTCACTGGGGTAGGCGTGGGGGGATGGATGCACCTGCATTTGCCTCTCCCATCCCTGACCTCCACATCATATCTTCCTCCCCAGGATGTTACCGAAGAAGATGGTTTAGGTTCTGCTTACAGACCAGGGGTGGATCAGAGGGGGATGGTACGCACTGGTGCAATTGCACTTACTTTCACTCCTGCTCCACCCAAAGTTTAAAATCAGTGACCTAGCAGTGGCAGCAGTATCTCTGTTCAGGCAGCAGTGAGAGCATCGACTGAATTCATGGCTCATTAAAATCTACCCGATTTCTTTGCTCCAGGTGTTCACGACCCTCTCCTTTTTCACCGTCTTGCTGTTCCACCAACCAAGCTAGCCTTTCTTCTGCAATTCTGCTCACTGCTTCTGGTAATGTAGCTCCTGTCACAGCTATGCACACTGTTTGTAACTCATTCCAATAACATGTATTTGTTTTTGCTTCCATCAAACTAAGTAATACAGCCCTGGGCCCCTAACGTGAGTAAAGCTTCCAGTTTCTTTTTACTTGAAGAAAATGTGCGCTGTATTATATGGGATGATGTGCCTCACCACGTACAACCCCCTTTTCAAAATCCTAGATCCGCCCACGGGATCTTCTGTGAGTCCTACCTCTCACTCCCTCCTCCTCTGCCACTTGGCAGCTGTCAAAGCAGGTTTTATATCAATCAGTGACCTGGAAATCGCACTGCATCTCGGTGGGTTTGAGAATGTTGCCTACCCTTTACCTCCCCTGCTCAGGGGAACATGCACAGCAGTTGTTTAAACAAAGGTTTTGTTCAAAATGGGTTGTGTCAGTTTAGAAAGCCTAACTTGTGATCAACAGCCATTTACAAGCAGTTCATTTTATCTATGTACATCCACCCGTACCGCATGAGCCAACTGACCAGCTGCTGACTAGATGGTTTAAGTGCCAACCAGCCCCTCTCAGACATATTACATGACTAGAGGTGGAATTAGCCGTAAACCATCGAACACGCTCTCATGATCAGCAGAGCAAGGCTGCTGCTTACCTGGATGAAAAGCCAAGAGGTGACCAGAGCCAGGCTGCTGTATTGTCCGTTGAAGCGGTAGTGGTAGGCATAGAAGGCAAAATGGTACAAGTAGAAGAACCTGGGAAGAAAGGAGACAGTGAGGACGAGGGGGCTCCAAGAGATCCCACATGTGTCTGCACCCTGGGGAGGGGTACTGCCTAGGGAACAAGTGTGACACCTCCTTTAAAAGAGCAGCCAGACTCTCCCAGTCTGAACTGGTGCTCAGTGCAAACAGAACAGGTGAGGACTGGGCAAGCAGTTGAAGGATGCAGTTTTTGCGGCAGATTTTCTATGAGTTACAAAAGAGCAATAGGGGAAAGCAACTGGGTTATGGACCAGCGCTTGAGTGAGGATCCTAACAATGTCCCCCTACTACAGAACAAAGCAGCATGTTGCACCAGTACAATGTGCACAGCAAGGCGATGGCAACAGGCATGTTACGAGGGGGAGAACGAGTGAGTATCTCTTACCTAAGCCAGTGCCTCTTGCTAGTGTTAGTGTGGCAACAGATGGCGTCGTACTGATCAGCCAGCCACACAATGAGGATGATGTAGAATGCAGTGGTGGTGTCATTGAAGAACTCCGACATGATGGCCTCCATGCCTGTGGGAGGCAAAGAACCCCACCATCAGCAAGCAGACACAGAATAATCCCTGCTGGCCTTTCTCCAGCATTAAGGGGGTACCTGGAGCAGACTACCTAGCCCCAGTCCCTGTTGTTATGCTTGCTAGATGGGAAAGCCAAGGCCCCAGGGCACAGCTGTCCAGGCCTGACTGCTGACCACACACTTTCCTTAGAGCGGCGGATTTGCTGGCTTTGAGCATGGCACAGGATATTAAAAACAGTTTTTCAGGTTCAGGACAAAGCTCAGAGAAGTGAGATATTGAAGTGGATTGGATCTGTCTGTACCGCATACCGACTCTAAGACAGCCCCATCCCCAGTGTGCACAGCTCAGGCAGTGCATGTTAATCTTGACCTCCAAGCCCCCTTGCTAGAGCAATCTTAACTGAGGGAGGATGTGTTACTGGCAGACAAGACCAAACCACACAGGTATAGTTTTGTAGGGGGGAGCAGTGACCACGTTCCACCGACTCTACACTCTGTAGCGAGTGGACAGAACATCACCCCACAGCAAACAAGCTAAGACAGTATACTGCAAGTCCGATTAACACTTAAGGGTACTTTTTAGACCTACTGGAGGTTCCCTTTTAATAACACAAGGAATAAAGCCTGGTTCTTACCTACTAGAGCCAAAATGACAGTGAGTAAGGGAGCAGCGGGGAATGCAATGGTCATGTTCATTTCCAGCATCTGCAACAGGTCCACTGCAGGAAGAAAGGCAAACATGATACCAGGAGACTGAGGGGCCCTCCGTCTCCCCCAGCAGCTTGGAGCATAGCAGTAACATGCCATAATCTCTGCTGTCTTTAGTCCAGCACCCCAGATTTCCCAGAAAGGGGCTGGGCAGGTCCCACGAGGGAGGATTACAGTATTTTTCCAGTGGAGCTGTATGCAGAAATTCATGCGAGGGATGACACAGGCACAAGGTACTTCCAGCTCGCAGTTTACAGTGCACTATGGCCAAATTGGAGCAGGCAACAGGTTTAGCAAGCCCTGCCCTGATCCTGGCCAATACCCATTGCTTCACAAGACATGAGATTCCCTCATAAAGCACCAGGGAGCAGTGCTGAGCACATGGGAGCTCTGTATTTGATGCGTTCAGCTTGTGAATACCCACCCCAGAGTCAGCGACAAGAGGGGAATGGTGACTGGCTCTGGTCCAGTCCATTATTCAGACATTAAGAGTCAGAACAGGGCGCTTGAAGACAGCCTATCTGTCAGAAGATTTAGGGCCAAGCTCTTGCGTGTAAATGGAAAGAACGCTAGAAATCAATGGCCCTGTGTTTATATCAAGCCTGATCCTGGCCCTGGTTAAGAAGCATCTCACTCCAGATGGTAGTTTTGCCAGGCCATGCCATGCATTCTCAGCTCTGGAGAGCAGATTCCCTTCTCCTGTCTGCCATCTCAAGTAGCATCACTCCAGTAAAGACATCAAGGTATTTATTCCCTTGCTCTTCAAAAGCACTGGACTTTCTCCGAGATCCGAAACCCATCATGAAAACAGAGATATGGAAACACTTACCAATGAAGACAAAGATCTGATGGTGAGAGTAGCGCAACAGCATGGAGACGGACAGAGTCTGAAACAACAGGACAGAAGTCAGCATTAGTCCTAGATTGTTCCAAGATGCTTGGCCTTCCCAGAGTTGTAACAGGGCAAAGAGTTAAGGAGGATGGACTTTCCTAGCTTAAAATGGCCTCATGATGTTTTGGCATAAGCTGTGCAGGAGATGACTAGACAATTATAACAGGCCTTAAAACACACTCATCTGTTAAGAAGAATGCGTGTGTATTGTGTGTGTGCAGGTCTCAGCACAACATTTACTGTACACTCGGCTCTTTTTTCTCTGTTTCAGCCTCCTTTGTACACTGGTTTTACCTCGACAAATTCTTGCATTTGCAAAAAGATTCCAAGTGCAGTCATGTCTTCAGTTAGTTGGGCTTTAAAACCAGCTGTGGCATCTTGTGCTCAAACACGTTTAGGAGGCATGCTACAGTCCAGCACGTTTCGGCCCTTACATCAGTGCTGAGAAGTCTCATCCCAGATATTGAGGCAATGCTTATAATTTCCCCCTACTTACGAAAATGACCATGATGACGAAGGCTGCCAGGTATGATGTCCTGGCCATCCACATGCTGACAAAGCGGTAATGCTCCCCAGACACCACGTTGCGAAGGAAACCTGAAAGGATGTGGAAGTCAGTGTGATGAACAGTACAGGATCAGCTGAGCTGCTAAGGCCCAAGGAGGACTCGAAGAAAGAAACCACAATGCCTGCTCCCTGCCACTGCTTTCACTCCGTGCAGGACAATAAAGCATTAGGAAATAGATGTGTGGTTGTCCTCTCTGCCTTCCCCTTGTTTCTTTTTACCTACCTCATGCTAGTGCACCCAGGGTCAGAGGAGCTGTTCCAGTAAACAGCCAGAGAATGCCAACCATGCCCCCACAGAAAAAGCAGTTCTCCCTTGAACGGGTACAAACAATCGAGTCCCCAATGCTTTTACCTTTATTCTCTTCGTTTTCAGCCAACGCTTTCACACTGGACATCAGAATGTCGTCATAGCCCAGGAACTCATCCAGCAACAGGCGACTGAATCTGTCTCCGAAGCACTGGTCCCTGGTGGGATCTGGACAGAAGACAAAGAACATTTGTTCTGTTCAGAGGTCAAAGCACCGAGTGGGAAATGCCAGCTTTCATTCCTGGGTGATTTAAAAGGTTTGCTAGTGCAGCTATGTGGTCAAGTCCCTTGTGGGGATGCAGCTCACACCAGTTTCTCAAGCAAAATGAGTGGTACCAGCAAAAGTATCTTTTTGGCAGATTACCTACATCTGCTGGGGTGTGGGGAGATGGGAAGGGGACAGAGTGACAATCCTCTCAAGTGACATAGTTATATGGGCAAGACTTCAGCGTAAATCAGGCTTCAATATTTACACTGAGGCCTGTCAGATGCTCCATGCTGCAATATAGACAAATAATTCTGTTCTCAAGCTTAGTCTCTGCCTCCTTCAGCCAAGAGAAAGATGGATTTGCTCTTATTAAGCCTGGGACAGGTCTGGCCATGTGGCTGGGACAGTACTGAGGAAACAACAGCTCGGGGAGAGGGGAATAGGCGATTTGAGCAGCTCTTCGATGAGGCAGAAGAAATACGAAATTGGATGCCTATCCTATTAGCAGCAATGAGATTCAGAATTAATGCAGCCAGGCCTTACACTATGAATGACAGCGACTATCCCTTTGCGCCCCTTTGTTCTTCCAAGCACTATTAAAAGTTTCACAATTCCACCGCACAAGCAGCTACGGTGATGAGATCGACACAAATGACAGGATGTTGCTGCATAAAAATGCAAAGAAACTGGATAAACATATGGAATCAGGTTACCAGGCACCCAGATTCCAGCTATATGAAAAAGCACGATACAAATACAGGCCATATTTTGTAAGGCAGCCAGAATGCTTAGGTAGGAATCTGAGCTGAACCTGAAGGTCGAGAAGAAAAAAACAACAACCCCCAGCTTTTAATACAGAAGCCATGTATAAACCACCCAGTGGTCACTTAAAATTGTACAGCAGAACCATTCTACTGCTTTCACGACGTGTTTCTGATCAGGCTAGTTTCATTACTGTTCATCACCTGGCATCCGAATAGTTATGATTTTTGGCACCATGTTTCTTATGCGGGAACTTTTTACTTAACAGCAAGGCAGCAGAAGAGAATGAGGCCACAAGAGAGAAAAAAAAAAAAGACTGCTACTAAGTGGTGTGCAAAACTGCTCAGAGACGAATACTGATACCAAGCAAACGTGCTCAGCATGGTCTCCAACACGGGTGTAACCACTCTCAGCAAGAGGCATTGCAGGTGTGATGGTGCAGATGTATACTGTATCATATGCGTCTCAGGGCTGCAAGCCATTTTGGCCCCAGCCTCTGAAATTCAGAGTAAAACAGGTAAACCTGCAGAAGAGATGTTCAGATTGAGTTAGCACTTGATACCTTGAGATTTTCTTCCTGTAAAGGGAGGAGGGGGGAAAACTATGCTGGGAAATAATATTAGGACTGCTTAGCCTCACACTGATGCACTGCCCCAGCATCACACTGGACAGGCACTTCTTCTAGAGACTGTTTTCTACTCTGGAGGAGTGCACCTTCCATCAATGTAACGTCTTTCTGCAATCACCCAGGAGCCTCCTGTACTTACCTAGCGTCACCACCATGACCGGGATGCTCAGGCGCTGACGGGTGCTCTGAGACAGGCGTAAGAACCCGTACTCCAAAGAATACTCCACAATGTACTCTTCCTGTGGCCACACTGCAAGAGAGGATGCGAAAGCTCAGCAGCAGGGCTTGGCAACTATTACCACAAAAACCCACGATATGCCCCAGCCCCCCCCGTACAAAGTCCCCCCTTTGCCACCCTCACCAAAAATACAGACCCCGCCCCAACCTGCTTTTTATCAACGTAAAGCTTCGGCTGTTCTTGTTTTCCTAAATATTTCTCTAACCACAACGATGCAAACTCTTTACTACCTTTCCCAGCACCGGTCAGTGCTACAGTTTGTGTCAGTCACAGGTTTTGGGGAAATCCACTTGCCTGCTTCAGAATGGTACAACAGTCACAGACCTGCACGCTTGCTTTGAATCAAAGGCGTTGAAAGATGCCGTATTTACAGCCCTGGTACCTACAGTCCTTCCTACAAGGCCTGACATTTTCTAAGATGCCTAAGGGAAGTATGTACCTAATTTCCATAGGCTCCCCACTGAAGATCCCAGCCAAGACAGCCGTAACAGAGGCCAGAGTGGTACCCCCAACATGACTGGACCAGTCTGCCTCATCTCTATGCTGGAGGGGGTAATGTCAGGTTTCCTGGTATCTCTGCACAAAGATCCCCCCAGCTGGGTGGATATGCCACTTATGAACCCACCAGCTGCCCACTCACTCGCTTCATCTGGCAACAAAGCAACCTGCAGCAGATAAAAGTATGGAGCTGTTCTCACCTTGCAGGAAGCTAACCGCAACATTTAAATAATGGCTCCGAGATGCTATTATGACCCTCATAGGAAAGCATCGCTCCTGGTCTCTCTCTTTCCCCCACTGCAACTGCTGGATGTGGGGTAAGTGCACGAAGACTGGATCAGTGCTGAACCACACACTGTCCTTTGTTTGGTTTCCATCAGCAAGGAATCTGTCTGCGGCTCTTTAGAGCTGACCAGGATGCATAACTGAAGGTCCATTACTCACTCTGCCACCTTCACTTCACCTCCATGCCTCAACTGAAAACTGGGAGTAACTAACCCTGGGTCTCAGGAGGGCTGCAAGGTTGAATCCATTCCTCTTTCCAAAGAGCCTTAAAAACCGTGAAGGAAGAAGCAACAGAAGGTCAAAATCTATAAGCCTACAGAGACGTCAGCTTCAGAAGCAGCCAGCTTACGGCTTCAGCCAGAAAGCAAGGAACAGAAACTCAGCCCCCGCCAAGACCCCGTTTCCATTCAAATTCTCTAGTAATAAGAAGTGACAGATCAGCATTAGCCATTTAAAAGACCATCGGCACCTGCAGGAAAAGCTCCAAAGAGATTCTGTTTAGAAGTGAGGCTGCTTACGGGATTGCCTTCTGCAGATTAGACAGCGAGGTTTTTAAAAGACTGAATGGCGAGAGATTAAAAGGTTTCCTATCAGGAGCACAGCTGGACCCAGGGGATGCCTGGGCTGGGGAAGAGCGCAGATTCCTGGTACAGGACAATCGGTGTCTATTCTGACAAGCTGGGCCATTTACAAAGGCAGGGATTTGCTACGCTTTACACACTGGCTCTGGAAAGTTTTCTTGCTCTCCTGGCCCTGTGCCCACGGGGCTGGAAGCTGCTCAGTCGCTGAGCTGCTCACTGCTCAGTCCTCAAGTGACCTCTTGCTGCAGCCCCTCTTCAGCCGTTCAAGCTTTCCTGGCAGACCACCCTGAGCCCATGATGACAAGGTCCTTAGTGAGATTTCACAGAAGAGCAACGAGGACTTTGGTCTCTCCAAGCACTGCCCAAGTGAAAGGTTTTTGTTCTGTACACCTTTTATTTAAAAAGCTATTTTTCCCCCCTTGTTACAACAGCAACAAGTTTCTTGCCTCTTCATATGGTCTTTGGCTACAATTAAGTACTGTATCACCACAAAAAGAACTTTCCTGGTAAAACCAGCTTAAAATCAATGAATGCAAGGAAATGCATAGCTCTGCAATGGTCTGAAGCAGCACGGCAGCAAGGGCCTTTCTGGAGAGGAAAGGAAGTGATGTTGGTTGGCTTCAAGTCACATTAAACTGTGCATTTCACACAAGTGCCGAACTCTGAAGACGTGCTTCCATGCGGCGGGGAACAGGTGAGCCTCTCATTGTGATACGCATCACATTCAAACGGTTCCTCTTGCCCATTTGGTCCTTGATGTCTCTGCAGACAGTGCAGTGGGGAATCTGTTTCAGGGTCTGATGCTTCAAAGCCCTGAACACGTACAAAGGATCCTGCTCAGACGTCCCCGTGTGCTTGTACGTACTGCAAGGCAACTGTGGAGGAAAGTGCATGTCTTAGGAACGCTGTCAAAGTATCCTTTTGCCTCCAACTGCAGCAGGCTTCCCACACGGGAGGAGCAACTCTTCTCTCAGACTGACAGGTATACACGGAGCTGCCAGCTTCTTTTCCCAGGGCAGAATTTAGCACATCAGAAGGCATCGACCCATGCAAACTACATCTGACTCCACAGTTTATGCTAATGTGGTGTTTTAAGTTCAAACACTGCATTAACCTCATTATAAATGTATATTTTTGAGCCCCCAAAAAGCTTAAATACTTGGTTCAAAGCTGCCTTCTTCAAAGTCGATTTTTCAGCTTTGAAGCTTCCCCAGGTCTCATTGCTTCAGTCAGGCCTGCTGGTTTTTGCCACAATCAGCTCACATCTCTGGAGTTAGGAGTTCTCGGGAGACAGGAGCTGCTGCTTCCACATGTGCCAAAGCCAAAGGCTAGAGCAATTAGGGCATTTAAAAAAAAGCTTTGACATCACTGCTCTGCCTGCCTCAAGTGTTGGGTTGTTTTTTATAAATGAAGGTTTGAAGTCGACACCGTCTGCTGCGATGGCCCCAAGACAAGAAAAATCCCCCGCTAAGTAGTAGCCAATCAATTTAATTTGAGATCTTTCAAACTGTCACACAGTTTCGTCCCAGAGGGTACAGGAAAAAAAAGAGAAAGAGTTATGTTTCCCACAACGAAAATATTTTAAAATGACATAAATCACGTATAAGAAATGCAGCTTTCTTAAAGCGATGCATGAATAAAAGACTTTTCAATAGAAAATGTACAGCTCCCTCTCTCTGTTGTACCGGGTAAGAAAAGCAGACCGGCCAGAGTTTTCACATTCGTTCCCATTCACTAGCACAACCGCTTTCAGTTCATAAAGGCTGACAGAGCACTTCAATCCCAACCCAAGAGTTGCTTGACCCTGAATGCATTTTTAAAATGCATTATATCCAAAGACCAAATGTACAGTCTTAGCTGTGGCCCTCTATCAAAGAAGGGAGGCAGGCAAGGAAGACTGGTTCTAGCTACATCCCTACAAACCTGCTTGAAATGATGCACTTTATTATTACATTGCAAAGAGAAGAATAGAACAACCAACTAAATGCTCTCCCCCCGCAGCCCCGTCTCGCTGGATCATTTCCACTTATGACTCAGCAAGACGCACTCGATGTACAAAAGATCTTTCAAAGGACTTCTCTGCAGTCCTTTCTAACAGCGCCACAACATGTTTACATGTATTCCAGAGTTTCAAGTAAGGTCATGATCCCAATCACCGATGGAACAGTTCATTAGTTTGCCATTTGTCTGGGACTAATTAGTCCTGAAATCACAAAAAACACTACAAGACCAAGGGAACAACAACCATTTTGATGTTAGAGCTCACCCTACAGGTAGAAATAACCTTTTATACTGCTGGATGGAAAAAAATTCCAGTTCTCTAACAGGTGTCAGGTATTCAGGTTGTAGCCGTATTGGTCTAGTGGCAAAAGCAATTGGGACTGGTGGTAGAGGTGATATCTTTTATTAGACCAACTACATTTTTGCAAAAAAAAGTCTTTAATCGCAAGCTTTCGGGCACAAACACCCTTCATGAGGCAATGAACAGTGTTTGTGCGCAAAAGCTTGCAATGAAAGAATGGGGGGTTTTTTGCAAAAATCTAGTTGGTTTAATAAAAGATATCACCTCTACCACCAGTCCCGAGTTCTCTAACAACACACTTGCTTTGGCTAAAAAGTAAAAACCTATAATAAAAACTACAGGACAATTCGTATGCTCCTGTTTCAACCTGCAGGTGATATTAAACCTCGAAATCCAACACAGCAGACACCACTGTTATGCTCTCTGCAAGCCCAGGTCTCAATGTAAGAGACAAGAAACCATTATTCTTTTCCTTGAGGTCTGTTAAATATTAGCATCTCAAATCAGGTTGTACATCTTGAGTAATATCAGTGTCTCCAGTCCATCAAGGATATGGCACTACAGATATCTGCAGGACCAATCTGTTATGTTAAGAGCTGCTTCTGGATGAGGGGTCAGAAAATCCCTGCAAATGCCATTGAGAATATTGGAGTCACTGGACTTTCTAGCAGCTCTTCTAGAGAAGAATCAAACATGGGGCCATGCAGCTTGTGGAAAAGGAATCACTGATTCACGTCAAGTTGCAGCAAGGGAAGTTCAGGTTGGATATTAGGAAAAACTCTCACTTGGAGGGTGGTGAAGCACTGGGATGGGTTACCTAGAGGAGGCAGAATCTCCATCCTTAATGGTTTTTAAGGCCTGGCTGGGATGATCTAGTCAGGGCTGGTCCAGCATGGAGCAGGAGGTTGGACTAGTTGTGACCTCCTGAAGTCCCTTCCCACCTTCATTTTCTATTTCTACCCCAGCTGCTGGCAGAGACAAGATAACCAAATGGCCTGTTAAGCCATTAAGTTTTATCAGTGATGCCTGACACACACTGCATATCAGAATTGAGACCTGTTCATTACCGTAACAATAGACATAAGTAGAGGCCCCCCGCACGGCTTCCCTTTGCCAGCCCCTTCCCCCCGTCCCTCCAGCAAAGAGAAAGTTCTGCAGGTCCCAAAGTAAAGTAAGTGCTTGAAACCCCATTTGAAAGCCACAGGAACACCTGGAAAATGAGTCAAGAGGCTATGCAAGGAGCTGGAGCAGGCGAGGGGTAGGTAGGAGAGGTAGAGGTAGACAGAGGAGGCACAGGCACCAGGCAAGGAGGGAGCGTGGAGAACGGCAGAAGTGGTCTTTACCTGCTCTCGCTAGCATCTCAAACTCGGACATGGTCTCACTCAGCGGCTGCATACCTTTAGTGGGCGCCTCGCTAAAGGAGAACTCCTGGCTTTCGTTGTGGGACGCCTGGGTCAGCGCCTCAGTGCTGCTCACCCGTGATGGCTTGAGGAACACCTTGGGCTCGATGTCCAGCTCAAACTGTTGAAAGAGCAATAGAATGAAACCAACCACAATCTGGTTTCTGAGCGGTTAATGAACCCGAGACACGAGAAGCACTGAGGAAGGACAGACAAAAACCTACAAACAGTTTATTCACGTCGTTAATCCAGGGGGGCTTTGAATTGCAAAGAAGCAGCTGGAGAGAGATATGCCCTGTTTGGAACTGGTTGAAGGTTTCTAGAGGGACTCAGCCAGCCAACTGTGTTCAGGGTAATTACCCTCTGAAGACTGATGGTGTCCCAATGGACTGCAAGGACAGAAAAAGCTGCATTATGTTAACAACCTGCTGGATCACAGAGAAACAAACAGACAAGAGGTTGGTACAGCAGCACAAATTGCCAGAAAGGTGTTCACCAATTCTTTAGGCTCCTCAGAACTGGATGCCTCCCCTTCCAAATGTGCCTCTGCCTGATGTTCAGAATGGCAAGATTCAGGCCCCAGCTAACAATGGCTTTTCTATGCCTGTAAAGGGCCCTGCTTTCTGGCTGGATGTGCTGTAGCCCCACAAAGCTTCCCTGTCTCGAGGAAGCTGGTGTGCTGATCCAGCAGGCAGGGAGAGCAAAGCCATGCTCTCAACAATGGCACAGTTCCAGTTCTCTGAACAGCAAAATGTGCTCACAACCCTCTCCCCTATTCTTAGATATTTTGGACCTGCCTGTGCCCTTCTCCTAGCTCCTTCACAGCATTGCTAGACCAAGGCTGTTGCTCATTTGGTTTCTACTCCCAGCAGGTGTCTTCCGCTCCAACTTCTACATGCCCCCTCCATGACCCTAAGCATCTCATCTGCTCCCCTACCTAAAAGGCAGAAACCCTTGTATGCAACAGCATGCAAGACATGAAGAGGGAACAGCTGTGTGACTGGCAGCAACACTTGAGGGCCCAAAGCTCTCTTGCAGGACCAAACACATTTTTACCTTGGAAAAGGAACACAATTTCTGGCCTCTAACAGTGAGATTTTGGGGGGATATATTAACATAAACGCTCTCCCCGGTTAGGCCTCACACAGCTAACCTCAAGGGCACTGAGTCACCTGGCTTTACAGGGAAGGGATAGAAGAAATACCCCGGCATAGTGGTTTGATTTTTTAAAACTCTCTAAAGCCCTTATAATAGTTGTTCTGTAGGACACAGGGGAACGCGTGATGGCCTGCCACAAAGGTTCGACCGGCTTGGGCTTGGAACGATCACATTACTCGCACATGCAGACACACTAGTTTGGTGCCAATGACGTCCTCAAGGACTGCACGGATGGCAAACAGGAGCGCACATCACTCCGAGGGGAAGCGCATGCAAAGGGCACTGCTAGGATGCAAGGAGAAGAAAACATCTACTCCCCAAGCAGGGTTGGATGTCAAGCGACAGACAAGGGCAGGAGCACAGCCCCGGGGAAAGCCTAGAAAGCTGGAACAAGTCCTATCCTCCCCATCCGTTACTACTGCTAAAAAAAAGCAGTGCTGCAACTTGGAAAATCCAACAGATGTGCTACTGCAGAAGGGGTTGCATTTTCAGCAAGGGAATCTCAGTTGTAGAAATAAGATGCCCACCTAGGTCAACAGCTAGTTTTCCAGTCTCCTGGGAACATGGTACAGCCCATCTATGCCAACGAGCAGATATGGGGAGGAGACCAAGATTCATTATAATGTGAACTAGAAAGTGGGGGCAGGAATATTTTACTGGCACAAAAGGCACCCAGCAAAGTTACTGCCCACTGTTCACTGCAAGACACCCTTCCCCATCCCTTCCGCGCACGCGGCTGCTCTTTACCTTAACAGAGCTATTCTCGAACATCTCCACAGTCATTTCCTCCTCGTCCTCATCCTCATCGTCCCCCACCGACTCGATCACCATCCCAGGGAACTTCTCCGCTTCACAGAACTGCAGGAAGATGGGGGCCCGGCTGGAGTTGCGCTGGATCTCCACTCGCAGGATGCCATCACGTGGCCACTTGTCCCGCACATGCTCCAAGCAGTTGATGGGCGAGCGGGAGAAGGCAATGTGAATGTAAGCCAGGATGAAGAGCACAAAGAGGGCCTGGATACAGCAGGAAAAGTGAGAGGGAGAGAGAGAGAGAGAGAGAGAGAGAGAGAGAGAGAGACTATCAGCCCAGGTCCGCACTGTCCAAACCTGCTTCATTTACAAAGCTCAGGTCTTATAGGCTGTTTCCGGATAAGCAGATGGACATCTAAAGCAGGCTGGGCCCAAGGCCCCAAAAATAATCCAGACCTTTCACACTTCCTAGTCTGAGCATCAAGACACTAGCACACGGACGTCTCAGAGCCTGCTCTGCTCTTCAGCTGTACAGGGCAGAGGAAGGATCATGCCATTTATCCTAGCTAGCCTTCCTGATGAGCCTCTGGTAGCCAAGCAATGCCCTGGGTGGACATTAAAGAGATCTCTTTGTACTTGAATGGGAGCAGAGGCCAGCTCTGGCATCCTTGCCCCAACCTCCCGTTTATACACACACATTATTGCCCCCCTCCCCAGCCACCTGGGTTAAAAACCCAGAGCTGATTTCTTCAGTGTCCATCCACACCTGTGCAAGGTGGGTGTGAAATGCTTTCCAGTCTAGAAGCAAGATACCAGTTCTGCTAGTCTGGCAGCAGCATATGGCAGTTACTGGACTTCAATAGCTGCAACACACAGTGGCAGACCTCAGCTCCAGATAACATAGCGCCACACGCCTCTGGGAAGTGAAAGCAGTACTGACCTGGGGCAGCTCTTATCCTATCAGCTTAGTGATTTGTCTATCAGCTGGGTTTCCTGGTCTGCCACAGAGTTGTGCTGGCTTACAAGTGGCCCCACCTAGTTGATTTCTGCTGGCTTGGGCTATTTTCAAGAGCTCAGTGGTTAGCAAACCAAACCACTCCATCTTATCAGGCTTCTCCTTTTGACCCAGAAACTCCTGCCCAGGGGAAGGATTATACTGCATGTGCACCAATGCAATCCTCAGATCAACCCCGAGGAAATGGGTCTCAATGTACTTATTTGCTAACCCTTCAGCATTCAGTTTAATATTGACAGGATCTGGTGCCTACATACGACCTTTGCTCAGCAGAGTACAAGCTGAAAGCCTGCCACTGAAAAACTTTTAAAGGGAGAGCCAGGCAATTTTAGATCTTATTTCAGAGCCCTTCACCTGACCCAAGAGAGAGCTCTTACGCTCCTTCCGTGTCTGGAACCACAGGCTGAACTGAGAAGTTCCCTTTCCACACTCAGAACATGCAATTAATTGTGTTGTATGTAGCCTTAGAGTGGAACTGACTCCTCTACTTCATGGCTGATGCTTCCTGGAACTCAAAATGAAACATAAAATAAAAATGTAGCATAAGTTATTAAATTACTTTCATCTTTAATACCCTCAGGTTTTACCACGTGCAGAGAGGGATATTCTATTCTTTTCTTTAAACTAGGATTTCTTTCTTTAATCTAAAAATACTCCCATTAACTGCAAAGTTCCATGATTTGCCCTGGTGAATACAGCGAGCTGATGGGTCCAGTTCTACTAGGACGCCATCCTTCTTAGTCAGTGCTAAATGTTCACACTTTTATTATTAGACACAAGGTAATGAAATGAACAGGGCTGGTATCTTTGGAGCGAGCAGTCTAGGAATGCAACGGGAACCAAGCACAACTATCGGACTAAACGCGCCTTCGACTATTGGTGGCTCTCCTGCCAAGTGGAACTGCTTCCACGGTGTCTTACGGGCAGAACATTAAACTCCATCCCCAGGTTTCCTGGAACAGACTCTGTTGGGTGCTGTTTAACCGCGGTGTCAGCTCACTGCCCAGCTGTCTACTTTATTAGAATGGAGACCAAGATTTCATAGAGGGAACCACTTAGTTAGCTGCTGTCAGGGCTGGTTAGCAATACACATTCAAGAGTTAGGAGTCCAGGCCCCCAAACATGATAAATGTTGAGGTTTTCCCTTGGCCTCCTGGTTTCTGAGCCTGTTGGGCATCCTCAGGTCACACCTCCCAGCTTTGCTGCAACACAGAGGGCTAGAACCTAATGCTCCATTTTTTCTCATGGTCTCCATGAACCCATCCTCATCCCAATTCCCAAAGCCAATTGTTATCCTCCTTGCTCTCTCATGCCAGAGAATTGCAATTCATCCTCAGGATGGTTCTCTTGGGGGACAGGAAGGGGAAAACAATGCTGAGCGTTTCCCAGGCACCTCCTCTGTCGGTTGAATCAAGTTATAAGCAAACACCCCCTACCCTTTTGGGCAGTGTAGTAGAGCCAGCAAGACCTGGTGACAAATTAAATGCAAATTAATGTATAAACAAGCTACTACATTAAAAACCCATGCTCCCATTGGGCCATGAAAGGCATTTGGTCATACAGAGAGCCCAGATGGACAGCATGAGGTGCATATAAGGACTGGACTTGCTAATGAAAACTGCTATCTTAAGGTGCAGCCCCCCCAGCCCCAAATGTTTCACGCTCTGCCACTGCCTCCTTGCCACCTGGCAGTACCTGGGAGGGTGCAGGGTTTGAAAGGGACAGATAAGCACTGAGAAAAGCATCAATGACCTGACAGGAAAGCCAGATACATTAAACCAGCAGTACTGAGGAAGGAGTAGGTCCCTCACTAGCAGCTCACCTGCAGCTGGAAGCCTCTGATATTTCTGTAACGGCCATCAGGTTTGTTCTCAAGACCCTGGCACTTAGGTGAGTGAACCTGGTTCATTTATCAGGACCCGTCATGTTAGAAGGCCAGCATTACAATGTCTGCTATACACAGTGTTTCCAGATCACCTTCCTCTTAGTTTTTCAAGCTAGCAGGTTGCCTTTGGTAAGAGCAGAGGAAAGCTGCCAAAGTTTGCTCTGCAAGACCCTGCCTTTGACTGGCAGCCGAGCCAACTCAACAAACTGGAAACGCAACTTGAGCTCAGGTAGGAAGGGTTACAAAATGTCAGCGGAGGCCAACATACAGTCTGCGCTCGGTCGGGACAGACTGGGAGGCATTCCTAAACCAGGATTAAACTGGATGGGGCAGGGATCCGCTCACAATGGGCTGGGATTGCAGACCAGAGATTAAGGAAGTACAATAGTGATTGGGAGGGGGGGGACCCCCAATGCTCACAGGACAGCATCCCCCCTCCTCCCCCAAAGGTGCAACTCACACCCTGGAGTGTAGGTCCAGACATCAACACTGGTATGAAGCATGCGGTAGCGATCCTGGAACACATCCCACACGCTACAGCTAACACCCAAATGCAGGCACCCCCCTCTCAAATACATTATCAGCGATCCAATTGGAAGACCAACAGCACGCCAGAAAACTGAAGCAGGACCTTGCTTGCCATCATTTTGCTACAGCAGAAATTGAAAGACAACTTTTCACAGAACAAGATACTTCCTTATACTTCAAAAGGGTGCGACCACTTCTCTTCCGGAGCTGGGGGAAGAGAGATTGAATAACTCTAGGATTGAGAAGCACGAACAGCTTTGCAGGAAATGGTACAAACCCTCCTACGCTATGGTCGAGTCCTCAGCACGCGATATAATCTTTGCTATTGCGTTGTGCCAGTCAAGCTACTGGCCTTCCTAGTGCCAACATGGGACAGAGCACAAATCCCTTTCACCCCCCACCTCACCCATGACCTCTTAAAACCTTCAGCAATTGGTTTTACAACTTAGCTGCCAATACAGCTCTCAGAAGACAGAAACTTTAATCCCCCAAACATCCAAGAGCGAGCACGGTGATGGACTCCAGCCCCTAATTGCCGAGGACACCTCTGGTTGGATCATTTTATGTTCCAATATGCAACAGATGTACAAGAACTCCCTCATTCCCAAAATCCTGTTACAACCTGCACGTTCGCTGTGAATTAATACTAGAGTACCGTTCTCAATGAGGTATGCAGAGCACTGAAAAACTGCACTGGGCTTCATTTCTCAAACCAGAGGACAAGCCTCAGTTCTAGTTACCAAATCGCCATTATTCCCTCTCCTGGCTCACTGTGTCGAAGAGTTCAGTCATTTCAAGTCAATCCTGGTGACTGGAGCCTAGCACTGAAAGCCACAGCTCAACGTTTTACACAGACCTATCAGGGGGTTCATTGTTGTGGCTATTAAAAAATAATTTACTCCGCTACAGAGGGTAATTAGGGTTTTTAACTCCACCTCAAACAAACCAGCTCTCACTGAGTCAGTCAGTTTAGTAAGTCACCACTCACATAAAGGACACTTCACCCCGAGGTTTCTGGTTTCAGAAAGTAATGGAGCAAAGCTTTTCAATCAGAGGAAGAGTCACAGAAGAACAAAGTGGACCAGGGACAAGATTTCAACACCTGTGTCCTGGATGACAGCGTACGGTGATGTTACCCGATACCTGCAACTGCTTGTGCCGTAGTTCTCTACCGCAAGTGCAGAACACCTAGAACGCAGCAATCCTCCCCGCAGCCAAGGTGTGGAGTTGGTTGCTCTCCACCTGCCTTAAAGTGCCTGATCACTGGGTAATCTAGTGGGTCCCAGTGATTCTTCATCCTAGATTTCTTTGCTACAAGTTATCATACTGGCCAAACTTCACAGCTGCACTGCAACTTCACTGTACGAAAAGCTATGGAGAATAAAGGCAGAAGATGGGTGGGACAGCCATTACTCAGTAATGATCACCTACACCCAGATACCACCCTAGCAGTCCCAGTGACACCCACATGGCAAGCACAGGGATTCACGCACACAACGGGCTACAGGGTGCTCAGCTACTGTATGCAGAAAGCTGGGACTGTATAGTTGTAACAGAATCAAAGAAAATGAGGGCTGTAAGGGATCTCAGGAGATCCCTTACAGTCCAACCCCCTGCTCAAAGCAGGACCACCCTGTGAACAGCCTTAGCTCCAGGCGTGCCAGGAATGGGGCAGAGCTCCACAGTCACAAGTCCCCACTCTGCTTCAAGATCAGCATGTCCCTCCTCAGCAACACAAGAGGCAGGGGGGAAAAAAAGGGCAAGTTCAAGGACTCCCAAATTGGCTGAGTGACAAGGCACTATTGTCACAGCAAGGTCATGACGCGGTGATGACAAAGCCACTGCTTAGTGTTTAATAACGCCACATTTGCTACATGGGCAGCAGGAAATAAGCTGAGCTACTTCTCTCCCGACTTTGTCAATAATTATGATTAGCATACTGTAATCACCATCTTATTATTTTTAATTTCTATGTTTAAACACCAGCCTGAGCACAGAATCCAGTGGGTTTCACCCACACAGTTACAGCATGGACTGTGTCGGCACACCCCTCTGCCGAGGCCCATTACCGCACTTCCCCGATGACTAGCTTCAAGAGCTGAGACTCCTACCCTCAGCCAGGAGTGCCAACAAGAACAAGATCGCACTGGCAAAGCAAAGTAAAAGGGCAGGTTCTCCCACGGTCACTAGCGTGGAAAATCCCAGCAGGCACAAGACCGCTGTAGTCAGGATGGTCAGCGCTGACAAACACACAGCAAAACTTTCTTCTCCGCTCCTCCATTAAGGCAAGGCTCAAGGAAAGTGTCAAACATCTTTCCTGAAGATAGACTGAAGCTGCCAAACCAACTCAAGTAAACCCTACATCCATCAGAGAGCAGCAATTCCTGGGTAATGGAATCATAAACCTTTCCAGCCAGGTCACTGGTTCCAATTTGATCCAGACTCACAGGCTATCAACCTAGGCAGACGGGCAATCCATCCAGAACAGGCTAGAATCAGTCACCAGGATATGAAAACTTTATCATCTCGCTGCCAGGCACAGAAACCATCCAGACCACCGGTGCTAAGCACCGAGATTTAGCCACATCCACGGCTTCCCTACAAGAAGCCGCTGTGTTAGAGCACTGGCCTGACATTCACGTCTGAGCACACACAACAGACTCATCTGTGTAAGAGCAGCGTCCGAAACAACAAAGATCTTGCACGATCACTGGGGGGCTGGACCCGATGATCTCACAAGGTCTCTTCCAGCCCTAATGTCTATGAAATCTATGAAATGTCTATAACACCCACTTGAGCTTTGGCACGAAGAGGTCCCGTGGCAGGAGGTCGGACTTGATGAGCTGCTCAGGTCCCTTCCAACCCGACCAACTATGAAACTATGAGGCCAATATGGGGTTATTTTGGGGAGCATTTTGTTCAATGCTACTGAGGCACCTGCTCTTCCTCCTCCGTTTCCACGCTGGCAGGTAGAGAGAGGTAGAGAGAGGTAAAGGACTGGAATCAGCTTGTCAGGAGAGGAGCGTAGCCACGCAGGACGCTGCAGATCCAGGCAATTTCAGCCTCTGAATTTAGACGTGCCCTAACACACCTTCCAGTTTGATACCAAGTGCCTGAGCGACGATTCACAGGAGCAGCTATAAAAGCACCACGCTGGAGGGGAAGTCACGTGCAGCAGGACACCAGACCGATGGCAAAGCTCTCCGGGGTTTGAGAGCGACACGGTGGCAACGAGCAGCTTCCCCCTTGCCCGGAGCGGGGGAGCCCGCCCAGGGACAGCCGCCCGCGCCGCGGGGCCGCCCCTCACCTTGAGCAGCACGAAGAACTCGAAGATGCGGCGGAAAGAGGGCGGGAAGAGGCGGGCGTAGGTGACGGCCATCTTGAAGAAGAGGGCGTGGAAGAGGCGGTCGCGCACGTTGATGAGCGGGTTCTGGTTGAGGTTGGGGTTGCGCGCGCCCCGGTTGTTCCCGCCGGCTGCCGCGCCGGCCCCGGCGTTGTTGGCCCCCGGGTGGTGGTTCGTGTGGGCGTGCGCCTGGTTCTCCGACATCCTGGCCGGCGGCGACGTGGGTGCTGGGAGCCTGGGGGGGGGGACAACCACGGAGGAGGGGGCCTGGCTGCGCGCCCCCGCCCTGGCAAAGCAGCTCAGGAAGGAAAAATGGGGAAGAGAAGCCGGGGGAGGATCCGCGGCCTGGGGACGGGGACAAGGGAGGAGAGGGGGGAGGAGGAGGGGGCTGCCGGGCCCCCCCGGGACCTCTCAAGGGGTCACAGATCAACCCCCGTGGCTGAGGGGCGGCCACAGGAGGGGGCTTGGGACCTGTCCCGGGGGCATCTGGCAGGGAGGGCAAGCGCCCCTGGTAGGGGGTGAGGGGCAGCCCCAGGGGTCTCGAATGGCAATGCAGGGGGGCTCTCAGAGAGACTCCTCCGTCTCCTTTGTGTGTGTGTGGGGGGGGGGGCACCTTGGGCACCACAGGGCAGACCTGGGTGGGGGAAGGGGAGCCTGGCGGGGGGGGGGGGGGGTCTCTCCCCAGGCAGAGGGAGCCTGACCCCTGGGGGGGGGAGGGGGGCTCTCCTCTGGGCGGGGGGGGGTTACCTAGCTCCTGCGGGGGTGGGGGTCTCTCGCTAGGTCGGGAGCCTGGCTCCTCAGGGTGGGGGGAGGGGTCGCCTCACTCCTGGGGGGGGGTCTCTCCCCAGGCGGGGGAGGGTCTTTCCCTTGTGGGGCGGGATTCAGCGGGTCTCTCTCCGGGCGGGGGAGGCTGTGGCCCTCGGGGGGGGGGTCTCTCCCGGGTGGGGCCGCACCCCCTGGGGGTGTCCCGGGCTCTAGGGGGGGCTGAGGGCGGCGCGGGCCCGGGGCACACGCGGCTCCGGGGCCATGGGGGCCGCGCCCGCCGCCTCCTCCTGCTCCTCCCTGGCGGCCCGGCCCGGCCGCTCCCCGCGCTGCGCCGCCGCCGCCCCTCACGGCCCCGCCGCCGCCATCTTCCCGCTGCGGCCCGGACGCGAACGACAACGACAGCGACGTCGGCGCAAGAGCGGCTCCGCCCGCAAAGCACCCTGGGACGCCGGCGGCTGAGCGGTGCGGCGCCCCGCCCCTATTTCACATAGCAGGGGGGGCGGGAGAGCCACGCCATTCCCGTCACACCCCGCGCGAGAGAAAAAAGCCTCCAATTCCAAAAAACATAAGAATCACGGATGAAAAAGGACGCTAACCACATATAGGCTGCATATTCCTTATTAAATATTAGATCTTCATTTAAATGGGATAGGTTTTAATAGCAACGTAATTCACCATAACTTGAATATTTTACAGTATCTTGAGCTTTAAATACATTTGAAGCAGGGGGTGGTTTTGTGCTCGCTTCGGCAGCACATATACTAAAATTGGAACGATACAGAGAAGATTAGCATGGCCCCTGCGCAAGGATGACACGCAAATTCGTGAAGCGTTCCATATTTTGCTCCCTTGGGTTCATATTTTGCCCGACTTTGATAAATACTTATATGTCGGTGCCAAGTCCCGCCCCCGGCTCTTCCCCCCTTCCTGCCACCATGGGGCTGCCAGGGGTCCTGGGCATCCCGGCTGGGCCTTGCCCCCCCACAGCCCTAGTGTAGACAGAGCTCCGGCGCCATCCAGCTTAATTGCTTGGTTGCCCTGACCGAGCCAAGCTCTACCCACGCCAAGGGCAGACAGCACTGTGTTGGCTCTGAGCCAGCCAGGCAGACGGTGCCTGGGCTGGCCTTGATTTATTTTGGCCTGGCCCCTATATTTGCTCAGCCTCATCAGCTTGGGTGCACTGTGCCCCATCCAGGGGTGGCAGGCTCATGGCTGCCTGGCCCTGTGGGTGCCCAGCTCATGCCAGGACAGGTTGCAGGCATCCCTGGCCCGGGAGCGGCCGGAGCATGGGTCTGGTCTGTTGACAGCGGCTGTTTGCGTTGCTACCAAGTGCCCGGGAAGCCTCTGGCAGTGCCACTAAGGTGGAGCAGGGCAGGAGACAACGGGGGGGGGGTGGCACGGGGCTTCCTGGCACCTGTAACAAAGAAGTGGGGGAGGAAGGGAGCCCCACGCATCAACACGCATGTGAGCATGCTTCCCACCCAGCCATGTGGACACGGGGGCTGCAGCAAGGGGCACTGGATTCCTGCCCACTTGCTGCCAACATGCCCTCCCAGTTTGCAATCTGCCCCCTTGGCCAGGCCGCTGGCATGGGCTGTGCCCCCTTCTCCCACCTCTACCCACCGGGTCTGATGCACTTGGGGGCACGTACAGCACCGAGCGCAAAGGGCCCCAGTGCCTGGGCATGGCCGTAGCCTCCCCAGCGCACACCGCGAGGGGGCAGAGGGGTAGCCTCGCTGATGGGGGAGCAGGGGCTGGGGGGTATATGGGGGCAGGGAGCCGGGCCCTGAGTCCACCTTAAGAGCGGGCAGGCGGGCCCCACCCCGTGGCAGGCACGTAGGGCCATTGTTGGAGCTGGCGAAGCCACCTTGCTCCTCTGGTTTTCTCGGCTGTGCTGTGGTTACCCCCCGGGTCCGGGCGGAGCAGGCTGGGCATGGGACAGGGCCATGCACGGGGGCACGGTGGGGACCTGGGGCCCGCCTGGGTCCAGCCCCTCCAGACTCCCTGTAGCCTAGCACCCTTGCCCACGCAGCTGCCCCCCAGCCCCTCTCCTCCCTGCCAGCACCTTCCAGGCAGCTCCCGGGAGGCTGACAGGCATGGGCTTGCAGCCCCCAAAGCAGAAGAGCCGGCCGCGGCGCCTGCCCCCCATCGTCTGGGCAGACCTGATCTTCCGCCTCCCCCTGCCGCAGCCCCCCGGGGAAGGTAGGGCTCAGCCGTAACCCTGCTCCCGGCTTCCCAGGGGCTTTCCAGCCACGGAGCCCTTTGCTTGAGGCTGGAATGCAGCCACTTCTGGGGTGGGACGTGGAGGCCATTCAGTATGGAGGAGTAAAGAGTAGCGCACCCAAGTGAAGGAGCAGGGCGGGGGTGGGTGGCACAAGGCGCTGCCTGGGCAGAGCTTAAGGACACGGACAGGGCTTGGATTCGGAGCAGAGGGGCAGCCCCACCTTCAGCTCTCAACGCTCAATCCAACCTGGCCCGGGTGTTGCACGGGTCTGGCCTCTCTCATTGCAGATGCCCCCACGGCAAAGACATGGTGCCCGGCGGGGAGCCCGGGGCAGGATCTGGCTGGCTCCCGGTGGGGGCCCAGGGCCGGCCGGCGGCGGGAGAGGAGGAAGAAAGCTGCCATTGCCAAGACCTCCACGCTGAAAGGGGAGATGGCCTCTTCTCCGCTCAGCTGCTGCCCCTCGCAGCCACCTGCCGCTGCCCCCCGCACCAAGAAGATCCTGGTTGACCTTCGCCCCATCCTGGACAGCATCGTGGAGAGCCCCGAGCCAAGGACTGCGTCCAGCCACGGGGCACAGGGAGCCGACGGGCATGGGGGCAGCGATGGACAGACCCCCAGCCCAGCCCCCAGAGTGGATCAGGCTGGCAGGGGCGCCCCGCTGCCCCCCGTAGCACCACGGCCCCGGGAACGCCAGCAAGAAGCAGTCACCTCTGGGCAGCCCGAGAGCCAGGCATGGGGGCTGGGAGGCACCTCGCTGGTGCCGGGGTGGGAGCCGGGGCCCCCCATTTCCTTGCCGCTGCTGGTCACGGCGGCCAAGGCATCAGCCCCTGAGCAGAGCAGCGCAGCGGACACGGTGGGTGCGCCCCTCGGGTCCCAGCACGGCAGATCCCGAGGGACCTGGTGCGACACGGCCCCCGCTCCACTGCAGGAGGGCAGGGAAGACCCCCACCCCCATGCCCCCACAGTCCCTGCCTGGGACGAGCCAGCCCGGGGCCCCGCTGGTGGCTGCGTGGAGGGCGTCGCTGTTTCTCCGCCCCAGGCCGATGTGCTGGACACCCTGTGGCCCCCGCGCTCCCCGGACGTCCAGCTCCCCACGCGCCTGCTTCTGTGGCGGCTGCAGGAGACCACGTCCAGCGGGCACCACCGGCTCATCGCCCAGACCCTGAGGACTCTGCGCATGGAGCTGCAGGACGAAGCCACCGGCCTGGGCAGCGAGTGAGTGCCCATGGGGGAGCACAGTGTGGGCAGGGATGAGCTGAGGCTCCCCCCAGGCTGGCCTGGGTGGCACAACCCACCTTGGCGGGGCAGGACAGTGGAGCAGCGGGGCACAGGGCTCAGGCAAGGTGGAGACTCACTAAAGGGCACTAGGAGGAGGGGAAACTGAGGCAGGAGCCCTTAGCCCCTTCCTAGCTGCAGGCCCCTGGGAGTCTCCAGCACCAAGCAGCTCATTCAGCAAGTCCAGAAAGGAGCCAGGAGGCCTAGCTCTAACCACTGGAGCACGCTGCCCCTCATGTGAATGCCCAGAGGACCAGATCCGAAAGCCAAGCAGGAGCAAGGGCAGGGGGCTCAGGAGCTGGTGCCATCACCTGCCCCGGGCCTGACGACCCCCCAACCTGTCTGGTTTCAGGCCGGAGCGATGGCGCCTGCCCCACGACCTGCCCAGGAGCCGGCAGGGAGACGCCAGGAGGCCCCGGGGACTGCTCCCAGCTGCCTGGCACAGGAGCCCGGTCGCCCGCACCTGGGCCGTGGTCGGGTGAGTCTTCCCGGCAGCATCTGGAGCCCCATCGCAGCCTCGGGGGCTGCCCGTTTCGGGGTCCCCTTCACTCCCCCCGTCTCCCGCAGCCCCAGGACCCATCGCTGACTGGCACCGAGGCAGCTCTGGCTCCCCAGCCCAGGTCCTTCCCACCCCGGAGCCCCCCGCCCAGCTGGGCCAGCGCAGCTCCGGAGCAGGGGGCCCACGGGTGCTCCTGGCCTAACTCGGCGGCTGATTGCAGAGGTGGAGAAGGCTCCTGAACCAGCAGCACCCAACTCAGGGCCCTGGCTCTGCTGCTGCTCACATAAACCCAGCCTTCACCCAGCAAGCCCCAGTTCCCCAGCTCTAAAACGGGGAACAGCAGCATCTCCTGGTCCCCGTGAGGGGCTGGGGTGAGGGACCCCAGGTCGATGGACTGGGGAAAGAGTCCGCTGGAGTGACCCCGAGGCCCCTAATAAACCTTCCCGGACAGGCTCCGAGTTATCGTGTGCATCTTTAATTAAAGTAGCATGTCCAAGCGGTCTCTGCTTTACCAGCGCCAGAGGACAGGGAGCTGCAAGCAGGACCAGCCCCGATGCCCCCAGGGGAGCGTGGCCAGGCTCCAGCGTGCGGTCAGCCCTTAGGAGGGGGCTGGGGAAGCTGGGTCTGGGGGGGGTCGGGGCATGGGAAAGTCAAGGGCTTTGCAAAGCCCTTGGGAGGGCTCAGCCCTGTTCAGGCTCCGGGGGGCTGGTACCAAAACCGCCGCCCTTGTACCAGGGACAGTCCCAGGCCGAAGGAGTGCAGGGAGGGGGTCCTTTGGCTGGAAATGTGATGGAGATGGGCTCCCGCTGCAGGACAAGGGGTCCCTGAGATCAGGACGGGGTGGGCTTTACAACCAGCTCCAACCCCAGAATACATCAGGGCGTTGTGGGGGTGGCGTGGGGGTGGGGCGTAGGACCCTGAAAGGCCCAGCCTAGCCCTCTCCCCCCGTCCTTGTGCGTGTGAGCGGCTGGTTCAAAGGCAGATAGGGCTCCCGGCTCTGCCCAGTGCTCAAATTGGGGCGAGATCCTTCCCCACCTGCACCGTCAGCAGCAAAAAGTGCCTGCAGGATGTCTCCGAAGCCAAGAGACACCCCCAGCCTGGTCTGGGGCTGCGGGTGGGCCGGCAGGGTTGCAGACACCAGCTCCGCTGGACCTTTACTGATTAAGACGGAAAAAAAGCCCACCAGGTCCCCACCCTCCCAGGGCAGGGCCTGCTCCCTGGGCCAAGCACTGGGCAGCCAGTCTGGGGGGCACTGGAGGGCCCAGTGGGTCAGGCAAGACCCCTGCCCTAGGGGTTTGGGAGGGGTTCAGTATTGCCCCTGGCCCCAGGAGGACTCAGGAAGGAGCCACCGGCCCTGTGCCCCTCTCTGGGGGTTTAATTGATGGGTTCAAGGGCGGGCACGGCTGTCCCCTTTGCTCAGACCCTGCTCTCCTGGTAGCGCTCGTCCTGCAGGAAGCGCGTGATCCGGGTCCAGGGGCTGGGGCTCACGGAGCCGGGTGCAGGGGGGCCCTGCGAGGCAGTGCCCTCATCGCTTTGGTCCTTGGCAAAATGCAGGAACACCTGGTGGGGGAGGAGAAGGGGGTCAGCACAGGGGGGCAGCCCAGGGGCCCCCTCCAGCCCTCTGGGGCAGGGAGCAGCTGTCCCTTGCTACACAGCCCAACACGGGGTGCCTGCAGTATAGGCTGGCACTCCTAATGAGGCAGGAGCCTCACATGGTGCCAGGTTGCCAGGCCTCCTGGGGACACCCTTGGGCGATGAGCCCCTGCGGCTGCCTCTCCATGGTGCCCACTGGCTCAGTGAGCTGCAGCATGTCCACTGGGTCACGCTGACTGCAGTGTGGACCCGCCCCGGGGCCGTACAGTGCCCGGAGCAATGGGGCCAAATCCAGCCGAGGCATCACCCCCCCTGGGAGGGCATGGAGGAGGCAGAGCTGGGTGGAGAGCTCCCTGCAGGCATTCGTGGGGCTTCACGGCAAGTAGCCATCCTTGGTGGCATACAAGGGGTAAGCGGAGGGTGCTACCCCTGAGCTTTCAGAGTCAGCACCTGTTTGACCCCTATCCTGGGAGATGGGCTCCCATAGGCTGGGAGACCCTCCCTGGGCTGGAAGGGGTCCCACCTGGTCGAGCGTGGTCTGGGACACAGAGTAGTCCTCGAGGCAGTAGCGGGCGCGCTGAGCTGCCAGGGTGCTGAAGACGTGGGCCAGCGAGTTGCGGCAGGCGGGCAGCTGGTACTGCAGCGTGCCGCGGTGCCGCTCCCGGAGGGCGATGGTGGGGAAGGTCTCCTGCATGAACTGCTCCAGGGGCTGCAGGTCCGGGCTGGAGCCCCCAACCCGCAGCACGATGGTGTAGCCGTCTCCAAACCTGCCGCCAACAACAGGAGTTCACAGGCACCAGGTGCTGTGCTCTGTGCATGGGGAAGGAGGGCTCTGGGGGAGCCCCTGGGGGCGGAGGGACCCCTAGGGCCTAGGGAATGATGCATTTTGCCACTGGAGGACTAGGGCACAACCCAGGGGCCAACTGGCTTCCAGGGACAGGAACTACTGAACCCTATTGCCCCGAGCTGGATCCCACCCATGCCAGACAGCGCTGCCCAAGCAGCTCGTGGCTGGGCTTGATGGACCCTTCCCAACATGTTGCCTCTGCAACGCGGGTGGGTTTGGGGGGGTCTCCGGAGGGCTGCCCCCCACCCCTATCTCCCACTCACCTGTTCTTCAGGTGCTGCCCGCTCCCCAGGCACCGGAACCGGCCGTTCACCATGATGGCCATGCGGGTGCACAGGGCTTCGCACTCCTCCATGCTGCCCGCCAGGGACAGACAGTGTGAGCCCCCCTCAACCGGACCCCCTGCCCCCACTTCCAGCCCCCCAGCTCCTTTCGGAGGCAGAGAACCTGGACCAGGCCCTTGGATGGAGCCCCAGCAGTTCCCACAGAGCTGGGGTGATCTGCGGTGGCTTGCGGGGCACTGCCTGGCACCCGGCATGGCATGGAGCAAGCTTCACCCAGGGGATGAGCTGGTTTATGCATGACCCCAAGAGGTTTTAAAGCTCAAGGGTGTGTGTCATCTTGGCTGTGCCCTACCGCGCACTACCCGGCTGCCATCCGGGCACTGCCACACACCCGCCGTCCTCCTCACCTGTGGGAGGTGAGCACCACGGACCTGCCCTCCTTGATCACGCTGAGGACACAGTTCCACAGGAACCTCCGGGCTCCGGGGTCCATCCCGGTGGTCGGCTCGTCCTGCAATTGGGCCAGAGAGCAAGCGGCCAGGCGTCATCTGCGGCCGGGAGGGTGATGCCCCGAGGGAGCCCGGGGCATGTATCGTGGACCCTGCCCTGCAACCTCCCTCAGGCTCTGGTTGAAGATGGGGGGTGGGAATTCCCGTATGCAAGCAACCACATGCAAATGCCAGTGCAAATGATTCATCTGCCGATTTGCATATGCAGATTAGAAGCATCACCCCTCACTTCCCCCAAGATGCCTGGGGTGATTTGGAGCAGCCCCTCCACCCCCAGTGCCACTGACCAGGAAGATGACAGGCGGGCACCCGATGAGGGCGATGGCCGTGGAAAGCTTGCGCTTATTGCCCCCGCTGTACCCGCCGGCCAGTCTGTCCGCGTAGGGCGCCAGCCCCAGCTTGGAGATGCCCCACTGGGCCACCTGTGGGGCGAGAGGCACCGGGGCTAGGACGGGAGCTCCACCAGCCCACGCGGGCCGCGACGGGGTGGGGCGAGCCGTTACCCTGGGGGCCTCGTCCTCGGGGACCCCACGCAGGCGGCTGTAAAACTCCAGGTGCTCCCGGCCCGTCAGCAGGTCGTTGATGGCGTCGAACTGGGGGCAGTAGCCCATGCTCTGGTGCATGGCCTGCATGTCGCACAGCACGCTGCGGGGGAACAGCAACGGGGCTGTCGGAGCAGCGTCAACGGGGCCCCACATCCTGCAGGCCTGGGCCCTCCCCTCACCCCAGGGCACCCCTCCAAAGCCTGGGTCCCCCATGCCAGCCTGCCCCCTTCATCTCCCCTTGCAGCCCCTCCTTGAGCCCCCACACCCACCTGTGCCCCTTCAGCCGGGCGTCCCCCAGCGTCACCTCGGTGTCCCCTGTCAGCATTTTGAAGGTGGACGTCTTCCCGGCACCGTTGACCCCCAGGAGACCGAAGCACTAGCAGGGAATCAAGCATGGGGTTACAAGCAGGCTGTTCCCTGAGCCATGCCCTGCCTGGCACCTTCTCCCATGGGGCGCGGTAGGGGCACTGCCCCATGCCCCACTCCAGACACCCGCTGGGCACGGCTCCATGGGTCGAGCCAGCCTGGATCCCACCCTGGACACCCAGCCCTCGTGCTCTGATTTCTCCACCGCTCGCTCTATCACCCACGGTGCTACAGGTGCCCCGTGGCCCCACGCTGCTGCCTTACCTCCCCCGGGGGGATCCCCAAGCACAGGCGGTCCACGGCTGGCACCTTCCTCCTCCTGTACACCTGGGAGGTGGGGGAAAGGGAGAGCCTGAGCCCCTGGGGACCATCGCCCGGAGACCTGGAGCTCAGCCCATAAGAAACGGAGTGGGGCATGGCTCCAAAGCCACGTTTCCACGTCAATGCTTGACTTATTGGGGTACAGAAACCCCCAAATTTCCCCCGAAGAGGGAGCAGGAGGAGACTGGCATGGGTCCTGAGTCACACGAACAGCACAAGGGACAGCTGCTTGCAGCCAGGGAGAGATGGGCTGGGGCAGAGACCCCCGGCCACGGCCTCACCTTGGTCAGGTTCTCCAGCACCAGGACGTCTCCCTGCCGCGCGCCGCTCAGCACCTTCTCCCGCTCCCTGGCCACATCCTCGTCCTCCTCCCCCAGAGCGGGTAGCTTGACGGCAAAGGGCCTGCCCAGAACGAGGGGGAAAGGCAGACGATCAAACTATTCGGCCAAGAAAAAGACTCCCCGAGAGAGCAGCTGCCCCCAGGACGGTCATCGCCTGTGATGGAGGCTGTGGAAATGCTGCTCCCGGAGCCTCAAGCTGGGCAGTGACATGCCCGCGGACAGGGACGGCTCCCGGGGCACGGAGGTGGCTTCCTACCACCCCCCACTGCTGTCCAAGCAGCATCAGCCAGGCACACATGCCACAGAGGACAGACGGACGGAGACACACCGCCAGGCTCTGCAGCAAAAGGTCCCCAGCCCCACACATGATCGCAGCGAGGGGCACGGACGGGCGCAGGGGCGAGCGCCCACCTGAGCGTGAGGAAGAACCTGTGCTGCACCAGGAGGGTGACGAGGAAGAAGACGATGCCCTGCAGGGCCATGGCGAACATGTTCTTCCCGGCCAGGTCCCAGCACAGCGGGGACACGAACCGCTTGTCTCCTAACGAGGAAAGGGGCCGGGGCTCGAGCACGGGGGGAGGCGCGGAGCAAAGCCCCAGAGCAGCCCCCGGCGAGGGGGTCCGGGATCTCCAGGAGGCGCCTGGTCCCTCCGGCTTTGCCCAAAGAGCAACTCACCAAAGCGCTCAAAGGCATCTGCCATAGCCTGGTTCTTCACCATGTCGATGAGGCCGCGGCCCAGGCAGAAGTGGGGGAAGACGAGGAAGACCTTCTTCAGGACGCGGTTGATGTCGTTCAGCTTCTGCCCATGGCACACGACAGGCAGCGGGTGAGGGAAAGCCCCGCTGTCCCTCCCCTTCTCCGTCTCTCCCATACAAGGGACCCTGAGCCCCCAAGGCGTCTGCTTGACACCTCCTTGGGGCACTGGGTCTGCTGTCGGGGTCCCCCCTCGGTCAGCCCAGCCAGCCGGGCTTAAGCCCCCTCCCCAGCCCTGCCCCGGGGCTCACTTTGTCAGTGAAGAGCTCCAGCACGAAGGTGGCCATGCTGCCGTTGATGCCGATGAAGAGGTTGATGCAGGTCAGGGCCACGTAGGCTGTGCTGGGGACGCTGAAGAGGAAGGAGGCCGGGTACATCAGCGGTGTGATGGACCAGCTGGGGGAAGGAGAGGACACGGAGATGAAGCCAGCCCAAGGGCTCCCAGGGCACTGCCGTCCTCTTCACCCCCTGCTCCTGCCCCCGCCAGACCCAGGGCAAGAGGCGTGCTGATGCCCCGTCTCCCCCGAATCTGTGGCCCAGGAGCGAGGCCTCGCCAGGGCCCCTCACCCATAGAGCAGCAGCAGCAGCACCAGGGAGGGCAGGTTGTCCGCGGACACGTAGGACTTCTGCTGGAAGCCGAGGAAGATGAGGACGACCAGCGCGGCAGGCACCAGGTAGTTACACTGCGGAGGAGGCAGGGGCTGGGACCCGGGCTGTGGGGTACGCGGGGTTCGCACACCCCACCCCCTGCACGTGATCAGCACGACTCCCCGGAGCTGCCACCAAGAAAGACCCCCGCCCTCCAAGGGATGCTGTGCTCCATCCTGCTCCTGCTCCAGACCCCCCCATGCCTTGGCCCCTGGGGACCCCCACCCTCCTCTGCCTCCTTCTCAGCCCCCAGCCCCGCACCATGTCCCAGGCGAAGTTGCCCAGCCAGTAGACGCCGGGCGTCATGCCGCTGACGAACTGCAGGTGCTTGGCCTGGCTGACTCGCTCCTCGATGAGGAAGAGGACGAAGCTGGCGGGGACGAAGGACATGGCAAACATCACGCAGATGGAGACCAGCACGTCCACCGACGTCGCCATCCTGCCGGGCGCAGGGGAGAGGACCATGAGCGGGCCAGGCTGGCAGAGACCCCTAGGACTGTGCCCACTCCACCCCAGCCAGGTAGAGACCCCCAGGACCCCGTGCTCCCCATCCCCAGCTAGACAGAGACCCTGGGACCCTGCCCATTTCACTCCTACCAGGGAAGAGACCCCTGGGACCCTGCCCACCCCACCCCCAGCTAGACAGAGACCCTGGGACCCCATCTTTTCTGGCTCCCCTACTCACAGGGCAGCCTCCGAGAGCTGCTCCTTGGTGAAGTTGAGGGGGTGGTTGATGGCCGTGATGCCGTAGCGCGTGGGGTCAGCGCCCGGGGGCAGGTTGGCGCGCAGCACCCCATTGCTCACCACGTTGAGGAAGGACACCATGGCGTGCCAGCCCTTGTTGTTGAACCACACCTGCAACCACAGTGCTCGGGGCTGGGCACGCTCCTGCCGGCCCTCCGCAATCCCAACCCGGCAGCTGCCACGGCACAGCCCGGGCTGCCCACACGCCCGGCGGTTGCACACTAGATCCCGCTCCCCTCCCAGACCTAGGAACACAACCTGGGAGCCCCGGCATGGCACCGGCACTGACCTTGACATTATCGTGCGTGTCCAGCCCAGCAATGAAGTTGCTCAGGTTTCCCAGCAACCTGTCCAGGGGGCTCCCCTGCAGGGGGGCAAAGAGCAATTGGGAGTGGGACACATCTAAGGGCCCAGTCAGACATCCTTACACCGGTGTAAAGAGGAGCAGACAGACAGAACAACTCCCTGCCCAGCAGAATTGCCCCCGAAGGACCCAGGGCTACAGCTTCCCCAGGGTCCCTCATACCGGAGTCGGTGTCGTCTGTCTGCGCCCACCCCGGGATAGCTGCGTGCTAAAGGCAACCGGGCTATTCCTGCTTCTCTCCAAGTCCGGGAGGAGAGATGTGGGTACAGCTGCCTGCAGCTACCCCGGGATAGGTGTGTGTGTGTCCAGTCCTGATCCAGTACAACTGGCATGGAGGTGTAAAACCAGTGGAAGTTGCACTGCGGTAGGTGCCTGTTTGTCCAGGGCCCCGAGTCCTTCCTCTGACCCCCAGCTGTGGGTCTCCAGCATGTCCTGATCAGACCTAGTGTCACGAGGGACCTGCCCTGCTCCAGCCCCCTGCCCGCCCGGCCGTACCTCGGTGACATTCAGCACCGCCCGGATCTCCCGCACGGCGTTGGTCACCTCCTCCGCCAACGGCAGGCCCTGCAGGCTACGGGCCCCCAGCGAGATGCCACCATACCTGGGGGGGCACAGGAAGGGTCACGGATGTGGAGCCAGGCCCCACGGGAACCTGCACCCTATCCCCCTAGGCACTGCAGCACGACAGGACCACTGGAGCACCCGGATGCCAAGGTGATGGGCGTGCTAATGGAGCATGGGTCTAAACCCAGAGATGTGCCGTGCTGCTACCTTCCCCTGCAGATTTCCCTCGAGTTTCAAACCGAGCCGCCATCCCCGCAGCTGGGAATAAGAGCCCGGGCGTCCTGGTTCCCGTCTCAAAGCACCAGGTGCCTCCCAGCTTCTTACCTCTGCTCGTTGACCCACTTCTTGTTTCGCAGCCTGGAAGGAACAAGAGGAGAATCATTACGGAGACATTAAAAGAGCGTGCATGTCTGTGCGTCCGGCTGCTGGGAGCTAGGGCTGGCCCAAGGGCCCAGACCATCCCTCCTCTACCAGGGGGCAGTCGGGGCTGCGGGCCAGGATACCCCAGGAGCAACGGCCTCAAGCTGCAGCAGAAGAAACTGAGGTTGGAAATGCCTGGCTAGGAGGGCAGCCAAGCGTTGGGACAGGCTGCCCAGAGAGCCCGGGGAATCTCCATGCTGGCAATTGCCAAGGGCAGGCTGGACAGAGGCTTGGCTGGGGGGTTGAGTCCGGGGTGATTGCATTGGCACGCACTCACCCCTGGCGGATGATCTTGGGGTAGGTTTTCACCAGGTAGTCGGAGATGTTCCTCCCCGTGAGGTTCTGGAGGATGTCGCCGGTGCCTCGCTGCACCTGATGGGGAGCAGGGGGGGATACGGCATCATCCCAGGCAGAGCTGAGCACAGCCCCCAGCCGGTGCTGAGCAGAGGGGGTGCTGCCCAGTCCATCCCATACCACCCCGAGCCAGCGTCCAGATCCAGCCAGCCCACAGCTGCTTTCATTCACGCTCCAGCTGTCCCTTCCGGCCCCGATCCCTGCCCCAGGGCAGGGGCTACCTGTGGAGGGGGCAGCCCCCCAGCTGCTTCGGGGCACTCAGGCAGCATCTTGCGGGACTGCGGGGAGCTGCACTTGCAGGGTGGGGAGGGATCGTCCGGCGTCCAGTTCCCGCTTCGGAAAACCTCCTCTAGGGCTGGGGGCACCGCGGGGGTGTGGAAACCTTCTCCTTGCAGTGCTGGCAGGCACAGCTCCCTCCTGCCCCCGTGGGTCGAGCCAAGCAGGGGGGAGAAGAGAAGAGGAGAGAAAGCCCCTGGCGATTAGCTCTCTGGAGGAGACCCCAGCCCCAGTGCCAGGGGGGGCTGGTCGATCCTCGCTACGGGGGGTGGTGACCAGGTTGCAAGAGGGGCAAGGACCGGGTACCCCCAGGCCAGAGGTGATGAGATGGGGAGGGGGCGAGATGGGAGAGCGTGACCCAGGCAGCTGGGGCTGTGGTGAGGAAGGCTCTTGGGCCGAGAATTGATGAGACGGGGGACAGACGGGCAATGCGGGGTAACACCACAGGGAGAAGGCTCCTTCTGCCAGACGGCTCCATCCCCGGGAGATCCCCACCACGAAAACCCACTGGCACTGGAGATACAGACCGGTGGGGTCACGGGCAAATGCTTCTAGGTGCCAGGACCCTGCGTGCGGCTGCCTCCCATGCTCCCCCCACGGCGGTGCGCCCAAGGTTGCAGAGGGGGCACTCACGGCTCCAACGCGTCCTTCATGCACTTGGTCCCGAAGCCCGGCTCGGCCAGGAGGGCGCCCAGGAGACGCGCGGAGTCAGGGTCCCCCGGGGCATCGTCGCTGGGGTAGACGGAGAGAGGGGTGGGGAATGATGCCCGCCCGAGGGGCTGGCCTGGGACGGCTGTCCACTCTGCCCTGATCAGCGTACCTGAAGAAGGTGAACTGCTGCTCGTACATCCAGGGCTCGAGGCGCAGCGGGGGGTACTCCCCGAAAGGCGGCACCAGCAGGCTGAAGAGGAGGGCCATGCACACAAAGACGGCCGGCAGGATGATCTGCGAGCGGGGCGGGGGTTACAGTGGGCATGGGGGGGGCCTGGAGCTGGGTCAGAGCTGGGGGACGGGACCCTGCACCCAGAGGGAGTGGAAGAGACATCTGCACCATGGGGCCCAGGACCCCGAAAATCCTCTCCTCCCACCCCACTGCCAAAGGCTGGGTCTGCTGGGACCACTCTTAAGGGGGCATGCCCTCCATTCGCTTGCTCCCCCCAGCCACTCTCCAGGCAAGGCAGGTGGTGGGGCTGGCGGTACCTGCGCCAAGAAGCCGCGGGTGCTGCGGCGGGCGTAGAGCAGCCTCTTGAGGAAGAGGGCGCGGAGCTGCTGGCGGGTGAGGGCCCAGCCCGTGAGCTGGTGGGATCCTCTGTCCTCTGGGCCCCGCAGGGCATCCGTCTCCTGGGGCTCCTCCGCTGTAGGGAGAGGAGAGATCAGTCCTTTCTGCCCTACCTCAGGCACCTGGCGTGGCCGAGGGCCAGGCTGCCCCATGCACGTGGGAGGAGAGGGGCCATGCTCTCAGCACACGGGCAGGGGTGGGAGCAGGGGTGCCTGCAGGTCCCTGACAGACACGTGCCAGCAGGCTGGCTCCAAAGAGAGCCCAGGAGCCAGACTGAGCCCACACGGGGCTGAGCTCCAAGCAGGGGGGGAGCGAAGGCGGCTCTGGAGCCCTCCCGTGCCCTGGCCTCCTACCTTTCCTGGGTCCTTTGACTCAATGCAAAGAGAGAGGGAAAGAGGAGAGAAGTAATTAGAGCTGGCTGAGCCCCAGGGGGGCTGGGAGGCAGAGCCGGCTGCATCTGCACTGCAAAACCAGTGCCGCCCACAACCCGCTGCCCCCGGAACTGGCACCAGTTGAGCCCAGTGGGCACCAAGCCTTGTGGCTCCAGGCTGGCTGGATCTGTGCTGATCCACTGGGCAATGACCTTGCCCACTGGCCCAATCCCAGCCCACAGGGCACCGCAGGTACCCGTAAGCCCCACGCTGGGCATGGGGTTGGGGGGGGCTCAGGCGTTACCCCCATGCCCCAGCCCAGCCCGGCAGGTGGGTGCCAGGTTGGCCCCGCAGGCCCTTACCCAGATCAGCCTCTGCTGCCTCCAGGTCCCCGTCTTCACTCAGCGCCCGGAGGGTGTCGGCCGAGGCAGGGGTGGCTCTCACGCGCTGGGGGGCTCCTGGGGGGCCTGCGTGCAGAAGAGCAAGGCAGAAGATGCAGCAGGGCAGGGATGGAGCAGCCTCCTCGTATGTCCCCCCCCCCCCCCACCAGCCCATCTGTCCTGGAGGGGCAGGGAGATGGATGTGAAGCCTCGTGATCCAGCCTGGAGCAAACCAACCCCTACGTGGGACACATGCCTTGGAGCCGGGGCTGGGACGCTCCCCATGAAGCCCCTTGCCTGGAGCAGGAGCTCCCCGAGCAGGCAGCAGAAGTAGGTCCCTTATCCCCTCCGTAGTCCAGGCCCGGCTGGCTGGTCCGTACCCAAAGCTTTTCCCACGGAGGGGGAAAGGAGAGCAGGGCATTACCTGACCTGCTGGTGTCAGCGCCAGTGTCCTCGGCCACCTTCAGAAAGATCTGCAGGGGGGTGAAGGGATCGAGAGAGATGTGTGTGCAAATAGCACATGCATACACATGCACACACACCCAGCAACCCAGCACCTCATGGCTGGGAGGCTCCTACAGCCCCCCATGCCCCACACGAACCCCCGTTCCCAGAACAGCGGTCCGTCACTGCTGACACGGATGTGCCGGGTCAGCCCCAGGGCTTTCCGCGGGGGTCTCTCCCCATGGAGTCGGGTGCGTTGTGCAAAGCTAAAGCCCCACTGGTTGGTACCTCCTTCCCCCACGGGGCCGACCCAGAGCTGCTCCCCCAGCTCGTGCCCTGCTGCCCTCGTCCACTCAGCTCCAACGCTGCATGGGGACCCCACCGGCTTCTCCTGCACGGGCATCCCCGGCGGGTCCCCCCGACACTCCAGAGCCCCCCCAGCCCCAGCAGCCCGCTGCGGAGAGAGCGCCCCGCTCTTCTGGTGGGTCTGCCCTAGCCGGAGACAAGGCCTGAGCTGCGGGTTGAACAGCAGAGCAGAGGCAGAGTCCCGAGGGGCCAGTGCTGTGGTACGGTACCTCCTCCAAGGTGGTGTCCGAGACCCCGTAGCCGGAGACACCCAGCTCGCCCAGGCGGGTGTCCAGCTCCCGGAAGAGCTCTCCGAAGGACCCGTCTTTGGCACCGCTGGACGGCAGGACGTAGAGCAGCTCATGCCCAATGTCCTCCACCAGCCGGGAGCCGGGCACCAGCTTCTGCACCAGGGCCGACAGCTGTGGCACATCTGGAGATGCGCAACGTGGTGGTTGGGGAGTGAGCCCTGGCTCACTCCAAGGGCAGGGGGACTAGGGGTGGCCCGAGCAGGGTTGTGGGGGGAATCCCAGCACGGGGAGAAGCCTGGAGATAGACTAAGGGGCAGGGGTGGCCCTCCCCCAGGGGAAGGGGAGCAGAGGGGGGCCTGGCACCTGGCAGGACCCCAGGGGAAGGCCCCATAAGCAGCATCCCACCCCCCAGACCAAGCCCCCACCCAAGCCCTGGGCCAGGGAGGAGGCACCCCAGGGAGCAACCACCAGGGGGCGCCCTCTGCCAGAGCAACACACCCCTGCCCCCAGACCCAGCTCTGGGGTGGGGGGGGGGCATTTAACTCTTTCTCTCCCAGTGCCCTAGAGTTGTCTCTCCCCCCCAAGATGCCACTTACCCACGGTGCTGGACTCGCTGCACTGCTCGCTGCCCAGGCCGGTGTCACAGCTGTGCTCTGAATCGCTGTCATCCTGGGAGGGAGGAGAAGGGGTAAGGGACGCAGCCCCGACCTGGCCCTCGGACTGAATGACAAGGGGGGGAGGAACTGGTCACCTGCACTGGCCACAAGCCCTAGACTCCGCTCGCACCCCTGCTTTGGAGGTGCCCCCCCTGTCCTGAGCTGCAGGGACCCCCCCATGTGTGGCCTCTGCTCTCTGCCAGGGGCACTAGGGCTGTGCCCACGCAGGAGGCAAGGTGGGGGGTCAGGACCTGGGGAGGGGGTCGCTGGCCAGGCCTGAGGTCAGCCCGGCTCAGCTCCAGCGTTACCTTCTTGCCAGCAATAGTGATGCTGCCGGAGCTGCCCTGGGGGGCCGGCCGCTCCCGGGTCCCCGGCTCCCGCTTGACCAGGGTGAGGTAGTAGCCAGTGCCCAGGTGGGTCTTGAGGAAGAGCGGGGAGCCGCAGCAGCAGAGCCGGCCCTGCGCGATGATGGCGATGCGGTCGCCCAGCAGCTCTGCCTCGTCCATGTAGTGGGTGGAGAGGACGATGGTGCGTCCTGGGGGGGCAGCGGGGGCATGAGCAATTGCGAGGGTGGGCAGCCTCTGGCCCCACTCAGCCGCTGGGGGCTGCTGGACCAGGGCACGCAGGGACCCGCATGGCTCTGTCTGTGCCACCTGCAGGGCTGGGGCAGGGCAGAGGCGACTCCCACGGGGACCCCAGCAGCAAGCACAGACGGACTGCAGCCCGCAGGGTGGATCGGAGGCACGGAGACACCCCACGTGGCCACAAGCCCCTCCTGCCATTGCATCTCATGCCCCCCAGCAAGAAAACTGCAATCTGAGAGCCGCTCCCTCCTGCCCCCGGGGCCCAGCGCCAAGCCCCTTGCCTTTAGCGAGCATGAACCCCGAGGCACAGACCAGCCCCGGATCAGGATCAGGCCCATCTCAATTACGGTGTCTCGCACGTGCTCCACTTCCCTCTCGCCTTTCTCCGGGCCCTGCCTCGGTTTCCCTGGGCATGGAGGGGGAAAGCCCCTGCCCCACCGCACTCCCGCGCCTGCAGCCAGCTCAGACCTTGGCGATACTTGAGCAGCAGGTCCCAGATGCCGCGCCGGGAGTAGGGGTCGACGCCGGCCGTGGGCTCGTCCAGCACGACCACCCTGGAGCCGCCCACAAAGGCGATGGCCACGGAGAGCTTGCGCTGCATGCCGCCCGAGAGGCAGCGGGTCGGCTCGCGCCGCTTGTGGGGCAGCCCCACGTCCCGGAGGAGCTGCTCTGTCTCCGCCGCCACCTGCCGCCCCGACAGCCCCTTCAGGCGCCCGTAGAACCAGACGTGCTCCTCCACCGTCAGGCTGGGGAGACGGAGGGACAGACGGGCCGGTCCAGGCAGGGCTGGCATGTGGGGGGGTCGCGTACTGACATCCACGCTCCTCCCAGGGCTGGGAAGGGACCCCAGGAACCCCGACAGCCCCCCAGTTTAGGGACCATGACCCTTGCACGCCCTGCCCTCCCCTCTCCGCACACCTACATGTCAAACAGGATGTTGTGCTGCGGGCACACGCCCATGGTACTCCGGATGGCATCCATCTCCGAGCGCACGTCCCGGCCCAGGATGTAGGCCGTGCCTGCACTGGGGGGCAGGAGGCCGGTCAGGATGGACCTGGGAGGGGAGAGGAGGGTGCGGGGGGGTAAAGCAAGGGAAGAGTCAGCTCCCCCCACCCGAATCCACAAAGCGCCAGGCCAGCAGGGACCAGATCATGGCAAGATCAGGCCAGCCCCATCAGGGGACCCTCCTCATCCGATTCTGGCCGTGCAGCTCCTAGCACTTCATGAGACCCTCCCAAACCCCAGCCACTCCATGCAGAGCTCAGAGCACACCCCAGAGCCAGCTTCAGCTTCTTCTGCCCATATCACAGGTGGGCAAACTGAGGCACAAAACCGGGCACTTGCCAGTAGGTTTCAGCGTGAACAAACCACAGTGCCCATGGTCACAGGGCGGCTCAGTAGCAGAGCTGGGAAGGGGACTCAGGCTTCCTGGCTGCACGTATGCATGTGGCAGGGACTGGCACAACCCCCCCGGGCCCAGTCCTGCCCCCTCCCCAGGCCCCTGCCCAACTCACATGGTGGTGGTCTTGCCCGCTCCATTGTGGCCCAGGAAGGAGGTGATCTGGCCCTCGAAGAAGTCGAGGCTCAGCCCGTTGACGGCCGCTCGGCTGCTGCCGCGGTAAATCTTCACCAGGTTGCAGATGGAGACCCCGGGCTCCAGCCCTGCGGGCGGCTCCTCCACCAGCACTGCAAGGGGGGGCAGGCTCAGCGGGCACGGGGCAGGGGAGGCCAGGAGGGCAGGACTCCAGCCCCCCAGACCCTCCTTGATCGAGGCACCTGGGTTGCCCCGGCCCTTCAGCCCGCAGGGCAGTGCCCCCTTGACTGGCACTGGGAATGCCACCTTGGGCTCCAGGCTCTGGCCTGGGGTTGAGCTGGGGCTCGTCTCTGGAGGCTAAGGAAAGGGGTGAAGCTGTACAGGGTGGCTACCCTAGACCCCCTCCTTGCTGGCCTGCCCCCCTGCTAGCCCTGCCTGGCATCGTGACACTGCAGCTGCCCCTGACCATGAGACCCCACCTCCCTCCCCAGGCACAGCTCTCCTGCCCGCAGCCACTAAGGGACGCTGCCAGTGCAGAGGCCAGGGCAGAGCCTCTTGGGGCAGAGGGGCCGGAGGTGGAGTGGGGAACGGTACCTTTGGCAGAGCTGGGGGCACTGGTGGGGTGGGGCACCTGCCCCTCCAGGGAAGACTCGCCGAACCAGTAGCTCCGCAGGAAGGGGAAGTTCCAGGGCTTGGGAATCCCGTACTGGCCTGGGGGAGAGCAGAGAGGTGGGCTCAGTAAAATGGGCAGGCGAGGGACTAAGGGGAGGGGGCCAGGTGCCAGCGCTCGCCCTCCTGCTCCCTGTGTGCATTGGGCTCTATGCTCAAGGGTACAGAGGGCAAGGAGCGGTATGCTCTGGGAGACAGGAGCTGCTCCCATTCATTCCACGGTGGTCTGTTAACTCTGAACCCTACTGACAACCACCACTCTTTCATCCATGAACTATGCATGGCAGAAACGAAGGAGAGGAATTTATTACAGAGCTTGGAAGCCCCCGGGCCCTCAAATCCCCTCCCAGCCCTGATGCACGGACCTGGGAAGACGGCCTCGATGTACCAGGTGGCCAGGCCGTACAGACATGTGTCCCCGAGCAGCAGCGCCACGGAGGTGGCAAAGTTGTATGGGTCGCCCTGCACGGGGCTGGCGTTGAGGTTGTACCACTGGATGCCCACGCCCTGCTCCTCGTAGAGGGAGAAGTACTCGCAGCCGAACCCGAACGCCACCGGGGACAGGAGGCTCTGATGGGGGAACGGGAAGTGGAACGGCAGCCAAGCACACCCCAGACCCAGCCGCCGGCACCGTAGCCTGGGGGCACCTGCCCATCTCAGAGACACTAAGGATGCAGCTACAAGACACAGCCCAGCACCAAGCAGAGGTGCCCCCCACTCCACCCCTCTGCCCCAGCCCACCCGCCTTCTCCACCTGCCTGGGACACCTGAGACAGCTGTGCCATCCCAGCATCTCCCTGGCATCCACCGCCCAGTCCCAGGACCCCAGTTCGGGGCACTCAGGGCACTGGGCTCAGCGCTGGCACACAACCACCCCCCAGGCCTCAGGGTTGCTAGCTCTGGGGACCAGCAGGGCTGTGTGCAGGCAGCGGGGGGGTCCTCGGTGGGGGTCCCATTAATGCCGGGGGACTCAGGGGAGGATGGAGGGAGGTCGTGCCGGAGCCCCCTTACCACGAGGACGCGGAGCGGGAAGGTGACGCGGTCGCGCCAGGCCACGCACAGCACGTAGGGCAGGTAGCATGAGAAGTAGATGATGCCGCCGCATGCCGAGGCCAGGTTGGCGCGGGAGAAGAAGGTGCTGAGGAGGAAGCACTGGGCAATGGTGGCCACCGCGAAGGCCACCAGGAAGAGGAAGACCACGGCGGGGTCGCTGTAGGGCAGGATGTCCCCCAGCTGCGGGGGGCAGGTCAGAGCCTGCGCAAGCCCCTCCATCACCAGCCCTGCTGCCCGCGCGCCTGGCCCCCCATTCCCCCGGCTCACCCCAGCCTGAGCCCCTCCACCCCGGCCTCCCAGCCCCCATGCAAAGCCAACTGCAGAGCTCCCCACACGGCCATGCCTGGACCCCCCCACCCTGCAGGGCACCTTGAGGATGAGGACGAGGAGGCCGGAGCTGAGGAGGAAGGGGAGCAAGCTGCTGAGGAACCAGCTGAGCCAGAGGGTGCCACGGCTGAGCCCCATGATCCGCATGGTCTCCTTCAGGCGCGCCTCCTTCTCGTGCACAACGCCCTTGACCATCATGGCCACCGAGTAGATCCAGGCCAGCACCATGAACAGGGGCAGCGACCGGTTCAGCACCCGCAGGAACCTGGGGGGGATGAACCCGGGGGTGAGACTCAGCAGGGCGGGAGACACAGACCCACCTTGCAGCCAATGCTCAGGCCCCCCCCAGCAGGGCCACAGGCCGATCTCTGCCCCCACCCCTGGCAGGATTAAACACAGGGGCATCCCCCGGCTCCCGCGGGGAACGAGGCACAGCGTGGCGGGGGGCAGGGAGTGCTCCCGGCTGCAGGAGGGACCCTACAGAGCCCGGGCATGGAGCAGGGAGCCCGCAGCCACTCACACATCATCTACATAGCAGGGGTAGGGCATCTGCTGCATGTACAGCCCCGTGCGCCGGGTTGTGCCGGTCAGCACCCGCGTGACGGCTTGCTCCACCAGGTCCTGCACATACACGAAGCCCCCCCACACGTAGCGCAGGTCGCTGAAGGGGTCGGCAGCCGGGCCGGGGTCCCAGAACCTGGGGAGCGGGGAGCATGACTGGGGGGGATGCCCAACCGCCCTTCCTCCCTCATCCCCCAGCCCTGTGCAGGGGGTGGTAGCATGGGGCGGGGGAGCACACACCTGTCCTTGATCTTGTTGGTGCGCGTGACATCGTCGATGTCCATGCGGATCTTGTAACGGATGTGGGGGGCCGGGTCCCCCGTGGCGTTGCCGGTGGGCGGCAGGAAGACCACGCCGGCCCAGAACTGGCGCGCCTCCAGCAGCTCCAGCGCCCGCGACACCAGCTCCTCCTCAGAGCCCACCGCCTCGATCTTGTCCAGGGAGACGCACTGTGGGCAAGAGAGGAGAGCCTCAGCCGGGCGCCGGGGGCATGAGGAGGATCCCAGGGGGGCGGTGGGGAGGGTGGCACACCTCGATGAACTGGCTGAGGGTGCCCAGGACCTGGTCGAGCTCAGCGTAGGTGTCACGCCAGCCCCGCGGCCCCACCAGGTAGTCCCGCACGGTCGACAGGTTCCAGGAGGTGCCTGCCAGGCGCTGGGCCAGGAGGGGGGTGGTGGCAGGTGCCCCCAGCAGCTCCTGCAGAGAGACAGGGGTTCAGGGGGGGCCCCCAGCCATGCTCCGTGCCCCCCACCCCTGCCTGGGCTGCCTGCCCCATTGCCCGTGCCCGCCTTCCCTGGTTCTCCACCTCCAGACCCTCCACGTGGATGCCCCTGCACCCCCAGCGCTCCCATCTCCAGCAGGCCATGAGCCCCATCCCGGGTACCTGGTGCAGGGGGCACCGGGCCGAAGGGAGGGGCTGCGGGGTGAGGACGGACCTGCAGGGCTTGCATTTCCAGGCTGCTGTTGAGGAAGGTGTAAAGCCGGGGCCCCAGCTCCTGCCAGGCACCTCCCACCTCCCGCAGCACGGCCAGCTCCTGGAAGGTCCGGTTCACCTGGGCCAGGAGGGACGAAGGGCTCGGTGAGGCGGTGCCCACCTAAACCCCCTGCCCGCAGCTCGGAGGCTTCCCCTCCCGCCCCTGCAGGGCAGAGAGAGAGGTGCCCAGAGGCCCCGATCCTGGAGGCTGGTGGTCTTTAGAGCTGGGCTCTGCTGGCCCCAGCTCCCAGGTCCGCCCACCTCGGCCATGATCCTGCGGGCGCCGGGGCTGGGCGGGGTGTAGAGGATCTTGCCGACAAAGAGGGGCTTGATGCTGCGCCAAAGGATGCGCGACAGCGGGTTCGACTCCAGGCTGCGGATCAGCTCCTTGCAGTAGGGGTCTGCGGAGCGGGGGGTGATGCTGCCCTGGCATGCCCAGGTGGCTGGCACCCCTCGCCCCCTCTACAGCGCTCCCCTGCCCCAAGCCGTGCTACCCCCTCCCAAGTCCAGCTCCCCCCCCGCTCTTTCCTCCTCTGCACCCCAGCCACCTAATCCCCCCAAATTCAAGGCCTCTTCCACCACTGGGCACAACCCTGCTCCCCCAGCCCCCAAACTGAGCCTAAGCCAGGTTACCCAGGGGGGTCACCGTCACCCCCGCTGTCTCCCGCAGCTGCTCGAGAGGGGTCCGTGACCCCAGCCTGGGCTCCGACCACTGCATCAGCCCCCAGCACCCCCATACCCAGGCCTGGAGGGGAGAGGAGCTCTCCCTACCCCCCCAACTCACTGGTGCCATTGTCCAAGGCGACGGCCCGGGGCTCGGAGCTGTTGCGGCTGAGGAAGGCGCGGACGTCGCTGTCCTCGTACCAGTTGAGGGAGGGGATGCGGAGCCCGGTGCTGTTGGCGTGGCCGCAGGCAAGGCGGGACAGGGCCGCGAAGGCACCCTGTGGGGACGTGCTGCCGCCCAGTGCCCCCAGCTCCCGCCGGAGGTCTGCAAAGCTGTGCATGGCCGAGACCTGGCGGAGGGGGGAGCGGCACTGACGGATGGGGGACAGCGGCCGGCTCAGAGGGCAGCAGCTGGGTCTGAGCTGCCTGGGAGGGGAGAAGTTGGGGGGCAGGAAAGGGGTACCCACCACTGCTGCAGACAGGGGTCCCTTGTCTTGCAGCACCCCAAGACCCCCAAGGGCAGGGGGACCCCTCCCAGAGCTTCTTCACCGCTCCCCACCCCCAACCCCTGCTCCCCTCCGGAGCCAGCGCCGCGTTACCTCCTCGGCCAGGGTCTCGGCACCCCGTAGAACAGCCACCAGGGCTTCCACGGTGCCGGCCACGTCGTCCGCCCCGGAGCCCAGCCACTCCTGTGGGGGACAAGCACCCGTGAGCGATGGGGACCTCGGCCCCTCTCGCAGCCTCCGTCTCTGCCCCAGCTGGCGAGGGTCCCCAGGAGGCAGCGGTGGTGGAGGGTGCTCTGCTCTCTGCTGAGGCTCAGGGCCGGGGGCAGGAGAGTTGACCATGCAGGGCAGGACCCCGGACGCTGCCAGGGACTTGGTCCCGCTCCCCATGGGCACTGAGGCAGGCCCCATAACAACCCCCTTCCAGGCAGTCTAGGCGCGCCTGCCCCGCGCCCACCTACCGCAAGGACTCGGGTGACGTCCACCTGCGAGAGGAAGCTGCGCTCCAAGGCCTGGAGCGTGGGGGCCGGCAGGGAGCAGAGCCAGGGCTGCAGGGTCCCCAAGGCACCGGCCCCTGGCACCACCAGGACCTCTGCCAGCACCGAGGCGTTGCAGACGACATCCTGCAGCGACAAGCCGGAGGCGGCAAGGGAGAGCTGGGGAGGGGAGGACACCCTGTTAGCTGTGCCCGATGCCTGGGGGCAGCGGTGCAGGGCTGAACCCCCCCAGCAACAGCATCCTCATGGAGGATCAGGGCCTAGGCACCCCCCTCAAGGGCCACACTCACAATACGTGGGCTGAGCCGGGCCCCCAGCAGCTGGTCAGCCAGGCCGGGGGGCGCAGAGGCATTGGCACGGAGGAACTCGGAGAAGGTCTCATTTGCTTTCAGATAGTCCCGGACCGGCAGCGCTGGGGGTGCAGGGACAGGGTCAGGCGGGGGCTGGGAAGGAAGCAGCAGCCAAGCCCTGATGCCCGGTCTCCCTCCATCAGTCCCAGGCTGTCCTGTGCCCCCTGCCCCTACCCAGCGGGTTCCCCTGCACTTCTGCTATGGCCGAGCCCTCCTGGGATCCAGCTGCCTGGCAGGAAGCTACAGGGAAGCTTTGGACCTGGCTGAGCTGGGCGCCTGCTGCATTGGGCTCTACCCCCAACCCTGGTTCAGCACCGCTGGCAAGGATGCCTGGGGTGGTCACAGCCTCACCTGTCCACTGCGCCTCATCCCCACGGAGCCGGCGCAGGGCAGGCAGGAGCTGGGCCAGGTGGCTGAGGGCCTGCTGGCTGTCGGGGTGGAGCAGCACCCGTCGGGCATCGGCAAAGAGGCGGGAGATGCTGGGTGGAGAGAAAGAGAGAGGAAACGGGCTGGGCCCCTCTGCAGACCCCCGGCTCCAGGAGCCTCCACACCTAGGCTCCAACTTTCCCCATGGACCCTGCAACACCCCAGAGAGGCCGGGACCCCCTGAGCTGGCTTGGGGTGGAGACCCCCCACATGCACTGGACTCCCCCGTGCCCAATGCAACCCAGGGAGCCTCTGTACCCCAGCAGACTCCTCCAGGAGCATTGCATGGGTGGCACGGGCTCAGACCAAGCAGAAGTCTGGGAGCCACGGCATCCAGGGGGTGTGGGTCAGAGCGGGGTGCCGCCTTGCAAAGACCCCCTGAGTTAGCTTCAAGGGGGAGGGCTCTGCTGAGCCCAGGGGGGGCCCCCATCCTACCACCCCCTCCCACCAGGGTGTGATGGGGGCACCGGCTCCCAGGGCATGGCACAGCAGGGCATCCCGAAGAAGGAGACAGGGGCAGCCCCTGTTCACCAGCTGGTACCAGCCCCCTACCCCAGGCTAGGCAGGGTGTGGGCACGACACTCACATGGACCCATTGAAGTTCCCCACCGTGCCCGGCATCTCGCCAGCTGTCGGGTACTGGAAGCAGGGGTTGTTGGCATTGCAGATGATGCCCTGAATCCAGGGCAGGGTCCCCGCCGAGGGCAGCGCCTTGCTGGGGAAGTGACCTGCGGAGAGAGGGGTGTGCAGTGCAGGAGAGGCAGGAGGCCAAGGAGGAGGGCGGGTGGCAGCGGTGTCTCTCTCCCCCCTCCCCAGCTCCAGCCCAGACATTAGCACCCACGACAGCAAGGCTGGCCGCACGGCACGGGGTGGATTTCATCCCCGAGGGAGGGATCCGCAGGGACCCTCCACCCCGGACTCCAGCCAAGAGCTCAAAGGCTGAACCCGGGCTGGGCCGAGGACGGTGGGGAGCACTCACATTCATGCTGCTCGAAAGGCGGGTGCGACTGGCGCACGGAGATGAGGATGAAGAACAGGAAGAGCGGCCACAGGAGCTCGATGGCCAGCTGGATCTGGGGAGAGATGCGCAGGCTGCATGGGGGAAGCAGGGGGGCGGCTCTCCCTGGCTGCATGGTACCAGCTGGGGCCCTGCTAGCCCATGCCCCTGGCCTTGGGCATCTCAGTGCAACCCTGCCCCAGCCCAGGGCACTGCTCCACGCCTCCGCTGTGCCCACCGGGTGGGGGGGGAGGCACCGACACCATTGCTTTGGTGGTCTCCAGTGTGGCCTCCCTGCTCTCCCAGGGTGATGCTACATGGCAGCTGGGGGTGGGTGAAGGGCTGTTCCCCCGGACCGGGGGCTGCCCAAGGGACTCACCGTCTGCCTGCGCCGGTAGGTGAAGTTCTTCCAGAGCAGCAGGCCCAGCTGCGTCCCGAAGCCCATGGCTGGGGCTGCCGGGCACTACTGGGGGCAAGGAGCCAGTCAGGAAAAGGCGGGCATGGAGGTGCCAGGCAATCATGCCGGTCCCAGCCTGACCCAACAGGGGAGCGGGGCAAGAGCAGGAGCACGGGGGGACATTGTCCCAGTCCAGGGGTCACTAGCAGCTGATGATGGGTGAGGAGATGCTTTGGGGGCTGCTGCCTTTGGCACCCCGGGCTGCATTGTGATCCCCCCCACCCCCCCATGCCATGAGCTGGCCCCACGCAGACCCTGCCTGCCACTCACACATGGGCTAAACGAGGAAACGGAGACGGGCATCTTTAATGAGAGGGGTGGGCGCTGCCGTGGAAATGCAGGGTGATGCCGAGGAATGCAGAGGGGGCAAAAGGGCCCGGCGGAGCTGACCTGCTCCCAGGCTGGTAATGTGACCCCCAGCACGGGAGCCCTGCCAGCACCCAGCTGCACAGGGCGGCTTTGTCCCTGCCCTGCCACCCCAGGGCCGCGCCAGATGCCCTGGGCATGAGCATCCAGCTGGCAAGCAGCCCCCAGCCCGCGTCTCACCCTGACCCCGGGGAGCTCCCGGCCAAGGGAGAACAGAGCCGGCTCTTTCGCTCTGATGGGACAAAGCCTCGGTTCAGCGCCGGGAGCCCCAGCCGGCTGAGCTCTCTGCAGCCTGCTGGGAACGGGATACGACAGAGCCAGGACAGCGGCAGAGAGGGACCCCGAGCCAGGGACGTCTCTGCCAGCCAAGGGCAAGGGGGTCTCTCTGATCCTCAGAGCAGCCCTGTCCCGACCTGGGGGGGGTCCACTTGGTGGAGTGAGGGGGAGCAACTCCCCCCCACCCCGTCCCACTCTTGTGCCTCAGTTTCTCCCTCTGAGAAGCGAAGCTCGCAATCCGGCCCCGCTTTGCTAGGCCCTGTGAGGTCTGCTGAGCGGTTGTGTCAAAGCACAGACACTAACAGCAGCAGCTGCAGATTGCTGCCCCCAGCCTCCCCTGCCAGCCCCCAAGTCAGACACCGAGACCCCAACTCGCATGCCGGAGATCAAAGCTCCCTGGCACCGAGCTCCGTTTGTGGTGATGTGCTGGCTTCCACCCCAGAGGTGGCTGCATTTCAGCAACGGGCCCTCACCACTGCTCAGTCCCTAAGAAGCCCCCGACTGAGCTAAGAACTGCGGCCTGACAAGAGGTGAGCACAGGCTGGGCTCAACGCTTCCAGGCACCCGAACGAGGGCGGCTGGCTGAGCTGCTTGCGTCGAAGGATCATCACAGCCTGGACGGCCGAGTCAGCGGAAACGTTCATTCTCGGAGCAAGTCCGGCTGATCCTCCCCTCCCCGCTCTACAGGCAAAGGCTCAGGGAAGGACAAGACGGCGCTGGAGACATTACAGAAAAGAGCTTATTATAGGGAGGGGAGGGGGAAATCTATTGCACAGCCCCGGCCGAGGGAAATCAATAGAAAGGCTCTTGCAGACATCGACGGGCTCTGAATCAAGCCCATAGTGATACCTTATTCTCCCTAGATACCACCCAGCATCCTAAAAGATCTGCCTTCCGTGGGGCCCAGCTGCACCGATAACCTCGCAGAGGAAGACAGGGTGCTTTCGCCAGCGCTGATCATTCTACCCACCACTGAAATGCAGCCACCTCTGGGGTGGAAGCCAGCACACCGCAACAAACGGGCTCAAGTTGCAGCAAGGGAAGTTGAGGTTGGATATTAGGAAAAACTCTCTCACTCAGAGGGTGGTGAAGCACTGGTATACCCAGAGAGGTGGTGGCAGTGCCATCCTTGGAGGTGTTTAAGACCCGGCTAGACAAAGTCTTTGCTGGGATGATGTAGCTGAGGCTGGTCCTGCTTTGAGCAGGGGGTTGGATTGATGCGACCTCCTGAGCTCCCTTCAACCCTCATTTTTTTATGGTTTTATGAAATAACTGCAGTTGGGAAACCAAAGGCAGCAGCTTGTTGCAGCTGCATGGGGCGGGGGGAGGGGTTCTTGTGGGTTTGCAGGTGGGGTTCGAAGAGGACTGGAGCCTAAAGCCCCTTGCAGAAACCAGAGGCGCATACGCACGCGGCGAGAGCCCAGCTCCTCTGTGAAGAGCTAAGAGGGCTCCTGGGTCCCTGCCAAACAGCCGGCTCTGCCCGGTTTCACCACCTGCATTGTGTCACCCAAGCAGCAAACTCACCTCTCCCCCTCGCCTCCCTTTGTGGAGAGATGTCGACACCCTCGCCCTCAGCGTCACATATGCAAAGCTGGCGTGTGGGCACCCTCGCCAGTCAAGTAGCTGCTTGCTTCCCAGGCGAGCTCGGTGCCCGGCCCATTGCAGCTCAACAGCCCCCGGTTCCCAGACTGGGAGCTGCTGCAGGGAAGGGGCTGGCTGCCGGCCAGGTACGGCACCCTGTGCTGAGCAACAGCAGTGCCCTGCTTCTGGGGCTTAATCGGCAGCTCCCTGCCAAGGGGATAAGCAGGTGCCTCGGCAGGGCAGGATTATGGCGCTAGGAAATCTCTCTAATCACATGGCACAGCCCAGCACAAAGTGAGCTTTGAGATCTCGTTTCAGAGGCCCCCAGAAGGGCACGGGACCTGGGCCCAGGGAGGCGGTGGCAGAGCGGAGAAAAGCCCAGGAGACCGGGCACCTGTCCCCGAACCCGTGGGTCAGAGCACAGACAGAAAGCAAGCAGCAGCACGGGACACCAAGTTAGCTACAGTTCAAGGGGCTCGGGCTCACACACACACACACGCACACACACATGCATGCACATAAACATGTATGCACACACACATGCTTGCACACACCCCATGCATACATGCACACTCACACATATCCCACCCCCATTCTAGGTACCAGGGAGCTCATGGACTCCTTTGGCCTCTGCAGCAGGGAGTAAGATAGAAGCCAAATATCCAGCGCTATTTGCAACTGGACCCGTGGCTTTATCCTCTCTGTTCCAGGAATATCCCAGAAGTTTCTTTTCATTACCTCTCCCTGCCCTTTGCTTCTGGGGTTTGCCAGGGTCGTGGTTTTCAGCTACTTGCTGACCACCGAGACATCAATTATTTACAGGAAAAGATGCAAACTGGGAGTCTCCAGAAGCCCAGATCCCAGCAGCTGGGCTTGAAAAGAGGCCCAGTTATAATAAGGGTTATTTCCCAGCCAAGCGGCCCTTAGATGCTTGATCTATGGAGTGCTTGCATCAGTCGTTGGCCCGAAGCACGGCTGTAAGTGCTCTCCTCACTCCTAAGCAGCCTGCCAAAAGCAAGCAAGAAGATCCAGAGCAAGGAGCCTGTGCGATCATCGCCAAGTCGGGCTGGTGGGAGGTCGCAGTCTCCAGCGCCCTGCTCAAGGCAGGTGCATCCCTGCCCAACCTGCCGTGAGAAGCCTCCTGGGATGGGGACCCCACGTCTCCCTGTTCCAGTGCTGACCCACCCTCAAGGGTTGCTTGTACATGCCACGTCATTTCATCCTCATTAACTTAACGAGCATTACAAATTTTAAACGTGTTTATTTTGGCACGTCAGGTTTGTGTTTGCACGCAATGGGCTTTCAAACTTATCCCTTACTGCAATTTAAGGCATCGCTCCTTGCCCCGTCCCCTAACAGCCTGTCACCATCTTCTTTGTAACAACCCTTCAGGTATGGGAAGGGGTATCAGCTCCCACCCCTGCAGTCTTCTCTTCCCCGGACTAAATCATCCCGCTCTTCCAGCCCCGTTCCCCCAGGCCTGTTGTCTAAACCTTGGTTCATTAGTGTCGTTCTCTGCTGGACTCTGAGTTTATCCATGTCTTTTGTGACTCCACCCCAGGGCATCCCCTGCGCCCAGGCTGCTCCATTGGAAAGCTGGCCGCGGCCCGCTCGCAGCCACCAGGAAGGCTTAGCAAGAAATAAAGGGCAGCCCCCAATCATGCAAGCACTCGAACCCAACACAGATGTAGCAAAACAGAACAAGAGCTGCTGTGTTCAGCGTGGCTGCCTTCCCTCTGCAGCTCTCCATCCTGCCGGTTGGCTCGCAATCAACCCACAGCTCTCTGCAAGGGCTGCTTAGGCCACGGGACAAGCCACCTGCTCCACACTTGATCGCGACCCGTGAAGCCCAGGGCAATGAGGGGCTTCAGGTGGAGTTCGGGGAAGGGGGCTTGTGCCCGAACACTTGTACAGAACTTTTTTCCCAGCTACTCAAGTTGGGCTAATGAAAGCTTTCACAACTCCCCAAAGCACCTTGGGCAGAGGCAGCTATTGCTCGGAGGAAAGAGCCAGGCCCAGAGCGGTGAGCCACACTCTCAGGAAGTGCTGCCTCCAGGGCGGAGCCCTCAGCCCCTGCTCTGATGGTATTGGGGCCCCTTATCAGGGCTCAGCGCCCTGGGGGCCTTGCACAATTATCCTTGCACCCTGCGTGGCGGCGGTGCTCGCGCTCTCTCTGCACTTGTGCCCGTGGCCACGCAGGGGAGCAGGTGGCTGGGAACAGTGGGGCTCACCCCCCTTGTGCAGCAAGGACCCCCCAAGGCCTTCCTCCCACTTCCCTTGGATCCCTCTTTGCCACCCGGACCAGCACGATCCTCCTCCTCCTCTGGCTTGAGGCTGATGGGCCCCAAGGACGCTGATGCCCCCTTCTCCCGATGCCCCCAGGGGCATCCCAGGGGCTGAACTGCAGAGCCCAGGCCGCAGGGACGGCTTGTTCCGGCTCCAGCCCAGGAAGCGAGGATGCCAAGGCCGCATCTCAGCAGTGGGGGGATGCCCAGCTCTGCCCCCCCCACGGACAGGGCTGGTGGGCAGCCAAGGGGCAGAGGCAAGAGCCCTGCCCAGATGCACCCCCCACGAGCTGGCAGGATGCTCTGCCCTCCAGCTGCTGCAGCCGCAGCCACCTCCCTGCCCGGGCACCTGGCAGGGCACCGCTTGTCTATGCCCCCCACCCTGCCCTCTACCTGCACCCATCTCACCTGTTCCCCTCCCCTTTACCTGCTCCGACGCGGCCCCTTTAAGAGCAGCCCCGCTTCCCCACCGGCCGGGCGAGTCTGATCATTCCGCAAGCCCCGCCCCCAGCTTACGTCACCGGTCGTTGATACAAAGTAGCCTCGTGCTGCCGGGGGCGCGGCTACAGCCGGCCACCTGACGTCACAGGGTGCTTCTTAAAGGGCCCGCAGGAAAAGGGGAGCTGGGGTCAAGCTCCCTGCCCCAGGGCCCTGCATGGGCGGAGCACGGGCCACCCCTGGGCATAGGCACCAAGGACAAGGACAACGGCAACCCCCCTGCAAGGGGTCCCAGCCCCATCCCAGTGCAGGTCTTCGCATCATCGCCTGCCTTATGCCCTCTGGCTGGGATCCCACCGGTGATGCCCGGCTGGTTGGCATCACCCCGGGTCCCTCTGGGGTCTTCCCCGGTGGCTGCTGCCGAGAGCGGGTCTTTGCGCACCGTGGTCAACGCCCGTTCGGTCCCTACCGGACTTGCTCCGCGTAGACGCCAGAGCCGCGCAGGGGCTCGGAGCCGGTCTGCCCACCCCAGCGCGCACCCTGAGCCGTCTGAAGCCAGACGTGGACCCTGGGGCCGCCTCCGCAGGGACCGCAGCCAGCTCCGCAAGCCGGGGCGCGCAGCCTCTTCAATGACGCGTACCCATTTTGACGGGCTCAACTCTTTCCGCCGAGGGAGACGTGCCGCTCCCTCCCGCCCCGCTAACGCCCGGGAGCCTCTCGCCGAGTCGCCCCGGCCCAGGCGCCCGTCCTGCGCTGACCCAAGCAGCGACGCAGGAGGCTGCTGCGCCGACCCGTCCCACAACCCGTCTCTCATCGAGTCACCCTACAGCAGCAGCTCCCCACCTCCTGCGACCCGAGGCGGCCTGGCCAGGCCCAAAGCCCTGCCTTGGGCAGAAAAGCAAATTAAACTAACTTGTTTTCAAAAAAAAAAGAAACTCAGGAAGTCGCAACTGCGGCCTTTCTCCGTCTGGGTTGAATCAGCAGGGATCCTGCTTTTCTTCCATTTAAAAAGATAAAATCCCCAACTTTCGGTTTAAAACCCCAAATCCACATTTTTCCGTGATTAAAATGAAACACCGCTATGGATGTATCGATGTATTTGCTGAAACACCGCTAATACACAGATATAGCGATAGCGGTGTTTCATCTATGTATTAGTGGTGTTTCATTTTAATCACGGAAAAATGTGGATTTGGAGTTTTTTGGGTTTTTTTAACTGAAAATTGGGGATTTTTTTTTTTTAAGTCAGAGAAAACCAGGATCCCTGCTCGTCAGATTTGCAAACCGAACAGGGCTAATGTTGTGCATCACCCTTGAAAGGAGCTGGTGGCACCCCAGTTGAGGATTACTGCCCTAGTCCTGAGCTGATCCCTGGCCCTGGCCTTATATACCTCAAAGGGGCGGGGCCAGAAGAAGGCGTGCTGAGTCTTAAAGGGGCCTTACCCCCAGCTGCATGGGTTTCTAGGTCTGGGGTTCCCGACCTCACGGTAGGAATAGGGCTTTCTTTGCAATGCAGCTATTCCCTTTCAAGCTATCATCCGGTTTGGAATCAGCGGAGCATTTACTGCCAGGACCAAGTAGGGGAGCCAAAATAGACACTTAACAGCTTTCCAGACAGTCGCATATCAAGCGGCAACAGCCAGCAGGAGGAACGCCGTTCTTCCAACAACCCAAGGGGCACCCCCACCCGCGGCTATAGTGAAGCAGCTGAGCCAGCCCCCTTCCCCAGTCATCCTGTGTACACAAGTGGCAGCACGGCCCATCCTTTCTAAAGCGTTTATTGCCCATGTTCAAATATTACATTTCACATTTTATTAAAAAATTAAAAAAAAAAATTCCAAGCCACCACGTCCAGAGGCGCCTCCACCTCGGGAAGAATGCGTGGCACTTGGTCTTCCAGGAGCCCAGGGAGTCTCCATCGCCAGGCTCCTGGCTGCCACCGAGGCAGACGTCCCATCCAGTTCTTAGGGGCTCACGGCCTCCCAGCAACGAGGGGCTGGTTTGGACAAGCCTAACCTGGAAGGCAGTATGGGGAGCCGGCGCCCCAAGAGAGGAGGCTTGACAATGACCTAACTGGGGTCATTTGAGCCCAGTTTTCTCTCCTGCCCGGGGCAGGGGGTCGGACTAGAAGATCTGCAAGGTCCCTTCCGACCCTACATCTACGAATCTATGAGAGTGCCAGCAAGGCCAGACGCGCGCAAGACATTTCCTGGAGGTTTAAATAGAGCGAGTCTTAGCCGGAAGAGCAGCTGTATTAAAAAACATCTGTAAAAAACCACTGCCATTGCAACATATCCATCCGTTGAGTCACCCATATCCATCCGATATGGGTGAACATATCCAGCCTCCTGAGGCCTGACCCTGCCATAAATAATGCAGCAGACTCAGACCCCCACCCCTGCGTCTGGGCCGGTTAAAATTTCTCCTTCTCTCTTCTTCAGGGAGCACTGGACTATTTGGAATAGAGATGAAGAGCAGATAAACTTGGTCCCTAGCCTCACAATGCCTTGCTAGTCTGCTTCCCTTTAAAAAAAAAACAACACAAAAAACCCAAAAAACACATACACAGGAGAGCACAGCCTTTGGGCTTTGCTTTTGGCCTCGATAAAAAATATATATATGTATAGAAAGATATATATTTTCATTGGTCCCCATGAGAGTTTGGAAGAGATGCAGTAGTTAATAGAGCTGACGCAGCAGGATTTGCCTCCCATCCTTCTGAAGTTCCCTGGCCTGGCCTGCCCTTCCCAATTGCATCCTGTTTATCAGATGCCCTTAATCCCCAGCTGCTGCCCAGCCCTGGCTAGGCAGCCTCCAAAGGCACCTTCAGAGCATGAAGGAGCAGCCGCACGGTTGCAACACAGGCCTGTAATGCTGGGAGGCTGCAATCCATTGCACGCCCTGCTCTGCTAATGCTTCCCTGGCGCGTGCAGTCCTGGAGGGCTGGAGACGGGCACTTATGGGCATCTAAAATCCTGCCTAATAGAAGACTACCGGGCTGAATTTGGGGGCACTGCCCTTTGGGACAGCTCCCAAGGGGCTAAACAGCCAACTCTTCTCTCTACACAGAGGGGTGTTTCCTTGCTTAGAAAAAGATTCAGTATAAAAAGAGTTTTACAAAGAGAGAGAGGGGAGATGCTGGAATGTTGCCGGCAACTAGGATCTGTGAGTGAGCTAGGGTGGGACGGGAGGGGGTTAGGTGGGGTTAGGTAGGGCCCCCCCTCAGTAACTCTCTTCCTCCTCTCGGTAGTAGTGGTACTCAGGTGGGTCCATGCTCTCGTCACAGGCGGCGTTGGCCGCGTCGCCCGGGTTGCCCTGGGGGCAGTACTTGGGGTCGTAGATCTGGCGGCCCAAGCCGAAGACCTGGCCGCTCTGGTTGGCTCCCTGGTTGTAGCCCATCTGGAGGGACATGGAAGAGTTGTCGCACTTCTCGGTGCCCATCTTGGTGTCGTAGATGTGCCTCCTTGTGCCAGGGGCCGTCATGCCCACCTGGGAAACCAGACCGTGTGTCACACCACTGCGCTCGCAAACTGGCTGGAGGGCGGGTGGGCCCCCTTTGCACTGGGTGCTGGGCAGGCTCGAGCAAAGAAACCCCCATGATCTTACCATCTTTGTGGGCCCAAGGGTTATAGGGGGGAGGTACAAATCACAGATCCTGTTTTACAGGCAGGAAACAGGCCACAAGACCTCCCCCAGAACTGGATCTAGTTTGTGGACTGGACTGAGCCCAGCTGAATCCAGCCTTTCCTGCCCCACGCACCCCCAGAGGCGTGGTGGTGGGTGGAGGCTCTGGGACCCACACCAGTCTGCTCCCACCTGCCTACCTGGCTGGCGCACTTGTTGGTACCCATCTGAAGACTGATAGTGGAATGGTCCATGGGGGCCAGGATCTGGTTTTTGGGGTCATAGAGGTGCCTCCTGGTGCCGTAGGCTGTCATGCCCGACTGGCTGGCGCACTTGTTTGTGCCCATCTGAAGTCAAGGAGAGACTGTGAGAACCTGGAAGTACTGGGAGTCCCCCCTCCACAGGGTGCGGAGCCAGGGCTACCACCGTGCCAGACAGTGAGGCCAACCCTCCTTCTCTCCCCACCATGTCCCACACCTTCCCCATTCAGAGCTGGGTAGGAGGTCCCCCAGATGGGGAGTCCTAGCCCCAGCCCAAAGATGGGCTTTCAGGCCTCTTTGCTGCGCACTGCAAGGTGGCAGTAAGTTGGTCACCGAGTCCAGACTGTCCCAGTCCTTCTCCTCCCCCAACACGCCTGCCTGAGAAGCCAGCCCCATGCTCCAAGCTTGGTAGGGTTGTCCAAGGAACAGAGCGGAGCAGTTGTAACAGTCCCTGGCCCCTGGGGAGCAGAACGGGCAATGCCAGCACAGCCTGGGCAGTTGGGGAGGATGAAGGGTGCCAGAGGGTTAAGATCCTGCTAGTAACTAGAGGACTCCCACAGGGTTTGACCCCTTGTGCCTGGGGGCAGGGAATTTAGGTGCTAAAGGGTTACAGCGCTCTCTCTCCCTGGTGCCCCCCAGGACCCTGCAGTAGGAGACGTGGGCATCCACTCACCTGGAGCCCAATCACGCACTGCCCGGCTTTCATCTTGGCCTCATCAAAGTTCCTTTGTTGCCTCTCCGAGTACTTCACTCCGATGTCCACCCCGCTCTGGATCCCCTTGGTCTTGGCCTGCCAGAAAGGGTGAGAGCCTCAGAGACTGTCCCCAGCATTCCCTGGCTCCCAACCCACCCAGGACCAAGGTGCAGGGGCAACCACATCCGTTATCTCCTGCCTGCCAGGGACTGGCCCAAAGCACAAGACCTCCGGTGCTGGGGTTTGTACAGAGACTGGAAACTCATCTGGATCAGCTCATCAGCCCTGCCCTCAGGTCATCTGTGACAAGCCTCAGGGCACCTCAAGCCTCTATCCGATTTCCACTACAAGAATGCAGCTGTCTCTGGGGTGGCTCAATGCTATTAAACACCTGCCTCAAAAGGTCAGGAGAGACAGCAGAGGGGACAGCCTCAGGCTGGGATAGGGAGTGCTGTGGGGGGGGCTCAATGCACTGCAGATGGTTTGTATGAGCTTGAGGCAATGTCCTTGCTTCAGTGGGGACCTGGCTGGGGCCAATGCCATCCTTTGAGAGCATCCATGGAGGCAGAGACAGGGCCTGGCAGGGTCCTTGGCTGTAGTCTCCCACAAAGCAGACCAGAGGGACCCAGGCAGAGCAGCGAGATTCTACCCCTAGGGTCCCTTGGGGGTGTCTGGGGTGGGTGCAAGGTGTGGCATGGCCTACAAATGACAGAGAGGAACAGCCATGTCTCCTACAGTCACAAAGCTGCCGTGCTCCTCCCTAGCACTCACCATGCCTGCCAGGGCCAGCAGGGAGACCTGCACCTGGGTCATGTTCCCACTCTCGAAGAGGTCGTTGGCTTCAAAGAGGTCAACAGGGTTCATGCCATAGCTGGTCATGGCCTTGATGAAGTTGGAGAGATTCTCCAGCTGGGGAGGAACATGGATAAGGACACATGAGAGAAGGGCGAGGAGCCGGGAGCCTGTTGGAGATGCAGCTCCCAGAGCAGCAATGCCAGGGCCAGCAACCTGCCAGGCCTCCTGCTCCAGGGACACAAGGCCCAGCCACCCACCTGGTGCCAGTTTTGAGCCGAGCGGTTGATCTTCCTCACCGAGCCGGGCTTCAGCTTGTTCATGAGCCTGCAGAGAGATGGTGCCATTGGCACCAGAGCAAGGAGAATTAGAGGCCGCATCCACCTGCACCAGCTCCGGGTCCTGCTGTCCCTTGCAGTGCGAATGTAGCACTGCAGGAGTTTGGTGCCCATGGGCTTATCCACCTCCCATGCCACCTCGGCCGCTGGTGCAGTCAGCAGACAGGAACTAATGAATCCCTCCTCTCTATTTCCAGGAAAGCACTGGCATCGCCACGTTGGTGTTACGCAGCCCTGAAGCCCCTCGCTGCAAGAGGCAACTCCCCTGAGTGAGGCGGCCATGCACATGGCATCGGGAAGGGCCTCTTCCACGGAGCAGGACAGAGTGGCTTCCCCTGGATGGAGATCGGCTCCAGCCAGGACAGGCTCAGGTTTTGCTCCCTATGAATTTGAGCCGCAGCCACTTGTGGGAAGGAGATTGTGTTTGTTTTCAGAGCCAAGGCAGAGTGTGGAGAAACCTCAAGCAACATCCTGTCCAGCCAAGCCCATGCCAGGAATCGCCCCAGGCCTGGTAACAGCCTGGACCCACTGTGCTCCTTTGTGCGGGCAGATCGAAGGGCTGGACAGCCCGCAGGTGCAGGGAGCCTTCCTGGGACTGCACGCCTTCTCTACCAGGTGCAGCCTCCCGGGGAGCTTGTGGTCCCCTAGCCGGCCTGCTCTCCCAGCTCCTAGGGGAGGGCAGAGGCATTGCTAGCCAGGCCAGGGTGCCTGCCGGCCACTAGAGCAGCACTAGGTATGCACAGCCCTGGGTGGGAGCAGAGTCCTTGCCCCCAGACCGGTGCATCTGAAGTCCATTCCCTCCGGATGGCTGGGGCAAGGCAGGAGAGCTCTCCGTGTCTGTCCACAAGCCGGAGCTCGGCATCACATCATGGGGCACAAGGGCCATGCCAAGCTGGGAGCAGCCAGTGCCTCTGCCCTGTTCACAGGCTCCGAGTGCAGGCTTCTTGCCAATGAACTCCAAGCCAGGCTGAGCTAGGTCTGAGAAGGGTTTCCAGCCTCCAAGCTCATCTGCAGCTCACACTGTGGCTCTCAGATGCTGCAGGGGCTGGAGAAGGGGGCAGCAAGAGGCCGGCCCAGGGAGCTTGCAGCTCCCCGAGACGGACATGATCCCCTGGAATCTCCCCCCACAGCATCGCCGGCCCCAGCAGACTCACTCGCAGAGCAGGACGCCATCCTTCAGCCCCTTCTGGAAGTCGGGGCCGATTTGCTGCCCGGTGATGTTCTCGATCCATGTCCTCAGCTCAGCCTCCTTCTGTGGGTCGTACTTCTGGGCGAGCTGGTGGAAGGCAAGGTGGGAAGGTTAGTGCTATTCTACCGAGTCCCCGACACGGCTCCCCGCACCCGACACTGGGCTTCCTTGCTGGGCTGGGAGGTTTTGTGGAGCCCTGGCCAGGAGGATGTTGACAAGGCAGTGGCAGTGCCAGGATCAGGGGCCTTAGCCGGTCCCTCTATGACCCTTGGCCTCCACCCTCCCCCTCCATCACTTCTCTGCGCTCTGCCAAGAGCAGCAGCAGATTGCAGAAGCAGTGAGCTCATGCCCGGGGCAGCCCAGCCCCACAGCAGCTTCCCCTAGCAGGGCCAGGCCTGCCTGCACTTGCTGCAGCTGATGCTCTCTGGCCTCCACAACCTGGAAGTGGCTTGTGAAGGCCGTTAACCCCTTTGCTGCCCCCGGGGGGGTATTCTGCAGAGCCTCCTATCCCTGGGGGCTCCGATGCCTTAAAATCGCTGCTCCCTGTGGGCACAGCATCCCTCTGCTTGCTCCAAGCAGGCACTCCCTCTTCCTCCCCAGGGAGGCAACGGAGATGAGGGGGTCTGTTGCCAAAAGCAGCAAACCCAGAGCTCCCTGTAGCATGCGAATAAGGCATCCCTGCTGGGCTCCCAGCACGGCGCCCGACCCGGGAGCGAAGCCATCGGGAACCAGGAAGGGGCGGTTTGGGGTTACTGGAGCAGCTACAATTTCCTGAGACGCAGGACAAGACGGAGCCAGGCGGGCAGTGGGAGAAGTTGGGCTGCTGGAAGGGGAAGCAGCAGCGAGTTGCATTCACAGTGTCACTAGACGACAGAAAACCCCATAGCTGGTGCCAGGCTGGGGGCAGGGGGCAACCGGGATGATGCTGTGCCAAGCTAACAGGAGCAAGGGCACAACCAGGTGATGCCCAGGGAGACGGAGATGCCCCCGCCCAGCCCACCCTGTTGGATCCCACCCCTCCATCCTGCCACTGCCCTGCAGCCCAGGCACTCCCAGTGCAAGACAAAACCCCTGGGGCGGGATGTGGGGGTGTGGGTGTGAGAAGTGTGAAGCCCTGTGGTTCGGAGACCAGGACACCAGTGCATCCTGCCAGGTGCAGAATAACACCCCTCCCCCCAGCCTGCATGCTGCTGAACTTCGAGGGGGGCGGGGGGCATTTGCACCAAGGCACCCTCTTTTCGGTGCAGCAAAAGAAGCTCCCCTCTCTCGCCGCTTCCTGGTTGGCTTTTAACACTAGACCCAGGAGCCCAAGGGGACTGGAGGAGGGCGGACGGCTCAAATGACTGCATGCAATGGGGAGAAAAGAGCTCTTTGTTAAATGCTCTGCCCCTTGGCGTTAAAGGCCAAGAGCAGCCCCTCATCGGGACAGGCTCCTCCAGGAAGACCCGAGCAGAAAGGAGGCTCCAACCCAGTGCGTGGAGCAGGGGTGTTCACAAGGGGCCGTGGCCTGGCTCCCAAGGGAGAAGCCACAAAAGCAAGAGGCTCCAGTGGTCCCCTCCCCCATCCGCCCCCCAGCCCGTGCTGAAGCCACGCTTGCTCGGACCCGAGCTACAGGCGAGCCAGGCTCTCGTGGTATTGGCACTGCTCTGCCCTGCCCTGCCCCCCCAGCCCCGGGTTGAGCCACAGGAAGTGTCACAAAGGGACGAGTCACGCGAGGGGGAGGCTGCTAGTGCCTCCATCCGCGGGGGCCTGGCTCAGACTGGGCTTACAGAGAGGACCCAGGACAGTAGCAGGAGGGGACCCATGTCTAGCCTGTCCCGGACGCCTGCCCCCAAGGGCGAGGAGCCCCTGGGCATACTGGGGCGCAGGGCAGAGCTGGCAGGGGCGGGCGATCCCCGCGCAGCCCCTGCCCCGGCCTCCCTGCTGCAGCCCCAGCCGGCCCGGCCAGGGTCAGCGCAGCCGTCCCCTCCCCGCAGGGCTGGAATCCAGGCAGATTCCTTGTGGCCGCGGCTATGCCAGGAATGCGAGTCCCGCCTCTAAATCAAGAGCAGCTGCCCATGCTGGCTCCACAGCCCCTGCTCCGCCAGAGCAGGGTGAGAGGGTATGCCAGAGCCCATCCCTGGCACCAGGGAGATGCCAGGACCCCTGTGCCCAGGCACGGTTGCAGCCCGTGGCTAAGAGCTGCAGCCCAGGAGCCCCTGCGGGCAAGGACCGCTCCAGCGCCCACACACTCGGCCGAGGGAAGGGGGCTGGTGGCTGGTTAGGCCGCCTAAGTGCCACCCCCACCCCAGGCCAGCAGCCCAGCCTCACCTTTCTACCCAGAGAACAGCTGCAGTAGTAGGCTCTTATCTCACTACAGGACCCTGGCACAAGTTGAAACTCCCCTGATCCAGCCCAAATCCAGACCTGACCAGCTGCAGTCACCTGCCCCAGACCTCCCACCCTGCTGCCCCGTACTCTCGCAGAAGGGACCCCCAGACACGCTGAACCCGGTGCGTTAGTCCCCAGGCGCAGATCCCACAAGGCAAGCGCCACCCTTCCCTGGTACACAGAGGAACCCCCTCCCCACCCCAGCATGGATGCTCCACCCCAGAGGTGGCCGCTTTCCAGCGATGCAGAGCTGTGTGCATGGTCCCAGCCTGCTTGGAGCAGGCCGAGCAACCCATCCTCATGCAGCTCACGGGCAGGGGGAGATCACAGGGTTAAGATGTTGGCTACAGCTCCTTTGCCCTCCCTCCCCGCTGTGCACGGGTCCTGGGGGCCAGTGCTGGCCCCTCTGCTCCGCTAAGCCCGTGCTGGGAGCAGGGACCCTCCCCTGATCCCTCCCTGCCTTTGGAGCTGCTCTGCCTCAGTGTCTGCAAGAAGTCAGGAGACCCCCACCCCCACAGGCAGGGCTGGAAGGACACAGCGTGCAAAGGGAACCAAGAGGCTGCACCGAGCCAGGGCAGAGCCGGGCTGCCAGGGGGAAGCTGCTGTCCCAGCCCGGGGCAAGACTCCAGCAGGCTCAGAGCTGGGCCTGGCTCAGCTCCGGTGTTGCAACAGCTTCCTCCAGGCCTATCCCTGCAACAGGCAAGAAGGTGACGGAGCAGGAGGGGAGGTGGGGAAAGAGGAGCCAGATCCTCCTGCTGACGGCAGCAAGAGGGTGGGGGGTGGCTGGCTCACCAGGGAGGAATCTGCAAGGACTCCACTCCCAGGAGGATCCCGGACGTGCGCCCGGCCCAGGCAGCCGCAGGCACCAAGGGCTTTACACCCAGGGCTGCCCAGGCAGGGCTGACATGTGGGAGCGGGTCGGGGGAGCTCGGAGCAAGAGCACAAGGGGCTAGTGCACATCAGAGCACAGAAGGAACCGTGCTGGTCGCGGCACCCCCTTGCTGGCCTAGGGGGGCAAGAACCCCCCAGCTCTCCTATCAGCATCACCCTGTAGGTGATGCTGTAGGGGCTCAGCGTCAGCACTGGGGCGCAGGGACCCCCATCCTGCCCTGCCCCATCCCTCACCAATGAGACTGCTCCAGGCTTGGCCCCGTTCTCCAACTCGCCCCGCTCCCCAACCTTACCCAGTGGAGCCAGGGGGGTGCAGGGTCATGGGCATCTGCCTCGGGACTTGCACCGCTGACTGGGGTCAGTCTTGTCAGACAAAACACAGAGGACTCAGCCGTACCAAAGGGAGAACCGCTAAATGTTTCAGCCGAGCTCCATGCCTCCCCCCTCTCTTAGGCTCGTTGCCCCCCTGCAATGGGCCCAGGCCTGCAGGCTGCCTCCCACTGCAAAGCCAACAGACCGGCAGCATGGGGGCATCACGGCCGTGAGGGACCACGGCCAGGCAGGGGCTCCTCCATTTCACTTCATGCTGACCAGCTGAATCCCAGGTGGGTTTAGGAAACCCAGGAGGGACTTTGCCTACAGAATCTGCTTCCTCTGGAGGCGAGGACGAGCTGCTGGTGTTTGCACTGCTCCTATGGGAGCTATTAACCCCCTTGAACTGGGCAAGTGCTGGCTCTCCCCAGCCCCAGCCCCAGCTCAGCCCTCCAGCTACAAACCGTTCAACTGCATCCAGAGAGAATGGCATACAATAGCGAGGCCGGGGGTCAGATCCTGCAGGGCCACATTGTCTGGCCCATGGGGGCTCCTCGCGGGTCCAGGAATTTAGCAACAGGGAGTCAAATTAATTGCCACTCCCCTGCTGCCAAACTGCCAGAGCTGTGGGGAGCCCCGCGGGCTGGGCGATGCCACCCTGCATGCCAGATGGCTCCAGTGTGTCGGGGGCTGGATCCGGGACAGGGGCTCAGGCCCACAGACGCACGCAGGATCCACCCTATGGATCAGCCCCGAACCAGTCCTCTGGCTGGCAGGATGAGCACTGCTGGTACAAAGTCCCCGAGAGAGGGAGCTCTGGGGCCTTATTTTATTATATATGTATATGGCAGCTGGGTGCTACCATGGGCGGTCTCAGGATGGCAGGCGCGTGGGGACTGGATCCCAGGCAGAGCCCTCACTGTCTGACCTGTGCTTCCAGCACATGCCACATGTGAGACTCCTGCCTGCCTTGCATCCCTACTGCAGCAGAGCCTGCTGGGGCAAGGTGCAGGGCTCGGCGCTGCCCGCCAGGTGAGGGCCGCGCAGCAGGAGAAGGCAAATGCTCCACGCCTGCTCCAGGCAGCGCTGGCTACACAGGAGCCTGCCCAGGATCTCAGGGGCTTCAGTAGAGCTCGAGCCTGGTGCACTGACCCAGGGCAGAGCAAGCTGGCACCTCTGCAAAAGGCCGGGCTGCAGCTTTGCCAATGGCTCTCCCCCGCTATAGAAAGCTTTCCAACTTGCACACGCAACTTATTGTCTCAGCAGTACTCCAGAGCCCGGGCAGGACTCAGTGCCGCTGGCACGCTGGGTACCAGGCAGGCGACGATGCCCCAGTGGGTCAGGATGCAACAGGCGGGCATGACAAAGAAGGAGGGTCCCAAACCTGCCATCTGCCTTTGTCCTGCCTGGCAGTGGCCCCAGCTGGCACGGCTCCTAGGTGCCCAAGCAGTGCCAGCCAGATCCTTTCATGCTGCGCAAACGGGCATGGCTAAGTTGGGCTGGAACGGTCCCAGTTTACAGCCATCAAGACCAAAGCCAGAGTGAGAGTCATTGTCACGGCTGGGAACAGGACCCGGGAATCCTGACCCCGCCGTTCCCTGCTCCTGGGAAGACGAAAGAGCAACAGGAAAGGCACGCGGACTTACGGCAAGTCTAGGGTCGGCTTGTGGCCTTAGCCCCGCAGATGACCCAGGGCAAGGCAGGCAGAGCCCAGCCACGACGGCGTCTCACGAGAGCCACCGACGAGAAGCGGAAGAGCCCCCAGCCGTGGTTCCAGCATCACCCCGGGCTGCAGCCCCCCGACCCACAGCCCCTTCCCGGGCACGGGCTTCAGGAGGGGAGAGCGCTCCTCTAGCATGGCTATTTCAACGTAACTGGGGAGAGGCATCTGCCCAGGGGGCAGGGACCTGGGGCTCCAAAGCCTTGGCTTATTTCTCAAGGATTTTGGCAGCGCCGGCGCAGACGGCCAACTGCAGGATTCCCACCATGATCCGGGCTGGGCCAGGTGTCAGGAGAGCTGCAGGGACAAACAACCGAGGGGCAAGACCGCTCTCCTGGGACCACACCTCACGTGCTTTGAAATTACCCTGGGAACACAGGCCAGCCAGCCCATAAATTACAGGCTGCGAGTTTAGGATTACAGGGGTGGTTAACATTAATAGCTCACAAGAAGAAACTGCATCTACTGCACCGACGGCTTCTCCGGGCCCACACCCTGCCCTGCCCTGCCCGGGTTTGCCATCCAAGGAAGAGGGACAGCTCTGCCGCCCCAGCCCCAATCCCCAGGCAGCTCCAGCATTGCTCTTTACCCCCCGTCTCCCCTTGACTGTAAAGTCTCTCTTCCCTGGGCCTTTAGCCGGAGGCTGCGGGACGTTTCTCCTAGGAGAAGCCAGGACGCAGCCGCTTTGACCCCACATCCTCCTCCCCGACAGCCGGCAGCCTGGGACCCCCTCCCCTCCCCTCCCCTCCCGTCCCCGAGGCCAATCCAGAGGCACGGGGAGGTTGGGTTCAAAAGCAGAGGCCCCAGAGAAGCCGGGGGCAGAGCCCAGGGGGAGCAGAGGTGCAGTGGGCTGAAGTGGGTTTTCGCGCTCTCAAGGGAGCAGAAAGCAGGCCAGGCCTGGGAGAGAAGGGCGAGGGGCCAGCCCCAGGGAGCGCTCCTGGGTGGAAACCCCAGGGAGGAGGAGGAGGAGGAGAAGGAGGGGGAAGCAGACTAGGAGACTGGGGCGCCTGCTTCCCCCCCAAATGCTGCGCCTGCCAGGGAGGGGACTGAGCCCCTGCCCAACCAGGCTGCCCCCGCTCGCCCCCCACCCAGACCCACGGGGCAAAGCCCTCTTGGTGCCCGCAGCACAGCGGGGCCCTGGCCGAGCGCCTGCCCCAGGAGCCCCCGACCTGCCCGGGGAGCGCCCAAGGGGTGCACCACGGCGTGGGGGTAGAGCCGGGCACCGGGGGCTCGTGCCGGCTCCGCGGGGGCCTTGCCCAGAGCAGGGTACCCCCCCCCGCCCCAGGGGCCCGGCGCCTTCAAAGCACCGGGTGATCGCAGCGCGCTGGGCACCGGGACCCCCCGCCCAGAGGGCCCCCCGGACCCCCCAGGCGCTCACCCTGTTCTTGACCTCGGCGGACAGGCCGTAGGACGGCCCCTTGTTGAACTGCGAGCAGCTCATGCCGGCGAGGCGCGGCGAGGCGAGGCGCGGCGCGGAGCGGACGGGACGGGACGGGACGGGCGGGCGGGCGCGGCGGCTCCTCCGGCTCCGCGGGAGTTTTGGCCGGGCGGGCACCGCCTGCCGCCGCCGATTGGCTGCGAGTGGAAATGGCCTTATAAGGGCAGATCGCGCCGACCCGCCACGCGCGCCCCGCCCCGCCCCCAGGCACTGACATCATCCCCTGTGCCCCCCGTGCCGAGCGCAGCGGAGCGGAGCGGAGCGCCCCCGCCGCGCGTGGCCCCTGGTTGTGTCACTGCCCGGGCTGATGCCTGAAACAGCTGTCAGGGCGCCTCCCTGCCCACCTCCCTCCATCCCTACCCACTGCGGCATCCGTCCATTCATTGACAGAGCCGTCCGGCTAGCCATCTCTGCCACCCCTCCCATCCATCCATCCACAGATCAGTCCGTATCCGTCCTGGATCCATTCGTCCCTATCCACTGATTGATCCAGCCAGCCAGCCATCTTCATCCATCCCTTGATAGATCCATCCATCTATCTACCCATTGATAGATCCATCCATCCCTATCCATGCATCCATTGACAGATCAATCCATCCCTATCCATCCATCCCTTGATAGATCCATCCCTATCCATCCATCCACCCACTGATAGATCCATCCATCTATCCATCCCTATCCATCCATCCATCCATCCATCCCTATCCATGCATCCATTGATAGATCAATCCATCCCTATCCATCCATCTATCCATCCCTATCCATCCATCCATCCATCCATCCATCCATTGATAGATCCATCAATCCCTATCCATGCATCCATCCATTGATAGATCCATCCATCTATCCATCCCTATCCATGCATCCTTTGATAGATCAAGCCATCCATCCATCCCTTGATAGATCTATCCCTATCCATGCATCCATCCCTATCCATGCATCCATCCATTGGTAGATCCATCCATCCATCCATGCATCCATCGATAGATCGATCCATCCACCCCTTGATAGATCCATCCCTATCCATCCATCTATCCATTCCTATCCATGCATCCATCCATTGATAGATCCATCTATCTATCCATCCCTATCCATGCATCCATTGATAGATCAATCCATCCATCCATCCCTTGATAGATTCATCCCTATCCATCCATCCATCCCTATCCATGCATCCATCCATTGGTAGATCCATCCATGCATCCATCGATAGATCCATCCATCCATCCATCCCTTGATAGATCCATCCCTATCCATGCATCTATCCATTGATAGATCCATCCCTATCCATCCACTCCTATTCATGCATCCATCCATTGGTAGATCCATCCATCCATTGATAGATCCATCCATCTATCCATCCCCATCCATCCATAGCCATCCATCCATCTCTTCGCAGATCTATCCATCTTCATCCATCCATTGATAGATCCATCCATCCATCCATCGATAGATCCATCCCTATCCATCCATCTATCCATTCCTATCCATGCATCCATCCATTGATAGATCCATCTATCTATTCATCCCTATCCATGCATCCATCAATAGATTGATCCATCCATCCATTGATAGATCCATTCATCTATCCATCCCTATCCATGCATCCATTGATAGATCAATCCATCCATCCCTTGATAGATCCATCCCTATCCATCCATCCATCCATTCATGCATCCATTGATAGATCGATCCATCCATCCCTTGATAGATCCATCCCTATCCATGCATCTATCCATTGATAGATCCATCCCTATCCATCCATCTATCCATTCCTATCCATGCATCCATCCATTGATAGATCCATCCATCTATTCATCCCTATCCATGCATCCATCCATTGATAGATCCATCCATCCATCCTTTCCTGCCTATGACCAGTCTTGCTCTGTGGAGTTTCCCTGTGCAGATCTGAGCCTGCAGGACCCCTTCCAGCAGAGTCCCAGGCCCAGGCAGACACGAGGCTTGAAAGATGCAGGCTGCAGCACCACACAAACAGCACTGCCTGAGGGGAACGGTGGGTTCAGGAACCCAAGGGTCGGGCTGGGAGCAGGATCTGCTGCTAGGTGGGAGGGACCAGAGATCTCCATCAAACAGGGGAAGGAGAGGGAGGAACAGGGTGGGAAGGGCCTCTGGGGTCCCTGACTCCAGATCGGTGCTAATGCAGACAACCCTGTGGTCCAGCCTCTCTCAGAAGCCGACTCCAGTCCATCTGGACAGAAGCCGAGAGGTTTCATTCCAGGAAGCCCTTCCACACCCTCGCTGCTCTGCCCAGTAGAAACCTTTCCGCTGGTTTTGCTGGGTTTTTGATGAAGCCTTGACAGCCCAAAAATGCACAGACCAATTATGGAAGAGAATAACCTTCAGCATGAATGTTGGCACGGTCCCCATGCCAACATTGCCCATCAGCTTCAATAGCTCTTTTCCTTCCTCGATGTTTGTCCCCCGATGTACAGGCCAGAACATAACACAATCCGGTGCCTGAGTCAGCACCAGTCAGCAGATCCCTTTCACACGGCATCTCCCTGAAAAGGAGAAGGCCGGTGCAAAACCAAAGTGTGGCCGGGGATGCATTTCCACCTGAGAATGAAGTCAGCTATCACAGCTTGTTCACTGCAGCGACTGGGTGTCTGTAAGGAGCAGAAGCTTAGCCTGGGAAGTTCAGCAGCGTATAAAAAGTTTCTGAAGGCAGAGATGGCATCCCCTGGTTACCCGCAGCGTGAGCTGAGCAATGTTGCCCACACTGCTGGAAAAGCCCCAGCGCTAAGGAATCTCTGTGGAAACAGGAAGCCGAGAATCCTCCTCCCTCCCGCGCTGCATCCTCATTTCCAGGCAGGGGATAAACAGCCCTGCCCCCAGGCAGAGCACGCACACAGCCCTGCATGCAGCCCCATGCTGCTCCAGCCCCTCGGGACCCACTCCTGGGGCCCCGACCCTGTGAGCGGGGCTCCCAGTGGGAAACCGGGTCTGCCGCAAAGGCTTAGATGCCGTTTGCAGCTCTGGCTCGGGCCCCTTGCTCCAATTCAGGTGGGTTTTATGCCACACGTGAGCGACTGCTACGAAGCTGCCAGGGTTGCCAACTCTCTGCTGAGGTTTCATTTTCATGCACCAGGTGCTGGAGTCCTGTGATGACGGGGACCTGCCACTTCTTGTCCCTTTGCTGAGTTAAGACCCATTCCATTTTAATCTCCACGGGTCTGTGAAGGGACACAGAGCCAGACGTGTGTGCTCATGGGAGGTTTGGGGTCAGCATGACTGTGTTTCTGCTCTGCTGCTGTCACACAAAAGACCCACCCGTGCAATGCGCTGTGGCTGTGGTCCTGTTCCCAGCACAGTTTCTTCAGGATTTCCATGGTACTTTCGGTACCATGGGTCTGTCCCCACTGTTCATACCACGGGCCAAACTGGGCCCTAGGCGATGGAGATCAAACAGGCTCACAGGGCAGAAGCTAAACCAGTAACTCCATTATTTTCACTCCTTCTCTTTCCATTTTGACCTATTGAGAAAGCACCTGGGAGCTCCAGGCACGGAGCAAGACCCCACTGCGCAAGGTGCTGTACAAATACAGAACGAAGGGATGGCTCCAGCTCTCTAACAGGCTGCTGGAACCAGGGGCACCTGCTCCTCCTGCTCACTGGACCCTTCGGCTGGGAAGCAGCGGGCAGGAGGGGTTCACTGCACAGTTACAATCCAGGGTTGGGGGGGAGGGGGGTGTCCCAGGGCCTGGCACTGCCACAGATTTGCCACGCGCCCCCAAGCCACTCACACCACTTCCCCGTGCCGAGCTGTAAAATGGGAAAGATAAAGCCCTACTGCACGGGGCTGCAGCCAGGCTGTGATGGGGGCCCTGTAAGTCCATCGATAGAAGAGGGGCGATCCCTGGGGTGCAGGGATGACGGAGAAGGGTACAGAGTCAGACAAGCATGCACCAGGGGAAGACATCCTGCACCGTGCACCACCCAGGCAAGAGTGCGGAGATAGCTTGGACATTGCAGGAGCCAGGGAAACCTTCAGGGGCATGGCGCCTGGGACAGGCCAAACTCTGCTCCAAGGGTGACCTCTAGCGGCTGCACCTCCAAAGGCCCCGCTCCTGCCCAGGAAGGGACCCGGGGTAAGTGGGAGGCGATGGCAGCCTTGCCAAGGGACCTCAGCCTCTTTCCTTGGCACTTCCCAGAGGCGTCGGCTCCCAGCAGAGCACCTGGCAAGGTGGAGAAGTCCTTGCTGTTTCAAGGAGGCTGCTTCTGAGTGCTCAGCGGTCCCCGGATCCTCCGCACACAGGCTGGGGCTCTCCAGAGGAGCGCAGTGCAGCCGGCAAGCCACGTCTGGGGCACTTGAGAAGGAGATGCCTATGATACCGCTCCCTTTAAACCAGTCCCAGTGGCTTGGCCGATGCCTGCAGGGCAGCTCCCATCTGCTCCTTCCCAAGCAATCTCAGCTCCGCATCCCTTCTCTCGGGGAGCGTGCAGTTCCCACAGCCCTCTGGGGCAGTGGAGATGAGGAGTTTGCTGTCAGGGTTGGCACGTGCATTCCCTCTCGGGGTTGGCACGTGCTACTCTCATCCCACGTTGCACGTCTGTGCTGGAAATCTCTGCCCCTGCTGGCACCTCCTTGGCAGAGAGGCCCCCTCTCCACCCCACCAGCTTCCCTAAAAACAGCCACGCAGCAGGCAGGCCTCTGCACCTATAGCCGGGACTGTGCCGGCACCTCTAGGTGCAAGGTGCTGTACAAAAGCAAAGCGGAGCAAGCCACTGGGGATGTGACTTCCTCACAGACGATGGCCAAGCTCCATGCTACAGACCTGGTTGTTTGAACGGGCATGGACAGCCTGCTGCCATGGGGGCAGGCTGGCTGAAGGGCACAGGCTCTGGGCACAGAGGCCAGGAATTCAAACCCACCACTCAGCACCGATCTGAAAGCCCTGGGGCTGCTCCCATCTGCCGCCGCTGGGGGTGTAGCTCTGCTTTTGGGGATGTGCTTTGCTTGTCTGTGTAGCTTGTTGGGCAGGTCTCTGTTCTGCACCGGATCCACGCAGGCGCAGGAGAAGTGGCTGGGCGTGTAGCTGCCTTTCCACACAAGGACCTACTGCAATGTAGAGCAAGCACCAGTTAAGCAAACGGCGTCGAGAAGTTGCGATCATACTTCCTGAGCGAGCCACACGCACGTGACACGGCCAGACATGCAAGCATTTGTGGCTGCAGCCAAGGAAGCAGGTGGATAAGAGCAATGAGTGACGTGGCCAAGGTCCCACGGGAAGGCTACTGCAGGGCTGGGAGCTGGAGCCAGAGGTTATTGCAGGATAACCCCCAGGAGGGCTGAGCAGGCTGTGCTGGGTGCTCCCCAACGCTGCGGTGTGTGCTGCTCAGCCTTGCTGCACGGCTCCCTCCTCTCCGGGTTTTTCACTAACCACAGGGTCCGTCTCCACCCTGCATCTCCCTTTCCCCTCTCGCCCTTGCTCTGGTTTGACTGGAAGCTCTTTGGGGCAGGGACTCTCTCGCTGCATGTTTGTACCGTGAGGTCTCCATCTCAGCTGGGCCTGGAGGCTGCCCAGCTACCAGCACCCCGAGGGAGGGGGCTGCCATTCATTCAGGAACTGAAGCTGGGAAGTGGTGGAAGGTTTCAGCCCAAAGACGTAAATGGGGACAGCGCGTCCCTGCCCAGCCCGGTGGGGAAGTCCAGTGACGCGGTGCTCGGCAAGGGCATCGCTATCGCTCTTTGCCAGGAGATGGTGGCAGAGCTCAGGGGAAGGACGGGCTGTGCCCACCCTGGGGGGCACCGGGCGGTTCTGTGTTCCCCAAAATCCCCTGGAAGTAAAGCATCAGGTCCCGTAGCCCTGAGGCTGCCCTACTACACCAGAGGGGCACAACAGGACGCATTGAATCCCACAGCTCAGGAAGGTTTGAAGCTTTCCTAGCACCTCTCTCCATCTCTGCTCCAGGGACCGGAATGAGGTACAAGCCCACAGGCTGGGCACAGCGGGCAGCGCACACCACGCGCCTGCTGCCTGACTTCCTCCCCCTTTCTGATCAGCAGCCCCAGGGCCCCATCCTGCACCATGCTTCCTGCAGTCAGGGACACAGGAGCCATCCGAGGGGGTCAGAGCTGCGAGCGGCACTGTCTGACACCTGCAACAGGCAGCTGAGAGGGGGGACCGGCCCTGCACGCAGGAGGGCCCCTTCTGGCCCCTCATTCAGAGGCCCTGAAGCCGAAGGGGTTAGACCCCGCCATGGGTCCTGCAATCATCTGTTCCCGTCCCGAATATTCTCATTATTATACGAGGGACTCCCCACTCCATGGTCGAAGCCTGCTAAACTCCTGGCTCTCGCAGCATGCCGTGGCACTGAGCGCGGCAGCTGGATGGAACCCAGCGGCCTGCCAGCGAGGGGCACGGCTCAGGGGCTCAGCACCTCTCTGAGCGCAGGTAGAGGAAGATTTTGCCAAGTGTTACCGAGCCTCTAATGGGAGGGATATGTCTCATGGGGCAGCGGAGGGGCCGCAGGGTCATGTGGCAGGCACTGGAATGGGGTTCAAAGGATCTGGACTCGGTTCCCAGCTCTGCCACTGGCTGTCTGGGGGGCCCTGGGCAAGTCACTTAACGGGGCATGAGAGGCTGGTCCACAGCCAGCTCTCAGGATACCAGGGTCCAGTCCCCTCTGCCACAGGCTGTCTGGGTCACTGTTCCCTCCTTGTCTCGGTCCCCCCTGTAACACAGTTAGACCTCCCTTCCTACCTACCCAGCCTGGGAGGTGCCCTGCTTTGGTAGGGACGGGAGCTGCTGTGTATGGGGGGCAGAGGGCACCTCTCCTGACCGGGGTGGGGGGTTCTCAGGCTCATCCGTGCTTCTGAAAGCTTCCACCCTCCCTGGGTCCCACGTTCCCTCTGTGAAATGGGCTAGTAGGACACCAAGGCAAGTCTGCACATGAAAGGGCAGGGAAGAGCCACCGTGCCCCAAAAAGTCTCCTAGCTCTGCCGTAAAAAAACAACAGCCCAGACTCCCGACCCCAAGACGCAACTCCGCCTGCTCTCTCGCGCTCCCTGCACATTTGCCTTTTCCTGTGCACTGTTTTCAGGTTAGCGTGAAAGACCAATCAGGAAATAACTTTGCATCACATGCTCCAGCCCTGACAGTCAAGTCAGTGAATGTGGTTGAACTGCTAAGGGAGTCGCTCCCGAGCTGTGAGGGCTGCAGCTGCGCGGGACACCGACGCGGCCCCTAGACGTGGCTGGACCCAAGCCTGGTGGATGGAAATAGGGGGCCGGGGAAAGCCACACCGGACAGGACCCCAGGGCTGAGACGTTGCGGGGGGCTGCTCTGGGGCGAGACTTGGGGAGAAGATGTTTTCAAGGAAGAAGCGGGAGCTAATGAAGACGCCGTCCATCTCGAAGAAGAGCAGGGCAGGAAGCCCCATACCGCAAGTGCTGGCGGTGAGTAGCGCTGCATCCTCTCGAGGCGCTCGATGCAAATGCGCAGGGCGGCTGCGTGGGGCTGGCGGGCAGCGCGGACTCGCCCGGGGGAAAAGATCCCAGAAAAGCTCCGTCCGTAACCAGCCAAGGGGGAGAGACGCCTCAATGGAGGGAGGGGGAAGTGGCCGGCGGTGAGCGTCGAAGAAGAGGCGCGATTGAGGGCGAAGCCAAGGGCGTGAGGACCAAGGGGTGCACAGGGGGACAGGGCCGTAGGGGCAGACGGATGTATTCACGTCCCAGTGGAGCTGGGTGAGGCCCCCGGCCTCTACCGGACAAAGGGACAGGCCTGGGGGAACAGTTCAACAGGTAAAGGAAAAGGGACCTTCCCAGCTTGTCCTCCTCCTGGTTTGGAAAAAGCTGCGGTTTCCACACCCTCACACACGTGCAGCCAGAACCCGTCCCAAACCCAGACTCTTGTCCCAGGAAGGGTGCAGGCCTCGAGGCTGTGCAGAGCCATCCGGCTGCCCCAGGGGCCCCTCTCCGGCCGTGCCCGCTCCTCGGCGGGCACGTGGGGTGGATGGGTGGGCCCGGCCGCAGTCCGAGAGCTCGGAGGGATGCTGAACAGACGTTCGGTGGGGAAGAACAGCTACAGCCCCTACTCGGTGGGGCTCAGGCAGATGGCCACGAACGCCGGCTCCCACAGGAGCACACTGGTTCCAGTCTCCTACAAACCCAACCCGTGGTTGAAGGTAGGTGGGAGCCAAGGGTGCAACCCACGGGCTGGGCTCTGCTTGTTCCTGTCCCTGCCGCTCCTCTGGGGGTGCGACGGGAGCCTGGGGCTGCGGGAGCAGAATCGCGCTGCCGAGTTCAACCCGCCGCTGCAGAGAGGAACTCGCAGCCTCCCATCCTGCATGGCTGCAACAGCAGTCAAGGCCCCCTGAAGATGGTTTCAGGGCTGGATCTTGGGCTAAGAAAGGGTCTTATTGGGTCTCCTGGCTTGGGGGTTGCCTGCAGCCAGGCCTTTCAGATGGCCTCACTTTTCCTTCCTGGACAGTGGTCACTAGCAGCCTCCTGGGGTGAGGTTGCCATCTTTCATTAAGAGAGCTGCAAGCAGGGGCCAGGTGCTGAGAGGAAGCAGGGATGATGCAGGCAGGGTCTTGCCCAAGAAGAAATGGGAGGGGTGGCACTGCAGGCTCTCCAAAGGAGGCAGATATGGAGCCCATCCCTGCCAGCCACATTGTGCTTTTGTGACGGGGCCTGAAAACTGGACTGAGGCCTGGCAAATGCTCTTCTGACATGAGCAACTGTCTGGCAGGCACAACAGAAGTGGGTTGAACCGAGCCACTGGCTCCAAGGTGGAAGACTGCAGCGCAACACTTGCAAGCAGGTGGAGGATCTCCGGGTTTGCTCCTTCCTTCCGTGCCGTGCAAACCGATGCCCCTCTGGCTGACAGGCGGGCATCTCTGCTTGCTGAGCCCTCAGAAAAGCCAGCCCGGCTTTCTCTTTTATAACGGAAACGGTTGCTGTTATCAGACCTAGTTTCTGATGCAACTCAGCCCCCAGGCGAGGCACGGTGGGTAGGGAGTGAGTGACTCATGAGTGTCCAGGCTAGGAGGAGACCTTCCCAGGGCTGCTTTGTTTAGGACAGGCTTTAAGAGACTCGCTGCCTCCCCATTCAGAGGCATGGGCAGGCCATTTTGTGGGCCCCGAGTTGCGGGATCAGAGGGAGGGGAACACATCGAGCCAAACGCTGCTGTCACGGAGGCTGGTGGGAGTAACTGAGAGCTGAATCTGCCAGGAAATCCTCTGCAGGAAGTCAAGGCTCCTTTGACTTGGGAGTGGGCTAGATGTCGGGCCATCCTAGGGCGACGTCAGGGTGTGACCATGTCTCGTCTCGCCACGGTGCTCTTCCCAAACACCGTGAGACCCTGCATGTTTCCTAAGAAAAGCCACCGCCCTAATGCACCTCCCAAAATTGCCAAGCTGCCTTGGTACAGGCCTGTCCGAGGGAACAGGACATGGCATCGCCGCTACCGTTCTGTGTGGCAAGAGGGACTGGTCACGTCTCCTTCAGAGATGACCAGCGCCTGATATCACAGGGCCTGGAAGAGAAGAGGGAAGAAGCCAGCTGTGCCCAGAGAGAGGAGCCTGCGGTTTCTGCCTCTTGTGAAAGCCCCAGGGCTGGGGGCTGTTTACTTGTCCAAAGTCAGTGGGAAGTCTTGAGCAACCACGATCGTTGAGGCCGCGTGAAGTTCGCACTCCCCGGCGACTTCGTTCCCTGTGCTCAGTGCCAGGGCTGGGGTCGCCCAGCGCAGGTCTTTGCTTTGCTCGGTTCTGGACTCTGCAAAAGGCTTTGGCACCTTGTCCCTCTCCAGACAGCACCTCCAGAAAGGAGAAGATGGGACTCAGAGCTGTGAGCTTCTCCCAGCAGTGGCTTGTGTTTCCAGTCTCGCGCTGGAAAATCCCAGGACTGAAGTTTGCCACTTGCTCCCAACAGAGGAGTCACCAAAGCCGCTGGAGGAGAAGAGATGGGAACTGTCCAACAGCCAGCCACTTCTGCACCGAGCTCTGCCAGGCCTTGGGTGGGAGAGGCTGGCGGGGGGCCGCTCCAGTCCTTGCAGCGTCTCCTGCGGGCAGCAATGGATGAGGAGCAGCCGCCGGCTCCGCTCCAGCCCTGCGTCCCCATGGCGTGAAGCAGCAGGGAGTCATTTTGTGGTATCAACATCATGGTCCATCTCGGTACAGTCACTTCTGAATCACTCGAGGCCTCTCCCTTGCTGTCAGCAGGGGCTCCACACGCAGGGCAAAGAACGCCGCTTTACAGCTCTGGGAGATGAATCATTTATAGCTGGCCGGCGTTTACGAGCCACTCATTTGCTCCCCTTGCACTGGGAGGCTCCCTCACCATCCTCGCCCTCGGAGAGTCTCTTGATTACCGAGAGACAGTCTCATTCCTCCTCCAAGATGTTTTTGCTGGTTGCTGCGTGCAAACGGTGCGTGCAGCTTCGCCGGTCAGGAGGCTTCGACCCTTCACCACTAAAAAATCCCCATGATCCCGGGGGAAACGCAGGGCAACCTCACTGACTTAACTGCAGGAGTGACACTGGTCCCAGCAGCACAGTGCTCCTTTAGACCTCAGCACCTCCCTGGAAAAGGCTGGAAATAGGGAAACCGAGGCATGGAAACCTAGTGTCGCCTTGCACAACTCTGTTAGCAAGTCAGTAGCTGAGCCAGGACCCCCTGAGCCCAGGTCACCGGCTGTGGCAAGCAGCCATGCTCCCCGTCCAGGGCAGACCCCAGGTGCCATGCTTTGCCCAGTTAGACCCCGCTTTTCTTTGGAGCCGGAGATGGAGCCCGGACGTGCAGTCCCCTGCTCTCACCGTGATGCTCCTTCCCCTCGTTCAGATAAAGGCTGACGAGCGTGTAGACAATCTCCATCCCATCGGGGTCTTCCCCATGCGCCGGCAGCCCCAGCCCCTTCATCCTCTCATGGCTGTTCCTTCCCTTCCAGGAGATGCCACGGAAGGACTGCCTTGAAGCACCTCCCTCCAGCCTGGCAGACCAGGGTCTGTCCAGCCCCAAGCTCAGCAGCAGCCCCAGTGGCATGGGCACGCTCAAGCGGCCCACCAGCCTGAGCCGGCATGCCAGCGCCGCCGGCTTCCCCCTGGCCTCGGCGGGCAACCGGGGCATCGCCAAGGGCCACAAGACCCCCACCAACTACAGCCCCGTTGACAGTGCCGACGCACCGTTCATCGAGGTAGAGGACATCCCGCAGCTCCTGACCTACGTGGCCCTCTTCGCCGAGGCCTTGGAGAAGCTGAGGGACGTGGTTCTCAGAGACGGTGAGTCCCGGGTGTGAGGGCTGGGGATGGTCGCGTGGGGACGCGCTGAGCTGAGAGGGTTGAGGGGCTGCTTCGTGTTGCAGATACCGGGGGGACAGGGGGAAATGAAGGAAGGGGAGGAAGGGGTCCAGGTGGGCTCCCCAGCCATGCACGGGGTCCTGGCACCCTGCACTCCCACTCACCCTGCGCTCAGGCCAGCGGGAGCCCCCAAATCACTCCCCTCCCCTACACCTCCTAAGAGCTTGGCCCTGGGGGATGGAGCGGGGGGTCAGATGTGGGCAGCTGGTCCTGGAGTCTGCACTTCCCTATTCCCTGCCAAGAGGCACGTGGTTCAGGGCTTGGCGTGCGGTTTGATCTGCGCCAGGCATTAGCCTCCAGCCCTTGATGTCAGCATGGGTCTTGTGGTCTGCTCCTCCCAGCGCTGGTCACACCACTGTGAATCACGGGGCGCTGCTGTCTGTGGCTGGGGTGGTGGAAATGCCCGGCTGGGCCCGGACCGGGCAGCTCCGCTCTCGCTCCTAAACCCCGAGATGAGGGAGAAAGAGGGCTCCGGAGGTGGAAGGAGACAGGTGCCCTGCCGTGCCTCTGCTCCAAGCCTTTGAGCTGAACCCAGCCCTTGTTCCCAGAGGAGGAGGCCATGGGAATGAGCCCTGCAAGGCGGCCACACATGGGCCCAGGCAGCCTTCCCGTGGGCTCACAGATGTGGGCCATCCCCTACCACCCTGTCTGCCCGGGACAGCCGTACAGGAGAGCCCGTGATGGGAGTCAGGCACGCCAGGCACTGGGGGGCGGCTCCGACGTGAGGGTCTTGGGATGCAGCAGGCGACCACGCAAGGTGCGGGCCGATGGAGCACGTGGCCGCAAATGGTGGATGCTGCAAAGACACTTGGGGCTGGTGGAAGGGGGGTGGTTCCTGCTGCTCCTCCTGCCCTCCCGCAGGGCAGGGTGCAGGGAGGGAGATGGGCCGGGAACCAAGGTGGGGAGGGGGAGCTGGGCCAGGACAGTTCGACTTCCTGCCCGCGAGCTATTTTCATCCGCCTGCCTTTCCTGTTTACGCGGCTGCTGGAGGGTGGCACCCGGAGTGCGCCCCCGGCCCCTCACTCTCTGCCCCCTGCGCCGCCCTGGCTTGAGGCCTCGCCTGGCAGGGCAGAGCGCAGGAGGCGAACGGGGCCAAGCTCTCGCCGGGGGGCCTGTGGAAGCCGGGGGGTTTCTCCCCCGTTTCTGCCCTGCCCCCTTTAAGTGGCTTCTTTGGTGGAAGACAAAGGAAACGGCAAATATTTCTTTTTCCGTAGCCAGGGTGGGGCTGGCGGGGGGGTCACATGACACCTTGTTTTTCGCTCCCGGTCGTACAACGCATTGCCGCGCTCCCCTTGCCAGTGGAAAAGGCAGGGCGGGACCCCAGAGGGCAGAGGTGGCCCCCGAGGGAGGGGGCACAGTGGCACAGGGCTCTCCTGGCAGCCTCCCAGCAAGACCAGATTTGGGCGCCCAGCTTCCACGTGGCGGCGTGTCCCTTGCTAGATGGCCATGCTCGGCACGTGGGAGCTGGATGGGGAGGCTGGGGCCGCCTTCGGTCAGCAGAAAACCCCAAGGCCTAAAGTCCGTGGAGCTACAGGTTGAATCTGGCCCTGCGGGGCCTGGGCAGGGCAGAGCTCGTGCAAAGCGTCAGGAAGCTGCATCTCGAGCAGGCTGCGATGCCCCGGGTTTCTCTTCAACGCTAGGGCTGCTGGGACTGGAGAGAGCAGGTGTGGATACAGCGGCCAGTGGGGACGGGGTGAGCAGCTGTGAGCCTGCACGAGCGGGGATGAGTGGGGCTGGCAGGCAGCGCAGGGGGGAAGGTCCAGGCCAAAGGAGTTTGGGCCTGGGGGGGCGGGACAGTGGTTTGGGGGCTCCTCAGAGCCGTGGTGGCTGCATCCTGGCCTGGCAGAGACACCGATCCCTGCTCCCAGCCCCTCCGATGTCTGCCTCCCCCTCCAGAAGTGCCCACGGAGGCAGGGAACGCAGAGGAAATCCCTTCCCCTGCCCTGCGTTTGCCAGGCCCAGGCACTCTTTGTACCAGCACCTCCCTCCCTTCCCCGCCCCGCGGCCCCCAAGAAGGCGGCAGCACCCCCTCTTCTAGGCTCCGTGCCAGCCTCCCTGGGCTCCAGAGCCCCTCTCCCTGCCACCTACCCCCTGCCCCTTGCAGAGCTGTCGGCGTGTAACGCAGCCACCCCGACACCCCGGCGATGTGGCATCTGTTCCACGTGGCCCTCGAGGGACCAGACTGTGCTCTCGGGTGCCCCTGGGTAAATCAGACTCCCCAAGCATGGTGGAGTCCCCCCGGTTGTGCTGCTGTCTGACAGCGCAGTCGCACGGGTAACGGTGACGACACTGCTTGCTCAGCACCCCGGAGCGTCGCTCACGAGGCTGGAGCAGGGGTGCCGTCTCAGCCCCACAGGGCAGGAGGGGAAACTGAGGCACAGGGCAGGACACAGATTTGCCCAAGGCTGGGCTGCATCAGTGGCAGAGCTGGGGAAAGCACCCAGGAGTCCTAACGCCCACCCCTTGTCTTCTCAACCCAAATCAAGCCCAGGCTGCAACCAGGGAGTACCCGGGGGTCCTGACTCCCTTCTTCTTTAATCGTGACATCACATCCCTCCCATGGGGGCTGGGGAAAGAACCCAGGAGTCCCGGCTCGCAGGTGCTTGCCAGCCCACACTGCCACGCACTTGATCGGACAAGGAGTGTGCGTCTGGTTCCCTTTGGGGAACTGTTTCTACCGGCCTCCCTGGGGCCCGAATCCCAGCGCGGCTGCTCGGGGCGGCTCGGTGGGGGAGGATCGGGGCAGCTTTATCTGGAGAGCTGCAGAAGGGACTGGCTTCCTGGGGAAGCTCCCAACTTCCAGCTTCCCTTCCTGCCAGTAAACAAACTTCCCAGGCCCCCGGAGCCCCTCGCGCTCGCGGCAGGGGCTGGGGGTAAGAGGAGCAGATGCCTCCTGCATGCCGGGGCGGTGGCAGCCCGTGGGAGGTCACCTCCGGGCAGGGAGGGCAGGGGAAGGAAGCAGGGAGGAAATTCCAGGCTTGCTTTCAAGGGGAGCTCAGCTACCGGGGAAAGACCGAGCTCTGCCTGGCAGCTGCCAGCCCAGGACTTGGCCTCCCTCTCCAAGCCCTGTCTCAGGAAGGCACAGCCGCCTTACCTCTGTGGGTATCGCACGAGAGCCTGAGGCCCAGGGAGAAGCTCCCAGACCTCGCTGGTGATGCTGCTGAACTGCTGGGGAGACGAGCCACACCCCAGAGCAGGGGGTAATACCCAGAGAGCTTCCCTCTGGGCTCTCCTTGAGGCACTGTCCACGAGGAGGCACAGTCCCTGGGTTTTCCAGGATGGGGAAACTGAGGCGCAGAGCCCTGATGGGCTCGCAGCCACCCAGAGTCAGTGCCGGCGTTCGGGGCCCAAGTCCCCCACGCCGATGCACCCCATGCTGCACGGGGAAAACGATCTCCGCTACCTTGTTCTCGTCGCCGCCACGCTAGCGAAGCCCTGCCTGACTGCCCCCATCCCCTGTGCTGTGCTCCAGTCACTAGGCCACGCTGCCACCCTGTGCAGGAAGCTCAGCAGTTTGCTGAGGGTGCTCAGCGAAGTCTCCGTGCCCTCCTGCCAGGGCTCCTAGAGCTACCCCAGCCCACGCTCCCGTTCCCTGCGGAGGCCCATCACCCTCTGGGCCACCCTGCCACTTTCCTTAGGAGGCCGTTCCCGCCTCGGGGGTTTAGACCCAGCCAGGCTGGAATGCAAAGAGCCCTTTCCCAGGGAGGAGGGGAGAGAACAAAGGGCAGCGGGCGCTGGACAGGTTTGGGGAGGTGTGAGCCAGGGTCAGGAGGCTGCCCTGATGTGCACGGAGACAGGGAGAGGAGTGGGGGAGGACTTGCAGGGGCTGGTATGCAAACGCCCACCCAGGTCAGTGGCTGCGCACAGCTGCAGAGGACTGATGGGATCAGGAAGGCAAGGGCTCTGCTCCCGGGCTGGGGTGAAGGCAGCTTGGCTTTCTAATCTGCTGGATCTCCCAGCCTCTGGCCTCTGAGCCCAGGTAGCTGGTGCGTGGCAGGGCTCAGCATGTGTCTGTGTGGGAACCTGCGTGCTCTCCTGGAGGACGGGCAGCCCCCGGCTTTCTGCCTGCTGCTGGGCTCCCGCGGTGAGTCGGTGCCGCTCGTGGGGCTGGGGAGGTGGCGGGGGGCCAGGCCCTGCTGTGGCTGCTGGCAGAGGCGGAGGCCTTGAAGGGGCACGATGGGCCGTGGTGACCGCTCTGACCTCTCTGCTGCAGACCATGTGGAGCCACAGCGGCCCATCGCTCACGAGTGCCTTGGGGAAGCCCTGCGCATCCTGCGCCAGGTGATCAACAAGTACCCGCTGCTCAACACCTTGGAGACCCTCACGGCTGCTGGGACCCTCATCTCCAGGATCAAAGGTGAGCTGGCCGCCAGGACGAGAGCGAGGGGTAGCCAGTACCTAACCAGCTCAGCTGGCCCCTGCTGGTACGGCTGCCTGGACTCACGGGCATGCTGGATATTCAAATCCCGCTCGGGGCAACAGGGGAGGGAGGCTGGCACCCGAGGGTGGCTCTGGGGTCGGGTGGAACCGGCAGCAGAGCCCAGTCTGGACCTTGCTTTGCAAAGATTTCCTTGATCCAAACCATAAAGGCAACAGCTCGTTTGCCTCCGGGAGGAAGGAGCAGTAGGCAAAGAGGTCTGGGGCCTCAACTCCCAGCTCCAGAGGGGCCGTGGCAAGGCGGTGCCCTTCAAATCGCCTGGCTGCCTGGTGCAGTGGCGGTGCTGGGGGGGGACGATGACCATCCTTCAGCCCCCAGGACTGTCCACCCAGCACCTGCCGCGAGGGCTTTTCTGCCCAGATTCCTCCCTCCAATCCATTCTCCAGGGGTCCGTGCAGCCCAGCTCCTAGTTCATCCAGTTATTGGGATCCCTCCGCTGTCCTTGGCCCCCACAACCCGCTTGTTCTCACATGCTGTGTCACCCGCTCCTCAAGGTCACATGCCCCCTTTGCTGCTCGTTAGCACGCTCATTAGCCACTGCACTGAATTTAGTTAGGGAGCCCATTGGAATTAGAGCAGGGACAGGTCGGTGCTTTGCATCTCTCCTGGGGGTCTGCAAGAGGCCGGAGCCGGCTGGGCTTTCTGGAGGACAGCATTGATTAGCCCCAGTTGTCGAGATCCAGCCCCAGGGCAGCTGCTGGGAGAGGCTGGGTCAGGGCTGGGGGGCCCAGTCGCACCAGCCCTGGCAAAGGAGAAGCCCGGGCAGGGTCTGGGCAGGGGAGGTGACCCTCTGGGCTGCAAAACCAGCCCTGACCTTGTCAGCTGGGCAGGCCTCACCCTGCTGCAATTGCCACTTCATCAGGGGGCCACTAGAGAAAGGGCTGGTAACCTTCCCCCTGTGATTGAATTTCCCCCCTTGGCTGGGGTCAGGCCGGCCTCTGCCATGAGGCTTTGTCTGGAAAGCTCAGTCCCAGCTCTGGGCTGAGAGGAGCCTGGAGGTCTAGTCTCCTAGAGTCCCAGCCCCTCCTTGTGTGACGGGGCTTCCCCAGCTCCCACTCCTCTCCCCTGGGGGACCAGATGTCCAGTGAAGGGCAGCGAGAAGGCTGCACGCCCGCCTCACCGATCCAAGGGGATCACCATGCTTAGAGACCAAAGAGATGGCTAGCTCCTCTCTCCTGCCCCTGCAAGAGCAAGACACAGGCCCGGAGCCCCCTCACTGCCCCCTGCGTCTCTGCTGCGACTCCAGGTCCCCTCGGATTACATCCCCTGACCCCTCCGAACACAGCTCCCCATTGCCCCCCGCCTGGTGGGAGCGCTCGCGCACACGGGAGGCACTGCCAAACCCGTGAGGATGCTGCACTCGCTCCCCGCCGTGGCACCTGCTGTGACCCAGAGCAGATGACTTCTCCCAGCAGCAGATAATCAGCTCCCCCCCAAATGACCTGGAGATGCCTGGTCAAGCGACTCGCCCAGGGAGATGGCACAGCCCCATCTCTGCTCAGCAGCCCCTATAGAGGCCTGGGTGCCCCTCACTCACGTTGGCGCGAATCCAGAGCAGTGAATGGCACGGAGCTCCTCACACATGGCTGGGGGCCATGCAAGCTCCTTCAGGCAGGGCCCATCTCTTTGCTCTGTTGTACAGCGCCTGGCACCAGGGCGGGGGGTCCTGGCCTGCGAGGAGGGGGCATCCCTGCAATATAAAGAAGTGAGATGAGATTTAGCTCAGTGCGGAGTGGGAAATGCTCAGGACATGGGCAGAGGCCCTGCTCTCAGGGACAGTCCGTGGGGCTTTGGGGACTGGCTGGTGCCTTGGAGACTCTCGCCTGCACGGTTGTGATCACTAGAGCTAGGAAAGCCTCGGGACACGACGTCCTCAGCTTGCCTGCTGCGCTGAGCCAAGAGATACAGGCAGAGCCAACTCCTTCTAGGGAGGCATCTAGGAAAGTACTCGATGGACTAGGGCACAAATACATGCCTGGGATTCCCTTCCCAGCGCAATTCATCTCTTGCGCGCCAGAGCCTGGCGTGGCAGGCTAGGAGCCTGCAGGCTGCTCCAAAGGCCAGCTCCCCCAGCTCGTCAGCCTTGCGCCAGGGCCCTGGAGTCGTTACCCGCGATGCTAGACTAGGCTGTGATGCAGAGGTCCCAGTGCAGACATTTCAGCATGACTTTCTGCGAGGACAGGAGCCGTTCAGTTTGCTTGAGCTGGCTTCAGCTCCGGTCTAGCCGTGGGGAGATCAGGCCCGTGTTCAATACTTAGGGTTAAACTTCAAAGCCTGGGGTGGGGGGAGAAGGGCTCACTCCACCTGCCTGGCCTTGCCCAGAGCACCTGCCTCTCTGGTGTGATGGAGGTGCCTCAACCAGGTCTGAAAATCAGGACCCTCAGACCCTCTGCTCTTGCTGCTGTCTTAGTGCTTTCAAGGGGAAACGCCAGCGTTGCTTAAGAAATGTCCCACTGGCTACGATGAAGAGTAGCCACGCTGGCAAGTCCATACGATTAGGGAAACCAGATGCTGATTAACACGAAAACAGGACGGATCTGCAGCGAGCAGCCGATTACCCAGGTGCATGGGATCCACCACTGGCGCCCACCCGGCAGAGCTCTCCCGGGGAGCTGCTGTGAAGGCCCCCGCATAGAGCAGCCCCGAAGTGGTCCTAGTTTGTTCCCTGGGGATGAACTGGTCCCTCGGTAACTGAAAGATTCAGGGCGGCGGTGATCTCCTGTGCTCATTCCCTGGCAGATGTGAACAGGTGAGGGCTCAGCCTGCGAGGTAGCAGAGGACGGGACCCAGGGAGCCAGGTCCCTGCAGGACCCAGAGCTTACAGGCCCTGAAGTCTGTGGCGGGGAGACGTGCTATTGTTATTCTAACGTCTTTTATGGGCCAGATGTCTGGCCACGATTTTGCCTCCTCCCATCCTTGCCAGGGTAGGGGCTGGGGCTCGGGGAGCTTGCTAAATGCCACGGGGCTGCATGCACTGCTCACAGAGGGTGCAACAGGTGCAAGAGCTCACAGTCAAGCCAGGGCCCGTTGAAACGCATGGCTGGGTCTGCTCAGGCTGGTTCACTGCAGAAAGCAGGGGAGAAAAAATGCATGATTTTTAAGAGCTGCCATCTCAGACACAGCTGGGACTGCCCCGGGGGGCTCAAGAGATAAAAGCATCGGCTCCTGCAGCAGGAGCGCCAGACGTGAAGCTTCCCGGCTGGGAGCTGGAGCTGTGGATCCATCAGGCCCTTGTGGGGCACGTTCAACAGGGGTTCAGCTGTTCGGCTGTCACCGGGGCCACGTCAGGCTTCATCCCAAGCCCAGCAAAGACCGTGGACGGAGCAGGGCAGTGCGGGCAGGACACGAGCGCACGGTGCCTTTGCACCAGGGAGCCCAGACTCCCGATGGAGCTTGTGGGCACCGCTGCCAAGAAATCCATCCTCTCCCCGAGCGCTGGCAGGTCCTCGTGTTTATGAGAGGCGGTCGTGTCAGGCTGCAATCCTCGCCAGGGCCCGAGCCTTCGGAGAGCCGTCGCAGAGGGGGAAGGGAGGGCTGCCTTAACCACAGAAGCAAGCACAACACCCTGCGTCACTGCCCTCGCTTCCTGGACACCGTAACCGCAGGGCACAGGAAGCACCTCCGTAGCAGGGTGGAACCAGATCTGATGATCGGCTTGTTTAGGGGGCCCCGGCGCGGGCCGGGGTCTGCACAAGCGCGACCGTGCCAAGCGCTGACTTGGGCGATGTCGAGAGCCCGGAGGTCACGCGGTGGCTAAACTGGCCGAGTCCAAAGGCACGGAGGCAGATTCCCAGTCTCAGACTGGGAGACTTGAGTCTCCATCCTTTGCACCCCGCGCGGCTGCCTGCACTCGTGCCACCAGAGCGACGGGGTTACGTTTCACTGCCACGCGACACTGGCATCGACGGCAGCACAAGAGGCAGGATGACGAATAACTGGGTGAAAGCAGTGGCGGGGATCAGGCCCACGTTCAACATTTAGAGTTAAACTTCAAAGTCTGGGTTGGGAGAGGAGGGCTCGCTCCACCTGCCTGGCCTTGCCCAAAGCAGCCGCCCTGGCCTAGGTTGGTGGTGGCCCTGGCGTGGCCCTTTCCATCGCAAAGCTATAGGTGCTCAAGGCAGCCCAAGACAGGAAACACATGCCATTAAAACAGGGCCACAAGTCAACAGGGTTATTACCTGTGGTGAGGCCCACGTGAGAGTCATAGCGCAGCTCACCTTGGGAGAAACGGGGGCTGCGTACGAGGCAGTCCTGGCTGGAGCTGCATGGGGGATCAGCCCCCCTGGGAGCAGTAAAAGCCCCATCAGTGGAGACATTTGCAGCTCGACTGGATAAACCCCAGGGGATCACTACACCGAGGCCAATCCTGGATCCCCTCTTCCCCTGCCCCCATGCACATCCCCCAACAGGCTTCCCTTCCCCACTATGCGGATCATGGGCTCCGGCACGAGGGCATCTAGGTGCATTTCAAAGGGTTCCCAGATCATGCCCCGAGCCGAAGCAGCGCTCAGACCTAAGACGGTGCTGTGCCCAGGGGAACAAGGTGGAAGAGGCTCAGCGGCTGGGCCTGAGAGCCGGAGCATCCAAACCAGGCCGTGAGTCTCGGCAATGCTGCCAGCATCGGTCTGAGACCCTCACTAGCCTCCGTGACCCAGAGGCTCTGGCTACAAGGGGGTTTTTCTTGCTTCCATCTCCAGGCTTCCACTTTGAAACCAACAACGAGACGGACAAGCGGGAGTTCGAGAAAGCCGTGGAGACCATCGCCGTCTCCTTCAGCAGCACGTAGGTGAACCCCAGGCCCCTGTGGGCAGGAGGAGATCTCCGTCCCTGCTTTCCCCAAATCTTACCTTCCCCCGTTTCGAGACAGACCTCGCGTCCTCCCACTCTCCTCCCATGCACAAACGGCAGCTCCCAACTGGCATGTACTAGGACCGAGAGAGACGTGCACACACGCACACAAAGTTGCAAGCTCCTAGGTATCGCCCAGCAGGGATTTCGATTCATTCCTTACCTTGGGGCACTTGAGATGCCACTGAAATGAGCTGGGCCAGTCCTAGGGGGCAGGACCTATAAGGTATCTCTATCTGCTGCTATCCCGCGCAGCCCTGTCCGGTTGGCTGAGTTGTTCATCCTCATCCTCACTGTTGGGGCTAAATCCCCCAGGGCTGATCCTATCACTGAAGTCAACAGGAGAGCTCCAGTCGATAGGCAGACGCAGGCCCCGGGTCCGGGTCCCCGGCGGACCCCGTGGACCGCTATGGGATTGCCTTCTGCTCTGTAGTCAGCGGTGCTGACTCGCCGTCTCTTGCCTGTCCCTCCAGGGTGTCGGAGTTTCTCATGGGGGAGGTGGACAGCAGCACTCTCCTCTCCATACCTCCCTGGGACCAGAATCAGGTGAGTGATGCTCTGATGTGGGCCTCAAGCTGTTGCTGGGGGACGGAAAATTGCACCCCTGCAGCACCTGTGCTCAGAAACCCCAACCAGGCTCTGGTTGCCCCCCAAACCGTGCACGGTCTCCGCTCAGGAACAAGTACGGGCAACGAACCCGGAGCATGGGTCTTCCCGGCCATACCTGTAGAACGTGGGCAGGACCAGGTGGGGAACCCCACGTGGGCTCTGCCTCCTCGACCAGGGAGGCGAGAGTAGGAGGCACGTGGTGCTGGGGGCGGCAGAAGTGCTGCAGGTAGGACAGCAGCAGTGGGATCTCATGGACACAGGCACGTTGGTGGCTCTGCTCCTGATCTGCTCCGTGCACGGCCCTTATCCAGGGCTGCCCCATGTTTGCAGAGGCCTCCACGCTGCACTTGGCAGCTCAAGACATCTGCTCCCCTCTGGACTCCCCACGGGGTACTTCTCCAAGCCTGTTTCTGGTTGTCCCCTCTTCTCCTTCTCCAATAAGCTCCTTTTCTGACAGTCTATAGAGAACCTCTATGGGATCCCTGGGCACGGTGGAGAGGACACGCTCCCTGGCATCGGAAACTATGACTCAGGTAAGCAGATGCCCCCTTATCTGCCACAGAAGTAAAGCGTGCAATATGCAGTGAAGCCCAGGCACCCTGTGAGCATCCTCCACGCCTGCTGGACGACGTGCTTGTTTCAAATGGCACCAACGCGCTCATAAATCACAGAGCAGTGGGGCTGGAAGGGACCTGCAGAGGTCCTATCTAGGCCAACCCCCTGCCTGAGGCAGGATCAGCCCTGTGCAAAGCATCCCGGACAAATCCACCATCTAGCCTCGTATTAAAACTACCACCAACCCTGACACAACACAAGACATCACGCCCGAGCCTGCCACAGGTAAAGCCAGGGGACCACGGCAGCCAAGAGCCTGCTTCTATAAAAGATGGCTAACATACATGCATGAGACCCCAAGTAGAGGCTGTGCCCCTGCTACAGAGCAAGGCAACCCCCAGTCCTTACCAGTCTGACCAGGGGGTAAAATTCCTTCCTGACCCCAAATGTGGCAATCGGTCTGACCCTGAGCAGAGGAGCCAGGAACCTCTGGCTTTAAATCCCAGCATTGGCACAGCCCGGTCGCCATCCCTAATGAGTCCCTCCTCCAGTCCTGTCATCCTCTTTCTCCCTGGGTCACAGGCCGTCTGTCTGCGGAGGAGGTGGACATCATACTCCAGAAGTGCGAGGGCGGAGTTGACGCTGCCCTCCAGTATGCCAAAAACATCTCCAAGTACATGAAGGACCTCATGTACTACCTAGAGAAGAGGACCACGCTGGGTGAGTGGGTAGCCGACGTGCCGAGTCCCCAGACATCGTCATGGGCTGCAATGCCAGTCCTTTTGCATGCTCCTAGGGGCTTGGGGCTGGGTCCTAGAAAAGAGCTGCCCACAGAAGGCAGGTGGAGGGCTCTGTGCACGCTGCCATGTCTGCGTAGTGCTTCAAGAACTGATGCACCGTCTTCCCCAAAGCAATTCTCCGGCAGGGCGCATCCCTTGGTTTCACAGCCATTGTTGCTTCCTTCCCTTCTCTTCCAGAACTGGAGTTTGCCAAAGGGCTGCAGAAGGTGGTCAACAGCTGTAAGCAAACCATCGCTCAGGAGGTAGGTGTCCCCACGCCACCTGTGCCCATCAAGGCCACACCAGCAGCCAGAAACATCTCCCTTCCCCTCCTGCACGGGTCTGCAGCCTCTGGAGGGCTTGATAACCAGCTGGGGTGGGTTTTTCAGAAGCCCTGGGAAGCAGGCATGGAGTTAGGCCAAGCCACCAACTGAGTTGAAGCCAGAGGTCAACACTGAGCCCTCCCAGAAAAGTCCCGCACCTCTCTTAATGTCTGAGCATCCTCCCTCGCTGGCAAACTCCAATGCCCCACTGCAGCACTGCAGAGCTCAGCACCCCCAGGCAGACACGAAGCGGTGTCAACGTGCAAGGGAAGAGGTTACTGCCCAGGGTTATGTAACGCAGCAAACCCGCGATAATGCTTCAGCTTGCAAGGTCTAGCATGTCAAGCTTAGATCTTCTGACTTTCCCTGCTGCTTCAGCTCATAGGGGTTGATGCATCAATACTTAAATCTAGCGCCAGGCTTCAGCCCACAGCACCCAAGTGGTGTTTGCCTTCCACTCTCCTCCACCCACACACAGCTGCAAGCGCTTGCCTGGCCTAGGGCTCTGCCCAGCTGCTGTTGTGCTGACCCTGTGGTCCTTTTCTAGTCGTATATGCCGTTCCTGTCCATCTACTCGCTGGCTCTGGAGCAGGACATGGAGTATGGCATCTCGACTGTGCAAGCTTCAGCCACCTTGCAAAACCATACCTTCTTGCAGGTAAGAGGAACGCACATGCACCCCCGCCCCGGTGCAAAGAGGCAGAGAAAGCCCTTAGTTTTGCTCTTTGGTCTGCACAGGACACATGGTGCATTCGTGTTCCTGACTTAGAAAGAGGAAGTGCTATTTGAGTACAGGCCCTCCCCGCCCCAAGACTGTTGCAGTAGAAATGCGGCTTCGGGGTCCCCATGCGCAGGGACCCATCCAAACCCCAGGTGCTGCACACAGGGGTTTCGCTTATCCCCAGCATGGGGAACCTGCAGCAGCCCCCTCCCCAGCACTTATAAAACCACGTGTGCTGCCCAGCTGGACTGATATAAACCAGCCACAAAGTTATTACACGTTCTATGTGGAACTACTGTGCGGCTTGTTTACTGTACTATCAGGCCCTAAATTTGACTGCCCATGTGGCTGGGTTACTAGTTAAGGGGCAATAATGGTGTCTCAAATGTCGCATGTTTCAGAGGCCTCGGGATACATTTGGCTCACTGCACTGAACTGGACGTGAGCTGGAGCCAGAGCAACTCATCCAACGTCCTGGTTTCTGGGGTGTTTGGATAAAGGGTCTGGCTCTTGGATGACACCGTCCAAGGTTCAGGAAAACCAACCACCATCCTCCAGCCCCACTCAGAGCCTGCATATCGTTTAGACACGGTTTCACACATTGATCACCCGTAGAAAGCTGCCCAGCCGAGGCTGTGCGCCAGCTCCAGTGAACTGATGCGTTTGCTGAGAGCCGTCCTAAGTGAAACCGCATTTGGCATCCACTGAACTTGCGACTCTTTGTCCAGAGCGCAAAGCCACCCCACAGCTGGGCACGACTGGCATTAGTGACTCGACAGCACTGCTCAGTGGTTGATGTCCAAGCCCTTTTACAAAAGAGAGAAGCATCCCCTTGCTCTGACCCCTAATAACGTTAGCTGCAAACCACTTTGGGGTTCCTCCTTCTTCCTCCAGCCGCTAACCATGAGGCGCCTTGAACATGAAAAACGACGGAAGGACATTAAGGAGCAGTGGCATCGGGCTCAGAGAAAGCTGGTAGGTGCTACAGAGCCGGGCTGTGCCAGGGGTTGTGTCGCGGTGGCAGCTGGGCAGGGGCCCCTCTGACCGTGCCGTCAGACTCCCGAGTCCTTAGCATTGGCTTTAGAAACAAGCACACGCTGCTGGCCCCGGACCCGTGAGCACAAAGAGACAGGCTCTGCCCCGATGAGCTGGTGGTCTAAGTCTAGCTCCTAGCCATGTCTGCATGGAGCGTGGGAGTACTCAGCTCCGCTGCGGTTCTCGAGGGGGGGTCTCTCTGCCCGGCTGGACCAGATGAGGGTGAGGAAGCGGGAGGATTTCACGGCTTCCATTTCTCGCCCGGCAGCAAGAGGCAGAAGCCAACCTGCGCAAGGCCAAGCAGATGTACAACCAGCGCTGCGAGGAGCACGACAAGGCCAAGCACGTGACAGTGAAGGCTGAGGAGGAGCAGCAGAGCACCAGCAGCAGCACGGCCACCAAGACCCTGGACAAGAAGAGGCGGCTGGAGGAGGAGGCCAAGAACAAGGTGAGGGGCGCTCGGAGGATGTCTCTCGCTATCCTGGGATGGAGCTCCCCCCTCGTCTCGCTCGAGGGGCAGAGGAGGTCAGGTCCTCTGTCCGGGCCGTGCCACGGAGCAGTTCTCACCTCTCGCTGTCCCCTGGGGCTTTCAGGCCGAGGAGGCGCAGGCCACGTACCGGACCTGCATCGCTGACGCCAACACGCAGAAGCAGGAGCTGGAGGACACCAAGGTGAACGTGCTGCGGCAGATCCACGAAGTCATTAAGCAGAGCGACCAGGTCATCAAATCGGTGAGCAGGGCTTGCTGGCTTGGGGGGGCACCTGGGGCTCGGGGCAAGCCCCTGCCACACACGGCGCTCTGGGAAGTCAAGATCTTCCCAGCCGTCCACAGCTGGGACGACGGCGGCTGCTTCTGAGGTTAGCACAGAGGAAGAGCTGCTTCCAATCCCTCTGGCTCTTCCAAGCCAGGTCTCGACTCGAGATGCAACGTGGCAAGCGGTGTCCCAGGTTTCTTGTTTCATGTCTCCCTAGCTCTAGCAGGCAGGGTCTCGGGGCTGCTCTGCCCAGAATCGCTCCTGAGCCCCTCCATCTGTGTCCCTTTCAGGCCACCATCTCCTTCTACCAGCTCATGCACATGCAGACGGCTGCCCTACCCGTCTACTTCCAGACACTGTGCGAGAGCAGCAAGCTGTACGACCCCGGGCAGCAGTACGCCTCCCACGTCAAGCAGCTGCAGCGGGGAGACGAGCCTGAGACCCTGTATGACTTCGAGCCCTACGTGCCACAGAGCGCCTGGTAGGGCAGCCAGAGCCTTAGCACGGGGTCTGTGCCAGAGAGCCTCCACCACCGCCCGGGACCCTTTCTCTTGGGCAGGGGTACTAAGCACCTTGTCAACTTGGAGAGAGCTCTTATGATGGGAAACACAAGCTGGGTAACTGGATTCCCCCCTCCAAGCCAGCATCCACACCTGCCCCTTGCAGAAACTCCAACTGGGGAAGCCCAGGACAGGACTATCTGGAAGCTCCCGGTGTTGCCCCAGCCCCCTCAGTTCCCCCGCTCCGATATACTTGCTCATCCCAGGTTCAGCGTGGACTGGGGGGTGGTGAAGCCAACTGGTGAGGCAGGCTATGGGGTATTCAGGATAGAGGGCAGATAAGTGAGTCCTTCCCAAGTGCCTCTTTCCTCTCCCCTCTACCGGAATGATCCCTTTTGTCTTCTTCCTGCCCCGTAGGTCGCCCTTCGCTCGGGCACGGAAAGGCAGCTTCAATGCCAGCGACTTTGCAAGCAGCAGCGTGGATGGGGCTTCTCCCTCCAAAGATACGGGCATCCCCGAGGGAGGTGCAGCGGCCAAGGAGCAGCACGGCGGGGCGGTGCACGTCGAGCGGAGAGGTGAGCTGCTGCCAGGGGTCTCGCGCGGTATCGTCTCCAGCGGGCTGAAGCTGAGCACAGTCACTCTGTTGCAGCTCCCCCTCAACTCTAAGGCAGAGGACTGGAAAGTAAGATCCCAAGTGATCATCACACAGGAGTGGGTCCAAGGCCAAGTGTGATATATATTGTGGAGGAGCTGGGGAAGAGACGTTGCCAGCCTCATTTCCTAAAGGATACAGGCTTTTTGGTCTATCATCCCTCTGTTTGTTCATGTCCGGCAGACCTGTGGTCTTTCTAGCCCAAACTTGGGTCTCCAAGTGTAGCACACAATGCGTGGGTTGGAGAAGGCATCGCCATCCCTCCATCTACCCTATGGTGTTGGTGCTGTCGGATAGGAATAGGTCTTCCTTACCCTGGCCCCTTGCAAGCTGCTGCCCTGAAGGACTAGGAGCTCTTGTGCATCTTGTGAACGAGTGTCAATGCAGAACTGTGCGGACTCTGCTATCGGGGCCATTTCTTGATCCAGTTGCTCGGAAAGGGGTCGGTCGACAGCCGGTTTGCCCTTTCCGCACCTAGGACTTGAGAACGCGCTCTCATGCACTGCAATACTCAGCCTGGTCCTGGGCTCCCATGGGTTGTTTCCACGAATCCAGCAAATGGCATCTAATGTATGAAGCGGCTTGCTTTGCAGGTGGACGGGGGCACCAGGTCCATAAATCTTGGCCGACATCCATCATCGAAACCGAAGGCAGCCTGGATCCAAGCTCAGGTAGAGTATCCTGGCAGCTGGGGAGCGGTGAATGGGGCAAGGCGTTTGGGCGTGGGAAATGCACCCATCTCCCTGGAAGAGAGCCGGCTTGCCTAATCATCCCTCTCTGTATTGCGGGTCGTGTTCTGCAGGTGAATTCAGCCGGAAGCTGCAGCGGTTGTCTTCCAACGGCACCGTGTCCTCCAGCGAAGAGCTGGAAGAGAAGGACGAGAACGCAGCCTCGTTTGAACAGAGTGCGTGATGGGGCGGGAGAGGCAAACAAAACCCCCCAGCTTCCAACCCCAGGAGCTGGCACGCAGCGAGGCGCTGAAGAGTCAGCTGGTGGGAGCTCTTCCAGAGCGGCTTCCTCTTTCCTTATTACCTTGCGGAAACCCTGGCTGGCCTGCCCTACAGCTAAGCCTGCCCGCGGGGCTGTTGGCCATTAAGTCAATAGAGAGCTGGCTATGAGGCAACCTGGGGGCACCTTTTTTTTCCCCCCTCCTGAAGTTGGAGGGGAGCACAGAGAACTTGAGCAAGGGCTTCTTTGCAGCTGGGATTCTCCATGTGTCCTTACGCATGGGAAACGCTCATGAATTTCAAGTGGAGGAAGGAGCAGGTTGCCTGCCCCAGCAGAAGTGCATAAACCCTCAGCACGAGGAAGCCCAAGCACTCCGCTTTTAACATAAAATGTAATTGCTGAACTCGGCCGAGGGAAAAGCAGCAACCTTCAGTTAACTGGGGCGTGCGCTATTGAGCTCTGACAAGCTGAGAACCGAGGGGTGACGTTAAAAAGCAAACACGATATTATCTTAATACAAAGTCTCCCATCTCAAAATGCTCCCAAGCTATGGAAAAAAAGCTTGGCTAAAATGCAGTCACCCGTGAGTGACCGGCTGTGGCAGCTGGTCCGTCGCACCGAAGAGGAGGGGAGGAGGGTTGGCTGAGGGTGCCGAGCCCAAGCCCGTCAGTCTCTCGGGATTGTTTAACGTTCAGATAGATAAGATAGGTGTAAGGCCATCTCCAAAAACAATCCATTGCCGAGCAGACCTAGAAGGGTGCTGGGCTTTGAGCCAGTCGCTCCAGACAGTCCCGTGCAAACCATCTCCCCAGCTAGGACGATAATGAACGTGAATGAGGGGCCCAGTACCGTGGAGCTGATGGGAACTCCCCGAGCAGCCACGTGCTGTTTGCTTTCAGGAATCTCCTAGCGTCACGCCACGGAGATGTGAAAGTCCCTACACCTAAATGAAAGGCATGACTGGCTTGTAGCATCACCGAGGGACCCGGGCATGGCTGGGGGGTGCCCGCTCTCACTGCCTTCGCTTCTCGGGGTGAGGACCGATTTGGAGGGATCTGTTTCTGTTCTGCTTCCAGGCATCAACGGGATCACCCCGGAAATGACGGCTCCCACGGGCCCCTTCCGAAACATGGGCTTATCCAAGGCTGCCCAGACTCATCGGCTGAGAAAGCTCCGCACCCCGTCCAAATGCCGGGAATGCAACAGCTACGTGTACTTCCAGGGGGCAGAGTGTGAGGAGGTAAGGGAGGGGGAAGAGAAGGGGGCTGCAGCCACGGGGGCTGGCACTCAGGTGCCCGCAGCCAAGGTAGAGGTGGCATCAGCCCTTCATCCCTCTCCGTCATCAGCCTCTGGCTCTGCAGCTCTGCAGACGAGGAGGAGCCGCTGCGCTTCTGCAGTTGATGTTGCTTTTATGAGCCCAAGGTGCAGACACAAGCAGGGGCTCGGACATGCAAGGGAAAAGCAGCAAGTGCAGGTTGAGCCTGCAAAAAACGGGTGTCCCAGGAAGCCCCTGCTGTCGAGAGAGCTGCCGCTTAGCCGGTTCCCTGGTGCAGGGACAGGTCTGGGGGCAATGCCCCGGAGAGGTTTTGCTGGGTTCTTACAGAAAACCCGGGGGAGCGTTTCAGATCCGCACGCTCTTGCTCTTGTACGACGGCTCCTCTCCCGACAGCTGGCAAGCGTCTCTTTGGGAAGGTCTTTCTGATGTCCCCGAGGGGGGACTTCTGTCTGGCCACACGGCACAGCTCCCAAATGTGTCACACCTTAAATGCCGAAGCCAGCCCCATTGCCTGAAGCTTTTCCTCTCTGGGTCGGGGGGGACGTCTTCCTGTCTTTCTCCAACCATCTTCCTGCCCATTCCAGTGCTATTTGGCTTGCCACAAGAAGTGTCTGGAGACCCTGGCCATCCAGTGTGGACACAAGAAACTCCAAGGGAAGCTGCAGCTCTTCGGCCAGGACTTCACACAGGCTTTGCGCAGCAACTCGGATGGCATCCCCTTCATCATCAAGAAGTGCATCTCCGAGATTGAGAAGCGGGCTCTGAAGACCAAGGTGGGCGCCTCTTCTCTGCCCGTGCTCGATTCCCGTCTCCTGGGCTGAGCTGGGTAGCTCCACGCGTGGGTGGCCAGTGCCTCGGGGTCATTGCATGGAGCTCCTCTCTCGGTAATGGTGGAGCAGAGTCTACATTTCACAGCAGAGCTATCAGTCTCTTCCTAGTGGGCTGGGAGCCAGGAATACTTGCTTGATAAGTCACCTTGGCTCTGACAATGCCTACCTGTAGTCCCAGACAAGTCACCTCCCCTCCCTGCCTCAGTTTCCCCTCTGTGAAGGAGTAATGGCGGCGGCAGGTGACTGCAATCACTTGGAACCTAAATATGAGGCCATAAAACTGCTGCTTTATATCAGTCAGTGGAGAAACATCCCTCCCAGGCTTTTACCCGTTATTATCTCCTCCTTGCAGGGCATCTACCGGGTCAATGGCGTGAAGACACGTGTGGAGAAGCTTTGCCAGGCATTTGAGAACGGGAAGGAGCTGGTGGAGCTGTCCCAAGCCTCCCCGCATGACATCAGCAACGTCCTGAAGCTCTACCTGCGACAGGTAAGAAGCCAGGGGCTGCTGGGGATCCCCTCTGCAGAGGAGGAGATGGGGGAAACCTCCCAAGAAACTCTCCCGTACCAAGCCCCGCCAAGCGACCTGTGGCAGGAGAAGGAGCGCGGACCAACACTGGTGTTAAAATCCACGAGCTGCACGGCTCATGGCAGTGGCAGTGACCTTAGGTCTCCGCCGGCCTGCAGAGCTTGGTGACTTAAAGCGGTGTGGACAACTCTGAGGCTGTTATCGTGGTTTTTCAGCTCCTGAAAAAGGAGATGACCCTGGAATCTCAGCTTCTGTTAGGAAAGGCAAGAATCGAGCCTTGTCGGCTGCTGAGACGAGCCCAGAAGAGGGGCCCCAGCTCGTCTGGCCAGTGGGTTGCAGGCAGCTTCGCGGGTGCTGAAGAAATGGGCACCTGAGGCAAGCTTCACCTGCGGTTGCAAAATCCTCAGGCCTAGACGGCGTCCCTCCAGATCAGTTAGACGCTCGTCGGGGTGGAGGGGGGCTGTTCTCAGGTTTTGTTCTCCATCCAGGCCTGTGAGCCCAGTGCTGATGGCACCCGGGCAGTCTGGCTAGGGAAGTGCTTTGTATCTCACTCCTGCGCCCGTTGCTGTAGCTTCTTTGTTCGTCCAAGGCATTTCTCCTCCCAGCCCCCCGGGGAGGTGGGAAAGTAGGCTCCTCGTTCTGCAGTGGTTGGGTGCGGCAGCAGCTGCAGAGCCAGGGCGTCGAGCCCAGTTCTCCTGTCCAGGCCCATCGCTTCACGGGCAGCCCCAGCGGGAACGGCTGCTGCTGGTATCTGGGTGCTCAGGGAGGTCTGTGCCTTCAGCCCAGGTGCTAGTGACTGAAACCGGCACTGCAAACTGCGGCCCACAACCCCAAACACACACCGCAGGGCAGGAAAAGAGGAAGCAGCTTCTCTCACTCGTTTTTTAAGTCAGACTTTGGCACCCTGCACCTTAACTCTTTCGCGACTCGCCTCTTTAAGGACCGCCACAAAAGGGGCCAGCGTGGCGACTCGGTGGGGCTCCTTGCACGGCGGCGGAGTTACAGATTCGCGAACCGAGAATCTGGCCTGTGATCTCCACGGCAAGGCAGCAAGGGAGCAAAGCACAGCAGCGAGGAAGGAGCAGACCAGTGCCAGGCCCCGAGCACCTGGCTACTGATGTCCCCAAACTAGTTATGGAAATGGGCTGCAAAGGACCGCAGGGGGTTACCCGGTCTGTCCCTGCCCTGAGCCAGAACCGAGTCTACCTCGATCTCTGCTTGGCCTGCTTTTAACCCCCCCGCATTGACGGGGGTCCAACATACCTAGCCCTTTGTAATGCTTAATGAGCCTCAGAGCTGTCCTGCTAACTGAAATGGTCTTTGCTTCAAATGAACATGGAGAACAACAGCTCGCTTCCTCTTTGTATCACCCTCTTACAGACTTGCAGACCTGTGGTGATTCCCCTTGGTCTTTTTTCTAGATAAAACCCGTTCAGTTCCTTCGGGCTTGCCACACACGTCATGTTTTCCAAGCCCTTTGTGTTTTCAGTGCTTATGTCTGGACTTCCCGATTTCTCTTTCCGTGTCGCAGAGCGCGGTGCTCACGCTCAGCCAGGTCCTTCGGCAGCCCCGCGTCCCACCTCCTGCCAGCGACCCTCCTCCGAACACGATCCAGAACGAGAGCCGTCCTTTTGGCAACGGCATCGCACTGGGGACTTGTTCAGCCCGTGGTCCCCTGGAAAACTCTCAGATCCTTTCTGTGGTACAGCTGCGCAGCCAGTTACTTCCCATTTTTTGCATGAGAGCAGTTGATTTCCCCTTTCTTGGCGTCTGCTGCACTTGTCTTTGTTCAATGTCCTCGTGTTGATTTTAGACTTTCTCCCACGTATCAGGAGCGTTTTGAATTCTGTTGTCCAGCGCGCCTCCATCCACAAATAGCCGGGGCGGGGGGTCATCCACAAACAAGCCCCTGGGAGGGAAGTCCCAGAGACTACCCGGCCTCGGGCTGAGCTGGCAGCAGTGCCATGTGCCCTCTTGCCTGCGCAAGCGGGGGCTGAGGGTTGGTGCAGTATATTCCTGCCAGATCCCCACAAAATACGTTGACTTTGTGACCGACCGGAGCAGACATCCAAACCTCGGTTGCAAGCGAACTGCAGAAATGCGGGCCGGGTCCTGATGGAAGCACCGAGCTGATCTGGATCCCTGCGGGACCCCACCTGAAAGGCCTTCCCATTTTGACAGCAAGTCACTAATACCACGCTCTAAGCGTGGGTTTTCAACCCGTCGGGTGGCTTCATCTATACCCCACTGCCCTAGTTTGCTTATGAGAACGTCATGGGGGGCATTGACAAAAGCCTTCCTAAAATCAAGATATATCACATCCAGTCTTCCCCCCCGCCCCATCCATACACCAAGTTCCCCCTCCAAGAAGGGAATAATATTGGCTTGACATCATTTGCTATTGACAAATCCATGCTAGCCGCCTTCTATCACCTGATTATCCACGTGGTGCTTTTAAATAGCTGTGTCCTAGTAGCTTTCCAGACTGAAGTTAGCCTGACTTATCTATGACTCCCTGGGTCCTCTTTTCCCCTTTTTAAAGACAGGAGCTATGCTTACCTTTCTCCAGTCCTCCAGGACTCATCCAAGACACTTGCTGTCATTGGAGATGGGTTTGGCCAGCTCCTAATGCTTTCTAGAGAGAAGTTCACATCAGGCCATTGCTGCCGTGAATACATCTGACTTATTTAGATAAGTTCCCGGGGCAGGAATTTGCCTGTTCTGATTTCGGCTTGCTGCAGAGACTGTCTCGGAGGATGAAGGTTTGAGGCATTAAAGACACCCTGGACGCAGACTCTGGAATCCCAGCCGGGCTGGCACTGACTTTCATTCCTCCGAGATAAACTGAGATTTGGGCAGTTTACAAACCAAGAACCTGTCTGCTCCACGGGGACATTCAATGCCACACAAAGAGGGCCTTGGCAGCCGCACTGCGCAGCACGCTGCACGCCCAGCCTCAGAGATGGCTACGGCTGATGGGAGGAAGGTGTTGGTTAAATGGAAAGACCAAATGGCAAGATGAAGCTGAGCTGTACATTGCACCACTGAAAGTTGGGCTCTGGAATAAGAGAGGGCTCAGCATACTGGGATGCAGGCAGGGAGGCCTTTTTCTTTCCTTCCCCTCTCCGGTGGGATCTGGGATGCTTGCTAGCCATAGAAGTGAAGACGCCTCGGCTGAGGAAGGTGGAAGGGTGTTGATGCTCAGGCCCAAGCTGGGGTTTCTGAGATCAGGGGGCTCTTGCGATACCAACCCTACTGGACAGCTTCGGCTGGCTGCGCAGCCCATACCGTGCCCATTTGCTTTGACGAGGCCATCTCCCTTCTGCTCTTTTTGCAGCTGCCGGAGCCCGTCATGCCCTTCCGCCTGTACAACGCGCTCATGGGGCTGGCCAAGGAAAGCCTGCAAGGCGGGGGCGAGGCCAAGGGCAAAAGCGGGAAGGGGGGGCCCGAGCTGGTGGACAAAGGCACCGACACCGACAAGGTGGTCATCACCCTGGTGCTCAAACTGAAGGAGCTGCTGAAGGAGCTTCCCCGGGAGAACATGGCCACGCTGCAGTACATCGTGAAACACCTGTGCAGGTGCGGGGTGTGGGGGCTGCCGGGAGGGTGGCGGGGACGAAAACCTCCGAGGATGGAGAGTCCCCCACCCCTCTGGGGAGCCTGCTCCAGTCCTTTACTACCCTCCTCGGGAGAGTTTTTCCTAATGTCCAACCTCAGCCTCCCTTGTTGCAATTGAGCCCATTGCTCCTTCTGTCATCTGCCCCCACTGAGACCAGCCCAGCTCCATCCTCTTTGCAGCCCCGCTGCAGGGAGGTGAAGGCTGCTATTCAATCCCCCTCGGTCTTCTCTCCACCGGCCAAATCAGTCCAGTTCCCTCAGCCTCTCTTAGTTGGACAGGATGATTTGTGGGGGGAGGCATGACTGTGGCGACTTCTGTCCCCCAAGGACGTGGATTCCTGTAGTATCAGCAGAGCATCTCCTCCCTGGAGCCCCCAGATGTGCAAGCTCAGTCTGTCCATCTGTGTCCTCCAGGCCCTTCTCCCCGCACCATTACATCATGAACAAGCCCCTTTTTGTCTTCTCTGTCTGCTTCAGGATTGTGGAAGTGGAGCAGGACAACAAGATGACCTCGGGCAACCTGGGCATTGTCTTTGGACCCACGCTGATGCGCCCAAGGCCCACCGAGGCCACCATTTCCCTGTCCTCGCTGGTCGATTATCCCCACCAAGCTCGCATCATCGAGGCCCTCATCATCTTCTACACAACCATCTTTGAGACCACCGACGCCAAGCTGCTGCCTGATTCCAGCGAAAGGGCTGAGGATGCCAAAGAGGATGGGGCCAAGGTAGGAGTCCCTGGGGAGGGAGTAGGAGTAGCAGGAGGGAGGTAGGAGTAGAGGGAGATATACCAGGTGCTTAAGGGAAGGAGGCCAGAATAACTGTTCTGCAATAGCGGCTGCTCTTGTTCTACACCGAGGGCCTTCGTGTGGCTGAGCTTAATCCACTTGGTGAATTCACACCTCCTCTCATTGCATGGTGCCTTCCCTGGGTAGACAGGACAGAAGGATGAGAGCGAGGAGGGGTGGAGAGTGCATCATTAATTAGCGGCACAGAGGGAAGCGGCAGCCAGAGCCCTGTGGAAGGGGCGGCAGCCGAGCCATGTCGCGCAGAGCCAGGAGACTTGCCCCCCACACACATGACCTGCCCTATTTCAACTGCCTCTTCTTCTCACCTCCTACCATTTACCCCCTTTCCTTCCCTCCCAGGACGATGCGGTTTCACTGGCTGCAGCTCCGCAAGGCAGCGGCCCCTACCTCGAACTGCCCTCGGAGAAGGGGGATTCTGATTACAACGCGGACTCGTACGGAGGTGAGTGCAAGCCGTAGGTAGCCCCGGTCCTGCAACCCCCGCATACAGAAGAAGCTCATGCTGCTTCAACCTGTGCTATATCTGTCCTGCTGCAAGTCCCCAGTCCCATTGATCTGCATCTTTCATTGGTGGGGGTGGGCTTCTTACATTGCCCAGTACAGACCTGCCATCACTGGTCTTGGCTCGACCCCTCACCCCAGTTCTCCCAGCCACAGGCTCAGCTGGGCTCTCACTTCCATCACTCATTTGAGCTGCGTGCTTTTGATGTGAAGGGGAAAAACCTCACCGGGATGCACTGCAGCCAACAGGGCCCAGTTCCAAACGCTCACCTTTATGGGCGGACACACAGAAATCCACGGGCAGGGAGAGGCTCCATTGCACCAAGGTCTTGCTACTCCCACAGCCTCGGGCAGGAGCGTGATCAATTGTGTGTGTCCCCTAGAAACCGCCGATCGCTCCATAGACTCCGACTCCGAGCTGGAAGAGGGTGGGGAGCCGCTGGCCTCGGGCGAGGACGCCCCCCGGCACCCGCTGGTGACGCAAGGCAGCGAGACGAGCGCGGACGAGGCTCACTCCTGCGACGACCTGAGCGAGGGGCAGCGGAGCAGGACCTGTAGCACGGGGCAGTGGGACGCGGAGTGCGCCGCCTCTCGCCAGCGCGGCTCGCCGGGGGAAGAGCAGAGCGACCTGGAAGAGGACTCCGGGCCGGAGAGGGAGGGCGGCGCGAGACCGCTCTCTGACTATAACACAAACCAGTCCAACAACAAGCCGCCGGCCCGTTGCAGCCTGGGGCACGGGGGGCTGCCCACCATTCGGCTACAGGACGGCAAGTTGGTTGTGAGGTCAGCCAGCGAACGGCAGCCCAGATTTGTCTAGGCCGCCAAGCTAAAGCCACGCGATAGACACTGGGGGAGGGCAGCTGAGCAGGAGCTCCCCACCGGCAGCTAAGCCACAGGCATGGCTGTGTACAGTCGGAGAAGAGAAGGGGCTATGGCAGAGCTGTGCCTCAGGCAGCTCACATGGGTTTTGTATGCTGGCTGCAAACCAAATGACTGAAACGTCCATACAAACCCCGCGAGGCACTTGGCTTTCTGCAGGACTTTGCCAGGACGGCAGGTGGACAACTGCATCCGAGCAGGATATCCTCTTGCAAGGAGCCCCGCGGAGCTTGATATTATCTTGCTACACTGGACTGTAAAGAGATCGTGACTTGGCTGTACCCACCTGGGCTGCCAGAGGGGGTTTCCTGTCTTCCCGTTCCCCAACCTCATGCCTTTATTTAAACCGGTCTGCAAGGAAAGAACTATTCAAGTACCTGACCCACCTACATCACTGCGGTTGCCACAGGTGGTGCTGGGAGAGATTGCCAGTAACACCGCCGACCAGGAAGAAGCTGAAGGGACAACCTGCTGGGAGAAAGCACTGCCTCCTTCCCGCTCATCAAGACAACAAGAGCTAGCATTTTATATTTATACAGCATCTAGGATCCTTCAACGCTCAGTACAGCAGCCCTGTGCACCAGGCAGGATGGCAGAGGACAGACACCAGGCCACACAGCACCATGAGGAGCAGAGACAGCTCTGGACAAACTTATACCCCAGCTTCTCGGAGAGGACTTCCAAGCCTCCAAAGGTCTTGAGAATTGATGCAGTATATTCCTGCCAGATCCCGTCGAAGTACACGGACTGTGGGACCAACTGGAGCAGACATCCAAATCTCCGCTGCAAGTGAGCCGCAGGAATCTTGGCACTTCCTTGCAGCACAGGAGATAAACAGCGACGTGCCTTTTTGGTCTCCACTGAAAAGTTTGCCCATTGCTTTTATTTATGGGCATTCTCTGCTTGTCCGGAGCACAGGAGCGGTAAGCTGCTCGTAACTCAAGAGCTGAGTTACCCGAGGGGTGTCACGGCTAGTCACGCTGTCCACGGGGCAGTTCCTGAGAGATCCCAGACACGCTTCAGTCCTTTGCATAGTTTCTTTTACGGGCACCTGGTCTCCTAATCTCAAATGGTCCAAAAGAGACTTGAGGTGTAGCTTCACAATGGAAGAAAGGGCGGCTACAGCTCTGCGAAAATCCCAGACGTGGGCACTGCCACGGCTGCAGGCCCCTGCACTGAAGTTGGGCGGCTTGCTCTCTCGTCCTAAGCCTAGAGCTATGGCTGGCAGGGAGCGCTGGCACCTTCCAGCGGAGAAGACACTGGAGCGTCCAGCGCCACTGCTCACGATGTTAAAACGGAGCCCGGGAAAGACGGCTCTGCAGGGAAGGAGCAGCGGCAACCAGACTGGGACGAACTCTGAACAACGGAGCTGAAAACAGTTTCCTTTGAGCTGCTGCACTAATGGCTTCTGCTTTCTTCTGGCAAGCACTGGGAGTAGCACAGCGCAGGCAAGGGAGCAGGGGGTCTGCGACAGCCTCAGAGCCCTCTCAAAGCAAATAGGCCAGCGTAAGATGGGGAAACCAGAGAACGGAGGTCGCCCCTGCAGCCTCTCCGTCTGCTGCCTGCTAGCTTCAAGCAGAGCCCCCTGCTGCAATTTTGCCTCCTGTCATTTGAAGCACAGGCTGACCGAGTCTCCATCAGCTTTTCCGTCTGCCCCCGTCGCTGGCAGCCCGCAGCCCGAGGCTAGTTCGGAGACGTACCGATGCAAAGCTGTTTTGAAACTCGACCAGATGCACCCCCTCAGCAGCCAACTGGGTTAGCAAAGATAACTCCCGCCTCTTCATGCAGAACAGGCTTTGCCATTAGAGGTCACTACACGCTGCTAAATACATTAGGCAGAGAGCGCAGCTGGAAAGATAAAGGAGTTTGACCCATTTTGAAGCCAGTCAAGCTCAGCACATGAACTGTTCCTTCACTGGAAAGAAACGGCCAGTCCAAGCCATCTTCGGGCCGGCTATGCTACAGACGCAGCAGGCTGAAGATGTGCTGAACGACCGGCTACCTCAGGGGTTTGGGGTGCGATAGATACGTCTATGTTGCGGAGGGCAGGGCAAAGATCCAGACAACTAGAAAGAGCTTGTGGATGTGACATCCAGAGCTCTCCGACTTGTTTGAGCAAAGCCCAGCAGGATAACGCAGCCACTTATGAGAGGCGGTGGAGGTAAAGAGGTACACAGAATACAGCGCATAGAAGAGATGGAGCTGGAAAGACGAGCAAGGATCCTTGCCGCGTATTTCATCAACAGGAGAGCTGCGTTTTAAAACTGGTTGTTTCCACAGCAGAAGTCAGGACTACTCACCAGCTCGCCGTGCTAGCGGTAACAGTGGCGGCACTGTGCGCGTCTGCAAGGAGGAATGGGTGAACGCGAGGGAGTGGACGGGCCACGATGCCCAGGTGTTCTGTTCTGAGGGCTCTGCTTGTGCTTGGCAATGAAAACCATCACCCTTGTTTGTATATAGGTTTAGCCCGGCGCACGGAGCAGCATCGTGTGGTTTGTGCTTTCTACCAAGTCACCCGCTTCAGTGAAATAAAATGTTTGGAGCGTATGCACCAAAAGCCACGTCTCAGCCTCCCTTCTTTAGCCTCGTGCTGCTGCAGGGCCAAGGAGAGACAAGCAGCGCCCTCCTCCAAGGCAGTTCTGTTAGGCAGCAGAGTCCCGGTGCCCACCTTGTAGCAAGGCAGCGGGATGGCCGCTTATGTTGGGAGTAGTCAGTGAGCACGGTCCAACGGTTACAGAACAACTAGGAGCCAGAGCTCCTGAACCGCATGGCCCAAGACTACACCAGCTTCCTGTGGGACCTCAACCAGGTTTCTCCATCACACTGCAGTCCTACCTGGCTATGAAGGGACACAAAAGGAAGGGCAGCAGCACATCAATCAGTGGGACAGAAGGCCTTAGATCAGGGGTGGGCAAAACATGGTCTGTGGGCCGGATGCGGCCCACCAAGCCATTCTATCTGGCCCACAGGACCCCTAAAAAATTTAGAAAATTGGTATTTATCTGCCCCTGGCTGCCTGTCACGTGGCCCTCGACGGCTTGCCAAAACTCAGTAAGCAGCCCTCCGCCTGAAATAACTGCCCACCCCTGCCTTCGATTTACGGGGATGGAAACTTTTAGAGAGGGGGTTCAAAGAAATTTGGAATAGTTTTAGATTCTTAACAGCATCCACAGGCATTTATGCGCATCCATTTTCGTCCTCCGACGAACCAGATATCTGGCGCAGGGGAGCAGACTTGATTAATTAAGCCTGCTTCACACACAAGCTGATGCGTGCTGTGCTATGGCAGGTGTTGTATGAGCAGCAGAATACGCGTGAGCACGCAGAAAACAGTGATGGTGTGAAGGCAGAGCATCAGCTCCCCAGCAGCAGGTATCAAGCTTAGCACGGCTTGGATATTTGCCTGCTCCCAGTCCCTGCTGCGGAGAGGCATCCCACTCCAACAGCAGGTCTGAGGAGTGTTGCCACAAATATGGAGACAGGTGGGAGGCTCTACAGCTCAGTGCTACAGGACAAGATTTCACCGCAGCGCTCAGCAGCTGCTTCTGAGATGGGAGGGGAGAAACATGGAGAGTAGCCCCAGGCAACTCTGCTGCAGGGTTGATTGCAGAGAAACAGTACCAGGGAGACATGCCCACAGTGAGAGCCTTTATTAAAATCCTACTAAATTAAATAGACCATGGCATGGTCCTGGTTGTCTGAGCTTCGATCCAACCAGGCAGCTTCCAGGACAGTCAACAGACGAGAGCAAGGGAAGAGCTAAAAGCCCAGATTTCCACCAGGGAACTCTTGCGTGTGTATTTTGACAAGTTCAAGGACCTGTATGTAAGAGGGACAGACAAGCCCAAACATCTGTAAAGCGGCGCCGGAGAAGGTGTTCGCTGGATACCACTGGATTCTTCTTCCAAACCTGGAAGAAAGAGAATCTGGGATTTCTCTCAAGAGAAAGAGCAGCATTTGGAACATCTCACTCCTGCCTCTGCTGAGCTTCTGCAGACACTTGGTGCTCTACGCCCAGCCCAAGGCACCTCACACTTGTCCCTCAATATCCACTACCTGTTACAATGGAAAGCTTAAGACAGAGGACAAGACCAATCAGGTCCCATCTGGTCCATCCTTGTCACTGCAGAACTGTTCCATACAGTGCAGGGTCGTCATCTTTGCCCCAGGCTGGATCCAGACCGCAGGGCTCAAATCGGGTGGTGGCAGGGGTTCAGTGGCAGCAGAGCCAAGTCCCCACCAGACAAGCAAGGGCAGTGTCAACATAGCCTTTGCTCACCCTCCTGCTGCCAAGGACAGTACCTAGTGGGGCTCAGGCCCCACTCCTGCCAGGGAGCCCAGTGAGCCAGATGGAACGCTCTGCAGGTCAGATCCAGCCCGCAGCCATGTCTGACACCCCTGCTGCAGTGTATTGTTCAGGGTTTTGTCCAAGCTTCCCACATCACTTCCTAGGGAGGTTAGCACAGGGGTAACTCAGAGGAGTTATAGCATGGATGTACAACATTGCCCGAGACAGGCACGTAGCCAGCCCCTCTGTAAGCAGAGATGCGGTTTCACCTTACCTGACGCCCTGCACACTACTGCACCAGTCGGTAGGTGATGTATCGACCTGCTGTCTCACTAGGCCGTATGATCTTGACCACCTACGAAGGCAATGAAAGCAACCAATGGGCAAAGAAGGCCAGCACCAATTTCACTAGGTAGGACTTCAGGGGCTTTGCCTACCTGCCATCCCCTAGCACCACTGCCACCCTACTTCGAAAGTCCTTACCTGCCCTCGCTTTATCCCAAAGTATCTGGCCACGGGATCTCCAGCCTGTATCCTTGGCAGCTGGTTCTCTCTCAGCTTACTGAGCAACAGTGAAGGAAAAATCACCAGTGGGGTAAATCAGCTGGGCCTGCTGCCTGCTCTGCAGGCTCACAGCAAATAAAAGCACTACTGTATACACCACAAGTGTGGTAGTTTCCAGCACAAAGCACATCTGTGCTGGCAGGGGCTTCAGGGAGGCTCAGAAACAAAAGGATACTATCTGGCTAGCAGCTCAGTGACTTCTTCCTTTGTCATGACCACGTGCTCTGGAACCAGCTGCAAGTACAGAAGCAGGGAAATCTCAATAACCCAAGGAGAGAAAGAGAGAGAGAACGAACACATGCAAGTGAGCGCAAAAAACATTGTTTCCTGTAGTGACCAGTGTTAGGAACACAGGCTTAGGAAAGACTGGAGTAGCTATTAAATGCAATGCCAGCACCCAACAGCACAAAAGCACACCGCTCCAAGGGCCTGGAGCCCCCAGACAGCTCCAGGATGTGACTGACCATGCCCAGCTCACACCGATGTACCCAGGCACTGGACTCACCTCATGTTCAGTGATGTTAATCAGCAGCTCTTGCTGGAGGAACTGCTCCAAGATGTACTTGGGAGCCATGTCTACCAGGGACTGAAAGAAAGAGAGTGAACATCAGCATGGGCTAGCAAGCCCAGCGCACCAGACTGAGCTGGTCCCGGGTTTATTCAGACTGGGGCTAGAGTATGCCATTCCCATCATATTGCCTTCGCTACTTCAAGGGCATGCGCAGGTGTGGGTAACAGACCTCTCCACCAGCAGCAGACAGGTGAGCACCACTTCCCCCATCACAGCCTGACGTTTGCCCACTTCTCCCCTTGCTAAGCCTTCTGCTCCCTACTGCTCTAGTCACATTTCCTCTTGTCGTTCCTTGAATCACTCCCACCCTCCTCACTTCTTCTGTCCCTCTTGGGCAGCAACGCCGCGATAAGGGAACGAGTCTCATTCTTGCTGGGATTTTCCTGGCCCACTACCGCAGTATCTGGGCAGTAACGCACTTCACTGCCTGCAAGCTTCGCTGACAAGGAGTTAAGAGCAGTATCTTGTACCTTGCAGAATACAAAGTTTGCTCAAGTCAAACCCCCGAGGGGTAGGAAAGAGACTGTTGCAGGGAGTACAACCGTGGCATGTTCCCTAGGTATTTCTAGCGAGCCGAATCAAGAACCCCTCACACAGCTGATCTGTAAGAGCAGGGTCATCTCTGTGGCATATTAAGTAAGACCCATGGAGAGCCTTGCAGTAATTGCTGATATAGTCGAGCAACCTCCGCTGAATCCAAAGGGTATCTGTGCCCAGCGGGGCTCGTCCAAGGACCGGACTCGAGCACAGGCACGTGCCACGAGTCCATCCCCACTGCACCCCCCCCGAACGCCTCTGGGGCCAGGCCATCGTGTACGTTTGCACGGACTCCTCCGCATCTACGCCAGGTGCTTCTTTGTTTGCTTCGTAAAGGAAACTCACAGGAGCCACTTCCTCACACAACTGCAACCCCAGCCTCTGATGCTGCACCGCGGCCTCACCACACATAACAAGCAAGCGCCTTTCAGGCCATGCCGGCTTTAACAAACAAAAAAGCAAAGCTCAACCTTGCCCCGTAGGGCAGGGGGCGGCGACATTTTTGGGCAGAGTACTGAAAACACTCACGACTCCCAATGTGTAAGACGTCGGGCGGACGGCGGGGGAGCTACAAGGGGCCCAATCCTCGCTGTTGCCGTGTACCCACCATCCACCCAGAGGCCGAGCAAAATGCCCGCGAGCGCCGCCCTCCGGGGTAAGAGCAGTGCCCCGGCCCGCGCGCCGGGCTCCGGTCTCGGCCTCTCAAGTAACGGTCGCCGCTTTTACGGCACCGACGTGCTCCACGAGGTCGCCGCGAAGGAGGCGCGACCCGGCGCGTCGGCCCCCGAGAGCCCGAAGGCCGCCGGCCCCCGGGCAGGGCAGTGGCGCACCTGCTTCGCGGACGGCGTCATGCCCTGCTGCACCACGATGAGGGCTCTGGTGATGTTCTCCTCCTGCATCCTCTGGCAGTACAGCTTGATGGTCTTGATCCCCACCTTGGGCTCCTCTGAGAAGAACAAAAAAAAAAAAAAAAAAAAAAAAAAAAATCAGGCCAGGCGGGATTTAGGAGAAGGGTCCGTTTCCTTTACGAGAGCGTGCGTCCCCCCGCCGGGTTTCTAACAGAGAAGCGCCGCGGAGCCTCACCGGGGAAGAAGACGAACATCTGATCGGTGGGGTCGTCGTTGTGAGCCACCAGCACCGTGAGGTCGGCGCGCCTCGGCCTCCCCTCGCTGGGCTTGTCGCCGTACTGCCCCTTGAACTCGTCCAGCGTCTGGTCCAGCTCGTCCTGCGTCACCAGGTAGCCGCGGTCGTGGCAGAGCTGCGGGGAGCGGGCGCCGTCAGCTCCACGAGGGGTGGGCAGGGAAACTGAGGCACGAGGAGGAGGAGGGGGGGGGAAACTGAGGCACAGGGATGGCAGGGGGTAAGGGAAACTGAGGCACAAGGAGGAGGAGGGGGGGGAAACTGAGGCACAGGGATGGCAGGGGGTAAGGGAAACTGAGGCACGAGGAGGAGGAGGGGAAACTGAGGCACAGGGATGGCAGGGGGTAAGGGAAACTGAGGCACGAGGAGGAGGAGGGGGGGGAAACTGAGGCACAGGGATGGCAGGGGGTAAGGGAAACTGAGGCACAAGGAGGAGGAGGGGGGGGAAACTGAGGCACAGGGATGGCAGGGGGTAAGGGAAACTGAGGCACGAGGAGGAGGAGGGGAAACTGAGGCACGAGGATGGCAGGAGGTAAGGGAAACTGAGGCACAAGGAGGAGGGGGGGGGAAACTGAGGCACAGGGATGGCAGGGGTAAGGGAAACTGAGGCACGAGGAGTGTGGGGGGGGGGGGGGGGGGAGGCCTGGCCCACCTGCATGATGGTCTTGCGGATCTTCCACAGGCGGTACGTCTCCTCCTCGTCGTCCATGCTGCCCCCGCGGGCCGCACTGCGCAGGCGCCGCCGCTCAGGCCCCCGCGCGCGGGTGTCCGCACTAGTCGCCTGCCCGGCACAGGGCAGGCGGCATTTAAGGCGCGCGCGTGACAGGCAGTGCGAAGGATGCCTACGCCAGCGTCTGGCTGAGAGGAGGGGTCCTTAGGAACAAAGGCTCCTGGGAGATGTCGTTCTCCCGTAACAGAGGCCTCTGCCGCCCCCTGCAGGAGCCCCGTGGGGCCGCCCGTTTCTACAGCCGGGCAGTTTTACCCCTTGCGCCCGGCGCTGCTCGGAATTGAATGCGCGAGTCACCCGCTAAGTGCAATTTATCTGTAACACGTCGTCAGGGCCTGGGGTCGCTCGGGGCAGCTGCCAAGCCAGGGGGATTCTCCAGGCATCCTCCCTTCAGATGGATAAGCACCCCCACCAGCGCAGAGCGAGGGTTTGGGGAAGGGGGTTGCATATGGGGAGGTGCGCCAATCCCGTAAGACACGGCGCATCTTTTCTCTCCCCTTTAAAAATATACTAGAAGATTCAGGAAAACCCCAGAGACCGTGGGCGACGTTCATTTGGTTTAAGATGGAGATAAAAGGAAATATCACTCTATTGAAAGGATTTTAAACCAGTCTGCAGGGCTGCGGACAAGGAGCTTCGTTACCAGAAGGCTTCAAACACACCGAATCCGTGCTGAAGTTTATGTCCATCTCCTAAAAGAAGAAAGAAAGTGGGTGGAAGGGGAGCTGTTACCTTTCTCTACCGACCCCGGACCACTAGAGCACCCAGTCGCGGCGCGAATGAGAGTATCTTGCCACCCTGGTACTCGAGGGAAGCCAGTGCATTAGCAAAGGCCATTGAGAGCGTGGGAAGAGCATCATTTTGGTTCGTAAAAATGCAGGGTTTCCACGCGCGCCGTGGTGATCTCGCTCTGCTGCAGCGGTGGAGCGGGGGCAGAACGCACGCTCCAGCGGGGAAAAGAAAGGCAAGGCAAGATTAAGGGGGCGAGCGTTCTTGACCGCTGGCTCGCAGCCGGGGAGGGAGAACTGGTGGTAGCTCCTGGTCCCCAAACGAGCGGAGGATGGACAGGAACCTCCACGGCCTGGGCTGCTTCTTGAGGATCTTATTTCTGCCTCCAGCAATGGATCTCATGCTCTGGAACCAGCTGGAAATACGGAAGCAGGGAGATCTCAATAATGCAGGATCAGAGAAAGAGTGGGCATGCAAGCGATTGCAAAAGCTACTGTTTCCTGCCACACGGGTACAGGAAAGACTGGGGCAGCTGTACGCGGGGTGCGGGCACCAAGGGCACGCTGTGCCAAGGGCTGGGGCCCCGGACAGCTCCAGGACACGGCTGACCGTGCCCAGCTCGCTCCAGTGTACCACGCACCGGACTCGCTTAGTGCTCAGTGAGGTTATTCAGCAGGTCTTCCGCAAAAGACTCCTCCAGGGTGTCCTTGGGAGCCATGTCTACCGGGGCCTGAACACAGAGGTTCTGGGCATCAGCACGGGACAAGCCAGCCAAGCAAGGAGGAAGAGGAAGGGGGGGAAACTGAGGCAAGGCGAGGAGGAAGGCCTCAGGCGAGCCCAGGGCCGAGTCCCGTCCCCGCCGCCCGCGCCGCCCATGCCCTGCACGTGCCGCCCTCCGGCCCCACTGCGCATGCGCTTGGCCGCTCAGGCCCCCGCGCGCGGGTGTCCGCGCTAATCGCCTGAGACCGCCGCCCGCGGCGCGGCGCCCCCAACCTTCCCGAGCCCGCCCCGCCGCCCGCGGGTAGACGTCCCAGGCCGCTCCGTTTATGGCGCGCGGGTGACAGGCGGCGGCAGGGACGCCCACACCAGTCGGCGGCTTTTGTATGTGGGGCCCCAGAAGCAAAGGCTCCTGGGAGATGTAGTCCTCCCATAAGAGAGGTCTCTGCTGCCCCCTGCCGGCGGCCGCTGGCACAAGCCCTAGGGGCTGCCTCGTCGGCCCGGTGAAGGGCGAGGCAGGTGGTTGCACCTCTTCCAGCCCTGCCTTGGGAGCTGGCTGCCTCCTTTTGCCAGCTGGGGAGTCATTGTTATCCTGCAGTCATTCCTTTGCATGCGGGGCTGGTCGAAACGTATTGCACAAATCACTGAAGAACTGCGTCATGTACGTAACGTGTCGCCAAGGTCCTCTGGGCTCCAGCAGCTGCAGAGCCGGGGGGTTCTGCGACGCACTGCCCCCACCCCGTCCCAACTCCCACATCCTCCTTTCAGCTGGATAAACACCCCGGCGCTGGCGGATCCGGGATTCTGGAAAGGGGGTTGCACGTGGGGAGATGCATCGTCCCATAGACCAGTGGTTCTCCGCCTTCTTTGCACCACTTGTTTGCACACATCGACGGCTGGTCCCAACCCAGCGCCCCTCACTCCCGACCCGCTGCCCCCCAACCCCAGCCCCCCGCGCGTGGGGCAGAGGGTGAGTACGCGGGGCAGGGTGGCGTGTGAGAGGTCTGGGGGGGCCCCAAGCAGCCTCTTGCAGGCTGGAGCTCTGCCAGTCTGGAAGGGAACACCCACGCCTCCCTCCTGGAAAGGAGAATCCGTTTTGAAAGTTTGTTTGCAACCCTTTCCTGTATTCTTGCAACCCACTTTTGGGTCACGACCCGTGGGTTGAGACATGCTGCCAGAGACCACAACTCATCGTTTTCTCCAGTTAAAAATCCCCTGGATTTACAAATATGCCGGGGGCCTTGGGCTGTGGTGTTCAGTTTAAGCTGGGAGCTCAAACGCATAACTTTGTTGGAAGGAGTTACAAATGAGCAAACACCAGCTTCCTTACCAGGCGCAGGGAACAGAGAGCCCAACGGCAGAACATGAGCGAGCTTGACTGGTGGAACAGCCTTTTCTTGGTACGGACTGAATACGACGGCACCGAAGGATGGAGCCGGGGACGGCCCTGCTTGGAGCAGGGGTTGGCTTAGATGTGACCGCCCAAGGTCCCTTCCAGCCCTCGTTTTCCATGATTCTGTGAATGGCAAGACAAAGAAGCGAGGGTCGTTAACACCCGGGCATGAAGAGCTGAGAAGGGAACGGGTAGATTATAACGTGATAATCGTGCCACAAAGTGACTCCCTCACTGCTGCCTGAAAAGAAATGCCACTGCTACAGCCAGGCAACTGGTTTTAAACTTCCGGTGCAGCAGGAATCAACGTGGGGTGCGAGTACACCCCCTGGATCCGCCCCTGCCCCTGCCCCCCCAACCCCAACGCACACACTCTTGCTGGAAAATCAGGACCGTTCCCCACGTTTCAAGTGCAACTCTAGGACATAACACCCGTCTTATCTACAACGTTGTTCCTTCCGTTCTGTCCCACCGTCTCGTTCGCTGGTGGCACACGGAGCCAGCAAAAGATGCGAGATCTCAGGGGAACTCAGGGGAAGTGCCTAGGGCAGGGGTGGGCAACACGCGGCCCGCCAGGCCATTCTATCCGGCCCGCGGGGCCCCTAAAAATTTAGAAAATGAATATTTATCTGCCCCTGGCTGCCTGTCATGCAGCCCTCGACGGCCTGCTAAAACTCAGTGAGCGGCCCTCCGCCCGAAATAATTGCTTGCCCCTGGCTTAGGGCCTGAAAAACCTGCCCAGAAGCATCAGGCTAAAACCCGTGGTTAGGCAAATAAGAGCAGTGCCAGCATGTAGCAACGCTGCCTGTATGACACAATGCCTCCATACGCCGCGCTGGTGTTGCAACGGCCTGTTGTAACGCAGGTGCTATCATGCAGGGTTTTAGCAACACGCTGTTTCACAAAGCCCCCGTGTCACAACAGCGCTTGATTGATCATCATCTTAGACATCCTGTTAGCATTTCACCACAAAGTCAAGCCCACCGCGCTGCGGCATGGAGATACTTTTTAACCATAGAAAATCTGATTTATTATGTAAGATGTTATCATCCTATGGCTAGAGACTGCCTGCACAGGAAACAGCTCTCCTGGGGACTGAGCTGCAGCTCCGGGATAACTAGGAGCCATCACGAACGTCAGACTTCCTGCCCCAAACATAAAGGTGCCCGTCTCCGACCTGCCTTTGCTAAGAGCCACAAACGCCTACCAAAGGACTCCACACGCTCCCTGGAGCACGTAGCCCGTACGTGACAGATATTAGTCAAGAGACAGGTAGTTAACCACGTTAGTCTGAACCTAGGCAGAAGGAAGGGTAGAGATGCACCTTACAGACTAGCTGAATCAGAGATGCATACTCTTGCGCGAGCCCAATCTCATGTCATCATCAGTCAGGTTACTTCAGGTGCTGCGGGAAGGAAGATGCATGGAAAGTACCATGCTGGGAACCTATCCCGAATGTCTCAGACATGATTAGCCCATTGCACCATCCCATTGCACACGACGATCTAAATTCCTGCTCCTGGACATGTGTCACTGCACAGGAATGGCCCCGGTCGAGCCCAGCTCTGATGATTTTGTGATCAAAGGAAAAGCTCTGCATGATCTAAACGTGAATGCACCTCCAGTCCCTGCGGCAATTTGAACCGGCTAACACTTCTCCTTCACGGGGCGGGGGGGAGGATGAGGCCAGTGTTTTAAGCGTGGCCAGTTTGTTTTCATTACAGTCCGGAGCATCCCAGCTCCGGGGATTTGATCAAAGGACCGTGCCCTGGCAAGCGCCAAGTCTGCAATTTCTCACACGGCTCTAATAAAAAGCCCCTTTGATGGGAGATTTGGAGATGAGAGATCAACAGACAGAGACAGAAATAAGACCCTCGACAAACAGCCCAGGCTGCGGAGGCTCCTTTCCATCCTTTCATTCTGTAACCTGAAGCTACCATTAATTCTCCCTCCCTAACTACCCACCAAGAAAAGACAGACCAGCAGTTACGAACGCTCTCCCCTCTAATCTTGCCTTCTCCTTTCTTCACCCAGCTGTAGTGTATTTTCTTTTCTTTCTCACCCCCCTCCCTCCACCGCTACAGCAGATCTCAGAAAGACACACAACGCACCAAAATAGCGTTCTGTTCACCCTGCCAACAGCCATTGCCAACGCACCGGCTCCCCGCAAGTACCAAGGGGACGAGATACTCTCGTTAGCCCCCCGAACGGGTGCTCTAGTGGGCTGGGGTCAGTAAGGAAGGGTAACAGCTCCCTCGCCACCCGGTTTCTTTTTTCTGGAGATGGACACACGTGGCAGCAAGGAGTCAATGGTTTTGAAGCCTCCCTGGTCCCCAGCGACACCCATCCAGGTGGCGTTACAGTCGGTGTACTTGCATCCTAGCAAACAGCCCCACGGTTGTCCGGTTGTGCGGTCGTGCGTCCAGCTGAGGTCAGGGCTGCGTGTGCTGCAGAAGTACATGTTTCCCTTGATTTATGCGGGTTCTTTATATGCGAATTCGCTCTTATGCGATGAGCATAATAAGACCCATAATTCGTTATATGCGAGGTAAATTTGCTCTTCTGCGATCAGCATAGAGCCCCCCTGGCGCTGCACCGTGCCCTGAGCCCCCCGGGGCTCTGCCTGCCCCCGCTCACCCCAGATCCTGCTGCAGCTGTCCCGGAAGCAGCCGATGCCAGCTCCCTGTAGCCGCCGGGCTGTATTGTGCCCTGGTGCAGGCAGCTGGTGTCAGCAGCTCCTGGGGCTGCTGCAGCCGGGGCTGGGGTGCGTGCGGACAAGCAGAGCCCCAGGCGGTGCAGGGCACGGCACCCACCCCAGCCCCAGCCCCAGGAGCTGCCAGCGCCAGCTGCCTGCCCAGCGGCTACAGGGAGCTGGCATCGGCCGCTCCCGGGACAGCTGCAGCAGGAGCGGGGGTGAGTGGGGACAAGCGGAGCCCGGGGGGTGCAGGGGCACGGTGCAGCTCGGTGGCAGCAGGCAGCTGGCATCGGCCACTCCCGGGGCAGCTGCAGCCGGGGCTGGGGCGAGTGCCGCGCCCCACGCCGCCCGGGCTCCACTTGTCCGCACTCACCCCAGCCCGTGCTGGAGCAGCCCCGGGAGCAGCCAACGCAGGACCTGATCCCTACTTCTTACCTTATAAAGTGGGGTCGCTTTATGCGAATTCGATTTAGGCGGCGTCCTCCAGGAACGCACGTGCCGCATAAATCGAGGGAAACCTGTACGCAGACAGAGACATTACGTGAGTCGTCATTGCCCTGGAGAGCTTTCCTTGTAGGGACCTGACTTAACACGGACAAGAAGTGGGAAAAGACTTTCCTCCCCAGCTGGGGAAGAGAGGCCCGGAGAGGCGAAGGGCGCACACGGTCCGAGTCCTTGTAGTTTCATCGTAGCTAGGGGCAGGAGGGACCTGAACACATCATCTCGCCTGACCCCTGCCACAGGCAGGAACGAGTGCTGGTTCACAAGACCCCAGACAGGTGATCCTCCAACCTCCTCTTGAATTTGCCCAAGGTAGGGGCGAGGACCACTTCCCTGGGAAGCTGGTTCCAGGTTTTGGCCACCCTAGCTGTAAAATATTGCCTTCTGATCTCCAACCTAAACCTATTCTCCATCAGCTTATGACCATTGCTCCTCGTCACCCAGGTGGTGCTGGGGAGAAAAGGGCTCTGCCTGTTTGCTGTTGATCCCCCTGATGAGCTTGTCGGCAGCCACCAGGTCCCCCCTCAGCCTCCTCTTGCTGAGGCTGAACAGGTTCAGGTCCCTCCGTCTCTCCTCGTAGGGCCTGGCCTCCCGCCCTCGCACCATGCCGGTGCCTCCTCTGGGCCCTCTCCATGCTGGCCACGTCCCTCCTGAAGTGCGGCGCCCAGTACGGACGCAGTCTCCAACTGCAGCCTGACCAGTGTCGCGTGCAGGGGGAGGATCGCCTCTCTGCACCAGCTCGAGATGCACCTTTGGATGCTCGACAAGGTATGGCTGCCCCCCCCCCCCCCCACACTATGGGCTGCCCCCCCCCTACTCCCCTACCGTGGGCTGACCCCCCCCATGGGCTGACCCCCCCATTCCCCCACTGTGGGCTGACCCCCCTCCTACTCCCCCACTGTGGGCTGACCCCCCCCTATGGGCTGACCCCCCTATTCCCCCACCATGGGCTGACCCTCCCCACCATGGGCTGACCCCCCTATTCCCCCCCATGGGCTGCCCCCCCCACTCCCCCACTGTGGGCTGACCCCCCCCATGGGCTGACCCCCCCATGGGCTGACCCCCCCCATTCCCCCACTATGGGCTGACCCCTCCCCTACTTCCCCACTGTGGGCTGACCCCCCCCCATGGGCTGACCCCCCTATTCCCCCCCCATGGGCTGCCCCCCCTACTCCCCCACTGTGGGCTGACCCCCCCCCATGGGCTGACCCCCCCATTCCCCCACTATGGGCTGACCCCTCCCCTACTTCCCCACTGTGGGCTGACCCCCCCCTATGGGCTGACCCCCCTATTCCCCCACCATGGGCTGACCCCCCTATTCCCCCCCCATGGGCTGACCCCCCCCCCTACTCCCCCACTATGGGCTGCCCCCCCCACTATGGGCTGCCCCCTCTAGCCCCCAAACTGCGGGGTGACTCCCCCCACTGTGGGCTGCCCCCCCCTACCCCCCAAGGCTGTGTGAGCTGTTCCACCCACTCGACCCCTCCAGGCAGCCAGGGTTGATCCCTCTTCTGATTGGTCCGCGTGCTGTCAATCCTAGCCAGAAGCCGCCAATAGGGGAGAGCGCGGGGGAGGCGGGGCCGAACAACTACGCTGCTGAGGGGTCGGTTGAGAGGGGCGGTTAGCCCCGCCCCGCCCCGCCCCGCCCCTCCAGGCGCGCATTGGTCTGGCGACCAGGAGGGGGGCGGAGCGGGCGGCGCTGATTGGCGGCGGGGTCCCAGCCGAGGCGGGGCCAAGGAGGCGGCAGGATGAATTGGGGGCGCCTGGCGAAGCGGGCGCTGTTGTGCGGAGCTGTCGCGGCGCGGGGTCTCGGCAGGAGCATGGTGAGTTCGCCCGGGCCGAGCCGAGCCCGCTACTGCGGGGGGCAGGGGTCTCCTCACTGCCTGTCTCGGCGGTGCCATCATAGAGTGGGAGGACCCCGGGGGCTAGAACGGCCCTCGGTGGACCCCGGGGGCCAGAGCGGCTTCCGGCCCTCGTTGGGCCCCGGTGGCTAGAGCGGCCTTGGAGGACCATGGGGGCTGCGCAGCCACGTGGGGATGCGCCCCCGGCCCAGCTGGGTCCGGGCGCGGGGCTGATCGCCCCGAGCTGCGCGCGGGACGCTGCCCTGCCCAGCCCGGCGCAGCGTCTGCTGGAAGAAACCCGCCCAAAACCCCGCGTCCCCGCAGCAGAAGCGTCTGGGCGCCCCGGGGCCCGTCTCCCAGCCGCCCCGAACCTCGAGTCCGCCCTTCCCGGCCGGAGGACGCCGGACTCTGCCCGCAGAGGGTGGATTGGCGCAGGCTGCGCCCTCGCTCACGGTCCCGCAGCTCCGGATTGCTGCGTCAGGCCCTTCCCCGCCGCGCTGCGCCCTGTCCCGCACCCTTCGCCGGGTCCTTATCGCGCTGGTGATGCAGCAGCTTCCCTGCCCTGGACGTCGCGGCTTAACCCTCTCTCAAATCTCTCCTCCGAGCCTGCCCGGCCTTCTGCCGCTAATCCCGGCACGGACGTGCGAAATCTCCAAGCGCAGCCCTCCCCCTTTCTCTTCCTTCTCTTGTTTTTCGGATTTCAAGTCTTGCCGTTGTTGCCCCGGGGGCCAGGCCTGCGGCATGCCCGGGCTTAGCCGAATTGCGTAACCGAAGAGCGGCTGGGTGCGTTCCTGGCGCCCCGCGGGACCGGTGGTGGCTTTGGGAGCAGTTGTCTGCTCGCAACTTTCCACCTTCTTCTTTCCTTTTGTTTTAAAAAGGGGAAGAAAAAAAAAAACAACAACCCCACAACAACTTCCAGTTCAATTGGTATGAAAATCTGGCGGCTTTTAGGACGAGGCTTAAGGTGCTGCTTTAAAGCAGCCAGCGTTGGTTTGGCCGCCGGAGCAGGACACATCAGAGATGAATGAGCACAACTCTGTGGCTTCAGGGAACGGGGGGTTTTCTCCTGAACGCTGCCCCTCGCAGCAGGCCTGGAGCCGGTGGGCTGGGTTTAGCACCGTTAAGCCGGATAGATTCATAGATGTTAGGGTCGGAAGAGACCTCAACATATTGTCGAGTCTGACCCCCCGGCTAGGCAGGAAAGCCGAGGCCTGGAAAGGTGGCTGCTGTGGTGGGCGTCCTGCAGCCGCGTCCCCTTTCCTCTGAGAGCTGTTTGTGGGGGCGGGGGTCCTTGAGGGTCGCTCGACACGGGGTGGGAAGTGGGGGCAGAGCTCTGCCGTCCCAGCTGGTGAACGAAGCGCAACTGCCCTGCCCTGCGGCAGCGCCGTCCTGCCCGGGGGTGGGGGAACGAGGCCGCTATGGAACAGCTGGTCTCTCTGCAGAGTCCCCGCGCCCCGGTGGGAAAGGGTTGGGGGCAGGTTGTCCCATGCAGGATGCCAGCTCAGCTTGGCTGGAATGGGGCCTGGTGGGGCCCTCGCCCTCCTCTGGGATTGCTGGGATGGTCCCAGGAGCAGGAACACGTCTCCGGGAGCCGCCTCATGGGAGACTGAAGAGCGGCCGCTGAGTCAGCGCAGGCCCCTTCCCACAGCTGACGCTGCCATTTTGCCGTTTGCTGGATGGGAACCTGTAATTTACCTAGATTAACCCGGAACCGTGCGGAGCTGGCCGTGGCACAGAGCTGCGCTGCATCTTCCTCGAAATAGCATCTCTCGTAGGCCCCACGCCCAGTGGTACACGCCAGCAGCCCACCTCCTGTGCTCCCGTGGCCCCACACCCAGTGTTCCCGCATGTCACGCCCTGCGATAGCAAGCAGGCGGAGGGAAAGCGGGCCCGGCCCACCCACTGGAAAGATGGGAGACGCCTCGCTGTTGGCAGGACACACAGGGCTGGCTTGTACGTTAGGGTGCCTAATGAGTCTGCTCGTGGCAAGCTCTGTTGGGCCCAGTGGAGCCAGGTCCGGCAGCTGGATGCTCGAGGCGGGATTTGGCAGCTCTGGAGGCGATGACACTGTCAGCCCTGGTGCTAGCAGCCTGCCAGGCCTGGGCAGGAGGGTCCAAAGCAGGGCCCTGATGCAGCTCCAGCTGTAGCTTGTATCATCCGTGTTTCTTTGGCTTTCCCTGTTGGCTTCCACCTCAGAGCTGTACCTGCACATGTGGCCCAGCCATCTCCCTCGAGCCCCCAGCCAGGTTTTTGCCATGACTTTCCTCTGGCCCAGCTGTTCTGATACTTTTCCAACTGGTGCCCAATGGTTAATGCTGGTGCCTGGGCACGCAGAGTTCCCATGAAATGCCTCCTGCCTGCCCTTCTAGCACTAATGAAACCTGAAAGACTAAAGGAGCTGCCCTGTGCAGGCCTTAGGTTGTCCTAGCTTGCACTACTAAGGTCAGAGTTAATGTGCCAGGAACATCAAAGCCATAAAACGGGGAGAAGCAGCCAACATCTGTGCCAATCTCCCTCCCCAGCAAACGAACACGCGAGTCTGGTACAGACATCGGGCTGGGCGACGGGCGTTATCCAAGGCCTGGGTTGCAAAATGCTTGGTGGTGGTTGGTAGAGGGTTGTTCCTGGGAAGGAGACAAGCAGGTCCCTGGGCGAGGGAGTGCTGCGTGATCCAGATCCTCCGAGCCAGGGGAGGGAGGGGTTTGGCTGGGGCTGGGAGTAGAGCACCCTCGCTGTGCTGCTGTTGTCTGGTGGGTTTGCACCCAGGCCCGGGTGATGCCTGTGCTGGGAGCCTGACCTTGGGTCTTGGCTGTTTTGCAGTGTGCCCAGGTGGATGAAGACTGGCGCTCTGCCAAATCCATCTACTACTTCCATGCCAAGGACATTGATGGCAATGACGTTTCCCTGGAAAAGTACCAGTAAGCAGCAAGGGGCTTATGTGGCTGAGCCTGGCCCAGTGGGCTTTGCCTTGCTCTCTATGAGCTTGCACAGCGATGACACTGGGAGATCTGGTGCCTGCAGCCTGGGGAACGGGGTTGGGGAGGGAGCAGCACCTTTAGGCTCTGGGGAGGAGGGACAGCTCTTAGCAACGAAGCCGAGAAGCAGTGGCATGGCCACAGAGGGACCGTCCCTGCCAGGCTGGGGGGTGGGGGCACGACCTTGGGTGCAGGAGCCCTAGGAACGGGTGAGCGAGGAGCCAGTTTGCAGGGCACTTCCCCTCTGTGTGACCGACCGCGTAGGGGCCCCCTGTGCCACTATCAGCATCTCGCCCCACCCTGCCCCTGCTGCACTAACTGCCGCCGCTCCCTGCCTCTCCCCAGGGGCCAAGTCTGCATCATCACCAACGTGGCTTCGAAATGAGGCAAGACGGACGTAAACTACACTCAGTTTGTCGATATGTACGCCAGATACGCTGAGAGAGGTTTACGCATCCTGGCCTTCCCCTGCAATCAGTTCGGGAAGCAGGTAGGCGGTGCCTGCCTCCTGCAATGCTCAGTGGGGGGCAGGCTCTGAGGGCTGTGGCGAGCCCCCATCCCCACAAATGCATCTTGGTACACTAAACCCCTGGGGAAATGGGGCCACACTGCACCCATGCCAGCAGACAGGTGCTAGGGGGGGTGCTGCTTGGGCTGGGAGGAGGTTGGGCTCTGGCTTGTTCTGGCCTTGGTGCCTCTCATGACACCGCTCGTGGCAGATCCATGTACACACCTGCAGGGAGCTGGACTTCCGTCTCTACCACGCGGTAAAGTCCCAGCTTGCCGAGCTGGTCTGGGCTCGCTGCAGGCTGCAGCCAGGCACAGGAGAGCTGGGGGTAGCTCTGAGCATAAGAACGCAGAACAGGGATCTGCCAAGCCTTTCGGTAGACCTGTGGCCTCCTGTAAGCTCCCTGCCATCCTGTCCCAGCAGTAAGTGGGACTGAGGAACAGCTGCTGCCCTCTGGAAGCAAGCATTTTCCTGTCTCAGCTGGATGTGTGACTCCTGCTCCTAAACTACTCACCCCTCACTGCTGTCCTCTCCTGCAGGAACCGGGAGACAACGCCCAGATCAAAGCCTTTGCTGAAAGCTATGGAGTGAAGTTTGACATGTTCAGCAAGATCGATGTCAACGGGGATCATGCCCTGCCTCTGTGGAAGTGGCTGAAGGAGCAGCCCAAAGGCAGGGGCACCCTGGGGAAGTGAGTGTGGAGCGGAGCAGCCCAGCCCTGGTGGGACTGGAGAGGGGGCGGGCAGACAGACCTCTGGATAAAATGGGGGCACCTGCCTCTCGCTGCCAGCGGTGCAGCTGATGCAGCACCAGGGCTACGAGGGGAGGGGGTGTGCTTGTCCCTGCTGGGTTGCAAGAAGCCCCCAGGCAGTGCCAGGCCTGGCAGTGAGGCTGAGCAATGTCTAGCAATGGGAATGGCTGTGCCACCTGCCATCTCACTGACGTTCTCTCTTTCTCCTAGTGCAATAAAATGGAACTTCACAAAGGTAGGACTCAGCTCTCTCCTCATGGGGGTTTGGCTTGGGGAAAGTCTCAGTCAATGTGATCCTGCGGGATCCCAGGAGAGGAGCTGCGGGAGAGCAGCAGAGAGCTGCAAAAGGTGTGGGATATACTGAGCCCTGCTCCTGGGCCGGCACTTATCACCTGACAGCACTGCTTCTGTCTGGTTCCCTTAGGAAGGGGAGAGAAGGTCCCTGGTCTGTCCAGAGCCATGGGCTCCGGGCTGGGGACCTGTGCACTGGGGCTGCAGGCGCTTCTTGCCCCGCACATGGGCTCACGTGTTCTCTCTGACCCCACAGTTCCTTATTGACCGGCAGGGCCAGGTGGTGAAGAGATACAGCCCAATGGAAGATTCCATTGTAAGTCTGCCTTGTCGGGGCGGAGGATGGGACGCTGATGCCCCGGCACAGCTTCCATGGGGAAAGGGAGGGAGTTCGGCAGTTTGCTAGTCCCAGCTTGTGCTGCCCTCATTATCCAGATGAGTCGCACACTGGGCCACCTCCAGCCAGCTGTGAGCCCGCCTCTGGGACGTGGCTGTATTTCCTTCCTACCATTGCGCAGAAGGAAGCCATGCTCCCCACGCCCCTCATGGCTGGGCGCTCTCGAGGTCCTCAGCAGTGTGTGTTTCTGGCTGTAGGGTGGGATTGAAGCAGCTGGCAGTGGTTTGGGGCCAGGGTTAATGCCTCCAACAGGGGCCAGCCCAGCCTGACTCTACCCCTCCTCTCTGCACAGGTGATCGAGAAGGACCTGCCCTACTACCTGTAAAGCTGCTCACTTAGCTGCACTACCCCCTCTGCTCTGCACTGGCTCACCTGCTCCCTGTGGAGCCTTCCTACCCAGCCCCCATGACGGCCTGTCTTCAAACCAGCCTGCTGGTGAGGCAGACCTGAAAGCCTGGCGTACACTTGCGGGAGGAAAGCTTCACTGGGCCGGTGGCCTGTGCGGAATAGAGCTGCTGTTGTGTGTTCACAATCTGGGATCTATTGCCTCATTGCAATAAAAGTGTTGAAAGCAACGCCTGTATAGTCTTGCTGGGAGTTGTGGAGGAGGAAGCATACCCTGCTCCACATGCATGAAGGAGCTAAAACCAGGCTAGCTGCAGGCAGTAGTTATGCACAAGAAGGCTGCTATGTCTGCATTCCTCTCATTCCTACCCTGGCATACAACAGCTTAGTGCAGGGCTAATCCGTTGTAGCAGCCCTAGGAATCATGTGCATAATCCCCTGCAGGCAGCACCTCTTGGGCCTTCCCCGGAGCAATAATCCTCACTGGTTCTCGCATCAAACACCTTGGCACTGGCCCAACGCAGGGGCTGAGGCTGGGCTACGTGCAGGCCACACATTGCGCCATGATCCAGCCAACGGGTGCCTCATTCCCCACATGCTGATTTCACGGCCCTGGTGAGTCCAGGCTCCTTCCAGAAATGCGAAAGTGGAATCCTCTTGCTTCCCTGTGAGAAGTGCTTTCAGGTGGAGCCCTTACAGCTGGCAGGTTATTTCCCCACCAGGATGGAGACCAATACACCTTACTTGCTGGCAGCCGTTGATCCTTTTGGATCAGGGTGTATGCATGAGAGGTCACCCAGATATCTTATGCATGTGCCTAGGCAGGAGTTTGGAGGAGTAGTCTGCCCAGACCTTCCACCCCCTGAGACAAAACCCGAAGTCCAGACATCTGGTGCCTTCATGGCTAGAGTTGTATAAGCATCCGGAAATTGAGCCCAGGTCTCCTGCGAGACAGACAAGGCTTCTACTGCTTAACCGCTGGGGCCTCCAGCCCAGCACACGGGACAAGCTGATCTTCTGCTCAGAGTGGGAGCTGTTTGTGCCACGGGGCCAGCGCACCTTCGACTCCTGCACCGTCCTGTGTTGTCCCTGGCAAAGTCTGGGGGAGGAGCTGTGGGGCAGGCGCCAGGCTGAGCCACCACGAGTAAACAGCGGTGCAGTCCAAGAGGACTTTACTACCTTCTTTCCAGGGCCACATCCACCTCTCTGGGATGGGCAGATAAGATGGTTCTTCAAGCCTTGCAGGCTCTGGGAGCAGCATTTAGAGGCCTGGGTAGGGCTCCGAAGCAAGGTTCCTACTGCGTCCCTTGCAAAGCCAGGCAAGCAGCTGCCATCCCCCAGCGCCTGATGTCCTTGCCCAGGGTCGGAGTTGTGTTAGGTTCCCTAAGCCAGTGATTCTCAACCAGCATGTCCCAAGGTCCTGCCAGGTGTGCAAACAGGATTTGCAGGATAAAACTCAGATGTCAGGTAGGACCCCAGCGTGTCACGAACACTGACGTTGCTGTGGGCTTGCTGTTCTTTGCAACACACTTGCTCTCTTATACTTCTGCACTCAAAAAATGGTGAAAATTAGGAGCTGCCCTTTTCCCAGGAGGACCCTTGAGTCTGATACAGTTAAGAACTGCTCTAAGCAGCTTGGATGGAGCCAGACTCAGAAAAATGTGTCCCTAATGCCCAGGGCAGTCCTACTACAGCAGAGGGAGGGGAATAGAGTGCCCATCAGCAGGGGCAGGGGCAATCTGAGGAGTGAAGGACTTGCCTATCCCCCTTCCCATCCCCAGCCTGCCCCAAGCAGGGGTTCACCTCTGAGCTGCATCAGCTCTGGCAAGGTGCTGTCTGACCACAAAGGTGTGGGCAAGGTGGAGACCTGTCCACACTAGACCTGAACAGCCCAAGGGTGGCCAGTGGCAGTAACCTAGCGCCGAGCTGCCCCGGGGTTTACCAAGACGAGGGACTTGCAGGAGACCTGGGGCATTTTAAACATCTCTGCTGGGCTTTTCCAGGGCAGCTGGCCCCATCGCTGCAGTATTCATGTGTCTGATCTAATTGCAGTGCCGAGGTGATTTATGGGAACCTATAAGCCTCAAAAGACAGACAGACACTAAGCCTAGACAGACAGACAGACAGACACGGAGCTGGGACTTACAGAACTCTCACACGTGGCTTCCTTTCCAGCTTTACTGAGCAGAATGAAAAAATTATCCTTCTGAGGCAAGTAGAAAATTTAGGAATTATTAGTCAAAGGCACATATTCTAAAAAAATCTTTGTACATATATACATCTCAATTAATTATAAATACACATAGAAAAAAAAACAGGCAAACGACAAGCAGATTAAAAAGTGCTAACAAAAAAGGAAGGGGGGGGAGAGGAAAAGGGACTTATTTAAAAAAATACATACAATCAGTAGGACAGCATAATAATTTAGTTAAAAGATATTGTTACATATTATTAAACCCTGACGCAAACACAGGATTGGGGGCGAGGGGAAGAATTTGCCTGAAGGTGCTCTGTTGTTTCCAGAGATGGGGCGGGGAGAATTGCATATATCTTAAAATCAAAAACAGCAACAAAACCACCACATACAACTCCAGGGAATGGGTTTCAGGGGTTCCCCCGGGAAGGCGTGACCAGAACCAGAGCACCTGGTGGTTATTCCTGAGTTTAAGCCTCTTTGAAATGGGGTTTTGTTGGGGGTGGGGGGTGTTATCCTTTTGCTGAGGGTTCGACAAGTGCCCGAATGGATGAGACAAGTGACATTAAATAAGGGCCCAGAAGCTCGGAGGGAAAAAGGGGTTTCAAGGCTGTGGCCGAGTGTTGCGAATCTAGGGCATCTCCTAAACGGGCGCGGGTGGAGGCAGGGTTGTAAACAGAGCCCCAGTGAACCAGTGGGTCCTGGCTCCAGGAGGGCCTGGGACAGGCTGTTCTCTTCCCTCCTGGGAAAGGGGTCCGGAGTCACCACGTCCTTGGGAACAGAGAAGCATCCGAACGCCAGGCAGGAGACGGTGGGAGGGCCGGGCAGGAGTGCCCCTCGCCTGTCGCACTTTGGGCTTCTGCTTCTGGGGGAGGGAGGGGGACGGTTTTTCTACTCTTTGGTGCTCGTGCAAGGTAAGGGGGTTGCCTGCAGTTCTGATCAAAGCCCCCAGCCCCAGGGAAAGCGGGTGTCAGCAAGGCCAGCCAGCCTGCCCAGCACAGCAAAGTCCAGAGGCTGCCACGATCGGATCAGGAGAAAGCCCTTCCTCCTTCCTGGCCAGCACCGGGGCCTGCAGGAGGGACAGTACAGGCCAAGGTGGGCATCTCTCTGGAAGGGCTGCATGTGCTGGGGGAGGGAAGGGGAGAAGGCGGCTCCCCCGCCCCAGGCAGGAAGCAGCAACACTGCAGTGAAACACGTTCCAAAATGCTTGGTGCAGGTGGGGAGTGTTATCCCCATGGGACACGATGGGAAACTGAGGCACCTGCAGGTCTGGGGGGAGGGGGGCAGATGAGGATGGGGATGGATATTCTCTGCTAAGCAGGAGCTCGCTCTTTGGTACTGAAGCTGGCACCTGCTGTAGCCGCTCAGCGTGGACGGCGCTGCTGCCTGGCTCTGCCTCTGCCTCGCTGGCCCCCGACCTCTCCCAGGCACAACCAGCGTAGGCTGTGCTGGAAAAGGGAGATCCAGACACGGAGATCCAGACTCCTTGTGCTCCTGGAGTCGGGGCTGCTCTCCCTGCCTGCCTGGCAGGACGGGATGCTCGAGCTGGTGGGCGACAGGCTGTACAAGTAACGAGGGGGGGTCCAGGGGAACGTGACCTTGCCAAGCCCTCAGTGTGCCCAGGGGTAGGGACAGGGATGGGACCCGCGGCCCCTCTGCGGCTGGCTGGCAGAATACTGATAACGGGGTCCCAGCAGTACAGAATGGGGGCACCCCACCGGGCTGGGACACTGCCCGCACCCCCAGCGGCTGTCAGGTCCCTGCCGGTGAGGGGCTGTCAGACTGGGCTGGGGGGAGCACAGCGCACTGGGAGTCGTCAGTTTAATGCGGCCCCCGTGCAGTCCTCTGCAGACAGGCACGCTCGCTCAGGGGCTCCACACTCGGGGGTCTCTCGACCTTCCCCGTCCCTGCCTCTGGACTGGGCCCAGTGCCCGCCCCGTCCCCTCCAGAGCCGCAGCAAGCGCCTGAAATAAAGGCTGACTCCAGCTGACCTGACAGAACCTGCCCGGGACGGCTGGCAACAGGGGCTGGTCACTGGCTTGCTTCCCTGCCTGGTGAGTGGGGTGACAGCAGCTCAGTAGTCTGCAGGAAGGTGGCGGGGTCTGTCAGTGGCCCTCCTGGGTCGTGCCTGAGCAGGACTGTTGGAGCAGGATGACCGCGAGGCGGGCTCCTCTGCTCGCTCCCTCTGTCCGTCTCCATGCAGGCGGCTGCCTCGTGCATAAACAAACTCTGCTCTGTGGAGCCAGAGCCTCCCGCCCCACTCCTGCCTGCGGGGTGTTCCAGGCTGAGGCCGGGGCTCCCCCCACTCCCAGCAAAGGACACTGGATGTGCAGGCACCAGGCACCGGTGGCTCAAGGGTCACCATAGGGCCCGCTGAACTGGATAACGCTCTGGCGCTCCTGCGAGAGGGAGCCATCCTGGGGAGCCACCGACAGCGTCCGCAGCATCTCCTCCAGGATCTCCTTGAAGTTGATGTTGGCGTCCGGCTGGGTGAAGTTGTCCTGTGGCAGTGGCGGGGCCTGCAGGTGGTCTGGGGCGGCCAGGGGCAAGTGTTCGTGCAGGGTGGGGTGGAGGGGCCCAGGGCACCCTGGCAGCATGGGCATGGCAGGGCTCTCGTAGGCCGGGGCCAGGCCGAAGCCGTAGTGCAGCCTGTGCTGCTGGGGCGGTGTCAGGCCCGGCTCGGCAGGGAAGTGCAGGGCGCCTGGGTCCGGGTTCGGCGCCACGTCGGGAAGGCTGTTGCTGGGGGGGCTGTAGGTCAAGTCCAGGATCTCGTTCTGGCTGAGGGAGTGTCTGGGCAGGGGGGGTGGGACCTGGGTGAGGTCCAGCAGCGGGGACAGGAGGTGCTGGGGCAGGCCATAGGGCAGCCCCCTGTCCTGCGCCAGCAGCAGCCGCTGGTCCTGCTTCCGCTTCACGTTCTCGTGCATCTGCTTCAGCTCCTCCCGCACCTTGTACACGCAGCTCTCGGGGATCTTTATCCCTGTGGGGCAGACATGACGGGTGGCACCAGTCAGTTTCCTCAGTGCCCAAGCCCCCACATCTAAGCTAAGGGAGCTCCATCCCCTGCACATCCGTGCCAACCTGAGGGGGCAGCTCCCTGCAGACATGCCCCTGCTGCTTGCTCAGGCCCAGACATCCAGGAGGGGCCCAAGCCTGTGGTCCCGGCACTGAGCAAGGCCCCAGCCTGTGCCACCGCCCCGCTGAGTGCTGGCACTGGGCCGGAAGTCACTGCGGTTTATCGGGCAGCGACTCGGGTGGCCTCACATCCTGAAACCTGAGGGGCCCCTGCCTGGATCACACCCTTGTGCTGAGTTTATCTGCCCTCAGGACAAGAGAATAAGGCATGTCCTGCCACGCAGCCACCCCACGTGGCCCTTCTGCCCATACCTAGGCTTGCAGTACTGGCTCCATCACTCACCCACTTGCTTCTTCTTCTCCTTGGTCTTAAGGCGGACGATCTGCAGGTAGCTGGTGTTGGTGATGTCTGCCATGATGCTGGCGATCTTGCTCCAGACCCGCAGCAGGGCACCGCACAGCATGTAATAGTGGCGCAGACGCATGCCCTGGAAGCACTCCTTGCCCTCCTGGATCAGTTTGCAGTTGCGATTCCTTTGCCATCACACAGGGAGAAGAGCAGGGGGGTTATTGCTAGCTCCTGCCCCTGCCCTGTTTCCCAAAGCTTGTGGGCCCCTCGGAAGTAAGAACTGGCTGGCAGGAACTGCCCCCTGCCCGCCCCCAACACTGCAAGGCCTCGTGGTGTCAGAGCAAAGCTCGAGATGTTGGGAGGAGCTCCTCAGAGCCCACCTGAGCAGGGCCAGGCTGGGGCTGGGGCTTCCCTCGCAGCCCACGGCCCGGCGCGAGGAGCCAACACGGGCATCAAGCCAACCTGGGCAGGCAGCCACAACCCCAGAGAGAGGGCTCCGTCTGGGGGGGAAAGCACTGCTCCCCCACAGCCAGGCCCGGGCCCCGGCCAGGCCTCACTCACCAGATGGCGTGGTTGCACTTGGTGAGGGAGAACAGGTAGTTGCTCTCCCAGTGCTCCTTGGCCTCTTCGGGTGACACCTGCAAAGGAAGCGGTCGGAGCAGCTCAGACTCTCCCGCTCTCCTGGGGCAGGGAGTCGGCAGCCCGGGGCTGCACATCAGGACACCTGGGTTCTACCCCCACTTTGCCGCGGCTGGGAGTGACCCCGGGCCGGTCATGTCAACACAGGCCTCAGCTTCCCCCTGTTAACCAGGGAGGACAGTACTTGGAGCAATGCCAGCGTGGGAAGGGAGGAGCATGTGGCAGCCACAGGACACCCCCACATCTCCCAAGCACCAACTGCAGTGCTAGAGCCTGAGCAAATGGGAGCAAGTGGCACAGGCAGGGGCCACAGTGCAGGCCTTTGACCAGGACACCCTCCGCAGTGCAGGGTGTGGATGGCCAGCATCTTCCCAGATGTCCCCCGCCCATCTCCCTGGCACCTGCTAGGGGCCCAAGAGTTGCAGGCTGTAACAGGGCAGGGACCTGGTGGGAACCCCAGAGGAACACAAGTGGCTCAGCCTCATGCCAGGGCTGGGGCACAGGCGCCTGTGCGAGGACAGGACTCAGCCCTGCAGTGACTGAATGAGCGAGGGCAGCAGCTGGGTGTCAGCCCCCCACCTACCCGCCGGTACTTCTTGAGGAGGCTGTCGAGGCTTTCGGCTTGGCTCTGCTTCCCGATGTTGGGCTTGTAGAGGAGGAAGTTCTTGCCACGGTTCTGCTCCGCCAGCAGACACGTGTACTTGGAGCCCCGGGCCTGTGGGTGCAAGGTGCACAGCTACGCTCATGTGTGTGGCTGGCACGGAGGGGTCCAGGTTTCCCAGGTACCGGCACCACTGGCATCCGCTTTCCCCAGGCCTTTCCCTTGGGGCCTTACTGTGAGTGGCATGACGCACACAACAGACCAAGCCCTAGCACAGCCTTCCCTGGCCCTGCAGCCACCTGGGGACCTCCGGCCTGGCCTGCTTTGAGGCAGGTACGCAGTGCAGGGGTTGCCGCCATAGCAGGCAGGACAGGGAGTGCCCGCGTACAGGGGGCAGGGAATTTCCAACCAGCTCCCTTCTCCGCTGATCTGCCAGCACACCTGGATCCAAGGTGGCTCAGGGCCAAGGCTGCTTCTATTATCCACTTGGGGATGGCCCAGAGACTCTCCTGGGGCCCCCGTGACCGTGCTTCTGCCAGCCCCTGGCTGGTGCCTGCCAAACCAGCCCTTCTCGAGCTGGCATCGGCCCCAGCCCTACGGCCCATGGCCCTGGCACCTCGCACTGCCTCTGGCAGCAAGCTCACCTTGTAGGAGAGGTAGAAGCCATCATGGGTTCCTGTCAGTTTGAGAGATTTCTCATATGCGTCCTCCCACTTCATGCCCCTGTCGACGCTGATCTGATCAGGACAAATACGTGGCATTATTTGGGGTAGGGGGGGCACTGGGGTCTCCCTTCAGCCCAGCTGTCCTCAACATGCTGCAAGGCCCCTCAGCCCCAAGACAGGCAACCCAGGCTTCCAAGGGATGCAAGCCCAAGCCAGAGCCAGCCGCTGAACTACGCTAAAAGTGCCTGTGTGACTGCCCCAAGGAAGTCCGGGCTCTCACTGCTGCAGGAATCTCTGCCAACCCATGGTACCCAGACCCTCACCCGGCTCAGGAAAGCAGAGCTGAGCACAATGCCTTCTTGATGCTCAGAGGCGGCACAGGACACTTCTACTGCTGAATACATTAAGCCTTGGAAAGGGTGGGGGGGAAAACCAGGGTGAGCTGAGTGCTTGGGGCAGGGGTCTTTCTTGGGATCTCATCCCCTCCCCTTTATTGTTCTGTCTCAGCTCCCTGCGGCAGGGACAGCAACCTGGCCCCTCCATACAGCACCTATTACCAGGCACCCTGATTTGTGACAGGGCTTTAGCTCTACAGGGCACAGGTGAACGGCTCCTTCCAGCTGCTGCACAACCCTACACCAGCAGCTCAAGCTAGGGTGGCCTGCTGGACAGCTGTGGAGCCAAGCAGTCTCAGCTGGGACTGCTGGGCAGGCTCTTCCCTGCACTCCTGTTTACCTTGTAGAACACGACCTGGCCGTCCTGGGGGTGCCCGGGGGTCAGGAACATCTCCTTGCTCTCCTCGTAGATCTCATCCACTCCCGGGGCCAAGTCTGTGGAGGAGGCAGGAAAAGAATATGCACATCAGTCTCAGATCTGGGAGGCAGAGCGTGGGTGGAGGGAAGTGGCTTCTGGCCATGGTTCAACCCCTCCCCAGGGATTCCCCATGCCAGTGCCCTGCAGGTCAGCTCTGTCTGGCAGCTGCCAAGGCACCCAGCCAGGGTAACCGATCCCCTGGCAGGTGATCCTCAAGCAGGAGGGTTCTTTGCATTCACTGGAAGGGATCCCGTGGTCAGGGGCTGGGCAGAGTTATGGGTGGGTGCTGAACAAACCCCGTTGTCCCAGAGAAGCCTCCAGAGCTCTGAGTAGCTATACCAGGGACCTGTCCTGCTCTGGAGGAACCACCATGGTCCTTGTGGTGTTGTTCCCTATGCCAGCCGCTTCACTTGAGTCCAAACCCACAGCCAAGTGCCCTCCCTGCCCCACTTCATGCCCAGATCCAGCACACAGAGCCCTGCCCCCTACCCCACTACATTCCCAGCACTGGAGAGCCCGGGGAGGGCAAGAGAAGCTGGGTTTGACAGGGGGAGACTAAGGCAGAAAAGTCATTAATGCTTCCAGGACAGGACACCCATTGTCACAGGGTCAACAGAGCGGCCAGAAGCAGCATGAGCTGGACATGAGTGTAACTGTGCTGAACACTGATGGGCCACTCGCAGCTAACAGTGGCTGGAGGTGGCAGACGGACATTGTGGAGAGCTATTGGCCACAGAGGAAGCAAGCAGGGAAAGTTGGGGTTGGACCTACACCCAGCTGGAGGGGTCTGGGCCCCTCTCCCCTCCCTACCGAGGATGCCCATGTCGTATCTGCCCTCCTTCTTGTCCTTCTCAATCAGGTAGTCGAAGGTATCGGAGAAGTACTGGAAGAGCATGTTCTGCTTGTGCACCTCCAGGCCCAGGATGCGGTTCAGGAACTTGGTGATGGAGCAGTCTGCAGTGGTGGGGAAGAGTGTGGTGAGGGGTGGGGCAGCAGCAATGTGCCCCCCACCTCCTGTCTCAGTGTCGTCTCCCCCTCACCCCATCCTCAGTGCTCCCTACATCCTGGCTGGCACCTGGCTCTGCCCTGCAGGCCGAGTATCTGTGGCCCTTGCGCATGGGATGACCCGACACTCACCCTTCTCCACGGAGATGGAGCCGTACTTCATCTCCCTGCAGCAGATCCCAACAGAGACAAGACCTTGCTTCATTTCTGCAATGACAGTGGGGGGCGCTCGTGAGCTGTAGCATGGACCTTCTTCCCAGCACACAGCAGCCCTGATGGCCACTCTGCCAGCAGGCAAACCCACCTCCCTGAGCCAGCACCATCTGACTCACATCCTGATACTGCTGCATTCTCAGCTTCAGTCCTGCTGCCTGGCTCCTTCCTTTGGTCTTCCCCACCCACCAGATGACAATGAATTGCTCCCAGCGCTGTACCCATGACCCATACTCTGGCCCCAAACAGCTAAGGCAGCAGGCAGTGCCTCCAGATAGAAACCCTTCAGGCAAAGCCATCCTCACCATGGAAAAACGCAGCCTCTCCACCGGGATAGTACTTGGGCACGGGCACCTTGCTCTCGCCATGAGTGAGGATGGTGGTGAGGACTCTGTCCAGTGCTCTTGCCCCGTACTGCAGCAAGGAGAGCATAGTCACACAGGTGGATCTAACTGAACTCCCTCCTCTGCAGGGTGGAGAGGCCCTAGGGACAAGGTCCTTCCCAGCAGCAGGTGGGGAGCAGGAAGAACCTCCCACCGGATGCTACTGTAGTAAATGCAGCCCCCAGAGCATGGGCCTTGGGGGCCTGAGGGGAAACTTTGGGACCTGACACAACCGGGGTTAAGGGGGCTCCTTTAAAACAATGCAGGCTGCAGAAGTGATGCCTGAGCACAGCAGCCTGCATGTTCTCACCCTAGCTCAGACACTGATGCCCTCTCTAGACAGGCAATCTCTCCCCTGGCTCCCAGTAGGACAAAGAGGAACAGTCTCCCCTCCCTGCCAGGAAGAACGAGGTGCTCTCAAGAGCTATTACACACTCCCAGTGCTGGCATTTTTCACCCATGCGGGAAACTCTGGTCCCAGCTCTCACAGGGCTGGACTAAGTGGTGATGGAGCCAGCACTGATCTCATCCTACCAGAGGGGTGCGCCAACTGCTCTCAATGGACTAGCTATGATAGCACGCAGAGCTGCTATAAGGCACCTTGTTCTCAAAGTTGTACTTGCTGAGGTCCCTGGATTCAGTGGCTCTTCGGTCTCCGTGAGTTAAGGCACCCTAGAAAGAGACAGCAAGCAGGAAACTTTTCAGAAAGGCTGGGGAGGAGGAAGAGCTCCGTCCTTAAAGATCAGTTAAGCCTCATGTAATGAACTGATTCCGCAGGTCACGTTTTCTGGCCACATCAACAAGTTGTACCAGATCAACCTCACCACTATTCCCAGGACTGAATGGGACTGTTAGGGATTAGTTCTTCCAGCCTCCCTGGACACATCCAGGACATTCTCCTACAGCCTCCTAATGCATCACATACTACATGGCTGGACAGCCTCCATACGGCCGGTAGGTTGCCTGTCACCCTTATGTCCAAGGGTGTTTTTAATTCCAATGGCCTGAGCTGCTGTGAACCAACGGAGGAAGGATGATCAAAGCGAGCAAGGCTCAGCAATGCTACAGGCAGGCACCAGTCTGCTGGGATACAAACGTATTCTGCATTTGCCAGAAACGGTGATACCTGAGTCCAAGGTGCTGCCTGGCGTATAAGTCACTAAAGAGCCCATCTGCCTTCCGGAAGGGAATGGGAGTGAACTCCTGACATGATGGGGGAATTCCAGCAGCTTGAATTACAGCCTGCTTCCCCAAATCCTTCCTGCCATCTCCATTATAGACTGCATTTGGCTTGGCTTCCTGTTCCCAGCTACCAGCCTGCTGGTAAGCTTCCTCCTTGCACCACAGAGATGCATTTCAGGGAGAGGTAATGTAATCCCTCGCACAAGGGATGTATGTGGGACACGGATGCTTGGCAAATGAGCTGCTTTGGGAGGTTTCTGAGTCTCCCGCTGCCGCCCATCCCAGCACTTACTAGGCTCTCCAAGCGCTTGGCAACGATGGATGCGAACCTCCTTTCCCCTGCCAGCTCGGAGATCAGGAAGACATACTCTGGGGCAGAGACCTGGTTCGATCGGTGTGTTCGACCTGCCAGTGCAAAGGGGTGAATAAGGGAGATAAGCCTAGCCTGGCCCGCCTGGTGCGGAAGGAGCTGCTCTGCCAGTGACCAAGAGCAGTGGTTTGGAAACTGAATCCGTCCACGGCATCTTGGGGTCTTTCCCCACCTTGGTGCTGCTAAGTTCAGCCCCATCCCTTCTATCTTCCTCTGAGCCTGCTGCCCTGGCTTACCAGGGACCAAAGCATGTGAATATGCCATCCATGGAGTCCCCGTGTAAAACTGGGCTGTACATGCACTCCTTTTATGCTCCAGGAACAAAGAGCTTGCTTCACCCTGGGAACTGGCTAGTGATCGGGTGCAGTGCTCGCTTTGCGCACACAGCACCACCAGCTCAGCCTGCTGTACCATGACCTGCTATTGCAGTCCAGTCCCTTACTCCTCTGCATGAGTTACACAGGCAGTCCACCCTGTCCACACAAGTGCTTCCCCTTCTTGTCCCAGAAATCCCCCCGTCCCAAGCCCATGTGGACTTTCCTGCAGCTCAACGCCAGCTGCTTCACATCTGGATTTGTCTCTGGGCTGGACACATTCCAGGACTGCCCCACTGTGCTACTGGGCTCCCAAAACAGTCTGAGATGTCAGGCAAAGGCTGCGCACAAACCAAAGGCCTGACCCGTGTTCTACAGCTAACGAGTGAAAGGGAAGTGATGGAGAGCGCCGGGTTCTTACCGAATTGCTGGATGGCTCGATCTGCGCTCCAGGGCAATTCCAGTGTCATGTGGACCCGACGCTTCTGGTTCTTCACTCGCCTATCTGCTTGGAGGGAGATACCTGAGCTGGAGGCCTCGGAGATTATTGCTACAAGCTGCAAGAGACACAACCAGAGTGAGGAGTTGCACTGGAGTTCCCAGAGACCTGGGGTGTGGCTGCAGGGGAAACACCTGAGCAATCCCAGGCTGCAGGGTCAGTCCCATCCATGGGATCCCTTGCTGATTCCAAGCGGGGTCTGGTTCGTATTGGTTTTCCAGGCCCAAGGGCTGGCAGTGAGCTGCTGGGGTGTGTAGAACCTGAAATGCCACCCCACAACACTGTGCAGCAACCACTTCTGGCTAATAGGAGCACAGCTTCTAGGCTCAAGGCTCCAGCTCAGCTCCCTCTGCCAGCAGGAGAGGGACCAAGTGACAGCCTTCAGGAGTGAGGAAACTCTAGCTGGCAGAAGGGTGCAAAGGGGAGGTGTAGAGGAAGGGAGGGGGAACAATTGCCAGGTCCCCTCTTGCTCCACCTCACCACACCTGCTCCCAGGCAGATGCAGGGCCCTGCTCACCTTGTCCCCATTCATAAAACGTTCCTTCTCCTTCAGATTGACGTGGTCTATGGAGAGGCCCTGCTCTGCCCGGGACTCGAACACGACCGAGCCGTCTGACCTGCACACCACCCGGCCCTTCCTGCCCGTCATCTGCATGGCCCGGCATGGGAGAGACAGGATGTTAATGAGACACACCCGTACACACCCTCCCCGCCATCCCCAGAGAGTGTATTTCAGGGAAGCTCTAACAGTTCAGGAACTAAAGACTCGGGTGACAGCAATTGCCAGCAGCTGCAAACTCAGCCTGTGCAGCCAGTCAAGAGGGGGCATATGACGCTGAGGGCATGGGTACACCCCTTCCAGGGCTGGCATGGCAGTGCCCGCTCAAGGTGACATGAGGAACAACCAGTCTGGCTGCCCCTGCCCCACAGGTGCCCCTGGTGCCCCGAGACAGTTCCCCTGCTCAGGCTGCCATACCTCTGCCACGTGGTCCGGGCCTCCAAAGTGATTGATCAATTCATCCAAGGTATTGAGAGGTAGCTCTTTGCCCAGTGCTTTTACTTTTGCTAGGAGGTCCTGCTTCATCTTCTCCACGTGCTCGATCACTCCCAGGCTGTGCAGGTCCTTTTGGGAAGTTGGCAAGTGCAAACTGCCTGTAGGGGTGAAAAGCACGGGCTCAGAGTCCAGCCAGGAAGTGGCAAACATGAGATCCTGAGAGCAGCAACAGGCACAATCGCTGGGTGACCCCTATGGACCTAGCAGAGGAGCCGGCTGCTGTCACTCTCGCACGCCATGTGTGGGAGAGCTTTCTCCTGAGGGCTAAGATTTCGTGTACACGTGCACACCCACACCCCACTGCCAATTCCGATCAGAACAAGGCCTGCAAGCCATTTGTTTGCCTTTGGCATGTGACTCAGGGCTCTGCTAGCACGGGTGGTCTAATAGGCCCAAGAAGCCTGGGTTATCCAGCTCTTCTTGCCCAGTCTCTAGCAGTCACACAGACTGACTCAATGGATCAAACCCAGCTGTGACGGCAGAGCTGCTTCCACGGAGGGCCCCAAGACACCAAGAACACCAGCTCTGCATCAGCTCTCCAACCCTGCTGGGATGGCAACCCCCCCCACCCCAAAATACATAAGAGCACTAGTTTGGGGGCTGGTATCTCCCCTGTAGTCTGTCCCTGCATTGGAGAGGCATTGACCCCAGCCTGGCTCACCTCTGTCCTCGGAGGCAAAGCCGTTGTAGGTGTGCTCGACAAAGATGACATCGTCATTGTCGACCACGGACTCCGGGGAGGAGTTGAAGTCGCTGTCCAGCCCCACATCCGAGTCAGTGCTACTGTCATCGCTGATCTTGATCACGCTGGAGGGGTCGTAGCTGCCCCGCAGGGCCTTAGCACAGCGGCCTCTCTGCTTCCCTGCGAGGGACAGCGAGCGGTGTGAGAGTGGGGGCCCCGTCCTCGTGGGGCAATGCACAGCAGCAAGCACTGGCTCGCATAGAGGAGGCACAAGGGAGCAGAGGATGCCCCAGCAAAAGGCAGATTTGAGACAAGGACAACTCGGAAGGGAAAGAGAGAGACAGAGAAAGAAAGAGAAAGAAAGAGAGAGAGAGAGAAAGGAAGGAAGAACGAGCCATTCTCATCAGGGCTGAGGCTGGCCGTGACCTCCTGAGCATGGCTGAGCCTGGTTCTAGCTGGGTGCTGTGTTAGCAAAGCAGTGTGTACCGCCCCTCCACCTCTGTGGAGAAGGTGCAGACTTAACTGTCACTAGAGGAAAGAGGCTGGCGTGTTAGCGTTGGCGGGAGAGCAATCATTGACTCCCAAGTGCAGCAAGACAGGCCCCTGCTTGCGACTGGGCCTGTGTGGCAGCCTGCTAGGGCTGCTTCCATCGAGCCATCAGCACCACTCTGTCCTTTTCCCACTTTTGCCCCATCCCACTTGCAGAGAACCCCGGGTCACACGGGAGACTGTTCTTACCTGCAGCTGCGGCTGGGGATTTGCTAGGTGACTGGATGTTTTCCAGGGCACCTGCCATGCTATAAGGTTAGGGGTGCGGGACAGAAAAACTCTTTGGCAGCAAGAGGGCTCGCACGTGCAGCTGGGACTCTGCCCATCAGTCTAGAGAGAGCAGGAGTAACCTGTGTTGCAGGAGGAGGGGGGAAAGGGGCATGGCTACCGGGCAAGTCACAAGGGCTAGTAACCACTTTGGGGAAAAGGAGAGAGGTTTCGAGGGTGGGGAAATGACCTGGAGGGCAACTAGCTACATGCCTAGGATGAGACTGTTGCAGGGATCTGAAAGGGGGCAAACCAAAACCAGGGCAAAGTAGCAAAAGCATGAAGTGGGGGAAGGAAGGAGGAGACACAGAAAGCTGAGTGGCTGGGGTGCAGCAGCAAGGCGGGAGGTCAGATGCTGGGCAGAGGAGGGTGGTCTTACGTTTTCTTTTAATGCCAGTTCCTTTTTCTCTCTTTCTTTTGGTTGAAGGAAAGTGCTTCTGAATTAGTGATAGAAAGACGCCTCTGAAAGTAAGATGCAAAATTTATTCTAGCTACCAGGAATAGGAACAGCTGCTGGTTATACTGTATCAGCGTGTACCTGAGAGGGTGCTCTGTGCAAGTGGGAAAGGGGGTAAATCCAGCATTACCTCCCTGCAAGCGAGTCTGAGCCAGTACGCTTCAGATCTACGGGCTAACAGGGACTCGTGTGGAGAGGTTGAGGCCGTTTCACCGGAAGGCCCGGATGGGAAGCGACGTGAGATAGCTTGGGTTGCGGCCACAAAGCTGCAGCCTTGGAACAGGGACTTTGGGTGAATGCCACACATGCAATACAAGGGGCAACGCTCTCTCTCTTGGATTTCCACCTGCTTCTACCAGACCCGGGAGCAAAACTGTTCTGGGAAACTAAAGCAACATAAGCACAGACGACCACGGGTGTGGTGCTGCCACATGAGACACCAAAGCTATCAGATCTTTATATAGCAGGTCTGAAGTGGGACACTCTAGATTTAGAAGCTGTTACATCAGGAGTGAAAAATCTGGTAAGTCCCGACATTCCCAAAGATCTCAGCGTTTTGCACAGCCTAATGTGTCCACTGCCCTGCCAGGTACTGGGCTTGCCAGGAACGGCACAGGAGGTCAGCTAGCTTGTCTCTGACAAACACACTCTTCTGAGCCTAACTGGGAATTGCTGCGCCCCCAGGTAAAGGACACTGATACGCAAACATGGGCTATGTAGTGGGTCTCAGTGAATGGGGAGAAGGAAAAAAAAAATCAGAAGAGGTGAAATCAAAAGGATGTGTCTGTGGGCTGTTTTGCAAATAAGAGATTATGCTTTGATGCTGACTGCACAGGGAGGGGGTCAAGCCCCGGGGACGGTGGATGAGCCTTTAATGAGCTCTGCCTGAAACAAATGCTGAAAGCAAAAGTGGTGAGGCATGGATGTGATACTTGCCCACTGCGAGACAGAGGGAACCAGGGCAGGGGGTAAAGCCAGACCAATCCACTTAGACTGCCTGGAGGTGTGCAGGGAGAGAGACATCATACTATTCCCTTGAGAGGACAGAGCACAGGGCCTGAGGCTCCACTGGGTCTGAATTGCTTTTGAAAATGGATTGAGTTCACTTAGGCAGTTGTGAGAACGTGGCTGACCCTGTGCCGAATACAGTGAGCTATCCTAGTCGCAAAGAAAGGAACACACGCGTCAGTCCAACCCATGCTAGCACTTTCCTGGCATAAGGCACGGAGACACCATCTGCTGCTTTGTACCGATGTCGAAAGGTGATCGTTTGGAATCCCAACTTTGCAGGACAGTAAGTCTGATCGTACTGTCCCACGTCAAGATATCTGTAGGGTCTTAAAACCCCTCACCAAATAGGGCTGTGTTGCTCATTGGTTTTTAATACTGTATGCTTAAAAATACCCTGCGGTATCTCGGTGTTGAGGGCCATGTTACCCAGATAAGTTCAACGAAATACCCAGCAAAAATCAAAGGCATGTCTCTCTCTCTTTCACCCCCCTGCCCAGGTACACAACCCAGGCAGCTGCACATGTGGCTCTTCTGGGTGCATGAGAAGCTTGGGCCTGGGAAATGCAGCATCTTGAATGCCCAAGAGAACCCTTTTCAGGGCTCGAGGTGGAAGGCATTGCCTGGGCAGAACTGCAGCACATGGGCCACCCTGGCAGTGAGCCCACCAAGCTAAAGCCTTCCCACTTTCCCTCCTTAGCCCCGAGAGCACAAGGATCTGGACTCACTCTGCAGCAGAGACAAAGCAGTTTAGGTGCCCGTCGTTCTCGTCCAAGACTTCCCTGGTGCGCGCTTCGCCGGTGGACTGCAGCCCAATGACGATGCACTGGGGAGAGAAGCAAAGGGCAGCACAGCCCTGTGTTAGCAAACTGGTGTCATGCTACACTGTAAGCCAGCCCTCGCGGCCTGCCAGTATTGGCAGGCAGCACTATTTTTCCTTCCTGATAACAAACTCGTCGATTGCTCTACGTTGTTCCTGCCTGAAATTTCCCAGTTCCAAGGGACTGCAAGTTCAAGACACGCCAGAGCTGAAAAATTGGGTATATCTGTCAGCTCTAAGTCAACTCAAAGCATTCTTCCAAAAGCACGGCATCAGGTTTGCTGTAAAACAGTGCTAAGGACGATCCTGCATTCATCCTGAATGGCTGGAAATGAAACCCCTGAAGACCTGATTTCACCAACAAGCGCTAGATACCTTCAAGTCATCGATACCCTAAGCAACATGTGGCCTCTTCATTGGGAACAATCATGGATTAACTTCTGTGAAAAAACCTTTCTTCCCCACTATCCCACCCAGGTGACAGAGAAGTATTTACTAAGCAATGCGTGGCTGGGCTTCAGTATGCAACAGGTTTATGCTGGGGGAAGACCAGTGGCATGAAAGATGAGACAATGCTCATTCACCTCAGTATGACACAGTTCTCAAGCAACATAGAGAGGGGCCGTCAGCAGGGCTGTGGGACTTAGACTGTGTGTGTTATCTGGAACCAGGCAACCCTGTTTGGCTCCAGTGATCCTTGTAAACATCTCAGTGATGTCAAAAGGCTTCACCATCATCTTCCAGCCATGCTGCAAGAACAATCAGCTTCCCTGCTACAAAACAGCATCTGTGAGACCCCCCTTGAATGCCCACCTCCTGCCAGGAGATGTGCTTACTGAACCTCCACAGCTGGGCTCAAGTGCCATACCTTGTCCTTTGCCAGCTCCTCCTTGGCGAGCTCAACAAGGCGCCGGACTTTAGCAGCGATACAGAGATACTTGAAGAAACGCTGGTGAGCAGACCAGAACTGACCCCACAAGGACTTCCGAGACTCCAGGCCAATCCAGTCGGCAGCCTGCTGGAACACCATCAATGCCTCTGCCCACTGGAAGCATCGACAAGAGAGGCAGGTCAGTAACCCATTTGTGTCACGGATATTAACACTGTTGGGATGTCACAACTGTTGTCACGGCCCTCTGGAGAGAGCTGAGGGATGGTAGGGACCTGGCTCACCAGCTGTGCTGCTTTGTTGTAGACAAGCTTGTACTGCTGATCCAGCGGGATTTCCTCTATCCTGAAAGTGACTCCAGAGAAACTGAGCTGCCTGGCGATGTACATTCCACTCACTTTCATGTCCATCGCCACGATTTCCATTGCACCAACGCCCCTGAGGAGGAAAGATGGATGCAGGCCATTAGGGAAATCCCTTTGCTCTGAACAGCAGCAATGAGGAGCAGGCCCAGCTGGAGAACTAAGGCCTGAGGTCAGGGTTTGGCATTTCCATCAAGTTCTCTTTGGGCAGTAACAAACCCTGCCTCTTTGTCCCTACACTGCAGGTCCCATTCCACATTTCCTGGGTGAGCAAATCTCTTCACCTCTTTCTCTCTAACTCCAGCGGAGCTGATGGTGAAACCGAAACGAGAGGCGAGGCTGTCTGACCAGCGGGAACTGCAACAGCCTCATCTTCTCCCCTGCTCCTCCAGAAGAGCTCCAGCACAAGCCATGTCTGCTCTTATTCTGAACAGACACTGGCAGCTGCCTTCATTTAACACTCATTGCTAAGGAGGACACAGTGTTCTGCTCCATCATTGACAGGACAGCTCAGTACTTAATAGCCAAACAGATGGGGAGCTGGGAAGGAAGGAAAAGGGCACAGCCAGGGAACTAGTGGCAAAGAGCAGTGCCGCCAAGCAATGGGTTTCTTCCTGACCCAAACCAAAGCCAGGACTGGTAGAAGAGAAGCCAGGTAGGACTCCCAGGACCTACCTCTTTTCAATCGCATGCAGGAACTCATCAAACGAACGGAAGGGGGTGCCCTCTCCCCAGATCCCCAGGCGGCTCATGTATATCATGTTTTTTGGCTCGGAGGCACCTGTTTGCAAGGAACGCACTGTTAGCAAACCACAGCAGCTGCACATAGCTTCGTCCTAGGCAGGCCTCGAGTGAGCCAGCCCTTTTGAAAGCTCACAATAAATTCTGACTGCATTTTCCAACAAGGAGTTACTTTTCTTGCTTCTGTGGGCCCTTTCAGAGAGCTTTGCAAAACCCTGCCCTCATTGTATGCTGGCAGGGAAGCAGTGCTATACAGACTGACCAGCCAGCAGGCAAGGGGTTAAGAGGACTTGCCCAAAGGCCACAAGACGAGTTGCCCAGCTAGGAAGAAAGCCACGAGTCCTGACTCGAAAGTCCCCTGCATTAAAGGATGGTCACATGTGGTGCATGTGACTGTATTTTTTCAGCCAACACCTTATTAGCTGACTGGAACTAGGGAATCCCCCAGCACAGACTCTTACCTGTGGCACTGGCATAGACGACCCTGGATAGAGGCAGTTTGTTTTGAAGGTCCAACACTGCTTTGCCAATTTTAGTGGAACTAGCATTTTTGGCTTTGTGGCATTCATCGAATACGATCTACGGGGGAATGTCAGTTAAGGAGAACGAGGTGCATGGTATTCATTGAGGGAAGAGAAGGAAATCCCAAGCCAGCTGCCTCCAGCATAGCTGAATCCCCTTCAAGCTGAATCCCACCCACCCAGAACCTCTCACTCCAGGCTCCCTGGGCCCCCTGCTCCTCAAAGGCTGCAGCAATTCTCCACCCTTCCTCTGTTGTTCCCTATTGAATTACGTCCCATTGTCACGCAGAGGGGAAGAATGCTGAAAATATTAGTCACATATCCACCCAGCCTCGATTCCCACAGATGCTCTAATGGGAAGATTTTCAAATGGGATTGAAGGGACCCGGTAGCACAAATGCCAGCCACTTGCCCGAAAAAGTCACATGGGGCATTTTCAAAATCCCATTTCATGACCAGAATGAGCTCACTCATCTGGGACAGCTGATACCAGTGGCTTTACTGAGCTCAGCTCCCTGGAGACAGATATCGGTTATCTTTTTAGGATACAACTCCGTCGAAGTTCTCCCCGCACCAGTCCATAATCTGCTTTAATCGTGTTCTGTGCTGTCCGCCCGCTTGGCTTTCACCGATCAAAGCAGGGTAAGTGGCAAATAGGACTCCCTCTGAGGTAGCTGTGTCACCGTATTTAATCTATAGGGAAAGAGTAAGAAAAGACCAGGCACTCAAAATGCTTATGTATAGCACATTTCACTTCATTGCCTGCCTGAAACCAAAACAGCTTGGAAGACGGCAGATACAGGGCATATGCAACACGCTGTGTTGCATATAAGGAGCGTTATACTCATATCGTGCAACCAGTATGGGGAGAAGAGACATGAAGGCTCACTAATAACAAACTTCTGTAAGGCTTGTATTTGGCACAGAGGTTTCATGATGACAGAGACCTTTAGCACTTAGATGTCTGTCTCTCACTGTCAGCGTGCTGGCACATCTGGATCTATTTAATGAACACAGAATCCTGACTTGGAGGCAAGTACTTGGCTGGCTGGAGTCACTTATTTCTTTTTCTAAGCAACAGCTTTGCATGTTATAATTAAAAGCCTCTCCCTGCTGGTTGTTTACCTCCTTGCAGAAGATGGCTTCCTGTTTATTGTACAATATCGTTACGGTTCAACTGTACCTGACTTCATTATACAAAGGAAAAACAAAGCATACAATGAGTTGCAGAAAATGCCATTCAAAGCCCTCTTGGTTTTAAGGGCAAACAGCTGTTTCAGTCCACGGAAGGCCTGATTTCAGAGATGCTGAACACATGCAGTTCCCACGGACTTTGGTGGGAATTGTGGATGCTCAACAGCACGCCAAGTGAAGTGGTAGGCGTTTCGGTGAGCTAGGCAGAAGCTAGACACGCACAAGAAAAACTTTAAACAACTGCTATTGAGTACAGGAAGATTCCTCTGGAAGGAACTGCAATGCAGTGCTAACATCTGCTTAGCACTGCAAGTGAGGAAGTCAGGCAGGCACAGACTCGCTCGAGTGACCTTAAAGAGGATGCATGTTCAGAACCCGTTGTGTTGGGTTTTTGCCAGGCCCAGCATCAGGAGTTCATGGATATATCTCCCCCCTCAGGTCCTGTTACTAACAGGAACAGAAAAAGGGACCCTGAGGAACATGCACATTTAGGCCACTTCACACCATGCCTCTGAATGAGCAGGTCTTGCTGCTGTAGTATGTGCAACACTTGCACACACACTCTAGGAAAAACTAGCATGCTGCGTGACCCTGCCCCAAGACGCCTTTTACTTTTGCAGAAATCAAAGGACCTGCAGTTACTACGGATGTGTAGTGCAACTGGGAAACGAGTCTGTGCAACTCCACTAACAGAGCCCAGACCAGAAAGAACACACTGCAATGAGGATAACCACCCCCAGGTTGCCAACTGCTTCTCTCTTCCCTGAACATGCCACAAGGCTGGGATACACGCGCTGCACAACCTGCTGGGAAAGATGCTGCCTATCAACTGTGTCTGGACGGCGGCCTTGGAGTCCCCTCCTTACCTTGTTTAAAGCATGCACCGGAATGTTGGGGGCATTAATGTCCTTCAGGTCTCTCTCTGCATCATACTTGAGATCGTTGGAGACACTGAACCTACAGGAAAGCACGGATCTGGTTATCTGGTGAAGGAGACAACACGTTGGGGCAGATTCAATGAAGTACAGTGACTAGATGCTGCAGGTGGAGCAAAACAAGTCACTTCGCAGGCTCCCTACACCCCAGAGCAAGATCTGACAGCAGCCTCAAACCCTGAGCAGGACTTGCCTGGAGCGTTGTGCAATGTTTCTGCAACAAACACCCATCAACTCAGCCTGTGAAATCTATGGGTAGCTCCCACTGGTGTCGATGGGAACAGGAGTTTAGACTCCCCTCTGCACATACATGATCTGCCACTTCAAAGTGCTGTATTAACAATAATTTATCCTCCCATCACCCCTGCAGGGCAAACAGGCCCATTGCAGAGACAGGCAAATGGGTCCTGGGAGGTAGAAATGATTCACCCAAGGCCATGGAGTGAGTCAGCTCCAGAGCCCGCATCTGCCTTTGGGAGTGCCTGACATGTTAGTTCTCAGAGGACACTTACCACAGGGACTTCTTCCTCCCCTTCAGATAATTTTCAAAGATGATCCCGGCAACTGTTCTGCCCTTTCCGACTCCAGCCCCATCCCCGATGAGAAATCCAGCTCGTTGCCCGTTGGGTAATAAAACTTCATGTTGCTGCAAAGTCCAAACCACAGTTGGGAGTTACCACAGACCCGCCCTTTGCTGCCATCTCTCACATGTGGTGTCAGAGCACCCCAATCTGCCACCAGTGACCAACCCCAGCTTGCTGGTAGCAGGGGGCTCCACACAGGTAAAGGGATGCGCACAAAGCTGAGCGACTGGGCACAAGTCAGGTAGGATACAGGGGCCAAGACAAAAAGCCTGAGCCCCACCAGGTCCCAGGAGCTGAGAATTCAGTCTCTTTGAACTCAAGCTCCGTCAGCTCTGCTTTTCCTGGCACCCAGTGTTAGACAACACTCACTTAACAGCATCCAAAATCTGCACTGGGCTCCAATGCTCCCAGGCTGCTGTATTTTCTGCTTATAACCATCGTGCTCCTGAAAGCTCTGGTTTCATTTCATTCCAGAGTGCGGGGAAGCCGGCCTACCTGGCAAGCATACACAATCGCCTCCAGCTGTAGTGCAGAGAGGGACCCATCTTCGGCAACTGAGCTCGGAAGGGAAAGGGCGTAGGTGATGTCAGGCGGAGGGACGCTGGACAGCGTGCTCGTCTCCACCACCCGGTCGGGGTGGTGTTTCCCGAGCTTGGCTAGAAGGAAGGACACGAGAAACTGTCACCAAACAAACCTGCTGTGCTTGGCCACAGCATTTCACCTGCAGACCCCAAGGCACTTCACTGAAAGCCCGAGGCCTCCCGGAACTGTGGCAGGTTTGCTATCATCCTCGTGTTTTTACTGGGAAAGCTGAGGGTGGCTGAGTGACTGGTCCAAAGCCACAGTGAGGTAGCAGCAGAAGAGCTGGGAACTGAGAGGGCAGGACTATGCTTCTAGTCACTGCTTCTACTTCAGGAATTTTTGGGAAAATCCAACATGATCCTGCCTTTCCCTCTGGAGATGGCCTGGGCTGCTGAGTCACCCCCTGGATTAGCCAACAGCCCTGCCTGCTGATAAAACAGGGAACAGAAAGCAAAGCAGCATCTGAACAGGCCTGTGAAGCCCACATCCAAAGATGTGCATAGGAGAGGTAGCAATGCAAACCCTGCTCCCCTGCCTGCCGGACACAGAAGTAGCAGCACCGACCCCAGATCCCCACACCTAGAGAGAGCACGGCATAGGACAAGGCAGTGCTGGGACTCACACTTCGAAGGGACGTAATCCGCGTAGGTCTCCGTGTGCCCCAGCTCCTCTGCTTCTTCCTCTTCCCCTTCGTCATCCTCCTCCGCCTGAGTCTGCGACTGAAGGTAAACACAACATGAATCAAATACACGTGCAGCATTGAGTACAAGCCAAAGACCCTCACATTTAAATCACCCAGCACTGGGGCATACCCCTCCTCTCCTTACAGAACGCAGCAGAGCAATAGTGGAGCCTGTCAGAGTCCAACAGTTTGCTGGAAGCCACCTTCAGAGGCCAGGCCAGACTGTATTGTTCTGAACAGGTCTTCAGCTGGCCAGCATGAGCAGAGCCCACCTGTATGCTGACCTCTGCTACACGGGCTCAGACACAGCACAGCACCATCCACGCTAGGGAGCGAGATCTGATTCATTTTAGCCAAAACGGCCTCTCGATGCTGCTCATTCACCAATCCCCAGATCCCAGATTTCCTGTTTCAGGTTCTAACATTACAGTAAAAGCCTTGTACCCAAACCTGCAGCAGCAGATGCTCATTCTCACCTGATAGCTTACGAGGAGCGGGGTGTTCGGGACAGCAGGAACTTGGTCACTCAAGCTGTCTAAGCCCACGAATGGTCTGCCAGGAGAGTACAGCTGGAACAGAACACACACAGGTGAGAACGCAGCCTGGCTTCTCTGCCGTCCAAACCCAAGCAGGACAGATCGGAGACGAGCACAAAACTGTGACACCTCTGAGGATTCACTTCTGCTCTGTGCTGATACACCTGCCTGACAGGGGGAATTCAGTGTTTGCAAAGGTGCTGGAGTGACAAGGCCCAGGGCCTAAGATCCTTCAGATGCCCTGCAGGCAATTGTGGAGCTGTTTGACAAGAACCTATTGGAAAGTGAGCTCAGATGAACACCTCCCTACCAACAGGACATGGGACTGTTTGTGCCGCCACAGTGTACACCTGTGGGTGCACTTCCTTCCCGAGTGTGGACATGCTTGCTCACTGGGACTTCACTCTCCAGCAGAGGCATGATAACAGCACTCGAGTTAAAACCAAACCTCCTCACTTTGGCTTGCAAGCCAAGAACACTGCACTCATTGTCTCACCCCAGACGCACAGCATTTATCTGCCTGATTTCCAGTAATGGTAATGAATTGTTTGCACACATCCTGCCACTCTCAGAGCGCTTCTAACTCTGGTAAGTCAATGGTCCCTTTCAACACCTGATCAAAGCAATCAGGGGCACAATGGGTTTTCACTGCACTGGGAACAACTAAGACTAGCTGGTCTTCACGATCTGAGTGCTGTTTCCTCATCTTTCCCCAAAGCAGCTCTGTAGAAAATTAGTGCTCAGCTCCCCAGACAAGTTTAAGACTTTAATGGGATGCTGGTGGCTTCCCTAGTGTTACCAGTACAGTGGGATCAGCAGTTTCATGCTGCGCTGGGGCACTCGACCAGGAATTCTGCAGCAAGTCATTCAGCGGAAAAGAAAGAGCACAGGTTTGAGGCCGCAGGAGGAGACCCCAGCAAAATCATCACAGGGGAGGGACTGAATATTAATGAAAGAACACATATTTCACAGCCTTGCAACAGATTGCCTTGAAGGCAAGTGGTTCCACCTAACCAAACCTAACACGCCGTTTTGAAAAGCACCCTTTTCACAGTGGCAATAAAAGGATGGACTGTGCAGTGATGCTGAAGGCGAAGCCCTCTGGGCTGTGCTGGGTGCAGGAGCACTCTGCTTAGCACAACAGGCAGTGACACTGCCTGGGACTGAATGCACATAAGCAACATTCAGGTTCAGGCAAACTACTACAGGGGTCCTAACTAGGCAGTAAGAGGCACACAGACTCCTGTCAGCCACTGCTACTGGGAGCCTGGTCCAACGGGATTGTAGGGATAGGCTGAATATCTCTGGAAGAGAAGTGCCGTGTCAGAGCTAATTATCATTACAGCATGTATCCAGCCCCGACACCACAACCAGTTAAGAGGGTTCCTGAGACGCTCCTGTTGGGAGACGCAGTTGATGAGATCCTCGGTCTGGGGCTCCGCACAATCAACAGGACGCTGGAATTGCCTACAGAGAGACTACGGTCAAGCTAGCAAAGCCCCGAGTCCAAAAGTAATCAACGACTGCACGAGCGGTGTGATTTCAGCTGAACACTTGAGAAGGCTGCCAGGCCTACAGAGAGAGGTCTGCTCCAAAGACAGTAGTGAAAGATGGGAAGCCCACAGACACAACCACATGGCTATTATTTCCTCCTTTTTTTTTTTTTCAGCCATCCCCAATTACTGGAAGCCTGAGTCAGAATTACGAGAAGGAAGCTGGACAGAAGACTTATTTTCAGCGCCAGCAGATCTGGACAGCAGGTGAAATGTCTCCACCTCATATCTGAACTCAATACAAGCGTTTCTATTCAATACAAGCATTTTTATTCAGGCCCAGCTCTTGGAGGGCGCATGAGACTGAGCTTGAGAGAAGAAGTATCCTTCACTGACAAGAGAATCCAGGTCGTTCTTTGATTCACGGCTGTGATGTACTAGCACGGCTGACGAGGAGGCTCTTGCATGCACCTCTCACACCCCTGGCCCCTCAACTCAGTGTCTTGCAGGGATTCATGAAAAACTGTCTGGGCAATGCATAAGAAAACAGATCCTTGGGAATAACCCTGCTGTGGCCACGAGCTGGACTGGATGATAAACTCCAACTCTAATTCAAACACTTCCTTCCCTTCTCTATTCCTGTCTGATGGCTAATTCACTCCTCTCCTTAGCTTGCATTACACGTGACATATTACCTTATTGCCTCGGACACACTCCAAGCATGGGAACTTCACAGGGAGGAAAGCAGAACCAAGCACAGGCAGCACACTGCAAGATCAAACCTTGATTTTACTTGCATTGTGCCCCTCTTTGCCTTCATTTCTTTTCTTTTTTTTGTACCCATCTCACTAACATGGAAAAAGGAAAATGTCCAACTAAGATGACAAGTTGGCACTTCCTATATAAAAATCATTCGCAGCCTGCTGGGAAGTGGGGTTTCAACTTGAAAAAAAAAAGTGCCTGACATGATTTATGCTAATAAAATTCATTGATAGGTCCAGAAACTCCCAGCTGCAGGCTTGCAAAGTGTTTGCCCCCGACTTCTTTCATTTCAGGCACGCTGGGGTTCTTTGGAGATGGCCACAAGAAAACAGGCTAAGCTGCAATAAGTATTTTTAATGGATATTTCGCAATGGCATTTCGAATTATGCAAGCCCTGTTTTGTCAGCTGAATACCTAAATGATTGCTGGATGGTTTTCTTTCCTGTTATCCCTGTTCCTGAAATGACAACAGGGAACTCGCATGCTATAAACATCTTCCCTCTCTTCGAGTTTTGACAGAGAGAGGAGGGGCAAAGAAGCACGTCAGGGTTCTGGCTATTCCCTCTCCAAGGGTTTTGTCACGCACTTTTCTCCAGAGGCTGTCAGTCTGGTTAATGGAATAAGGGCCTGCTTGCGAAGCTGAAATGCGTAAAAGCGGGGAAACGAATTGTGAAATTTTTCCTATGTTTTCTCCTTCCTACACGAAGCAAAGCCATGCCCCTAAGAGCAGTAACGATGGAAGGATAGCAAGTATAAAATTGAAATAAGGAAATCTTTTTTCAAATAATCTATAGTGGAACTTGCTGTCCCCTGCTACCATTACCAAATGCGTGGATGCTTATCTTGCTGGGGTGGTCTGACCCCAGCTGACTTCCTGCCCCATGGGCAGGGGGGCTGGACCCGATGATCTCGCGAGGTCCCTTCCAGCCCTAATGTCTATGAAAACTATGAATTATGGCAGAGAGCTCAGTACGATTTTAAAGAGGAATAAACTTAAGGAGACCTTGCCTTGTGTGACTAGTGCGAGAAAGGTCAAAGTCTTACACTTATGCCCTAAGCTAAATGCACGCTGATCGTTTAAGATATTTCTCCACGGGACGAGAATTTCAGAACTGTCTGTCACAGCTTTTCCTGCCTTTTCCTCTGCAGCACCTAGTACCAGCTGCTGTCAGAGATAAGAGGGGGGACCAGAAGGAGCTGTGAGGCAATTGCTCTCAGCAGGGGTGCTCAGCACAGGATGCATCAGTTTTTATAGAAAAATTTCCCAAGTTTACACGTCTCTGCTGAAGGGCTGTTGGATAAACGGTGCTGACGGCTCTAAGGTTACAGACTACGACATCTTCGAGTGTTCTTGTACAATAATGTTTCCTGGCACATGTTAATTCCCATGGAAACAGCTGTCTAACCATACAAAAAACAGTGACATTCCTGTAACAGAACGGATTAGGATGACGTCAGGCTGAGTTATTCCTGATATCACCCAGCTAATAGCTCACTTTACCACCGCAGCGCCAAAGCAATGTCGTGACTGTCCAAAAGTAATGGAATATTAGCACTGCTGGGAGAAGATGATCTGGGCAGATCTCACTCGCGCTGCTGGTACCTTGCAGCAACACACAAGCAGAGTCACCACCCCGTGTTAAGATGCCCTGCACGTTAAGACAATCTTTTGCTCCTACCCTGTCTCAAAGCTTCCCAATAGAGTGCTCTGGGGATCTTTGCTTTCTTTAATATAAAGAAAACCATGTTATGAAAAAGCAGGTAATAAAACTGTATTACTCAATGCACTCTCAGGTGAGCCAGTGCAATATCACAGCCGCCCATGGAAAAAAAACTGAAATTTCAAGGTTGCAGGCGTTAAACTCATCTGCCTCATCAGGAAATGCTGATAACAAAAACTTGAATTCACAGAGTGCAATGCAGAGACCATGTTCAAAATAAGCACTTCTTGTTCCCAGAAGGAAGTCATTTATAAATGGAATTTCATGGATGGAGCTGGCCTGGTTTGAACCCAATCGGTTTGCAAGAAAGGAAGGGCAGTGGGCGAGGTGACAAACAACGCCATGCAATGCTAAGGCTAGCAGAAGCTCTTGTTTTATTGTACTAACGTGAACTGGTTTCCCGTGCCGCGTCACCCAGTTCTCTCTCCCTTTTTGGCTGCTGGATTTAAAAGAGGATTTAACTTGGAGGCGAGGTTCATTTTTACACGGAAACCTAAATCACTGTAAAGAAAGAACGGATATAATAAGGCGCTGGCAACTCCACTGCTTTCATGGCGTGAAGTTGTGTCCCGGTTTTCCAAGGGGCCGTGACCCTTGCATTTCTGTAGTTCAAACACCTCGTGCCTTTTCCTTCCCCTCAGACATCTTGAGTTCCAAATCCAAACTCCAAGTTATCAACCGCTGTACTTAAATGGCCTCACAACCACAGTATCCTAGTGGCTTACAACCATGCCGAGAGGCAGGACAATGCTGTTATTCCTCATTCCACAGGCAGGGACACAAAGACCAAGACAGACTCAGGTGTTATGCGCCTAAGACTCACTGATCTGGAGCAACGCCCAGGTGCCTGAATACCTTGGAGGAACTGGGTCTGAGTGATGTGCCTGAGGTCTTCCAAAAAGCATGTGGCAGAGCAAAGAGCCCAATTCAAGTCCCAAGCTGGCTCAATGTGAAGTTACAAAGCAACAGTCAAAGATCACTACTAGATCCTCTTACTGCTGAGCTGCAACAAGCACCCATCTTTCCACCGTGACTATTTACAGCAGTATGTACACAGATGTGAAGCTGTTGGTGACTAACAGAGAACTGCTCTCACAAAGACCCTCCTAAGGGAGCCAAAACAAAGTGCAGCATCTGAAAATGCCATTCAACCTTCATAGGCAGGCAATGTTCTTTGGTTAGCTGTGGTATCTTTTATTAGACCAACTAAATAGTTGGAAAAAACGTTCTTTGCAAGTTTTCGGGCACAACCCCCTTCTTCAGGCATAGGGAGACTCTGCTGTTGCTATGTGTTCTCCAGGGAGAAGCAGTCTCCCAATGCCTAAAGAAGGGCTTTTGTACCCAAAAGCTTTCAAAGAACTTTTTTCCCCACTATTTAGTTGGCCTAATACAAGATGTCGCATCTACCCAAAGAACCTTGCCCGCCTGTGTCCTTAGACCTAGACAGCTACAGCCAACAACCCCACCCAACCTTTATGTGAGATTGCTACCCAGAGGCTCCACACGTTGCTTCCCAGACAGGACTGATTAAAGCTTTCCAGAGTAATCCCTGTCAGTGATCCAAGGACAACAGCCAGCCAGGAAACAAAGGATGAGTGTATGGTGGGAGGGGGCACCCCAATGAAAACAACCCTAGGGTTTTGGCACAACTCTATACTCTGGAAAACTCACTGGCCGTGGCTGCTCTATGATAAAGGAATAGCATTAAGCAAATGCAGGGGGAGAGGAGGTGCAGAGCTGGACACAAGTATGCTAGCATGTATCCACATGACAAACGCAGGGAGCACATGAGGGCTGCTCCAAAACTGCCAAGGGTTTGGATTTGGCTGCTGTTATAAAAGAAGAAATATTTGCAATGGAAAACAAACATGCGATGGATGCAGCTAGCAGCATGGCTCAACCATGGAGCTAGCAGGCTTCTAGGGAACACAGCCCAACAGCCTGCTGCAGTCAGCCACTGCATGGACACCTAAATGCTGCCTGTTTTGGGTGTGCATCTCCACTGTGATGATGAGTATCCCTACCTTGGACACCTTTGGCTGGGGTGTTATGACCCCAGCACTCGTTCCTGCCAAGGGCAGGGAGTCGGACCTGATGATCTGTTTAGGTCCCTTCCAACCCTAAGCACCATGAAACTACCTCACCGTGCCCCTGGGAGGATTAGCTATCACTTGTGCAGCACTTTGCAAGGTTGCATTGCTAGCACATCTTGGCTCTCCGCTCCTTCAATGGCCTGCAGCAATGTTATTTTGAGGAAGAGCTCTTTGAAAATACAACAGAGTGGGTCATGAGCTGAGATATGTAAAACCTCGCCCCACCCAAGCTGAGTCAACCTTACTGGAAGCAGCACTCCCTCTGGGTCTGATGAAAGGGCGGTGTCACCACCGACAGGTACCAGAGCTGACTTCCTCATCCCCTTGGCAGGTCTTTGCTAAGGACTGAAAGATCTTGTCATGGCTGAGTGAGGAGGAAGGCATGGGGCATTGCCACTTACCTCTATTTGGTTCTGTGGTGTTGTGTTAACATCCCATAGCGTTGGCACTTGGTTCAGGCTGTCAGCAGGCAGGAAATCCTTAGAATCAGCGATGCTGGAGAGGGAGTCCGCGGGGGAGGAGAAGATGGAGTCATCGATGTAAGTGTCCTGAAATGAAGGAGACACCTTAGTTACAGGAGAGGGTAGGAGGCAGCCTCCAGGCCTTTTCACAAAGGGAAAGCTTTTATTTCCACCTATTCAACGCACAGCTCCTCTGCACCCAGTGCCAGGATGCTCAGACATTTACAGTTAAGCAAGTCAACTGTTACTCAGCGAGTTGCCCAAAAGCTGCTATCACAGCTCCTTGACCCAAGGGGAGTAAGCACCAACTAGGCAGACATGCCTAGGCCAGTGCAATAGGCAAGAGCCAGATTAAGACTCTTTAAACAGAGTTTTAGTTTCCAGCCCTGTGGGTGCAGGCCAGAGGCAGGCTCAGACAACAGGACAACGTGTTCCCCTGATGCCACGTTTCAGTTAACAATCAGTGAGCGCTGCAACAGCAGCCCAAAGACTCCAGTGCTCAATCTGACCACAATGCACAGACGGTACTAATAATCCCCACGACGCCTCCCAGCCATTTGTATTTATATAACAATGGACACAGTCAAGATAAAGACTCTTGCCAGGTGCTGCACAAACACAATGCAAAGGACCGTGCCTGCCCCAAACAACTCTCTGTATAGACTGAGGCTGGGAGTCAGGGCCAAAGCCACGAGAGTTTAACCTGGGTCTCCTGAGTCCTGGTGTCTTAGCTGGAAAGTTGCTCTTTCCTCTACCAACACGCCTCAGCCTGGACAAGAGAGAGTCTTCCAATAATCCTTCCCCGAGTGTCTGAGGAAAAAGCCTGCAGCCCTTCAGTTTTGTGCCAATTCAGCGATGATAGTGGTTTTGGACGTCTGGGTACCTGTTTCCTAAGAACCAGAATGCCACTCATGATCCTTTGCTTCCCGTATGCTCCCCTCCAGACCCATCTTTAAATAAGAATGAAAACCCACAGCCCAAAATACAAGCATCAGAGAGCCCTCTGGAAAGTTCACCCAGAGCCCACCTTGCCCTGGGCCTCAGCCCAGAGATTTCAGTCTGCTGCTTTTACTAATAAGCCTTATTTTTAGATGGAGAGGAGAGCCGGCCTTTCATTTACCATTGCACAACTGATTTTAGGTCCTCGGGTGGAAAAGGACCCATAATCTTCAGGGATCAGGGCATGAACCAGCAGATCTTCGCTGGGATTCTGCCAACGTGAACAACTTGCTGGTTCTGGAGAGAGGAGCCACATTTGGGAGTTGTGCTGTCAATGGCAGCCCCGATAACCACATGCTCACAGAGTGCTCTGTTGCGACTACCAGCCGGCCACAGTCTCTGATAGGAGGTGGCTTTACTGCTCATTTCCAGGCAGAGGCCAAGTTCCTGCTACAGAACAGGAAGGAGGCCAAAGAAGTTGAAAAGGCGTTTAGCCCCGACACACCATCAGGAACAGTTGGGTTTCCACGGGTTATTTCTGAGGGCTTCTGGCCAACAACTGAGGCCGGGCCCCCTCCTGCCTGCTGTACAAAACAAGATGTTTGCAGTGTATAAAACCATCAGGACGGGCCCCGAGCAGCCTGCTCCCAGATGAGGTCTCATATGGCACCTCGGACAACAGCACCTTCACTGAAGCCCCAGGTGCAGTAGCCAGCAGCTGTGAGAGAGGACTGACATGTGGAGCTCAGCGCCAGAAGAGAGGCAGTGGGCACGGTGAGTGCCGATTAGCAAAGCACCGACTGGGGATCCTCCTGACCTGAGCAACTGGGGGTGGCCGCTCCACTGGAGCTCCCAGGCTGGGCCACAGCCCTCACGTTAGCATTCAGGGCTTGGGTTAGTGCACGGCTCCATTCTCCACCTTGCTCGCTGTGTCAGAGGCTCACGAGCCCACCTGCTGTTCGATCTAAAATCAATCGCCAAGGTTTATCACATTGGGATTAAGCAACCTAAGTAAACAGGGCCCCTGTCTCACAATTAAGACTAGGAGGAAGACATTTGAGTGAACCCCCAGATGCAAGCTCCTCTTAGACTGGATCATAGGAAAGCAGGGCTGGAAGGGACCTCACAAGGTCATATCCAGCCCAGTCCCCTGCTCAGGGCAGGATCATCTCTGACTAAACCACCCCAGCCAAGTATCTGTCCAACCTATTCTTGAAAACTTCCAGCGATGGAGAATCCACTGCTCCAGGCAGCCTGCTCCAACGCTCGACCACCCTCGGCATAAAGAAGTTCTTCCTAATCTCCAACCTATGTTTCCTCTGTTGTGACTTGAGGCCATTGCTCTTAGTCTTAGTTCTGTCCCCACAGAGAAAGGCCCTTCTCCATCCTCCCTGCAACCACCCTTCAGGTATTTGCAGACTGTTATCAAATGCCCCTCAGTCTTCTCTTCTGCAGACTAAACGAAGAGCTGCTCCATCGCTACAAAGAGTGAACCTTTATCTGTGGACTGAGAGCAGGAGACCATTCGGCACGACTCAGCTCTGCCCCCAAGATGAAGGGAATTAACTGAGCAGTGCAAGACATTGCCACTGCCAGCCCCAGGCCAGCTGAAAGAGCAAGATGCCAGTCAAGGATGTGCAGTAGGAGAAAGCCTGGGTCTCTCCGCAATGCAGCTGGACCTGAGACCTGCAAAAACAGATGTTCTATTGAAGCCAGAGCTATTCATCCAATAAACCCCCCCCAAACCCTCTTAATTAACCCCTAAGATCTGTCATCTTTGCAGTGACTGAGTTCTGTGGAAGGTTCAATGGCACCTACTGATCATCGCAACCTACCATGCTGCTGAAGCAGGCCCTGGAGGTCATCTCGCCGCCTCATTCCCTGCCTCCTCTTTTCTCAACTCTCGCTTGCAAGAACAAATGCCACTGCAGTCTAATGGCCGGCTACTCCTACTCCTTTGAGTAGCTGACACAAGCCAGTCTCCTGCATGAAATCTGCATTCTTGGAAACACCTGGCATTCAGTCTGCAGAGAAGACAAACGCTCAGTGCAGCTGTTCAGCGGGAGAAACTGCTCCTCTACCTGGTCAGCTACAGAAGTCGGCTGGCAGCGCAAGTCCAGGGACAGATTTTTTTCCTCCTAGAACCATCCTGCCCACAACTCACGGTGGCTGCACCGGCTTCGGTCTGTCCGCAGAGTGGGACTGCTGTAGTAGCCAGACGGTCCAGGGAATATACAAAGCACAGAATTTTTTTGGTACTGTATCTTTTGGTGGGCAACTAGATGCTTGGGGAAATGACAAGCATGCCCTTCCCTCAAGTCACTTGCTGATGAGGCAGCAGGTTGCTGCTCTCAGCGACAATTTGGGTTCTTAAAACGATCCTGAATGTCCAGCCAGAAAAGTCCGGCTCAGGTTGGGTCACTTGAGTCATGCAAATCCCACAGAGCCCGACTGCCAGAAAAGCAAATGCCTGCTCCTTTTCATCTCCCAGAGCTCAGCTGAGGCAAGGGGATGAAAAAGAGGAGCTCAGTCACAATTCAGAATGGGAGGCAAAGATCAACATTATAATCCCCCCGCCCTGCTGTGTGCTGAATCTAGGAGATGAAAGGGATTGACTGAAAGCTGCAGAAGCAGATAAGTGCCTTTGTTCTCAGGAGAGGAGTGTGCACGGGCGATGCCTCGCTTCACGTGGAACAGAGCTAAGCCAAGTGGCAGGGGCCGCTAGGAGGTGGCGATGAGAACAGCCTGGGTTAGCACAGTGGTTCTTGGATACTTTCATTCAGAGCTGGGCCCATCACAGCGCTCACTGCAAACTAAGGTCTCCTTGCTGCTTCCCCCAGTCTGGGCACAACCAGAGCACACTCTGGTCTTGAGAAACGAGTCTAAGACTGGGAATGGGGAAGTCTTGGACTCTAACGTTAAACTCGGTTTGGCCTGGGGCCAGTCACTTGGGTGTCCAACTCCTCTTCCTCACCTGTGAAATGCAGGGGACACGACCAACTCACCCACCTACTCATCTCCAGGGAGCGCCGTGAAAAGCAGTCCGTGTCTGTGAGTGCTCTGAACACAAATGAGCCGAGAACTGGCTTCACACCAAATATCAAAAGCTTCTCTGAGATCTGCATCGTCTATGCACATGGAACATGCTTCCCGGCCAGCTCCCAAGCCACCATCCTGCATTCAAGCACCCCCAGAGACTTACAGTTTCCGCAGGCCCATAAGAAAATAGTCAAGCAAAATGTTAACAGAACTCCCCTTCTTCCCAGCATGGCCCATCTTTTCTGCTCTTCTCAGACTGGAACCTCGGACATTGTATTTTGGTCTGGTGTAGTCCTGCATGTCTAAGCACCTGTGGTTCACCTTGGAGCTTGTGTCTGATATCCTACTGAATTCAGTGGTATCTGACTGAGCCCATAGTCTCTCACTTATTTCTGGCTCTGACACTGAAGTGCAAATTCTGCCCTCCAGGAAGCTGATGACTCAGAGCCACTTGGCAGAGATGGAAACGGGGGTGTCAGAACCTGGTTCTCTCCCTAAATCCATCCAGCACAGACCTTATCCCTCTCCCCTGCAAGAACCCTCTCCAAGGGTTTGTCTAACAGCCCAGCCTCAAATGTCAACTGATGAGGCTTCTTCCATCAGGATCGAAACAGACCACGAAAAGGAAAGCAACAAATGCGATAACATCCAGGCTGCAAGAACAACCGTATCCTCGAGTGTCAGACCTCTCTGGCTGATGAATAACCAGCTTGAAGATGACTGCCGTGGTCACTCACTGAATGGCGATAGCAGAGGACCTCCTAGTCTACAAAGAAAAAAGCGAGATGCCAAGGAACTCCTACCACACGGCCTCCATCTTTGGAGAGAAAGCCCAGCTGGTAGCAATCATGCAGGGAACTCGTGGGACGTGGCAGCAAATGCCAGGATCAGATGAGAGCACTAGCCAGAACCGAGGAACCACCGTGTGTGCTTTCACCTTCGAAGGAGATCGGCTCAACAGCAAAAGTTTGCAAACAGGCAGAAGGAAGTGCCTGTGAGGGCTGAGGACAGCTGGGGCTGGGAAGAATGCGAGACGGGCCCTTTCGGAGGGATGCAGTGACAAAGCACAGTCCCCCTGGGATCTGCTGAAGGCACTGCCTCCCGGCTGCACACTCCCAGAAGAGTGAGCTTACTTGGTTTTCCTGCCAGCAACCCCCTCAGTTCAGCTAAGGAAGGCCCCGCTCTGCTGACCACGGCCTTGCCTCTCTTTGCTGGACACGCCAGGCTGCGACAGAAAATAGGAAATTAATTAACCCCAGGCTGAGAGGGAAAAATCCAAGCATTGAGGATTGCCCCTCAGCTCCCCTGGCCTGTCCCCTTGCCCTTCTACCTGGCAGTCAAGATTTTCCCAGCAGCTCAAGTCCTCTGCCTGATTACATTACTCAGGACACTGACACTAGATCTCTACACCAAGCAGTTTACAATACAATATGGGCTGGTGGACTATACTAATCTGTTTAAATGCTCAGGGACACGTATGCTTGCTTTGCACGTCTTCAGTCATGGTCATTCCACAACTGGCCTTGGCTCAGTGGTTCGTGGTCTCATGCAGAGCAGGTGGAAGATCTCTGAGCTTCCAGAGACAGAAGGGAAAGAAAAGAACAGCTTGTGAAATGCAGAGAAGTGAAGTCAGGGAGTGAGGACTGCAAAGCATCCCCTGCTTCTGCAGCAGAGTAATTCTACCCGGGAAATAGTCCATGTTACCACCACACTGATGACAACGGGTGAAACTGGTGCTGGCCAAGTGGAGAGGTGCTAAATCCTGGATAAGGTGGAGGGAGTTGGGGGGGAAAAAAAAGAAAGAAAGAAAGATGAGAGCAGAGAAGGAAAGAAGTGGCTGGCCTAGGAAACCGGGGAAGTCAGGGAAGTCCAAGGGCTAATGGCACACGCAGGACTGGAAAGGGGAGCTGGTTCCTGGCCTCTGACACAAGAGCTTGGTTCGGGAAGGAACTGCCGTGGGCTCTGCCGCCTTCTGCTCTGTGCCCAAAGGTGCTGCATGGTAAACCTTTTTGCTTTTGAAATTATCCAGCTCTTTATAGCACATTATTTGGCCATTTAAGGAGTTTTGCTGAGCTGTTGAGAGTGGGGAGGGATGGGGGTGCTGATCCGGCCTTAGCTTCCCCCGCAGGCAGGGTGCACTCAGTCAGATGGATGAGGAGCAGACTGAGGCTCTGCCCCTGGCCCTGGCTCCACGCTGTCATCACCCTGTGATCCCAGCCCCGGTGGCTCATCCCGCTGCCAACTGCCCAGCCAAGCACACCCTGCCCACGGGAGTCCTGGGCCAGTCTCCGTGAAGACCCTGCCCACCCCGCTCTGTCCATTGCCCCGTGGTGGGTACAGGGCAGACGGGCTGGGGTGCCCAGGCAGCAGGGCCAAGTCCGGCAGCAGTGGAGACACCGGCAGCAGCAGCCAGAAGTGTGACAGCAGAGTGAACTGCCACCACAGGGGCTGCGAGGAAGCCAAGTCTAGCCACTGTGCCACCCCACCCCGCAGACTACAGCTCCCAGCATGTCCGAGAGCTGTGCACAGGGATAGGGCACGCTGCACTCCATGCCAGACAAAACTTCTTCACCCAGAGGCAGCGGGACTGACTGCACATGCCATGGCCCAGGTTGTCCCCAGTGCCCGGGCCGGATGGGACCGAGGGACCAGAAAGAATCACTTGGCAGGCAGGATCCAGCCCGCAGGCCGTATTTTGCCCACCCATTATAGCATCACTAGGGACAAGGTGCTACAAGAAAGAACAGTTACTTAATCCCCCAGGACTTGAGGATGTCCGCAATGTCCTGTAAAGCTGGTTAATGGTCAGTGCCACCCCTCCTGAACGGAGACAGAAGTGTTTCCAGCGACGGTGGTTACTGTCTGTGCTTCAGAGGGAGAGGCCAAAGCTCTGAGGACTTCTAACAGGGGAGTTTCTCTGAAACAAGTCAGGCTGTCAATCCCACGTGCTACGGCTACTCCAGAATAACTCCCCTCGTGGACATGTCTCTGGAATGGGACTGCTTTTTTCCAGTTTTGCTGAACCCACTTCCAGAATCTGGTTTGCACCACTGATGCGAGGTGCACAGTAGGAGCCTGGAGAGGAAGCAAGCGGGGCTGCTGCTTCCTGACCTACACCGCGGCTTTAAGCTCATCAGCTCACGCCGGGCAAGGACAGGGAACATCTGGCCAAGTCTAAATTCTCAATAACCACCCCCTCCCAGGGCAGGGATTTCTCCCATTACCTTGGCTGGAAGAAAAACACATACACACGAGGCTTTTATTCTTTTCGAGTGAAAATAAAAGCTGAAAACTAACAAATCTCCATGTCACAGCAGGACTTGGACATTTATAGGAGTACATTATAGAACAGGGAGCCTAAGGGCAGTTCCTTTATAGCGGGATGACCACTTAATAGAGAGTTTTATACGGGGTGAACAGCAAGTCAATGGGGAGCAATTATATGGCTGCTGGCTCTGGGATCTCTCCAACATTGCTCTATATTCGCATCAAAGTTCAGAGGATGGTAAGTTCAACCCACTCTTCTACTAATGCGCAAAAGGAGCTGTGAGATTTTCAGATCAAAAGGTGCTGTAAAAAGTGATTTATCAGTACCAGACAGTCAACTGAGTTTTGATGATTTTCCCATTCTTGGTTCAGCTGTGCAAAACAGGAACAGCGCACCATATTCAGGCTGGTTTCTGACACTGTCCCGAAATGGAAATATTAGCAAAAGCAAGAATTGATTTGCTCTCAATGAAGAGGTGATCAGACAGAACAAGGGGAAAGGAACACAGCTATTCCTCTTTCTCCCACCCCTTAGAGAGAGCTGTGCTGCTTTGGTCAATGCAAAAAGTTTGTTAAAATAAATGGAAGAACTGGTGAAGTCTAAAAAAAGGAGAGTGCGCAAAAATAGTTTTGGCTATGAACTCATTAATATATATATAGTTTATTTACTGGAAATTACAACCCATGGGGAAAGGAAATACAGTCTTCTTTTGTTACAGTGATCATCAATTCCTTTCTATTTAGCACAGCATGTTTGACTTGTCTTAAAAGACTAAAATACACACACGACACACGCAGAGGCAGAAGAACACAAGGGCTTTTAAAAAAACCCAGCAAAGATTCTGTTTCTAAAAGAGCCATGTACTAAGCAAAGTGTATTTTAGATAAGACGGAATTAGGAGTTAAAAAATTAACAGCCGTATGTGCAAGTTACAACTCAGCAAAAGGAAGTTTTCTAGCCCTTAACAATCAAAGCTCTTTAACACGCAGGGCTATAAATTCCTAACCCGAAGGAGCGAGTGCTATGATCAGCAAGTGATTCTCTGCCCTTTTGTTCAAATTCTCTCAACTTGGAATATAATTCAGTATTTATGGTTATAAAAGCCACAGGCTGACCTTCCAAGCTGCTTCCCTTCCCCAAAGTTTCTCAGTTAATAATTGATTTGCTGACTGACAAGAACAATCTGTGTGAATCTGACGCTTTCAACACCCGGTGCCCATACAAGAAATCTGAAGTCTTTTCTTCTTCTCCTACATCAAAAGTTGTGGCTTTAAAATCCTACTAAAACCAACAGGTACACGTGTCCACACCACCAGCTGAAAGCTGCCTATAAGCTATCAGGAGAAAAGAGAAAAAAAAAATGTTACCTTGTAGAGAGCGGGGAACTTAAGCCAAAATTGCATTTGGGACATTTTAAAACTGCATTCAAGTCGTTGCAGGAAGAGCAGGACTCAGGCCAGGTAGGCAGGCAATCTTTTCCAGTACACAATGGAGAAAAATCCTTATTCATGACAGCAGCAGCAATGGCTAGAGAAAGATCTCATCGAGGTATTGGGAAAAAAAAATTCACATGCCAAAGCAAGGAGCGAAAATGGAGAAGAAAAAAGCCAGTCCATACAACGCTTCTGTCCTAAGCCTGTAGAAATTTGCATATAGTGTTTAGTCATGAAGGAGAGTGCTCTTACTTCCTCTAAGTACGGGAGCTGATTTTCAGGAAATGATGCCTGCTTGGTAAGTCAGTGAAATTACTGGCAATGCAATGAGAATTACTGTATGTGGTGTAATCCAACCACAGATACACTGTAAACAAAGCTGAGCTCCTCGATGGCTCCGTTTTTCTTGGGATAGGAAGGGGAAAAAAAAAAAAAGTCTGTGTGGGGACCTAGCTATGCAATAAGCCAGGGCAGAGATCGTTTTTCCCTTCTCCCCCAAGTCTCAGGGAAAATGCTAGCATGGGCAAAACAAACGCTTCTGTTTTTCTTTCCTCTTTGGTCTGTTTTCTCCTTGGCTTGGGTGATTTTAAGGGGTCAGTGAATCAAGGAGCTGGACTGAAATAAAACCAGGGTTTTCAGACCCGTTTTAAACAGTTCTTTAAAAAAAGAAAGAAAAAAAAATAAAAGCAGCGCGACTGTGAGACACCTCCCCATCCCAGCCTGGCCGTTGCCTCGGCAGTTTCTGTGCCCAAATCCATTCTGGAAAAAGAGGGGTTTCCCTACTTCATTGTGGGCTTCAAAGAGAGACTCTTGTATGTGCCTGTACACCAAGACTTCCCTCCCTTTCCAGACATGGCATTTGGAGCGCTGTCATTGCTAGGAATAGTGGGATGAGCAGGACTGCTGGGGGGGGCAGGGGGAAGGAAGAAGAGGCAAAAAGGACACGAGATGCTACTCCATCATTGAAGGCAGCTGCTCCCAATGAGCTCACAAGGTCCCTTCCAGCCCTAAACTCCTGTGAATCTGTGAAAGAGGCAGCAGAACCTCCATATCCCCGTGTTCGGGGGGAACCTGCAGTGTGAACGTTATCTGCTCCACTTTGGAGCACAATGAAGCAATTCTGCAGCTCTCCCCAGGGAGGTTAATCATCCTGCTATGCTCCTATCATGTCCCAGAGTGTTCCGTGACATCCCAGCTCACCGCAGCACTCCCAAAAGTCAAAAGGAGTCATTTCCTGCCCCTGCATGTGTGCCAGCTGGGAGATCGGCTCCCAGCGACCTCGGCCCCACCCCCAGCCACCTTGTTGCGTTGGTTCCCAATGTGGAAACCGAATCTCAGATGGGGCAAAAGCTGGGCGCACAGATCCCGCAGTGACAGCCTTCCCCGTGTGCTCTGAAGCAGCCGTGCCAGCAAAGGAGGACAGGAAGGTTTTTCCCTGGTTACCTGGCTCTCCAGGCTGTTATGCATGCATCTCACGTGGAAGGGCTAACACCTGTCAGACACGTCCTGCCTCTCCACTAAGGATCAGAAGCAAAGGAGCCTGGAGGCTACAAAAGCCTGATGCAGCAAAGAGCTTCTTTGTCTGGAATGAGGGGCTCCTAGGCCAAGAGGTCCAAGTGGGTCAAGTCTCAGGGGGATCCGTATGGTGGGGGGAGGAAATGCAGAGAAAAACCAAAACAAAACAGGCGAGGCTCCTCTTTGAGAATGTACCATAAGCTTTAACCAGGGTCTTTTCTGCTCCAGAACATCCTGGTGTTGGAGGGTCACGAGCTCATGAAAGCAGCACTCCAGGTCTTTCCCCACCAAGGTGGTCCAGATCCAAGCCGGGAGAGCGGCCTCTGGATCTTCCCTTTAAGAAGGGAAGCTGCGTCTGGTGCTCAGGTGTGCAACTGTGACCTGTGCAATGAAACTGCATCCAGGACAGGAATTCAGTCCCCGTTGTGAACAAGGCCTGTCCTGGGACTAGGTGGGAAAGGAGCATGCTTTCCTACTGATGCTCTGTGGTGCAAAGATCTGTGGCTGGAGTCTCAGACAGGAGGGCTGGAAAGATAGAAAACTAGAAGACGGCTGCTCCAGCAAAAAAAGGAAGCTGCTAAGCCTTCTGAAGGCTCCTCGGCACAGGAAAGGATGTCGTACCTGGAGATTTCATGACTGCACAAACCCGAGGAGCCGGGTTCTGGGGAGGGACACCAGGGACGTATTAGCAGGGGGAAACGATGCGTTCTGGGGAGCCGAGTTGAGTTTCTGCGGCCACTGGTTTCGGGTGCAGAAAGGCAGACATTTTGCCTTGGCTGCTTTTGTCTTCCGATGAATTACGTGGCAAGGCCCCTGAGCTTGGGAGAGGAGAGCTTTAATGACTACGTGCTGGAATGGAAAGAGATCAAATATGGAAAACATCTTAATTACCGACTCGCTGCTGGTGATTGAATTCCTACACATCCTTTGTGAATCCAGGACCTCTCGCATACGTAGAGCTTTGCACGCTCAAGGCTGCGAGACTTAAACAACCCTTGAAAAATGAGGTGGCCTTTTCTTTTTTCCTGCTCTGGGGAATGGGAGCCATAAAAGTTCAACACAAGACAATGCGGGACTCGGAAAACATTCCAGATGGCTAATTTTGTCTTGCGAGGAAATCACGAGCGGCAAGACACCCCACTGCGGAATAACGACCCGTTTCCCTGCAGGAGAAAAGATGCAATAGCCCATTCTCTAGCCCACCGCTGCTTCATGAAGGCGTCTGCCGACGGACTATTCAGAAGCAACGCGAGATCATGTTGTTTTCAATACTTGTTTCACCCACCATTTTCCAACAAAAAATAGGATGTCAAACCATGTTCAGTTTGACAGCCTTTACGCGATTCCCATCAGCCTTTTAATTGAGACTACAGAACACACGATAGAATTTGCTGCCATTTGCTGTTATCTGCTGGACATTTAGCCAACAAAGTTTAAAAAAAGACATCAAATAACATGAGATTATAGCAACTGAATATGGGGAGGCTTGGTAACTAGCCAGTCTCCTGAAAGACAAGATCTAGGCCAAGCTTTCAAAGGGATCTGGGGGCCTAAGGATGCAGGGAAAGTGCTTAGCAGGATTTTTAAAAGCTCCTCAGCAAGTCAGTTGCCTAACTCACTAGGGGCTGCATCTGCAGAGATGCTTTTAAACATACAACTAGGCACCCTTCTGTAGCTTTCAACTTGCACGTCTTTGGAAATTTGGCTCCAAGTCCCCATCAGAGAGGCAGCATCACACATTCAGTAGATACTTGGCTTGTGAGAGAGGGACAACAGGTCCTTATTGCCTTGGGAAAAAAACATCAAATGCTGGCTAAGGGGAAGCAAAGCAGGCTGAAAATTAGAGCAGCTGGTAGCTTTTCTTCACAAGGCTGTTTTTTCCAGAGGTCTGAATGGTAGGGTAGTCCGTATTGTACATACCAGCCTCAGCTTTTCCTGTTTCCATAACATCATTGACTTTACTGGGGCAAGGATTTACTTTAGTTTTTGGCAGCCTTGCGGGTCAGTCACTGCTGCTGAGCACAGGAAAAAAAAATGTGCGGACAATGCTCTGGTCTGGTTTTTAAAAGCAAATGGAAGGGAAGATGACAGAAGTGCCTAGCAGCGATCTGTTCGGCAGCCCCGTTTTCAGGTCGAGATCTACTCCCTGCACACGTGGCGAATATTTTAGAATATTACAAATATTTTTAAAAACCCTGAAGAATTAGGAGATATTTTATCATTTAAAAATTAAGGTTAATCTTGGGGTCTAGCCTTTTGAGGGCAAGGGTAATCAGTAATCCTCTACTGAGGCAGGGCCACTTTAAGAACAGGTTCGGGGGGAAAGAGAGCTCCATTCTTAGCTGGGAACGGGGTCCTAGTGACCCATATGTGAATGACTGAGGGGAAGTAAAAAGAAAGGAGAGCTTCCAGCTTGGGGGCGGAGGCCCTGAATGGGTCTGGAAGGAGGCTCACAGCCTAGTGACCATGGCTCAAAGGGTCTAAAGCCCAGGAATAACTGTAAAAAGTCACCAACAACTGCTCACTGATGTGCTAAGCCAGCAAGATGGGACCACTGCTTTGGGGTCAGCGTGCAAGAATTGAGGGCATGGGAGAGATGCATACGTGGCTATTCCAGGCAGCACCGAATACCTGGTCATGCCACGTACAACAGGAAGGAAGTGTAATCAGAGGCAGGGAGACTTCATTCAAACACACTGACTCAGGCTCATTCTGCTTTGAATTAAAGCAGCTATTTAAACGCCTTTCCCAATGGCCCACTATTAAATTATATTACCAGCACTTTTTCACATGCTTCAGATCAAGCCTACCCCACTTTTGTGGGCTGTAGCAAAGGGGGCGGGAGTGGGAGGGAGAGAAAAAGACGACAGGGCTGCCGAGAAGATCAAAACAGGTTTGAACAGAAAATGTCCTGATTTCCTGAGGCCTCCATTTGTAGATTCCCTCTTTTGTGGAACGCTGGGCTTAAACCACAGTTTAAATTAAATAACGCGGGTGAAAATAAAACAGCGGGAACAGTCTGTGGTGGTGGAGACTCAGACAAGCTCAGGTTTATAACCAGCTAAATTCTGACCCATGATTCATGTCCCCCAAGCAATGGTAAGGCCCTTTTTCTGGACTCATGTCCAGCACAAAGGGCACTGTCCCATATGTCACCTCTACCCCCTGCCGAGGCACTAAGGGACTAATGCTTTGCTTTTCCCAGGATGTGCCGATAGGAACGTGGCTAGAGAGCAACGCGAACAGCTGCGGACATGCAAACAGCTGACATTTTTCTGTGCTGTGGGAAAAAAGGCTGCTGCACGGACACAACTCAATCATATTCACTGCAACCAGGTAAGAGACCTCATGTTGCAACCTGGTAACAACATCAAGGTGGTTATTGCAAAGCCAGGGCTTAAGTAAACTCCGGTTCTCTCCAATGGAAGTGCTTTTACATTGCGATTAAGCCACGTGGAAACCCGGTTTGAATGCAACTGTCCATTCCCTTGCAGGTAAAGCCTCTTGTTAGCAAAATGCTTCAAAGACAGCAGAGCCAGTTAATTGTCTTCAAATTGATTTTAATATCTGTATCCCCTGCAGACCTATAACTCCAGGACAGCGCTAGGAAATTCCAGGTGGTTTCTTATTCCAGGAAGCTCTTTATTTCAGTCCGAGGCAAGTCTTTCATATAATTTAATAACTTGTACATTGATTTTTTTTAAATCACTACTGCCCTGGCATGCACAAAGATACAATTTTTTAATTAATATTTTTTGAAAGAGTGGTTAAATTCCACCCCCCCTTTTTTTTCTAAACATAAAATGGATTTCAACAGGAAACTGCAAGGGAGGGGAAGGGCAGGAGGGGGTGGTTATGATTAATGCATGTGTTTGAGAGTCTCCCCCCATATCCCCCCAAGCTGTATGAAAAAAAAAAAATCAGATTAGACAAAGGTTGTCATTGCATCTTTATGGCATTATTGTAAATGACTCTGCAAACTAGCTCATTCCTTCCCCCGATTCCCTCACCTGCCACCCAGAAAAGGAACTCCAAATCTGACCTCCTTTCTCTACCTCCAAGCATTTTAGCAGGGTGACCGGATCAAGCAGGGAGACCAAGTTATGGATCAAGCTATTTCACTGCTGAAGGACAGAGGAATGAGCAGCCAGGGGCTTGCTTTGGAGAGCTGCTGGGTATCTGCTGCTCCAAGGAGAGTCACCAGAAGCTCCTTGCACCCCTGAAAGCCAGGCCCTTTGCTTTACACAGCAGAATTGACAATAAAAATCAGAAGAGGAACCATCCCTGCCCAGGAGGAACAAAGGCCTGGGGTGAGCATAAAGCATAGTGGGAGGAAATACAGAAAGGGAAAATTTTGGCCGATTATCAAGAAAAAACGTTTACGGGCAAGAGCTACACCACAAAAGCACAAAGGACACAGGCCCACTCCTGTTTCTCGTGTCACTGAAAACAGGACAGAGCCCTGAAAAATGGACTGTAAGGGAAAATCCTGGCGCAGGCCGCAGGCATGGCCTTTTAAGACTCTGTGACCAGTCTTTTCCAGCCTGACCTGCTCTGGTTCTGTGGTAAGATTATGAGACAGTCGGTCGCTATTCATACAGCCCACGTTATCCGAAGACAGAACACATTAGCAGTCGAGCAGCCCTTTTTGTGATCAAGATGCCTGACAGACATTGATATAAGCATGAATATTCCTCTGGGGAGTAAATTCACAGCCCCCCTGCACTACTGTCTTACGAAACGCAACATTTTTATACCTATTTACTGACATTTTAAGTCTTCTGAATCATCCTGTGCTCCTCACAGCAGGGGTGTTGCTGTGAACCAGATGCTGCTGGATATGGAGGGCTGGCAATCTCTCCTCTAGCTGAGATTTTCCTACAGACTTACCTGCGGTGCACCACATATAAAGAGCTGCAGAACCAAGTTCAAACTTTCTGACGTATTAGAAACCCAGATCCCTGAAGCATCTTGAAGCTAAATTGAATGTGGGGTGCAGTTTACTGTCCCTACCACCTGTTCCTCACCACTCTCCCCAAATCCATTTTTGGAGGACAAAGCATGAAAGAAAGTCACACCCAGGGATGGGACAGAGCAGGAAGGAGGTGTGGGGAGGCCTGGAACAAAAAGCACAACACAAAGAACATATTTACACACACCCTTACTTCCCCCTTTCACAAAGTCACATGCAGTAACTTCACGGGAGTCCACCTCTGTGCAGATCCCTTTGTTTAATGCTACAGGTCCTTGGGGTTACAGAAGGCAAGTGAAAGCAAGTGAAATGAAGGCAAAGACACTCCTTGGAGATGAGGCTTTGCCAGGCGCAGAACTCAAAGATTAAAAGGAAAGCCCCACGGTCAAAGTCCCCAAGTGCGGAAGAAATCAGGAATGATTTTGCAGATGGGAGGTCACTGCAGTGCAAAACTGTTTCAAAGGGATCAGCCACTCCTGCCCCATGATATGCTAAAAAAAAAAAGAAAAATCGTCAGCCTTAGATGCACCAGCTCTCTGGGAAGCTGTTTCACAGCAGACACAAGCTGTGCAGTGCTGCCAGCTGGAGGGAGCCGAGGTTACTGCTGGGACCAGGACGGAGTTCGCCCTTTAATCACCACAGACACGAGTAGCAAGAACGAGCCGATTCTGCTCTTCCGGCTTCTTGCAGCGAGGCTCAAGCAGCTTTCGGTGAACAACAACAGGTTTAACCCACAAACAGCTAGAACAGCTTCATCCTCAGCGTTACCTCCTTAGAGGCCATCACCCACCCCGGATTTCCTGCAAGCCTGTTCCAGCCAAAGGTGCAAGGACAGCTGCTTGGATGATAGCCCTGATACTCAGGACATCGGGGCTAGAGACCTTCGATCTTTACGTTTCTCTGATCGAGAGCAACCGAGGCCCCAGCTGCAGATGCTTCACCACACCACAAGTGCACAGGAGGTGGATGGTGTGTGCGGTCAGCCCCCTCTCTCCAAGAAACCGTGGGTGGCTGCGCGCTTTGCGGAGGGATGAGCTGCTCGGGGAATCCAAAACCCACAACTGGGGGGGAAGGGGCCACACCTCAACCCCCACTTACAAACACAGAGACCTTAACCTGTGTTGTTATCAAGAGCTACAATCAACATGCACCAGGGAAATGGGTCACTTCCACACCGCCCAGCACCTGGTGCTGGAAATGCAGAAGACTGCGACAATACCTTGTGCATAAAGCTTCGCTGGACTGTGTTTTTATGCAATGCTATAAATCCATGCACAAATGCCAGTCTGCTAAAATAAGCCACTGTTAACAGTAACAGCCAGCTAGTACAGCAGTGGTGCTGTTGTAATAAAATCATTATGCAAGACTTGTCGAATACTGGGGGCCAGGTCAGACTGACCAGTGGAACAAGTCTCGCCTGTGTAATTTGGTGTCTGTACTAAAGTCTCAAGGAACTGAACTGAACTGAACTGCAGAGGGAGGGAACACCAGGCAACCCAACCCGATGACCTTGTATCGAGCTCTGTGCAAGTAAAACCACCAGTCCACCCAGAGCCACACCAGTATCAAAGGATGCTTGTGCAGTCATGAGGATCCTTTCACATGACATTCATTAGAGATCCAGGGCTGCACTCTGGTTCTTGAGCGATTGTCCATGGATCCTTTCCAGAAAGCCCAGGAGAGTCAGCTGTATACACAGGGTGCGATAAAAGTCTTCTCACAGGCAAAGTGGCATATGGAAGAAAGCCCTCAGAGAAGCGCTGGTTTAAGAGGTCACACAAGCCATACCACTGCCAGGCAGTGGAAGAATCTGAGTTAGGCTTGGTGTCCATCGGAGCACACACTGGACAAATGTAATGCTGCTGGTCTTCTACATGAAGCAGACCATTGAGAGTTGGCTTGATCTAATTTGCTCTCTGACTTGCTTTAATTTCAAGGCACAATAAACAAATCCAAGTCCTGCAAATTCTAACACAGAGATGATTATAACCTAGGGTTCCCCCTGCCTGCCCTTACCTATACCATGTTCAGCTTTTCTGCGCGGTGGAATGCATTCCCTTAGCAACCCTTTGAAAGCCGAGAGAGGGTTTTATTAACCAACCAAAAAGCTCTCAAGAGCTCGCTTCTTAAAAAAGAAAATGAAGTTTCTACCATATGCAATAATTGAGATTTCAATTATTCCACTGCAGTAAGGAGGAAAATACTGGCAAAGTCAACTAGAGACCAGCCAGCTGCCCTGTCCTGCGCAAGGCAACCTGGGCTCACTATCCATCAGCATGTCATTGATCTCAAGGGTAAATGCAAGTTCACGGCAGCAGGGAACAGCAGCTTTGAAAGCAATACAGTATCTGTGGTTCGCAATGACTGGAGGTTGTGAGTGATGCTGCAGAAAGGCTTGCGAGAGTGTGTGTATTTCCTCCCTAAACATGTGGACAAATGCAGGGTTTTTTCCCTATTTCTGCTGCAATTGGGGGTGGTTTTAATTGTGATGAAAAGGTGCATGGCAATGAGAGAGGAAACAGGACCTTGTGGCTCGCATGTTACAAAGACAAAGAATCAATGCGATCCTCCAGCCTGACCTCCTTTGTCCCACAAGCCATAGGACTGCCCTGTTGAAACTAGAGCATCTCTTTCAAAAGAAGATCCTATGTTAAACAAAAGCTTTCCATGATGGGGAATCTGCAACACCCTTGGATAAACGGTGTCGCTCTCCCCTGCTGAACTTTGTCTGGGAGAAGATGAACAGATTGTGCCCCTGGAGTCTCTCACTGCAGGGCCTGTTTTCCAAACCTTTGATCAGTCTTGTGCCTCGTCTCTGAACCCTCTCAAGTTTTGCAGCCTCCTTCCTGAATTGTAGACACCAGGACTGGACACGGTATCCCCATCTTGTAGTTTAACCGCCAGGTCAAACAAAGCTAAGAGCCCCCCCACCCACCCTCCTGCTTGACAGTCCTCCATTTCTACACTCAAGGATCGCATTGAGGGTACTATACCTTTTGGTCTGCGAGTAACACAGAGCTCACATCTAGCTGATGCTCATGAAGACCTCCAAAAAGAAATGCAAAACTCTAGAACTCTTGGTTCAGAGATGATACCTTTTATTAGATCAACTAAGAAATAGCAACAAAAAAAAATTATCTAGGTGGTCTAATAAAAGGTATCATCTCTGAACCAAGAGTTCTAGAGTTTTGCATTTCTTTTCGTCTCAGGCCAACCCGGCTACCAAATACATCCCTCAAGACCTCCAAGCCTTTTTCAGGGTCCTGGTTTCACAGGATGAAGGACTCCATCCTGGAAGCAGAACCCACACAGGTTTTTCTTAGATGTATGACATTATACACAGCTGTACTGCAGAAGCGTATGCCAGTTGAGTTCAACTCACTGAGCTACACAAAGCACTGCGTCTGTGACTGGTCCTCTTCATTATTTACCACGCTTCAAATCTTTGGATCCTTTGCAAACATTAATCAGTAATTACTTTACATTTCCTTCCAAGTTATCAATAAAAACATCAATTGGGACAGGGTCAAGAACTGATCCCCACAGGATCCTACTGAAAATGCACCCAACTTGATTGTTTCCCAATCTGTGCAAGGGCAATCAGAAAACCGACTACAGCTAAATTCATCCCTGCTTGTGGAGCACTTGGTCTTTAAGATGGAGCAGTCTATCATGTTAGCTGGAGCAGAGAAGGGCAGGCTATCACGTTAGCTTCCCCCAGGTCTAAAATGGGGCTGCAGCATTGGTATATCCAAAACAGAGACTCTCCATTCCCCCCAGCCTCAAGGACTGAACTTGCTATTTAGTTTTTATTCCCTTCCCATCCCATAGCAGAGGCCTGCCTCACAGGAGGAGCCCTCAGACAGAGAGAAATGGGTAGATCTCTGTGGAGCCCTACATTACCATTGCCACCACCAGAGACATGCTATGCTATTCCTGCCTTGTCCCATCCTTATCCCATGGAGCTGAATAACCACAGGCCCCCAAATGCCCCCTAGCTCCCATTTCCCAAGCTCCAGCAACCCTTAACTGGCCTCAGCTACTTTGAGCCTTATTTAAATCTATGTGTTTACGTAAAGGATGCCAGCAGACCAGCAAAGATGAATCAGCCAGCCAGAAGGCAGTGACAAAATTGGTGGGGAAGCAAACTGAAATCTCAAGTTCACACGGGGCCGGTTCTGAGCATGCAGGGACAATCTCCTCTTCCATCCACGCAAGCCACTTAGGATACACAGGAAAACTCACTTTTGGCCTTGCTGAATTGACTGCATTAGTGATGCAATCTGAACAATTCCCAGAACTGCCCAAAACATAGCCATGTCCGTTCCTGCCCCTTCCTCTGACAAAGATGCATTGGCAAATCTAGCCAGAGGGCCAAGAGATGAGGGACCTATCCAAAGCAAGGGGCTGAAGGAACCACCCTCTGCCCCCACAGATGGACAAATTCAGGCGCCACGAGCTGGAGGCTCTCAGCTGCTTTCTGTCGCCAGTAAAACAAGCATTACAGGGCAAATACCTCAACGGGTTCATTAGGGGCTTGCTCTTTAGACCTTGTCAATCCATTTCCACCATCAACTATGTTCCTGGAAAACCCTTTAAAGAGACAGCCAGCCTGGAGGTTTAATGCAGCCCGAGGCCAGGCTGGAATCCCACCACAGCGCAGACCAGCGCCCGGCAGATTCCTGAGGGTGGAGGCAGACAGATCACTATCGAATGAGATTAAGACAATGCCTGCATACGCCCACTAAGCTTCACTCCAAATCAGCCAAAGGGAAGAGGCTTTTCCATCTCTCTCTTGCAAGTCCCCACAGGAGATGACATGGAAAAGCAGGTGTCCAAGAAGAACACAGGGAGGCCAGCAGTGATGCAGGTGCATTTAGCTCTCCTATCTAAGTGACTGTGCACAGAAGAGTGAACTATACATGCATGCGTGTGATGGCAACACAAGATCTCTTGCACACAGTCACGTTGCTCTCCCTTCCACCCAAATCCATGTATATTTTACAAGAAAGAGTTGCTTAAAGAAGGCTGGAGTGAGCTCCTCATGCTCTCCTTTCAGCATCACAGATCTGCCCAGCATCGTTCTTATAGCAACATGTCTAGCTAGGTCTTCATACCACCCCGGTCACTGTCCAAGTGTGGTAAAGACAGGTACTTTCCTAAGTAGTCACCTAGAAAGAGGCATCAGTCATCTGAACTCATCCAGACATAAGTGGAATTTCCCACCCTCTCTTTGGAAGTGCACGTTCTGGGAAGAGAGCTGAGGCTGTTAATGTTTAACAGCTTGGCATCTGGGACAGCGCGAGATCAGTAAAGTGGGGAAAAGGTTCTGAAGAAGTGCCTGTCCTCAAGGACATTAGCAAGTTCAGTCCTCGAGGCTGGGGGGGAATGGAAAGCTGTGCAGGCTTCACCAGCATGGAACATAAGACCAACCTTTATCTCTGGTGGGTTGAACTGCCAGTGCTCGGTCTGTCTGTGGGCTGGATCCAGCTGGTGGCCCCAATCCAGCGCTGGGGTGGATGCAGCGGGGCCATGCAGAGAGGGGTGGGGGACAGCCTGGCCCTGATCCAGCCGTGTCTTGCAGTAGGACTGGTCTCAGCCTCAACCTGGTTCTGCAGGTGGTGGGAGGGGCCATGACCCAGACCCATAGGGGGAAGGGGGTATGGCTTGTTCCCAATCCTGGTGCATGGGGGAAGGGGGCTTTGGCCCAGCCCAATAAGGCGGGGAAGGGGGGAAGGGTGGCCCAGCACCAACCCAGCTGTGGAGGGAAAGAGGCATGGCCAAACCCCAATCCGGCAGTGCAAAGAGAAGGGGATGTGACCTGGCTCCAATCCACCATGCGGGGCTTGGGAATTTGGCAGCAGGGAGGGATGGCAGTATTAGTGCCACTAGTTCCCTGCCGGCAAATTTCCCAAGCCGTGGGGAGCCCTGCAAACCAGATGCCAAGGCTCTGCAGGCTGCATTTGGCCCACAGGCCGGAGGTTGAGCACCTCTGGCCCAGCCTGTTTCTCCCAAAGACCCCACACTCCAGGTCTGGTTTCAAGGGCCTGGTCAGAGGGTGCCATGCTCATTTAGCCAAGCCTGTGTTTGTAGTTGCGTTTCATGTGCACACTTAGATGGGAGGATCTGGCCAAATGTAGCTGTCCCCAGCACCCTCCCATTTCCACAGTTGACCAGCAAAAGGTGGGAGAAAAAAGGCAAGGTAGAAAGGCCCAAATCCTTTCCTTCGGCATCTCCAAAGCAGCAGCAGCTTACACGGCACTTCTAGTTCCTGCTCTTAACCCCAGGATTGTTAAAGCAGGGAGTAAATTAAACCCACAGACTCTTTGGCAGCAGATGGGATCTGTCCACAAATGTTTATGACACAATCTCCAATGAGCATTGAGACTGTTAGATATTAACAAAGCCTCAGAGCAAAGAAAGCATAGAAAGATCAACAAAACCAATAGTTGACAGGTTCCCAAAGACTGACTGGTTCAGTAAAACACTCTTGAAATCCCTTCAGCTCTAACTCTAATCAGGGTAATAGGCAGTATGGCTCTGGAGAACACCGAAGACTGACAAAGCATCGGTAGAGATATCCAGGAATACACACCTGTAACATCAATCAGCATCGAGGCGAGTAGCTGGGGAAGCCTGCATGTTGTCAGACCGCACTGCATCCAATTTGAGACCGATAAAACTACTATCCTGGGCACAAGTGATCTGCCAAACTTTTTACATTGGAGCAAAATTTGATGATAAGAAGTCTTGCTCAAAGTCGTTTGAGCTGCTTTACTGCACAGAGCGACATCACTGAGTCACACTATCTGCTGGAATCTCCCGAAAGTCCCAGGCCATCATGCACACGCAGCTAGAGAAGCATGTGAAAATCTTCAGTAAGAGGACTGATAAAAAGGCTCATTTATTAGCTTCTGTGGCATCTTATGCAGAAGCATTCCTTCAATTCCTGCTGTTATATTGCATATTACTAGAGGAAAAAAGATTGGCTCGCTCTAGCTGTTATAGGCAGAGGCAGATAGGTGCATGTGTCCAGGGACAGATAACTAATAATTTATAAATGTTCAAAATAACTGAGATCAGCTCTGTAACGAGGCATATAACCCCAACCATTGACTAAGATGTGGCAAGAAAAGCTTTCAAAAATCACCACTGCAAAATGAAAGGGATCAAACTGCCAGCACAGATTTGAGGGGAACTTCAATCAGCTGTTTGTTCTTGACAAAAGCAGGATCAAGGAGAAAAGCAGAATAAAAATGAACAAGGGGAGAGCTCTGAGAGCCACAGCAAGGAACACAGTGCAGACCAACAGAAACCAGTGCTTTTGATCTGGAAGCTAACATGAAAGGTGCCTTATTGCCAATAAAGGAAATGCAGAATATCAAAGTCCACTGCAAGAACAGCCCTGCAAACAGCTCACCTACCTCATCTGCAAGCTTCACGCTTGAGCCTTAATCCCAAGCCAAGACCATCTCATCTGGTTTAGAAACACCCGAGGAAAAGAAGCTGAATGCCACAAGGACAAATCTGGACTTGTGCAGTGCAAGGAAGACAGCAGGACTGAGACTGGGCAACACGAGTATCAGCTCCACACCGCATTCAAGCCCAAGGGATAATCTCCAATGGTGCTTTTTCTGACTTTGCTGCATTGTGGCTACCTTGCCTGCTAGCCCAGAGACACCCACAAAAACTTTGGTTTGGCACTCACCCCAGGCCAGCACAACTGGCTGCGACTTAATAAAACTGGGCATCATCAGGATAGCTCAGGACCCCAGTCAACCCTCACAGAAGACCGGTCCACGCACTAAGGAAGTGGGACAACCCGTCTGACTCGCCATGTTGCATTTGAAACAGGAGCACAACTACTCCAAACTGGCCTCTGAGCTTTTACCTAGAAAGGAGCAAAGTGGTTTACATTCTAATCCATCTACTCCTGACAAAACCAGAGACCTCCTGAACCAACAGGCTCGCGAGCAGATTTAATAAATGAAGATGTTTTGACCAATATATCCCTAGCACCCAGTCCTGCCAAAACTATCAGCAAGGTGACATCAGAGGAGGGAGAGAAGAATATGGCAAAAGTAGTGCCTGGGTAACTTTAAGAGAGGACTATCATTTGGTTACTCACATCTGTGATGAGTTTTATTTAGAGAGTGAGAACTTTGGGACAGGGATGGTGAGCTTTGCCTGCAAAGTGCAGAGCATGCTGAAAATGAGCAATAAAAAGGCATCAAAGGGGATGCAAGATAAAGCACAAACAGGGTGAGATTTAAACTAGGGACCTCTTGCCAGCTGAATGGAAGGCATAAGGAGGATACAGCGCAAGTTTATGGAATGAGCATTGGAGACCTCAATCTAGATTGCTCATGTCAAGTGGAGAAATACTTGGCTAAAGAAACAGGTCATGAAATAAAAAACAATCAAGGATCAGGAGATCCTTGTCCCAAGGAGAGAATGAAGCTGAGCGGGACTGTTGGCCAAGCTAGGTCAAAGCCAGAGAGTCACACAAAACTATTTCTAAAGAACACCAAGGTAGGCATGAATCTCTAGGAGGTAAAGGATGTACTCAAGACTCAACTGGTGTCAGAACAAGAAAGACTTTTCCCCTTCATTTGAAGGCCAGTGTCTATGATGGTGGAGAACTGGAAACAAGTGAGCAAGAAAACCAACCCAAGAAGCAGCGGGCACATGTTCACATATCTGACACTGCTTTCCATTCTCCTGCAGGCTACGTTCTCCGATTGTGAGCTCTGCGGGGCAGAGATGGTGTCTTCAGATACACCCGTAGAGCACCTATTCAAACAGGGCCCTGGTCCTGACCATTACTGTACTGTATACAACAACATTAAAAGTAGGAACCTGTTATGGATACACTGGACATCAAATAACAAACACACAGGCCAATATTTTTTTTTATCTAGCGTTCCAGTTTCTTGAGCTTCCTGCCCAATTTCTCAACCCAAGGCAAGTTCCTTTGGCTGAAGACACTGCATACACAGCAATAACAGACAACAAAGCCTATTGCCCATGAAACCCAGCAGATGATTCCCAGCACAGCCATATGCGTTTTACTGAAGAGGCCTCCAAGCTGAAGCTTCTTCCCAGTCCCGTCTCAAGTCTCCCACATTCTGCAGAAAGTCAAGCTCTACAGATTTTGGATCAACTTAGCTGCTGATTTTATCAGATGGAGTACTGGTCAACAGCAGGGTTTTGTTCCAGTAACCACCATTGGTGAGCTTCCACCTTAGTAGCTGCACCACTGCATAGATCAAGCCTCTATTAACAGTGACCCCCTTGATGCAGTCCACCACTGTGTAAGGGCTAAACTATACTGGTACAAATTGGGTCCTACAGCAACTCTGCCTTGGGCAGTCGCATGAGCACTGCCATGCCAACGGTTGGCTCCCAATAAGTTGAATCCTCTGCAGGCTTGTAGTGTCTTCAGAGACGCACTGAAAAAAACCCAACAATGAAGCACAGAGCTAGGTGGAGTCCAACACATTTGAATCTGTGTTTGCAGAATGGATATGGTCCCATTCTTTGGAGAGATGAAGGAAGTGCCAAATTTACTCTCCTCTTTATTACTGCACTGCTTTTTATTTGCTGCTTTGATATTGGTGAATAGATGGTTCCTCTTGCACGGTCAACAAACTCTTCCTGCTCTATTTATTTACTGTCATAATCCCACATTTGAGAGACTGCTGTTCGCAACAAAGCAAGCAGCTGAGACATCCCTGAATGAATCACACGAGAGGAAGAGGCCGATTACAAAGGAGAAAGCTTCCGTTTATACACGTATCTTGGTCTTCGGCAGCTACTGGGGAAAAAAGCTGCTTGGATGAAGTGCACAGCAGTTTAATGGGTCTGATGAAATACTGTTTTTCAAACTGGCAGAGCACAGCTAGGGCATGATACACAAGCACTCAGCCAGATTCTGAGATCATTTTCCCTTGCGCACTGATGCCAGGGAGGTTTTATGGGTGTATTGGAGGGCATGCAGTGAATTCACTGGCCTACTGAGACCGGATGAATGTGTCAGTCTTCACATGGATGAAGAAAAAGAAAACATACCCATTTACTTAGTTCTGAACTGGGTCCCTCCGATTCTCTCTCAACTAAAATCGAAAGAATGAATGAGACAAGAGCCACGTAAGAATAAGCCAATTCCCAAATTCCATGAGAGGCTGTGGGGGCTTTGCAACCCGGCTGGTTTAAGACCAGAGGCCTCCTTGGTTGCACTTGTAACAAAACGTAAAAAATCAGACCCATGTTTCAGGAGTGACCAGGGTTTGGGGCACCAGTGTCATCGGGACACCTTGGAGGGGGAACACGATTTTCAGAAACTGCTCAGCACTCCCTGCTCGAGACCAGGTGTCTTCAATGCATCTCAAGGAAAACACCCAAAAATTGCTTAAAAGGTAATTCTGAATGTCTGGGACAAACAGAAGCAACAGCCATGTAGCAAAAGCTAATTTTTTAGGTATCATGGGGCATTTCCACACCAGAGCATACAGGCAGCTCAAGTATCCTGCCTTTAGACACAGAATTCCCCAGCACATTATGCAATCAACTGTATACTGCTGAACGCGGGTGAAATCCTACCTGACCCTCAAGCAGTTTCCATCTTGAAGCATGAGATTTGATTCCCTTTATCTTTTCCTGAACAGCTACAAACATTATTAATTCTCTTAAAAGTCTTCAGCGGGGGTGGTTTTTTCCAAATCTGGACATGCTCCTCACTCAGTCTCCTGCAGTAGCAGCAGCCAAACGCTCACTTGACTTTGCCATGACTTCAACATCCCACCCTTTCCTTGATGTTCACTCCTAAAGGCTGTGCAGTTGAGGGATTGCTGTTTCCACCAGCACTGCTGGGATTCTGCTACGGTGCATGGAGCAGGAGACTAAGGAGAGTCACACCCAGTTGGCTGGGGATGCACGCAGACTAGGAACAGCTGAAGCACTAATTGGGCCCAACTGGATTTGTCTGCACCATTTTCCTTGAGCTGCAATTCTCTCAATACAGCATTTTGAGATCATACAGAAAGAGTGCAGTGGCATATGCCCGTTCAGGTGGGGAAGCTGTACCAAATGTAACACACTGCAGGCTTCCCACTGAATAACGGGTGGTTTAATCCACACACCAAGCCAAGGGGTTGGGCATCTGGAATTAACCTCAATTGAGCTGTTGTCTTGAGGGGTCAGCAGAGTAACTTGCTCTAGCTTTGCTTACATGTATCCCGGTGGGGTCCACTGGGACAAGCTAATGCAAAGAGTTCCCGCAGCCAGACACCACTAATGCCTCTGTGAACCCCTGGGAGGGATTTAACCACTTTTTCCTTAGTTTAGTCAGCTCTGTCACATGCTAAGTCGTTTCCCAGTCTTTGCTGACCAACCTTCCTGGCAGACATGGCCAGACCCAAGTCTGACATTTCAAACCCTTCCCATTGAGCTCAGTTCATACCAACGAGATCCCCAGGGAGACGAGCAAGTCTACCAGTCCTCAAAGATACCAAACAAACTAGGACAGCGGCTGCACTGCAGATCCTCTCGCTCTCGGCCCACAGAAGCATACTCCAGAGGGAGGAGTGGCTGAACTTCATGATGTCCCTGAAAGTTGCAACTCTATGGGATTTACACCCCTATAAAGCTTCACTGTTTGTGAACTCGACCCTTCTACGATGCAAGATAACAGCACATGCAACACATGTAAGTGAAGAAAATTCTAGGACCCAAACAGAAGCAATTAAGGGACAGCTTAACTAATTGGGGCCTTCTTTCACTAACACCTTCCTATACCCTTCCTGGCAATTGTGCTTTTTCGCAACTTCCCCTTCCCCCACCTTTGGTGTGTATGATGCATTAATTTACCAACAGGTAGCATTTGTCACACTGACCTGAATTCCTCCGAGCTGTTTCCAAGCCAATGAAATGCTACTAAAGCACCAGTCCTACAGTGTTCCACGTGTACCCAAATCCAAGGTGCAAGCAAGAACCACAGTCTCTCCTCCTCCCTTTTTAGCATAAAGAATAATGAAGGATGATCCCATATCACATAATAGGAAATTCATCTGAAGACAGGCAGTTCCAGAAAGCTAGATGCCTACCTGAGAAAAATCACCATTTTTTGGTAAGAAGTCAGCAGTGTCCACAGATGTATAGTTCGTCTCCGGGAAAGGTTGTCTGCTGATGGGATTCATGTAATAATCAGAAGTGGTATTAAAATATTGCCTGCAAAGAGATAAGAAAAGCAGTTAGTTCCTGACAGTCCTGAGTTTCCCCAACTCATTTCACTGTCCACCTTGTGTGGTAGACTAGTTCTTCAGGGCTGATTCAGGCAATAGACTGATTTTAATATACGCAGCATGGACATTTATAGGAAAAAAAGACAGAGCCAAACAGTGATATTCTCCTCCAATGGATCAAAAGCTAGTGCAGTATTCCACTAAGTTGTACCATAATCAAGAGACCAAGAACTCAGCTGTCAGATACTACTACAAGATCGTTTCAGGCTGGACATAAGGAAGAATTTCTTTACTGTCCGAGCCCCCAAGGTCTGGAACAGCCTGCCACCGGAGGTTGTTCAAGCGCCTACATTGAACACCTTCAAGATGAAACTGGATGCTTATCTTGCTGGGATCCTATGACCCCAGCTGACTTCCTGCCCTTTGGGCGGGGGGCTGGACTCGATGATCTTCCGAGGTCCCTTCCAGCCCTAATGTCTATGAAATCTATACTTGTATAAATTGTGGTTTTGATGATAAGATCAGGTGTCACAGGCTCATAATTCAATCTCAATGCCACACAGTGAGAGACATCAAAGTGATGCTTGGAAGGCACAATGGAGGCCCCAGCCTTACATGCTACTTTTGTAAGTCTCACAAAAGGCATCTCAAACCTGAACCCTCCTTCACTCAACAGAACCCACAGGTCCCGCCCCGCAGCTCCACTGCTGACCATTTTGCAAAGCAGGAAAGAGCCAGACAAATTCCCCCCTTGCACTTGGGACAAATGCAAGGACAGACAACAACTCTCAGCTAGCATGGACGCATTATGATCAGAGGTAGGAGTGCTATAGCTTGGAAACGTGGACATTAGAGACATGGAGACCTACAACTGTGCACAGAATTATTAACCCAGGAAGTTGTATGGGGATGAATCACTTCTGACCTTATCATCATTATCTGATTGACATTCCACAATCTCTGGGTCACACCAGCTGGTGTACAAAGCAAAGGTCTCCTGATACCAGGTTCTTGGAGAAGAAAACGCACCCAACTCTCCCAGAGTTCACTTCCTTTGAACGTGAGGCAGGTAGGAGGAGTTAGGAAATAAGAGAAGCAGAATTACTCCCTTCATTCTCCCCGGGGGGTAGCCTCTGCCCTCCATAGCACTTGCTATCACAGACACTGCACATGTTAACTCTTTCTCTGGCTTCTGGAAGGCAAAGAAATGCGCCCCGTCGTCTTTCCCGTAAAAGATGTTCACTCAAAAGGCTTGGGCAATCCTCACCTAAATACATTTTCATATTACAGCTATTTAAAGGCTTTGCATGCTCTGACTGACTCGCTTCTGTGGAAAGTTTGTGTTCTTTGTGACCTCCGGGCTGCAGCACCCATAGAAATGGGCTCCAAGCCACTAAAAAAAATCTGAGAGGAAAGGGGAAGCACCGGACAGCCAAAGTACTATTAAGCTACTAAAGAGTCTCGCATACCTAGCTGTTCATTAGCACAGCTTGCCCAAGCAAGAAGACATGCACACAGGATTGGCTTCCCACCTGGCGTAGTGATGTGCAGACGAGCACACAGTTCTCTCCTTCGCATCCTCCCCTTCTGCCACATCAGTGAAGAGAAGACAGTGCCAAAAGGAGCAGCAGAAAGCTCCTCTCACCACCTTAAAAATTGCTACCACCTGCCTCCCAACACTGTCACATACTGCAGCAAGGCACTGAAGCAGCTTCTTACCCACAGGCCCAAAAAAGCAAATTACAATCTTCCAGCATAAGTGTTAATCACACCTTGATCAGGAAGGGGAGAGAATCAATCATGGGGCACCTGTCTTCCACCATCAGCCCCCCAGAAATCCATGCCCTGCCACCGAGGCCCCTTGAACCCCAGGGAGGCATCCACCTTTCCCTGCCACGAAACCGGCCCCATGCCATCAGAGCAGGAGCTCCAGGGCCCAGACCCTTCGGGGCAGCGACAGCTGGAGCCATGTGGGAGGCAGTTGGGTTCAAGCAATGAATTAACGGGAACATTATGTTAACATCCAATTCTGACTCGCATCAACTAACAGGATTGCAGTATGCAAATCAGATTCAGGGAGAGCACCTAAAATCATTTGAGCTACTGGCCCAGACCCGACTAATTGTTACGAGTCTGCAAATTAGACACCAGCGCTTACTGTTCAGCCTAATTACAAGCCAATTTGGTTAGAGGTAGCTCTCAGGTGAGACTGCAACAAGTGTTAACTATCTGAGCAATTGGACCAGTCTGCTTGGCCTTTACAATTTCTTTGGGGTGGACGAAGTGAGAGATGCTGTGTCTGTTCAGATTAATGAAAAAGGGGCCTTTTCCACTCAAACTACGTTCACTTGTGAATCGTTCTGAATGACAGGAGCAAGGGCTGCCAGGCTGGAGCAGATCAGCTGTGCACCTCTACCAAAGAGGTTGCATTTCTGCTTTCGATAGCGAGCTTCACTCATCCACACTTTCAGAACAAGCAGTTTTCATCTGCAACGCATGTACCGGACCAAAGGAGGTACTTGGAGCCACTTTCAAAGCATGTGATTTTTATTTTATTTTTTTGTAAACAGCTAATTCTATCTAAAATGAACAAGCAGAGAAATGGAAAGACTCTCATTCTCACAGACCTGTGTGTTCCTCCAAAGAGGTATGTATTAGGGAAATGCCTCATTCCTCACCCAAACTGAGCCACTCGGACCATGCTCAAAGATTTGGCTCTAAAGAAAAAGGACATTTATAAACCTAGGATGGATTTAATCTTGGGAGTGGAGAGGAAGTAGGTCAACTTGAGACCTTCAAACTAAGACTTTCACCCACCATGTGGTCCCCAGCTCCGGACTTCTCCAGGGGTTTCAGCCCATCTTCTGCGGAGCTGACAATTTTTACCACAGCTGGGAAAGGGCACTATTGTTACACAGCAGATACAGCCAAGCACGTTGCTGATGTTAAATCAACAACCAAGTACTAGCTATTTTGCTGTGAAGAATTATCCTGCCCTTGCTGAAAGGATAAGCCGGAGGCCCTGAAATATTCCTTTCATCTCTGACAGCTATAATATGAGGAGCTGGGAATGAAGCTCAATGCAGCTTTTGCTTATATGGAGTTCAGGCCAACTGATAACACGCTTGCTCAACAGAGGAAGGGCACTATCAATTCAGGAACTTCTCTCTTCAGTGGGCAGAGCCCCCAGCTGTCAGCTTTCAGGGCACAGGGCAAAGACTTGTTGCACCCTAACCCTCCAGGCAGCACCGGCTGTACTAACAGTGTTGAGCTCATTTTGTAAGAGCAGTGTAAGTGGGTCTGAGAGATGCTTTTGGAACAGAGACTTGCCAAACACTGAATAAGAAAATCTCTACATTTGACGGACACTGAAGATACGGACAAGCTCTTGGACAAAGTCAAGGAAGACTGAGGCTACAGACTCTAATGAAGAGCTAGATACAGAGACAGTCTGGAAGGAGATACTCTTGCAGCCAATTGATCAAGAAGAGTGAGGAATAAAGCTGTTTACCCACACCAAGGCCTCTGAGCAATACACACCAATTTAAGCTCGACTTGCCTACATCATCTGATATCTATCCAGCCAGCTGCTCTCAGGAGAGGCTTATTTCTCCAACAAGAAAGTGAGTTTAAACTCTTGATTGTGTCCTCGGTTCTGCCAAAGTCCTCAATAAGTGAGTCTCCAAGTTGCAGCAGCATCAGTAGTGGCGACATGTGCTGCATGGCTGATCCCTCCAGCAGGTGGTTTCTCTGTCACTTAGCAGCCGGCTACAGCAACCTTTGTTTGAACAACTCTGATATTCTGCTTCCGCTACATTCCTTGTCCCAGCTGCTTGCAAACGTCCTGTTGGCATCTGAAGCCCTTACTGGTGTCTGCCCTGCTTGTAGCTGAGACTGCTTCTTTGCACTTTGTCTGGCATTCATGCTTTGATATTCCCCCTCCATAGATCAGCAGTAATAGGGCTCAGCAGCCACGGGCTGTTGGCTACAGAACTCACTCCAGAACTGACACCCAGCTCAGCCCTTCCCTTCATCCCTGTCAGACGGCACCAAATGCTCTTCCAATGTCTGCTCCATAATTCATTAGTACAGCCACTTTTATCCCAAGACAGTGGGGAAGTGAGAAAGGAAAGCATTGCTTCCAGTTTTGAGAAAGACTGTACACCGGCGGTCTGGCACGTTTAACTCAGGTGACAACAAGGGAGTTATACCAACATAATACCACTGGCATCAATGGAGATACTTTATTCACAGCAATGCAATCTTAAGTATCATGTCTAGGATTCTAGCAAAAGCCCAGAGACGAGACAGATGGCTGCCTTAAAAAATACTAAATGTATACTACATTTTTCTATGTAAAGTCCCTCCTGCTCCACTTCCCCATCTGAGACTTAGCTGGAGCAACTTTTATTGCACTGGAACGTTTTGCAAGGGCTTCTAAAAGGTGCAAACTTTACTATCTTTGTTGAACCACATTCTCTGCAGCTTGAAAGCTGGTAAGTAAACAGGAAAAACCTGCTTCAGGACAAAGCTGCTGCCGGGAGAATAAGCCATGTCCAAATATAGCCACTTGCAAACAAGACTGCTTCTAGAGGAGCCTGCACAAGGGCAGAGCTGGTTCAGATTCACTCCCTCCCCAAGGCTGGCCTTGCTGTATTTTTACTTGTTTCACAAGGTGTCTTCCACCTGCAGCACTAAAATTAGGTCAGCGTTACTATGAGATAGCAGGCTTTGGTGTACCTACGAAGGTTGCACGTAATCTCTCGAAGGATTCTGTAACCGATGGATCAGAGGAAACTTTCTATTTTCTTCCCTTCTTCCAGCTGGCTTCCTTTAAGCATTGAACTGTACTATTTGTGCAGCTTTGCTGAGGCTGCCAAGCTCTCTCTCAAAACCTATCATGCTTTTTAGCAGTGATACCAGCTATTGAGCTGAAATTCAAGATAAGCATGCAGCAAACAGGAGCATACCGGGAAGAGAGACAGGCAGGAAAAGAAAGAAAAGCATGTTTGCTCTCAGCTCCATCCAACACCTTTCCCAAACAAATGGGAGAGCAGAAATAGGTTTTTTTTTTAAACTAGTGCCATAATAATTGAGGGGAAAGGTTCAGAAGAGAAATATCTTGAAGTCAATGTCACTCTTCCATTGCAGTGTCCCTAAATAAGCATGCCCTCCACACCTCAACTTGGTTTTATAGTTGTTAGGGGCTGGAAAGGACCTTACAGATCATCAGGTCCAGCCCCAGTGCACTTGGAAAGGAAAGACTGCTGGGGTCAGATGACTCCAGCAAGATGGGCATCAAGATGCTGTTGTTTAAGCTATCCAAAAACGCACTAGTTATAAGGTAAGCAAACGCACAAAATCATCTATAATGTGATTTTTTGTTTCGGCTGAACATCTGAAAAGAGGAAGCTAAAACTGCAACCATAACCAGAGCCTCCACTAGCAAGTAAGTGCTATGATAGGCCTCAATCCTGAAAAGATGCATGTATGTATAACTTTGCATACATGTGCAGTGCTAGTGAAGTCAATGGGTCTAATCTGTACACGTCAAGTGATGTACATGCTTGAGTCTTGGCAGGGCCAGTGGTATAATAAATAACGTCGCCAGCACAATGGATGCTAAGACTAGCACTAAGACAGCGAGAAAGTGAAGGATAGAAATAAAGCAAGTGGTCAAACAGCAGAAGAAAAAAAAACCCAATAGATAAATCCCAGCTAACCTTGTGGTTCAATACAGCAGCACAGAAATTCAGTTACAGCTCCCTGGAGGAGTCAGAAAGTCTAATTTACAAGAATCAGCTTCAAAAGCACACCCTCTTCCAAGCACTGACAGACCAGCTCCAGGCAGGGGGACTCAACTTATTCAATAACTCCTGCTCATGTTGGCAAGGCGCAGAGTAACTAAGAAGGCCTGACGCCGTCTGCCACACATGCAACAGGGTTCTGGTAATCTCCTGGCAAAGTCTGCTTTGTGATTCTGTCCAGCCTTTAATTGCTGGCTAACCTGCCCCCTACCCTGAGGTGGAATGAGGAGGGGAGAAGAAAACAGAGAGAAAGCACTGGTTTTAGCCAAACGAAGCAAGCTAGGTTTTCAAAACTGACTATTGGATTGGGAATCACAGTCTAAGACCAAGAGAGGTGGTCATCAGAATGAAGCTCTCTGCTTTCTTTAGACACCGAATTCCTTTAGGTGAGAGGCTGAGCAAAAAGCCTTGCACCCCTGGATGGCACCAAAGGGACTCAACCAGAAGCAAACACCTTTGCTCAGTTTTGCCTATTTGGACACTTTTTGTTATTCTTCCACCAGCTCCCCCCTTTGCCCAGACAACCCTCTCACTAGAAGCCAAAAATGGATGTTACTTCCCTAACAAAGTGACAAGACATCCATTTGTGCGTCTCCCCAGCATTCAGGCTTTGGTACCCCCAATCTCAGTCTCCATTCTCTGGCAGCACACTGCACAGCTATTATTAAACACGTCACCCAGCTACCAGTTTCCCCCAAATGGAGAAAATCCAAAGAAGCTGCGTCTTTCTGACCCAACCAGGGCCAAGGGCCTGTGGGGGAATGAGGGGACACGGGAGTGGCATTCACAAAGGCTTAGGCTGAATGTACTGTACACAAAGAACCACCCAAACATCACTGCAAAAGTACTTCAAGACATCATGCAGAAGTTTTAACACTGACTCTACAAGGGAAAAATGTAAGCCACAATTCTTATCAAGTGCTCTCAGGCAGAGTTCACTGAAACCCGTTAGAGGTGTACCATTTACAAGATTTAACTATACAGGATGCAAGCGTTTACTTAGAAGGAAGTGACAATTTCTCACACCAGCCCGTACCTCTCACCACCTCAGACCTGGCAGGACTAGCAACGAGTTTAATTACAACCAGAGAAAAATACACTGATCCTAACACATTACAGCTTGCACAGCTAAGGGCATGCACATATTGGAAATAAATGTGCTCACAATTCAAAATGAGAGTTCGATTTAGCAGGGGTGATACTATTAAGTATGATTAGCTTCCGATCATCTACATGGCCATAGCTTTTAATACCACTTCACCCGTAAACGTGCCACTTACCTTCCCCAGAGCAGTAATACCTTCCCTTTTTCCCTGCACTGTCCATATAAAACTACATGCTGCATGATGTATTAGTACAGCTAGATTGTACTAATGGTACATTTTATGAACTCCATTAGTGTAACAAATCTAGACTAGCCCAAGGCCTTTTCTCCCCCTAAATCAAAGTTCACATGAAATCAAAGTTTCTCATATTTTCACAGAAGCTGTTTGCTCCTTTTCCAAGATGCAGCAGTTTGCGAAATGCCACAGGAACGGCATGACGCAATTATTTCCCCATTACTGCGTGAAACGAGGAAAGCACTGAAGAAACAGTTGAATCACTGGGGTCGCGTGTATGGAGAATTACAGAAAGCAGAGCGATACTCACTGGGTTTCACTTGAGAAAGATGGAGTCGAGTAAGGGGCAGGTAAACAGAAGTTATTCCACCAGTCCGAACCCAGCATCGAGTTCTGAAAACACAACACCATTAAAAGAATGACACCGGCACAGAACCACAACTCTGATAATGCACTTTGGTAGCTGGGAATTCAAGCCTTATCTTATGACCTCCCTCCCCTTACCACATAAAAAAGTGGCTTTTCATCATCCTGTAGAGCGGAAGTAGTCATGGATCACACACCACTTCTGACTTGAAGGTCCTGGTGTGTTTTCATTCCCTCCACAAAGAGTCTCGGGATCATTATCCTCAGAGATTATTCTTAATCTCAAAACTTCATGGAAACTGGATACTACATCTTCTAACCTGGAGTTAGCCTGTACAGGGAAATGCCAAGGACTTGTGCATATTGCTATGCCAGGCTGCAAGCGCTAGTTTCCACTGGCCATGCTTACTGAACAAGATGCGACATCCTCTCTCAGCCCCCGACAGAAGGCTCTTTTGTCGGTCATTTGCTGTCCAAAGGGATGCAGGCTTACATAATGAAATGGGGAGAGCTGGGCTTTTTCTTCTTTTAATTAAGGCAAAACGTAGATCTCAAGCTATAATTGCCTGGCTACAGATTGGTAAACATGAGGGGGAGGGAGGCAGGAAGTGAAGGGAGGGACTGAAGCCTGGGTCTGAGATAAAGGTGACTGGAGTGGCAAGAAAAGCACCTCATTTCAGCTGAGGCATGTAGAACTGGGAGGTGGGGGGGAAGTTAAAGAAATGTTTGAAGGCCACTGAAAACAAAAGCCACATTTTTTCAGAAATGAGGATCGAGTTTGGCTGCTTCAGCCCTGGGAAGCCCCATGGCAGGGACCTGATTTTCAGGGGCTCCATAACAACCTGAGTTGAAACCCTTGCAATTGTTTCCACCCAGCTTTTTGGGCTGCAACAAGAGGGACTGACCCCTCTCCCAGCAACCAGGTTAGCGGGTGGACACAACCTTAAGGAAAATGGCAGAGATTCCTTACAATCAGAAACCAACAAACAATAGTCCAGGACAGGCGCTCTCTCGAATCCAAGCTATTAACAACACTTTTTTGTTGCGTGTTTGTACCACATGTCACAACAGGGACACAATCCTGCATAGGGCTCAAAACTGCAAATACAATACAACTCAGTCCTCCAGCAGTGCCCAAAAAGGCAAAGTTAGAATGAGTGCCAGCTTTATGGACCAGCAGGGATAGAAGCAAACAGAAAGCTGGCAATCAGTGTAAATTCCTTCTCTCCTGCCTTAGCAGGCTGTGATGTAACGGTCTTTAAATTTACATCATTCCAATTGCAACCTTGCTTTTTCTCCCCCGATTCAAACTGGCCACTTACCACCAAGCTTTAGAACCAGGAACCAATATTTCACCCCACCCTTAGACAGGAGCCTCAAAAAGTCAATTTATCTTGTAAGGTCCCTTCCAGTCCCTAACAGCTATGAATCTATGAAACTCTTGTAAACACTGACACTGTTTCCCAAGGTTTTACCATCGTGTTACAATGCTGTCAGCCTTCTAGCGACAACCCATCTATCCCTAGCTTCCATAACAACCCCTCTCACCTCCATGGCAGGTACACCGAGCTGGGCCTGGAGATTAGGCACGCTGTATAAGGTATTGCCTGACTGCTGGTGCTCATGCTGTGGATAGCTGTTCCCCCCGTCCATGGCAGGATGCGCTGAGGGCATCAGGCTTTGTCCAGCTGCATGAAGTTGTCAGGGCAGTTGGGGTAGTCTTGTAGAGTGGTGGAAGGTTCTTTATCTGTGCTCTTCACTCTGCACCATGTCCTGGGACAAAAAAGAAATGACATGTCTTCAATTTATGGAGAGAGAGAGAAAAAAAAAAAAAAAAAAAAAAAAAAGATGTCCAGCTCCAGTCTTTCTGGGAGACCAGTAGAATCATAGAAAATGAGGGCTGGGAGGGACCTCAGGAGGTCACATGTAGTCCAATCCCCTGCTCAAAGCAGTATCAGCCCCAACTACATCACCCCAGTCAAGGGTTTGTCTAGTCAGGTCTTTAAAAGCCTCCAAGGATGGAGACGCCACCACCTCTCTGGGTAACCTGCTCCAGCACTTCACCACCCTCCTAGTGAGAAAGTTTTTCCTAATATCCAACCTCAACGTCCCTTGCTGCAACTTGACCAGTACGTGGAGGTGAGGCCGAAGCGCCTGCTACCTCAATCGACTCGGCTTTCATTTTCACTATGAGCGCGCATGTTGGATTCTCAGAAGTCTTGCTTCTGGATTTGAGCCAGTTTCATTCTTCCCAGAGCCTAAAGCAATATTATTGTGCTCTTACTGGATTTTACCCTCATGATTATGACAGGCTATATATACCCTTTTGCACAATCTCTCAGCCAGGGATTTCAAAGCGTTTTTGATTCGTATCATTAAGATGCATGATCCCCATGTGCTGGATATCGCTCTCCACTTTAGAGGTGGGAAACAGTCACGCCATAAGTCTTGAGTAGAGAGGAACTGAACTCTGGAGGAGTCTGAACATTCAGCTCTTTGCTCTAACTGCTAAATCCGAACTTGGCTCATACCTTTACGTGGAAGCCAGCAGCCAGGAGCAGTACAAAGGGACAGAGCTGACAAGGCCTTCATCTTACGAAGGAAAGAAAATGATGGTGATGGCAAGTCAGAGAAAAAGATGCAAGTGTGATGCCCCTGCATGTAGGCACGAGCCCAACTCTTCCCCAGACATCTCTGTGCTAGGCTTAGCGGACTGAACCTAACATTCGGCTCCTACCTCGGCATTCAAACAGTACTCATCGATTTGGTATCTGAGCATCGAGGAACCCGAGTGATGCTTTAAGGCAGGACAGTCTCCCATGATTTGCCTCACTGAGTATTTCTGGCAGGGTTGGGGGTGGCGAGAGAGAAGACTTGAAGGCAGGGAATGAAAAGGAACTTTATAAAAGATGTTACAAAGCCTGAACATCTGGACTGAACTTATTCTCCAGTTTGATCGGAGAGGGAAACAGCTTGCCTGGCTCTCCAAGGGCTCGTAAAGGCCTCTTGGGCACTGAACTGGGCAGAATTCCTAGTTAGCACAGATTTGGTACCAATTAAGGACCATGTCTATATCTGGTACATGGTCTTAGCTTCCCACCCACATCAGCTTCCTCTGGTTTCACTTGTATTGCCCCACTGGAATCACAGCAGGATTGGAACAGGCAGAACAGGGTAAAAAAGACTGTAAATGTGCTATCTAGGATAACTTCACACCCCATCCCTAAGTGTGGCTTCATCTCTCTATTACCAAATGCACCCATTAATGACCCCACGTCTGCCTTTCTTTTAGCTCCCCCCCCACACAAAAAAAATAAAATTCTACTGATGGAGCCCCTTGGATAGCCAGTCAGCCTCTACTGCTCTAGATCCCCATCCGTTACTGTCCACCACCTCTCACTAATCTACACTGACATCCGGGACCCCAGCTAAGCAGAATACCACAGGATGCACAATCCTCTGTACCATTAACCACTACAGCCCAATTTACTGTAAACTGACTGGCCAACCTGAGTCACAGTAAGACTCACTTTAACCTGTTACCCACATTTCCAGTACCTCAACCCAATTCAGCTCCTCTTTCATAAATAAATCAACTCATTGGATGCTAAAAGCAGTTGTTTTACTGTCACGCATTAACTAACTTCAGAAGTAACAAGCGGAGATTTCCTTTCCAACTACTCAGCTGGTGAGAAACAGTTCAGCAAAGCAGCTTCAAGAGCCCACAGGTCTCTTTCCTCCAGGCACCCAGAGCTAAAGCCAGAAGTATATACTTAAAGTTTCCTTCCTCTTAAGTTTGTCCTAATCAATGTTTGGGGCAGAAAATATTGACCCCCGGGACTCCACTTCTTCTTAAGTGCACTGAAATACTAAAGCTGCACTGTCTTTTTGTTGTCACCGACTCAGAGCTACAAATTTGCCTATGCTTTGACCTCCAGCTCAATTATAAAAATTAATCCTGAACAGCTGGGCAGAATCTAAATGGCTTTCAGCACTTGTAAACCAGTGGAAAGGACACCATCAACTGCACTTGTTCTTTGCTAGACTCTCTGTAATGCTCTTTAAAGCTCAGAGGGACAGTTTCAGGCCTAACTGTTATAGTTAAAGCAAACATTTATATATAAATAGTAAAAAAAAAAAAAGAGAAAAAAAAACAAACACATCTTAAGGACAAGAATGTTTCCATGATTTCTTTTTAAATCCAACCTAACTCCCTCCCTTTCTTTCCCCAGCCCCAAAACATGACCCTGATCCCTCCAGCGGGTTAGCACGGAGAACCAAAGTGAAACTAAGCAGTGCACCTTCACTGTTCAAGCTGGTACAGCAGATAAACTAAACAGCACAGGGAGTAAATGAGATAGATATAGATATCATTCTCCTTCAAACGTTGGGGTTCGATCATTTTAAAAGATGCCCTTTCTAACATAAGATTTTTATTTTTTTTTCCAATGAATCCATTTCTGACACAGCCTCTTAAAAAAAAATCATGACCTCTCAGCTGACAAAACCATTCCAGTGTTTGTAATGGAAAATGAAAATAAAAATGACTGTGTTTTTCTCCTTCGTTTGTACATACGCGCCCTGTCAGTACAGCTCTTGAAGCAGGGCTAATTAGTCAATGGCTGCAAAGTCATTACAGAGAGCAAACTGTTTCTCTGGAGCCCGGGGTGAAGGGGCTGACACTTGTTCAACTTGAGTTCAAAGTTACAAGTCAATCACACATCTATTGTGAACACAAATGACTCTGGGGACCATTACAATTTCAGAGCTAAAATCTGTACCCCAACTGGGTTCGCTGCCTTTTCTCCGACATGCTTGTTAAAAGCCTAGACCAGAGTGCTAAACTAAGGGGAAGAGGAGGGACACACACACATGCACATATTTCCAGGCCATTAGTCTAAATCCAGCCAAGATCAGTTGCGATAAGAAACTGCTTTGGTCATTATGAAATAAAACAGGTGTCTGTCACTTTGCCCCGTTTCACTGTGACCACCCACCACAATTAGCCAGAGCGGTCTGCCTCCTGGCACCCAGAGGCCAAAGGTTACAGAAAGTGCACTATCCCACAGGTTTCTCCAAAAAAGTATATGGGTGGGCAGCTGGCAGTACCAGCAACCGGTTTGTAGGAAAACAGCTCAGAGAGCATCAATATTGAGACATCAATTCGACTACCTTCCTCAAGCATTAGAAGTCACACAATATGGTTTTAAAAATGACTTCCTGCCCTGTGGGCAGGGGGCTGGACAGGATGATCTTGCAAGGTCCCTTCCAGTCCTAAGGTCTATGAATCTATGAAACTCAGCCTTCTTAAACGTTAATCGTAGCCCCCCTGGACCTTACAGATAAAGGACAACAAGGCTGAACTACAAGAGAAGGGCTGCCTCACCCCACCTTTACCATTGCAAATCTGTCCATTTGAAAAAGTCTCAGGAAATACACCATGCCCACTTCATTTACTGTGTTTGTGTGGGTGTTTTGCACAATGGCAGAGGGAAAAAAAAAACTTCAAAATGATAGGAAAAATAAGACTGTAAACCCACAAAGATTAGCAAAGGGAGCTGAAGAACATAAAATTACTTTGAGCCTGTGTTTTCTGAAACGTCTCGCTCTGAATATCACCACCCAGGCAAACTTGTGGGATTCGGAATTGTAACAGCTCATTTATCAGGTTGCATTTCATCTCCCGAAACAAACCTGCTGAATCTTCAATTTCCACACAGAAATTCCACTGCTAAATATGTGATCTGTTTTCTGGAGAAACAGCTAATGTTGTTTTAACATATACTTTTGGGCCGAGATGTCAGAGAAATTTATAACGCTTGGAGAAATAGCTGAGATTTGACTGGGTGGAAAGGGGGAAAAAATTTAATTAAGGTATGTTTTTATAGCACTGCTTAGATTGCAAGCTCTTTGAAGCAGAGCGTGTGTGTCCTCACTTCCAGCACAAAGGGAACATGAAACCGGGTTGGAGGCTGGAGGCACTAGAGAATGCAAATATTAAAAAACAGTGAAGCATCCTGCTGAGGACAACATTACATTTTTGCCACAACCTGATCAAACCCTGCAAGGAGTTCTTTCAGACAGTGCATGCTTAATTTAAATGCACTGAAGACCCCATCCTGCAATCAATGAGAGGGCTCACTTGAGAGGTAAATTCAGGAGACAGCATTCTAGTGTCGGATCCTGAAGTTGCTACTTAAGCAAACCATCTCATTGATTGCAGGATTGGGTCTTTAAGACTATTTAAATAAAATATCTGTGCACAAATGCACACAATAAAAATGGCAAGCAGAACTTAGGTGAGAGGTAAGTTCTGCCCCAGGACTTGAGCGTCCAAACTTGGTCAGACTCTTCCCCTGCTCTTTCATGGCAGCATGAGCTCTACCCTGTTCAAAGGGATTTCAGGATGGTTGTCACTGCAGTGCTAGCTTGCAAGAGATCTACAAACCTTTTGAAAACAAGAACATGTGAAACATTAGGGGGACAGAAAAGTCACCTTTTCAAATGCCACAAATTGAGTCTCTTCTTTGCTATTCATTCCATCCAGGAAGAGCACACGCCAACTGCAGATGCTTCCTCAGCCTGACGAAGGGTATTTATGCCCGAAAGCTCGCAAAGAAGAATTTTTCCAACTATTTGAGTTGGTCTAATAAAAGATACCAGGATTTACCCAAAGAATCTTGCCTGCCTATGTCCTTAGACCAACATAGCTACACAACCTATATCCCTGTAAAAACTGAGAGTGTGTGATTAAAGGCCCCCTCGCGTGACTGGGGTTTCCACCTGGAAATAAAATTCTTTGCCAGAGGCTTGTTCCATGGTGGTTTAAAAACCAATTCCAGAAATCAGAACTCCCTCAACCTGACAGTCGGGTCCAGCTTCGTCCATCAAACCTGCCTAACAAATGACAAACATTAGTTATTTCCCATTTTCTCTGAGAAAAATCATTTCAAAAACACAAAAACAACCTCAAAGTGATCAACACACTTTAAAAAACAAAAAACAGATCATCTCCTTGGAAGAGGCCCATGGAGCCTGGCCTTCAAAGCACAGTGTTTGCACAGTGGCACAATAACCTCAAGTTATCTGAAACGGCGATCAAACCTCACTTAGTTAACTCCAGTCATCGCGGCCCACAAAAGTAACACCTTTTTGCTGAGGCTCAGCATCACTTGGAGAGCTCTGCACTTGCCTGCTTTCAGACAGAGCCGTACATCAGCCTTCTTATCCCACGTGCAGAAATGTTTCTTTTTATTGCGCTGTAAAATCTGCACTCGGGTTTCACAGTCAGTAAGTCCAGGAGTGCAAACAGCTAAAAAATGTTTAGCTAATGCCCAGCATGTTAATGCATGTCATTACATAGGCCTCAGTCCCCCTGATTTATTAGCCAAGCTCCCTCGCAGCTCTAGGACGTATTGAAAGGCTTCACCCTCCCCAAAATACGCCACACGCATGTGTTCACTGCAATGGAATTTGCAAGACGGACAAAGAGCAGGCTGTGCAAATCCACATCCAGAAAGTGGGAGCCCGAGATAACAGTTCGAAGAAGTATCTGAGAACCACTTCAGCTCCGAAAGGAAGCAGCCACAGCTCCAGCCACCAAACTTGACTTGATCATCAGCTGCTTGCTTTTTTATTTATTTATTGGGGGGGAGGTTGTCGTCTCATTCCTTTTTAACCATATCTTCTCCTCCTGACATGACTTGGCAGCTCAGCAGTGGCACCACATAAGAGTGCAAGTCACATCTAAAGAGAATAAAGGAGTGAAGGGTTACAGCTGAAATGCAAAGCAGAAGAAAGCTTTGCCCCTACTCCTGACTCACCTTTATGTCACACAAAGGTGGCTTTGTAACACTTCAGGTGATTTCTTCCCTTGCTTCTCCCCCCTCCCAGGTCGCTCATGTAATTTCTTGGCTTCTCACATCTAAATTTGGGGATATGACCAGGATGACATACGTCGCACCATCAGAGGATAAAGCACCTTAGCTCCAAAGCCCTCGAATGAAGCACTGGGGAGCTAAGAGCCAAACCTCATATTTCTCCGATATCTCCATGCAGGTGCCCCCCAAACCCTCTACCCAGAGAGATTAGCCACAGACTTGTATGGCCAAAGCAGGGAAAAAAATGCCTTACGTAAAGCCTTACAGGGCCATCTTTATAAACCACGAGGGAGCAGCAAATGGCATAAATAGGTTTTGCTTTACAGATCACCTTTAAATAAAACCAAGCAGTTACTGGACAGCGATGGTAGAGGTGCGCTGCCCTGGGGTTAAAGTCAGACTGTTTTAGAGATATCAATACACTCTGGAGCCTTTAAAATAGTGTCTGTTCTTTTCCGTAGTGATTTAAAAAAAAAAAAAGAAAGTTGGTAACAGCTTTTGATAGGAAATCAGAAGCAGCGATTCCCGTAACAGCTGTAGCAAATATACAGCTTCACTTATACATCCAGAGTAACTTATGAAGGCTAAAAAAATCAATATCAGAAACTCTCCCTGCCTGTTCTACATTATCTTGCGTCTTGGTTCTTGGCAACATTAGATTTCACTTGATGGGTTCTCTATCGAGTAGAATGCATCTCTCGAGAGGTCCCCAGGAAAAAAAAAAAACACCCTAAAAAAATAACAAAAAACTTACACAATAGCTTAGAAGTCAATTCGCAAAATGAAGAGAAACAGCTTCAAGACTGTAAAACTTCAGAGCTCAAGGGGTGCTGAAATCTGTTCCGACTGTAAACATCACTCAGCATTTGGTGCGTTTCTTCAGAGGAACTCAAGATGCACAGCCAGCCCCGTTTTGTAAATGGGGAAACAGATACATGGGGAGAATTTGTTCAGAGGCTCAGCAAAACAACGACAGGGTTGAGAATAGGCTCCAGATGTCCTGCATTGCCCGGGCTGCGCTCTAATTATTAGACCGCACTTCCCTATAAATGCTTCCACACTGAAATCAAAATTCATCCCCTTGGCACTATCCAATTACCCAGAACGCATCAGCGATAACGTACGTTGCTAAAGAAACACTACCATAATGAATGAGAGAGACAATGGTGAACGCTTATCTGCACGTGTGCACGCCACGCCGGCTCGGATCAAGGCACAGGTGCAAGTACAATTTTCTGCCATTTCGATTTGATGGAAAACTTCTTTGTAGGTGTTACATCCAGGTTGTAGCCATATTGGTCCACAGGCAAAATGAATCAGAACTCATGGTAGAGGTGATATCTTATTAGACCAACTAGGTTTTTTGCACACACACAAAAAAAAAAAATTGTTCTTTAAATTGCAAGCTTTTAGGCATGAGCACCCTTCTTCAGGCATAGGAGAGAAGATTGTAAAAGTTCTCCTGGGTAGACATGAAAGTGCATATTTCATAGGACAGATGAAGGTGCGGTAAAATCGCCTGTTTGAAACAGTTAATTTTATATGCTGTTTAGGCTCAGAGAAAAGTTGGACTAGTCTGCTTACCTCGAAGTTGTTTGGTGGTAAGCAGGATGTAGTTTTTGTAGGTGTGCAGTTAAGTGCAAGCTAGAATAACACAGTGTTGTGGTTTTTTGGGGGCCTCTAGTTCAAGTGTTATGATGGCAGGAGACCAAAAACCCCCAAAGGTTTAGATGTGAAGATGACTCACTTTTTTTTGCCCTGACACATCACATCATATGCTTTTTAGATTTACTGCCTCAGCACCCACCAGCCTTTCATTGAAGGCCGCTTATTTTCTGACCATGACTGTCCCAGTGACCCTGACAGCAGAATGCACAATGGGAAGTGCTAACGACTCTCAGTTTTGCTCTGCCAAAACTTCAGGGCTACAAAGTATTTCCTATTCTAAATGCAAGAGGACACAGCAGGTCCACCTGGTTTCCAAGAAGATCAATGGTGAGTTTTTAATAGCTTTTGCTGTAGATTAGTCTCATAAGATGCACATGCTGGTTTGCTGACATTTATACTCCGAAAAGATCTGAAAACCATCCATAGCGATACTGTGCGAATCCCTAGCAATATCCATCCTGGAAGGCCGACAGGAAGACAAACTTCTCCCCCACGTACCAGCTTGTTTTGGCATCTTGCTTATCCCAAAAAGCCAGAGAGTGAGAACAAACCTCCTGCAAGGTGTCTCACTCCATGCACTGGGCTGCTTCTCTAGCCTTCAAATAACTAAAGACAGACCCAATGGAAGCCCAAACCCCTAAAACAAATTCTATAGCAAATGTACACTCAAAATCCTTTCCTCACACTGCTTTGCTACACATATCCTAAACTAGCAGTAAAAAATACTTCCATATGGGGGTGCTGGAGTGATGCACTACCTTTGAAAGCTGGTCTAAGTCTATGCCAGCTAGGCAGCTGGTCCGATAAATATATACATCACCCACAAAAATCCTTGTCTCTATTTGAGGGGGCAAATAAAGAGCTTCCTAACTCAAGATCACTTATAACAAGAACCACCCACTGCAAAAAACAGATTCTTGTTTTTGCCCACCCAAAAAACCTAGTAGATGGTAGCTCTGCTTGGGACTATCAGGCAACTCCAAGGCAGCGATGAACAAAGACAATTTGGTTAGAGATATAAACTTCTGACCTCAGTATTGGGCGTTGTTATCACACTTTCACAAGGTAGACTAAAATGAGCTGGTTTCCCCAAGTCAGACATTGTTAGAAGCCACCTCCAGAGAGCCAGATGGTAGAACTAAGCTCCAAAAAAGAAGAGTCATAGCAGGAGAACCTTTTAAAGGATGCACACCCAACCTCCTCACATCTTGTGATTTTTTTTTTCCAAAACAAAATTTGTGAGGCTTGAACAAACTATGCCCATGACAGTCCCTTGGATTCTAAGAGTTGGAGACCGACTCGCCTTTTTCAGAGTGCTGGAAAATCTGAAATGCGGCTCCATGAGAAGGAACATGCTTTTGATGGCAGGAGTCATCTAACTCAGGGGTGCTCAACCACTGGCCCATGGGCCAGATCCAGACCACAGCACCATGTCATCCGGCTTGCAGGACAATGGGGACAATGTGGCACTGCTACCCTGCTGCCAAATTTCCAGATCCATGGGGAGCCCCATGGGCTGGAGAGTAGGGCCCTTCATGCTGGATTGGGTGCAGAGGGGGGTGTGGGGTCTGATCCAGGGTGGAGGCAGTGTAGGGCCCAATCCCACCATGGGGGCCAGGCAAGGCCTGATCCAGCCCATAGACCAGCCCTGTGCCACTCAGCTGGCCCATGGGGCGAAAAGTTTGAACACTACTGATCTAACTATTTGAGCACATCATCAGGAAGCAGCGAGCATGTGCAGCTAACATATGCCAGCTCCCAGCCTTGACATTTACTCTCAGCTGCTAGTCATCTATCCTCCAGAGGCCAGCCACCCTAGAGAGAGAGAATTATCAAAAGAAAAGCAATGATCTAAATTATGTTCTAGTTTTAGGGCTTGCCTGTATTTAAAAGCAGTTGCCAGTAATGCTGGGTGTTGCCAGTGTACCTTAGACCAGCTTCCTCAAACACGATAACCTAGTGACAGAAACAGTTTTTCTGCTGTTGTAACTCTTGATTTTTACTGGTGTAATTTTCTCCCACTCCTCCCTTACGCAGCCCATTCGGCAAACCTTGTAAGTGCATATCAAACCAACTTTTCACCTGTAAAGTTTCAGAAACTGGATGCTGAAACATGCCACTCTCAGGCCATACTTTTATTCATAAGCCATAAAAGAAAGGAACTTTGTCATAATAGTGAAGAAAGTGTCTGCACGCACTGAGAGGTCTCAAACATTTTCCAAACTGATTATGCCTCAGAACACAACTGTGAAGTAAGCAAGCTAATTTTAGAGATGGGTAAACCCAGCATAGAGAAGTGTACAACTCTAACCACAGAGAGAGAGTCCTGGGCATCGCTGCAGACAGCTCAGTGAAAAACCTCTGCTTGCTGAGCAGGGCAGGGGGTTACACGTTGTTGGGATGCACAAAGAAACGCAAGAAAAGATTTTGAAAATAGGTTATTAAAAGAAATCACAGGTATAATCCTGGCCTCAAAACAATGCACTTATTTCTGGTCACCCCATCCCAAAAAAAAAGATAAATACTCAATTAACTTCATTTTTTTAACCTGCAAATAGAACTTGTGGAGCTCACTACTACAAAATAACATTCAGCAGAAGGGTTTATTATAAGAAGGATTAAACACACATACTATGCACCGTCCCAGTAAACAGGACATGCATTTATAAGGAACATAAACTCTCATGTTTCAGGGCATAAACTAGACACTAGCTAGGAAGAGGTGCCTCCTGTGGACCCAGGCCTGGACACAGCCAAGAGCTGCAAGCTAGAAGGTAAGGAGGACTGTTGCCAGTAGATGCAAAAGAGGGACTCCGACAGCATAGAGCAAATATATATAATCCCTAGAACAGTAATTTCCCTCTGTAAGGACCATGAGGAACTAATGAAGCAATCTTTCAACATGATTTAGAGCGAAGGCACTCAAGTGATGGATTACACACACTCATGAAAAAACCATAAGACTTGCTCTTTAATGGCTGGGCAGTCTATGCTTAATAATGAAACTGTTTTCCTAAGCAGCACGATAAAGCTTTATAAGTAATCTAATTATATCAGGAGTCATTCTGATTGAGATATATGAATAGTTTCAATATCAATAGACTTTCACTTAAACAGTTCATTATGACAGAGCTTCCCTTTCTGTGCTGGGCTCCAGATGGGGCAGCTTTCATTTGATGCTACGTTACACGACACTCGGAGGTGACTCAAAAATGGCTTCAGCTTCTTCTGGATGGTGGCCACAACCTATGGGACAATCTGGCCTGCACTTACCTTGACCGCTGTTTTGGATGCTCAATAAACTACCTGGTTATAATCAGGCTCAATAAGGTCATTTTAAAATTACTTCCATTAATACAATAATTCTTAAGCAGGGTGCCAAGAAACCCTGGGGTGCCGCCAGATCCTTTGAAGGGTGCCCCTGCAGAGACATGCAAGGATATAAGCAGATAAATTACGCAGATAAGCACAGGCTCAGTCTTGCCAACTCCCTACCCCCACTGTCCAGCTCCTCTGCAAGGAGATAACCACTGGAATATATATAAATTGGTTTTTGAAACTGAGTACCACTCCATTCACAAAAGTTATAGAGGTCACCCCAAATCCATATAAGTTGAGAACCACTATGTTAACAGGAAGTTAGCAAGGAAGTCACAGACACACAACGTCCAGGCCAAATTTGCTGTTGTGGAATTTCCATGGGCCTGATGATGAAGAAGCCTTCTGGAACTTGAGCCAACTCCTTCTTCTGCCTACAGATACCGCATGGCAAGTATTCTCCTCCCATCTGCCGCCTCCGCACAAGACAACTGGACACAAATGAAATCCAGGGGATTGTGGCACCCACCACTCTTGTGAAATCCTTGCAAAACCCAACAACAGCAGTCTTCAGAGCATGCAACTTGAGAGGCCATCATACATGTTGGATAAAACACAAGGGCCACATTTAAATGAACTTAAAGAAGAAAAATATAATCACTCAGAAATAGGAACTGAAGACTAAGGAACTTTGAAAACTGACAGAGATTTCCACATCTCAGGGGCCAAGTCAGCATCAAGTTCCCCTTCAGCATTTTCACTGGGCCTTGTTTTGAACAGAACACACACCAGCAGCAATCTGCCTTGAGTGAGGAAAGGAGGCAGCTGGGAACCTGAGCTGCAGTTCATCTGCTCTGTGAATGACTCGTTTTCTGAGCCCGGGGAAACCAGAACCCTCTCTGTTCCTCAGTTTACCCAGGGGTAAAACGTTTCATAATCCATGGGGGGTTCTGCAAGGCTTCGTTATTCTTGGAAAGCCACTGAGCACGTCAGACGAAGGGTAGTGTTTGAGTACAAAAGTTGAATGGGTTCAACATGCGTAAGTGCTCACCTGCTTTGGAAGCAAGTCAAAAATTGAATGGAAAGTACCATTTTTTTTTTCTGATTCTCTCCAGCATTTGCAGGTTCCTTTTTGACTCCTTGCAGGTCTGAACTCAGTGTGATGCTGCTCTGTTTATACCAGGGGTGCTCAATCCCTGGGGACCTGGCATCTGGCCCATGAGGAGCCATGTGGGGCTGTGGACCTGCGTGTTAGCTCAAATGTGCAGGGTGGCACCAGGCCTGATCCTGGCATGTGGGTCTGGGCAGAGGTGGCATGGGGCCCCAGGATCCGATCCTGGTGCACAGAGACCAATCCAGCCTGTGGACTGGCCCCATGCCCCTCACCTGGCCCATGGGTTGAGCACCACTGGTTTATAGCCTTCCTTGGTGTACCTGAAGCAGCTACCCTTAGAAAAGGGCTTGCCAGTTCATTTATGCAATCTCTGCTAAAAAGGGATCTGATTATGTAGAAGCAGAGCAAAATAACTATAGGGTCAGCTATGGGAGCTTTTTGCCATTCCTGAGCAAAAGACTGCTGGATTTTTTTCTGAAGGTCAAGTATTTTGAATCTAAAACTCGCTTTCCTGTCAATATGGTGCTTAAATATAAAAAGCAAAGAATCAGTTTCTGAACCTAAGCAATGCAAAACAGGGAACATTTGTAACCAACTCAGCCAGTCTGAGATTAACATTAAAGAGAGATTACCAGAGGGGAAAAAAAAAAGAAAGAGAAGTTAAACCCCAAACCAACAGGGAGTACAGGCTAGTCGAGTTATGACAGGCAGCAGAAGTCTCAATGGGAAAGATATTAAATATCTGCGACTAAAATGGAGTCACTTCAGGGCATTCTGTACTGAGTTGTTTAAACTATCTTGATCCCTGAAACACTCAGGGGCAAATTACAATGCATGCAAAACACATTTATGTATGAGCATCCAGATTATACTTGTGCATTCACTGTGCCCAGGACGGAGAAAAAAAAAATAGGGAGAATCCTCCTCATTCTTTCCTTCGCTCTGCAAGTTTTTACAGAGTTGCAGCAGGACTGCAAACAATCTCTTTGGCAGATTAACTGCTGGAACCGTATACTCTGTAAACAGAGGGGAGAAAAAGTTGAGATCACTTCCAAGTTTCCTGCCAGATCTACAGAAGTAGTCTCAGGTGGTGAGGGAAAAAGATCAAACTTGTCCTTTCAAGACACAGGTGTCTAAGGCATGAAGAGGAAGAGCTTTGAAGCAGCACCCACCCCACCTATTTGAGGCTCAGACCATAAGGCACAATCAAAGGGTGGTTGTTGGGCAGGAAACGTCTTCTTTAAACGAGCATATCCCGCAAGTCAGCCACGGCAAAGGGTAAAGTCAGGTGGGTTTAAATTAGCAGCATAAGAGCCTTAATTACAAGTGCCAGAAAAAGGCTCAAAGTTGGGAAAAAAAAACATGCCCAGAGACAGGTTGCTTAAATTACAGAGAAAAGGAGGAGAAAGAAGTACAAACAATGAGCTCTGTTTGACTAAGTCACAGCAAAGCCGAACCTGCTGAAGGACAATGAAGAAATCGCGCTCTGTTGTTCTACTTCAATACAAAAAGCAGCGTGAATGCAGCCCCGTGGGTGGGAATTTACATGCACAAGAGTCAGGAAATCCAAGCATATGGTTCTCACAAGCTCCTTTCCACGTGGCTGGCACTTTCTATTACTACATATGCCGTAAAAATGTCTTTGTCCACCCTGGGCAAACCAGACAAATTACGGTTGCCCTGGGATCTCTAAATACCCTCCTTTGCACATTCTCTGACCCAGGATTAGCTGCTTTCCTTCTATTTAAATTTTTTTTTAAATGGTAAAATGAGGGACCATATAGTCCACTAAACACCCCCCACTCCCCAAAGTCCAGTACAAAGCCACTGTGCGATTATTTGAAAAGTCCTCAAAAGCAGGCAGTAAGACCACTTACTTCCAAGGGAAGTGCTGCTCGCTCCTACCCTGGGGGTCTTCAAAAGGAGGCTGGATAGACACCTTGCTGGGGTCATTTGACCCCAGCTTTCTCTCCTGACCATGGCAGGGGGTCGGACTTGATGATCTGCTCAGGTCCCTTCTGAACCTACCAACTATGAAACCACCCAGCACAATACACCCGGCTATGTATTACGTCTTCCCTCACTGGTGAAATGTCCCAGGGAAGGGGTATCAATGAGAAACCTTTGTAAAGTTAGCAAGAAATGCATTTTAAATCTAGTGGTTAGAACAGGGTGTGAGAAGCCAGAGCTCCTAAATTCTTTTGCCTTGATTTGTTACTAACTCCTGTGTACATGTGCAAGTCACACAGATACAACATGGGCAGGAAGGAGTTTGTTTTTTAACTGGTACACTCACACCATAAGTGGCTAATGTGGATGTGGTCACAGCAGTATGAAAAAAATGCCTTATCCCACTACACTGGTGCTCCATCTTTTATGCGAAGGGCTATACCTGCATCATCACACCCTTGCTGGGAGCAGCTGCACCACTGTAGCTGAACTAGCACTAGCTAAAGCAGTCCAGCTTCCCAAAACAGGCAAGGCCTGAGCCCCTCTGCTTCCCCCCCCCATAATATGGATTGTATGTCACCAATGCTGCTGTGACCCCTCAGCAATGTCCATAATGGCCAGATCCCCAGGTGAAAGATACTCTAGAAAGACTAGGATAAATACTGGTATCTGAAAAACCTGCATTCTGAGTCTTGTTCTTATACCGTTCCCCAAAAAAATATTCCCTGCATTTCCAATGAAAGGCAAGAACCCTTCCACTTCAGCTCTATGAGCTTAAACAAACTGAATCTCTAAAAAGATAATGCAGATAAAAGGCATGGCAGTGTCAGTGACAACACATCACAGAAGAATGTTCATTAACCTACATGCCTGACATATTTTCCATTAAATCTCCCATAGCTACTTTTGTTTCAAGACAGCATGATAAAACTTTACAGCTGGCAAGTTACCTGCAATTCTGACCTCATTTTTCATTCATTCAGCTCCCAGAATAACACTGAGACATTATCTTTCATGCTCCCCTGGACTCTAGCTCTCCATCAGCACAACTGTCAGAGCACCAATTCACAGCCCTGAGTTTCGTATTTCTTTCCCACAATGAAGTCGCTGTCAGGCAGAACCCCTCCCTCCGCTGGTAGGCTGCTTTGACTTCAATGGTCTGGTCTCAGAAATGAAACACTGCTTTTTCAGTAAGGAAACATGACAAACTAGGCCCAAAGCACAGTCTCGGGGTGGAATATTGCAGGTGAAGCAACGTATGGGCACAGAAGAGGCAGAATTTAATCAGCACATTTTTACCTGGGAAAAGAGACAAATTCATCCGTTTCCAAGCAGTGCGATCAGAAAAATACCACTCTCCTCCAATACCAAGAATACAGCACATTTTCATGGAAATCTACAGGGCAGCACATACAGCTGCACTCTGAAAGGTCAAAGACAGAAAGGTTGCGTGAGAAGGCACAAAGACAAGCTCAAGCAACCTGACGATTCAGGTGATTGGTGTGTTAAACAGGTTTCATAAAAGCCAAGCGTGTTCAGCCACGCGTCTGAGTCAGTCGCATTGGCCAAAAAGAGGCATCGAATCAAATAAAATTGAAATAAGAAATATTGCCCCCGTCACCTCCAGGGAGCTGCAGCTCCCTCTGCTAGCCATGACCTCAGTCCTGGAAAGGAAAATAAGGTAATAAAATAACAGCTAGCACTGATACAACTGCTCAGCCCCCAGTAGGATGAAAGCTCACTTCTACTGGGGCCCCTGGGCAGTCCTGTAACATGACTGCTTCCATCAAAAGAGCTCCAAGTGCAAGGCAAACATTAATAAGTCAAGCCTCAAACCACAACAGCGATGTAAGCACCTTCTATCAGTCTGGTCTACTTCATGAGGGAACAGACCAGAAAAAGAGAAGTGACTTGACTGTGGTCATGTAGCAGGCCAGTGGCAGAGGCACAAGAACCACCCAGGTCTCTGGACACTATACACTGCTGTAGCCGCAAGACCCTTTCCCCACCTTCAGGATCCAACCACGAGTTAGGAAGAAGAGGGTGGGCTTAGAAGGAGCACGAGGCTTCTCGGTAGCCCTGAAAATCCTGATCCCATGCGCAGCCCTCCCAGAGAGCAGATGAACACACTGTTTTACCGCATCTTTGCTCACAGTGGAAAAAGCTGTTCAAGGACATCCAAGCTTGCCTCCTTGCTGGCCATAAACACATCACTTTGAACCAGTGGGCTGGCTCAACACATATTTTGCCATGTCAGTCTTTTTCAGTCACGTGTTTACGGTTCTGCATCGAGTTACCAAAAGGAAGGGAGAGTTTTACATTTGAAAAATGCTTCAAAGGAGAATAAAAAACCACTCTTAATTAGGACTTCAAGGCTTTCCTGAGAGATTCTGACTCCAGTGATTAAAAAATAAATAAATGAAAATCACAGCTCAGTATTCAGCAGCTACACAGTTAGCTCTTTATTACTGTATCACTGTTCTGAAAGCTATGAAGTTGTGTCAGCATTTCCATTATAAGCCCGTGACTGCAAGGGTCTAACTCGGATATTAGAAAAGGACACACCAGGTTAAAGTTTGGTTTACCTGATCCCTGCATGGTGCATGGGCACCATCTTACATCATTTTTTTTTTTTTTTAATGTTTTCTGTCCCCTATAGATTTGCTTAAAGAAATGTATCACTGAAGCAAACTGAAAGTAGCTCCAGTGTTTTAGAGCAAGCGTCCTGTTTGGTGCCAACATCATCATGGTGGTGGCATCATGCAAGGCACTGGGCCTGACAGTCACCTCTTCCAAATCAGCAGGAACTGGCAGGCAGCTCCACTGAGCGACATGCTTAGTGTGTGCAAAAAGCAGTGTCCAGAATACAGCAGCAACTCATGTGGACAATCACAGGGGTGATGCTGGCTCATTTCAAAGGGAGTCTTAGAATCACAGTCTTGTACTTCAGAGCTGAGAGGCCCAATGTGAGGGAAAAGGTGGAAGAGAGGAAGAATCCAGAGATCTGACAGGACCTCAAGGACACCTAGGGGAACGAAGGGCAAGTCAACAGGTGAAAGAAAAAAAATCCCATCCATGGCAGCACAGCAAGTCCTTCCAAAGCAGTCTGAAAGAGACATGAGCAAACAGCGAAGAGGACTTTCAGGTACCATGCCACTGGGGCTGTCCTGCCAGCTTTTGTGGGTTTACAACAAAGTTTTTCCTTCCTCCCTCTGCTGCATGAAAGCCCCAAAGAATGCCTTGCATTCAAGAGCTTGTCTGACTATCCCAACCATGCAGTTGGTCCAAGACAGAAAGACAGAAAGAAAAACTCTCACACACAAATCCTTCCCCAAAAGCCCCAAATACTGATGAGGCAAAGTACTGTCAAAGTAAATAAACCGAGGAAAATATTTCTTCCTCTCTAACCTTTAGCCATTCACCTCAAATGTTACTGTGTAGCAACACTAGGTAAAGGAAAAATCCAGGCAGAGTATTCCATTTCTACACTCAATTAATTCCTTTTAATGTGATTCTAGCCCCCCAACCTTGTACCCTTCAAATAGCCATGCCTAATGCTGAGGCAAATGAGAGCATGGGCACTCCAAAATAAAGTCAATGTCAAGACTCCAGAAGATTTTAGACTGCTGCTTGGCATGGATATTAGACCAGGTAACAGCATTTTCCTCTAAATGGTAAGTAAATACAAGAGGAGAGCACAATTTCAGCAAGGCAGCTTTTGCTGGGATTTGGTCTGGCTGAATAGGTAGGAAGTACTGAGAGTTCGACAGCAAAATTCAGGCACAGAAGCTAAGAGAATCGCCTCTGAGCATCTGAAGAACAAGTAGCAGAGATCAGATGAGAACCCAAGAGCACCAATTGTCAGACTTGTACCCTACTGGAAAACCTGGGGTTTTTACGGGGTAAATGCTGCATGCTGTGCATAGTGCCGATGTTACTATCCACTCTTCCATTAAATAAATCCACCCTGCAAAACCAACACAGCTATAGGAAGCGGAGAAGAAATTTACCCTCTCATCTCCCACAGAACCGTTAACGAAGACCTAAATTCTGCCTCAGTTAAAGCCCGCAAAACCACGCAGGAGACAACAGGCCAGCAGGGATGCAGCAAACAGATAAGTCTTTGCCTGGAGGACTTAAAACTGGCAACAATACAAGAGCCAAAAAAATAAAAATAAAATGGGGCAGGGTCATTTTATTTTAACTGTAGAACCAACCCCATTTGCTGTGACATCACAATAACAGTAGATCATCTTGATACCACTTTTACAGTCACTTTTCCAAGTGTAACCCTGCTTTAAACACTGCATTAGTATTTAATTATGTTAAAACTAAGTATATAGATGTCCACTAAAGGCCCTAGAATTAAGAATCTGTTAGCATAAGCTCCATTATTCAGAGGCTCTTAATTGGCCCATTAAAATCAGCACCACTGTGGGTATGAACTTGGCATTCAAGGTCTCAGTCCAGGGTGGATTTTTTTCATATATTTTATGGCACTCCATTCAGGTGCCTTTAAATCAAGCCTTCAGAGAAGCCAGAAGCTGACTGGTGTCTGCAACTGCAGGCCGTTTCCTTAGTACACAGTTTCCTTTTGGAGATTAATGCAACCAAAAAAAGCTTCAGTCATTTCTTCAGACTAGGAGGAAACATTGGAAAAAGCTGCTCAAATGCAAAATAACCTTTACCCAGTTTTTAAAATAAACTTTCTTCAGGCTGAAACAAGTGACATGTGCGATGAAGTAATGGCGTCGCTCTACGCATCAGAAAGAGTCTCGGGATCTGTTCCTGACTCGCACTGAACGGCACCCATATTCCTCAGATAACCCCCTGTTGGTCTAGGGGTTTGCTTGTAAAGAAGAGAGCTAGTCAGCCAGCAAGTCTAGCTGCACAATACAGTTTTTTTTGGGGGGGGGGGGGGGGTGCATTCATTACTAATACACATTACAGCTACTCTACATCCAGGAGGCATTTCCTTCTTCCGCTTCAATAGTATCAAGAAATAAACCAGGGTGAATTTAAACAGCCAGACATATCAGTACGAGGAACGGTCTCCCAAAGGAGCTGGCGGATGCCCCGCCACGCGAGCCATTTAAACGATTAATTGAAAAAAGCCCCCGAAGGACACCCTGTCGCGATGACTGCACGGTCCGCTGTCCGTCGCAATTCAGAGAGAAGCCAATAGGTCTTTTCCAGCCCTAACTTCTGAGTAAAAAAAAAGCCGCAAAGCGTAGGTCGTCCCTTCCCCCGCCACAAACGAGACTGACTTTTTAAAAAGGAAACTCTTCTTATTTAACCTGGGGCTGAAGCAGCCAGAGAGCCGCCCCCCCACCCCCTGCCATCGGCACCGCTCGGCTGTACGAGCAAAGCCGCGGGTTCATCTGGACACGCTCCCCTGCCCCCCGGGAGCTCAGACCAGGCTCCAAGGGACCATGTTTCGGGCTCGGAGAAGGAAGCGTCAGCGGGCAGGACCCTGAGCCGCCTGCCCCGAGCCAGAGCCGTCGCCCGCGAGGGTCCGCTGTCTGGACACGGGTCCGGGCGCAAGGGGGGGGGTGGCACGAAGTCCAGGCAAGGGCATGGGGGGGCTGCGGGCGGGCGGGCAGGGCTGGCCCCCGCCTCGGGAAGTGACTCAAGCCGCGATGGCACTGGCGGTGACTCAGAAAATACCTGCAGAAGGAATCATCTCAACCCGGGGGGGAGGGGGGACCCCGAGGGGACACACACACACACACTGACACGTGCGAGGGGCCTGCCCTGCCCCCCCCCCGGGGCCCAGCCACGACAGGGAGCGCGACCAGCCCCACGCGGCTCCCCGGACACTCCCGAGCGCCCCCGGCCGGGGTGAAAGGTGAAAGGTCACCCCCTCACGACTGACCCCCGCGGCTGCCCACAGACCCTGCCCCGGAGCGGGAGGGAAGGGGGGCATCGGGCGCCTGCAGGCCCCGGGCCGCGGGTGGGTGCCCCGCCGGGGCAGGAGCGCCGGGGCGCGGAGGGGAGGCGGCGGCGGAGCGCGCGGGGCGGCCCTTACCTGGCTCCCGGGGGGCCCCGCACTCAACAGCCCTCCTGGCGGCCGCTCCGCCTCACTTCCGGGTTCAGCGCCGCCATCTTGGTTGTGGTACACACGAACTTCCGGTGATCGGCCCCGGATGCCGGAAGTGGGGGGAGGGGAGGAACACGAGGGGAGCTGGGGAGAGTGGAGCAAGGGTAGGGGGCAGACTGCACTGGAGTTAGGAAGAGTGGGGCAGGGAAGAATGGGGTAAGGGGGGGGCAGACTGCACTGAGGTTAGGGAGAGTGGGGAGTAGAGGCCTTGGAGAGGCCTAGGCAAAAAGCTGGCAAGGGTTTGGAGTGAGGTGAGAGGTGGGGAGGAGGGTGGCAGGGAAGGGCATGTGGATGGGGCTGTGAGGAAGAGGGGGAGAAGGCAGCAATGCTGTAAAGTCCACCCATTCCCCATGTTAGTAGCCTTCCCTTCCACACAGACTCAGCTGTGGCATCTGGGGCGAGAAAGCTGGTGGGGTTTCCCCAAGGAAACAGGCCTGATGAGGGAAAGCCAGCCTGCCTCCCTCCAGGGCTATGCAGTGAGCCTGGGTCACCGCTCCTGGGCTCTGTTACTCTCCCTGCCACTGGTTCACCCTGCGACTGGGGGCAAATCCTTGTCTGTGCCTCAGTTTTCCCACCTGCAAAATAGTAACAATAGTTCTGTGCCTCCTCTAGCAGCAGGAAACTACTTGGTGAGCTTGGCCCTGACTCCAGCAGGAAGGAGGCCCTGGATCAGAACTCAGTTTGCTGCCCTTCCAGGCAGGCGTGATGCTTTCGTTCTGTTTTACAGTAAATTAGCAGAAAAGCTGAATCACAGAACTAATGCAACGCAACACTGCTGAAAATTAATGCAGCTGCTTTTCTTTTTTTTCTCCTCTTTAAAATGTCTTTCCTGTCCTTTGTGCTGGATCTTTGCCATTTGAACTCTCCGGGCATTGAAAAACAAAAGCCCAGATGAGATGATATAAAAGTTGCATTCCAGATGGATCTCACTTTCTGCTGGCTGCTCCAGTCCAATATCAACAACACAGACAGCCCCATTTTGCTTTGTTTCCAGAGCTGGAAACAGCCAGCAGTCCAGAACCACCCTGTACTACTTGGTCTCTAAAATATCAGTGTCCAGCTGAATAGAAGAAAGGCTGGGATCATGAATAAAACAGGAGGGCTCTCTGGCAGTGTAAAATAAGAAGCACTGTGAGTAAGCGTTGTGGGCTCAGTTGGGTATTACGTTTACTTGCCATTATGGTAGAATGAAAAGGCTTTCTTGCCCAGCAGAGCCAACATGTGCTGGTTGCCATGTTCATGCTCTGTATTACGTGGAAACTTTCTCTCTCCTCGGCTCACAGCCTATTCTTTCTTAATGTTTGCTGGCCCGGGACACTGCATACCACCAGTGATGGGGTGGGAGGTCACAGGGACACAGAGCAAGTCTGGGGTACGTGTGTACTGACTCCATGCCACACTCAAGGCTTCTGCCAGGATGCAAGTCCCACCCACCCACTTTTGCTCCAAATGAAACAACATTGAGGCGGTTCTAGCAACAGCTATGTGGCTGCTGCGGTGAGATTGACAGCAGCAGGCACCCCCCCCCCAAATCTTGCCACCTCTATTCAGTTTGAAGCATGTAGAACAGGGGTGGCTGGTGCTTATTTTTGGCAGCAGGTCAGAGCAGCGCACAGCTGGTATAGGCACACAGACTAGATTGGGAGCCTGGCATAAGACAAGCAGAGCTTGAAGGGACCTTAAAGAGTCATCTAGTCCAATCTCCTGTCTGAGGCAGGATCATCCCTATCCAAATAATCCCATACAAACCATAATCTAAACTCTACATAAAACTACCATCAAGCCTGACAAACCAGACCTAACACCCTAACCTGCCACAGGTAAACCATGGCAGCTAATGTCCTGCTTCTGTAAAATGTTGAGCCTGTTCGCCACATTCCCACTCTGCCCAATACAGAGCAGATATGAGTCTCTTATGGACTCACCTACAGAAACCTGGTTCTTTAGCTCAAGTTGTAACAGCTCGTGCCCTCAGCTCCAGAGATCCCGGATGTGCTGGCTGAGATGGTGGCCAACACCACTTAACAAAGGAAGCTGCTCACTTGAAGGAAATGCCACTGAATGTTCCGATTACAATAAAACCCCAATGCAGGGAGCTGCAATGGGGCCCAGCTCAAACCCAGGGTCACTGAATTTGGGATCCCTAAGACTCGTCATGTTTGGTGAGATGATAGGGATTAGCGAGGCCTCGGCCCATACATTAGCCAGCTGGGTCACCATGGAGGCCCATAACCAGGTTCAAGGACTCTGCAAGACTCCCTAATAGTCCTAGTGACATTCTCAATCCTTGCACACAGGAAATGCCAAAAAAAAGCTGGAGAGAACCTAAACCCACTCAGGATGAGAGAGGATCCCAGCAGGAATGTTCTCTTGGCTGTTCCCTTTTCTCATCACAGAGAACAGCCAACAAGCGCCAGCCAAGACCTACTTCAGCCCCATCAAAGAAATTAACTTCAAAGGAGATAAAGAGAACAAAAGGATTTATTATAGCAGGCCTTGAGGAAGCCTGTCTGCCTCCCACTCAGCACCCAGCCCTGGTCCCAGGCATGTGTTTAATTAGGCACACACAGTATCTGTGTGGGCAACTTCCTCATCAGCTGTTGCCATTCAGCATCTTTGAGGGCTCTGCACCCTAATTCTGAGAGGCTGGATTTTGTTCAAAGTGAGCAACAACAAAAGATAATTGAACCTTCTCTGCTTCCTTGCCTCTCCCAGCCCCAGTTGGCTGTTGCCTCTACCATGCAGCCTCTGTGTGAACCCCAAGACCACCCTCTTGGGACCCTATTACAATCACTGTCTTGCTGACCTAGAAGCCCAAATGGGATCCCATCAGCTCTGCTTCCTCACTCACTGCATGTACTGCTCAACCACACACACAGCCCTCTCTCCTGTTGCAAAGACAGCATAAGCCCTGCCTGGCTCCTTCCCTCTGCCAATCTAGGGAGCAAGAAATGGGGTATTTCCCCTACTCACTGGTTCATAGATTCATAGATGCTAGGGTCGGAAGGGACCTCAATGAATCATCGAGTCTGCCCCTCTGCCTGCAGCAGGAAAAAGTGCTGGGGTCATGTGAGCAAAATAATTGCAGCAAGGCAATTCTTAATGCCCAATGCAGTTGGCAGCCAAGTCCGGAAACCAGTCTTCTCCCCACAGCACGCAGTATCCAGCTAGTTTCACACTGTCACCAACAGCTTCCCCCACCCTATCCCACTGCAGCCCTTCACACTGGGGAGGGGACAGCTACTATGATTCTTCCTACCCTCCCCTTTTGACCAGACACATGCAACTCAATCCCCACAGGAAAAAGGGTTGTGACACTAACCCATTAGCATTCAAACTGGACCTGGGAAAGAAAACAAGAAGTGAAACAGCTCGAGGACTAAGCATGATGATGCAAAACAGTACCAGCACCCCTTCCCTGGTTCTGTCCCCACCCCACAGTGGGAGTTTAGAAATCTGGCAAGTCTGACGACAAGACAAACCCCCTTTGAGATCACAGTGGAGAAAAGACCCCATTTCCTTACCTCCCTGGAACTCCACTTCGGATGATTCACTTCTTTCTCCTCAAACTCGTCCTCCAAAGTGCAATAAACAATCCAACCTGGTGGCTTTCACTTTCTGTTTCTGTCTCAACATTTTGTCACTCTCCAGACAGTTTCACTTTCTGCTATTCAGACCCTGGCCCAGAGATTGCCACTGTTAACACTGCAGGTGAATTCTTATTTCTCCTGACCTGTTTCATTTCTGGGTGCAATTTCATAAGAACCAGATAATACAGATAAAGCAGATGTATTTTATCAACACTTTTCCTTCCGGAACCAAACAGGGAGGGGGTTGGCTTGATCATATTGCTTGAATACATTGTTCTATTCTGAAGCCAGTGTTGTGATAGTTCAGCATTCAAAACTGTATGTTTTTCCCTGCTTACTTATACATTTTTCTTCTTAAGTACCTAGCACAGGCAGTGAAAGCCATCCTGTCTCTGCTTTTAAGAATGCCAGCAGCGTTATCTGGAAGCAATTGCTAGAGTATCTCTAGTGTATTTCTAAGGGTTTCAAGATGCTCAGAGCTCTTTTGTTTTGTACAATGTAGCTGAACACTTGCACTGGAAGTACAAGTCTTTGTTTGTTCTGCAATTAATTTGTCTCCTCCTCAGAGAGCGAACCCCTCTCTCCTCTCTTGTCCCAGGCCTCATCCACACCCCAAGCTCCATGTGCAGCAGAGTTAGCCCCCCTAATTAAATGCAAAGTTTCTGCCACCAGTCTGTAGCTAGCTGGCAGGAGAACATGAAGATTCCCCTTCACCTTCTGCTGGCTGCTGTGACTCCTTGAGCAGCTGTGGTTTCCCAGAGTGTACTCCATGCCTTGCCGGCACAACCATCGAGCAAAGCCACACAGAGGTGCCAGAGGTGTGTGCATGTGCCTGTGGTCTGGTAGCTTGGCAGTTGTTGCTGGCTGCCACCAGGACACCTGGTAGCACAGTCAGATAGGTACAGGCAAGGCCTGAGCCCATGAGCTCCTGGGACACTAACCATGTTTTGTTATTGGTGCTTATGTAGCAGCTAGTACGAAGAGAAGCAGACGGAGGACTTGAAAGAGAAAATCTGTTCGGTCTCCCTGAGGCTTGAGTGCATGACCAAGACATGGCTCACACATGACCCTGCAACCATGCCTTCACATTGCCTGTGAAGCTCACCTCAAACCCCACATGCCAATAACACATTTGTGGCATCCAGCACAGGGAGAAACTGCAAACCCAGGCCTTCACCCCTGCCTCCTCCGGGCAAGGGACTGGGAGGGCCAGAAACAGGCTCTGGATTCACTTCATCCTCCCCCCATGCTGGCTCCTTCCTCATTCACCCCACCCCTGGTTCAGAGCAGGAGAGGTCACTCCCTTTCCTCCCCTTTCCACTGTACACATGCTGTGAGCTAGAGTTGGATTTGCACTAGCACATGTATATACAAACCCTTTCCAAACCTCACCCCTGCCACAAGCTGAAACATCTCAACACTGCACCTCCAGCAAGGCTTTTCCTTTCAACCCCAGCCCCTTCCTCCCTGCTTAGCCCTGGGAGGCCAGGGTTTATCTACTCTTCTGTAATGGAGGGGATATTCAGGAAAGGATGAAATTCAAACCCCTCCCTTAATTGTCACCTGCTAATAAGAAGGGCTGGATTAGCAGGTGCTTTGGCAGGAATGCTAATGAGAAGGGCTGGCACCAGGCCCTGGGTTCCTTGAGGGCCAGGGATCTACATCAGAGTGGCTTAGGAGGGAATGAACCAGAGGAGAGAGCACTCTGCCAAGCACAGCAGCCTGCCGAAACTTGTATGAGGGGTGTATTTGCCACATCTGCCCTCTGTGGGTTCCTGCACCTTGCTCACAGAAGCATCTGATCCCAGCCACTGACAAGAGCAGGATGCTGAGTGAGATGCACCATGGGTTTGATCCAAGGGGGGCAGTCCCTATGTCCCAGGGCGTTGTGAGCCTGATCTTCTTCTGAAGCCACTGGAGTGGGGAGCAGGAAGAAGCTGCATTTCTTCTCCTCAGTGCTAGAGAGGGACCTTGTTACACAGGGCAGAGCCAACTATCACCAGAGCCTGCCATGGCTGTGCACTGTGACAGCAGATGGGCATGGAATAAAATCTTCAAAACCCTCAAAACTTTTGAGCCATGAAACAGCTCAGTGCAAACTAGTAATCCAATAAAGTCTGGTCCTGAGGGACCAGCCTGGTTTCTGGTTGGTACCAGAAAGGGTGAGAGAAACCCAGCAGCAGGATGGTACAATTAGGAGCAGAGGGTTGAAATGGAGGTAATGGCAGAGGAGTCCTGTGATCTCGGAGATAGGGGTGGGATTTTCCCCAAGAGGAAGCTCAAAGGGACCCCAATGCTGGAGACATCCGAGATGGGGCTAAATGCTGAAGGACACATTTGGGCACCATCATGTAAGGTTCCTCCACCCACCTCCTTCATACCCCGAACACAGGCATATGGAAAGACCCTCCTAACATGGCAAGCTGCAGCAAATGGGCATAGCCCAGTGCCCTTCAGCAAGGAGGTTAAACTGCTTGGCCTGACTACTGCTGACCCCATCGTTTTTACTCTGGCAAGCCCTCCCCTCTGCAGGCAGGAGCAGGGCCTTAGCACAGGGCTGCCACGTCAGGGCTTGGCATTGTCTGTCACACACAGCCAGTTCCTGTTTTTCCACAGCCTGGAAATTCCCCGACTTTCCGTCAAAGTGAGAAGCTTTGGGCCTAGCTGACTCTCATCCTCTCCTGCCCTTCTCCCCCTGGGTGTAGAAAGGAGGCATCTGCAGGGGTGGCTCTGACCCAGGACCTGTGGCAATGCAGGTGGGTGGGGAAGAGTCCTCACAGCAGGTAGGCTGTTTTCTCCTTTCCTGCCAGATGCATGGACCTTGGGGGGAGGGAAGAGAAGTGATCTGGGATAACTGAGGTTGTTGAGGGGGGCAGGGAAAGGGGAGAATCATATCAAACCAGCTGTGTAGATCCCTTTTCCCTCCAACCATGGACATAAGAGCTAGCTGTTGCTCTCACAGGAGGGGAGAACACTGCCTCAGACTTCCCTCTGCTAGGCACTTTCAAACACGCAAGGAAAATTTATCTGAAATATGGGGGAGACAGACCATTGCTTGCGTTCGTAGGGCTGGCTGCATCCTACACTTCGATGACCACCCCAGCTGGTTTGGGGACTATGGCGTGGCAGCTAATCCGTGCATCAAAGTAGATAGGTGCTGTGGGCAGTGGGACCAGCACGCTGTCTGTAATCCCTGCCCTAGCCAGCAGCAAGGTAACACTGATCCCACTGGTTGGCTGTTTCATGGCCAGCCTGAACAGGCAAAGTGGGTTCTCTGTCCTTTCCCCAGGCTCCATTTCACAGGGCCAAGGGTTCCTTCCTGGTAATCTGAGTGGGCTAAGCAGGCTGACATCTCCTCAGCTAGCAGGGTAAGAGCCAAATTCCATGCATCTAGCACAAAGGCACTTAAGAGGGGTGATTTGCAGAGACTCCTATGCTGGCCTGTGGATAAACAGATTCCTCTACTCTCCCAGTGCGATGGCCAGGACTGGGCAACATGATTAGGACCCAGGTCTGGACAGGAGCAAGCCAAAGGCCAGCCCAAGAGCAGGAACCTCGGAAACAGCCAAGCATTGGGAGCAAGGACATTGCCCAGCCTGGCTTCTGGTGTCAGGTGAAGCCTTTAATGCCAACCCCCAGTTCCTTCATGCGCAGTGGATCCCTCATGTGGCCATTAGCCAGGCAGACCAGGCTACAAGCTAGCCCTTTGATGCAGCTAGCTGCACCAGCCCCATGGAGGTTAGTGCTGACTTGACATTTTCTGTGACTGCCTGGCACGCAGACCCAGCACCAGACCTGACCTGAAGCACACTTGTACCACAGGCTGATACACAGCACCTGATGCTCTTCTCTATCCTGGAAGGACAGCAGGGAGGGCCTGCTCAGTGTAGACAAGGGTGGAGCTTGTTTCCCTGCCATCTTCTAAAAAGAGGAAGAGAGAGCCCGAGAGCCTGCCAGGGAGCAGAGTGCACCTGATGTAACCCAGATATGGAGCCACTATCAAAGAGTGGCCAGAGGCACTGGAGACCCTCCCCATCCCCCTGCTCAGATTTCTTTGCCATGGACGGCTTCCAATCAATCCTGCCCTCCTGCTTCTGGGAACCAGGCAGTCCCTCGGGAAGGGGAATCACAGCACTTACCAGAATTTGGGTGATCGCTTTCCAGTACGCTGGAGGCAGTGCCAGAGCGGGAGTAAATCAGAGGCAGCTCTGCACTGTCAGGAGAGTGTCCTGCAGGCAGCAGCAGGGGAGGCAAGGCAAGCAGGCATTGCCCCATACTTCAGCAGGGGGCTTTGTCCATCATCCTGTCCCTCTGCATTCCATGCCCATCCAGGAACTCCATGCTCTTTCCAGACCTCTGCTAGTTCCCGCATTCTCCCCTTTGCAGGCTGCATTAACCATATCAGTACATCAGGACAGTGAGGTGCAGAGAGAAGAATTGTCTTGGACTTAGCAACAGCACCACAAGCCTGGGAATGGAACCCAGAAGTCTTGTCACAGCAGCACTGCTGAGAGTAAACTGCATCAACAATTCTGCACATAGACAGATCTGACTTGGGCTGCTACCTAGAACAACAACAATGGCAGTGAATTCTTTGGAGCCAAAAGCTCTTAGCCAAGCCTGGTTCCCACATAGGCTTCTGCTTGCCTCTGATACTTGCTTGCAGCAAGACCCTTCTCCGACTCACTGATCACAACTAGCCACAGCCCCCTTAGCTGCTGCATGCGTGCTGCATGATTTCAAAGAGCTGGCCTGGCTGCTTGTTTCATTGGTGCCCGGGACTGACCAGTCTTTTGGCCAACAAGCAGATTTCCCCACCAAATCTGGCCAAAGGTTTGGTGGGAGTGCCCATTACAGTGACCTGGACTGAAATTCAACCAGGTCTTTGTAATGCCATGTATGTAGCTTCCAATTCCCGAGGCCTTTTACTGCACCCAATGGACAGCAGCACGGCTGATTTCTGCCTCCTTTGTTGACTCTGGATCCAGAAATGTGATGACTGCAAAGCAGTCAGAACTCTTGTGGTAGAGGCAATATCTTTTATTAGACCAATTAGGTAGTTGCAAAAAAATAAATCTTTATGCAAATAAAGAATTTTTTTTTTGCAACTATCATTTGCATAAAGATTTATTTCTTTGCAACTACCTAGTTGGTCTAATAAAATATATTGCCTCTACCATGAGAGTTCTGACTGCTTTTGCCTTTTAGACCAACACAGCTACAACCTATATCCCTGATGACTACAAAGCCAGATTTGTGCCTGGGCAATCTGAGACATGTGGTCAGGGCCTGGCCTTCAGGAGCACTGAGTCCCCAGGGTGCCAGCTAGAATCCACAGGAGCTGTGGTTGCTTGCCTCCTTCGAGATCCAGCCCCAGGGCACCCAAAACTTAAGCCACTCTGAAATCAGTAGCCACTTCTGAACATGTTGGCCATACCCGCACACCAGCTGAAGGCCTGTTCATATGCCTGCACTGCCGCCTAGCGGAGGAACACCAACACTGCCAGGAACCAGGATCACATGCCAACTGCTACAGGAAGAATGGAAGGAGCATAAGGCCTTAGGGTGGCTGAGGCCCTGCCCTCCCTCAGGCTCCAGTGGGAAACCCTTGATGCAACACCTGCTGTGGGAAGTTCAGTTGGGCAGACTGGGTGGTGACTGGCAGAGCAGAGTAGCTGTGGACTCCAGGATTTAAATGAATAGAGCCCCTCTTCCCCCCACTTTCATGAAAGACCTCATCCAGGGGGTTAGCTAAAAGGTGGCATGAACTTCCAGGTATGGAAGATATGGATTGCCCCAGACCATCCAGTTTTTTTATAACCCAGATAGGCCAGAGCCACCAGTAGGTGTAAATCAGGACAGCACCACAGGAGTTACATGGAATGTACTGCCTGGTCACAGGAGACTCTGAGCAACCTGCGTTCCCAGCTTCCCTTGGTAGTTGAAAGCAAGACCAGTCTGCCTTACAGACTAACAGGGCAGGTTTGGACTGGTTAGCTCTGTGAATGGGGGATGGAACAGCATGATGCATCTATGCCTTGTTATCTACCAAACCCAACTGCACCACAGTAAATTAAAACAATATTGCCTATGTGATCAGAAAAAAGCCTGGTGTGAACGCTACTTGGGATTTAAAGAGAACAGGCTCATCAAAACCTAAAATAGCTTTTTATTCATTCAAATAAAACCACTGTGCATGTCAACCAAGGGCAGAATTTACCATTCTTTTTTCTCTCGTTCTGTAAACCACTGACCAGAAACACATGACAACAGCTGGAAAGAATGTGGAAGGAGGAACAGATCCTTACACAGTAACACATCAGATCCATTCACTCTCAAGGCAGCTCTGCTGAAGTGAATGGAATTATGCCCTGGAAGAATTTGTCCCATCAGCCTACTTCATACCCCTCTCAAACAACTGCCCGCCTGGGTGCAAATCCATTTACGAAAATAGAAACCAAAGGCGCAAAATGTCTAGAAAGACTTTGGGGGCCTAGAGACTTTGCACATCTGCCTTTGTACCTCCCCACCTCTGCAGGGACCCACCTGCCTGTGCTAGTCGTGTTTTGATAAGTGACTGTCCAATGTAAAATGCCTAAGCAGTTCTGACAGCAGACAACAGAACCCAGGCCTGCCCCAGTATGGGCAGGGTCAGAACCATTAGGTTAGAGAGTCTCACTCCATCTTCCTTGCTCTCCATCTGGGCCCAGGAAACTGGCACTCTTGGCTGCTCAGTGGGCCAGCTTCAACTGAAGGGATTGAGGGCAGCCCAGCCTAATCCCTCCCTCTGGATATCCTCTAAGCATGTGCAGGAGCCCAGCTTCAGGTATGTAGGACCTTGTCAGGCCCAAATGGAGGCAGCTACTGAACCTAGGCCTCTGAGGTTTTGCAGCCACTGAAGAGGGGTGATCTGGATTGCTCTTTGTGACTCAGGTGCCTAAATTCCACCTAGATCCTGTTTAGTTGTCTACATGGTCAGTTCAGATCCATGCATAAGATCAGGTTTTTAAAGGCACTTAGGTATTGAAGAGGCAGGAAGATGCTTAGTGGGGTTTACAAGGCTGGGTAAGCAGGATTAACACCCTGCTACCTTCCAATAACAGTCAGCAGAGACCAGGCTGGAACCCCCTGGTGTCTGCCTGCATTTCTAGAAGTCTAAATACCTCTGCCAGATCAGCACTCTCTCCCCTATATACTCATAAAAACCTTACCCCATTCTCATTTTGAGAACTATTGACACTAGGATGTACAGAACAGTCTCCCAAACAAACTGTCCCCTCCCAGGATCTGACTTTACCAGCACCCAAGATGCAGTCCCCACAGGCCCTGATCCTGCAAGGCATTTAATCTATGCCTAAGTTTTGCCAACTTCCGTGATTAAATGTGAACATTTGTTGCTGAATCTGGGCCTAACCCCACACCTGAAATCACAGGCTATTGTCCCTGCTGTTCTGGGGAAGAGGAAGGGATCAGCTTACAAAGACCCAACAGGAATCACAATGTTTTCCAAACACTTGCTTAAATGCAAAGGAAATCACTGTTGTTATTGATAACTTCCCTGCTTTGCTGTCAATATAAACAGCCCACCAGCAGGCTACTATGAGGAAAGGAGAGAAAATGACTAGGCTCAAAATGAAACGGGCTTATCTCTGTTACAGCTGTCCAGACTGAGTGGCTTTTCATCCTCTGTACACTGGGGCTAATGTTACTGCCCTACCTTGCAATAGTGCTTTGAGATTTATGCATGAAAAGCACCAGATAAGAGCAAGATATTAATTACTATTACTTACAACAGCATCTGTGGTGGCCAGGAGATCTTCAAATCCTTCAGCCCTGCTTGAAGGACCTCACTGTCTAAGGACAAACAGACCACAGTTAGAGGGGAAGAGGAAAAAGAACGGGCAAGTTATAGACAAGTGAATATACCCGGCTGAAGCAGGCCTTTAGGCGGACTTAAATATAAACTGGTGAGGCCTAATGAGAGAGAGGTGGAGAAGGCTATACCATGTGTAGTGAGCTGGGTTACACAAGCATGGCCTTTGCCATCACCACATTGCTCTGGTCTCTTTAATTGTCTGTGTCATAAAGTGTAATGGCGGAAAGAACGCTGCAGTGTTTAGGACATGCAGTTTAGTGGAAACATTACAGAAGTTGAGTTTGTTTCATCTAGGAAAGAGAGACTGGCCTGGGAACATGGTAACAGTCCCTATGCACAACACTATTAAGCCTAATATATAATAAGGCAACCTGGTATTTGTGTGACATGCTGAAAAAATGGATGAGGAAGCTGGAAATATTATATCAGTAACAAACAAATGGTATCAGGAAAGGAAAAGGGATGTGATTTTTTTAACATTTGCGTTAATAATCTCAGGTGTTATTGAAAACACTGCCAACAAGCATTTTTCCGCCCTGAACTGAGTACCTTTAACCTACATGAATGCCATGTTATCTATTACAGTGGCAAGAAACAAATCCACATGTTATGATCCTGCTGAATAAGACATTTTCAAAGCAAAGTAGTACCTGGAGGGACTCTTGACACATGAGTATAGCTGTCACTGTAAATCAGTTTGAAACAAAATCCATCCGTCTTCTAAGATGATGTAAAGTCAATCTCAGTCTGTGGATTGAGACTGAACAGCATCCTGGATTCTGCCTACATTTTGTCAACCTAGGGAAGTTTTGAAATGTCATTCAAGTCACCATCCAAACTGGCCTCCAAACTCATTGATCTATATTGACCCACGTGAAGCAGCTAAGGAGACTCCAATGACATCTAAGCTGATGTTCCTCTTGTAACAGCAGCTGATCAATATAAATGAGATGCAGATAATGGCTTGGAATTTCCTCAAGCAGACAGCAGTAACTTTAGGCCAGTATTGAAAGGGGACAGGCTGAGCTGGAAGCTGGAGGTGCAATTCTCTCTATCCTAGTACCAGCCTCTTTGAGCTGTGCTATATCCCTCCATGGGTCTTCTGATTCTTAAGCAACTTCCAGCTCTCAGTAACAGTCTCTAAGCCAGAGTTAATCATTGCAGAGGAAATGAAGTAGAGATAAGATTTAAGAAAATGCGCTGTTTTCTCCATATATTAAGTATTTGTATTAGGATTCCCTATTATTATCTGCACTCTGCTAATTAGCCTAAGAACCAGTCCTAGATCAAAGTAAACAGATAGCTGAAAAAGAGCCCCAAAGAGCTCACGGTGTAAGATACTTCATTATGTTTTAAATGGTTACCTCCTTCAAAATAGTATCGCTTGTACAGAACCAGGTACCATGGAGTCCTGAGCCCAGCAGAAGTGTTTAGCACAGTGGGGAGCTGGGGGAAAGGTGGATGTGTGGAGCAAAGGAGGGAGAGAAGGAAAGGAGGGCAGGAACTGGTGAAAAGCAGAAAGGAGGCAATAGGTCAAGAGCTGGAAAGGAGAGGAGGGAAAGCACGTCCTGCTCATGCAAGTGGCTGTAACCGGACCCCAGGGCACATCGCTGAGGTTTTACACGAGTTAAATTTAGTACCAAACGCCCTGATCAGCAGAACAGGTTCCCGGAGGGGATGCAGTTGGACTCAAGGGAGGTTGCATCATGCTTAAAACAGGCAGAGCCAAGTGGCTAGCCATGCTGACTGGGGGCGCGGCAGGGGAGCAGTCTTTTCACTGGCTCTTCTCTCCCAGGCTGGACCCAGCCCCCAAGAGCGAGATAGCAGCTTCCCTGCTAGCAGATGGTCAAAAGATCTACTGGGAGGAAGAGAAATAGGCCAGGTGACACCCACGCGGTCTGACTGGTGCTGATCAGGGGAACTGCCATGCTGGACATGCTGTATGATCTGTGTCACTGGGCCCAATGGGGGCTGATGCCAAATGCTGCTGAGCACAAACGTAACACATCTAAAAGAAGAGGGACTTTCTCTGAGGGTCACGCAGTCAAGTGCCACAGCTCGAGTCCAAAGCAGGGTTGGGTGTGGCATAGGGTGGGGACCAGAGTAGCCAACTGGGGTGCTGGAAGGGAAGATCAGAGCCTTCTTTGCCAGGAAGGAGGGGTAAAGGTTTGGTAAAAGGAAAGGGTTAGAATGCTTGTCACAGGGGGGGAAGGGATGCAACTTGTCTTTTTCCCCCCCAAATTCTATACCTGCCAGGTCAGACACTTGCCAGAGTGACTTGGCAGCCAAACAAAGTACAGACTTCCACAATGAGACATGGGGTGAGCCAAGATCTGGGGTCTGGGTGGAGTCTGCCCATGGCACCAGACAATTCCCAGCTCCACCCTTCTCTGCACCCACTTGTTCCCTCCCTCCTTCCCCCCCACAAAAGCATCTCACTGCAAAATGCCTTTCCCTCATTCAGGAGCTCCAGGGTGATCTCACCCTGCTCCTGGACAACTGGCTAGGGATACTGTTGGAATAACACAATATGATCCAAGGGGCTGAACACTACTGCCCCTGCCCTCCACCACCAGCACAGGAAGAGCGAACACCAACACTCTCTCTTGGCAGTGCACCATACAATCTGCCGGCTGCTGAGCCAGGACAGAGTGAACACTCTGAACAGCCTGGTTCACTGCTCTGCCTGTGGGCTGGTTTCCCACCTACAGGTCCAGACTCGTCTATTAGTGACATCTGCATATGTAAGGGGAAAAAAGCAGCGCAGGGGGTGGGGAAATGGTAGCTATCCAGTTTACCTTATGAACTCTGAAGCCCTGTAGACCTGGTTCCACTATGAACGAGCTAATACCAAAGGAATTGTATGATTTCAACTGAGATCCTCTTGACTCTCAGCAACAAGGCAACAGGAGAATCATGCCTTTACACCTGACCCAAGTAAGGCTCTTCTTGCGCAGAAATAGCATAAGGGCATGAGGATTTCAGCACAGGCCTGAGGGTACAAACAGTGACTCTGCCAGTGAAATACAAGCCAGCTGGCAATCCCATTTAAACATCATAAACTGATGTCATGCTGGTCCCAAAGGTATTTTAGGTTCCTTCTAGGACTGCATTTAAAAATAAGACAGTGCCCCACATGTGTGGAACCACACTCAGCAAGACTCCAGGAGCCAAAGCTCTGAGAAAAGAACCAAATTCAGCACAACACTTAAGCTAAAAAAAACCCAAAGTAGCAATAATAGCCTGTATCCTGCACAGAAGCAACACTGCCTGATGGGACCTGTTCCCCACGTACCAAATGGCTGACAACCAGCATGTGCAGTATTTGAATAGGGATTAAGATACTGTCATCAGGCTTCTGCCACGTGACTTTCTTGTCCTTAAGCAAGTGCTTTTTGCAGCCTACATAAAATGTCTTTACCCTTCTCCTTGGAAGTATAGATTCTTATACCAGCACCCTCATCACATAGCATCTGAGCAACTTGTTGTGCAGGAAGGGACAGGACTCATCTGTCATATGAAACGCCCAGGAGCTTGTTGAGGGGGTTTTATTAGATGTTTGTAATTGCTCTGCATTCCTATTAAAAGAAGGTAGATCAAAAATTGCACCTTTTACATCCAAGTGGATTGGGACGGTCCTTGTTTTTTTCTCAGGGAATTTGCTCCACGGTCCCTAAGCAGCCCCTGAGAAAGCTCTGTCTCCAGACATGTTTTATCCTTGCAGCAGAAAGATCCATTATGCTGGAGAAAGAGGACCGTTGACTCGTCTCCATCCTGGAGTTTCTAGGAAATATCAAGACTTGCTGCGCTTAGGCCGCTGAAAACCCCGAAGGCGGCTCGGTACTTGTGAAGGAAGCCAGTGCAGAAAGCAGAAGGGAGCACGAGCGTGACGATCTCCCCGTAGTCCAGATGCTCTACGGTGTGCTGGACTAGCTGGCACTTCCTGAAGGCAGATGTCTTCCTGCCCAGGTCAAGTGCACAGCTGTCGTCCAGATGGGAGCGTGCAAGTGACCAACGTCTGCCTAACCCAGGCCCGGTCATCAGAAAGCAGGACTTGCAGAGAAAGTCTCGCCCGCACCAAGAGCTCTCCAAGGCCGTGAGCTGAGCGGCCCCACGGCAGGCAGGTGCTTTCCGCCGCCGGCGGCTGCGCTGGATCAAACCTGCCTCCGGAAGCGCTTCCCCCTGCCTGGTAGAGGATCGTAGCCTGGCTACGATCAAGATGGAGGGGTGGGGGCTTCTTGCCCAGGAAGACGCCCCCACCTCCACCCCCGGGCTGGGGGCAGACGGGCAAGGAGCAACCCCAGCCTGAGGTGAGGCTAAAGTTGGTTGCTTATGCCCAGTTCCTTTTCCAAAACTAATCTAGACCCAATAAAAGCTTGCTATTAAGTAATTACACATCCTAAACAATGAGCAGTTCATTAGCTATGCATATTTTACATATTGATGTGTAAAATAATATTCTGCCTCCGGTCCCTGAGGTGGCCCAGCCTAGGCCAGAGGCCTGGGGCTAGGTAAAGTGCGTATGCCTGTACTGAGGAGGTCTTCCTGGACAAAAAGCCCCCTCCCCTTTAGGACACCTGCTCCTAAGGACCCCCTATGTCTACCTCGCTCAGCTAACCCCACATCCCCCTCCCCCTTGCCCTTTAACCCCTGCCCTTTGCCCCCTCACCCCCCACTCCACTCCACTCCAGTCTCCTCAGCGCAAGCCCCACCCCCGCACCAAGCTCCCACCCCCACCCGCCGCCGCCGGAGAGGGGCGGGCTCTAAATACAACCCGCCAATGGGCAGCGGGCAATCCGACTCGCCCGCCCTTACCATCCGCCGGCGGGCCAATCCGCGAGGGCGGGGACGCCGCGGCGGCCAATGGAAGCGCACGTCGGTCGCTAGGGAGGCGTGAGGCCCTGGAGAGGGGAGGGCGGCGGGTGCCGGGGGGAGGGAGGTAAACAAAATGGCGGCGGCGTGCTAGCGGCAGCGGGGGCGAGGCGGCGCGGGGCGCTCCGAAGTGAGGAGGGGGCGGGAAGCGCGGAGCCCCCCCTGGCAGGGCGTGGGGGCGAAGCGAGACCCCTCCCCGGGGCGGGGCAGGGCAGTGGGGTGGGGGTCTCCTGTGCTGGCCTTGCTGGGGGGGGGGGCAAGGGGTCAGCTTCGGGTGAGGGGCGGCCCCTCAGCAGCTTGGGAGGGGGGGCTGCCTCATGAGGGGTCATGACCCTCATTTCGGGGTCGGGGCGCGGTGTGAGCCGGTTCCGTGTCTCCCAGGTCAGCGAGCTCTGGAGCCGCGGCGGCGACGCATCATGTGTCAGGCGGCATCGGAGCGGCTGAAGGATGCCCCCGGGAGCTCTCGGTAGGCCCGGGAGGCCTGCAGCATTCGCCAGGAGGGACCGCGAGGCGGCGAGGATCGGTCTCGAAAACGCCTTCGAGGAAACCTGGTTCCAGCTGCCCAACGGCTGAGGGGCGCCGCCGGGCCGGCGGGCGAGCGGAAACCAGCCCCGCGGGGGCCATGACCCGCCGGTAATGGAAAGTCACGAAAGAGACTCGTTCGTCTTCTCGTGGGTTTGACGTCTGGGATCCCAGAGGATGACCTAGCACTTAAGCATCAAAACTGGGCCAAATCGAAGGCCAAGAGTTGACCTGATTGAGCCCGAGTAGCGGGACCGGGTCAAAAGGTGAAATCAATAAATCCCGAACTGAAAAATTCAGACATTGGGAAAAAAATAAATAAAACAGCAAGAAAGAGAGCGCGTTGTTGGGGCCAGACTCTGGATCTTATCGGACCCTGTCGAGCTTACGAGCAGCTGATGGTTCTTTTTTTTGTTCGTTGGTTTTTGGGTTTTGGTTTGTTTTTTTTTTAATTAATGTTCGTACAATCTTATGGATAATTTTTTTCGAGGAGTCAAAGGGAGTGTCGGGAGCTAAAAAGAACTGGATTAAAATCTTAAGGGCTGAGGCAAGTGGGTTACAGAACTGAATCCAGGATGGATATGCAAGAGCCCCAACAGCTGAGTATGTTTGCAGACAGTGAGCTGATGTCTGTGGGGATGGACACTTTTATCCATCGCATCGACTCCACCGAGGTCATTTACCAGCCGCGGCGCAAAAGGGCCAAGCTTATTGGCAAATACCTGATGGGGGACTTACTCGGAGAAGGGTCTTACGGCAAAGTCAAGGAGATGTTGGACTCTGAAACCCTCTGTAGAAGGGCTGTCAAAATCCTGAAGAAGAAGAAGCTACGCAGGATCCCTAATGGGGAGGCAAATGTTAAAAAGTGAGTATGGGTTCCTGCGGCTAGTTGCAACAGGGTTAAATCCGGTCAGTGTTTTCTGGCTGAGAGTCCGTATTGTTTTATTCAACACCGCATGTAGCCATATGTTTTGAAAGGACTTTACAAGCCACATACATGCAGGAATTGCTTCACCTCTGAAATGCAGCCAATTCTGAGTTGGAGGGTAACTCTCTTAAATACTGCTGAACAGGGGGGGTACAGGAAAAGGAAACCTTTTATTCCCAAGGACATGGGGAGCAAATATATCCACTTCTACAAGCAGCACAATGTTCTGGGCCGTCAGGCATTGCTGCGAAGCAGGGAGAACCCCTCTTTCTGCAATTTCATCCAAGAGGCACACAGTAAACAGTGTTGTGCTTAGTTGCCCTAACAAGGCAGGGTGAAAGGTTGCCTGCTGCAGAGGAAGAATAAACTTTGCATTGCTGCTGTGTGCATGCGATACTTCATGGGCCTCTGCTGGGAAGTCTTGCGTTCCAGGCAGTTATTCCATGGGTGGCAGCGTGAGCCAGTGCGTTGGGAGACTTGGGCTCTATTCCTAGTTATGCTATTGACCAGCCTGACCTTGGGAAGTCCCTTAATCTGCCTTGGTCAATTTTTTTTTTTAGCTGTGAAGTGGAGGTAATGATGCTTCTCTCTTGGGGAAGTGAATTTGTGGTTGAAGAGTGCTTTGAGTGCTAAGTCATGTATTGGTAAACAAGTTCCGCATCCAGATAACTCCCAATTCAAACGCCTTATTGGGATAAACTGGTTCTGTGCTTCAGTCAGAAGTACAGTTCATTTTTGACATTCCCTTTCCTTGATGTTACATGTGCAGGGGCTCTACAGGCAACTGCATTTGCCACAGCAAGCGGCCACAGCAAGCCATGTGAGATTGGGTTGTTTGTCTGATGCGAAGGGGACACTTCTGCTGCCAAAACAAATAGTTTTCTGCAGCTTATCTCGTGGCAGGAGGAAAACTTGGGAGATGTTTCCAAGTCTCCTGTGACGTTTCTGGAGTTGCCTCTTTGCCTGCGGCATGCTGAGTGCAGAGCCCTGACCTCGTGGGCTCTTGTTTCTGTTTTTCTGTTTTGGTTTGGGTTGTTGAGGTCAGCTGGCCAGTGCTTTGCATCCTGTGCTGGGGCCTTCCATTGGTTAGCTTTTCAAGTTTACCTTCTAACCTTGAGAGTGCAGGATGGACGGGCTTTGCTCCAGTGTTACGACAAAATCACGACAGGGCATCTCGTCTCTCTAGTGCTGGCTCTGATTTTTATAAAAGTAAACTGCTGGTTAATGTGTAATAAAACATTTTTTTTTTCTTCTTCTGGTAGAGGCACATGTGTCACTTTGTTCCCTTCTCTTTCTTTCTCTGGTCTCCAGTGACACCCAGGGCTTCCCCCAAAAAAGGGAAAGCTGCTTTCCCCTGAATTGTTCCCCTAAAAGCCCACCCCCTCCCAGTGAAACAGAATTCTTGGAATTAACCTGTCAGCTTTGTGATGCAGAAAGCATGAAGTGGTCCTGTGTCCTGAAATAAACTACGTAGAAATATCATCTGTATCCTCTTAATTTTACTGTCCTTAGCCATTCTGTGGATGTGTCTCACCTCATTTAGTTACCACAGCAGTTGAACCAGAAGATATTTAATTTCTGTGATCACTCTGGGTTGCTTATTCAGCAGTACCTGACTATTAGAGTTCTTTGGATCTGTGGCTGTAGTATTTGAAGCAGGCTTTTTCTTTAGCCTTCTAGCAGTGGTCTATTTTAGCACAGGTTCAGAATTAATACCTTTTATCCTTGTCACCTTTGTCTTCCCTTCCTCCATTCGCAGGTAACACCATTTTTTTTTTTAGATTGTCACTTTAGAGCACGGTGTCTTAGGTTTGTACGGTGCCTGGTGTAGTAGAGTCTGAACTTAGTTGAAGTAATTAGGCACAAATGCAATATGAAATGGATAAGTTGCTACTAGTTTAAACACAGTGCTTGCATCTGATAGAGCCTGTAGGTCTTCGTATTTGACAGGCAGTGTGAATGGGGACTGAATAGTAAAAATATATAACTCTCATTCTGTAGGGACCTATTTCTAGGTAGCATTGTCTCTGAACAGTGTTTTAACATACTTCAGTTCCAGTTTTGCAGCCTGGCCAGACTCCAGTAAAACATCACTTGGCTGCAGTCAACCGTGCATGGCCTTGCTTAAATGTGAGCTGTTCACGTGCCACAGAATAGTGGAATATCCCATTCTGGATTGAAATTAGGCTTTCTGCCACAGCCTGACAAGATTCCACTTCCTTGCCCTAGAGTGATTAGCAAGTGAATAATACGTAAATATACTGTAATTTGAATTGTAACCTTTGGTACGCTGAGGTTTATTCCTAATTCTGCCTCTAAATTAGCAGGTAATGCTTAGATCTTGTGTTGATGTGGTTGGAATATTCTGCAGAAACTGCATGGCAGAAGTGGGGTGCACAGCTGCTCCTTTAATCTTTTATGTTCCCCCACCCATCCCCCCACTACTGATTGGTGGAGGGGCCCTGCTTGCGGCTTGCTTCTGATCAGCGGGGAAGCAAAAACTGGTTTTAAATATGGCACTGTTTTGCCTCCCTCTGCTGATTGGCTGAGAAGCCCCACTGCTTTCGTCTGACTGACAGGGAGGCAAAAACCATGCCATGTTTAAAACCCTGGTTTTTACTTCCCTGCCAGGAGGGAGTGGTGGGGCCCCTCTGCCAATTAACAGCAGGGGAGAACATGAAAGATTAAAGGAGCTGCCACATACTCCACTTCCACCATAAATTTGGTAAGTCCCTACCCATAGTGAATATGTGGGGATCCCATTGCTGTTGTGAGTTGAAAAGTGTGTCCCCTTTTAGATGTATGCCTCTCTTACTATTTGATTGCCCTGCCTTGAAAGGAATGATGTATAGTTTAGGGATGAATTTAGAGCACAGAACCACTACAAGTTAGGTCTGCATAGAGTTTACTTTGCTTCCTGAAATATAGTATGGTCTGAACACTTTTCAGTGGCCTGGATGTGTTGTAAACTTGGTCTTGTTCTCATTCCCATTGGACAAGTGTCCACATGGCAAAAGTTGCTCCCAAAGCTGGCATTTAGCAGTCTTCCTATTGGCCTCACCAGAGAGGCCAAGGATAGAATGGGCCAGGGACTGAACTCGCTTCTCATCCCTAGCAGTTTAGTCCTTTCCAGACAGGGTCAAGACACATAATTGCCCGTGTATACACGATGGTGTAGAAGTACATGGCTCCTTTACCTGCTGCAGGAGTAAGTTCTCCCTGGCTGTTGGGCCAGCATTTTGTTCATGAAAGTTCACACTTTAAATTCTTTAATATTTCTCACGTAATCCAATTAACTGATCCCAACAAAGAGCTGTGGGGAGGGCACTGATTCTCCCTGTGTCCAAGACAGGTTTTCTAGGATGTCAAAGAGCATCAGAAATAATCCTTAAAAGGCTGATGTCAACAGCAGCTGGAGCATTTGACCCCATAAGCTCAAAAAGCTGGTGACCTGCTAATCCCAAAGTCTAAAATTAACCTGCTTGAGATTTCTCTTGCACTTCTCATAATGAGAGACATGTGGGCCTCATTGAGCTCAGGGTTTTGTTTCCCACTTCATCTCACATAGCTGCTTTCTCATCTTGGGTTGGGGGTGAAAAATTCCAAATGTCTAGATGATTATTGAGCGTTTACCTGGTGAGGCTTCTGGCTTGTGTCTCTGTCCGTAAGGCAGTCAGCCTCCTGTGCCAGGTGAGATCTGGCTGAGCTTTTACTCCGCTAGCCTACCGAGGAAACCCAATTGTCAGCTGTTGCTCCCTTGCTAATGGTGGCATGGTTAATATGTTTCTCAGCCGATTCACACTACAAAATGATTTTGTTTTAATCCTGCCTCTCCCTGCAAAGTAGTTTAATATGACCAAGAAATTGTGACTAGAATGTTTCAGCCTTTTGGCCCATAAGATTGAGTTCTTATCTACCTGTTCTGGCTGACTGGTCTGCTCACAGGAAATAATCTCTAAGAGGACTGGATCTTGGTGAGGATTTGGGGGGTTCAGCTCCTACATACAATAACTGTTTCTTTGAAATAATTGTGGGAAATCTCTCGTCTTCATCCAAGGCAGTGATTTTCAATCAGGGTGCCGCCAGATCCTTTGAAGGGTGAGGCAGGGCTGAGGAGGTAAGCAGATAAGCTTATGTAGAAAGATGCTGGCTGGGGCTTGTCCCTACCTCAGTGATTCCCCTAGCCTCCCTGCCCAGCCTTTCCGCAAGGAGGCAAGCACTGTTATATTGGGTGCCATTCAAATCAAGAAGTTTTTACGGCGCAACCTTGAGTCCAGAAAAGGTTGAGAAACACTCATCTAATGTTGGAAAAGTGTGGGGGTGGCTTTTTCAACCAGACGCTTTGTGGTTAGCTACTGCCCTAGTTAATAGAAAAAGAGTTTAGCACAGATGCCAAAACAGGTGAAAGAATACTAGGAGCCTACTTGTCTCTGATAGCACAAGTTTAATGAAACTAAATGCTAATAGTCTCTCATTTAATTAAGTCTGTGGGACTCTGCATGTCCCAGGTGTCTTGTGCTGTACTTACCATGCTCAGCACTCACTCCCTGACTTGAATACCTTTGTGAAGGATTGGAATGGACAGACAAGTGATCTGACCATTTACTGTTTGCTCTTGCAAATCAAGAGCCTTCGGAACCATATCATGGGCAACCTAGCTGAAGAGGCACTTGACAGTCCTACTGAAGGTCATGCATTGAACAGGTAGGTGTCCATCTAAAGTTGGCTTTTAATTGGCCATCCAGCAGTGAGTCTCCGTGAATCTGGAAAGACTTCAGATTGGGACCTGCTTGCATGTTACTTTCTGTGCCAAGCTGTTTGAAGTCAGGTGTTTGGTCTTCGAGCAAAGTTGTAGGAACTTCAGCATAGCTACAGAAGAGCTCAAGACAGTATCATAGTTCAGCAAGCATAGCACTTGTAGTATCTGGCATTGAATGGAGGAGGGAGGTGCAGTACATATCGGTGCCCGGAGCTAGCAAGTTGAAAAAGAATCCCTCTGTCCCAGTTCTTTAGGCACATGCAGACAAAAATGGGAGAGCTTAAGGGGTAGCTGACCCTGCTAGCGAGTTCTGGGTGCTTTAAACTCCCAGGGAGGTAAGAGCTATCAGGGATCTGACTTGCATTCAGTAGTGGGAGTGAGAACACTGTGCCTGCATTTCCAGTATTAACCCCTCGGGGCAACTGAACGTACACAAGGGAAGGTGCGTGTAAATAGCTGTTCATTGTATTTGGTGTGACACTTTGGGGATGGGCAGGGTGAAGAGGGTTCAGTGCTGGCAAGGTGACCATGGAGGATGGGCAGAGAGGAAGCATGCTAAGTGCTGACACATGGGAAGATAGTAAATCAGCATCTACTTACCGCTTAACACAGCATCCACCTCTCTCAATTTATGTTCACTTTAATAGGGCCTGAACTCTCTTAAACCTGCATGTTAAGAGATTTCCAATTCCAAAGTGGAGCATATGATCAAAACCTCTTCAACCAGCACACTGTTCTTGGGTCATAGATGTGCTCCTGATCTGACTTTGTCCCTCTTGCCATCTCCCCTCCCCTTCATGAATCAGCAGTTGTACTGCAGGCTGTTCCAGGGGCCTAAAAGGCTGACAGCTCTGCTCTTGAGGTCTATGCTCCTTACTAGTCATGGAGTAGACCAGAGGTGGGCAATTATTTTGGGCGGAGGGACTGAGTTTTGGCAAGCCATTGAGGGCTGCATAACAGGCAGCCCAGGGCAGATTAATATTAAATTTTCTAAATTTTTTAGGGGCTCCACAGGCCAGATAGAATGGCTTGGCGGGCTGCATTTTGCCCACCCCTGGAGTAGATGCTCCTCTGAGCTTCCTGAAGGGTAAGGGTGCCTGTTTCTGCAGGGCTCTGAGCCTCAGCTGTTGCAAGCAGTGGTATTTACTGTTGTCCCCAGCCTGAGCTGTGCAGATACCAAACTATTGTGCCTTCAGTTCTGTTCTTTGCAATGCCAGGGGTGCGGGGGGGCAGCAAAGGGTCAGGTGAGCTGTAGTGAAGAAAAGTCTGAGAGGGCTTGAGGCTAGGAGGAGACTTCTTAAGGCTCACTGTCTCTCTTGCATTGATAACAGGGTCTGCAGACAGCAATAGGAGAAGATTGTGAATGTCCAGATCTACAAGGCTTTTGCACGCTACCTTTCCTTAGTGGTGATGTTTTCAGTGATAAGTAGAAGTGGTTTTCAGCAGATGTACTTGCTTCTGGTTGGAGGGGAAATTCGTTGCATGATATAGCTGATTGTCATTTTGATTGCCCAGCTAAAAACAGTTTGCAAGACTTAGCTTTCACTTTTTAAATAAAGTGTCATGAAGTGACTGATCCTGCCTTGCTGGTGGTCTGCAGCCTGGCAAATTGCACTGTTCTTTGTCTTAAATCTCCTGCAATGGATGTAAGTGTGTCCTTATATTTAATTCAGTGGTGGAAATCTTTACCATGAGACAGCTGTAGCTCTGTGTTATCTTGTGCCTTGCCAGACTGATTCCAATAAACCTCAGATCTTTGGAGATGAGGAGCTGAAGTCTTTTCCCATACAAACTTAACTTTGCCCCTTCTGGTGATGGCAATAGCCAATAGGAACTTAGTAGTATAGATACAGCTACATACAACACTAAGTGTAGCTCTACTGAATGACAGAAGGATTAGTTGGAACAGCTTGATAGAATTGTGATATATGTTAGGGGAAGGCTGTACCCTTCTCAAGATTGGGGAAGTCCTCTCTGCCTGACCCCAATATACGATCAACAGAAAGAGGTGTTTGCATACCTTAAGACACTGGAGTTTAACCTCTTTAGTAAGTGTGCCAAAATTAGCCCTGCACTTTCCTCTGCCACTCTGATTCCCTTCTCCTGCCCAGTCTGCTGCTCTTTGTGCTCCCTGCTTGTTCTGCTGCTTTGCTTTCAGCCCTACCTATTGCTCTGTTTTTCCTGCGGCCTCCCTGATCAGCCACATGCCACACACAGAGGCTGCTTGCCTTAAGAAACCAATATGCTTCTTTTCAGTACTGCATTGGGTAGGCTGTTCAGTAGCAGGGCTCTGGGATCCTCAGCAATAAGGTGGCAGGTGTGTGATCTTCACATACAAGTAGTGAAAAGGTAGTGAAAGCTAGCATTGTGTTAAGGGTACTGTTTTCAGTTTTGCTTACTACTAGATGTGGCAAGTATCTGACAGTTGAGACTGTTGTGGGTCCAGGTACAACCGCAGCTTGACTCCCTGACATCTGTGCAAGACAAAAGTTTGATAGACTCTGTCAATCTGTTAACCTCAGGAATGATCATTTTATGCATCTGTGGCAGTCCACATCTTTAAAGTAATTTCTTTCTCTACTGATGGCGGGGGGGAATAGTAGTGGGCATACCCACAAGGCATTGGGGTTTTGAGGTGCCCGAAACTTGCCTTTTTCTGGAGGTTGGAACATTGCGGTATCTTATAGGAGCTACCCTGCCATGACTAGCCCCACCACATTACTACCAAGTCCTGCAGTCGGATGCAGTTTACAGTCATGCCTAAGACCTGAAGTAGCGAGGAACAAATATAAAGAAAACAGTGAGATAAATTGGGAATAGCTTAGAAATTTTAACTTTGGTTTCTTTAATTGTTCTTCATGTAATACTGATAAATATGGACATGCTACTTGCAGCTGCTTTCTCTCTTCCTAACCTCATTCAATATGTTTGCCAAAATTTTATATTTTTCTTTGAATTCTCTAAGAAATACTTCCTGTATGTTTGTATCCAGACCCTTCTGCTTTAGCATGTGTCTAGGTAGTTGATGCATTTTCCTTTCTCTCTTCTTAGAGAATAGTTTTACAAGTGTATTCCTAGAGTGATTCAATCTTTATTCCGTTAGGACCAGGCCAAGTTATTTTTATGAAGGCTGATCCAAAATGTGTCAAAATTAAGGGACATCTTTTAATTATTTCAGTAGCTTTTTTTTCTTTTTTAACCAGGCTCTTAAAGTCTAAAGTATGGTTGCAGGCCTGTTCAATATATATAGATATGTATACATACTCATTGTAAGTATGTGTATGGCACACGTACACGCACACTCACTCACTATGAATGAATTTGTGTGTTAGCAGGTGTCTTAATTTCAAAGAGAACAGAGAAATAAAACTTCAAAGAGGAGAGAGGATAAAAAGGTCTTATCAATTTAACACCAGCATCTCTATCCTGTACTCAAATACCTTTTATATTAATATTAAATACATTTGGGAGGAAAAATAAATACTTTGGGATAAAGTTAGACAAGCTTTCAAATGCAAGACATTCTTTCTCAGATCCTCATCTGCATCCCAGCTGCATAGATGGTCCAATAAAAGATGCCACCCTAAGAAATCCTTGCCTCTTGTGTAATTTCTGGACCGTCATGGCTACAACATCACTTTTACACTACATGAACTTGTAGCATATTCTGAAGAGAGAGATGCAGGTCTTGAGGCTGGTTCCTTAAGTAAATGAACAAAAACTTCTTGTGCCTGTGCAGGCAGCAAGACTCTTTTTGGTATTGTGGTTAAAACCTCATATTAGTTGTGAATAAACTTCTACTGTTTGTTTTGCTGGGGGAAATGAACAGAGTCAGTTTGAACCTAAGCAAATACTGCTTTGGTGTTATACAGGGTCATACTATCCATGCAGATAAATCCCAAGCGTCGTAGTGCAACATTGTGGGAAATGAGTGAATGAAGCATACTTTCCTATCAGTAGAGTAACTCCATAGAAGAAAATCCTGGCAGGCTTAAACCTGTCAAACTAATGGAAGGACCTGTAGACCAGATACTGGAAATGTTTGCTGCACTACTGCTTTCTACTGTAGCTTGAAAGCTAGGCTTGCCAGGAAGTTTTAAGTTTCAGCTTGATAAGCTAATGTTGAGCAGCCTCCCACCTCTTCAAGGGAGGAGAGAGAGGGCTGAAAGCTGTTCTCGAGGGCAGTGTCTCCAGTGTAGTTGGGTGATGTACTGTTGCAGCTTCCTCTTTGGGCTGACCCTGGTCATGTGGAAACCAGTGGATTTACATAGTGTGTGGCTGACCTGCTAGGTGAGGTAGGCCATCATGCTGAGATACCACAGGCTTTGGGTACACCACACTCTTTGCCTATCCAGTAATAGGTCTATTATAAGGTCTTGCCCCATTATCTTTAAAACCATGGATTGTTTAGGGCGTAGTTATTTGACAAACTGTTATTTCAGAGCTGCAGCGTGAAACTCTCTAAGAGCTCGTATCCTCAGCTTAGGAAACATTCAACCCAGATCTAATTCTTCAGAAAGTCTTGTTTATACTGGGAAAAGGTATCCTGATGTTTAGAGCATGTCAAGCATGGCTTTGTTATTAGCATGAGCAAAGATGCATGATTTTTAAAGAAAAAAAACATCGGTGGTTGGTTGTGGTTTGCTAATGGGGGTCTCTTAGGATCCTAGGCTTAAAGGTGCATCCTGTTCACTAGCACAGTCGTGGGGGGCGGGAATGTGGCCCTTTCCAAATGCCCTTGATCTACCTCTGTTCCCTCCCAGCTCCCCTAAAAAAATTTGTTGTACATGGAGCAGGTTGCTAACTACATTAGAAGGTTTCCCACTGTTCAGTTATTTGTCGTAGCTGGAAGCAGGATTCCCAACCGGTGGGGTTGGTGCTCCTCTCCATCTGGGCTATAGCAATGGGTCTAATGGGAGACAACAAAAACCTTCCCTTTAGAGGAGTGTCTTTCCCTTCCTCTGTGTGTTTCTGCTAACTAGTGGTTTTTGGCCTAAGCCCAACTTCTTGCAGCCTGCCTTGTCATGGTGACAGTAAGCAGAGGTAGTATAGACATTTATACACACGGTATCCTTGAACACTGAAAACATTTCACAGCTTTAGGAACCTGGTTCAGATAAGCTAGATCAGGAAAGCAGTTAAGGATAAAACAATGTGATGCAAACCATGGTGCCCAGAGAATGGGAATAAATAAAATAGGTACAGAGAGATCTCTGTTTGTGTTCTGGAGGTGGTCTAACTCCAGTGATGCATGCAAGTAGAAAACAAGAGTGTAGTACTTTGAAAACCAGATGGCACTTGTGGCATGCAAAAGTAAAAACTTCTCCTGCTTTTATTAGCCTAGGTCAGGATTAACTTGCTATCTTGTAGTTGGGAAATCTGTCCTCTTCAGACAATGGGGATTCCAGCCTCTGCTTAAAATATGTGGCCCATTTAAGTTGTATGTTAATGTATTTTTAATGGTGGCAAGTAAAGGAGATAGACGCAGAACAAAGGAAAGGGACTAAAAGCATTAGGGAAATAAAATGGAGAGACAGGCTTGTCCTGTCTCTTCAGGTCTGTAGGAGTTCCAGCTGCAGGAGTCTTGCAGCTCTCTCCATCATTGTCTCTGTAAACTACACAAGCAGTGATAGAGTAGACTAGGATGTCTGATCCACATTATTATTACTTTGAAATGAAGCTGTTTCCTGTCCTGTCAGCAGGTGCCTGAATTTATGGCCCTTTCTGCTGTGAAGTTTGAAAACGAGGTGGTACTGGAGGTGACCAGTCTGGCCGTGACCTTTTCCTTACTTCTCATAGTAATATTTTTGTTTCAAAATGTAAAAATAATCCTTCCTCTGGGACATGGGCTGATTGGCTTTTGCTCCAGAGGTGGCTGCGTTTCAGTGGGATTGTATATTTGCAGTTTGCAGAGTGCTTTGGGACATAAAGCACTCTGGAAGTTTTAAATATTTATTAACCTGATGGAGGCAGAAGGATACTTGTGCTCTGAAATGCTGTTACAAGGGACAGAGGTGCACCAGTTAGGTATCTAAGTGCCTTTCTAATTTAGGTAGCTTCCTTTTATGTTTCCAGCCAGCTGTCTTTTATTTAAAAGTGCCTGGGTGTTTGTCCCTTCTTCCCCTTTGTTCTAAGCACTCAACTGGTTTCCCATCCTTATACAGGAACTTGTTAGACCTAAGCTAATGCTGACTGCAGTTTCCGTGCTAATTTAATCCATTTCAGCCTTTTGTTCATGCCTATAATTAGAGCCTGCTGCATCACTTTCAAATCCATTCACCATGTAAACTTAAACACTTTTCTGAGTTTTGCTTTATCTGGGAGTTTCTATCTTTCATGCACCTCTTTTCCTTCTTTAACCTGCAGTGGCAGAGGGTGGAAGGCCTAGCTGGAATCTGTCTAATTTTCTTTCAAATCAAGGGCAGCAACTTCAGTTCTGAGAAGAAACTCTGTTTAAAAGAGCTGCTCTGATTCTTGTGCTTCTCTGGAAGGCACATTTACTGGTTTGCCTTAATTAAAGATGACACATTAGCAGGCCTTACATGGTTCATTTGTATTGTTATGAGTAGCTGGCTAATTGTGAATGAGAGAAGAGTGACTTCCTGCGCTCTCTTTTTGCCTGTGTGCTTGGATTTAGGTCTACAGTTCTAGTGGAGAAGATTTTTATATAACTTGTCCACAGTATCAAGTTCATCATTAGTTTTCTGTGGCCTTTGAATGCCTTCTATCAAAAGATCTCTGCTTGCCAACGTCTGACCACCCCATGCTTCTAGCAGCTTATCTTTTAATAGAGGATTTTATGGGGTCCATAGCAGTGTTGTAGTGCATTTTGCATGCAAGTTGTTAATAAACAACAGTTGGGGATCACTTGAGACGAAGCTGGGTGTTCCTATGAGAGCTAATGCTGGTATGGTGTAGTAACCAGTGGGAAGTAAAAAAAAAAAAAAAAAAATAGTAACAGCAAAGCAATTTGAAGCTTTCCTACTTATTAGGTTCTCGTAAACACTGAGAAGAAATGGCTTGTCTGTACTGTGGAACTTGTGCTACTATAACTATCCATGGATATGGGGCCAGTGCCCAACTGAAGAGTCCACAGATGCTGACAGGAGGAGGTTTGCCTCTGGCATAATCAGGCCATCTCCCTGAATGACAGCAGTTAATCTGACAAGCCCTCTTCTTTTGGCATGGCTATCTCCACATTTGTTCCCCCCCCTAAAATATCTGTGTTAGCTAGAAGTGTGATCATGTCCCACCTCTAGCCAGCAAGGTATGCTGACAAAACTTTGTAGTACAGATCTGAGCACAGAACAGAGGGGTCTTTGGGTGGGTGGGTGGGATGGGGGGATTCCTAGTGAAGACCAGGCCCAAGTATGTTTGAATGGGGATCAGAACTCAGGTCTTCTGACTTTCAGTTCTGTCTCTGATATTGGATGCCAGCAGAATCTTTCTTTTGTGACCATTATGATTTAGTACCTCTGCCTCCTTCAGGAACCTGATTACCTTTTGCTTACAATAAGTTGGAAGGGTCAGGTAGAACTAGGTGACTGATTTTTAATCTTGGGAATGTAACAGCATCAAAGGAGACTAAACGTCTGTTTAATCTGTTTTTTCCTTATTAGTAATCAATTCCTGTCCTTGAGTAGAGGAAGAAGCAGTAATAGTTGAGAGGGCAACTAAACTGTTATAGTTCTTGCAACAAAAACGCAGATAGAAATCTCCCATGCACCAGCCCAGTCAAACTGTACCTCGGTATCTCTCTTGTAACTACCATGTACTTGCTCTTCTAGGTGAAGGAAGCAGAGAGTCTGTGAACAGTTAGTTCCTGCCCTGCTCTGAAGTCTACACATACTTGTGTGGGATGTTTGGGAGTCTGGAGTTTGACTTTATTGGTAAATCAAATAACAGAAGCCTCTCTCAAAGTTTTTTCTCCAGCATGGCTGTTCCTGGCACTTCCAGCATGATGTGGCCTGCCTCTCTGCCCAAGGGATCATGCCCATGTCTCATGTCCTGATGGCAGTAACAGGTGGCTTCAGGCAACAGACCTTGCTAAGCAGCTTTAAGGAAAGTTCTAATTCCTGCACTTGGCAATCAAAGCAAAGACCTCAGGGGTAAAAACACAATGCAGGCAATCAAATATTTGCACCTGCACCCAGACAGTCTTATTCTGTCCTGCCAAGGCCTGGATCCTTTCACTGGTTTGTTTTCTGTGCTGACTTTTTAAAATTTAAAAACACCACTATTAGGTGTTTATAAATGCAGGGTCTATAATTTCCTGTTGGAAGAAAACAAGATGCAATTTCAATAGAATTGTTTCTATTGCAGTGCTATCTAGAGGCTCCAACCAAGATTAAGGCCCCATTACGCTGGGTACTGTGCATAAATAGCCATGGGTAACCAGCAATGCTTGTTACTCATCATTAACTTCTAACTGAGGGAGTTCATGTAGGGGATAAAATAACTGTTGGCTGCTGGGGTTCTCATTTGTTGTCCTATGTTCTCACTAATGCATCATTAGCAATGAAAGCAAATGAACTGTGGCTTGCTGGGTTTGTACTCCGATTACTTTTTCACCCTGAAGGGCATTCAGGACAAACCTCCTCCATTGTTGCACAGTTAGTTCTCAAGGCAGCAGCACAGCCCCAAAGACCTGCTCCTTTGCTGCGCTTTTTGGGTGAGGTGACAAGCCACTCCTGTGCTCCTTCAGGGTATTGTACAATTGGCATGTCAAAGCTGAGCAGAGAAACTTGCCCACAACCTGTAGAACCATTTAGGCAAGGATTCTCTTAACTCTATGCTGCCCTAGTCCCGTGGATCAGCAGCAGCCACTGGAAGCAGAGTTTAAGGCTGTGCAATTACCAGCATTATCGTATCAAAGAATAATGGGATTTCTTTTTTCCACAATGACTCTCGAGCAGTCTCCAGGTAGCTGGAATGTAAAGAATATGACAGGCTCTGACATTGTGTATTGCCTCTCTGCACACTCATGCCATTGGAGCATCTCATTCTTCACAATGCTTACATATTTTCATGAAAGAGAATTTAACTGCAGCAATGGAAGGGAGGTCTGCTAAGCACTGATTTAACCCCTCATAGGAAAATACTTCTGTCTTTTCTTAACACCTGCAGCGTAAGAGCTGCAAATACTCTACACATGTTGAGTCAAGTTCTTGGGGGATTTTTAGGATTGCTTTGGTCATTAGCATTGAATTGCATATCTGGATAGGTATTAAGGAAGCTTTGAGTTTTCAGGCAGTTCAGTTGCAATCCAGTGCTGTTCCTTTTTTTCTTAGTTTGACTTCAACTTCTAATCTTAATTTGACATCAGTCTTGATAAATTGGCTACTTTGGGTCTGGTAAGACTGGTTAAAGTTGGTTATGGGACCCTGATTTTCTATAAATGCCAGTTGCATTTTGCCCAAGTATAAAGAATTGAGGCAATAAACCTGGTAAATTAATGGGTGCTGTAGAAAATGTAGGTTGGCAATAAGCTCTCACAGTAAGACTGTAGCATTGGTTTGCAGTTTAACCAGTCAGGTCACACTGGAGACTTGCTGTGGGAAAAAGTAGCATGTGGGTATGGAAGGCTGTTTGCTGTCAGTTCTTGGAACGGTATGTTTTGTCAGATGCTGAGACCAGGAAGTGGGGAGCAAAATGGAAAAAACCCTACAATAATACATTCTGCCAGGGAGAGAAACTATGTGGATCCAAGACAGAGTCTTATTGCTACCTGGTTTTAAATGTACCTTGGCAATAGCTTTTTGCTTCAAGCCTGTGGATAAGCTTCTGAACGATAGCTAAGGGATGGATGTCTAATTCTGGATTCAGATTTAAATGGAAGAGCCTAGGTAAAGCTAGCTTGTTTAATAAAAGGAGACGCTTTTGTTCAGACCCGTCTCTCTCGTGGGTTTTCTGAAAGGATTTCAAAGCACTGTAAAAATGAGGAAACGTAAGAAATTGCACCTTCTCTAATGGTGTGTAGCTTCCATGGAGGCTGAGCACATCAATGGTTTAATAGAGCACAGTAGCAAAGAGCAACCATTTAGGACAGGAGGTAACGAATGTTTGCAACACCATGGGGATTACGAGTAGGATGCATTGATCAAGGTAGAGTCTTGGCTAATATGCAGAGGCTAACACTTGTTTCTGTCTCATGAAAAGCATTGTATGACAAGCAAGTAGTACAAACAATGATAAATAACCTCTTCCAAATGCTTTTCTTAAGGACATATAGACCTGGTTCCTGCAAACACCTCCACCCAGGCAGACCCTGTGCCAGTTGTAGGTCAGGTGACAAGCAATCTTTTTGTCTCATCCAAAAGATAGTGGGGTTGTGGCTGTGAAGAGCTTCAGATTATGAAACCTGTTACTCAGACTCTCAAATATAAGTTTAGCAGCTGACCTTTGCACCCCGGAGTGTGCCAGTTTCAGTCTGGATTCCTAATTGGCATGATGCCCCTTCCCCACTCCCTGCTTCCAGAGCACTACCTGGGGGTATGGCTTCAGCAGGAGAGAGTTGAAAACTGTTAGGCACCTTCTGCAAGCCCTTATTCCAGCGGTTCTCAATCTGTGGTATGGGTACCACCAGGCCAGCGGTAGACAGACAGCCTGTTAGTGGTACATGTTAACAGATTTATTATAATTACTTTATGACAAAAATTTGCTGGTAGTACTTAAGGTTGTATCATTTTAAATTGGCAGTGTGCAATCTGTCAGAGTTTGGGACCTGCTGCCTTATTCTGATTCTTGATCCCTCCCATCCATATGTCAATCCAGTTTTTGCTTGGCATCCTTCATCTGACAGAATCAAAACCAAGTGAGGTAGCTCTAGGCCACTTTAACAAGAGTTGATGGGCACTACATTAGTGGGGTGGGGTGGGGTGAAAAAGATGGCTGTTCCATTGAGGGTGGGAAATCTCAGTTAAAATGGTTTTAATTGTTTGGTGAGCTGTCATATATGTTTAATGACCCCACCCAACTTCCCTTGCAGCAAGTGAAACTAGGTGCCCAAACTGTCTTGTCCTGCCAATTTTCAACCTTGGGTTGTCTTGCTTTAGATTCTTATTACTGACTGCAGGCTTGGAAAGATGGTGTAGACTATCTTGAAAAAATAAATAAAATTAAATTTAAAAAACCCTGTTTTGTGAGCTTCTACCCCCCACTTGAGGGCATTGTCTCTGTGATTTAGCCAAAGCTTTTCAAGTAGCTTAATGCAGTCAGCGGAGGGGAAGGGAAGTGTCATCTTTGCGTCAGTTCCAATTTTGTTGCAGATTCAATTTCCCTGTTAGGGTTTGTGGTGTATCTCGGGCCTTTATGCGTGTCCGTCAGAAATGTTTGGCAGCACATTGCAGCAGGATTTCCAAAACTGGAAAAGCTCATTTTCATTTAGGAAAGAAACTTATAATATGTTTAGTTTTTTTTATTTGCTTTGGGTAAGTCTTCCTAAATGCACATCACAAACTAGCTGCCCAGGCTGTCAATTCTTTTGTTGGAGATGGAGCTTGCTTAGGTCACCGGTGGCTTCGCTGACTCCACAATTTCTTGACGATAAATTTTTACCATCTCTGTAGGACAGTTCATGTTCAATTGGTAGTTCCCCTGGATTGTGCATGATTGGAGTGAAATCTGCCTATTTAAAAAATGGACCAGGGAAATCTGGACTGTGGATGTGCTGTACAAAGAGAAGTCCCTGTGTACAGGGCCGCATTGAACTAAAGTGGCATTTCAGTCCTCTTGCGCAGTCTCTCTGAAAGTGGCAATGGCTGCAAACTGTTCTTACTGCAGGTTGGATATTGTTCTCCTAGCAAATTGCCACTGGGACCCTAAGCTAGTTTGGAGTATCCTTCCCAGAGTCTCTGGAGTCCACTGAAAGTGCAGGAAAGGCATGATCGTGGCTGCTTCCACTTCCCACAGGATTGAGGTCTTGTTAAAACAGCCTTCCCTAAATTTCACATTTTCTTAAGTCTTTTCTATGTGCAGTTTTTCAGCACAGATCCATTTGGTAAACTACAGTTACCCAGTGGAGCACTAGGAGCATGAGTGAAGAGCTCTCCTTACTGGAGAGGGACATGCTGTGTGAGACCTGAGAATGTAAACTGGAGTGACTTTCTAGTCACCATGGATTAAGAATGAATGCTGTTTGCAGCTAGAACACAGGCCAGCTTCTAGGCTTTAAAGGCCTTGTTTTTTCCCTTAGTTTCTGTGCCTTATAGTTAATCATTCTGCTCTAGATCCCCTGGGGCAGCCCAGGTGGCTCCATGTGCGAGTGGTCCCTATTTGATGGGGCAAGGGAGGTGGTCCTGCTGCCGAGACTGGCTGCTGACTGTATCTGTCTCCCAGTCCTAAGAAGACAGCAGCATTCAGAAGTACTCAACTTCTGGCCAGTAAGCAGCTGATGTCCTCGAACACTGCTGGCATGCTGCCTCTCATAAGAACTTTGCCTCTCTTATAACCTCCCAGCATAAATGAGAGAAACCAATGACTTGCAGCTGGATTGGCCTTAACCGTGATGCAGATGATGTATGCCCAGTACACACTTACAAGAGTCCAGTCGCATGAATTATATTTTAACTCAGTGAAAACATTTTGTTTGAAAACTTCTTTTAAAAGAGGCTAAAGTTTTTTACTTCTTCCCTAACCCCATAGAAACAAGCACTTAAATTCTGTCACAATCCAACTCTTTGCTCTGTATCCCTCCTGCTGTCTACATCAAGAAATCATGAATTTATGCTTTTTAACATTTTTTGATTTGGCTGTTCCCATAGTCAGTGTTGTGGCTCGTCAGGGGAGTTGTGAGCCCGACAGACATTCACTGAACCAGCATGCATGCAGTCATGAGCCAACCCAGAGCTGGGTTGTGTGTGCCTTGAAGTGTAGATGCAGCCCAAAACGATCAGAGACTGTTGCTTTCTACTGAAAACAGACTAGTTATATTCACCAGTCACTTGTCATTTCAGACCTTCGTGTTTGATCCATGGTTGTCAGGCTTAAAACGCAGTAGGACAATATTTGAACTTAAACAGGATTTATTTAAAAACTAAAAATTCATAGCCAGTCAGCTAAGATTTTGTAGACTGTTGTCTTTGCAACTTGGGACCTAAATGCCAGTATCTTGTTGAAAGGTATATTTTTGCAGATCGTTCTAAAAACCTTGTGAATGTTTGAGAATAATTTGCCAAAAAAAAAAAGAGCATCAGTAGAGGGCACTACAGAGCTGTCTAGATCATTGGCTGTTGCATAAGAGGAATGTGAATTGTTGTTGAGCATGATTCACCTGTACCTAATTTTGGCATCTGCGTTTTTAGTCCCTCTGTAGTAAGAGCTAATGGATAGGGTTCCAAGCCAACAGAGACCTCTGCAAATGGCCAAGTACTGAACGTCTCTCGCTGTGCTTCTGCACTGATGCAGTGATTCACCACGCTTTTGGCAGTCTCTCCTAGATATTATCCGTTTCCCTCTTATGGTGATGGATGTAATGCGTTGTGTAAGATGTAACACTTTTGGACAGCAGTGATGATGATTAACTATACAGCTTCAAAAGGGGTTGAGGGGAAGGGGAGTGGGTTAGTCATGCATTAAAACCGTAGACTTTCTCACCCATAGCAACGCTTTGCATCTCTCCTTGAAACCCGGCTGTCACACACGTAAACTTTCTCTCTGCGAATCTGTCATTTCTTCATTTAATTCCTGCCTAGAGTAGTAACTGAGGAAAACTTGGTTTGAAATAGTTAAAGTCTCGTCTCTTCCCTGCCCTCTATGTTGTCAGTGTAACTACGCCATCCTTATTCACCAAGAAGGGTGTTAAGAGAGGTGCGGCATCTACTCCTTAGAGAGAACGTTGGAGGTGCCCCTAATTTTTTCTGAAATACATGATATTTAATGCTAAACTGATTCAACTCTTGACCTTTCTGCTATTTTTTTTCCACTAAAGTATTCCATTTTTTAGTATTTTAGTTGAAACACCTCCTCCTCCTCCTGTTCTCAGAGGTGTTACATTTTACTACATAGCAATTTTAGATGTTACTTAGAAGATTACAGGAGGAAGTACCTTACTCTAGCTTGATCTTGTGTTATGTGAGAGGTCAAATTTGATTTTTACAGTCTTTTCTGGCTCTACGGGTCTCTACATTTCTCTAACGGGGGGGCACATCTACGTGAGATGCTTACTGGGTGTTAGCCTAATAACACTGCGCAGGAGTGTGGGAGTTAAAAACGTGCTAATAGCTTACTGCGCAGTGTTATTAGGCTAATGCACGGTAAGCATTACAAAATAACCATGTGCCAGTGCAAGTTACTGCGCATTTAATTTAGTACTTTATTAAGCAAGTATTCAACGAAATGTGCAGTATCTTAAGCACATTAATGAACGTGTAGACATGCCCCGATTTCTGTCTTTTCATATGTGGACAGTTCCGCTATTTCTTCTCTGGAGTTAATTAGTCATCTGCTCATGATTTATGCAGAGCCAGAAAGTCATTTTAATAAGTGACTATAAAACAACGCCGGCAGGAAGAGGTGTGGAGTAAAGTTTATGTACTTGGAATTATTTTTAAACTCCCTCTTGGAAACCAGCTAACCTTCAAATTGTTATTCCTGTTAAATAGGAACTAATATCCTTAAACAGGATGTAGTCTGAGATGGTGCCTGATGCCGCATATATACAGAGCAGTAATGTACCTACTTGTGCAGTGGTATGGTATACTGTGACGGACAGGAGGATAGTTCTTGTTTCTCCTGCTGCTGATAAGCACATGTCCTGGAGCATGAGGTGGGGCTGATATCCTGATTGAATTTATCCTAGTTTCTGTAACTGTAGATGAGGTGCATGCATGCAGAATCCCAAAGTGCAGAGAGAAAAGGTTTGCCTTGAGTTTTCTGTAATATTTGCCAACTCTAAGGTGTGTCCTTCAGGCTAGGGTTCAGCTGCTGAAGTCGCTTGTGAGCTCCAGTCTCCTACGCCTACAGCTTTTCTGGCAAAATAGCTTGATTTGGGGGACAGCTGCTGAAGCCGTGCTTCTGTCTGTGATAGCATTCGGGGTAGTTCTTGGCAGCTTTTCCCGGGAGCTGTTGTCTGGGCTAGAGCCAGATTCCGGCTATAGTCTCTTATTGGAGAAAGGCATACCCTGCACAGGTAGGCAGACTGCAGTGTGAGGCGTGTCCCTGTGTGTGCTTGCTTCCTTTGAAAGCAAGCAGTGTGCTCTCTAAGGGTGGCCTGCGAAGAAATCCTAAATCAGCTGTTCCCTCTAGGGCAACACAGCTGCAGATTGCTCCTCTTGTTTTTGAGCTTGCTGTTGTCCAGCTCTGTCCTGCTTGACAAGTAGGAGTACTTCGCTACCATTCAAGGAGTGAAGCAAGCTTGGAGGTGGGAGCTTGCTAGCCTTGATACAGAACCTAGGAAGAAAAACACAATGGAAAACAAAGCTGTGGAGTTGATAGACACACAGCCTTAGGTTAGACTGCAATATCAGCGCAGGAGGTCTGAATGTGTTTGTGTGCTCTGCAACATCCTGGAACCTGAATTCAAGTTTTAACTCAGTGTATGTAAAATGCGAGATGCTGCCTACAGATAATAATGGAAATGTTCTGAATGCTTACATATATGTCACTATAATATTAGTCTTTAAGGTTGTGGGGCAACTGCATCTCTGAGAGTGATATTTTTGCCCAGGATCTCTGAGTTGGAAACAAGACCCAGCTCTCACAACTGCCATCCTTGTGCTTGACTGTGCCTGAGCCGAGCAGAGTGCAAAAACAACCATAACTTTAAATGCAGCAAAACACTTCAAACCAAGCCCAGAATCCCTCGTGTTTAAAACTGAAAGTAAAGGCATAGAAGTAAAGAATGATTTCTTTTCTTTTTTTTTTTTTAAACAGTTTTAATGATCCCTGGTAGGGATAACATGTGTTTATTTTAACCTAGTTTGAACAGTTCTCCTAGTGTCAGTGTATTCTCCTTTTTATAAGCACCTATTTTAGCTAATGCAACCCTGCAGAGCACACCTACTTTCAGTCGTAGTCAACCAACAGGTAAGTTTTTTAGGGTCTGACCTTGGGCTAATGGACTCAGAAATAAGCTTAAAGCTGTGTCACTCGAACACAATTTATAGTTAATCTTGGGTGAAGCAGCTGGGATTAGCGCAGTCTAAAATGTCTTTACAAGTCAAATGACTCTTTAAAAAAAAAAATCAGGTTTTTTCAGTAGTAAAGAAATACACTCTTTTTTTTTTTCTCTTTCTTCCTCCAGGGAAATTCAGCTCCTGCGACGATTACGACACAAAAATGTCATCCAGTTGGTAGATGTGTTATATAATGAAGAGAAGCAGAAAATATATCCTTTTTCACTTGGGTGTTGCAATGAAGGTTTGAATTCTTGTTACTTCTGTTGCATTGTTTCTGAATCCTTTAAAGTTGTAGGATACAAAAGCCAAAAGGATTCTGCTTCTGCCTTGTAGTCAGGGCTTGACATTTTCACCAGCGTTGACACTGCACTGCACGCTTGGAATATTTTCTCTCCAGGGAATATTAAGAAGGGAAGTATTGATCCTAGTTTATAAATGCTTAGTTGGGGGCGGGGGGAGTGAATTGAGATAAATATATTGTAACTTGCTGAAGGTCGCACAGTAACTCAGATCTGGAAATAGAGCCTAGGAATGAATTAGTCCCCCTTCTCCTGTCCTAACTGCTAAATATTGATGCTTTCCTCTTGGTAAACAGGTCCCTGACTGAGTGCTATGTAAAATCCAGTGACTTCTTTCTGTAATGGTTTTCTCTAAGACCTTGGCAACACTCTAGGTGTGATGTTCTTTCCCTTAAATCCACTTGTTCTCTGAACTGTGGATGTCGGCCAGCTTTTCTTCCTTCTGCTCGGAGGGGCTGGGCCCTGCTGTGCTTTCGTCTAACGACAGTTAGCACTGCTCCTCATTACTAGTAACAAGTCCGAAACAGCTTCTGAGCTAACCAAAGACTCCTGGGGTGGGTGGGTGGGTGGGTGTGTGTGTGTGTGTGTGTGTGTGTGTGTGTGTGTGTGAGGCAAGGGCAGGAGGGTAGAAGGGGATTGGAACCTTGAATGCCCCCTGCGACACTGCTTTAACAGCCCGAGGCTTATAATAGATATGAGATCAGAAGCTTGTCACTGCCATGGAATGTGCAAGCCACCTTCTCAAAACGAAATTCTTATTTTGAAACGGAGCCCTCGGTGGGAAGATCCAAAAGATGCACCCCAACTCAAAGTGAATGATACTCAGCACTTGCACGGTGTGCTGTATGCTCCAAGCATGGCACAGACATTAATTAAATTCACTTTTCTGCTTTGCTTTGAAAGCAAGACCACAAAAGTGCAGAGCCAGACAGACTTCTCCTAATAAGGCTGCCATACTCCAACAAAATGCCTTTTGACCTAAACCAGTTTGTGACCTGATTGAGTTGGCCCATTGTTATGTTCCATGTTAAATGGTTGCTTTTATTTTCAACAGTGACTTCTAAATACAAAGTGTTCTACTTGCAGTACTTCAGAGACCAGCTAATTTAATTCTGTGCTTAATTAAATCAAGGCCTCTGCAACCGAATTGTTAGTATTAAAAACTGTATCACAGAACTTTTGCCCTTACTTTGATCCTGTTGGTCAGTTACTACTAGATAATTCAATTACTACCCATAAAGAGCTGCCATTGAATTAATAAACTAAGGTTTTAAATGAAAAGTGGGGAAAAAAGAGCCCAAGAGAGACCTCATGTGTTAGTAAAAGGTGATGACAACTTAAAGTGGTCATTCAAAAATGTTTTTTGACATAAGCAAAGCCTAGGAGTGGTCTCCATTTTGCTTTCATCCTGGTATCTCATCACTTCCTGGCACGGTCATCTATCTCTAATATTACCCAACTGCCGCTAGTCTTGTCTAACTGTTGAGTCTACTTGACTTGCTCTTTATCTTTAGGTACAGATAACTGGTTGAGCGGGAAGGTAGCCATTGGGCAAGTTCATGTTGCTGTTGCGAGATCTGTTTCACTGAAAAACAAAACTTTGTCAGTGAAGACATAGCCTTCAGTATGTTTTAAACCATGGCCTCCTAGCTGAGATTTGTCTCCAACTCCAAAGCAAGAAAAAAAAGCAGTAGGTAGCCAGACATTTTAGTTTTACTGCCAGGTCAGCCTTGGGTGGAGGTAGTGCACCTGCAGCAAATGCAATCAGTGTTTTATCTCCACTGAAGATATTTAGCCAGTGTTGCCCACATCTGGAGTCACCTAAGTGACTTGCACACTTCAGCCATGCTTGAGCATAGTGTTAACAAGTTGCTTGTCTGGTCACAGGCTTCATTGATTTTGGTAAAGGGAAACCTATGATGAATGGATTGAAAGGTAAAAAGCCCTTTGGCATTTAACGGGCCATTGAGCAGACTTGCCGTGGCTAGGAATGGAGCTTTGAAAATGCCTGGAGAACCAATCCAGGCAGAAAATAAACCCGGTTTAATGAGCAGCATTCTGGCTGACACCTTCTCCTGACAGTTTCTGATACCAATAAATGTAACTGTGTGTGGGAGGAGAGCCGTATTGACTGCAAGAAATGAGAGCCTCTGCCTTCTCAGGGTGCCTGCTAATGGATCTATTCAGTAAAAACCTTTCAGCCTAAAAGTGATGATGCCTGTACTTTAGTTAGTCAGCCGGAGAGGCATAGGCTGCCAAAAAGGGTAGAAATGCAGAGTCTAGTAGCTAATTAAACCCAAATCAGATTGTCCTTTATAGAAGCTGAATGTCGCTCTCCAAGATTCCTGTAAACTGGGAGCTCACCTGGTTGGCCACTTTTAGCACCGCTCTTTTAAAGGGAGAAGTGTTGCACTGTCCTACATATGGCCCACTTGTCTCTCCCAGAGCTAGAAAGTTAGTCTTGGCTTCTCACCTTTGCCCCTGATTTGCCTGGTGGCCTTGGCCCCATCACCTGTCTTCAACATGTCACTGTTTCCATCTCTGAAAAGAAGGTCTGAGCCATATGTATTATTGCTAATCTAATAAGTTTACAAAGTTCCTTGAGAGCTAGAGATGAAGGAGTGAAACATGTATTCCATTTTAAAATGATAGCAGTATCTCTCCTTTGCGCCCTCCCCCCCCCCCCCCCCCCAAATCCCTGTAGCCCCCAAAGAGTTAAGTTGCTCATCTCCTTAGGCATAAAGCTATTTTGGGCTGAGGCTGAGAAGATAGATATCTGCCAGGAATGATTAAAAGGGACTGAACTAAAGCTTTCTTCTCCCAAAGACCATGGGCTCTTCTTGAGTCACATTGCTCCCTTTTCTGTGTCTTGAAGATGAAATGCCTTGGCATAACCACCAGATGTCTTGGGCTGCTTGTGGGCTTATTAAGGCAAGCTCCTGCAGGTTTTGCAGTCTGCTCCTGTGAATGCAGTGAGAGCAGAAAAGCAAAGGCAAGGATTGCTTGAGGCAGTCAAATCTCTTCAATGCTAGTTCTCTAGATAACTCACAAATGAAAAGTTTGTTTTGTTGTTGGTGGGGTTTTGTTTTGTTTTTTTTTTTTGCTAGAGGAATACAGTTGCCAAAAGTGCTTCTCCATTTGCTGAAACCACTTTATAATTCCTGGCATTCCTTTTTCTTGCACCTTTTATCCAAGAGGATCCCAACACAGTTTTATAACTATGTAGGATTCCTTTCTCCCACCACTGAACTGCTGGGGTAAGAAACTGCAACTATTAAGTGATGCACAACATCACCAGGGAAGTTTAAGACAGGAAGTGAGATCAGTAGCTGATCTTGACTTGCTGCTAGTCTAAGTGGGAATATGTGCAGGATACTAGAATTTAATACCCCTAGCCTCATTAAAATTGCAGTGGAGTCTGATATCTTCAACATGGCAAAGGTCCACAGAGCCTATGAGGATGCATGAACTTGCCTAGTTCTTGGGAGTAGATCTCGGCCCCTCAGTGGTTTGGGACATGCACTTTGGCTTTCAGCTTGCCTGGATCCTGAACACACTTGTTGTCTGGCTTCTGGAACCAAACCTTTTGATTCTTGGCTTCTCGTTCCTCCTGAAGCAGTATAGCAGCATGTGTCCCTCCCTGGCTCTCATGTGGCAGATGGACAATGAGAGAAGCCAGTGGGGAAAAAGCTGCTTTTCTATGCTTATTCCAGATAACAAGATCAACTTGTTTTAAAGGTAGAAGTCCTATGTCTGCTGCATATATCACTTCCCAGCCCAGGAATTATACAGCTGAGGCCATTAGAAAGCAACGCTGGCTCAAGAGACAGGGTATCCTTTCAGGGAAATAGCAAATATAATCTCTTTTCCCTCTGTTGGGAAGAGAGGCTAATCCTCCAGGGTTTTCACTTGAGCCATCCAATCCTGTTTCATTGCCCTCTGCTGTTGATGCAGTTACCAGCAGTGTGTCCCCTCTTCTTCCTAGTGCCAGGCTGCTGAAGGTGTACGGAGAGCCAGACAAAGTTCTAATGGATGTTGGAGGCAATGGTAAGGGGCCCTCAAGGCTAACTTCTTGGGCACCCAAGAGCCTACAAGGGCTCTGCTGGACTTCCCAGTGAGACAGTCCAGTCCGTCTGGCCTTGGAAATGTAATGGGGATTGGTTAATTGCACCAAAAGCAGAGATGCTTGTTGGCTTGTGTTTAGCCTGAATTGGCACCAACCTTTTCAAAACTGTTCTCAGAGATCTTAGAGGTTCTTTAAGAATTGGTCCCTATCCAAAGCAATGCTCCAAACAGAGAGGAGCTAGAATTGGGAATAAGCAGTGTTAGGGGTAGGCAGTTACTCCACCTCCACATCTTCCTTCTCCTTTGCTCCAGCCCAGAAGTGGAGGGGTGGAAAAAGGGGAACCCAGGGAGAGGTCCGAAGCCCAGATTAAGGGGCTGACAGTATGGGACAAGTGAGGGTCCAGGAGCCTATTGAGAGGCTGAGAGTGTAGAACCAGAGAGGGTCCAGGGAACCCCAGAGGAGAGGCAAAGTGGAAATGAACGGCAGCACCCTAACACAGTCTGGTGGGTGGCGAATTGGCTGGAGGGTCGCACCCAGAGAGTTGTGGTGGATGGGTCGGCTTCAACCTGGAAGGGTGTGGGCAGTGGGGTCCCGCAGGGCTCGGTCCTGGGACCGATACTCTTTAATGTCTTCATCAGTGACTTGGACGAGGGAGTCAAATGTACTCTGTCCAAGTTTGCAGATGACACAAAGCTATGGGAGAAGTGGACATGCCAAAGGGCAGGGAGCAGCTGCAAGCAGACCTGGACAGGTTGGACAAGTGGGCAGAAAACAACAGAATGCAGTTCAACAAGGAGAAATGCAAAGTGCTGCACCTAGGGAGGAAAAATGTCCAGCACACCTACTGCCTAGGGAATGACCTGCTGGGTGGCACGGAAGTGGAAAGGGATCTTGGAGTCCTAGCAGACTCTAAGATGAACATGAGTCGGCAGTGTGACAAAGCCATCAGAAAAGCCAATGGCACTTTATCGTGCATCAGCAGATGCATGACGAATAGGTCCAAGGAGGTGATACTTCCCCTCTATCGGGCGCTGGTCAGACCGCAGTTGGAGTACTGCGTGCAATTCTGGGCGCCACACTTCAAGAGGGATGCGGATAACCTGGAGAGGGTCCAGAGAAGGGCCACTCATATGGTTAAGGGCCTACAGACCAAGTCCTACAACGAGAGACTATAGAAACTGGATCTTTTCAGCCTCCACAAGAGAAGGTTGAGAGGCGACCTTGTGGCTGCCTATAAGTTCATCACGGGGGCACAGAAGGGAATTGGTGAGGTTTTATTCACCAAGGCGCCCCCGGGGGTTACAAGAAATAATGGCCACAAGCTAGCAGAGAGCAGATTTAGATTGGACATTAGGAGGAACTTCTTCACAGTTCGAGTGGCCAAGGTCTGGAACGGGCTCCCAAGGGAGGTGGTGCTCTCCCTTACCCTGGGGGTCTTCAAGAGGAGGTTAGATAACCATCTAGCTGGGGTCATCTAGACCCAGCACTCTTCCCTGCCTATGCAGGGGGTCGGACTCGATGATCTATTGAGGTCCCTTCTGACCCTAACATCTGTGAATCTAAGGATGCCCACTACGAGGCATGGGGCATGGTGTAGGGAATGAATGGAGCTGTAGCCCATAAGGCAGTGACCATGGGCACCTGGTGGTCATCGGAGAGAGCAATTTGGGAAGCCCTGGGGCAGCCTCCCTCAAAAGTAATAAGACATCAAAGCGTGGTGGGCAACTGAAGAGGTGATTGCCCATAAAGTGAAGGCTGCAGGGACTCCAGGGGCTTCATGGCCACCCCTGGAGAAGCACCCTGCCACATACTTCCCACTTCAAAACTAGACCTATGATATCCTTTCCTTAATGCTGGCCTGACAAAGATGGAACAGGCAGGGCCAACCAAATCCAGGCTCTGTGGTACCACAACCTGTGTGTGTACAACGCATAAATATGGTCTCTGCTGCTGCTAGCCAATAACACAGGAACAGGACTGCAGCCACCACACAGCACTTGCCTGGCCAGTTGAATAACCTTGATGCTTCCTTAACTCTGTCTTCACGTATATGGTAATGGAGTATTGCGTGTGTGGGATGCAGGAGATGCTGGACAGTGTCCCAGAAAAAAGGTTTCCAGTCTTTCAGGCTCACGGGTAAGTGCAACTTCTGTTCTTAAACCATGTTGAGAGTATCAGCCTTCTCCACCCATGCTACATCTCTTGAATTCATGTGTTCGTTCTTCCACACTGACACTAAGGCAGCTGACTGCTCTTTAAAGCAAAACTTGTTATGAATAAAGAGGGCATACATCCATGGAGAAAATTAAAAGCTGGTGAGGGATTCTGGGAAGCAAAGCTTATTATTCCTATTGAATTATTTTCTATCGCTTTGGCTTTGATGTCTGAGGCATAGAAAGCCTTGTTAACCCCTTTCCCATAGCTCAGCCACATATGTGCCTTGGCAGCAACAAAAAGAAGGTTGAGAGAGTCTTAAGTGCCCAACTGCATCTCTTGGAATTTCTTGTCACACCTCTGTGGTCTGGGAGAGCGTGACCCATGTGGAATGCTTCCTGGTGTCATCTTCCGAAATTAGATTCTGGTTGAGAAAAGGACATCATCTCATTGCTGAGCGAGTGGCACAGAACTAAGTGTGGATTTTGCCAGTGGTTTAGAACAGGATCCAGGTTTGGGAGCAGCTAACATGTCCCACTGTCTGCGTGGTGCCTGGAAAAGGGGGTGGAGGGATTAAGAGTGTACAGTAACCAGAGAGCAGCTGTTTGACTTCCACAGCTGGAGTGGGGCATTTGGAAAGCATGTCCAGTACTCTTCTCTCAGGCTGGGTGTGGAAATGGAAGGGAGTAAAGAGGAAAGGAACCTTCAAGCCATCCAGCTGAGATAGGGAGCAGGGGGCATTTTATGAATGCACCTGTCCCCTTCTGAATTGAGAGTACTGTAGCGTTAATCACCAGAGGAGAGGTTACAAGTGCTGAAGGGTCAGAAATATCTAGCCTTACCTGCTGCCCACTGGAAAGGCACCCTGGGGAAAAGACCTCCATGCCACCTTGAGACTCGTACTGCAGGAACCTCAATACTTAAACCTTCATTAGGAGGGTTTTGCAAAAATAGTGTGCCAGCAAAGAGCTCCTCCCATGGACACACGTAGCCCTTTGTCCTGGTACAGCAAAATTGTACCTCAACCCCTCCCCAGCAAAAGGAGCCATACTACTATCCAGCATGACTCTGCCTACCTCTAGGCACTGGGAATCCTGGCTCTTCATCCCTCTGAGCAATGGAGACTTCATTCTATCATTTTTTAAGTATTGGAAGCAAACATCACTGGATGTCAGATAAGGGGCAACTGCTTGGGTGACCTGCCAATGATAACCCAGTGCATCATAGTGCAGTGAGCACAGCTGTATTGGGTTGTAACAAGGCCCACTGGTATAAGGCCTGCAGTACTCTATTTGTGAAGAGTGTGGGAGAGAGGTAGGAAGCTAGCACATCTTGCACTACGTGAAACTCTGTATGTTTAAATCCCTGCGGCATTACTTCAAAGCAGATAATTCCTTGGTGCCAGCACTGTGCTATCAATCCAAGCCAGCTGAGTGCTTGAACTTACTAAATATACAGAGTGGGAGCCTATCTTTGATGTGGAGTAGCTTAATGTCCCAAGTGGTTTGTGCCCTGATGCAAAACACGAGCAAGCAACCGCTTCTGACTGCCTTGGGTGCTGTTGTGTTAAAACATACACCAGACTTAAATCTCTATTGCCCCAGCAGTGAAAGCTGCTGTAATCCCAGCCCATATGCTCCTGGAACACTGCTCTCCTCCCTCTCTGTACTTATCTGCAGTAGCTCATATGACACCCCAGTCCCTTGAAACACCAAATTTTTCTGTCTCGATTCTCTTGCAGGTACTTTTGCCAGCTCATAGATGGCTTAGAATACTTGCACAGCCAAGGGATTGTCCACAAGGATATAAAACCAGGAAACCTCCTTCTAACAACCAATGGGACACTAAAAATATCTGATTTAGGAGTAGCAGAGGTATGTAGAAATTACGTGTGGAACCCATCGTCTCTAATGTACCAGTGGTAGACGTATGCTAAGGACCTGGGGAGACAAGTGTGAAACATTAACTATGTTGGAAGAATATTAATTGCCAAGTCAAGCATTCAGACATAAGGACATGCCAGAATTAAGGTTGCCTCTACAAACTTAATGTATATGTGTAAATGGGTGAGTTCCAATAGTTTTAAGACTGTCTAATTACACTTTCATATAGCACAGCACAGCATGCACAAACAAGTTTTTCAGCAGCTTATAACGAGGCTGAACTCAAGTAGATTTTGACAGGGCGGCAAAAGATGCATCTTTATCATCACTGACAAATCCAAGACCAGGCTTCTAAACACAGTGTTCTAAAACTTTTCAATTCAATAATTGGAAGTGTTGTTTGAACAGGAGCAAGCCGGCATAGCTTATCCTTGGGAACTAGTGAACTGTTTACCCAAAGCTTTCCCAGAAAAATCAGACCGGAATACATTGGCATGGAAAATTTCAGCCTGGGCAGCTTGCCCAAGTTTTAATTAATGGAAAAGCCTTAAAATAGGCAGCATCAGGCCACCTTAACCGCAGGTAATACCACCAACTCTTGCTGTGATACACAACCGTTATTATCAATTGTATAGCCATGTACCTAGATCTACAATGACAGATCCCCTTGGAGAGTACGTGGGGATAAAGCTTTTATCCTTGATCATCTCTAGAGAGTCCGAGTAATACAAAAATAACAAAAAATTCCTTGTCTCCTGCTGCAGGCACTGCATCCGTTCGCGGAGGATGATACGTGCAGAACGAGCCAAGGGTCGCCAGCATTCCAGCCGCCAGAAATTGCCAATGGCCTGGATACCTTTTCAGGCTTTAAAGTGGACATCTGGTCAGCGGGGGTCACGCTGTAAGTACCCGTGCGGTAGTCAAGCAGGGGTGGGGGAGAGGGGTTGCGTTACTCTCCTTCAGATTCATACTGACTGGTGCCATCATGATTGGTGGGTATTAATGTACCTCATGTCCCCTCCCATCATCCACCTGTGGTAATCTCCAGCTTCTGTGAGATGGTTGTGCACTGCCCAAAGGCAGGGTAGATGTGCACCTTTTACAGACTACCTAAAAAAGAGATCTATATATAGTGCACTGCTCCCCAGGCTGATCAGATTTAGTCGGTGCTGTTTCTAGGTGTTGCAGGAGAGGGCACTGCGTTCATATTTGGGTCCATTCCGCTATTAGAAACTAAATGGTACAGCGAAGTTTGAAGTTCTAGAAAAATTAGAACTCAGGTTCTCCACACCAGCCACTTCTCAGCATCTCTTGGCCCAAATGGAATCAGATGAGTCTTTGCTGCTGCTTGTCCTGGGCACTCTTCTGGCTTGTCAGCCTGCATGTTAAGAGCTAGACCTCAAGTGCTGTATATTGTCTTACACTGTGTTCCATCTGTATTCACAGATACAACATTACAACGGGTCTATACCCCTTTGAGGGGGATAATATCTATAAGTTATTTGAAAACATCGGGAAAGGGGACTACACAATTCCAGAGGATTGTGGTCCTCCGCTCTCAGACCTACTTAGAGGTGAGTCCTTCTTTCAGGTAACCTGAATACACATGGGCAAAGCCTGTGGATGCAACAGATATGCAATGCATGCCTACTAAGGGAGAATCCCACTTGAAGTCTTTCATGGGTGGTGATGCCTCTGTGCTGTATAGCAGTAGTTTTCAGCTGGGGTGCTGTGAGAGCCTGTCAGGGTGCTGTGATGCTGGCACTGCTGCTACTTCCGTCTACCCCATTTCCTTCCGTTTTTCAGGAGGCATCATGCAGGCAGGTGCACCTCTTCATCTGTACCTTCTTTCAGTTGGTTTCCAACAAGCCTCTGAAAAGAGGCACCCAGGGCAGTTCTACCTGAGGGCACCCTCATCCATCTCCAAGCTGTGCGCAATTCCTCCTGGCCACAGAAGCACCTTAGCCTGCCCCCACCCAGGCCTCCTCCAGCCCCTCCCACCCCTTCATTGCTTCCCACATGCTGTGTGTGCAGCCCAGCGCCTTATCCCTGGAGCTGGTCATACCCAAGTGCTGTCCTTTGCAATTCCAGGGCTCAGTGTTAATAACATATTTTAAAATAGAAAAGTATAATGGTTATTATATATAATGATATTAGGTTTTTTCCAAATGGGGTGCCACTACATTCTAAAAAGTTTTGGAGGAGTGCCTCGAGTCTAAAAAGACTGAAAACCACTGCTATATAGCAACCTGGTGAAGAGGGCCATAATCTTCCTTGACAGTCCAATCTATTCCTATATCTTCAATTTCATAGACTTTGGGAGTTAACCCACAAAAGGTGGTCTGGCTTTCAGGGCAGACTCAGAGCTCAGAGGGGAGCATCCCAAGCAAGGTCATTCAGAGTGAATGAAGCCTCTTACCCAAGCCTTTTGTAAAGCGAGCTGTAAGTGGAATGATGCGTGTTGAGGACTGGGCAGCTGTTCTGGTTCCTTTTCAGCCTGTGCTCTGAATTTCCTTGCTTGGGTGGCTTGAGACAGAGCGTTAATAATAGATTGCTGTGGTTAATACATGAAATGTTTGCTTCAGTTGGCATTAAGTGCACTCATTCTGCAGAGCTGCAGCCTGCTGTGCTCCTTTTGGGTTGGACCCCTCTAGCACCTACTGGGTGCCTGTCTGGAGAGCAAATCTGCTTGTTGCCCTAGCTCAGCCTTGGAGAAGATCTCAGCTGAGCTTTCTGTCCCAAAGACTGGGGATGTAAGGGGGAGCCCAGCCTATTTTCTGGGAATTGGGGAAACCATGCTTGTATTTCCAACCCTGCCCCTAACCTGCTTTGTGACCCTGAGCAAGTTGCTTACTTTCACCTTCACCGCCTCATCCCTTGTCTTCTCTATTGGACTGTAAGCTCTTCAGGACAGAGACTTGGTCTCTTGCGGCCCTGCTGTAAAACACGTATCAATGGTGGGAATCTGCTCATCATATTTTTATCCTTTCCGTGCTGCCTATAGGACTTATGAGTTCTGTTTCCACTTGGGTCTCTGAGGTTCAGTAAAAGTTTGCAAGCCACTTTGCCTTAGTTTCTCCATCAAAAATATAATGAGAGAAACCAACTAGCTCAGCCTGACTGTGAAGGGCACAGCCAAGGGCAGGACTCTGGTTCTTCTCCCACTGCTCTGATCATTTTCTGCAATAATGTTTTGAGGCATTGGGATGAATGAAAATTTCACCCCTGCTCAAAGTCATAATAGTTTGGGGAACAGTTTAATTTAGCTGCCAAATCAAGGAGCAGTCTTGATAGGACCTATCTTGTGCTAGAGAGACTAAGTGCTACTTGATCCATAGGGTAGACTTATAGTTTCCTGTCTTCAAATAGTAAAGACAGTTACAAGAACTTAGAAATCAAGTGTGATCATAGCCCTATTTTGAGTTTGGACAATTGCTCTTCTCTGGTGCAGGCACCCAGAAATTGCTGTCGGGGAGGCATTGTTAAGCACCGTGAGGAAATACTTCCTTGTCAACAGGCTATTGTGCTTGCCCACTGTAACTAGAGGGCAGAGCCAGAGTGCTGGGTTACAGCACCATTCCCCTCAAACGTGGTTGCAGTACTGTCACAGTTCATGGTCAGATGAAACCCTGACTGCATTCTGAAGCATCTTGTGACTGTTTCTTATGCTACAAACTGCAATCATGTCACAACATTGTAGAGGGCATTTATGTTGTAACTCAGTTCCTGGATTTGGCTGTTGTCTTTCCTATGGATGGGACCTATTGCTGCAAGAGCTGGGGCTACAGACCAAACTTGAATCTCTTGTGTTGTCCAATAGTTACCTCTTTACCACTGGTAGGGGCTGAGGGTTTTAGTATGAAATGCAGCAAAATCCTATTGCAGTTTCCTAGATACTAACCATGCTTGGCATTTTTTCCCCCTCCCTCTTGACTGTGTTTTCCTGGCAGTGCAGTAGAGGGTGCTGTCTGCACAGGTTATAGCTCTGCATTTTTTTTTATTTTTTTTTTTGAAGAAAGGATTTTTTGCTGCTTTCAAACAGCCCCTGTTATCTTTCCTCATAGGATGCAGCTGACCCCCCCCACTATCCAAGTCATCTGAGATTATTTTAACTTATCTGGCCCCATACCGATTAGGCAAGAAGTTATTTCCATGTATTTTGCAACGCATTAATCAGACTTAATAGCTTTCAAACGGTTACGTAAGGCATAGCTAGAAATTGCACTCAGCACAGCTGTCATCTCAGCTATTCTGGTGAGACTAATGTAGCTGCTGCTTAAGGCCCAGGGCTCGTGATTGATGTGTGCCCTGTGTCGTATTCGTATGTCCCAGTTAGCGATGTCCTGATCTGCATGTGGTGGCTGGTTTGTAGATACCAGCTCAGAAAAGCAGCTTCTCTCTCAAGAACTTGGGAGTTGCCCAGCTGGAACAAGCCCAGTGGCCCCTCCAGCCTGGAATCTGGTCTCAGGAGTGATTTCTGCTGAATGCTTTAGAGGCTGGTGATAAGCCTCTCCAGTGCACTGGGTACCGGATCACAGCAAAATGTGTGGCATTTCCTCTCTGCCCTCTAGGTGATGATAGCTGGGATGCATGTGGTTTGAATAATTCCTGTCAGTCACAGGTCCTCTTAAATGATTTTCCTCTTTAACTCTCTTCCTTAAATGAACGATCTGGGACCCTGGAGGTGGGATCTCCTGCCTGCTTTGTTGCTATTTTTAAACAAAGGAGCCTGCATCCCTGGCTGCAGAAGACTCATTTTACTGTACAGCCTTCATTCTAGCCTTCCTTCATCCTCTCTGCCATGTGTGGTCCTGTCTTCTGTTTGTTACTGGCAGTTGTGCACTGCCTGGCATCCAGCCAGTAAGGCAGATTGTCTGGTGCAGACACACATGGCTTTTTTCTTCTCCTGGGACCCTGGGCCCCTTTGGATGGAGTCCTATGAACTCTTCAGTTATCTTCCTCTTCCAACACACATGCACATGTGTGCCCTCTCTCCCCCCTCCCAGAGATGGGCCCATAAGAGGCAATCTTTGTGCCATTGCTCTTCATTTGGTTTGAGGCTTCTCTCTTTTCATAGGGATCAAAGTACTAAACAGATGCAGGCTGATTTCATTCTGTGGTGTGTCTCCCCATTGGGGAGAGTCATTTTGCCATGGAGCTACCTTGGCCACCACAAGCTGTGTTAATAAGGCGTGAAATGAAAGCCAGCTTGCAAGGTTCCCAGTGTTCAGCACTTCCCGAGCTCCCCCGGGAGCAGCAGTGGTGACAAAAGGCAGACAGCTTTGCTGTGTTGCCTCCCTTTTCTATCCAGTGCATTTGCATTACTTGCTATTCACCTTTCTTCTGCAGGAGGTGAGGCTGACCCAAGTGCCTGCAGATCATGGACTTGTCAGTGAATATCTGATAGCTTTGAGATGGACAGTGCAGACACAGCTCAGCTTCCTGCCCCAGGAGACTCACTCCTCCTTCTCATTGCCTTGAGAGGACTCCTGTGGCACATCCCTGAGCCATGAGCACTCCTGCTTTCATTGTAAATAAGGCTACAGTATGTTGCGAAGTGTTTGTTTCCTCTGGCTGCAAGTGGTGTCGAGCAGGGTACCAGCTTGGTTGGGAAGCAGATACCAAAGGAGGCTTTTTAAAGCTTTCTGTTTTTCTGTTGACTACTCTTTCTGCAGCTGCTCAAGCTGTTGCATTTTTTTCTCCCTGAGCTCGATACCAGCCTTGTCCATCATTCTACATTATCATTCCCATGCCTTCTAGTCCTCTCCAAGCCCACAAGAAGACTCATTATTATAGTATTTTAGCACAGACTACTTGGGATGCTGCTAATATGCTTGTCCCCTTAAATGGGGAATCAAGCTCTATCCATCATGCTCTTGTAAAGTGAACTTTGCACTTCCCTATCTCATAGGATGTGTTGGGAGGATAAATACAGTAGAGGGTATGAGGAGTTCAGGTATTCAGGTAATGGGGGCTGTAGCGGTATGTAGTTGACTGACTGTTGTTTCAGATACCTGTATCTGTCATTCAGAAGCCTGTCTGTCAGTCCCATGGCATGTGGAGGGGGGAAAAATCTAAACTGTCTTCCACACTCTCCACAAAAAAATGCATTTAAATATTTAATTGCTTGTTGCCATGGTGTCAGAGCATCCTTCCAGCCAGCACAAGCGGAGGGCCTTACTTATGCTCCTCATCAGCATGTTTGCAGGAGGTGTTATTCCCATTGCTCAGAAAGAGCAATTGAGGCACAGAGAAATTATTTGTCCAAGGTGCTGCGTTGAGTCAGTGGCACTCTGGGCAGAACCCAGGAGTCCTGAATTCCCTTCCAACTGCATTCCTAGTAGCATTAGCATCTATCTGACCAGGTTACTGGCTGCCAGAAGTTAGATACTTAAGCCTGTACTTGCTGTGCCTTTCTGCTTGGCCAAGACTGCATCTGTTGTTTGTGAGGAGGAAGCAGGAGAAATTTAAGGGCTTGAGTTCTGTGATTGTTCCTGGTGTTAGAAAGGGGATTCATGCTGTCAGCATTTTGCATCGGGTGTAGGATCTAAGACGACCCACGTGTGGCTACACTGATCCCATGGGAGCAGAGGTCTGAGAGCAAGGCATCCTGCTGAAGAATCTCTCGGTTCCAGTGCGTCTCGTTTCTACTCCCAAATAAACTGCATAGAAATCTTTACCGTAAATGGTAGAGAATGTGTGGTTATTGTGGGCAGACACTCTTAGATGATTTGACGGGTGAATAGTACATGATGTTTTTGTCTTTATGAAGTCTCTCTTTCAATACAGGGCTCTAGCCACAGAACTGCTGTAAGTGACTCATCCCACTGAATCCATGGACTTACATTTACACCAATTACATTTTCTTGTTTCTTTCAAGAATTGCCCAAAAACAGTTCTTTGCCTTTAAACTGAAGACTTTTTTGGCTCTAGCTATCTTCATTGCTTCTTTAATTGCTGTACCTTGTCTGAGAACAATGCATATCTCCATTGCGCCATAGTCGCTACTAATCAGTACTATTATTCCCTTTTTTATAACCTCCCTTAGACGCTTCCTTTTTTGTTACCTCCATTCTCTGCCTCTACCTGCTCTATCTAGTAATTGCTGTAAATTTCTTTGCAAGCACTGCCATTTCTTAAGCTGTCTTTTGATGGGTAAGCCTCAACCAAGAGGGTCAGAGCAATCAAGTGAGGAATGTACCTTAACTCCTATGCAACACCCCAACAAAATATTCCAGGTAGAGACACGCTCTGAAAAAGTGCAGCAGCTTTGAGACAAACCTGCCGTGTTTAGGAAGGCCAAGATGAGCTGGCCTGTGCAGTTTTGTGTGCTTCAGTTGGCAGAAAATTCAGCTAGAATTGATGACAGGCTACGCTTCAGAGACATCCTCCTGAAGTGGGATTTTTTTTTTTTTAAAAGCCTATGATTTTTAGAGGGAGACTTGCCCGATTTATTCATTTCTGACAACATTAAAAATAACCCAACCAGCATCAGCTTTCCATGTCTATTGACCTTGTGTAAAATCATCTCCCACCGCTCCAGTACTGTCTCTTTAAAAATAAAACAGCTTGAGCAGCTCAGCTGTGAAGTGACTGTCTAATAATCTTACTAATAGGATATTTAATTAGGTGTGGGATTTTTTTTTTCCTTTGAACCTCTTTCTCATCCTATCTTCCAATTATTTCTTCTGCAAGATAAATAGGGAGGGAGGAGGCTGCTGGGCTCTGACGTACACATGTTGGAATACAGAAGAGAAAATACCCACTGGAAGCAACCCAGGGGTGAAGAAAATCCCCTAAAGGCTGCATTCGCTATCAGTCTGATAAAATATTTGTTGTAGCTGAACCTTCCCTGTGTCATGGCATCCATTGGGGAAAGCAGTTTGCCCAGCTTCGTTGCTTCCTGGGATAGCAATGACTAAGATGCAGTAACTGGCTGTGGGCTAGATCCTCAAAGGGCCTTGGGCATTGTGATGTTCAGTATTGCGGTGTTTGTGTTCTAGGAGCCTGGCCCACAGTGGCAGTAGGTGTTCTGGCTTCACATGCAACGCACAGGAAGAGTCGTGCATCTCAACAGCCCGGCACAGAGCCCAGTAGGCAAAGCTGAAGCCAAGGCCGCGTCTTAAATCTCGCTCTTCTTTGGGGCTCGAGCACCTGTCTTCACTTGGGATTCATTGCTCTGGGCCCCTAAATTCTGTCCACCTCCTTTTGCACATGTAGAATTTGACGGCTTGGTTAAAAGCCATTCCTTTGCCTACAGGAAACAAGCAAGTGCCACTGGCTCAGACCCCAAAGGGGCTTTTAATTGGTTATGGGGAAAGCAAAACCTGGCCATTGAGCCTCTGGTCAGGGCAGGAGGGGTGCACATCAAGACTGGAACAAGCCTGTGGGTTCTTGGAGCAGCATGACAGCTGTGTTAATTGTTTCCGAGCAGGGGAGAAACGTATCGCTGTTCTCTTCTGGGGCAGGAATGACTGTATCACTGGGAACTTCATGCCTCAGTGAAGGGGGCAAATGTCCTTTGCCATGAGGTGGTGCTTTGGAGGTGGATTTTAGGGCATGTGTATGCATGGATTCAGCCTGTGGTGACAGAGAAATATATTCCCAGCAACTCCATCCAGCCTCTTGCATGTGCCCCTGTCCAACAGGAACTGACCTTTGAGGTCTCTTTAATGGTGGCAAGGGCACATTCCCAGCTGTAGTTAGTCCTAGTGACTGTAGGGGAGCCACAGGTTAACTGGCTTTCTAGTCCCAGGAGAGCCAGCGTAAAATCCTAGTTTGCTTTGTCTTAACCCTTGAGCCCTCATGGCGCTGACTGTTTTGATTTGTGCATGCGGATATTGGTAGCGGGTACAGAGGCACCTTTTAGCTGCAGGGGTTCCCTCGACTTCTTGGAGCGAGCTCTGGTTAACAATGCAGAGAGGCTCTGACATCCCACGTTGCCCTTACCATTAGCAGAGCGTTGTTGTCAGCCTCACCGGGCCTTATTTAAATCACCTTGGTAAGCAAGCTACCTTGCAATTTCCAAAGGGAAAGTAATTCCACGTTCCCCCATCCGCCCACGCACCCTTTGCCTGTTTTCTGTGTACAGTGCTCTTTTTGATCAGAGAGCCCTTCCTCGGCATAGCAAAAACCGTAATGGGATTGGCCACCCATCAGTACATTGTTTAAAATCCTGTTAACTGACTGGGAGGCAGTAGAGCAGGTTTTCACTGTGCATCTTGCCCACCTCTGGAGAACTGAAAGGCTAGCATATGTAGGGCTGGCAGGAGCTGCTAGGGTGTCAGTGCCTTTCAGACTCTGTTCTGAGCCAGAATTCTTTATCCCTTAACGTCTCTTCCCTGGTCAGGCTTTCTGTGGCTTAAAGTACCTAGAAAATCTCTCTTGCAAGGGATTTTTTGCGGCAGTTGTGTGCTGGGTTACTTCACGTGTGTGAAGGGACTTGCTCTGGCATGTGACAGCTGAAGGCTGTTGTGTCCCTCTGGACCCAGCAGTTCTATAGGCTGGTCCCCTGCTCTTCACCTGGACTGTAGCAGTTGGTCACACTCGCTCATGTCCTTTCCACAGGGCCGCAACAGTCTCACGTGCTCTGTTGTACCTGAAATGTCCTTTACCACTCCCCCACCATAGCACTGGCTGGGGCCTCCAGGCTGCCCCCCCTGCATTCAGTGGTGCTCTCAGCCCACTGCTACTGCTCCCTCAATTCTCTCCGCTCTCGACCCTTACCCGTCACCGTCCTGGTGCTGCTTGACAGCTTCTGGCTTTCTGCTGAGAGCTATCCACAGTGCTGTTGAGCTGAGAGCTTGGACCTCTTCAGAGGCTATGTTGCAATTGCCAAGACTCTTGCTGGCTCCCTTCTTGTGGCTCTGAAAGGCTATAATTGTAAAGGCAGACAAGGTTCTTTGGGTAAATCTAATCTCTTTTATTAGACCAACTCCAATTTTTCCAACTATTTGAGTTGGTTTAATAAAAGAGATCAGATTTACCCAAAGAACCTTGTCTGCCTATGTCCTTAGACCAACACAGATATAACCTATACCCCTATAACTGTAGAGGACCATTCCTGCAGTTTTACCTGCAAAACTTTAATAATGAAGAAAGGGAAGACCATTACTGGGCTCATACCCATGACTGCTGATATCCTCCTGATAATCAGGCTTATAATAATACATCATTCTGGATCTTCTCATTCTCTGCTCATGTTTCTTTCCCTTTGTCTTCTCTCAAAAGTCCATCAGTGTTTCCAATCATACTGAGGAAACCCACTTTCTCAGCCGTGGCAATCCTTTTCTTGCCTTTCTTTTCCTTCCAAAAGGCAATTGCCACAAATGTTTCCTCTCCCCTTATTTTATCCCTCTACTGATTCCCATTTGACTTCTGCATCCATTTCTTCCTAGTCTTGATTCTTGGACATTGTGATCTGATATTACTACAGATTCCCTCCTTACCCCTTCTGCTCTGTTCTCCTACCCCCTCCCTTCTCCCTCTCAGCCTTTTAGTGCTTGGATTCAATGCCCTCTCCAGTCCTACCTCCTCTATGCACTACTGCAAGGCTTGTCAGTTCTAGCCTCTGCTGTTTGGACTTTTACAAACCTGCTTAGAATCCTTCACCTCCTAAAAGCCCCAGGGTAGCACCAGTTACATCTCCATAGGGTGCCTGAAATGCTGGTTTGAGCATCTTGGGGTTGAGTGTAATCTTCTTATGTCCCAATCTCTGTACAGCACCAAGCACACTTGTGTTCAGTAGATCCATCATTTCTGCAAGGTTTCTTGGGGAGTGCCTTTATCTTGCAGGCTGCTGTTGTAGGTTGCTGAAACAGTGAATTCATTAGTTCCTCTTCAGTTTTACATCAACTCACTGTTTCTCCTTCTATTGAGCCAATGGTACTTTCCTAAGAATGAGAGATGGAACTTGCAGTTTAGTCTTCAGAGGATAAGGGCGTGGGGGTCTGCCTTTGCGAAAGCCATTCCCTTCCCTACTAGATAATCTAAGCAAAAAATAGTGGTGATAAGCATCCCCCCACACATGCACACCCCTCCCTCCTCCCCCAAGCCTCAATATTTCAGTAGCTGACAGGTGAATACAGGCATTCCAGCTAAGAGAACAGGGCTGTGTTCAACAGCCTGCCGTTATAGATAACTCTGCCCTAGATGTGCTTCAGGGAAGGAAGCCTGTGCCTAGATTGCAGCTCCTGGTGTGCTGTGCAGATGTGTATATACCACAGAAAAAGCTTTGCCTCCTTGGGGTATGGGCTGAATACTATTTTCTGTGAAATGAGATGTCTCCTGGTGTTTTGGCTGGGGATATGGGGGTGAGTGTTTGGGTTTACGAGTCAATGCTGGTTGATGGTGTGAAAGAAGGAAAGACTTATCTCCCCAACTCAACAGTTGAGGAGACCTGAGGAACAGGCTTGTGTGAGTCTTTCCACCGGTGAGGGGCAGAGCTGGCGTGTTTGACCCTAAATTTTCTGACTTGGTTCATCCAAGCTGCTCATTTTGAGATGAAGGCTTCCCTGAGTTCCTACTGCCAGAGGGTCTCCTATAATGGAGGGGCTGGGGCTGGGAAGGGCTTGGCACTTCCTGTCTCCACCTTGGTTGAGTGCCTGTGAATCACACATGGATTTTTTTCCTCCTTTTTCAGGGATGCTTGAATATGACCCAGCCAAGAGATTTTCAATACAGCAGATAAGGCAGCACAAGTGAGTGTTCAGCTTCTTCCTATTAGTCATTCTCTTTCTGCCCCTTATGCTAATGTACCTGTACTATTGCTCTGAACTTGTTTTTCCTTTTGACAGCAGACGCATGGAAAACGCTAGCTCTTCTTCCTCCAGCTCTGCTGGAACTCGGGCAGCCTGCATGCAAATCTAGGTGGCTCTTTTATTTATTTATTTTTCTTTTCTTTTAAGCATCCGGCTGGAGCATTTGAATTGCTAACGGGTAAATAATGAATGGGCTGGGAATGTGTTCTGAGCGTGACTGGTTATGGATAATGAGATTGATGGTCCGGTAATGTATGGGAGTGAGATGGGGGTATCTTGAAGCTGAGGCTGTGAAAGGATGGATTGTCACTAGTGTGTTCTTTCTCCTTCTGGATGCTCAGTCTAATGGCAGAGGTGACCCTCGGTATCTGCTCTCCATGAGGTTCCAGTGCAATGGGAGTATTTCTCTCTCTTCCCCCGCACCCTCACCCTTCATCTCTGCCATTGTCAAAAGGGAAGAAAAAAAGGCCCCGTTATCTCGGAGGTTTTTTAAGGCTCTGTTTGAACATGCTGCCTCTGAGCAGAGATTTCCTGGGCGGATAAAAGTACAAGAACAAAAAGCATCATGAGGATGCTTCTGCGCGGAGGCTGCATTAGCTTATCTCCTGTTTGAATAGGAAGTGCTTCTGAGGACATGCAGAGCTGCCTGCTGGACTGCAGGTGCTCAGCAGAGCTCCTGCCCACAAGCTTGCCCAGAAAGCTTTTTTGGGAATTGGGTCAAAATGAGGCTCAGGTCCTGGAAGGTAATGGGCACGCTTGGCTCCCAGTGCCTGCAGGGAGGAACAGTACTGCTTCCCCTTGTAGCTTTTTCACAGAAGAGAGAACTGTAGCCCACATGCTCTGGGATCCCTGGTGAATATCATGGCATGGGAGGGGTCTGAATAAGCACTGGATCAAAACCAGGGCGGGTTAACTGCACTGGTACCCCATGGAGGTACAGCTTCAATACCAGCAAAGATCAAGACTTTTGCTCTACCCTCTTTTGAAGATGGCTCCTTTTAAAATATAGCTGCTGGGTTAGTTAAACTGCCACCCTAACCCTTTTAATAGTGACATAGTGTCTCATCTTTCCAAGGCCTCCATGTGCTGGCTGGCTGGCTAGGCAGAGAGATGGAGTACGTGCTTGCACTGGTGGAACCTTAGCAGAGGAGAAGGCACTGGGTGGAGGAGGCAGTTCCTGCTTATGCAGCATTTAAGCTTCTGGCTACCTGGCCTTTATAGCCCCATGTGGAGGCTGATTCTGGAACCCTCTCCCTGCCCACTGCTGAGTACTGCTGCCAGATGTTTTTGCTTGGCCCACCTTGGAAGCCTTCCATTGTACCTTCTTGCTACCTAATAACCCTCGTGTTTACCACAGCCTCAGTAAGGTGGTGCTTGACTTACTGCCCAGCTAGGCTAGTGCTGCATCAGAGTGCTGCATCTAAGCATGTCAGGAATTAAGTCTGTGAAATGGGCTAATAGATGTTGGAAGCACAAAAGTCTGCCCTCACCATCTCTACCTCCACTATGCAGGAACTGCTGCGAGGGGCCCCTCAAAGATGGGGAAGTCAGAGCTGCAGTGTATTGCTAGCTGCCAGGTGCTTGAGGTGGTTATGCAGCACTTTGTATGCTTTCTCCTCCCCTGTGGCACAGATTTTTGCATCAGCGTCTCCCAGCTGGAAACAAAGAGGTCTCTCCAGACACCCTGCACATAGTCGGAGAGCAGGAAAAAATAGAGCAGTTTCCTGACCCAAAGGGCAGTTGCAAATTTTCATGCATCAAGGACAAAGCTTCCCTTCTTCTAGGGGCCAGCTCCTGTCCTCCCAGTACTGAGAAAAAGGTGTAGAGACTCCCTTTCTGCAAATAGGGTAGGCTAGCATTTCCAGGGATTAATCTCTCATTAGTTCTCTGTGTTTAGCTAGTGCCTCTTAACAGGCTTTTCTCCCCTATTAGTAATTGCCTCGATTCTCCTGCTGTGGCATCCCAGTAATTACATCAAGCACTGCAGTGCTGCTGGCTATCCTTGGGCTATAGATGGGTTTGTCCATTGCTGTCTCAGAGGGAAGCTTGCCTTGCAGCAAAGGACCCAACAGCTTCTGTCCTCTTGGCACTGCTTAAAGAATGACATGGGAAGGGCTGTGCCACAATTTTAAATGAGCCCCATTCAGGTAAAAATTGAATGGAGCAAGCAGAGTCGAGCAGGGGGTTGTCCTCCAGCAGATGGTGAAAAGCCATTCTCAGGGACACTACGAAGATGATCAGTTTTGATGCAGGGATACAGGGCAGACTCTGCTTCCTGGGACCTGTAGAAGGTAGAAAACTGCTGGCCTGGGGAACCCTATGTGCAAGTTGTGCCAGAACCCTACCACAGCCTAAAGGCTGACGCATTGCAGCCCACTGGCCACAAGCGTTAGCGAGTAGGTGCTTTGTAGCTAATAACCTGGCTGAGCCTTGACCACTGACCGAAGCCTATGGTTATTCTTTCTATAACATTGAGGCCTTCAAAGAAATATGCACTGCCTGCAGTAGTACAGACACCTCTATGCTGGCCATGCAGACAGCAGGTCCCCTCTTTGCACTCTGTTTCCCTCATCTATAAAATAGAGGTATTACTTGCTACCCAGTGCTCAGACAGTGATGCTATGAAAGTGCCTAGTGAATGCCAGAGCGGATGAAGGTCAGAAAGGCCTCACCAAGTGAATGCATGCTCACTGTGCCCTAGTTGAAAACTGCAAATTGAGCTATCATGGCTCATTTTTTTCCAAGCAGCACCCAACTAGCTCTGGTTGGAAGGGGCAGGGTCCAAGGTCCTTTCATTATTACTTGTGGATTGCCTGTTGCTTCCCATGGTTTTCCCAGGGCTTTGATTTTGTTGGTTGTTTTTCTTTTCTCTTTTTTGAGCTGCTTGCTGCACAGCACAGGAGCTTCACTCCCCAGCATGAAATAGGAGACGTGACAAGCCCTATGGATTCTGGATGATGGGGGGGGAAAAAAGCTTGCCTGCAGTGCTTTTGCTTCTGTCAGGTGCCTTCCTCTGCTGCTCCTCATCCATAAAACTAAATCCTCTAGTATTACATATGTGATTAAGGAGATTTTTTGGTATTATTTTAGTTCTAGGTCAAGAGATGTGTTAGCCTTACCCCGCCTCTTCTGTGTCCATGCAGCTCCTTCAGAGCCAGCTGCACAGTCGCACTAAGGATCAGCTGAAATGGAATGAATTAAAACTCCCAGGCCACCATGCAGGGGCAAATTATTCGTTTACAAGCTGATTACAGCCTGGCCCATGAGTGATAATGAAAGGTCTTGGAGCCTGCTCCCTCCAACCAGAGCTAGTTGCATGCTGTTTGGAGCAACCAGCCTTGATAGTTCAATTCATGATTTTTTTTTCCACTGCCTTGTTGTAAGCACCTCGGAGATGACAGCACAGAGATGCTGCCGAGAGCCAGAGACCTCCTCTCAGTTCCCAGTGGATCGCTCATCATCTCCTCTGTGCTTTGCAGTGTTATGGAAGGGCTTAATGCTCGTAAACGGCGTGTTGTAACTTTAATTCAATGACCCTGCTGCAGCACTTAAAAAGAAAATCGAAAGTGATGAAGTGGATGCAGAATCCTACCTCTGTCTCTTGTTACCAGGGCAACCATCTTGCCTTCTTCCCCAGAAGTGTCGCACTCGATTTGTTCGGTCATAGATACGATTGCAGCAGTTAATAATGAAAGGGAGCACCTCGGCTTTTATCGACAGAAGTGCAAGGTCACTGGCAAGACCAGCGCCCGATCCTGATTTCCAGAAAGCCTTTGATCTGGTGTCCCACAATGTTCTTACAAGAAAATTGAAGGATTGTGGGCATAACTGCGAGACAGTCGGGTGGGTAGGAAGCTGGCTGTGGGGTAGGACCCAGAGAGTCCTAATGAACGGATCTGTGTTGTCCTGGCGAGAAGTGGGCAGCGGTGTCCCACAGGGGTCGGTGCTTGGTCCAGTACTTTTCAATATTTTTATCAATGATTTGGGTATGGGGGTAAAGAGCTCGCTGGCCAAGTTCACTGACGACACCAAGTTGTGGGGAAGCATGGTCACGCTTAAAGATAGGCTACAGATACAGGCGGATCTAGACAGGCTGGCAAGGTGAGCAAGTCGGAACCAGATGAAGTTCAACATTGAGAAATGTAAATGCTCCACCTGGGGATGAACAGTCCCCTACACACCTACAGGCTTAGTGCCAAACTGACCAGCACCACGAACAAAAGGGACCTGGGGGTATTAATAAACCACAGTATGAACATGAGCTGGCAGTGCAATGTTGTAGCCACCAGGGCTAACAATACCCTGGCATGCATCAACTGATGCATCTCCAGCAAAACCAAGGAAGTGATTCTTCCGCTCCACTCGCCATTGGTGAGGCCACAACTGGAGGACTGCGTCCAGTTCTGGGCACCGCACTTCAAGGACATGGTATATCTTGAGAGAGTCCTGAGAAGGGCCCATCTGTATAATCAGGGACTTGCATGGCAAGCCATATGAGGAAGGGCTGAGGGACCTGGGACTCTTCAGCTTGGAAAAGAGAATGCTGAGAGGGGACTTGGTAGCAGCTTATCGCTATATCGGGAGTACATCAAGGGCTCAGTGAACAACTGTTCACCAGGGCTCCCTTGGGGAAAACCAGGAGTAAGCCACAAACTTCTGGAAGACCGTTTCAGGCTCAACATTAGGAAAAACTTCTTCCCATTCAGGGTGTCCAGATTGTGGAATAAGCTCCCTCCAGAGGTGGTGCAGTCACCTACCCTGGAAATCCTCAAGAGGAGACTGGACAGTCACCTTGCTGGGGTCATCTGACCCCCAGTTATCTTTCCTGCTTGGTGCAGGGGGCTGGACCCAATGATCTTCTGAGGTCCCTTCCAGCCTTACAATCTATGAATCCTGATGTCCTGGAAGCTATTGTGCCACTCTCTCTTCTTGCTTTCCTGAAAGTCTTCTTCAGCAGATGCCTCTTCTTGCCACTGAGATCCAGGCACTAAAACCCAAGGACTCTGTTTTTACAGTGCTGTGATACTTCCCTTTGAAGGTTTTGTGCATGCTCGTGGCCATATTCCAGGTATTTTGGGTGGCACCTTGTGATCAAATAGGCCTTTTCCATCTGTCTTGCTTCTTGATGACAGACTGCAAATTCTGCTCTAGATGTAAGGGGCTATCACGGAAAGCACAAGCCCTTTCCCTGCTCAGTCTTGCATATTCCCAGGCACAAGGTTGGAATTTTTAATTCTGCTACCCACCCTCTACGGATGAGTTTCTTAATGTGAGTATATATGGCGTGTTAAAGGAACGAACACCTCCATCTGTGCTCTGAGCACCATTCTTGCTCCTGCTCTTCTCTTGTGTAAGCCCGAACTACAATCTTTGTGGTTAGTAACAGCTGCAGAAATGGCTCACCCTAATTATCTCCGGGTCTTGCTGAACCACTCCTTGAGACTGGAGAAATGGGAATTTTGACTTCTAGATGTCATGAGTCAGTGTAGCTGGTGCACTGCATCAGAACACCCACCTTGCCTTTCCCAGTGGGTACAAGTCGGTGTCCATTTGCAGCAGCACCTGGTAAGAGCAACAGTAGCATTGCACCTGGGAACATCTTTCCTTGCCAGGTATTCAGATAATACTTCCTATAACAGCAACAGCTGCTGAGGAGCAGAATAGCACCAGGGCACCCACCTGTTGCTACTAACAGGCGCTTACTTTGTGGCTGTGCAGCTGCTTTCTCCATTAATTTCCTGCATGAGATCTGTTGAATAAATCAGGATGTTGCTGGTAGCCCTGTGCAGTATCAGGACTGCCTAAGCCAGTGCCTGCACATGGCTGTGACTGGTGGGCAATATATGGCTTAAAGAGCTTGCTGCATGGTACTGGAGAGGTCTGTCCTTATCTGAAATAAGCCAGTTTAAAATCGGTGACCCAGAATGGGAAGTGAATTAGCTGGGAACACTTGCAAAGCTGTAGCCCTGCCTAGTGAGTCACAGAGGAGGCGAAGCTGAAGTACAACTTGAAAGGAGCAGGGAATTGTGACTCTGAGCATGACGCACTCATTTGCCTTTCCATTCGGATTTCTTTTCATTCAGGCCGCGAGTCTCAGTCTCTGACCCCCGCCCTCTGTCGCTCCCTGTCGATTTACAGCTAACCCCGCCAGACGTCACTTTGAACTGGTGGCTTTGTCGCTAATACTGCTGCAGCCACCCCAGAGTTTCCATGTCTCATTCTTTCACCCCACCGGCAAAAATATCAAGAAAGGGTCTCTTTCTCCACACCCCCACCCTCCACCTCCCCACTGCCGCTCTGCATTTTTGGTGCAAATGGCTGAGAGTGGAGAAAGAGAAACATTTCAGAAGCTCCAAATGAATCTGCCTCTTCCTGGAGCCGTGCTTTGGGCAAGTGGCACTTGCAAGAGACCTTCCTTCTCCCATCCCAACACCAGTCTATTTAACACAGTGAACAGATGCTTTTGTTCCCAGGGAGTTTCTCCCAGTAAGCAGCAATGAAATGGCACTGGGGACTAAGCAATGACATCGGATACCTCTCTTCTCAAAGGCTTCCCAATTCAGTCGCATGCTTCAGGGTGTCAGTATTCAGTGTGGGGTCTGGAAGGGACTTGGCCTTGCATATACTCTTGCACTGTGGACTTCATTCATTCTAGGACAACAGGCACCTTCTGACAAAGCAACCACTAATCACTTTGATGCAGCCAGTAGCTTTAGCAGTACTAACCTTTTGCCCAATTCTAAGACTGTGGTTTCCTCAAAGCTCAGAGAATCATCTTGCCCCCATCTCTGAGGCGTGATAGGCAGCACTCTGCTATTGGAGAGGCTCCTTCCAACAGGTCTTTGGTTTCCTTTGTACTTCATTGAAACTCAGCTCTCCACTTGCTCTACATCTTATTAGCATACATACATATGTAAATGTTTGAATTCACTTCCCAGAGGAAGAAATCAGTATGACTACAGTATAGCGATTCAGGTTTCAGCTGTTAATAAAACCTATTTTTACTCTCCTGATAAGTAGGACAGGAGGAAGGAAAGAGGCAGAGCTGAAATACAGCAAAACAAAAACACTAGCTGCTAGAGACTTCTAGGCCTTCTCCCTTCAAAATCCCCTCTATCGACAACTGTGAGCATGTTTTCACTTTGATCTCTTTTTCTGTACCCTTTGCTTCATTCTCCCTGTCATTTAGATTTTGGTTCCCTCTAGTGCTATTGCCCACAGGAAGAATAGCTGGTGGCTGTGTTGGGTCTCAAAGTAGCTCTACTAAACAATCTTGCCAGAACACATCAGCTCAGGGTGAAGTCATTGTCTTGACAGTTACTTCCTTGATAAAAGCAGTCCCCCAAGGAAAGAAAATCAAATGAGCCAGCTAGCACAGGGCTTTGTGTGCCATGCACAACATTGAAAGAGCCATCTCAAAGGCAGGCATAATTATTGACCAGCATGCAGGTGGGTTGGACCTGCTGGCTTCCTGCCTTGATGGCCCAGTAGCCAGAATGCTCTTGCATTTCATTATAGTGATGATGACTAAGCTCAAAGGTTCGAATGGGTCTGACTGACAAATCTGGCCTGCCCTGATCCCACTCATTAAAGCCCACTTCTTCTTCCCCCTAGGCTTCTGGCACTGCTACGCCTCACACAGAAAAGCCAGGTGATGAACATCAACCTCCAGCTGGAATAGTAACTTTTCAAGCATTCAGGGTGGTTTGTAGGGCATGGTCTGTCCATTCGGATTGCAAGATCTGAGGCACAGAGAGTTGTATTTCCTGTGTGGCACTGGCAGTGTTTTGAAATAAATCTTCTAGGTCTCAGGAGCTACTTCATTACAAAGGCTCTGGCCAGCTCTTGGTGGCCATATTCTTATTCTTATTGCAGAGCAAGAAGCTGATTTCAAGCCTAAGAGCTCCAAGCCAATAGAGGCCAACATATATCACGGAATGTCTTTGCATCCTGGACTCCAGTACAATAGGCTTTGAGCAGACTTCCTACTGTACAAGAGATCTGAATGTTCACAGGACGTGCGAGTTTCCCGGGCCCTTCTGAGATCTTGGAGCCGGTATCTTTCCCACGTCCCTCTCTAGATTAATCACAAACTGAAATGCCAGGCTCACAAATGCTGGGTTTTCTCCATCCACAAAAATCCCAAATCCTCCATCAGCCTCTGCAGAGACGTTCTTTCCCAGAATGCACTAGCAACTTGGGGGCACCCTCTTTAGCAAACTTTCCTGAAAAGCCAGAACTCATCCTAGGTCCCTCTGAGGGGCAGGTGTTCAGAAATGCAGTCTGAACACAGAGCACTGCCACTTAGTCACAGAGCGGGTACTTCTTGCCACACGATGTTGTTGGCTTCACTGCCCATCCATGAAACCCCACATCTGCTGTTGTTTCTCCAAGGACCATCTTCAGAGTACTTACAGGCAGGAAGAACTGCCAGGACTGAGCACTTAAAATGCTGAGCTGTTGTAGCTGACTGTTTCTGCTGCTTCTAATCCAACTGTCCACCGTGTACCCGGGAAAAATAGGAGACTGGGAAATAATTCACTGGGGAATGAAAGGGAATGCATAAAGGCAAAATTTCATGCCTTCTCAGTTTGAAAATGGCTGCACAGGTCTTGCTTACTCTGGATCTCTTGCTGTCTTTTTAAAGCAAACCTCACATGGGGTAGGGGAGTTGAGAATCTTTCCAGGGAGTTCAAATTTAAATTTGAATCTAATCCCTTTCACGCTGCTTCATAACTTTTATTTCCAAATCATGTTTGCTAATTGCAAAGCAGGGTTTTAAACAAGGGTTCACTGCTGCTTTGAATACTAATTGGTCTATCCCAATGAGAATGAGACATTCTAGTGGATCCACTGCCACTGCAACATCACATTGTTGTGGAGGTGATAGCATGCAGATGGTTCAGGTTTGCAACAGCCTCGTTCGAACCCTTCAGCTCGCCCCTCCTGACCCCAGTCAGCTGGCTATTGTGATGGATTTGAACTGGAAGCTATTTCTGATGTCTGCACATGCCACCAACTAACTAAACATTTGCATTGCACCTAGCACTGTCTGGAGCAGGCAGCGCAAATAGGCCAAGAACCAAATAGGGAATGAAGACAAACTCTCAGGCCTTCCCTGCCAGATTTTGAGGCAGGGTGCGGCGTGCAGTGAAGCTTGTGTTGCTAGTGCCCTCCACCGAGTAGATTCAAAGGATATCCGTCTCTGACCCCTACAGCAGCGCCTCTGGACCCTGAAATTAAAATCAGTTAATTGGAGAAGAAATCTTACAATCTCAGGCAGTGGCTTGATGGTTTCATTAGCACCCAGCCCATGGTACAAAAGCAGGGTTTGAATCAGGAACCCAGCTGCACTTCACCAGTATCTGCTTCAACCCTCTCTGTCATTTTCTGCATGGGGGTGGGGGATGAGCAACCCTCCTAGAGCAAGCCAACAAAATGCTTTGATGCAACAGCCTCAGAGGCGCTGGGGACAGCCTGCCACTCTGCACGCCAGATACGAAGCCACACAACAGCACAGTTCATGCGGGGTGGGAGGAAGCAACTGGATGGCCAGTGTTAATCCCCCGGCACCCACATCATTCCATTAGCAGGGGCCCATAACTGGGGGAACGGGCGCTTGCCAGGGATGGCAGAGTGTGTCTGAGGAACCCGCGTGTGAGCGTGCAGAAACTGTTACAGGCGTGTGGAATTTTGAGTGTCGGTGGAAGCAGAACGACACTGGATTCCTCTACTGCAGCCTTGGGCGTGCAGGGGCCTGGGGGGACGTCTCGGAAACTCCGTTCTTAATGCCAGCGCCCAACGCCAGCAGCTGTTCTGGAGTGCCTCTGTCACAAGATGTAAAAGGCCACCTGTCTGACTCCTGTGATATAGACACGATGCAAGACAATTGGCCTCTTAATCTGATTAGGAATGGCCTCCAGTGCCAAGTTTCTTCCCTGGGCAGATGCCAAACTTATAGCAGCTCCATGGGCAAGGGATTACATGGTACTCAATTCCACTGTGACAAGGGTGGGGTGGAAAGGTAAAGCATGAAGAGGCTTTGCTGCAATCCTTCAGGGAATTGCCTGCTGGAGGGCAATTTGGGGATAAAGACCTGTCGTTCTTAAACTCTTCTGCTGTGAATTCTTTTTTCCTCCTGTGCTGTTTTGAAGCTCAAACACTGAGTGGAGGTGTCTGATTGTCAGCCCTAGCTGTAGGATTCCCTCCTCTCCCTGCAGAAGAGGTATAGCCCAGACAGCTGCAGGGCAAGCTTCTCTTACATGGCTCTCTGCTGAGGTGCATCAGCCCTGCTGCTGAAGAACTACCTGCACATAAGTGGTGGGGCCATGGTTCATTTTCTGTGTCGCTTCTGACCAGACTCAAGAGGGGTGATCTCGAGATGGAAGGCTCCAGCCCTTATTTCCAGCCATGCTGTTATGGATATTTGTCCCATGGTCAGGTTTATCTCGCAGCATGCGTCTCTTGCTTTGCCAAACATAGCTTTCTGGAGCAAGGAGGGTAGGTCATCAGAGCTTCCCCTTAGTTGAAAGGCAACCAGTAGTGTGGATGCCCTTTTTTATTCACATTGGCTCTCGTAGCTGTTCCATTATCTCCTACAGCTGAACAGTGGAGACAAGGAGCCAAGATGCTGGTATCTCCACAGTGTTGCTTGTTCAAAAACCTACAAGGGCAGAAACCAGACCAAGAGGCTGTCCATAAACAAAAAACCCCACGTAGCTTTGATATGATGCGGGTGGAAAATCTCAAACTGCCAGGAGCTTCCTGTGGTGCTGTAGAAAGAGAAACCAGACTGACGTTCTGCACCTTGGACTCTTTACAGTTGGTTTCGTAAGAAACACGCTCAGGCAGAGGCTCTGGTCCCCATCCCTCCCAGCCCAGAGACAAAGGACAGGTGGAGGAGTATGACGGTGGTGCCTTATCTGGAAGATCTGCATGGCTACAATGAGGAAGAAGATGATGACTTGTACGACATTGAAGATGATATCATCTACACTCAGGACTTCACTGTACCAGGTAAGAGACAGGGGTGGTGGAATTGAAGGCCAGAGGAACTGTTTGTTACGTAGAGAGGGCCTGAGGTTTGACAGACTAAATCTCTCGGAAGATGATAGAAGCCTGCTGATTATGAAGTGGGTGCGAGTGATGCGCGGTCTTTTGAGTGAGTCTTGGAGCTCTAGATGGCTTGTTTTTCTCTTTCTCAAATAGGACACCCCTTCCTGTGCATTACCTACACACCATTTTCCTTTGATGCATCTGCCAATAGTTTCTTCCTACTGGATTCTCTTGCTCAGCATGCTTAATTCCACAGCCAGTTTTTCTAGACAATATCTGGGTCATGTGGAAGCACAGCCTTACGTGACTGTGCTCATAGCAGAGGGCACACTGGGGGATAGGAGGGAGCATTCAGGGACCCGCACTTCATTTTTAGTGTTGTTAGGCTCATTCTGCTGCCCTGATCTCTTGACTCTCTAGCTACAGGATTGCCTTTCAAATGGACAGAGGAGGAATCCTAAATGTTAACCACAAAGAAACAAACAGCCTGACATTTTTCAGAGCTAGGGAGTGGATGTAACTGTGCAACCCCTGTTAATCAAAGGGGATTGCATGTGGCTGATACCTTTAGTGAGCTCTGGAAATCTCGGTCTCTCTGTGCATTTAAATCCTGAAACGTAGGAGGGTAAGTGGAGGGTGGGCACCTGTGCAAAGCTTTGTCGCTATCAGGATAATGTCAGTGGCAGGTGGCAGCACTGCTCTTTCTCCCTGTCCCTACTCGGGTTATTTCATATGCTTTAGATTGTAAGCTCCTGTTCCATAAGCTGCTTTGACAGTTACTCCCATGTTTTTAGTTTCCCCCACTCCTGTACAGATGGCTTGACAATCATTTTTTTTAAGTGGGGGGGAATTTGCTACTGTTTGTAGAGGAGCTGATTTTTATTCCTTACCGTAAGGCAACCCTAAGTGTCTGGGCATGAGTCATCTCTGCTACCAGGGAGAGCTCCAGCTCCGTGGGTGTTGGATTACCCAGACTGGACCACATTCTGTCCTGACAGGCAGCCGGACAGTTGCTTCAGTGGGTGTGAGCAAAAACTCTCACGCCTTCTGGCTCCTTCTGTGCAACGAGCTGTCTCTAGACCACCTCTGCTTTCTCTGACTCTTGACTCCCTGATTATACATGATTACACATGGTCAGGAAACAGTAGGGGAGCCCGGAGGCCACGAAGCAAATGCGGACAGCTTTTGGCCTTGAGTATCCTATGTATGAAAACCTTGGGGTGGAGCCTCAGCATAATGGAGCCATTCCCTTGTTTCGCTGATGTCTCGACATGCAAGCAAAATGCACCAAGCCAGCAGAGTCTTTGCCCCATGTTGCGTGACATCTCTGTTAAGCCCCCAAGTAGGCATCCATTTGGGCGTACAGGGAGGTGGGTCACTGACTGAGGCAGGACTGGCAGGCCCAGATAAAGGGAGTTTAATTAGCAAAAGGAACAATTCTGTTGCCAATTCAATGGTGACATTTGGGCTGTTCATAATAACTGTTGTTTCCATCAAGAATCAGTGTCCCTGTGGCAGCTGGGCATCCTGCAGAGAGATGGCCCTTGGGAAGCCCGAACCAGGCATGTTCTTTCTCTCTGCTCTCGTACTCTCTAACTGTCTGACCCATGCCTGTAGTCTGGATGGCTGTTCATTTGGCCAGAAGCTGCTCGCATTCCCCAGTGGAGGTTCCTTGGGTTCCATTTTTAAACTTATTCAATTCTGAAAAGAAATGCCAACTCTCTAGAGAGCTTCTGAAGACAGCAGCAGCAGTTGGGAGAGAAGAGAACTTGCCAAAGTTATTTTCTGCGTCGGCTGGGAGCAGAGGCCCGGTTGAAGCCCACAGTGTATGAACGCAGACTGCTGGCAGCCAGGTTTGAAATTCCTTACCATTTAACTCACTCCTGTATCCTCTTTTTGAGATCAACATCAAGAAGCAAAGTTTGATAGCCATACTCACCTGCAGCTGCCCTTGGGGTGCGGAAATGGAGGCCAAAGACTAACCTACTTCCACTCAGATCCCTGTTGATGGCACCATGTATTGAGGAGGTGCTACGGGCAGAATTTTATCCACAATAGAGCTGTTAGATGTAGTGCTCCTGATTTTTCTCCTGCAGCCGACTCCAAGGATGCATGGGATGGCCTCTTTGTGTCCGTCTCTCTAATCATGCTCTGTCGCTTTCCTGTGCATTCCTAGGTGCAGAGGAAGAAGCTGAGGCAGGGCTTAGAGAGGACAAAGCAGAGCAGCTGAGCGATCTCACCGAGTTGTTTGGAGAGGAAGCCGAGTTGCCAGCAGCCAGGATCCTAGAAGAGGAATGTGAAGGGTAGTCTAGCTTCCAGAGATACTGCAGAGAGACCCTAGACGCCCTTCCTGCTGCTTGAACGAGTGGCATTGGGTTAGGAATGGAGAATCTTCTCCAGACTTTGGTGGGAACTTTCCCATTGCCATGATGGCAGCACTACTTCAAAAATAGATAGATGTGTTCTGCAAGAGGGTCTGCTGTATTGCTTTAGCAAAAATTAGCCATGGCAAAGCCAGCGTGGAGCTGATCTGAGGGGAAGAAAGCCAGCACTAAGTGAGTGGGACTGTCACATGCGATAACCAACCAGCCTTGTCTTTTTTCAGTTAGTTCTCTCAGTAGATAGCAGCAGTGAAACTTCCATTGTTAATTTTAAAGGTGATTTTACTAAAGAAACTGTCTTAAAGAAGTATCTGTGGAGTTGAGCACTGAGATGGTTACCTGTCCCTTGGGCCAGCCTGTTCTACTTGCCTTGCCCTCCACCCCCACATTGTTTGATTTGGGTTTTCTTTGTCTGGCTTTGCTTTCCTTGTCTATGTGTATCTCTGGGTTATGAAGGTGAAGAGCTGTGCAGGAGTGCAGCTCCTGAGCCGATCATTCATTAACATGCGCTCTGGGATGCTCTGGGCCTGGTGGTTCACGGTAGGGTCAGGTGTATGACTGCAGCCCAGCATCCGTGTGCAGATGGTGATGCTGAGCTGCGTAGCAGGTATGCAAGAGCTCTGTCCAGTTCAGATGAGGGTAAGCACTGTTTTGGGCAGCCAGCAGAGCTCAGCCCCAAACACCCATGCTCAGGGTGTCTGAGGAGAGGTACTCCTGTTCAATGTGATTTTTGAGCTCCCTTCCTGGGTTTCTTACCTGCTGTTAGTAGAAGGAACTTGGGGCCCGTGCTACAGCAACCTGTTAATGCAGTATCTGTGCCTCGCACTCTGCCCTTTCCCCTATGCTTTACAGAGTCACCTGCACCAGGCAGGATTGAGCCCTCAGCAACACCATTATTTACCTGCTCATGGGGCAGCTTTTGCCTCCAGTGTGGGCAGGTGCCACGTGACAGAGGGAGGCTGTAGCTGGAACAGCAGTCTCCGTTCTTCCATACTCCTGCAAACAGCAGCGTTTCCACCCAAACGGGACCTGTCAGTCAGCGAGGTGGCGTGCAAATTACTGAAAGATGTTCAGTGTTCTCCCGCCTGCTTTGTGCAGCTTCAAAGAGACGTGAAACTCTGCTTAATAGCAGCCCCCCAGAGCAGCAGTGGGTGGGTGGGTGAGTGGGTGTGCACGCCATTCCACGTGTTGTCTTGTGTTTTAAGACTTGAGTGGTGATATTAGGTAACTGAAAGGTTCTGAAGAGTAATTGCACAGCCTCGCTCCAATCGCTAGCACAAAAAAGCTTTGTCCAGACCACCGCAAAGGTCCCACTGCTGTGTTGTCCCCCGACTGCTCAGCTGTCATTGTGAGCTGGATGCTCTGAGCCACCTGCTGCCCTCCATTATGCTGACCGGAATCGAGGATGGAGTTGGGTCCTTCCTTATTATTAGCGTAGCATGAACCCTGAAGTCAGGCAGATTGAGCTGTGGCTCGACTCATCCTGTGCATGTGACCTGCTAAGGAGAGAGAGCACAGTACATCCACGCTGCCAGAAACCGGTTTGATCAGTTTGGGTATTGACTAACGAGAACTGATCTGTTTGCCTTGGGTCACTGCTGTCCAGTTTATTATCCGGTGGCTTTTGGTCTGATGCGGATGAAAACTGAGATCCTTTTAAAACGGGGAAGTCCATTTACCCAGGCAGCATAATGGAAGCATTGAATTTGTCTAGAGTGAAGCTGCTTGGATAGGCAAGCTGCTGGAAAGGGGTGGATATTTGCAGCCTGTAGAATGCCATTGTAGGGAGTAAAATCTGAAAGCGAATTTGTTGAGGAAACAGGAAGAAGGATGAGGGTCTGGTACAATCCGAGTTCTGGGGTTGCACGGAGTTTGCAGAATTAAGGGGCAGCTTGCAAAGAGCATGCATGCCTCTTCCCTTCGCAGCTTTCTGGCGGGACCCTCCAGGCTCGCTCTGAGATTCCATTCAAATAAAAACCCGTGCGGACGACTGATCAGTTTAGATGCGGTCCCGCCGGGCAGCGGGAGAGCTCGTGAATCACTGGCAGGGTGGGCGTTCCACCGAGGAGGGGGAGGGGACCTCATTAAATCGAACATCCTTCAGAGGAGGGAAGGGGCTTTTCAGAGAGTGCTTTTATTTCTAAGTGGTTATTGAAAGATCTGTGCCATTCTGCGGAGAGCCTGAAACCTCCCGCGCCCTTGGTTCGATCTGTGCTAAATGGCTCTTCAGAGGCACACGCTGAAGGGAGGACATTAGGATGTCAGGCCACATCGAAAGGCATCCTTTCTGGAGGGGGCCGCGGTCTTCTGCTCCTGTGGTGGTGGCGGCGGGTGGGTGTGCATGTCTGTGTGATATAACCGAGCTGAAGCACTTTTGCTTGTGGCCTTCATCCTGAAATGTCTATTTAAAAATGTTGCCAACTTTGTTCTCCGCATCATTAACTGTCTTGTTGATCGGGACCCCAGTTTGGGCTCCTATAGAGAGACCAAGCTGAGGTAGTCCCATCACCCCCACCCTATCCCACCCTCCATATTCAGGATGTGAGCATTTGGAAAGATGTGTTTCCATCCTCTTCCCCCCCCCCCCCCCCCCCACACACACACACACACACACACACGTTTCCCCTGTTCCAGCTGACGAACACAGCGATTCGGAAGCTCTTTGCATCTTTATTTTAAACCACTCTCGTCTGAAAGAGCTGGACCGAGCACTTGGGAGGCCACGAGGGGTGGCAAGGACAAATGCACATGCTCTTGATGGCTGGCGTCCCTCTCTCTCTTTATTTTTAACGCCGCTTGGCTGATAATGGTAAGGCAGCATAATGACTGGAGAACAATAGACGCAGCACGATGGGTCACAGCTTCCGCGTGGGCGGAGAGCTGCCAGCCTTCAGCAAGCGTTTAAAATTCTTATTTTCATTAATCGAGCGTCAGCAATTGTCATTAGAAGGAGAGACAAAATTAGCTTGGCGGGGTCTTCTTCCCACCCTTCACTGCCCCACCCGATGTCCCTGGGATTCAGCTCAGGAGGGTTGGGGGAGCCCGCCCCACGAACAAAAAATGAACGGGTTTGAATTTTCTTTTTCAATCCACAATGTTAATCGATTTGGCTAGAATTCAGCTGAGGAAGGAGCCCGGCTCTGCTTCGAGGAGGGTTATTTGAGGTGCTGCAGAGGCACGTCATTGAGATTTGGGGGGGACAAAGTGAACCAAAATACTGGATTCTTGGAGAGGAAACATGGCTGGGATGTGCTGCCTGCCAGTTGCAGCTTGGGGCTGGGGGAGCCAAGGGTTTAACAGGGGGCCAGTGATTTTTGGGGGTGGGGGATGGCAGAGGATGGCAGCATGAGGTCTGTTTTAATGGAGTTCTGGGTTTTTCCCCGGGCGGGGAGGGGGAAACACACCCGAACTTTCTTGGAGATGTCCCATTTTAAGGGATCAGATGTTGGGACCTCAGACTTACTCACTGGCTCGGGATCGCTGGGTTTCGTTCCCTGCTCTGCCAGTGTCTTGCTCTGGGCCCTTCAGCACATCACTTAACCAACCTGCTCAGAACTGGCCCTGGATGTTTGCGGTGCTGCGGCTGGTTTGGGCACTCGGCATCGTGTGCTCAGGGCCTGGCTTTCTCAGAGGACGTGAGGCTGATGGCTGAAGTGGGTGGAAGCTCTGGCTGCTCAGCATCCCATCCTGGCAGCTCAGGGGGGCTCCCTAAATTAGCAGATACCCTTGAGAATTTCGCCCTGTGTTTTGCGTTCTCCGGTGGTAGCGCAAGGGTCCTGTGTCTGTCTGAAAGCCAAAGGAAAAGCCGGCTTCTGGGGGCTAGCGCTGCTTGCAGCTGAACCAAGGGTAACCTCTTGGCTTAAGGCTTGTGAGCAATGGGGAACCCACCTTGGGCACGTCGGTTGTTCCAGGGGTTATTTCACCTCCCTGTTTAAAAACACGTGCCCTTTTTGAGCCTGCCACAGCTGATCTCATGTTCTCAGCTTTCACAGTGCTCTACCTTGGCTCCAGTTCCCCACTCCTTGGGGCTGCCGGCCGGTTTGCCACACATGCCAGGCATCCGAAATGCTGTTTCTGATGAAGTTTGGTGGAAGTTGTTCATGTCAGCTGCCCCCCCCACCAGCAAGGAGCATGGGGAGTGCCTGGCTCTGGGATGCCCATTAAACGCGTCCCATAGCAGGGGAGCTGGGGAACTCCCAGCAAGGCCTTTGGCTGGAGGCACGGGGGAGTTGACGAGAGCGACGAGAGCAGCGGCATCTGCTCCGCAGGCCAAGAAGCAGGAGCGTGGAGGAGGAGGAGAGGCGCTCAACAACCTCTTCCCCTCCGCACCAAGTAGAAACCATCACAGTCCCCCTTGGCGTCCCCTCCCCCCGGGATGGGGTGATGGCTGGGATGACGTGACGCTCGGCCTTGGGGAAGGAGCTGAGCATCTTTTAAAGAAAAGGATACATAATCGTCGTGCAGCCCCCGCTACCGTTTGAGCCTCTGAGTCAGAACTGAAGAGCCCTGGAGCGTGACGTTCCTTCCAGAAGGAAATTACCTTGGCTGGATCAGGCGGCAGGGAGGGAGGGAGGAGAGCCCAGCAAGCTGACGCCCTCTTGTCGCTACCCCTCTCCAACCCCGTGTCCGATGGGCTTTGCGCCTGCCGTGCCCAGTCACTCTGAGCTGCCTGGGGCTACCTGGCACTGATGGAGGGCAAAGATCCTGTGTCCTCTGCCAGGCACTTCAGGGCTCTGTAAAACCTCCAGGGTGAAATTCACCTCTGCCAAGGGGACGACAAGCCCAGGCCTTCGCTTTCGCAGCAAGAGGGCGATGGCTGAGATCAGTCCTGAGCATCCGGAGCCCGTGGTGCAGGGGTTATTGGTGTTGTTCCAGCCCTACGTGCATGGCGGGGAAGGAGGCACCAGAAGCAGCACATGGTGTTTGTAGGTGGCTAATGGGAGGGGGAGCTGTAATTTGGGAACCCCTCGTTCAGGTGGGTCCTAGCTTGACCCATGACCCCTCTTTTGGCCCCGCAGGAAGCAGATTTCAAGAAAATTTAAATCTGAACGTGGAATTTAGAGTGATCCACACCGGCCAAGCCTTGTCCTTAATGAAAGTAGAGCCAGTCTTCTCCCTACCACCAGCCAGCCCCTCTCACCTTGCACTGACCCCCACCCCTCCTGGTTCTCTTCCAGGACAGGTGCCTGACGAGGAGGCCGGGCAGAACGGGCAGAGCCGCAGCAAGGGGCTGCCCAAGCCAGTGTGTATGAATGGGACGGAGCCAGGGCAGCTGAGCACCAAATCGAAGGCAGAGCGGCGGGCCAGCGCCTCCTCCAACCCCTCCCGCAAGGCCTGCTCCGCCAGCAGCAAGATCCGCAAGCTCTCCACCTGCAAGCAGCAGTGAGCCCGGAGCGCTGCGCTCCTTGCAGGTACGGCTGGACCTCCTAGGCTCGTGGGCTACACGGCCCTGTGGGGGTGGGGGGTGCTGTGGGGAGGGTCTTGGTGCGGACCCTGGCTGTGTAACCCCAAGGCACTCTGGGTAGAAGGATGGACCTGGACCCCCCAGTGATGATGGATGGGGGGAGGGATGGCCCTGAAGCTGGTGCATCTGCCACCCCAGTGAACACAGCCCTGACCAGGACCCCTCACCCTTCCTGGGATCAGTCTGAGCCCTGGAAAACCCAAAGGTGGGGCACTGTTCTCTGCCTGAGAGGGTCTGAGCTGTGGGGAGGGGGAGTGGGCTGCTTTGCTTTCTTCACTTGGGTACCACAGGGCTGGGCCCAGGCCTGGACCTGCCTCCACTGGTTCCTGCCCTGTCACCTGGTGCTAGCTTCTGGGGCCAGAGCTGTAGCACTGACTCCCACCTGAATGCCATACCAGGCTCCCAGGAGCTTTAAACCACATCCTCCTCCTCCCACGGCCACTGGCAGGCACTAGAGGACAGGTCAGTCTGATGCCTGGCAGTCGGCATCAGAGGATAAGGAGTTACAAAGGCAGCTATGGACAGGAGGGGTTGGGATGCCCAGGCAGGGGCCAGTCGAAGGACGGCGTCCGTCTGGAGAGCCAGCTTCCTGGGGCAGGGTGCTGCCGCGGGGCAGCCCAGGCCAGCGGGCGCCAGGGAGAAGGCGCACGCTCGTTTTCCAGGAAGGGATTAAGTCGGAGCCCTGTCTCTGCCTGCCGGGTGGTGGATGCAGAAGCACAAACCAGCTCATCAGAGCTAAGTGCTTCCTCCTGCTGCTCCAGCACTGCCGCCTCCCTGCCATGAAGGGGCCTGGCTGAGTCATGCCAGCAAAGGCTCCAGCCCACAGCTCCTTGCTGGTCCTTCTGCGAGGCACCCCTGGCTCTGCTCCACAAAGCTGGTGGGAGGGGCATTCTTCCTCCAGATTCCCCAACTCGGGCCCTGCACCCCTGGCCCTGCCTCTCCGCCTCCTCAGGACTCAGGGGTGGCTCTTAAAGGGCTGGGGAGAATGTGCAGCACAGTGGGAGCAGGTTGAAAGGGCCCCCAGCCCGGGCTGCGCTGCCTCTGCCCACGTGCTGGGTCAGTCCCAGTGCTCAGTGGTGGGCCCGCAGGCTAGGGCCACCCCAGTCCGCTCCCCGGTCTTAGCCAGCTGTCATGGCTGGCTCCATCTCCCCATCGCCAGCATGCACAGAGGCACGGAGCCCTCCTCCATGCCTACCCCTCGCGGGTCTTCTGCCGTCACCCGGATTCGTACACCGATGACTCATGGCCAGCCCCCGTCCCCACCCCCGGCCCTGCTCGCTCCCATCACGCGCTCCTCCATGGCACCGAGGCTCTGTTATCTCTTTGGATCCTGACCAGCTTTGTAGCTTGAAAAAAGCCAGGAATAAAAGCCTGTTCCTCCCCTTGCAGCTGTCAGGCCTACGTAAGGCCCATGTGGCCGGCTTTTTTGCTTTCATGTTTAATTCATGGCCGGCAGTGAGTCACCTGCCCAGGGATCTACTGCAGCTGGGAGCCACTGGCTTGGTTGTGGCCTCGGGCAGGGACTTCTGCTCCTACCTGCTTGTCCCAGTGCCGGAGGGACCCTGATGCTGGTGTTTGGGGGTTGGGGTGGAGGGAGCAGGTTCCTCCAGCCTGGTTAACTTCTCAGCACCCTTTGCAGGCAGGGACTCTGTCCAGTTGGAAATCACCTGTCTGTAACCTTACTCTCCTCCTGCTAACGCCCCAAACCTCTCAGCTGTTCCCTGCCACCAACCAGGGCACTTTACCTGGCAGCCTTGCCCAGTGTTCCCAGTGCAATTCAAAGGTTCCCAGTTATCCTGACAGAGCGGGATTGGGGTCTTTGGGTGCTGGACAGAAGGGCTTGGTCCACAATCTGGATGAACAAGGGAGGGGAGGGTGCCCTGCTCCCAGCACGGTACACAAGCTCCCTGCTTCTCCCCTCCTAACACCCCCCTTTTTTTCTTTCTCTCCTCAGGCCAGCCTGTGCCCCCATCCTCGCCCCATCTCGGCGCCTCCCTGGAGCGGACTATGCTTGCGATCCAAAAATCACATGAGAAACCCTCCTCCCCTTCCCGCCCTGTACGGACAGCCCACGACCTCGCTGCTATGGGCAGCCCCTGCCTCCCAGTCTCCCGCCGCTGCCACGAGGATGCCCCAGCCCCCATCACTCTTTTTGCCAATCAAGACACCGACTCTGTTTTTAATTTGTTGCAATGCAGAGGGTGGGAGGAGCGGAGGAGGGGCTCGGGGAGGGCGGGGGTGTCGTGTCCTCACCCCACCCGGCATGGGGGAGAGAGGGGAGGTCATCCCCCAGGGCCCCCTGCCCCAGCTGTGTAGACGTTGGTGCAAAGCCATGGCCGTGCACTTTATGTTTTAGACTACTGTTATATATATATTTTTTCCTTTTTTTTGTTTATATTTGCGGTATATTTAGAGATTCCTACACATCGTGATGTGTTTAAAATAAACCCAATGAGGACAAAGAAACAGGTATCCAGACACGCTGGCGCTCTGTCCCAGCTGCGTGCCGGGCTGGGCCAGGAGCAGAGCACGGCTGGCAGCTGATGGCGATGATAATGGTTTTGGGATTTTGGGGATTTTTTTTTTCCTTTTTCTCTTTTTTTTTTTTTTTTTTTTAAGAAAATAAAAAAGCACCGGCTAGGCGGCGTCCCTGTCCTTCCTCCCGCCCTGCCCGCTGCCCTGGCAAGGGAAGGAGAGAGAGCGTGGAGGCCTCTGGCAGAGGGGTTAGGGCAGTGGGGCTGGGTCCTGCTCCTGGGTGGAGGGGGCGGCTCAGGTCTGCAGCAGCCGATATCCTTATGGGACACCAAGGGAGGGGATTTGGCCCCTCTGCTGACTTTGGGTTCCCCCCCCCCCACCTCAGTTGTCCCTTCCTGCCTTGGGGCTGTAGGGGCAAGCAGTGCTCTGCTGTTGAGGGTTGTGCCCTTTGCAGGTGGGGGTTGCATCAGGTTTGCTACAGGGTGCGGAGCAGGAGAGGGGCTCTGAGCTCCGGGCAGTTTCACGGCAGGCGTTCGTCCTTGCTCATGCTAGGGCTTAGCTCAGAATGAAAGCTGAACCGAGCCCTGCCCCACCAGCTTCCCCTACATGTGTTCTTCCGTCACCAGGCAGGGGGCTGCCTGCTCTGGGGCCCTCCGTGCCCTGCCAGGCTGGGCACGTCCTCCGGTGCCGTCCAGACCACGGGCTGGGCTAGGTGCAGGTCCCTCGACCTGCCCCATCCTCCCTCCTGCAGGCTGCATCTATGGGGATGCTTCCCCCCTCTCCTACACCAGCTGAGTAGCAGGGGGACAGGTGATAGGCACCAATGGTCCCTTTGCAGTCTCTGCCTGCCAGCCCTAGCTGGACCTCCCTGAACGAGCCCACTGCTCTGTGGGCTCATTTCTGCTCTCCGCACAAGGTTGATGGGTAGAGCCCATCCCATGGCTTCCTCCAGCACACTGGGGTCGGGGGAGCTTTGACTCCCTGCTACCAGGCCTCCCTCCAAGCCCCGTGGCAGAGCCTGTGCATGCCCCCTCCGGCTGGGGGCGAACGTGGCTGCTGTGCGCCTTGTCCCTTGGTGGAAGGAGCTGCCCAGCCCCTCCTGCAGGGTCATCCCGAGGTAGGTGTCTCTGCTCCTCCCCAGTGCCCACCATCACACTTGTCATTCCTGCACTTCCCCAGCACTTGGGGCTACGATCTCCCTGCAGAGCTGCTGGCCCAGGACCAGTGAAACCTCCATCCTCTGGTACCAGCAGGGTCCAGGGGAGGCTGGAAGGGTGCCCAGGGCAGGGCTGCAGCAACCAGCTTTCCAGCTCAAACCCCAAGCATGGAGCACCCAACCCCTGGGTTCCCCAGGCAGGGGCAAGTCCACCCCAGCCCCAGCTGCAATGCCCCCCTCAGCCCTCGTGTCATCCCTGCTTGCATCCAGAGGCCCCGGGAGCCCATCACGCCAGCCCCGCGGGGCCCGTCTGCGTGCCGGGGCGACCCCGAAGCTGCCAGGCAGGCGGGTTGGGAGCGACAAAGGAGGTGCGGGGAGGCGCTGAGCTGGTTTTCTTTCTTTATAGGCTTAAAAACGCGGAGTCGTGGTTTCAGGTGAGTGCTTTGGACAGAGACTTTGCGAACGGAAAGGAAGGACCCGGCCCGTGGGGTCGCATGCAGCTGGGGGTCACGGGGGGCAGGCCGGGCTTGCCCGGCCCCCCCAACCCTTCGCCTCCTGCGCCCCCTTCCCCGGTGCTAACCAAGTCTCACGGGTAATAAATCTTTTTGCTTCTCATCCTTGGAAACACGAATAAAAACCAATACAAAGCGAAACCCAGCCCTCCCCTCCCCCCTCCCCTCCCGCCGCGGAGCAGCAAATCCATCCACCGCTATAAAAATCAATAAATAATAACTTAACAAAGACAGACCGGCGCTCGGGGCAGGGGCCGCTGGCCAGTTGCAAGGACCTGGCGGCTGCCCCTGCCCACCCCCTTCATTCCCCCCCAGCCCGTGGCGGAGCCTCGCCAAGGCCGACCTGCCCTCCTTCCCCCGGGGCCTGTAGCCCTGGGGAAAGAGGGGAGCAGCTTGGCTGGGGGGGGTCAGGAGCGAGCAGCCTCCCTCTTTGGGAAGGGGGGGTTCTCGGGACGGGTTCGGGGCCCCAGCCCATCTGGGGCGTCCTCTCCGTCCCCCCCACCCCTGATTTGGCACCTGGAGCATTACACTGTTCCCTAGCAGCAGTTGCTTACGTCCCTTACGCCTTCCCTGTCCCCCGGGTGGGGGGGGTGCAGTCCTGGCTGCCCCCCAGGGAGCCGAACCCCATGGCAGGGACCAGGCAGGGGCTGTCCTGTGTGTGGGGGGGGGGGTCTGTGTCCTACCACCCCAGGCACTGCCTGAAAACCCAATCTAGGCCCCTCTGCACACACTATGGGCATCCCTGCCGGGTCCAGCTCCCCCCACCCTGGGGGCTCCCTTTCCAGTTCAGACCCCAGGATCCCAGCCGGGGTTTCGAGGCCACAGCAGGAGAGCTGGCACGTGGCAGGAGCAGCCTCCCCTTGAGCAGGGAGCCCCTGGATTGGAGCCCCCCCCATTCCTGCATTTCGGGACCCGGGTCCTGGGGGGCAGCAACCCCGTGCAACCGCCCCGCACCTCCCTGCAGCACCGTGCATCCCAGCCCCTTCTTTGCCAGGATGTTTCCGGGCAGATGCAGAGACGGGTTATTGCTTGTAAAAAATCCGAGAGAGAGCGCAGAGGGGGCGGTGGGGGGGTCTCGTATCTGCTACACAGCTCTACATCGTGAGGTAAGAGTCGGGACTCCGCTGGGGGCGCGGACCAGGAAAACGGTCCCGTCGAACCGACCTCCCGCCGTGCAAGAGAGGCCTGCATGGGCAGGCGCCTGCCCCTCGCCTCCGCCACCCCCCTCCAGCTGCTGGGCCCGGGGCCGGCGTTGGCGGAGGGGCCGTGCCCCCCCGCGTGGAAGGCTGGACGTCCCAACCGACCCGGCCCCTCCAAGCCCTTGATGATGGACGGGGGTCCGTACAGCAGGACCCCGCCCCGGCACCTCCAGCCGGGCTTGCTCCCACCCTCCCAGCCCCTTCCCGGGGGAGAGGCCGCCGAGGGCTCCCCTCGCACCCCGAGGGCGCGGGAGCCCAGCAGGCCTGGCGGTGGTGCCAGCAGCGGGAGGGGTTGAAGCCCTGAACCCCGATGCAGCGAGTCGGGGCGAACCCGGTGCTCTTCCCCCCCCCAGCCTAGACGGGGCTGCGGTCGGGGGACGCCACGGCCACGGCCACGGCGCACTCCACGCTCTCTCTCGGTTTTTTCAAGTGCCCGTACAGCCGGTCCTCGAGGCCGCCCGTGATCTTGTCCATCAGCTCAGCCCCCAGGGGCCGGGACCCCAGGCCCAGGCACTTGCCGGAGCCCGGGCAGTCCTCCCCGAGGGGCTCCGGGCTGGGCCGGGGCTCGGCGGCCGCGTCGGCCGGCTCCTCCTCGATCACCTGGATCTTGGCCTCGGCCTCGGCCTCCGCCCCGTCCCCGGCAGCCTCGGCGCCCTCGCCGACCTCCTCGTCGCCGGCGCTGACGATGCGGGGCAGGGTGCTGTGGTAGCGGCTGTCCAGCGGGTAGTTGACGCTGTCTCCGCGGCGCAGCGGCGTGCGGTGGCGCTCCAGGGCGGGCGGGTAGCGCAAGCCGGGGTCGCTGTACTGCTTGGCACGTTGCCACTGCTTGCGCAGGTGGGCGCGGGGCCGGTGCCGGGCGCGCAGCGGGGAGTCGTCGAACTGCGGGTCGTGGCGCACGAAGGCGTTGAACAGCGCGTCCGTCTTCTCGTCGATGCTGTAGTCCCGCCGGGGCGGCGCTTCCCGGCTGGCGAACATCTGCCCATAGGGAGCCCAGGCCAGGGGGCTGCGCGGCGGGACCCCTGCCTCGCCCCCCGCTGCCACCTCCTCTTCCTCTTCCTCCTCCTCCTCATCCTCAGGCTCGCGCCCCTCGAAGCTCTCGAAGATGGTGCCCTTGCGCCCGGCGCTGGTGAAGCAGATGCGCTTCTCCGAGGCGGTCTGGTCCTGGGGCTGCCCGTCCTCGCCCGCCCGGCTGGGCGCCTCGATGGAGGCGTAGCCGCTGTCCATCTGCAGCAGCTTGCGCGTGCCCGGCTCCGACTCGGTGCTGTCCTGCTTGGGCCGGCCCCACGGCCGCTCCTCGGGGCCTTCGGCCTCGTCCAGGGAGGAGGAGAAGCCGGGGGCGCCGCCCGCTGAGGACACGCTGTCGCCCCCGTCGCTGCGCACTGAGTCCCGGTCATTGCTCTGCTCGGACGAGGCGTACAGCTCCAGGGATGCCCGCAAGCTCCAGATGTCGTGGTAGATGCTCTGCTGCTCCGCGCCAGGTGCCTCCGCGGCAGCCCCCCCACCTGCCTCGGCCGGCTCTAGCCTGGGGGCACAACCCGCAAGCGTTATAGCGTAGCGCCTGGTCCGGGGCTGCCGGCTCAGCCCAGCCCGGCCTGGCCCAGCCCAGCCTACCCAGGTGCGGTACCCAGGGCAGGCTGGGACTGGGCAGGGACATTTTCAAGCCGCTGCAAAGCTCTGCAAATCAATGGTCCCCTCCACTCACTTCCATCCCGTCTCCATCTGCCCCATCTCAGTCCCTCCACCTTTCCTCCCAGCCCTGCTGCCCTTGCCGGAGGAGCCTGAGCACTACGGAGCCGGGACCCTGCTGCTGGCGCCTCCTGCATCAGGGTGCAGGGGCGGCTTCCCCCAGCCAGGCAGCCCCTGGCATGAAGAGGGGCAGGGACCCCTCCCAGGGGGAGCAGGGCTCAGCCCTCTGCTTTCCTGGGGGAGAGGCTGGGAAATGCCCCTGCCTGGCTCGCACACGCCTGCCCCCGGACTCCCAGGCCAGAGCCGAGGCCCCGGCCAGCCTCCCTAGCCCCTCTATCTACTGAAAAATACCTGCCGAGAGAGGGTGGGGGGCTGGCCGGGGATGGCAGGAAGGGCCCGGCCACGGGGTGGAAGGCGACGTCTTCGGTCCGGGCGATGTACTGGATGATGTCGGTCTGGTGGGGGTCCCGGTCCTCCTGGTCCATGCTCTCGCTCGCTGCCCGCTGCCTCTGGAACTGGTGCCGCTTGGGGGACCCTGCGAGCCCCCCGGGGACAGTCAGTTGGCAGGGACCGGGGGGTTGGGGGGCTATGGGAAGGGGTCTCTCCCCACGCACTCCATGCCAGAAGCGGCTGCTTTGGCTTTCCCTGCCGAGGGGCTTGGTGAATAACGGTGGCGTCCCCACACGGGGCCATGAGAGACGGACCTGCCCCACCACAGCCAGCCCGGGGACCCCTCCTGCCCTGCTCGTGGCAGCTGGCAGCAAGGCTGAATGCAGAGCAGTCTCCCTGCCCTGGGCACGACTCAGCTGGGATCCTGCAGCCACGTGGGGCTGGGATTCGGCCACGACAGGTGAGCGGGGCAGGTGGGGAGTGAGGGGGTGCCAGGCTCCCCAGATCCCCAGTCCCCTCCTCATCCCAGGGGAAAAGGCTGTGCTAAGCTCCTGCCTGCACCGGGCAAGGGGAGAGGATGGTCTCTGCCTTCCCCGCCCCAGGCACCCACCCCTGCCCCGGGCCCGGCGGGCACCTACCCCTGGTGTCCAGGCTGGACGCTCGCTGGTTGCTCTCAAACTTCCACTTCTTGATGCGGAAGTAGGGGCTGGCGCCCTCCAAGCTGGCGTGGCGGCGCAGGCGGGTGAAGAACTGCAGCACGGTGCCCTGGGCGGGGGGCGGCGGGGGCTCCCCGGCTCCAGCGCCTTTCGGAGCCCGGGCGGCGCCTTCGAACTGGGCAGGGAGAGCGAAGGGGGAGCAGTGAGCCACAGGAGCAGGGCGGGCGCAGCACGGCCCAGTGGGCACATACAATGCCAGCTCGCCCGGTGGGCAGCCAGCCGTGAATGCGCCCCCTCCCCCCTGGACTCGCTGATGCCCCCCGGGCTCCGCGCCTTTGTGCAGCTCCGGGAGCACGACGCCAGGCTCCACGGCCTCCCCAGCACGTGGGGTAGGGGGAGCCCGCTCTAACTGCACCCAGCCCCGCTTTTCCCAGTGACCTCCCCGGATCCCATCAGCTGCTACAAGGACCTTGGCCAGGTTTGGTGCTGTAGAAATGCAGCTGGTTCTGGGGAGGACCAAACCATGCCCAGCACAACAGATGCCCCTTCCACCCCAGCCAGGGGGGCCGTGGCTACGTACCGAGGGGCCCTCCCCCGAGTCAGAGGAGGCGGACGGGCTGGCCTCCGTGAAGCTGGTGTCCACGGTGGAGTTGTAGGTGTCGCCAGGCAAGGCAGAGCTGGGGCACATGGCGTGGCTGGTGAGAGCCGTCTGGGGCAGGGCGCCTGCGGGGGGCTGCGGGGGAGACAGCATCAGAGTGGGGGTGGTCAGTAGTCGCGGGGCCGGGGGTGCTGCATCAGCCCGAGCCCCCTGGAGCGGCCGTGCCCGCCTGGGGCTCACCTGGAAGATGGCGAGGCGCGGCTTGGCGGGGGGCAGGCGGGGCGTCATGGCCAGGCTGTTCTCGCTGGACTCGCACTCGTGGATGGTGACGATCTTGAGGGCGGGCGGCGGCAGGTGCAGGTGGGTCAGCCGCGCGTTTTTCAGGTGGTGGAAGTCCCCCTCCGTCAGCGTGTACCTGCCATGGGGCGGGGGCTGAGCCAGCTGCCACGGGCCAGGGGTGCCCCCAGACCCGGTGCCCTGCCCTGAACCCAGCCCCTACCCCCAGCCCTGGCCAAGCCCTCCAGGGCTGTACCTCCGCCCCTTCTCCTGGGTCTTCTTGCTCTGTTCGAAGAGAGCAGCCTCGTTGAAGGAGACCCGGCGCCCGGTGGAGGAGCTAGACGAGAGGAAACGCTCCGTCTCCACATCCCGGTAGCTGGAGGACGACAGGCAGTCGGGGTCGTCCACCTTGATGGTGATCTCTGCAGGGAGCAGGGCAGGGGTCAGCAATGGGGGGAAGACCCCAAGGAGCTCGACCTGACTCCCCTCAAGGCCAAGCCATGCCAGCCAGGGAAGGACAGGGGCACTGGGCTGAGACTTGGCCAACTTGCCCCACCTCGGGGACCATCACATCCTGCCTGGGTCCAGAGCAGCAGCCCGGAGGTGGGAGGCTGTGGAGGGGTCAGAGGTGCTGCGGGGGGGGGGGGATGCAGGGACCCCATTTCCCCCTGCAGAGCTGCTTCTGCTGCCCCGTGTGGGGCTGGGCTGGGGACACTCACCTTGTGTAGGCTGAGAGTCATCCAGGTAGGTGGTGTTGGTTTTCTCGGGGTCATCACTGGCTCTGCAGAGGGGAGGGAGGGAGGCACGTGGGGGAAGGCTGAGACAGAGCAAGGGGGCAGGCCGGTTCCTGGCAGCTGGTCCATCCAAGACACCCCCGTGCCAGTCCACCAAGGGCCCCCGGGCCCCTCCGCTGGGCCCTGCAGTGATGGACCCCCCCGCCGTGGCCTGCGCAGCACGGAGCAGAGGGGCTGGGCCAGCACCATGCAGAGGCAGAGCAGCTCAGGGCACGCGGGTGCTGGGGGCAGAGGGGATCTGGGCAGGCATGGTGCCAAGCTGTGGGTCAGGCGCAGTGCCCTGGGCTTGCTCGGGCCAGGGGGAGGGGAGCTCCAGGTTGCTCATCACTAGATGAAACAGAGCCGCTAATCAGGGAGATTAAATCCTTCCGCTCCATTTGGCGCCTCTGCACATCCAGCTCCCGACAGAGAAGCCTGAGCTCAGCCGGGCACTGCTGGCAGGGTGGGCACCGGGGGCTGGTCTGCACCCAGCATGGGGTGCGGGGGCACCTCCGTCTCTCCCAGCCAGGGGCACTGCAGAGGGCACGGGCAGCAAGGTGGGTGGCCCCAGACAGGGTGGGGGACGGGGCGCAGTGCCCGCCTTACCTGGAGTGCCTGCGGTCGGCCTCACAGCACCGGCGGCAGATGATCAGGATCCCGGACAGCAGGACCAGGGTGCCCCCGATGAAGATGGAGAGCAGCACGAGCAGCAGCACATACCCATCCTGCGTCGTCACCTCGCTGGGCACCGTCTGCGGGACAGCCGGGCGCTGCCTGAGTCCCCCTGCTGCCCACCCCCGGGGCAAAGGCCCAGCCCCCTGCCCCAGGCCTGCGGGCTCTCCTCCTTCACCTAGGCCCAGGTGCCCTGTCCCCACTGCCCCTGCCCCAGGGCTGGTGCTGGCTGCTATGAGCCCCCCGCCCCGTCTGCTCCCCCGGCCCTTACCGGGAGATCCGCGCTCTGCCCACCCCACAGCCGGTCATGGGGCAGGAAGTGGGGGGTCTCCGGGGTTTCGGGAGGAGGAAGTGGGGGGGGTGCAACATTCAGTGCATCACGTGACGTGCCAGCCTTTGCCATGGCAACGCACCCTGATGTCAGGAGGAAATCGAAGCCACGTGATGATTTTTTTTCCCTGGGATTCAGCTGGAAACGGGTCCCGGGCAGAGCCCTGGACCCCTCGCCCCTGCCCCTGGGCTACGCGGGGTGGGGGGGCCTGGGGACAGCTCAGGGGGCGAGCAAGGGGCGCCATGCAGAGGGGCTGAGCCCTCCTGGGCTGTCCACGGCAGTGGCAGGGGGAGTGGCGCTGGAGCTGGGTTCCAATAAGGGTACTCAGCTCCCACTCAGCCCCACAGCCCCCACCAGGCCTTGCTGCACCCCCCAACACTCCACGGGGATGGGACCTGGAGCAAAGACCCCATAAACCCGGGAAGCAAGGGGGCCTGGCTGTGCCCGATGGGGTCTGGGCAGCCCCAGCCCCTGCGCGGGCAGAGGGATACCCCTGGCGCCCGCTGGCAGGTGCATTGTCTGGGGGGGCCTTGCCCTGGCTCTGCCCCCCCCCCCGGCTGTTTATGCCTCTCGCAGCTGCTCCCCTGAGGTTGCTGCACCTGCCAGGCTGTGTTTCGGTCCAGGCGAGGCTCCCGGGAGCCAGGAGGTCTCGGCAAGGGACCGGGGGATGGTGCTGGGGGCTCTGGGAAGCCCAGACAAGGAAGGGGGGGCTAGCCCCTTGCCCCCATCTCTCTGCTGAGCTTGAAGCAGCGAGGCTGGACCCCAGCATCGGCCGCCCCCGGCCTGCGGCGAGCTCCCGGGGGGGAAGGGCCTTCTCCTAGGCAACAGCGGCTGGCAGCGCTGGCGCGCCGAGGGACCCGGCGGGGAGCGGGTGGGCGGAGGGCACGGGTGGGCGTGGGGGTGCCACGAGCAGACCCCCTCCCCGAACGCAAGCCCCGGGGCCGAGCACGGCTCTCCCCTCCTTGCACCCATCCAGCTCCCCCAGCTCGGGGGCATCCCGCTGGCATGCACCTGCCACCCGGGGGGAAGGTGGCAGACCCACCGAGGGCGCCGAGCAGGTGCCAGCAGCCGGGGGGGCCACTCCTGCCCCGCCGCCCCCCTGGGGGCTTTCCCCTTTACCCCGTGGGAGGGGGTGGTCCCAGCCCCACGTGCCACCTGCCCCGCGCCCTGGGGCTTGGGCAGGGCGATGCCAGCACCCCAGAGCCGGCCGGCCCGGGGGCTCGGGGCGCGCGGGGCAGGGGCCGGGCGCGGGTCCTACCGTGGCGCTCTCGGTGCTGTTGTCCCAAGCTGTCAAGTCATCGCTCATGGTCCGGCCCGGCGACAGCTGCTCCTGGCAGGGGCGGGAGGGCAGAGGCGGTCACGGCGGGGCAGGGGCAGGGGCAGCCCGGGCCGGGCGGGTCCTTGCCTGGTGCCCGGGGCGCCGAGCGCATCCCGCCGCCGCCCGCAGCTCCGCGCCCGCCCCTCCCCGCCCCCGCCCGCCGCACGCGCGCCGGGAGCCGCGACCCACGCCGCGCCGTGACTCAGAGCCGGGGGCGGCCCGGCTCGGCCCGGCCCGGCCCGCGTGGGGAGGAGGCGGCTGCGCCCAGAGGTGCTGGGGGGGGGGGGGGAGCTGTGCCCAGATGTGCTGGAGGGGTGGGTAGGGGGGGAGGCAGCTGCGCCCAGATGTGCTGGGGCGGGGGGGGGGGAGGTGGCTCTACTGGGGCTGAGATGGGGAGGGAGAGGTGAGGTCCAGCGTTTCCCCCCCAGGATGGAGCAGAGCCCGGCATCTCCCAGGAGCAAGAGCCAAAGGAGCCCGTGGGCTGGTCCCAGCGGGTGCCGAGGCTGGCAGGGCCGGGGGGCCCCGCTGCCCACCCAGTGCTGGCGCAGAACCCGGGAGCCTGAGCCCGCAGCCTCCCTGCCCCCTCCCCACCCAAGCACTACTAACTGGGGGGGGTCTATGCGTCTGGGGGCTCCTGCCCCGTATTCACCCCGCGGCCACTACTACCCCTAGGAGCGGCGCTGAGTCCTGAGCCAAGGGTGGGCTCTGCTCCTGGCACCGCGGCCCCCTCTGCTCCCACTGCCCTGGCGACAGCCACCGAACCGCTCACCGCGCCGGAGCCCTGTCTCCACTAGGGCTCCCTGGAGCAGGGCCTGGCAGCTCAGGGGGTGGCTCCGGCCCCACGCGCCTTGCAGGGGCACTGGCTTGGAGCATCTGCCTCTCTGCAGGGCAGACTCACGCTCCGACCTGGCTTGGCTGCCACTGCCGGCGGGGCTCTGCCCAACCTGCATCCAAGCCCACGCTGGGAGAAAGCACGGGAGCGATGGCCGGAGGGAGCCAGGCAGTCACACGTCCAGGGGGAAAGGCTGCTGTCATGGGGCCAGTCGCTCCAGTGCTGAGCAGGCTCCGTCGTTCAGACTTTGGACCTGCCGGGGGCACCTGAAGCACTTGCGCTGGGGGGGAGAGGGGCTCGGTATGGGACTGCAGGTGGAAGGGAGCGGCTGGGATGACTCAGGCTGGAGATGCTCTTTCATCTCAGGCAAGGCCGTGCTGCGCCGAGGGTCTGCATGGAGACTCCGGTCCTAATCAGTCAGGGTCGGTGCAGAGCCCTGGCAGGGGGGATATGACTCTGTCTCCTTTTTAAAACTGCTCCTGTAGCTGCTGCACAGCGTGCGGCGTTCCTGTGTGCCACTCTGCTCAGCCCCAGAGGTGGCTGCATTTTGGGGCCTGAGCAAAGCCGGGCTCCAGGCCGTTCTCTCTCTCCCTGACTCACGCACTCAGGCAAGATGCTGCAGTGCTCAGGCCTGAGCAGCTGTCGGGAAGATCACGACGTCCCCTGGGACCTTCCTGGAGGGGACGGGGGAGATGCCAGGTGCGTGAGGCATTGGCGGGGCAGGCGGCTCGTGGAGAGGCAGCAGGAGGATGAAGGAGGCATTAAGGGGCGTCTAGTGCCCCGGGGGTCCTAGGGGAGGCAGGAGCCTAGCTCTGCCACCAACCTACTTTGTGACATGGGCTGGTCACTCTCTCCCTGTGCCCCTTCCCCCTGCCCTGCCCCAGGCCCTGGGCTCCCACCACCCAGACTGGGGCGATCTGGCGGGGCAGGAGATTGCTGCATTTCCAGAAGTCCTTTGGAGATAAAGTGTCACCCTCTGATGGGGGACCTCTGATAGGGGTCTCCTGAACCCAGGGCTCGGGGGTGGCACCCAGCTCTCCCCCTGGCAGCTGCCCGCTGTGTCCTCCTGGCAAGGGGGCAGCGGGGTGAGGGTCCGGGGGGTGGCCACGGCCCAGGAGAAGAATGTCAGGCCTGTGTCTCCCATCATGGAGGAATTTCATCTCCATGACGACCCCCGGGGGGATACAAGGCTGCCATTGTCCTGGCCCAGCACGGGTCCCTGGGCTGGCGCCTCCCAGGAGCCCGGACCCGGGGTGGAAGGAGTCTCCGGGAAGCCTGGGAGGCGGGCAGGATGCTGCTTCCACCAGCCGGGCACCAGGGAAAGAAGGAAGGGCTGGGGCCGGAGGGGCTGGGCCTGTGCTAAGCCACCCCCCGGCATCTGGGGTGCAAGCGATGCAGGGGTGGGGGGAGCTGGCCTCAGCAGAGGGTCTCTCCCCGCCAGCCAGGGAGCGATGGGGACAGGCTGCAGGGATCCCAGGCAGCAGGCCCCTTCCTGCAGCCGGTCCATCCGAGGGAGCCGGGTGGCCCTGATCCAAACCAGCAGGCGCTGAGGCCTGCGGCTGGGAGCAAGGGAGGAGGGCTGGGGGCAGAGGCAGGGGTACGCTGCCTGGCGTGGGGGGCTGTATCCACGCGGGGGGAAGCAGGATGAACGGGGTCAGAGCAGGACACACCTCGCGGCCCATGTTTTCTGGCTGCAGGGGAGGCCGCTCTCAGGCTGCACCTGCCTTAGAGGAGCCGCCTGGCAATGGAGGATGCTGGGGAGGAGCGGCTGCCCGCTTCTGGGAAGGGCCTCGGGGACGGGGACGGCGCCAGGCACGATGCAGCCATCGGGGAGCCCGGCCCGAGAGGCCTGTGCGGGGCGTGCGCCTGTCCCCCTCCGTGCACACTGCTCCGGGGGCCGCGGCGTCGGCGTGCGCGTACCGCCACACGTGCCCGAGTGTGTGCACGGTGCGGGCCCCCGGCCCAGGAGGCGCCGTCCTGTGTCCGTGTCTGGGGCACGCCTGTGTGCCTGCGCGTGCGGACGGGGAGTGCATCAATGAGTGGGTGTGTCCGTGCGTGTCAGGCCCCGGGCTCGCCTGCATTAGCCAGTGCCCCCCTCCCCCCCATAAATCTCTCTGCCTTGAGATGATGCAGCTCACATCTTGCACCCCCCCCCCCGGGTTTGCAGGGTCCTGCGGTTTTAAGGAGGCAAAAATCCGATGGGGGGGTCGGCGGGGGGGGGGCAGCCCAGCCCAGCCCAGCCCAGCCCCTGGCCCTCATTAGCACTAATGGCTCTGCAGGAGCAGCCCGCGGGGGTGCGGAGGGTCGGCTCGCGCCACGCCCCCGGCCCCGATCCCGATCCCTGCCCAGCCCGGGCACGCGCATCCCGGCTCCCACCTGCCGCCGCCCCGGCCCGGCGGATCTCGGCGGGATCCCCACGCCCCTGCCCGCGGCGGCTCCCGGCTCCTGCCGCCCCGAGCCCGGCGCACGGCGATCCCCGGCCCGCGCCCCGCGCCGCTCCCGGGCCCCGATCCGCGGGGATCCGGAGCGCTGCGTCCCCCCGGGCCCGACCCCGACTCCCCGGCGCCAGCCCGGCCCCGCGGCTCACCTGGGCTCAGGCCACGGGCTCCATCTACGGGGAAAACCACGGAGCTCCCGACGGTTCCCGGCACCTTAATTTGGATTTTCAAGGCAGAGGATTTATGAATGAACGCGGCCCCACCCACCCGGGATCTGGGGCGTCACGTGGGCCTCCAGCTCACACAACAGCAGCCGGGTGGGGGTGCAGGGGGGATGAATAATGCCCCGGGATGTAGGCAGGAGGGGCACGATAGAATATAACCCCCTCCCCGCAAAGTCCCTGCCTGGATCACGGAGGTTTTGCATCATCTCCTGCAAAGCCATCCGTGGGCTCGGCTCCAGCCCCGCGCCAGGCCCAGGGACGCCCGCTGCCCCCGGCCAGAGAGGCGGAGACGACAGGGGTGCAAGGGACTCCTTGGGTGCACCCCCCGCTCCAAGCTGAGCCCACGGAGGTGGGAGTCACAGAAATGAGGGTGGGAAGGGACCTCGGGAGCCGCATCTGCCACAGCCCCCTGCTCTGAGCAGAGCCAGCCCTGACCCAGCCCTGGCTGGGGTGAGGGAGTTGGGGCTGGTCCTGCTTGGAGCAGGGGGTTGCACTAGGTGTGACCCCCCGGCGCCCCGGTCCCTTCCACCCTCATTGTCTGTGATTCCCAACTACATCGCCCCAGCCAAGGGTTTGTCAAAACACCTCCAAGGATGGAGATGCCACCCCCTCTCTGGGCAGCCCCTTCCAGCGCTTCCCCCCTCCTCCTGGGAGCTTTTCCTAATATCCAACCTCAACTTCCCTTGCTGCAGCTTGAGCCCATTGCTCCTTGTCCTGCCATCTGCCCCCACCGAGACCAGTGCAGCTCCACGCTCTGACCAGCCAGGCCTGCTGGGTTCCTGTGCCCCCAGGCCCTGGCACAGAGGGGGTGGCAGGGGCATGGGGCACTAGGACTGCCCCCCCCTCCCATCCTAGTGGGACTTGGCAGTGGAGTGTGTTGCAGCAACCTGGGGGGGGCTCCGAGTTGTGCCCCAGACTGTCACGGGCCCAGATCCTGGGACCGCGGAGGCGGGGGTATCAAGTGCACCCCCCTTGCCAAATGCAGGGGACTAAGGGCCAGGGCCACATTCCCAGCCATGTTTAACCCTTTGAGGAAAGCAAGGCTCTGAGTCTGTTTTAAGGGCCCTGGGGACCCTCGATTGGGCTGGCAGCATCGCTGGCTTTGGTTCCCGGCTGCAAAATAAGCAGCCCAGAGCTGCTGATATGGAGCAGGGGCTGCCAGCTGGCCAGCTCTGGCTGGGAGTCAGCACTATGGGATGGTCCGAGCTCCTCCGCAGGGAAGAGATGCCTCTTGGTGGCTGTTGGCAGATGCAGAGCACGCAGGGGTGGACACAAGGTTGCGGGGGGGGTGGACCAGCACATACAGATCACGGCATCCCTGTGTGGACCGGGGGTGCCTGGAGCTGCAGCTTCTGGGTAGCACTCGGGATGCTGAGCCAAAACCACCTGCCTGAGACTGTGCGGCCGCTGTGTGGCCCAGCCGTGGGTAGCTGAGCCCTGTGGAAGAGGGTAGCAGCCTACTACTGCTGCAGGCCACTGGAGTTTGCTTGTTAGCTGAAGTGGCGGAGGCTTAGGCTGAAGGTTACCAGTCCCATCCCTGCTCGTGACCCCAGTCGGCGGCTGCTAGGGATGTCCGGGAGTAGAAGGTGGCGTCTTTGCTAAGCTGCCTCCAGCACAATTAGCAGGTGCCCGCAGGGCCAAGACGTCCCCAGAGAGTTGGCGGCTGTTCCCTTGACCCTGAGCTCTCTCGCTCGGGCAGCGTCCTGGGGTGAGATGCTGCAGCGGCCCAGGCCTCAGCAGCTCTTGGGAAGGTCACATTGTCCCCCCAAAGGGTCTTGCAGCGCGTCGTACCCCACATAGACCCAGCACTTGTGAGGCAGAGCGGCCCCGGGGGAGCAGGAGTCGCCCACAAGCGCAGGCCACGTGCGCGGTGATGCAGGGAGCAGGGCACGTCTCCATCAGGCTCCTGGGGGTTTCAGGCACAGAGCTGGGTGCAATAATAAAGGGACTCCACTTGCATTGCAAGAACATGTCTCTTTATTACAAGAACCTGTGCAAGTTGTTCCTGCTGATATCCGGGAGCTTGGGGCTTTCAGGTCTGCGAGAGGCAGGATCCTGCTGGGCTAGGAGCCAACTCTCAGGCTTCAGGACATCCAGGGATTAATGTGGGGGTCAGGAAGGGTTTTCCTTCCCCCTAGGGGCAGCACAGCATGAGGGGCATGTGCCCTTGCATGGGGGCAGGGTGCTGCCTTCCAAGCATCAGGCAGCACTGAGGATTAGGGCAGAAATGACTTGCACCCCTTTAGAGGGAAGGGGCCCAAGCCTAGGGAGTGGCCTGGGGAGCTGGCGGGCGGCTCCGTGGGGCCAAGCTCCAACCTCACCCCCAGCATGCCCCGCACCAGTAGCCTGGGCTTCCAGGCTGGATGCCCGTAACCACATCCCAACACTGCTTGCCCTTCCCTGGGGCACACGGGACAGCCCCAGTCCCCTGGCTGCAGTCGGCTCCCGCACTGGGCAGGGGTGTCAGACCTGGGCAGAGGTAGCTGGCACAGAGATGCCAGCTGCCATGCAACCCCGGCTTTGGGGAGGGGGGATGCTCTGTGTCTGTGGGGGGCAGAAAAGGGTGAGCAATGTGGGGGAGGGGGGAGAAGGGGGAGCTAGCACCCCCCCCATCACCTCCGTGGGGGAAGAAGGAAGGGAAAGCATCTCCAAGCTTCAATTAAAGGGGGATAGGACTGGGCTGGGGGATAGGAGGGGAGGGGGAGAGCCTGGCTGGGACTACCAGTGGGAAGAGGAGGAGTTTCCCGGGAGGGGAGGGCAGAGGGAAGGAGGAGAGGGAGGTGGGGGTGAATAGGAACGGAGAGAGGGGGTTAACGGAGAAGCTGCCGGGCAGCCTGGCTCCTGCTCCCCCAGCTCTGCTGACGCTTGGCGCCCACGCACTGCTGCTCATGACACCTCCAGATGCCTTCGCTCGGAGCCGGAGCCGGGCTGAGCAGAATGCTAAGAGGCTGCCAGGAGCAGACAGGCGAGGGGCCGGGAGGGAGGCTCCGCGTAGCCTGGAGGGAATGGGGGGTAACCCCGCCCTGGCACTCAGCCATGCCTCTGCCCAGCCCCCTGGGGCTCCGGGTCGCCCCCCAGCTTGTAATGGGCACAGGCAGAGGGCTTGGTCCAGCTCCCTGCACTCCCCTCAGAGGCAGGACCAAGCTGGTGCATGTCCTAGATCCCACCTACTCCAAGCATCTCACCCCCTGTGTAATCCTCTGACTCCAGCCTCACCCAAACCTGGACCACTTGGCCATCGAGGAGGCTCCAGGTCCAGGGTGAGGGCCTGGCACCATCTGCCCGGAAGAGCCAGCACGCCTGGGCCACGGGGATACGCTCCCACCATCCATCTGCAGCAGCGAGCAAAACCAGAGCAGCCCCGAGGCTGCTCTAACGTGCAGCAGGGCGCAGGCAGGATGCCCCAAGTGCATTCACCACGACCCGGGCAGGTTGCCCCAAGTGTGTGCACCAGGACCCGGGTGGGAACGCTGGCTCAATCGGCCTCCTCCCAAACCCCGAGCCCACCCCCGAGCCCGGGCAGGGGCAGCAGGAGGGGGCTGGCGTGGGCTTGCAGGGCGGCGGGAAAACGTGGCAAAAGGAGCAGGTGGCCCTCCCGGGGGGGGCTCCCAGCTCCTGGCGCAGGTCCGAGCCATGCGGGCGCAAACCAGACCCTGCAGGCGAGCGTGCGCAAGGGGGGCCTGCGCCCCCCAGGCCGGACCCGCCTGCCCCTCTGCCCGCAGAGACGTGGACCGCAGACACTGCGTGTGGCAGAGCTCCCTGTGCCCAGGGCTCCCATCGCCAGGCCCGCAGTGCCCTCTGCTGGTGCCACGGGGCTTTCCGTGTGCCTGCACACACCAGCACGTGGGCACACGTCCACCCCGGCGCGGTGCCGATTCTGGACGGAGCCTAACGAAGGCTGCTGTTTCCCAGGCCTTTCCCGCTCATCGCCCCCGCGCCCGGGCTTCTGGGGCGTCCCAAGCACGAGGCCTGGGGCATGGGGACTGCCCCGGGTGGGGGCAGCTGGGTGGGAAGAATGGGGGCGGGGAGGGTTCATTCCCATTTTTCCCATTCCTTCCACCCCCCCCCAGGCAAGAGGTGGGATGCAGGGCCTGGCGGGAACCATGTCCTGGGGTACGGGTGGCAGATCCGACGGGCACCCAGTGGTGCCCAGGGGCTCCTTCCTGGCCCAGGGGTGGGCTGGGGGCCGCTGGCTGCACCTGGGGCTGCCTGGGCCGCAGAGGCGACCCTACAATAACACGGGTTGCGGGGAACTACAGCCCCCAGCAGCCTCCGCCTGCCACCAGCCTCACTCTGGGCACTACAGCACCCAGCATCCCCCGCGGGCCAGCCAGCCTCGCTCTGGGCACTACAGCACCCAGCATCCCCCGCGGGCCAGCCAGCCTCGCTCTGGGCACTACATAACCCAGCATGCCCCTCGCGTGCCGCGCTTCCTTCCGGAGCATTGTGGGCCTCGCAGTCCGCCCGGCTCCCAGCCTGCCTCGCGCCGCTCGCCCTTGGCGCTCGCTCCGGCCCGGTCATGCTGCCCGCCCGCCTCCTCGCGCGGCCCGCGGCCCGCGCCCTGCGCCCCCCGCCCCGGGCCCGCGGCTATGCCGAGGCGGCCGGCGGACCCGTCCAGATGGCCTTCACCTTCGCCTCGCCCACGCAGGTGCGGCCCGGGGGCCGGGGGGGCGGAGCCTCGCAGCCGGGGGGCGGGGCTGGGGCTGGGGTGCTTGCTGCGATGGCCTGGCTCGACACGCTTCCCCTTCCCTCCAGGTGTTTTACAACGCGGCCAACGTGAAGCAGGTGGACGTCCCCACGCTGACCGGCTCCTTCGGCATCTTGGCCGCCCACGTGCCCACCCTGCAGGTGCTGAGGCCCGGCATCGTGACGGTCTACGCTGAGGACGGCACTGCCTCCAAGTACTTCGGTGCGCGCGGGGGGAGGGCTGGGCGCGTGGCGGGGTGGGGGTGCTGCGGGGACGCCTCGCGCGCCGTGCCGTGCCGTGGCTCACCGCGGCGGTGCCGTGCTTGCAGTGAGCAGCGGCTCCGTCACGGTGAACGCGGACTCCTCCGTGCAGCTGCTGGCGGAAGAGGTGGCCAGTATGGACATGCTGGATCTGGCCGTGAGTACCCCAAGCCTTTCCCACCCCCCCCCGGTGCCCCCCTGCAGGGCTGCTGTGCCTCTCTCTGCCCTGCTGACCCCCTCCCTCCGTCTCGCCCTGCTCCGTGAAGGCGGCCAAGTCCAACCTGGAGAAAGCCTTGTCGGAGCTGATGGCAGCGCCGGATGAGGTGGCGAAAGCAGAAGCGCAGATCAAAGTGGAAGCCAACGAGGCGCTTGTCAAGGCCCTGGAGTGATTGGGGTGAGCGTGCCCCTCGCATCCTCGGCCGCGCTGGGTTGTGCGCGGACCGTGCCTGAGAGCACCTGGCACCCTGCAAATGCCCGCCGTGTTCCTGGGGCGTACTCGGTAGCCGCGTTGGTCTGAGACACAAAGACGTACAAAAAAAACTAGAACTTTTGGTTCCAAAACGATACCTTTGAAACAGCAAGAAAATTGCCCCTTGTTCCCAGCTCGCGGCCGAGGGGCACGTGCCTGCTGCGGCAGCTCTCTGCCGCGAGATGGCAGCACAGGGCCGGCGCCGTCCTGATCCCAGCGCTGGGGCGGGGTTAGCCCCGTGCCTGGGCAGCTACCAAAAGCAGCTGATGCCCGGCCACGTTGGGGCTCTGGCACTGGGAGGCCGCGCTCCGAATGTCCCCGTGTTCGTGGGCCTGGCTGGGGGGAGAGGGGGTCTGGTGGCTTCCTGCAGAGCAAGCCTGGGGGGGTGAGGTTTAGCGGATTGGAGGGGGCTGGGCACATCGCACCTACACCCGGACAGCTGCGCCTCTGCCCTTCTCCGTTCCATTTGCTTTTGTGGAACAAGTGGTTCCCGTCTCCTGGGCTCCGCGCGGTCCCATCCCCCACCCCAGCTGTACTGGGCCGTGATTGCCCTTGCTGGGCTGGGCCATCTGGCGTGTGTCTGCACCCTCGGGCAGGTGAAGCATAGTGACCCCTTTGCCCTTTACTTCAGGCATCTGCTCTGCTCCAAGTCTGAGCGTGGTCCCCGCACTGGCACTGAGGCGCCTTTGAAGCCCGTGGGCACTGAGAGCGGCAGCTAAAAAGCTCCACTTTGTGCCTCCTGAAGTTGGCTACTGTGCCCCTTCGATCCCCGACAGTTGTGTGCATGTGTTGCAGGAATCCTGTTGCTGCAGAGACCACAGGGAGGCCAACGCATCCCAGCTTGCAGACGGCAAAGAGATGGTGGCAGAGAAATCCCTCGGATCCATTAAAAGACAAACCTCAGCCCGGCTTGTGGAGCGTGGCCTTCTTCTGAGGCAGGCAGCAGCTGGCTGCATGGGGGTGGTCTGGCTGGGGGGAGCTGGGAGCAGTTGCCCCAGAGGAGGGGACGGGGCACTGTGCTGTGCCCTTAGGGCTCTGTGGCTGGCTCGCTTGGGGGCCCCTGCCCTGCTCCCCCACTTCCGTGGCACCTGCTCCTGCCTCCGGTATAATCCGCCCGAGCGGAAGGATTAGCACAGATCTGCAGTCGGTGCTGACAGGCTGAGGGAGCAGCTTTAGCCCTGAGTCATCCCCTGCCCTGGCAATGGGCTTCCAGGGCAATTAGGGCCAAAGTGCCCTCATGCACCCAGGCTGTCCCCGGGAAGTGCTTGTACACCCTTGCTGCGTATGTGTGAGTAGGGGGGTCGTGGCCTGGGCTAGCCTGGGGCTCCCTGCTGCTAGTTCGTGTTGCCTGTGTGTGGCTCAACCCAGCGCACAAGGGAGCACGTGGCCAGTGTTGCGTTCAACTGCGAGTCCCAGCCTGGTGCCGGGTAGAGCTGGGGTCTGCCTTCAGCTTGGGCCCGGGGGGCAACACGAGCTCACGTCTTTGGAGCCTAAATAAGAGGCTTTAGCCTCCACCCCATCCCTGCCCCTGCTGTCCCCGCGTGTGACAACCCCATTGCCAGATCCTGTAGGGCCTGGGTCAAACATGCCTCCATTCCTTGGAGATGCTGAAGTGGCTTGAGGCAGGGAGGCTGTTCTTCCCAGCACAGGGAGCTCCTGCTTGCGGCGTCGGGGGCATGTGCAGGTATCTTCGTGGGCTTCATGCTGCCTGGGATCCTTGGCCCCAGCAGCTTTGGTGGCTCATCATTATCAAGCAGCTCTGTGCAGTGGGCAGCGAGGCTGGGCAGATGCTGTCTTCCTCTCCGGTACTCTCCTTCCCACCCTCCCAACCCTGCTAAGAGTAGGTGTGAGAGCTGCTTATTGGTTCCAGGAAGGCCTAACTAATTCTCACTCCCCCACCCTGCCTTGTTCAAGGCACTGCTCCCAGGGGCTTGTGAAGCATCTCTCCAACAATACCATCTGCCCCTGGGATCTCAGTGGGATCCTGGACCTCAGGCACCTTGCGGGGAAGGCTCCAGCTCCAGTTTGCAACCCCCCACCCTCCCCCAGACTGGTGAATGTTGAGGTGTGCAGGTGGGCAAACTGAGGCACAAGGGGACAGTGACTGTCCACTGCCTGGACACCCTGCTCTGCTCCCCCTCCCCCTGTAGTTGTAAGTGCCTGGCTAAGAGCCCCACAGTCCTGCTGAGCCAGCGGGGCTTTGCCCCCGCCGCAGGGCAGCGATGCTGGTTCCAAGCAGCCCGAGCGCGACGTGGCTATTTTCAGTGCTGCCACCTCTGGTGTCACGTTGGCTGCCGCCTCCTCTACCCCCGTGCTGCCTCTCCCTCTTCTCTTCCCCCTCCTGACAAGCGATCCAAAATAGCGCCCGGGGTGTTGCATTTCTCGCTCTGGTGTTTATTAAAAGCCTCCCGGCACTCGTCACGGAGCTGTGCCGATGTCCCTGCTCCTGTGCCCCTGCTGCGTGGCTCCTCTTCCCCTTGCTGAGGTCAGGTGTCGCTCTTGGCGTGAGCAAAGCCGCCGAGCCGAGCTGTGGCAGGTGCTTTTTGAGTCGCTTTGGGCGACGCTTGCTCCTTCGGCCCAGCAGCTCCTTGCAGCTCATGCCCATCCAGCCTCCCTTCCCGAGGAAAGGCTCGGAGGCTCCCTTTTTTTTTTTTAAGCTGGTGGAAGCGCGTTGGCGTGGCTGGGGAGGCGGCCAGCGGCTATTCTTAGGATGGGAAAGCATCTTTGTCAGCGTCCTCCCAGGCTGTTCCCGCCAGCTCCAGGGGGAGGGTTGGAGCAGGGGATGGGTGCCGGCAGCCTGCGAGGAAGCATGTCTGCTGGGGGGGGAGTAAGGAGCTGCATCTGCATCGGGGTGCTCTGCTCAGGCCTTGTGCGAGGCAATGCATGCTGAGACTTGTAGTTCCCAAAAGCGCCCTGTAATGAGGGGTCTGGGCTGCTCAGGGGTGCAGCCTGTTGGGCCCCACCTTTACCGGCCTGCCCCCAGCTGAAGGCAGCACAGGACCTGCCTCTGCTCCCCGAGCAAGGCGCCTTGTCCCAGCCAGAAGGGTCCCTCGGGCTGCGGAGACTCCGCGTGCCCCCTTGGAGAGGTGCATCCTATATCCCTCCGTGCCTGCTGCTGCTGCCAGCTGTTCCAGGTATTCAGCATCCTTTCCCCCTCCCTCTCCAGCTGCTCGCCCTAGTGGTAGCCAAGATCGCTCCGTCCCTTTGCCATTAAAAGTCTCTGCCTGGTTGCTCAGAGCACCTGGCCCTCACGGGGGGCTGGGTGACTCCGAAGAGTGACAGCAAAGCTGGCAGAGCCTTCAAAAGCTTCCCAGTTCAACCCCCTGCTCCAAGCAGGTCCATCCCCATTGTCCTGGCTAAGCTAACCTGCCACGGGGATGGTCCACCCCTCTCCGGGCAGGGCTCGGGGCTCCAGGGATCCAGTCTGAGCTGCTTGGGGGGGTGGGGGGGGCACAGCAGGAAACCTGACCGTGCTTCCCTTGTCTATTCTTGGCTTCCTGGGTTGGGTAAACAGGGCAAAGGTGGGTCATGCGCTCTGGGATCAGCGGGCTGGCATGGCAGCTGGGGACAGCCTGTCTCTGTCCTGCTGGAGGGCACCTGGGATGACGACTCGTGCCTGCCCCGGGGGAGGTCAGCATGCTGGCTGGGGTGTGAAGGGTCTCGAGGAATCCTTGCCTCGGTGGGGCTTCTGCATCCACCGTGCTAGGGCCACGGTGGCTGTGGTCTATACTGGCTGTAGGATCTGGGGTGGGAGAGGGCTTGGTTCTCTTTCTGCCTCTGGCACAACCCTGGGAAGAGGTGGGGTACCTTAGCAGCTGCCACACTAGGCAGGCAAGTTGCTCCTACCCCAGTCCCATCCCTTCTCTGTGCCTCAGTTTCCCCATCTGTGAAGCAGGGAGGGCAGCGGCTGCAGGGTGCAGGGATGACGAGCCTTAGAGAGGCAGGCGGCCGTGTGACGGGCTGGCTCGCGATGCGTTTGTCTGGCAGGCTTTCGGCAGCCCCAGGCCAGGGTGCTGGGGCATGAGAGGGAAAGGCTGGGGCAGAGGCAGGCCGGGCTGTCTGGAACAAGGCCGGTGGGGGCGGGAGCGGGAGCTCGGGCAGGAATGTGCCGTGAGCCCGGCCTGTGCGGCGTTATTTCCATGCAGGGCTTTCAGTCGGGACTTGATGGATGGCTACGGGCAGGAGCGGGGGACTGGCTGGGAAGGGAGGCCTCTGCGGCTCTGGTAGCAGCCGAGCTGGCGTCTTTTCTCATCGCACAGGGAATGCTTGACGTCAGGGGGAAGATCCAGCCGGGCTCCCGCTCCCCCCGGCCTCCTGGTGCCCTTCCCGGGAAGCCGGAGGGAGCAGAGCGCTGACGCTTCCACCCAGATTCCTCCAGTGACGGGGGAGGCGAGCCGGCCCCTCAAGGGCTGCCAGCAGCTTCGCTTTCGCAGGACGCTGGGTGGACTCGGGCAGAGCTCCATCCCCGCTCTGAACGCTGCAGATCGGCGCTATGCCGTGTTGCAAGACGGGGCCCTCTCAAGCCAGGGTATCGGTGTTGGAGAGGAGAGGAGGTGGGCCGCGGGGGGCTGCCGACGGCCCCATGTGCGTGACCCGTGCTGCCTGGGGGAGGGATGTAGCTTTGTCTCCGTACACGCCTGCACATGTGCGTCCTGTCCAGGCGCTGCAGCACTGCTTCCTCCTGGGGGTGTGACCCGCTGCACCCCAAACAGGCAGGCAGCAGGCTCAGGTGCGCGTCTCTCTGGACACTTTTACCTGAGGGACAGCAGGGCCAGGTGCCATCCCGTCTGCCCCCATCCGTGTCCTCGGCACCCCTGCCCTGCAGCGGGTCTGAAGCCATGTGCTCGCACTTCCTGCTCCAGCTGGAGCGTGGTGACCCTGCTATTCCCTGGGCCCTCGGGTCTTTTAATCATTAATTGCTGGTGCATTAATTGTTCCGGCCCCTGCGCCTTTTTCCTATGGCTCCAAGAAGTGCTGCCCACGTGCTCTCCCTCGGGCACGGAGCAGCAGTAACCTACCCCGAGGCCGTGGCGCCTGGGAACGGAGGCGCCTGCTGTGGAAAAACTTCCCTGCTGCTGTCACTGCCCTGCCCGGACTTTCCAGTGCCTGGCACGGCCCCACTTTTCCACGGGTGTTTCTCTCCGGCTTGCAGGTGGTACCGGAGCCGCAGCCTTTCAAAGCCGCAGGGCGAGGGCAGAGAGGAGGCAACTCCTTGGGGAGAGGCCAGGCAGGCAAAGTCTCCAAGCCTGGTGCCAACTGTGTTGGCCAAGGGGCGGTGAATGCAACGGGCGTGGGTGCTGCCTCCAGGCTGGGAAGAGAGGCTGGGCAGGGGCTTGGGGTTTAGCACTGGGGGCTCCTGCTGGGCGGCCGTGCAGGGGCTGGTGCCAGGCTGGCATGGGAGGGGGTCTGGAGCAAGGGGGGCTCCAGAAGAGCTGGCGGGGAGTCAGGCCTGGGCTCGCCAGGGCTTGTTGCAGCTCCCCACAGCCCGCCTGCAGATGCAGGGGTGGCTGGAGCCGTCGCTGCTGCCCGTGGGATCTGGGTGTCTCATGCCGTGGCTTGGGGCGGCATGGCATGGCCTTTGCCAGGCAAGGCGTGGGTAGCCAGGTGGTGCATGGCTGCCCAGAGGGGGAGTGCAGGGGTGCTATACCGGGGGCCCCAACAAAGCCAGGAGGAGGCTGCTGGGCCCCCGGGCCCGGGGTGGGAGCCGGGAGGAGGAAGCAGAGGCCGACGGGGCTGGAGCACCCGCTCCCCGGGCAGGCCTGCGCGGAATGAGGTGGCAGGCGGCCAGGTTCCCACGGCGGCCCCGGTTAAGAAAACACAGCCGGAGCGGCCGGCGGTTGCCATGGCAACTGGCAGTGCCACGCCGCGGGAGCTGGGGTGCCCCGGGTGCACCCGGCCCCCAAGTTGCGGCTGCAGGGACTCGGGGAAGGGGGCACGGAGCGGAGGGCCCTGCACCCCCTGCAAGCCGGGGAAGGCAGTGGCAGCATGGGCGTGCATGCACACGCGTGTCACGTGGAGGGGATACGTGGGCTCCTTCCAGGAGTTCATGGTGCAATGGGGCCTGTGCTCCCCCCACTTTGCACCTGGCAAAGCCAGGAGGCTCGGACTCGTCCCCAGCTGCAGCAGCTTGAGCACGGAGCAAGCTGGGCCGTGCGGAGTAGAGCCCTGGCATCCTGGCACCCAGCCCCGTGCCACCCCGGGGTGGCCTCCTCCCTGCGCCGCACCCCACACCCTGCCCTGCAGCGGCCTGGGGCTGCCCTGCTCTTCCCACCCACCCCCAGCCCCAGCACGGCCTTGCCCTACCCTGCAGCCTCCCAGGTTCTCCCTGGTTGCTCCTTCCCACGCCGGGGCAGGCCTGGGCTCCCTGGGCTGGGAGGCGGGTGCAGCTGGCTCTGGGGTGGGGGCTTGCCTCCGTGCCTGGGGGGAAGCCACGTGGATGCCTCCGAGCAGCCTGGCACCGCAGCACTTTGGGCTGGTATAAATAGACAGGCTGGAGGCCTGGCATGACTCTTAAGGTCAGAGCCACCCCACCCTGCGTCTTCTGCACCCGCTGCCCTCGTGGGGAGCTGGAGCGGGGTTGTGCTGACCCAGGCCCTTGCCCCCACCCGGAGCAGCTGGGCCGTGTGCGTGTAGCTGCAGCAACACGTGTGTGTGGCTAAGATGTGTGCACACGTCACTGCTGGCTGGGCGTGCGGGTTGCAAAAGAGCATGGGAGACGGGTCGGGGGGGTCACTAGGGTGGGCGTGGGGGGGGGGGACTTCCAGGGGGGTGCTGTGCCCAGGTAGGTGCATACTGCCTTGCGCAGAGGGCTGGGAGCAAGGGGGCAGGGGTTTAGCTTGCAGCAGGGAGGGGGTCCGACCCTTACCTCCCACCTCCACCCCCGGCTGTGGCCGCCGTGCTCTGCCCCCTCTCCCTGGGCAAAGTGCAGCAGCTGCGCCGGGGCGTGCTGCGCCGTAATAACAGGGTGCGCCCGCCTGCAGCGGGGCGGAGACTCCGCTCCGGCTTCTGCCACCCAGGGAGCTGGCAGGCGGCTGACGAGGCCAGGCCAGGAGGTGCTTTGAACCCACGGGCCCACCCACCTGCAGCCTGGGGGGTGGGTGGCAGGGGGTCCTCGGGGGCTGGATGGGGGGGTGCCTGCAGGTGGGAGAAGACGAGACTGGCTCTGAGCTCCCACAGGCTGGGCGGTTTCCGTGTGTGCCAGGATCGGCGTGTCCTGAGCTGCACCCCCAGCTTCCCCCCATTGTCTCCTTGCCCCCTCCCCTCGCCCATCCTGTCTGGCAGCCGGGCCAGGCCCTGCCCTCGCTGGGGTGACACGGGGGCATGTGGGGGCTCACGGGCTGGGCGCAGCACCTCGAGAGGCCACGGTCCGTTTGCACGGGGTGGAGTTCGCAGACACCCCTGGTTGCGGGACACGTGAGGCCCCCAGCCCAGCCCCAGCCAGCCCCGTGCGCTGGGCTCGTCTCCCCTGGGTCCTGGGTTTCCCACTCCGCTGCAGGCTCCCTGCAGAGGTGAGCCCAAGGATCGACCTACCCAAGGGCGGCTGGCTTTGCCCTTGGGCCCTTCCTAGGACCCACCCAAGTGCTGCTGCCTATGGGTCTCCCAGCCCTGGGGAGAGCAGGCAGGGTCAGGCACCGGGCTGGGACCCAGGAGACCAGGGCTCAGCCCCCCTGCTCTGTGTGGATGATGCTTCCTGCCCCGGTGGAGACCCCCTGGCCGAGCTCCCTGGCACTTGTTCCTTCTGGACCCCACCCTGCGAGCCCCAAGGCTGGAGGGTGAGCACGTCTCATGGCCACGCCAGCTCCCACCGATGCCGTCCTGGTCTGCACCACCGGCTCGTCCTCATTTTGCTGCTTGCCTCAATACATATCAATCCCGCGCGTCCTGGGTGCTGCACGGAGATGAACAGGGCCGGCGCAGCAGCTCGTGGTCCTACCCCCTGCAGTTCTAGTCCTTTGGGGCAGGGCATGGCCTTTGCTCCATACCTGGTTTTGCACCAGTAGCTCTGATGATCGGTGACCCCCCTGGGTGCTGTCGCTGCCTCCTGTCTGCACCCAGCTCTGGGCCGAGGCAGGACGGGCATCATCCATGCAGTCCCCAGGCCTTTGGGGGGGAACCTGTTCTTCTCCCACCAGGATGGGTGCGGTTCCTGCGGGCCGGTCCAGGAGCAGGGGGGCTACCGGAAGCATCGCCCCACAGGAAAGGGCAGGGGGTGCCTGGGGCTCTCGCGCAGGCGCCCAGGTGCCCCGGGCAAGCCCACGTCTCCGGGAACAGGGCTAATGGCAGGGAGGGCCCAGGGCGGCCGAGCTTCATGCAAGACTACGTAGTAATTGCATGTTGTGACGGGCGCCTGTGATGATCCGCTCCGTCCGCCCGGCCGGCGTGAGTCACTTCCCCCAGCGCTGCCTCAGTTTCCCCTCGCCGTGAACGCCAGGTGACACGCGCGGGTCTGGCGCTCGGGGAATGCGGGCGCGTGGGTGCGGCCCCGGGCTGGGGCTGGCATTCCAGGATGGTTCCCAGCCCTGCCCCTGACTCACCCCGTGACCTGGGGCAGTCACTTCCCCTCCCCCCCGCCTCAGTTTCCCCCCTCTTGGGAGCGTGGGCGTAATGAGCCTGACCCTCCCCAGGGAGGGGGCACTTGGTACTGGACAGATGAGTTGTTGCAGGGAGGGCCCAGGACTCCTGGGTCCCACGCCCGGCTTTGATGTGGAAAGGGGTAGAATGGCGCCATGGGGAGGAGGCAGGATGAGGCGAAGTGTTACTGGTGCCACTGGCAGCTCGTGGGTGGTGCTGACCCGTGTCTGGGCAGTGCCTCCAGCTGCACCTGGGCCGGCTCTGGGCTCCTTCCGGGATTGCCGGTGCCCACCCCCATCCCTGCACTGGTGCTGGGACCCACCTGTTGCCCCCCAGGCTGCCAGCAGCTGACCCCTCCCCAGTGACCAAGGGGCCCGGGGCCTCTGCAAGCAAAGCGGCCCAGGTGCCGTAGGCCCGTGTCACCCCAGCGGTGAGGGAGGCAATTGCCCAGGCCGGGGACAACCATCACCTCTGTCCCCTTCCTGCTCGCTGGCATGAGTCACCGGCGCACGGCCAGGACGGACGAGCCGGGGGGGCAGGAAGGGATTGTGACAAAGTCAGCAGGATCCGTTCCCGTAAACAGGAACCGCCACTTACCGCGCGCCGCTGGTGGGGCCCGGGGAATTGCGGGCTGGAGCCTGAGCATGTGTGTGCACATGTGGGGCAACGTGGGAGCAGGCGTGTACGTGCCTGATTTGGCATGGGAGTGTGAACCCATGGGCATGTGTGCATGTATGCATGCATGTGATGGGTGTGCAACTGGGCGTAAGTGTATGTGGAACTGCACGCGTGTGAACATGTTGGGGGGGTGTATACTCGTGTGCATGTGTACATATGGATGTGCACATGGCATGTAGGTCGTGGCATCCCTGAGGGTGGCCAGGGAGGGGCTCAAGGAGACCCTGCCCACCACGTGGCCAGCCCCGTTAGGCCAGGGCCTCATTAGGCCAGGGCCCTTGCCTCCTTGTGCTCTTAAGGCTGGTGCCCATCAGGTGTCATTGAAGGACGGGGTGGAGGCTCCCTCTCGCCACCCTGTGCTGGGGGGCACAGCCCAGCATGCCCCGGTGGGTGGCAGGGCTCCCCCCCCACAACTCCCAGCCTCCCATGCCCAAACCTGCCTGACTACAACAGCGGCCTGGCCTCGGCAGCAGCTGCTCCGGAGCCGGCTGGGCACCCCCCTCCTGCCCCTGGCCAGGCAGGCGAGGTCCCTGCATTCTTGAGCCGGCTCCAAGTAGAGTTGGGCAAGCCCCGGCGGGGGCGGTGCGGGGGATGCCTGGGCTCTGAGTGTGCCACCGTGCCAGCACACCAGGCTGGGACACGCCGCGTGTCACCAGCCGGCCACGGGCGGGCGTGAGCACTGCTGACTCAGCCCCTTCACGTGGCGCTGAGTGGCCGGGATCCCACAGAGCCACGCTGTGTGGGTACAGGCAGGAGCTGGGATGAGGGCAGCCCCCGCACGGCTCCCCCACCGCTGGGGGGTCCTGATGCAGGGACAAGGGCATCTGGGCTTCCTGCCACGCGCGGGGACTCGGTGGCTGTCTTCAAGGCCCCTGGGAGGGCCCCGATCCTGGGATGGGGCCCGAGCACTCTCCATCTTTGGAGCAGTATCAAAAGCACTCGGGATCCTGGTTTCCCGCCCTGGGACGCTGCCTTCTCGGACCCTAGAAGTGGGTGGGCGGCAATGAGTGGCCTGGGGGATGTGGGCGCGGGGCCCAAGGAGGGCAGGGGGAGTCTCCCAAAGACGATCATTACCCTCTGCCCCAAGCTGCCCAGGCAAAGACTTGTCTCTGCAGAGCGGGCAGGGCCCTCGTGGGGTCTCATGGGTGGTGCTGACCCGTGTCAGCCAGGAGATCGGGGGTTTCCCCTGGAGGAAGCGTCTCACTGAACACACTCGTGGACCGCTGGGAGGCGGGGAACGCTGCCCACGGCTCACGCTCCCACACCCGCCATGAGCAGGGCTCCCTGCGAGGCCTACAGCTCCCCTGATGCACCGCATCCCCAAGCAGATCACGATCGCTGCTTCCTCTCCCCGCCAAATGGGCCGTGGTGCATCCTGGAGGTACCGTCCAAGGGGCGGGTGGTGTAAAGCAGGAGCAGGTGGTGTCAGAACTGCTGCTCCCATAATGCTGTACGGTAGCTGCGTGCCATTAGCCAGATGCTCCAGTTTTGGGGGGACGTATGAGTCTTCTCGGTCCCCACCCCAATTCCTGCATTCCCACCCCCTCTTCTGACCCCCCTGCCTCCACAGTCGCTCCTGGGGCTGCAGCAAAAGCCACGGGGTTGGGGCAGGAGGTTGGGACACGGGAGGATAGGATACAGCTGCAAAGCCGAGGGGAACCCAGCCCAAGTCGGAGCAGGGCAGGCCCCGGGTGCGGGGCAGGGAGACGCTGGGACAAACCCCGTGGGTGCTGGGCGAGTTCGCGCAGGAGACAGGCCAGCGCAGTCTGCGGGGCAACGGGAGAGGGGGTAGAGGAAGTGTGGATGCTGAGCAGCCCCGGAGCCAGCCCAGCCACGACCCTGATGCTCAGGCTGGGCTCCGTCCCCTCCTGCTGCCCGGCACCTGGGGGTTTCCAGGAGGAGCAGAGAAGTCCCTGTCACAGCCAGGATTCCCACACCATTGCAAAGCCACAGGCACTACCGAGAGCCCGCATGCGAGGGAGAAATGGTGAGTCAGACGTGCCCAGGGAAGCCCCGGGGGGGACATGGGCCAGGCTCGGGTGTGAGGCCGGCTGGGTGCGGTGGCAGGGCGGGGAAGGGGTGGGTGTGCTGGTGAGAGCAAGGGGTTTGGGGGTCAAGACTCCTGGGTCCCCCCTGGGCCAGGGGCAGGCCACGGCTCCTGTGCTGCGTGGCGCTGATCGCTCCACGGGGTACAGCAGAGTCGGACGCTTCCCTTTGCGGGAGCTGGGGCGCAAAACTTCCCCAGCAAATCTCTGCCCAGTGCTCGAGGCACCACAAGCCCCAGGCAGGGCCGAGCTGGGGCAGAGTTGCTGCCCAGAGTCTGGCCAAGGAGCCCGTTCCCCTGCCGGCCAGGCCACAGCCCCCCTCCCTCAGCCAGGAAGGACACACGGGGAAGGAAACGGCCTCCGTGCTGCTCTTTTGCAAGAGCTGGGGCCTCCTCCGGCCTGTGGCTTCTGGGATTGCAACACCCTGGCAGGCTGGGGCATTTGGGGGGCACCCCCCTGCCCTGCCCTGCCCTGCCCTGCCCATGCAGCACAGCCTGTGCCCGCGGGCGAGGGTCATTCTGGGCCAAGGGGCTGGAGCAATGTATCACCCGGGTCTCTTCCCAACATAGGAGCTGGGTCCAGGCCATTTCTAGCCTCAGGCAGGTGGAAAGGCCCCAGCCCATGCTGGCCGGCTCCTGCCATGTCCGACGCCTGGCACTGGGAGGCCGAGCAGGGCAGACCCTGGCGCCCGGCTCCGGCCGTGCTGGCTGCAGGGGCCCCGGCCGTGAGTCAGAGCCCGAATGGGAAGTAGATGCTGCAGGGAAAAAGCGTGGCCCTCCCCTCCCTCCCCCACAGCCCCGCGCCGCTGGGATGGAAACAGGCTCCTAAGCCGGGCAGTGACCTCACAGCGCTGAGAATAGCCCCAGCCTCACCCCGCCGGGCAGCTGGGGCCTGGTGTAGCCAAGTATGGGCCGGGCTCCCGGGGCCAGTCACAGCCCAGCGGCCCCCACCCCCAGCACTGCCTCCGCGGGGCAGGGACTCTGCGCCGGGCGGCACGGTCGAGCCCTGGTACTGCCTTGTCTTAGGAGGCTCTGGCACACGCTGCCCCCTGCTCGTGTCTGCCGGGAGACGGGCACGGGCATGGAGCAAGAGCCACGTGCCCCCATAGTCGGCAGGATGGGCAGAGCCCAGGCACTGCCAGGGAAGGGCCCCCTGTACCTGGCAAGAACGGACCCGGCTGCTCCAGCGGCAGGGAGGGCGGGGTGCCAGGTGCCCAGGTTGCTCCATGGTTTTCTAGGAGACTGTCTGCTTGGGGGGTGCTCCTGGGGCTTTGGGGTTGGGGCAGCAGTGCGGGGGGTGAGATGGGCACCCGGAGCGCAGGAGAAGCCAGGCCGGGGCGAGCGGGGGTATGGGACAGGCTGTACAGCACGGGGTCTGCTGAGGATACGAGCGGGGGGGGGGCCAAAGGCAGCAGCCCCCACTCCCCCCCCCCCCCCCGCGGTGGTGGTGACAGTCGCCGTGGGCTGCGGTGTTTGGGGATCGCCATGGTGACTCAGGCCGGCAGCCCAGCCCGGCATCGCTCCGCGCGGCTCCTCCCAGGCCAGGCACGTCACAGTGCAGCATCCTTCCCGAAGATGCATCATCCCGAAGCCCAGAGATAAAAATACCTGCCCCCCCATGGCTGGCGCAGCGAGTGCGGGGGAGGCACAGGCTCTGCGGGGGCAACACTGACACTAGGCCCTATTCTGGGCCCAGGGGGAGGGGGCCCTGTCGTCATGGGGCAACGGCTGCCTCCCCCCCCGCTGTGGGCTGGAGGAAGGGGAGACCCCCCCAGCTGAAGGGGGCTGAATTCCACCCCAGAGCAGGTTGCTGGGGACAGGGGCCAAGGCAGGGAGAAAGGGTACTGCCTCCCGCCCACTCCTGTCCTGAAGGTGAATGGCCGTGCCCCCCACCCACGGGCTCCCTGTGCGCCAGGAATCTGCTGCATTGAGCTCCCAGTGCCAGCAGGGACTTGCCTACTGGCTGGAGACCCCTGCCCCCCCCCCCCCCCCCCCCCCGGCCATCCAGGCAGGGGGGCTTGCTTAGCAGGCAGCTGGCGGGGTCTGATCTCCATCCCCAGCCTGGGGTGCTCTGGGGTGGGGGCTGCTGCTGCGAGGCCCCCTCATGCTTCCTCTCTTGTGACTCCAGCTGTGCTTGGCAGCCCCCTCAACCCATCCCGAGGATGGAGGGGGCTCCCCATGCCCACCCTCCCACCCCGGGGCCTGCCCTGCTGGCGGGCGGGCGGGTTGCTTGCAGCCTGTTGCTCCGTGACTCACCCTGCCTCTGTGACTCCATTTCCAGTTCCTCTCTGACCTCAATTCACCTGCTGACGGGGAACTGGGGCAGGACCGAGCCCTGGGAAATGCCTTGCTGAGATGGGGCTGGAGGAGCCAGGCACCTGGGCATTTGCAGGGGCAGGGGACCAGGCTGCGGCTAAGGGGCATCAGCCTGGGTCTGTAGGGGAGAGGTCGGCCCTGCTAGGCCTCCTGCTGCCAGGAGCCACCCAGACACGTGCTGACGTCCAGGAAACACAGAGTAAACTGCCCATTGCCATGGCCACGGCCGCGTGTTTACAGCCGGTGGAGCAGGGACGCTGGCCCAGCCCAGCGGGGTGACAACACCCCCCGCCCCACGCCGTAGGTGTCAGGGAGGAGGATGGCGGGGGACAGGGCTGGCGGAACAGAGCCGGATTGCAAACCTCTTACTCACGGCGGAGAGCGATGGCTCACCTGTGGTGCACGGCGCAGGGCAAGGGAACCGCTGCCGTGAGTCATGGCGCGGTCCTGTGACTGAGGGGCTGGCAGAGGTGCCTCGAGCCCTTCGACCCAGCCCGGGCAAGCTTGGGGGGCCGTCGGTGGCAGTAGCCAGAGGTGGGTGGGCGGCGTTGCCCGTGCCCTGCCTGGCACGCCAAGAAAAAAGCCAGCAGCAAGGCAGCTGCTTCGGCCGCCATGCGTGCCAGGGGCGTGTGCGGTGAAATCGCCGAGGCTGGCTCCCAGCCCAGGCTGCAGGCTCTGGGGAGGTTCCCAGGACTCCAGCGAGCTCTGGATGGGGCCCGATGGCTGGTGTTGCTCAGGGTTGTGAAGTTCCCGGGGTGGGGGGAAGGGAGCATGAGCCTGGCTGATGCCCTGTCTGTGCCTAGCCCAGGGGCAGCCACAAGGCCAGACCTGCCCCTTTCCCACGCGGCCGGCTGAGCGTTGCAAGTGAGCCCCCACCAAAACGTGAGATCTGGCCAAGCAATCACGAGAGCAGCTGTGAAATCAGGGCAGGTCTCGGTCTTCACTGGCTGATCCCGGGGCTGGGGCCATTGCACCTGGGGCCTGTTCTGCTCTTTCCTACAGCACAAGAGCAAGAAATTACTCCTTTTGTTAATGAATGTGGCAATTCTCCCACAGTCCCATGACCCTGGGACAGTTGTGAAATCAGTCTGGAAGCACCAAAATGCCAGATGCTGAAGGGACCAAGTCCTGGGAAATCCCTTGCTCCATGGGACAGGCCTCCCTGGTGCTCCACAGAGATTTGGGGTGGGGGCTGGAAGGACACACAAAACAGCAGCTGTGAAGGCGTGTACCCCCAGGGACGGCCAGAGGGAGCCAGCTGGGACTGGACAAGGGCCAGAGCTCCATGGGAAGAGCTGGGGCCCTTGGCAGGAATGCCCCACCCCTCTGCCGGGCACCACCGGGGGATCCCGGCGACAGGGATCTGACAATCCTCTTGCTGTCCGTGACCGGCCACGGGAATAATCCTCCGCCCAGGTCAGATAATCGGATTGCAGCCGGCTTTGCTCAGCCTACAGTGGGATTTGTGTAGGCATTTGCTCACCAGATCCTCTCTCCCCAGGCTCCTCCGCCACGTGGGGTTTGGGGAACGCTGTCCCTGGAGCCAGCGGGCGTCTCGCAAATACGCCCCGATCTCACTTTGTTCCTTAATGAGGATTCCCGGGAGGGGCACGATCAACTAAACACACACAGCCTGGGTGCGGGTACCCAGGGACCTCCCTGCTGTTACCGTGGAGGGCTCCAGGCCCCTAGGAGCTGCCTAAAGCCCCAGCTTCTGGAGTCCTGGGATTATGGGAGAGCCTCGGATGTTGCTTAGATGAGGGAACAGCACTCCGATCAGTCAGGGCAGGCAAGGAAGTGGGGCGACGTGGTCCCTGGGGGCTTGGGAGCCAGTAGGAAGGTTAGAAACTAAGATTCCCAAAGCAAGTGCAGCCTGTTCCCCCATGCCCCTCACTCTTCTAGCTGCCACCTCCTTGCTCCTGGCGTTGTTTGCAGCTGCCCCTCTGTGTTGGGAGCGCCGTGCCTCCGTCTCCCTGGCAGTTCTAGGAGGTGGGGAGGGAGCAGGGTAGCTCTGTCCCACATCACCCTCTCAAATCCCAGGCAGGGCCCGAAAGGCAGCAGCTCCCTGTACCACTTCACCGGCTGCAGGGCTGGCCCAGAACAATGGAGAATCCCCTCCCCCACACAAGAACAATGGAGAATCCCCCTTTCTCCTACTGAGAACAATGGAAGATGCTGGGTGCTGAGTGCCAGGGCCTGCTTCAATGCAGAGACCCGCTCTTTGTGGGGGGAGAAGGGGGATTGGTAACTGGGGGGAGATTCTGTGGGCAAAGCACCCAGTTCTCCAAACCTAGTAATCCAATGGCTCACAGCCAGAATAGCATCTCCTCCTCCCCAGCCCCACACACCTGTGTGTACACACAGGCACATGCATGTTGGCATGAATGCACCTGGGTCCTAGGGAACACCCAGAGTTTCCTGGGTGGGGGAGGCTGTAAGACTTGCAAAAGGCAGCCTCAAAGGAAAGCAAAGTCCTGCTCCCTGGTCCTGCCCTGGCACCGAGCTGTGGAAGCAGCATGCACAGGCTGCCCCCCACCCTCCTTCCAGTGAACCCCCTACCCCAGCTGCCTTGTATCTTCCCGATAAACCCACTGCCATTTATTTAGAAACAAAAAAGAAAATGGAGTCAGGCAGAGGCCAAGCCAGGTGCTGGCTTTCCCAAGAGGCCTGTTCCCAGGGCTGAGTGCAGGGATACTTTGCCCTCACAGGCAGGTAAATGCTACCCCTAGGGCCCTTTGGGTAAATGTGATACCTTTTATTAGACCAACTAAATAGCTGGAAAAATTGGTCTCGGGCACAAACACAACATGCCTGGGGCCCAGCTTCTCACCACACAGTCAGGTGGAACGAGGGCCTGCATATCTAAGGGGGTTACTTTGTGCAGTATCATGGTCCTTGGAGAGCCCCACAAAGGCAGGCAGCCTGCTATTAAAGGGTTTAAAGCTACCCTGAAAAGTCTCAAGCAAGGGCCCCTCTTACACCTCCTGCCTGCTGCCTCTTGCTTCCAACTGGGACTGCAGGCTCTGGCAGGGAAAGGCCATACTGTCTTTGTACAGCACCGAGCACCAGGGGCTCGGGAGCTCTCAGCATCTGCAGGATTGTAAGGGATGCAGGGCAGCAGACTGACCTTCCCTTTGCATTCAGAATAGCTGGCAGACTTTTGCTCTGCCCCGGGTTTGCTAGGCAGCTGGTCAGTTTCACACCTGTTTCTGGTCAGTTTCACACTTGTTTCTGGTCAGTTTCACTTTCTGCCTCTCTAGGGTCGGAGCCGGGGGATCGAGGCCTTGCTGGGGCCAGCCCCCCTTCTGCCATCCCTGCCCGGCCCTTACCCTTCCAGATCGGGTCTACTTGAGTTTGCCAGAGCCTGAAAGAATAGCTGGAAGAGAGGGAGCTGCCTGCCCTTTCCGCGGCACCTCACTGCACAGCGGGAAGGGGCTGGGGGGATTATGAGGACCCACCCCACCTTCCAGCAGGGATTTGGGGTCGGGGTGCTCGGATCAGCGCTGATCCGGGGGGGCCGGCTGCGGTGGGGTCTCCCCATGGGCTGGCCCCAGCCCCAGTTTGCAATGCGCATTAAAGAGCCGGGCATGGGGGCACGTGTGTTTGGGCTCTCTAGGGGGGGGGTTCCGTCTGAGGGCATAAATCGCGGGGGGGGCGCACCAGGCTCTGCCTCTGCCACCGCGGCCTTGGCTGAGTCCTGTCACGTCCCGGTGGGGCTGTGGGAGGCTGATCGCCCTCCGGGGGGAGCGCGGGGCCGGGCCAGGCCGGGCTCCGGGGCAGGTGCGGGCGGCGTCAGCGCGGAGCCGGCGGTGCTGAGCTTGCAGGCGGCTGATCCCCGCTGCCAGGCTCCACCCAGGACAATGTGTGTGGGATAAAAACTTGTAGCCCCTCCCCAGCCGCTCAGCACCAGGCTGCGCTCGGAGCCGGTCGTTGCAGCACAGCCCAGCCCAGCCCAGTCCAGCGCTCCGAGCCGGGCTCCCGCCCCGCTTCGCCCTTGGGATTTACGTGCCGGGCCGAGAGCCCTGGGATCTATTCTGCTGCTGCGGGGACGCGGGCGCCGCCGAGCCCAGGGGATCGGGGAGGCTTCGCGGGACGCGGTAAGTGAGTTCCCACGGAGCCAAGGGGGCAGCTGGGGCCCCGATCTGGTTTGAAGAGTGGATCCAGGATCCTTCCCCGCCAGGGCTCGCTGCCCCCCGCTAGGAAAAGGCCGTCGCGGGGTGGGGGAGAGTATTAAGGCAACGATCTCGCCCCGGTGCATTGCGAACACAGCCGCTCCGGAGTCAGACCGGGTTGGGGGGAGACTGTGCGCCTCCCGGCTGGAGCGAGGGGGGGGGCTCCCCCAGTGTCCTAGGGATCCCCCCGGCTCCTCTCCGACTTCAAGGCGAGCGGGTCCTGCCCCCGGGGCTTCGAGACCCGGCTCGGGGAGCGGGGGGCAGAGGCCGGAGCCCAGGTAGTTACCCCCCCCCCAGCTGTGCCTGCCCCCGCCGGTCGGGAGAGGCGCTGCCGCGGGACCCGCGAGGAGCTCGGCTGCCGATGGCCCCGGGGGGGAGGGGGCACGACGGCTGCCCCCCCCCCGGAGCCGCACGTGTGTCCGCTCGCCTGCCCCGGGCTCTTCCCACGCCCCCCCCCCGCTCGGCGCCGCGCTCCGCCAGGGGGCGCCCGCGCTCTGCTGACTCATGCGAGCCCGGCGGGACCCGGGGGCCGAGCGGCCCCGCGCGCCGCGTCCCAGCAAGAGGCTCGATCCGGGGGGGTCCACGACCCCCCCGCAGCGGAGCGGGTAGACACTTCGCACCCCCGCTCTTCATTGGGGGCTGCCCTCGGATCACTCCGCACGTGCCCCCCGCAGAGCTTGGACCCAGCCTGGGGGGGGGCTTGATTTCCCCCCCCCCCTTAGCTGTGCAGGCAGGGCCCCCCCAGAACAATGGGGCTTCCTCTGCCCCCCCGGGCCGGGGCTTCAGGCGCAGCCCTTTGTTGCCGGGCGGACAGATGATGAATGGCTTGAAAAGGAGGGAGGGGGCGGCGCGGGGGTGGGGAGGAATCTCCCCCCCCCCCCCCATAGGTCAGGATGCGCCGGGGGGAGGGAGGGGGGGCCTGGGGAAGGGCGGAGCCGCCTTTCCACGTGGGGGAGCACCGGGCCGGCGCGGATTGGGCGGCGCGGGAGGGGAGGAGCGCTCCGATTGGCTGGAGGCGGCCCGAGGAGTAAGAAGTGAATGGGGGGGAGGCCCCGCCCCTTTGGAACGTTGATACAATGTAACTACTGCCCCCTCCCCCCGGCTCACACCCGCGGCGGCGGCGGCGGCGGGAGCGGAGCGGCCCGAGCCCGAGCCCGGCGCGGCCCCGAGGGGGGACGAGAGGCAGGAGCAGCCGGGCCCGCCCCGGCCCGCCCCCCGCGGCTAAAAGAGGCGGCAGCCGGCGCGGCTCCCATTTAAACTCCCGCCCCCCCCGGCCCCCGCGTCCCCGCTCCCCACCCGGGGTCGAGACAGGAGAGGATCGGGGCCGGCTCCGGACTTACCCTTGGATATTTCACCCGGGACAGAGACGAGCGTGTGCGTGCACGCGGGGCTCCTTTGTCTGCCTCGTCGTGAGCGGGGTTGAGCTTTCCTCCTGCGCCCCCGAGCGCCCTCCGTGACCCGCCCCCCCGCTGCTGCTTCCCCCGCCAGGTCGGCGAATGGACCCGCAGCCCAGCGCCCGGAGCTGCAGCCGGGGCGCCCCCGCCTGCGAGGGGCTCCCCGCCGAGCCCCCCATGAACCTGTACATCCACACGACCACCGGGGCCCGCTATGAGCTCTCCGTGCCCGGCGAGGAGACGGTGGAAGGGCTGAAGCGCCGGCTCTCGCAGCGCCTCAAGGTGCCCAAGGAGCGGCTGGCTCTGCTGCACAAAGAAAGGTCGGTCCCTGCCCGGGGCTGGGGGGCTGCTCGCCTCGCCTCGCCTCGCCTCTCGGGGGGGGCTCCCCGGGGCCCCTGCAGCACAAAGGCTCGGCTTCCACGGGGTAACGCGAGGGGCAAGGGCTGCCCCCCTGCCCTCCCCTCCCCTCCGGGGGTCGGGACACCCCCTGGAAGAGCCGCCTGGGCGATTTTCCAACTTTGCGTGGACAATGCCTGCGCCTGCCCTTTGTTCTCCATCCCGCCTCCCCAGCCGGATCCCCCCACGCTCCCCCTAACCCCTGCCCGAGCGCTTGATTTAGGGGGTGGGAGAGTGGGTGGGGGGGCGTGGAAGCAGCAGCCCCCCCTACCCCCACCCTGCTTATTCCCCCGCCTTCCCACCTAGCGCCTCCGTGTCCGGGCTCCTGCAGGACTGGGGAGGGGGATCCTTTGTCTCACCAGCCCCAGGTTGGCTGCAGGGGTGGGGAGCGGAGGGGGGGCTCTCAAGGCTGAGTTTCCCCCCCCCCCCCACCACCTTTTAAAGCAGTAGCCAGCGTGGGGTAGGGGAGCAGAGCTGGGGGTTGCAAGAGAAATGATCTGCCTGGGGGGGCAGATTCACCCCTCTCCCTCGCTCCCCAAACTGGTCGGACCGCCCCCCCAGCTGGGTGCTGGGGCTGCGCTGCTGCCTGGATCCTTTGGGGAGCGTTTTGTTAGACACAAAAGCCAGCGCCGCCTCTGCTCCGCTCTCCCAGGCGCCGGCAATGGCTGCTTGACGGATGACTGCAGCAGCCTCCTGCCCCTGCGATAGCCGGGTCCCAGAATAACCCCGGGGGGGCCGCGCGCAGCTCCCCCTGGATCTGCCCTGGAGGGCTCAGGGCTGGACACTTTCCATTAAGAAACAGGGGTTGTTTCCCCTTCCCTGGGCTGGGGGCTGCAATTCCCAGGGAGCCCCTCTGGTTGGGAAAGCCCAGCCTCCCCGCTCTGCACTACCAAGCTGCCCCCATCTCCCCCCTGCTGCCCATGGCTGACTGATGGCAGCTCTGTCCTTTCACGCATTATTTTTGCAGCCGGCTGAATTCTGGGAAGCTGCAGGATCTGGGAGTGGTGGAAGGAAGCAAGCTGACCCTGGTGCCCACAGTGGAAGCAGGCTTGATGGTAAACAGCCTTCTTCATCCGCCCCCTCCCCGCGCCCACCCCTTATCGAAGAGCAGGCCTGCGGTCCCCTCCGAGGGGCTGGGGGGCCGTCTGCCCAGCAAGGCAGGTCCCTGGGAGCAGATCGGGGGCCCTGGGAATGGCAGCCAGGTTAATATTTCATTGGCTTCTCTGTAGCCGGGTGTATAAATAGTGAGAGTGACACACAATCCTGGCCGCCCCCCTCCCCGCCACACACACGCCCCCTTTTTTTCTCTCTTTCAGTCTCAGGCATCCAGACCAGAACAGTCAGTGATGCAGGCTCTGGAAAGCTTAACTGAAACTCAGGTGAGGAGCCGCAGCAGGAAAGCACTGATGTGGCCCACGGTTTCCCTGCGGGGAGGGGTGTAGGGGACATCCTCTGGGCCGCTTGAACGGTGGGGCCGCAGCCTTATGTACGTTGCATATGGGTCGAATGCCTCCTTGGATGGAGGCCCCGGTTTTAGACTGGCCAGGGGGTGTGCAGACACATGGGGAGACATGGTCCCTTGCCCTGGAAGAGACAAAAGGTCTAGGGTGGGGGGGAGTTTGGGAAGCCGAGCGGGTGCTTTGCAAAGCCTCAGATGCCCAAGTTTCTGGTCTGCTTAGTCCTGCCCCTTGTGCTGAGACTGGGGGGGGTGGTAGGGAGCCATCCGGGCTGTCGCCGTCTTTGCTGTGTGTATTTTGGGACTGGTTTTCCACCCCCCACCCCTCCCATCCGAATATAAAAACAAATGCCAGCCTCGGGCCTTAACCTTTGCCTCCCCGGCAGGCAGGAACAATGCCCCTGTGTGTGCGGAGGCAATCTCTGCCAGCCGGGGTGTGTGCAGGTGGATTATACAATGACACAGCTTTGTCTGAGCTCCCCGCACAGCTCTCCTCCGGGGCGGGGGGGCCGGGCTGGCCGGGGGCAGGAGGGGCCCAGCTTCCTGAGGGCGCAAGCTGCGTGGCAGGGGGGGCAGCTGCCTGGGAAGCTCCTTGGTGACTGGCGAGGCGCTCCCAAACAAGAGGTTGCTAATCAGCCTGGGAGGGGAGGGTGCTTCTGTTTTCTCCTCCCCTGGCTAGTGATGCAAGGCAGGAGCTGGGCCGGCCTTTGTGCGCGTCTGGGCTTGCGGGGGGCATTGGGGGGTCCGCCGCACAATGCAGGGGTGGGATTCACCTTTCACCTCCCTGCTGCCATGCAGGCTCCAGTCTCTTCTCTCCTTGGTAGTGGAGTTTCAGATCCCTTTTTTAAAAAAAAAAAAAAAAATTATTTTATGTTCTGCAAAGGGCCTGGGGGCTGCGGTGCCAGGCCCTGGGGCTGCTTGCACCCTGCTCGCGCCTCCCTGCGCTGGGGACCTCTGCGGCACCCGCCTCCCACGGTGAGGGGGGGGAAGTGTGAGGGCGGCCGTACTACCTCTGTACGGGCCTCTGCTTGCTCTGCCACGTCCTTCTGGGGCTGGCAGGGGCCCCGCGTGCTGGGAAGGGGAAGGTCACCGCAGCGGGAGGAGGTGTCCCCGCCTTGCTGACCTTGACGCTTGCGGCTGCCGGAGTGACCTTGGCTCTGCGCAATCACTTTGACCCTTTGCGTGCTGGGCTGCTGCAGAGCCAGCTCTGGCCCCCAGCATGGACATGGATGGGGGATCCGTGCGGGCAATGTGGTGCAGCCTTCGGACAGGGCTGGGGGGGGTAGGAGGGGAGGGGAGGGGCTCATGATGGCCAAGCTGGGGAGCAGCGGTGGGTGTTGGAAGAGGCTGACCTTGGCTGGGCATCGCTGCCCTGGCTCTGAACTGCGCCGTTCACCCCTGCAGCGGGCACGGGATGCTCCCACGGGAAGCCCGTGGCTTTGTGGGGGAAGGGGCACAACTAGGGAAGGGGAGCCCAGAGCAAGAGCCAGGCTGCAGCCCGGATTCGGAGCAAAAGGCAGCCACCCTCTCTGCACCATCTCCCCAGGGCTGCCTGGCAGGAGTAGCCTGGGGAGGGGGCAGCACCAGCCTTGGGGGCAGAGTCCCTCTGCAGAGGGGGTGGAGGAGGGGAGCTGCCCGTGAGATTTTTCCAGGCAGCGGTGGCTGCATCTGGGCTGGGGGAGGGCAGCCCGGAGCAGGGCTGGTTTGGATTAGGCGCCCGTGTCTGCGGGATGGATTCTGGGCATTCCAGGCCTTGCGCCTGGGGGGGCCGGTTCCTGCCTGGGCTGGCGTTGCGGCAGCGCGGCTGGGGTGGGGGGCCGGCACTAGGAGGGAAGATCTCTGCAGGGAGCGGAGGTGCAACGCTGCACCTCCAAGTGACCCTGGCAGCAAAGACCCCCGGGATCCTCCCTCTGCAGGGGAGGGCAGCCTGCGCTCCCTTCTGCCATCAAGCCAGCCCCTCCATCTGCCCCCCCACCCCAGGTTGTTGACGGGGCCTGTGTCTCAGGAAGCCTTGTCTGAGCCAAGCGGAGCTGGCAGCACCGGGGGGGGGGGGCAGGAAACCACGCCTCTCATTCATGCTTCTCGCTTGCTCGTGCCTGCGTCATTTCTCTCTCCTGACAATAGCGGGGAGATCTGTGCTGGCTTCCTCTGGGGGCGGGGAGGGGGGAAGTGTCCTGTGATCCTTTTCCCCCATCACCACCCTGGAGGAAATGGCTGTGGGTGTGGGGTGCTGCAGCCCGAGGGCCGGTGGGGCTAGGAGCATTGCCTCTGCAGCTCTGAGTTGTGCCCACCCACTCAGAAAAGCTGGCAGGGAGAGTGGGGGCTTCTCACTAGGCAGGCAGACCCTCCCCTGCCCCTGGATGGTGCTGGGCCCTTAGGGAAAGGGGCAGGGGGCAACATCCTGGCCTCCCAGCTGCAGGGCAAGCCCCCTAGCACGAATGGGGGGTGGGGGTCCAACTGATTTCCCTGTGGTGGAAGGTTACTTTGGTCTGTAGTGGTGCTTTGTCCTTCCCCTGCGCTTGGAAAGCCCTGAGCAGGAGCTGCTGCTGTGTCCAGGCTCCAGCTGCCTGCTGCAGCTGTGCACAGCTGGCGCTGGGGCTCGAGGCCTGTTCTGGGCTGGGGGGGTGCTGCCTCCCTGCTCTCCCCTCCACCCCCTCACCCGTTCCCTGTGGGATCTGCTCTGGAAGGAAGCGGAGGATCTCGTGGGCGCGGGGTCCTGCGGGGGGGGCACTGCCTGGCACCTAGTGCACCTCCCAGCTGGGGCAGAGACTCTTCTGCCACCCCGCCCCACCCTGTCCTGTCCCTGTCCTTTTCCCCATCCTCGGCAGGGCGGGGGGAGGTTACCCGGGGCCAGGCTGGCGCAGGGAGGGAATGCGGCGTGCGGTGAGTCATTGGCGTTTCTCAGAACCGGCAAGCGCTGCCGTGTCTCCAGGGCTGGAGCCGGAGCCGTTCCATGAGTTTCCCCTCCCAGGTCTCCAGGGCTTGGCAGGAGCTCGCCGGGTTCAGCAACCGCCTGCCCCGGGACGGCTCGGGGCTGGGTGCTGCAGGAGGCCTGGGGGCAGATGGCAGGTGGAGGCGTGAGACCCAGGCCCGCTCTGGGGTTGGTGTTCCCCTCCTGCCATGTCCCTGGGGAGGGACAGGGACAGTGCTCCAGTGGTCACCGAGCTCCATGGGATCCTCTCCCTCCATGCTGTGGGCGGCAGAGCCTCCAGCCAGGGCTGGGCTGGGCGGGACGTGTTTATATTGCAGTATCCTGGCTTCGGCTGGGAGGGGGTTGGCAGAGCCGGGTGGGGGTGAAGCCCAGGTGGATCTACTGCGTGCCCTGAAAGCCTGGCGGGGGTGTGCCATGGGCACCTGGGCACACAGGAGGCGGGGGGGGGGGGGGCAGTGGAGCTCAGGGTTAGGATGAGTGAAGTGACCCCAGCTGGCCTGGATACGTGCAGGGGCGGTGCTAGACTGGAGAGAGACTGGGCTGCGGTGGGAGGCTCTCATCTCTGGCCGGGGAGGGGGGGCATGGTGGGAGTTTGGGAGCCGTCTCTGTTGGTCCTTGTGCCCCAGTTCCCGGCACCCCTGGGAGAGGAAGGGTCCATTTTTAGCACCGCAGGGTGGGCACGGGGCTCTGATTGCCCGCTCCGAGTGGGCAAGGGTCAGGGCAGGAGCACACGCAGGTGTGAGTCAGAGCCAAGGGGGGGCACTCGGGCGGTGGCTGACGTCAAGACGCCCCGGAGAGACCTGGGCACGGGGCTGAGGAGGGGCTGGTATGCTGGTGGCTTTGTGGGGTGAGGGAGCCCCGCAACCAGGGGGAGTGGGGCAGCTCCCTCCCTCTCTAACAGGGTCTAGAGGCCAGAGCAGCTGTGCTTGGGTCCTGTCCCTGTAGGAAAGGGAACAGTGGTTAGAGCGACAGGGGCTGGGACTCCTGGGTTGCTGTGATCAGGGCAGGGCTTGTTCTGTGCATGCTGGGGGCAGCTGGTGTCTCATCTTGGGGGGGGGGGGTAGCAGCTCACTGGGGGGGGCAGGACCTGGGTACCCCATTCCCCCCACCCTCCCCTGCCTTCTCTGCACCTGTTCTGCAGTCGGCCTGGTGCCAGCGGGGCTGGGCAGGGGGCTCTTGGCGCTGTCCCCAGCTGGGGAGCCAGGCTTTTCTCCGTATGCTAATCTCCCATCTGTGCTGGCTCCGGCCTGGGAACAATGGAGCCCCCGAGCCGAGGGGTGGCGGGGACGGGGGCCTGGGGCACCCTGTGCCCTCCCGCTCGGGAGCCTCTTCCGCGCTGCGGGGGCGAGCGCGTGCGCCGGGCGGCCGGGAGTCGTGACTGCCGGGCTTTGATTCCAGGGAGGCTTTTGTGGCTGGAGCGAGGGGAATCGTGACTCGGTGCCAAAGGGACCCACGGGCAGGGGCCAGCTGGGCCCTTGTGTCTCTGGGGAGGGGGGCATTTTTTTCCCTTGGTGTTGGCACAGGCGGATAGCTGCCCTCCCCTGCCCTAAGCCTGTCACAGAGGAGGGAAACTGAGGCTCAGAGTGCCACCCGTGGCCCCAGTGGCTGGGATCTGATGCAGGGGAGGGGGCTTGGGGGTATCCTCTTGTCTCCCCCTCTTCGGATTGCCATCACCCTTTGCCGTGCCCGGGTCACAGAGGGCAACTCCCCCTCCCTGCGAACCTGGGTGTCCAGAAGAGTGGCCTCTCCTCCCGCCCACCCCTTCCTTTGCAGCCACAAGCTGACACGCTCGAGGCTTCGCTGCTAGTATTTTTAAGCTGCTTTTTCCCACGGCTTCTCAGAACCAGAGCTGCCTCTTGGAAGGGGGTGCGGGGGCGTGGGGGGCTGGGCAGTGCTGACGGAGGTACCAGGGCTGGCTCATCTCTGTAGCTGGGAAACCTCTGGCTGCAGGGGGTCACGTCAGTCCTGGAGGTCGGGGGGGGGGTCACGGGGTAGCTGAAGAATCGGGGCTCCTTTCTGGTCTCTGTGGCCCCGTCTGGCTGTCTTGGCTCCTGCACCTGGCCCCCATCCCGGGGGGGATCCGTCCCTTTCTCATCCCCAAGCAGAAGCTGGGTGTGAAGGCTTCATTCCCCGGGCCCCTCCCTCTGCATCGGGCTGGCTGCGCTAGGTGCTGCACGTGCTGGGGGCTCCACCCGGCCTTTGCTCCGCACTGGGGTCACGTGTGCTGGCGAAGGGGGGCCCCTTTCCAGCGCGAGGCGGGGGGGTCTCCATGACCTCAATAGCATTGCCTGGGCCTGGCTCCCCACCCACAGCCGGCTGCAACGTGCGTGCCTGGCTCCGCATAGCCCCCACTTCCCCCCAAGCAGCTGGAGGAGCTTAGGCTGGGGGGGGGGGGGGCTGCTAATTTAAAGGGCCCTTGCAGAACTGGGCACCCTGCCTGCCCAGGGTGGAGGTAGCGGGGTCCCTGCTTCTCCAAGCTGAAACAAAGGGGAGCCGGGCAGGCTTGTGAGGGTTAAAGCAGCTGGGTCCCGCGTGCCTGGAATACCAAGTAGCCCCAGCCCATGGATGGGGGGGATGCTTTGTCCCCCCCCTCCGCCCCAGTGCAGACGTCGGGGGCTTTGGCATGAGTAATGAGTGGGGGGCTGGGCGCACAGCCCTATCCTTGGTGCTGCTTGCAGGGGCAGGGGCTCTTCCCCCTCCCGGAGGAGGTGGGGGGGAGGCTGGGCCCCGCTGCGGCTCCCTGCCTGAGTCACGCTGCAGAGGTGCCGCCTGCCAGCACCGTGCCCTGCCGTGCTGTGCCGTGCCATGCCGTGCTGCATGGCGTGTCCTCGCCTGCCCCCTCCCTGTCCTCCAGTCACCTCCTGAAGCCCCGGCCCCCGCAGCCCTCGGAGGCTTGGCTTTGGGTGGGGGCTGCATTGTCCCCACGGCTCCCCCTCCCCACGTCCTCGCGCCAGGGCTGCAGGTGCCGGGGGCCTGCAGGCAGCACCTCCGTTCTCACGTGGCTCTGACTCCGTGTCTGGGGGCAGGGACACGTCCCGTGCGAGGTGCTCTGTGGTCAGCCACGGTGAAACACGTGGCTCCAGGGCTCGGCTGCAAAGGTCAGGGCACGCGGAGGGGGAGGCAAGGGGGTGACAGCAGGCTTGGCAGGGGTGGCATGTGACCTAGGCATTTCCCCCTCCACCCCCCAATGCGTGCACAGCGCCTGCAGCTTGGAGCGACATTTACCCCAGCACGACGTGCTGTGCCTGCCTGAGCTGCTGGCATTTGGAGGCTGCGAGCTGGGCTCCTGGGGTGCTGGGTGAGACCTCCACCCCGCTGCGCAGGGCTTGGCTGGAGAAGGGCGCCCGAGACTCCTTCCTCTCCCACCCCTTCCTAGAGCTCCAGGACAGGCATGTGACCGGGAGCTGGCAGGGGCCGGAGATCAAGGTTTCTCCATAGGATTCCCCCAGCTGGGGCCTCGCGGAGGCACCCTGGGAGGTGGGGGTGGGATTAGCAAGGGCAGGGAGGCCGAGGAGCTCTTCAGAAGCCTCTCAAATAAGCGGCTGGTCCTTAGGATCTCTCCGGCCTGGCTCCTAAATCCTTCAGACCCCATTAGACGAGGCCACGGCCAGGCTGGACCCCCACCGCGGTGTTTTCCCACCGTGTCTGGGGGCCGGGTGCTGCTTTGGGGTGCTTCCGTGTGCCAAGGGAGTGGGGAGGGCAGCACCTGGCCCCCCCCCCAGGACGCGCCTCTGTTTGCCCATCCCCTGCAGCTGGCTGGGCGGAGGTGGCCCGGCTGGCGAGAGACGCCCTGGGAGGCTCCGGGGCAGGGCAGGTCGTGCGCGGGGTGGGGGCTGCAGGGAGCGTCGTGGCCGCTGGACCTTGCCCTCCCGCCGCCCACCCTGCTAATCTCCTCCTGGGAGCGGCAGCAACGCCCTGCCCTCCCCGCGGCGGGTTTATCGCAGGGGGGGCAGGGGCCACCTCCCCTGGCTTGGCAAAAACACCCTCCATCAGCTGACAGCCCTGGCACCCGGGCAGGGCCGAGGCACGCAGCTTTCCCTGGCCACGGTCCCCAGCTCCACCGGGCCTGCTGAGGCCCCTGGCATCCAGGAGAGGGTAGGGGGGGCCTGCTCTGAGCCTTCCTCCGTGCTGCGAGACCCAAGGTCTCCTGCCCCCTGCTCAGCCCTGGCTCGGGGGGGATCCTCAGCTCGGCACCCCTTTCCTCCTGCAGGGACGTGCTGTGGGGTGCAATAACAAATGGGCAGTGGTGGGGGCTGAGAGGGGCTGTCTGGGATTGTGTGTGTGGGGGGTCACTTGTCTCCGAGGTCCCGAGTGCTCCATCCCTCCCTCCCCGGCCCCTGGAGATCAGAGGTCACCGGTCTCCTGCCCCCCGCGCCACTCCCTGGTGCAGCGATCAGCCTGTTGCAGGCGGGCTGGGGGGCGCTGTCTATCTCCTCCAGGGCCCAGGGCAGGGTCCCAGCCTGCGGGTCCTGGGACATGTCTCCTAGGCTTGCAGGCTAGACCGGCTTCCCCAGGGGTGCAGGCTGTCTGGGCGGGTTTGCAAGCCCTAATGCCTGCTCCCTTTGGAGTGTGGGGGCTGCAGAGACCAATGTTGGGGGTGGCTCTGCTGGAAGGCCCCGGGGGCGCTGAGATGAGTCCCTGGTGCCCGCAGCGAGCGGGAAGGATGGTGGGGTTTCCCTCATCTGGGGTCCGGTCCCTGGCTCTGACTCTGCCTCTGACCCCGTCTCCTTCCCTCTCCCCAGGTCAACGACTTCCTGTCGGGAAGGTCCCCGCTGACCCTGGCCCTGCGGGTCGGCGACCACATGATGTTCGTGCAGCTGCAGCTGGCGGCCCAGCAGACGGGAGGGCAGCTCCAGCACCGGCACGTCATCGCCAGCCGGGGCGAGCCCGGGGCCGCGGCCAACCCCGCCTCCCACTGCCGGACGCTGCACGGGGCATCCGGCTCCAACTTCGCCCGCATCCCCGTGGTGCCCGCGTGCCAGCAGAGCCCCGCCCCCAGCCCCGCCCCCTCGGCGCAGGCGACGCCCATGTACTGTAACGCTACCCACCCCGCCCCTGTCACCGCCGGGATGTTCCGGTCGCACGGCGCCAGCACGCAAACGGTTAACAGCAGTGTGGTCTCCTCCTGCTCAGAGGTGAGCCTGGCCTGGGGGGCGCTGGGAGCCAGGTGGGGGGCTGGGAATGGGGTCCGCAGCTGGTGCTGGGCAGCGCCCAGTCTACTCCGTGCCCCTGGGGCTAACTGCAATCTTGAGCCAGAGTTTTTCAGCTGCCCCATTGCACTGCTGGAAAAACTGAGGCACAAAGCAGGGAGGTGACTCCTTTGGCAGGGCTCGGCTGAGCTGGGGTTGCAATGCCAGTCTCCCGATGCCCAGGCTGCTGCCTCACCCCCTGTATCCCACTCCCTCCCCAAGAGCGGGTGCAACGGAGCTCTTCTGGCTCGGAGGCTCCAGACCGCAGCATCCTAAATGCCCCGTTAAATCCCCTTTTGCTGCTGGCTTTGAGCTGCTCTGATGAGTTCAGGTCTTTGTGGCCAGGAGCATCTGCTGGCCTCTCTTCCCGTGGGTGCTGGGAATGGGGCTGCGTCCCGGGCGGTGGGCTCCATTCCTGACATCTCACGCGCTCTCCCCTCCTTGCCCGCGCCAGGTGGACTGCAGCGCCCGGAGCAGCAATGCCAGTGGCAGCAGCAGCCCGGCCCCGACGCCCCGATCCCGCAAACCCGGCGCCGTCATCGAGAGCTTCGTGAACCACGCTCCCGGGGTCTTTTCAGGGACCTTCTCTGGTACGAGACCCGTGGCAGGCCGGGGGGTGTGCGGGGGTGCCAGTTCTCATCTCGCCTGCCCCAGCCTCCCCTTCCTGTTTGTCTGAGCGGCTGGAGGATTGGGGCCTGGGGGGTGACGGGGACCAGAGCCATGCCCTTGTTGGTTGGTATGGTAACCAGAAGGTGTTGCCAAGTGATAGCATCTTGCGGGGCAGAGGTTTCTATGCCTTCCTGCTGGCCGGGGTGGGATGCTCTGGGCATGACTGCAGTGCCCCGTGCCGTGCTCTTGGGCACCCCAAGAGTAACGCCAGTGGGTGGCTGGGAGTGGGCTCCCAAAGGTGGGGTGCCTGCGTGGCATGGCATTGGCCTCACCCGGTGGTTCCCTCCCACAGGAACTTTGCACCCCAACTGCCAGGACAGCAGCGGGCGGCCGCGGCGCGACATTGGCACCATCCTGCAGATCCTCAACGACCTGCTGAGCGCCACGCGGCACTACCAGGGCATGCCCCAGTCCCTGACGCAGCTGCGATGCCAGACCCAGTGCTCCCCCTCGGCCCCCTCCTCCCCGGAGCTCGCTGCCAAAGCTACCTCAGAGACCCTGACGACGGCGACCTCCGTGGCCTCCCAGCCCCTGCACTCCGTGGTCCAGTGCCAGAGCCAAATCCGGATGTGCAAGCCCAGCGGTAAGCCTCACCTGCGTGCCCCCTGCCCCAAAGCCAGCCGGGCTGCCTTCCCGCATCCGGTGGCTTGAGGTCCGTGGCCTGTCTCAGGCCTTGGTTTGTCCCAAGCCTCGTGGCTAGGGTGGCTGCGACTTGCAGCATGGGTCCAGCCTGCCATATGGAAGCCCATTGGCTTCATCCTCATGTCTATCTTCAGAGGCTGACCCAGAGTTAAATGCCACTTCCCCAGGGTTGATGTTCTTGGCGGGGTGCTGATCACTGGGCAAAGGGGACCTCCATGGTCCTAGCCGCCAGCCCCCCAGGCTGCCTGAGCCCCCAGCGGACAATGGGGTGGAAACCAGGGCGCTGGGGTGGAAGGAAGGAGACGGGCGCTCGCCGGGATTCACCCGCTCTGGTTTGCTTCCCCTGCGTATCCGGTTCCGTCGGCTCCTTTGTTCTATAATTGTCCTTGTGGTGCTTCCACGCCAGCTGGCGGCGGGCGGGGGGGAGAGGAGAGGAGCGCTCGGCGGGGCGGGGGGCTCCGGTGCCAGGTGCAAGCGCTCCCAGATTGTGGAGAGCAGACTGAGGAGGTCGCCCCCCGTGCCCCCGACCCTCTCCAGCCTCACCCAGCAGAGCCAGAGAGGCTGGACCAGGCGCCTCCTTGCCAGCCTGGCCGCCTCCAGCAAAGGGTTAATCCCCGGGTGGAACTGGCTGTGTTCAGACCCACCATATGCTGCTGAGTAAATTGAGCCTGGGTCTTTAATGAATGCCCACTTGCTGGGGTTTTTTTATGTCCTAAGCATCTAAAGTAGCAGCCCTGGGCAGAGCCCAGCCTGCAAACCCAGCCCCTGGTACCACCGGTCTCTGTGCCCGGGCTCCTGACCCCGTGCGGACCATTGATTGCAGTGAGCAAGTAGAATAATTCATGGGATGGAGGTTGTGGGGTCTCCGTAGGGTCTCCCATAGGGTCTCCGGGTGGTCAGAGCCGAGCTGGGGGAAGGGTCTCTGGCCTCAGGGGGTGGCAAGCCCCGCGGGGCTTTGCTCTTTATTTTCAGGTCCTCTGCTCACGATTTGCATATTGAAATCAGCTGCTTTGCCTGGGCTTTCCAGTCTAGACACTGATTTGGAAAGGCACCGAATCAGGGCTGCCGAGAGGCTTGTTGGCACCTGCAGCACTGGGTGGGTCTTGGGGGGGCTGAAGTCTGACCCATGCCATTCTGCTTTTCCTAAACTCTCCCTTTTTCCTGCTTCCCGGGAAAGGGTGTCTGCAGAGCCCTCCGGGGTGTGCCCCTGCCCTATCCCGGGATGGCTCCTTCTGTCCTCATCCGTTCCCTTCCCCCCCCTGCCTGGCCATGGCCCGCTCAGGTGCTGCCTCCTCCAGCTGGGCTCCCAAACCTGTGCGGTCAGGCTGATTTCTCTTCCTAGTTGGCTGGTTGGTTTTGATGGGGGCGGAGAGGGGACCAGTCCAGGCAGCGAGGAAGATGCTGAAGCTTTGAACTTCAAAGCTGAGATGCTCTTGAGTTGCTGACGATTTTTTTGCATGGTGGGGGCATGGCTTGTGCCTGCATTGGAGGCCTGCCCCTCTGATGCTCTGGGTATTCTGCAGCGCCGGCATCTCTATATACACTTCGGAGGGGGTTGTGTAGGGAAACTGAGGCAGGATGCGGCTTTCCCAGCACGTGAGTGGTGACAGCCATGGGCAGCAGCCTGGGAAAGGGGCACGAGAGTCGCTGTGAGATGGTGGAGATGGTGGCGGCATTGCGGGGCCGGGGGCCGTGCGTCTGCAGGGGAGCAGGAGCGGGGGGCGTAATTCAGCCTCTTCATGCTCAGCGCTGGGGTACGGCAGCACGGGGACTGCGCGTGTGCACACGCGTGGGCATGTGTGTTTCCCCTGCCCTGCCCTGCCCCACACGTGCGGATGTGGGCACACCTGTCCTGGGTTTTTCTACCTGGCTGCTGCTTTCCACCCGGGTTGAGCTGCTGGCCCTGCATGGGGGTGGGGGGCAAGAGGCTGTCTGGGGGACTGCCCCCACCCCCTCACCCTGCCTCTCCCTCGAGGTCGGACTCTGTTCTTGATCCGGTGCCATCTCCTATCTCTCCTTTCTGTCCCCTGGCAGGCTTGCCTCTGTGCCACCCCCCCCCGCTCTGGCTAAATCCAGGGCCAGACAAAGGGCCCCATTCACTGCCCGGGAGGGCGGTCGTTGGGCTGGGGGGGCCAAGCACTTGGCCTGGGAGCTGGTGTTTCTGGCCTGAGGAAGCTGTAGGCTGGGACAGGGGCAGAAATAGCTGTGGGGGTGGGGAGGAGGTTTCTGCGGGGCGGATGCAGAACAATTCTGCTTTTCTCTTCCTGGTGCAATCCAGCCCAGGCTTCCCAGCCCCCCCACCACACACCCAGGCCAGGTCCCAGCTGCTGCGGGGGCGGAGGAGGGCAAGGGGCAGAGTCTCCTGTGCGGGTGCCAAGCTTTGGGGCGCTGCCGGCTGGCCTCCGGCCAGGTGCCCGCTTGGACAGGGTGGCGTGTGCCACTGGTGCAGGGGGCAGGACAGGATGCTACAGTGAGGAAGAGTGGGTACCTGGTAGCCCAGCAGCGGTGGGCACCCCCCAAAGGGTCCCGGGTGAGCAGGAGGGAGACGGGCAGCCAGGAGGGGGCTGGAGAATCTCAGATGGGGGTTGATTGGGAGCCAGGACCCTTGGGTTTTCTGCTTTGCTCCGGGATGATGGGGTTGCAGCGAGCCAGGCGCCCTGAGACCCTGGGGGGACGAGGCCACGTAAGCCACGGGCGCCGGGCGGACGTGTGGGGAAGCACAGAGCAGCTGCCTCGTCCCCCCCACCCCGGGCTCTGTGCTTTCCCCTCCTCTCCCCCGAAAGCTCGGTCTCTGTCTTCCTCCCCCCCACTGCTTCCTTCTTGTCCTTTCATGACGCCCGAGCGGCAGAGCGGGGCTTAGCCGGATCCTTCCTCCTCCGACGTCACGGGCCTGTGAGACAGGCAGCTGCTGCTGGCGGGGAAGCAGCTCTTGGCAAGGGGGAGGAAAGCCAGACATGGCACCCAACCCGCTTCCGAGCCACCCAAGGGCTGGCAGGCGCGGGTGGCAGGGAGGGGTGCGGGGTCCTGGGGCTTGCGGGGGGGTCTCATCGTGAGCTGTGCCTCCATGTCCTCAAGGTCACCCAGGCTTGAACCCTGGTTCTGGCAGGGATCACTGCTTTTTTTTATTTATTAATTTATTTTTTTCCCCCCTCCCACTGGCTGAGCCCACCCGCCTCCTTCCTCCCTCCTGCTAAGAGCAACAAATCCTCCTCCTCCTCCCCCTCCTCCATCCCCCTGCCCCAGCCCTGTGCATGCTCCAGGCCCTTCCTGACCCCCTTCTCCTGGCTCGGCCCCCCCACCCATGCAGCGGGGAGCCGGGGGGGCCGCGGTGGCGGGGCGGGAGAGCCACATTCCAGTTCCCATGCTGTGTTTGTGCAGTTGGCTCCGGCTCCGGGAGGTGGGAGCTCGAGAGAGGAAACGGGGGGGAGGGCGAGGAACGCAGCGGCAGCCTCGCGCGCCAGGCAGGAGGCTGCAAACGGGCTGAGCCCACCCTGTGCTGCGCCCCCCGGGCTGCGGTGGGGTCCCTGCACACCCACCCCCCTCTTCTTCTTTGCACGCTTCATGTCCTAGAGCTCCCAGCTGGAGCTTCTCCCCAGGCAGAGCTGTGTTGCTTAAGCTCCGGGGATTGCGTGGGTGGGAGGTGTTTTCTGGGGCACTCGCAGCTTTTGTCGTGCCCTCGCAGCCCCCCGCGCCCTCTGTGAGCCGGAGGGCAGCGGTCGGACCTTGCTCCCGGGGTCAGGGGCTGGCTGGGAGGGGGGGCCGGGTCTTGGAGGAAGAGGATGTGAGTCTGTAAGAGGCCAGGCGCCTTCCCGGCACTCGATGGGGTTTTGAAACTGGGGTGGGTGGGTGTGTGCCGAGGAGGGGGGGTCCTGCAGCAGGGGGGCTCAGCTGCGCTTCCTCGGCTGCAGAGGGGCGCTTGCCACGACTGCTCCCTCGAGCAGGGCTTGCCCCCGCCCTAGCCGCAGCCGCGGCCCGGCGTACACCTGCACAGCCCCGCGCAGGAAGGGCAGGGGGGGCTCCTGGCTGCCCCGAGGTTCCTGCTCTGCAACCATTTGCTTAGAGACAAGAAGTGAAACCCAAGTGGCTCGCTGTTGCGAGGGCCGGGGGGTGGAGGGGAGCGCCCTGCAACGCTGCGTGCGGGTGGCTTTTTTTTAACAGGCTTCTGCCATCCATGCCCACTGGCGCCTGCCTGGGGTGTAAACAAGTGCCCGTTGCCCCGGGTCTGCATGCCAGCATCCCCTCGCCCAGGGCAAAGGGGTGGCTTGCTCTCCCTGGGGCTCCCGAGTTGCCCATTTAGCTGCCACGCTGGCTTTGAAGGGCTCGTTTGGGCTGCAGAAAGGCCATGGGCATGATGGTCTCGCCTACACCATGCAGCTGGGGAGCCCCTGAGCAGCGCTTGGTGGGATTAGCACCTCTTTTATCCCCCACCTTTCTTGGTGTGGAAGGGCTCCCGGCTCCTAATGCAGCTAGGACGGGGCTAAACCCGGGGAGGTCCCTGTGATCAGGCCCAGGTCTCTCTGGCTGGGCTCAGCCCCGCGCGGGCTTTGGTGCAGGTGCTCGACGTAACACCGGCCTTGCACGGGGGAGGTTGTATAGCGAGGTTCACAGCCCCCCTCCATGCCGGCATCTGCAATGAGAGCTGGGGGGGGGGGAGGTCTAGACTTCCCCTCTCTGGGTGACCTCTGGCCGCGTACCCAGCCGCCCCGAGGTCCCAGGAACAGTAGCGGCGCTGTGCAAGGACGGATCCGGCCCAGACTGGCGCTGGCTGCGAGGGGAAGTCGCGCCGAGGGCTCTCACGGGGGGGAGGTGGGTGGGGGGCGGGGGTTAGGGGCAGGCGCAGCGACCAACACTGCCGCTTGTGTTCAGCTGCCTCCCCGCCGGCTCGCACGCCAGACAAACAGCCCTAGTATCTGCACCGAGGCCCCCCCCCACCCCCACCGCCCCCTCCTCCCGCAGGGGGTCCTCATTTTTTTTTTTTTGCGAGGCGCAGGAACAGGGCTTTGCTCTCTGCGCCACGCATGCTTTGCATGCCTTTCCGCCCACAGGGGCAGCGCTGGACAGCCGGGGAGGGGGCCCGGCATTGATAGCATTCGGAGAGGGTCTCGGCAGGGGGGAGCGGAGGGAGAGCAGGTGGGAGGGTTTGGAGAGCTGTTGCCTCGCAGGGAGGGGGAAGGGAGGTTGCACGGCGGCTGCGCGGGGCAGCCTGGGCACCGGCTTCCCCTGAGAGGCGCTGGGTGTGGGCGGGAGCCCCTTCCCCACGTGCCAGGCAGGTCTGCAGGCCTGGAGATGGGGGCCGGGCTGGCTGCAATAGCCACTGGCTCCACACGCAGCCTGAAGCCTGGGCGCGCGGTGCCCAAGGGGTTTGGGCTCCTCGGTCCCGGCTGGCCCCGCTGCTAACGTCGTGCAGAGCGGTTTCCCGACCGCCTCTAGGATGCGGCTTGGGACCAAAGCAGTTGGCAAGCGCGTGCAGCTTGCATCCTCCCGGCCCGCCCCGGGGGATAGGAAGGGGCCTTCCCACTCGTGGGCGGAGGGAACGGGGCACGGGGACCGACTCATGGTCACGGGGGAGCGGGATCGGACCCCTGCTGTCAGCATCCCCGAGCCGCTCGGGCTTCGTGCCTCGCTCGGGCCCCGGCTGCTTGGAATTCCCTTTGCGCCAGGCTGCAGCGCCCGTCTCCGGCCCTCGCCGCCCCCACGTCGGTGCCACGTGCTCCCCCGCCCCCCGCGGCGCTGCAGGGAGACGGCAGCGTTCAGGGCCAAGTTTATGATGGAGTGGGATTCTTTTTTCCTCTTTCCCCGGCGCTGAAGCCCACATCTATAAATGTTCAATTGTTCCTCCTCCCACTCGCTGCTAAAGCAAGCGGGGCCGGGGCGCTCTCTCCCCGCCGCTCGCGCTGGAGAGGAGGAGGTGGGAAGCAGCCAGGCGCTTCTGTTCCGCTCGCTCGAGGGACGCACCCTATTAGCGCTGCCGCTGGCAGCCGCGCCATCGCTGCCTCCCTAGGTACGGGCGCATCTTCCCGGCCCACTCCTTCCATCCTCTGTGCCCTTGCTCCCCTCCCCGGCTCCCCAGGAAATGGCGGGGGAGGACGCTTCCTGCTGTCTTGTGCCCGGAAACCAGCCTCGTCTCCTACGGGCTTTTCCATGCTGGTGCCTCCGCTTCGGGGCGTGCGGGTGGGACCGTCTCCAGCCACCCGGGAGGCCGGTTGGAGGCACGAAGCAGACCCGCTCCCTCCTTGCTGTCCGTCCTCGCCTCGGGCGAGGCGTCTCCGGGGCCGCGCGGGGTGCGACTCGGAGCGGTTTTTGGGGACTAAGGAGGGGAGAAGGGATCCGAGTTGGCTCCCAGGTCTGCTCAGGCGACGGGCCCAACCCAAACAGTTCCCCCGGGACCCGTCCCGTTGAGGACGAACGGACGGAGGATGCTTGGAGTACAAAATGGCTTCCCCTCCCGCCCCAGGCCACGCATGCTGTCCCGGCGGCTGGGACCGCGCTCCGGGGTCGCCTGCCCTTTGCCCCTTCCCACCCCCCTGCTGCTTCCATGGTGAGCGAACAAAAGCCGGGCTCTCCGGGAACGGCCCGACTTTTTGGGAGGGCGGCGTCTGTGCCTGAAGCGGTCCAGGAGCATCCTCTGAGGGGCTCCCAGAAGGCAGTCGAGGGGCTGCAGGAGGGGTTTTGCAGTGGAGCTCGGGAGCAGAGGAAGGTTGCTGCTCCCGGCGGGTTTAGCTCTGGGTACCGGACCAGCCCGGAGTGGCGGAGCATGCGGGGCCTGGGTCTTCTCCCTGGCCTTGCAGAAGCGGGTCTCTTGGGTTGCAATATGTGCCTCTTTGTGCCTGGGGCTTGAGAGCCCTGGGATCCGTGCCCAGGTTTGCCACTTTCTGCAGCTGGGGGGGGCGCAGGCTTTGCATCCTCCTCTCCGCTTGCAGAGTCTTTGGACCGGAGACTCTCCCATGCGGCGCTGCCCCGCTGTCTTGCTAAACCATCCCTTGAGCAAGCCCATGCCCTGACCCCGGCCGCGGCTCTCTTTTCCCGTTGCAGGGGACCGCTTGCGGCAGACCGAGAACCGCGCCACCCGCTGCAAGGTGGAGCGCCTCCAGCTGCTGATGCAGCAGAAGCGGCTACGTCGGAAGGCGCGGAGGGACGCCCGGGCCCCCTACCACTGGCTGCCCAACCGCAAGTCCAGCCGGACCAATAGTAACAGCAGCGTGTCCAGCGAAGGCAGCCTGGACCTGGACTTCGAAGACTCGGTGTGGAAACCGGAGGTCAAGGCAGACCTGAAATCGGAGTTTGTCGTAGCATAGACCCCCGGCGAGCAGACTGGACCCGCGGCGCGCCCGGGCGGAGGCTGGCGCACCCGGGGGGCAGCGAGGACTCTCGTCCCTTCGGCGGATGGCGCCCGCCACCGCCTCCTGGAACTGGACGTCTCGGCGGCCCCCGGGCGATGGAGTTTGGGGGGGGGCAAGACCCCTTTTTAATTTTGTTCCTGGTTTCTACTTGGGGGTGGGGCGGGAGGGCTGCGCGGGAGGGAAGGACGGAGCGCCCCAGCTTCGACGGCTGCTGCCGGAGCGGACTCGAACACGCCTGCCGCGGGCACGCGGCGCCGCGCTTTCCGCCGGGGCGGGCGTGGAGAGCCCGGCCGGCCGGAGGGGACGTGGGGGACCGCGGCGGATCAAAGCTGCTCGTTTAGCTGTGAAAGCCCCAAGCGTGCACAGCGCCGGCGGCCCCCCCCACAGGCTCAGAGCCTGGAGCTCGCAATATCCGGGGTCGGACTTTGGGGGGTTGGCTTTTCCGGGGTGCGTGCTGTGCATTCTTGGGCCGTGTGGGGAACCCAGATACTTTTGGGGGGCTGTTTCTTTTCCTTCCCTTTATATGTAGCATTGCTCAGCTGGTGGGGGGGGGTTGTTGTTTTATTTTATTTTATTTTTAATTTTTATTTTTTGGTTTTTATTCGAAATAAATCCAGCCTTCCCACCTCCACGCTCTTAGGTCGCAAGAACCACATGCACTTTACAGGTCTGAGTTGTGAAGTAGCGCCAAGGACAGCTTCGCGGCTGGGTTTTCTTCCCTTTCCAAGCTCTCGGGGGCCGGGCGATGGGCGCTGGCCCTGGGAGTTCGTCCCGCGCCTCGACCCTTCTGCATTGGAGCGGACAATGCAGCGACCCTCTCGGGCGTTTTATTTTGCCAGGGGCATCTTTAATTCTGATTGGTTGTAGCAGCAAAAATGGGGTTTGATTTGATTTTTTTTTTTCTTTTAATTTTATTTTCCACAGAAGGGAATAGAAATGGGCTTTTCCCCTCTGCTGTAGAGACCAACGTTATCATTTCAGCTGTTGATCGTCTCTCTCCTCTTCTTTTCTTTCTTTTTTTTTAACTTAAAAAGGAGAAGAAAAAAAACCATTAAAAAAAATCAGCAGACCCAGTACTCGGTAATGGCTGTTTTGGAAGCCTTGGGGCTAATATTTATAGACATTAATTACCTGACTGAGCCAATACTGACTTAGAAGTCCTCCTGTTTGGTTTTTTTCCTCGTCTGACTTCCCCCCCTTCCCTCTGCCCTTTGTCAGGAGATCTGTGCAAATAGAAACCCCCCGTGTGACGTGTTTTTTGTCCGTAAAAGTCCTTTTTTGTGTGTTTTTTCGGGGAGGGGTGGACGCGGGAGGGGCAGGGGAGGGTACGGGAGATCAAGGACTTTTGATCTTCGTTATATATTTTTTTTAAATTCCAGCAGTATGGATGGAAATAAACACTTTTTTTTCCCTTTGAAATACAAAAAGTCATGAATGATCAGGAAGGAAAGTAGCAACCAATGCGGATTTTCTGGGATTTTTTTTTTTTCTATTCAAATTTTTTTTATGTTATTTCCCCTTCCTTCCTCCCTTCCTTCCTTAGCATTAAATCCGAACCTGCAGCGCGGCAGGCGGGGGCGCGTGGTGTTCGGCTGAAGCCGGTGGGAAGCAGGGCACCGCATCCCTTGCCAAAGGGGCTCTTGTTTGGAGCCCTCTCTGCAGAACAAAGGCCCCGCGGGCTGAACGGAGCGGGCTTTTCGAGGGGGAAAAGAGCAAAATAAGGAACGCGGGTTGCTTCTTTTTTCCCTTTTTTTTTTTTTTTTTTTCAACCTCAAAATGCTGTTCCCTCACCTCCCGGGCAGGCGCGCTCATCCCAGGCAGGAGTGTGCCCGGGGTCCGGCTGGCGCGGCTTCGCCTGGGTACATACTGCTGTATTCCCCGCTCCCCCCAGTGCCACTATGGTTGCCTTTTCCTTCGGCCCAAAGGAAAGACTTGAAGCAACTTTGCCACTAGTGTATCACGGCCTTCTGCAGCTCCCTCCCCTCATGGGCAGAGGGGCTGCGCGGTACCCCCGGGGCTGCCCCCCCACCCTTGGGTGTCCTTGTGTAGCATATATCTATCCCGCTTTAGGGCAGGATTTGGGGGCTCCCACCCCTCCCAAATCCCACTCCAATCACGTGTAGCAAGAAACCCCCATCCATCCCAGAGCCGTCGTGGATCGTCGTACCGAAAAAGCATCCCCCCAGTACTGCCCCTTCCTCCGGCGTCCTGGGCCCCGTCCCCGGCGTTCCCCTCCGGTCACCCAATGCCATTACACTTCCCGTTCCCCCTCGCTGTGAACTTCCTTTGTTGTACGTGTTGCTGTAGTTCTTCTCTTATTTTTTTTAATTATTATTATTATTATTATTATTATTTTATTTTTTATGTTCAAACTTTTTTTTGTTTGGTTTGGTTTTTAAAAATTTTTTGGATCCTCTATTTAAGTGTACTATTTTGTACGGCGCGTGTGCATGGGCGTGGGCCCCTCCGCCCTTCTCCACCTCCTCTCTATCCTGGTTTAGAAGAAAAAAAAGAAAATAGAGAAAAAAAAAAAGAAGAAAAAGCAATCTATATATATATACGCACATATATATATATAAAGGGGGGGTGGGAAAATGAGAGGAAAACAAAGGCAAAGCAGCATTAACGTTCTCCGGTGTGTGTGCGCGTGTGTGTGGGGAGGGTGTCCATGTTATATCACCTCATTTAAGTTACCTGTAATTAAAAAATGGAAAAAAGATTAAAAAAAAAAATCATGGTTTAAAAAATAATAAACGCAGAATAAACCCGGTGTGCCTCCGTCCCCGCGTGTTGGCCGGAGCCGGGTGCTCCCGGGAGCGCCTGTTCAGCCGGAGAGGGCGGGCGACGCCGGCTTGTCCAGGTGGACGGGTGGTGGGAGCTGTTTTGATCTGCCCACTGTGGTGCAAATGTGTGTGCCACGGCGTGATGGGGGCAGGGACGTGGGCAGGGGCTGGAGGGGGTCCCTGATACAGCCTTGTTTCCCAGACTTGGTTGAGTCACTTAATCTCAGTCAATCAGGCCCGAGGCTGCTCAGCAAAACACGCGTGCTCCTTTTGGGGGTTTGGGGGGCGAGCCGCCATCTTCGCTAGGCTTCCCCGCACGCAGGCAGGGACCACCTCGAGACCTTGGCCGGCTCCTAGCCTTGAGGCAGTGCGGGAGGGCACAAGGAGGGAATATCCCGACTTCGCTTCCTTCCTACGCATTACTCAGCCCGCCCCCCACACCCCAACCCCGGGCTCGGGGGAAGGGGGAACCCCACTTTGGGTGCTGATCTTTGCATGCAGCTGAGCAAGGGGAAAAAGCCAGAGGCGCTGAAGCAGCCGGACCTGCCCTTGCAGGATGCATGGGGCACACGTGCTTGGGGGGATAGAGCCTTTCCTGGCCCCACATTTCCATGCCTGGGTCCTGCTCGCAGCATCCCACAGCTTTGAACGAGCTTCATCGGCCGAGATGGCAGCTGCCATGTCTGGGAGAGCCAGGCTGGCATGTCCAGCCCCTGGCACTCGGCCGGTTCCCTGTCACAGGGGCTGTGGAGCCCTTGGGCTCTGACCTTGTGAGCCAGGAGAGCCGGGGACCCTTCCCAGAGCTGGCCGTGAGCGCCTCTCCCACTCCCCAGCCTGGATGCATGGCCTCGAGCCCCATCTCTTCCCGACTTTGGCTGCGTGGCGCTTTCACCTGCCTGCTCTGACCTTGCCCCGAGCCCAGGATGGCTGGGATCACCTGGGTCATCATCATCATCACATCCCTTGCTGTAGCCAAGATGCCAGGAGGCTTTACCCTCGGCATAGCCCATGGCCGGTGAAGGTGGGACCCCTCTGCCACGCTGCTGAGGGCAAAGCAGGTCTCTTGTACCATGCCAGGGCACTGGGCAGTGCAAGCCGTTGGCACCGTGCATTGCCGCAGCGATGGGAGGTATCCCACCCACTAGGTCACCCACCAAGAGGTGACTGACTGTGACTGACAGCCAGCACAAACTAGATCCCAGCGGATCAGCACGGGCAGCGCCTGGGGCGCGGATGGCAAATGCATTGCCTGGACGCCCCAAGACAGGCGAGGCCCCCGTGATCCAGGAGAAGGCACGAGCAGGGCACCCCCCCGGCCCAGCGTGTGGATTTGACATGCACGCATGCATAGGCACACGCTGCGCCCAGGCTCAGCCTCCCACCTCCATGCACCAAGCGCGGTACCACCCAGGCACTGACACGAAAGAGTGAGTAACCCTTGCATAAGAGGCCTCTCCCTACGTCAGCGCCGTTGGGGCAGGGTTTTCCCCCGCCCCTCCCTAGCACTTCCCACCCGGCCCTTTCTGGAGGGGCCCCGTGGGCAAGAGCCGGCCAGGGACCCGCGTGCGGCGTGGCATGGCCGGGGGCTGCCGACCGGGCTGGCGTTTCCTTCTGATGGGGCTAATGCCAGGGGAGCAGCCCCTTGCCCCCCACCTGCTCGCCTGCCTGGGGCCCTGGCCCCCGGCCGGCCCTCCCGTGGGAGGCTGCGGGGCTGAGGAAGTGGCCGTGGGCTGGCGGCGTGACAGTGCGGGTTTCGCTGCGTGAGATGAGCCGAGGCCCAAGGGGCGAAGGGAAATCCTGGAGCTGCCTTGCCGAGAAAGCCTGAGCTCCTCGTCCCCATGCCGCCCGCACAGGAGCTGTGTTGCAACCTCCCACCCGGGCGGTGCCCAGCCGCTGGCCGGGTCAGGCATGAGGAAGAGAAACTCCCAACAGCTTTTGTGCGTCTCCTCCCCTGTGGGAGGGTTGGTGGGTGGAAGTCTCACCCTCCCCTCCCTGTGGCAGCCCTGCCTTTGCTCCCCGGGCCCGTGCAGGCGGGTACTTTCACCGCGCAGGTGGTGCCCGGGGTCGCGGCTGCCCTGAGAACAGGCTGGGCCGGCTCTTCTCCATCCCACGCTCCCCCGGCGCTGGGCTGTGCCTCCTCCTCCCCGAGCCCCAGCTGGAGCCGCGGCCCCCTTGTCGCGAAAGGTCCCGGGAGGTGCCCCGGGTCATCGGGGTGCAGCGGTGGCAGAGACCGGCTGCCCGCTCTCGTCCTGGGGTGCCATGCTGGGGGTCGATGGGCATTCAAGGGAGGGAGAGACCGAAAGCGGAGCAGGCCCCCCATGTGCAGCCTCGACCTGGGGCCCACGAGACCTGGCTGGGCTGCTTTGCCCCGGTGGGTGGCACCGGGCCCCTGTCTGGGCGCTGCCCCAATTGCCCTTCCCTGCAAAGTGTGGGCAGCAGAGGAGCGGTCGCAGGCTCTGTGGGGCTGAGGGTGGTTGCAAAGGGTTGCCCCCCTCTCCCGAAACCCACCAGGAACCAGTACGGAGCAAACTGGGCAAACCAGTCCCTGGCCTGCTCTCCCGCTGACCTCTCCCTGCCTCTGCTGCTCCCAGGGGCTGGGCGGGAGGTTCTGGTTATACCAGCCCAGCCTGTGTCTGCGCTCCCCAGCCCCGGCTGCCCCGAGGTCCTGGCCGCCAGGCGCCCTCTCCGTTAGGGCTGGAGGGGCCGGGAGCTCTGTCCTGCTGCCTCTTTGCTGGCAGGGAGGTTTCCGAGCCCGAGGGGTTCGGGAGCCCCTGCCTAAGTCCATCCTCCCTGCCTTGGTCCCATTGTGCCCCCTCCAAAGGACCCAGGATGCCTGGGTTCCACCCCTGCCAGTTGCTGCATGGCCTGCACTGGACCGTGCCTCTGTTTCCCCATCAACAACATGTGTCAGGGGGTTGGCAGGCTGCTACAGAAACGCCAGCCCGGGGGCATTGTGAGTCCAGCCCTTGCGTAGCCTGGGCGGCTGAGTCCCCAGCGCCGGCTGCAGAGCCACCCAGGGCAGTGGGGGGCAGGGAGGCTGGGAAACTGAACTCCTTTCCGTTCACGCACGGAGGCAGCTGCAATCGAGGAGTGCTCGCTGCCACTGCCTCCTTTGCATGCCCCGCGTCTGCCAGGCCTGGTGCGTGTTCCTGGTAGAGGGCAGGAAGCCGGGGGAGGGTGTGAGCTCACGTTCCGCTCGCTGCTGCTCACCTCCGGAAGCGTGGCGTGCGTGCGCACGTGTGCATGGCCAGCCTGCGGGGCCCCGGCCAGCCTGACCTGCAGCCAGCAGGTGGGTGGTGGCACGCGCGTGGGTGACACAGGCTCCAGGAACAGGCTGGGGATAGGGCCCCGGGTCCCCGCAGCCTGCCCTGATGCTGCCCCGCAGCCCAGGTTAGCAGGTGGGAGCCGGCCCCAGGCTGCTTGGCATCTCCACTGCGCCTCCTTGTATGTGCGCGTGCACGCGTGTGTGCATGCGTGTCCAAAGAGGGATATTGCACGTGCTCCGGGAATACAGGCCAACCCTGGTACACAGATGAACTCCACGGGGCCTCGCTCGTGCCAACGCTCCCATCGCTGCAGCCCCCAGCTCCTACCAGGAAGGCAGCAGGAGGGGGCTGCAGCCTGTGGGGGGGTCTGACAGGGGGCTGCAGCCTGGGGCCTTCCTGGATCTCTCGTCCTGCCCTTGGCGGGCACTCCACAGCTTGTGCAGAGGCAGCCTCTGGCGGGAGGTGGGCAAGAGCACCCATGTGCATGGTGCCACGAGGGCCCGTGGGCCCGGCTGCATGAGATGGAGACCCCTTCTGCTCCCAGCCCCGGTCCCGGGGATGGAGAAGCGATTATTTTGCCTCTTCCAGCTCTTCTGGCCTGGCAGACGTCAGCTCTGCCTCTCCCTGCAGCCCCTCGCACCCGCATGGGGGGGACCCCACACCCCTGTTTGCTCCACCGGGTCCACCCAAAGGGGCTTTCTGGTCCGTGTGGCCCCTCGGAGCCAGGAGCCGTCTTCGCCTGAGCTTGTGCCCGGCCAGCGCGTGGGCGGAAGGCGTGGTGCCGGCTGCGGGGGAGGCCACAGCTTCCTGCCCCCCCACCTGCGAGCCAGGCCCTGCTCTTCCTGCCACTGCTGAAAATATTCCCCTCCCTCCTCCGTGCACCTGGGCTGGGGCGGGGGCCGGCTGAGCGGGGGCGCGATCGGCACCCGCAGCCCACGGCGCCCTGGCGGCCGTTGTGGGGGGGTGGCTGGCACCGCTCCAGGGATGCTGCTGGCTTGTGAATCGCCGGCTTTCATTGCTGGCTCCACATCTGGGCCCTTGGCGGCCGGGGGCGGATGCTAGGAAGCTGGCACCGGGCAAAGGAGCAGGTGGTTGGCACAGGTGTCCTGGGCACTGGGCTGCGGCATGGAGCTGGCGGGGCAGGCATGAGCCAGGCGCCCTCCATGAACCCCCAGGCTCTGCCATGGGCGCCCCTCAGCCTATGTGTTCACACACACACACACACGTACGTGCATGTACACGCATACACACACACATGCGTGGCCACCGTCAGAGCCATCCCACAGAGCTTGCAGTCAAATGAGACCAGGCCCCCAAAGCGCAGGGAGGAAACCGAGGCACGGAAAGGGATGTGGCTGGGCCCGAGGCCTCGCAACGGGTCGTGGGATACAACCCAGGCGTCCCGAGGCCCCTGGCGTGCGCCGGCCACTGCTGATTTCCGTTCTGCAATGCGTATTAGACAGTACCCCCCACATACCCCCGTAACCCCCACATACCCCCTCCCCTAGCCCCTGCTCCTGTTCTGATGCTTAATGCTGGCAGGGGATGGACTTTCTCCCTGGACCTGATGGCAGGATCAGGACCTCCGGTCCCATGCTGCTGGCACTGAGGGGTGCCCAGGCCCGTGCGGATGCTCTAGACTGGGGTACAGCCGCTGTGGTAACCTCGCTGGGCACCTTTACCCCAGGCTAACTGCGGCCACGCGGGGGGGTGCCCTGCCAGCAGCATGCAGCATCGCCTCCCGGGCAAAGCCCCGGCCCGGGTGCGGGCGTCTCGAGGTGGGAGCGGTGCCAGAGGAAGCGGCTTGGGAGGAAGTGGCTACAGGTTCCCGCGGTGACATGGTGACATCGCCCTGTGGCCCTCCCTACCAGCTCCTTGCCTTTGACGTCATTTCGAGTCGAGCCCCGGGGCCTCCACCCTCCTCCCCCCGCCCCGGGCCCGCAGCCTGAGTCACGCCAAATTTGGCAACGGGAAGAGGCCCCGCGTACCCTGGCAGAGGCCTTTTAAGGCAATCCCTACCCGTCTGTGCACATGCACACGCACATGCACATGCTGGGCTCTGCCTCCACACGCATGCACATGCCCCCCATAGGCACATATACACACACACACACACGCACTTGCCCCTCTGTGCCCACACACATATGCACATGTGCCTGCCTATGCCTCTACACACACACATGCATACATATGCTTGCACACACACATGCATGCGCACACATACACCTGCCCAGACACCTATACACATGTGCACACACACATACGTGCACACGTACACACACCTGCCTGTGCACACATCTGCCTGTATGCATACACACATGCACACACTCACACACATGCCTTGTGTGGGTGCACACACATGGACACCGATGCACTTGCACTCACATGCATGCATGCATGCGCGCGCACACACACATCCTGCCTTTGCACACACACACATGCCCACGCAGCAGTCTCTCCATCAGACTGCAGGCAGGGGCCTCCTCCTCCCGTTTCCCTGCCCAGCCACAGGACTTGGGGCCCCAGCTGCCGGCTCCCGGGTCTCCTCTTCCTCTGATCTCCCCAGCCCAGGGGGTCCCTGCTCAGCCCCCCACCCCCCACACACACAGCCGCAAGCCCTTGGGTCCCTTCCTGCCCCGGGGGCCAGCAAAGCAGCCCCAGCCTTGGGGACTTGCCTTGAGTTAGCAGCAGGGAGGAGGGGACCCCAAAGTGGGGGTGCAAGGTTTAGGGGAGGGGGTGTAGCTGGATCCAATCCCAGGAGAGGGTTAACCCCTTCCTCCCCAGTTAGACCCTCCCAGTCCCTGCCACGACCCAGCACCAGAGCAGGTGCCCAGCTCCCCGAGGCGTCTGGGGCAGACTGGCTGGGGGGGGCACCTGCCCCACTTTCCACAAAGGGCTCAGTCCCCCCGGCAAACGTCTGCATGGGGAGTGGGTGAGCTGGGGCCGGAGCTGCCCCACCACGGGGCAGGAGGGAGGAGACAGCTGTGGGGGAAGGGGCTGAGGGGGCAGGATGAGGCCAGCATTCGAACCCAGATGTCCTGCCTTCCTGTCCCCTATCCCTGGGTGTCTGCCCGCACCACCCCCCCGGCTCTAACCAGTGACCCTCACTCCCCTCCACAGGTGCCCGGGCATGAGGGTCTCACCTTGGCATGGGAGTGGGGGAGGGGAGCAGCGGATCCATTTCATGCCCAGACACAGAGGAGATGCAAGGAGGGAATGGAAACCTTGAGCGGGGGGCAGTACTCTCCACCCCCAGCCCCCACCCCTGTGCACCCTGGGTGGGGGGCTCTGCTCATGAACAGGGGCAGCGCCAGCTGGGCCAAAGGATAAAGTGAGGGGGCCTCGGCTGGGCTGTGGGGAGGTGGCGGGGCTAGGACCCTGCTCCCCAGGAGGTGACGGCGGGAGGGGGTGCCGATGGGCCTAGCAGTGCTGGGGTTAGGCATGTGTGCAGGGGGTGACAGCAGCTGCGGGGCGGGGGAGCAGGCCCTGGCATGCCACGCGCCCGGGCTGTCATGCAGTAGACGGACGCTGCCCCCGGGCAGGGGAGAGGGGCTGTGGGGGGGTCCCATTCCAGGTGTCTTTGCAGCTGCTGCAGGCAGGTGGAGGCAGGCGGGGTGGCGGGGAGGGAGGGGATCCCCAGCACAGGGGAGCTGGGAGAGGCCTCCCAGGCTGTGGCCGGGAGCCGCACTGCCCGCCTCCCCCAGCCCCGCTGCCTCCAAGGGGCCCACAGCCAGCTGTGTCCTGGGGCCAGGTGTGCCACATCTGCAGGGGGCCGGCCCAAGGCAAGGGGTAGGAGCCCCCCAGCCCCAGCTCCACCCCTGATGCCCTGCGTGGCCTTGGGCACGTCACTTAGACCTCAGCCCCTGCCCCTCCTCTGAAGCAGAGGCTGATCCCACCGGGGTGTATCTGTGTGGCCGACCCCCCCCCTTCCATGTGCAAACACCCCCCAGAGATCTCACACCCCCACGTAGGGATGGCATGCACCCAGAGGTGGCCCCTCAGAGCACTTTGCACGCGCACGTGGATCGCATCTGGCTCGCACACACCCTCACGGCATGCTGGGTGCCCAGCCTGCAACTGTGTTAATAGGGGCCCCCCTGGCAGCGCGTGGCCGCAGATGTGAGCTGCTCCTGGGACGGCGGAGAGCCCAGCGGCTGTGGAGGAGGAAACGGGCAGCCCTGAGTCTGGGAGCAGAGACCTGGGTCAGATGACTGGAAGGAGCCCAGGTTTGGGGCATACAAGCCTCTGGGCATGTAGGGGGCTGTCTGGCCCTGGCTGCTGCAGGACTGGGGCTCCGGGTGCACCTGCCGCTGGCCAGGTGAGATGCCTGCGAGGCCGGGGACTGAGCCACCCCCAGGGAAGGAGACCTCTAGCCAGCTGGGCCCCGAGGAGGGGGCTGCATTTGAGGGGGAGCCGCGTGTGCCGGTGTTTTGTGTTTGCATTTCATCAGAGGTTTGGGTAGTAGGTACGGGCGGGCGCAAAGGCCACCGCAGTTCAAGACCCGGGTCTGAGGCTGCAGCTCGGGGCTGAGGGTTTGACCAGAGGAAAAGGGGCAGGGCTGGGATGTCTGAGCCCCACCAGCAAGTGCCATGAGGCCTGCCTTGAAGGGAAAGCATAGAGACAGACCGCCTGGGACTGAGTTGGGGCAGAGGTCTGCAAGGACGGAGCAGGAAGACCGTGTGTGCCTAGGCAGCTCGCGCCCCGCAGAGCTTGCGTGTCCGTGCGAAGCGTGCAGGCACCTGCGTGTGCACCGTTCCCAAAGCCAGCCCTGCAGGGAGGCAGCGGGGGCCCCAGACCCCCACCCAGGCCGCTTGTGCTCCTGCCACGGCTGTCGGGGCTGCAGCTCCACGTACACGGCAGCCAGGCAGAGGGCCTTGCATTTAACTTCTCCGGCGTCTCGCGCACCACCGCCAACCCCTGGGTAATTACAGCTGTAGATGGGCTCGTCTGCCCACATGAAACCCGGCCAGGCTGGGGGGTGCTCAGCCTGCTCCGTGCTGACGCAGCCACTGCCTCCCCGCTGAAACGGGCCGTGCCGGAGCCCGGGCAGCTCTGATGCAACCTGATCCTTGTAGCCTTCGCCAGGGCTAATGCCCTTAGCCACTGCCTCTCCCAGGGGCCGGGAGACATCTCAGCCCCTCCACGTCCCCAGGCAGCTGCTCTGACTCTTGATCCCAGCCTGTGGGAGCCCCCATCATGCCCCGCTACAGTGGGGCTGGCATGGCCCGAATGCACTCGTGCACACACAGGCGAGCCTGCACACCCCCTGCACACTCATGTACACAGGCAGGCATGCACACGCCACGTGGGCACACATTCCAGTGTATGCACCTGCATGCACACGCACGGGCAGGGGCGCACACAGGCTCTCGGGAGGAGCGGGGCTAGGTGGGGCCCGTGCAGCGCAGCACAGGCTGGGGCAGAGCCCGGGGTGAGGCCCGCCAGCTGCCACCCGGGTGATTAGGTCTGGCCTCTGCTGCTCCCAAATTCCTGCAGGGTCAAGAGGCCAATGGCTCCCTCTCCTTTGACCCCCCCCTGCCACCGCCGCAGGCAGGATCCTGCCCCTGCCCCTGCCCGGGCAGGCTGGAGCAGCGGGGGACAGCCAGGGGCAGGGGAGGGGGGTCCTGCGGGCCAGGCTGGTTTTTGCACTGATCTGCAGAGCCGCCTCCGCACCCGCAGGCCCTGACCCTGGCCAGGACCCACGGCAGGAAGGAGAAGGAGGAAGAAGGTGTAATTGGGTGCAGGATTTGGCCCTGAGGGTTGGTTTCCACTCCCCACCACCTGCCCAGCCAGCAGCTCTCATGCAATCCTGGGGAGGGGGGGTGTTATAATACTAGTGCCGGATGGGGGACCACTACTGGGCCACCAAGTGCTGGATGTGGCATGAAATCCCCTGGGGGCTTCGCTCTGGCTTGTCCCTGGGGGATGCCCAGAGGCCACCAGGATGGGCAGCAGGCTAGAAGCCTCCACTCGCCCTTGTCCAGCCGTGGGGACCCCTGCCCTTCGCCTCCCCCAGGAGTTGGGTGGGAGCAGATTGACCCCTGACCCCCTGGGGACATCAAAGGGAAGGGGCGGGGGCATCGGGACCTTGGGCAGGGGCTGGGAGAAGAGGCTGGGGGCAACAATCCCCTCCGCGCCTGCAGGAGACCTGGTGTCTCCTCCAAGCCCAGGACTTGGCCCTGCTGAGCACAGGCTGAGCTGCAGGAAGCGCCGGGGGGGGGGTGGTACATGCTGGGGACCCCCCGTCAGACCGACCCCCTGCCTCTGCCGCCTGGGTTCCTCCCTCCCCTTGGGGGTTAACAATTTGTTAGTGAAGGCAAAACCCGAACGAGGCAGAATCCACCTCCCACACGCCAGCATCGCTCCCCCCCACTGCGCCCATGGCGGCACCGCCTGCCCGGGCACCTGGCGTCTGCGCTGGGCGATGGTGAGAGACCGGGTTGGCGCGGCGCTGCCAGACGCCGGGTGGGCGGCGGAGCTGCCAGCACGTCCCTGGCAGGAGCAGGGAACGCGGCGTCTGCTTGGCAGCTCGGAAAATCACCGGGCTGCGGGGAGCCTGGTGCATCCCGGGCTGGCGGTGCTGGGGGCGGAGGCAGGTTGGGGGTACCGCTCCTCAGCCCGGGGGGCTGTGCTGGGCTGAGCTAGGGATGCTGGATCCCCTGACATGGGCATGGGAGGAGGGTGCATCACGGCATTGCTTGGGGCCCGCGTGCACGGTGCTGTACGATCCCAACACGACGCCGCTGAGCCTGCCCATTCACGTGGGCAAGGCAGCATCTCTCCCGTTTGGATGTGGGAGCTCACAGCTCTGCATGGGCCCAAAGAGGGGTGCAGAGCAGCACGTCCACTGGACCCCCCAGGCCCTCCCTGCCTTGCCTTTGCCCGCTCCATCTCCCCGGGCGCAAGCTCCCTGCTCCCGGGGCGCTGAGACCACATCGGGTGGGCGATCCCTGCAGGGTGGGGAGGGGGGCGCTGGCCAGAAAGGGCTGTGGGTCTGGGCCAGGACTTCCCAGTGCAGCCAGCTGGCCCCGTGAATGGGAGCTGAGTCCTACTGCCCAGCCCCCCGCTGCTCTAACCACTGCACCACCCTTCCTTCCCAGAGGTGAGCGAGAACCCAGGAGTCCTGAGCCCAGGCCTGGCTGCACCCCCCACTCCCCCTTGCTAGGTCCTGGAGCTGCTCCGTCCATGGCAGCCCCTGTGAGAGGGCCTGGGAAGGGGGGGCCAGGGAGGGGGCGTGAGCCTGGGAGCCCCGCGGCCCTGCCTGCCTGCCTGGGCGTGGGGCGCTGGTATGCGCTATCAGATGTTGGAGCCGGTCTGAACTCGCCCGCCCAGCCGAGGGGCTGGCGTGGGGGGAGCCGGGCTCCTGGGCACTGCGCCCAGCTCTGGGGGGGAGCATGGAGGCGGGGGGCTGTCTCTGGAGTGGGAGGGGGCAGATGCCTGTTGCACACGGGGGCAGGGGGCATGTTGAGAGGGGTGCAGGGTCATGATGGAGCTGGAGGGAAAAGCCAATTTCTTGCTGCCTTTCTTCTCTCCCTTCCACCCGCCTACGAGGCAGGAGGCTCGGTGTTGGCACCGCGGGGCTGGGGGGGTGGCGGCACAGACCGGGGGTGCAAGGAGCAGGTGCTGGGGGCTGTGGGGGCAGCAGGCTCTGAGCTGGGGGGTGCCCGGTCTCCACTGCCCCAGGCTTGCTTTTCCAACCCCTCCAGCCCAGCCTGCCCTGTCCTGGCGTGACCCAGGGCCCGGGCTGTGCCAGGGATGGATGGGGCAGAGCCCGGCGGAGCCCAGCCCGCCCCCCTCTCGGGACAGTGCTGGGTGGGGGCTGGGAGATGGCCGTGAGCGCCTGGGCCAGCGGGCGCGGGATGGGATCGTGGAATTAAAAACATTCCAGGAACTGCCTTTGAACCAGATAAAATAACAAACACGCGGCCAGGAATGTCTGCCCCCCCTCCGCAGCACCGCCTGCCCCCTCCAGCCTGCACCCCCCGCACCCTGCCCCGTCCTTTGTCTCTGCTCCACCCTGCACCCCTGTCCTTCCTCCCCTCCCTCCTCCCTCTGTCTCTCGGGCTCCTGGATTCCCTTTGTAGCCAGGGCAGATCCTGCCCCCCCAGCCATGCTGCTGCCTGGCACAAGCAGCTGGTTCCCCATGCCAGGCAAGGGAAGGCAGGTGGCATCCGCCGGCCTGGGCCAGCACCTCCCAGGCCTGTTGGACGGCAGCTCCGCTTTGCCCCCCCCGCCTTCCCATGCCTGGCTTGTGTGCACGAGGGGGGAAGAGGGCCGTCTGCTTGTGCAAGGGGGTGCAAGGGCCCCTGGGCATGGGGTGGCTCAGAGGGAGGAGTGTGCAAGGGGTGACTGGGGCTTGCTAGGATGACCTGCTGGGGGTGGGGGGTGTGCCCCGGGACTGTGTGCAGGCCGGGAGTACCTGGGGGTGTGCATAGCACTGGGTGAGAGGGTGCCCGGTGAGACCCCCAGGGTACGGGGGGGTAGGATGAGCACCCGGCACCAACGCCAAGCTCCCAGGACCTCCACAGCCAAGCGGGGTCCGAGCCCCCTGCCGCAGGTCCAGCTGCTTCTCCCCTCCTCCATCCCCTGGCCCATCCCCGCCTGCGGCCTGGCTCCCTGGGATGGCCGGGGGCCAGCGGGGCGGAGAGGCCGGCCCGGGATGCTTGTGCCGTGAGATCATGGGGGAGCGTGGAGCCAAGGGCAGCCGCCTGGCCCCCTCCTTCCCCGGACAGCCGCGAAACCTCGGCCCGGCGGCCTGGCCGGGTGGGGCCTTGCACAAGAGCCCCCGCCTGCCCGCCCGGCCGTGAGGTCATTGCTGAGTTGGGAACAGGGTCTTCTTTGTGCCAGCAGCCCCCGGCTCTCACCCCGACCCACCGGGGCCAGCTCCGGGCACTGGGGCAGGGCACGGACTATCCACCCCCCTACCCAACCCCAGGGTCTGTTGGGGTGGCGGGGAGGGCTCTAGGATCCCCTTTCCCATCCCTCCTGCCCTATCTGGGGGCAGAGCCGGCTGGTGGCCCCCTCCCCAGCCACCTTGGACCATGCACCGGACAAGCCCTGTGCTTGGAAACGGGGGGAGAGGAGTCGTAGGCAGGCTGCAGGGGCCAGCCTGGGATGGGATGGGGTCGGGGGCGGTGGGAAGGGGTCTGCAGGGATGGGCAGAGCAGGGCCAGGGTGCAGGCGGACAAAGGGCGCTGGGGAAGCGGAGCTGAGCCGGCTCCGGGTGGCAGGGGGCCAGCAGCAACAGCTGGCAAAGGCTGGAGGCTGGCACCGCGCCAGGCCGGCTACCAGTCCCCACCCCGCGCCGGCTCCCTGCCACGGCAGCACCAGAACCCAAACAACAGGCTGTGCAGAGCAAGCAGCACCCCCCCGCCCCCCAGCATCCTCCGGGCTTTGTTACCACGAGGCTTATTAAGGGGTTAATGGCAGGGGGAGGCTTGCTGCTGGCATCCACTGCCCCGGGCACTGCAGGGAGTGGGGCAGGAGCACTGCCCGGGGCAGGACCGGATGCCCCAGCCCCTGCTGGCGGGGGCTCTGCCTGCCCCCGTCTGCATCCGTGCCCCAGGCAGGCGGTGGCAGAGGGGACCTCCTCTGCTCTGTGCCCCACCCTGGGAATATCAGACCCCCGCCCCATGCTGGGAGCGCGCCAGGCAGAGCCGGGCAGGCCCTTGGCCAGCAGCACCGGTGGTTTTTGGAGAGAGAGCGAACCCAGCGGCCCCTCCTGGCTCCCCCAGGCCTGAGCGGCCCCCCCAGCTCTGCCACTGCCCCTCTGCCTTCCCTCTTGCACGTGCAGCCCTGAGCGTCCTCCGTGGCCCCCAGACCCTGTCCTGACCCCTGGGGAGGGGGCTGCTGGCTGAGCGGGGCCCCCGGAGGCTGCCTGGGGCAGGAGCGAGGCCTGGGGGCCGGGGGCTGGCCAGGAGCCGGGGGCTTGGCAGGGTGGGGGCAGAGCCTCTGGCTCAGATGACCTGGGTGCCTCCTTTCCAGGAACCGCTGGGCCCACGGGGCTTGGCAGCGCTGGGAAACCAGCGTCCTGGTCCGGCCAAGCCCAGCTGCTCCTCGGCAGGGGACAGAGCAGTAGGAGGGGGGGGTCCGCACCGGGATGCAGCAGCTCGGAGGGCAGGGCCGCGGGCACAGCTGCCCTGGGGGTGGAGCAGGGGGGGAGTGGAGCTAGAAGGACCAGGAGAGCGTATCCGGGGCTTTGCACAGCCTCCCCCAGCCCGGAGACCCCCCTCCATCCCTGAGGGCTCCTAGTTCACAGCCTGTCCCCTGCAGCGGCTGCCTGGGCACCTCCTAGCCAGGCCTCGCTCCACCCTGGCTCTGCCAACACCCGGCCGCATCTGCCATGCAGCTGAGACCCCCCCAACTCATCTCAGGGGTGACCCCCCCCCTTCCTCCAGCCAGAGCAACCCCCACCCCCTGCAGCACATCTGGGCCCCAGGCGCAGGCCTTGCACCTGGCAGGCAGAGGGTTAAACCGTGCGAGGGGTGTGGGGGGGTCTCCCTCAGAGAAGTGGCGGGGGGGGATGGGGACCAGCGCCTGCGCAGCGTCTGCTGCAGCTGAACTGCCGTGAACCCCCTCGGTGTGTGGGCGCGAGGCGCTGGCTGACGGGAGCCAGGCTGCGCAGCTCCAACCTGCTGGGCCCAGGCACGGCGCCGAGGCACATGGCTCCGCGCGGCTGCCGGCGTGGGCTGCGCTCCCACTGCCTCCGCTGCCTGCCGGGGCGGGGGGAGGAGGGACCCCACTCAGCACCCCCCTGGCAATCAGGCCCCCCCACACCACCTCCTGCAGGGTGCTGAGTGCCGGGGTGCAGGCATAGCCCAGGGGGCTTGGAAAACACCCTCCTTCCTCCCCTGGTCCATATAACCCTGTAGGGCCTGGCATGTGGGATCCCCGAGGCTCCAGGCGTGGCCAGATCTGCCCAACCTGCTCCCCGTGCTACCCACGCGCAGGTGTAGAGACCCCGCGGGGTATGGAGACCGTTAGAGAGGTGCAGAGACCGGAGGTCTAGAGACCTGGCCCCTGCGTGAGGGGCAGGGGGATCGGACCCCTCAAGGAAGGTGAGCGCAAGGGACAAGCAGGCATTTGCATTTGCCCAGGCAAATGCAAGCAGGCACTTGCATCCCTGCATTTGCCCTGCGGAGGTGCCCAGCCCGGCCTGGCGACTCCTGCGGGTAGGGCTGTATGGACTGGATTGCACCCACGTGGCATCATCCTTTGGTCCAGCTCCAGGGAGGGCTCCCGCTCTGTGCCTACCCGCTAGGGAAGGGTTCAAGGCTGTTGGGCAGGCTGGGGTGGGACCCCCCCCCCCACCCCACCCCACCCCACCCCACCAGTCACCTGCGCCCGGCTCTGCTCTTGCAGCACGTGGTGCAGGGTGCTTGCCCCTTCCCAGTGCTGCAGCCCGTGTGCAGGTGCTGGGTATCTCCCCCACACCTCCCTACAGCGGGCAGCTGCTTCCGCCCCCCCCGGCTCCCTTTTGTGTCACCTTCAGCCCCAGCACTAGGCCAGGGACAGCCCAGCAGGAAGCTATTGTAGGCCTGATGCTGCCAGGCCGGGGGGTGCTGGGGTGGTGCTGGCAGCAGGGGCAGGATGGTGCCCTGGCACTGCCCCAGGTGGATAGGCAGGGATGGGGGAGAGGTGGAGATGCTTACCCACCCCCTTTGCTCACCTTTGCACAGGGCTTAGGAAAGCAGTTACTCAGTACAACCCACTTATTGCACCCCATGCCTCCAGGATGCGACCTGCTCTGGGGTGGAGTCAGCTGCCTGCTGAGACGTCCAGGGGGCTGCTGTGGGCAGGGGCCCAGAGCATTGCCCCCTACTTCCACCCCAGCTGTGAGATCCCCCCCTGCCTCGGCTGAAGCCTCCAGTAGGACAGGGCAGCAGGAAGGTTTCACGAGGGATCTCCCAGGCGCTTGGCACGGGGGCGGCATTGCAGTGCAGCTGGCTCTGGGGAGGGCACACACGGAGCTAAGCCTCTCCAAGTGCTGCTGGGGCCTGTCGCTGGGTGCCCATTGCCGGTATCAAAGAAGACGAGCAGTTCCTAGCGCTCTGATACCCTCGGGCCGGAGAGTCAAGGGCGGAGGAAGAGGTGGGGGTGCGGGGGTACCGGGACAGAGGGCCATGCGTCTCTGCAAGGGGCTATTGCGCCAGCCCCGGGGCCCTGGCCGAGGCGGGAGGGGGGTGGAGGTCAGAGCGGGTGCGTCAGTGTTTACAAGGACCTTCAGGAGCCTTCTGACGTCCACGCCGGCCCCTGCCAGGCCGCCCCTGCCAGCTGGCGCCGCGCCACCGACACTTTTAGCTCCCGCTAGGGCGGCTTGTTAACCTTGGTGATTTACGGGGCTGGCACCCAGCCACCGGGATGCAAACCTCTCCCTGCATCTGGAGCCGCTCAGGAGAGCCGCGCCGGGCTCTCGCTATAGGGGGTGCCTGCCTTTCCTCCCCACCCCGTGTTCCCTTCCAGCTGCCCCCTCCATCCTCCCCTTTGTCTGCTCCAGTTCAGACGAGCAGATGGGGCGTGAGTGCCAGGCTATATATAGCGAGGACCCACAGGTAATGATGCATCACGGGGCAGTGCCGTCACCGCCGTCCCGGTGACGCAGCTTGTCATCCAGGGAGAGATGCTGGCTCCAAGGCCAGGGGCACCAGCGCCTGCCGGGGGCCTCACGCTGCCCCTGGGGTTGGGGATGCAGATCAGGAGGTGGACTTGGGGCCTGAGCCAGGATCTGCCCAGTGCAGTGCCCTCCAGGGGCTGAGTCCATGCCTGGGTGGCAGTGCCACCTCCCCAAACCCCCCATGTCCAGCTTGGGCACCGGGGGCTGAGGCAGAGACCAGATCCCCAGTGTCCAGGGGCCAAGGCAAGAGTGCTGCACGTAGCCCCCAAGTGGGACTCTAGCCCCGTGTCGTGTGTGGACATACTCCCATGCTGGCCCCTGCCAGTCGCCCCCGCTGTGAGGCAAGGGGACAGCTCCCTGCCCACCACGTTTCCTCCCTGCCGCCCGGTCTGGCCCTGGGGAGAGGCCGAGCGAGGCTGCCGGACCTCGCTGGGGAGATAACGCTGGTGCCAGCCCGGCCCGCCCCTGCTTCTGGGAACTTGGGCGCTGCTTATCATGCTGCAGCTGGGGAGCCCCGCTCGGCAGAGGTGGGGGTCCCCAAGTCACAGGACTGGGAGATGAGGGGCTGGGGACACAAGGGGTGCAGGCATCCAGGCTCCCCACTCCTCTCCACCTGGACATCGCCACAGCCCTAAGGGGGGGCGGGTGCTGGGTCAGGCAGGGGGTGGGCACCGGCTGCCCGGCTCACAGCCAGGAAGGAGACCCCCACCCCCACCCCCAGGCTCTGTGACCAGCCCGGAGAAGAGAGCAGGGCCACTCGCGGCCGGCTCAGAGCAGGGAGGGCATCGCTCTGGGCCTGGCCTTGCAGTCTGGGATGGCCAAGGGCAGGGGTGGGCAATGACGCCATGCGAGGAGCCGTCCCCTCCCAGCCGCTGCCTTGCAGCCCAGGCCTCTCCTTGGATCCGGGCTGCAGAGGCCCAGAGCGAGCAGCTCCAAGTGGCTGCGGTCTGGCGGCGGGAGCCCCAGCTCCTGCCACGGGGAACCCGGCCGGAGCCCGCAAAATGCTGCCTTCAGCAGGATTTTCCACGCTTGCAGCCGGCGCCCGGCTCCCCCGGCCCGAGCCAAACCCGCGAGCTTCCCCGGGGCCGGCAGGCCGCATGGTTAGGGGATGACACATTGGGCTGGGAGCTTTCGCCAGGGAAGGGGGGCCCTCCGCCTGCCTCTCCCACCCATCCTCCCCCTTCTGCTCCAGGGAGGCCGGGCTGGCCGGGGTCCCCCCGCTGCGCTCTCGCAGCTCGTCCCCAGGCACCGGTGGAAGGCGGCCAGCGAAAAACCACGAGGCCTCGGAGCCGGCGGCGCTCCTGGCGGGATGCGGGGAGGGGAGCGCGGTGGGGGGCAGCAGCCTGGGGAGCAGGGGGCATGGCGGGACCCTCCTCCCGGTACATGGAGGGCGCCTTCAGCGAACAATTCCCACCGCAGGGAAAACAAGGCGCTGGGGGCATGGGGGTCCTGGCAGTGGCTGGCTGGGGGGACGCACGTGTGCGCCTGGGAGCGGGGTGCCCCGCGTCCCCGGGGTGCAGCGGGACCCCCGGGGGCTGCGGCAGGGGGAGGGGGCACGGCCCGCTTTCCTACCAGGTACCACTGCCCTGGGGGGCAGGGCGGGTGGGGGGTGCTCCATGCAGAGACCCCCCCAGCACCCACAGGCACCAGCCCCCTGCCCTGCCTCAGTTTACCCCGAGGCTGGCGTGTGCCCCCTGGCCCTTTAGCTGGGGGTCCAGGTTCAGCGCCGGGCTGGGGGCTCCGCTCCGCGCCGCTCCGCTCCGCGCCGGGCTTTCCCGCCGCCCGGCCCGGCTCCATTCATGTCCGCGCCCGTTCATTCACGCCGAGCAGGTTGCCGGGGCAACGGCCGCGTCTCCCGGGGCGCCGCCGGCGCGAGGCGGGGGGCAGAGCCCTGCAAGCCCCGGGCCGGAGCGGGCCCCGAGCCTGGGCGTGCCCCGTGCATGCGGGCGTGTTCATGCCCTGGGTGCTCACGCGTGTGCCCTGTGCACGGGCACCTTTCTTGTGTGCAGGGCTGCCCTGTGCACGGGCACCTTCGTTGCATCGCCCTGGGTGCTCATGCATGTGCACGGGCGTGTTTGTTGCATGCGGACCTGTTGATGCCCTGGGTGTTTGCACGTGTGTCCTGTGCACGGGCACTATTGTTGTGTGCCAGGCGTGTGTTCCTGGGGGTTCTGGGCACCACTGGGCAGGAGGCAGGCTCTGGGGCATTTCGTAGAATCATACAATGAGGGTGGACCAACCCCCCCTGTCACATCTGTCCAACCGCCTGCTCCAAGCAGGACCAGCCCCAACTCCGTCATCCCAGGCACAAGGCCTTGTGGAGCTGGGTTTTAAACACCTCCAAGGATGGAGATGCCACCATGTCTCTGGGTAAAGCTCCACTGCGATGTGAAACAAGAGGCTTCAGGCCCAGATGCAGGAGGCCAGGGGAGGGGCGTGAGGGTCCCGATTCCTCTCTGCCTGGCTTATCCACTGGTCCTGTGGTTGTACCAGCACTGCCCTGCCTGGCAAAGGCTGAAGGGACGAACATCGATACAGCTCATCCTGGGAGCCCCATCAGTCCCGTGCATAGGTACCATGTGCAAGCACATGTGTGCTTCATGCATGTCTCCGGTATTTGCCAGTGTTTACAGGCATCCACCCATACTCCGCATGTTTGCAGGCACCTGTAGGTGCGTGGGTGCTTTGGATGGGCATAGACGCGCCCCTTCTAAGCACCAGGCAAGGTGTGCGTGGGTGCTTCCTAGATGCATGTGTGTTTGCATTTGCTTGGCATGTCACCGGCTCCATGTGTGTCCATGTGTGCAGGGCTGTGTCCACAGGAGGGTGCTTGTGTCCACGAGAGGGGCAAGGCGCTGTGCCAGGCAGCGCTGGGTGCCACACTGGCTGGGTGGGGCTCCCATCTATTTACCCAGGGATTTGGCAAGCCAAGGGCGGGCTGGGAGCTGCCCAGCTGGGACCCGGGGGATGTTTGCTCAGAGCCCGTGGTGCTGCTCCGTGCTGGGGCCAGAGCCGGAGCCGGGTGGGCAGTCCAGGGGCAGCCTGGGGCAGGCAGCGCTGGTGCCAGCGCTGGTGTGGAGGAGCCCATTTAGACCCACGGCTGCTCTGCAGAGTAGGCAAGGGAGCCCCTTGCCCAGGGCTGCAGGCACCAGCCCAGGCCAAACCTCTGTAGGGCGGTTTCAATTATAGGCCTGGCTTAGGGGAGCGGCATTAACTCTTCCGGCTCAGGATCAGCAGCCGGGTTCCCAGGTCACTGAAGCAGCTGCTGGAGACCAGAAGTGAACCGGGTGGGGAGCCCCGGGGCAGAGCCTGGTGCCACTGGGGTCAGCTCGGAGGCAGGGGCCACGGAGGTCCCTGCTTACCCAGGTATAGCTTGTGCAGCAGCTTCAGGGACCTGGGCACCTCTACCTGGCCATGCACTGGGCAGGATCCGGCCTGTCACTCACCGTGCATATGTGCACCCATGCAGTAAAGGCTTGTGCCCATGTTGGGGGGAGGGGGTGTGTGCATGCACTCACACGTGCATGGGGAGCAGATGCCTCCATAGCATGTCAAATCCCAGCAATACAAGCAGGGTATCGTTGCGCCCACCCCCAAAATGCAGCTGCCTCTGGGGTGGGACGCAGCAGTTGCTGCACAGCTGCCGAGCAACGCCGTGCCAGCATGGAGCGGGATTTGGATCCGGCCGAGACACTTGGATTTGGCCGAGGCGACAGCGGCTCCTGCCAGCACCGCAGATTACCACCTGCTCTTGCCGCCCTTCCTGAATGAACTGCCTGCTTGCATGTATGCACATGCATGTGAGCACGTGTTCCTGTGCAGGTATGCAAGCACGCACACGGACATGGCATGGCATTTGCACACGCCTGTGTGCTTGTGTGTTCAGGTGTGCTCCAGGCCGGGGTGCACAGGCCTGTGCCAGCGTCCACACGCGCTCGCCGGCGTGTGCATGCCTGCGTGCGCACACATGTGCCGAGGGGCTGCCCTCACATGTACCAGTGTGCGCATCCTCTCCCCTGAGGCCCCTCGGTGCGGCGGCTCCTGCATCTCCACATTGTTTGTGCGTGACTCACGGCGCGCAGAGGAAGTGGTGACTCAGTGCTGGCTCCCGGCCTCCCCCCCACCCTCTGCACACCAGCCCTTCTGCACCATTACTCAGCCACGTGGAGACTTGGGCTCCTTGCACCGGGGAGGGGGCTGGACACCCCCAGAGGGGCTGAGGCTGCCTTTGCAAAGGGCACCGTGCTGAGCCAAGGAGCCCTAGTGCCCAGAGCTGGCTCTTGGGGGTACACGGGCAGTGATGGGGGGGTGCATCCCTCCCCTGGCCCCTTGGGGTCACGAGCCACCTCCCCGGGACCGGCTGGGGGGCAGTGAGGGGCACAGCGCCCAGGCCCTGCTGGCAGAGAGAGGGGGCTGGCACGTGGGGTGCCACCCTGCCTCTCCTCTCATGCTCCTTCTGCCCGCAGCCCGAGTGCTGAGTCAGGAGCACGTGAGAGTGGAGCCCCTCGTGGCGGGCGCGCTGCAGCCTGGAGAGCACACGACATGAGTCACGGCCGTGCAGGGCACCGAGGTCAACCTCCGGCTCCCTGCGCCGGGGGAGGATCCTGGCAGCGCTGGCTTCCTGGCAGCTCGCTGAGCCACGAGGACACGGCCAGAGCTGCAGGGCATCGTGCCCTCTGCCCAGCCCCGAGCACCCCGGGCGGTGGCTGGGTGGCAAGTCAGAACCCTGCCCCCTGCCTTCGGCTTTGCCAGGGGGCACCTGCTGGGTGGTGGGAGACGCCGTCTGTCTCCCGGCGGTGAAGAGCGACGCGAAGGGAACGCGGAACAGGATGTCGCACGCACACCAGGACAATCCCTCTGCCAAGGCAGCTCACAATCGCAGCAGTGTTGCAGGGCAAGGCGCATCCTCCGGGCTGGGGGAGGAGATGGGGAGGGGACGCCTGGGTCCTATCCCCAGCTCTGACTTTCTTTGGAAATCCTCCCTTCCTCGCCTGCCTCAGTTTCCCCATGTGTCAGCTGGAGAGGAATGACTTAAGCCTTCTGCAAATGCTGACACCGCTTCTCAGGAAGATTATGGGGGGGAAAAAATCCCTCCGCCCACCATGGGTTTGCCGCTGCCTCTGGGGTGTGAGCCGGCAGCTGCTCCTGCAGCCATCACTGCACCTGTCCCAGGCCGGGAGCCAGGATTCCTGCACAGCGGCGGAGGGCAGGGAGTGCGGGAAGACGCGACTTGGGTCCAGCCTCCCAGGGGAGCGTGAAGAGAGGCTGTTCCCAGGATTGGGATGTCTCCGGGCTGCAAGGAAACCCCTCCGCTCCCTCACTTCACAGCGTCACCCCAGCCCTGCGGATCCCGCACCGGAAGCTGGACGGGTGCTCGGCCCGGGCTGACGCAGGGCCGAGGCCACGAACACGCGCAGCCGTCACTTCCCCGAAGCACCAGCGAGCAGCAGCTGCTGCCGGCCCCCCGCGCCCGCTGGGAAGGTGCTGGGGAGGCCGTTCTGACTCAGAGGGTGGCCGCGAAGCCCCCCCCTCCCCAGCCCGCGCTGCAGCGAGGTTCTCAGGCCCCGCGCACGAGAATCGCTTTCAGGATGACTGGGCCTCTCTCTTCCTGCTGATCTTTCTCTTTTGGCCCGTGAAACTTGCTGTGGCTCTGTCCCCCGTGTTGCCGTGCTCCCCTCACCCTGGCCTGGGTGGTGCATGGGGCTGGTGGGGGTGGGTGGGGGGTGCCTGAGGTCCCCTTGGCCCATGGTGCAGGAGGCTTTTGCTTGCAGGTTTTGCTTCTCCTTCCACTCCCGGTCCTGGCTGCAAGCCCCCAGCTGAGACCGGGATGCACCGTGGGCTTGCACCCCCTGCCACTCAGGGCTTGCAGGCCAGGAAGGCTCATTAACCCCCAGGGCGGGTAGTGTGGCCCAGGCAGATTGAGGGACTCAGCCAAGGTCCCACGGGGAATCAGTGGCAGAACTAGGAATCAAGCCCCATCCCGCATGGCATGCCCGGCCATCAAACCCACCAAACCCGTGTCCCGCAGCAGGGAGCAGCACGGTCGGGCAGGGCAGGCCGAATCCTGGGCCTCTGGAGAACTAGGGTCCCTCCCTAACTCTGCCACTGGCTCCCCCCGTGACCCTGGGCAAGTCACCTCTTCTAGGCCAGCCGGGAATTCCCCGGGGCACAGTGTTTCCCAGCAGCTCCAGCAGGGTCCCAGTCCCCACCCTCATCCAGCCCCGGCAGGGGGAGCCACAGGGGCCCGGGGTCCTGCAGAGGCAGGCAGGGTGAGTCACCGCCGGGCTGGGGGGCTGGGGATGAATCATCTGCCCAATAAACAAATATTTGATCTCCAGCTAAGCCTCCTCTCCACACCCGCCCCCCAGCTGCCAGACTCCCTCCCCACGTGTGCATGTCAACACGCTGCCACGCGTGGCTCTGCACACGCAGAAGCACTGCCATGGGCCCACATGTGTTCACGGGGGTGCTGGGCATGCAGGGGGATAGATGTGTGCACGCCTCTGTGTGCCAATGCCCTTGGCCCTGGCCTGGCCCACAGAGCTACGTGGGCTCTCCTGATAGAGCCGAGGGACCTTGGCATTTTTCAGCCAAGGGAGCTTGTGTTGGAGCCCCGGGCTCAAACCGGGAAAGGCGCCGGTGCTCACAGGGCAGCAGGTCACTGACTCTCAGGCTGGGTCCTCCTTGCTCCGCACATACAGCACCGAACACCACTCGTGTCACACACGTGCATGCCACTGCTGCAGTGTGCCACAGCTGCCAGCCTGGACCCCGTGCCATGACCCTGGCTCCCCTGCCCCCATCATGGTAAGGACATGTGAGCCCACGGTGTCTTCTTCTGAGCTCAGATGCAGCGAGCTTGAGTCATCCCGGGCCCTGCTGCAGAGAGAGCGAGTGGAGCAATGTGCTGTGTGTGCGTGGAGCCCGGGCTGGGATGGACGGAGGGCTGCAGATCGGGACCCAGGGTATCAGCTGAGCTGGCAGGAGCCCAGGCTGCCTCCAGGGCCTGGATCAGGGCCAAAAGCCTAAAGCCCCCTGGCCCGTTTCCCACCCATCCTGACCCCGCCAGTCCCCTTGCTCTGGGGCCAGGGCAGACAGCGCTGGGGCACTCATGAGGCATTCCTCGTCCCTGCTCAAGGATGAGACAGCCCAGGGGCTCCTGTCATGCGCGGGTGATTAAATACTTCCTGTTGTAACAAGAACAGAGATGTTGAAACACCAGAGGACAGCGGTTTGTCAGCATCCAAGAGTTCTGAAAGAGCTGGCCAAGGTCATGCAGGTGCCAAGCCCTGTCACTGCCAATGGGGCTATCCTAGTAGAATTAGTAAGCATAAGCCCCAAATAAGAACAGCCGGCAGCTAATTAGATAATGGCCTGCTGGAGCCCTGGAAGGAGGAGCCAGGAGCTATATAAGCCCTGCCCCTGGGGTAGAGGGCAGTCTGGCTTGGGTGTAGTGGGGACTGTTGTGAGCACAGCACTGTGGGGGAGCTGGAGACTGACCCTGGCTGAGCTAATTGAAGAAGCTCCTTGTGTAGAAAGCAGAACCAGGGTCTGGAGAGGGAACTGTGAGTAGCTCCAGGAGGCTGGAGCTGGTGGGAGCCTGACGGGGGCTGTTCGAAAAGCTCTCTCCATTGCAACTTTGCCATCACCCTCTGGTTTTGCTGCAGGCCCTGACTGACCGTGCTCCCTGGCAGGCCACTGGCTCCCACTGCTGTCCCCTAGACCTGGCTTCCTTCTGCAGGCGACTCCTCAGCTGCTCCAGCTCCTGCAGCCGGTTCTCTCCTGCCTCCGCCAGGCTTTGTCCCAGGTGGTGGGAGTTGGGGGGCACTGGTGTAAAGGAAACATGGCCAGACAGATGGATGTGGGCAAGGCTGGTAGGAGGAGACCTGGGTTTGGGATTCCTGCCTGGAGGAGGCTCCCTTTATGGGAGCATTTGCCCTGAGACACGTGTGTGGGTGTGGGTGGATGGGTGTGGGCATGCACACACGCCTGTGTGATGGTGTGTGCATGCATGACCAGCTGTGCTCCCAGCCTGAAGTGTCAGATGCACTTTGTGGCAATGCAGGGCAGGAAAGGGCTGGTCTCTAGCCTTGCTGATGTGCCCAGTGCTGTGGTCTGGCTCCGGTTCCAGGAGTGGGGTGTGTGTGCACCAAGCAGCATGTGACTGGTGGCCGGTGACTAAGTGTGTTTGCGAAGTGCCTGAGGCCACGAGCAGGGCTGCTGGGACTCCCGAGCCCCACACCCCCAGCGCTGCCTCTTCCAGGCTCCTGCCCTTTCTGGAACCAGGCAGCAAGGAAGCAGCGGGAAAATTCGCCTACAAACCTTCACCAGGCTCAGCTCCTGCCAGAGCCCAGAGGTGCCATCCCCAGGGTGTGCGGCATGGAGGTAGAAGGCAGAAGATGTCCCAGAACAGCCTGAAGGGCGCAGGGCACAAGACTGGGGAGGGGGAGGTGGTGGGGGAAGGTGCAGGGATCCCAGGTGGCAGAGGGTGTGCGTTTGCCTGCCTGCAGCTGGAGGCAGAGCCGGGGCCTTGCTTTAGTCCTTCCACCTGGCATTTCTTCTCCTTGAGCTGGATTTGGGCTGGATCGGCACAGACTAAGCCAAAGAGGCTGGGGGGCAGTGCAATACCCGTGTACCCCAGCACCATCCCTCTCCAGCTTGCGGGATCCGGCCTGTACTGAGGGCTTGCTGCCTCGTACCCTGTGTCCGTGCAGCCCCTGCCCTGCCCAGCTCAGCAACCATGGGGTGTGGGGGGGGAAACTGAGGCACAGAACTGAGGGGGAGCAACGTGCCCCCAGCAGGACAGTGGCAGTGTCTGAAATGGAGCCCAGGTGTCCTGATCGCCAGGCTCGTGCCCTGCACCCAGTTCTGCCCTCCTGAATGCCCCTGAAGCCCCCTGGGCTGGACCTGGATTCCCTGCACCCGGCTCCATCCTGGAAGGACCTGTGGAGCCGCAGGCACCTGGGCCGGTCGTTCGGGGATGCTGGGGCTGCGCTGACTCATCCGAGCAGCTGTCAGCTCTCAGGGTTGTTTCCTTCCTGGGGGGGGGGACTTTAAATAGCAAGCGTTGCTATGGCAAGAGGATGACATCATGCAGTGAGTACCAAGTTAACCTGTGCCCCCACCTCCCCAGCCACCTCTGCTTGGCACCTCCCAGCTGACGGATGCCCTTCCCCCACCAGCCAGGGCCTGCCTGCAGCCTGGCTTGCTGAGCTAAAGGAGCAGCTCCACTTGGCGAGGGCAGTAGTAGTAGTAGGCTGTTATCTTCCGTGGGACAGTGCTTTCAGTAGTGCCCGTCACCTGCTGTCAGGGGCTCGTCCCATGCTGAGGTGGCATGGGGCACCCCTGGCATGCCAGGCTCGGGGTGGGGAGCTCCTCTGACAGAGAAGTGCGGTTGCTATAGTGCAAATTGTTTGGGGAGAGTCATGAGGGGAAAAGGCCTGTCGGGTGCTGCCCGTGTCTGCTGCGGGGAGGAGCGATTGGAGGGGAGCTGATTCCAGCTGTGCAGCAAGTGGGGGGGGAGGCCTAATGGCAATCCAGCTGTGCAGAGAGGGGGGAGACCTTGCCCAAAAGGGAAGGCAGGGCTGGGGAGTTTCTCCAACTGTGAGGCAGGGTGCGTGCCAGCTGTACCCAGCTTCTCCCATCTACTCGGGACTAGATTTTGCACCAGGTGCTGGGAGGCCAGCGAAGCCCCCTGTGCCTCGGCCACATGTGGGCCGTGCCACTTCTGCCAGCCCTGCGCAAGACCTGAGCTGATCCCGGTTGCCTCTACAGGGGACCCTGCAAGGCGGCAGCTCAGGGCAGCGTTGGAAGAAAGGGCAAGAGCCCGCAGGAACTCGAGGGCCACAGGGAACTGCCTGGGGGTGGAGCTCGGATCCGCCTGCTGCGGCTGAAGGAGACTCCCCATCGCCACTACAGGGCTCAGGACACGCAGCCCTGAAGTTCTGATCCCAGCCATTAGAAGGCAGTGGTACAGCATACAAAAAGCTTGCAGTTTGTGGGGCGGGACCAGGATGGGTCTATCTAGCCCGTGATGGTGTGCACTGACATGGACCCCCACCCCCCAGCCAGCAGGGATGTCTCTGCCACCCTTCCCCTTCTCCTGGCTGCTGGTCCTGCTGCTGGGGAGCTCCTGGGCTTGCCTGGCACGTAGGGGATGAGTCAGTGACACAGCCTGGAAGGGAACCCAGGCGTCCTGACTCAGCCCATGTGGGCAGACCACTAGATAGCACTTCCTTCCAGAGAAAAAACCCGGGAGTCCTGGGTGCTCCGTCTCCAGCGTGCGCCAGTACGCCCTGCTCCATCCCAGAGCAGGGTATGAAACCCGGGTGCCCAGGCTCCTCGCCCCGTGAGCTTACCCCGAGGTGGTACCTGCTTCCAGAGGGAGAGCCCAGGAGTCCTGGGCTCCTAGTCTCCTGCTCTAACCACTTACTACCGCTCCCTCCTCATGCTGGGGATGGAGCCCAGGCGTCCTGACTTCCTCCCCAACCCCCAAGACAGCAGAACTGCAGAGGAGGAAGAGGAACACCTGCCTGCTGTGAGTCAGGGACCAGCTTCCTGCCTGCTTCGAGGAATCCCCCACGTCCGCTCCCAGGCCCCCGCACTTGGGCTTTGGGGTGGGGGCAGCTCCTGGGGCAGGAAGCCCACTCCCCCCTACCATATCCTGCTCCATTGCACCAGGCCTGGGCTGGGACAGGTCACAGGAACCAGTGACGGCAGCTTCCGCAGGGCCCCTGCAAGGCTGGCGAGATGCGATTGCCCGCAAGCAAACGGTGTCTGGGTATTGGTGCCTTTTGCATCCCCCTGGGCAGTGTGGGGGGCCGTTTCTGGGCTGTCCGCACATGCCTCTTGCACTTGTGCTGGGCAGTGGAGGGGCCACCGGAGCTCTCTAGCCTGTCCACACGTGGTGGGGAGGTGCCACCCTGCATTTGATGTCCCCATGAGCTGCCTTCCATCCTGCCCATCCTGCCCATGCTGCAAGGGCCAGCTGGAAACTTGCATGAGTGTCCTGTGCCCCCCTGCCCAGACACGGGTGCTGGGCCTGCTCCCCAGTAGATGCCCCTTTGCAATGCCTGTGCTGGGCCCGGGGACAGGATCGCTCCCCGGCTGGCTCTGCCACAGCTGCAGCAGTGCCTGATCCCTGGGCGGGGGGCACTGGTTGGCACTGGCAGTGTTGGAGTGGGGGGTGGTGAGCAGTGCCTGACACATGCAGCAGTGCCTGATGCCTGCAGCAGCAGCTGGGGAGGGACCAGGGGCAGCAGGGAAAGCTGGAGCAAGTCTGCAGGGGCCTGGAGGCAAAGCAGCTGGTGTGCGCTGGGGGGGCGGCAGGATGTGGGATGTGCTGGGTCCCTCGGCTCCAGGAGACAGAGCCTGGCTAGTCTCACCAGGATGCTCCACCCTTCAGGGGGGAGAAGGGGGTGGGTCTTGGGGTTTGCAGGGAGGGGGGCAGGACAGTTTTAACCTCTGAATTTCCAGGGGAGAGGGAGACCTTCCTAGAGCTGCCTCCTGGGCCTTGCGCCCCCTCGGGACCCTTGGTCGGGGCGGTCTGGGACTGTGCCCACACCCTGCCGCCCCACAGGGCAGACCCCCGCTGTCCCAGCCGCAGGCAGGGGAGGCGCTGGCTGGGGTAGAGGGAAGTGCTGAACAGCGGGGAGAGGTGCAGCGGGGAGGCAGGTACAGCTAGGCAGGGCGGGGAGGGTGCACGTGTGCAAATGCAGAGTGAATCGGCGTGTGCAGGCGGGGCCGGGAGGGCGCGCGTGTGCAAATGTAGAGTGAATCAGTGTGTGCAGGCAGGACTGTCATGGTGGAGGTCCGTGTGAGTCAGTGCGGGTCTCGGGACATGCCAGTTCATGTGTCCATGTCAGTGTGAGTGTGTCAGGACGCCCGCACAGATTTCTCCCTGTCTCTGTCATGGGATGTGCATCAGGGCTCTGGGTGTGGGCATGGCTCACAGCAAGTGCTAAGGCGGTCACAGGGTGTGTGTGTGTTTTTGTGTCAGTGTCCCGTGGTGCATGAAGGCATGAGTCTTTTGTGGGGTGTGGACATGCGTGTGTGCCGGTGAGCAGTCTGGGGTGCATGAGTGTCTCGGTGTGTGTACGGATGTGCACCGTGTCAGGGCATATGAATGTTGGGGGATGCAGCAGTGAGTGGCTGCTGGGGTATGAATATCCCGGGATATATGTGCCTCTGGCTGTGTGAGTATCTTGAGGTGTGGGTGTGCGACTACAGGGTGTGCTTCTCTTGAAGCAGGGGTAAATGAGTGCCACGCCGGGTGACTCTCAGGGTGTGTGCGCACGCATGAGTCTTCCACGCTGGGTGACGCGACTGGGGCGGTACGCCTTGCAGGGGTGTGCAAGTGTTCCCTGTTCCCATGCTGCCACGAGCGTGCATGCACCCGCCCCAGGCAGACCTGTGCCCCACTCCCACTGCACATCCTTCCCGTGCCCCGGGGCCTTGTGAGCTTCTTGCCAGGACCGGTGCCATGACGGCTTTGCTCCCAGAGCTTGGGGGGCACTCATGCCATGACGCCCTGCCCGAGGACTGCCGTGTGCCTGTTGGGAGCAGCAGCAGAAGGGGGTGGCCCCTGCTCTCCACACCCTGCCCGGCTGTGGCTGCAAGATCCGGCTTGCAGGAAGCCCAGGCAGGGTGGGTCCCCCTTTGGCAAACGCCTGGGCCTCGCCTCACCTCCTCTGCCTGGCAGATGCCCCCACCCACCTCCACACCGACTTGGCCCTGGGGGAAGGATGTCTGCCTGCACCCTCTGCCACCTCTGCGGGGTCCTGGCTGGCACCGAGCACTTGGGGCACACGTAGCCCCAGACCCCGGTCACCAGCCAGACTCCTCCTCTTCCTCCCCTCCTGCCTGGGGAACGCTCTTTTTCTGCGGTTCCATTGATAAATCTGAGCCGTCTCCATGGAGACCCCTTTTTCCTTGGCAACCGGAGGGGAAGGAGAGGAGGAATAAACTGTCTCGGGAACAACAGGTGGGGATATGAAGCGGCTCGAGCTGGGGAAGTGGATCAAGGACCTGGAAGAGTGAACTGGGGCCAAGTAGCCCTGGGCAGAGAGGAGAGTCCGGGGAAGGGGTAAGGCTGGAGGGAGGCAGGGGGTGCATCTGTGTGTATGTGCACAGGTGAGTGGGCATGGAGCTGTGCAGAAGTGCACACACATGTGACTGCATGTGCAAAGCGGGGGGCAGAGAGGGAGTGGTTTTGCATGCACGCATTCAGGGGAACCTGTGTACATGCCCCATTGCACAGGTGGTACCGAGATGGGCGCAGGTGCCCGCGAGGGCTGGGAAGCCCCGTGCATGGCTGGGAGCAGCTGTGGCACCCAAGGCAGGCTCGTGGGACAAGGTAGGTCCAGACCCAGACTGCTCTGAGCCTCGGGCTCCCAGCTGGGGTTGTCTCCAGAGAGGGGCCCACTTGGCTCCCAGGAGGGGCTGGGCAGGGCAGCTGGGGTGGCAGTGGGGACAGGGGCTGACTTTCATGGATGCATTTTCATTACAGGTGTCTCGGTTGCTCGGTTTCTTCTGGGACCGGTTGCAGGGACAGCCAGGAGGACAGCCTGTGGGGGTGGGGGAAGGGGTGCATGTGTGTGTGCGAGGGTGTGTGTGCATTTGTGCATGCGCCAATTGGCATGCAGGAGCACGGGCTGGGTGGGGAGGGTGTAGGGCACAGGTGACAAGCTGGTGTGCCAGTCCTAGGCCTGCAGGTACCTGGGCAGACGTGTGCACGTGATTGTGCGTGTGCACACACATACGCGTGCGCCTGCCTCTCCAGCGCTCTCACCCCGGATCACCCCTTCTGTTGCTACGCGGCGAGGGCAGAGCGAGGCGGCCGCAGCCGGCTTGCTGCGGGAGGGTGCGTGCATGTGTGCGTGTGCATGCGCATCGGGCGAGCTGCTGACACCCGCGAGTTCCCCTGCTGACGTCCTGTTCTCTCTGGAGCGGAACGGCTCCTCCACCGGCGCTGGGCTCCAAAGGCAAAAACAAGCCGGCCCACGCAGAGCCCGGGGGAGCGGGTCACGCTGGCAGCCGGGCTCCCGCGGGGCAGAGCAGAGCAGACTGCAGTGTGTGTGTGTGTGTGTGTGTGGGGGGGGGGTGTTCAGTAGCCTACAAATAAAATTAGGGGGGGACTCTGCAGCACTCGCGTCTCATGGGGAGAGCCAGACAGCAAACCCCTCCCCCCCCCAAAATAGATAGGACTAAGGCAGATGGTGCTTGCACGGGGGTGCATGTGGCTGTTGTGGCCCTGCCTGGTGTGTGTGGGATGGGGGGTTGAGGGGGTCCTTGAGGGCTTGTATGTGAGCTGAGGGGGCTGGGGGCTGTGCCGCTCGTGCAGGTGGGCTCTGCAGAAGTGAGGCCAGGAGGGAAGGGGCTGCATGGAGCTGGTGTTTGGGGGGGTGACCCCCTGTGCAAGGGGGTACCAGAGCCTGGGATCCCTCTTGGCCTACAGAAGGGTAGAGCTGGGGTAGCAGCATAAGCAGTGATGCCAGCCCTGCCCCGCTGTAACCGCTAGCCACCATGTCCCTCCCGGAGCTGGGAAGAGAACCCAGGCATCCTGGTGCTCCTGCTCCCCCGGGGCTGGTGCCTACCTCCTCCCCCTCCCCGGCAAAGCCAGGGGTAGATGCCCCCCGACCCCAAGTCCTGGTGCTGGTCAAGGAGCTGCCAGCTCCCGTCCCCTGGCTCAGCACTTCCCCTCTGCAGCCAAAGCCAAGAGCCCAGGGCTGGATTCCCCCCCAATCTCCTCCCAATGCCTCGTGGCTGGGTGGGGCAGGGAGCGACTGCACTGTAATTACAGCCCCTCCTGCTGCAGAGGCCCCAGCGCCAGCCCTGCTGCAAGCTGCCAGGATGGGGGCAGGGAGGGCTCCTCAGCCCCACACAGGCCCGGGTAGGGGACCCAGGACCCCGCCGGTTACTTCCCCCCCATGCATGTCTAACCACTAGCCAGCACCGTCCGGAGCCTGGGGTCCTGCGTGTGCGCACACGTGTGTGCATGCATGAGTCTCGCCACCCTGCTTTACTCGCTCACCTTGCACCCAGGGCTGAGAATCCTGGAATTCTGCACACATGTGTATGTGTGTGCACACGCGTGTTGGTGCCCCGGCCTAGCCACCTGCCTGCTGCCCCTCTACCCTGGGCTGACAACAGAGCCCCGGGATCCTGTGCATGGGTGTGTGCATGTGTGTGTGCTCCAACCCCCCCCCCATTTGCACAGTCCAGAACCCAGGAGTCCTGCTGCCCGCCCTTCCACCCCTGCCCCCACATCTGCAGTTTGGGATGTGCTCTCCCCTGTCTGCTCTCTGCCTCCCTCTCAACAGCGAGGATCACACTGGCGCACTGGAGCCCAGCCACCTTTGTCAGGAGCTGGACCTGTTTTTATGAATGATGATGAGTGATTCACGTGGGGGGGCTCCTGCCTCCTGTCTGCTGCAGGCTGCTCCCGTTAACCCTCCCGCTGCCGGCGCCTGGTCCCTCCGCAGACGTGCACATTGTTTGGAGAGGATGGGGGTGCTGCTCAGCAGGTTTCAGCTGCTAAGGATAGTTGTAGGGGTGCCTTTGGGAGGTAGCTGGGCCTGATTCGGGAGAGGATGGGGGTGCTAATCTCTATGGGGACACCCCCTGCCACCTTCTGGGGCAGTCTGGTGGCTTGGAGCAGCTCCTTTGGCCCAAGCTGGAGCAGCTGTGCAGGATGAATGCGGCCGCGTAGGGCACCCTGGGACTGGGGGAGACAGATCAGCCTCTAGACTGATCTACGGCTGCACCGTCGGGAGAAGCTGTCAGCTCCTGCCTTTGTGCCCACGCTGCCCCCAGCGCCCACTGGGCTGGCTCTCACCCACGGGCTCCAGGAGGCTTGCACGCGTTACTGGACCTGAGCACAGGCATGCACACGCACCCCGGTGTCTGCACACAGTTGCATCTGCACACGGTCGTGCCTGCCGGCCTCCTTCCCAAAGGGCCAAAGCCAGGCCAGCTGCAGGTAGCAAGTGCCATGGCTGCACGGAGCCCAGCCCTGCCGTCCCCTGACTTCCCCTGGCCTTTCTCCGCGGCAGTCGGTAACTATCCCCCAACTGGCTGTCTGCTGGGCTGGGTTCAAACCGAGGGCCCTTGGGGCAGGGGTCCCGGCAGGAGAGGGGAGGACTTGGCAGGGCACATCCCAGCAGGAGAGAGTGCAAAGCAAGCACCCCAACCTTGAGCCCCCTCCACCGGACAGGATGCGAGATGGCCGGATGCTGTCCAGGAGGCTGGGGCTGACAGGAAGGACAGATTTACTGTTTTTTAACCATGGGGGATCACTCTGAAGCATCATCTCAGTGGACACCCCCCTCTTGGTGCTTGGAACCTGGCGGGTGTGCATTTGTGTGTGTGTGTACATGTGTGTGCAGCAAGAAGCCAAGGCTTTGAGTGATGCACGGGTGCGCCCTGCTGGCCAGGCTGCGGCAGTGTAGGTGACCCAGAGCCCGGATTAGTGACCAGCCCAGCCCTGCAGCCTCTGGGTCTGGACGCATGGATGGATGGAGGGGGAAAGCGAATGGACAGAGGCTAAGCAAGACCGCGGAGGGAGCTGTAGCAGAGCTAATACCCTTCACCACCCAACCGGCATCTTGAGTGAACCTGCTGCTGTAACCACTAGACCAGGCTCCTCTACCGCCAAGAGTCGTGGGAGGGGAGGAACCACTTTCTCGTGGTTCTCAGCCCGGCACTTGAACTGATGCCAGGGCTGGAAATTGCACCCAGGAGCAATGCTGCCGGCTGCTGCTGTGACCACTGCCCTGTGCTACCACCCCCCAGCAGACTCTGTGCTGCAAGCCAGTAGCTCCAGCTGCTGCTCACCCCTGGTGTATTGCAGGGGCTGGGCTCCAGCTGGGGCTTTGTGGCAGGCCGTGTGGGTTGCAGAGGCGGGGTGCAGCGCATGGGGGCTCGGGCAGGCGACGGGGCTCGTAGCACTGCAAGAGCCGCGTCAGGGGAGCGTGGGCAGCAGAAGCAGATAGAGGCCCCCGTGCCCTGGAGCTGTGCTGGCTGGTGGTGATCACAGCCGCTCCTCTGGACACCGCAGCCCTGGCTGCTGGCACCACAGTGGTCTGCCCGCTGGGCTCGCACAGAGAGGGGAGATTCTGCCTTTGAGTCTATGTGGGAGCCGTCCAGACCCTACAGGATCTCCTGGGACCCAGGCGTTAGGGAAGGGGCTCGGCTCATCCTCAGGGCTCAGGAGGGAGATGTCACTTCCCCAGGCAGCCCCTGACAGGGGCACGGTGCACACAGAAATGCACCAGCACATTCTTCTACACGCCCCTGGTGTGCTGCACACGAGTGTGGCTATTCCTACCCATGCACCTGTGTCCACCAAGCCAGGTGCGTGCACACATCCCCAGCAAACATAACACACCCAGACCCCTGCACATGCCCTCAGACGCACATCTCCCCATGCGTGATCTGATCTATGCTGCACAGACCTATGTGCAGCACACGCAGCTCAAACACCTGTACACCACTCGCACCCCTCCCCCCATGCCAAGCATCTTGTTGCACGCTCACACCAGCCAGGCAAACACCCATCCTCCACCCCCCACCGTTACAAAGGGTGCACACATAGGGACGACAGCCCTGAGAGGCAGCCTGGGCTCTGCAAGCCCCTTGGCTGGGTGCTATTTCTGCTGGCGTGAGTGCTCCCAGTTCCTCTGAAGTGCTCCCCTCCTCCCCCCGGTAGCGGGGGCAGTGGGGGGGTTGCTGCTCGCTGAAGCAGTGGGCGTCAGCGCAGAAACCGCCGCGCCAGCTTCCCGGAGCACTAGTTATTTTTTTTTCCAAAACACTGCACAGGAGAGGAAGGAGGGGGCGGGGAGGGCAGCGGCAAGGCCCAGCTGTGGGTCACCTCCTTGTCCCCCGCTTTGCTCCACAACAAATGCACGTAGGGAGGGGCTGGGCGGGCTGAGCTCAGTGGGCCCCAGCGCCCCGCTACGCCCCGTCTGCTCGGAGCAGAGACCCAGGCCTGCAGTGTCAGAGCCACGTCCTGGTCTGCAAGGTGCTTTGTACAAAGCAGGAGACAGACTCTGCCTGCAGCAGCCATCGCGCTGGGCCTTAATCCAGCCGCTGCATCCCCCTGCAGCTGCTCGGCCCGCCTGGGGGCATCCTGTGCAGCGAAGCCATTCAAAGGTGCAGTTCCCAACACCCCACCCTCCTTCCCCGCCATCCTCAACTCTTACAGGGCGTTTCACAGGTCGTTAACCTCCAAGGGCCCTGCCTGGGGCTTCTTGGACTTGCCCGTCTCCCCTGTGATATTAGTGCTGCTGCTCTCGGGTGGTGGTGAGTGCATTTGTGCTGGCTCTGGGAGGTCTGGGGGCTCATTGGCTCAGCCCGTGCCCTAACTGCAGCTGCCCGCTGCATGCTGCTCCTGGGTTACAGGCTCGGCAGCCTGTCCAGACCACCGAGCTGCCACCAGCGATCTGCACCCAACACGCTTGCTGCATCGTGGTGGTGAAGGGGTAGACCTCGATCACACTGCCTTCTGCTTTCACCCTGCAACTCCAGCTCTCTGCAGAGCTGCCCACAGCCCTGGGCCTGCTCTTCTGCTCTTTCCCCTCCACAGCATTGGACCATCCTTCACAGACGGCTTGAATTGCCAGGAAGGCGCTGCATTTCCCAGGTGAACACTTGGGTGCCAAGCTCTGGACAAGGACACATCCCATCTCTCAGGAAGTGCTGCAGGGACCAGTTGACACATCCTGCATTGGAAAATATGCCATAGCAGCCACTCCCCAACCTCCCCTGGTGTTCAGGAATCATGCTGAGCCCCAGGTACTTGGAGGGGAGCCTTATTCAGTGAGCAGAACAGGCCAGGGGCTTTTACGCCATTCCTGCCACTTAAAGGTACAATTCCCAACATTACAGCAGCCCCTACTGGGGGAACAACTTGATCTTGCGGTAACCAGAGGATGTCCCTCTAGGGACCTAGACGAAAGGGATGTGGGGAGCAGGTGTGTGCTTGAACCTCAGGAAACTGGTTTCATTCCCAGCGGCTTCTGTTCGGAGGGGAAGAGGGTCCTGTTAATTTTAAGAGAGAAACTACAGCAGGAATATCCACAGGCAGCTGCACAAGGGCAGCCAGGGGGCAAAAGGGCTGCGGGTGCCGACTGCGGGGCAAGTAGGGTAGCAACAGGACAGCAGGACAGAGCCCCTAGTAGGCAGGAGGGGAACAAGTGACGCTCAGCCAGAGAAACAGCATCAGGCTGCTCATGTCCGCTTAGAGAGGACCCACCTGCACTGGGTCAGGGGAGCACCTGAGCAGAAGAAGAGGAGCCCCGGGGAGATAAATCCCAGGGGCTCAGGGAGGGCCAAGGAGTGGGGAGGGGGGGTTGCAGCCATATGGTGACTTAGAGGGAGTCTTGAGTGTTTTCCTGAAAGCAGTTAGCTTGTATGGTCTGACCGGTTTTACCAGAGGACTGAGCTGTGGCTGTAGAGGTGCTAAGGAGCCCATGCAGGAGTGCCTGGGGGGCATGTCAGGGTTTGAGCCCTGCTGGGGCTAGGGGCCCAAGATGGAGGGAGACAAGGGCAGGCTGCGACCGAGATGGCGAGACCCAGTGCCCTGAGACGGAGAGGCTGAGAAGCTGGGCCAGAGCCAGGCGCGAAGCTGCAGTCAGAGTAACCAGGGGGCTAAGGCCAAGGCGGCTGAAGCCTGTACACAAAGGTGGATGATAAGTCACACCTGTGAGGGGGACTGGAGACCATGATTAGAGCCCTTAAGGCTTAATTAGGGTCACTAGGGTGATGAGCTGTGACTGGCATCTGAGTAGTGCCAGCAGGGCAGGAGCTGTCCCCACTGGGCACATGAGGTGCCCGCAGGGAATGGGGGAGGCTCCGTTAGCCGATGAAGGGCTTGGAGACCAAGACCTTGGTTGAGTCTATACCTTCGCCTGCTGTCGAGTCTATCAGGCCCCAGGGAGATGACTCCAGGGCTCAGGGGCAGCTCCTAATGAGAGAGAAAGAGCATTGAGGCATGGCAGACAAGACAGGGGGAGGTATACGGAGGATCTGGAGCCAGGGCCACCCTTTGGCCTGTTGCAGGGACTCCTGGTGGCATCTCCCAGGCTGTCTCAGGTGCAAGCGGGGCCCTGCTTATTTCTCTCTCTCCCCAGAAATTCGGTGTTCAGCCCCGGGTGCCCTCAAGATCAAGGGCAATGCTGGCATTCGCCCACCAGGTGGCACTTGCTGGCTGCCATTGCCTCTCTGGGAGACCCACCCTGCCTGCCATGCACAGCCCCTGCCTGGGCCCTGGGGTGCTGGGCCCAGCACTGCCTGGGTGCTGGGGATGGATCCGTGCCGTGGCCCAGAGACAGTTGGACTAGGCTTGTGTGCAAGGAGTGAGGCAGGTTGCAGCACAGTCCTGCTGCATTGCCTGCAGACTTGGGAGTGTTGGGGGCTGAAGCTGGGGGTGCGAGCGAGGGCTCCCCTGGGTGTCTGCAGGTCTGCAGAGAGCGGCAGCGGTTAATCGCCTGCAGTGGTTGGGTTACAGCTGGTTTGACAGCTCATGGGGGCTGGATTTACATGCCTCGACACTGGCAGCCCCTCACTCACGCTCCCTGCTTTGCAGAGGCCACGTCCAGAAGGAGCACTACTCTGCTCCCATCCATCCTGCAGAGCTGAGGTGGAGGTGCCAGTGTGGTCTCATCTCACTGGGAAGCACAAACCTGCTCCATGCCCAGGTCCTGATACCCCCCCACCCCTCTTCCTTCACAGTGTCACCTGGTTATTGCAAATGGGACCCCAGTAGATGGGAGGGACTGGGCCCAGTGCGAGGGGAAAGGGGTGCCCCAGCATATTCAGCAGGGTGATGGGAGGTGGAGCAGGAACGGGGGGAGGATGTGCCCCTTGCCGCCGCACCCCTCCAAGGCTGACCTCCGCCAGCATGAAGGCAAGGCCGGGGCAGAGCTCCCTGTAAGACCAGGGAGGCTCCAAGGAGTCTCTGACCCGTCCTGCAGCCGACAACAGGAGGGGCAAAGGCACGGCTCGCATTGCCATGTCCCACCAAGCCCTGTGCTCATCCTGCCAGCTCTCTCCTGCCAAGTGGTGCTTTCCCCTTCCTGCCCCTGTCTCCTATGGTCAGGTCTCCACTTCCCCCCACATTGGGCCATGAGCTGCCCTGCCCTGCACTGGCTGCACCCCAGTGACCATGGGTCAGACAGGCCGTTGCCAAGATGGTGCTGACACCATGGATGCTTTTGCTGCTGGGACCTGGGAAACCTCCACCCCTTCCCCTTGCACCCGTGCCAGCACGGAAAAGGCCTATGCCATGGCCTTCCCCCTCCAAATACTTCTGCAAGCCGCTCCAGCTTCCTGCTGCGCGTGGTTCAAGGAACTTGCCTGGCCATATCGCAGCAGGACTCATCTCCCCGAATCACCCTCTATAGTCCCCTTTGCTTTACTTGTGGGAATTTCAGGTGTTGCGTCTTGTGTCATTTTACAAATCGGTTGGGCAATGGTTTTGCATAGGATGGTTTGGATGGGGCGGCTCCTGCCTCTGGTGGAGGGTTTGGACTAGATGATCCCTGGAGGTCCCTCCCAACCCTGCTTCTCTATGAGTCTATGATCTCTCACTGGATCTAGGACCAGAGCCATAGCAGGCCACAAGTGGTCTAACCTGCCTCTAGGGAAGACTTCTTCTGAACCCCAGGCAGCGGATGATTGAAGTGCCAAGCCATGGGTGCTTGTGCCTGCGTGTGCCCAGTAGCAGTGACGTTCCCCCACGATCCACAGAAATATCTAAACCATGCCTGGAAATCCAGACCAGCCCCTGGCTCCAAGGACAGCTTGGGGCAACGGGCTGCATGGGATGGGTGCGTCGTGCTGCTGCCACTTCACCCAGCAGCGAAGCTACCTGGCAGGACTGCAAACTCTCCTTCCGCCACCCCCCTCCCCAAAAAACCAGCGCAAAGTGCCCTCTGCCGTGCCCATGGTTTGGGGTTTATTACTTTTGCCTGCAGCTGAAAAATTCTTGGCGGCTGACATCAAACAGGCCCCTTAGCCCCCCTGCCTTTGTATTCTGGGGGATTTGCTTGGATTAATTGCAGGGGAAGGGGCTGGAGATGCACAGCGACATGTGCAGGAGCCCGGCTCATGTTTTCCTGTCTCCCAGGGCAGATTTACCGCCTGATCCTGCTACCTTCGATTTCCTGTCCAGGCAACAGGGCCCCTCTTTGTCTAGGGAAACAACACCCGCCTTCCCTGCTGCCAAGAGACATCTCCAGCAAAGGCAAACAGCTTGAGAGCCCATATCCGCCCAGCTCCAGGACTGGCTCATGGCCGACCTACTTAATGCCATATATAGTCAAACCTAATCCATGCAAAACTACCCCAGGATTGCAGGGGTGGAGGAGGAGGGGAGCGGAGCAGGCTGGCTACAAAAATGCCTTTCAAAATCAAATGCATTCCTTCCCCCACCTTTGTTCCCCCTCCCTTTGCAGCTGGAATTAGAGCCGGGCCTGGCTTGCATTCATCGTTGGTGTGTGTGGTTGTTCAGCTGCCGCCTGGGATGGGGGCAGGGAAGGAAAGGCATCCGCTGGAAGAGCTTTTTCCTCCCATCCGCCTTTCAATGGCTGGTTCTTGTATCCAGGCAGGGAAGCCTCCAGGCAGGGTGACCATTGCTGCAGGGGGGAGAGAGCAGTGCTAACCAATGGGGACCCTTTGCAGGTATCTCCCCCCCACTTCCCCAAGCCCATTCAAAGGGGATTGTGATGCAGGTCACGTAGGGCTGGGAGCCAGGGCCGTCCTAGCCAGGGAGCGCTGGGCTTTCGGGGCCTGGCTCATCTGCAGGGTCCTCAGCGGTGACAAAAGCTGGATTTCCACGCTGGTGAATTAAGTGCATGGGCGATTCCCATGGAAACAGCCATTGGGGGGGGCTGCACATCCCAAGGGCGCAGCGTCTGGTTCTTTAGGATTTAGCTCACGCTTTGCAGGGGTGGCGGATAGAGCGCCAGCCTCCGTAATCCAGACGGATCCTGTGACACCGGAGAGTGAAACGGGGCGGGGGGAGAACCCGACTCAGAAGGGGAGGCAGTGTTCATTTGCTAAGATGCTACACCACTCAGCCCCGGCAAGCATTTGCACCACCCTGGCAGGTATACAAGCTGGATTTGTCCCTAGCTGTGAAACACCAGGTGCACGTGTGACATGATGGTTGATGCTGGCTTTGCAGCGGTGCAGGTGACGCGGTGCAAGGCAATGACAACCGGGCCCCGGGGAAGGGGAATGCTTCAAGGGCTGCGTCTTATGTTAGCCTAGCTCCGAAGAAGGCCTGTGGGGAGAGCAGAGTCCTTTGCCAGGCTTTTGGGGTGGGAAGAGGCATGTGGAAGCATGCACTGTGGGGAGCTCATATAGGCAAGAGCTACTCCTACTGCCCAGAGCAAGCCAGGATTGTCCCTGCCTGAAGGGCTGGATTCTGGCCTCCACCCTGCGGCACATCTGCAGTGACACCATGCGATGTAACAGCCCCTCTGGCTTCACAGCCAGCATCAGGATCTAGCTTTTGTTGCCACACCAGGTGGTTTCTGTGTCCATCCATCCATAACTAGCTGCTAAGCACCTAGGAAGCGGGTGGGGATGTCTCTGGCTAAGGGTGCCTGCCCATTTTTTCCCCCATCTTCATTCTCCAAGGCATGGGGGGCAGGATGTTTAGTGCAACGCCATGAAGCAACGGGTGGCATTAGCGTAGGGAGGCACCCATGCAGCGCAGCGTGGGTTCCCTTGCTGTTTTTAATTTCTTCTTTGGTGTAAGAAGGAGAGGGCAGGGAGATAAGGTGCAATCTGACTCCCGGAAGAGCAAGGAGAGCCAGGGCTGGGGACAGTGCAGGTTAAAATAATGTCTGGAAAAACTGCACTATGGCAAGGGCACTGGGATGGTGCGACGCTGCTGTCCAATGCTCCCCTGCAACGGCGGTGCTTTTCTGCAGAACCTCAGGGCCCGGTTTGCACCTCAGGGCATCATTCATACTCGTGACCTGAGTAATAAACCCCGAGAAAGGTACCTGTCTCTTATCTGTTCATCTCCAAGTGCTTTACAGAGCAAGGAAATCTCATTACCTTGGCTGTACAGATGAAGAAACTGAATCATACGAGAGATGAGTAGCTCATCCAAGGTTACTCAGCAGCAAAGCTGGAAATAGAACTCGAGCGTCCTGAAAAACCTTGGAGACCCAATTCCGTGCAGAGACAATGCTGCGCTGGCTTTGCAGGGCAATGGGGAATTAGGCCCGCTGCGACCGCACGCGTGTACAACGCTGCCAGATCAGAACGGGAACGTCGGCCCTGTGATCTCTGCACCTACTTTGCACTGGTGGACGTGACTGCTCAGGGCAAGGCTTAGCAAACAGACCCCTAAGCGGGCCTGAGACAGTGGAATCCGCCTCTCTTTTTTTTTTTTCCAGCCCTTTATTTTTCCAAGAAAGATAAGCTTTGTCCCTTGTAGTTTGCTGAATGCGGATTTCAAACAAGATCTTCTAAACCCTAAATCCTGTTTGCTCTGCCCAAACAAGAAAAACAATCCCCCTGATGGTTTTCATGGCAAAGTTTGCGCCTGCTGCTCTCGGGCAAAGTCTCTTTGTCTTAGCGGCCAGGCCTGGCTCTGGTTGACTGCTCCCCGTCCCACCAGAGGTAGCTGCATTTCAGCGGGAGCTCTGTGTATAGCCACGAAGACTCCTTCGAGCTTACAGGTGCTGGTTAAATAAATGCAGGGCACTGTTGCGTGGCGACGCGAGCCCAGGAGGTATAGCAGCCGAGGATACACCTTGCCACTTCTAAAGGAGTGACTGACAGATGTAACGCACGGTGATGCCTTCGCACCAGAGCTTGCGTATGTTGCAAAGCATCAGTGACCACTGCGCAGACAGCTCTGGAGAAAAGGAGCGAGGGGTCATTACTGAGACGATGCGAGAGGACATCAGGCTTGGCATGAAGCTTGGAGCCGGCCAGATGTTTCCCTGCATCCCAAGGGGATCTGAAGTGTGCTGGCAAAGGCCAAAAGCACTGGCTCCTTATCCTTTAGAAAGCCCCAGGAGAGACCCGAGCATGGGACCCAGAGGCAGGGGGAGACTCCACGGTTTGTATTGTGATGATCTGTAAGGGCCCTTCCAGCCCCTAACAGCTATGAAATGATGCAGAATAGATGACGGGCTCTCACCAAGGAGCGCAACCAGCTTCTGTACAGGGAAGTACAGAAACTTGTCCCGTAGGATCATCGTTCCAACCACGTTAACATTTCCACTGTGTTTTGGGGCATCAAGCAATTTGCAGTTGCACTGGGTACCACTCCCCCAGTAGCACCCGATGCTAAAGATGAAGGCACACAGAGCATCACTGCAGTACAGGGTAGCAGTTGCTTGGGCCAACAGGACCTCTTTAATGCCATGCTTCCTGGTGTGGGTCCATATCCAGGCACCCTCTCTGGCTGTCTGGAACATTTAGAGCCTGGTGAGACGTTGCCCCATGGGAATATCTGCCCCAAATGCTGTGAGAAAGCAGAGTTGTGCAGGTGCAGTGATTCACAAAGGAAGTACCTCGCTAAGCAGCGCGGATGAATTCTTTGGGGACAGTTATATCTGGGTTGTTGGAATGGAAACGCATATTTGGAAAAAAAAAAGTAGTTTTGTTTGTGGACCATAAGGAAAAGTTTGAGTACCGCTGCACTGGAGACTCGTTACACATCCTCCTCGTCTTCAGATCTATGGTTCTGACTTTGTCACGACCTAACTCTTGTACAGCTGCTTACAGCAGCGCAAAGTAAGTGGAAACACTGCTCAATCAGGATCGTAGCCCTCGATGCCTGCTTTGGATTTCCCCTGCCTGGATGCATACGACTTGCCGGAGAACCCGGGGCTGGGATTCCAGTTGAAATCCCTTATTGCCAGGGGAGGCCCCTTGCAGTGACAGGGGGAGTGGGGAAATCAGCACAAAGCCAGAAATTGGTCGAAGAAATGGGATCTTGGGATTGATTGGAAACATATTTATGGACTAGGGCTGGGGCTTTGTGCATCTATCCCCAGTAGGCCTCTGTGAAAGCTGGAGCTCATGTTCTCTGCATGCCAATGCTCTGTGCTCTTTGTTCTCCCATCCTTGGGGAGAAAGTTGCAAGCATGGTATCTTTTTTAAAATTTGAAACCAGGAAGTCCAATTCCCATTCTGTTGCAGCCTTTTTTTTTTCCAGGCGATGCTACAGGACTGCATCCTTTGCTGAACTGCTGCTTTGTGCTGTAACTTAGTCGAGCACCGCAGTAAATCACGTTGGACGTGCAGCAGCAAGGTTTCCTGCTCTAGCTGTGTCAGGGCTTTTGGAGGCTGGCGAAGCAGATCCCTAAGGGGATGGAGGAGGGGAAGGGAAGATTTCTGAGTGCTTAGGACCAGCCAGCTCCAGAGCTAACCCAATACCTAATTTAATATGCGGTTGGTCCAATGAAAGATAGCACTCACAAGAATTTGTGCCTCTCAAATCCGTAACGATGTCTTTGCTTCTGAATCCAAAGCTGGAAAGGAGAACGGCTGCAATAGACTTGAAAGCTTTCATGCTTCAGAGCAGCAACCAGCTTCTGGCAGATGGCGGTCAGGGAGAAATGTCCCTGGTGTGCAGGGGAGCCAGCTATTAGGGGGATTGGGTATTGATCCCTGTGAGAGGCAGGATACGGGACTGCGTGGATCACTGGTCTGCTACCGGTTTGCCTGTCCGATGTCATTAAGGGCCAAGCAAGAGGGGAAAATGGGCTGTATTCTTATTCACGTGTTTCTCACGTACTACCCAGTCAAGGTGCATTTCTGCACTTTTCTTAGTCTCCCATCCCAAGAGTGAGCCCACATGCTATATTTGCAGGGGGAGAGATGTTAAAGGTAGGCATGTTTAATTCATACGGCTGAGAGATGCCGTGATTTAAAGTGTAGAGAAAACCCGTATCAGCAGACTATGTTTTCCACCTCTCTACAGCCGTGAAAACTTCCGGCTGTCCAAAGCTTGAATCCGAACACCGAGTACAGACAGCCCTTAAGTGAGGATGCGGCATGGGCTAATGGAAGAAGTAATGATCTGCTGAGCGAGACATGGCCACGTGCTTCTATCCTCCGTAAAATAGGCATGAATGATGCGTGGTATCTTCGTATGGAAGTACCCCCATGTAAAAAGGCAAATACTTCTAAAGGAGAGAGACCTTGAGGAAAGCTACAGTGCTGCAGGAATCGGGGCCTATGAGTAAATCGTTCATGCTCTTCCTTATAACAAGGAGCCCCTGGCTTCAGTGGGCGCTGGGGTAGTCACGAGATTTGGGGAGCTGTGGTCCATGGCAGGGGACGAAGGTGAGGAAATAAAGATCATCCCAGCACGCCTTTATGACCTCTCCCACCGTGGTGTTAAGGACCGATGTGCTATCAGGGATGACTTTTTAGGTGCAAATGCAATCGCGGTGTTATCAGGGGATTTATTATCAGGGGTGTATCATCTCAGGTGCTGTGCAACCACATAGGAAGATACGGTCTCTGCTTTGAAGCGCTGATAGGCTATGAAGACTGTTTCTATTCATGACAGATCCAGTGGCTCTTCCACTGCATTAGGTTTGTTGTGGCTGCAGTGATTTCTCATTGGGCAATCGAATGGTAATTAGAGTTTATCTCAGCCGGGGAAGGTAAATATCCTCCAAGCCCTAAAATGTTTGGTAGTTTGATTTAACAGAGTGCCCACCGCAGACAGATGCACCGCAGCGCTGGTAAAGTTAATTTTGCACTATGTATTTGCCATTTAGTTTGTCAGCTATTTTGTGATCTGGGGCTGAAAACTGCTGTGTAAATGTCAGCCGCTATTATAGAAATATTAACTAATTACATATAAATGGTGCATACGTTACTTTTCAGCAGGTAGTTAATTCCCTGACAATATAGGAAGTTTGCGGGGCTGGCAAATGTTTGAGATGCTCTCCCGGCGCCGCTGTCAGCTCTAATGTCACAGAGATCTATCAATGTCTTGTGATGCAGCCCTGACATGTATTAAGAGATCTTCCTGAAACGAATAGCTCCAGGTGCCAATTGTGTGAAACAAGAACTCATTGCAGCGCCAAGGAGGTGAAGGCTCGGAGCATATGACTGCTGCAAAAGACTTGTTTACAAGCTCAGGAGACATATGCTATTACTAATGCCCTGGATCAGCTAGATGGGAATCAGAGGATGTAGAGCAAATGAAGCCTCTTGGGAATGCAAGAACGGGGGCAAGGCAAGGATGGGGCCTGGAAAGATGCGGTCTGGCTGATCTGGTTTTAGCAGCGTGACCCTGAAACCGTCCTTATTCGCATGTCAGAGAGAGCAGAATCAGGTCCTTCATTTTGGGGGGTTCGATGCAGATCCTACTGCAGCCCCCCTTGCACTGGCGTTGAAAGGAGAGGAGGAATCAATCACATGGCAAGGTGTGGATGTCCAGCTATGCTCACGGAGCGAGGTCTTTCCTGCCCTAGAGCAGGGGACTGGACCCGGCAAGGTCCCTTCCAGCATCTATGAATCTGTGTAAACTGAGGATCTACCCCTTGCAACCGGAGACGGAGCAAATATGGGAAGGCCGGGCACTGAGCTGTAGTTGTAAAGTAAACATCAGGCACGTCAGAGGAATCGAATCCGGGTCAGTTTTCTACTGGGAGCAACAGTAACGCAAAAAAAAGTTGTTTTAAAATAAATAATAAAATTGCTTCTTCCTTTTCATACCGCCCCTGTCCCTGGCCAGAGATGGCTCTCGGGCTCTGCACTCCCAGCCAGTGACTTGTTCTTTATCCCCGCTGCTAAAATGGCTCCACACTTCAAGGTCACTTTATCTGGCCTCATTGTGAACCAGAAATGCTTATGTTAATGCCTCTCTAATTTAATCAAAGCAGGGCTGCTAGGGATTCAGGCTCAGGGCTGCGTGGCTGGCTTGGGATTTTTTTCCCCCTTCTCTTCCTCCTTCAAGGACAAAAATTGATCTTCAGATCCAAGCAAGCTCTGGATATCCCTGTCCTTTTTTTTTAAAAACCCATGGACCATGAAACCTGCTGCAGTATCAGGGGGGATTAAAAATAACCCACGATGCGTCCACGTTTGCAACTGAGAGTTGATATCACCGTTCAAAACATATACCTGGCATTTAAAATCAGCAGCAAGCAAGTGGACTGCGTTTGCAGCAGTGCACCATGTCGTGCTGCCCTTTAACAGTAGCTTGCCGTTTGAAATCACTGAGTGAAGACCTTTTATTGTATAGTCTTTTGTTTTATTGCAAAGCTTCCCAGATACACTGAAGCCCCAACAGCATGTGTATAAAATGTGTTATTTTGATGACATGCCCTTGCTAATTTGCACCCAAGACGGGGGGGGGGGGGGGGGGGGGGGGGGAATGAATGAGGTCTGCAAATGAAGCAGCAAGCAAACATGCACAATAATGAGCAGGCATCATCCCACATTTGTTATTCGTTTATTAAGAGAACTGCTTCAGCGGTAATTATTTTATAGACTGCTTTACTGTCAAAGAGGGGTGACTGTTGTTTTTGCTGTGCATTTGTCGGGATACATGATCCCTTGGCACCCACCGTACGAGAGCTGCAGACTGGTTTCTACAGGGAAGTTTTGCCAAGAAGAAGTGAAACCACCATGTTTGCATGTTTGGTTTGGGGAAGAAAGTTTCTCCAGCGTTTTGTTTTATCGTCCCTACGTGGAGAAGCCGCTCGCGACCGTGTAAGACGGAGCAAGTTTGCAGCGAGGAATTCCCCCCCCCACCCCCCCGGTTTTGGGGGGTTTTTTTGCTCGCAGCTCACACGTGCACAATGTCAAATCAAGGCAGAAAAGACCAATTTCCCTCCCGTGACGAGTACAGAAAACGAACGCTCGTTATTTTAGATAACAGCTGTGGGCAGACGACTTATTTGAATATGGCTACGGTTCCTTTTGCTGCTTTTGTTTCAGTACCCTTTAGGAAGCCAGCTCTGACATTTGAGAGTAAACACGTCGGAAGTGCATAGGGAAGCCCTCGGTTGTTTTTCTCCTCTCCAGTTTTGACCCCTAACGGCTGTTGAGGGTGGAGGAGGAAGAGAGACAGAGAGAGTGATCTGAACTGCGAAGGAAACGAGGTTGAGGTTTCTTTCGCATCGCGAGCCTCATCCGAAGAAGGCGCCGTCTCCCCCTCGGCGGCGACACGGCTTCGCGCGGCGCGGCTGCGTTTTGAGCGGAGGACGCCGCCGTAAGAGAGAGCGCAACATCAAGCGATTCGTTATTTCGTGCGTTATACATGTGCATTCCCACGGGGGATATGTGTGTGCCTGCGTGTGTGTGTGTGTGTGTAGGACAGCTGGTTTCCACAATTTGCATACGGGAATTTTTCCCATGCAAACCTCCTCCTCTCAGCAAGGAAGTGGGGCGTTGAAAACCCGGCGGAGAAAACCCGCTCGGAAGCCAGGACGGCATCGCTGTGCACTGCGGAGGGGGAGGGGGGGCGTCCGCCTGCCCAGCCTCGCACATGCGTGTGTAAGGGCCGCGGTGTGGAGCTACCGCCGCACAAGTCGCTGGACGGGACCGGCTCGTAACGCTCGGACCAGGCCCGTCCCCGCGACGTGCACCGGCGTTACAGGCGGAGCAACGCCGCCATGACACGGCACCGCGTTGTAAATCAGCTCCTCCCGCCGGGCCCACGTGCGGGGCAGGCCTGCTTCACAGGCATCCCGAGCGGCCGTTCCCCTCCCGACCCGCCGCCTCCCTCCTCGCTCCTTGTCGCGGGTTCGAAGGCCGCGAGCGTTGCCGTCCACGGGCTCCATCTTGCCCAGGCTCACGGGTGCGAGAGAGCGAATTGGGCCCTGACGCCCCTCGGCAACTCTTCCCTGCCACGGCGAACCGTAGGGTGGCCATCATGGAGGACAGCCCAGGTGTCTTCCGTCCTCAATCGATACGAAACCGGACGCCTTTATTTTTAAAAATAGAGGACGTTTCCGTATCGAGCGAGGACGGAGCGGCAGAAAACCGGGACGTCCTCCCCGACGGCCACCTGAAGGGGCGCCGTGGGGGGGATCGGACCCATGAGGACAGTCGCATTTTGGGGGAGACTCCGGGCAGCGAGGCCTGAGGCACGTCTTGCGTGGTGTGGGAAATACACCTGGGAACAGGATGGGTCTCTTCGGAGGGAGGACGGGGCAGCTGAGGAGACGGAGGGGAGACGTGGCGCCGTGAGGAGACTGAGGGGAGTGGTGGCCGCGAGAAGACGGCACAGGGAGAAGCGTGGTGGGCGCGTGAAGTGATTCGCGTGAGGGGCCATAGCAGCGAGGTGGGGACGGTGCTTGGGGACACGTCCAGGGGGGTTGTGTGGGGCTGCGAAGGGGGGGAACGGCCCTCGGGAAGAAGCTGCCTGGATCCAAGATGGCGCCCGCCCCCTCAACCGCCCCTTTGTCTGCAGCAGTGGCGGGAGCCGCATTGCCGAGGAGGCGCGAAACTAGGGCACCGCGGCCCCGCCCCCTTTCCCGCCTCGGGGGACTGCGGCGCGGGCCGGAGCCAATTGGAACTCAGCACTCTCTTCTCCCCCCTTCTCCTCTGCCAACGGCACCCCGCCCTCCTCCCTCTCCGCCCAATCAGTGCTTCCCGGCCGCGCTCCGCCCCCACGTGGGGTGGGCACGGATTTTTGATGAATATTAATGTGACACTGCCCAATCAGGGCAGCGGGGCGAGGAGGAGGGGCGTGCCGCTGCCTCGCAACCGAGCCGGGTCTCGTTTGCATATTTATGAGAGAGGCGGGGTCGGAGGGGACATATATAAACAGCGTCTCCGTCCGCCTCGGCGTACTTCGCGCTGGGGTTTGGAGGTGCTGAGTGGTTCGCGTCCCCGCCGATACAGGTAGGGGGAGGGGAGACGGGGGTGGCGAGGTGAGGTTGGAGGGGAGGGGAGGCAGGCAGGCAAGCAAGCAAGCAAGCAAGCAAGCAAGCAAGCTAGCTGCATCGTGCGAGCTACTGGTTTCCTCTGTGAGGGCCCTTCGGCCTGGGCCCTGCCCTCAGTTTCCCCTTCCCCGTGGCGGTGGGTAGGCCGCGCAGGGCCAGCCGCGCTGTCCCAACCGTCGGTGGGGGTGGGGGGGAGGTTTGTTCTAGAAACAAAATGGCGGCTGCACTCGCTTGGCGCAAAATGGCGGCGGGGACACGCGGGCCGCAGTGCGCATGCGCCAAGTGGGCGGGGCCAGGAGGGCGGTGCCATGACTTGGCTGCGTGCAACGCGCATGCGCGGGGGAGGCGGCGCTGTGCACGCGCACAACAAAGGCTTGCTCTGCCTGTGGCTTGGGATCCTGATTGGGTCCCGGGGCCCTGGTCTATAGGTGGGACAAGCGCTGCGAAGGGAAGCCTGGGGTGGTCTGTTGCCTTGTATTAGATTTGGAGCCTGAACAGCATGGGATGAATTCAGGAACTGCTTGGACTGCTGAGGCATGAGGATCTCTGGGATCCCTGCCTCTATCAGAAGGGTGCTTGGGTAGTGTGCAGGTCTCATAAGCAGGGATTCTGGCTTTCTCTGATGTAAAAAAACCCCCCAAAACCCCACCCCAATTTCAGATTAAAAAAAAAACCCAATTTTTTCCACAATTAGATTTATAGCAGCACTTCCTTTTGTCTATATTTTAGTGCTGCTTTGTTCTAATTGCAGAAAAATGTGGATTTGGGGTTCCTCTTCTAAATCTGAAAGCTGGGGATTTGTTTTAATCGGAGAAAATGGGCATCCCTGGTTATAATGCCTTGTTTGATCAGCCCTGGGTGGCTTTTAAACTTTTTTTTAAAGAAAAAACCGGTTATAGAAATCCTAATATTTGTTTTGTAAATGGGCAGTGTCATCCTACCAAGTGCATAACACTTGTAAATGAAGCTTGTGGATAGATTTGTATTTCAGCTTTAGTTTTTTGAGTGGAGGTAACAGCTTGATGCTGGACTGGCAGCTGGGGTCGTGGTAGAGGTAGCTTTAGACTGAAGTCGGGCAGAAGTTGTGCCTTCTAGATCATCTGCACTGGAGACTTATTTAATAGGCTTCCTTGAGCCTGTGTTCACTCTCCGAGCTAATCTCTCCCCTGGGGGGTGGGGGGCATGTAGGCCCCGCCCCAACCAAACTTGTAATTTGCTTCAGAGATGGACTGATGCACTTCTTTTTTTTTCCCCTCTGCAGATCAAAATGGCATCAGATGAGGGAAAGCTTTTTGTTGGTGGACTGAGTTTTGACACCAATGAACAGTCATTGGAACAAGTATTTTCCAAATACGGACAGATATCTGAAGGTAAGATTAAAACTGTAAAACTGCAGACTGAGAACTTTAATTTTTCTGTGGTATATAATGGGTTTGTGCAATGTAATTTTTTCCCCCCCTTTTTCAGTTGTGGTGGTGAAAGACAGAGAAACCCAAAGATCAAGAGGCTTTGGGTTTGTCACCTTTGAGAACATAGATGACGCTAAAGATGCGATGATGGCTATGAATGGAAAGGTAAATAGATTTGTGTCCTTTTTCCCTGATGTGGGGTGGGGGCAGATTTGGGGAGGCCTGTGTCCATTTTCCTGCTTTTTAAAGCTATTAACCATTTTGTATTTAAATGGTCCTGTAAGATGTGAATTTGGAATTAAAAGTTAGATTGAAGAACTAAATATTTACTGCAGGTGTGAAAACAAATGTGCAAGTTGTAGATGAATCCTGCTTGCTTTCTAAAAGTGTCTTGGCTTTCTTTAATTTGATGGCGGTTGGTTGGTTGGTTGGTTGGTTGGTTACTTCATGTGAAAGAGCCATCTATTGATAAAAATGATAGATTATTTAGCACTTGATGCCTTCAAAGTGTGTTGCAGGACATTGAAGTACTGATTTGGGGTTTTTCTATTTTCAGTCTGTTGATGGGCGCCAGATCAGAGTGGACCAGGCCGGTAAATCATCAGAAAACAGATCTCGAGGATACAGAGGGGGTTCAGCTGGAGGCAGAGGCTTTTTCCGTGGAGGCAGAGGTCGGGGCCGTGGTTTTTCTAGGGGTGAGTCAGTATTGCTGACTTGCAGCAACTGACTTTGTTAAGTGCCGAATTCAAGGTACTAATACTGCTCTTTGTATGTTTTCAAAGGAGGTGGAGACAGAGGCTATGGTGGAAGCAGATTTGACTCCAGAAGTGGGGGATACAGTGGCTCCAGAGATTATTACAGCAGCAGGTAAGTGCATGTGGAAGGCCAACAACTGTCCTAAGCACATGTGAAATAATTAACCTCAGAGGGGATGTAAATTTACTCCAGACAGAAACAGCACAATAGCTTTAATATGCAGGAGTTCAGGTGACTTTTAAAAAACAGGTGCTTGTTTTTCAATCAGCAGGAGTCAAGGTGGTGGATATGGTGACAGATCTTCAGGAGGCTCCTATAGAGACAGCTATGACAGTTATGGTAAGTCTTAGTTCAAAAGGGAATGGAAAGTACATTGCTGTAGGAACTCGACCTCTTGACCTCATATTGAAGTCTGGAAATACTGTAAGCCTCAGGTCGGAGCATATCACCTGTTTTTGTTCTTGCCCATAAGAACCAGTCTATTTGTCAGGCCTTGGATGTGGTTGTGCCATTTTAAATTCCTAATCGTAATGCATGTGTAGGACTTGCTAGGATCTAAGGCAAAGCAAGTATTAAATGCTCACCTTCCTCAAACTGGAGAAAACGGCAAAACCAATGCCCTAACAAGCATTATCACGGGTGGGGGAAATTCTCTTTTTAAAACCTAATGAAGTAGCACTAGCCTCTGAAATAATACAAGGGAGTGAAATGCTGGAACTTGTCTATGCTTCAGTGCCTTTACAATTGTGCCTGCTTCTTGTCCTCAGCTACACACAACGAGTAAAAATCCTTCCTGACTCAAGATCGTCCTTCCAATGGCTGTATTTATAAAGATTTTTGGAGCTTCGCTGAAATCGTTATTGTGTAGTACATCTACTTGTATTTCCACTTTTGTAGTATTATCAGTTCTGATCTTGTCAAAACACAGCCTGACAGCTTCTGCTATGAGATGGTCTAATTAGACTTTTCTTTAAGAAAGCTCTGCTTTCAAGTGTTTTTAATCTTTTTTTGAAAGCACTTCAGATTTTATTTTCTTTTGTGATGAGCCAAGGTTACTTTTTTTTTTGTGAAGTTGGGGCCCCAATTCAGTTTCTTTTGCTAGAAAGGACCTTTAATTCAATGTTCACTAGAAGCTGAACAAGCTGTGGACTTTTTTTAAAGTGCATTACCTTCGTCTCTTGTAACATTCCTTTAGTGTAGCAAGGTAGGAATGCAGCCTGGGTACAAATGGGAAGGCAAACCACCTTGATATATCTAAAGAGAACTTGCTTGTATGTTCAACCTGCATAATAACGGTATTTTTACTGTATGATGTAAATTACCCAGAAATAGACTTGCAAAACTTACCATAAAAAGAGGTTCTTGAAAATGTTTATTTATATTGTCCTTTTTTACTGGAAGAAATATGCATATTCCATTGATATTGTATTTGAAGTGGTAAAGGATTCTTGTATACAGTTTTCTTTGGCTTTACGAAGCCTATTAAAAGACCGTCTGAAATGAACTCTGCTCCTGACATTTACATTTCATTGCACAACACAATCCTTGAAGATCCAGAACAAGCTTAAGTAATGGAGAGGACACTAGAGAAGAGTTAGTGAGAGGAGGAGGAGGAGGAATAGTAGAGCAAGCCAGTCTTAACTGTCCAGTGGAAAGAAGGTAATCTTACCAGTCTTGACACGTGCGATTACGCTGACAGAATTCACATAAGAGTCCTACCTCTGTAGAGGGAGACTACTGCAAGTGAGTCCAGGGGTATTCTTTAAGGGCAAAAGATAGGTGAGAGAGAGAGGAGGGAAGCTTAGCTGCTTTAGCTCAGGGAGGATGTAATATGTAGACATGGAAAAGTTGTTAAGAATAAGTCCTTCAGTATTGGACTTAGTTGTTAGTAATTTAACACAGTGTTCCAAGGTAGATAAATTGACGTGACTAGCTAGCTTTGTCATTGCTTTACAAGTTCTAAGAATTCTCTGCTAGCATATGGAAACTGCAGTGTCCTTGGAGAAAAGAAGTGTTGTGCCTCCTACAGAAACCTCTGAGACGAAAGCTGCTCTCTTGGCTAGTTCATATGTGGAAATAGTCCTGTAATTCGAGGTAACTCCTTTTGCTCATGTCCGCATCCTTCCTCTTGTTGAGAGCTCATTTTGAAAGTCTAATGTACCTGTGAAATAGTCCTTTGACAATTTTGGTCAACTGACAGAAATTTTTTTAAATAAATAAAAAACATGCCTCTTGCAATCTTTGGCTTGTGGCACAACTTCAGTTCCACAGATCAGAGTTGGGCATGCAATCATGTCTTGCTAGTAGGTATGGAAGCAAGATGGGGAACAGAATTCCCTGACTTGATTTTTGTGCTCATCTATTGAGAATCTTCCTAGACTTCATTAAGTTGCTCACTTAATTGTAGCTTTCTCTGCCATCCTACTTGTTGCCATTAACTTTTTCCCATAGCCCACACTATTCCTAAGCAACCATGTCAAAGTGGTTAATTGTCTCTGCTTAGGGATCCAATGATATATTGGCTGGTATATCAAAGGCATCAGCCAGCCCTGGAACAGTTTTCCCAGACTTTGCTTCTGTGATGTGATGGGTTCAGCGAATGGCTTGTGAAACCCTCGTATATGATGTGACTTGTGTTTGGGAGGTGGGTGGCAGTATAAAGTAATTGCTTGGATATGGTTAGTAACGCGCACTTTATTTGGCAGGTTGAAGAGAAGATGAATGCTTGAGCCTGGCGTTACAGAGCAGTGAGCATTCCCTGAAAGTGGAATCGGCCATCTGTTTTTCCCCTAAGCAGGTAATGACTGTGATGCAGGAAATGACTGAAAGGGGGGGGGGAAGCTGTTGGGAGAAACTTGGTATTTTAGGTTTGGCTGTCTTTAAACACATTTGTAACTGCTGCTGTGCACTGAGATATAGCCAATTACAGACCAGGTCTTTACAAAAAATATTTGCAGCATTTGGACAATACACGCATTTGAATTGATCCGCAAAACTTAACAGTGTCAATCTTTTTGTTTCAGCAATGAACTGCATTGAGGAAGAGCAAGGACAGCTGTTGACTGAAGTGGAGTCAAGAGTTTTTGGCAATGTGTAATAGTTGATCAACTGAACAGTCTGACTTTTTATAATGGGTTTAGTGATGGCTAGAATAAATATTAGAATGTGGAAAAAAACAAAAACTGAATCCTTGTAATTTTTGTGCACACCTTGAGAGTGATGGGTATATTTTAATGCAAGTATTGGGTTATCTGAAATAGCACTGCAGAAAGCTCTGCTTCCAAGGAAACAGCTGATGAGCAGAAGTCACTGATGCACTTTTTTCTCTTTAAAGAAGGCTTTGTGATCGATTTGGGGGGAGGGGGTGAAAGCAGCTTTTGTAAAAACTACCGGTGCTTGGATAGAAGTACTGGGTTTGTAACAACACAAGCAAGGCAAATAAATGGTTAGTGCTTTTTCTTTTGACAAGGCAAGTAAAATATTGTAGACTCGTGCAGAATTATTGCTGTTGGTTTTAGAAAGTTGTGATCCACATGAGCAGCTGAGTGCTTACAGATAAACCAGTATATGGTCCTAAAACTTCCCATTTAATGTTGGGGCTACTCTTATAAATTTGGACAATAGATTTTGGCTTGGAGCTTAGTCTACTGCTGAGTAACTTATGTTTTCTCTGCTATTTTTTGAATACTGAAGAAATTGGGGTGACAAGTTTTTTGTATTTTTACCAAAGTAGTCTAGCATCCAAAAGCTCATAGAATAAACTTCCAGAAAGCAGGAGCTGTTTTATCCCACCAGTGTTCCCCTGCCCCTTGTCCCAAAATACTAGTCCCCTGTAGTTAATACAAGCTGGCCAAAAAGTCTCCTACTTGGTGGTTGTTACTCCAAGCAGTTTTCCATGCAAGAAGAAAGCATCTCTAGTTGGCAGACACGCTGTAGTGCTAGATGAACTGGGAAGAATGTGTTCACTTTGGGCCAGGCTGGCTTATAGCTTATTTTACTTCATACTTGGTATAGCTGTGAGGACAGATGGATAAGGTACTACATAATGGAGCTGCTTTTTAGGAAGGCCTTTTCTGCTATTCCCTGGTATCTGATATGCAGTAGGGAAGTTAACCTGTGTCAGGGTGACTTGAGACTAACAATGAAGCTTCAAGTAGCACAAGGAAGGCTTATTTTTCCCTTCTACCCCCAACACTTGAGCACTGCAATCAAGATTTTCTAGGAGAAACACTTGGCAGAAGGGATGGACTTTTGTCAATTATATTGGAGCCTATATAGCTTGTGCTGTGCTGAAAAACCCATGTTCAATATTTTTATGCTACAGCTATACTGGCTTAGACATGCTAGGTTCAGTAATGCAACCTCTCCTGTAAATGTACTTAGAGGGGTGCATAGGCTGCAGCCAGTGTGCAAGTACTACCCAAATCCTTGCCTGCTGCGTATGAAATCTTTGGAGGGGGGTGGTGCCTCCTAAAGAGTAAATGACCAACCCTCTGAGCAACTATTAAAACTTCTAGAGCAGCCTCTAGAACAATGCAGAAAGGGGAGACTTGCACCTTGATAATCAACTGCCAAGTCTCGGATGACTTCAGGCTAACTGCAAAATGGAAGTGCTGACTAGAGGCGTTTTCACCTTCCCTGTTACTTCACTTCACCACTCCCTTATGACAATTCCCTTGTTATCTTTCCCAGTGCATGAAATTACACCAAACACCTTGGGACTGGGCAAAAGGCTACCATGAATACATACTATTTTGCAATCGAGTCAAGAATCTGCCTTGGTTGCCTTTTCTTGCTTTATTTCTCTAGCTTGGCTCTTGCACTGCATTCAGTGCAGGTTTTCCCTGTTGGTCCGGTTGTGCTTAAGTCAACTCTAAATCTTCATTCCCTCTTACTAGTTTTAGTTTATTCTTGCTTTAAGATGCCTCCTGGTCCCTATATCCATGATTATCCCATGTGCAATTATCTAGAATTGCCTCAGGACGTCCGGAGGACTCGGCCTCTGGCTTTCAAACACCTTTGACACCCTACACCCTGCTATGGATGTTTCCAGTCTGTAATTCAACCCAAAGTCTGCCCTCTTGGATGCATCACACCAGCATCATGTGCTCCTGGTTGTCAACAAGAGCCGGAGCTGGCTAGTTATCCCTGTGCACCAAGTTACACTGAGCAGAAGCTTCTAGGCGCTGCAGTATCCATACTCCAGAACGCAATACATTAACAAGATTAAAATGATTCTGACACTCAGTTCTTTATTAGCTATAAGCTATTTTTAAAATTACTTTTAGAGTTGCTAAGCATCTTGCACACCCCACCCGCAAGCTTGGGTTGGTGAGGTGGGTGCTTGAAAGGCTCTGCAGCCTGTGTTACTGCTGGTAAAGTTTAGCTCAATTTCTTTGGGACACCTTATACGGACTCCAGTTATTGTGAGTTTCTGGCAGGAGGGGTTTCTACGTAGGTGATGAGTGAAAGAAGAAAGGTTTTTAAGCCTCTCAAACTAGTCCATATTCCCCCCCCCATGGGTTAACTTCTCCCCTTAAGAAGAGCCATTAGCAAAAATGCATTTAATGATCTTACCCTGGCTTTTTCCTTATACGCTGCTTAGGAAGAGGTTTATGGGACTGGGTTTGCCAATCGGATTAAATCCTATTGAAGATCAAGTCTTTCTAAAACAGCACGCACAGCGCTTTGTCCTGAAAGCAAGCTGCCGTTCATGCTACGTTCCTAATGAAAACGATACTGCTTTTTGACGGCAACTGCGGTTTAAAGTGTGTTGGAAGTAGACCTGGATTTTGGGCCCCCTATCCCAAATGCAAACCTGCCAATTAAACCAGAATTGTGAAGGGCTTGCCTCCCCGTGAGGAAAAGCTGCTCTGCCTTCAGCCTGCGTCCGGTTTTAATCTGGATGAATTCCCAAGGATACATCTGGGCTGTCGGCCTTAGCCGTGTTGGTTTACGGACACAGGCGGGTCAACGTGACATCGGGTGATTGCGAAAGCTTGCAACAACTTTTTTCCAACTACTTGATCTAACAAAAGATACCGCATCTACCCAAAGCGCTTTGCCTGCCAAGGCTAAATCAGCACTAAGAGGGCCAAATTTTCCGTGGGTAAGAGGAGTTTCCTCCGCATCAGTGGGAGTGCTGCATGCCGGCTGAGGGTCTTGCCATGTCTTTAAACCCTCGCTGCCTTTGAAGCCTTAGTGATGGGACTTGCTCAGAAGTGTAAATGAATCCAAACGGGCGTAAGGGGTGGTTTGCAAAGCCTGGCCGGAGGCCTAGACCGCCTTCCACACGCAGTACTGGAGAGGCCGAAACAGGCCCAGCCCAAGATCGGGACAACGGAGGCTCCAGCTGCAAGGCCTGAAGGGAAAGGCCCGCGTGGGACGACTGCCACCTGATGGCCCCGGCGGAGAAGACGGAAGCCATGTGCGAGCGAGTCTCCACGGTGGTAGATCTAGGTCTCGCAGGCTCCGTCGGGGCCCTGTCGCGCCCGAGTTCGCGTCGTTCGATGCTGAGCGTGACCGGCCTCTGCTCGAGGCTGCCCTCGCCGGCTCCTTTGCAAAAGGCTGCGAGCTGATAGCACGTGGCCCAAATCTCCCGTGGGTGGTTTGTGCTCGAGGGCAGATTCTCAAGAGGCGCTCAGCCTCCAACTACACCCGTGAGAGGCCCAGCTTGGCGGAAGAAATGGCGTTCGGCACCGGCGCTGGCGTTGCTCCGAGCCTCGGCTCCGTTTGCGACAGGGACCCTCGCCCCCGAAACAGGCCGAGGCCGCCGGCGCCTTCGCGCCGTCACTCAGATGAGACCGCCGTGGTGGCGCGTGCATGGGGACGTGCTTTATGCTGGGGCAGCTAGCCACCACTCGTGATTACAGCCGTGATCAGGGTTGGGGAGACTTGCCAGAGGTGACTTGGAGCGCTTCTCCTTGTGGGGCCTGGCGCAGCACTCCTAGGAAGCCTGGCTGGGGCGTGCCAGCGCTGGCGGTTTACACGTGCACACGACGGGGAGAAGATGCTGGAGCGGAGGGCGCCTGCAGCCCCCTCCCCCCCCGGAACTCGGAGCGCGCGGAACCTCGGCCCCGCCCGGCCCTGCCAAGCGACGCACCAGCCCGGCCACTTCCGGCGGAAGCTCCCTGCGCCGCGCGTGTCACCGGAGCGACGCCATGGCCCCGCGGGAGCGCGCCTGCTCCTTCCTCCTCCTCCTCCTCCTCCTCCTCTTCCTCCTCGCGGCCTGCGCCGCCGCCACCGGCACCGCCACCCCGCCCGCCAACGGCACCGGCATCGGCGCGCCCGGCAACGGCACGGGGGGCGGCGGCGGCTGGCGGGGCCCGGGCGGCCTCAACGTGTCCGTGGTGCACCGCGCCTTCTACGTGCTGAGCGGCGTGTGCGCGCTCGCCGCGCTCTACTTCCTGGTGCGCGCGCTCAGGTGAGGGGGGGCAAGGCTTCCCAGACACGCGTGGGGGTGGGGGAGGGGTGCCCCTTGAATCGCGCCGTGTCGGACCTGGGAGAGCTCGTAAAACCACCCCACGCTTCCTTCCCCCTTCCCCCGTCTCCTGCCCTTGGCCCGGGGTGGGTGCGCCGGGGTCGCGGCGCGCCAACGCCTTCCCCGCTGATTTCAGGTTGAGGAAACCTCAGAGGAAGAAATACGGCCTGCTTTCCAACTACGACGAGCACGTGGAGATGACGTCGCTCGACAGCGACGAGGACACGGTGTTCGAGACGCGGAATTTGAGGCGGTGGGTAGACTTTATGGGTTGGTTTTTTTTTTTAATCCCGTTTCCTTGTGAGTTGCTATAAACGTCCCTTTTTTAGAGGTGCGAGACGCTCCGGCGCAGACCCGGCCGTTGGAGCCGATCCGGTGAAGCTTGGCCTCCGCGGGTCTCGCTGCCGGGCGGGCTTCGAGGCGCCCTTCGTCTTTGTTACAGTCCGGGGCAAACTCTGCTTTGCGGCTCGTCTTGCTTGGGATGCCGGGCTGCGCGTCCGGGTCTTTCTGCACCGGGGCGTTTTGTCCGTTTGTTTCGATTCATCGATTTTTTTATTTTTTTTTTAACGAAATCCGAGATCAGCATTTGGTCTGAGCCTCCAAGAAGCCGAGACGCGCGCACTATTTACATATACATGCTATACATACCACTTACAAATGCACACCACTTACAGATGCACACCATACGTACCACTTACAAATGCACGCTATAAATACACACTATACGTACCACTTACAAATGCACACCACTTACAGATGCACGCCATACATACCACTTACAAATGCACACTATAAATACACACTATACGTACCACTTACAGATGCACACCACTTACAGATGCATACCATACGTACCACTTACAAATGCACACCACTTACAGATGCACACCATACGTACCACTTACAAATGCACGCTATAAATACACACCATACGTACCACTTACAAATGCACACCACTTACAGATGCACGCCATACATACCACTTACAAATGCACACTATAAATACACACTATACGTACCACTTACAGATGCACACCACTTACAGATGCATACCATACGTACCACTTACAAATGCACACCACTTACAGATGCACACCATATGTACCACTTACAAATGCACGCTATAAATACACACCATACGTACCACTTACAAATGCACGCTATTTACAGATGCACACCATACGTACCACTTACAAATGCACGCTATAAATACACACCATATGTACCACTTACAAATGCACGCTATAAATACACACCATACGTACCACTTACAAATGCACGCTATTTACAGATGCACACCATACGTACCACTTACAAATGCACGCTATTTACAGATGCACACCATACGTACCACTTACAAATGCATGCTATTTACAGATGCACACCATACGTACCACTTACAAATACATATTCATGCTTATGTTCCTAAATGCAACACTGGCCTGTTTATAAATATTACCCAGTCACAGCTATAAATATTTAACCACATTTACAATATTTCATCCTGGAGAAAAGTTTAGCGCGTGTTTATTTTGTTAAAGCGAGGGTTTCTCCTTCTGTGTTAGCATCGGCGTGGCAGCCTGGTGCTGGGGTGAAAGCCAGGTGACCAGGCCTTCCCCCAGTGCAGTAGATTAGTCTGCCTTCGTTATGAGACTGAGTGCTATACAAATGGTGAAGGCATTTTAAATCCTCTCTGAAACTCATTAGGATTTCCTGTAAGAGGTAGGAGTCTCCATCTTAAATTAATTTCTAACCTCATAATTGCTATGGCCTTGTCTGATCGTTATTCTGATTGTGCCTCAAGTCCCGACTCTGTGCTATAATAGTATTATTACGTGACTACTTGCAGCGTGCGCGTGGTACAGCACAATGGTGATCTGTGTCACACAAACCCACTGCAGTGGAGGTGGTAGCGTAAGGGTCCAAGTGACTACGACTCAGAGCTAACACAGAGGCACGCGGACACTAGGATGTGTTCTCAAGTAGTCCTCAGCAAAGAATTGGGTGGGATTGTGGGGTGCATACATGCCTTCTTCGTTTTAGGTCCAGGCGTATGGAGCGTGCAGTGACAGGCAGGGAAGGTAACAGAGAGAAGTGTGGGCAGCGTTTGGGGGAGTCTGAGGAGCTGCGTGATCGGTTTCCTATGTAAGGGGCAGGCAGCGCTGTAGGGTTTCTCCCTGGTTCCACAGCATGAAGGGGGAGGGTGAGAATAACGGCAAATGGCATGTGTGTTGCGGGCAGACTGCATGCGTGCTTTTCTCTAGCAATGCATGACCTAAAATCCTCTTCCCTACGCTCCTCAAATCCCTGCGCTATCTTCCCGTCTCTTTTTGTGCCAAGCAGTTCACTCCTTTTGTCCCCTCCCTCTGCTCTTCTAAGAACCAAGGAGTCTCTGCCTCATCTCAAACATCTTGGACTCCTTTGCATTGGATCAGCTAACACGTATAAAGCACGCGCTGACAGTAAGGATCGTTCTCTTATCTGGAGTGCTGCTGGCTGGAGCGTTGCTGACTGAACACTTGCAAGCTTGGCTTTTAACACTGCAAGCTAGCTCTGTGCTGTTGCACCTCTGGAGAACGTGCCGCTTTCTCATATCTGTATTGTGTGCGGCCCTGAGTGGGAAGCTGTTCGTCGGGATGCATCAAAGCACTTTGCAAAAGGGGCAGCCCCGCCTCTGCAGACAGAAAAACTGAGGTATAGCGCTCAGCCAGCAGGACAGTGGCAGGAACGGGAATAGAGCTGAGGTCTCCTGAGTTACAATCTAATGCTTTTCCACGGGGATACGTAGTCTCCTTTGAACAGAAAGCAGTTGATAGTCTGGTAGCCCAGGCGTGCCCTTCCTTTGGGGCTACAGCAACACCCCCAATGTGTTCCTTTCCTTCAGAGATCCCTAAAAAATCTGTCTGAAGCCAAGAGTCAGCTGTGTCCCGACCAGGCCAGGTTGCACTCAGCTCCCTCTCTCCCCTCAGGACAGACACTAGCGTTGCGCAGTCTTTGACTCCCCAGAATTAGTTCTTTTGATTTCTTCAGGGTGTTCCCAAAGGCGAGGAGAGCTGCATGTATAGGCATGCAGCTCTGTCGATTCCCAGCTCTCTCCCAGGACGCTACTGTTCTGTCTAGCCATGAATGCTCATTCTGGTGTTTGGGTGTCTTCTGTTTTCCAGATGATGTGGGACCCAGGGCTCGCTCTGCACAGACGGACCCGGAAGGTGCACGCCCAGCTGCAGGATCGCCTCGCCAATTTTCGGGGGTTGTTTTGTCCTAACTGCTTAAAATGACTGCTAATTAACAGCACGAAATGTTCTCACTGGGGGCAGGGCAGTGTAACCCTGTCTCCCCCTCTCCCGCGCGCCTCGTGTAGGGGAAGGTGGAGTGACAGGAGCCCTGCAGCATGGGGACCAGACACGGGAAAGCTTTAAAACTCTTCATAACAAACACGTGACTCTCTGGGGTGGACTGAACATATGGGACCTGAGTGTTCGAGCCTTGTCTTCTGGCTTGGGCATTCCAATCAATATCCCATCTCCATCCATTCCCCACCCTCTACTAAGTAGGGCATTCGAGCCAAAGTACTCTTGGGGAGTTGGGTACTTTCACTTGCCATGTCAGTATATGGTCACTTCTTTATTAATAGACTCTGTACCTGGCTGTGTCCAGTGCGATCAGTCAGGAGGGATCCTCTTGCTTGCTGAGGGATGGGTGCTATGTTCAGTTAGTGTGGGCAGCTGGGAGGATAGCTCAGGGACCAGTGCGTCTGGGGCAGCCGTGTTCTGGCTGTTGCTATCAGCGCTTATGCAGCAGCTTGGAGGTAGAAATCGTGCTATGGCAATACAGGTTGTTACCCCTTTTGGAGAAGGGGAAAGATGGCACTTGGCTAGGAGAGCGTTTCTCTGAAGCACCAGCAGTGACTAGCGTGTGCTCGCTGCGAGATCAGCGGCGCGTCAGCGAACAGCAGCAAACCAAAGGACCTGCAAGCGTCGCCTGCACCGCAGAAATGTTCGATGGCTGCCCAGCTGCTGGACTCGGAGGGCTGTGATCGTGCGCAGAAGGATTAGCTGAGCACCGTGCTCCAAGCTAGAGGGTCTTGCTCCCTGTGCGGTTGTGACATGTTCAAAGAGGAGGAATAACCCTGAGGAGGAGCTGATGCCGGATCCCTGTGGACTGTCGATCTTCACCTGAGGCAGCTCTGCTTCGACAGGAACCCCTCCTTGAGGGAGGGCCGTAGCTCTGGTGGTGTTCGGACTCTGGACTGCACCAGGCCGTCTGCCCAGCGGACTGCAGGGAAATCATCTGTACCACTGAGGGTTGTTGTGGGTCCTGTGGTGATGGTGGGTGGGGAGTATTTGAATGTATTACAATCGTGCAGTGTGCCTCTCTGCCAGCACGGTGGGAACTAGGCTGGAATGATCCTGCTCACAGCACGCTTTCTTAGCACATGGCTTCCACCCCTGCGTGGGCAGCCAGTGGGGTGACACTGCTCTTGGGCAATGGAGGGCAGGACAGTCTTGCAAGCCTTAACATGCTCCCTCGCTTGTGAAGGAGGAGTGCCTTTGTTACAGGAAGCCAAGGGGAGTCATCCTGCCGGCAGGAGTTCCCTGGCTGGGGAGGTGCAGCTGTGAGGCCAGACTGCGGTGTTAGGCGTGTCCATTAAGCATCTGTGGGAAGGGAAGCCCTGGAAACAGGATGGTAGCTTCTAGATGGCAACGATTTCTCCTTGTTGAAGAGGGAGAAGCTGGCAATTAGGAAAGGAGCTCTTCCTCCTTCAGCAGCGCTGCGTGGTTTTGTACCAGCCACGTGGCAGCGGAGAGCTGTTGTCCTGGGAGCACCATGCTCTTGGGGTTCATCTACACAAGGCCTAGTACCTCGCCACTGTAGGCAAGTCACCCCTCTCCATCCCACCCTGCGCGCCTTGGGGAGGCGCAGATGCACTTCGGGTTTAGCAGCAAAAGTATTTGTGGAAATGCCTTCCCAGGGAGGCATGCCAGCGCCTCGGCCTGCCCCAACCTCAGCTCCCTTTTATCCTTTAATGCTCAGTTTAAGCACTTTTTCCTTGCCCGTGTGCTGCATTACGGTCAGCTGCCATGGTCCAAGGCCCTCCTGCCCTGCAGGTCATGCCGCCAGCTAGTTGATTTTGATTCATCAGCTGCATTACCTTTGCGCTCTCTAACAGGAGCTGACATTTCCCTTAACTCTTCAGCCCCCAGCACAAACCTAATTTCCCCTAAAGCTTGATTTGCAGAGCCCTGAAGTCAGACAGTTTACTTCAATCCTCTTAGTTAACCTGTGTGGCTCAGCATTTTTGCCGTCATGCTCATCGGCTTTCCATTAGCTGAAGCAAGGCATTTTTTTTTAATTTTTTATTTCTTTTATCCTTTAAGCTCTTGTTCCTGTTTGGACCAAGGGAGTTGGCAAGCTTTGATTTTCCTGGGTTTGTTGGAATGGATGATTCCAAGAAAATAACGATTGTGTATTTTAACATGTGGATGATTTAATGATTCTGGTGGAAGTAAAGGGGACCTATTTTTTTTTTAAGTATATATTTGTAATGATTCCAATACCAGACGGAAGTGCCCGTTCTGGCAGCAGTTTGGGGTGTTTGTTGTGTTTGGGATGTGCAATTGGGGTGGAGGGCTTGCACCTACAATGAATGCCACCTGCAAGGGACCAGATTACTGGTGCATGGTAGGCTGAGTTAATTAAGGAAGAGCCCTCGTGCTTCCCCAGTATAGAGGGGCAGCCTGATACCTGAATACCACATAAGCCCTCTTAACAGGGCTTGCATTAGTCCTCTGCACAGGGGTGTTTCTAGGACTGCCAAAGGGACCAGGAGAAAAGCCTCTTCATTGCTTTTAATCTGACCATGCTTCGGGCGGAGAAGGTTCTGACCCTTCACTGCTCCGCGGTGGAAGCTATTCCCTCTTCTTCCCTCCCCTTTAATCATAGGAGCTCATTTTACATTCTGCCTCTTTGGAGACAGTTTCTCAACCTGGGTTTGCTCCCAGCTGGCCAAGATTATCCTCTGCCATTCCTGCTCTCTCAGACATTTGGTTGCTTTAAATCATTGTTAATGCATCTTGTGGGAGAAATAAATGAAGAATGCTGACAACCCAGATGTCAGGCTCCTTCCCTCCCTGCAGCCTCCCGTGCCCTCCTGCCTTCCCAGAAGAAGAGCGTGCGTCAGCACAGTGTCGAGAACCGCTCCCGGGGCGGGTGGAGACGCCTTTCTGGTGGGCAGTTGGAATAAGGCCAGGGCAGCCCTTGCAGGGGGTGGCTTTTGACGGTCCTGATCCCAGCGGTAGAGGTGTCGGCCCAGGAGACTCCTGTCGGTGTTTGAATGGCTCTGAAAGCGGGTTTGCTTCCACATTGATACCTTCAGACAACCCGCCTCGGGCGTAACTTCCTAGAGCGCTTCCAAAAATGACTGGGGGTGCCTATATTCCTCCGTGCCCCCAGTCCGCTCCCTCCAGCACCTGGAGCACTTCTGATCCTGACTTGATGGTCATCTAGAGGCCTGAGCATCAGGATGCCCACCAACCTTTGGAGCCAGGGGGAGCTGGGGGTGGCGGGGACCCTCTGTAATGCTACGCAGCGAGCACGTGCGGCGCTGCTGTCTAGTGTGCTTGAAACAAGTGCCGTTGTTTAAGACCGAGCCCGATTAGCGACGTTTACATGAGGGCCCCTGTGATCTTCGTGGGGTTTGCATCGAGCGGCTGGCCGCTGAACTGTGAGGCCAATCGACCGGGGCTCCTGCTGGGGTTAATGGCATCGATTGCGTGCGCTGCCGATGGCAGCACTCGCCGCTAATGCTCGCTTCTGGTTTCAGTCTGTTTGCATGCGTGGCGCAAGGGGGATCGGCAGCAGGAGAGTGCGGGGAGAGGGGCCGGCGGTCTGCCCGGCTCGCCAGGAAGTCAATAAAGCAGCACTCAAGTGCATTGCGTTCCTGTCTGATGGTGCTTTTAGAGACGCAGGGCCAGGCTTCTCTTCCCGGCCCCGCGGTGTGTTGATTTATTTTTAACCAGCAGCCAGGCCTGTATTGATCTGCTTTGTTTTTCTTTTCGCTGACTGTTTTTCTTCCTCTCCCTCCATTGCATCTTCCAACCAATAAAGCGAAACGTTCCCTCTCGGTAGGTTCCTCCTTTGCAGCAGGGACGGGGAGCGCTGGGTTGTGCTGGGGGCTGCCTGGTGGCCGCTCGTCCCCAGCACTCCAGCCCACCTAGGTGCTGAGATACCTGCTGCCTGCGATGGTTTTACTGCATGCCTTCCTATTCTCCAGTTGTGCTCTCCAAGGCCAGCTCCAGTCTCTCTCTCAGGGACCCTTGGGTCAAGCCTACCGCTCTCCCACCCGCTGGCTGTTGGTCTCCACCACTGCAATTTCCTGGCCCTTCCACTTCTCTTTTCCTATGGTATTCCCCTTCTCACTCTTGGCTCTCGCTGTGGTTCCTTTTCCTTGAGCCCAGATGGAGGAGGGTGAGTTTCTTTGTTCCCCTCCTTCCCCTTACTCCGTGTTCTGCCATGTTGCTCTCGTGCCTCCTGAACGGGTGCTGCTCTTATTGCTCCCATGCTGTGTAGCATTGCTGAACAAGTCAAAGCCGTAGCAGTTACAGCCCAAATAAAGCATGCTCCCCACCTCCCCAAGCTGACATTGCCGTGGGTTTCGGAGCTGAATAATCCACTAAGTGGCAGTGTTGCACTGTGGGCCCGTTTGCTGGATGCTGTCTGAGTGCTACACCCTGGGGACGGGGAATGCATGCATTCAGGCACCGTGCAAAATGTCCCAAACAGCGTTGGATAAATTAGACCCAGGTGAGCTTGGGTGCTGACATCTGCAAAGTCTCCCTTGGTCCTTAGGGTGGGAGAGGCTGATGCTGACTTGTAGGTCTGGATCTGTGCCTGTTGGAGGCAGCCTTGCCCACCGGTGGGAGGTGCTGCGGGTACCATAGCTTTAATGTGCTAAATTGGTTGTGCTGAACCTTTAGCATGCCCTGCCTGCAAGCTCACAGGGGTGGTGCATCTGTGCAGATGGCTTTCTTGGGGCAAAACTGAGTCTGGTGGCTGAAGTTTTAGCAGGAACTAAGAGCCAGCCCATGCCTCGATATCTTCCGCTCTCAATGCCGGGTGTGTTTCTCTGGCTTCTTCCAGCAACACGCCGGAGCGCCGTTGTGCGTAACCAATACACGACACCTCGTCTGCACAGTTCTCCCTTGGGGTCAGGAAGAACTGAGCGTGATGGAGACAGTAGCGGGTTTGTGCACGGATGAAAGGCGCTTGGTACAGCAGCAGGGAGGGTGGGATAGGAACCCAAATGGAAGTGTCAACGTTGCATATTTTTAATCCCATTCCAGTCCTTCGGCATCTGCGTGCAACCCTGTCCCAGAAAAGCCATCGCTCCTGTAACGTGCCATCATCAGCCCAGCCTTAAGAAGCAAGAAAGAAGAGAACGCCCTCCCTCCCTCCCCCAAATCCTTAGAGACACCGAAAGCCTGAGCGATCTTCCTGGCTGAGACGAGGGGCAGGGTGGTGGTGTCTGAGCTGGTCTGGCTGGGGAGTCTGCTCAGGATTCATTTTAACACGTGTTAAGCTCTGAAGGCAAATTTCTCTGCTCTGAGTAGGACCTGGGGGGCATTTGCTATCTGGTGCATTCTCCCAGCTTTCCCCTGGTCTGTCCGCTGCTGCGAGGGTCGGGGTAACTTCCGACGATGCTACGAGATTCACAAAATAGCTGCCGTGACAAACAGAGCTAGAGGCCAACTGCTGGTCTTTCGCCCAGAGCAGAGAGATGCCGTGATATCGCCCACCGCCGTGGTGATGTACTGAGTGCTGGGCTTTGAAGGGAAAGGACTGAGAGCACTGCCCTTCAATGCACGGGTGAACGCTGCATTTGCCCCAGTAAATGCCTACAGCAACAATAGCGTTACAAAGGCCTTTTCCTTCCTCGATGTCTGAGTTTTTTATCAGGGAGGTTAACATCATCATTATACTATAAAAGGTGAAGCCAAGAGCCATCCCGGGTCAGGTCGGGGGTGGTAATAAAGCCCGAGTCTGCCAGCTTGCAATCCAGCTGCCCTATCCATTGCAGTCCTAGCGTTGTCCCGCAGCAGACCGGAGCCTGGTTTGACTCTGGGTAAGGGAAGCACCAGAGGCATAGTGAGGCCAGGCTGTGGTTTTGCACACAACGTGTACATTTGTGCCCACCATTTTGCTCCTGGATGTTTTTCTGCTGCGTGTCAGGCCCCACACGCAGGGGGCTACACGCTAACGTGTGTACTGCGGCGTTTGGGGTAGTTCGGTGCACGCAACGTGCAGCTGCAAACAAGGCGGCGGATTTGCTTCTGCAATGAACTCTGGGTATGGAAACTGCTCTGAAATGTTAGCTCTGTATTTACTTTGCAACACAGACTGCGCATTCCTCTCCGGCGCGAGGATAGCTGGAAGTATTTTAAAGCCTGCTGTAGATTCTCCTCTGATGTCTCTTCTGTACCGCTCAACAAAGCCCCTCTCTATACCTAGCAAGTCTTCTCTGTATAAAAAATTAGCTTTACTTAGTTGGGTTTTTTTTGTCTAAATCCTCCTTCTGATCTTTGTTTTCTTCCTTACAAGCTGGAAAGGTGAATGGAAGTGGCACTTCATCCACAAAGGACCTTCCTTTAGAAATAGTGGTTGTTTTTGTTTTAAAAAAATTCTAAAGCCAGGGGTTTTGCGAGGGAGAATGGGGAAGCTTTTTTTCTTTTCAAGTCACACTAGGGAATAAAGGTATAAAGGCGAGAAATGATCATAACTGTACAGGCAACCGAACAATATTTTTTTGAGTGCCAGAACTAATTAAAGAAGGAATTCACACAACAATTTTTGCAATCTCAGGATGAGTAAACATTAAAGGGGGACACGGCACTTTTGATGCATGCTAATGTGTGCGCGCGTGTGTGCAGGAGGGAGAAGGTGTCCCGAAAATTAAACCGGAGATGAAGGCCTCAGATGTTACACTTTAGTATTTTGTTTCTTACATTGCCAGATCAAAGGCACGAGCTGAAGCCCGCGTCCGAGATGCCTGTTGAGAGAATAAACCTTCAGTGCACCCAGAAGGTGAAAGCCAGTAGCAAACTGGAACCAGAAGCCTGGTTTAATCCACGGGGACTTTCTGTTGGCTCTGGCAATGAAAGAATTGGGCCACAATCCTGCAAGGTCGTGCCTGCGGGCAGGCAGCTGTGCCCGTCCAGGCCCCGTCTGCTGCTTGGGGGCTGTGTCCGGGCTCGGACCAGCCCCACAGCTGCAGGGCTGGGTTCGCACTCACTGAAATCGGTCTGTAAATTGAGCTAATGAAATGAATGCACAACCCTGGGCTGGACATGCTGTGTCGACCCAGTAGCTGTTTGGTCATTGACACTGCTCTTTGCTCCCGAAGCATTGTAACCTGCTAGTGCAAGCCAGGAAATCAAACTCTGCAAGGCCAGAAGGGACCGTTCCTATTTGCTAGTCTGACCTCCTGCAAAACAGGCCGGGAAGCAATCCGTTCTGAGCCCCCAAATTTGCAGTTAAACTAAAAGATGTCTTTTAGAAAGATCTGCCATTTTGACTTGGATCCTCCAGCCCATGGAGACGTCACCACATCCCTCTCTACAACGCCTCGGTCATGAACGCCCCGCAGTCGGACATCTGCCCAGCTGAAGCCATCAAAATGCTCCGTGGTCTTCACACAGACAGTACGGGGCAAAAGAGCATCTCTAGACCGTGGGTAGCTGCTATACTATGTCCTGGCATCACTGATGCAGGCCAGGAATTGGGGATTTTTGTTTGCGTGGAAGGTGTCCAGGTGCCGCGGTGAGAGCTGATCTTGTCTGAACCCCAGAGAGTCGAAGCTGCCGTTTCGCTTGCCTGTCTTTCAAAGCCGTGACTCCTCCAAGGATATCTTGGTGCAAAGGATGCGATGCTCTTCCCCCAGCGAAGTGACATGTTTGCACACGCAAATCTTCCCTTGCAGGCGGTTGCGCAGACATTCGGCCTGTCTGGAGCGGGCAGCGTTCTTGCTGTTGGGGGGTCTCCAAGGCACTTGCTTAAATCCTTCTCGGCACACACCTGCTGCCAGCAGAAGCACTGCTCGTCTCATCACCTGGCTCCGTGTCGCACAAATACAGCCCTTTAAAGCCAGCCCGGGCTCTAGTTAAGCACTTCCCTTTGGCTCGTGTCACATTTAAATCTTCTGCTTGCATTCAAAGCCACGGCAGGGTTCTCGCCTCCAAATCTCTCCCTCGGCTCCGAGGCTGCAGGAAGGTTGTCACGAAACAATTTTTGGAGGTGACTGAAGTACTCCGCACGGCCACGTTAAGGGCCTGCTGACTGCGGTGTTTCTTGAGAATGAATGCTTCCTGCTCCGAATGGTGCAGATGACCTATTTTTACCCTTATTAATACCAGTTCCCCATTGTGGTGAACACTGGGCAAGCGGGGAGTGACGGAGGGTCTGGTCTGGAACGCATCTGTTTGCGTGACTTTGCCGGCGATGCTTGGATACAGGCAGGAAATCAGGCCCACGATCGTTGCCTCCAAAGCCTTAAAGGCAGCACAAGAGCTGCAGCGAGCTGGCGTCTGGGAGGCACGGTGGGTCTTGGTGGCCTTGTAGCCTAAGGATTGCTCAGCACCTCGAAGGTGCAGCAGGATTGGGGGTCAGTCGCTTCCAGTTCCCGGGGCTGTTCCCTTCCCTTGCAATCTCCTTTTCTTCCGAGCGCTCAAGGTTTCTTCCGCAGGGGACTGGGGTTGGGCTCATGCCCGTCGTCGTGGCGTGCGAGGAAAAGCCTGAAGGGTGGCAGATTTTAGGGGTCCCCCCCAGCACGGAGCACCCAGGGATTGTCAAGTCCCATCTTCCCATCCATCATCGGGGTGGTGCATCGTAGTTGACTTGGAAAGGTGCATGGCATTTATTAGAAGCAGAGGGGATGCTGCATCCTTGACCGAGTCCCAGTCGGTGAAGATGGTTTTGCTTACGGTGAATAAAACCATTTCCCTTCTCAGTCCAGACCCAGCAGGATTTGTCCTTTCTAACATCATTGGCCACAATGAGAGAAGGGACCAAAAAGCCTGAGCGTGTTCCTGGTCCCCCCCACCCCCTTCCCTGTCCTTGGTCACCTTTAGCGTGCCCGGTGCTGGTTATTTCACCTCCTTCCCCCAACGCGGGTTTTACAGGCACTCTGCTCCCCTTGTTTTCCCACTGCTCAAAGCCATTCTCCCAGCTTCAAAAGGTTTGCTAATTACCCTAATGAGGTCAGGAGAGACCAAACGCTTCTGTCACTTAAAGAGTGGGGGGGGTGGGCTGGGAAGCAGGGGACTGTCTTGACTTCTGCCCGTACAGCAATATCTGCAGGAAGACGGTCTCTCTGCATCTCGGCTCCTTCTCCCCCCCCCGCCCCCTGCTCCAGCGCTCCGGCAGAAAAAGAAACTGTGGACAGAAGGTCTCAAACGTATCAAACAGCTTTTAAAGAGAAATTCCTTTTGCCTGTCAAAAGAACAAACAGATACACCAAAAACTGTCAGAATTAGTGTTGGAGTAATTGCAGAAGCTCTCCAAGGTTAATGCTCCATTAGTGAGCAGCTCTCACGCAGCTAAAAGCCAGGATGAGACAGGTTGTCAAAGGCTTGCTGGAGATTAAAGAGCTGCACTCTCTTGTGTATGTTGTTTGAGGGGCGGAGGGAGGCGAGCACAGGCTTCGGTTTGTGCCGCGTGAAGCCACCCGATGGGCTTGACGGTGGGGCCGGTGGGCGTGGGGCAGGGGTATTGGATCTAGGGCCGTGCCAAGGCTCTCTGGCCCCATGGCGGGGACCGCGTCATTGCAGGATCCCTGTTTTGTTAGATCTCCGGGGTGCAAAGCATCGCCTGACTCGCACTGAGGCCTGCCTGAGTCTGCAGGCAGCCTGGAGCAAGAGTGAGGACTACCCTGATTTACTTTAGCTCCTTGCAGAGGGCTAAAGCCGTGGCGTGTCGGCAGTCGCAAGGGGTTTGCCTGGGGCCCTGGGTCATGTGCATTTATCTGTGGGTACTTAGACCCCCCCTGCCAAGTGGGTAAGTGAGCAGGGCCTCTGCTATGAGCTTAAGTGGGCCTGATTCCTCTTCTGTGTCATTTTAATGCCATAGATGGACCTGGAGCGGAGCTTGATGCACGGCTGTGTCAGGCGGAGGAGAGTTGTTCCCAACCTCCAGTAGCACCGCGTTGTCTGCCCTGAGCTCTCTGCTCCAGGGACTTGGAGGACACAGCACCCGGTACAGAGCCCCTGGCACCTTTTCCTGCTGCACCTGGGTTTCCGTGGAGGTCTGCCATCAGCACGCGGACCTCGGGTAGCCTGGAGAGCTGAGCACAGCTTTGAGGTGTTCCTGCTCCTGAGATACTAGCGTTAAGACGAGCGAGAAACCTCACCCGAGGAAGTGCAACTTCCCTGGGAGTGTTTTAGCTGCGGGGCAGGTGGGTTTGAGAGCGAGACTGGAACAGAGCCTGGCCCCAAATCTCCAGGCTGCAGACGGCCCTGCCGTTTCACTGCGGCTTCCCTGCCTTTACACCAGTGCACGCGCTCCTAAGTAATTTAATCGGGGACTAGGTATTTTTCCAGAAGAGGTGCTGCAGCTTCTCTAGAAGTTACAGGCTCAGTGCAGGAGGTGGATGGTGAGACACGACTGTGACGTGGGTGACATTCATGCCTCAGCGTCCCAAACCCTGGCCAGAACCCGCTGGTGCTAGGTGCTGCATAAATGCAATGTGAAGGACGGAGTCCCTGGAGCTGGGCTGTTCTCAGTGGGGGCAGGCGACAAAAAAAGGGAGCAATGGGCTCAAATTGCAGCAAGGGAGGTTTAGGTTGGATGTCAGGAAAACTTTTTCATGAGGAGGGTAGTGAAGTGCTGGGACAGGTCACCCAGAGAGGTGGTGGCGTCTCCATCCTTGGAGGTTTTCAAGCCCTGGGTCGACAAAGCCTTGGCTGGGATGATGTACTTAGGGCTGGTCCTGCTTGGAGCAGGGGTTGGACTAGACGTGACCTCCTGAGCTCCTTTCCAACCCTCGGTTTCTATGATCCGATGACCCTGTGCGAAGACCCGGTCATCTAAGACGATCTCTGGGCTGAGTTTTGCAGGTGCGACTCGGGGATCACGGCAGTCTGAATGTCAGCAGGCAAAATCTTGCTCTGCGGAGAGTCAGGGCAGCATTTCACTTAATAAATCTCTGGACTAGGGAGTAGGACCCAGTCTCCAGACTCCTCATCCTGGGCTCTACCCAGTGGCCCCCACTATCCCTGAGAAAGGACAGAAAGAGAGAAAGTGAAACCTTGGTTCCTCGTTAAAGCTCCCTGGCTATAATTTGTAATCAGAGTTAGGGTGCAGCAGAGCCAGACAATGCAAGCGGTTTTTGTAACCAAGCAAAACAAGGCTCCCGCCCAGCCCCTATCGCTTTATTAAGTTGATTTGCATTCATAATCTTCGTTTGCCGTTATTATTTTTCCCCCTTGTGCTTAGCGAGTGATATTAGCATAAAGTCCCTTTTTTCTTGTTTTCTATTCACGCTCAAGGTCAGAGACTTAGTGAGACACCAACGAAAACAATCTCTTCCTCACCCTCTTTTAATTCTTCGCAGATACATGTCCTGGGGATTTTAACATAACAATCGCTGGGAAAAGGAAAAAAGGGACCTGAACAGAGAGCCCTTTCTGTGCTGGAAACTGGAGCTGCCCAAAAGAGAGATGCAAATCCAGAGTCAGGAGGGAGAGGGGACGGAGACGAGCCCCAGACAGAGCGGCAACCCTGTCTTACTGCTCTGAAATGGGCAAGCGAAGGTAGGGGTGGGTTTGGAGCAGACCGGGCACGGTTGGTTTGTGCAGACAAGCCTTGCCAGCATACCGCAGTCCTGGCTCGGGGCCCAGCCGTGCCATCCCAGACCTGGGCTCCCGAGGCACGGCTCTGCCAATGCACCTCCGGCCTGACTGGTAGGAGCCTGGACCTTCCCCGTACAGCCCCGCTCAATGTACCTAAGCCTGGGCTGGCTGCCAAGATCCCGCAGGAAGCTTTCTGCCAGCTCCTCGCTAGGGTACATCTCCATTTTGGTCTGGAGTGCATTTATTAGGAGCTGACGTTTTAGTGGGGACGCTCCCGCGACTCGCTGTAGGGTTGGGTGTCTCGCTGAGCCCGCTTGCATGGGAGACTGGATAGGCAGGCCCCGGGATCCCCTCACCCTGCTCTGAATGATGGAGGGAGGAATTGGGCACTGGCTTCTCCCGCAGAACCCGCTTGCTCTGCAACAGGGCCAGACCCAGCCCATGAACCCCTGCCGTTCACGTGGAGGGGTGTAGCGGGGAGAGCCAGGGGCTGGGAGGGGAACGGCATCTCACAGGAAGAGCCAGGACCTCCTGAGTCCTTTTGGCACGTCTGCTTCCAATTTGCTGCGCGCAGCCGGCCCGCTGAACCTCGCTGTGCCTCAGTTTCCCCATCCATTAAATGGGGGCAGGCCTCCGGACAATGCAAAGCCACGAGCTGCTCAAGGGAAGGCAGGTTTGACCGTGCAGCAGAAGAAGCGGTGGGGCCGAGTGATTCTCGGACCAAGTCAACAGGATCCAGATTTACGAGCGCAGCAAACGAGTCCCGCAGACGCTAATCCCCCGACCACACTTTCCCCGATGCAGCTTGCTTAGTCACCGGCGCGGGAGAGGTATTTCTGCATGTTACCACGTTGCCCTAATTGGAGCCAGACCCCTTCCCCAGGCCCTCGCCTCCACGGCTGGCAAAGAAAGCCATTGCCTTGTGTTCTGGCATTGATGGGTTTGCAATATGAAGTCTGGAGCTGACAACTCCAGCTGCTTGGGAGCTGATGATAGATTTAAGGCCGCGCTCAGAGCATGGCACGAACATGTTTAAAGCAATAAAAAGAGGGACGGTGCCCTCCTGGCCCCCGGCGAGTCATATTTCTTCTGGATTTCAAGCCAGAACATGTAGAATCAATGAGTGGAGGCGAGGAGGGAAGCTTTCCTGCTCAGGGCTCGAGATGTTTGAGGGGGAGGCCGAGGTCAGAAATTGATTCCTCTCTGGGTACTCAAACTGGGAGGATTTAAAAACACAGCTGGGGATCACCCTCGGAGGTGGGGACTGGGTCTGAGCAGATGGCAGCTGCTTTGGCTAATGGCTCCAAGCCTGGGGGCAGCCTGTCCATGGGAATGCGGGGGGATCTGCCCTAGGAGTCATTAATTAAACAGCTGATGGCCAGTGTGGCAGTGGGGCGGGACGTGCTGCTGGGCTGGGGGCAGAAGGCTCTTGTATCGTGCAGGACGGAGCGGTTGGCTGCCTTTCTAAGGGCCTTAGATGTTCAGCCTGTGTGTTTTCAGGCCCAGTTTGAGAAGCCGCCTCTAATGCTCCAGCAAAGCACCAGATGCGGTAGAGCAGAAAGAGCCAGCAAGGAAAGCAGGATTGAGAAGAAAGGAGAGCGCTAGGCAGGGAGAGGAGGAAGGAGGAGCTGAGGCAAGACAAAGGCAAGGAGGGGCTTCCTTTCCCATCCCGCGGAAAAATAAATCACTTTGGTTTGCAGCCGACTGGGGCTTGGGAAGAGGAGTGATCCACTCCAGCCTTTTCCGTGTTGCACGAGAAGAGCATTTGGGGGATGCTCCTCCTGTCTGTGCTGAAGAAAGGGAGGAAGGTTGTGACCCGCGTCCCAGGGACGGGGACAAGAAAGAGGCACCTGGGTGTGCCATGAGCATCAGCGATGGGAGGGAGGGCACCTGGGGTCCATGCCCGACTTCCCCAGGCCGGGCCTTGGTCTCTGCACCCACGTGAGCGCGCCGACATCCCCACTGAGCCCTGCCAGACAGTCCGAGGACCACGCTCTCGCATGCTGCCATGTCCATCCCGCCTGGGCAGGGGCTGGAGAGCTCATGCCCGTGCGGGGGTGTTTGGGGGTGCACTGACAGCTCGCTGAGGTTAAAAGCGGTTGCGGGGAAAGAAGGCGAGATGCAAAGTTTTAACCTAAGCAAGCCAAGTTTGTGCCCCCGCCCGCGCGGAGGGGAGCTGCCCGCTCGGGTGTTGTTAATTCAAGTCATTAAGTTTCCTGCACTTTGTGTATTCCTCTCCGGCTCCGGCACCACTTGCCCCGGCTGTTTGATCTGTAAGTACCAAAAGTACCGCCGGAGGCGGCGACATCAGCAACCTAGCGGTCGCCATAGGAACCAGAGTCTCCAGCGCCCCGGTGCCCGGGTCTCCTGTGACCCAGCTCCGGAGGCTGTGCTGTAATGAGCGTGTGAAGTTTAGCTGATAAAGGCCCGGCTACAAGGCCCCGCAGGCCCGCGTGCTCCGCGCTCGGCGGCTGCCAACCTGAAAGGGAGCCTCTGCTTCTGAGCCGCGCGGCACAAAGGCAAAGGTTATTCGTGTCAAAGCACTTGCAGATGGAGAGGCTAAACTGCTATTATCTCCTCCTTAGCATGGAGGGGGGCGAGCGCCGTGCCAGCCTGCCCCCGCCGCTCCCTGCTCGCCAATTATTTCAAGGCCAGGGGAAGGTGCTGGTGGCATCGCGGGCCGTAGCAGGGTGCGGGGCTCGGGTCGCTATCCTGTAAAGTCAGGATAATAATCCTGCCGTTGTCTGGCTTCATCGGTGTGAACGGGGTGGGCCGCCGACCGGCTTCTGCCACGCCTGGGACCTTCAGGGGCACCGGAGGAAGCCGGGCGCACGATGCCCCGTGAAGTCAAGGCTCTCCGGGCTGCCTTTGAACCCCACTTCTGCTGGGTTGGAGCTGCCCCGCAGGGAGCGAGGGGCCGAGGAGGGGATGGGAAATGCAGCCAGCTCAAGGCCACGTGGCAGGTCGTGCAGCGCCCGGGTGTCCCGGCTGCCTCTCTACCTCCTGCATCAGCCCACACTTGCAAGGCTCAGACCCTTGGCTTGACTGGGGCCCCGAGGTGTGACGACAGCCGTTTGTTTGTACAGCACCGAGCGCAGATCCCAGTTGGGCCACAGCGCGACGGAAACGCTCGCCCGGACCGCAGTGGCGTGCAGCCTCTCCTCGATGCCCTGTGCCGCTCTGCTGCCTTTTGTGCCCCGGGATCGCAGACCCAGCCCGGGTGGGCACTGGAGAAGCGAAGCCCGCTCAGCCTCGCGCTCGCTACCTCCTCCTCCCCGTGACTGACAGTCGGGCGATGCTGCCTCCCCTTGCTAGGCACGTTCCCTTCTAATTGCTGACAGTTATTTACTGTAAAGACAGGCACGCACGCACCGCCGGCCCTGACATCGTGTGTCAAAATCCCACCAGACATTGCAGAGAGTTTTTTCCGCCCCCCTCCTCTTCGCCCCTCTCTTTTTCCGAGCAGTTGGGTATTTTTTCCCCCCTTCTCTTTGTCTCGTCCCCTTTGACGGGTGAGCAGGGCCTCCGGGGTCCGTCCCGTCTCCAATCACGCCTGATAAAACCCAACGCTGGGGCAGCGAGGAGGAGGAGGAGGAGGACCAGGGCTTTGCTCCGCGCTCCCGGATCCACGGCTGACTGCTCTCTGACAGATGGGTGCAAACTGGCATACAGTGAATCCCACCCCGCGCTGCTTGTTTATTTGCTGTCTCTTGGCCCCTCTGTGTTCGACATAATTGGTTCTGCTCCGAGCGGTAAACAATGATGTGCGATGCATCGCTAAGCTCTGAACGGCACCTACATGCAATTAAAATAATTGGGCACACACCTAGGCCTGGTTTCCCCTCCCCCTTTCTTCTCTTTCCCTTGGCTTCTTCTCGTGCTTTCCTGCGACTCGGCAATGCACCACTCCCCATCGCCCCCCGCCCCCCGCTGCCATCCCAACCAGGTGCGACTCGCTTTCCCGCTGGGCGAGCGTGCGAGACGGTGCCCTGTGGCCCGCGGCCCGTGCGTGCTCGTGTGCAGGTGGGAGGTTCGGCTTTGACAGCGAGGCAAAATGAGTCCTCAAGCGCGCGAGCGAACGGGGCTATTCCAGCCCAGACCCGTGCAATCTAATGAAGGCTCCGGGGACCGCGCCAGCTCCTCGGTTAAAAATGATGCTGTTATATTTAGACAAGGTAACGAGGGGCCCCTCCGGACAGAGAGGAGAACAATTTTTTGTTTAATGATTCCATAATCTGATATAATGTCGGGCCTGTAAGACATAATGAAGACCTGGGGGAGATTACATCTTTGCAGCAGTAAAGGCCCGGCGCTGTGGGACACAGCCAGGTGGAGGCTTGAACTTTGATGCAGTCAAACATGTTTTTCTCCAGATTTGTTTGACGTGATGGAGAGAGAACCCGGCAGCCGCGGGGAGAGGGGGAGACGGCGGCGAACGCCGCCGTACTTCCAGCCGACCCCGCCAGCTGGTTTGCCGGTAGACTGTTACACCTGAGGAGCGCTCGCTCGGGGGGCCTGATCTTGAGCATCCACACTGCTGGGGGTGCAATTGAGGGTGTTGGGGACCCCCCAGGCCTTGGCAGAGATGGAGAGGTGGGCAGGGAGTAGCAGCGTGGCTCAGGGCCACGTGGGCACAGCAGGAGGCCCTGCCCAAAACCCATCCGGGCAATGTCCGGGGCACTGGGGAACCAAGGGCATGTCTTCATTGGTGGGAAGGCGCGTTCTCACCTCGAGGTAGCGGATGCGAGCCAGTCTGGGTAACTCCCAGGTGCTGCCTGGCCCAGCTAACTCAAGTCAGAGTGTCTGTCTGCACCAGGGCTTTACCTCCCATCAGCCGGGCCAGGTGTGAATGCCCCCCTGGTGCTAGTGAGTGACTTGCCCCAGGTCACACATGCAGTCAGCTGCAAAGGTGAGAACCGGACCCAGCACCCTCCTTCATCGAGCTCCGCGTGACTTGTGCACTGAGGCCAGCTGCGAGGTTGGAGCCGCCTCGTTCTTGGGAGGAAAAGACTCCGGGTGCATCTGGGTTGGGCTCCTTCCTAGAGGAATCGGCAGGTCGGGATGTGGGGGCACCACAGCGATGGGTGTCGTGGGGTGGCGACGGCTGGGCTGGCGTCGGGGACCGGACCCCCAGTGCACGAGCGTGACCTGGAGCTGAAGGACCCAGAGCTCAGGGGCTGCAGCAGATCTCTGCCGCTCTGTCCGCAGACTAAGGGCAGAGGTGGCCTGGGTCAGCGAGGGTGGCACATGCACCGCGGCAGGCTCTTGGGTGCGAGGGCACTGCCTGCCTGCCTGGTGGGACGGTGAATGGTGCCTTTAAGTGCCAGGCGGGTGGTTTGATTCTGGCCAAGGGATGGATCTGATAATTGCAGTTAGCATTGGGTCCAGGACATTTCAGTGCTCCTCTTCCACCCCGGGAGCTCAGCACGGACTGCAGGGGGCTGGGCTGGGAGCAGCTTGGCAGTGGGTGAGCTGACAGCAAGTGCTTACACCCAAGAGCTCCCTGGCCCTGGCTGTTTTCGCGTGCCACGGGTGCTCGGTAGGCCGCGGTGCACGGGAGCACAGCACCAGGGAGTCCAGCGAGCTCCTCCTGGAGGTGAGAGCCGCATGCCCCAGCCCTCCCGAGCTCCCCGCTCGGTGCCAAGAAGATAATCTGATCCCCCGGTAGGATCTGAGAGAGCCTGCAGCTTCCTCCCGGGGGAATCACCCCGTGGGGAGGGGGCTGTGATGAATTCTGATCATCCTAGCACAAAGGTAGCTTACAGGAACTCTTCTTGCAGAAAATATTAGGGTCACTGCCCTACCCTCCCTCAGAGACAGCCGTCGTACATCAGTGATTCTTTCTGCTGACAGGCAGGCGGCTGCAAGCAGCTTAGCGGGAGCAGGGAGGCAGGGCTTGGACTATCCAGCTTGCTTTCTCCTTCTGTTTTATGTTTGCTTTCTCCTTCTATGTTATGTATCCCTTCCCCGGGCTCGAGCCATCTAGTAGGTGCTACGTTTTCCGGCTGCCACTGACACCTGTGCTGCCCAGCTCAGAAAATAGCCCCCAGTGGTTGTTCGGGCGAAATCTCCCCTTCCCAGGAGAGCTGCAGCGCCGCTAAGTAGCACAATCAGCTGTAAATTCGTTATTTATTGTATTGCAGCAGCAGTTAATTGGGATCAAGGCCTGGGGGGCCTGGGCAGCGCACCGACTTGCAGGGCAGACTGCCCTGAGGAGCCGGCAGGCCCAGTGACCAGGCAGAGGAAGGGTGGGAGATGGGGAGCACGGTCTTGGGTTCCCCAGAAGGATGGGCCGCTTCCTCTCTCCCTGCCTCAGTTTCCACATCTGTGAAATGGGGAGAGGAGACGCTGTTTCCTGGAAGCACCACCAGGCTGGCTCTGCGCATGCCTGTGAAGTACTTTGAAATCCCCCGTGGCGGGGGAGGATTTGGGGGCTCCCGCTCCATTTCACGTGGTCAGCATGAGTGTGGAGACGGGAGCCCCCGCCCCAGGTGGTGCAGGGGAGGGTCCTGCCCCATGCCTCTGGGGAGGGCGCGTCCTCCCCAGCATCCCCTGGTTTGATCTAGAACATCTGTGGCTTACCTGGGTCCTTGTTATCCTGGGCAAAGCTGCCTGAAAGGGGCCGGCGAGGCATCGCATGCTGCAAAGGCGGCGGTGTGTCAGGGCGGGATGTTTCTGCAGTAACAGGGATGCCGGGAGTTGTCTGTGGGGCTTAAAAGAGCAGGGCAGGGGCTGGAGATGGGCTGCAAACCCTCCCCTGCCAGCTAACTTCTTGCTGATGGTGAAAGCACTGGGCACGGGAGTTGCCTTTGCACCTGCTGCCGAAGCAGATGGTGGCTGGCGTGCGAGAGGGACTTTCTCCTGTCCGGTGCCCGGTACGCTCTTGTCCCACTCGGACCCCAGTCGCCACGAGAAAACGCGTCCGTCCCTGTACACAGGGACCTGTGTCAGCCGCAGCCGGGCTGAAAGCAGCCCCTTCATCCTCTTCGGGGTCACCGAGCAGGTTCGGGGGCCGGCGAGCCCGGAGCAGACGGGCCTGGCCCCCCCACGCCTTGCCCCATCTGGGCTCGTTCCGTCTCTCTGCACTCTCCTTCCCCCCCCCCTCCCTTTTTGTTGATTTATTATTTTCCGGCACAGAAACGAGCGGGTGAACCTGCCCCGTCAAGATGCTCTTGACTGCGGGCCCGGCTGCCTCACCTCGGGAGCTGCCACTCCATCTCTGTCAAGCTGTCAGGCCCTGCGTCGGGCTGAGACCGCGTTGCAATTCAAAGTGGATTAACTCTTCGGGCTGCTTCCCCCCCCTCGCCCGTCCGATCCCACTTGGGTGGGTTCTGGCCGAACAGCGTGGCTTTCTCCATATTCAAAGGGCCTCGAAGCTTCAGGGGGAGAGAAACCTGTGGGACAGATTCTCCCCTCGCAGCAGCCGCGCCAGGGAGCAAAGGCAGGACAGCGAGGGGAGATTTGTGCCTGGCAGCCTGGCTCCAGCTTGCTCGGGCCCTTTGCACCCCCCGAAGTCCTCGGACCCCAAGAATTCGGTGAGAGGATTCACCGTGGCTTGCCGTGCCCCCTTCCCTCTGATACGTGCCAACAGGGTTGCCACCTCCGCCAGCGATCTAGACCCTATGCAGATGGTCAGGGCAGATCCTTTGCACCCATTACCCACCCCTGTGCCTAGTCTACCCTTGACAGGGTGTTCCTGGAGCTACCTGGCCCAGGCATTGCCCCGAGGGGTGCAAGGGTGTGGGTGCCTCCAGGTGCCCATCAGTGCAATAGCTGAGAGGCTCAGTTTGCCACTCAGCCTGCTGGGTGGCCCATTGTGGCGAATGACAGGAGCCAAGAGGATGGCAGCATGCCCACCCCCCTGGCTTGCCTGGCAGTGGAGATTATATCCCAGCAGGGCTGGCGTGGTAGAGACCCTGCTTGAAACCGGACCTGAACAAGGCGCAGGTTTTGCTGGCAGTCACGGGGGGAAGGGAAGCTGGTGGACTGGCTGACGGCACTGTCAGAGGAAGACCCTGGCCACCTCTGCCTACGACTGAGGACTGCTGCTGGGCTCTGGGCTCTCGTCAGCAGCATCCCTTGGTCGGGCCTCCTGCCATCTCCAGCGGGCTGGGGACGAGATCATAGAGGGTCTTTCCACGGTAAGGGGCAGTGGACACAGGCTCGATGCTCCCAGGACCATCCCTCATCTCACCCCTTCCAGTCTAGTGCAAGGTGCAACCTTCACTAACGCAGACTATACGTGCGTGTGCATAGTATGTACATACACGTGTATCAATATGGATATAAATCCCGACAGAGACCCGTCTGCGGGGAGGATGAAAGAGAAACCACTGTGCCAGATGGAAGCAACATTGCTTTAAGCACCAGTGGAAGCTGCTCAGATGCTCCAGCGAAGATCCCGGCGTGCGAGTCCATGGAGAATTGGCCTAGGCACAACGTCGAGCAGAGACCCGTGTAACCTGGATGGAAACGCGCCCTGCTCCCCTCTGGCATCTCTCAGAGTTCGTTGCCCGCCGTCATTGCGACGATGCCCTGCATGGGAGCTATCCCCGCTCACACCAGAGGGGTCCAGCGGGGAAGTCGCGTATTCGAGGACTCCCGGCAAGGCTGGGAATGAGACCCAGGCGTCCTGGCTCCTCGCCCCCCGCCAGCGCTGTAGGAACAGCTCACACGACAGCTACCAGCTGGCCCGATGCCTTGCAATACCAGGACATTGGGGGCTTGCGGGAAAGGCCTGCCCACCACCCTCCGTGGACTCTGGGTGATGACGAGCCCGGCCAGGCACGCGGATCGATTCCTCGCTGGTAGGACGGGTTGTCACTTGGACAGCAATAACCTACTGGGCAAGGTGAAACCCCACCGTTCATTCCAGGCCAGCGGGCCCAGATGTTGCAACCCGCTGACCACCAAACAGTTGTGAAACATTGATTCCCGCCCGCCACCGCTTCCTCCGCCGACTGAAAGCATCCAGGAGATGTTTGCACCGTGGGCGAGCTCAGCCTAGTTTACACCCATCGAGGCAGAGGGGCTGGCGCGTGCCCACGTGGAGCGGTCGGTCTCCGTGGACAAGGCCCGTGTGGCAGGGGAGCGGGAAGGCCGGCCGGTTGTGTCCCAGCCGTGCCCGTGGCGAGCGGGCACGTAACGCGGGGCTGCCACTAAGGGGCGGTGTTGTCTAAGCTATGGCCACGCTCTCGCCAGCCTGTGCTGAACGGCAAGGATGCTCTGCCTCTCCTGCCCCCCCCAAAACGACCCCCCCACCCCAAACTTCAGGCCAGATGCCATCCAGCCTTTCCCCTATGGGAGCCATTCGTCCTCGCTCTGTCAGGCTGACTTGCCTTCCTCCCAGCTCCAGTTTGCCCTCGTAGACATGATTAACTGCCCCTTGCCCCCTCTGCAGCCCCAGTGCAGGCTGCATTGGTCCAGAGTGATGCCCCTGCGTGTAGGGGAGGTGAGAGGAATCGTCCCGGACCCCCCTTTGCTGGCAGCGAACGCGTCGGGCCCGCGTGTCGCCAGGCTGAGCGATGCCAGCTAAACAGTGAGGACAGCCATCGGCCACCCCTGCCCGGCAGGGAGGAAAGGCCTCGTAATTCTTGCTGTCGTTAAAATTAATTGGGTTTCTTCTTCCATGGATATTTGTAGTAAAATGCTCATAAAATCTCCACTTTGCCCAGGATTTATGGCTCCCCCCCGGCCTGGAGGGGCTCCGTCAATGGGTGAGGCTGGAAGGGCTGAGGTCTCGCCCGTCAGCTCCTGCGAGCTGCTGAGCAGGGACGCCGCAGCCGGGGAAGAGGAAGCATCTGCCTCCCGGCATCGTCCACCCCCTCGCAGGCCGTGAAAACAGCCTCCTGCTTGACGAGCCGCATTGCCTGGCTAAGGGATTTCCCCCCACGGCTCTGGAGCCTGCAAAGTGGATCTGCATCTTCTGGGGCCTGGGGACAGCAGGTCCCAGCCCCTGAAAGCTTAATTCTGGGGGGGGGGGCAAGAACCAAAGCTATGCCACGTCCGCTTACAGATGTGAGAGCCATGATGCTGGAGGGAGAGAGGGCTTCCAGCGCCTTTGGAGCACTCTGGATAGCCCCAGGGGAGGCTGCAGGCACCCACCGCCACGGCCTGCCTGCACATCTCACTTCTCCCCCGTCCAAGGCACGATGGGGGAAGCTCGTCCCTTTGTCGTCGGGCCACGGCATGGTGTCCAGTCCGTTACAGTGTCGCCCCGTGCCCCCAGGGCCAGTTTTCTGACCTCTCAGCTCTGTGGCTCGGAGAGGGAGGAATCCGAGAGGTGGAGTCAGGGTATTTTCATGGCGTAGCTCGTTTTCTTCCTACCGGTCCTGGCACGGCGGTGGTCGCAAACGGCACGCGGGCAAGTTCCCAGGCTGCAGGGGTGCACCAGGCATGGCCTCTGGTTAGAGATGAAGGCAGGGAGCAGGCTGTTTGCAAGCGCACCCCAGAGCAAGCAGCCCCGTGCTCTCTTGCACACACGTGAGGCTGGGAGCTGGGCTTCCTCTATGCTCGCTCCCACCTCGCGCCCTTCCTCGCAGCAGGGAGAGCTGGTGGCAGGTACAAGGCATCACCCAGGTCCTGGGGTGAGGGGACGTAGCTGAAGAGCTCGCAGCCTCCACCTGCGCTTTAGCAGCTGAGATCATCGTCCCTGCGGCGCAGGGACTTGGAGCCTCGTGCCGGGCTTATAGCAGCCCAGCCGGACCCCCTCCAGTCTCAGGGCCCCCCTCCAAGTCACGCTGCTGCCTCTCAGCCTCGCCTGCCAGCCCAGCCTGGGCACCGGGTGCTGCAGCCACATGGGCAGACGCTCTGGCAATGGTATGACGGGCAAGGGGAGCCGGGCTCGACCCCCGTTCCCAGAGGCAGGGAGGTCACCGCCGGCCCCTCCCCACACCTTGAAGGCTCCTTTGTGCTGCCTTTACGACCTGCGGCTCGTAGGTTTGCTTCCATCCTCTCCCCATAAAAACGTGGAGGCTGAACTTTTTTATAATCCTTTTTATAGAACTTTTTATAAAAGCCCTGAGCAAAAGGGGGGCGAGAGCCCCAAACCCTCTCCTAGGTTTTATGGAAGTACAGTGCTGCATGGAGCAGAGTTACTCTGTGTGCAATAAAATACCTTTTACAGTCCACCTTATTCATAATGCATTATTTTATGTCCTGGGAAAATAGAGCTCAGGCTGCTATAAACTTCTCCTGGCAGGAAACCTTTGGATTAGGAGCCAGCACGGCATGGGAGGAGCCGTGCGGCACTTCTCGTATTGCCGGGGTTTGCGTGTCCCTCGCATGTAGCGTCTCTGTTGCATATGTGCTACCGTCAGCGGGGTCGAATGGTTCTTGTTGCTGCTACTGATTTGAATTATGGGAGCCTGCCGAGGCCCCAGCTGACATGTTAGCGCCAGGGTGCAAGGCGCTGTACAGACACGTAACGGGCAGGGTTTTCTTTGTGGGGTCTGTTTTCAGCTCTGGAAAGGGAGCGTGTGATCAGTGCAATGAGTGGCATGGGCCTGAGAGCCGGGACTTCTGCATCTGACTCGGGCGAGCCCATCCCCTGCACACCTCAGTTTCCCCCTCTGTCATGACGGCGTTGCCTATTGGTTTGCACACGCAGGGTGTCAGTTGCTTAGATAGCAGCCAGGTCCAAGTCGCCTGCATGCCCGCACGCCTGCGACGGGGACGAGGTGCATGTCGGAGCAGGTGCAGATGGGTCTGAGGATCGCTGCCCAGTGCTGGGGCTCGGGCCAGAGCCGCCTGGAAGTTCCCCTCTGCCTCCGAGAGCCCCTCAACTCGGGGGGTTTCCTCGGCGTTTGGCACCGCTTGGCTGAAGACAGCGAGAGCCGCCTTCTTCCGCACCCGCAGAGACTCTGGCCTGGGATCACTCAGAGGCCGGGGGAGGTTTTATGTGCAGCTGGAGCCTAGCGACTAGCGCTTTAACGAGCGGCAGGAGAGGCTGCACAATTGCTTCCAGGTGTGGCCTAGGTGTGCCAGCCACATTGTGCGTGGGGGTGGGCAGCAGAATCCACGCTCCCCTGGCCTTCCCTGCCGGGCAGAGCTCACACGTGTGTGTGCATGGACATGTGTGTTATCTCCTTGCAGGGCGGGACACTGGCAGAGCTGCTGGCCCCGGAGTGCCTTTGCTCCCTGCCCTGCCCTGGACCCAGCAGGTACGGCCCCGCTTTTACCTCTGTGCTGTATTTTGGGGGAGCCCAGTTCGGTTCGCCTTTCTCCAGGGGGACAGGACAGCTGCCAGTCAGGGACCCGCCGAATACCCAAGAGATTGGGGCTCAGCAACAAGCCTAACGCAGTTCCCTGCCCCAGGGAGGTGCCCAGCTATGTGCCCGCAGAGACGGGCAGGGCTGCGACAGATGGGAGATTCCCCTTTGAGGCCACTGGAGCATCTTCTGGTGGTTGCAAAGCCTTGGGGAGGTGGGGGTCCTGCCCCGCTCTTGGCAGCACCGGCCCTACGTGGCTGCCAGGAAACACGCACCCCCCAGACGCACGAGCGGGGAGCACGGACGCCTTCCCAGGCTGCTGGAGGACGGGGCTGGGTGGCCGGAGCCCTGCACGGCTCGGGGGAGCCGCCATGCCCAAGCTGCCGGGGATTGCTAATGAGCTGGCACGGCTGTTCGTTACGCCGGGTTTCCTGACATTTGGGTCACTTAATGGATTTGTCTCTTTGTCCCGGCCTCCCCCTCCACCCTGCGCCGGTTGTCAGCTCGCCCTTCGTTTCTCACACGTGCCCGCGCTTCACCGGCAGACCCCTGCCACCCCCCGCCCGGGACATTTTGCCCTGTGCTGGCACAGCCCGTCATGCCGAGCCCTGAGCCCCCCGTCCCCATGCATGCAGCATCTCGTAGGTCCCCGTTCACCGCGGCGGCAATAACCGCGGATGTTACAGGAGACGGATTCGTTCCTGCACCACGTCTGCTGCTACCACGAGGCTTCACGTCCTTCTAGGTTTCTCATTGTTCACGTTTGCCCTTTGAACAAGAAACCTCTTTCTTTCCCCCCCTCCCCGCTAGCGTTGGCTGCCGCCACTCAATTGCCGCTAAAGCAGAAGGGCATACGCGACACCTCCTCCGCACCCAGCCTGGGCCTCTCCGAGCAGGGGGCCGGCGGTCTGAGCATCAGGCATCCTTTAGCCAAATGGTTGTTCTGCTTGCTGGGGGGGACGGGGGAGAAACCCCCCCAGCGTTGTTAGAAAGCCAGGCAGGCACGTCCTGCAAAACGGTTCCCTTCCAATTACGGCGGAGCGGAGAAAGGAGCCGGGGCCGAGCGGAGAGGCACGGAGAAAGTAAAACAGCCTCGCCGGAAAGTAAACACACGTCTCCGTCAGGGGAGATTGCTAACAAGGCGCAGGCAACCGGAGGAAAGATTAACAGGGCTATTTTCTCGTGTTCTCGGCGCTTCTCCTCTTACAAACCATTTTCCAGTAAATTTGATCCGTGGCTTTCCTGAACCCCTCGGCGGAGTCGGAGAGCTGGGCTGCCGCGGCGCGGGGGGCGGCGTGGGCTCAGAGCAGGTGCGAAGCGGGGAGCTGGACTCGAGCGCCGGGGGCCGCAAGCGAGACCCGGGCCGCTCTCTGCCGTCCTGTGCCAGGAGCCTGGGCTACGGCTGGCCCGGGACGCGGCGGCTCTCGTGTCCTTAGGGCTCCCGGGTTCCACGCGCAGGCCCAGGAGGAAGTGAGGTCTAATGGTGAGAGCAGGGGGTGGCTGGGAGCCAGGGCGCGGGGTTTCTGTGCCCAGCTCTGGGAAGGGAGGGGTCCCCGGTGGTTACAGCAGACGCCTGGATGCTGTCCCTTGTTCTGGGAAGGAGGCCAGGCCACAGGCTGGAGCAAGGGGCTGAGGCAGGAGGAGGCCTGGGCTCTATGCCTGCCTCCGCCGCTGACTTCCCTCACGATCTTGGGCAACTTGCTTTGCCCTCAGTTTTCCAACCCTGGCCCCTAATTGCAAATGCCTGAATTATGCGCAGGGGGTGCGTCTTAGCCAGGCACCCAGAAATGGGGGCACCGGGAGGGAGCAGCTGGCGTTGAAAACAGCCATCCAGCCCTCTGCTTCCTTCTCTTTCCCCTTGCGCCAAGCGGCTGGGAAATGGCTTCAGTCTCCAGGGATGTCGGGAGGTTTAATTAATTCAGCAATTATTATTTTTACTTTTCCCTGTCTGCGCGGGCCTGATCCAGAGCCTGCCCTGGCAGACCCTCCTGCAGCGCTGTGTGTGCCGGGGGCATTGGCGTCCTCTCCCCAGATCTGCCAAGGCACGAGTCATCAAGTCATCGCAGTGCAGCAGCAGCCCCGAGCTCCAGCCTCAGAGACTCCCTGCACCCTCCTTTTCTTCTGCAAAGCCCCCCAGGGCAATCTGCCGGCAGAAATCGCCGCTGTCTGCAATCCAGGCCTCTGCCGGATGGGTCTGGGATGGGCAGCACCTGGTCTATGAGAACTACAGCAGGTCCCAGGCCTCTACCCGCTCCTTCTGCGGGCACTCAGCTTCCTTGTCCGGACGTCTGGTGGAGAACGGCTGGCACTCACGCCCCAAGCGCCCCTCTCCCCCAGCACGTCGGCCTCGGGTATTAGGTTCCTTCACAAGCCGCGAGCTGCGGATCCACCGCTCCTCATCCATCTGCTTGCAAAGCACTTGACCCTTCTCCTCTGCATCCCATTAGCATCTCAATACCAGAGCAACGTGCAACGGGCTTCTCACGGCGCCCAGGTGCCAAGGGCTCCGCTCTTCCTCCCGCTAACCCCTCCTGACTCCAGCCTCTACGGGGCTCTTTGATCAGGATTGGCAGTGATTGAGGGCGGGGGGATGTAAATCTAATTTTTGGCTTTGGGGGGTAGGCAGTATTTGCCAGTTGTTTAGCAGGCTCATCTCAGAAGATGGAGTCTGGACTTCTGCAGGTCCTGTTCCCTGCTCTGCCACAGACTCACTCTGCAACCTCAGGCAAGTCACACGCCTGTACAATGGGGGTAAGGCAGCTCCCCCACTAGCGGGGGGTCCCTACTCGGAGCAGGGCAGAGCGCTGCGGAAGCACTGAGCATTATTATTTTATTCTATTTGATGTCTGGAAATTGCCCAGAGATCAGACAGCGTGAGCCGCTCTATGGTGACCGTGCGCAGCCAGGTGACTCTCCAGGGGCCCAGGCCTGGGGCTTTCAGTGCTCCAGTGCATCTCCCGGCGCAGTGTGCCGTCCATGGGTGTTTGCTGGAGCGAGGGCCCCGCGCTTGATTCACCTGGGGGCTGACTGGCACCTACAACCCTCCCTGACCTCAGGCAGGGCTGCCGGGGCTCGTCCCCTTGGGAAAGAGGCTCGGGGTGGGGGAGTTCAAGCTGGGCATCCAAAATTATGGGCCACCACCAGAAACTCTGGTCCTTGTCAGCCCAGCTTCCACCCCCGGAGCTGCCTGCCCTGCTGCGCTTTCAAAATGAAGGAAGGAAGCGCCCGAAAGGACAGAAGGAAACGGCGATAGAGGTGCTCTTACTTGGCTGCTATTGCTTTCCACCTTGAAGACTACAGGGAACAGCTCGTCCGTGTATGCCCCCTATGCCAGCCTGTGCCGGGCTACTTGCCATGGGGAGAGGGGCTGAGGGGTGTTTTTAGATTCATCTCTCCCCTGCTAAGGAACAGGAAAGCAGCAAAAGCATGGAGCTGAGCGGTCCCTGTGCGAGGGACGGGGGTGTGCATTCACACTGTTAATGGTGCCAGACAGCACCCCACAGCAGGGGCAGAGCACACTGTATGATACAAGGAAAGGCAAGATGCACCCTTGCTTTTAGAAGGGACCTGGGTATTGCAGCCAGCTCCAGGCATCTGGATCTGCTAGGCAGGGTTGCACTGACCCTGCACCCCAACTAGCCTGCAGGTAAGTGCCTCCAGGGGCTCAAGACCCACCCCGTAGCATCCCTTTGTGCTGCTCTACGGCATCAGGCCTTTCCTTTCTTTTCTGGGCTTGGAGGATGGAGGCAGCGGAGGTGGCTCCTTTCACAAGTTGAATGTGGGGAATAAGAAGGATGTTGTGTCCTCTGCTAGCGCCCATGATCCTGGGAGCACCCAGTGCTTGATGCCACTTTGCTTAGCTGGGTCTCATCGTGCGCCAGGGAAGGGACCATTGCAGCGGATCCAGTGGACGTGTTGGTGTGGCTGAGTTAGAGGTACCTTAGGGAGTGCCGGCAGTCCTGCCTATGCATAAGGTTGCCTGACGGTTCCCCATTATTAGACCTTGTTTTCCATTGCTTATAACAGGGCTGAAATTTTCCAACCTCAGCATCAGCCTCGGGGTTTTGTCTTTGCTTGTTTTTTAATTGCAGCCAGATTGGCTCGGCCTCCCCCAGCCTGGGAGGCGCGCTGTTTTGCCGGTGCTAAAATATTCCAGTGGCCTTTTCTTTAAAAAGCTCTCCCATCCCAGCGGCTCGGAGAAGGGGCCTGATATCTGGCAAAGAGCGGGCTCTGCGTCTCCCCTGGGCTTTCTGCTTTTCTGGGGAAAATCTACCCAGATTTGGCCAAATTTTATGCATCTGGGTAACTGCAGTTTGCCCATGCTTGGTAGAGGGGCTCTAGACTTTAGCAGCTGCATTCCCTGAAGATTATATCCGTGCTGGGCATGCTGCAGCCTGCCCTGCAGCGGGGGCTTCTGGCGGGTGGTAGGGAGCCTGCAGGGAGCTGGGCCAGGAGCCTGGGACCGGCAGGGTAGGAGGAAGGAGGTGAGGGGCGGGAACGGGCGCCTGGGGTCACAGGCTTTTGCTCTGTGCTGGCAGGCTGCACTTTCCGGAGGGTCCCTGCCTTGCCCTGGGCACGTGCAGGACCTGCTCCGGGGAGCAGCCAGGGCCGTGCAGGGCAGCAGACCACTGGCCCATTTGCTGCAGAAGTGGAGGGTGCATAGGAACAAGGTGGGGGGTGGGACACGGATCCACCGGGTACCGCAGCCTGAGCCCAGTCAGGGAGCATGGGGAGGAGGCGAAGAGGTGCTAGGGAAAGACCCTGGAGTGTCCGTGGTTGCGCTGGAGTAGCCGGCTGTCTTGCAAACCCACAGGAAGCACCTGGTAAATGGAAACCTGCCGGAGCTCGCCGCTTGTCCTCGGTGCCTGTGCAAGGCCCTGCCTGCCTGCCTCCCCCGCCCCCAGCGCAGCGCAGCGTTGCCTGGTACGTGTGACAGGACACACGGGGAGGCCTAGATCTGTGGCTGCGGACGGCAGACAGCAGGGAAACGTGTCCTTCAGCTGCTGCGCCGCGAGAGCCATTTAGCCTACTTTGCCATGCCCCCGTTATCTTCCCCCAGCGCTGTCTCAGTGCAGTGCCGGGAAGGACGCAGAGCCTCCGTCCTGTGGGGCTGGGCAGCACAAGGGCAGGCGAGCCAGCAGCCCGGCGGGTGGGAAGAGCGAAGCAGCTCCCTGGACGGCTCTCTGCGGACCGCCTCCGGCTGCGTTGGACCCGTCTCTAGGCCAGGTGCTCTAGCGGTGTATCACACCTGTGGCTGCAGTGCAGGCTCCCTGTGGCCTCTGCCAGCACCCATGACCCAGGGCAGGGAGAATGGGGCTCGACCCCCTCCTCACGCCCAGTTGCATAGCTGTGGTCAGTACTCAGCATGTCTGGGTTTCAGGGCACAGGTGGCAGAGAGAGGCATTGCTCCTTGCAGGGACCAGTCTCTGGAAGGGCACGATCCCACCTCCTTCTCCCACTGGGCATCGTGGTGTTTGCAGCACGGTGGTGGAAGCCCTCCCCTTGGCTGGCATTGTCATGCCTCGTGCATGCCGACCGGCGTGCCTGGAAGCTAAGCAGTATCAAGCTGGGTGTCTAGTTGGATGCAAAACCATTCGCTCTCCCGCGATTCAGTGTGGGTGGTTCAGGAGATGCCAGTTGTAGCTCTAAGGACTGGGCTGGGCCTATATGTCTGCCTGAGCAGCTGAGACACAACGGGTTGGGTGATGTTTTACTGGACCAGCTGAAGGGTTGGGAGGGATGGCACAAAGTGCACAAAGTGTCCCTTCTTCCAGTCCCTTGTACCCAAAAGCTGGGCTGACACCTCTCCCAGCTGTACAGTTGGGCCAGTAAAAGAATCACCAAAAATCCCCTTGCTTCTCGCCTGTTCCTGGGCCATCGTGGCTCCGACCACACTCCTGCCCTACTGCTGGAGGAAATGCGGAGCAGCGGCTGATGGTCCCAGAGCTCAGAGTGCCCGGCTGCCCCCAGGCTGATGGGTGTTACCCCCATCCCTCCCAGTCTACCGAGGCAGGGAGCAGATAAGCTGTCCCATGGGGAGCCTGTTAGCGGGATGGTAGCCAGTCCCTTGACGCTTGTGCTTTAGTCTTCAGAGCAGCGTTAACGTGGTATCCGGACTGAATTTCATGGCTCGTCTCTGCCTCTTTCGAGTCCTCCCGGCCATCCGAGTCGTGCAGGGTAACCCTCACCCTGCCATCTTGCAGCGGGTGTGTGCCGTGTCGCATGATCCGAGTTAAAACCAGAGGCTGTTCCACCCCAGAGCTGGCTGCATCTGCAGGCTGGGGAGAGCGTTCCTTGGAATCATTGGGGTCTGTCGAGATGAGGAGCCCCGTGGAAAGCGAGGGGTCGTATCGCTCTCATTTTAGGGGTAGCCCGGCCGGGAGACAGCCGTGAATTTAAAAGAACACGCGCATTGTTCTGAGAGCTCCCAGGGGGGACACGCTCCTCTCCCTGTTCCAGCTCAATTGTGTTTGAAGTTTAGTGGTTTTGATCTTAATTGGCATTTGCGAGCCTCCTGCCAGCAGCCACCATCCTGCTGGAGACTAACATGGTCGCCAGCCCCGTGTCAGGGAGCGGGAATCGGTTCCCGAGCAGCTTTCGTGCCAGGGTAAGGGTGGGCTGGAAGGGGCCTTTTCCCTCTCGGATACCGTGTGGGAGGAAATCCTAGCTCTGCTCTGATCAGAGGGGCTTCCTTGAAGGGCACAAGGCTCCTGCTTCCCCCAGGGCTGGCCCAAACCTAGATCTCTGTTGTGCTGCCACCGGCCCCGCAGACAGGTCGGGGCAGTCTGCATCCAGCCTTGCCAAGAGGGACCTGGTTGCACCTTGGTGCAGGCAGGTGTGACTTGTACAGAGGCCTGCGGGGGCCGCAAGGAGGGCTGGCTTCATGGGGGTGGCATGGGATGGGGCTCTGCCAGTCGCCCTTGCCCAAGCAAATCCATTCATGCCTCAGCTGCCCGCGGGTGAGGGCTGGCCCAGTGGCTCACACTGTGGGACCCTGCTTCTGGTGGAGCCCCGAGGCGCTCTGCAGTCATGCCCAGCAGCCAGGTCCGTCGCTTCTCCTGTAATTATGCTCTGGGAGCAAGCGTGCAATCCGCTGCTGGTCTGCATCCTCGAGCAGCGCATTTACCCCCAGGTGGCTTCAGGTCCCAAGAGATCCCCGCCGCCGCAGCCAGCCTGAATGCATGGGAGTTGAGTCTTGGATTGAGCAAAGGTTTGGTTTGCATTTCCCCCGCCCTTGACACTGCAGCTGTACCCAGGGAGGCACTTACACAGCCCAGGAGCCCAGACTCCGTCCCCGGCGCACCGCCGCAGCTGCTAGCTCACGCCGGGACCGCGGGCGAGCTTGGTGGGCGCGCAGGCGGGCGGGCGGGGGGGAAAGGCTTTTAGTGGCTGGACTTGATAAATGAAAACAAATAAACTTGATGGACAGGTGGACAGCTTTATGATAGCTTCATGTTGACAGGAAGAAAGATTGGTTGACGGTGGCTTGATAGAGAAATATCTTGATGGGAGTCACATAAAGAGATGTATAACCTTGATGACAGAGCGTGAGGAGTTGGCTGTAAAGGAGGAGGCTGCTGACAGGAGCACTAAAAAAAAAATCAAAAAAACCTTGCTTTTTGGTGGGGGGGGATGACACACCCGGCGGTCACCCTGGTTTGCAAACAGATTTGCTAAGTCAATAACCACCGTGATCCACCCATCCACACACCACAGCCAGGACGCTTTCCCGTGCGGCTCTGCAGGGGAAAACCAACCCCCCCGCCGCACGAGAAGCAGAGGAGATTAAGAGCCGGCTTTACAAAGGTATTTAGAAGCTGGAACGTGAGGACAGACACGCAGGGACATTTACCGAAGCGCCCGGGCTGTTAATTCCCATTGATTTCAGTGGGTGCCCAGGTGCTTTTGAAAATGCCACGAGGTCGCGTATCCATGTCATTAGTGTCTAAATCCCTTTGTTCGGCCTGGGTTTTAGCAGCAGCGCATGGGCGGCTTTGCAGAGCTGGCAGAACCCCGGGAAAGGCAGGTTCGAACCCTGGCAGCGCCGGCTCGCCCTGGCACCGCGGTTTGAACCTGGAAGGGAGCAGCTGCTCCCCCACAAAGGCACTAGGGTGGAGGGCCCCCCACGCTCAGCAGGGTTTGGTGATCATTGCCACAGCTGGGTGGATCCTGTCCTGTACCCAGGTCTTTCAGATGAGACCCTAAACAAGCACGCTTCTGTGCGAGTACCCGGGGGGGTGGTCCCGGGTGTGCTGGGCCGGCATCTCCAGGCAGGATGCGTGCTGCTGGTAGCGCCCACAGACTTGAACAATTGAGCTCTGCTCAGTCGATATAATCGGGAGCCAAATTGGCTCAAGACAAGAAATTTAAAATAAAAAAAATCCTGCCTGCCAGCTTGGACTGCAAAGATCCCCCTGGGTTTGCGTCGGTGCCCCAGCCTGGTGTTCCCCTCCCTGCCCTTTGTGCCACTTCTTTAACATTAAATAAACCCTCTCCTGCTGCTCTGGTCCCAAACCCCGCCGTTTCCACCACGGCTCCGCAGGATCCGGGCCCGCGCCGTCGTACCTCTGTGCAGAGGTGGGCCCCGGCCTGCCAGCTGGCAGCCCCTTGGCCCAGATCTCAGCGTGAATGACGCCTGCGAGGGGCCTGGGGATGAAAGCGGCTGCACGGGCCTGGGAATGGAAAGGGAGGGGGCTGCCGGGGCCTGGATCCCTGCCCTGATTTCCTGCAGGCGCTAGTCTGCACAGAAGCCAGAGGTAAATGCAGACAGGTGGGGGGGAGAGGGGGATCTGATGCTGGGGTGTGTTGGAGCTGGGCTGGAGGGGCGCAGCTTTGCCCCTCCTTCTTCATCCCTGCCAGGCTCCCTGCCCCTTCCTCTGGGCTCTTCCGGCCCTCTGCCTATGGGGCCCCGCCACAAACCCTGTGTTCAGTGCCACTTGCTGAGACACAGAAACACCTCCCCCCCAAAAAGGCAGCCAGGAAGCAACCCCCCAGCACAGCCAGCACTGGACCAGGTCTCCCCCCTGCCCAGCACACCCGGGACTGGACCAGGTGCCCCCCAGCACACCCAAACTGGACCAGGTGCCCCCCAGCACACCCAAACTGGACCAGGTGCCCCCCAGCACACCCAGACTGGACCAGTCCTCCCAAGCACACCTTGGATTGGACCAGTTCCCCCCCAGCACACCCAGGAGGGGACCAGTCCCCCCCCCCAGCACACCCAAACTGGACCAGGTGCCCCCCAGCACACCCAGACTGGACCAGTCCTCCCAAGCACACCTTGGATTGGACCAGTTCCCCCCCAGCACACCCAGGAGGGGACCAGTCCCCCCCCCCAGCACACCCAAACTGGACCAGGTGCCCCCCAGCACACCCAGGAGGGGACCAGTTTCCCCCCCCCCCCAGCACACCCAGACTGGACCAGTCCCCCCAAGCACACCTGGACTGGACCAGTTCCCCCCCAGCACACCCGGCCTGGAGCAGTTTCCCCACCAGCACACCCAGACTGGACCAGTTTCCCCCCAGCACGAGCCAGTCGCCCCCACAGCACAGCCAGGACTAGACCACGTGCCCCTTGCCCAGCACAGCCAGGCCCCGAGCAGGTGGCCCCGCCCCCGTGGGCGGGCAGGGGCGGGGCCAGCGCGCGGGCCAACCACGCCTGCGCCCGCCCCGCCTCTGTGAATGGGCCGCGCCGGGCGGGCGGCAACAATGTGTCCGCTTCACTAGGAGCCGCTACTACGGGCCGTCGCCGCCGCGCAGGGCTCGCCAGCCCGGGGGGGCCATGGGCAGCCCCACAGCGGGGCCTCGGGCCTAGGCAGAGCCCCCCAGCCCGCGGGGGGGCCCGCCTCGGCCCCCCGGTTTGGCAGGGCGGGGGGCGAGCTCACGCGCTGCAGCCCCCCCCGGACAGACGTGCGCTTGGAGATACCGCACCGCTCCGCTCCCCTCCCCGTCCGCTCGCCCGCCCGCCCCACGAAGTTTGCCGGGCGGGGCATGCCCCGGGGGGCGGCCGCCCCCTCGCCCTCGCCCTCGCCCTCGCCCCCGCCGCGCCGCGGAGCCGTGGGAGCCGGCGCCCAGAGGAGCGGAGCGGAGCTTGCCCCGCGGTCGGCCCGGGGCTGATCCCGGCGCGACCCCGCCGCCCGCCCGCCCGCTCGCTCGCCACAGACTTTGCACGGCGCGGGGCGGAGGAGAAGGAGGAGGACGGCGCCCGCTGCCGCGCCAGGATGAAGCCGGGCTTGCTCCGGAGCAGCGGGAGCCCATGAAGCCGTGAAGCCGGGGTGGGGACGGGGGGAGGAAGGAAGGACGAGCAAATACGATGGTGCATTTGGAGGTGGCCGCGCTGCTGGTCGCCCTGGTCGGGGTTTGCGTCTGGACGGACGAGACGGGGAAAGTTATCTCGGATCGCTACGCCGTGTACTGGAACAAGAGCAACCCCAGGTAAGGCGGCGAAAGGCCCTTCCTTGCCCGCGGCCTCAGCGCTGAGCCCCGGGGCAGCCCGGCCCCCCCCCCGGCTCCTCTCTCGGCTCACCGCCCCGAGAGGGGGATGATTTTAGGGGAAAAGTTCCCAGCAACTTTTCAGCCGGGCAGACACCCGGCAGCCCGAACCTGGGAGGGGGAGCAGGCTGTGCTCATCCCCCTGCCTCTCCTGGGGGGGGGCTCCTTCTTCTTCTCTTTCTTTTCTCGCTGACTTGTTGCAAAGGAAGCATTCCTCCATAATGAATGGTGTCAATTAGCTCATCCCCTTGTAAACCTGGGAGTGGCGGCGGCGGCGGCAATGTGGGTGCACACAACACATTGCGGGTGTAGAGGAGCGCATAGGCCGTGTGGTTATTAGGACTAATTATTGGGTGAACCCTGACAGTGTGCTTCACTTGCAGTGCTCCCATCGCAGGAAATGGGTGCTCATATTAGGAGAAGAAACCGCTGCAAAAAAAAAAAAAAAAAAAAATGGCAATTCTGGGCGATATCATTTTGTAACAAATCATAATCTTTTTAAAGAAAAAAGAATAAAGCGACTGCAGCTACCAATGAGCCTAATACTGAAAAGCAACGGCTCTTTATTTAATTTCTTGCAGGCAGTGTTGGGGGGTCGGGTCAATGTTAAGCCCTGCTTGGAGCTAAGAACGGATGTCAACCCAATAGATATAGGCATTAGATTTTACGATTCTGTTTTTCTTGGCAGATGCGCTTCTGGCACCAAGTCTCCCTTCCCCCCAGAAGTCAGTTCTGGGAAGTTGTGAGTCTGCTTAGCCAAGGTGAACAAACCAGAGCAGTTTTCAGAACCGTTGCGGACTGTAAAATCAATGACACGTCACTTAGGAGCTCTCTCCTGGTTGAATTCAACCCGGCCCTCCGGTGCCAGGGTGTTGCCGATGCCCCTCTGGTCCCTACCTGCTGGGGCAGGTGGACTGGAGGCAGGGAAGCCTGGCTCAGACCGGCGTCTTTTCCTCGGGTGCCTTTTTTTAAAGTTTCCAAAAGGCTCAGGAAGCCCGGCAGGGCTGCCCAGGGATACAGAGGAAGCCTGGTCCTTCCCCATGCAGAGCCTGGTGTATTTTTCAGTAGGGAATATTTAAATCCGGATCCCAAAGTGGCCGCGTTGCCTTTGCCGATGGATGCTCACCCCCTACGTCGGAGCGAGGCTCCGTGCACCGGCCTGGGGGGGTTCCTGGTGCTGGCGTCGTGCTCTTCGATTTGCTCCATTTCTGCTGCGGGCTATTTAGTGCAATCCCGTTTGGCAGTGAACTTTGAGGAAGTTCAAGTTTTCCTTTCCATGTAAAGCCCTGAGTTGGCAGTATTTTGTTACAGGCACTGTTGCGGTAGCATGGCTCTTCCCAGTTCACGTGAAAAGACATCGGAACTGTGGGAAATGTATACTGGGGAGCCATGAAAGTGCCCTGCGAGGACCCAGCCGGTATAACAAAGGGCATCTTGTGCTGCCACTTATTGCCACAGGATTATTTAAAATATGCTTCCACGGCTGGTTCGGTGGCGAGACTCGAAAACGGGTTATCTGTGCTCAGAGGCTCATAATGGCTTTTGTGAAATATTATTCAGTCTACCAGTGTCTAACAGACTACAAAGCAGGGGCTGTGGAGGGCTCAGGGTTGAGAAGCAGCAATTCCCACTTGCTATAAAGGGTGGGAGGGGTGGGAAGGAAATGGGCTTATTTTTTTTTAAGGTATTTATTTTCTTTTGGGGGGAAGAAATTGCTATTTGATCGTTTTGGTTTAATTTCTCTTTCTCTGCAATTCATTCCCTCCTTTCGAGGGTTCATTTGAAAAACAAACCGAAACAAAGTTTGCTCTATTTCCTTTTTTGGTCTAATTTTGGGGGAAGGAAAAAAGAGAGTTTGAAAGGAAGAGGGGCTCTTCCTCTCACTCTTGACACAGGTGACTCAGACTGCAGGGAATTTATCCTCCCCCCTCCCCCAGCTGTTTGAAAGGGGCAAATTCACGGGCAGTTTGGTGGAAATCCTACTTTCCACTGCTAAAAAAAAAAAGTTGAGCCCGTCAGTAAAATCTCTGTACAGAGCTGAAGGGACTGATCGCTGCATTTGGAGGCACAGGCGTTTTGCGGGTTTAATACATTAGATCTTGGCGTTTCCGGCTGGGTCGCATCCATATTTTTCGCTCATCGCCGGTGCCTACAGAGAGAGAAATCCGTGCAGGTGTGGACCCTGGCTGGGCGTATGGAAAGCGAGCCCTGCGCCCCTGTGCAATAGAGAGCGAAGCAGACAAATGGGTAGCAAAATAGACCAGAAAATGTTGCCACTGACAAGGGGGGTCCTTTTGCATTCGCAGCGCTGGAGAGATTTTCCCCCTCTTGCTGTGGGAAAGCTCAGAGGGGAACCTTTAATAGAGAACTTTTTATTTTCCAGTCCGCTTCCTGACAGTATGAATGGACTCTTCATTCTGGAGATGATCTCCAGTGAAATTTTTACATTTTATTCAAGTTCCCAACTGTATTTCAATGAGGATCTCTGTCCAGGCGAGCGGAGCGTGATGTATGTGGCGTGGGGGCTGCTGAGACAACTTGGGCATGGATCTGCGGTCTGAGCCGCTCTGTCTCACGAGCGTGTCACTTAGGCGATGTATCTATAGGCACCTATAAGACCATGAGATGCACACGGGATTGAGAGGCTGCTTGGAGTCTCCCCACCAGCTGGATTTATCCAGCCATCAAATATTCCCTCGGAGGCATAAACGGGATTTGCAAATATGCTGTTTCCTGCAGTGTCCCTTCTGCTGTGCCCAGCTCTTGGTTACCCTAAAGTTCAGGGACCTCGGTCCTATTGTGCGTGCATCCCTGCCGCGGCGTCTTTACCGGCTGGTTGCGTCGCATATGGATTTTATTATCTCTCGCACATTTTTGTGGGGGGTTGGAAAAGAGAGATTTTTTTTTTCTTTTTCTTTTTTTTTTTCCCCCCTCGCTAAGTTTTTGGTTACAGCTTCGATTCCTTCCCAGCTTCTACAGTCTGGGCTCTTTTCTTTTGTTCTGCTCAGTGCCAAACATGTGCTAGGGCTCTCGCACACGGAAAAGATAGGACTTCAACGTGTGTTACGCGACCGCTCAAACTTCGGGGTCAAGAGCGTTGGGACTGGGGACGTGACCGCTGGGCACTGCGGGGCGGGCGGCGCGACGCGAACGTTGCAGTGGGCTCGCCAGCCAAGATTGAGCGGTTGGTGTTTGACCCCGTTGTTATAAGGAGCTCAGCCGCCTGCTATAAGGCTCACGCTCCCTTGCTCCCAGCTTCACGAAACCCCGCTATCACGGCCCTGTTTTGCCCCAGCGCCTCTGCGTAAGCCCCCATGCTGGCATTGCACAGGCAGGCGACGTCCCTGGAAAATAGCGTTTTAAAAATCCAGCGCTGACTAAGACAATATCTACCAAGGAAAAATACGGAGGAGGAAGTAAAAAAACCCCCACCATATATATTTATTATATATATGCATAGGTAAAAGAGCGAACAATGGAGAGAGCTGGTGGGTTTTCACCGGTCGTATTTGCGACATTTGGATCTAGGGAAAGGTCCGAATTCTTCCAGCGCGGTAGCGTCCCGCATTATGCATCGCCGATTGTGCGTGTCCTGGGTTTTGGGATGGTGGAAATTCAGGGCAGTTTGTTAGGTGGAGCAAACCCAGGAATCCCTGTTGAGCTTCCTGCTCATTGAGAGGGGGGGAAAAAAAAAAGCACAAGCGACATTTTTATTTATTTCTCTCTCAATAGGGCATACTTTTGGTTGAACCTTAAAAAAAAAAAAAAAAAAAAAAAAAAAAAAAAAAAAATTCTTTTGTCTCTTGGTTTCTGTCCTGATTTCTTTTCTTTCCCCCTCATGCTTAATAATGGAGAAATTAGAAAATGATTAAAAGAAAAAAAAGAAAAGAAAATGGCAACCCACCCCCCGCCCCATATAATCTTGAAAACCCACACACCTAGTTTGGCAAGATGCATTTTTTCCCCTTTTTTGATGATGATGATTATTATAACCTATTCTCTGTAGACACTGGTGGTCTGTATCGTTTGCCCAGGTTTGATAATTGTGTCCAAATTAAAAATCAGCTGCAAATTGAGATGGGCTGCGGTCTGCCCATTCTCTCCATATTGTTAATATAAGTAGTCACAATAGATTGAGAGAGAGAGAGATTTATATTGGTATTGTAAGTGGGCATTTGGAAAATGTTAAATGCGTTGTATTAAATGGATCTCGCAGGCTAGCATGGAAATACTCGAAGAGGAGATTATATAATGTATATGACGGGGATATACTTGCACGCATAGACGCGCGCAGTAATGTGTTTGCATGCGCTTAATGGATGGAAGTGTTGGTTGCTCCCTTGACACGGTAAAGAGCCCGGCCTGCCCACGCAAAATGGGCATTTGCGCTTCCTCTCCACAGATCCCTCTCCAAGCATGTATGACATAGCATGTGACACGCATGGAGTCGTGTAAACAGGGCCACTTTCATGTCGGGCCCCATACAAGTCAGCGTGCGATGTCTTGCTCGCCACTTTGAACGTCAGACTGGAGCAATGGCAGTGCTCCCTTAAGTCCCCCAGCCCGTTGCTTGGCCAGGGCAGGGTGGTTTGCTGCAGTGGGGTTTTTCTCCGGTCCTGGTATAGAAGTCGCACACCATTTTGGGTACGTAGGGCCCTTGGAGAGAATTAGGGGCCAAATTAAAACACAGTGAGAGGCAGGGGAGGCTGGGCCGGTTTCATGCACACCGTGTACATGTTTCTCTCACCACCGCTGACCACCTCCATCGGAACCAGACCCAAACCCGTCCTCTGGCCGAACGGGGGTCAGGTTATGACACCTGACGGGGCCTCAGTTCTGTCGAACGTGGTTGTAGGGGCTCCCCCGGACCACGAATTCGGGTGGAAACTGCCATTGCGGGCTGGAAAACCCGCGGCATCGGCGGGACCCCTGCCTCCGGTCTTTGGGAAGGAATGACCTCACTCTGCACGGGTGCCATGATGCCATCTCCCCGTAAAGCCCCCGAACCCTGGAGCACGATTGAAAACCTTTGCAAAGCAGAGCAAGGACCGGGGATTTCAGACTTGCTTTCGTTCCCCGCTCTGTAATAGGCAGGTTATAGTAATTCCAGAATGACAGTTTCCCTGTAGCCAAATGCAATTCCTGAACATGCAGCCGTATATTTATATATCTGTAGAGAAGGGGAAATGTGCAAAGTGTTAGGTATTTTCCCTCTCTATTTGCAGTCTGGTTACGAGCGGCAGAAACGATCTAGATTTTACCCATGGCCTATATTTAACTGCTAAGTCATTTCTTTGCATGGAAGGTTTATTTTCTGATTTTTGTTTTGTTAGCACATCTGGGATTTCTCCTCGGCGCTCTGTCGTTTTGTGGCGGTCCGGGGTGGGGGGTCTCCATCCAGGGGTTTTACCCTGCTCTTTAGAGGCGTGGGATGGGGAGTTGGAGCACAGGGCAGGTGACCAGCCCCATGGCAGTGCGTGGAGACATTCGTGATGGGAAGGGCATGACTTTTGGGGGTCTCTCTCTGCACCGATCCTTTTGGGGAGTGGGTTTGAGGGCCATGCGGCCCAGCTGGCGGGGCATCGGAGTCCTTCCTGCCACTTGGATGTGAGCGGGAGGGGTTCCCTTCCTCCCACGCCGGGCACAGTCGAAGTCTGAGCCGTGCTCCCTATGGGTGTGTAGGGTAGGGAAGGACCCCAAGCGGTGGGGTTTTGCACGCCGTGTCTTCCGCTTTATTGCAAAGCGGGGATCTCCCTGCTGAGCTACTGCAGCTCGAAGTATCTCGGAAGGGCGCCCAGCATCCAGCACCCGCGCCGCAGGGACGGACCGTGCTTTAGTGACCTGTTGGATGCAATGGTGAAAAAGCACCAGAAATGCAGTATTTTAGGGTTGGGAAGGCTCTGCTCAGTGTAGACGGAGGCCGGTTAGCTTCCCTGGCCAGTTTGACTGCTGTCTTTATTGGTGCTACAGCCCAAAGGATTGGGGCCTCGGTACACCGCCGCTGTTTCAAATGCGGGAGTGAGGGGAAGGACCCAGGGAGAGGTCGGTGTCAGGCGGGGAGCATGGGGGGCTGTGCAGGGTGGCTGGCACCCTCGGGGCAAATCTGCACACACGTCTATCACGTCAGGAAGGTCTGATGCCAGCTGCCCAGCTGGTCTGTGCCTCCAGACCTCTGCTTCCCGCAGGCACCCGGAGCAGGAGATGTGGGTTTGGACCCCGGCTGCCCACTCCCCGTTTTGCCCCATCCCAAGGTTTTGGCAGCAGTTTCCTGAGGTTTTTGCACCAACCCCTCCAAAAAAAAAAAAAAAAAAAGAGCCAGGCTCAGATCACGTTGGAGCTACACTTTGGCACCCAGCTAATTTCTGCATCCAGATTCCTCCCCTGTGCATTGAGTGAGGGTGCTATGGCAGGCTGCGGGGAAGGGGGTGGGGAGGTGCGCACAGACCTGGGCATGCTGCTTCGGGGCATCGGGACCCCCTTGTCCCTGGTGCGTGCCACCCTCTGCTCAATTAGCTCTCGGTGGCTTTCACTCATTTTCCTTTCCCTTTATACAAAGAACGTTTGCAGCCCTCCCCCCACCCCCTCATCTCTCTCCTTTCCAGACCGTTAAGCCCTGTTAGTGATTCTTCACTAGCCAAGGTCTGTAGCAAGCACAGTTAATAAACAGCAGATACAAACAGGTCCAATGGCTCTGACAAGATTTTCTCTGTCTCTACCTGTCTCTCTCTCTCTCTCTTTTTCCTTCTTTCTAGGGATTGCAATTACGTTCCCCACCGGTTGCACATTTGGTATCCAGATGCTGGCTATGCACAGAATCCTAATATAAGGATGGAGCTGTGGGCCTTAGGGTGGAGCGGGACCGTCCGCAGGTTTGCCACTCACCTGGGTGCTCCCTGCTTTAAATCCTCGGTGCCGTTCACCTGTCCGATCACAGGAATAAAGGGATGGGACCAGGGTGGGGTGTGGGGCAGGGGTGGGAGCACTTTGAATTGCAACAGAGTGGGTTTAAAACTACTCTGAAATAATATGAATGTGTATGCCCGTGTGCGCACACATACATACATACATATAATATATGTGTATTCTGTTATAGATGTGCTATATATTTTAACAGAAGCCCATTACATTTAATATTTATTTATAAAGATATAGCTATAGATGCATACAATAAATCATAGAGTAGTAGGGCTGGAAGGGACCTCCAAGGGGTCATCTAAAATTATGTACTTTATAGATATCCACACACACAAATGCATTTCCATCTCTATATAACGTGCATATAATCTCTCTCTTTTTTTTATTTATGTACCTGTGTATTTATATTCATCTATGGGCATGCATGTAGATTTATATATTATTTTTATCTGTGTAAAATGCACCTGGTTTTGTCTGTAGGTACATACACGGCTGAATCTCTGTTCATCTGCATTGCATAGGTACATATACGTCTCCCTAACACGTCTGCCTGTATGGGTGTATCTATAGGAATCCACGTGCTTGTGTCTAAGTAGGTAGATGAGTGTGTGCACACAAATGCGCATATGGAAATGGGAATACCAGGTAGTGTAAAAGAGCCTTTCTCTCCAAGGAGGAGTGTTTTAGTCCTATTCCGGTCGCTACAGAGGCAGGTCATGAGCTTGGTTTTTACCCTGCTGTCCTCAGCAGGGGCAGAAACCTTGCCAGCTGCTCCCCAGCCTGCTCAGGAAGGTGCCGTCATCTGGACGTCGTTCCCCTCCGTGCTGATACGTACTTTGCAGGTTTTTGGCTCGGCCCATCCCACCCTAGAGCGGGCTGCGTCCCTCACCCCAGGGTCCAGCATCCTTGCAGGCCCCATGCATGTCTAAATGACGGAGAGGAGAGCAGCCCTTTCTGCCTGCCTGGGCGAGGAAGGGAAACGGGGCTCTTGGCAGCCCGGCTCCGTCGTGGGTCGGGCTGAGCCGACCTGCTGCTTGCTGCTTGGGTGCTGCCTGGAGCGGCGCAGATGCGCGGCCCCGCTGCATCCACCTGGGAAGGGGGGCACGGGCGGGCGGTGAGTGACACATTGGTATTTAGAAGATGAATTTGGGAAGCGTCTCGGAAATCAGTGACATTATCCATGCGGGGCTCGTGTGTCACCGGGGGGCAGGGGGAGGGAGCCCGCGCTCCCCACCTGCCTGTTTGCAGGCGGTTCGGAGAGTGGTGCTTTTCCAGCCCCCTTGGCTCCCTGTTGCCTCTTAAAATTACCCCACCGAGGCCTGGTGTCGCACAAGCGACAGCGGGAGAGGTAGTGTAGACAGGACAGCGGTGCCCCAGTCGGCCACTAGCAATGCTAGGGAAGCTTAAGGAAAAAGCTTGAGCCTCACCTGGGAGAGAAGGGAGGCCGAAAAGCAAGGAAGGTGAAGGACTGGGACTGGCAGCCCCTGGCCTGCCTGCTGGGCCAGAGCCGGCCCTGTCCACCCAGACGGTTAATCAGCATTTATTACTAGGTGTTAAAGTGTTTTTATTTCTTTCTTCCCCCCTTTGGTTGTTGATGCTGTGCGGCTGGGCTGCTAAATAGCTTCCCATTGTTGGAGAGCTAATTACCTCTTAATGAGCCTCCTTGCTCAAAGCGGGAGAGGAGTGGGGGGGGAGTGTTGCCTTTTTTTCTTCCCCCCAGGCACAGGGGCAAGGCGGAGCCGTGTGCCAAGGTGCTGGGTGGGCTGCAAAGAGGTGAATGGGGGCTCTGGGGTGGGTAACACTGAAGCTGGTGTGTCCGTCCTGATCGTGCCCGTTGACATCAACACCGTTCTCACCCGCTGGCACGCAGTGGGCTGGGTCCTGCTGCGCTCTGCTCATCCGCTTCTGCCTGATGCCCCCCACTAGGCTCTGGGGGTGCCACGGAGGAGAGGGGGTAACGGGGTGAGTGTGGACCCGTTGTGTCACCCTTAGACCCCCGCAGGGTCTTGGCACAGGTGCACAGGCGAGCGCAGTGTTGGCGTTGAGGTCCGTGGCCGATGCCAGCAGGCAAATGACCCGGGGTTTTAGCACTCGCCTTCCCCGTCCCTTGCAGGGCTCTTGCTGCCCAGTGCACTGTACTGGTTGCACTGGGAACATCCTGCCACCCTCTTAAATAAAACTCAACCCATGGGTCCTGCAGGAGGTGTCCCGTTGATCCTGGGGGGAGGATGGTGGCCTCCGGCTCCAAAGAGCCTGGGTGTGAGGTTGGGGCTGGCGCAGCGCGGGTGCTGCGATCCCCTGTCCAAGGGGTTGGTGAAGGGGGCAGCCCCTTCATCTCGCCCCTGCAAAAGGCCTCTATTCGTTGCAAAGGGGGGGAGCGGAGCGGAGAGGGCTGGCTTCCAGCCAGGGCTTGGCCAAGTGGCCTGGATGCCTTGAAGGAGCTCCCTTCCCTCTGCCCACCGTGCTTGCCAGGTATGGAAGAGCAAAGCTGGGGTGTATCCACGTGGCATGACCTGTCCAGCGGGCACCTCTGCCCCCACCTCGACCCGGTGGATGGGGTGCCGGGGCGGGCACCAAGCCGTGGCCTGGTTGCGGCGGCTCCTGTGGTTTCTCTCTGCCCATCGATGGCAGGGTGGGTGCCCAGAAGGGAAGAAGGGTCCTGCGCTCGTTGGCAAAGCCCCAACCATGTCGAGAGTGATGGAGGCTTCAGCCTAAGGCAGGAGGGAGCGCTGGCAGGATGGGGTCATGCCAGCTGCCCTTGTACCTTTTGGTGGGCAAGAATACGGGGCATATTTGGGACGCCACCCCTGGGGCAATATGAGGAAGGGGTGTGAGGTGCCCCCAGAGGCAGGGGTGGATGGGGAGCCTGCCCTGGCTTGCAGGACGGGGGGAAAGCGGGGCATACCTTTTGCTTCCCTAGCCTCCTGCTAATGAACTCAATCCAAGGGGCTGGGGCGCAGCTCACCCGGCCCCCGGGCCGCAAGCACTGGAGTCTGCAGGACCCACCGCGCCTCGGGGTTGCCCGGCACTGTCCGAAAGTCCCCTTGACGGCCGGGCACCCCCACCCGCGCGATAACAAGCGGCTATCGATGCCAGGAAGCGGGGCCCTCGGCTCCGCTGACCGTATTGATCCCCGGAGTGATTTAAATGCCACAAAGCAAAGCGATCGACAGCTGCCGGCACGAGCAGATCTCCAGCTCCCTAGCCCCGCTCAGCCCCACCTTGGTGCTGCCCTTTGGGTCCTTAATGGAGGCAGGGAGGATGTGCTGGGCGGATGGAGAGGGAGGCTTTTATTTCTTCCTTCCCTCCTCGTTAATGGCCTTCCGGCCCCACGGCCCTCCCGGGCACTGCAGTGGTTGAGACCCAGGCAAGACCCTGATTCGAGATCACGGGGCCCGTTCCCAACCTCGCCCGTCGTGCCCTGCGGGACCGGGGTTAGAAATGTCCCTGCCTCTATGGGCTCTGAGCCAGCCCTGTGCATCGGCTCTTCCCATTTCTGCCCTTCTCTCGCTGCTTTTCTGGCCCCGGCTTTGCATGGAGTTTTCCTGCAGTGCTGATGTGTGCGTGTGCATGCTCACGTGTGTCTGTGCGTGTGCGCACGTGCGGGGAAAGGGCTGCCCAAAGGCGCTTGTGGGCCGCCGAGGCTTCTGCTCGTGCTAATGAGTCCTCTTGTCTTTCGCCAAAGGCACGGCCAACACCGAACGGCCGCAGGAGCCCACGTACCCGCCCTACGCCCACCCCCCTGCATGCAGTGGTGCTGGCAGAAGCTGCAGGGTTTCGGGCCCCTGTCCCTTGCGCCCGACCCCCTTGCCTCGCCTGGAGTCTCCCCATCAATGAAACTCCTTTAAATTCGGATCCCTTTATCGGACTCTCGATCCCTTTTCAAATCTCCTGGCGGCAGGTCCTGGGGGTCCAATGCCGGCCGCCTCCATTACTGCCGCCTCCGTTAAAAGGCAAAGAAATTATCGAGCGGCTTCGGAGCGATCAGCGATGGAAAAGCCCTATTAGATGGCCCAGGCGCTCTCCCGCCCGACACATCGCAGTCGTCTCCGACGTGGTCTTTATGAGCGTGTCATTCCTCCTCCTGTCCGTGTAAATAGTCATTCTCTGCCCAATGTGTCTGGAACCACGTTTCGGGGAATTTTTGCAGAAGTGTTTGGGGGGGGATATTTCTATCCGCTTATTTTCTCTTCGACAATATATGGGGAGCAGAGCTCGCCCACGTGCCAGGAGCCAGACAAAAGTGTTTAGAGGCGACAAATACAAATATTCCTGAGCCGTCTGCCCAGCTCCGGCTACTTCCCCCATCTTCCCGCGGCATCGCGTACCGCGTATTCGAGCGGGGTTTTACTTGGGCTGGTTTTGTAAATTTGTTTTCTCCATTTTAATGCCCTATTTATATTTTCAATAAAATAAAATCAGCCAAGCCTGACCCTGTAGAGAACTTGGAAAATCCCAATTCTTCCTCTTTCCAATCCCGTTTCGGCTGCGAAAAAAAGCTCCCGGCCCTCGCGCCCCGCGCCGAATCGCGCCGCAACAGGATTATTGCAGCGCCAGAAATTTCTGGAGTCCGAGCAACTGGGTTGTTGGGAGGGGAAGAGGGGGGATGCGTTGCGGGCGGGGGGAGCGGTGTCTGGTCTGAGCGGCGTGGGGTGCAAGGATAGTTGGGGAACGCGGCGGGGGGGTTTCGGGATCTGTGCCCCATTGTGCCGAGCTGGTGGCAAGATTCATAGCGGGGCGGGTTGGGCGCGGGAGAGGCAGCCCCAGGAAGGTCTGGGCTACGGACCATGATGTACCCATTGCACCTAACGCCGAGTGGAGGGAGACGGGCATGGGGGAGGGAAGGATGCCCCCCGGGTAGCAGGCCGCTATCCGCCCCCGGGGTACAGATATTTCTGCAACGTGGCAGCGTTGTATCCATGTGTCTTTGCCCCCGCACCTCCCCGTGCCCACACTTCCTACGTGAAGTGGTGCAGAAGCCGGACCGGCGTGGGGGGGTGGCTGCGTTCGGCCGCTCCGCACCCTTTCCCCAGCCCGGTGTTAGAAAGGCTGGAGGACGTCGGTGCCGGATCCAGCCTTGCTCCCTTCTCCTGCCTGCGTACGTGAGCGTCGGGGCTCGTGAAGCATCCGGCCGTTACGGTGCTGGGGGAGGCAGGTCGCGGGCGCCCGGGGTCGTGCTGTGCAAAGCCAGCCCCCGGCGGCCCTGGGTGCCAGAGGGGCACCTCTTCCCCCGGAGCCCGCAGTCGGGGCCGGCATGGAAAAGTCAGAGCCGCACGACTAAGCAGCTGCCAAAAACCAGGGAGATAGCAGGAGCAGGGGAAGCTGTTTCCCAGCCGGCTCGATAATCCCAATTATTATCTGGTTTCTAGATCAGGATTCTTATTAAACTTGGCACTGCTGGATTTGCCGTTCCGGCCGCCTGCCTCGGCGCAGGGCTCGCAGCCGATTTATCTCTCGCAGATTCAGGAAGGAAATTGAGTGGAAAAAACCGGGGCAGTGCCCCACAGGAATGCTTGGTATTCGGGAGTACGCGGCGAAGAGGCTGCCGGGGCTGGGGGGAGCGGGGAGAGGGGTGTTTGAATTGGGGGCTGCTGCCTGGCCTCTTTTGAAGTGACAATTGATGCTGATCCAGTGATAGAGTGGGAGGAAAAAGGCTTTAAAATGGATCCGTGTGCGTGCCTGCGCGCAGCGCTATCGCACGGGCCCGATCCTCCGCTGGCCAGTGCAGGCTGGGCGTAAGGGGTCCCAGCTGCCAACCGGGCATCCAGGCATCGTGCACGTGCTGGCACTCGCACCGGCCTACGGGCACAGGTCAGGGCAGGTTTGCAACGCCTGTGTCTGTGCAGAGAGGGGTGGGCATCGGGGGCTTCTGCTCCTCCATACACCAGAAGCGGCGAGCAATGCATCTGTGTCCGGTGTCGCGGACTGGGAGGTCTCAGCCGCCCGGGGAAGGGGGTGGGGGGACCGCTTGGTTTCGGATCGTTCTTAAAGATGAGAAATTAAAAGTAAGATTTAAAAAAAAAAAAAAAAAAGCAAAAAAGTTTCTGGTGTTTCTGCCTCCCTACGGGGTTGTCGAAGAAAGCCCGAGCTGCTGGCTCGCTTCCCTGCCTCGTCCTCGTCATCGGCGTCCCCCTCGGCGCACAGCTCCTCCGTCCCCGGGGAGTTTCCACCCCGCGTGCCCCTTCCCGGCCTCATCTCACGATTGGGTTTTCGTGGACACGGATGTCTGTCCCTTCTGCCCCTTAGCGCCAGGGCTTCAGTCCACGACCCAGCCAGGACTCGGGCTGTGCAGGGCGACACGGCTTCGGCGACCGGAGCCGTCTCCTTTGTTCGGCGAGGGTCCCGACTCGCTCGGTCCACGCGGATCTGCCTGACTTGGCCGCCCCTGCCTCCTCCAGTTCAGCAGTAAGGGCCCGATTCTTGGCGTAAGATCACCTAGTGCCATGGCCATCGGTGCCGACACCGCGTTACCCCTGTTGGGCTCTGGCCCGTTGCCTTGCACTGGTTGGGATCCGGCCCTTGGACGCTTCCTCACACCTCCAGCTGCGATCGCAGCGCACGAGGAGGTCGCGGCGCGCTCAGCCGGAACAATGAGGCAGGAGGTTCCTGGCTGGATCGCCCGGCGCCACGCTGATGCTGTCCCGAGCCGGGCGCAGGGTGTGGGGAGGGCACGACCAGCTGCAGGGCGTCCAGTGCTGCTGGGCACGGGCAGGATTGCAAGCAGCTCTGCATGCAGGGGCGACCCGGTAGCGCCGAGGCCGAGAGAAGTGGGTCCCCGATGGGCCCAATCCTGATCCTGGCAGGGCAGCAGGCCTGCGGGACCCTTTCCCGAGCAATGGGTTTGGACACGGTGCGCACGTCTTGCCTCTCGTGTGGGTTTGTAGTGTTCGTGCCCAGGTGCTCGAGCGCGTGGGTTGTAGCCCGGGTCTGCTCAGGACCCCAGCTGCTGCCCCGCGGGGGGCATGTCTGTGTCTGCAGCCCCGAGACCTAATCAAGGGGTTGGGTTTGGAGTAGGGGCACCCACAGACCCGGGTGTGGGCGCGGGCTCCAGGGGGTCGGGGCACTCGGGGCTTCTCTGTGCACCCTGAGGGTGGGCTAGCTCTCATGTGGGACGTGGCAAGTCGGGGTCTCGCTCCCCCTTTTCGGCACATGGTTGTTCCCGAGGAGCCCCGAGGGCCCGCTGATCCTGGCTCCGGCAGCGGAGAGGCCCAGCCCAGGCCATTTGCTTTCACAGGCCCCGTGCGGGCTGCGTCCCGCGGACTCCAGGCCTTGCAAAGTTTGACCTGTGGTTTTTGCCGCTGGGAGAAGCGCCCGGGCTCCCCGGCTGTGTCCCGGGCTCTGGGCACCGCTGACGCCAGCCATCCTTCCAGACCCGCTGTGCCCCGGCTCTCCCCCCAGTCTCCCCCAGCGCCCGCCTTTCCACCAGAGCCGTGTCCTGCCCCTTTCCTGCCTTTGTGAACCCCCACGGGATTTTTCTTCCCTCTTCAAGTTGCCTTTTTCCTCCTCTTTCATTCGCTTTTTCTTTCCCTTTGTACCCTTTTATCTCTCTTGCCCCCAGCCTCCATCCCCGGGTGCCTCTGCAGCTCCCCTCGGTCTTCCCTTCCTTGCTAATCCCAGGTTCCCAGCCTGGCAGTGCCCCCTCCACCCACCAGCTCCTGTGATCCTCTAGAGATCGGGGCTGGATCCCCGCTCCCCTCCGGGCATGGGTGACGAGCGTTACGGAGGGTGAGCAGGCGATGGGCTGAACTTGCCGGCGTCGTCCATCAAGCAGGGGGGAGCTGACAGTCCTCAGCTGGGGCCTGGCCCCCGGCCTGGGCTCATGGGGGGCTGGAAGTCGCCGTCTCTCCGCTCTGGGCTGTGCCAGGCTCTTCATGGCAAGCAGACTCGTAAGAGAGGGCTTTTATTTGAGGTTTTTTTTAATAAGGCAAGGAGTCTCCTTCCAGCCTCGGCAGGTTCAGTTATCTCTGCAGTGCCCTTGTGTTCGGGAACGTGGAAATGCCCAGACTCCTTCCCGCCATCCCAAGGGCCCCAGGACCGCTGGGTGCCGCACGTTGCATGTAACGGGGGTGCCTGCCCTCTGTCCGTCTGCATCGATGGCTTCGCTGCGGCAGTGTCCGAGTGCAGCGGCCGCTCGACTTCCCCAGCCCCGGTCCCCAGAGGCGCGCGAGTCTCTGCAGCTCCGTGGAGCTGCGAACGCCTCGCTCGGCCCCTTTCCAGACGCTGCCTCCCGCTCGCTCTGCCGGTCTCTCCATTGTTGTGTTTCCCAGCTGCAGGAGGCACCGGCGGGTCCAGGCGTTGGCCGTTCAGAGCAGGGGATGTGAAAGCCTCCACCTGCGCTCCCCGTCTCTGCCGCGGCCCCTCCTGCGCCGAAAGCCTGAACCCCTCGGGCCGAGCAGGACGGTGTAATGCAAAGGCCCATGGAGCCACTTCCTTCGGCACCCCCTGAAACTATTCCTCGCACAGGCAAGTTGAGGTGGAAACCCCAGATCCTGATGCCAGCCCCGGCTTGCATTTTATTAGGAGCCGGGGAGCAGAATCCGAACCCAGATCCGGACCGGGGAAATGGCTCTTGGCTCTGGAAGGGTCTGAGCCCACTGCCCTACCCCCTCCCCTTGACAGGGGTAGCTCTGGGGCTGGTATTTCCAGGACGGACCCCTCTCAGGTTTTGCTGGATGCGGCCCCTTGGCATCTGGACCACTTAAAACTAGGGGCTCCCCGTTCTCCGGCATCTGAGCAACCCTGGTTGTGTCCGCGCCCCGGAGCAGCCCCTCCGTGCTGTGTCCGTGCTGCTGAGCTGTGCCAGCCACGGGAGAGCCTGGGGTTAACCCCCATCTGGGCCCGTCTCCCCGCATGAGAGTCCGGGCTCCGCGTGGAGGATGAAACGAACCCTTGGTGTTTCGCAGTAAAATGGTGGGATCCAGAGGATGGGTTCGTGCAGTGGTGGGCAGTTTTGGGGGGACGTAGAAAAGAGGGGGCTACGTAGACATTGCTGCTTTGCAGCCTGCTCTTTGCAAATCCATCTGTCCGTCCGTCCTTACAGTTCCCCCTTGCCCACGCAGCCGACGGACTCGGGAAATTCTCCGTTACGTTTGCAGACCCACTTCTGACCCTGCTCAGGGCTCTCATAGCCCGCTCCCGCGAGGCCCTGTGTCCTGCTGCCGTGCCCGGCAGGGCCGAGCTCACCGTGGGGTCCGGCCCCCAGCCCTAGCCCCTCTCCTGTTGGAATCGGGGTGGCAGACCCGGCCCTGCTTGGACCCTGCACTTTTATTTCCCCCCCACCGTTTTTGTCTGAGAACCAGCATGTTGGGTAAATACACCCCGCTGGGCCCGATTCCTGGTGCAGCGGGCTGACGCTGGGTTACCCCATCCGACAGCCTGGCCCTTTTCCTGGACCGGAGGACATAAATTGCTGCCGAGGAGGAGGGCGAAGCCCTTGGTAGATTGGGAAGCGCGACACTTGGCTGAGGGGGAGAGAGGTCGGGGCAGTTGCAACATGGAGCCGGGCTCCTGGGGCATCTTCCCAGCTCGCTGCACCAGCTTGGATGTGGTGCTCCTTCTCTCCGTGCCTCAGTTTCCCCCCACACCTCCCCAACAGCAACGGAAATCTGCCCGGGCTCAATCAAGCATTTCACCTGGGCACGAGGCGCGGCGAGCGCTAGCTGGTGTCCGTCGCAGACATCAGGTGCATGAGCGCTTCCTGAGGCCACCGAGAGATTAGGTCCCGACAGTCCTGTGTCGCCGTCGGCTCGCTGCGTAGCTACGAGCCAGCCCCCCTTGGCCTTTGGGGTCTTGTGCAGGGACGACTTCCATGAGATCGGCCAGGAGCCCCAGGCCGGGGATCCCACCTGCAGCTCCAAGGATCCCGGTTGCCCCGAATTGCAGCCGACGCGCCGAGGAAAGCGCTCGGCAAACGATACCCCCCTTAGGATCCCACAGTATCAGCTTCCCTTCTCCACCACATAAACGATGTCCCCGGGGTCCACTTACAACCCGGGACAGCTTCCAAGGGGCTTGAGGCACCAGTTGCTGCAGCTGGGACCCAGCCAGGCTTTGCCGGCATCTCCCAGGCTGCATTTTTGGGCAGGACACGGCTTGGGGATGTGGCTGGAGCGTCAGGCTCCTCTCCACAACCCCTTTCCCCAAGCCCTGGGTCCATGGGGCCTTCGCAGAACCGGGAGGGGAGGACGCGGGTGGACAGAGGTGTCGGATGGGGACCGTCACCCTGAGGTCCCCCATCCCCGGGGAGAGGAAGGGCGCTGGGAGCGGAGGGCAGCCCCCGTCTGATCGCTTCCATATTTTGTATTTTAACGTTTTCATATTTGCTTCACCTTATAAATCATCCTGCCTGGGCCGGCTTGTAAAGGAGGATTTATGAGCCCAGGTGTAAGCGCAGTGAGATGAACTCGGGTGCCGGGGACCGGCCGGTTTTAATGTTTTTATAATGATGGCATCGCAAGAGCAATTTTGGCTAAGTGAGAGGTCTCTCCTGGCCGTAAATCCTCCCCCCGCCAGGCACCGCCGCCGGCCCGGGGACGTGCGGGAGGAACAAGGATCAGATTCGCGGGGAGAGACGGGCCCCGCGGAGAGCGGTCCAGCAGCTGTCTGCTTTTCTACTCGGCGCTGGAACCGCTCGCACAACTCACACCCAGGCCCGGCGCGAGGCCGGCGGGTCCTTGCCAAACGCGTCTTCCCACCGCCGGAGCCGAATGGGCGCCCTGGCCTTGGCCGGCGTAAATCAGCAGAATCCGTGCAGGCGGGGATCGGGCCCGCGGCTCGGGGCGGGGGTGGTTTTGCAGCTCTGGGTTTGGAAGGGTTGGGTCACACGGCGCCTGCAGCGGGCCCCGCACTCTGCTCGGCGGGGTGTTTTTGGGGAGGTTCGCAGGCCTGAGCGCTCTCTCTGCGTCTCCGCCACCGCCAGCCCCGGGGGTGAGTCAACATCAAAGTCGGGGCGCTGCTCAGACCCACCCTGGCAGGGCGCAACCCCATCAAACGGGCCGAGCCTGTTCCCACGGCGCTTCCCGTTCTCCGCCCGGCCCGGTTCCTTAGCCGGGGTGCGGCGAGCTCCAGCGGGGTCAGTCGGGGCGGTGCGACAACAGGGGTGGGTGATTCGTGGACCCTGATCTGGGCAGCCCCGGGCACGGGGGACGTGCTCACGGTGCCGGCGTGGCCCGCACATGGCATAGCTCAGCGGGGCATCGTAGCCCACGCGGGGAGTGCCGCCTGCCGGAGCAGCGGAGTCAGACGGGTGATCCTCAACCAGGGTGCCGTGAGAGCCTCTCAAGGATGTTGCAATACGAGCATCGTCAGGTGTGCAAACACCTACGCATGATTCACAGGATCAACCCCGAGATTCCCAAGAGGAATCGGGCGTCCCAGCCGTTCTGCCCTTTGCAGCTGGAAGTCTGCTCCTGTGTTTCCCCAACTCCAGTAAGCGAGTGAAAGCTAAGAGCTGATGTTTTCTGCAGGGGGGTCTTGGCTCTAACGAGGGGGTCTAAGACGGTTGAGAGCCACAGGTCTAAATGCACCAGGGTTTGACGCCGGCTCCGTGTTCAGCCCTGCCTCGAGAGCGGCAGAGCCGTGCGTGCAGTTTTTACCCTGCTCAGCTGGTAAAAAGGTATCTCAGCTGGCGAGAGTCAGTAGGACGAAGCCCGGTCACGTCCCCGAGGAATCGGGCTGTATCTGCCGTAGCAAACTCGGGCTGGGACCTTCCAGGTTTGGACGGTGCCGTGAGTCACGAGGCTGTGGATGGACGGGCGCAGGGGCCCGGACGACGGGGATTGCAGTGCTTTCCCCAAGCGAGCTGGCCCGGGACAGACTCCTGCAGGGCAGGGATGGGTGCGGAGGGGTTTTCCCCAGCTCAGCAGCTCCTGCAACCACACAAACGAACCAAGTAATTGGTGAGATTGTAACATTTTGCGCTCATTAAACGGCGCGACGTTGCGGCTGGTAATACAGGCGCTTCCCGGGCAGTGGATGTCGGGGTTTCTTGCACCCCACCCCGAGACCACATTGGGGGCAGAAAAGGGCCGACCACTGGGTGCGGGGTGGAAGCCTTGGGGTGGGGTGGAAGCAGGATAGTCTGCTCCGACCCCCGAGTGCGAGCGATGGGTCCCCAGCACCACCTGGAGAGAGGCACGGCGGAGCCGGGCAGCTGCGATTCGGGGGGGTAGGGAGCTTCGAGTTCAAGCCCGGAGGCTAGGGCAGGGCAGCGATCCCCGTCTTGTTCCAGGGAGGCCCGGTGTTTGCATCTTCTCTAGACCTGCTGAGCGGTCCCTGCGGGTCCTGGTTCCCCCCGCGTGGGCAAGGCCCATCTCTGAGCAGACGAAGCATCCCCCGTGCGGTGCAGGGCTTGGGCACCTGCGGGCATCGGTGCTTCAAGGGAAGCGCGTGCTGAGGCTTTGCTGCATCGGGACACTTGTCCTTTGCACATGCCTGAGATGGGACCAGCGGGCACGGGGGTCACTGCCGCAGCCCCCGAGCCCTGCCCGGTTCTGGCCGCTCCGGGCGAGTGGGGGAGCCTGCAGCCGCTGCAGTGTGGGGAGCTTTATGGCTGTAGTTAAAGGGACTTTATGATATTGTAGCTGAGCAATTGCCTGCTATTATCTGGATCGATGCGGCCTGATGGAGACACCGGTTGCTAATCCGGCCGGGCCCCGCATCGCTGCGAAACCGCGCGGGGTCATTTGCACTCGCGCTAAAAGCCCTCAGCATTTTCTCTCTTTAACTCTCCGGTCCCCTGGGCCCTTCCACCATCTCTGCTCCCGACCCCGCTGGCTGCCGGGAGGTGCGTCTGTCCTGTAACCCGCAGGTTGCTGGAGGTGTGTGCACGTCTGTGTGCGCGTACAGGGGTGTGGGGGGTGCTGGTGTGCTGACTGCTCTCAGTTTGGAGAGGCTTGGTTGGGTGTAGGGTGTGTAGATGGATGGATATGCATATGGGCCTGGGGGGTCACGGCTGCCCCGTGTACCCTCTCCATGACTCACTTGTTTGCTATGGGTGGAGGAAGGGAGCATCCGGGGCGTTGCAGCCCTGACCCCACCTGGGAGGCCACTATGACTCAATCGAAGCATGGAGCAAAGGTCTGTGGGCGCTGGTGCCAATCTGATAACTACCTGGACCCGTGCCAAGGACCATTGCTGTGAGCAAAGCTCCCCCCACCCCGTGCATTTGAGACGGGGTCGGCCCGTGGGTGGGGATGAATTTTCTGGGCCCTCTGTGAAGCGGGGAGCTGCCCCCGATGTAGTGTCATCACCAGAGCAGGGGATCGAGAGCCCGGACGCCTGGGTTTCGTGCCCCGTTCTCGAGGGAGTTGATCGAGGAGCTGGGAGACCGGATGCCTGGGCTCTTTCCTCACCTCTGCGTGGTTCGGGGTGTGTCCTTGGGTAAATCACTGCGATTGCTGTGACTCAAGTTTCCCAACTGTGAGACGGGAGGCCCGTGCCGGGTTAATTGAGGAGGGTCTGCAAAAAGTCGCTGGGTGCCCCACCGCCCGACGGCGTCACGCTGTCCATCGTGCTCGATGCCGAAATGTTCGGTCCTCTCTCCGCGGTATCTCCATCCCTAGAGCTCTGTATTGCAGCCTCGTGCTTCTCCCTGCTCTGGGGGGTCCGTAAATAAAGGGGGGGTTTGGGAGTCAGGACCCCTGGGTTTTTTCCGGCGCTGTGGGGGTGTAGCATGGCTTCCTGGGTAGGGGAAGCCCAGGGTGCAGGACCCCTGGGTCCCCGCGCCGCGGGGAAGTGTTTTCAGTAGCAAAGGAGGTGTGGAAAATGGAGCACCTGCGTCCCCTTCCCAGCTGCCCTCGTCTCCCGGCCTGGCCCTGGGGGACTCGCTCACCTGTCTGCTCCGCTCTCCACCGCCGCGGGACCAGGACTGCGCTGGCTCCTGGCGTGGGGCACGGGCAGCTTCCTCGGTCTTTGAGGATTCGTTCATCTTGCGACTCGTGGGGTTTTAAAATTTTTTTTTTATGGTAAAATGCAATGAGGTGCTTTGCGACCCCGTAATGCAGCCCGCGAGCGCTTGGCTCTGCAAAGCCTCGCTTGCCCGTCCGAGTCCCCGGCACAGGCTGGGGAAGCTGCTGATGGTGCAGGGCAGAGCCTGGCTCCTGGGAAGCCACGCAGAGGACACGTGTGGCCCGTGGGCTCATACGGTGCTGCCTGGAGTAGCCCTGTCCTTGCACGTGCAGGTGCATGCTTCTTCCTGGATCCCAGGGGTCTTGTCCTTCCTGGCCAGGGTTTCTCCTGCTGTTTTTAAAAGAGCTCCTGAATCGGGATCAGGGGCCCGGTGCTTCCCACGAGCCGGGGGGCGCCCCGTCTTGCTCTGCACGTTAGTGCTTTGGGGCCGGGAGCACCGATGCGGCATGGACTCTGCAGCGGGTGCAGCCCAACGGGACGCTCCTTCCCTCTGCCCTGCGGTCATTTCCAGTGGAAACGCCGGGGTCTGGGGACCCTAGGAGGAGGCAGCCTGCAGACCTGAGTGCACGACGAGGAAGGGAAACCCGCCCCACGCTCCCTCCTCCGTGCTGCACAGACACGCATCCTCCTGCCTGGAGAAAACAAGTTGTTGCAAACACACCTGCCCGCGCCGCCGTTGGCAGGGCCGAGGCGGTTTGCTGGTATCTTCATTCCCGTATGCTATTAGTCAGATCGCTGACTGGCAAGTTTTGTTTCCTCTGAGATGATTTCACAGCCGCTCCCGCGTTCCTGCAGAGCTCTCTCCTCCGCCTGCGCGTCCGCACCGGGCTCTGCCGGGCGGGGGGGGCCGCACAGACCGGCCTGGGCTTCGGGGCAGCTGCCCACCGTGCGGCAGGGACCCGGGCGTCCCAGGGGAAAGGATGGATACCCACTGTTGGGGGCCTCGTGGCCAGGCCGGGCACGGACGCGGGGAGAGGAGAGCGGTGCAGGATTGGAACTCAGGTCTTGCGCTCCAGGCTCTGAGCGCCGGAGAAGCAGCTGCTTCTCCGGACCTCGGTTCATAATCCCTTCCATGGCCCTCTCCAAAGATGACTGAGCATGTCGCCCACTGCGATGGCGCCGTTGTTGCCCCAGCTTTTCTGGAGGTAGGCCACGGAAAGCGGAGATCCCAGGCATCCTGATCCCAGCTCAGGACCAGCTGGCCTTGACACAGAGGTGCTGGAGCTGGCTCCCACGCGTGCAAGGCCCAGGCGTGCCCCCGTCTCTGTCATCTTGGATGTGGCTTTGAATCCAGCCTAGGATGTGGAGGCAGCCTGTGTGCGATGAGTTTGCCGGGTCTTGGGTCGAACACTGCGGCCCCCTTCTGCACACGTGGGGCTTCTGGAGGTGGTAGGCAGGCCGCTGCCCACTCCCCCCAGCCCCGCTGCTCCACGCGGTTCATCACGGGCGCTAGGGCATTGGCAAAGCAGCGCATCCTGGCCCGCAGCGTCGAGGAGCCCCTGGAGCCGGGGTCCTGCAGCCCAGCTGGTGCAGGGAGGTGCGTGGCCCGGTCCACGTGGCGCAGGGCAGTGCCCCGAAGGCTTCGTGGTACTGGCTTTCCCATGCCTGCATGGACGGGGCTGGCACAGGCGCAGGGTTGGAGGGGGGCAGCTTTTCTTGCAGTCATGCCCTTTAAGGGGCAGTGGCTCTGGCCGGCCGGGGGACCCTTGGGCAGGTGTTTCGGGGGAGGCACATGGGCAGAGAGCAGCAGTGACCCACGTCCACATCTCTGGGTCTGGAGCTGCTGGGAGGCAGTGCCCTGAAATGACAAACGGCTCCGCGTCCAGCGCTTAATGACCCATGGTTAATTAACCCTTGCAGGGATGCACTAGCTGCAGGGAGAAGTGACTTGGCCCAGGTCGTGCGGACTCAGTGGCAGAGCCAGCTGCCCAGATCCCCCCTCCTCTGCGCTGATCCTCGGCGCGTCCTCTTGGACCTGGGACCAGAACCCAGGCGTCCTGGCTGCCAGTCTCCATCAGCCTCTCCTCCGCACGCTGCATCCCGGAGCGAGAGCCCAGGTGTCCTGCCTGCCAGTCTCTCGCCTCTGGGGCCACGGCACGTGTTTGGAGGGTGACTTTGCCCCTCTGCTGCGTGCCGGAGGATCGCTTCCCCCCCGCCCCACGCCGGCTCCTGGCCTTCAGCGCGCAGGAGATGGGGGTCCCGTGAAAGCGAAGCAGATGAACAGCAAATGAAGTGGAACAGCTGGCTGGGGCGCGCGGGCTGCGGCGAGGCGAGCTAATCGCAATTTCCATTGCAAAGCGGCCAGGCCTGGCGGAGGCAGAAAGCAGAGAGGCAGGGAAGGTGACAGAGAAAGGCGGGCACACGGCCGCCCTCGGCACCCTCCGCCCCACGGATGGGCCATGCCCAGGCCCTGCGGTCAGGACCCCGGGCAGGGTTTCCGTGGGGGGGAGGCTCAGGGGGTCTCCTCTGGCCCCAGAGAGGAGCGGGGCACGGAGGGAGCCCAGGCAGGCGGGGAGAAGAGAGAGCAGGATGGTTCGTGGGAATGGGAATATGGACTCCTGCCTACTGCAGAGGCGTCTGCATCCTTCCCCCTGTTTTGCATGAGCTAGCGGGCGGGCGTTGGGTGTAGCCGTCTCCCTGGGCTCAGCTCCAGCCTCTCCTGGCCGGAGGCCTTGGGGTGGGGACGACACCGTCTGCGCCTGATGTGTTAGGGACCCTGTGCTGGTGTGCGTGGACGTGCGAGGAGCACCGGGGCTGGGCCCTGAGAGCAAGCAGATCGTTTGCCATCAGAGCATTGCACATCCTGGCTGTGAACTTGGAGACAGCAAAAGGTCGCTCGTCCGGGGTGGGGACCCCGCGCTGGCTGGGCCGCCCCCATCACCAGCATGGGAAGCAGCGAGCCTGGGCTCTCCTTGCCCCTGCAGCCCTGCTACCTTGGCGAGGCGAGGGGTTCCCGAATGCCCCTTGGAGGGGTAGGTGGCGAGCCCTCGTCTCGAGGGGCAGCGTCCCAAGGTGGAGGTGGCGGCGGCTCTTCGGTTGGTGGGATCTGCTTGGCTGGATCCATCGTGCCCCCCACCCCCTCCGGCTTTTGTCGCTGAACAATAGCAACCCCTCCCGGAGGGGTGAGGGGGGCTCCGCGGGCCTGAATGGCTGAGCCGACCAAGGGGATAAGCCCTCTTTGATGAGGGGCTTTCAGAGACTTCGAAGTTGCTCTGCAATGCTGGTGGGGGACGTCACGGCTGGCTGCGTGTCTCGGGGCTGCCCGCAAAGCCGCGGATGCACCCAGCCTTGGACAGCGGCCTGGGGCTGGCGGGGGGCAGTGTCGATCCTCGCTGGGTTGGCGCTGGGGTGAGGGTCATGTCCACGGACCAACGATCGGGAGCTGCTTTGGCTTGAGCTGGGAGCCGTCCTCTCTGCCATGGCCTGGGCTGGTCTCCGGTGCGTCCCCACAGGGGTGCAAGACCCGCTCAGGGGTGCTTCATTGCCGGCTGCCCCCGTGCCTCGGACACAGGCTGGCACGTCCTTCGCTACAGCGGGTTGGGGCAGCCCGGGACCCAGCCAGGGGCCACGCGCCCCTTCCTGACCCCTGCTTCGTGGTGCCGCGGAGAGCACACTGTCCGCGGGGCGGAGGGAGGCAAGGCTCGAAGCTTGCATGAAGCCGGCCAGGACCGCGTGCGAGCCTGAGGTGAGCCCCAAACAACCTTGTGGTTTAGCCAGAGCCGGGCGCGACCCTGGCTCGCGTTGCAGCGTCGACGCAGGCCAGGCTCCTGGCTCGCTGCAAAGGGGCGGCTGAGCCTTGCCTCTCTCGGGGCCGTCTGCGGGACTATGGAAAGCCAGGGAAGGTGGAGTCCTCTGGACTGAGGGCTCCCCGCTCACTGCTGCAGCGGCCCGGAGGGATCTGGGGTGCCGCAGCCTGTCCGCGGGGGCTGCTGCTGGTATCCTGCACCCAGCGACGTGCAGACTAATGCTGCGTTGGCTGAGGAGCCGGCGGGGGCTGTAAAACCTGCCTTATGGAAGATGGCGCTTGGAGGAGGGTCTGAGTGGAGGCGTGGGGGGGCATTGCACGGCCCGGGGGCTTGGGGGGCATTGCACAGATCATCCCGGCCGCGCAGGCCCCTAGCACGAAAGGTGTTTCTGCTGCAGAGCCTGGAGCCTCCCTGCCCCGCTCCGTCTCATCCGCCAAGGGGGGCCAGGGGAGCCTGGTGAGCGCCCCATGCCACCACATCGCCGGGACCCCCATCCTCCCCAGCGTGGAGAGGGTCGCCTGCCCTTCTGCCCCCCCGTGTCCTCGCCGTGCTGTCTGGTCGCCATTAGGGCTGGTGAAAGGGCTTTGGCCAGGGTCTCGGCGGCAGCTGTTTAACAATTTCCGCGTAGGGTCGGCGGGGCGGGGGGCGGCGGTTTCCGATGGAGCGAGGAAACATCTGGATCCAATCGCCGGCTCTGTGTGCAGGAATGGGGGATGGGGCCGTGGCCCCCTCCTCCTCCTCCGTGCAACCTGGGAGGCATGTGCGATGGATTGGGTCTCCGCAGCGGGGCCTGCTCCCCGCTTCCCTCCAGGCCAGCACCCCCTGGGATGCTTCGGGGGCCCGGCAGCCCTCTCCCCATGTGCCCCATTGCTCTCTCCATGCACAGGTGCTCTCCCGCTGTCCCAGGCCAGGCCAGTCTACATGCCACCCCCGGGCACGGCTGCCCCGCAAGCAGCGGGCAGGAGGGGAGCGGAGCCGCCCGCGTTCCCAGCCTGGGTGAGATCGACCTTGACTCGGGCTCGCCGGAGAAGCCGCGGGGGAGGCGCCTGGCTGCAGCGGCCTACCTGAGCGCCATTAGCAGGGGGGAAGCGTCGGGCGAGCGTCACCCCTGCTCAATAATGGATGCGCTTTCTCCGCTCCCCCGTCCGTGAAAGGAAACTGAAGTGACTCCCGGGCTGGGGGAAGGGTTCAGAGCAGGGCTGGCACGGCCGTGCTGCACGGCGGGCTTGCAGATAGCTGCCGCAGCACCCGGGCTGTGGGGTTCGTGCTCCCCTAGCACTCCTGGCACACGCGTGTGTCCTAATGGTGCATGCCTTTGGGCGGAGGGCAGTTCGAGGAGGCCCTGAATGCTGCCCGGGGGCTCCCGCATGGCTTCTCCACTCCCGCCCACCTCCCAGTATCATGCCACTGTTTGAACTGGAAAGCAACTGGGATTCGGGACTCCCGGGTTTTGCCCTGCCTCGGTTTCCCCATGTGCTAAGTGGGGCGCGGGGCTGCCCCCGCTCTCTGCAGTCCCGGCCTCTCCAGCTCAGCAAGAGCCCGTGCTCTCAGACCTCAGGGAGGCGAGTGCGTGGGTCTGGGGGCGCGGTGTGGGGCAGGCGATGCTGCTGTGGCTCCAGCCCGGGGGGCACGGCGTGCACTGCAGACAGCGCCCTGGTGCCGCAGGGGTGCCCCCCGTGACAGCCCACGCCATGCTCACGCTCCCGGGGAAAACCAGCCCTCCTGCAGCCACAGAAGCTGGGTCCCCCTCCCCGCCCACGGCGTGTGGGTCAAGTGCCCCAGGCCAGCTCCTGCCACCCTCGGGGGCCAGCTGGGACCCACAGCTGCTCTCTGGGCCTCGGGCTCTGCCTTCTCTCATTAAACCTCGGCCCCTTGCTCCCTCCCACCTTCCCTCAGATAAGTGCGCAGGGAAGGGGAGAGATTTTAACCTTCTGCCTGGAACCAATTAAAAAGGTCTTTCCGCAGAGACGAAAGTGCTCGCGCACCTTTGTGTGCTGCTAACGGGCGGAAGAAAGCCAAGGCAGGCTTTGAAGGGGGGGGGGGGGTCTCCACTGGGAGCCCTCCAGGCTTTCAAAGCCCGTGTTATTTCTTTACTTTTAAATGGCCAAATTAAAGTGGCGCCCGCTTCTTCTCCTCCCTGCTAGCATGCTGCGCATGGAGCAGGCGGCCCTGGCGCCCCACGGGACCCATGGGTGGCCACCGTGCCCTGGGACAAGGGCTGGGTATGGGGGACCTGCTGGGCAAGCTGTGAAACCTGGTGGAGAACCAGCTCCGCCACTGATGCAGTGGGTGACCTTGGGTGGGTCACTTAAGGCAGGGGGTGGGGGAGACCTTGCTGCCCATCAGATACCAAAACTTCACTCTCTTTGCAGCCCTGGGGGGGCAGCCCCTCGCTCCCCAGCCCCCTGCACTGTCTGTTGTGAGCTGGGGGGCAAGGGTGGTCTCCTGCTAGTGTCCGTGCAGCTTCCAGCACAGCCCCCTGCCTTGTGCCCCCATGTCCCCATCTGTGGAGCGAGGTGGGGGGCTGACCCAATGAGAGCCTGTGTCATGAGTTGCTCCAGGGCTTCGGCCTGGCGCTTGCTCCTGTAGTTTCCGGGGGGGCAAAGAAGGGGCATCTTGGCATCAAGGGCATAAGGAGTACAGCGCTCCAGGGGCAGGCGGGTGTTTCTGGCATGGCCACGGTGGGGTTGGCAACGGGCCGGGGTGGAGGGTCCCCTCATGCCAATGGGTGGGTGCTGGGGGGCAAAGTGGGGATGCTAGGAAAGAACGGCCTGGCTGGCTGATCTGAATGCCAGCTGTGCCCAGAGGTGTTGTTTCAAATGTTTCTTCCGTGTCTCGGGGGTGCTGGCTGTGGGGGTCCCAGCTCACCTGGAGGAAGAGCCCACGCTGCGCCTCTCCGGCCACGGCCACGGCTGTCCGGCGGCATGAGGCTTAGGGCGGTGACGGCCGGCTCAGACAGGCGGATCCCTCCCTGCCCCGGGGCCGCGGGGGGCACGGGCAAGAACCCCCCGCGGGGCTGGGGGGCTTGGAGCGAAGCCGCCGCCTTAGCGTGGCAGCTCCTTGAACTCAGCCATCCGATCGGATGAGTGGGTTTCTTCAAAGGGCCCCCCTTAAAGGACTCGCTCCCCGCGCCCCCCCACCCCCCACCTCCTTAAGACTTCAGTGAAAAGGCGACCAGAACAAAGCACAGGAAGGATTTAAGGTGGTTTCCGCACAGACCTGAATGTCAAACCGCTCAATGGAAGAAGTCTCCCGGACTCTTTCATCCTTTCGCAAGTTTGGCCGGCGGTGCGGGGTGGGGGCTGAGCCCCCCGATCCTTGCCCGCTCCCCGCCCCCCACCTCCATTCTCTTTTATTTCTCCCCCCCTTTTTTTTTTATATAGTCTCAGATTTATTTTTCCACAGTATAATTCTGAAAGACAGCGGAGGATGAATTATTCATTGGCCCCTAACTGCCTTTGCATACAATCCCGGCCGGGGGAGAGTGCCCGTGTCGAATGCATTTGTGTGCGCGGCTCGTCCCAATTGAATTTCAATCGATTTTTGTACATGGGGGGGGGGGTGTGGTTCTTGGGCAGGGACGTGGGCAAAGGGGGGTTAAAACCAAAGGAGAGGGGTTTGATTGAATGGAGGAGTTGTGTCTGGTGTCCTCCCACCCCCAGGATAATTTTTGGTCTTGTTCCAGGGAAATTGGTGGGAGAAATTGGCCCGATTGTGTTCACCTGGGGACCCAGGAGCTGCTGGGTGGGTGCAACACTTCAGTGCATGTGTTGCAGGGAGGGTTTGGAAAGTAGGCCTGACCCCCCCACCCAAAGGCTGGGGCATGCACGTCTCCCCTAGGAGCATCTCCCAGGCGGGCGAGAGGAGACCCTTGGCACTTGTAGCCTGTGCAGCCTGCCGTCTGCCCCGTGCAGCCTTCGGGTCTTAGGGGACCGGGACTGAGACCCAGGTGGCATCTGACTGAGCGGAGCTGTTCATCCCGTCTGGACCCAAGCCCACTGCCTCGCCTTGAGACGTTCCCCGAACCCCGTTTTGGGGCCGGCGGGAGGGCGACCAAGAGCAGGAGGGAGCAGAACAGGCGAGAGGCTGGACACCATCGCACCCGGGAGCCGGAGCCAGGATCTCCTCGCTGCTCCCCTCCGCCGGGTGATTGCTTTCCTGCTGGGAAGTTGGTGGCATGGGAAGGGAGAGGCTTTCCCCAGAGCACAGCTTTGGGTCAGTCTTTTTCCTCCCTCCTTTCCGTCACAGGTGCCCTCTCTGGGCATCTCGTCGGCATCAGCCCTTTCCCCGCCATGCCCATTTCCACACCCTGGATGGGTCTTCCCTTGAGCCGGGACCCACTCCGGACCGGAGCCGTTGCCAAGGGTGACGCTGTCGGCGGGAGGAAGGATGGAGTTCCACCTCGGAGCGGCTCCGGCTGCCAAAACTGGAAGGGCGGAGGAAGGCGGGTGGCGAGAGCAAGCACCTTTTGGAAAGGCTTTAATCTGATTAGCCTTTGAGCCAGCGGAGAAAGCGAAAAGACTCCGACCGCAGCAAGGGAGCGGGGAGGGGGCTGGGGCCTTTGTGCCCGTCCAAGTGGAGACCCCGGTACCCCATGGCAAATTAGATCCAACTTGGCCGGAGGGACACGAGGGGAAGCAATAATACTAATAATGCAGGGCGGGGGAAAAAAACCTGGTGTCCTTTTATTGGCCTTGCTGCCCTGCCCCAGCAGGAGCCCTGACGGCTGCAAGCCAGCTCAGGAAGGCAAGCCCAGCATGGGTGAGGGCTGGCGTGGGCTCAGCGGCCCAAGCAGGAGGGCCCCTTTCCCAGCCCAGAGATGGATGTGTGCCTCGTTTTCCCCATCTGCACACGAGGAGAGTCACCCCGAGGGGTGTCCTGGGGGTTGGGCGGAGATTTTAAAGACCAGTAGGGCCAGGACCCATGCACGACCCAGGCTTGGGCAAACCACTTGGTTTTACAAGTCAGCTGAAGTGGGGTGTTTTTTGCACCTTGATCAAAGCCAGGGTGGAGGGGGCTCCAGGCTGCTCAAGGCCCCAAACCGCTCCCGGGGTAACTGCTGCTGCACCCTGGCCTGCTGCTCGAGAGCATCTGCCACGGCCCCTTTGTGAGCGCCGCGTGCAGGGGGCTGGCGATGCAGTCCTGCCACCTCCGCAGGCGTCTGCTGTCCCCGGGCGGGCTGCGGCATCCCAGAGCTAGCGAACCCAGCACGGAGCTGGCAGAGTTACCCAGCCCTGAGCAAGAGCCTCTGGACTCGGCCACCTGGATGTGTCCCCTGGTGCTGGGTACCACTGGGACATGGTCCCTGTCCCTGCACGGGTCAGACAGACGGGCTCCCTTGCATGCCGTGGCCTGCAGACCATCAAGTGCCTGAACCCCGCTGAGTCTGCTATGACGGTGACATAGAGGTTGGCACGGCGTCTTGCCCATGCCGGCGGGGACCTTTCCAGCTCCTCTCACCTTGGGCAGGGGCTGGAGGAGCTGGGAGGCCATCACTCCCGCTTCAGGAGTTCAGGTGTACTGCGGGTGTGGGGTCCACGGTCCAGGTGTATTGTGTGTGTGTGTGGGGGGGGGCTCTGCTCCAGGTGTACTGCAGGTGCTAGGTTCGGTGGCTCAGGTGTAAGTCTCCGTGGTTCAGGTGAGGGTGGAGGCCGATGTGCCCGAGCCCCACCAGTCCAGAGGGTTGATGCCCAGGCAGGCCTTGGACTTCTACTGTGGAGCCCAATCCTTTGCCTTTGAGCTGCTGAGCGGCCGTGGCCTCGTCCCGCCGTAGGGAGCTCGGGGTGCTTCCCGTCCCAGCGGTGTACCTTCACCCCTCCGCCCCGGGCTCGGCGCTGAAGGGCAGCCGGAGCATCCCTGCTGCCTGTGTCCTGCAGGAGTTGCCACCCTCTCTTTAATTATTTTCTATGGTATCGATCCTGCCCCTGATCAATGAGCCTCTCCTCGGGGCCAGGGTGGGGAGGGAGGGAGCAATGACTTTTCGAAAAGCCTTGAACCCATTCCAGCATCGATCACTGGGGGAGAGGAGAGGAGGCTCGGCGGAGATCAATTAGGCCGGTCATTAGCCATGTCCAAACGTGGAACCAGGAGCCTCGGCTGTGTTTTTAAAGAGAACAAGAAAAGTTGGAGCCGCAGCGATGGCCGGGCAGGCGGGCGGGCAGGGGGAGGGCGTTGTAGCTGCCGAATCCTTGTCCTGAAGCTCCCTGTTGGCGCTGGCGGTAGGTGGTGCGTGGGCATCTCCCGGCCGGAGGAGGCAGGGCCACGTGGCAGTGAGGACGTGGTCAGCCACAGGCACGGCGCTCTGCGCAGAGGCAATGGCGCTCACGCCCCAGGCTGAGAGGAGGTGTATCAATGGCGTGGGCTGTGCTCGGGGGCAGGGCAGCCCCTTGTAGAGGTGCCACGGTGCTCCCTGCGCAGCACGAGCCCGGGTGCCGGGTCAGGCTCTGGAACAGAGGGGGAAATAAATCCACCCCGGGCGTCGCGTGGTGGGTTTTGTCCGGGGTGCAGCAAACACCGGTGAGGAGGTTACGCTTTCCAGGCCCTGCCGCAGACTCCTGCGTGACCGCGGTGGAGTCGCGACTTGTGTGCCTCAGCTGCCTGTCTGTGAAATGGGGTTAACGCTTCTCCCTGTCAAAGGCAGGGCCATGCGGCACCTTTATAGATGAACGTGTTCAGAGAGGTGTGAGCTTTCTTTGCACGGTGGCGGCCCCAGGAGCTCGCTGTGCGAGGCGCTGTACAAACAGTCAGGCAGCGCCCGCCTGGGGGCCTCTGCCGGGTCGAGATGTCCTCTGCGGTGTGCGCGCACGGGACCCTGATCCCAGCTGGGCTCCTCCTCGCGCAGGCTGAGCATTTCAGCATGTGTTGGGGGGTCACCACCACCCCTCGTATTAGGGGTTACTCCCCCTGCGTGGGCCAGCTGCAAGAGGGAGACTCGACCTCCTGCTCCTCTGCGAGTCCCACGCCCTGCCTGTTCCTCCAGCTGCGAGGGCACAGCTTTCCTCCTCGGGCCAGAGCCAGACCGTGGGGGTCCTGACTCCCCAGCTGCAAAGCATCGGCTATTGGTATATGGAGACTCGTGCCAGGCGCCACCTCGTTACCCCTCTGCTCACCCGTCCGTCTGCATCCATGTGCTGCCCCTTGCCCTGTGCTCGCGTTGGAAGCTCTGCGGGGCCCCCGTTTGCACAGCGCCCGGCACGGTTGTGGTCAGTGGGTTGGCACCACAGCACGATGGAGGCAAAGGAGGAAACGCCGTGCCCACCTGTTCCCGGGGAAGGGATTAACATAGGCAAAGGGGAGGCAGGCAGGTCCAGATCTGGAGAGAGGGTCTGTCTCCCCCATGCAGCGGCCGTGCTCCTTTCCGGGGCTCGGTTTCACCCCTCGGTGAAGCCCGGCGGAGGGCTTGGGTAGCCGAGTACATTTTTTGGATGCTGCGAAGTGGAGCACGCGGACACGAATGTGCTGGGGAAAGCAGAGAAATGGCGAACCTTCTTGCACGCAGAGTTGCCGAGCCGGCAGGGGAGCGGGTTCAAAACCCGCCCTGCGTGCCAGTGCCCGGCAAGGCTCGAGCTGGAGCCGGGAGCCCGTGCACCGCAGCCTTCGAGAAACAGGAAATCAGGAGGTTTTGTAAAAAGAGAAGAAAAAAACCCAACAACCCCAACCCTGCCGTTCCCCGATTACATCTGGGGAAGTGACAACTCTGCCAGGCAGGTGATTATCCTGCGCACGGACGTGCCGAACACAGATGCTGATAGGATTAGCGGGGACGGGGGGGGGCGCCTGCCCCGTTAAACCAACACCTGATAAAAGAATGAACCAGCCGGAGGGATAAATCGCCTGCAGTGCCAAGGTCACGAGCACGGCGGGGGGCTCGGCGGCAGAGCAAGGGAGCAGGCGCCGGGCTCGCCCTGCCGCCGTGGCCCCTTCGCTCGCTCGCCAAAAAGACACCGGTGCCCTTAAACCCTGCCCCGCTCCGTGCCCCACCCCGCAGCCCCCACCTGGCATCTCCACTTGGAGCTGCCTCCCTTTCCCCCAGCCGGCCCCATACCCGGCATGCCCCGGCTCGCCGGTTGCTTTCCAAGCACGTACCGGGCATCCCCTTGGGATAGCGCAGAAAATTAACAGCAGTTCAGATCTGAGGAACTTTATGACACGTGTATGATAGGACTGAACCAGGGCGTAATTGAATGACGGATGAGCTTCCAAGAGCCACATTTCCAGAGAGTAATGAAAAATAGAACTGGTATTGACTAAAGGAGCTTTAACCGGCTGCCGGGCGCTGAGCTGGGATGAGCAGGCTGCCGGCAGGGGGAATGCATCAATACAGCAAGTAATAGCTCAGTTATTATAACTCTGCAAATGTCATTCAGGCCTAACCAGAGAACACTAGCTATTAACTAGCCTTAAACAGGACGGACCGGGGAGAGGGGGTGGGATGTGCGAGCTGCCAGCCCGCCAGACGGGTTTGATTTTTGCTTAAGGCTCCTCAGCCAGCTCCTTTGCTGGGGAGGGCCAGGCCTGTCCCTGCAACCCCCTCCTCTTGCTCACGCATGCTGGCAGCCCCTCTGCCTCCACGGTGGGCATGCAGACGGGGTTCGCGCCCGCCCCCTCCTCTTCGGTGGCTCCTCCTGCTCCTGCAGGCATGTACCAGGCCTCTCCTTTACGCCCCCCGGCTTGGGTGCCATGTCTGCAGCTGCAGGGAGCTTGTTCCTGATGGGCGCCAAGTCCCTGTGTTGCCCCTGGGCTGAGCTCCTTTCAGTGCCTCCTGGGTCTGGGTTCGAGGCTCTCCCGCCCGGCTCTGGCTCCGTCTGCTCTCATGCCCTTTCCTCACTGTGCTGTTGGCGCCTGATGCTGGGGTAGGTTGGCAGGTGCCAGGCCACCAGCTTGTCTTGTCCGTGCAGTCCGTGTCTGGTGCTGGAGGGCCAGGCCGCGGGATGGAGGCCGGGTGGGGGCAGCCGTGTGGTCTCCTGGGACGCGTGCAAGCTCTTGCACGTCCCATGTCTGTGAGTGTGCAGCTGACCTCACAGATGCATGGTGCCATTCACCTAATCATTACCTGATGCCTTTGCAAAAGAGCCCCGGCAATGCACCTGGCTGGGGTATCGGGATGAATTAAGCCTGGGTATGGGGCATTTGCTGCCCCTTTCCCACCCTGGGTGCCAGCACCGGTCAGCTCAGGTCTGGAGCCAGGCTCCTCTGAAGCTTGGGGTGGGGACTGGACCCAGGATTACAGCTCTGGTCCCGGTCTACCTGCTCTTGTCCTTGGCTACCCTGTTATCTAGTCCCTTGTGCAAGTGATGGCTGCAGCCCCTCCTCTGTAAGGCCAGGTGTCCTTTGCAGCTTTTAGGAAGGGGGGCATTGATTTCCCACCCTGCTACAGGCCCTGGCAATCCCTGGCACCTGCCAGAGCCGTGGAACAGCCCTCGGGCTCTCCTCGAGCGGCGCTTGGAGCCCCGGCGGGATATTGATGTTGCTTTTGCCTCCCGCAGCCACGAGCTCGGGACTAAAACACCACTTCAGCCACAACACGCAGGGTCTGCTCCCTCCCGCGCCTCTGCAGAGGCAGATAAACGGCGGCGATGGGATCAGGATTGCACAGCTTGCCCGTCTCCGGGGACAATGCACCACGGCCCCCTGAGGGGTAATGAAAGCCTGTGGGAGAGGATCGAGTGAACCTAAATGGATTTTCTCCATTAACACAGACCTATCATCCAGTTATCAGCTCCTCGGCGCAGAGTGCTCCAGGGCT